>NC_051191.1:65419260-67919260 GCF_015220075.1 Falco rusticolus
AAAATAAAAACTATAAAATCAAACAGAACCTGTTGACAACTTAAAGTTAATTTACAAGATCTAAATAGTTTTCTCATTAGTTTAGAGACTAATGGGTTCTCCAATATTCCCTCTGTTACCTCTTTTTATCCCAGCCATATTTTCTGTGCAGTATAGAATAAATTTTTCGATTTGGCATTGTGCATTAATCCCTTCAAGCCCCATCAAAGAGTATGTTTGGGATATTTCATAAAAGAACTATTAGTAAAATAACATTACTTGAAAAAGAGCTTGAAAATTGGTAGGAAAAGAAACGCAGCACATCTAAAATTAAATCTGTTTTCAGTGTCAAAGTAAAAGTTTAGTGGATTTTTTGTATGGCCCACATGCCACATAGGACAGATTTTAGTGAAGGCTTTAATGTAGTACAGGTGGGTGCTCAGAAAGAGCAGTTTGGAGAAGTTGATCAGAGAACTTGAGTAGAACAACACAGTAGTAGTACTGGATTGCCTGGTGATTCACTGCACTGTGAATTGAGTGCATTCCTAGGATGGGGTATATACTACCTAGAATACATATTTTTTCTGGCATGGAGATGGAACCCCATTGCTACATAGCTAGAGACAGGGCTGTGGAACGTAATGATGACTCATGTATCTGGCCAAGACACCACATAAGACACTGATAAATAGTATTCTTCACCACTTCAGTAGGCACTAGTTATCCTGCAGATCTTGCCTCTCCTACCCATGATGTGTGCCTATTGAGGTAGCTGGGTGAACAGGCATTTTTAAAGTATATTTTCCTTTCTTTGTTTTTAGTGCTACTACTACTGACTTCAGCTCCTTGATGCACTCAAAGGTATTGTCATAGGTACTATCTCCTGAGCTACACTGTCTTCTAATGCAGGAACCATCAACAGAGTCCACACAGCTCTGCAACAAAATACTGTTTCCTTTATTTCAAACAAGTAGTGATTGTTGGCAGAAAGTAAATATCGCAGCACATCCTGTTTTGTATTTAATCTATCAGACTGCTTGCACAAATCAAATTGGGGAACATTAGCTCTGTAGTGTTTGTTGTACGTATTGCTGGAGATCCTGAGATCCAGTCAGTAAACTAATGATTCCATATGGTTTCTAGAAAATTCAGATATGACCTTTTATAGTCCAAGTATTGCCAGCTTCTGCAGTTTAGTTGCTAGAACAACCTACACATACCACAAAGCCATAGCCTCTAGCAAGGGACCCGTTAGATTCTCATACCTGGCAGACGGAGAAGACCTAAACTTACTATAATCTGACTTTTAAGATTACTTTGAAGTAAAATCAGGTTGGTGGCTGTTGGTTATTATTTTTTCCAGTATAAAGTTTACAGCTGAAATTTTAGTGGGGTTTGGGGTTTCCCCTGCCCCCCAAAATCCCACTACCCATGACCTTTACAAAGTATCATAAATTCTAATCTAAGTGCCCCAAGGAACATAAGAAAGGCTAATCCAAAGGCATTTACCTCTCTACAGAGTATGAATGGTGTGCACATGATAGCCAACTCAATTGGAACGATGAATTCTAAGAGCAATGGGCAGCACCTACCTCAGGTAAGGAGATGTTAGACCCAGGGGGTGAGGGAAAAGACAGACATGAACATCACCTGCACTGGTATTTCTGCCTTGCCTGAAGGTATCCAAGAAGTGATTGCTGTTTGAACTACAATTATATAGTATCTTTATGGCATAAAATAATAATCTGGGAAAGGTTAGGCTAAAATCGACACAATTTTTTTTCACAGTTCAAAAGAATCTGAGTGCATGTTTTCAAAAGAGGCCAGTGGGCTGCTCCTGGTACTTGATTTCCTTTATATACCCATTTCCCATACACATTCAGTGGTTATTTTATAACTAATATACTCACTTCATTGTTAACCTACAGGGATTTTAGCTAGGGTACCCTCACAATGATGATGAACATATAGCATGACTGAATTTAGTAAATAAACCCAAATCCAAATTAATAAATTTAACTAATCTATCTGAACCACTTGCTGCATTTTCCTGATCCTAAATTATAGTCTTGGGTTGCATGTGAAGTGCCTTGAAGTACTGTACTCTTTTTCCAGTACGGGAACTTGATTTACCAACATAGAGACTTTCCTATCACTGCTAAGAAAGTTTCTTTTGGAACAGTATTTTCCTGTTGCTTTTTCTCTCACTTGCCTGTTGCCCAGCTTTTCCTTTTTTTTTTTTTTTTTTTTTTTTTTGTGTGCTACTTCTGAGACCCCTAGCACTCCATTCCTTATTAGAGGGTCTGAGCCACTGTAAGCATAAAAAGTCCACCAAGCATTTACCAAGCATTTGTCTGGTAGCTGCTCATAAACCTCAAGGATTATGGATTCCTACTGATGCAGTGCTGGCATCCTGCCCGTGCAGCCCACTAAGGCTTTTGGTATCCTACTGAGATTCCAGTGAGAACCGGAGCTGGCTCAAACCATAGCCAGAAGTCTGATTACTGTTTGTCCTACATTTCTGCCACAGACAAGGCAATTTCAGGCCCCTGGACAGGTTTCTAGTTCTGATCCCAGTTAATCCCTGTGAAGAAAAATCTGCCCCCTCTTATGCAAACCTGTTGTTTCTGAGGGACCAGTATCACCATAGCATTAGGGCAAGTTGGGCTTCTGTTCTGATCACCTGCTTTCTTTGGTGGATGTATTCCCTTACAGGCTCAGATACTGGTCCTGCCTCCTAAGCCCTCAGAACTGGGCCTGAGCACTAAGTACCGGTATCAGACCAGACATGACCACATGGTCTGTAAATGCCTCTCACTAAGTATCTCCTACGCGGCAACCATTGGAGGACTGACAACCATCATAGGGACCTCCACCAGCCTCATATTCTTAGAGCACTTCAACAAGTAAGTGATACTACTGGAGTTGTGTGAGAATGGTGGCTGGGTCATTACAATCTCTGTGGTGCTCCCCATGGGTTATTTACTACCTCAAGGAACCCTTGTAAGACAGTGTCTCTGAAGGCAATTTTGTTTCCTACTCTACTCTTATGTTGTTACTAATGGTTAATGGTTGAAAGGGGGAGCATAAGTTAATACATATCAATATCTTTCTCCCATGCAAAATAAAAATTCCTCAGCATGTGGTAACATTTGAGTTTCTTCACCAACTTCTTTTGATTTTACACACTGATTATCATGAAGACAGCAGGCACTCTGGAAAAGCAAACACTAAAGTCATGAAGATACAGCAAAGAAGACAAATACTCATAAGAGAAGAAATGTCATAAGATCAGCTTCAAGTTGTTCTATGGATTCTTAGAAAGCAAGTCCTTATGGTGAACCAAGAGGCATCACTAGCGGTACTTGGGCTGCTCTACATGTAGTGCAAAAAATAAATAGACCTAGAAATATGGCCTTACATCTTTGCTTCAGAGGAGATGGGAAACAGCTCTGTGGTCAGCTAAGCATTCCCTTTATCATATATGCCCAGGGCTTTCAAAAACATGAATGTTACCTTTGTCAGAAGCCTGGTGGTAATCCTCATGCACAGCTATGTGTCCAAGCTCAGACCTGATTCTGATCATCTACTGCCGCCACGGTATCCTTCATTTCTTTCTTTGAAATGGTGGTAGCAAAGAAAACTGATTTTGGAAGCCATCCTTAATCCAAGGATTTGGATTTTACAGAATTTCCAAAGATCTTGCTGTTATGATAGTTGTATCAAAAGCACATATCAGACATCTTTGTCAGAGCCCAGCAGACTATAGTCATTATTCACGTGGTCGACAGTAAGACATACAAAGAGACTCTGGGTGAAATAATTCTTAAGTCTGCTAACGCTAAAAAGAGCTTTAAAGAAACCACAGGTAGGGCCAGAATTTCACTCCTGGTAACTCTAAAGGTTTTTGAAGCTGGCTAGGTAATCCAGACCATTTGGTCTTAAAGGTGTGAAGTCTTACATGGCTCATCTCTTGGTCAGGCATGGTCAATGATTGATATTCTTTGGCAATTGGTTTCACTATGTGCATGTAATGCAGCTGTTGCAAATACTTCCTGATGCAATTTTTCTATCATGTCATGACAAATATATACACACATATATATATGTGTGTGTGTGTGTGCATCTGTGCATATTGGAGTTACTGTTCTAACTTCTGGTGCACCCTTTTTTACCTTTACAGCCACTACCCAAATGCTGAAGTGGTGAATTTTGGAACCTGGTTTTTATTCAGCTTCCCCATCTCCCTCATCATGTTGGTCCTGACTTGGTTCTGGATGCATTGGCTGTTCTTGGGTTGCAAGTGAGTGGAGGTTGTTCAAGATGCATGGGTTACAAAAGCAGGGCATCTGTGGCTACTCTAGAACATGTCTCATAAAGATGTTTCCAGTGGCAAGTAACGAAAACTAAGGCACAACTTCCTTCTTCTTTCCAGAACAGTTACAGAGGAAATCTGATTGTTTAGCTGTGCTGCATAGACAGGAGTGTACTGTATTGCTGCTTGAGAGTGAAGTACCTAGGTATTGCTGATGGAAATATTTACTATGCATTCAACTGATTTTTTTTGTACTCTCATGAGAATTCCAATGTGGACCAAAAATCTTACTAGAAGTCCTTTTGGAAAAGCACAGCTTAAAAGTTTAATAGAAAAATAACTGCAAGTGAACAAGTTACTTTTCAGATCTTCCCCAGCTCAATGAAATTAACATAAGGCCAGTTAAAATTAAAGGTAAATAGACTCCATACATATTTCTCTTTAAAGTGGGAAGGTCTCACAGCCTAAGAGATTAATATCTTTTGATACCAGTAAGTCTCTTAGCCCCAAAATAGGAACAACTCTCAGTCTCCCAGTTCATTTGTACCACGTACTCTTTTTGCAGAGGCACTCAGCAAAGTTAACGAAAATTGACTAAATGTGTGCATTTAGAGTAGATTAGTTAATCTGCATTAAATTGTGGTGCAGACACATATACTCAGAATTAAAGTGGTCTTAATTTGATTTAGTTTACTCTTAAAAGTAAGATGAACTGACATCACTAATTTATTTCACCTGAGACAATGAATAAATTGATAATGAATTCTGCTTGGTGCTGACCTTGATTAGATTTGAAGAAATAATGTAGAGTTCTCCAAGTCAGTCTCCTGAGCCTTCTGGTTCCAAATTAAAAGGTTGGGTTTTTCTAAAAAAAATCTTGAAACAGGCCCTAACATGACCTTCAATTACCTTATTTTCTTTTTTAAAAAAAATAAATATAATTGAAACTCTTCATTGCATCCAAGACCTCATGCTGATTAATGTTGTTCTAAATAATACCAGAGACTGAAGCATTATTGACTTTTTGAGAAGTACTGGTTGATTCCAAGCCTCCTTAATCTCTAACTCCTGTTTGCTGCAGTTCATTAAAGAATATATTATGTTAGGAGCTTGGCTACAATACTCTGTCTTTACATCCTCCTAAGCCTGTAAATACTTACATGTTGAAACAGCTGCCTAATGCCTGTGGATAAATGTTTACTGAATTCCCATAATGTTCTTGTTCTTTTCTAGGAAGCCCAGTGTCCTCAGTCTGTTCTTATCTGGCCCAGCTGGAACATGTCAGACTTGCTTTTTAGGCTCTAAACTTGGTCAAAGGGGAAGGATAACGGACCCACCAAATTATTTTTGCCAGCAAAGCAGAGCTAAGTGTAGAATCATTACTGTAGAACTGGCCATTATAAACCACATAGCTCTTTTCCAGCAACTGCATTACTGCTGGTGGGTTTTGCTGGACTCCAACAGCGAAGTCTGCAAGGAAATTTAAATACTTATAGGTGCAGGGTGGTGCTAAGTGCACTAAAACCAAGTGTCACATAAGTATCCATTTATGACTGAAATGAAAAGCCTGTTTAAGACTTTCTGTTTACCAGACAGGGCCTGCCTGCACCCTGAGCTCTGCAAATTCCTTTGAGAATCTGGCCTTAACCAGATACACAGAGTGAGACTGTACTCCATGGTTTGGCATGGAGCTGTAGTAGGATACCAAATTAGATATTAAAATAGCAGGAACTATAAAAGCAGGCCATGGTGCTCCCATGGTACTTCATTCCCTGCTGCTGCAGCCTATTTTAGCTTAGAATATTAACTTATATTAGCTTATAAACCTCTGGCTTAGCTGCAGAGGTTTCTCAGCCCACCCCACCCACCTTCGTGTGACAGAGCGTACAGCTGAAGCTGAGAGGCAGAGATCTGTGGCTCAAAGCACAGCAAAGTAACGCTACTAGAAAGAAGAAAATTTAAAAGCGAGTTTGCTAGTATCTCAATTTTAATTAGGAATGCCCAGGTTTTGTTATATTATGAAGGCAATCTGAATAAAGTAAGGGCTTCACCTAGTTTTCATACAAATGTATAACAGGTTTAAATACGCTCAGCTATGAACTGTGCTTGTGTGTCAAGAGTACAGGCGTTTTTGACCCAGACAGAACAGTAGGCTTGTTGCCTTGGCCTCTGACAGAGGCAATTTGGTGCTACACAGATTGTGCCTGGTTTAGAAACAGCTACTATTAGTAGAAGCAGACAGGTTGTAAAAGCTATTGGGATCCTCAGCACAGCTTTCCCCCATTACTTATTGTAAATCCTGAATATTTAAAGTCAAACTTGGGCTCAAAAGCCAGACTGGGTCCCATATGTTTTGGATAGCCCTGATCCAACTGGGGAGCATGCCGTTCCTCCATTAAGAAAATCTGTTGACAGCTGGCCTCTGTCACAGTTTTTCCATGCGGTGACAGAAATTAGCCATAGCCTTTGGAGGTTTCTGACACCAGAAGAATGTGGCCACCAGCAGTTGTTTGAGGAAGCCTACAGAAAGGGAGCCCAGTCAAAGCTCGAGATGGCTCAGTGATTAGCCAGAGCACCCTGGAGACCTTCCTACTACGTCTAGGATTGATTCTCAGCACATCTGGCAACTAGACTGTGCAAAGGTCACATGCAGTAATTTCCATTGCCATCAGGCCTTGCCCCAGTCACATCTTCTCCCAACAGCCCCCAGGCAACTGGAATTTTCAGTTTGTCTCATGGCTATTATTTTTCATGACTTTTTTTTTTTTTTCCCCACTTTATGCCTGTGCCTAATTTTACTGTGCTACCTACTCAGTTTTAAAGAGACCTGTTCTGTGAGCAAGAAGAAGAAGACCAAACGGGAAGAAATGTCAGAGAGAAGAATTCAAGAAGAATATAAGAAACTGGGAAATGTTAGGTAAAACATACCTGCCTTCCTCAGGAATGTGCCTGTTTAGGCAGGACCACCCTCTCATCTTGCCCTCCATGTTGCCTTTGGTTCTTAAACTGTCAGCTCTTTCCCCTTCTTTCCGGGATAGGAGTAGAACTAAATGCAAAAATGAACTAAAATCAGACTTTTTTTTATTTGTGAAGCAAAAGGAAATAAATGGAAAGATTCAGGTTTATACCAGGGTGCAAAGGTCATCTGAGTCAAGGTTTGTCTCTGCCTTTGAACTAAATTATTAAAGGACCCCCTCCCCCATTCAAGCACACACTTGTTTTGGTGGATAGACGTTCACTGTTAGCAAAGGCTTTGCAGCAATCTCCCATGCCAGAAGCTGTCTGCCCTTCTCAGTTGCCCATAATCTTTATTCATGGTGGCAAAATACGTCCCTTGGAAGGATTATTTTGCAAGATTTTAATTTTTCAAAAGGGATGATACCTCATAAAACTTGTTCTTCCCAAAACGTGTTTGTGTTGTTCAACTGAAATATTGACAGATCAACAGGCTGAATACGATCAACTCTGAATCCAGACTATTGTTCAGACTGTGCCTAAATATGACAACATGCTTAATTTAAAGCAATCCTAAATGAAAACTCAGTATCCTCAAATCACCTTATATTTATTCCATGTGTTTAAAACATTTGTGCTAATTTACATTGTCATTTGCTCTTAGGCTTTCTACACTTTTAGAAAATGCAGTAGAAAGTGTTTACAGTAGAATAATAACATGAGCTTTACCTTGTTAATGCATTTAATCAGATAATAATGCAAATACAGACCAAGAATTTATAGTAAGTTTCATTCAGGACTTGCACATAAATGATTGAACTGCAAATATGGAGGGATAATTTTAGCCAATTTTTTACTGGGCTTAGACGGTTCTCAGCCGGCAGCCAAATGTAAAATTCTTTAATTCAAACTAATCTTCCTTTCTATTTTCTGTATGGCTTTTATCCTTCTTTTGGAACAAATTTCTGCTTTTGTACTTCTGGAACTTGCTCTCGAGTTTTCAGACAAACCTTGGATTATATTCCTAGCTTTTTGTTTGTTTGATTGTTTTTGGTTTTTTTTTTATTTTTTCTTTTATTTCTAGCTATCCTGAGATGGTGACTGGATTTTTCTTCATTCTGATGACCTTGCTTTGGTTTACTCGTGAGCCTGGCTTTGTACCAGGATGGTCATCTTTTTTTGAGAGGTAAGTAAAATTCCCTAAACAACTTGCACCAGAATATGGCCTTGCTTCTTCTGACTTTCTGCAATAATTTTTGGCTTTAATACACCATCAGCCACTTTTAACAAGGTGGTGAAAAATTAGGACTTTATTTAAAAAATAGGATTTTTTTCTTTTTAAACTACACGTGTTCACATGGTGGAAAATTGTATTCCCTTTCAATAAGCAGAGTGAATTAAGTAGAGAAAACAAAATAAATGTATTTAAAATGTAAAAAAAATAGGAGGGTCATATTTTGAAGTTACATCATTTTAGTGCATTCATAGAGAGGCTGTCACCAGAATAGACTGGAACTATAATTGAAAATAATTTTAAATATATATATATTTTGAAAAAATATTTTTTTTACAAAAAGTGTATTTTTCTGAAGATAATTTTTATCAAGAAAATGTCCGTTTCCATTAAATATTACACAAAATTGTGACTGAAGCAAATATTTTTTATTTTAAATAACACCAAAACAAATAAAAGTAACTATAACACACTGCATATTTAAGAACAAGTTATTTAAACTTATATTTTCTTAACATTTCTACTGCATAAAATTATTTTAACATACCAATTTTGACAAGAAAACAATTCCTAATACTGGGATTTCCTGAGGATCTCTAGAGTTTGGTACTCCTCAAAACAGTTTTTCAGAATTAATTTTAAACATTTAATGTACAATCAATCTACAGTTCACTTCTAAAGGATCACTTGGGTTTGATGTTTCCCCAGCATGTTTACTGTTTCTTGCTTCTAATAAACACACTATTTTTCTGTACCTCCAAGTTAATAGATTTGTAAACTGAAAGGCATTTCTTATTTTTAATGGAATGTTAAAAATTGTTGAGCAGTGATTGAAGTTAGCCACAGGACTCAGTTTAAAAAAATGGGGGGGGGGGGGGGGGGGGGGAGGAAATCCAATTTGTATCCTTGACATGCAGACATATTTTTCTAGTGGGCTGTCAGTGAGATTTCAGATGAGGAAATACAACTTCATCTGCAACAATTTCCTTGGAGCCATGTACCTTGTTTGGAAATGTTTCTTTTAGTGAGGTTTTATGATAATCCCACTGTTTCTTTCCTAGGAAAGGTTACCGGACTGATGCCACTGTCTCTGTATTTCTTGGGTTTCTCCTTTTCCTGATTCCAGCAAAAAAGCCATATTTTGGAAAAAGGGGGAAGGGTGAGTAGGATGCAGCAAGAAAGAGATCTGGCCCATTTTCCAGTGACTTTAATGACATTTTCCTGTTCTCTGTAAAATATTCAGGAAGAGATTTTTATTGTGGAAGGTCAGGGTTCACCTTCCCCTCTGATACCAGCCCTTCCCGCATCAAGTCCACTCTTCTGTTGCTTTTATTCATATAGTGACATCCAGCAGATGACAAACAGGTCTTGTATCTGAGACCAGCATCTCTTCTGTGCTAACAGAGTTATCAAAATTTAAGACTGAGTTTTAGGAAAGGTTCAGATGGAGTTCCATATTGAGAACTGTAATGCAGATGTTTACAAAAGCAGCTGAAGATAAGCTCTAGTAAATAATTTGGTCACTGCTTACACAGCAGAAATAATTTATAATGTCCTAAAGTAAACATAAAAGTGGTCAGTAAATATCAGACAAAGTTCCAATTTTGCACAATGCTTCTCGCACAATCTTCTTGATATTAATAATAATTGGTATTTCACACTCACATTTGGGTAGCACTCAGTGGTATTGGTAAGTTTGCTGTGCCAGGCTTTCAGCAGTCCTGTATGAAAATAGAATTGCCTGCATAGACTCTTACGTAGAGATTGCAAATTTGTATAGATATGCTTATTTTTTTATACTGACATATATTATGCAGCATTTAGGAAAAATTATACTCTCTAACTCCTACTTCAAGAAAATACTTAGGCATCCATAAAAAATATTGTCCTCAGATAAAACCTAGGGGCATAAATCCACTTTTTCAAGCCTCATGGTCTACTGGAAAGAGAAAATGCCCTTCTTTGAGAAAATAATCACATTTTAACTCCATCTTTGCAGTCTACATGTAATTTGCACATGTGTATACACAACAGAGCACACCATTCCTCAAAAAGCCATAGAATGAAACACAGGCATTTATAATTATTCACATCAACAGAGCAGCCAAGGTAAAGTCAGGACATTTGGAATTAATATGCTGCATTTTCTGAGGCTGAGCTAAACAGAGAAATAGGTCACACACCTCTTCTTCACCGCTCTCACAGACAGTTCTCAAAATTACTATGGATATTACATTATTCCTACTAGTGTGAAAAATGTGAAGATCTTTGCAAAAAGGCCAATGTGATACTGGTCACACATGTACTTTCTTTTGATATAGGAGATGGTGAAAAGTCAACAGACATGAACACATTGGATCCCATCATTACCTGGAAGGACTTCCAGAAGACCATGCCATGGGAGATCGTAGTGTTGGTTGGAGGAGGTTATGCATTAGCAGCTGGATGCAAGGTACTGATTTAGCTTTTTACCCTCCTTCAGACAAAAATTATAAATCTGGACTTTCATCCCTTTGTATGCTCCCGAATTTGGATTTACAATGTGGATACTTTCAAATGTATACATAACCTAGTCCCAACTCCCTGCACTCAATGGACAACTAACTAACAAAAGGATGTTTAGGGCTCAGGACAATTGTGTAAGCATCTGCCATTTCAGACACTTTAGAATACCTAGATATTCCTGCAAGGCTAGCAGGCATGGCACAGGATCTGAGGGAGACCTCACACTTTCTCAACTAGCAGAGGGGGAACATCCCAGCTGCCACTGGATGCTCCTCTTTAGGCAACTGAGTCAAGCTCCTAGCGCTGACTGGCCAAACCATATGCTAGGCTTTACTGACTGTATCTACACTTAGTATAATTCATGAATACACACCTCTCTCTGCTATAGACTTCTACATGTAGACAACTAAATTTTTTTTATTTTAATCTCAAAATGAATTCTACCCAGACTGTGCAATCCTTCATCACCAAATTGCTATACTGCAGTTCTCATGCTGAAGAAAGAGGAAAGGTCATCTTTGATGCCTTTTTAATGTTATTAACTGCCAGATGTATTTCTTTGTTACTAAGGACAACTATCTATTAGGCACCGCAGTGAAATGAAATCCAATTTACTGAACAAAAGGAAAAGCAGAAAGCATTGACCTAAACTTTGGGGTTTTGCTGGTGGGATTCTCTAATGTAAACTGCCCCAAAGAGAAGAATCTGTTTCACAAACACATTAAGTAATTCTTGCCCTTCCGTCCTTTCCCCAGACCTCTGGTCTCTCTATGTGGATTGGACGCCAAATGCTGTCCCTGAGCAGCCTTCCCTACTGGGCTGTAACTCTGCTGGCCTGCGTTTTGGTGTCCCTGGTAACGGAGTTTGTTAGTAATCCAGCAACCATAACTATCTTTCTGCCTATTTTATGCAGCATGGTGAGTAAAAACAACAACATTTTTAGCTTCTTGTTTGCTGACAGGCTCATGGGAATGTTTCAGGACATCAGGGTATTGCCACTCTGTTCACATGAAACCTGGTCTTAGTTCCCAAACTGCCATCCCGCAGTCTTGAGCTCAGGGAAAAATAATAAACTCGGGCAGCCAAAAGCCCATTTTAGCATCAAGAAATTTATCCAATATCTCTTCAGGGAAAATGAAAACATAGCTCCTGCACCGAGGGATTCATAGTCTTCGTACAAGAAAAGGTGACATTGCAATCAACAAGACAGGTGATGTCCACATAAAGCTTGAGATACTCTCATCAATGTTATTTTAAATGTATGGCTCCTTAGTTAGTAGTCATCCACTCACTACTTGTAAGAAAAGACTGTATGATTGAATTTTATATCAGATTTAAATATGTTCAAGGGGGTGATCTGGTAAGTGTACTATCATTCAATACAGAAAGCAGAGATGTTTGTAAGGGACAGAAAAAAATGAGAAGACTGGTGACAAAGGCAGAGGAAAGAAATACAAATTGAATTCTGTATGGGAATAGCAGTTACAGAAAACTGTCTTTTTTATTTTATGTAATGTGAAGCTTTTCATACCAAGAATGCAGGTCATTAATTGTGTTTCTCTATTATAACAACTTTACGGGACTGTCCCAAAGTACATTATGTGAGCAGCTCTGAGGTAAAAGGAAGATATGGTCAGATGAAAATAAGTAATTACATTTGTATGGATTATGAGTTCAGATCTACTTCTGCTCCATGCATAAAAAGGCTCTCCTGATGAGAAATTTAGAGCAGTAATCTACCTTCAGTAGTCTGAACTTCCATCTTAAGGCAGTCTCTCTTTTTTGATGTAAAAGTATCCTGGACACACTTCCCTTTCCAAAATGAAGTTAGCCTTGTGAATACCCTTCCCTTGCTCTCTGACATAAAACAAGGCCATAGCAATGTAAACAAAATGCGAAATTTCACCACCACTGAATGCTGCAGTGCAAGAATAATTCTCCAGACCACTGTAAAGAATATTCCAGCATCTCTGCCTTCTCACCATGCAAGCTTGGACCACAAACTAGTTTTCTTAACCACCATTCAGGAGGACTTTACATAATGGTCTCAGTACCCTCAGCAACTGAAAGAATTTTGTTCTTCATGTCAAGCTGTTGTGACTTTTCTTGGGTGAAGACTGAAATGGCAGTCAATGTTAAGCTCCAGAAGACACAAACAATGACATGGAGAACAAGTGGGAGAAACTGCAAAGGCAGTCTAATAGTAGCAATCTCCACCCTCCCTCAGTGTGAAATGCCTCAAAAGAAATCCCTGGAGCATGACCAGCTCCAAATTACAGCACTGCTCTACTCTAAAAAAATACCACAAAAGACTTCCACACTTAAGTTTAGAAATCAGGGAGAGGAGATTCACAGAATCTTTACATAGAGCAGAGAGGGTCCTTTCATCCTAATTGTAAGCAGCAGCTTTTATTTGTGAAGTGAAACACCCCTCTGCCTTTCTCCTTCCAGTCAGAAACCCTGCTTATCAACCCTTTATACACCCTGATTCCTGTCACCATGTGTATCTCGTTTGCGGTGATGCTGCCAGTGGGTAATCCTCCAAATGCCATTGTCTTCAGTTATGGGCACTGCCAGATTAAGGATATGGTGAGTTTTAAGATTGGGTATATCCTCCCATGCTTCATGTCACCTCAAAACCTTGTCCTCACATCCAGCAGCCAATAATAATAATGATGATATTAGTGCTAATATAAACTCATATTGATCTGCACTGCTGTTATAAAAATGAGCTGTCAGGTTAAGAACATCCACACATCTGCTGGAGGAAATGTACATTTCTATTCTTAGTTTTTTAGGAATGTAATTGTCTGAAGAGGTATCAAAGAACAGGAGTACACAATTCTTTGCACTGACCTCTTAAGACAAGCACAGGAGAGGATGAGAAATTAGATTTATCACATAGCTCCATAGTAAGTCATGCAGTTATTGCCCTGCTGTGTGTGGTATAACTCCCCATTCTGATTATCTGATTGAGAAGTTCAAGTGACAAACTGAGCAGTTTTCCAATGAGCTGTAAGAGCCTTTGACTATCACTCCTGAATGTTCCCACAATGTACACTCCAATACATAATACTCATTGTGTGTTTTTTTGCCCTAGAAATCAGTGTACATAATTTATCACACCATATGTAAGTCAGTATACATACATCCTATTGCCTTCTTTTTTCCCTGTTAACTGGTTTTAATCAAGTTGTCATTGGTTGTGCTCTGATTCATTTTGCTTTTGTAGGTGAAAGCTGGCCTGGGCGTAAATCTGATCGGCCTGGCTGTTGTCATGGTGGCAATCAACACCTGGGGAATTAGACTCTTCCAGCTGAATACTTTTCCAGAATGGGCAGCAGTCAGCAACATCACTAGCCAAACATAATCTCCCATGAAAGATAAGAAAAAAAATTAAAAAATGCAAGACCAAAGCAAGTTGGGATAAAATATTAAAACTACATTGCACATACGAAAGAAAGGAGAAAACTTGTGTATATGTAGAACCAAGATCCATAGCAAAACCATGAAGAAAATCCACAGGGAGGTCTTCTGCATAAGCTTTTCCATTCTGAAAATCAAGAAGAGTTAAAAGGAGAGATTAGTCTTGCTCTATTTTTTCCCTGGGATACCATAACTGAAATAACACTCTCCTCCAAATTCTCTGCCTATGTTTTTTTCATGCCCTAGAACAACTATGTAGGACTTGTAAAACAGGGGATATAGGACGCCAATGGCAGAAGACAAGTATATACACACTGGTGTACTCAGTAGCCAAGTATTCAGTCCTACCATTGACTCCTACAGTGAATAAAGGGTGAGTCTTATTCACAAACCCAGAGTTTTATAAACCTACTTCTTTTAAAGGCAAATTATTATTCTTGTGAGGTGACTCATCACTGTGTTGGAAAAAAACACTTTCCTGTCTAACCACATGGCCTGGACAGAAACACAACTACCAACTACAGCATTTCAAAGGGATAACAGAGACCAACAAACAGATAGGAAGAAGTCTTCTCAGAAGGAGAATTTTTTTTTTCCACAGCACTACTATAAAGTTTCCAGTGTTGCAGTACTTGCAGTCTCTGCTTTGGAAGAAAGAGCTTCAGAAACAGATAGAAAGTTTTGTTCAATACCTTCTTTCCTTGTCATTGTACTGCAGCGGGGACACTGACCAGCAAAACCTTACCAGGCCAACAGGCCCATTGGTCTCTCTTTGGCTGCTGTTTAGTTAGTTATGCAGTTATGATTTCCCTGACAGAGAAAGTACAATCTCATCCAAGATGGCACTCAGTGCTGCTCCATGAGTAAGAAGGGAGAGGGCTGAAGTGGAGTGGTGCTGGTCTATCTCCTCATCGTGTGCATTCACTTGAACATCACACCCACCTGCTCTCTAGCAGCCCAGGGAACAGGAACTTCAAATGTTGGAAACTGTGACGTAGAGTGGATAACTACTAAACCAAAAGGCCAATGTCTTTATAGTCTGCAAAGTGAATGCCCTGCTTTTCTGACTGGATCCCTGTGATACTCAGTAAACCTTCTCTTGTATTATGTCCTGGTTTTAATAATTTCTTTAATGTCAATGCATTTAAGTTGTTTGTTAGGATGATCGAATCTCATGTAATCATGCTCTTTATATATACACTTTAATGATTTTTTATGCTTTACATTTATAATCTAGTCTCTAGATATTAGTGGGAATATCTATTCTACAAAAATAAAATGTCAATAAAATAAATTATTCACTACTGCATATTGTGGTGCTCTATGAGAATATAAATAGGATATATTTCACCTCACAACTCACCGAAAGTTCTTAGGGAAGCAGTGTTGAGCAAGAGGCGTTCGTTACTGCTTCTGCCAAAACAGAGGGATCCCAAAGACTTGTCTTGGAAATAAACAGACAGAGTAAAAACATAGGTTGGCAGAAGAGGAATGAAATGGTAGGGGGAAAAAATAAAACAAATCACAAAATCATGATTTAGCCCTTGTACAAAAAGCAGGAGGCAGCATCCCTTAGCAAAACCATTGCTATTCATAGTAGTTCCTGTAAACCTGGTTTTGAAAAAGCATTCCTGTGAATTAACATCTCAGTGCATTCCCATGCCCTCCTAATCCACAAAACAAGACCTCAGCCTCACTTTCTCAACGCTTCTCAACTACCCAGTCCCTGTGTTGCCCCTATCCTGAGCCTGCTGCTCTGCTGCACCCCAGCATATAAAACTCATGCCTGCCGCTGGGATCCAGATCCTCCACACCACTCCGGCTCCCCTCCTTGGGCATTTTGTTCACAGTCCCCCAAACTCCTTTCAGCCATCTCCCCCTGCCAAGAAACTCTCTGGCTTGGTCTCTTCCCAAGGCTTCAGCTGCTCTGTGCCTTTTACTCTGCACTCATCTAATGCTTTTCACTTCACACTTCATACACCATCACCTTCAAATTGCCTAGCTGCTCAGGGACAAATCACTCCCCACCCTCCCCATACTTATTTCTTGCTCAGCTCAGCTCCCATCAGGCCTCTGCTATCCCACAGCTCTCCCAGGGGATATGAACACAGGATATTCTCATTTGCAAGAGACAAGCTGCTGGCACACTAATCAGCTTTAGGGAGATCTAGGATTACTCACAAATCAAACACAGTGGCCACCGACACTCCTTGGTAATAACACCAACAGCATTAGCTAAATGGAAATTGCTCAGTGCTGTCTTGTGCACCTCAAGCAGTATTCCTTCAGAAACATTTCCATGAGTCTCTGGCATAGTTTGTGTCTCATGAGATTGGTGCAGAGAAATTTGGAGTGGACCCGGGCAAGGAGTTTCCCCAGCAGCCTCTCCTCCTGTTTCAGTGCTCTCAGCACACTTCCATGTCCACAGCTGCTGGCACTTGTCACTGCCCTGTCCCACCAGGCATTTGCAGGAAGGCAGTGCACTGTACCAGCCTTTTTTCCATATTAGATAAGCCAGTGCATGCACCACAGCCAGATTCTACCCTTAGACATACATGTAGAATTCCCTTTATTTCACTGAAGACATAAGAACGTACCCAAGAAAGTATTTTGTGGCAGAATCTGAATATAGCAAAGGAAAATAGCAGCAGGTGAGTAACAAGCTTGGGGCTTGGAAGCTGCGCAGCTCATAGCATGACAGCAATGGGTGCTGACTGCTGCTCTGTTTTTTTTAAAAAAATAAAATAAATGGCAAGTGAACAAACAAGTGGGATATTTTCACTGGTAATTTATAGCATACTGTCACTCAGCTTCACATTTGTCTCTACCAATAACCAAAGCTGAAGTATTTTCACCAGAGAGAAGATAAGCCTGATTTCAAATTAAGTGATTTCCAGATGCTTTCAATATTCAGCACATACATCAAGTCCTAAAAATAAAAGTTCTGCTTTCAGCCCAGAATTTAAGATTCCTATCCAAAAAGTATAATCACATTAACTAGTAAGCAGTGTACTATTCTATGTTACAGTTTCATATTACATTTTACTAGAATCCTATTAAGGCTACATATATATTCTTTTCACAGTGATATAAAACCTGAACAATTTAACTGAAGTAAACTGAGGTGATATATATTGAGCAATTTTTCATTCTTTAACTGATAGGCTAATATTTTGTTTCTCAGGAAAAAGCAGCAGAGCACGATAGCTGTACTTTATACTTGTACATGGGTTGTTCAGTTCTCTCTGGTTTGCAGAAAATGTGAATAATAGAATTTAAAACAGGCCCTTGTTTTTTTGTTGTTGTTTTTTTTTTTTATACATTCATTAGTATCGTACTACTTGGGTTGCATCTTTAAACCTGAAGGTACAGTTGTCAGAGAAGGGCTCTAATTGGTGTGATGAAAGATTGCAGAACCCCTGTTTTCACACAGAAACCCAACAGTATGTTCCACTCCAGTGTCTGGGCTTACAAGATAGTAAAGTTACTAGAGTAGTTATGGTTTGAGTTGGCGATTTACAGAAATGGGGTATGTAGGTATTTTCCAGATGTATTAAAGACTAAAGCCAGAATTGACTTTGGCATGAATATCTATTCTGGGGGCAATTTATGCAATTTGTTCAACAAAGGGAAATAAATGCAAAGTCCTGTATTTGAGGAGGAATAATCCCACACACCAGTACAAGCTGGAGCCCACTAGTTGGAATGCAACTTGGTAGAAAAGCACCTGGGTGTCCTGGTAGATGAGTTGAACATGAGACAGCAATGTGCTCTTGAGGCAAAGCAATCCAACAGTACCCTGAGCTACATTAAGCACAACATCCTCCACAGGCTGAGGGAGGAGGTGATGCTTCCCCTCCTACCCCTGCTGAAATACATCTGGACTGCTATGTCCAGTTTTGGGCTCCCCAGTACAAGAGGCACATGGGCATACTAGAACAAGTCCTGTCCAAGGGCCACGAAGACCAAAGGGTGCATCACGCACCATGAGACAAGGGGTTGTAGTTCTGTGACATAAAATGGCACCACTGCACATTCATGTTAGTTCTGTGAGGTAAATCCACTGTCTTTATTTGAGCTCTGGTGCCCAGTAGGCTAATGATTAGCTTTGCTATCTGGCGTTTTGTGATTTTCAGTATTAATCCTTTACTGTATTCAATGGAAGATAGTCTACAGGAGCCTTAGGGCAGCATTTCCCATCACAAGATAGTAAGTCTCAAGCCACAGCAAATATTTGATTAGTAGCTCATATATTCCTTTACCTCCCTTCTGCGTTGAACCTTCAGCTCCTAGGACATGTCTCAAAAGAATCAATACATGAAAGTGAATACAACCGCTTTTAGTAAAGGAAGGAAGATGGCATATTTTAGGTGGAAATTCCAGCTATCCACACAGGCATTTTGAACATGCAGGAATTCACAGTACCCACTGTAAGCGGGAAACTTGCTCCTGGATATCTTGAAGGTGCATGCATCCTTTGTGACCTGCTATGACACCACTGCAACCAAAGCCCTCTGAGCCTTCAGACGTAACATCTGCACCAAGCAGATCTCTGTGTACTTTCTGCCCTCTGAAATACAAGGTTAACCTCTAGTATCCTCTAGGATAGCCTCAGGCTGAATCACTTAGGTAAAATGTGTCATACAGTAGTTGTAAAGTCCACAAGAACTCTGTTACAATGTTATACAGCTCTCCAGCTTACAATGTGGGGCAAAAAAGACAGCTTGAGCTAAAATGGGAAGTGTTACAAACTGTGAAACGTTTGTCCTATCTTTAATATTAATGAGCATATACTGTTTCTACAGCACTACAGCTGGCTGTAGCTGGTTCACTTCATAATCTGTCAGGGAAAAAAAATAAAATCCTAACATCTGCTTGGAATGCTCAGCTGAAAGTTTCAGCTCCAAATAACACTTTGAGTAACACAGGCCTGTTTGGCAACAAATAGAGATTGCAAATATTACTTCCTTTCTTGTCTCTGTATAAAGGGAAGAACATAAAGCATGTTTGAGGAAAGAAATAATCCAATTTTGAACATTACCATAATTTTATATGACAGGCAAAGAAATATGGATGGGTTAGAGCCAGCATTGAACTCTGCTCAAAAATAGGAAAGAAAGAAATGGGGATGGGGGGGGTGGGGGCAGAGCAGGAAGCCAAGTTCACCACATTCATGAAAGCATTAGAACAGCTGTACAGAGCTGTCTCACTCTATGGAAAAGTTTGTGGGTGTGTAAGACAGTTCCTTCAATCTGGTCTGAAGTCTAGGAAAGCCAATGGCAACGCCTTTCAAAGACCAGAGCGTACACTACTGCTTCAGTACAACAGCTGTACTTTGGGAACTCCCTTCACCAAGCGCACTCTTAGCATCTTCTACACATACTGCTACCACTGTGCTTCTGGTAGCTAATGTTAGGTAGCACAAATAATTTCTCCCTGTTCAAGTTTTTTGAGTGTTCACTACAGGGAGAGTTGGTAGCATAGCTAGTAAGATTGTGGTTTTTAAACTTGTCAAATATTCATCAGTAAAGACTGAAAGTTTTTATGTTTAGCTACACATTTCAGGGCAGATGGTAAAAGGAAGGATGGGAAATTACAGGTGAAGTATTTCTCATACAGGTATATATACATACATTCCTTAAAAAGGAGAATCTTTAGATGAGATATACTTTCCTCAGTTGCAGAACCGCATTGTAGAACAACTCTGCCACCACCAAACTTTAGTAAAGGAAGCAAAAGTTTGGTGTAAGATACTCTGAAAATCTGTCTTTGCCAATTCAGTGAAAACTCCTAAGCCTGGAATCCACCTCGATGTATCCAAATTAAAAGCTTTGGGGTGGAGGGTGAAAATTACAATGGGTACATGGGGATCCCTGTACTTGAGAGCTTTCATGTTATGTTTATCTCAGAGAGCACAGTCCACCGTGTCTACGGAGCAAAACAGTTACTGCCAAAAGCTTGTGGTATCTTCCCTCCAAATACCTCTAGGCCAGTCTCATGGACTAAACATCCATTAGAGATCAAAGCACATCTTCTGATTTAGTCTCTTCTGAAAGGAATCCAGTCCATGTGCTCTACAGTTTTCCTATAATGACAATGAAAACATGGTAAAAGGGCAATTCACTTTGAAGGCACCATCCTTACCCTAACTAAAACACTACCGGAGAAGCACTCTAGGTGTGCTTTAATCAAGAGCCTGAAAGAGTAGAGAAGGTCATTCTCTGTGCTTGTTCCTCCTGCTTGTTCATAGCAGTCCATCACCAGGCATTGTTAATAAAAGCAAGGAGAGTATCTTTCTGGTGCTTTTCTCTGTCCTTCACGGCCTGTCTGTCAGGACAGACTGTCAAGAGGACTCAGTGATTTAAGCCACCTTACAGAGTTGATAGATCTCATCTATTTTACAGAAAAAAAATATTAAATTTTATTTGATAGACTGTTGAATTAATAAAACTTACATCTATTCAAATTATGGCAATATTTTCTTCAGAATTTACAAAAGAATTTCTGCACAACTATGGTTTCCAAATGCAGACTGGTTTTCATTCAAAGAAATTAGGACACCGCTACAATATATGTATTTTCTCACACACCAGGGTTTTCAGTGGCACAGTGGCAGCAATGGGTGAAGAGCATACCAGACAACAAGGGAGACCAGCAGATCAATGGTTCTAATTCTAAGAAAATACATGGTAGACAACTGAAACAAATTGCAACGGCAGTGGGCTGAAGACCACGCACAGGAATGAGGAAGTAATGACAATACCAGACTTACTTGATAGAAATACTGAGCTCTAGTCCTTGTTCCACAACAAGTAGCAATAAAAAAGCATACTTAGAACAATTACACATATTGGGTCATTAAGTAAGTAAATAAAGTGAATGGTTTGGATTCACAATTTAACTGCTGACCTCCATGTGCCCCAATTACCACATGCGGAAGATAACTCTTCTCTCCCCCATCCTCCCCAATGCTCCAGAGACACCCTCAAGCAACCAAGCAGAAGGGAAAGATGAAGAGACAATAATAGAAGAAACCATAAATTTAAAACATAGGTTAAAGTTGATGGCCTTTTACGCTTTTTAAAATCAGCCATGTTTGTGCAAAGTCTACACTGCTGGAAGTGATGATTTAACATAATGGAAAAGGCAGGAGCTCCCCACTTCCCCCCAGGTTTATAGTTTGACAAATGAGCTTTCCCCATCTCCAATAATGGAACGCAGATCTTGAGGACAGTGAAGTATCACTGCTCACAACAAATGACAAGAAACCCTGAAAGTTACTTTTCTATGCATTTAATTTCTTCTGCGATGTTCTAAGACCTAGGGTTTTACGAAGTGTGAGGTATACATAGTAACAGGACTAAGAGGACTCCAGTTTGGTCAGGTAAAAATGGGTTACAAAATATTAGGAAAAGCAATAACAAAAATTACAAATGATCTTATCCAGTCGCATATCAGCTGCAAATCCAAATTCTGAAACCCTTGAAAATCAGTCCCAGGAAAAGTTCACGGCTGCTCTTTCCAAAGAAGGACTTTCCAGTTCTAGGAGACTAAAAGTGGTGGAACCTCCCATGCCAACCCTCTACTTGATCTTTGTTGCCTGAAAGGTAAATTGCATTCTTGATGCACACACAGAGATGACCTGGGTAACACTGCTCTCTTAGGACTTGTCGCTGGGAGGTTTCTTCTTAGCTTCCACATCCTTCTTGAAATCTTCAAGCTTCTTTGCAATGTTAGGAATCTTTAAAGACAAAACAACAAAAAAAACCAAAAAAACCACAGAAATTAACAAAATCTCCTCAGCTACATGAGCTTCAGCAGGAAAGACAATACTATAAACACAGCAAGAAATTCTATGAAGTTTAAACTGGTTTCTAGAAGATACTTGCTTCCAGGATGTTACCTTGCACAGAGGTTAAAAACAAAGCAATATCAAGCAAACAGCTGACAAAAACACTTCACATGAGGCTTCAGGAGATATTTTAGATTGTTAAGACTAAAAGTCAACCAGTAGGAACAGGAGGAAAAAAAAATGTCACTTTACAGGAAGTTTATTAAGACCAGTCTGGCTTCCCCACTGAAAGATGACAGACTGCCAAGAATAAGCCAATTTAAACACTGATGCACAAACTTTAATAATGACTTTTTGAGGGAAAATTAGATTGTACTATACTCATCACAAACTAAGAGAAAAAATAGGTTCAAGAGCAGCAAATATGTTCTCAAGAAATTTATGAAGAAATACTTCTCCTGGTCCACCTTTGGGAACCAAACTTCCCCACTTGGGAATTCTACTACATTGCAAATTGGTGACCTTTTGCAGTTTCACACTTGAATGAAAATTCAATTTACTGCTCGTGAATTTCAAAACTTCAGCTCTCCCATGCAAATAAAAGCATTTTAAAAAAATAATCCAACAGTAAATTTTGACAACTTTTTAAAAAATAGCAGCAACTTTAAGGAGCAAGGAATAGATTATCTCATTACTCTAGCTAAAACGGGGAATTGACAACACTGGATTTCACAAGCTAACTGATTAAAATGAAAAGAAAGCAAAGTTCCCCTTGGTATAATTGTGAAAAAAAAATCATGGGGTTTTACTTCGTATGTAACCTGACCACAGAGCAGAAGTGAATCCCAACAGACTGGATGGTTTGGGCTAATAGTACAGGTAGCATCCTAAGTTTTTCTCTTACCTTCCCTTTCAAAGTTAAGCTCTGTTTGTGCAAACAAAATTAAGAGCCCAGCCTGCAACATGCCTGACATTTAAGCTAAACCAAGAGAATTCCACTGCTGTCAAGAGAACCCTCCATGTGTTTATAACTAAGCACATGTGTGTACAGCTGCAGAATTAGGACCTCATTATGACATGTTTATCTTAGATGTCATTTAAAACAAATCATCTTCAATACCAGCAATAAAATGACCACGTTCATCCTGCAAGTCAGTGTTACCTTCCCAGGGAACCACTTCCTGCAAATCAAAAGCATGTCCCCCTCTTGTGGCAACACTTTATTAGTGCTGCCAAAAAAACCCACTATACCATGCTTACAATCCATATTGATACACCCAAATATATTCTTATGGTTACATTTTCATAATACTGTTAAAACATATATTGGAAAGAAACACCAGATTTTTATTAGTACTCCTACAGGAGTGCTGACATGAAGCATCACAACAGTTTGTGCATGACCAAGAAGCTAAAAATAAGAATTCTGAAAGCGACATGACTTCAATACTGAAGATGAGAGGAAAGCAAAACACGTCTTCAGAGATTTGAGCCTCAACAGCTTTGCTTTTTTAAACTAGTCTAATACAGTTTGCATAAGAAAGGAAAAAACTTAATGTTAAATTTTATTAACTCCTCTAGCCTGTAAAAAGCTAAGTGGCACTGCTCTTAAAAGGGATTCTGCTGACCACTGAAATTAAAAGCTTGTATTGAAGACTCAGCTCTAAATCTGCTCTAACTCCCACAGTGAAAAACCTCTGTTCACAGTGGGAACTCAGGAAAGGAAGTTCACTCTCTTCTCACTGTGAGAAAAAGAGGAAAGAGACTGTAGCTCAACACGCTGTTTGAAGTAGGAGCACATGCTGAATTTTCCACAAAAGCTGGCAAAACTTACTTTCATTATTGGTACAGGAGACAGAAATTTCAGATGCTCTGAAGGATTTTTAAGTAACAAACAGGTGTAGTGAGTGGAGAACACTGTAAGCAGACAGTCCATCAGTCAGGAAACCAGTATTTTAGTGCTGATATAACCCATAAACAGGTGCTAAACCTTTTCTGTTTCTCCTGTCTCTACCTGTGTAGATACCTATTTACCATACCTGTGCTCTAGGGCCCTAACACCAGTAAAGGCTATAAGCATTACTCCTTCACAGGGAAGATGTCAGAGGTACATGTTTGGTTCCATTTACACTCAAGTTCACCTGTAACTCAAGTCAGATCTGCACTGTGTTTAAATAAACCATCAAAATAAAAACTGATTCAGTTCCAACTGAGAGAAAACAGCCTTATATCTTCAGTTCAGAATAGGTTTAACTCTGAGAATACAAGGATACTCACATCATAGTTCTGAGCCAGATACATCCCAACCACATTGCCAAGAGTAAAACCAAGCTAAAAAGGGAGAGAAGAATAGTTAACGAATGTGCTTTTGATGGAAGGATGTTAACATAAAATTTTAAAAAAATAATATTGCAAGTCATGTAGACTAATGATTTTCAATTCCACTTCTACTTAATTTCTCACCTTTCCTCCAGAGAGGTGCATTTTAACCATCTTCCTCACTAGGAAATCCTTGTCATCATTTCCAAAATACAGCACAGTTGTGTTGTCAATACACATATCCAAGACTATTTGGATCACTTTTGTAAAGTTCTCTGCATACCCACAAAGGCAGCAACTCTGATAAAAATGGGTGAGATAGCAGCACAAACCTACATAACACATATCTCTTGGTCCATGCCTGTAAAGCCTCAAGAAACACCCCACTAGAATAACACTCCGTGCTGGGAAGGGACACACATATACAAAGACATAACACAATAATATACAGTAAAAAAAAAAAAAAGTTCACAAGCTTGAAAGTCAGAACTCTTGAAAGTCAGGCTTTGACTGCAAAAAGATCCCAGTCTCACCTTAAAATGCTTAAAAATAGAGCTTCTCCATCAGCTTAAACTGATGAAAGTTCTCTTCTGCAACAATTAACAGCTGTTCACCTCCAGACCCTTCTGACCCCAAAAGATTAGTTTTCAGCCAAATCCACTCTGATCGTAAGGCAGGAAAACACTGTTGGTTGGAAGCAGGGCACAACCTCTCTTGACAATTTTGCAAACTAGTAGCTGCTGAAGAGTGTCTGTGAAAATGCATGCTGGAAGGAGAGCAAGATTAAAACAGAAGCACAGTTCCTGGCCTAGACCTTGCTTGCCAGCTGAGGAAAATCTTCAAGTGTAACAACACTTTTGGGGTGAAAGAAATTCCTCTTTTCAGACAGGGGATGAGATTTTCATTCACCAATTCCCCAAGACCCTAAATTTTATTTTGATATTTGTATTTCATAAGAAGTACATCCTGTACTATGAAAGCTCATTTGACTATTTTGGGAGGACGCTACTAATATTGTGCCTTCATTCATAGTCAGTAGACAAATCACTCTGACAGATGAGGTCAGTTTAATAATTTAAGAAAATTATTATAGCTTATGGTCACTGCTGTCAAAATAAGAATATTTTAAGAAAAATAAAACCACTGTTTACAATAATAACTTTGCCATCACATACTGACTAGACATCTTTTCCATGCCAAAAGCAGGATATACGGTATGGCTCATATTTTCAGTGATTCAGACTCCATAAGCATCACCAGTTAAAAGCTTTAGAAAACTAAAATTGGTTGAAAACTGTCAAATGAACCATAACTGCAAATTACTTCAGTATATTCTTAAACAGATTTTTAGTCTTATACTTTGCTTACCATTACTTTTTCTAGGAGCTTAAACAATTTAAAGAAAAAGTAGAGTTCTTTTTGTGTACACTACACTGGTTATCATTTGCTCTTGTAGTTTCAATTATCAGTTAAAGTAGTACTCTGGGAGATATTAAAAATATTACACTGATGTAAACCAGACTTGTGCTTCCTCTTAATGCAGAGCATCATTCCAGCAAGAGAATTTCCTCTATCTTTAGCAGCGTCTGAGAACTCACTTGAAAACACAAACAAGGTCCTTGTTTATTAGCCGTCTCCTAGGCTTTCACCCTACAAAAGGTAGGATGAGACAACTTTTTTCTGAAGATGGGACAACTATCATATTCTGCTGTGTGATAAACCTTATTTGGTACAGAGCAGT
Organism: Falco rusticolus; assembly: GCF_015220075.1. Lineage (NCBI taxonomy): Eukaryota > Metazoa > Chordata > Aves > Falconiformes > Falconidae > Falco > Falco rusticolus. The sequence continues at coordinate 65,445,527 of NC_051191.1, forward strand.
GAGATCAGTACTCCCTTTAAAGGTACCCCTTTACTGAAAAGTCTAGCACTGCATTCAAGAGCAGTCTACCCAGTTATGTACACTCAAGCAGTGTGAAAAAATTCACTATTTAGACTTCAATCATGTGGAAAGTAAAGAATATAGCCAATTAAAACGTGCATGTTGACTAAAGACAACAGGGCGAATGAGAGTTTGGGGTCTTCCAGTTTCTACCCAGCATTTCAAGTCACACTTTAAAAAAATGTTTATTTAATACTTGGGACAGCAAAAATACAAGGTTTGTGAGATTATCCCTTTATCTCCTTGCTACAGCCCTAACAAGGGGCAGCAAGAGTCTACACCCAAAGAAGGAAGAAACACAGAATTAGTGTATCTTTTTTCTAACCTTCAGGTGCTAATCAAGAAGTCATAATTAATATCTAGCAACAAAAGATTAGTAGCAAGCAGTGGAGTTGATAAACACAGAAACTTCGAGAGTGGCTAAGCGTATATACCCTCACTGTTTTCACCAGAGCGGACAGAGACTGTAAACAGCTACAGAAATTACGGAGGCTTTCATACTTGTTGCTCCAAAGTTGAGATAAGAAATAGGCCTCATTTATTAATTTCATAAAACCACAGAGACTCTCCCAACTTACAACAGGCCATCTCTTCTTGCTCTGTATCAACAAGTGAAATTTATTAGCCAGCTGAATTACAGTTCCCCCAACAAAAGTACTTACTGGGACATACCTGAACACAACCAAAAGCCTGAAGTATCCCTCACGTCACTAGAACGAAAACCAGGAGGCTGTTTCCATGCTTTGCTATAGCAGGAAACACCATCTTTTTGGTCAGGTAATTTATTTCCACACTGGGCAGTAAAAATACCAGCATTGATCAAGTATTTAATGAAGAGTAGCCAAGCATCCAACGTCAGGCCCCCAGAAGAGTTTAGGGGAACATATAGAAAGGACTGTTAGAAACGTACAAAAATATTCAGTCTAATTCTGTTGTTCTTAAGGGGATTTAATGAAAGGCAGTGATGAAACGTGACCCCTGCCTTGACTTCTATATATAAAAAGCCCGCATCTGAAGCGATAAATGATTTAAGGGTGCACACAGCGGCACGGCCCGAGCCCCGCTCTCCCGTAACGGGGAGGCACGTACGGCAACACAAAGGAACTCCAGCGGCAGGGAGGGCACAACCGTGACCAAGCAAAACCTGCTGAGTCTCCAAGGCAAACTAGGGGCACACCTGGGAGAAAAAAGCAGGCAGGAACTTCATTTTCGGAGCAGTTTTAAGGTTTTACGCGTCGTTTTAAGGCATCGTTCGGCGGGGAGCAGGGACAAAGCGAGCGGGTGCCCAAAGGCGCGGCGGGGCGACTCAAGGGGTCCGGGCGGGACTGAAGGAGCCGGAGCGGGGCCGCAGCCGCCCGCAAAGGGATGCCGCGCTGCCGGGGAGCCAGAACCGGGCGCAGTCGCCCCGCTGAGACGGGCTCACGGCCAGGGGGGCGAGTGACGCCCCGGGGCAGGAGCACCCAAGGCGGCTGAAGGGGGAGGCCGCCGCCAGCCCTCCAGGCAGGGCAGCGCGGCAGGGGTTGGCCGCCACTCTCCGGCCCCCCCGGGAGCGCGGGTGCGGGCGGTGACGGCACACAGCGGCTTTTCCTGCCGCCGCCGAGGCGCGCACCCACCGCCGCCCCGCCCGCCTCGCTCCGCCGCCAAATGGCGGCATCGCCGCCGCCCCGCGGAGCCTTACCAAGAACTGCAGCATGGCGCCAGCCTCGCTGCTTCCCTCCCTGCCCACCAGCTGGGGAAGTCAGGCGGGCGGCGGCAGCTCCTCTTCCGGGTGCCGGCCCGCCCTCACCGCGGGGAGGGGTGCGCCCAGCGCCGCCCGCCCGCGCCCATGGGCGGCCCCGGCTCCACCAGGCCCCGGGCCGGGACCCACCCGCTGGGGGCGGGGGGCGCTGCCGCCCGCTCCCTGCTGCTTGGTGCGGGGCAGAAGCACGCAAGGGTGGCGGCGGTCCCGCTTCTTAAGGCCTCCCTCCCGCTGCACGGGGAGGCGTCTGGTGCCGGCCAGCCGAGCCCGCCGCTCCCGAGGGGCGTTAAATGAGAGTTTTTACACTGCGGGTAGTTTCAAAATGGAGTCTATCAAAAGGAATGATAGGAGGAACCAGGCATCCAGGTGCGGGCGAGGCCTGTATGATTTGGGTGTTCCCTGCCTTAGTGCTTGGGAAATCCTAGCCTCCTAGGCTGGAGAGGCCTGAACGAAACGGGGTTTGTTTGCTGGGTTTTTTCATTCCCTACTCAGCACTTGCTAGATCACATCTAGCGTGTCCATGGCCGGGCTTAGGGCCCTGGCACAGGGAAGACTTGGACAAGCTGAAGCAAGCTGAGCACAGAGCCCAGGAGCTGATCAGGGCAGGAGACCTCCCTGCGAGCAGAGGCTGAAGGAGCAGGGAATGGGCAGACCTGACAGCAACCCCCCAGGGCTCACAAGGGGGATATTGGCCAGGTGGAGCTGTGCTCTTCATAGATGGGAGGATGAGAGATAGCAGGGGCATGATGAAATGAGAGGACTGGGCTGAATGTAAGAATAGGCTGTTTTGTCACTTATAGGAGGCAGGAGGTTGGCACAGACTGCCCAGAGAGATTGTGCTGTCTTCACCTTTGGAGGTTTCCGAGAGCCAGATGGGTTAAACCCTAAGCAACCCCCACTCTAAGCTCAGAGAAGACCCTGCTCTGTGTAGGAGGTTGGACTAGGGACTTCCAGAGCCCCCCTCCCACCTGAATCAATCCCACAAGAGCTTTCAAAAAAAATGTTCCCTTTGTTTTCATCCCTTTTTTTTACTAGCACAACCAGAAAACGAAGAGTAGTTGTCCTTTGCAAAATGCTGGGTTTGGTTTCTTTTAATGGCTACACATAATAAATTGAGATTTGGGCAGTATAATACTTAGGGAGATCCTTCTGCTGAAAGCCAGTAAGAGACTGGAGATTATTGCAATGCATTACAAGTCTCTTTATCACATACCATTTCAGATTTCAACCCCCCCAAAAAAACCCCCAAAACATGTGCCTACTGTGGAACTATTAGGCAACTCTTCCCTGAAACCATGTCAGCTCAGACTAAGCCTCTGTTCTCAGAAAGCTCAAATGCTCCATCTGACAGAAAGCATGTAGCTTCCTGCCTTTCTGGAGCAGGTACCTTGGTGAAATAGAGAAATATCTTCTACCCATTTTTAGAAAGAAAGCACAGAAAGAGATTAACTTCTTTTTTTGATCCTGGTGATACTGTGATGAGGAGCTGGATTGGAGACAACTTTCTCCTGAATTTCAGGCTAACCAAAGCTGCTATATTGAGCTTCCCTCCCTGGGCCAGAGCTGACATCTGGAAATGGCACACAAAGGGTTGGATGGATGTGGCACAAGAGGCAGGGTTGGGATTCCTTGCCTTCTGGAATGGGTCTCCCAGGAGTCTTGGAAATGAGCTTGGTTTTGGCATCAGGAACAAATATATCACTGGGTAATAACTTCCTGATGCTGAGGCCATCTACATGTGTGCTGGATCAGATCACTAATATTACAGATTCCATTCTTAGCATGTCAGAAATCAGAAGGAAACAAGGCTTTTAATAATAATAATGCCTCCACATTATCACCAAAGGGACATAAGACTTTTCCTGTTTTCTGCTCATTAAAAATGTTATTATGCTTAGGCTATAATGAGTGCAACATGTTAGATAGTCTTGACTCAACAGTACTGGGCACAGTTGTTTTCCTACATGCCATGAATTTCCTTTGTGACAGTGGGCAGCCAAAAATAATTTTTTCCTTTAAAGGAAATCCATTCCATTTACATCAGCCGATGCTGAATCATTCTGAGTTAGAGACTGTAGAGGGCAGGTATGGTGGATGGCATATGTTATTGGAAGGAAGAGCTCAGTCTGACAGCTATAAATACAACTGTCATAGGGTGGGATGGGGGTTGGGGTTGGGGTTGGAGAGAGGAAAAGAAGCAACTCCTTTTTTTGAGCTCCTCCAAATATGCCTTCACCTCAGATCAGAGAGTCTCCTAAGCAGGCAGCACTTACTCCACCCTGGGCATTGGCTGTAACTTGTTTAGAGTGAATGTATTTAATCTTGAAGAAGAGAAGGAATCAGGAAGAAGCACAAAAGTCTACCCATCTCCAGGACCACTGGTGCTATTCTGGGCAATGTTCAGGGGGTGGAAGGAGTCCATTGTGCTAAATGGCACCCATTTTGTTTTGCCTGCTTGGGAACGGGCCAGTTATATGGCCTGCTTTTCATTTGCTTTGCTTTTTTCATTGCCTGCCTGTCCTGCCAGAGAATGATACAAGTTGTAATCCTTCTCAGACCAGGGACTTATGGCTGTCTGGGTCTTATTAAGGTAGTTCCTTCAGCTTCTTGCCAGCTGTTGCAATAGAGATTGGTAATTCACATGTGATGAATAAGGACGGGATGAGGAGCGGCAGCTCAAATGGGAGTACATTGAGCTTGGGGAGAACTGAACTGACTGCACTCAACTGACTACCCCAGGGAAAACCTGGGCTTAGTGAGACTGACAGCTGATTTACAGTATCTTTGCTTTAGCTCCTTCCACATTGCCATCACACACACATTTTAGGAAATTGATTTTTTTGTGTGGCAAAACACAGGTCTGAATCCAGAAGTGTGAGTATCTGCAGTATAAAGAAGAACGTAAAAGTTACGGAGCACCAGTGAGATCCCAGGAGCTAGTGCATGCATTCAGTCCAAACCAAAGCTGAAATGCTGCTTATCAAGTACAGTGAGTTCTTCAGTTACCTGCAGATGAGACATACAAATACTCTGGTAATTTTGAACAGTAAGTCTGTGCAGTCAAGTTGTAAAGGCCATAGTAACATCCATAGATATAATGAACAATGTCTTTGAAAACAGATTGTCCCTTGTAACCAAGAATCTTGAAGAGTAAGCTACTTTAAATGAGTAAGGTTGGAAAACCCATTCTTTCTAACTGACATAGGGACAAAAAAAGATGTAATTTTTAACATATTTTCTTCTGGTGAAGAATTTCTCAATGTTACCTACTTTACTCGGGTGCATTACAAGTATAGTCAAGCCCATAAGGTATGCAGAAAGCTTGTTTGTCTGGAAGTACCGGCTATTCCACATTATTCTTAATTGTGAAATCATATTTGAAAATGTGTTCATGTTGATTTAATACTGTTTTTAACATTCATGTGTGGGTATGTATGTTCTCTACTCTATGGAAAGTGAGAATCCCTATCTTAAAGGATAATATTTAACTTACCCTGGCTTTTACAGTACATTGGCTGGTGTATGAACACACCACAACAAGACAGTTTTGTATGTTAGACCAGTAGAAAAAGAAGAGTGTTATGCCATTGTGTTGTGAGAAATGGTAATAAAGAAGAGCTTATGCTCTTACACCTACATAGATCTATGGGTCTGGATGAAATCCACCCCAGAGTGTTAAGAGAAGAGGCCGATGTTGTAGGGCCACTTTCTATAATATTTGAAAAGTCATGGAGATCGGGGCATATCCCTAATGACTGGAAGAGGGCAAATGTCATACCCATCTACAAGAATGGCCCAGGAAGCTACAGACCCATTAGTCTTACTTCAGTCCCTGAGAAAGTAATGGAACAAGTCCTCTTAGAAACCATTACAAACCAAATGAAGCAGATGATTGGAAAAGCCAGCACGGATTTACCAAAGGCAAATCATGCCTGACAATCCTGGTCACCTTCTACAACAAAATAACATTTTCTGTTGACATGGGGAGAGCAGTAGATGTTGTTTACCTGGACTTCTGCAAAGCATTTGACACTGTTTCCCACAGCCTTATGCTGGACTGACTGGCAAGATACAGACTGGATGGGTGGTCTCTGAAATAGGTAGGAAATTGGCTCACAGGCCTCACTTGGAAGGTGGTGATCAATATTTTTTTCAGGGAAGACTGAAGGAGTCAGGTCTTTTCTCCCTGGAGAAGAGAAGGCTCAGGGGTACCTCATCATGGCATTCCAGCACTGTATGGGCAGCTACAAAGAGGATGGAGGTTCTCTCTTCACATGGAGTCACATGGAAAAGGCAAGGGACAATGGGTACAAATTGTACTGGGAGATGTTCTTTCTCAGTGTAAGAAAGAAGTTTTTTACTGCGATAACAATCTGTCACCGAAACAACCTTTCAGAAATGTGTTACGAGTCCCCATCACCAGAGGTTTTCAAGGTGGTGTTGTAAGGGTACTAAATAATCTTATCTAGGCTGCCTTTCCCACAAAATATTGGACCAGATGACCTTTTGAAGTCTCTTCCAACCTGGGCTGTTCTATAGTTCTATGATACTAAAAGTGATCTATGTCCCAGACTGTAAAGGTACTTTCTCCATGAATGTTTGACTCAGTGAGCAGTCAAGTGGTCATCTGCTCACTCTTCCTTCCAACTTGCTTTCTCTGTACAGTCAGTGAATATGTTATTATCTGACCTGAGAGCAGGAACAATAAAAGACTAGATGTGAATACTTGTGATAATTGTTTTGCAAGTGTTTGAGAATTCATTTGAATAAAGCAGTAGTATTGATGATTTAGCCGTCATGAGGATGTAAGCAAGGCAAGATCAGTAGTGATGAACAGTATTTTAGCAGTCTACGCCCTTTCTTGCATCTGAATATGGTTTAAGTCACAGACTATAAACACTTAAAAGTATTCTTATTCCTTCACAGTAGCTAATATACAACTTTGAATGTAAGCCTTCAGGATGCATGAATTTAACTGTCCTTTTAATACCTCTCGTCATTTCCAGTGTATAGCTGAAGAGTGGATTTCCTTTGGCTAGAAGTTCTGTAAAATAAACACCAGATGGAGCCAGAAAACCATATATTAAAATTTCTGTGTATATTTTTATATGTTTAATCTTCGGATTTTGTTTTAGTTCTGCCCATTTTCTTTTCTTTGCCTTAGTAAAATCTGTTCTATACAATCTGTAAGGTGGTTGAGCAGTTTCTGAAGAGCTGTAACTATCCAGGACTTTTTTTGTCTTGCCGTGGATATGTGCACTATTTTAGCACACAGTAGATACATAATGTATTATACACATAATATGTATAGAACAATGTGGAATAAGAAATCAGAATTTCAGGGCAATCATCTTATCAAAAAATTATCAGAACTTACCACCTTTAAATATACCAAGTATAATTGCCTGCCTGGGGAAAAAAAAAAAAAAGCCTTTCAGTTTGCATCTCCTTAAATCTTTTCCAGTGAAGATGCATTTTAATGTTAATTTAAACCTGTTGAAAGAATCTTTTTCAAAATAACTTCCACTCCCTTCACTCTACTCTTAGATGCTCTATCCCAAATATCCTCTGGAGTTCTCAGATCAATAACCTGGTATGTTTTTCACAGAAAAACAGAAGGCATAACTGACTAACTATGTTAGTATGAAGTTGTTTAAGGCTAAGGTTTCAAATGTAGTTATTGACTAGAAGAGATAGTTGTTTTATGGTGGTTCATATTGACTTTTAAAGTCTAATTTTTACACAGAGCACTATGAGATTCAAAGATAATTCCTGACACTGCAGAACAGGGACAACTGGCCTAGTTCAATAGAGAGAGAAAAAAGTTTAAGGAAGCGTCAAACTATTTACATTTTTTTTTTAAGAAAAAAACACTACATTTTCCTCATAATGTATGTGAAAGTATTGAAGTCTTCTTCATGTTAGCTGTACACTTGAGTTTGCCCAGCTCTGTATGAATGATTTGTCTGGGGCAGAGAGTGCAATAAAATGAGAAATTGGTTCTTATTCTCATGGCACGGTGTGATGTTGAATGACCTGATTCAATTGATGAACCTAAAAATCTAATACTTGCTCCTCTTTAAAGTTAATCCCACAAATTGTTTTGGCACAAAGGGATGGACTCGAGGGACTTGAGAAATAGCTAGAAAATCCAAAATACCAGCTGTATTTTCTTTATGTGCAAAGTATTAATAATGAGATGCTCCTAAAACAAACCAGTGATGTGAATGTCAAAGAAATACTTTGAATGAAAAAAAAAAAGAAGATAATTCAACCACACTTTTTTTTTTTTTGTAGATGCATGAAAATGCATTTCCTGACTAGTTCAGCCATTCATTCCACTCTAGCATTGCAACTTAATTTCCACAAAAGGACATCTGCAACCTCTATCTATGAATTTATCATGTACCTTGGAATTATATTACTGTCGTGGTTTAACGCCGGCTGGTGACTAAGCATGAAACAGCTGCTCACTCCCTCCCTCCACAGTGGGATGGGGGAGAGGATTGGAAGAGTAGAAGTGAGAAAACTCATGGGTTGAGATAAAGACAGTTTAATAGGTAAAGCAAAAACCACGCACGCAAGCAAAGCAAAGCAAAACAAGGAATTCATTCACCACTTCCCATCGGCAGGCAGGTGTTCAGCTATCACCAGGAAAGCAGGGGTTCATCACGCATAAAGATTACTTGAGAAGACAAACACCATCACCTTGAACATTATCCCCTTCTTTCTTCTTCCCCTCTCAGTAACGACATCATATGGTGTGGAATGTCCCTTTGGTCAGTTGGGGTCAGCTGTCCTGGCTGTGTCCCCTCCCAGTTTCCCATGCCCCTCCAGCCCTCTTGCTGGCAAGGCCTGAGAAACTAAAAAAATCCTTGATTTAGTATAGACACCACCGAGGAACAACTAAGAACATCAGTGCATTATCAACATTGTTCTCACACCAAACCTGAAACACAGCACTGCACTAGCTACTCTATCCCAGTTGAAACCAGGACAATTACCCAGTGATGTACATAGCCTACAGATGGTTTGACTTGCTTAATATCTGACTGCACACCTCGGTGGCTATGGTTTCTCCCATGTAGATGGCTCTACTTTATCATTTTCTGTCTATTCCTTCAATATATGTATATCCTTTTCTCTCCATTCCTTCAATATATGTATAGGCAACTTATATTTTAACTGAGACTCACTTAGCTTTGAGCTATTTCACCACTAGGTCAGTCAGGCAATGAGGCAGGTAGGCCAGAGAGGCTATGTCATCTCCATCCTTAGGTGTTTTCAAGACTGAACTGCATAAAACCCTGAGCAACCTGGTCTAAGCTCACAGCTGCTGCTTGGAGGTGGAGGTTGGATTAGAGACCTTCTGAGGTCACTTCTCACTTGAATTATCCTAACCTATGATTTTACTATGCTTTCTGTTTATAAACAGTGACTTCTGTTAAAGTCACTCATTTCTTCTTCCTGTTAATGGAGGAAACAGATTTTTCAGTCTTAACAAGGCTTGCATCCAAAAATCATTAAATAACCATCTACCCTTCCAGGCAAAGTAGAAACCTGTCCAGCAAAAGTTCCAGTGTATAAAAAGAAAAACCTCAAATCCAAAAGGCTGATACTTTCTTTTTTAGGCAGGGCAACGGAGTATCTTGAATGCAAATAAGTGATGGTTTTACCCTGAAGATAGAAGATCTAGAAATGTTCTTTAAACAACTCCTCCCCAGGCAGCTGAGATGTTCCCATTGGTCGCATGGCCGTGGGACAAGGAATCCATGAGCACTGAAGACTGAGTCAAGCAAGAAATTATTGAGCAACTGTACCTTTCAGCTGTAGCTGCTGGGCTATGGCTTGACAAGGGTAGTAGTATGAGAAGGACCTGAATTCTCCTGTAGTTCGCACAGAGGCATAACTGCGTGAGTGCATAAGACGTGCAATGAATTCCCCTGTGTGCCAGACCTGTGCGGGCACGAGTGCCAGTCATGGAGATTTAGCTGGAAGTTTCAAACTGTAGCTGTGCATGCAGCTGTGGGAGCTCCTGGTTCAGCTTCTCAGTTCTGGTTTAGAGACAATCATCACAATCACATCAGGTGTGAAACACTGGGAAAATAGCCCCATCACTCATAGGATGACAGCAATCACCAGCACACCAATTTTCTGAAATTGCTTTTCAGAACAGCGCTAGAGCTTTTTAAGAATTCAAGTCGTATCAAACGTACAGGAAAATGAGCAAAGAAAAAACTTATTTATAACTAAGCTTGCTTGGTGCTGTTAGGGCCCCGAGTGCACCAGCTGGCTCTACAGGCTCTGCTGCCACCCCTGGGTTGTGAGACAGAGCTGGGAGAGACCTCACTGAGGGCCTCTGTGCCTTAGGTCTGAGGCTGCATGGGTGCTCCAGTTCTCAGTTCTGTCCAAAGCAAGGGTGCTCCTGTCCTGGTCACTGTCACAGCCCAGCTGCCGGCTCAACCAGATCTCTGCCCCACTAGGGCCTGCTGGACCACCACCCTCAGTGCCCAGCACCATCCCCACACCCACTGGGCAGCCCACCCCTCTGCTCCTGGAGCACTACTGTGTTCTCACCAGCCAGCATGCAATCACTTCTTCCTTCAGAGGGAAAGAAAATAAAGGAACTTGGATGAACCACCTTTCTGGAAAAAAAGTCAGAGCCTTCAGAACAGCTATAAAAAGAAGATGTATGTGATATAATTAAAAGAGTATAATTAGAATGTGTCTGGTAGAACACCTGAATAATGACTTGAGATTTAAGTATAGTTACATCTTCTGGGTGTAAGTGGGGAGAGTGTTTATGGCATTGGATGAGTGTTGCTCTCTCCAGTGAATACTCCTCGGTGTGATGTTCTTTGTCACAGCTGGCACTCTGGCAGAAAAGCAAGCTCAAAAAAAGCTTTGGAGGTGAACTCAAGAACTCAGTATTCTCTTTAGAGCAGAAAAGCTGCATGTCTTTTAAGGAACTGTTAAACGATACTGTAATTTGGTATAAATCTGTGCTGGGACTGAAAGGGCAGTCCTTGTCCTCTCCCTATTGGGGCAGCTGAAAAAGAGATCCTACTTAAAAAACCACCTTTCCCCTGCTTAGGTTAGTTCTTCACAAAAAGTGCTAGTAAGAAGCAGGCATATGCAACAAGCAACTGTACTAGGAAAGCATGTACCATCCTTTTGGTAAAAATGTGGGTTTATTTAATATCGCTATAGGTTCTGAAGTTCTTAATTCATGTTAGTAGTTTCTTAGCTCATGCTTTCTGCTGCTAAGGTGTTGCTTGATACTAAAACAATAGAACATCACAGTGGTATTATCTGGTAGCTGCAGATACGTAAACCTTCTTTCACATGTGTTCAAGAGTCATCCAGAGCTGCTGGAATTAAGATTATAATATTGTATATAAGTAACCCCATGCACATGAAGCATCACACTGGAATTTCAGAGTGATGATCAGTAGATGGTGCTCTTTTCCTGAGTAAAAATTGAAGAAATATTTTCAAATTATCAAAACTATTACCAACCTCTTTCAATCTTTTTATCCCACAGTTAGATAATACTTTTAAAAAATCATTTCAAACACTTTTTGCAGTCCAAAAGTCACTCTAGATTTTCACTATATTTCATAACAGAGAGAGACTAATTTAACTGACCCACTTCATTAAACCTGGTGGAACAACCTAATTACGGTGTTGCACTTTACCAAGCAGCATTTCAAAAAGAATTAGATTATCTGTCCAGATTTTAATTAGCTCTCCTCTTTCTATCATAAGGTTGTTTGTTCTGCTTTTTTATGAACAAAACAAAACAAAACAAAACAAAACCAACCCCCAAACAAAAAACTTCGTACTGTCTGGTGTTATTTTCTTAGACATCATTTGTTGCATTTATTAAAATAATCTGAATAAGTGCAGAGATCATCTGTAGGGTCAGAATGTTTTACCACCTGTTCTTGTTACAGTACGAATGTCAAAACAAAGTGGTGTTTTATTTTAAAGTGCTCTCAAACTCAATCAAAACCTCTTGCCTTGGAAAGACTTCCAAGTTTGCAGTGAGAGAAGTTTGGGTGCCTTCATGGGACAAGTCACAGAAGTTATGTCTTTGCAGGACTGTGGCTCTAAGTATTTTATTAATGTCTGATGCAAGAAAATCAACAGTGATGCTTTCTGCCGAGCCCTGTTTATATTTCTTTTTAGTCTTCAATGGAAATGAAGAACTTGCACATATCACACAGAAATGAGAAGTCCCACTTACTTGATTACAGTTATTTGATATTAACTTGATATCAGTCTTTCATTGATGATTGTCATAGTCACTGGCAAGCAATTAGAGTTCAAATGCTTCCAGTTACCAAGAAATTTTGTGCTGACACTTCCCAAGTTTCCATCACTGAACAAGGCAACCCATCCAAGTAAATTTGGGAAGCACAACTTCTATGAATGCTCTTTGGCCACCCTGGCCCTGCCTGCTGCACCTGGGAGCCTAAGAGTGCTGCTGCTGGGGAATTATAACCCTACAGCATCCCAAGCTTTATCCTGGATTTGGGATGTGGGCTAAATATTTTAAAGGACTTCAAAGAGAATTTAGGGTTTCAATTGCTAGTAAAATCCAAAAGATTTCAGATGCCTTTCTGATGTACTGGTCTTAACTATAGAAAGGCTTGGGTATTTAGTATAATGGCTAGTCACATTCTCATCACTATAGTGTCTAAGAAAGCCAGCATCTGAGGCTAGCAAAAGGAAGGAAAGTAAAAACCACTTCAAGTGAAAAACTCAGACACTTCTTAAATCTCTGTACAAAGTACTTTTTTTCCCCTAAGATTTTACTTTTGATTGGTACTCATTACTTTTATCTCATAGGATCTTCAAAAATACCCTGAGGACATCTTAACCTCTTTTCTATAGTTGTCCAGTGTGTGCTAAGTCTTATGTGACATCTGCCCTTGCAGAATGGAAAATTTACAAGAATTTAATAAAAATGAAATAAAAAGTCTAGAACTCTTACTATGTACAAAATTATTCCTACAATGATTTTTTTTAATCCTTTGAGTAATTCTTCTATTTAGGCCAATGTGATCTTACTGGGAGAATACAAAGCACTGTGGTTTCAGACAGCTGAAGTCAAGGATATTGTAGGATATGAGACTCTAGCTTATGCAGAAATATTAATTTTTTTGCAGAATGATCAATTTAATATCAACTCTGTGCTCTATACTTGTCTGCAATATGTCATTTAGAACAGGCAATTTAGTTCTGTTTCAGTAACTGAGTGCTCCTACTTTCATAGACTCGTTTAGAGTGAAGAATGATATTCTTTGCTTCAATAGCATAATTTTTTAAGATGAACTGATATGTCTCTGTCTCTGTTATGCTTGGGAGCATTGCAGCTGCATAGATTGTAACATCTGTGATGAGGAAATGTGATAGACTTCAGAGCCTAACACCAAATTATGAAAAGTGTTGGGTGTTTAGGGCCAAATGTACACAGGGACTAATGTTGTGCCTTGCCTTCTGAAAGTAACAAAGTGAGATGATCCAGCTGATCCTAACTTCTCTCTGTTAGTGTTCCAAGAGTCAACAAGACAAACTCATAGTTTCCATGAACAGACACTTGTTAGTCACGCTGTCATATTCGTGCACTATTAAAAGAACACACCATGTTCATGTATAAGTGTCATGTAAGCTTTATATAACATTGTGTATATTTTAACATGGTGTAAAAATCTAAATGAAATTAAATAACATGTTCTGATGATTCTGAATGGGAAGAATTTTCACTCCCAAGAAAGCATTTTAAATATTTTTGTTTGTTTATTTGTTTCAGATTGAAGCATCTGTTGCTATTGATACTTAATTTCTGAATGGGAGAGGAATGAGTAAGCTCAGGGATGAATTGCTATGTGTATTTAATTCTGTGTTCTTGTGGGAAGCTACACAGAGGTCTCAAGAGCTTTGTGAAGTGTTACTGTGTTGTACAATGCATACTAGTTCTTGCAAGTCCTTATAATGTTCCTGACCTCTGCAAACTATCATAGGCCAAAACTAGCATATATTTTCTGAACATATTATTCTCTTTTATCATAGTAGAAAAAAACAGGGAGCCACAAGGGCTCCAGCTTCACCTAAGTCATTTCATATTGCTCATGGTATTCAACAACACATACAGTCAGATGCACTTAGTCTGATCCTGCATGGCAGTTCTTATGTGTTGGTGCTTAGTATCTACCTGGGTGTTTTGGCCTGCCTTTTTTTGTTAATTTTGCACTGCTTGTTTCAGGAGATCATGATAAGTCCTGCTGTTTTCCAGGCAGAGCTCCCTTCAGAATTCTGTTTAAAAATGCTTTTTTGAGGTTTTATTACAAGGAAGCAAAAGTTGTTCTTCAGATACAAAGATCTGTGCTTTTTGAGAGGCATCTTAATGTATTGATAGCAGTTGCGAGTTCTTTTCACATTAATTAATGCTTGCTACTTAGGTCAAAGCAAAGAGGTTCTGGCAACATCCGTTTTAGAGTGAAGATTAATAAACAATGTGATAGTTAACAAGCATGAGGGTATAGACTTGAATAACAGGTATGGAATGCATGCTCCAGTTGCCATAGTAACCATTCGTTCCCCAGTGAGGATTTAACTTAACCCAATATTCAGTGTAAATTTAACCCTCAACTCTTTAGATATTCCCCTTTTATAGTAAACAGAAACATTTCCTAGAGCTGGAATAAAATCGCTGGAAGAAATGGTAGTGGATTTGTAACATTATAGCAAATCTTTGGCTCCGTTCACTGTTCACCTGTTAAATACCCTGAGGACAGGACACTTTCCCCTACCCTTTTTGTTTAAGAACCCTGCACATAAGGGTCAAAAGCCTCATTAAAAATGAATTTTTATCTGAGGATGAGTTTCTGTGGAAGCCCACATGTAAGCAAATGTTGTTCTAAGGTTGCTGACACCTGTTTAGCAAAGCAGTTAAGCAAAAAAGAAAGACCATATTCTTTTCCCCTTCCTATCCCTTATTGGCACCAGGTAGCTACTAGCACATATAATTCTCTTAATGGTAATGAAGAAGGATGGCTAGGTATATACCTCTTCCACTCTTTAGCATCCTTCTTCAGTGTAACCTTCAACAAACACCAGCTATCTGTAGAAGATCAGAAAACTGCAGGTAACTACTGGCAAAAAGCAAAGGCAGTCAGTGTTACAGTGAGAAAGTAACTCATGGATCTTCTCCTTTCTGACATTTCCATATGGTGACTGTGGAGCCAGGAACACTTTTCAGCTTATTCAGCAGCTCCTTCTCTTATTCTCCTCTCAGGTAGATTTCCAGGGAAAGAAAATCCCAACATGCCGGCTAAAAGTGGTCATGGCCAGGCTGGGAGGCTGGGAGACCAGAAGCCCAAGGCTGCAGTGGACATCATAGAGCACACCAGCCTCTCAGTGTGGACACAGCCTAACATAATTTAATGGTCCCTCTGTCCTCTCTCCATACACAGGGTGCCCAAGCAATTATTCTTGCAGCTCATTCCAAAAGCTAGCTCTAATTATTATGGTTCACATCTGCTGAAGTGTGAAGAGAATTAAGTCTAAGCTTAAAGTGTGAAAGAAAGAACCAAAGTGTTAAGCTGCCGTTGGGGCTGCTTCTGTACTTAGGGAATTTTTCACAGTACACTGTAAGTCATATCTTAAAAATACAAAGGGAGAAAGGGAATTAAACTGCGCTCCCTTCATGTCTTCTTGAACTAGCCCCTAAAGGACCTGATATAAGATGAGCTCCACTGAATTCAAATCTGCACTAAAAATTTGTGCTGGCATTGCTCGGGGCTGTGACGAGGTGTGATCCCTGAGTGACAGACCTGTGCTAGCAGAGAAACCTTGGTAAGAAGCAGTTCAATGTGTCACAGGTCTCACTGTATGAATTGCAGCTGCTGGAGCTGTATTACCAATCAGAGCAGTTTGCTTTTTTTCCCAGAGTCAGTGAAGCCTTGCTGGACAGTGTCCTCTTATTTAGATTTTACCAGATCCATATCCTTTTTCCCTTTCAGAATCTTGTTTTGGTGTTTCAAAAGTTTCATTTTCCTTCTGTCTAAAACACTCAGAAGAACACAGCTGTGTTGTGCCACGTGGCCCTGTTAAATCTGTTGATGTGAAGCAACATATAAAACAAGTTCATTTTGAGTGGTCTATTGAGTAGATGGCCTGGACCCCAGGCAGGAATGCTTAAACACAGTCTCCAGAGAGCCTTGAGACTTCTTTATAGGGGGAAGGGTGCCTGCTGAGAAAAACAGCATGTAAGCATGAAATGCAAACTTACGTGACTATGTAGGAACAGAATTGCACAAAGGGAAGGAGCACAGTTAAAAAAGCCTCTTTAATCCTCGTGCTCCCTAATTTTTCAGAGTAATATATAATTATTTTGCATGCAGTGTATTATTTATGCTGTGAATGCCTCAGGACAAGCTAAATGATTTCAGAGTCCCACTCTACCTCAAATAAAAAGGCCAATAGAAACAGAAAAAAATAAGTGAATTATGTGAACAAGTATTATTTGGAGAAACTATTTTGTTGCTGTTGTTCATAAATTATCTTTGACTTTCATTCCAATGAGGCAGTTTTCTCCATTTGCTATCTCCCTTTGCTCTGCCTAAGGATCCCAATTTAGCCTGACCTTTCTACCTCATTGTTTCCACATCCTTTACACCTTAGCACAGGTTAAAGCCTGAAGCTCAGAAACCCTGAGAAAAGCCTTGCTGCAAAAGCCAGACTGCAGACTAAGCAAAATAATTCCCTGGTATTTGAATATATTTCTTCAAAGGAAGACAGTAAACTAGACACAACAGGCAAAGTTCCATTGCAATGCTTTCTTTGCACAGATGACAGTAATGGCTATGATAGTCTTTCTTCTTTTTGTAGTCCTTCATTTCTTTCTTCAAGCAGACCCTTGTAACATTGTACTTAAAGTGGAAGCAGAAAAACACATTCTGAGGAACCCACACAATTGCAGTCATGAGCTCTGCAGTCTAGCAAAGCTCTTCAACACACATTTAAGTCTAAGATGTGAGCTCAAGAGCTTGTTGTGGTCAGGAGCCACTTCCCAGTATCCTATGAGTTTACAGAGAGAGAGAAGCAGCAATATTTGAACGTTTGGCTTTAGAAGCAGGACTCTCATACTGTGGAAGTGTCATGGATCAGGGTGCTGAAGGATGTTCAGCTCTTGTATAGTCAGGAACTGCTCAGGGAGCAGGAGTGCTGACGGGGTACTACACCTTAACTGTGGATTGGTTCAAAAATTAAGCCAGGCAAAACCAAATCAGGCTTTCCTTCCAGGGCTAGCTTTCATTTGGTTTAATTCCCTGAACCATTTGGGTTTGTTCCCTGAACCAGGTCATAGGATCAGCGAGGTGGGAGCGTGTAGCATGCATCAGGAAGAGATAGTGCCACATTAGGATGGCTTAAAACTATTGTGCAACTGTGCTGTTAAGTACAGTTGCTTTCACCCTTAGCAGAAAAACAATCTATGTCCTGTTTCTTTAGTTTGCTGGTAAAGTAAGGGGAGGGAGGGAGGGAGTGCAAAAGCTACAAAATCAACCTGATGAGTTCCTGTACCCCTCAGCCCCACAATTACAAGGTGTAACTGATTGCTGGATATAAAAAGCTCTCCATTTCTTAGAAAATTTGAGTATTGAAAAGAAGGTCCATTTCGTGCATGTGTTCTTGTCTCACTCTGCTTGCTTTTCATATCTTGCAACAAAGAGAAGTTGTGCTGATTTGGGTGGTTAGTAGCACAATTTCAAAATGTTTTTGTGTGTACAGACTGCACATCTTTTGGCTGTCAGGTATTATTCAGATTCCTTTTTGCTTTGAGAGAGGTGTATGGCAACATTTTAAAAGATACCAAATAACCATCCTGCAATAAAGCTTTTGATGAGCATGAAAGTCATTAGGCCAGACAGGCAGGTAGCTGTTCAGGGTCTGCTAGAGTGAGAGTGTGAAAAGGAATTGGTGAATAGGCTCTTAGATCCAGAGGGAGAGTTACTCTTCTCTCTTCTTTTCCCTTGTATTTCTGAGCCTCAGAGGAAAAAACACTAACAGCATGAAAGTCAATAGTATTGGAAATGTTGTGGAGAAAGCAATGCTGAAGGGTGCAAATGCAGCTGACATGAATGGATTGAAAACTCCCATTATAGATCCCTGAGTTCTTTGGGGCAGTGAAACCTTTCTGTGCTCTTTGTGCGAGTGCTGTGAGCTGATAAGACTTCTAAATCGTAACACAATGCCAATGGAAAGAAAAGATAAGTACAGCAAAAAGCAACGTGCTGACTAGCAGGTGAAACCACTGCCACTGCCACAGGCTTTTCTTTTGAAATCATGCTCATTGCTTTTATTCTAACTCACTCATACTAGTGAGAAATAGCTGTAAACAATTTTCAGTCCATTAACATGAAATATTTTTCATCAGAAGATGTCAATACACTTCATGATGAAGTCAATGTGATTGGCATCATTTTGCAAATGGGGAAACCGAAGCACAGAGAAGTAGCAGAGTTTGATTCAAGGTCACTCATCTCTCCGACCGTACCACAGTAAATACAGTCCAGGAATCTGAAGACTGAATCTAACATTTTCTGCAACATTATCTTGTTTAAAGTGTGTGTGTATTAGTACCTAGAGGTGCACACACATATATACACAAACACATATACTAGCAGATATTCTAGAAATTTCTGGAAGTATAATTCCATACTAGAAATGACCTTGTCAGGAAGGCATTGAGCACAAGTTATCAAAGAGTGTTCGGAATAATCTTACCTCTAAACACTTTCACCTTTGCAATCCATTAAAAGACACATCTCTGTTGTGCCTTCCATCTCATTTTTTTCAAGAGGCCCTACTGATCTGACATTTATTGATCTGAGCTTGTCTTCCAAATTGCTAATTTGTTTATATGCTCCTAAATGGTTCTAACCGTGTTTCTGCCAGGATTCTGGTAGAATCTGAAATAGACTTTTTTAATAAATGACTATGCAGCTTGTATAGTTTTTATAATAATATTTGATTACTGCTCATCATGTTTTTACAAAATACTTTAATATACTAAAGGACAACACCAGCCCGTGGGTACAATGGCTACTTTTGTAAACACTGTAACATCCTTTCAGTTAACCCATTTAAATAAGCTGAAGTTAGCCTGCCTAGAATTGTCCCAAGGGAACAATGTGATCTATCTTTTTTATTCTTTAAAGGGTTCGTTTCCATTAAAGTCATATTGGCTATTATGAAGAAATAACAACTTAGCAAGTATTGCATGCAAGCTACCGAGTTACTTTTTTCCTTCAAGATGATCACATCTGCTCCAGTCATACAAAAATACATTCAAGTATGAAATGGTGGGTGGGAAAGTAGTGAGGATGGTACAATGGGACCAAGTGTTTTTTGCCAGCACTGTAAACTTACTTATTAATTTGGAGAGTAACAAATCAGATTTGTTTTATTTTTCCTGTTATACTTGTTCGGTACTTAATTTGTTATAATATTGTTCTGATCCTCTTTTATTTTAAGATGCAGAACTGGTTAGAAAATTGCTAGCAGTACTTCCACTTGAAATTACTTTTTCATCCACTTTCTTTGGATAGTTGTTTATGATTTCATTAAAAATGGCAGTACAAAAATGAAGCGCTCAGGATAAATTTGATCCTACCATCTACTGGGGATATTCCAAAGTGAGATCATCAGAAACCGTCATTTCTAAAGCCACCATTGGGCTGTTAGAGGCAGATTGAGGACTTTAAGCCAAACAAAGTCTGTAGGCTCCTGGCAGTGCAGATGTGGGAGGTGGCACTCCACCTTTTGCAGAAGAGTGAGTCTGGGGTAGGATATGGATGCAAGCCTAGCAGTAAGAGGCTGAGCCCACTTGAAGCCACTCAGTTGCCCTTCGTGGCAGCCCATTTTCCTTAGGGATCTGCTAAAGCTCACCTCAGTTCATTGCAGTTTGCCTGTCTTTGCTCTCAAGACCAAAACAACCTCTTCATTTCCATTCTGAAGGAGTAACTTTTTCACACTCACTACTGGCTGGCTGCAATCCATTTCAATGGCCTTATTATCATCTAGTGGCCAAGATGAAAGAGTTTGCATCTAAGTGTCATGGTTTTAACTCAGAAAACCCAGAAGAAAAGATCTAGCCCCAGAGAGAGATAGAGATGAGTGTATTACCAGCAGCTTAGACCAGAATTTCCTCTCTCATCCATGCCATCTTTGGATCTGATTGATTGCATCTCCATTTTACCTCTTTGTAATACACTGTAATGTTACTCCTGCTATAAGTTTTGGATGCTGCAAAAGCAGAGGGGAGAGATGGAAAACTTGTTGTGAAATTTTTCTCTTACTAGAATAGCAAGCTAGTCAAGAAAGCACTCAAGCAGCTAAAGCACCAAGCAACAGAAATATTCTCCTCTTTCATGCATAGAGTAAGAGCTGCACTTCTGAGAATTGGAGAAGAACAAAGTCTATGCAAAACCTGGGCACAGTAGGAAAGGTTCACGGGTGCCTATAGCCTACAGCATTGGCTTTGTGAAATTAAATCACACAGTGCAAGTTGATACCTAAGATATTTTTTAAATTTTATTTATCAAATTATTTAAATAATTTCTCCCACTGTAGTGTGGCAGTTATTGAGTATGAACTAGAATTAATTCTGTAACTCTCTGAGCATGAAGAGAAATGCAGATACATCCGTGAAGCTTCTTCACATTTGCTGGTACCTCAGAATCCCCCCAGGAACTGTAATAATGCAAAGGACATCTCAGGCTCAGAAAAACAGAGAACATAAAGTTATCACCTCCTATGTACACAATAATATATGTTTGTCAAGCCTTTGGATGTGACATCTGATGTTTTACCAGATTTCATGATGGTCAAAATTCATCTATGCTTCATTTGTTTTCATGGATAATCTCAGTATTTACCAAGGCTTCTGGGCATCCAACTGAGTGCGCGTGTGCTTGCTTAACTCCTGCCAGTAATGGTTCATCTATAAAACATTCACTGCCAGTAAACGGGTAAAAATAACTAGAGTGGAGAGCTTTGACCCGGAAGACTTCTCCTCACTACAACAAACTGGCTGAAGCCCCCAACAATTTAATTCATCACAAGTCCTGCCGATGCAGGCAGTCCTTAACTCTATTCTATCAACCTTTGTTGATCCACTTAGAACAGAGACTGTGGAGTTTTCATTTAGAGCTGTTGTTCTTTCATGTTTTTCCTCTAGGTTTTCTCTTCAGACAAAGTTAAAAGGCACATTTCAATCAATCAGGTTGATGTTGTCAAGCTCACGCACTGAATACCCATGGCAGGTGGGTGGGGGGAACAACAAAACTTTCTACGGAGAAGTGAAAAACAAAACTCTTTGCTCCAATTATGTTAATCAGGAATCTGTCTGGAGGATGAGAGTAAAGGGCTGAGTAGAATTAATGGAGGAGAAAAAACCAATTTAGTCATTTATATTTGAGTCAATGCATCTGATATCTTGCACTCCAAGGGCCTTGCTGTCAGGAAAAATGTACCACTGAATACTAGTAAAGAAATGGTATAGCAGCATTTCCTTTTTCATAGGAGGCAGAAAATATATTAACATATATGTCAGAATTATACAGTCATAGAAAACAGGGCTGGAAGGGACCTTAGTTAATCATCAGGAACATGTTGGCACCTCATGTCTAAAATATACCTGGCAGACATCTGGGAAACCTCAGCCAGTGGACATCCCACAGCTTCATTGAACTACTTATTCACTGTCCTTAGCTTTAGTCCCTTGTGAGAAAGCACATGCTTTTACTTGAAGCCCTGTCCTGGACTACCCAAACCCAACCTTTTACAGTGCAGCTGGAAGCTACTGGAGTTAGTCCTGTCCGTCTCTCTCCTTTATGTATAATTTTAGCCTAGTCATATATGCTTCCTGACAGCTGTTGCTAAGCAGGGCCTAAAGAATAAGATTTTCTCAGATATTTGCCTCAGCTAGGTCTAGATCCTGCCCGTTCACAACTGAGGGTGCAAAAGGAAGGAACAGCAAATGAAGCTGAAAGGAACAAAAACAATGCCTGTAAGATGTTAGCATGGCCTCGTATCGGCTATGTAAGTTCTACCAATTTTCTTCTGAGCTGCCTGGCAGGACTAATGAGAAGTGATGACAAATGGCATGAGGGTGAATATAGTTGATCAAGTGTGATAGGCCATGAAGGTTTCCTGCACTGTTAATCAGAAATTTGGTTAAATGCCTGTTTCCCCCTCCTCAGTACAGCAGTTGCCACCATGTGCCCTTACTACTAGGAGAACAGGGACAGGGGTAGAAGTCTCCTAGGTGTGCATGGCTTCAGTTGCACTCTGAGCAATTTGTTTTCAAACACAATTAGAAATATATGGAATTGTGGGGTTTAGGTGGTTTTGGTTTTGTCTTTTTTTTTTTTTTTTCTTTTCCATTATCTCTGGCGTACCCGGTCAAGTAACAGCACATACTTCATACCACATTATTTCCTCCATTTTACCTGGTACGTGAAGCTTTGTAGCTGTGTGATGCACAAATCTAGACACTTGCCTTTTGATGCTTCACATCGTTGTGAAAAAAATCTTTATTGAAGCTGAATGTCTAGCAGCCTCTACTAGTGTGATTTTTCATAAACAATGGTATTACTTTCATAATTGTGTTCTTGGCTCTTCACAATGTATCTGCTGTTATTTTAACACAACTTTGCTTTCACCCAATACCCAGTTTAAAATACTTTACTGACAAATTAGGATAAAGATACAGTAGATTTTTAGCAGAAAATGAACCTGTTTCTAATTTAAATGTTGTAGGCTTTTCAGAGAACTGATCTCTTCATAATGTTGGGAAAACCTACCATTTTATGTAACTGAAAATTCAGCCACAACTGGTAAAATAATTAAGAATTCAATTTCTGTGTACTGTGCAGCAGGAAACAAGTGACTCCAACCAGTTTGTTTGCTTGACTGAGTATAGACAGTTTTAAAAATTACATTAGTGTCTATGAGCACAGAATCACATCCAGATCCAGTGCCCTTCCAAACGCAATCTCTTCTCAGCAAACATACCCCGTGATGAAGACCCATCTCATATCAAAATTACCAGACAAGTCACAGTACATCCCTAGCATTGTGATAAGGGCTCTGTTTTGTTCTCTTTGTTTATGCAAAATTCCCGTGAAAGCAGAAGCGGTTTGATTGTGAGCGCTTTCTGCTTTGCACAGTAGGTAGGTTTGCTGAGGGAGGGGAAGGGATTAAGCCTGCCATGAGTGTTGCTCTGTACAGGATGGAAGCAATAGTTTTGGCTGTGTCCTTGTGCACCACCCTCCTCCCGTCTGCCTCCGCTCCTACAGGCCAGCTGCACCCAGTTTTATTATCAAGCAAGGCTCATTGCCCAGGATGGTGATGCAAACACTGTATAAATAAGAAAATAACAGGTAGAATCAGCAAGGTGAAGGATGGAAAATGTCTCCCTTCCCTTTAAAGAGCATCCATGGCTCTCACCTCATCCTCAGTCAGCAGGAAAACATCTCCCCTCCTGTTTCAATCTACTTTTAAACACACTGCATCTGTCAGGGGGAGTTTGGCTTCTTTAAGGGACAGAGAATGGGCAGAGTACCCACTCCAAATCAATCTCTCTCTGTTTGAGGGTGCAGGATGTGATCTGAGGTGAAGTGGAGAAGCAGGAGGGTGATTTTAGACAGCAGCCTTGCTGGGTAATATATTTATCTAGTTATAATTTTAGGCTTTGTTAAATAAACATGCTGGCTATATCTGTAAATATTTTAAATACTTCAGTTGGTGGTAGGTGTGGGAAGGGGATCCAAACAGGGATCCTGGGCATTTTCCTTGCTGTTCCTTCTGACACGTCAGTTCAGAGCAGCTGGTAACATAGCGACAGGCTGCAGCACTTCATTATCATCACAATCTGCTACCTTTTTAATATAGTATCTGACATTTCAGTCAGACAGAGAGCTTTGTCCTTAAGCTGGCAGGAACTTTATGCCTTGCACTCAAGAACATCGCCTTGTTGGGTATATGGACCAGGCAGGGCACGTGCTGTCTGTGTTTATCTAGATATGTCAAAGCATGGCATTCAGATGAAAGGCAAAAATATATAAATACAAACGGAAAATTGCAAACAAGAACTCAGCCATCCTTTGCAGTCTGGCAAAAACATTCCCTTGTTACGCAGTTTCCAGCAAGGGATCACACAAGTATTTTACTTGAGAGGAGAAAATCCAGAGCTCACCTGAACTTGGTAGTGGAGCTGAGGTACACACTTGGGCTGGTGCTTGCGCTGCCTGTGCCATGAGGCTGTAGAGGAGGTGTGGACACGGAAAGCCATAGAGCAGTGGGGGTACAGGGACACAGGGCTGTGACGGAGCAAATGAGGTGGGAGGCACAGGGAGGAGGGTACTTTTGGGATTGCAGTGCAGGGAAAAAGAGCTTGGGGAATTCTGATTTAAAAGTATCTCTGTGCCTAAGTCTTTTCCTTAGGTATATTAGAGATTTATGATTTCATGTCTTCTTTGCATGGCATTGCATAACTCATCTTTTTCATTCTGTTTTGCTCTGCTTACTTGCCCTTATTGGGAAACAGCCATCAGAAAACCTAACTAAATGGCAGAAATGAGAAAATGCAATATCTATTGTTTATTTGAATCTATGCGTCTCAAAATCTCTAAATATTATCGAAACTTTAATAAAATCATACCTGGAATACAGGTGTTACTAATATTAATTTTCTAGATGTGTAAACTGAGGCATAAGTACTAACTGACCATGTACAGCTTTCCTACTGGGTAGCAGTGTGTCTCCCAGGAAAGCCATGAAATTTATGTATTATGTGGACAAGATGCCATCCCACATGCATGACAGTGGTAGGATTTGGCTCCAAATAAGTAATTTCTACATCAAGAAGGTCTGATTTTGTTGGACTTTCCCACTTTAACACCCCTGACAAAGCTGATGTTTCCTGTTACAGTTAGTTGAGATTTTAGTCTGAGGTATCAGCACGACTGAGAAGAAAGTCTAGCCTTTCCTGTGTTAGATGCTGATCAGCAGAAGGGTTGCTGTGTTTACCCCAGAAGTAGCTATATGGGAGTAGTGTGTGAAATCCTCATTGTTTGCGATGCCCTCTGTGTCATCCAGCTTGAAAGGTTAGATAGGCTTTTGTTAATATTTCAGCAAAAATTGTACCTTAAAAGAAACAAATCTTTGATCAAAGCCCAAAATGAACTTATTTGATCAAAGATGACTTAACAGACAGAAGTAGAATAAGAGGATGATTTTCACTCTTCTGATTTATCTTGGCTGGAATATTTTTTGTTAATAATTCATGTATTACAACATCCATAATCTTTCCTTTATTAAAGCTAGACTATTTGCTTTAATGCTAGGTCTAAAATTCTGCATAGGGTAACTCTAGGGGTTCTGTGAACTGAATTGTTAACACTTTTCTCCTTTATAATTCACTTAAACCACAGGCTGATTGTGAGAATAAAAGCCTTTAGCATTTAAGTTAAACTGACACATGATGTATATAGCAGTGAAAAGAGAAAGGTAAAATCTTTTTCTTATCAAGGAGAAGCGAATGTATGTAACATAATCCTGATCTGATTTGTGTGCAGTATTTCACCACAGTGATTTAGGGGGAAACTTTTCAAAAGTGTTCCAGTAATTTAGGAACATTTGTCTTAATTTTAAAAGCCTCCAGGACCTGTGAGAACTTTCCTTGCAAGTCAGTGAGATTTGGACTCCTAAGTCACTAAAGCCTTTTGAAAAACAATCATTAAATTCTCAGGAGCCTGTTTTTCCCTCTCAGTTGAAATGCAGAGGGTTTTTTATGTATTAAACTGCCTTGATACCAATACAAGTTTCCCTCAATCAGCCTTTTGAACTACTGAGTAGGTATATATGGGAAATATGTAGGATCCTGTTTTATACCAAAAAACTTTGCATTTATTGGAGCTTTGATTACCTTCAAAAACAAGACAATGGAATTGTTATTTGCTGTTAAAAAAGGTCTGTCACATGCAGCAAAACTAACCTCTCTGCATGTATCTCCACTACAGTTCAAGACTGTGTCTGTCTTCAAAGAAGCTCATAAGCAGCT
Organism: Falco rusticolus; assembly: GCF_015220075.1. NCBI lineage: Eukaryota > Metazoa > Chordata > Aves > Falconiformes > Falconidae > Falco > Falco rusticolus. The sequence goes on from NC_051191.1 coordinate 65,471,461, forward strand.
TGTGTGCTGTGTGCCTTGCTGCAAAACTGTGCTTCCAAGTCTTACAGGAATCAGAGGCGAGGGGTTAGTCAAATCTTTGTACAATACAGTTATTCTGTAGGTTTGCCAGCACCATTGAGAACTAACAGAAAGGCTTCAAAATAGCCCAGGACAGTGGGGCAGAGAGCTGATCCCCTCCCCCTCCTCCATCCAGTCTGGTTTCTGGAGCAGAAGACAATTAAATGTTGGGTTATGGAGGCAGGATACCTGGTTAAGGAATCAATCATCTTTTCAAAGCCTAAATGAAGGATTTCATGAGGTGATGATATATCCCCAAAACTGTGTTGTAGTCCAACAAGATGTCTGGCTACTACTTTAAAAGAGTCACTGTTTTTGAAACACAGTTTAAACAATAGCTGTGGTAATGGGTCCTTAGGAAATACCCGCCACTGAAGGTATGTAGGTATTGCCAGCATCCTGACTGATCACTGGAGTACATTAAAGCATGTGATACATGCCAAGGCCAAGCAGTATCATGGTATCAAGCATACCAAGAAGGTTAAAGCTTTCTTTTAACATAGCACAGCATTTTTACTGGCTTAGGAAACTAATTTTTATCACATCTGTGACATCATGCTGATCTGGTTGGGAAACGGGCTCATCATGCATCACATGGGAAAGACCAAACGTGGTCTATTTGTGAATGATGGAGTAACAAGATACTAAGAGGGGCTGCTGGCCACGCATTACTTGATCCAACATACCTCTTGCCCAGTGAAAGGCTAGCAAGCACTGATAGATGGCACTTGTAAAATAAGAAGGGCATCACACAGCGAGAATGTACCTGGGAACCATCGTGTTTCCAGATGTGTTGAACATGCTTACCATGGTGATTGGAAGTCACCACTGGTTTTGGTGGTCTGATAAAGCTAAGTAGTCATCTAGGAAACATGCAGGAGGTATCAGACAGCAGGCAAATGAAGGGCCATTGAATTTATAGCTCAGTCACTGGAGCTGCAAGACTGCTAGAGTCTGTTGTGCAAAACAAGGCTCATACCATTTGTTACATTGCGTAGCATAAGTTGGCTGGCAAATATCGTCAAAGGGTATTAAACAAACATTCAGTCCTTGAGCAGCTGAGTAGCTTCAGTGCTGAAGGCTGTTTTCTAGTGTGAGATGAAAGGGATTCTTCACCATTATAGCACTAGACTGCAATACTTTGCTGATACCACTCTAGACTTCACATCTCATTTTGTAACAGCTATTTCCCTGACAATAAGTGCTTGCCGTGTTGCAGTTTAACCCCAGCTGGCAACCAAGCCCCACAGAGCCGCTCGCTCACTTTCCCCCAGGTGGGATGGGGGAGAGAAGCGGAAGAGTAGAAGTGAGAGAACTTGCGGGTTGAGGTAAAGAAAAATTAATAAGCAAAGCAAAGACTGCTTGTGCAACCAAAGCAAAACAAGGAATTTATTCACCACTTCCCACCAGCAGGCAGGTGTTCAGCCATCGCCAGCAAAGCAGGAATCTATTGCACGTCATGGTTACTTGGGAAGACAAACACCATCTCTCTGAATGTCCCCTCCTTCTTCCCCCAGCTTTATACGCTGAGCATGATGTTGTTTGGTGTGCAATATCCCTTTGCTCAGCTGGGGTCAGCTGTCCCAGCTGTGTCCCCTCCCAGCTCCTTGTGCCCCCCCAGCCCGCTCGCTGGAGGGTGGGTGAGAGGCAGAAGAGCCCTTGGCTCTGTGCAAGCCCTGCTCAGCAGCAAGCCAAAACACCCCTGTGTTATCAACACTGTTTCCAGCACAAATCCAAAACACAGCCCCATCCTAGATTCTATGAAGGAAATGAACTCTATCACAGCCAAAACCAGCACATGGAGGCAGTCTGGGTCTAAAACCAGTGCTGATCCTAATGGAGGAAAAGAATGGGATCTGAATGAATAATTTGGTTTAATACTTTATATTGATGTTGCACTGAAGAGGGATTTCTGGCAGTACTCCCACAGTTCTGTAAACAGTACTTCCATTTTATTAACAATGACTGAAAGAAACAATTATGTACATTTTTTTCCTGAGGCAGCAGTTTCTCCGCCTGAAGTCCTTATAATGAAGCGCCATTTTCTCTTCCTTTCCCAAACAAATTTGTTCATAATTGCTACCTTTTAAAAAGAACACTTTTGAAGATTTCAGTTTTCAATTCCGGGCCAGGTATTTAACATAGGGAGGCAAAACAAATAAGCACAATCTCAAAAGTTCTGTGGTTTTTTTTACAAAAATAAGAACTAAAATAACAGAATAGGACAATGCTCCATGGAGCTCTAAAACTTTGGAAAGAACCAGAAGTTTCCCATCAGGAAACTGCCTAATTGTGAAACATTATACAGCTTCATTAAAAATATAGAATGCCTACCTAACTCCAAGTAGTGAGAATTTGTATGCTATAGGGGGAAATAAAGACCTGTACATCTCATAATTTGTTATCTGGGAAAATACAGCCTGTCAGTTAAAGGAGAGTAAACTGCTGTATGTCATTTTGGGTATGTTGCTGAGTCTGTCATTGATTCACAGCACAGCACTGAGCAAGGAGCTTGATCTCTTTGCAGTCTAGTCTATAGAACTATTTAAAAGATGTAATGAAAAAAATGAAAGGTTTTTTTAAGCTTTGTTGTTCGTAAGATACCAGGGCAGGACCAATCACTAGAGGAATTTCAAAGTATAATTAGTATCCTAGGAGTATTAGAGGGTTTCATGCTTAGGTGATAGTTAAACAATTAACTCTTAGGCTATTTCAAAGTGCCTAAATCCAAAAATTTCAGTCCATCAAACACTGACACAAAGTCCCCATCTATGGTAGCACATAAAATAGGCAAAGAAAGACAAAGATAAAGGCTAAGTTACAAAGATAAAGATGATAAAGGTGAAGATATATAAAATGAAGATGAAGGTGAAGATAAAGATATAAAAATAAGGTAAAGATAAAGGTAAAGGTAAAGATAAAATAAATATAAATATAAATATAGATATTAAGATTAAGATAAAAAGATAAAGATGAAGATAAAGATAAAGATAAGATAAATATAAATAAAAATATAAAGATAAAGATATAAAGATAAAGACAGGCAAAACCTGCAAACTCTCGTTTCGTTCTTCAAGCCATGTAGTGACCAGTAAGCAAATGCCATCTCTAATAAATCTTTTTCCTCTTGACTGTGTTGCTGAGATATTCATTAATTTGTTCCAGGATGCTGATATCAGGAGTCTTGGATGTAAACCAGGCATTTTGGTAGTGTATTTGAATTAACTTGCTGTGAAAAAAGATGATATTTTAGAAGTTTTCTATAATACATAGCTGAAATTGTGTTATACTGCAATATATTCATGATGGGTGCTAACTGATGACCTAGGTAAAGCCAATGGATAAACTAAATATTTTATCTTTTCATGTATATTGAGGGAACAATTTAATATTTGGGGAGCCAGGGATAGATGCAGCCTCACTTTAACGGGAGGCACTGAGCAGTTCTACCAAGAGAGCACGTGCCAGAGCAGCTGTCACTCATGGGTCCAGGGAGCCCAAACTCATCCAGCCCCATGTAAATTTGCATTTGGTGGTTCAGCTGGTGTGGTGGTGGCCACTGCCAGAAGTGTTGGGAAGCATAAGGCTGAGCAGAAGGTGAACAATGTAGATGAATGGGTTCTTGTGGGGGCTGGCTGCCAGGACTGGCATTGGGGTACAAACAGATTATAGAAGGTTGTGTGCTTCCCTGTGCACGGCAAAAAAAAGAGCAGCAAGTGCAACCAACACATTGAGAAAAAGCCAGGAGCCCTTATTTCATTTTGCAAAAAAGAGAGTTACCTTTCTAAACAAAGATTTTTTTTCCTTCTTGCTTTCTGGAAAGTTTGACCTAAGGCACATTATAGGAGGCAAGTAATAAACTCAGTTTTAACCAGTTTCTCCTATCATTACTTGCATCTCAAGGTTTTAAAGCTCTGCAGCTGTATCTTGGTACAAGAATTTCTTGCTTTTCTTTGGGAGATCAATTTTGGAAAAAAAATCATTGAGTAGGGATTAAACTAATGTTTATATGAGTAATAGAGAAGCTGAACATTTATCATTTTTTCTTTTCCTTTTCAGTTTAGAAACTTAGTGACTTATTAAGTCATGTAGATAAAATGGAGCATGTCCCAGTAAGTTCAAAGCCCTCTGAAGAATAAATGCAGGATTGTCTTGAAAATCTTTGCATTTCAAAAGTAAAAAATTTATACTGAATTCAAATTCAGATTGTCTGTCAAATTCAGACTATCTCAAAATTTTCTCACTAGAAAGGGTCTAAGACTAGTTTTCACATGAAATTAATACATGAAGCAAGTATGATATTTGAATCACCATTGAGACTCATACTGTTCTGTAACGGCTCTCACTGAGAGGGCTAAGGACAGAGGATTTGTGCAGGTCTTCAGTGAAAGAAAACCAAATTTATTTATTTGTTTGGAAACCTGTAATAAAAACCCCCAAAACAAAAAAAATGTGCCTTGACTTTTTCAGGGAAGTTATCCCATTCATGAGCACTTGTGTAATACACAAAAATACGGGAAGATGAATGAAACAAAAAAGCCAGTCCCTGTTACTGCATGTCTTAGGTTTACTTTGTATTCCTGTAGCCTCTTCTTTCCACTTCTTACATGTATGCATTTTTTTCTTGGAATGCCACTGTTAGTATTTTATGCTAAAGTTTCTACAAAGTAAACCTGTTTCCATGTATGTTTGATTCTGTTCTGTTAGAAAAATAACTTATGTTCCCATGTTTAGCAGTCACCTAGTGTTGCAGCATCACTTGTGTTTATTCCCCTCAAGTATCTAACTGTTCTCTAGAAAGATACAAATCTAATGTCTTTTACATTTTGTTAAAAACTCTACAATCCCTGTATCACATGGATCACCTTTGGTACTTCTTATGCATAAGACTGCTAGAATTTTTACTAAAGTTGTGTCTTTTTTTTTTTTTTTTTTCTTCTTCTTTTTTCCACCTTCAGGGTCAACAGCAAATAATCTGTATATGATGTCATTGTACTGGCAGTGCCAAAGTAGCAGTTCTGTCTTCAGAACCCCACTATTTGTTTTGGATTTAGGGCAGTCAGCAGCTGTGAGTTTGGATGAAGATTCAAGAGCTAAGTTTATATGAATACATTCAAAAAAGAGCCAATATTAGACAAAATAAGTAAACACATAAAAAGAGGCAAACCCAGAATCCTTTAAACTAGTCACATACCTTGCAGCTTCATCAGGTAAGGTAGTGCTGGGTACAGTCTCCTTGCTGAAATGAAATGATTGGACTTGTGTAGAAAAGTAGAACAATCGTACTGCATCCCACACAGGGGCAACTATAGGAGGGACTTTCTTTGACTGCAAAATGAAAACGCACCAGAGGGGAACCTGATTCTAACAGGTGTCCTTCAAAGGGTTTGAATCTGTCAGCAGGTCCAGTCACCTGCAGCTCAGTTTGCAAAACTTTTTCAGATGTTTCTTTAAATGTGAAAGTTATTATTTGAAAATGGATTTGTCAGATATTTTAAAAAGAGTCTGAGCACAGCAGTGTTACCAGAAGAACAGATAGCTGGTGATCTTTCTGAACTCCTTGCCATCCTAACTGCACCTTCTTGATCATTTAACGTCATGCTCAAGTCCCACATTGTTCAATGGCATGAAATAAGGGGTGGAGATTGTACTGGTTTCTGCTGGGATAGAGTTCATTGTCTTTATAGCAACTCATGTGATGCTGTTTTGGATTTGTGGCCAAAACTGTGTTGATAAGACATGTATGCTTTAGCTATTGCTGAGCAGTGCTTACACAGTGTTAAGGCCACCTCTGTTTCTTACGCTGCCCTGCCAGCAAGTAGGCTAAGAACGGGCAAGAATCTGGGAGGGGACACAGCTGGGACAGCTGATCCAAACTGACCAAAAGGATATCCCATGATATATGACATCACACTCAGCAATAAAGATGGGAGAAAGAAAGAGAGGACAGTCAGGTTGTGGCATTTGTCTTCCCAAGTAACTGTTATGTGTGATGGAGCCCTGCTTTCCTGGAGGTGGCTGAACACCTGCCTGCTGATGGGGAGTAGTGAATGAATTCCTTGTTTTACTTTCCCTGCACGTGACACTTTGCTTTACTTATTAAGCTGTCTTTATCCCAGCCCACAAGTTTTCTCACTTTTACTGTTCCTATTCTCTCCCTCATCCCATTGGGTGGTGGGCATGAGTGAGTGGCTGTGTGGTGCTGAGCTGCTCACCAGGGTTAAACCGCCACAGGCTTCCTTTACTGTTGTGATTGGTTTCTAAGCCAAAGGAGCAGTTTCATAAATGACACCTTTCCCTGGCCATTTCCCGTGATGTAACCCAGATAACAGGTAGTTCATCAGCTAGTAGAATGGCCTGATAGGAGCATGACCTGTGTTTTGCAGTGATTACAGAACAGCCATCAGTCTCTGCAGCTGGCATTTCCAGTCTTCATTGTAGATGACTTGTATCATCTAAGTAGGCAGCTTTGTATTGAGTGTTAGTCTCTGGAGGTCATCCATCAGCCTTGGAAAGGTGGCCATGACCTCATATGCTGTGAATAGCATCAACCTGAAAGAATGAGTATATGGGGAAAGAAATGAAGGTTTTTGTTGCACAGGTGGTTTGTATGTATCTGCTCTGCAAATCTTGTTGAAGAAGAGAATATGACTTGTGAATTTCTGAGAACACACTAATTTGGAGGAAAAAGTGCATGTAGTTATTTTCTGGTTTTAAAATGTGAAAAACCCAGTGCAATGAAATAATTGTCATCAAGTGATCTAAAATGTCAAATACTTTAATTTCTATTAATTTAGGCTGTTTACAAATGCAAGAGGAGTTAATTCCAAATATGCCTCTCTGAAATGCATTAAGTGTAGCAGATTCAAGAGCTTTACAGTGGCAACTTAGTTCTGTCAATTGCATAGCTGTGGTAGCAGAAGACCAAGAAGAAATGGCACTGTTAAAAACCTGTCGCTCCTGACGTTTTTTCCGTCCCCATTGCTGTTACCATGAATGCTGTATCAGCAGTGGGTGGAAGATGCAAAAGCCTACCTTGCTGAAGCAGAGCAGTCTGGCTAGCACGATACAACTTTCTGTGATAAATCTAAATCCCATATTCCTGAGCAGAGGGGCTCCTATTCCATTGGTCAGGAAAACTACCAGCAGTTGCCAAGGAAGTTGCAGCATTGTTGGAGGTGTTTTTCAGAAACTTTTCCTTTTGGGGAGGATCAAGATGGAATGTGTGATTGAAATGAAGGAGAGAGATTTGTAGGACAGATTTCCTACAGTGCCAGGGGACTCACTGGAAATGTGGCAGATCTAGTTTCGAACCCCAAGGAGCAAATGCTCTGATCTGTTTGCTTGTTTCTCATGGAATCCTTGTCGAGGTCTTGGTTTTACCCTGATGCATTGTAGGCCATACTGCTGTGAGCACCTAAAGTTTCTTTGGTTAGAATAACCATTTTCCACATACAACTAGGTATAAATGCTTTTTATAAATTGAGTAAAGTGCTTATAATTTTGTTAGGAATATGAAGTGCTGTGATGGTATTTTATTAGAAATGGATTACATGATGTTGAAAGCTGAGAAAAGAGTGAAATTTCATCAAGCCCTGGAGGTGGAAGGTGGGATTTGTTTCTCACTTTGGTCTCTGGTTTTGGTATGTGTGGATGAGTACAAGTTCAAAAGGTAAAAGAAATTAAACTGAAGAGGTGAAGATTCAGTGACAAAAAGTAAACTGGCAAAGACCATGACCATGCTGGATAGCAGCCATGTAGGGTCCACTGTGGTAAGTCTGAGGAGTGAGGAGGAACCTTCCCCTGCCCCTTCTGTTCCTTCCAGTGGTACTGCACCCAGCTGAAGTTGTTTCAAGTGACTACCACTGCTTGATTAATTCATACTTTCCCTAAAAATATCATTCACAAAACTCACTTTTCATGAAAAAGCTAGGAAAAGTAGTAACAAGTGTTATTATCAGTTTAACAGAATTTCCCATGCTCTCTTTAGATTCAGTTCTAATCCAGGAGTTTTAAGAGGTGACATTTTAGGCAAACATCACTCAGAAACTCATATTTCATGCAGTATTTAATATCCCTACTCAAAGGTTAAACCTACCATTTAAAATAAACTCTTATTTCCCAATATGTTGCAGTGTTGAGAACGATGTGGAGTTGTGCTATTTCAGGGGTGGCAGCTGCCCCCAGGGAAGCTACTTTTCCTTTGAAGAAACCATCTCCCAAGCCTCCCTACTTTTTCTATGAGGAGATTTCTTCCAAGAGGCCAGTGTAGTCCCTTCACCATACTGCCAGAAAATGGTTGATGCTTCAGAGGAAAAATAATAACCTGTGTTCCCTCTATTGTCCAAATGAGGAATGCAAAAAAGAACAGAAAGCAGCACGTGACATGTAGAGTGGCAATGAGGCAGGTCAGGAATGTTGTCTACAAGAAACTTGCTAAAAGCAGAAAAACTTTCAGTAGGAATTTTCCAAAATGCATCAAAGCAGGAAACCAACCAGAGTCAGTCAGGATAGAAAATTCTCCAGGTGTAGAAGTTTAAAAGTGAAAAAGTTAAATTTTGTTATGCTCCACTTTTCACTGTAGAGAGGTTTAAAAAAGGGTCCTGCATTCAAGTACAACTCTGAGAACCTTTTACAAAATGAAAGGCAGGAGATCTATTTAGAACAAATTTATACAATTAATAACTGCTAAAATTATTTACTAAAAACATATATGTAACTTTTAAAGTAAGGCTTTTTATCAGAAGACAGAGGATGTTAAACCAATTTTTAAGAGAGATTTCAGACAAATACAGCTCAATAAATCTGATTTCTGCAGTAAGAAAACTGGTAGACATTATAATAAAACAGGAATAATTTCCTATGTATAAGTACAAAGCATTGGGGAAAAGTCAACGTGTTTGTCATGCACCACAGATCTGTTAGCTCCTTTGGAGCAGTCAAAAAGCAAGGGATAAAAGAGCCCTGGTAAATACAGCATTATTGAATTTCAATTAAATTATTGACTTTCAGAAAGCTACTGCAAAGGTAAATGAATGGTTTACCACTGATATTTTCACTCAAGAATCTTTTCTAGAGCTTGTGCTATTCCGTGTGTTCATAAATTGTGTGAAAGGAGGGGAAATTAGTGAGGTGATAAAATTTGCTGCTGACACAAAATTAGTCATCACAGTAAATATTAAGTGTACCTAAAGTTTTGCCAGACAACGTATGACACTGAGTTACAGAGACATGAAATGAGAAATGAAATTCAATGTTAACAAATGCAAGGTAATATACATGCAGAGAGGAAAGCAAATACATAAATACCCACATAGGGATAAGTTTAAAAAAATATATAATCATGATCAGGCACAATGCTTGGAAAATATCTTAGAGCCAATGTGTAAAATGTTAGCATTCTGTATATTGAACACCTAGTGTAGTTACTGAAGAAGGATATAGCAGGAATAAAAAAGGTGCAGAGAAGGACAACATGTATGATGAGACATGAAGAGAGGCTAAACAGATTAGGACTTTTCAGCTTGGAAAGAAACAGCTGAAGGGAGTTACAACACAGAGCAGAAGAGCTAGGGGTGCTCTTATCTCCAAACCTAAACACCTGAAAGTTCTTTTTCAAATGCTGCATTGGCAATTTTGGAATGTATTTATCTAGAACATCATGAGGGAAAAAAAGTATTAGCACATTCAAAAGTTAGACAAATTCATCTAAATCCTGTAACTAATCATTTCTGCAAACAAGGCAGATATCCAGGAACTGCTCTCCCCTTGCTTTGATGCCATGTTCTTCCCTACACATCTTCCAGCCACACTTAGAGACATATGCTGGGAGAGAAGAGCTGGGTTTGGCTCTCATTCCTATCCTCACCCATCCCTGAACCCTTCTTGTAGGAACTGGTTTCTGAGGAGACTATAGAAATTCTGCACTGTTTTGGGTTAGGAACTGTAATTCAGGGCAACCTCATGTCCCATGCGGGAAGTACAGCGTGAATCTCAGTCCCGTCCTGTTGGTGCATGAAGCGCAGAGGATGTCTTAATGAAAATCTGGTAAGATCTTGCTGTAGGTTGCAAGCTTCTTGTTTGCTACAGCAAGACACTGTAGAAAATGTGCCCTGAAAATAACACATAAAACCAACCCCCACCAAAGTTCTTTCCCATTTTACAACATGAAGAAGAATTTTCAATGTTGCGTTAGAGAGACAGTGATACTCGGTACTGATGAGAAGTTTATCAATGCCAAGAACAGGGGACTGTGGGGGAATAAAAGTTTATGTCTCAGTTGAACTACGCATTATTTATGAAAACAGTTCCCAGGTTAAGAAACCAGAACACCTCTTCTGAAAAATTTCTACCAAGAAGACATTTGTTTCACAGCCTAACACCTTTGGAGGCTTACAAGGATACCTAAGGCCTCCAATAATCCACCCCAAACCTCATTTCTCTTTGTCACCTTTGTGCCCTTGATACTATCATGCTCCAGCTACTCATAATTAAACCTGTCAGTCAGGCAAATATCCTGACATGTTCTGAGTGAGAGAAAAGGTAGCAGACATCGTGCTGAGGTGTTGCTAATGTGGGAACCATGGATAACAAGTTCAAGCGGTGAAAGAGGTAAAAAAGATGATGAACTGTTAAGGGGACTGGCTAGTTAACAGGACTGGCTAGAGCTACAAACTACCTTTTACATTACTAGTTTGAATGTGTGTCAATATAGCATTGCCTTTGTTGGTGCTAACTGAAATTGTTGCTAAGCATCTCAAGGACTGCATCAGGAATAAAATTAAGTTTAAACATATGGGGGGAGGGGTAATGGGGATGGGGCAGGCAGGAAAGGCTTAAAAAAGCTTGACTTTCTACTTCCCCTGTCATTTTTTTCCGTACAGAAAGAGATGACAGCCTTTACTTGTTTCATTCTGGCGTCTTTTCATTAGTGCTAAATTTGCTTTCTAAAATTGGGCAGTAGCACCAGAAACGTTGTCTGTGATTAAAGCAATTTTAAGGCTGAGCTCATTTTAAGTACCTTGCTGAATCAGTGCCCAAGTTTTCAGCTCCTATTTTTGGCCCTCAACAATATGCACTAACAGTTTGATAAACCAAACAGATCTCTCAGGGAAGTATGTATTTCTAGACTTGAGCTTTCTGTCTTTCCCTTCAAAATAACCAAAGCAAACAACTCCATGTTACAAATCAATCTAGATTACTTTTTTTTTTTTTCCTTCTAAACAGTTGAATAGATTTTAAGCCATAAACATTATCTATTCTGACTTATCTCTTCATCTGACTCACTGAATTTTATCCAGTCATTTCTAGTTTGAACCTAATAGCTTGTAAATGAACTAGAACTTTTCTCCTGGGTAGACGTGCAATCAAGGAAAATATTGATTTAAAATTTATAGTGTGTTGTTTTCAAAAAGTGTTTTCTCTGTACATCTTTATCTAAAAATCTGACTACAAAGCGTCTTAAAACAGTCTCAGGGTATCACACTGTCTGGAGAAACAATATTTTACAAAATATTCATCTGACAATGAGGAGTGATGCAGAATATTATATTAGTGAAAAAAACCCTCGAACTTTACATTCAGTTCTTGCTTTAAAACCCCTGGAATCATTTCTAAGGGAAGCAAACTTATTATCTTATTCCAGATCTGCTTTAAATCTCAAAATTACATAATTGTGTCTTACCTGCCAGTGATATGAGAATGCTATTGTGTTGATACCTTTAGCTTCATGAAACAAACAGTTTGAACTGTATTTCTTGGCTTGCAAGGGACAGCTTTCTCATGTAATTCACTAGAGTTATTTTTGTGGAGGAATAGGAAGATCCAAACCCAGGAATGGAACTAAAGTGGACTTCTCCGTTCATTTCTACAAGGCTCCTACTTCAGAAATGTTTGTGTTAAAGTACATAAGACCTACAGTGCTGGAGTCATGCAAAAAAGGCAGTCTTTGTAGGATCAAATTGGGTTTTGTCATTGAAAAGCACATTGCACCAGTCAGGGGGAATTCACAAGGATCACGTAAAGCTCTTCTGTTACTGGGATGCTGTCTGTGAGGTTAAGTTACCCTAACTACTAACAGAACTAATGTACTGAAATTACTTCTGGGTATCAGCCAAATATAGAGAGACTCCCTTGAACCTTGTCACACCCTACACACATACAGGTGAGATGATTGTGAAAAACAGGGGCTGCTATGCTTTCTCCATGCTGGTGTGGGCTTCTTCGGAGTGAGGTGATTCTCCCATGCATTCTCTGTTTCTTGATCTATATTTTATCCACTGCATGTTCAAAGGGATTGTATCAGGTCCCAGCATTCATCCTATAGCATGCCTTCTGCTGTGAGGTGAATGAAATCATAGTAGTTAAACTGCTAGGTATCTTTTTATCACACGGTTCACAAAGATGCATTTGTGGTTCTGGCCAGCTCTAACATAAACACAGGTTTCATGATAATTTGCAGGCAGAATTTGAAAGGCTTCTGGGCACAGAGGGGACATGAAAGAGGAAAGAAGAGGTGCTGAGGTGAGATGTGAAACCCGTTATCAGAGGTCAGGATGTTTCAACCCTGGATGAAGTAGCAGAGGTGTTAAAATCAAAGATGTTAAGTGCATGGTTTACAGTGTGAAGCCCAAACGCAGGAGAGCACAGCATATCTCAAAACTGCTTAAAGGAAGTCTGCATGGTGTCAGCTTCTTCTGTGTCTAGGCTCTAGAGGAATCTTAGCAAAGGTCTGGGTTTCATGCCAGAAATGTTAAGAAGCTTGTCCTGATGGCTCAGCTCTACAGGAGAGCAATCTTTGTTAGTGTAGCTCCCAGTGCTGTGCAGCTGCTTCCCGCTAGTCTGGCTAGAAATGTCAGACCACATAAAGATCTGAGAACAAAATAGCAGCAGACAGGTTTTCTCTCATCTGACTTTTCAATAGAGATATTATTACATTTTAATATTTCCATTCATATGGCCTGCACTTCAAGCAGATAGTATACAATTTTATCCCAAAGCACATCCTCTCTGCTGTATTTTCTACTACTGAAGGACACAAAATATGCTTTACATTTTATAACCAAAGCAGCATTTTCTATTGTCTTCCACAACTCAGCCTAAGAGCTTTCAAAGGTTCATCCAACAAAATGACTTTTTGCTTTTGTCTCCCACCTCTGCCTCCCTCTGCCATCTTTCTCCTTTCTGAGCAAAAATATAAATAAACCAAATGCTTTTATAATGAAAAGAGCCTGAATTTTAAATGTAAAAATTATCTCAGAGTTTAGCTGTCATCTTTCTGAAGGGCTTCTGATGGTTAAATGATGTTTGGGTTTGTTACTCTCATGATTCGTTTAAGTACATAAAGGTAGAAATTATGCTGAAGAAATTTTTATTGTCTTAAATTTTGTGGGCTTTTCAAAGATAACCAGCAAGACTCATTAATTCACACATTTCCCCCCACTGACTGGAAGAACACTTTTGCAGGTATCATTACATTTGTATTTCCCCTGCTTCTCCATAGACTACACACTTCCATGTTAGAATCTGTGAGCTCTATATCAAGTTTAAGAGTTTTAGTCCCAGGAAAGGATAATGAAGAACATGGCAGAAATATAGAAGGTTGCAAATATGGTGGAAGAAGAGTTGCCAAATTGCCATTATATATTTTAATATTTTTTTTTTAGAGTCATACTGTAGGAAATAATACAAAATAAAAGACTGAAGTCTTTTAGTTGACAGGGTTGGTTTTCTTTTTCTCTGTTGGTTTCTATTCCCATGTAAGTGGTCAGAGGTTAGTATAGAAAACAGAAGCTGATAGTGATTTTCTAAATTGTGGTCATATGAATGGCTAAGCCTACTCCCTTGAAATGGAAAAAAATAAAACTGCAAATTACAAAGTTCTTTTCATTATCCTTGTTTCAGCTCTCCCTGGATCATTTTGTTCAGGCAGCGTTTACCATATGCTCAAGTGCTTCTCACATACTCACATAGCTTAAAAGACCAAAGAAGTAATTTATTAGCTAATACACACCACAACTACACTTACCAAGCTATTACTCTAAGCATTCATATGCTCACAACCCCTAATAAGGAGCCCTGACTATTTGTAGGTCAGGCAGTGGTCAAGGAGGGGGCAAAGGCTCAGCCTCCACTGCTCTGTGGAAGAGGCCAAGCCCTGATATTACTCTTTTGCTATCTTATGACTCCCAGTTTTTTTTCTTTTAGGGTTTTATACACCAAGTCTTCACGTTGGTGTTTTCCCTCTTAGGTCCTCAAGCTGCTATGAGTTTGCAGTTTTAGCTTCTTTGTCTTGCATGATTGCATGCACTTCCTCACATCTCTTTCTCACAATAAACAATTTGCTCTGACATTTATCCCTGTGTTTTGCAGCTGGACTGCACTGGAGCTAAGCCTTTGGCCACAGAGCACTGCATCCCTTAGCAGAGGAACAGAGGAAGAGGGTTACAGTTACCAACGTCTTTGTGTGCCTATGTTTATGTACATTTAAACAGAGATGAGAACAGTAGTTGATCCCACTCTGAGCTATTGTTTCAAGGCACTTGTAGACGCAAAAAGATATTACATTGGTTTATATGTGGTTCAAATTACCAACCAGCTTGCATCCTGCTTCCTCAGCTGATTCAATTTTGTCTGTGCCTTTGGAGCACAGGAGTTTTCCATCGAAACAGTGGGAGTACAAGCGATAACTGTATGCACACCCTCATTTTCCTTTTGTTGGCTTAGGGGGTTGGCTTCCTGCCCTACAGGGAATTTAGGATATCTTATTGTCAAGACAACTCTCAGCAGGATCAAGGCCTTGCATGAAAAACTGTGTTTGCCACAACGAATGCTTTAAAACAAAGCACAAACCCACCAGACAGTAGGCGGTAGTTCAGGGTGGTATCTGATGCCAGATCATTTCCATAGAAAAAGAAACTTATCCACAATTACTCTGTTCTGTGGATATCATTAGATTTTTTTCCTTCACACCGGCTGGTTTTCTTCATCTTTTTTTAATTAGATTGAAATTATTGATGCAAATTAAAAGACAAAAAAAATTAGAAAAAAACGAGGAGGGAAGAACGCTATACAGAAGAAAACATGCCAGTGTCTTCTAAATAGATAGAGGGGTGTGAAGATGCTGAATAGAGTAAAAAGGATCCCTATGTCATAAATTATGTTGGCCAGTGATTTGGAACAGAGAACATGCTTAATCCTCTGAGAGTGCAATACCTTGCATGATGTACAAGCACCTCACAGACAGAAATTATTATCACCATTTATAATATAAATGACCATATCTGTGTAACAGGTTTCATTACTGGATAATACCTTATCTGGACTGAAAAAATAAATTGTACAATAGCAGCACAACAGTTCCCATGACAATAGAGCTACACGGCCATTAAATTGAAGCTAGTCTTTGCAAGGACATTCAGAGTCCTCCAAAATGCAACATATCCTGTGCTCACAAACCCACCGGTCTGTAGAATTCATTGTCAATTATTTGCCTGTGAAAAATTCATTTTTCTCATTCAGACTTTTGCAGCTTTTATTATATGTGGTTCCACTAGAAATCCACTTAGCTTCAGAAATCCTGGGCTTCAAAAATCCAGCTGCCAGAGGAGTCACACTCTTAGAAGGATGATGAACTAATATTGGATTTACCTATTAAAGACAAGAGCATGTGAGAAGCCACTGTCTTTGGTCACTTGAGACTCTGCTGAGAGCACCTTGAGAGAGCTTTGTGAAGCTGTGCTGACTCCTCACACTAAGCCCATAAGCCATGTTCTGTTGGCTGAAGCTTTTCCAATTTGCGAATGTCTTTGGCCATATTAAGGGGAATCTGAGAAAAGCTTATGGAGAATTAGAAGTCCTTATTCAGAACCCAGTAGCTTAGCTGCTGGTTATTATTCTGTGCTGCTGGTTTTTCTAATGGCAATTTAATGATTTTCATTTCAGAAAAATCATCTCAATAACACGTCGGAAGCAGGAATAATAAATACCACTGTTTGGAGGCTACTGGCTCAATAAATGTAATTTCTGTCCAGACCATGTATTCTGCTAGAATTTTTCACAACCATTAATCTTTTCTATTATTTTTTTTTATTAAGAAAAGATAAAATAGATAAAGGTGAATATTATTTTGTGCTACAGAGAAGCCCTGTCTTCCTCTATGGGATTTAGGAGTTCTTGCTACTTAGTATTTCCTGAGGTTGGAAATCTACCATGACACCGCTATTGGCATTCTAAGTGTGGCTCAATTTCATTTGTGTTACACCATTTAGGAGATGGAGGATGACAACAGTCAAGCGTTCAAAATGCCAACAAGTTCAACTGAGATCACTCCTTAGTCCATAACTCTCTTTTCATGATACAAAGTGAGTGCCAGTATTTGCACCTTTCCAAAGACAGATTTATTTGGGGTATTTGTTCAGTGAGGTAATTTAAAATAAATGTTGTGCAAAAGAAGTTATTAAAATAAAGTCATGTAACAAGGGCATATATTTAAAATAACCTAATTTTCAGACACTATACTTTATGCCAAATTCCTTCTGGTTAAATTTATGCATGGAACTCATCAGCTGTGTGACTTTAAATTCCTCCTCCATAGACAATGCAAAAAGAGAGGTACCTGCAAAATATTGATTCAGTCCACCAAGCCCTAAAGCTCTGCACAGCCTTGAAGGGAACTTCTACTGAGCAGAACCTTTGCTTAGACGTCTGAATTACATGAGGCTAAACCAAGTCTTTGTTGGTCATATAGACTATCCCATGCCATCTTTGTCATGGGATAGAATTGCTGTTGCTATTGCCTTTTGCGGGTAATTGCCACTAAACATTTGTTATGGAGAGGTGTCAGTTACTGTGTATGGAAATGCTTTGTTTCTACTCCCCTTTCTTTTGATGCTGAAGAGCATTAAGTTCATTAACATACACTATGAAAAATCTATTGGTATTTAATAGATACAGAAAGCGTTCACCAAGATCAATGTAGATGATTGCTATACCAAGCTGTTCGCTGATATTTTCAGGTCCACGTACCTGAATCTCATCCTGTTTCCTGACTACTTCAGTTGCTTCTTTGTGCTCTACAAAGCCATGGCTATAACCCGTTTATATAGTGTTCAGAGATAAATGAGTGAAGGAGAATATAATCAACATATCATGAAAGGAAGTAGTATAAAAGATACTAGTGGGATCAGGTATAAAGAATCCAGTGTTTCCTAGGCTATGTATCTGAAAATCACTCATCGCTGAGCCACTCCCTTAGGAAGATAGCAATGGAAAAGTTAGTACCCACTGTAACAGGGACTCTGGCCATGGTAAGAGTACTGATGAACCTTGCTACTAACTAGACTAAATGTTAGATGCAATCTAGAGACCCAGGAGCTGATCATGTTGTAGGAGATGGATCAATTGCATTCCTCGGAAAGATGTACACTTTCAGAGGAACCGTTTCCTTATAGTGTTGAAAGAGATAAAGTGTATATAACTGGGGTTTGTTTTGACAGCTTTCATGTCTCCTTTCACGTCCATGCTGAGAGGCTTTCCTGTCAGAGGAGATTTCCATTTCCTTGCCCAGACACCAGTCAAAACAGCAGATGCACCCAAGTTTGCAAATTTCCTGAATTTCTGTGTGAACACACGAGCCTTATGACCTATATTCTGAAGTTTTGTGACAAAAACCCCCTTTTGCCTTGTTAGAATCTCTTCTAACCAGTCGTCTCCCTGTGAAACACAAATACCAAAATAATAGAATCTCACAAATGAATAAGAAGAGTGTTAAAATCAAATGTACTTTTTCTATTGAGTGATCAGATTGGAAAATCACTTTTGTTATTTATCTAGGGTCACATTTTTATTAATATCCCCACAGCTTTTAACCACCGTAATGTGTTGAATAAAAAGTGTGCTGCACAAGCCAGGAGAAGGTCATAATTTCTCCCTGTACCTGCTGTCCATGCTCCTGTTAATAAAATCCAGTTTACACCTTCCTGCACCACAGAAGCACACTGGTGATTGCTGTTCAGCTTGTTGTCCACCAGGACTCCCAACCCCTTTTCTCCATCACATCTTTTTAGCTAGCCAGCCCCCAGTTTATTGTATTGTATGGGGTTATTACAGTCCTGGGGCAGGACTTGGATTTACCCTTGCTGAAATGCATGAGGTTGACCCATGTCTCCAGCCTGTGAAGGCCCCTCAGAATGGCAGCCCTACTCTCCCGCAGATCAACCACTCCTCCACCTAGTTTGCTTGTTTGCCAGTCCATTGGGTGGGTATTCGATGCTGCCAGTCCTTAATGAAGAATTTAAACAGTATTGGTTCTTGTGTCAACCACCAAGTAGCACTACTGGTACCCAGCTGCCAGTTGGTTCAAAAACCTCTCTCCGTTAGCCCTTCAGGCCAACAATCCAGCAATTTTCCATTCACCTTATACACCATCTATCCAAAACATACCTCTTTGGATTAGCAACGTGGAATACCATGCCGAGAATATTGCTAGATTCAAGATAAACAGTATCTGCTGTTCTGTCTCCTTTCCATAGATCAAGTCATGTCCTCTTGGAAAACAAACCAAGTTGATCAGTTGTACTTTCTATTGCTAAATCCATCCTGGCTTGTACCAGTCACTTTCTTGTCCTTCGTGTGCCTGCAAATGGTTTCCACAAGAATTTACTCCATTGTCTTCCCAAAAACTGAGGTTAGATTCACCAGCGTGCAGTTCCCCAGATTCTCCTTGCTTTTCCTCTTGCATGTTTTCCTCCCTCAGAGTGAGGATAGGTGCCTCAGACTCAATTACACACCTTCCCTTTTCATTTCCACCTCCTTAGAATTGAATCAGACTCGTTCTTCATTCAACAGATCTGTAACATGGTGAGAAAAATGTTCATTACATGGACCTGTGTTGATAGCAGTGGGTCTGTGACATCCTGATGACAAAGAAGGCTAAAGCGATGAATAGCAGAGGGCTGGTTTGGGATTTGGTCTCCACTTGTGTGTAATAATTCTAGTGAACCCTACTGCAAGGTACTATTTTAGGGTCTCAGCTGGCTTCCTTAGCTGTGGGATTTTTTTTCTATTATCACATACATTATTTTGCTGGATATGAGAAATCTTTGGTTCAGCTACAGTAAGATCCACCCTTTCTCACTTGCTTTTAAGAGGACTGCCTTAAATTTTCCTAAGTGTCTACATACAAAATTAATTCTGTGGCACCCTCCGAGTTTCAAAGCATTAAGCATTTCAGTAAGCGCAGTTGGTCGTATTAAACTTGTTTGCACACACAGGTGATAATTTCATTCTGTGAAGTATTTTGTTACACATAGGATCAATTAAGGAGACTGCGTCTGCTGGAAACTCAATTAGGATTAATCAGTTTTATCCTACTAATCTCAGAAAGGAGTTTACTTGTACTGTCAATGGTAGGATCTGGGCATATCTTTTAAATATATTACCTTATTAAGAAGTTTAATCTTCCTATTTCCTTAGGTGTACCTTAAGTATTTTGTTTTGCCATATCCCATCTGGAAGTTCTCAGGATAAACAGGCATTCAGTTAGGGATCTAAAGATTATTTCCATTTCATGTAAACCCTCCTACTTTCTAGCAATTTTCTGTGCAGCAAACAGCAACAATGCAAGAGATCTTCAGATGTGTCTGTAAGTGATGCTTCAGATCACCTTTCAGAGCTTCCAAAGCCAGGCTTTTGTTAGCTGCCCTTCCATGTCATATCTGACAGTCTTCACCCAACTAGTTAAGACTGCTCTTTCAGAAGCAGAATTTCTCTCATAGTCAGTCTGAAGAATATTTCCTGAAGAATATTTCCCGAATGCTGTTTCTGTGGAAATTGCTGCTGATCTAGCCACAGCTAGTTGTGCTGCCCCAGTACTTGCTGAATCTGCCACAGCAGCAGCTACTGCTTCTTTCCTACCTGTATGTAGAGGATATTCCATCAGGTAGTGGCCACTAGGTCTTCACTTTCTGCTGTGAGAAGGCTGGTCTCCACGCATGGCATCACTAGCTGGTCTGACTCCCCCCAAAACCTCCATTGGGAAGAATTTCTCCATGTCCCCAGTATTTAGTGAGTGAACAAATTCCTTTTACCTCTGTGGCCAAGGGGTAAACTGGTGCAGAGTACTGAACTTTGTCAAGAAGGCATCCCAATGCAATGTCCCCTTATTTTCTCTTTATAAAGTATCTCATCCTCTGTAGCTCAGTGTGGTGTGGTGGGAAGAAGGTCTCCTGTGTTTGTATTCCAGCCCACCCATGCAGCTGGGTTCCTGAAAATAGTCTCTCAAATGCCATAAAAATGGGATATGGCTTTCATTGCAGTCAATGTTTATATAGCTTCCAGCTGCTTAGTGGTATTCTTTAAAATATAAAGAATGAAATGGGAACACAGGAGCAAAGGTGAAGCCAAAAGAAAACAAACAAAAGAAAACACCTTTACAAGTCATAGAAATGGCAGCACAATTTGTAATAATAATTTTCTAAGAGAAATGCCAAAGCACATGAAAAATGACTATTAAATATTTCTCTGTGAAGGAAATTAAAGGTGTTTTCTATCTAATGTCAGTACAGGTTATTAAAAATACATTCCTGCTTCATTTACATTTTGAGACCGTCAAGTGTCAGGATGCTCTTTGTCTATTTGATTCACCTTTGCAAAGAAGAGGGAAGTGTTATATGTCTGGCAAATTATACTTTTCTGCAGTGAAAAATGCAAACTACAAATTATATTTGACCGAATTGATTCATGTGACTTAGTGAGGCCAGGCAGCAAAAAGGAGGACCTCTCACAAACCAGGGCTGTACGTACAAAGTACTAGTCAAAACAATAGTCTGTCATTCCTCTTGCAAAAGGCACTCATGCAAAAAGTTAGACATGATTATGTGTCTTCATGATGAGAAATAAATGATGTCTTCATCTGCCTACTCCTCCTGAACTACAGAGTGGATCCTGTAATGACATTGTACAACCAGACAAATGAGGTGAGGGAAGACTGACCCTTGCAGTGTAATGTGTGATGATATGAGGAGACTGAAGAGCCCATTCCTAAGTGCTGTTCCTCCTGCAAAAGCTTCTGCATCATCAACTAGGAGAGGAATTTTTTTGGAAACAACATAGCAGCACATTCATAATGACTATCAGCAGCCAGAAATGCTGACTCTGTCTTTTAATAATCTAAACTTTACTTGTTGTGGGGGTAGGGTGTTGGCTTTTTACCTTTTCAGCTGTTACAACTTGCCCATAAAGATTTGCTTTGTTCGTAAACAAAGGTGAAAAAAGTCTGTTTGGCATCCCAAGTGTCCTGAATCCTAAAATCAAATTTAACTTAAGTTATATTACATTGATTTTCAAGTTCTGTATTGTAAACCATACTGTTCATGGTGTCAAGACAATTTTCTTCCTTTGAAAGGAAGGCTTTCAAAAGAAACAAAAGATGGCAATGGAGAACATCTTTAACAACAGTTCAGGAATTTAAGCCTGGATTCACCCCATTTAAAGCACTTAATTGAAGTGTCTAAATTTAGATCTTAAGTTCTCTGTTCTCTGTAAAATGGACATTTCCAGGGAGTACATCCCATCTGAACTGATATTTAAAGCTGGCTTTATTACTGTCAAGAGAACTTAGTATTACTAACTTTCAACATAAGTTTCTGGTTACTTAAGAAAAGGGAAACTGGAAGGTAGAGCTCTGTGTAAGTCCCTAGTACAGAAAGGACTGTGAGGTATTTGAGGTACTAACATATAATCAATAGAGAGAACTTCAGTATTAAGTATCCATGGAAAACAGCCATTCACGATTGAAATGAACGGAAAAAAAATTCTTGAGAGCATGAAAACTTAAGTTGTCTTATTGAGGCCCTTCTATCCTATAGATCAACTATATTAAATAAAAATAATAGATATGCAAATCACTAGTTCTCCAGATATGATCCATGTAATAAATATGTAGTCTCCTCATCTTCTTTGCAACTGCTAAACTGCTTCAGAAAACATGAAAGAAAAAAAATCTGTTTTCCTAGTAACAGTTGCTCACAGATGATACATCCATAATCATGCTGAAATATTCTAAATGAAAACACAATCCTTCCTATCAGAAATAGGAGACTAAAAAGAAGCAATCCGTAGTATATAATATGGGGCATACAGTGGGAAAGTATGACAAATTCCATGTCTTCAGGGTCACTGTTAGTATCACTCACATATGTAAACATTACATATTTGCCCTGAATTTCTTTTGAATTATAAAGTGAAGAAATGTTTATAATAGCTGGTTTTTGGGGGTTTGTTTTTGGTTGTTGTGGTTGGTTTTTGTTGTGGGTTTTGTTTTTTTTTTTTCTCCCAGAAGCCTGGCTGTCTTATATTTCAAGCTCAGAATAGCTGAAAAATGCACTGAAATGCCATTCATGTAGTTCTAATGGAGTTATTCCTGGAGTTGCTTCTAAGTAGACTGATATTCTTGTTTGATATCTCTTCCTGTTCTAGAAGATGTGCAAAATAGTCCGAAACTCTTGTGTTCTATGCAAAATTGTATATCTTATTAAGTCATGGTTTAACTAAAGAGCTTCTGTAATGCTTATGAGAGTCTATGTGGGTTCTAATTATAACAGAATCAGGGTTTACACAAATGTCTGGATTCAAAGAGTAACCTAAATAAGTATCCTGGAGGCTACATCAGCCCTGAAACAGCTTACATTATATAGAAAGCAAATTATACCTTCAGCTGAAAATATGTATGTAGTAAAACATAGCCCAAATTTGAAACAGCTTCATTTGCTGCTTGCTGTAAAAGCAGCTTTAGCCCTTCATTCATGTATTTAGCTGCATGGTAGTAGCACCCAGTCATACCAGTGAAGGCTTAATTCTATCAACACAAATGAAAGGAATGCCTTTGCTATGAAGAACTTGCAGTGTATTTGTGTGATGTGATATGTAGGTGCCATAACATCTAGGAAGATAGAAAAATGATGGTTTTTTTAATCTAGTTCACATAATATCTTTACATGATACACTGGCTGTCACTGTTGGCCAGCTATAACACAGCTGTAAGCTTTCTGGTAGAAGGAGATCTGAATATAACCGTAGAAATTACATTAAACTTCTCATTCATAAATATGAGGTAAGAGAGGAAGTAGCCTGTATTTCCATGTCAGCCTGTCGGACTTGCTGAGGCTGCTATGGGGGCATGAGAGCAGAATGTAGTTGGAGGGATAGTGATGAGGCTCTTTGTTTTGTTTGTTAGACAGCCAGGACTTCATTACTGATTGTAGACCTTCATTTAGAGACAGACCCATGCAAAGGGCATGAAATAAAAAAACAGCAGAAAACTCTGCAGGGAGAAGTATATCCGAAAAACTGAGGATTTATCCCCGAATAACAGCAGAAATAATTCCACATAAACCATTTTATTAGTACATATCTTCAGCTAGTTCCTCACATAGCTTCTTCCCACCCTTGGACTGTTCCACAAGGGAAAAAGTGAGCATGCATGACAAAAAACCAGATCAGAGATCTGGGTGAAGAATAGAACCAGGAACCTCTCCTAGTGTACTTCCTGCAACCAACTACCTCCCATTTTAATTAATTGAATGCAACTGTGTTTTCTAGCATTCATGTTTCAATTGCTGCTTTTATAGCACCACAGGAGCACTGCCCTGGAAACTGTAGGGCATTACCATAAGTACAGTCAATGACAAAAGCAGCTTTAGGCTCAACCATCAGCACTCAACAGTAGGATTCAGGTCAAAGTCAGATCCCAGTGTAGCTTCAGAAAGAAGAATGTCCCCAGTGGAGCGACAATATTTTTTTTTGAAACCAGGGAAAGGAGCCCCCAAAGCACAGTGCAAGTTTGTGAGCTGTGCATTTATGGAGAGCAGTCACAGAGAAAGCGCTCCATCCTTCATGTTTCTCCTGCTTCTTTCAGTTCTGCTGGCCTTTAAGATCAGGGCTACGTGGTTTTTTTCTGTGCTTTGGGATTCATTATTGTCCACTAGCTGGATTTAATGTCTTCTTTACTTTAATCCAATTGGTATCAGTAGTACCAGAGAAGGGATTATGAGCGCTACATTTTATATGATTTATAAAAATATTTCTCTCATACAATTATTATTTATTCTTTGAAATGTTAGCATTCAGTTTTACCGTTAGAGGGCTGTATTGTTTGTTACTTTTTAATCTGTTGCCTGTTGCATACTTGTTTATCTGTCAAAGGCTACCTGTGATACCATAACCATGACACACACATTCAAGTGTCCTGCCTTTCACCCAGTAAGTGGTATGTATCTTGTTTGCTATCAATATCAGGACTACAATAGAAAGAGGGAAAGCTGTAGGTGTTCATAAAATTCCTTGGTTGATCTTAGAGGTTATTTCTGCTACTGCTGATGGCTTGAGAGGATTGGCCTCCTTGAAACAAGGGGAAACAGATAGGACAGTCTTTTGCAGAGAAACCTGAGAGGGAGGTCTCAGAGAGAAAAATCTGTCCACAGTGAAGTCAGGGAGCAAGTATGCCACTGAATTGGGTTCAGGATTTCTCTTGCTTCTCCTAATGCATTAAAAGTCAACAAGGAAAACTCTCACCACTGAGAAGGTTAAGATGACACGTAACCACAATGGTAGGACTTGATGATCTTAAAGATCCTTTCCATCTAAATGATTCCATAATTCTATCTGTAACTTCCCAATTTAAGATTTATTACATCTTCCACTGATATGTTTGGGTTACTGGCCATCAGTGTCAGACAGAGGCACAGTTTGAATGGGGAGAGGGAGGAAGAAGGGAGATTGCAACAGTTCATACTTTCTGTCAAGAGCAAATCCTACTTTCTGCTTAGGAACTCTTAGGACCAAAGAGGCCTGCAAAGAATTCATACAAAAAGATATTTTTTATAAATGAGAAAATTTTTTATGCATACCAAAAGTGGTCTGGCTAAGTAATTCCATCAGGGTTTTTTGTGCAGTGGCTCTACTTTTTTTTCTGACCTTTAGGAAGTACAAATGGTTAAACACTCTGATCGAGTTATCACTGCCTGATAGAGGGAAAATTTTGCACAGTGGAATTAGCAGAGTTGAACATTAGTTTGAAACTTCATATATATATACAAATTAACGTGAAGCAGATAGCACTTTCCAAAGTTACCTGAGTAACAGTACCAGATCCAATTCTTACCACACTCAGTTATATAAAAAGACAAAATTATTTGATATTTGCCATTATAGTGAGCTCACTGGGCTTCGTTAACTGACTTATCTCATGCATCCAGATTAGAAAATGTCAAACCATTGACTGACTGTTCTTCTGAGCAGTCAGTATCAAAACTGCACTCCACTGTATTGCTGGGCTTCAGGGGACATTTTCAAAGACACAAATGACAGGCACTAACTTTCATTATCTGGACTAAAACTTGTTTCAGAGGTTAGGAATATTAGGGGCTTTGACACTATATATCAGGAGAAAATTCTATCAAAATACCTTGTTAACTGGGGCGCAGAGATGAAAGATTATCACAACTCTTCATGAATAAAGCTACGTTCTCAATTCAGCAAATCTTTTAAAGACATGATTATGTCCCTTGATGTTCAGTAAGGCATTTTAGGAGAACGCAGTAGTAATCTACAGATGGCAAATGTTGGAAAAACTAAAAATGCAAAGCTTGATATTACATGTAAATAAAATAAAATAAAATAAAGCAATACAAATTTTAAAAACCCCAGTTGCTTAAAACACCAATACATTTCATATAACCAGTAGGAAAGTTTGGTTCTTAAAAGTGCTGCTCTGCTGGTTTGACATTCTTGTCATGGTTCCTTGTCTGCCCCTGACATTTGGACAGGAAAAATAACTGTGTATACAAATAGCATAGTAAGCATATGGATCTCCACTGAAAGCTTTGGGAAAATGGCAGAAGAAAGGACGTCAAGCTACCTATTGTCCTCTCTGCTTCCTAATATTACTGTGCAATAAGAAAAACAGCTTTCAAAAGAAGAGGGACAAATTTAATTTACCTTCTTAACATGTAGACCATAACATATCTACCATGACCCATGGTATTTATTTTTATGCATACTAGCCACACAGAGTCATGGGGGAGGACTGCAAACAAACAAAAATTCAAGGAATGTCCTTTTATTTTTTGCCTAGAGACGAATTTATTTTTTAGTTTGCTTTTGACTGACGGCTTATCAACATATGGATTAACTCCCTCTTGTCATTATTGGCAGGAATGCTAACGTGTCCTTTTAACACTTCTTGTGTCACCACATTACAGACTTTTTTAGAGAAAATGTTCATGAACAGTTGATGGAAAAATTCTGCCAGAATTCATGCACACAGTTTAATGTTGATTAGTTTGTTGTGACAAAACCCCCAACACTAACATTTCTAAACTACTAGCAAAAAGACAAGACAGATTTTTTTTTAAAAAAATCATGAACACTGTCATCATCAAGAAAATGAAAAAAAACCCTCAACCCAAACAATAAAATATTGGAGAAAATCTTCTAATAATTGCATCTACTTTTATTTGTTTGCATTATCCTGGGGCCTTTGTCTTTGACTTTTAGCCACAGTTTGGGATCCCAGTGTGTCAAGTGCTGTAGGTAGCGGTGCTGTGGACATACAAACATGTTTTGTCCTCAGAGAACCAGAATTAAACTATATGACAAAACAGATGGACGGAGACAGATAGGAGGAGTAAAGGAAAACAGTGAGGCAACATTTGTGGGTGTGCTTGGCTTCTGATCTCAGTACACCAAAACCCCAGCAATGCCCACTTCTGTGAGCACTCTATCAAAGAAGAATGGTGGTTTAAGAGGTGGCTTGAAAGGGAGTAACACAGATTTCTGTGGAAGGTTATAGGAAGTAAAAGACAGGTGGAGGTCCCACTTGATGCCTGAATGTATGCAGTTCAGAATTTAACATGGGTGTGATGAAAGCTGTCCTCAAAGGCCGTCTGGGGGAGGGAAATGACAACTTGATACTGCAGTAAGACCTGAAAAGCTTGGAAAGTTAAAGTACTCTGATGGAACACAGAAAGGGAGAGCAATTGCAGACTGTGAAAGTCAAAGTGATGGACTAGGAAAATGACTTTAGCAGCAACCTTCTACATGCACTCCGGCAGAGCAAAACTGCCTTTGACAGGAACAGACAACATGATGCCGCAGCAACTGAATTGTAAGATGGCAAAGCTTTAAGAATTTAAACGGACAATAAAACTGTATCTTTGCAGTGCTCTGCAAGCTTCCACCACCACTGAAAAAGAATCTGCTACATTTAAAAATAGGTTTTACATGTCAGTGTTAAAAAGTACTCTAAATTAAAGATTAAACCTAGATTATAAACCTAGAAGATAGATCACTTGCATCTGCAATGATGTAGAAAAGGGATGTCTCAGAGGTAAAAGGCAAAAATGCATTTGTGAGGAAAAACATGCTAGGAAGCATTTTTCTATAGTGAAAGCAGTAAAAAGGGAAAATGAAAAGAGCATGAGGAAGACAGACTACACAGTGAGGTCATTTGAACAAGTAAAGGTGTTAAGGAAAAGGCAGTCAAGAAACATCTTTTTTTTTAATCGGTAAATTTAATAGTTTAAGAAAAGGAAGACAAAAGCAATGCAAAGGCACTCGCCTTGGTCAAGTTCCTCTTGGGAGCCTGAGAGGAACTGCTTGTGGAACAAGTAAAATGCTGGCTGCAGTGGGGCAATTCTTGAAGACAGTGACAAGGTGATTGATGGTTGGGTTGAGAAAATCCACTAAATGGGAGAAGAGTTGTTAAGTGGGAAAAAAGGACAGAAAAGATGTAGTAAATGAGTTGTGACATTTCCTTCATAAATGGTCTGGGTGCAGAAAGAAGACCCAGGGGAAAATGCAATGGAAATAAACCAGAGTTTGATTCTAGCACAGACTACAACAGGGCAGACAAGAAAATATTTAAGTATGAAAGAAAGCGAAATCCTGACAACTATATTAACAGAGTAAGGAGAATAGAAGGGAAATTAGGAAGAAGAGAAAACCTGTACAAGGTTAAACTGTAAAGAGCGGGAGGAAAGTTGGATGATGACAGGAGACCAGTAAGTACCTACAAGACCTTAGGTATGCTACTTGCTAAAGATTTTTAGTAAAAAGCACCTAAAAAAGAAATATACTAGTGATTGCTAGTAACAAATGTCAAGGGGTCATTGAACAGGAGATAGACACCTTATAAACTAAAGTCCTTTAGGATGAGACTCTTTTTGACAGGACAGTAGGAGAATATTACATGGTACATTTTTGCCTACAGGACAAGAGAGGCACTCAGTATGGTATGAAAGTCATGAATCCAGAACTGCTGCAAAGGTCAAAAGCTACGTTTAGAAAAAGAGTGAAAAAATTTTTGGAAGGCCAGTATTGAGAGAAACATGCATTGGAGAATAGAATAAAAGATGCTCAGCAAAATGTAATTCATGTAATTCTGTTCTGTTCTATTGCAGTACACATATAACACAGGAAAGGAATATTTTTAGATTAAATAATCAAGACTAATCTAGGATACACTAGCAAGTATTTGTCATCTTAGTATTTCTGGATCTCTCTTTCATTGCTGAAGAGTTTATATTTGGAATGAAATGTGACTCAGTATAAATTAATGACATCTGAGGTAGGTATAAAAGTGACTCAAAAGGGAAAAGACAGGGAAGGAAAACAGTGGTGCTCAAATTCCTTGGGGTGAGAATGTGTCTCCCCATGTGTAACGATAGACTTTCACCTGTTGTATGTGGGATGAGGTGGCAAACAGTATTTTCAGAAGTGAGCTCTACATCTTCTCAGACCCTCCAGATCTGGCCACTGTCCTTCACTACCTGGATGTTTTCAGAACCAATTGATGTCCGTGGTCATTTCAAATTGTTCCAGTGTTTTCTGTTGGTTCTTGCCTGCATTCAGGATGTGCTGGTTTTGGCTGTGATAGAGTTCATTTCCTTCATAGAAGCTAGGATGGGGCTGTGTTTTGGATTTGTGCTGGAAACAGTGTTGATAACACAGGGGTGTTTTGGCTTGCTGCTGAGCAGGGCTTGCACAGAGCCAAGGGCTCTTCTGCCTCTCACCCACCCTCCAGCGAGCGGGCTGGGGGGGCACAAGGAGCTGGGAGGGGACACAGCTGGGACAGCTGACCCCAGCTGAGCAAAGGGATATTGCACACCAAACAACGTCATGCTCAGCGTATAAAGCTGGGGGAAGAAGGAGGGGACATTCAGAGAGATGGTGTTTGTCTTCCCAAGTAACCATGACGTGCAATAGATTCCTGCTTTGCTGGCGATGGCTGAACACCTGCCTGCCGGTGGGAAGTGGTGAATAAATTCCTTGTTTTGCTTTGGTTGCACAAGCAGTCTTTGCTTTGCTTATTAATTTTTCTTTACCTCAACCCACAAGTTCTCTCACTTCTACTCTTCCGCTTCTCTCCCCCATCCCACCTGGGGGAAGTGAGTGAGTGGGTCTGTGGGGCTTGGTTGCTGGATAGGGTTTAACTACAACAGAGGGTCACCTGCCATTATTGTCCTTATCACCCCTTCTTTTCTAATTCTGTATAAAATATTTCACATAATTTTCTTGAAGCATCATATAAAATTTGTGCAGAGCTCATAAATACTGGAAGTGAGAGGAAAAGAGGTGTGGAAGTAGGGTTAAAAGATCTCAGACTGACTGAAAATACTTCACAAATAGACATTTTCTTATAAGATTCTTTGAACAGCAGTCATAAGGCCTGAATCACTAATTTCTGGACATTTCCAAAGACAACAAGCAGGAGAGGCTGATGTTTATTTCTGAAATAATTTCTTCAGCCATTTGGTTAAAATTCCAATGGCATCTGTTTCTCTAAGCTAGTATTACAGCACTTGAAAAATCTCATTCTCAATACCAACAGCAATTCTGCAGCCACGCTTCACAGCCTGTCACCTAGGAAGGATCTGGCTTCTCTGATTTTATCCATGTGCAGTTAAATGTTCAATCTTTAAACTGGTTTTCTAGACTACTTTAATAATTGCTGGAGATAGAAAGATAACTTCCAACCTCTGCTATGGCATAGAAGTTGTACCTGGGGACTTCCAGAATATTAAGCCATTCTTGCATGTTTAGCTTGATGAAAGTATAACAAGTTTTGCCCCAGGACTTCTGTAATTTGTAGATAATGTAAGAGTAGTACAATAGCAACAATATACCACAAAGAGAACAGAGATAAGTTTTGGTTTTATTTTTCATTGTAATAGTTGGAAGTATTTTATGAAAGCATGCAATTAGTATTAACTACATTTTAGAGGTATCCTGATTAAACAAATAGTAATTTAAAATGCCCAAAAAAGAATTTTAGTGTTTCAGTCTTAATTCTTTTTTTTTTTTTAATTATATTGATCTGAAAGTCACTATATAAACACTCACAAAAATTCTCACAAAAGAGTTTTAGTTTGGCCATTCTGTCAGTTCTGTAGAAAGTTATGTGTTCTCTCATTTCTTATCACCACCACCCCGCCCCCCAAAATTGGAATAATAGTTCTTGGCTCTCAGAGTCACTGTACAAAAAAATTAATATTTATGAATCACTTGCATTCCAAAATCATAAGGTCTACACAAAAGCAAACATTTCAACACATTTTCTTGTACATAATGGGATATTTTCACTGCAACCAGCTGTGCAAAAAAACAGAAAAACAGAGAAAAAAGAAATTTGGATTTCTTTCAGTTCAAAGCTCTGAGCCCCAGAGAATAAAATTTAATATTAATTAATTAATAATTAGTTTATAATGAAATCTATTTTATAATATAAGTCTTGTTTCCCCAGACTTGTGAACTCTAACAAGCTAAACTTTGCTTTACATCCGAAGAGTATGAAACTCCCTTTCAATTTACTGTCTAGTAATGACTGATAACAAGTGAATCAAGGCTTAGATTTGTGCCTGAAGGGACCTTTAAAGCAGCATTAGAAGCATTATACAATTATGTGGTACAGGTCTCTTCAGCAGCTTTTGCCCTCCTAATCAAACAAACGGGAAGCACTACAATCAATAGGAGAAAGAAATGCCAGTGCGTACTGATAGTATGAACAGCAATGAGAATCCCAAGTCGCCCAGCATTCCACAAGTTTTACTTGCAGTCCTAGAGTTTCAGAACTGGACAGGGCAAGTCAAGTCTTTGAAGTCTGTAGTGTCATGCCTCCTTGATTTTCCAAAGCACTCAGAACCCAGCAGCTGCTGCTGAGATGCACGCCTACAAAAGCAATATTTGCGTACTTGTTATCTAGATGTTCCCTGTCCCAGCGTGTTGTTCTCAGCTACACTGGGAGTGACTTTGAAGCCCGCGGTAGTGGGGGGCATTCAGAAGCGTTGTAAATCAGATCAATGGCTAAATATAGTCTTCAAAGTCAAAGCTGAAGGTGCAGGTTGCAATGCATGGTGTGCAGCAATGCAGAGAGGGAAAACGCTCAGTGCTGAAGGAATATTCATAGCCTGCAGTTCTCAAACTATAGAGCCACGCTGCCAAACTGTGCAGTCCCTGTTGCTGGAGCCACAGATCCTGGGGAGGAAGAAAAGTGGAGATGTGACAATGGGATAAGTACAAAAAGAAGTTAGAAGGAAGGAGGTTTTGGGGAAGCAAAACCTAAAGAACAAAAATAAGATATTAATACAACTTAAGTACCTAATTAGATACTTTCCAAGCACCTAAGTAACCACGGGTCAAGGAGAAAGAGTGTAAAGCCTTTGTCAAGTGTCAGAGGGAATTTTTTGACTGAAGGAGAGATTACCAAAGTGTTACATGTCTAGATCTGTGTTTCCAAGGAAAAGATGAGAGACGGATACTATAAAAATTGGAAAAGATCTATTATTCTAAGAAAAATGAAAACCAAGTGAATCCAAACATCTTGGAATACAGAACTAGTACAAAGTAGCAGAGAAGATGGGAAAAAGTTAGGTATATTATAAAACTCTTCTGAAATCTGTGACTGGAGAACACAGATCCATGATATTAACTAGGGAAAAGCTGTCACAGCACTCTCCAGACTATCAAGCTGCAACAAGATCTTTTGCCACCTCATACCAGCATACTCTTCATACAGTGCCTCTGCTGCCTTCTCCTCACCTCATCCAGAGCCTGCTCTCTCTTCTCTTGCTTCTTCCTCAGCTGCTCTGCCTTCATTGGTTCTCAACCACTTAACCAGCCACAGCTGCACCTTATCTACATCGGCCAACCCACCACCCTTGAAGCCAGCCCACAGTTGTATATTATCAATGCTAATTAACCCAGCTTCATTCCTCTACAAAAAGCCAGATGGAAGATGATAGAGAAAACACAGTAGGGTACCAAAACTTCACATTATATATGCAAAACTTATGTTTAGTACACAGGACAATCCATTTGAGCAATAATAAAGTGTTTTAAGAGAAAGATTATAAACAGGTGGTTTTAGATACCAGGTACTCTTTTGCTGCTTAGCACTAATTTAATTTACAATTATGTAAAGATCTTCCTGAGTGTCTAACAGGTGATTGACATACATAGATAAGAAGTTTGAGGTTCAAGTCATACTTTGAGAATAACAAATATATAGCCAGCAAGGTTATTATTATTTACAGCAAGGAAGAAAAAGTTTCTCTTTTAAATTCTAAAGTTTCATTTACAGTCTCTGCAACAAGTTCTGTAAATGACCTTTTAAATATTTTCCATTAAATACCCAGCAGCAATTTTTTTTTTTTTTTTTACATATAAATTATGCAACCAGTTCTTCTAATTTGAGACACACTAGTCTTTTGTGTGCTACCTGGAACATAAACCAAATGTTAAATTCTACA
This sequence comes from Falco rusticolus, assembly GCF_015220075.1. Taxonomy (NCBI): domain Eukaryota; kingdom Metazoa; phylum Chordata; class Aves; order Falconiformes; family Falconidae; genus Falco; species Falco rusticolus. The sequence goes on from NC_051191.1 coordinate 65,504,322, forward strand.
GTTCTGGATCGAGCAAGCTATTTGGCTGGTAGTCAGGACTCTTAATTAAGTACTACATGCTATCTTTGCTTTTTCTACCCTTTACCAAGTGATAGGAGATGAAGTGTTAACAGGAAAGTCCTTTTTTACCTACGGAAGAGACAGAGGGCAGCCGCTTACTATCTTTTGAGAGCATCTGTTTATTTATTTCAATGCCTTAGAACACTGCAACTGTCCAAGGAATGCAAAAGGTCAATTTGATATTTATTATGTTGTATGATGGGGACAATCTGAATGTAATGCTTTCTGATGTGCTATGCTGAAAGCACAGGTTCTGTGAAGATAAATGCCCACTGTATTCATTTCATGTTGCTTTCCCGCTTTCTACTTCAAGCGGTTTCTGGCTGCAGAAGTGACATAGATCTCTCTCCATTACTAACTTGAAAATCTGATCTAACGCTCTGTGAACCTGGAGGCAGTGCGCACTAAATTGGTATTAAAACCCATATGAGGAATTACATAATCCTTTAAAGAACATTTCATTTGCCAGTGACCTTTTCAGCATTGGAACTAGTTGTTTGTTTGGCAATGATTTTTGCTGGAATAATCTTCAATACTTGCATGCACACTTTATCTAGCAAGAACCCTGATTTTTTTTTTTTCCAGAGCCCTGTCGTATTGCGCTGTGCTATACCAGGTAGGCGGCTTTAATACAACCAATATCACTGAGACGTATTGGATATATTGTTAGTCAACTATGAAAAGTTGTCTGTAGTGGCAGCTGATGATACACTAACTGTGTGCAGTGACAGTAAAATTATTTACTTATGAAACTGTTCCAGAAGCAATCTATTGGGCAGCAATTTCAGACCCTCAAAATTACATACAGATCTATCGATATTAAACCTGGCTAAAAACAGACCAGATGCAGCATGTCTGGGTGACTGTGTGAAACACTGGCTTGTGCCAAGATGTTTTCAATGCTTTACATGTGATTCTGCAGGTTTTTTTCTGCTAGCCATGTCAAGAAAGCAGTCAGTGGAAATGAAGCCTGCACTAGGCTGAGCAGATATACTGAGCCATGGGACATCTTGATCTCATCCTCCGCTGATGGTTCCTCACCTTTGGCACCAAAAGAGTGAAAAGCTTATTAAAATAATTGCTTTTTGCGCTTTTTTTTTTTTTTTTTTTTTCACCTGAGATGCTATAACAGCAATGAATACTTCATTCCTTCTGAAATCATCTGAAAGTCCCTGGCTGTGTGACTGTCCTTGCCAGAGGTGTCAGATTGAATCAAAACTCCGGCTACAGTCAGAGTTCAGATCAAGACCTTTCTTTTTACAGGAACCTTTTAGCAATAACAGAAGATAAGCAGAAAGGGGGGGAAGTGGATTCCAGCTGTAGTTTAACTTTTTTTTTCAACCTTGAGATCTTTACAACTGAAATTATTGACACACTGTAATGCATTTACATAGTGAGACAGACACAGAAGTACAGAGGTTTTCAGAGGCTGTTACGGAGGCATACAGCAGATATTATATTGCAGTTGTACTAAAATAGTCTCTCCAAATATACAGGAATAATTTCACTGCATGTTTCTAGTAGTCAAAAAAGAACTAGTCTAGTCATTCTCTTAGACATGTTATAGAATCCTTTGAAAAAGGGACATAGACACCCATTAGCAACTCCTGTGAATAAATTTGTAAAAGTACATTCCGAGTGTGGAAATACAATTTATCTTGTTAAAATCTGCTTCTAGGTAATTTTCTCAAGAGGTTGTCCTCAGCAGAGAGTTAGGGAATGAAATAATTTTTGTGGCTGTTCTTGCTCTAATACAATTTTTTTTGAGCTGAATGTTGAAATGTGAGCTCCTTGGCCTTGGAGTCAAAAGTATACTTAATACAATGCTTTCAGACTTAAAAAGACTTTGCTGACATTATCTTATTAATTCTTTCACTACTTTTTCTTGGAAATCCAAAAAAGAAAAATCTTTCTGCATGGGAAGATAATGTGTGCTGTGAAGGAGGACAAGAGGTGAATCAGAAGGCACTTTTGAAATACTGTTTGAGTGTGGCTTCCAGCTTTCTTTTCTCCATCAGCTTTTCATTTAGATAAAAATCAATCAAATGAATATCACCTAGTCCATAGGTAGTGTGTACAGCTTTAAATCTATTGGTTTCACTAAGATTATGATGTTAGGTACATGTTGCAATCAAATCTGTATTGCTCAAGTATTTATCAAGTCCCTCTTACAGACTTCTGCTCAATTCTAATGAAAAATAATGTACTTGCAGTGTTTATATGAGAACAAATAAACTATGAAGATGAGCTTAACAATCACTGTGGTTATAAGACTGTAAAACCACATTATAATGCTATCAGAACTTCATTTACATTTTCTTTGTTCATTTAGTAATATTCAGTTTGGATTTAAGATTGTTGGGTTTTCCCCCTATTTTACAACATATGCTTTGTTCTCACTTGAGATTTAGATTGGGGATCACTTCAGAAAAATCCCTTTTTCTCTGTCAAGGGACAGATTGGTGTTAGTATTTTATGTCCATGTCAAAACTATACTGCACAGGAATTTGTAATTCAATTGCAGTGGTTTAACATAGTTTCCAAAGTGTAACTGGTTTCTGTAAAAATACCTAAATATACCTGAAGAAAGTATACCAGTCAGGTGAAAGAATGTCTTGACACGTGGCAGTCATTGCTGGTGGGTGCTATGACATCATTTGCACAAGCCCCATACTCGGAAGCTTTCTGTAGAAAAACCACAATGATGTGCATTACCTATGGCAGTAAGTAAATTTAGGGTTTTTTTTCGAGAAGGGTTAAGAGAAGGATTATATTTATTCAACATCTTCCCTGTTTCAAGAGAACAAGTCAAACTTAAGCCCCTTCTGATACTTTCCTCAATGTCTTAAACCCTGCTGGCTATTTCTGATAGGATTTATTTTGCATAGAGGGAATATGGGGCTTGCCTTTGTGGGGACTATAAAAAAATCAAGTGACTTGACACTTTTCAATAGCAGAAAAGAGAGAAAAGCAGTTTCTGAAGCATGACAACTACTGGATGCCCTGGATTGAGGGTGCCCTGGTGTAGAGGAATTGTAGAGGAATGAAGGCAGGTTAATTAACATTGATAATATACAGCTGTGGGCTGGCTTCAGGGGCAGTGGGTTGGCTGACTTGGACAATGTGCAGCTGTGGCTGGTTCCTGCTAAGTAGTTAAATAGCTCTAAAGGGGATAGAAGAAGGCTACTGGATGAAGAGAGAACCCAGATGAAGTAGAGGCAGTGCAGGGCAGGGTAGGGTGTAGCGTAGCGTAGCGTAGCGTGTGCTCTGTATGTAGAAGGCTTAGAGAAAGAAGACTTTGGATGCAGCAGGATGGACTGGCCTGAAGCGGATGAAGAAACAGCATCGGACAGTAGATGAACTTTTGAAACTTTGTGGGGGATTGGTGGCTGTGCAGGGGCAAGGTGTGGGAGCTACTTATTGAAGTTAACCTGGTATGGGATGGTAAAAGCCTTCTTGTAGCTGGCTGGTTTTGCTTAGTGCTATGACACGCTGGTGTCTTCTCCTTTTCCCCACCTCTTCTTATCATAAGCAGAGATCTTCCAATTCTACTAGGCTCCTGTTCTGCACCTCTTGAGACCTGATAAGGACCACTAACTGAGGCAGAAACTTTCCCTGTTTTTCACCCCATCCTGTTTCAGGAGAGAGCTGTCTCTTCAGTATCTAGGTGAACACAGCAGGGAGGACCACAGTGAGAGAGCATTGCTGGGGGGTGGGCAATACCAGGAGGGCATACCTGTTAGAGCAGGTGGCCATGGCATTATTGCAGTCCAAAGTCCCTTGCAAGCAAGCTAGTAAAACATTGCTAAATGTTGTTGCTATTTGGCAGTTCAGTGTGATAAAGAAGTCTTGCTCTTTTCATTTAGCAATATGAAGAATTTGTATCATAGAAATGATACTGCAAACAGGAAACTGAAGGTTCAGAATAATGGGAAGAATAGGATTTAGCTTTTTTTTTTTTTACATGAAATAACTAAGGTGTTGAAGGTTGGGGAGAAAAAAGAACCAAACAAGCTAGCAACAGTATTTTAGCAATGCAGTAACTGAACCGGAAAATACATGAAGTACCAAACCTCATTTTCATAACAGAAGAACAAAAAGCAGGCAAAAATAAAAGGAAGTAAACCCCTTCTCATACAAAACAATGCCATTTGACTGTAACTGATCTATATTTCAGTGCAGCAACAGAACCTCTGCTGTAACAATAAAATGAATAAAAGAGAACATTGGAGACAAGTAAGTCACTTAGAAAATTAGTCTTCACCCATTTTAAAGTGTTTTGCATTCTGCTTGGAATTCATTATAAGCAATGTCACATATTATTGCATACTCCTTCACAAGACAAAAAACACTTATTTCCATTTTTATGAAATGCTATTTTAATTTATTTTATTGCTGTCTAACCAGTTTATTCTCTTATGTGTAGAAAATTTCTCACTGATCTCTTTCTGCTACCGATTTCACTCAGTTTTCCCTTACTGCAGTTAAACAGAGCAATAAGATTTACCAGGAAACAGAGATGAAGCAGTCTTGGGTTTATAATTCCATGTATCTCCAGCTGGAAATACAGGAGACAAGACAAAATATTTTCTCTCTATCTGGTGTTTTCCTTAGTTGGTCTCATTCAGTTCTGACTTCAGAACTTGATCTTAAAATAAGGCAGCTCAATGCATCTGGAAGCCACGTTGTTTTAATACCTCCTGTCTCTAATGTACCAGCAGAGTACACATAGATGGAAAAAGAAACCGTTAGCACCGCATACTCATCTCTGACTTGAACGCTGTATTCTACCTGCGAACATAATATTTATTTTCTCCTTTTTTATAGTTCAGTGGCTTCACAGCTCTTTTCCCCATCCATTTTTACTGTAGTCAATCAGTCACTTTATCTATGTTTTCTTCTGACAATTTCTAATGCAAGCCTATGAATCTCCAGGTGCAGGTTTGTCTTAACAATTAAATCAGTAAACTGGAGACTTGATGAAAGATGCGTGAGAAGAGAGTGGTAAGAGTATCTCACCAGGCCAGACAAATCTGATAATCTGACAATTAGGATTATTTAAAGTTTAATACTTACCTACAGTTCTCAAATAATATGTAATGAAAACTATACTGGATTTGTCTCCAAGAGACTACATTAATTCTATTTGTAGACTATGCAGATATACCTTCTTCACTCAAATTTGTCATACATTTCCATAAAAAGCTGCTGATAAATTAACCTCTGTTTAAATAGTAGTATTTCTTAATTGCCAGCCCAGTAAACCTGATTTAGGATGGGAAATGCAAGTGAGTTCTTACCAAGGTCACCCTTCGCAGAGAAGACTGTGATTCAAACTCACTTTCCGTTGCTGCTTATTTTGCAGCCCTGGTCCAGCGCAGCTCACTCCCCTGGGGGTGTGCTGGCTCAGCAGGACTAATCAGAAGTAAATAATTTTAGGAATTAAGAGCATAGTCACTATGTTCTGCCAGAAATGCCTGTCTTTCTGGTTGCTTCTCTAAGGTGCTCTCGCTTCAAAGAGCCATTTGTGCAACACCCCACACATACGTAGCTTCTGTCTGTCTCTGGCATCTGTGCTCAAATGTGAGCTCTGGCTAACAACACTGAGCTGTTCACGACGCCTCTTCAGTACAGCTTGTAGAAGGCAACATTTCTGCTTAAGGCAGCCTCTCCGTAAGCACAAATATTCCTGTTAGGGCAGCTCTTTGGCTTGCTCTGGACTAAAGTCAAATCTGAGCTGACACATATTGTGGCCAAACCAGGATTTTCAGCTTGAATGAAAGCTTAGACTTATAAGTAAGCTATTAGTATAGATGTAGCCAGAAGCAGTAGACTCATACCACTGACACAGACTTACAAGTTCAATGTACGACTCCATTTGCTGCCTGGTGAGCATCTAAGAAAAATTATTTGAGAGACATGATTCATGTAACATGACGGTTTAAATCCTGACAGTTATATGTGTAATGCGACTCTATAGAAATTTCAGAGGGGAAATTTCCAAATCTTAGTAAGCCAATTTCATTAAATTAGTTTTGAAACAAAAGTTCTCCTAGTCATTAATACTTTCATTACCTTTTATTAAAGATTAAAACCTTTGATGCAGAGAAATCCTGAGCACCGTAGAATTTAGCTCCTGTTCTTGAGCAAAACTTAACACAGTTGTTTAAGCAACATATCCCTGAGAAAGAGAAATGTCATCAAAGACCTCTCCGGTAACACTGGTAACTCCAGTAACTGCAGCCTTACAGTTACTTTCTCCTGCTGTTGGGTGAACTTTGCTTAAATTGTTGGCTGATCTGCTTCACAAGATGCTGACAGTCAGTTTCTGCCAGATGTTCTCGGGATGGAAACAGAAACAAGAGATGCAACTGCAGCAGAGAGTTGGGAGAAACAGTCTGGGATTTACTGTATATATTTTAATTATATATATAGTAAATGTTATATATATTATATATTTATAATATATATAAAATTATATATGCAGGTAAGGGCTCTTTCTGAAATCTGTGAAGGCTTGTCCTGCTTGCTCCCTAGCCCTGGATGTGGAGATAATGAAAAGGCTTTGTTCATTGTCTTGGTGCCAGGTTGCAGAGATTATGCCTTAAAATGTAGTTAGGAAACAACTAACACTAAATCTGACTCTCTGAGCTCACCTGCAAATCAATTCTGTGCACACCTGTCTGCAATGAGGGGTGTGCCCAAAGCCTCCCACATCTTAAATCCTGATCTGGAAAGAAGAGAGCTCCTCAGATAAGTGTGGAGGGAGTAAACAGCTCGGTGGATTATGAATTATAACCAGCACTTACGTATGCAATAAAGGATCTCACCTGGGGTCTGTGCCTTCATATGCCATGCATGAATATATATATTCAAAATCATAGCCTGCCACCACGTGGTGAAAACAAGGGGCTAATCAGCCATGTAGTACATGAAACACAAACTATTTATTTCATGAATTTGAGGCTCATCACCAATACATGCCTTGAATCAAGCTGCTGTAAGGTTTTGTGAGCTTTACTGTTTCTGCTTGTTCTACATGAGATTCCCTTGGTCTATGCTACTAAACTTCCAAGGCCAGATTACTGTTACTGAGCAAAGTGAAATGATAGTCACAATCCGTAGGCATTAGCCACTTCATCAGAGCACTGGATAGTGTGGACATGGCAACTTTTACATTCTGTATCAATTTCCATTTCTAAATCTCAGGTGATTTTAGAGAGTGAATGAACCATAGGTCTATTGGTCTGGGGAGAGAAATCAGAAAGAATCATAGCATCATAGAATGGTTTGGCTTGGAAAGGACCTTACAGATCATCGAGTTCCAACCCCCCTGCCACAAGCAGACACACCTTTTGCTAGACCAGGTTGCTCAAAGCCCCATCCAGCCTGGCCTTGAATTCTTCCAGGGATGGGGCACTCACTACTTCTCTGGGCAACCTGTTCCAGTACCTCATCACCCTCATAGTGAAGAATTTCTTCCTAATCACTGATCAAAATCTACCCGCTTTCAGTTTTAAACTGTTATCTCTTGTCCAATCACTACACTCCTTGATAAAGAGTCCCTTCCTGTTTTTCCTGTAGGCCCCTCTAAAAGCTGGAAGGCTGCTATAAGGTCTCCCTGGAGCCTCTCCTGGATAAACAACCCAACTCTTTCAGCCTGTCCTCTATATGAAGAAATAGAAAACACACAAGTGTTTAAATGGTAGAGAGACAAACTGTAAATGCTGGATCATCTACGAGCCAGTTATCTTCATTACTATTCAGATCAGTGATGTTCATTAGTATTTGCCGGCCACAAAGGGGTTAATATACAAATACTCAGTTTCTCAGCTGCAAGAGAGTTAATTAAACAGCTACAGCTGGGCTGAATACTTCGGTATCAGCAGGGTCAATTGGTAATGCAGAGCTTTTTTGTCTGAAGCGTTCCCAGCGAGCATTTAAGAAGCTACTTTACGTCCGAGGCTGGAACTCCTGGAAAGAAGAGTGAGGGGAGAAGTGAGCCCAGGTACCTGTGGGAAAGGTAATAAAAGCATAGTGTAAATAGTACATAGAAAGCTGAGGAGGAAGAAAAGGAAACACGCATGGCCCTTACCGTGTGAGTTTTTGGGAATAATAAACAGGAAAAGTGAGAGGGAACTTGACCGTAGGAAGGTTGAGAGGGCAGTCTGCAAGGGGAGGGAGAGGGACAGGAAGGGATTGCAAGTGCCTGGCTATTCAGTGAGTTAAACTAGAAGAAATGCCATGACCTAATCCAAACTGGAACTGTGGGGAAGTACAGAGTATCTCTGGGAGTAAGCAACTGCAAATGGGAAACTGGCTAGACTGTCTAGGCTGCCTTTAAATCTGGAAAGGTAAATAAAATAATCTTTAGGGAAGTCTGAGATACTTCAGGGTGCTAGATATTCTTCAAAATTCTGGGGTATAGCTCTGGGAGAGATATTTTCCTGTTGAGAGCATGTTTTTTGAGAACTGCAAGCAATGTCGAATGATGAACCTGAAAGACCCTTGAGTGATGCTTACTTACTAGGTTCCTATTGGTATAATTCCAAATAACAACTGAAATTCATGAGGCTGCAAAATGGCAAATCCTAGTAAAACAAGAGCCCAAGACAAGGGAAAGGCTTTAAAATTACATTAACTCTTTGTTGTTCATTACAGGAAAGAAGCAAAGCAAAAAAGAACCATTCCACAGAGCATGAGGAAACTGTTGCATCATGTTCTGAAGGAGTATTCCTTACTAAAAAATAAGGTTTCTAAAAAGAATATTCTTATTCTGAATGTTTTGTATTTAAGGCACAAGGATTACACTCAAGACAATAAAGGAAAAGAATATCTCTTACTGTATTGGAACTGTGTGCTGATACCAAGCTAGGACCATCTGCTTAGTAAGAGGGTAGACATCTGTGAAACAAGACAGGTAGAAATAGCTGGTTTGTTTCAGCCTTGTCAAAGTTAAATGGTAATGCCACCTCAGGAATTGGTGGGATGGTGTTTATATTACAAGGTGGTCTTTCAAGAGGAGGGAGTAAAGACAAGCATAGAGAACTTTTTCTTTTTTTGGTATGTACTCTCTCTTCTCATGTCACCTTGAGTTTCTTACTCTTTTACCACAACTGTTCATAAGTGCAGTAGTCTTGATTTGCAAACTATTTATGTTTACCGACCATAAACAACAACATGAGAATCTAAAGAAGTTTTACTGACAATTTACAGGCTATGGTAATGTTTATAAAAGTGTGTAACTTATTAATTAGATTGTTGCTATTAAACAGTATTTTAAAGAGATCATCCAACCAACCAGTGAACCAGACCAAAGCTGCATTAAACATAGTTTAAGAAGTCTGGAAACATGGCTAGATTTTAATATTTTTCAGCTGGCTTTTTAGTGTTATAGCTCAGGAGGAGAAAAACATCAAACCATTCAGAATTATTGTCCTTACAGTAGAGACTAAATGTCAAGATCTGGCTGTGATCAAAGTAAATGAATTTCTATTGTATTCCTGTTCTTCATGCTTTGCTAAGTGAATTTGCTGCTTATAAAAGGTAACAGATTGACTACCCTGTGAGCAGAGGTCTTCCATTGATCTTCTGAACAAATGTGACAGTGTGAGATGCCAGATGTTGTCTTGCTAATGTACCACTTTTCTGACCAGAGGGAGCACCACGAGGGATCAAACAGAAGTTCAGTTGCAGTCCTTAGTCTATCTGCCCAGGCACTTGGTAATCCCAGAGCCACTGTGGGTGCTGATGAATTCCTGTCAGGAACATGAGTGAGGCAATGCTTTAATTTCACCACAGATTGCTGACCTACCCTAAGACCTGAACCACTCAACAGAAATTGAAAATACACATATAAAGATATGTTTGCAGGTGTACATGTATCTGCCTGTTATTTCATGTCCAGGTATTCATTTTCCCTTAGCCCCACTTTTAAAAGTGAGGAATGATGCAACTATAAAATACCCATCTTAACAAAATAAACACCATGTTTTCAGGTTACAATGAATTTCTGAAGACTCTAAATTACCAGAAGAGTAACTTATAGATGAAAATTCTGACATGAACACTTGGAGAATAAATATGATTGAATTCACAACAGATTTCCCTGATTTGTTTCAGTTTTATTGGACCAATATTTTTCCTAGTGAGTGTTGTAGAGTTTGTTTTACTTGTGTAATAAAGCTGCATAGCAATCAACTTTTATGCAGTTTTAAATGGAAGATGAATTCTCAGCAATAAGCTGGCATTCTCCTTGAAGCTTGTTAGGGGTCTTCACCATTCAAACCGCTAGGAATTTAAAACTGTCTTTAAAATTATGATTTTCTGGATTTACCCCATTGAGAGCTACGAGTGCAAAATTCAGGGTCGTTTGTCAAAGCAAGATTTGATCTCACTTCTTTGCACATCACCTACAAAGAGATAAGTCACTTAGGCCAGAGAAATTCACTGATAAAAAGATGTTTCACTAGGGAATTGGTCGAGTTCCCCAGTTTCGGGGTAGGGGGGAAAGTCACTTTACCAGTGTTGTGATGAAAACACCTTTGTGAGTTGTACAGATAGCCAAAACTGAGTTTCACTATAAACCTAGTTGCAAGTGTTGCATCTTCTGAATTAATTTTCTTAATCAGTAATCTTAATATATCAAGATGAAGAAAGGTGCTCAGCTTATGTAGGTTGCTGCAAGGACACACAATTCTGCAAACTGCAGACCAGGCACCTCTTTTCCTATCATTGCATCCTTCTCAAGAAGGTGTTCTGCTATTACCAAATAAAATTACAGACTGAAGTGATATTGAAATTTGTTGTTATGCACAAAGTTCATTCAGCTAAGTTGTTGTGAACTGTTGCTCCTTTCCTTTATTGGGAAAAGTTACTTTAAAGGAGAGTGACTTTCACCAAACCACAATATACACAGGACAGCTTGATGTTGAAAGTCCATAGAGCATGAGAATAATAAACAAAAATGTGAGATTCCTGACAAAAGACCAAGATTTTTTTTTTCCTTTCTCCTTGATTTAGCATTTTACTAGCAAGCTACTGTTACCCCAAAGTAAAAACCCATAGGACCTGATTAGTTGTGATGAATTAACATTAGACACTAATGGTTTCTGCCTCTCTGGATAGCTTCAAAAGCATCAATCCCTGAGCTTATCAGAAATGCTGTCTGCAAGGTTCTGGCCTTCCTGGTATTTCCATGATGCTAATTGCTATCATTAACAAGTTGCCTCCTCACCAGAGACTCTTGTAAAGGACAAGGTTGTGGGATTGTTTTTGGGTGATAAGTGTGCCATCTGCTTTCCTTTTACAGCCCCTAGTCATATAGATTCATCAGTGCAGTTTTAAAAGAATTGCTGGGGTGGGGGTCTTTACCAGATGTTACCCAATATTTTGGGACAGATGAAAAGCCAGATAAATTGATGGTGATTAGAAAACTGTTGCTTTCTTACTGCTCTTCTGGGTATGTTTCAGAGGAATGTCTTCAATAATAGCTACAGGCATCAAAAAGCAAACTGTCAGGCTAATTGTGTCAGCTTCATGTTGCAATAAGAAGAGATTTGTGCATTTTTTAAGCCATTTCAGCTTATAGGGGTTGGGAGTCTACTTACCTGTATGTCACTGTGCTTGGAAAGGGCTCAGCAGTGTCCAAACACGTGAGAGAAATAGCAGTGACTCAGCTGTGCTTCTCCTTTCAGTCCCATTTTCTTTACACCGTTGTAACTTCTTTTATCTGCGTTCCCTCAGCTACTCTGAGCCACAGGGACAGTGGTTTCAGTGGGTTTCCCATTTCTCATCATCTCCCTCCTCAGGTGGCTGCAGGGGGGAGTGACAGATGAACAGAAATATTGCTTCCAAGCATTCTCATGCAGCCCAGAGAATTGTTTGAGTTTGCACTAGACAAACAGGACCTCAAGTCACAAAGTGATAAAATTTAAGTCTGAAATTTTGTATAAGATTATTAAATGTCAGGCTGCTGTGAAATCTGTGACTGTCTGCAGGTACCAATGCCCCAGCATGGGGACTGACTCACTCGTGAAAGCAGGTGATGTTAACCACCTTGCACACAAAGCCTTCAGGAAGGGAGTGGCAGTACAAACTTCAGATTTGTGGTGATGTGCTCTGCTTATCATGAGAGACTGTCCATGGCAGTTAAGTCTTTTAAAGGGAGGTATTGGATACTTCAGAACACTAAGGGGAAAGTTTGGGGTTATAAGTGTTGAATTGTAGCCACTAAATTGAAGTGATCAGGAGCAAAGTGTCATCAGTGGGAGGGTTTTCTCACCCTTACCTTTCAACCCCTGCTGAGCAATGACATGAGTAGAAAATGTTGTCTGTAAAAGCTGTATTCCTAGTTGGGTAAATTAGAAAGCAAGTATGGATTCAGAGTCAAGTTTCACAGCTGTTAAGTAGTCATGTAACTGCATATACATAGAGTGGAATTTCCCATGTTGTGAAGTTAATATCTGAGGTGTGCAGCTTAGACCCGAGTACAAATTTTCCTGACTTTGGAAGCTGCTTCAAACGCCCGGTTCAGCCATGGACCTGAGGGCTCCCACCACCCTGCCCATGGCTCAGGACATTTCAGGTCCAAGAGTTATCAGCCTCTGCCCCAGCAATGCCAGAGCAGGGCTGGGCTCCAGTTTCTCACAGCCCTGCCTTGGCCAGCCATAAGCCCCCCAACACATCCCTCTTCCCACAGCCCTACTCATGGCAGCGGCTGACTGAGGGTGCCTCCAGCACACGGTGCACTGTAACACATGCTCATTTGCAGTAATAAACGTCATCCCTTCTTACAGAATATGGTGGAAAAAAGAGTTTTCCTGCATGCACTTTTCTGCTAGAGCAGAATGCCATAAGGACATGAAGACACTCATTAATTTGAGAGATCTGAATTGGTGCAGTTCTTTTGAAATTATACAATATTGAGTGTATCTTTTCCAAGCACAAAAATATTGTGGAGACTGCACATATGACACGAGTCCCATGAATAGATATATGAATATGGCAAGAGGAGTAATTGTGCTTCCTTGTTTGGGGGTGGGGGGTGGATGGAAAAAGGTGTCTTTCTGACATGTTATAAATGGTAGTATGACTCCTTCCTGCAGAAAGTTCACACCTTTTGGAAGTGTTACGTGTAATCTTTAACGCTCTATAAAAGGTGAATTAGTTTTAAAGGAACTAATTATTGTTAAATAGTTGCCCTAGCAACATAAAGAGGTTACCATAGTAGCCTCTTCTATGCAAATTGAAATGTAGCCAGTCTAAAGCTTCATAGAACTGGGGCTTTTAAAATCAAAGAAAACAAACTTCTTCCTTCACTTAATGAGCCACTGCCATTACATAAAATCTAAGCTAGGTCAGACCCTGAGATTATTGTTGGTGTTGTCTTACTCCAGCTGTAATAGGTTTTATTTGCTTTTCCCTTTCAGTGAAAGTTTGAGGAAGGAAACTAAAAGAGATTAAACTGCATAGTATCCCTGTAATTCACAATCTTGTCACATTTGCTCTGTGACAGATATGGGGGGATTCAGGTATCTGGGAAGTAAGAATGATTCCTGAGCTAATTCTTTTTCCATGGGGTAATGCAAAAATCATATATCTCTATCCCCACATTATCCATCACACTGAGCCAGAGGAGGGAACATCCCCTTATTTCTTTGCTTTCTGATAAAACCTTGTTATCAGTAAGTCATTTAGATACAGTTTGACAGCATTCATGTGGAGCTCCAAAAGCATCTCTGAATCAAGAAAGCATGGAGTGTTTTACATCGTATCGGGGTGAGGTTAGTAAATAATTTTGTCACTGGCAAGGGATGACTAAACCACTGGGAAAAAATAGTGTGCCCAGTGGGTCACAAATCCCTGTTGGGTCCAAGTGTTGCTGTTTCTGTCACTATATTTTATTCATGTCTCTTTCTCTGTTTTCCTTCAGCTGGAGTCAGTAACAGTGCATGAACATTTGTGCCACTGGTCATGTTGCAAAGGCTTACAAAACACAGCTAAGCCATTTCTTAATCTCATGAAAATGCCACTGGTGTCGAATCAGATCTTAAAATAATTCTTCAACGTTTAATGTTTTCCATAAAGCCACAGTATCCCAACTCAAAAGCCTATGCAAGAATAAGTGTTTCATTGAAAAGGTGAAATGGGTTTCTTGTCCATCAGGTTGTGGGGAAAAGCTTGACAAAAACCCTTCTGAACCCTAGTGAGTGCTACATGCTCAACCACTCCTCTCTCAGCACATGCCCCCTTACGTATATTAAATTAATCCCAAATGCAATTGAAATAAGAGCAATAAGCTCCAGACATACTTACGTCTTCCTAAAGACAGTGTCATGCTTTCAGAAAGCCTGCATCATTTTGTAAGAGTCAATATGGAAAAGCTGGAATTCTTATTTTCACTCTGATATCACAAAGTTAGCATCACAATATTAACTTCAAAATTAATCTCCATTTTGACCTAAAATTTAACTTAAAAGTCACTTCTGAACAATAGCATTTTTATTAGCCTGTCTTTAGCAAAATAGTAACATTGGTCATGGAGTACCAGTCTTTATGACTCTCATCAGCAAGGTTTCCTTTCAAATGATGTTTTTCAGAGCCAGTGCTCATGCATCCGTCCCCTGTCTCTGTGACTGTCCTGCATGGCTGCTGGGCAGCTGCTGTGGAAGTTGCTGAAGCCTCCACAGCTGGGAGGAGAAGACAGCTCCCTCCCCGTGAAACTCCTGCTCTCGGTCCCCAGGCTGCCCTCGCTGCTGCCCAGGTGGAGGGGTCTGCGCTCCCTTGGTGTCTTACCCAAGTGCTTAATGTCTTCGGGGGAGCTGAGCTGGTGCTGCGACGTGAGAGAACCTGTCAGTTCCCAGAAGCAACTCTGCGTGGTCAGACAATATTCACCCCTGCAAGCGCCTGTAGAACTCCTTTCTGGGTGCTGCTTGCCTTGGTCAAAACTGGAGGCCTCTGATGATGGATTCCCATGAGGAATGGGCTTCTGTCTGGATGGATGTGAAAAGAATGATTTCTTCTTTATGCAGTGATGCTATGCTAATAAAGCTAAAATGACACTAAAGAGATAGATGTAGTATTTACACAGGAAAATCTATCCATTTAAATGTGCTGAAATTAGAAACTAAGCAAAAAGTACCTAGTCATACTTAATTAACAGAAAGGTTTGCCCTTAACATTTTATACTGCATTTTAAGCTGACTGAACAGTTCAGAATTAAGCAATTATAACTCATGTACCTTTTGTTTCCTGAAAAGAGGAGGAGCTTCCTTTAAATCTTGTGTTTTCTACAAATGTATCCACGTAATTAGTTCTTGGAAGATATGCAGAAGTTGTATCCATGATTTTTGCACAAGAAGTACTGGTCAGTTAATGAATCCAGTTTGCATTATAAGGATTTACTATAATATAGGACAGAAGTTAAACACTGAACATTTATGCCACTGATGTATTTCAAAGAGAACGTGATTTACTGTACATGTTGTAAAGTGGATTGATTCCTGGAGGGACCTGTAAAATCTCTTTGATGTGAAACTAGAATATGGACATATGATAGAAAGATGAGATTACAAGGACATTGCTGCCATCTTTTTCAGTTTGTTTGTTTGTTTGTTTGTTTTTTAAGTACAATTGATAAATGTTTTTCACAGTAGCATGTGTTTTATGAAGATGTCATAAGTCAGAAAAACACCCGCTGGAGAAAAAAACAACCCCAGCCTGCTCTGCTGCTGTTCTAGACCTGTATTCTTTTCAGCAGCTGCATATATAGCAAAGTCCATGTCCTCCAGGGAAAAAAAGATAAAATTCTTCTCCATACCTAAACAGAATGAGTCTGATTCTGAGACGAATCTTTTAAAGTCCCCAGCACTGAGGTGTGGTGGTGAAGATAATTTTCAATCACCTCTGTGCACTGCAACTTTTGGTTTGCTCTCGTAGCTAGGGAGTTTCTATCTCTTTTTTTCCTCTTTACCCCAACATTCAGGCCTGCCTGTCTTTACTGCCGTATCCATGAGCTCACCTCAACACCATTTAAACAGTGACAGTGTCCTAAGCTAAGGCTTTGCCCCACTGCGCAGCTCCTACTCTGGCACAACAACTGGAGCAGAGCTTGAGAGGCACTCCTGTGAGCTTATCTTCAGCACTGCCTGTGCTGCAGGGGTGACAGTCCTGAATAACTGATGTTTTTTGGAAGCCTCTGCATGCTGCTTTAGCCTTTTTATGCATGCAAATAGAGGCAGGATGCAGCTGAGGACCTTACTCAGTAAATCAGCCTGGAAGATTGACAGAGTTTCTAACTAGTGTGGCATGCACTTGAAATCATTCATATACTCAAACACCAGGCACTCAGTCGTGCTGATATGCATCTGAAACAAAACTAAATTGTCCAAAATCTCTTTTCCATTTGTAACTCTGACCTAGAAATTTGTATGACAAGTGGAAGTGCTGTCAGAGAGGTGGTTAGGCATTATATATTAAAAAAATAAATTGAAAAGAGCTCTGCTCGGCAAAAATCTTTTCTCTGAGTTTTTGGAGGAATATGAGAACGGTCCTTGCAGAGTGCGAGGGTACATCTGCTGCCACTGATTGCTGCTCTCTGCTTTGCTGCAACTCAGGGTCAACTGCACGTGTTTGAACTGTAAGTCAAATACCCAAAGTTACAAGCACTGATTTCTAGATCTAAGATTGAAAAGACAATGCAGTCAATGTCTTTTCTCTTTTTGTTCTGCTGGTGGACACTTTATAATTCATGTATTCATGAATTTTCTCTGTAGCCAGGAGAGATTAAAAAAAATTCTTAAAAATACAAAAGCTAGTTGTATTGTGCAAAACCTCAGGTTCATTTTTAAACCAAATGTGAGTAAATTTTGAGAAAAAAACCAAAAGATATTTACTCTGATAGGGAAAATGAAAATTAAAGGGCTTTTTAACAATTGCATTTACCAACAAAGCTTTCAAAGGAATTGGAAATAATTATAAAACACCTCTGAATTTTAAAGGAATTTCAGGTGACAAAAAGAGGAAGAGTTCTTTTCATTTGTTTAAGAACTATCAAAGTATTTGCTTGAAATATTTATTAAAATATTCATTTTCAACTTGCTAAAAATATGTTTTTGTTTAGGAAATGCTTAGGTAATGTATCAAAGATTGACCTTTCTTCTTGAAATACCAGTTTTCGTTTAAAAAGGAAAAGCGCATTAAACCACTCGTTTAATAAATCAGAACATTTGAGTTGGATCAAACTATTCAGGGTCGGTCCAATTTTTTTTGTCTCTTTTTCTCTAATTTTTAAATCATAAACTTCATTTGAACCCAAGATATTCTTATGTTTCAACCACTGAACTGAATGTTCACTGTTTGTCAGTTCTGCCTATGTTTAGCTTAAAAGACTATATAATACTGAGTTCTTCCATAAAGGCCATTGTCGTAGGTATTCCTCCAATGTTTCCTACTCTGATTCATCTGGAAAAGCAAAATTACGTGGTTTCTGGCAGTGTTCATTTTGGACAATATTTAAAAATAAAAGCACCTGAAAAAAACCCACAAAAAAACAAAGGATGATTTCTTTCTAGTCCTCAAGCATCGTTTTGGAGTTGGTTGACATGTTAAAGCTACCACAGTTGGTTGTTCTGGCAGTACTGATAAACATTTGTGAATGCACAGTGCTAGAAGTTTACTTAAAATGCTGAGTTGCTGCTGTTGAAGACTAGCTTGTGATTTCATATGTACACTCAGTTATTCAGTACTGCTGTTCACCATTATGTAACTGCGATAAAAATCTGGACCAGAACGTTCATTAAATTATCACTTTGACTTCTCTGTTTCATAGCAAAAAAAACCCCAATTCTTTCATATACTTCATTCCTCTAAGTGCCTTACAGAAACACATATGTTAATTAGCTTCAAGTGCGATAAATGAAAAGGAATAATGTGTGCATTAATTAATTATGAAATTTTGTGAGGAATTATACCTTAAGTAGCTAAGGAATTATCGGTCTTTAAGTCCACGAGAGATTAGTAACTTTAAATGAATGACCTTGATGGATTCTTGAAAGAGGACAATTGTTTGCCTAAATGAAGATACCTTTAAACTGAAGAACATTTGACATTATTTTTTAGTTTTTAACACTTCATTTTCTCAGAAATGTTTGTGGCACTTTTTTGTCCCTATGTTTACCATCATATTGTAATGATTTGTATCACTTATAGTGAATTTTCTGTCTTTCAAATGCATGCAAAATCCAACAATGTAAATCTCAAAAACGACTGTTAAGGAGGTAAGGCTGAAAACATCATTAAATTCCACCTAGAATTAAGTTCTACCAGTGCTTAAGTTGTTTGGTTTCTGTGAATCCTAAAGAATTTCCTTGAGGCAGGGGAATTAAAAGTAGTTTAATTTTTTTGGTGATAGGCCAGGTGAAAATATAATCTGGGGACAAGGAAAATGCTTTGATCTTAGTGTTCTTAAAGATATGAAGTATTTTGGAATAAAACTGAAGGAAAGAAAACTGCAAGTTCTAGCCATTTCTATCTAGAGAATAATTTCAAAACTTCAAAACAAATTTTTGGTTAATTTGTTTTTTCCAAAACAAAATATTTTTTTGAAATTGAAATGTCCCCTTGGTTCACTAGCCTGTCTTTAGGTGAGTAAATTAATGACTGTCCTTCTTAATGTCTCTAGGCAACCTTTAACATTTCAGAATATCTGTGTAAATATATGTATGTGTATACATATAGACATACATTATTTTTTCTTTTAAAACTTTTAAAGTGAAAATGTCAGCTGGTTATTTTAAGGAAGAAACTTTTTTCCAAGAAAACCCTAATCTAGAGAAATTATAGTAATATTATATTCTTAAAAATGTATAAAATAATACAAACTCTAAAATTCCATAAAATCCTCATTTTGCATAATTATTTGACTACTGTCTCTTGCCTTTCTACACCTGGTCTAGGGAGGCATTTTTCAAGTACAGCTTTCATCTCTGGTCTTTCAGGGGATGGCGCACAGAGCTACGCTTCCCTACTGAACCTGTTTCCTTTTATTTAAAAGAAAATGCCCTGCCCTGCTAGAATGTTCATGCCCAAATATCAGACACATCGATGTCTGGGATCCACCACCCTGAGGATTAGGTGAAGTCACAAGCAGAGTGTTTGTCTGCCATTGCCTTACGTGTCCTGTGCACCCTTCAGCCTTCCTAATGGACTCAGTCTGGTTTATTTGAGGGTTTCTTAAGGCAATTTTCCTTATATTTATGGAAAGCAACATCATTATCCCTACCCCTGAAGTCCATAAACCACACTGGGTTTCTTCATCTGTCAGGATATAGGTCACATCTGGTTTGTTGGGCATAACCAAACATCCTACTCTAGGCCACCAAGCATGCAAAACAGCAGAGCCTGAGGGCAGCTGTTGTCCTCTTGGTCCTGCACGCACCGTTAATACAGGGAAAGCAGTCACAGCTTCATGACTTCATCATTTCTGTTTGTCCCCCAGAGCAGCCAATGCCCTTAGATGGCTGTGTCCATCCTGCTGCCACACAGGACAGTAAAGCTCATATGGCCTGGAAGCTGCAGTAGCTTTTTCTTCCTTAGGCAGGACATACGGGAGAGTGATGTTTGCCCTTTATGGCTATATTAAGGAATGGTCCTACCATAGGAGACAGATAGAAGACAGCCACTCAGCCCAGATCTTCACACAGTAGTCCACTGATGCTTCAGATGACTCTGTCTTATACTCATCAGTATACTCATCAGTTCCCTTTTACCCCTCTTGGTACAGGCTCCCATCCACACTGCGTTTCTCCCCGTCTTGCTGCCCTGGATCCTTTTGCTTATGGTGCACCTTTCTCACCACTGTATGCCTTGATGTCCTTCAACATTACAGATTTTTGCATGTTCTCTGTATACAACAGATTTTTTAATTAATAATGGCATGACTTTCAGGGAAGTCAGGTCAACGTGACTAGATGCTATTCTACAATGAAATAAGGCAGTTTCCCCAGAAGTCATCTTTAACACCAAAGCCCCCTACAGTCCTATTCCACATCTAAGTAGGGATTCTTTGTAAAGGTATCAGGCAAGGTCCTGCAATTCACATTAACAACCATATTATTCTCTACATTGCAATTTAGTGTAGGGCACATATCCTGTGGAGATGTTTTCACAGTCCCCCATCAGGGCCCTGAAGGTACTGAAGGGCCATAACCGCAGGCTCACCTAGATGGTCCCCTCCTCCCCCTTGCCCTTAGGGGCCATCTCAGCCCCTCCCTGAGCTCTGCCATGGAGTGGTGGTCTCCACCCCCATTTCCTGGGTGTCCCCTCATCCTGGGTGCCCCCTTGCTGTGTGAGGGGCTGTTGATGGGCCCCTCGGTGAGAGCCCAGCCAGTGGGAGGTTGCCCTTGATTCATCCCCTCCCAAGGGGCCCCACACGCTGCTTCCTGGCACCTCTCATTCCTTGATTTTTTTAGAGGTAAAGTAAAACAAGACGCTTGACAAGGACATAGCCTTGATCAGTTTTGGCTGGCTTTCTGTTTAATTGCTCACCCAGATGTTTGAAAGCAGTCAAACCAGACCTCCTGAGGACTGCCCAGAAAGCCTGTTATTATGTCTCTGCTGTTTACCAGTTGTACTCTCTTGATGTTGGTGACAGCTGAAATTACTTAGGCAGAAATGATAGAAATGCATTCTTAGCGATAACGCAAAAAGTTGGTTAGAGATAATCCCTGAATCTTACTCCAGAAAGAAAAGTCAGCTATAGACAAACCTGAAGAATACATATAACTTTTTTTTTTCTTCTTCATATAGCATCCTCATTTCAAGTTTCATATTTTTCCCCAGAAGTAAATGACAGGTTTGATGATAATTTCAAAGGGATTTCTGTCCAATCTTGCTATTTCAAATCCTTACGATGTCAGGAGAGGCGGTTTGTATAACATTAATGCCTTATCTAAAATAACTGAGGGTTGTGAAAAAATTCAGATGATTTGACATCTTTTGGATCATTTCCTTTATGTAAAGTGCTCTCCAGAGATGACAGTGCAGATCAGACTGTCCAGTTTATCATATATTGTTGCTTCTTTTTTCTTACTGTTTTTCCTGAACAAAGGATGGTTAAAAAGGAAACAAAAAAGAGAAAGAAGAAGCAATATTTATTCTCTGTTTTATTCATCTTTGGAAATTTTGCATTTAATTATGCATATTAGTAATTTCTCTGAATTTTACATTTTATCTCACTCTTCCAAGAGATTTCACTCAATGTCATTGCAATTGTAATCTCACTACAGTCCAGCAAAAAAAATATCTGGCAATTCAAAAATCAAAACTCATTAGACTGGGTCAAACAATAGTCCTTTCTGGTGTAGAAAACCTTTATGCTCAATCTTTCCACTAACCAACAGAACTTTCCCAGAAGTAGCGGATGAAATTAGAAATGCCCTTTTTATTTGGTCTGCTCTTTAACAAAGCATGTGCTTTTTTTCACATGTAATAGAGCTGCACCATGCAGGAATGACTCTTAGCTTTCTTTTGTAACTAATTGTATGACTAACCCAAGAAAATACTTCTCGTTTCTTCTGAATGTGTCTGCAGTCTGACCAAGCCAGATATAGAAGCAGATAAATAAATGACTCTGTCCTGGTTTCAGCTGGGATAGAGTTAATTTTCTTCTTGATGGCTAGTGCAGTGCTGTGTGTCAGATTTGATGTGGGAACACTGTGGTTGGGGATTTTTTGTTTTCTCAAGGGCTGGAGTGGCACAGGAGGTTGGGAGGGGACACAGCCGGGACAGGTGACCTGAACTAGCCAAAGGGATATTCCATACCATGAGATGTCATGCCGAGTATATAAACTGCGGGGGTTGTCCGGGGCCTACAGATCGTTGCTCGAGGACTGGCTGGGCATCAGTCAGCGGGTGGCGAGCAGTTGTATTGTTTGTCACTGGTTTTCTTTTCTCCCTTCCCTTTGGATTTCATTCCTCTCCCCCTCTCCCTCCTTTTCATTATAACTGTTATTGTTATTACCATTATTGTTACTTTTGTTTGTATTTTATCTCAATTGTTAAACTGTTCATATCTCAACCCTTGAGTTTTACACTCCACTTCTCACCACCACCCCTCTGGGTGAGGGGGAAGTGAGCAAGCACCTGGGTGGTACTTAATTACTGGCTGGAGTTAAACCATGACACCCTCTGATAGCTAAACAAAACTCAAATGCAGTTTGAGAGACCTAAAAATTACTTAAATATAGCAATGGATGACTGATTTTTTTTTCAATGTTCATCCAAATCAGAAGAAATAAACACAATACAGAGTCTAGATGAACAAAACAGCCATCTGAAGAAGCTGGGGTGCTCAGACATCAGGAAACACTCTCTCTTTAGTATCTAGACATTAAAACTTATCATGCAGATTCTCAACTGTAGCTCCAGAAAGCAAGCACTATGATTTCTGCTCTTTCAGAAGAAATTGCAGCATAACAGATGCTGGAAGCTAGGCAAGGGCAGTGTCTGTAAAACACTCTTAATTTGAAGCAGCTTTGCACAGTGGGATGCTGATTCTTATAGGCACCAACAGGTAGTTGTGGACACCTAAACAGTTTTAAAACTTGTTGAAGTCTGTCAGAGTGCTAAACTAGAGGAAAACCCATGAATGTTATGTAGCACAAATAGCTGTATGGATACTCCCAAGCAACACACGTCACAATGTGGCAAGTTTTTCTCATTCCAAACCTATAAGCTAAGTAGTTAGCCATGACGTGTGTGGATGCCAAAAGTAGGTAACTGACAATGAACTTTTGAATTGCTCTGTATGGGCTGCGGGGCCCTTTGGCACTGTATGTGTGGAAAAGGGGCTAAAAGCAGCTCTTCTGCACTCCATCGCTCTGGCGTTGTTGTGATATCTGGGCATGGTAACTTGTGGTATGCTACTACCACATTTCAAGAAATAGAAGTGTTTAAGCCCAGACAGTACCAGTGTACCAGACTTGCCACTTCTGTTCCTCACCTTAGTGATACAACAGTGTGCGATCCTATATGTGATCAAATGGATATGGAGTCAAGCTTATCTTAAGATAGATTTAAAAATGTATACTTCATCATTTTATCTAGTGACATATAAAGACTAAAAGCCTACAAGAACAAAAGATATCTTTTTCTCATTACCTAAGTTACTGCTACAAGAAGTAAAATATTATTGATCAAAAAATATCTCCAGAATATTACTCTGTCAGTCAGTGAGTCAATTTTGTTTCCTTACATGTTTGTATTGTTTAAGATTTTTATCTCTCCTCAGACAAAACACATTTTCTCTTTGGGAATTTGGAAGGGAATACAAGTAGATCTAATAAGCTGAATTAGATAGCACTTGTTTTGGAACATAGGTACAGATGTAATATTTAGTTGTAGTTGTAGTACAGTGTTGTTTCTTCCTTCAGTGTTTGATTTTATGCCCAGATGCAGTATTGAAGGGCCATCCTGGACCTCTCCCTCCCAGTGCAAAGGCTGACAAGTTTTATGCCTAAAAAACACGTGGTAACCCAACTGAAAAGAACTTATGTATTTAGAGAACATTTTCTTCAAACTTCTTTTGCCTATGAGCTGTTCTATGAAGCGATTGTTAACAAGAAGAAAACTGTAGTGATGGTAATTGTAGGTATAGAAGCAGGTGTATAACGTCATGGAGGCTCCAACTGAAGTTCAAACTGTATTACACCTCCACATGGCATCTGCTGGAGGTTACTTTCCAGCTAGGAGGGCAAAAGATTGACTGAAGAATTGGAGATGCTGAGGGAGAACCAGAAGCAGAATACACATATTTTCTCTCAATTTTCAGCATTGTGGCTACTAAACTAGTACAAGAATAGTCAGAGAAAAGTTTGGACTGAAGTTTGGAGTAATAAAAGTGCAATTTTAAAATTGCCTGTGTCCCTCTAATGAATTCCCATTAAACATCAAACCATAGGGTTGGCCATGAAATAGGCTAGTACCCAAGCTAGATGGTACCCAGCTTTCAGGAGGATCAATAAAGACAGGACTCATTAAAGAAAGGCAAACCCAGAAAATAATAGGCTGTACTACCACTTTAATTTACTTTGAAGCACATGGAGGGAGGAAGAACAGAAGGAAATGGAACTCATTTGTCTAGAAGTGAGTAGGTGGTTATTAAAAGATTGTTTATATTGTTTGATCTAAATTGCTTCAACATCTTGGCCTATTTATTGTCCAAGGGAGACAGGAAATTTCAAGCTTAAAATCATCACTGTTCATTTCTGTCATTTGTACAATGGCTATCAGGACAGATCAAAAGAGCAATTGCATTTACATTAGGTGAACAAACAAGAGTTAGACTGTTCTTATTAATACACAAAATGGTAGTGAAAACTGTTGGAGTAAAAGAAACAGAAGAAGACCCAAAAGAAGCATAAGGAGTTTCTTCAATGGTATAAATCGTCACACCACTAAAGAACTGATTCCAGTTGCCACCAGCTGTGATCTAAAATAGAAAATTCAGAAGTGTGTACATGCTAATCTTTTACCCTGTTAGTCAAGTTATTTTGCAAGTGGTGTAAATTTGCTGATCACCATGAAAGTTTATTGCTTATTGTAGCCTTTAGTTACAAAATGAATGAAATACTAAGCTGTGTTGAGAGCAACTACATAACTACAGCTAAAATATGTCTCACTTACACCACATTTTTTCTGTTATATTTTGATTTCAACAGTGATGAATCTTAAGGTAAAAAAGAGCACTTAATGCATTAACTGTTATGGTCTGAAGCCAATTCTGTGGTGCAGAGGATGAGTAAACACAAGGTGACAATGAGTGATAGAAGATTATACCTCAGCAGGGAAATGTCTGGAAATCTTTTGACTGTTACATTTCATATTTTATAATTCATGTAATATTAAAAGCTTTAGCCTTCCAGGATAATACTGGTTTATGACTGGTTCCCCCCAAAGCACTTCTTTAGCTTACTTTTTTTTAATTGTGTTTTGTTGTTTATTTTTTTGTTTTGTTTTGTTTTTGTGGGTTTTTTTAAAGTTAATTTGTAGATTCTTTACTGAACTGGCATTTTTCTCTCTCTCATATTTTTATCTTCTGCCAGGTGTTTAAGTAGGTCTGGCATAGATAATCCATAGTAATTTCAATCTTGCAGTAGCTGGGAGCGGCTCTTACAGTGCCCTGTCACCTACAGTAGGATGCAAATCCCTGCACTGCATTACGCAGCAGCAGCAGCTGCCCTGCAAGTGCCGCAAGGGCAGAGGGTTCCATAGACCTTGCTGCACTCAAAGGAAAGCGAGACTTACAGTATGACAGGCAGCCCCCCAACTATTCACCAGCAACTCACAAAGAAGGCATATTCGCTCTGCTAAACTTAGAGACCTAATTGCAGTTTCTCTCTAGAATGCCTCAACTTCAGACTCTCTGAATTACTCTCCAGGGGGTTTTAAATTACATTCATGCACCTTGCTCCCGGGCAGACTGGGGAGACTAGACTCCTTATTCAGGTTTCTGACTTAGACAGCTGAAGTTAAGCAATGCGAATATTGCCTTATAACTACTAGAAGGATTAGCCTTGTAACCTTTAACTGGCACCAGAAAGCTGTTAATCACAGTTAAAATGGTTTCTCAGAACTGAATCTTTTGTCTACTAGAAGATGCTAGAATACCCCCAGTTAATTTCATGTAAACTAACGGTACATCTCCAGTTTTAAGCATTTAGGACCACAAATTTTTATCTGCCTGGGAAGTTCATTCAAATAAAATAGATCAAAACCACTGTACACTTTGGTTTCACCTAGAAGAAAGATCTCCAATACTAAGAAGTCTTTGCAAAAGCCAAATTTAAAAATCTAGTTTCTTCAACCAATCTATAAGCAGGTGAAAGGGTCACTACAAGCCTTTATTAGATTATATCCTTTGGAAAACACAAAACAGATCATCCATTGCTAACACCACCTTCACATTGAACACCACTTATTAGAATGATGAAAGACAAACAAAAAGACCTTTCTCAGGAATTACATACCTCTGAGCCAAGCAACAGGGGCAGCTTTCATTTCAAACTGGCAAGCTACAGCAGTGAGAAGAAATCTGGATTTCAGAACCAGTGATTGCAGTGAACCAGACAAACAGGTACAGTGTGTTGTTTTGGTTTTTTTTCTGTAGTGGTTTGGCAGTACCACAGCTCTGAATCTGCTAGAAATCCTGCCACAGGAGAGCGGTTCTTTACCCTTGTTTTTACCTCAGCTTATCTTTCTTGTCTCTTCCTGATGATTTCCTTGTGCGTCTGTTATGGAAAAGATTTCTAAGCAGTCTGGCAATGAAAAAAGCCCAGATTGTGTTCTGTGAAATACCTGACCATATTTTTGTAAGACTGACCTTTTCTGTCTCTCCTTAACCTGTTTTCATAGGTGTGAAATCTCAGGGAATTTTTAATCAGTTATTTTTAGTTGTCGTTGAAAGAAGTCAGATACATCTATGTGCTGACAAGGGAGAAAGAGCAGATAGAGATGTTAATACAAGCCTCCCCATCACAATTTGACATCTTGTTTTTTATGACAACAAGCTATTTTATCTATTATAAAAACTTGCTGATCTTATTTATATCAACATATTTTACACATATTCTTCAGCAACATTAACAGATTAAGAGAGTTAATTGTTGAAAAAAGCTAGATGAGATCCGGTGTGAGAGAGAAGTTTGGAGTGAATTTTTGTTGCCTGAATGGCTGCCGCTCATGATTGTAAAACAGCGCAGTGGCTCATCCAGTCACCATCTCCTTCTTGAAACACCACATCCTTCTTAGCTTTTGATTCACTTACTGGTATCCCAAATCAGGAAGGGAAATATTCTGCTTTATGTAGCCTGAGGGAAGAACATCAAATCAATGGATGGTGTATATCCACAAGAAGGCTGCGTATGGACTATAAGAAAGAAGAATCTTGAAACTTAGATTAACCAATTTTTTGTAGCTTTAATGGAGCCTGAATCTCATGTGACACATTAGGGTAAGATGTTTCTCACAACAAGGGAAGTTGCCACCCCATACGCCTTTCGCTAAAGTGCTCTGAATGACAATGCCATCACAGTAGAGGTAAGATTATAACAGTGCAACCAAGGGAAGGCTTTGGAGCAAAACCGTTGGGTGCTCCAGAGGTGAATATAATGCCCTTCAGCTCTGGAACACTCTGTTACCACAGCAAAAATATAAACCATTCA
Organism: Falco rusticolus; assembly: GCF_015220075.1. Lineage (NCBI taxonomy): Eukaryota > Metazoa > Chordata > Aves > Falconiformes > Falconidae > Falco > Falco rusticolus. The sequence goes on from NC_051191.1 coordinate 65,531,603, forward strand.
AAACAGGCTCTGGATATTTTCTAAATTATATTGAATTGTCAAAAAGCCTTTTCTTTAGCCTCCCACAGCACTGGGTAAATTGATTTGGCTACATTTCCTTTACATTAAAGTACTGTTCATGTCATGGTATGGGTGAATGTTTTCCCCTGTGTCTCCATAGATCATCTGGCTTTCACAGCTCCATCAGAAGTCTTTCTGTTTGTCACTTTGGTCTGTCTTCAGCTGTGTGGGAGTGGGAAAACACAGGGACAACTCTGGACTCAAATCCCTGGGGACCAAAACATGTGAGAAAGCATTTCTGTAGCTGTCATTTTCACAAGACATTTATCAGATACGTGGCTAAAATCACATAACAAGAAATAGCCCTCTCTCCACCGAGTAAGGAGAAGTAGTGGTATTGACAGTAAAATTTACTATTCAGAATCTGGTTAAGTGATGAAAATAATCCTGACTTTCTTAAAGATGGATGAACGGACAGCTTTACCCTTTTGCAGCAACACAATTCTTTATTCATCCTTTATTTAGAAGAATTCCAGGCACATTGGCTTTCTGGTTTTCCTCTGATCTCTCACTGACTATAAAAGCCTCTGACCATATTCCCTTCCTATTCACTGTCCAATTTCCAAACTAGAACGTATTGCCATCTCTGCTTGTATCCAGCATCTCTATTCTTGGAATTATACAGAAGAGAAAAGATAGGGCTACAGATGGTACCAAAATTCTGATTTTATTCTACATAAGACTTCGGAGAAAACCCTAACTTTACTGCATGATTATATTCCATAGACCTTCTGTTTCAGTGGCAGTAAGCTAATGAAACCCATTCAGCGTTGCTAACGCTTAACCAACACAGCTGCGGTCAATCCAGAGTGTTTATAATTTATACCCAGTGCTCTTACCACATCCTGCAGCAGACTACTCCTACTTCTATTAATGGGTTCTTTGCTTCTCTCAACACCTTGCTTTTACTAACAAAGCCTCATTAATTCTATTACAGTGGAAGGATTTTTGCTGCTGTGTTTACATGAAAACAGAGTAAGACGTGCTGTTTCCAGATGAAGGCTTTATTCTTAAACATAATATACTAAAGAACCTCAAATCTCTCTTTGTGCATTCTTATGGATGCTCAGCATGGCCCTTATATAAAATAAATTTTCTCCCTGTTCTGTCCTATATAGGTCTTTCTGGCCTGTCACACCTTAGATGAACTCATTGCTGAGGCTTCTGTCTATCTGAAATCTTTCTCCCTTTGCTCTCTGTCTGCTTGCTTGTCCATTCTTCCTTCAGCTATAAGTTATTTAGAACAGAGACCATCCTTCTGAAATGGTTTAGGATGTACTAAAGCCTGCTTTCCGGTAGGCAGACATAACTGGCAATGTTACCATTTTTGTTTTGTTTTGTCAGGCACACTAAAGTTTTTGGTTTGCTTGTTAAGTACTACAATAATGAAGCACTTTAGAAGTTCTTTTCGAATGCAAATTGTTAAAAAATAAAGCTTTTTTAATGTGTAATTTATTATTTATTTTCCCAACAGTCTTGAACTGCCATGTGATGTTCTCCATGACACAACAGATCAGTTTGTTCAAAGCCAGGAGTGCTCTGGGGAAACTCTAAGGGGGAGAGAACAAATACTACAGTGTCATAACAATGTAAGGTAAATGAGCAACAATCCCACCTCGACACCATGCATGTGCTAACTGGCCCATCTGCAGTCACTGTATTGGGAATATAGCCACTGAGTTTGGGAAACATCAGTTCATTTAAGATGCCTCAGAAAGTTTTGAAAATATGCCAGTCACTGAGATTTTTAAAAGAGCAAGTACCAAGGTGTGGGGGAAAAGCACTGTTGGGGGAGCTGCTGACATTGTCCAAGTACCTGCTGCCAGACAACTAGAACAGTGAAATGACATCTGGTGACTGCTCTCATGATGATCAGTTTCAGGAGCATAAAGACTAAACTCTAATCTTAAAATGGAGAATTTCTGTTGACATGGGGAGGAAGGAAAAAACTCAGAAAAAAACTGATGGAATATGAACTTTGGTGATCTAATTGTACTCCAAACAATACGTACCCCAATCACTGAGAAAAAAAATAAAGAAAACAGAAATAAACAACCTTTAAGTAGGCTTTAGTTCTGAAGTTAACTATGTTGGAGAAGACTCTTCACATACACACAAAAAAATTGCAATAGTTGAAAGAACATAATCTGGATGAATGGGGCACAAAATGTATAAATGTTAACTGCCATTATTAATGATGGATGATTATTGGACTTCTCATGACAATGGCTCCATGGATAAGGATAAACCTTATTCCTAGGAAATATTCCCTGTGGCCAAGCAAAGAGACAACCAGATGGCAGTGGACAGCAAGGAGCTGAGGGGAAGTCTGCTTTTCTGCTTCAGTACTCGGCTAGTCCTGATGAAGGCTCTGACCTGCTTTAAAATCCCAGACCGTCCCTTCTACTGTCCCACTCTTAAAAATCCTGAACTGGAACCATCTTTTCCGTATATGAATACAGACCAAAAGTTTTGGCAAAGCATTTTTAGGAACGGCTTCATAAAAGTTACACAGTTGTGTTTCCTTCTAAGCAGATAACCTCAAAACATACCAGTATATAGTTTTTCAGTTACCAATACTATCTTTTGATTTTTCATTGTGTAAGAGGAGGACTAATGGTCTTTTCACACCTTGTTTTATGCAGGTCATACTAACCCAAGCTCTGTCCCACTTGTACACTGCCTGTAGTCTGAAAACACACTGAGCTGTAAACTGAGTATATTCCTAGTCCATGATGAATTTTTCTATTGATTAGAAAGCAACATCCCTTGGTAGCAAGCTACTCTGCTGGAAATCTCACATGTAAATGCTTTGTTTGCTGTATGCAGATTTTACTGCTCTGGATTTCTTTAGCAACAGAACATCTCACCAGTGATCACAGAAGGCATCACACACAACCTCTGTGAGCATTTTTAGGAAATGTAGCAAGTTTTTTATAATTTACACCTATTACATGATAGCCTATTCAAAATAAATGTTTATTGGGAATCATTTCTTTTGGGAAAATAGTAACTTAACTAAAATTGTGGAAAGTGCTTACTGTGACAGTATCTGACGTGTAGGCCTGTGGATATGCAGCTTCTTTCTGAGCACTTTGCTGAGCAGCTGTCTTGAAAATGCAGGCATTGCATGGGTTAAAAACATACCAAAAATAACACACAAAATAAGACTGAAAGAGGTGTGTGATCCATCCTCCTGGCATGAAGTGGAAGTTCTTGTGTTTTTGTATGCTTACCTAGTCTAACAGCACTCTGGTGATGGAGCCTCCCCAACCTTCCTGGGCAGTGTAATACACTGCATCACTGTCTTAGCTGTTGACTTTTTCCTGATGCCTAAATTCCTAAAAAAATTTCTCTTCTTATTTTGGAAGAGTATGAATACGAAACCTCATCTTTATTCAACATGTTTCTTATATTTGTTGAGTTTATGAAATAGTTTGAACTGGTTCTGCCTTTGGCATCTGGACACTGGGAGGCTGCCAAAGCTCAGCTTGGAGGCCAAATGCTGCATGCATTTTTTTGCCTTTTACTACCAGTTGCTTATGCTGCTCTGTGTCACATGAAAGCTGATAGAACTTTGGTCTGAAAATTGAAGCCATGGGTGTCTTTAGCTTGAGTTTTCACTGTGAGAAAGTTATCTGTAAACCTTTTGGTGAAAGAAAAGGAGGTTATATAGGAAAACTAAAAAGGATATAACAGATACACAGTGAAGATCAGATCATTACTAGATGTCATTCCACACTGATGCTTCTCAACCAGTTGTATGGAAAACATCAGAGGGTAGTTTACTAAGCACTGGAACCTAGCCACTACCCACCATGGCAGATAGTGTCTGCATTTTCTTGACCATCAGCTGAAATTTCCATTCCGTTACAATGCTGGACAAGGACTAGTCAGCTCCCTGAAGCACTTTTGAGCAGCACTTATTTCTATTTGGAACATGGAGGCAAATGAGAGCTCAGGAAGGCAGTTTTATATACCCATCCTTATAGTCACATGATGTGCAAGGATCTCATTGTGGATTATACCTTCATGGTCCCATTTCCACACTCCATACCCATGCAAGGTGTTCACTGATTACACAGATGGTGGTAAAGCCATTATTGCATCATTCCCAGCCAACCCCTCCTTCTCCTTTCCCTGTCGCTCTTTTAGTGGAAAGTATTCTCTAAATTAGTTTTAAGGTGTTTTGCTGGGAATCTTAGGTGGTCTTTCAGTTGAGGAAGTTTGAGGAATGGTGTTCTGAGATGGTTTTAAGCAATCTACTGCCTTCTGTAACTTCTGAATAACAGTTTAGGCAGGTGAATCATTAATCTGGGCTTAATTCTTCATAAACCTGCCCTTTATGAAGGTGTGTGACCATTTCATAGTACAATGTCATCAGTGGAAGATCCCTTCTGTCAAATTTGCATATGGAAATTTGAATGGTCACTTTCCTCTGGGGACTGCACTGTCAGTCCTACTAATAAAAACCTTTTATCAGGTGTGTGGCCCATGTGTCAGAGCACCAGTTCCACCAACCTCCTACACCTATGATAACCCCTCTCATGAGAGTGGAAGGAAGCCCAGGTAGATGCTGCTACATATCCTTTTTTAAAGCAGACTGTCTGCCATTGTTGTAGGCATCATCTTCTATAAATTTTTCTTATGGTAATGTAGCCACTCAGGCCTAAGGTCTAACAAACAATGTGCTTTAGGCATTCAAAACAATGGTGAAAATCAGCTTCCAGAAAGCATGCCATAATTCTAAGAAAACTGAGAAATCCAGATACCATTTTGATGCTTACAAAATTCTATACTAGTACTGGTATGTAGAGGCCTAAAAGAAGTCTACTGAATGTGCAGATGTTGTCATTATCTAGCAAAATTAAGCCTTTTGTTAATGCTCTTTCTTTTTTCCATTGCTTTATGTAAATGAGTAGTAGCATACGGTTTCCGAAGTGCCCTAGGGCTTCTGGTTGAAAACCACTCATTTAATACATGCACATATATGCAGACTCTCACAAACAATTTAATATACTTTTGATTACTGCAAGAATTTGGCCATATTTAATCATCGTCATCATCCTCAGCTTCTTTTTCCTTTCAAAAACTGGGATTTAGGCTGGACCCCAAGATTCAGAATCACAGAAGTTTAAAATAGATTAAAACAAAGAACAAGAACTCCTGTGGACCAAGCGAGCTCTCTACTGAGATCAATTCAAAAGAGAAAATTGTATTGAAGCAGAATATAAATAATAATAATAAGAAAACCTTTTGTCTTGAATGAAGGTGTTGTTGTTATCCTTAGGAGGGTGTTGAATGCATTCTATGCCTGAATGAAAGAGTGGGTTAGATGGATTTTACCCCATCCCTTTCTTTCAAAGGCAAAATGAGATGGTACAAATGAAGTTATTCCCTCAGTTTGTGCTGTGCAATATAAGCCAGCAAGCCCTAGGCAAAAGGACAAATTACACCTTTTTTTCTCACAGATAATAGGTATTCTGTTCACAAAACATAGTTCATTCTATGATAAGGCTGTGATTTCTTGGTATCTCTTCTGAGTAATTGCAGAATGCTTTGTGAAGGGACAGAATAATTACATTTAACATTTAAGAGAAGGCATACAAAGGAGTTATTATATAATTTCCCGCAGATATCAATGGGGCTGCTCTCTAATGAAGACTGGCTGAATTGGAACAATAATGCAAACAAACCATACAATATTTCCTTACATGAAAAACCAGAACTTCCCATTTCACACTACTCTGTTCTTTTGGACAAGAAGCTGGCAGTGAAATACTTAATGGAAAGGCAGTATGCTTAAATTCTGTAAGATTTCTCCTGTGGCCCTTTCTCCTTTTTTTTCACGAAACAAGCAGAATGACCCTTAACACAAAACTTTTGATGGACAGACTGCAATTCAATGCATGATTAAATTGGCTTTTTCTTCTTCAACTTTTGGATGTCTACCCTCAGTACTTTAAAAAGGCTTAAATTTCAGCACCCAGAATATGCTAATGTGTTCAGGATCACTATGCACTCTTACAGTCAGAAGTCTCTACATTAAAACCCTAAATCACAACCAATATAAACTGACATAATTCCAAAGACTTCAATAGATTAATGGCTCTGGGGAAGAATGAAATGAGAATTCACTGTCATGCAATATGTATTTTAAGAATTTTTCTTATCCCACTCATGCAACTGAGGATCCAGTGTAAAATTTCCCTCTTTCAAAAATTTTTTTTTCTGTATCATGCTAGGGCGTAAAGACTTTTGATATTGAAATGCAGCTATACAAAGCTCTGAGAAGTGAGGGAAAAGTTATGCAGAGGGTTTTTTAAAATCAATTACAGAATTCAGATAGTGAACTGCTTTAACTGATCATCTTGTGTTTGATTGCCATGCATTAAAACATATTTTGGCTCTTCTTTGACTAGACCATCAGTTACTATTGTGTTGATGAATATTGATCCAAATTTCATTAAGTGAATGGGTTTTTAGACTGAGCTTTAAAAATTATGCAAAGTTACAAAGATAATTATAAAAATAATGATAATAGAATTGTATTTTGTTCTCCATAACTTTCTGGCATCCAAAAGCAATGCGACCTTTTCTTTATTAAAACTCTGTATATAAAACTAATCTTCATTTGCACTGATCAAGCTAAATTTTCATTTGGAGATATAGTTTATATTACCAGCATTCTTATAATATTACCAGCCAAATATTAACTTGCAAAGTCAATATAGCAAATTACTCATTACTGTATCGGATCTGGCTGAGCCCCATAGCAGCCCTCATAGCTCTGTGCTTGTACTGGTAGCTAGAGCTGGTGATAACACACCAGGGATTTGGCTGCTGCTGAGCAGCACTCACACAGCATCAAGGCTGTCTCCCCAACCTCCCCCTGACCCCTCACCAGAGGGCTGGGGGTGGGCAAGGTCTTGGGAGGGGACACAGCCAGGACAGCTGTCCCAAAGTGACCAATGGGGTGTTCCATACCATATGAAGTCTGCTTAGATATAAAAGCTAAGAGAAAGAGGGGGGGAGGGGGGGGGAGCATTCATTATTTACCATGTTTGTCTTCTAGAGCAACCACTGTGCATACTGAAGCCTGGCTTCCTGGGAAGTGGCCAAACATTGCCTGCTGGTGGGAAGAACATCTTGTGTTTTCCTTTGCTTCTGCACACACAACCTTTGCTATCGCTGCGTTAAACTGCCTTTATCTTGACCCACAAGTGTTTTTTTTCATCTTCTTTTCTTCCTCCCTGTTCTGCTGAGGAGGGGAGTGATAGAGTGGTTGGTGGTCACCTGGCATCCAGCCAGGGTCATCCCACCCCAGTCCTTTTTGGCAACCAACATGGGGCAAGGCAACAGCAGTTTTATATTAAGTGTGCTACAGCTATAGTAATTATAGGCACAGGCAAGCTCTTGTGCAGGTCACCAAGTTTGTTAGCTGAACTGCTTATCTCTATTTTTCTAAGCTTGGGAACATGTTAATAGAGATAATGGCTATGTGTTTTATCCTGGCATTGATGGTTCTGCTGTACTGGAGGAGCTATCTTGTGGAGAAGACGAGGGAATGCATTTCCCTCTCCCTGCCCTGGATGTTTTTTTTTTAATGCAGGCTCCTGAGGTCCTTGCTTACCTTTATGTGAGTGGTTTAATACTGTTAATTAATACTGTTGGCATATTATGGGGTTTGTAGAATTTGGTTTTGTCCTGGTGTAAGAGAAAACAGATTTTGGGTGAGGCAATACTGAAATGTGGCCTGAGGCGGCCAGTGCAGGGGTGCAGAGTGTGTGGAAGGATTTGGGCAGATTCCTAGGACGGTTATCACCTCCCATAATCTGGGACTCCACACCTGAACGGGCAAGCAACCCTGGCACGCTGATGTGCCACCTGATAGAAGGGTACCTTAACTACCCCCATGAACACCAACATCTTCTGGTACTGTCCTGGGGCCTGGCCTGTGCCCATCGAGCCCCAGTTCAGGACTCTCAGGGGGCTGTGGCTGAGGCAGGGACCCAAACTGCATCTGCAAGTACCATGGTGGAGACAGGGACACAAACAACTGAAGTAATTGCCCCAGTAGTGAAATTTCAATAAATAGTGGGTAAGAAGAGCAACAGGGCTGTACTGATTAGAAAAGGGAGGAGGAAGAAGAGGAAAATTTTGATCATGAGGCTGGTCCTTTGACAAAGAAATTGGAGGAAGGAGTGAAAGAATTCAGGCAGGAAGCAGAAACTACCCGGGTCCCTGACCTTGTCAGAACTTCAAGATATGTGGAAAGATGACAGCTGCCAGCCAAGTGAGTGGATTGCTGCCTGGCTGCTCCAGTGCCTGGATAATAGGGCTGATAGTCAACAACTGGAAGGCAAAGGAGCCCAGCAGCTGGGATCCCTTGTTAGAAACCAGGGAATTGAGAGGAACTGGAAAAGAGGCAGCCATCTGCAGTCTCTGAAGATGGCTCCTTTCAAGTGTGAGGGCGAGATACGCATTCAAGGAAGATCTTGTGAACTCCCCAGAAAGTGGATTACCACAGATGAAGGCACCCAGTACCTGAGAGAACTAGTAGCACTGGAAGTTATCTACAACGATCTAGACAATGAAGAGGTCTCCAAAGATCCAGAGGATGTCCTGTCTACATGGGCCATGTGGGGGAAGGTGATTCAAAGTGCCCCAACATCATGTTCTAACAGCTGAGCAGAGATGTATTGCCTGCATATGGGTACACCACAATTACAGAAAAATCTCTTCAAGGGCTTTGTTTTCATTATATGATATCACTAGAACATACTATACAATTATTCATCATCCAAAATAAACCTACAAGAACCTGCTCCCCCCCCTCCCCCACCAACTTATTTGTATCAACTGCACAATGTGGTTAAAACCATACATTTTTGAGGTACCTACTTCCTACACAAGACTGCAACAACAAATAAAACCACATTTCACAGACAGATGTCATTCTACTCCTAGTCATAAATGTACTTTCCACCTACAGAACATTCACACGGAGAATTTATAGAACTCTGATGTAATTGCTTTTACTCTGGGACTGTTAATTTTTTTCTGGGCCTTCTCCAGTTATTTAACAAACAGTGTTTAAAGTCAAAATTATTCTGATAAAAGCTTTTTGCTGTTGCTGAACCTAAAACTTTTATGTGAATTGTGAATGATGGATCTCTGAAAATGAATGTTTATAACAATAGTTCCTTATTTTACATTTCCAGTCCTTCTCATTTTGGTGTGAATAAAGTAGAAGTCTTCTCATCTCAGCTTTTTGTATACTCACCCTAATCTTGTAGGCTTTTTCGCCATACACACAATTACATGATTCTTCATCCATTTGTACTGAGGGAATTTGTATTGCAAAGAGCTAAGATGGAGAAATGTCTTTTATGTTTGTTCAGACATCGATGAAGCCTGTGGCACTTTACATCTGTAGAAATACAAAGGGTTAATTCTCCTGTCTTAGACCTGCATTTTTTTCTGGTAAATTCAACAGTGCCAACATAGGAGAGGACAGGTGCCACTATGGGAGGTCATACTCAGTGTGATCTGGTTGCTGATTGCTCTGGGACAAATTTCTGGAGAACTTTGAAGATTAGGACCAAACTCTTGAACTTGATTTAGCATTTAAAAATAATTCAGTGTAGAAAACAGAACAATTTTATACGTTGTTACACCTGTATTTTTGTGGTAAAAAGTATTTTCCACACTTTTGCATTCTAGAAAATATTTTCCCAGCCACAGCAAGCAAAGAGAGTTCATGGAATGGTGCATCACCACTTGCTTTCCTTCAAGAATTTGCTTTTTGACTGTACAAGAGGCATGTCTGAGCTATGAATTAACCCCAGTGACCCTGAGCTAGCACCACCAAGCCAGTGCACCCACCCTCACATACATATACGTATATATATGTTGCATAACAGTGCAATACTATGGACATGGGCAGAAGCTCACTTCTCAGAACAGCATGGCTGCACTCACACAGGGTTTGTACTACGCTGAAACTCCTGACTGGTTCCAAAGCAGGCTCCATAAGTAGAAGCTGTTGGTCCCTGCGCTTATTTTGCCGCATGGGACATATCTGCCATACATTACTTTATCCATACTTTGGTAATTATGCGACTCAGATATGGGTGACATACTATTTACGTACAAAAATCTAATGAGAGATCTGTTAAGCCACTGCCTAATTCTATGGATCTCTCAAATTATCAAAAATTAATCAGACCAGGGAAAAGTACAGTCAACCCCTCCATTCATATGTCTCTGTGTCAGACAACTATTTTTGAATGGTGATGTATTTGTCCTACTAAAAATAACTATTTTTAAGGATTGTTTGTGCTAATGTCCTCTGTGTGAGCCATAAATTTGAATAATTTATTCTTACATTTCATCCGTTGGAAACTTCCAATTTATTCTATTTTTGTAACTGAGTGAATATTATGTGGCTGCTTTTTACATTCATCTGGATTATTTAATAGGTTATGTGCATTTGCAGTGAATCAGAGAACTATTATCCTTTCCTGTTCTTGCTCCTTATGACCAATAAATCATGTTCTTTTCTTAAAAAAACCCCACACATTTATTTAAAAACCTAGTGATTTTATGTATTTAGCAAGTGGATTGAATTTTATGATATATAATGATCAGTAAGCCTTATGTGTTAAAGAATACTTCAGAGTGTGTTTGCATTGACTCTTATTTGCTGGCAGGTACCTCCAAAAGCAATACACAGGGATACTCAATCTACTCCATGCAGTAAAGATGAAAGGGAAAGCATGTTAAATGAGATGAGATGCTTATCCTTGCAAAGCAAACATAATTATCATTGATCTCACAGGATATATCTTGAAGTTAGAATTTCCTTTTGTGTTCAAATATATATACAAACCTTACTGATGCTTTAAGCAGATTCATGGTTTGGTTCCTTGCACCACATTCAGTACCATAAACATGTTATTTTTAAGGCACTTCATGTGGCCTCCTGTCTGTCAAATATATTCTCCACGGATATTTTCTTTACATTGGTTCAAAGTAGGCATCAAACCCTACCAAATCAAAAGAGGCAAATGATTAAGCAAGAATTAAAACAGCAAGAAATGAAACCCAGTATCTGGGAGAAGTGAAAGTGTTTGTTTAACCTGGAATGTGTGAGAACAATTTGGTTCTTTCTCAGAGTTTTTAAAATTGTCATTGTACTGTATGAAGAAATCATTAGGGGATTTATTACTGTAGAGTCACCAGTTTTTTTGAATTTGAGTAGGAAGGAAAAGATGTATAGAATTGGGGCGTGGGAAAGTGGAGTTGATAGGTATAGACACATACATATCCATACAAACAACAACAGGGAAAGATGCAGGACGATAATGGTCTTATCACAGTGACTGACATGGGCTATAGGATTAAAGTGAACACAACACATGGGCAAAAAAAAAAGTCTGAGAAGTGCATAGAGACACTTCTTTGCAATCTAGTCCAGCTCCCTAATTTCTTGAAACATACTTGTGAAGTTCTGCCTCTTCTAATTTTTGCATGCAAAAGAGAAGAGATTTCTGCCATGAAGTTTGGAATGTATCAGACCCTAATGGAAGTTGCTGTGTTCTACACCTGTAGTTATAATAAAACACACTCAGTTTGAGAGATGACTCTAATGTGCAAGTCACACACTGCTTAAGTATCTTCATGAATCAGAGCTTTAATCCATTCCAATAAATCAGCACGTCTGAACCCCCAACTATTTTTTACTGTGCTTTTTTTGGCAGTCTCCACTATGGAAATATCTACATCAATAGGAAAGTGACATTCTATAACCCGTACCACCACAACGACCTGGAGAACTATTACTCCCTGCCCTTTGGTGAGGGGCCCCTGGTCACCCAACTAAGAATTGGATTATTTCTGTTAACTACTGCGAAACAGAGCAGGGTCTTGGCTAACCTGGAGTCACAGATTCATTGCCTCGGGGAGAACCATCCAGACCATCTTCTCTCAGCTCCAATGTGTATGGCAAGCTCACAGCAACGTGCTTGTCTTAACTGATGACTTTTTTGTTGTTGTTTTTATTATTACTACTATGTTATTTTGTAAAAAAGGAGATTCGAGTCCCCTTCTCAAACTCCCTTTTTCCAGAATATAACTGTGCTGACAGACAGATGTATTTTCTACTTTCTGATTTAAGATGTTTCTGAATATTGAGCCAGTTTGTTCTTCCCTTTGCTCAGTAGCCATACTGGAAAATGGGTTACACACAGACACTGCTCTTTTTCTTCCTTTTTCTGGACTTAAAGCAGATCTTTTAAATACCGCTCCTTTGAACTTCATTTTTAATCCACCCATTCTTCTTTTTGACTTTTTGATTTTTCCAAATGATCCCCAAAACTCTGTTTCCAAACTGAACATTATTCTTGGCAAAGCCTCGTACAAGTTCAATGAAAAAGTTATCTTCTGTGCCTTGTAAATTATGCTCTCTGTAAGATATCCTAGAATGAGACTTGGGAGGTTTGGTAACTGTTTCATGCTGGTTATGTGTATCTGGTTTGCAATTCATTATAATTCACTGTACTTTTTCTTCAATACTGCCAATGAGCCCTGAATTCCCTCTTTTGTAATTCTGCATCGTTCATCTTCCTTACAGACTTTTCCCTTTATCTGATCTGCTCTCCTAGATTTTAGACTATTTCTCATCTTACTGAGATTATTTTGTAATCTGATCCTGTCTTTTGAAAAGTTTTTAATCTGTTCTTTGGAGTCATCTGTGTATTTTGTATTATCCTTTTCATCATCTGAATCATTAATGGAAATAATGACATGAATTCGGGCATAGAAGAGAAAACCATGATTTTATTTGCCTTCCTTTTTGAACAGAAACCCTTACAGTTGGATCTAAGAAGAATTTTTCAGCGAAGTATATGACCATTTTATAGCAATTTTCCCTAAAGGTTTTTTTCTTACCCAAACTATATCTCCTGATTCTGTGAGTTGGTATCAGAAGCCTTACTAAAGTTAAGACAATACTGGATCTATATTATGTTTGTATTAGTAACCATGTTAAAGTGAATATTTTATTTGCTTGGAGAAGTTGCTTCTCAAACAAATTGTTTGCTCTTTTATTACTCCTTAGTCTCTCCTACATGCTTTTATATTGCTATTTTTTAAACATTCATCTATTTCCTGTTAATGAAGTTAATCTGAATCATCTTAATTCCCAGACTTTATCCCAGCCTTTATTGATCTTTCTAAATACACACACACACCTTTTTTTCCAGTCTCCTGAGCCCTCCTTCTCTTCCAATAACAACAACAATAAAATGCTAAGTTAAAAGTTCGTTTTACCTAGCCCTCTCAATCATGTTCATTGGGTCCTGAACACTAGAGTACACCCTTCCACAAATTCTGTAATACACTGAAATTTTCTGTGCTCCTCCACTGAACTGCACACCTGTGCACTGTTAATATAATTGCATTAAGCATCTGGTTGCATCTGAATGTCTTTGTGTAAAAATTGAATCAGGGAGTTCACCGAGAACATAAGCTTGCAACACGCATTACTTAGTTTCCTGTTTTATTAAGTAATGAATCTGTTTTTATTTTTTCTTCCTTCCACTTTGGAAGTACCTGTAAAGCCTTTTATAGACCTTGCTGCTTCTGAATCTTTTATTATTATCAAAGCTCTAATTGTCTTCTGTATCCTAAAACAAGTTTCAGTGATTTCCTGGCTCCCTCCTGCTTCCACAGTTCCTCTGATTAATTATTAATACACCTAGCTTTCTCCTTTCCTCATCAGTAAGGCTAGCTTCAGCACAGGGAAATGTTTTGTTTAAGGCACAATTCGCAGAAGTATCTGGAATTTCTTGTAAAATGTACAATTTGCACAAGCACAATTTTTGAGAGTGAGAGAAGACTAAGGAGTATAGTAACGTGCATTCAGTTTACTACTCTTTGCAAGAGGATCTGCCTCAACAGTAAGGCAACACACAGGACAAGTCACTTTTTAAGTATTTTAAAGTATGTTGTCTTATTCTGGATAGTTATGTTTCATAATTTTTTATTACTTTTCCACATTTACAAGAATAAACATCACCAAACCATGAAGCTGCAATGTTGTTTGAGGCATATGTTATCCTCATATGGTTTGTCTGACATATATCCAATTTTTGAGCTTTGTCTGCTTCTTTTGCTTGAGTTTTTACAAGCTTACCAATTATGAATATTTTTAATACACTCAATGACTGAGGGGAGAAAAATCCTTATATCTCAGACTTTACCTTCACTTTTCAAGTTTCACGGCATGAGATGTGATCAACAGGATATTGTTTAATTTGGATCAGTGTTATGACTTTGAGAACTGTGGTGACAAAAGTTTTGACTCTTTGTCTGTGTAAGTAACTGAAATTAGTCGAAGGATAAACCCCAGCCATGGAAGCCGTCTCCTTTCCTGGAGGCTGAATGAATACCTGTTTATGTCACAAACTGTGCTTATAGTAAAATCCAGTTCTGGAAACATGAGAAGGGTATTTATCCTCACAAACAACTTGTTAGATAAAGATGTCATCACTGTCTTCATGACTTAATTAACCTTAAATACCATGGAAATTCTTTTGCTTTCATGAAACCTTAAATAATGGAAACTTGCATTCAGGTTTCCTTCTTCTTAACGACACTGGTGTCTTTCCTTTCAAACACTCCACAAGTCCTTAACATTTCAGGTCTGATTTTTTCTTTGTACTTACATGTTCCTCAACATTTTTCAGTATCAATCAATGAACACAATTTTTTTTCATCTTTCCTTGGAAATATTTGAGACAGTTTGGCTTAATTCTGATTTTGGCCTGAACATCTTATAAAGTTTTCTCTCCTGTTCCTCTGTGCATGCATGTTTTCCCTGTCAACTCTCCAGACTAGAAATGGCAGTTGTCATGACAACATAAAACATTTCCTGCTCTTGTATTCCTATGATTTTTGCTTTCTTTTTTGATGGCAGCAGCTGATAGCCTTTTTATAGAAGCACAGGCATATAAAGTTATCCTCTTGTAATATTTTTGCATGTAGATGACTGCAAAAAGTATGCAGTTAACTAAGCTATAATTTGATCCCTTCCAAAGCACATCCAGGAAGAAGTTTTCCCACAGACATCTGAAATGAACATTTGTGTATAGTACAGCATAATACAGAGGCAATTCGATGTAGAGGATTAAAATTTACAGTTACGGTATAGATTGTTCAATGTATAGATAGATAAATGAAGTTGCAATTTGGTATGAGTTAACACTTGTTCTGCACATCAAGTTTGCACATGGAAATACACATTTTGCACATATAGTTGGACAATTTGGTGGAAAATTTATGTATGTAATATACTTGGAAACCTTCTGTACAAGAATTATTGCATCTGAATTGCCAAAAGTTCCATTCATTGTTAAACTTTGATAAATTAGATTTTATTTTTCTACATGATCCTTTATTCTTCATCTTCTTTCACAGGCATGCTTTGTTAATATTTCTAGAGAAAATGAGTCTATATGCTTCCTTGCTACCGATTTCCTTCATTGAGTAATTTATTAAATTATCTAAACGTTCTATTCTTAATTATATCTACAACACAATATTTCTAGGACTTGGAATTGTTGAGTAATGTTTTTTTCCTGATGGTTGCAAAGTTTAGGTAACTGAAGTAAAAAATGGGCAAAATTCAAAGCATGTGACCTGGTCAATAGTCTAGTTCTTTTCAAATGTAACAAATATTGCCTGGGCTAGAAAAACAAAAAAGGAAAATGCAGAAGAAAATAGTAATACTAAAAAAATTCCAAACCGTCAAAATGAACAAAACAAAAACCTGCAGGAAAGACACAGCAGAAGGTTAGATGTATCATTCTCTCTCAGATAGCAACTAATCTGGCATTTCCAAACTTAAAGCCCTGTAACTTGAATTATCCTTTAAATGCTATTCTGTATGCAGCAAAGACTATGCCCAGAATTTTTAGTGAAGGTGTCTTCTGGGTATTTTTTCCATCAATATTTTACCAAATCTATTTCCATGTAAAAATATTTAATAATGTAGTTGTACACTAATGTTGGAGGATATTTGTAGAAATTAAAGATTAACAGTGTAATGAGCAGCAATATTTTAGGAAGGCAAAATTACTTGAGTAATTGAAATACAGAATAACAGATAGTCATAATCAACTGAAGATTACTGAAGGTACAGAAGAGGAATTATAAAGGTACAATGCTAAGATTAGTACTCTTAGTTAACTAAAGCACTAGAGAAAATTTCAATCTCTCTAAGGATGATTCACAAAGAAGAAAAAGTGGCAAAAAGTCTCATATGAGTTATTCATTACAAAGTATTGGCTGAGTGTCTCAGAGAGTGTATATTTCCTTTTCCTGCAAACTTTGCCTTACTTATATGCTGTTAATGTCTTGATTACTGCAGTCACACTCATTTGGTTCGATTGTTATGCTGAAGAAATGAAGTTTCTATCTCCCAGTGCAGCCTGGAGAACAGGCATACACAAAGCCTCTGTTATTTTTTACACCTTTGCATGGAAGTACCAAAAATAGGAAGCTGTCATCGTACCACATTTCCCAAGGATTACACTTCCCCTTCAGAGGCAGGTATAGCAAAGCATTACAGCACTGGGCTGCACGACGAAGAGTGATGGATCATGACAGGGTAGCTTTTTTTCTTTTCTTTTACTGAATGTTCATTTTATCTCTTCCTACTCCCCAGCTGAGGGCCCCAGGGCAATTCTGAACTCAGGTGTAGGATGATTTACATGTTAATGTGGCACAAACAGGCAGTAGTTCACAACTAGTTATTTATTCTGCTGTAACTAAAAAGGCATAAATATGCCTGTCTTTCACTTCTGAGGTTCACTGGTTGCTATTCAGGGGATAAAAAAAGCAATGGCAAAAACACCAGGAACAAACAGAGCAGGCAGTCCTTGTCGGCAAGGGTATCCATGTCTCTGCCAGCCCCATGGAGTATTCAGCGGAAGATGGCAGCAATATATATTTATTTATTTGATTGTTTGTTTGTTTACTTATTTGCACAATGCAGAGACACAGCCCTTAACTAAAACTCCAGGTGCCAAGGCTACCAAGTAAAATATCACATACAAAAACTAAATTACCGATTATTTCTCACCTTTCCATAGCCAAGAAAATAATGAAGTGTGACCCAGTCATCATTTACTCTCCTTGGCAACAACAGACATCTTTATCCTTTATTATTCAGCAGGGTGAACTTCAGGAGAACAGCTTTCTTGCCTACGTGTGTGAGCACTGCTCAGTCACCCATGCTCAGAGCACAGGGCAGGAAGATACAACACACGACAGACTGGGTGGGTGCACAGCTGGTGTGCCCACCGTGGCTGGAAAACAAAAACCAGCAAAAGCAGTTGCCTGCCAGGCAGGTAACCTTCTAGGGAAGGTCAGAGGGGGCTTGTCTGTGCTCAGCCTCCTGCCCAGGGCAGCAGGGAGTGCAAGGGGGCAATCGAGGAGTTGGTGTGGCCGCTGGCCTGGAGCAGGGCATGCTGTGAGCCATGGGGCACTGCCTGAAACTACATGAGATGGTAACAGTCAGCAAAATAATGGGGACATGCCACAGAACATGGTCCCCTGCATCAACCATAGCTGGGGACATCGTGGGGGGCGTCCCATGATGGTGGGAGTTGGCTGGGAGCTTGTGACCTCCTGCCAGGTGTGCAGTCATGGAAGGAAGGTGGGAGCTGGAAACAGAAGAGAGAGAAGCTTTGGTGGGGGAGGCATCTGGGAGGCTGCTCTGATCTGCTGGTAAGAGCCAATGTGCAGATCCACCCATCCACTGGTCAGACTTGCTGTTGCCCGAGGTTTGCTGTTTGCCTGGGATCCAGATCCAGGATGTCATGGGGAAGTTGCTAAGGGCTTGTCCAGCCCATGAACCCCCATTATCAATGAAACTTGTGAAGGAAACCTTCAACACATCATGAATGACTACAGGACTCTGCAGGGTACAGGGAAGGTCAAGAGGGCCAAGGTTGCTCTCCAGGACATTTTTGCCGTGTGTAAAGGACAATTTGTGATGCAGGCATAACAACATAACAACATAACATGCATAACAACAAGGAAGTCTTTGCTGGACCTGGTGTTCTCAAATAAGAAAGAACTGATCTAAGATGTGAGGATTGGTGTCAGTCTTGGCTCCACTGACTGTAATACAGGGGACCAAATTATCTCCTTTAGTGTGAGATGAATTGTGCTTTAGACTCCACTGATAGCATTCGCTAGCTGCCTGTTGTCTTTAAGAACAGTGTAGACATCTAGTTTGTCAACAGGCACATCTAGTTTGAGGGGTTTGAGTTTGAGTTTGAGTTTGAGTTTGGCGGTGAATCCCATCCCATACTTCCGTAAATACAAGACAGCACACCAGTTTTGAAAGTGATTGAGAATTTTAGAATACTTACAGAAAAGAATGAGTGCACATTTGTAAGAAGTGATCTTCTGCATCATGAAATACACTTAATTTCCCACTTCTGTCACAGAGATCAGTTATAGTTACTTACAGTTTGATTCAGCTGCTTCCTATTGGTGTCAAGATCCATTTGAGCTGTGCAGGGATATCTATGTGAAGCTGATTTGATATAACATGTATCTATGGGGGGTACACACCCACCTGGAGTGGTAACTGGAGGGAAGGAAGCATCTCAGATGGCACTAAATGGCCACATTTGAGCAGCTGAACTGAGCCTGAGCCTTTATCCCCATATATCAGGCTCTTTGTGTGAAGTGAGGGTGGCAATCTATGATTTTTTCAGTTGTAATCATACAACTTACATCAGTAAGGATAAACTGAAGTTCTCCAGATGATAAACTGATGTTTGCCAGATGACTGTCTGAATAGGTAGCTCAGGTGATGAAATGATCTGAAACATTAGTTTTTCCTTTTAAACTCATTTTTGTACATTTCAAATAGGTATGAATGTTTTCTATACAAAACTGAAGCACCATTTTAACTTAAAATTTCTGTCAGAATACAAAAGTAACCTTCGTTCTTTGATATGTTTCAGCTTTCACTGCTGAAACACCCAGCAAATTGCAGTGAAGTAAAAATGTGGGGAAAATATGTCAGAGCTTACCCAGGCAGCCTGTTCCTGGGCAAGGAGTGAGCAGAAGCCCCATTCACCTCACTTCAGTGTTCAAAATTAGGCCAACACAGTACTTGTGTGATATGCAGACCTTGTGCCTGGCTACAGAAAAAGGAGTTTTACTGTCAGCAAACACCATCCTCTGTGGGCTTCAATTACTTGAGAAGGAGCAAGGCAACTTGGCACTTGATCACTCTCTTGAAATTCTTAGAAGCCAGATGTCAGGGAACTGTATTTCAGCAGTCCTATTACAGTTCACTTTATATGTTGAACCGTTATTATGGGTTGCATTATAGCATCTTTCAGAGGTTAATACCACTGCAGAGCTTAATAAGCATATAAGTCAGTGGTTATTAAAAGGATATGTAGTATTTCATGAAAGCTTTTGTATGCATGTTAGAAAAGGCTTTACCAGCGAGCCAGTTCTGCTGGTAGATCTAAGAAACAGCAATGACCTCAGTGGAGATATAGCAAGTTCCATTTGCTGATAACCTGCCTTTCCATTTGTCTGTTGGTGTGTTCAGAAACAAGGCAGCAACTTGCATTTTTTTGTTTTGTTTTCGTTTCTTACCAGTTAATAGGAAAAAAGTTATCTCAATAGACTTTTTATAAGCTTAAGACATTCTGGAAGCAGAAATAGTAGTGAATTTTATATGGCATTTTGAAATATTTTTGCATGTGGAGATTTTTGTTTTCTAAAATACTTGGGGCTTCTTTGTGATTGCTTGATTTCTCATGCCCTCTGCTTTTCAAGTTAAAGCAACAATTTCTCAAAATCATTAATAGAAACATTTAGTTAAATAGACCTTTGACTTAGTCACCATTTCTTTTTCTCTTTTAAAACAATTATTTAAAAATAAAAATTATATTGTTTGCAGTGTTTCCAACTATAAAAGATGACGCTGTTCCTTTGCAAGCAGTCCTGTGGAAAAGAGTTGCTAATTATTAAAAATAGGATGGGAAACCACTTAGGGATTTGCCGTAGTTCCTGTCAATTTTGCTTTATGTTTTTTTGAGATATTCAGGTTGTAACTATTTGGAAAATAAATGGGCCTCATTCTTTAGAAGGTGACATTCTCTTAGAGGCTCCTAGAGCACTACAGTACACTGAGAATATGCATGCTTAGACATTATTTAATCTAAATTCAGCTATGAAAATGTAGGTATTAATGCAATCTAATTATTCAGGCCTGGCTATAGTCAGGGCATACAGCATAATACCTCCCTTCTCAGAAGAATTGTCTAAAATAGTTGACATGAATCACCCTTTGGAAGTACAGATCTCCTGCTATTGCCTAGTTGCCTAGACTGCTGTCACAAAGACCTAATTTTTAAATGGCTAAAGTTTGGTGAAGTGACTTCAGTGACTATCTTGAGTCTGGAAATTCATCTGACTCCTTGCTACATCTTTTGATAACTCCGTATCCAGTAATCCTTAGTCTCCATAGTAAGATCAGATTCTTCTAAGCAGAAAATTGCTTCTCTAAATTACATAGTTTTGATATAATAATAGTGTTACATCTGAGGGCAAGCTATTGTAGCATGATGGCTAACTATATATATTATACATATTAACATGCGCACATTGGGGTTGAGTTTGATCTCAGTTGACACCACTACAAATTTATTTGCCACTCTTAATTGCAGCAGTCTCACTGGCACAAAACAGGAGTGACATGGTTAGGAATCAGATCTTTAATACCTATTATAATGCTAAATATCACTGAAAAGTTGTAATCTATTTCAAATCCTCAGCACAGTAAAGCGTATTTTTTTTAATTATTCACAATCTCAATTTTAGTTGCAAATTCTGATTTCAACTCTCTGTGCAAACCCACTAATTTTTCAGTACAGCATATTACTGTAGATACCCCAGGCACATATGAAGGTGTGAGTACCTAGCTGCTGACTAGATGGGACTCGTGGCTCTGCACATAATATATTTCTTAGTTCAGTAGCTAGACCAAAGAGATGCACCCTAGTTTTAGGGTTTGGGCCAAAAAATCCCCTAGGACAAGCAACAGTTTTAGGTGGACATCTATAAAGATGCAGAGGAGAATTACTGCCACTAACGGACAGATTGGCTGAAAGCAATTGCCGCTACCACATGATCAGGGAGGAGACAATCCCGATCCTCATTCACAAAATCAGCTTTTCCTGATGTACCTTGCTGCATTTGCTGTCTTGCCTATTGCAGCCAGCAAGGTAGAGGTCCAGCCAAGACTTTCTTCCCTTCCTTCTCCAAAAGCCATTTGTCCACCAGGGTTCCAGTTGGAAAAGTGCTGTTCAAGCATGTAATTAAAGACTCTATCATTATGCATAAGCATGGAGGAGCTGAATTAAGTTGCATGGGCTGCTTTCCATAGTCCCTGAGCAAACTGTGATCCTAATGATTACTGTGGGTAAAGAGCTGATTTCAGCCTGAATCCTGCTGTTAGGTTAATTAGCCTTCCAACCAAGGTATTGAGAGGTTGCTTTAAAAAAAACAACAACAACAAAACAAACCAGCAAAGAACATGGACATCTGTCCACAATGGATACATTTAATTTTCACTTTTATGCACACCCTCACTCTTTTCTGTTTTTTATCCCATTTCTATAATAATGCTGGCACACTGTTTTCAGATTCATGTTCTTAATACTTGTTTAGTTCCCAGGTGCTAGGGTGATATAAAATACTGTCTTGTTTTGTTTAGCTGGTTTGTTTGAGTGGATTTTGTTTTGTTTTTAGATAGGGCTGGTACTAATTAGTTTCTAAGTTAAAGGAATAAAAGAAACTGTTAGCAAATGTGGTTTTATGTTTTCTGTCTACATGTAGTGTTGAAAAGAGAAGGCAATTATTCCACAGAGTTGAAGGTTGGTTGCACTGGAGTTTATTGAATGTTGATTTAAACACATGATTTAAATACTGGTTTGTGTCATCTGTGTTACAGAGCCAAGGGATCACAAATAAGGCTGGAGCAGAACTACAGCAGCATATTTTTTTGCTGCTTATTGGCAGAAAGAACTGCGTATTTATTCTCTTCTGAACAAACCCAATAGTTTTCAAAAGAAAACTTGCTCTTTTCCTTCTCTTTTCTCCCATTTTTCTTCTTATTATAGTACTTAACTGTCTTTCTTTCACAGAGGTTGGGGTTCTTTTAACTTGAGGATTAAAATTTCATTAGCTAAGTTTGAATGTAAAATAATTGTACCTAGCAAAACTATCAAAATGTTTATAAAATAATTGGGGAAAAAATTCCACACCCCAAAAATTTCACTCTTTCTCATAAATTAACCTTTTTTTTTCTTTCTTTATTTGAAATGTCATTTTCTGATGGGAAAAAAAAAAAACCAACAACAAACCAAAACACCAAAACCTCGTTCAATTCTAAAGCAGGTACTGTGTAAACTAAACAAAAGTCCCTGGTCTAAAGCACTCCTCTGGAGTGTATCTGTATTTTGAGAGCCAGGTACAACCTGGACCTCAAAAGTCACTGGTTTATTCCTTTCAGCCACAATCATCATATACATGCCAATAAGCTTATTTGTATTTCTTATATGAGAAAGCATTCCAGGTGTAAAGCTCAGTAGTAATGCACTCTGATAACCGTCACTCAAAACTAAAGGATCAACACAGTTAAAATTGATAATGTTCAGTAAAGCTAACTGTGAAAGATGAGTAAAATTTACTAAAATTACCATTACTGGGAAATAGAATATTTTTTCCCAGAATATTTTCATGTAACACTTTCTGATATTTAATTAGCTGTGTTAATGATATCTAAATCCAAGGTTATATCTCCCTCTGGCAGCTAATTATGGTACTCTAATTTTTGCTTCGAAGAGTGACACGGCTCCTGCTCAGTGTGTGGAGTCTTTTTTGCCATGTCCTTTTCTCAGATTTGAAGCCTGTGAGGTTAAAGGAAGATTCTAATGACACCCTCCAGGGTAGTCTCCTTTGAAGGCTAGGACCAAGAGCTTTGATTTCAGGTCACTCCCTATGTGGCTGCTTTTAAAGTTCATCTGAATTAACATTCAGTGATATTTTTGACAGCTTTGACTGCCAGGAAAAATCATTACAGTGGAATAATAATGCAAATAAACTTTGCATAGTCCCATTAAATCATTAAATGCCACATTGTTCTGTAATGGGAGTGACATTTCATTATTTCTAAAGCATCAAATGTGTCTCTGTGCTCACTGCCAGTTTCATGGTATTAATGCTGGTAACAAAATACAATAACACTGGGACAAGAAATAAAGGGGTCCTAGGGCTTATATAATGCCTGCAGATACCTGAAATGACTGAAAAATACAGAGGTAAAAGCATCATAAAAGAACTGTGATAGGCTTTTTAGAGTGTGTTGAAACATTTGGTCCAGATTGTCAATGATATTCAGTTTTTCTTTTGTCCTCTTTCTGACAAAAGCAAAAGGAAAAGATTATTTGACTGTCATCTGAAGAATATCCTTCAACTTTTGATTGTATACTTTGGTTTTTTCCTCCATCTTTTTTCTCCTCGTAATCTTTACAAAGGTCAAAGAAACCCCTTATAAAGGTATTGCACCATGCACCATGCACTTGAGTGTATAAGGCATAAAACCAAAACAAACCAACAAAAAAAAAAGAGAAGTTGATTTTTAAAAGAGTTCTCTGAAGTCCAAAGAATTCTGAGAAGAAAGCAAGTTCTTAAGAGATACGAGGGTATTACTGTATTCTTTTAATAAACTATTAAAAAGTTTATTTAAAAGAGAGAAAAAAAGAACGACCTAAAGTATGGCAAAGAACAAAAAATCAGATTAGGAAAATCAAGGAGAAAATCTCACCGTATATTGAAGAATGGCATGTCCTAGGGGACTAAGCACAGAAAGCCTCAGAAATTATGCCCGTTCGTTCTCTGGCTGCTATGGGAATGCTTCTGTGAAGGAGCATTCCTATGTATGACCTTCAAGAGTAGCCAGAGTTTAGATGGTTCTGACATTCATTTAATGGAATCAGACAGAATAAAAGAAAAAAGACCCTAAGTTCACCAGGACATTACTACAGCGTATGCACAGATCTGTGGGTCAGAAGGGGCCTTTCTGCTGACAGTTCATAGGGCCACTCAGGGATTTCACCTGGCATTTCCAGCTGTGGGAGAAGATACTCTCTACACTACCAGAGAGCACGTCATTTCCCTTACGAAAGAAGCCCAGACCCTGCCTAGGTGGGAAGGCAACAAGCTGGGCAGGCACTTCTCTGTTGAACACCTCTTTTGAAACCCTCAGCCTGAATGCCTTCAGGGAACCATTAGCAAATCCCCTCTTTTGGCTGAGTTGCCTTGTTCCAGGCATTTGATTCCCTCACCACTAGTGTGTCTTCTCCCCACTTTGATTTGTGTTTATCTTTCCAGTGTTGGATCACGTCCCACTGTATGGATTTTCTTGGTTTATGATTTTTTCCCCCCTTTTTTTTATTGCAAAGGCACGGCTTCACCACTGCTGTGTGTCACAGCTCCCACAGCTTCTTGTTAGTACACTTTAGTCCTACTGCCATACTGCCAGCTGACAGCCCTAAATGCTCAGTCTATGTTGCTGAAGAAGAAAAGGTGCTCTGTGAACTTACTGAACTGGCTGCATATTTTAAACTGTTTACTTACTTTTTGAATGATAGCAAATAGTAAACATCATTTATACCCCTTGCAATGATAAAAGGGAAAACATTCACCTGATGTTAAAAATAATCCAATATTCAAAGTGAAGCTACGTATCCTGGAGAGTGACTAGAAATGTGAGCAAGCTGATTACCTGTGGACTCATAGAGACTTTCAGGATCTGTAAAACACAGAGAAGATAACTTTCTGTTATTTTAACTTATTATTTCATTGAAGTTAGAAGACTCAAATCAAGAGCTCTGAGAAATTCTAGTGTCTACCATGGGGAATTAAAATCCCTTTCTGGCAGAAAAGGACAAACAAAAGAAAAAAAATGCTGAGTGTTTTTAAGGTAGAAATTGACCTGTCAAAGTTTGAGAACACCAGTCTTGTATTAACCTGATAATAGCAGTCTCGCTGCTCACAGCAATTGATGCAAATTAGAATGGAAATAAGTGTTAAAAGCAGTTTATGGTGACCTGCAATTCACTGACATTTCATGGACCACTTATCAGCCGTCCAAATTGCATAAGCTTTATTTTTACCATGACTTCCGAAGGCTTGAAAGAAAAAGTCAATCGCTGTCTAACCCACTTGAGTTTGTGTGATGATGCTGAGCAGAATTTGGTAATAGGCACAGATCTTGCTTCTGTGGTCACTTGACCTACATTTGTGCACTGAGACACAGGTGCACCTTCCCAAATGTTTGCTGACAGGAGGCGGTAGAGACTTCAGTGAATCTTAGATTATTTGCCTGTGGTCCTCAGCCTACTTGACCATTAGCCATTCTGCAACATTGCCTAAGCAGTCTGGCAAAGGAATGAGAGGTTGCAAACACAGTCAGAAGTTACACATCTGTTCTCACAAGACCGCTTTTCAAAATAAAATAAATAAGGCTGTCAGTAATGAATAATAATGCAAGTATTTCTGCTCTTCAGATCTCACAAGGTTTTCAAAGCAAGCGAGTAAGCTCAGGTCTTCTGAGTCCACTGATCTCTTGTGCTTCTTAGTCCAATTCCATACCATGTGTCAAGGTACTTCCTCCTCTTATTCCCATCATGTCACATTCCAAAGTAGTGTACTGAGTCATAAAGTTAATATAGCAACTGAACTGTTTCTAACCAGCATTCAAGACCATTCAAAACAATATATTTTAGCCACCTGGAAAGATGACCTTTCAAGAATAATTTCTACTCATTTAAACCCAGTTATTTGTAAGTATTAGAAGATCGATCCTGCCATGGTCCACAAAGTACCACACACCATGGACTCATAAGTGTACTTAGGTAATTCACCCTTGTATTTTCATGGTTGCTGTGCTGCTGTTACTACTTCTCCACACTCCCTAAAGTGAGATGACTGGTATAGTAATGTCGTCAGTAACCACCTCACATCCTTGTAGCAAGGAAACTTTCACAATCCTTGCTGTAGCAGAAATTCAGCACGGAGTATAGCTCTGCTCGTATGTTCTATTCAAGTGTCAGCCACAAATGGGGTCCTTAAATCTCACTGAATTTGTCTAAATCCCAAGGCTCAGGGATTTTAGTACATGGTGTGAGTGTGAAGTCAAACTTACACCTTATTTCTCCAGTAAACCACTATGCTCTTAGATTAGGCAGAGGCATTCTCATAAATGGAATCAGTAACAGCCTGTGCTCAGTGCCGTGGAATTTCCAGTGCTGCATTGCAAAGAAACACACATGGAAGATTACCTCAGTGATTAAAACTCAAGCAGTTGGAAGCCTTCGGGTCTGCCATATCATTCAAACTGACAGGATAAAAATGTTTGACCTGATCTGTCACAATACAGCACTCAGCATCTATTTATGACAGTCTGACTTCATCCCATCGGACAGCTTCTCATGCTTGAAGAGCCATTAGGAAGTCCTGCATTTTCTCGGTACGTATTTAGCCAGTGGTGCTGGAAGAGTGCTTGTGAACCACAGCCGCAGCTCCTCATCTGAGAGAAAATTAAAAAACAAAAGTAATGTAATGCTAAGCCACTCTCCATCATCTTTGAAAGCTCATGGAGGACAGGAGAGGTACCTGAGGACTGGAGGAAAGTCAGTGTCACTCCAGTCTTCAAAAAGGGAAAGAAGAAGGACCCAGGAAACTACAAACCAGTCAGCCTCACCTCTGACCCTAGAAAGGTGATGGAACAGCTCATCCTGGAGGTCATTTCTAAGCATGTGGAGGAAAAGAAGCAGAGCTCAGAGGGTTGTGATTAGCAGCACAGTCTATATGGATGCCTGTAGCTGGTGGTGTTCCCCAATGGTCAGCACTGGGTCCAGTCCTGTTCAATTTATACGTCAATGACATGGATGAAGGGTCAGAGGGTGCCCTCAGCAAGTTTGCTGAAGATACAGAGCTGGGAGGAGCAGGTGATACAGGTGATACACCAGGGGCTGCGCTGCTATTCAGCGAGACCTAGACAGGCTGGAGAGTTGGGCAGAGAGGAACCTGATGGAGTTCACCAAAGGCAAGTGTAGGGTCCTGCCCCCAGGGAGGAACAGCCCCATGCACCAGCACAGGCTGGGGCTGACCTGCTGGGAGGCGGCTCTGCGGAGAAGGACCTGGGAGTCCTGGTGGACAGCAAGTTGCCCACGAGCCAGCCGTGTGCCCGTGTGCCCAAGGTGGCCAGTGGGACCCTGGGGTGCATCAGGAGGAGCATGGCCAGCAGGTGAGGGAGGTGATCCTGCCCCTCTGCTCTGCCCTGGTGGGGCCGCACCTGGAGTGCTGTGCCCAGTGCTGGGCTCCCCAGTTCAAGGGAGACAGGGAACTGCTGGGGAGGGTCCAGCAGAGGGCTGCCGAGGTAATTGGGGGACTGGAGCATCTCCCTCGTGGGGAAAGGCTGCGAGAGCTGGGCCTGTGGAGCCTGGAGAGGAGAAGGCTGAGGAGATCCTACCAGTGTCTACTAATATCTTAAGGGTGAGTGCCAGGAGGATGGGGCCAGGCTCTTTTCAGTGGTGCCCAGTGACAGGGCAAGGGGCAACAGGCACAAACTGTGACACAGGAATTTCCATCTGAAAATGAGGAAAAGCTTCTTTACTTTGGGGATGACAGAGAACTGGAAGAGTCTGCCCAGAGAGGCTGTGGGGTCTCCTTCTCTGGAGACATTCAAAACCTGCCTGGATGTGACTCTGTGCAACCTGCTGTGGGTGAACCTGCTTTAGCAGGGAGTTGGACCAGATGATCTCCAGAAGTCCCTTGAAACCCCAAGCATTCTGTGATTTTGTGAGGTTCAAACAACCAGGAAAATGGAAGCATTTCAAATGTTTATGTCGCTGACTTATGCAAAAGCCTATTTTTGAGCGTAACTGTGACCCAGAAGTCCAATCCCTATTGCCTTCCTTTAGAAAATGGAACTTGAGGTTTTCAAAATGCTGACTGTAGGGAATTTAAGTTCCAGATCCTGCTTTGTCATGTCACCCAGACTGCCACTTGCAATAAGTATCTAGAGTTGAGAGACAGTATTTACTCAGGTATGGACAATCGTCTGAGGGAACCTTATCTTTTCCATCTTCAGGTGACTACCTTGCCAAAAGTACACACTTACACCCATGGGATCCCCAGGACAGCACTGTCAGCATGTTTTTCATGGAACAAATAATTTTGTAACTGCCTTCCATCTTATGAAATTACTGAATTCCCCCCTGCTCCCTTATTACCTACCTGACTTTTATTCAAAACTGATTTGCCAGCTCTATTGTGCCTCAACACATGGAGAAGGTAGTCTATGAGCTTCACCAGTTTCAAAATACACAAGTGTCTTCCCCCTAGGCTGCTAAGCCTTCTCAAACAGAGATAATGTTGAATAAGTTGAAGGAGAAATAGTCCCACTACTCTAGATGGGCATGAAAAAAATGCTGCTTTCATGGTCTTTGGAAGCACAGCAAGATCTTTGGCAGTTGTAAAAATAATGTAAATTGTGCCAGTATCAAAGTACATAACTTGTAATTAGTTCAGTATTTTAATGGTATTTGGTGATATGTGTCTGACACATTGGGACCAGACACATTTGTGTAAAAAAGCACAGCAAGGCACCTCCAATGGATGAGAAGCTTGGAAATGATCTCTCTGCAGGTCATTGATTCATTGTAGTATCTTGTACTAGTTGTCACCAAATTGGATACCTGGCTATGGGGGCTGTTCAGTAGCAGCTGTAAAAGTGGTCACTGCAGCCTCACCCTTCCTCCTTAGGCCGAGAGGTCTGCTCAGTCTCACAGCCCCTGGCCTTCATCTGCTCTGGGACATGTCTCAGCACCCCAGTGACGTATGCAGCTGAGCTCAGGAGCCAGCTGTAGGTTTTATCTGATCACCTGTGTGTATGAAACTGAAGTATAAACTTTATAAATCACTTGATTTTTTTTTACTTTTTATTGTTTCAGATCTGACTCATGCTTGGGAGAAAAAAGAAGGAAAAAAAAAAAAAGGAAAAAGAAACACCCACCTACAAGCATCAGTTCCTCTCTGATAGGAGTTAGTTTGCGATTAACACTTTTCATTGCTGTCAAGTTAGGACCAGAAATCATGGGCACAACAGATAAAATTGCAGTGAAAGACATCTTTTCTCTCAACTTTGATTTCTTTTAATAAACAAACCCTAAACATGAACCACTGAAAATAGTATGTATGAGCTCATGGTGCAAGTGGAAGAATATCCACACTGTAGGAAAAGAAAATGAATGATCTCTTCAAACTTCTAATTTAGACATGATCATGACAGCTGCTAAGTTATCCACGAAAGACAACAAAACCAGGAATCATTTCAATATGGTTCACAAAGTGTAGTTCACGTCATTCTCAGTTTCCAAATAGTTAACTGGACTGTTCTTGTAGCTGATGTACAAAGGATAAATACAGCCTCATTCTGTATCTGTGCATCCCTCTAATAAGGTGTTAGTCCTCATAATCTACAAGCCATCAGGTGGGAAATGAACACTCAGCACATTTGAAACTTTCCTCAGCTGAGAGCACTTGAGAGCAATTGTTCAGTGTGAGCTCCAAGCAGATTATCTAATCCTCATATGGTTTCATTTTTCCAACCTAGGAAAGAAAAAAGAGAGAGAGAGAGAGAAGAGAGAAAGAAAAAGACAAAGAAAAAGAAAAACAAGAAGATAAAGGAAATTTGGTGCACGCCCTGTGGAGCTGAAAGGGAAGAGAGCGAGCCAGCAGCCCTAGCTAGTTAATCTCATTGCTCCAAATCAGTAAGCGATACATTCACATGTGAGTTTTCAAAGTCTACTTCTTATGAAAGGGATATTCTCCCCTCTCTACTTTTAATTCCAGAGGAAAGATCTGGCCTATTCAGTGAATTCAGGATATGATAAAAAAATAGTTAGAAAACTCCAGACATTTTGTGCTGATCTTTTTCTAAGGACAAAGTAACCACGTTAAATGGTCTCTAGATATGAAATGACTCGGGAAGGTCACAGTGTTTATACTAAGGAGAAGTGGACATGCTAATTGACTACAGAGACTAAAACGTGAAGCTTTTAGCAAATGGATTGCAGAGATCATGTTCCTGACAATAGCTGCTTGGGGGGTTATACCTGCCAGCCCAGCATATTTTCTCTTCTCCCTGGAGGAGATTTAAGCTGATATGAATAGAGAATAAGTCTTAACCCAGCCATACAGAAGTAAGCCAACACCTGAAATAAAAGCAAAGAGTAAGTCCACTTGGTTTCTTTCTTTCTTGGTATTGCTAGGGCATACATGTTCCTTCTTCAGCCTTTTCTACAATCATCTCAAACACAAATGTCTGCAAGTCATAATGTCTGGATACAAGCTCAAATACATTTAAAAACCTGGAGGGAAGGAGGAAGACAGAAGGACCTGAGTGCCATTAACTTGTTTCAATCAATCAGCTATACAGTTTGGCTGTTAGTCTTTTAATTCCAACACAATACTATTTTTAAATTATATTACTTTACTTCTTTAGTATTAATCATCACTGGTGGCACAACTGTATGGGTGCCTTGCATTTTACAGCTTCCTAGAAGATAAATCCCTACCCAGAGGACAGCACTGGAATTCTTACAAATTCAGCTGCGCACACAAGCAAAAAATAGAGAGTACACATAGCCTCTGAGGAATGATTCACAAATAAGCTAAGCTAAAATGAGTGCTTAGGTAAAGAACGAACATGAAGAGTGAAATTTAAGAGTAAATGAATGCAGCAAAGAAGTGGGTGTAAAATTAAACTGAACCAGAGCTGTAGGTGACATTGTGGAATTTTACTGAGCTTGGAAAACAAGAATGGAGAGCTGAATTGTAATGCAGTAAGTCATCAATCTCGATGAGCCACTTTAAAGCAGACTTTTTGCAATGCAGAGAAAAGTAGTGATGTCCCTTCTACCACGGGTTTCGGAGCTAGACTTCTGCAAAAACATTTCCATAGAGATGCTGTTCTGGTTAGCCCAAAATAGCAACAAGTCTTGTCAGTTCCAATTTTTTCAGGTCATCTGACTTTTTTTTTTTTTTTTTTTTTTTTAATTACCTTCTTTTTTAGCAAATAATCTTGGTTTCATAATGCAGCATACCCAAATCAGATATTCACAGCTGTAGCTCCCAATGAAGTGATCCACTGCATTTCATATTAGGCTTGAGCCAGAAGTAAAAATAGTGTGTGAAGCACCGTACCCATTGTATGTAATTGCACCACATTTGTTGAGAAAACTCCTGCCTTGTAAATCCGACTATAACTGCAGTATGAGAGACTCAGATTCAAGTTCCCTCTCTGCCTGATTTTCAGGATCTGAAACAAGTGTCTCTGCTTTACTGTTCAGGAATCCACAAAGAGTCAAAATGGAGCAGCTCTTTTTCTTCTGTGGTGTCACCAACAGATGGTCTATCAAATATTTACTGTTCTAAACCAATTGAAAGTACTGCCAAGTGCTTTTCTTGATAAAATACCCTCTATAATATATTATTGAGCGATCTCCAAAAGCCAAGCACATAATTAATCCCTTTGCATTGGTACAATATGTCTGTTCAGTCCTTCAATCTTCTTTTAAGATGTGATATACATCCTAGCAGCTACATGAAAGATTCAAAGGCTATGGTCCTTTCACAGCACAGACTGCTTGTTATTTAATCTCCCATCACTAAGACAACTGTCCTCCTCCAAATAAGGAAAACATGTTATTATTAAATCACAGTTTTATAGGCATGTTTTTAAATAATTGAACAGCCTGGATGTCATAAAGGAGTAATCATGTATAGATACGAAACTCTGTGTAACATTTTGTATCCAAATATTGAAGGAAGAATTGAAGAGGAATAATTTTACTTGTTGTCATGATTAAAATTTCTGAGAGCCCATCATATAGTAGGACCAAAGAACAGCAATTAAAATGCTTAAAGTGACAAAAGGAATTGTTCTTAAAACATCAAACAAATGCAACCATAAACCTGCAGTGCTGAAAATTCACTTTTACATACACTTTACACACAGCCCACGAATGCCACAGTTTAGTGTGTGATTTATAAAAGGCTGCCAGTAATATAATATGTCAGTATGTTTCAATACAATTTAATTCAAAGCTATGCAAAGACTAAATTGATAGTCATTAATGTGTTTTAAGTAGGGCTGACTAGGACACAAAATCAAGAAGATCTAGAAATATTTTGGAAACATTCAAACAATTCTACAACCACATCTGTCCACTGAGACCTAAGCAACCAGACTTTCCTCAGATGTATCACTTATGCATACACAAACCTGTATTTGCCACTAGTATGAAAATTAAGTTTTCTAGAGACTGCTTCAACTGGTAGGTGGTACCAGTAACTATTTTCTTCTCATTAATTCCCTATATTTTGCATAACCACATTCTTGTCTTCCCTTGGATTTTTACCTATTGTTTTGCTTTGCTTTCCTCCTCAGCTTTGCCTGTCAGTTCACTTATCTTTATCTTATACAAACAAAATATATAGCTTTCAGTTCGGGAAAAAAGATCGCATGGATCGGATAGAATCATAAGTTTAAATATCCTTTCACGTCTTCTGATTGTAAAAGTGATTCATCCACATGCAAAACAGATGGCAAAATCCTGACTGCCATTCTTATCCTGTCCTAGAAATAGGCCCCAACAGAGTTCAAATGAATTACACTAATGAAGAAGAGGAAGGTCAAGTGTAGAGATGAGAAAATGGATTTCAAATAAATATGCCAGTTTTACACCTTTTCTGTTCCGTGAGCAGGATTTACTTGGTCTTTAAATGCAATAAACCTACCTACATTAGTAATTACACTCTTGGTTATATTCATAGGGTTTCACCAGGCTTTTTCTCATGAAAGAATGGACTTTAGAGCTGATCTCATTTCTACAAATTCTCTGGTCACTACTGTTGAAGGAATGGTGATTGAAGAAGGACGAGGATAATTATCCTAAAATGTATAGCTCTGGCTAGAACTGTTACCTGTAGCTTAAAACCATCAATGTAGAGTTAATCTGGGGAGAAAGCAAGCATCTTGTTGAGCAGTGGAGATATATAGCCTAATGCTATAAGCATATTCAAGGAGTAACCTCCTATATAGAGACTATACTGAGCTGCCTAATACAGGACATTTGCTTTTGTAAATTTGGTATTATCTATGCATTCTTGTGTTCTGAATAATGAAATGTCATATAAGGCCAGAGCCTGAAATAAATTCAGAGGCATTGGTTCTTCTGTGGGCTAGTAACACAGTGTCCCAGTTTACAGTGTTAAAGCCAAAAATAATTTTTCAAAAATTAAAAAAAATGTGTGTGTGAGGGGGGGTCCTGTAGTGAAGAATTGTTTTGTTTTATAAAATCTAAATATTTTAAAAGTGGAAGTGGTAACAGTGGACAGTCCAGAGAGGTTAAATTAAAGGTCTGAATAGAGAGACTTTTAGGAAGATCTTGGAATACCGAAGGGTTGAGCCTGGCCTCTGGGAATA
The DNA here is from genome assembly GCF_015220075.1 of Falco rusticolus. NCBI lineage: Eukaryota > Metazoa > Chordata > Aves > Falconiformes > Falconidae > Falco > Falco rusticolus. The sequence goes on from NC_051191.1 coordinate 65,565,330, forward strand.
GCATGGGAAAAAGAATAGACAGGAAAAAGCTGGTTTATTCTTCTCTGTGTCCTAAGAAGTCTAACAGTTCCCACTTCATTTGCACACCAATAGCATTATGAATTTTCCACAATGTTTTTGACAGCTTTATACACATCAGAATGGTAATGTCACTGCTTCAGCAATTATGCAGCATATATATCCACTTCTGCAGGAGTTGGTCCTGCTGAGTCATATTTTCTGTTTTAAAATGGAGTTGAACCATTTTGAAGTTGATGAAGGCCTTGTCTGCTCTGTAACAAGTGCTTTCTGTGTCATCCTGATTTATCTCATCTGTTACATGCAACATAAATTTCAGCCCAAATTAGATTTTTTCCCCCTAATGTTCTAATTAATTTGATCATCTTTCATCTCAGCTATTTGTTTCAGGATTTGGGGTGTTTGCTGCAATTCTTTGAAGTGTTGCTTCTGCTTATAAAACAGTACATCTGGTTCTTCTTTGCCCATGGGTCAAAATTTGGAGGGAAGGAGGTGTCTTCTCTCACCAGTTTAGAAGTGTGATATATCAGTAGCTTAGGCGGTTCATTTGCCTTTCAGCACTTATTCTTATCACCAGCTATAAAGGCATTGCTGCATTGCTCATAGGCTTTTTTATTTTTAGAAGGATATTGACAGCTTGAAAGCTTTTCAGGGGAAAATATATATCCAGGAAGCAGCATTAAATATGACTACATCCTTTCTCAAACTTCACAAATTTGCCATGCTTTTGGCATCTACACAGCTTGCCCAGGTATGCAGACAACTATGGCTCTGACAGGCCTCAGAAAAAGAGATGGAAAATGTATTATTAATAATCTGGGTATCTTTAGTTTCTGTTGAAATTCCTCCTTACCTGCCTGTGCACCATGAGTAATTTCACATTGGCCAGTGAATACCATTGCCAGACAACTGAGCTAGGCTTTCGGGGTTATGGCACAACTTTAGAACAAAACAAATAAACACAGCAAAACTGGGGCTTGCAAAAGGAAGATATGCTTTTTTTGATCTGATGGCATAGGACACGATTCTCACAAACTTTCTCCTCTACCAGGCTCTTTTGGTCTTTAAATTGCAAAATTCTATTTTAAAGAAAAATATGTATATCATGTTTAAGAAGAAAACCAATTAAAAATATTGCATGATTTTTGATAGCAGGGACAAGAAACAAAGGGTTTAAAACGGGTTTCACTTCTGGTGTTCATTTGAACTTACACAGAGTTCATCAAAAAGAAAATGACATCATTGGCAAATATTTTCTGTATTTTTTCAACTTATTTTCAGGGGACAACAAAGTTACTGGTCTTTTCTTAAACTGAATTCATGAGATGACATTTTGAAGAAAATATGTTTCTGTCATTTGGCTGAGTTCTAGTCACTCATATCTGTGTTAAATCACAGCAGCAGGATCACTGCCAAAAGTTTATCCTCCTCCTTACCAAAGTATTTCTTCAGTTCAGCCAGCCATTTTCAGTTGGCTAAATTAAAACCAAAATCACTAAAGTATTTCAGAAAATCTCTGAAGAACATCAGGACTGTTCTCACTTCTATTTCTGATCAGATAATTTATGTCTGTTTAGAAGTCTGTAAGATAATATGATAGTGCTGACACTGGATGCATCTACCAACTCTACCTTTATAATCTTTGGCAGTCAAGCAACTGCTGTGCCTACGAAACCAAATAAAAATGTACTGATAGGGCTTCTCATGTATAAATCCACAAGGAACCGATAATAGCAAAAGCAAACCTGTTTATAAGGTTATGGGGTGGGGAGGGAAGGTAAATCGGGGAAAAGGAGCTGCAGAAGCTTCAATATTTGTAGTCATATGGATGCAGTACCCATGAGGTTCATTACGAAGGAACACTCCACTCAGGCACTGAAGTGCAATGGAGCAGTCCTCTTAGGCACTGATTGGGCGACCAACGTGGAAATTACATGTTTTCCTTCCATTAGGCATACTTTCAAGCACAGCATGACAAAATCACTGCCTGAAATGTCCTTTTCTTTCCAGTCTTTCAGCTCAGCTGGGTTCCTTTATTTACAAACAGGACAAGTTGCACATGCAGCAACTGGAGCTGTAAGTACTGCAGACCTGACCACATGCACTGCTCAGTTCTGGGAAAATTCCTTCTGCTGGCAGGAACACTTCTGTCTCATCCTAGGCAGCAAGAAAAAAAAGAGGCTTGCTTATACACAGCCGTAAGCCAAGCCATACACCTATCTTTCCCATTCGGTATTTGCCTGCTGCTAGATATTTTCTAGTTTTATAGCAAGTGTGCTCCTATTACAGGTTATTCAATGCTATGTATGTACTTTGAGAAATCAGAAGAAAAACATTAGAGATATGTAAAGAGAATTGAAAAGAATTTTAAAAATCCAAGTTGAGTCTTTGACTGATACATAAATATGTTTTGAAAATTCACAGGATTTGACTCATTAAAGAAAAAAAACTACAGCCAAAGACATTATTCAGCCAAGAAGTCAGTAAGTAATACAGACCATTTCAGAAAACTTAAATGCTCTGTTGAAATGTAAAGTTTTACAGGAAATGACCACATGCTTAGATATTTTCTGTATTTTGCTACTCCTGTTTGACATATCAGAGAGCTATGTGTAAAAAAAAAAAAGGATCTGTTTAATGAAAATTGGGGGGGTTATGCAAGTGACGGAAACTGAGACTTTCTCACAAAACACCTTGTCAAGTTTTAGACCACCTCTATATGCTGTTTAAAATATGTTTCCCCACCATGAGTAGCACTGGGACAATTTATGTCAGCTGAATATACAACCAGCATTTTGTGATCTCAGCTACACACCTGTGGTTGGAAGGATCTTTTAAAAGACCTGGAGTTTTAGTTAGTGCTTTTGGATGAACATTCTGCAACTGTTCCTCATAACTGCAGAGGCAGACAAGATCTTTTCCTACCCTTTCTTACCCTATTTCTACTTGCTTCTTCTCTTCCTTCTAAATGAAGTTATTTATCTGGGAAATTAAGTAATATACCTCTTCATATTCAAAGCCTTCTATTCTATGAGGTGGAAATTATGTTCAGGACAGCTGACTTCCAGCTGAGGGCTTTTTTGCTGTGGTATGGTTTCCCCTGTAGAGTAATGATCTTTAGAAAAATGTTAGGCACAGACAGCATATATCACGTCACTGGAATTACTGTGAATGAGAGGAAACAGACTGCTGTATTAACCATAGGCATCCACTTTTGTACAGTGATGAAGTATAACTAGTTTGTCACTAATTTTATCATCTGATAAGCCAGTTTTTAGGAATCAGAGGGAGTGTAAGCTCCCTCATGCAGATCATATTCAAATAAATCTGTTGAACTTTAATATCCCTATTGCTTAATCACCATGTCATTATACTGTTGACAGATAAGGCTTTGAGTGATCATATCAGCTGTAAACTGCAGAATTACCACAGATGGCAAAAGGCACTTTGATTTCTTTGGTGCTTTGAGACCTTCTTGCTTGAGGGCTGCATTATGGTTTTCATTTTATGCATCTCTTCTATTGTTTTTTTACTTGGAAGAAAATTAAATTATTAACAGTATGAGAAAGAAGGGTCATTAGAGGAGATGAAATGGCTAAGGAACATATTTGTCCTAAATGAGTTGTACTTTTAATTATAAAACAGCTAGTTCAAAAAGATCAGTGACTTCTGTCTTTCATTTAATTCTATTATGATATTTTTATAGTCCTAAATATACAATGCTCTGAGGTAATCTGTACAGGTCATTTAACTCCTTTGAACATATGACAATGAAATATATAGATTCAATATGTACCTAAACAGTCTGTCCAGATTTTCTCTTCCTTCTCCTTTTCAGCTACATGCTAGTATACTTTGGAACACACAGAAATCCTTGATTTACCTGTGAAAAACACATACCAGTTTTCAAAACATGCTTTATGTGTCACATAGTTTCATCTGCCTCATAACATCAAGCAAAAAGGTAGAAAGACTCTGTCACTGGGCTTCAGGAAAGAGCCAGAGAGTAGCAGACACATCAGCTAGGCATTTAAGACCACATAGGTCTCTAATGGAAGGTATTACCTTTATGTAACATTTAAACCCTGGTTTCCAGAAGCCCTGATCAGGATGGGCTACCAAAGAAGCCTCAGCAACTTTGGAAGTTCAGATCTCCCTGAGAAGCAGAGGATCATTGGCTTAAATTGAGCCCTCAAAGAGTGATGTGCCTCAAATCAGTGAACACATCAGAATAGCACTTTTAAAGATGGATTATCAATTATGGATGATTAACACTGCAATTAAAAAAGAAATTTAAAAAAGCAGAAGCCAAGGACATGATGGTGGTAAGCATCAATGATTGTAGATAAACATTCATGGAAAGACTATGTTTCTGGGAAAAACTTCAGTATAACATGCAGTCCCTTCCTTTGTCCTGAAAAATGGCCAGGTGTATCAGGTCCATGGCTGACAAAATTTTTTTAACCTGTTCTATAAACTCTTAAAGAGATTTAGCAACATTTCCATGTCACCTCTTCCAGAACTTCACTGTATTTTGAGTATTTTCCTAATACCTAGTCTGATTACTATTTGTTGCAAATTCAGCCCAATTTCTTCCAGTTCCATACCCAGCAAACAACTGATGTCTGTCCTCCTTCTAACAGCCTCTTATATACTGGAAGACTATTAGAGAGTAAAATATTTGATGTATTAGAAGATGCATTTTGTCTAAATGTGCTGAAAATGTCTCATAATCTTGCAGCTGGCAAGAAAACTGATCTAGATACTATCACTACTTGACCATACAGTCCTGCTTCATAGCCAGATAGGTCACCACCACAGATGAGAAGGAACACTTGCTTATAAGAACTGCTAGTGCATGCATATGTATGTGTGTGTATATATATACATATATCATATATACACACATATTTCTATTGTTTATATATATATATGTACACTTTTAACATGGATTTTGTAAAAACAGAGCAATGTAAAAGGAACACTCAATAGAACTGACATAAGCTGTCAGATGAACTATCACCAGTGAATACTTTGTGAGATCTAAAAACTGAACACGTTGGGAAATTCAGACTTAAGCACGATTCTGTTAAAAACAAACAAGCAAACAAAAAACAGCTGGGAAAGCTCATATTCACATGTGATTTGATGAAAAGTAGAGTGCACAGCATAGTAGATAGCGCCTCATTTGCTGTTTTACAATAAGTATATTTAAAAATTCATGCTGTTTATATGCTACTGGGCCTGTTCTGGGAATATATTTTTAAGCTTCAGAAACCCACCAGAGAAAAGTTATTTTGTCTTGTAGGCAAGTAATGAACTCTTCTGAATGGGTTTCCTGGCATCACATTGCAGAAGGGGTGCAATTTGAAGATAAGTTATTTGACTTAAATTGAATGCGAGTCTGTCCAGGGCTTTCCATGCATTAGAAGAAACACTTCAGAAATCTGCCAGCCATACAATCTAAGCATCTGTTTCCACCTCTTTCTTAGTATGGTAGTTGCTTTAGGCACAATATTATTGGCTTATTATTATTGTATCAGCTGAAATGATAATTATAACAGAGGAAGCTGTATGAAAAAACTGGCCATAAGCTCATGAATAATTAAGCTCCTAGCACATAGTGTTTCCCTGATGATGTTCACAAAAGAAAATACTGATAAGAATAATGCAGTGTTATGGATCAGGAAATAAGCTGATTGCTCCCAGGAGAAGTAAATGTACCTAGAGAAAGGAAAAGAGCAGCTCTTGTCTGAGAAGGGAAAGCAAGTGTAGTGAAAGACATGGGAGCTAATCCTGATGTAGACCACAGTCCCCATAAACAGCAAGCCTATCTTCAGAGGACTAGCTAGAAATCAAAAGTGAGGTGATCTACCTTGGTGTTTGAGATGAACAGATGTGAGAATAGAGCTTGTTCTGGCCTGTCTAAGAAGTAGATGGACAGGTATGTAGTACACAATTACATCAGCTGGCACTGACTGAAAAAAAATCCCTGGTGATATTCTTCTGCAACTACAGCAGGGACAACCCCCTCCAGTGCTGTTCTTTGAGGATGGAGCACTAGTCACTAAACCACTTTTCAACAGAGAGCTAGGGAGGTCCTTTTTAACTTTGAGAAAAGTAATTTTGCTAACGAAAACAGCTTCACAGACAATAGCATTACTCATCTATTTAGCATCAAAATAAATCTTTCCTTATGACAACTCTGGATTTTTTTAACTGAAGAAACAAAATGTTTTCTGTCTTTTATTTTTTTTTTCTAAGAAGCATTTTCATTGTGAAATCATCATGATTTTTAAATAGACTAAAAGGTTGCATTCTCTGCAAAGGAAAGCAGATATTTAATTTAGTTTAAATATAATGCTTTTAGGTGGAGGTTTTGTTGCTGTTAAAAAAGGAAGCAGAGTATTTTCATTTTATCTGGACTTGAGCTGATTTTATAGATGTTGAGTTTTTTGTTTAGTCAGTGAATAGAAAATTCTGTTACTTTATTCCCATTTAAGTTTGAGTCAACAAGTTTAAAGTCATTTTTTCAAGGTTACAGGATAAAAATCCTCTCCTTTACATCATTGGTAATCTGAAATAACAAGAAAGATCTCTTGTAGCCCTGTTGGGAGCAATAGCAAAAGAAAGTCTTAAAAATCCAAAATCAAAAGAACGAAACTGGACTCATTCTATCCTGTTTCAGTACAGCAGAAGGAAAAAAGAAGTTAAACTCTAGAAAAAGCAGAAGTGTGATGATGTTGCAGAAGTTTCCTGTACTTTTTTCTCAAGGTACAGACTGAATTGCATCTGACCATCTCTGTGGGCTAACTGACAGTTTCAAGGCTGATGAAGACTGAAGGAATCCAGGAATTCAAAAGACAGAACTGTTTCTAGCCACATAATTTAACCACATCTCAACCAGCTAGTACCAACAACCAGTCATATTTTAATTTATTCAGATATTAGCTGCGCAGCCAACGATGATTAGGTTATACCTGCAATAATATATATATTGTGAAAATTTCATTTAGAATATATTTGAAAAGACTGGCCACTTTTGACAAAAGTAGATCATATTGTTTCACCTCAAGATCACTGGTAATTCTACTTGTTCTCTGATCGTAAAGGTATGGCTCCAGATGTTATCATAACTATAAAAATTAGCTATAAGATACTGCCACAGATTCGAGTTCATGTTCTTTCTTCGCACATATCTAGCAATCCCATTGCCTCACCTGAGATCACAGGCTGCAGCTGCCTGAGAAATATAAACAGGAATTAGTTTGGGACGTATTTTTTTTCCATTTCACTAAACATGTGGTTGTCTTCTACAGGCAAAAATCACTCAGTTTTATTAAACAGACATAAAGAACCAGCTGCTCTTTTTTCCTGTATAGCTTCTTACACCAGGACTAAACAAGCCTGAAGTGGGTGGGGGTAAACTACTGATTTTCAGATCTGTTCATTTTTATGCCTACTTTACTCACTTTGTGTGTTTGTGTGGCTCTGTGCAAATGAACAAGACGTGCCTGATTATGTCCTAGCTCTGCAAACATACAGGCTTTTCTGCAACTTCAACAGATTGTAGTGTGGTTATCTGAAGTCAAATATATATGTCACTGACTGCCAGCTTGGTGCCTTAGATAACCAAGAGTAATTGAAATTGTCTAACATCTACAGTTTTCACCAATGGTAAATGTCCTTACAATCAGGCTAGCACTCTACTATAAATGGGCTTATATCAAATACCTTTCAGGAATTTACTTGGTCATCTTTTCCCATTGCAAGCATTACTTTTGAGACTGGATAAAAAATAATTTAAAGGTGTTTATTCAAAGGTATCAGTAAATAAACTTAGGGATGGTACTAAATAGAAATAAACCCATTCTTTTCAGAAGCTTTGATATTTATAAAGCTGTTACTTTTCAGTTTTTCAAAGTTTTTAAACTTTTAAACAGCCTGGACAACAGCTGTCTCTATAGAATACTAATTTGTTTTGCTTAAATGGCTTATAAACACCTGATTCCAACTTTAGAAACTAATTAGTGAGCTAGAGATTTTACATGAAATGGGCAATTTTTTGATATCCAAAACTGTGCTGAATCTAAATGCCAACATTTTTTCTAATTATGAAAAACACAAAGGGATGTCATGGGGCTAGAAAGCATATTGTGTCTTAAACTGAGTTAATATGACAGGCAGTGTATCATTCAGCCACATATTTGCTTATTTAATAACACCAGAAAAACTCATTATTACTTCTGTTTTCTGGAACTGTAGAGTTTAGGGATTAGGAAGGGAAAAAGTTCTCACTTGGCTTTAATGGAAATGGTCTTGTAAAAATAATCCTGGACCAACACCATTGTTCCTCCCTTGATTTTAAAGTGAGTGAAAAGTAATCGAAGTCAAGAGCCTTCTTTTCACCAGGCTGCTGGTATCCTGCAGGATTTGACCCTAGGGACCCACCATGGCACTCATCCAAACCCAGGCGTGGATGCTCACATGGGTCAATAACTTCATCCAGTCTCCTGCAGCCACCCTGAAAACACGCTGCCCCTCGTCCGGCTGTCAGGGGCCAGCACCCCCCCAAGTCACTGCTCCTGCCTCAGCTATGCAGTGCTTGGACCTGCTCCACCTTCATTTGCTTCCAAGCTCTTACCTATGTGGGGCTTCCCCTTCCCAAACTTTTCAGTTTGTCCTTTGGATTTTCCTTTAACACACTGATGTGTCTACCCATGCTTACATTTTTGTCATCAAATTGAGTGACCTTCCTCCATCTCAGACAGTTCGCTCCTTTCATGGTCTTCTGATAGAATGACTTATGAGCAATGCTTGTTAAAAAAAGAAGTGTGGGGAAGGAGTCTTGAAGATATTTTTTTTTTCTGTTAGGCTGGGCTAAAACAGCTCCAGGGGGAAAGAAAAAAATAAATCCAGAAGACAAACTGGATGCTCTTTTATAATACATAGCCAGTGCCCCTTACAACACCTTCAGATTTTCTGTGCTGAACAAATTCTGACATAGAAGCTACACTGATTCACTAAAGTCTGAATTTCAGCTCATCAATGAGTTGATGCTACTGACTTATTTTGTGGTGGAATTGAGAAAACTTTTTGTTAATCCAGGAGAGAAGCAATTTTTATATAGCGCTTCAGCCCTGCTCCACTGAGGACTTGTTTCCAAGCCCAGTAGTTCCTATGGAAGCTTTGTCTTTGATTTTGAAGAATAAGATGATTCAAGGTTGCTAACTCCAACTTTGACAGCTTTTGAGGTTTCAGGATATATAGTTTATGGATGAAGCAAAACTGAAGTTATCAGATAAAATGAAACTACATCAAAAAGCCTATTTTCAGATTTGAAAGGTTAGCTTCAAGCTTTCATGTTTCTCTCAACAGAAATGACCAGAGATCTCAGAGCCTCGGTCACTGCCCTTCCTGAACTTCATCAGAACTGACAAATCTCCACAAGTTGCTTCAAATTTGACAAACCACATAATGCTGTGTAGTTATTCAAATATTCTGACTAGCTCGACTTGATACTTTTTGCAGGGCAATACTTCAGAGTACACAACATTCTTGTGGGATTATCGTTAGCTCAATGCCCCTGTCAATTTCCCTAGGTGAGAGACATTATAAAGCTATGAATGAGGAAGCAGAAAAAAATACGGAGAAGTGAAATGAAAGTCTCTCCCTGTGCAAAGGCTCTCACACTGCCAAAATGCAAGTTTAAGGAAGACAGGAAGACTTTGTGTCCCTTCCCTCAGTTCTCATTTAATATAAATAAATATAAATAATTTAAACATTTTCAGAGGTGTTCAGCCCATGTCTTCCATAAGCTGTCTTACCCACCACCTCTCCTGTGACTTAGAAATAACATTTTTTCAGTTGGGATCAAAACAACCAGATGCCCAGGAAAATTATTTTTTCATCTTATTTATAGTCTCATTAGACCAAAAAGCAGAAGAATTGGGGATGCAGATACTTGGTAGCTGAAAGGCAGGTATTGTTTATCACAGTTCGTGCCCATTTTCCAGTGAGGATTAAAAAGCCTAGGAGTCAGCTTTCAGAAACAAAAGAGACTTGAGATTTTCCTGGCTATTCTCGTACCTTTGAGAGAAAGGGGACTTAGTGATTTTGTACAATTCATTTCTGTCATGGGGCAAAATAGAAAGAAGATTGCAAAGACCTTGCAGACTCCTGTGGGTAGACTACGGGAAATCTATCCTGATATATAATTTATACTGTAGGAGTTCTGTAACACTAGATCTATTTGGAAACATACCTGATCAACTATCTCATCAAAGCTTGTTGAGAGAAACCCAGCCCTGACTCTGCCTCCAGACACCAAGGTGTTCAGATCAAAAAAGAAAAAAAATCAAATATTGCTTTTGTAAAATATTTTTGTATAATTTTAATTAAAATAACAACACCCAACTCAGCATCAGGCAGTACTTTTCTCTAAGACAGACATACCAATAAGAGGAGGAGAACTGCTGGAAACACAGTGATCTATATATACATACAGAGGGGAATAAAGTAAATTTGTTTTCTTTCCTGTCAGTTTTATAGATGCGCATCTCAAAAAAGAACATTGTATGATAGAAAGTTTTGTCAGGGAACTGACAAGAGTGCTCTAGAAACCCCTTCAGTGTGTTTATAAGGGCATTGCTGTGAAGCATTCCTTCACACTACAGAAATGTTTGTTGCAACAGTTGGCACAATATTTCAAATATAATGTTGAGCATTTTGAACACTAGCATCGAGGAAGCATCTTCCCTGTTTACATTCACCTATCATTCCACAAGGATCACATGCTTGCTTCTGAGCTATATATAAGCTTAATTCATATCTTCTTGTTTCAGGATGGGATAAGTGGGTGTTAGGCATAAAACACAACAGTGGCTTATAAGAAATTAAATTAAGAAGAATTATATAATCAACTGAAACTGGCACTTCTGTTTCAGAATTTATTCTGCTTCTGGACAGAGTATGAAGAAAAGTGCCAGTCACTCTATGTAGGAATTTTAAAAATGAATGTGCTATTTCAAATTTTATTTTTAAGCTTTAACTCTGCTTTAGCTCTCTTAGGGACAAATTTCCATCAGGTATGTAAGCTCATAAACCCTCTGATGGCGAAGTATATCTGAATGCAGGTTTTTCTGTTTGTTTGGTTTTCTTTGTATAATCCCACATAAATCATGTTGTAAAATGAAAGTACACATCTTACCACACTCAACTGAAATAAGCATGATCACATTATTCTTTTGTTCATCCACAGCAATCCACCTCATGCAACCTTGAGGGCATGACAGGCTATGGGGCACAATGTAACTGCCTCCGTGCATAAACAGTATGGGAGAACCTGTTTGTTGGTGGAATCATGTTATTATTGTTACAACATTACTGATATAAAAGTAATACGAAGCAAAAAACCCAAAACATCTATTTATCATCTTATGTGTGTAGTCATATATGGAGAAAATGAAATTAGGCCTACAGGCACCACATTTCTTGTTCATTAATTCCTCTTTGTCCGGCAGTGACTGCAGCTTTGCAAGGTTCTTCCTTAAGAAAGGAGCAGACAAGGACATAGTGTCTCTTCATTTACTTCTCAATGGAACTTAACATCTAATTTTGACCTGAGAGCTACCACTGAGCGGTCAACAATGACCCATGCACAGTTCTATGCTTGCTTTCTAGGGGAGGTCTGCAAAGCGTGATGAACATGTTCTGCCCATGGACTGGGGGTGCCTGTGTTCAGCATAACTCCCATCTCTGCCATCCCTGCCAAGGGACTACCAAGGGAATGAATCCAGGGAAGCATGTGGCATCCTGCTAGTGGTATCCCTCTTCACCACAAAACTGTGGTGTCCGTTTCCAAATCATCCTAAGATCATGCCTTTGGGAAAAACAGCTCCTGAGGATCAGTTCAGAATGTCATGTCTCCAAGTCTGATCTTGGCTTTGTTCTATTAATCCCCTTATACCTCTATGATATTTAAATAAATAATTTTCTATATACCTTATACCAAAAAGGCCTTGTCTTCCTCAGAGCTCTGCTTGACCCCCACAAGATGTGCTCAACCCTGACAAAGTTCACTCGTGATAGAAGACTTCATCCTTCCCCTCTATGAGACAGTTTTGTATTGACATCTTACAGGTCCTGGCTGGAGAGAGCAGATCCTTCTACAGGAGCACACATACTCATTTACAGTTTGCTGCAGGTTAGTGATTAGCTGAACTACGGCTATTTTCTGCTGAACTACTGATGTATATTACAAGATGCATAAAGCTGAGCTGATCTATTACAGCTGGGTTGAACTGGGTGAACTTAAAAATCAAAGAAAAAAAATGTGATGCTTTTGAACATCTGAATCTCAATACCCAAACAGCTGGTTTTAAATGTCCGCAGTTTTCTTAATATGTTGTATATTGCCTGTCTTACTTTCAACCTTTATTTTTCTGGCTTATTTGAATACATACCAGCTTCAACTTGTGACCTTTTTAAACTTTGATTCTGCCTAAAGGGTTTTGGGCTTTTTTCTCTCTGATTGACAACAATGTATGTTACAGGTATTTTCTCAGCAGTCACAATGCACACAGTATTCTTTGTGACTTCATGATGATGATAGGATTATTATTAAGAAAAATCAGTCAGTCAGGGCTTTAGACAAACATTTTACATGAGTGATATGGCTTTCTCACACCGATCTGTTAAAGTTGGCTCCATAGTTATAACAGTAAACGAGTGCAAGGAAAGCAAAATAAAGCCAAACACGTATTTGCTCTTTAAGCTTTCATAGCATCTTAGCTGCTGTATGATCTTTATTCCACCCAGGGATATAAAATGAAGCTTGTATACAAAAAGTTGCCATGAGTGCCTGAGAAGTGTGAGCTGAGCGATGACAGCCAGTTCTACAGAAAGTAGACAGTGAGCAGTTCTACTTTCATACTCAAGTGTTTGGTCTATGTATGAGCTATTAGATGGATATATGTTAGTGTCTCATACCATGACCTCAGAGGGAAGGCAAGATCACACAGGACATTTACAAAAGCTTCTCTCAGTGTATAATTTCTGCAATGCAGTCTGTCATCTTGATGAAATGCAGAGGATCAGGAAGAAGAAGTAAATATGTTTAAGGTGCCCTCTGATAATGCTGACAGATTCTCAATGACATCTCAGAAGTTGGATATGTCCTTCACCCTACCAGATTAAGACCTGCTGCTGTAAGACATGAAGGTTTTACTGGTCCCAAGTTGTAGTCTGTAGAACAGAAAATTGTTCAAAAATCATGAAATTCATTAAATGGTGTTACTCACTAAATATATTTCACTCAGGGTCACAGCTGAAGTGAATCAACCGGATTCACGATGATGAACCATAGAGTTTATTGCAGGTTAATGTCACAGAAATCCAGATACTGTTCAAGTGCAAGGGAAAAAAAAAGCACATCCATCCTAAGACTTGTGATGAAGAGCATTAGATAGTCAGTGCTAGAAAAATTTCTAAAGACACTGATATATCTAAATTCAAGGTATAAAATATTTATTAGAAAGCAGCAGTACTTGCTTTTCCTTGTAAATATCCTAAAATTATGCCACAAGAAATTCCCCTTGCCTTCAGATTAGCCTAAATACTAGGGATAAGAAGTGGTCTCAATGAGTGTTTATGGTTTCCTTTAACATTTTCATATGAAATCTGCATCTGATATTTAAATATCCCATTCCCATGGACAAGCAGCAGCTGTTTGACTTCATGCGGTGAGCAGGAAGTCCCTTTTAACAGCACAATACTTTGTTTATGTATATTAGATGCATTAGGGGAAGCCCAGGAAGGCTGCATTATTTACATGTACTGAAGTGTTATATCTGAGCATTGAGAATATTTTACTACATCAAGATTATAGCCTATGAAAAAGATTATCCTTCTTAATACTTGCAGGGAAGACTCTAGTGTGCTGGTTTTGGCTGGGATAGAGTTAATTTTCTTCATAATAGCTAGCATGGAGCTGTGTTTTGGATTTGTGCTGGAAATAGTGTTGCTAACACAAGGATGTTTTCAGCTTACTGCTGGGCAGTGCTTGCACAGCATCAAGCCCTTTTCTGCTCCTCACCCCACCCCATCAGTGAGTGGGCTGGGGGGGAACAAGAAGCTGTGGGGGGACACAGCTGGGACAGCTGACCCCAACTGACCAAAGGGATATTCCATACTACGGGATGTCATGCTCAACATATAAAGCTGGGGAACAAGAAGAGGGGGATGTTCAGGGTTACGGCGTTTTGTCTTCCCAAGCAATCGTTACACATGATGGATCCCTGCTTTTCTGGCGATGGCTGGACACCTGCCTGCCCATGGGAAGTGGTGAATGAGTTCCTTGTTTGGCTTTGTTTGAGTGCACAGCTTTGCTTATTGAACTGTCTTTATCTCAACCTGCAAGTTTTCTCACTCGTACTCCTTCGCTCCCCTCCTCCATCCCACAGAGGGGCAGTGACCGAGCAGCTGTGTGGAGTTTAGTTGGTGGCTGGGGTTAAACCACAACACCCAGACACAAAGAGAAAGGTTGGCTATCCAGACTGTTGAACTGCTTAGGATTACCCCCTGTTAAATCCTAAGCAGTTCTGGGCCTCGCACTTAAGTGCTTTCACTTAAGAGCTGCAGGACTGATTTTGAACTTTTTCAAATTCCCAAGATCATTTTTTGTCCAAAAAGAGTTTGGCAGTCCAGCCATACATCCTCTCATTCACCTCTTACGTGACTTTGTTATCCCCAAAACCAAAAAGTGAGTTTTGAGCAATAGTTATCCACTCCCTATTCTGGCCCTGCATCTAGAGCCACGTCTGCTAGTAATTCTTGCACAGCTATAGCAATAGCAGGCAGAAAAACACAGGGCCTCACACTTTGTCTCTCAGTGTACAACCAGCATTTGTATACGGACTTACTGTGGTAACTACAATTGCAGTACAACATTTGATACAACTTATCTGCTTTGATGGGTTGACTTTTTTTTTTTTTTTGTCTTTAGATGTGGTAGGTTATTACAATCATAAACATTTGAATGACCTTTTCACCACACACTCTACAGTTCCTCTTTGAAGAATAAATTCTAGTGATGTCTTTTTAAGAGAAGTCACCTAAGTGACATTAAACCTTTGAAGAAACCTTCCCCCCTTTCAAAGCACTGACTGATAACATCCCAATGTGACCTTTTTCCCTTCCTTTGAGATGCCAGAGGTACCTGAAAAGGCAGTTAGGAAAGTGCATATGCAGAACAGAGAGGAAAAAAAAAAAGAAAAAGTAAGCTCCATCTCTTACTAGCCCATGTAGATACATTTTAGGAAATATAGTGAATAAGTTTTCTGGAACAGCTGCAACACATTCCCTGGAGCAGGAAACCTACTGTCATTACAATTAATCTCATAATGTACGACACTAGGAATAAGGTAAGATTGCAATCTAAGGAAGTACCATGCAGCAATATTGGGAGACCTATATGCAGTCTTCCCAATGAGATACATATCCTGTAAATAATGTATTGATTTTGCTTAATAGAAGGCCTCTGGAAAAAATCAAGCAGGAAAGCAACAGCTGGATGTGGATAAATTGCTTCCAAATGAACATAGTGGGAAGGGACGGAGAGGGAGGGGATCCATGGCAACAGCTTCTTTCTGTGCTGCACCTCCCAAAATTAGAAAAACATTTTGCCCATGCTAGGAACAGGTGAATCAAAAGCTATGAAAAAATATTTATAAAGCATTCATCTCTGGAAAAGAGGATGCTACAAAAGCCAGTTTTTCTATAAAAAATACTTGTCTCTATTCCCAAGGTAAGAATGTTAATCCATGAGCTAAAGGAACCTGTTGCTGTGCCCAGATCTCAGATTGCGTCTGTTGGAAACTTGGACCTATTGAGATCACCTTGTGTAGACAACCACTGAGCTAAACATGTGAGTAGACAGCTTATTGCATAAAGATTGATTTTCTCTGAAAAGCCTTGCTTCTAAATAAATAATACTTGGCTTTAAGAAGGCTGTCTGGTCAGTTTATTAACAACATGTTACTGCTTCTGGAAAGAACAGAAGTGCAAAACAGCACTTAGACCTGCTGAGACAATGTCAATTAGTGCTGGGTCATTGCAGCCCAGGGCTGTGTATCAGAGTCAGAGAGACACAGTGTCTCCCCTCTGAGGGTAAACAACAAACCATGCACTGAGACCTTAGAGAGGAGATCAACAAGTACAACAAGATCAACAAGGTGTAGTTAGATTATTAATAATAATAGTAATTGATTATATTCCAATGTTTTGCTTAAAAAAAGGTAGTAGCTTTTCTCTGTTGTGAGAATAGTCTCTTAATAGGTACCAAATGAGCCAATATTAACAAAGCAAATGGAGAGTAGCAATTGTTTAGTAGGAGTAATAAGAGCAAAATGAAGGAAAGGCCTGCTCTACTATTCAGCCAGATGGAGAAACAACAGCTGATGATGCTGGGAAGGTTGGAGCATTTAGTATCATTTAATGGAGTTTTCACTCAAAGGGTTAGTGGCCTAACATCAGCGATAAATATACAAAAGCTTTAGGTGGAAAAGGCAAAGATCAGGTGATGAAATATCCAGAGAAATCAGGTGTTTATACGTAAGTGAACCTGATAAAGTTCACCTTAGAGTACACAGGGAGCTGGCTGAAGCAGCTGCCTCCGATGAATTTCCAGAAAACTGAGAAAGATCATAGAATCATAGAATACCAGGTCAGAAGGGACTCAAGGTTCAACTGGTCCAACCTTTCTTGGCAAAGCATAGTCTAGACCAGATGGCCCAGCACCATGTCCAGCTGAATCTCATGCGCAATGTTCGCTTTGTGAAAATTTTCCCCTTTGTGCCTAATTGGAATCTCCACAGAAGTAACTTGTACCCATTGTCCCTCATCTTTTCCATGTGACTCCTCATAAAATGGGAGTCTCTGTCTTCTTTGTAGCCACCCTTTAATTATGGGATCACGGTGGTAAGGTGTCCCCTAAGCCTTCTTTTCTCAAGGCTGAACAAACCCAGTTCTCTCAGCCTTTCCTCAGCAGGCTTCCCAGTCCTTTGATAATCTTTGTGGCCTTTCTGTGGACCCTCTCCAGCCTGCCCATGTCTTTTTCATATAGTGAGGAACAAAACTGAACACAGATGTACTGGTCTTCAAAAGTGGAAGAAAAATGACACAGGAAATGTCAGGTGAATCCCCACCCAGGAAAATGCTGGGACAAACAACCCAGCTATCTAATTTTCAGCAGCTAGGAGATAAGCAATAGCCCACATGCAGGTGTCAAGGGCAAATCCTCCATACTCTTAGCTTTGTACGCAGGGGGCAAGGCTGTAAATGACAAGTATTTTCACTCTACTCTTTTGATGCTGTTTCACACAACATTCTTCATAAGCACATTGGAGAAACACTGTCTCAGTGAAACAGTTAACAAATGATGCTCAGCTGGTCTGCAACCTGAGGCAAATTGATGAATATATCAAAAAACATTCACTAGGATTTTCTCCTGGGTTAGGTAATGAAGAGGGAATGTCTCTGTTAAAATCTGTTAGATGGACAAAGTGGAGCGAGGAAGTCAATATCCACTTTCAGAAGATACAATTAAAACAGAAATACGTCCCCTGACAAGAAGCAAACATGATGCTCTTCAGTGGGGACAAGGACAAAGCCCTTCGGTCTGGTGGGAACAATCAGCCACCTCAGCTGAGGAGTGGAAATCACTGGCTGATAGAAGAAGGTGGCTTATTTTGTCTAGCAGATCACAAGCTGAGCATGACTTACTCAAACTGCTGAGAAATAATGGAAGTCTGTACAGAGAAGCGGAAACGTGAATGTAGACATGCAGGAGCAATAATACTGTTCTTTCTGCTCATGCTCACCTATGGAAATATGCCTGGTCTGGGGCATTGCACATCTGGAGAGATGTTTACGGAGCTGAGCAGGAAGAGGTCAGAGAAGAGCAAAATGGAGAATCAAGAACCACTTGAAGGCACATGAAAGCGCTGCAATTCTTTATTTTAAACATGGGATAGTTCTATATCTTTAGCAATACACTAAAGGATGCCAGGCTGATGAAGGTACTGAATATTCATTAAGTACAGGGCAAGTAGGGAAAAGTCAGGAAGATTAGGCTACATTTTAAGGAACATTTTCTAATGATAAAGCACTAAGCTTGCTTAGGCAGCAATGGAGTCCACAGTAGTGAAGATTTTTAATGATATGTCAGGAGAAAAAAAAAAAGTGTTAGGAGTGGGCTACCTAATCCTGCCCTGGAGAAAAGGGGAAGTAACCCAAATGTAAACAAGCCCCCCAGTGTTCCACAGGGACATACTGATCATGCAACCATTTGTATCTTTTCTTTTCTCTCTAACCCAAAAGGAGCACAAGAGAAATATGTCATGCTGTACCAAACATTTTCTAGTATAGGCACATTAAAGATACTGTGACAGTAAGACAGGAGGTCAACTTGGCCAGGTAACAGCTGCTGTTGGGGCCAAGGGCAGCTCTCGAGGAAAGAGATCTGAAGGCAAGATGCATCCTACAGCAAGCAGAGTCCTGGCACAATAGAGAAACAGGCTAATAGCCTGGAGGGGATGAAAGCTGCAAAGGTGTGACAGAGACTAACTTGCCTGTGTGTCTGAAAGTGACAAGCTTTGAATCTGGACCTCTTTCAAAGGTAACATGAACAGTGATTCTTGTTCCTTTTTGGTTAACAAGAAACAAAATTACAGGTTATGACTTGTCACTTTAAATAAGCAATAGGATTATCAGGAACTGGTTAATGACGCTGCTGTGAGAAAACCTAACCAAGTGGTGGGTGACACATAATTCTGAAAAAAATAGAATAGACAAAAATGTCAAGATATTCAAAAAGTTAATTTTATCTTATATCCAGAATGCAAGTTTTCTGGGGCACTTCTCATTTTTCTAAAGTGTAACGACAGCACATCTGAGTTAAACAGGAAATAAATGGTTTTGTTTGGGGGTTTGGGCTTTTTTATTTGGTTTTGGGTTTTGTTCTTGGGTTTTTGTTTTCATTTTGAAGTGGGATTTGGAGTTTTTTCCTGTACATTTTTGGGATAGATGATGTAGATCCTACTTCTACTTCAGTGTCTTATTGTTCCTCTAACAGAAGTAGACCAGGAATGCAGTGATGAATCAGGTTCAGCATGTAGCAATTTTCTCTCAAGTACTTTATGAATAGTAGCTAGCTGGTTTCTTGGAAGTCATAAAAGGTTTGGTGGGCATGTAGTTATCCCCCTCATGGAAACATGAGTCCTAGAGCAGGGTGATGACGTATATTACCTGTGTTCTTAGAAAGTCATGAAAAACAGGGTAAGAACAAAACACTCCAGGTCATAGTCTTGTATTCGGATGACTAGCTCACATATTTGCTCTGAGTCATAAAAGGTAGTAGGAAGTAATTACTCAAGATCAGCACTTTATGCAGATAAGCACAGATCTACCTGTACTTATCTACTACTACCTGTAGTAGTTCAAAGGATAAGGCTTGGCTCAGATTTCAAAAAAAATTCTCTCTCATTGGAACAGCTGGTCAGAACATAATATTTGGAGGCTTCCTTTGTAGGAGGCTGATGGTCCACCTGCTAGAGTGTGTCGTCCTCAGCTGAGTCACAAAACCATATAAAACTGTAAACTAGTAGCTCCAGAGCAGTCTGTGAGAACTGTTTTGGATTAACTGGTCAACTGAATGTGCAAAATTTGTCTTTGGCAGGCTAGGGGCATGCTGTTTCTTTTCCACAAAGATAGATATACTTTGCAAAAGTAATTTTCTAAGTTGAAAAAGGGAAATTTTCATGTGGGAAAGAAAAGTTACCTAACTTTTAAATTCATCCTGTTCCACGGCTTTTACTCAGGCAGTTGTGGTCACCTTTTCAAAGTATCTCAAGACCTGACATGCTGAGCTTTTGAGAAGTTGGCCTCTGACACTGGCACCCAAAAAGACCTATCAGTAATTCTAGTGGTGAGTCTGCATGTTAAAATGTTACTACTAGAGCTCTTGGAGATGGTGCCAGGTAAAAGCGTGATTGACTGCTGATACTTTTAACTGCAAAAAGCAGAAATCTTGAGATTCAGTAACTGTAAGTTTACTGTAGATTTTGTTGCACATTATTTTATATTATTCTATAGCTTGATGCAACCAGCTATAACTTTTGCACATAAATCATCCCTGCACAGCATAAATCCAGAAGGAAATCCAGAATAAACAGAGGTGCAGAGATTGTGCAGTTCCGGTACTCACCCAGCTCCTGCAGACCCACTTACACACACTGCTCTCCATCTCAGCTTCTGTGTAAACATGTCTTGTTGCTATGACAACAGCTACATCAAGTGTTCCTTTCATTAAATGGTAATTTTGAGCTATGGAACACATTCTGAGCTGGGAACAAACATGCTGCATTAGCTGCATTCTTTATGATTTGAGAAAGGGCTGTTCTCCAGAAAAAAAATAATGGGGGCTTGGATGCTGGATTTTTATTTTAAATCTCTTGGCATTAAAGTTGCCCATAACATTTCTGCTGAAACAGTTTCTCAAGGAAAGGTTGAATCACTGATCCAAAGGTATCTTCCTTCAAGGTAAGCTGTACTATACACAAGGCAGATTTCAAGAGATCACATGTGGATTGCTCATTGGATGCTATAGACCTGCAATGCTATGCTCATTGTAGATGCAGCATCCTGAAGTCTTGGGAATCCACGGAGCTTTAAGAAGCTCAGTTGGATCCACAGTTCCCAATATTCCCAGTCTCTGTTTCTGCAGAACTGGGACTCCAGGAATGTGCATATCTTCTCATAGCCTGTGACTCTCAGATGATATGAGTCAGCTCTTGCATGGGAAACGCTAATTCAAGGGAAAACTGAAAAATGACACTGTTCACTGAACAGGGCTTGTTTTGTTTTCGTTTCTAATTCACAACTCATGTTAATTTAAAGTGAGTTTTTGAGGATGTTTTGTTTTATTTTTCTTTTTTGAGTCCAATTCAAAAGCGAATTTAAAAAATAAACGAAAAAAATGTCAATTAATGTAAAATACAATGTTCAATATGTCTTATTTGTCCTCGGCTTTGATCATTCTTTGGCCCTACCCACTGCACCTGCCCACCGAGGATTTCAACAACCTTCACAAGCAAAAGTGTAGTGTTCTCTGCCCATTCCCCCCTAGTGCTCTCCTCCAAGGGACTCTTTCCATCACCCACACACTCCAGCAGCTTTGATGTCATATTTATTTCCTAGTTGTCAATATAAAACATACAAGGTCTAGTGCAATATGTTGACAGGCATTAATTGCATTGTTATGATTTCATTTGTTAAAACTTCAACTTTATATCAGATTAGTCTGTGTTTAACCTGTAACGAATGTCAAGCTTACAGTTTATTTATCAAATGAGGTTTAAAAAAATGCAATTTTTAGCCAATGTCATGATGATCTTCCAGACCTCTGAAGTGTATCTGTAGTTTCTAAGATTTTTTAGGTTAAATTTAACATATCGGAGATCTCTCAGACAGGTCTTATGGAATGCCATATATATTTTTTCCAGTTGACAGTACCCACCTAAGATGCTAAAGAGCAAAAAACATTTCTTCTTATTTGTGTGGTAAAAGTAGAGCTGGATAGAAATTGTACCTAAGAAATTATTACCTTGGACATGTTCATTTGTTGAAACATAAATGATGCCATGCTGGGAGTATTTACCTGAAATATCAGACACCTTCGCTGAGCTCTTTACTTTCCCTAATTTCCTCCTTATCAGTTTCACTCCTTCCTTTCAGAGGGTCTGGAAAATTAGTTAATTTGAAGGAAGTGTCTGTTCTGGAAAGGAACTGTCTTCTGCTCTTCCCCTCTAAAAGTGATCAAGTAACCTCAGCCTACCCGCTCCAACCACCGTGTCCTGTACCCTTTCCTTCCATTTTACTTGTATCTTTCTTGGGAAAAATGAGTGAAATTAATGTGCCATGGTAACACACTTCACTGTGTTTGTCTGTTGGATCTTTGCATTTACCTGCTGTCTCTGTCTGTTTCAGATGTAAGCTCTTAGGGAAAGGAAATAATTACCTTTTCATTTTGCCAAAATGCCTAGCACAGTGATCGATTGCTACTTATGTGAGACACATCTTATTATTTTTCATGTGCTCAGAATAAGAAAATATACATAAATTTGCTTGTTTTGGTAGATTTTTAAGAAACAAACATAATTGTGACAAACATAATGATGATGATGTTTACAACAATAATAATAACTATAACAATATCAGATTTTAAGTGGAGATTTTTCACATCCAACTCAAATCTTCCTGTTAAATTTTATTAATGTCAATTTTACTGCATCCCAAAGAGACCTTATAATCCTCTAAACATATCTTGGACTCCTTTCATTGATTTTTCATGTTTTTCGTTCATTGTTGCATCACTCCAGTTCTGAGTTCAGTTGCTCACATCTGCCTTCTTATCCATAGGACACTCCTGTCTGCTCCAGCTACTTGTTAGCTTCTATCTGACAAAATTATTTTTCTTTCCACACTTTCTTCCACATCCTGTCCCTGCTTTTCCTTAAAACTAGTATCTGCAACTTGACATACCTTCTATAGGTCAACTCCAGTTTTCTGTCTTTTTTTTTTTTTTTTTTTCATTTTGGACTCACCTTTCCCTCATCTCCTTTACAAAATCCTTAAAGTTTTGACTATTGCTGCAAATGCTGCCATAAGTACCAATGTGTGTCAACACAAATGGAAGGTTTTCAAATAGCTTCACATTTCTGTCATCTTCCATTTTCTCTAACATGTATCTTCAGGCCAGGGAAACAAAATACCTACTTTACAGTTTTCTTCTTTTTGCCACTGCATGTTCCCCAATACCTTTTTGCTCTGGTCCTAAGAGAAAAATTTGTCTGCAGTTGATTAACTAAGTCTTTTTAAACTTTTGATGCTTAAACAAAAATAGAATATATCTTGGGTATCTTTTTTCTTTGAGTTGCAGTTCCCACAATACTCTCTCACCACTTTACTGCCTGTTTTTTACCTTTCAGTTTCTTCAGCTTTTACTTCAAGATGAGGTGTTCTGAGAGATTTCATTTTCCCAGCTACAAGACGACACACGTTTACGAAGCTAAAACACCTATCTTCCACAGTAGTGTCAGCAAAGTTAAGTCTTCAAATACCAGACAACTCTCCTACTGTCTGGAAGAAGATTTCATACCCACCATCAATCACACCAGTAGTTCTCTTTTTCTGTATTTATTATTTATATTCTTGGCTGAGGATTCATGACAGCTAACTTCTCTGTCAACTGGAAGACATGCAAACACTTGGACATTGTGACACCTAACACCATCGTGCCTTATAGCTAGGTAACTAGATAACAGAGCAGGATCTGTGGAGTCCTGGAGAGGTTTTGCACATGCACAGAAGCATATTTCAACAAAAAGGATCTTTGAGGTGGAAACTGATACAAGAGCACCTTTGGGATTAGGCCTCTAGGTTACCTGTGAACACTAAGGTAACAGAGAGGCACCACTACAGCTTTCTGATTCTCACCTGTGTTGCAGATCGATGTCTCTGTGCACCACTGTGCTCAGGAAACAGGCACTGAGGACTTGATTCAACATTGGATTAAAACCGTTGAAGAGTCTGTTGACTTAACTGGGAATGATACAGGGTCTGATTTACCTATCTGTGAAAACACAACCCTAATTATTCATTATTTTCACCATTATTTTATGATTAAATAACCCAGAAATATATTTATTGTAGAGAGTTTTGAATAAATCTCCTCAGACAAATTATCAGGAAAAAAAAACACCCTCGTGCCTTATCATCAAGCTTTTAAAATCTATTGCTTGAATAGATTCAGCACTAAAGCATGGGGAAAAATATCTTTCACTTGCTTTCAAAATGGATTAATGAAAGGAAGATTTTTGTTTAGGACTGGTACAGTTTGTTTTCTGCCATTAATCACTTTAATGTCCTAGAACATTCTGAACACATGCTCTGTTGTCTCTAATTGGCAGTGAGGCAACCTAATTACAGGAAGATACACCCAGAGCTATGGCACTTAAAGTGAACGCATCATGAGGTAATTTTGGAGGCACTTGAATGAAATGGGCTGAAGATGCAGGCCCACTGACTGGATTACATAGCATTTGGAAGACATCTTCACGGAGAATAGGGCCAGGAGAAACCATCTCAGTGTGAAGGGTATGCAGAACTTGTGAAAATATTATTTGAGCCACTGATCCAAACACAAACAAATAACCCCAAATTTTTAAGGTACATAAATAGTTCATTGCAATTTGACAGAATCCAGGAACAGAGAAGTTAAAACGAAAAGACTCACTTAAGAGGCATTTGTTTTTGAAGACCCAAACTATGCTTTGTCTCATAGTTCCTCAGATAGCCGCATACCTACTGGATACTTTTGCCTCTTAGCAGACTTACCTCCTTATGGTTTAAGGAGTTCTTGCATATGCCAAGCACTTGCCATCTTACATCTACAGCGTTTTGGCAACATTGCATCCAACCTTCAGTGCTGTTCACTGTCAGTGTTGATTGGTGAGTGGATTAACTACATGATATATTGGATTGAGTTGAACATAATTTTTGAGACCTCAAATATGTAATGTAATGTCTTACTTGTTCAGTTTGATGATGACACACATGATGCTATTACTGCATGGTACATCTAGTCAAGGAAGAAGCATGAGGTTATATTAAATGGCAAAAATATGAGATCAGAGATATATTCATAGCCAAATAAGCAATCATGTCCATCAGCAGTAGGTGGGTCGCCGTTTCTATTTGGCTCCTTTTTTTTAGTAGAAGAAAATATCACTGAATTGGAATATTAATGACTAATGAAGTACAATTAATAAGAAATGCCATTACACAGGTGGTATTAATGAGTGTACTAAATTTTTTGATGGTAAACTCCCCTGTGATAAACACAAACAGCTTCCATTTGGGTCACACTAACAGTCAGAGGTTGATTCATGTGTCATCAGTCAGCAAAGAGTTTGAAACTTGCTTTGATAATAATGGTGCTGGAAACACGATAGGTTTTAACCCCTTATATGTCATATTTCCACAGCTTACATGAATACATATATGTACCCTCCAAAAATGTTTTACTGCAAGATCTGCGGCAGCAGAACCTCACAGTTAATTTAACTGAATGGCTTAACCTAATGCTTTGCTTAACACATTGATATGAAATAAGCTGATATTAGTCCATCTATTGTAGCCAAAAGCAGAAGTGGCCTTGAAATGTAACAGGTCATCACGACTTCTGTTAAAACAGGGGAACTGGCACCTGGCTGACTTTCATTATTTCTCTGAATGTCTTGACTGACAAGTTAAACACAGGTCTATTGTGTTTGCTGCAGCCTTAAGGCAGGCACAGCCCAGCAAAGAGGAGCAGTACCCAGCGAGCAGGGGAAGAGTGTGGCTGGAGATTTTGTAAGTAAAACTAAATGTAGCTTTGCCATCTGTTCCAATGTGTAAACAGATTAGGGTTGTCATGCTTTTTATCTGGATCAGCTCATTTCTCTCCCATTAAGTCACTGATACGCTATGTAAATCCAGCTTTGCTTTGACTAATTTGAGTTTAGAACAATATCTTATCTTACTGGGCCACCCAGGCAAAAGTGATAACATAAAGGAGAGTGTTTTTCTTGTCCTGTAATTAACATTTCATAGCCTCTATCTGTAACAAATTATCACTTCAGTCTCTTCTGTTCCTGTATCCCAGCCTTCTCAGGCAATTTGTGTACTAGAGGACATTAATGCAAACGCAAACTGTTTGAGATGCTGTAGTATCATACCTGGACTTTATGACTAGATCTGTAGAAGCCATCATCCAAAAAACAGAGAAATGGATGCTTTCCATAGCTATAATATTCACAGAATTAATCCAATTTTAATATGGTGACTGTAATAAGCAAATGGTGTTTTTTCTTAGTGTTTAGAGAACAGCCAACTCTGTCCTATTAGTGGTGGGATTGACTATATTAGCCCCTAAAAATAAAGAGTTATTTGTCTTGGTCACTGCGATAATTTGACATTGCACGTATGAAAAGCTATTTTAAGCAGCCTCCAGTGGCTTTCTTCCAAAGGAAGATCCCCCCCCTTTTCTATGACTGACTAGCACAGTAACAGGCAAAACGTTCCAAGTAGGCAAAACACCATCTGATTTACTAGGCAAAAAATCACATCCTTTCCTAAGGTTTACATTGCATTCTTGTCTAGATGCTTCTTTAAAAATTAATCAGCAACCACTAAACAGGGCTAAAAATTCTGTGATATAGTCACAGGAAACTTCAGAATATTCAGTTCCTTCTAAGTGGCTTGATGTGCCAGCATACAGAAGACATGCCACAAGGAGATATTAACAGTGTAGGAAGTTCCTACAATCACCTTTCCCAGCTGGTACTGATGGGCCAGCAGATCAGCTGCGTTGTCTTTTCCCACAAGCTGTGCCTTGAGCACTGCTGTCACAATCCACAAAGGCAGGTTTCCCCTGTGAAAATCCCTTCTCAAAGGTGAATTAATGTGTTAGTTTGCCTTTCATTATGGAAGTCACCTTAAAATAGTCTTTTCCAAGTCAGCATAGTCACAACCAGCAAATTTCCAAATTTCTCCTTAGCCTTGTAACAATGGAGTGATGTCTTTTCAATGTTCAGCTTGAAAGCAATAGGAGATACTGCATATTGCTTTGGAATTTTTTACTAAGCCCAGCTGAGTAATACATCCTTCTCTCAGATATGTGCTTTGTAGCTCTTTAACCACCATCAAATTCCTCTTTGTTGAGGGGTTTGGGGATTTTATTTGTTCTAAGAATCTTATGATGATAGTCAATGAGCCCAAACACAGTTAGATAACACTCTTTTTATCTGTTAACAAAAAATCCAACATTCTGTGATGATAAGTGAGCCCAAAGATGAAGTGTGATTTTCCTATTGAACCAAGGGACAGTTGTAGTTCTGATTTCTATGGAGGGATTATTTTTCTTCTGCAAATGGAAACAGGTAAAATTTCTTTCCAAGAAATGCTGATAGCCATTGACTGATACACACTGAACTGAACACAATCCAAACCTTTAACAGAATGATACTATCAACTTTCCCCATCAGGAAAGTTGCCCGTGGAGATCAAGCAACTTATTAAAGACAGTTGACCTTTGATAACTGTGAACACTCAACGAGAAGATGCCATTTCATAGTAATCATCTTGATGGTGTACTGGAGGACTTAGACTATATATGTACCTACAGAAGAGAGGAGAGTCTTTTCTAGATATTATTCTGTATTCTATAAACACCACGAGATTTGTGGCACAGCTATGCCTCTTACAGGAGTGCTCTCAGAGGTCAGATTTTCATTTCCTGTAAGGTGCTATGAAGGCATGGTATTGTACATAAGAATTCAGACCCTGTCTTACTGAAGATTTGTGGTGTATTAGAGAAAAAACAAGTGAAAGAGAAAAACAGAGAAGGCAGAGAAAGTTATGCATGCAGCTTTTTATAGAAATGGGCAGAATATATTAGGAAAACAAGAAGAAAGGTTTTGGAAGCTGAGGGATCAAGGGGTGGTTGAAGCCTGGTCAACAGGAGAGTGTGATATAGAAAAGTTATATCAGGCATATTGATGGCAAAAGATCTTTGACAGTTATGGACTTAGCCATAGGAAATGGTCAGGGTTCTCTTATCACCCAAGTCAGGATGAGGAAAACTGTAAAGGATTGAAACTAAAAATGGTAAGAATCGGAGTTTGGGGTTTTGTGTACATGGGATTTTCTGATTTTCAGATACATACTTTGCATTGTTCTGAGATGATAGACAATAAGGTTGTAAGGAAATGAGTAATTCTGAAAATAAGGATGGCTTTATGTATGTCTCATCTGTGGGTTTTATCCGAGTTAACCATATACATTAATAACGGCAAATAATTCATCCCCAGTGAATTCTTGTTATTTAGCTATCAAGCCAAAATTTAGAAGATACTTCAGTCTCCGTAATTTTTGTTCTGTATTTATCTTTTTTAGATGTTTTCCTTTCACTATTCCTTCTTCTTATAACTTTAATTTGAAGGAATTCTACTTTCCCTTTTCTATACAAGGAAGAAGCATCTCAAGATCAGATGCATAGATGTTACACAAAAAGGCTGTGGCAAACCAAGTTCAAATTAGAGTTTCTTATAAGTGTTCTTGCCCATCAATTTACCATTATACTGTTCTTCTATGATGCTAACCATCCCTTTTTATAAAGAAATATAGAGTCAGGAAAGATCATTTCTTTGTATGTTTTGCAGCAACTTTGTTTCATCAGCTATAAAATCCCTGCCTAAAGGAAATTGGTGAGATAAATTCAGTGGCGTCAGGACTCTGCTTACACTACCTTGGACATACAGTTGCTGAAACTCAAGTGTATGAAATTTCCTCCCCCTTTCCAATATGGTCCCTACCATTATCCTTCAGGAATGCAGGCGAAAGGAAATAATGAGACCTATGTCTATATTTGGAACGCCATGCTACAGGCCATATCAAAAATACAGTTATATAAATAAAATACAGTTATTAAATATTATCATAGTCTCTGGGTCAATGTTGTATTTGAACACACATATCAGCTTACCAGTAGACAAGGCAACGTACTTGCCAGTGCTTTCCAAATAGGCCCTGCATGCCCATTGCCCACTGCAACTGCTACTCCTGGGATGCTGGGTATTGTGTTTCATTTCAGTCTGACAGCAGACCCACTTCCCAGCATCAGTTCAGTTAGGTATTTGTCCATCTGCCCTGCTGAGAACAATAACTGAACTGAAAGTCATGGAATGTACAGGACATATAGGGACAGTTTATAGAGGAAATAAATTCCCAGACCAAAACTAAACCTTGTGGTTCTGCCCCTCTCATCTACATAGTGAATCAGTAATTCTAAATCCTCTGAATACTCACCATGGTGAATACACATCATCTGCTGGCTCTGTGGATGTAAATAGGAATGGTTTGGGAAATATCATTGACGGTCACTATGGAAAGCTGAGCTTAGACACTGAGTCTGCTATAATTCTCCAGTCCCTTAAAAGACAGCATTACTACAGTTTTGACAAAAGAAGAACAGAAGAAAAATAGGTGACATTTCCCTTCAATACCATCCTGATTGACTTCTAAAGTGCAGCCAATTCTGCTTCTTCATACACCTTGGCACACCGTTAGACAGCAGCATGACGAGAAAATGATGAATTTGGCTGTTTGATCAATCAGCAAGAGATTAGGTTGGCCCACCTTTAGCCTAGTGACATGACTGCTCCTGGCTTTTAGTGACAGTTATTAGATATCTTATTGATGAGAGGGACTCAAACACTGTTTGAAGGTAACAAAAGGCGCTAACTTTCCTTGTAACAAACCTCATCTTCTGCTCACCTCCAAGAGTGCACTAAATTTGTATCTCTGCTGCATGATCTGCTTTGCTCTCTGGATAAACAGTTATTTTGATTTATTTTTTTAAAATCTATTCTAAGGAAATGTGATTGATAAAAAAATAAGCATACTTTTACTCTGCAGCAACAGAAATGCATGATGAAAAAACAGTGTAATTAGTTGGTACTACCCCATGACAGCTCTAGCTGTGACAGAAAGGATTCAGTATTGGTTGCTAGCTGGCAAGGGAGGAGTAACATTATCTCTGAGCTGACTAACGAGCTTTGATGTGTTGTTGGGAAAGTTCTGTAAGATTCTCTGTGATACATGGGAATCACTTGCAGTCTAGTGGTTGCCTAGGCTTAGTTCAATGGTGTTAATGTTACTTGTTTTACTCAATAATTGGACCAAAAGCTCAGTCTGTCTCTCTCCTACTGCTTCCTGCTTGTGTTCAGAGATGCCATCGCAACACACATCTGTGCAAGAAAGCTTATTCTTCAGTGAAGCCAGATGACCATTACACTTTGTGAAATTGAACTTAGATTAAGTAGTGAGTATAATTAGATTTCACTATATCATGCAAAAGTATTTTGAATTAGGAGAGATATATGTGGTTCTTTTATCTGAATCTCCAGTCCTGTAGTCAGCAGAAAGTACTCAAATAAATTCCTAAATTTAAGGGCTTGTTTATTTGCATGTGGAGTTTTAGAAATAATAATGCATGCAATTGATTCTAGTATCATGATTCACTCTCTCACCCTATCATGCCATCAGAGCACACTTGTTCCTGATTTTTGCTTTTCCTCCTTAGAAATAAAGAGCAACAAAGAAGTGATGAGCCCATAGTCACTTTCATACCAACTGTTCTGAGTTATTTATTCAGACATTAGCGAAATCCTTACACTCTTAAGGTCAGTTATTTGAACACAACTTAACCTAGAGCCAACTCTTCTTGTTCAATGAAAAGTGTTTTGAGGTAATCACAGGAAGGATATACTGAGCGTAATATTAACAGATTGACTCATGATCATGTCAGTAGCTTCAACACTTCCCTAATTTATGATGCTAAGACAAGAAACTGGAAATTCATATGCATTATCATAATATTTTTATTATTGCTGTTATTGCTGGGGTTTTATTAGCATTATTATTTTTAATAATAACCCTATACTGCTAAGATAATTTTCCCCATGTCAATAGCACTCAAAACATTTTTCAGGTCTGTGCAATATTCCGGCACAGAATATACAGAAAAAAAAGAGTGGGGATGCTTGAGAGGAATGACTTCTTTAGGCAAGTGAGGCCAGAGACACTTCACTTAGAGGTATGCAAGATGATACGTAATATTCTTACTTACGCTCTAGTTCCAACTGAATCAATTACCTTTATCCATTGCAGAGGTTTGATGAGTGTGCATCTTTCTCCAACTATACCTCACTTATTTCCTTCTTTGACTGGCAAAAATTTCTTGCAGATTGGGTTATTATTAGTACAGTCTGTCTCTAGTTGTCCTTAAATGTCTTTATTCAACATGGTAATTTCAAAGCTATACCACAGAAAATTAAATTTTCTCTCTTACTTTTTCCTATAATCCTGGTGAGTTTTCTGGCCAGTTATAGCTGCTACCATTGCATTATTGTTGGTTGCATTTGCACCTGTTCCCAACAGCAAAGCAGGTGTTGGGGGCGTGGAAGAGGAGAGAGAGACATGGGGGGAAACATGCAGATTCCTCAGGGCAATGTATGGGAAACGGGATCTTTCTCTTCCTGCCACAGGATTTCTCTTCTCTGCTCTGTTGTGGTATAGGACTCCAGCCTTTAATATACTGTCCTCATACCCTACTGACACACTTTGATCACCAGAGGAATGCACTGTGTCAGCCACTCCTGTCTTCCCTCTGCTCTCTTCCTGTGAAAGAAGAGGAGAAAGAAGGGACCTGGGCAAGATCATGCTTCTACTGTAGGAGGACAGGAATACATGCAGGCCAGCTACTATGCCGAAGGACATCACCAGAGGGAAGGGCTTTCTGCTGCCACTGTGGCAAATGGGATGAGAAAGAGAACAGCTTTTGGTTTTTGCAAGGGCTCTCTTCCAAGACTAGCCAGAATCCCCTGCTACACCTGAGCATCTCCTTTCATAGCAAACATATCAGCAACTGACTGCACAGACAGATGCTGAGGGTAGTGCCTGGGCTATAAAAGCCCACCTTCTGTGACCCTCAGCCAGCTTTACATGGACTGAACCCACCTTTCATATAGTGTACACTTGAGCACGATAGGGATTGCAGTGCAATGGGTGATACAGGACTATTATTCTGATGGCTTATTTTTCGAGGGCTTCTTTTTTCCTCAGGAGGAAGGGTACCATTCACATACCATTACACATTTGAGTGGCAGGAGTCCTCAAAAGGGACCAAAATTAGTGAATCTAGTGCCAAGCAGTAGAAGAACTCTTCTCTAAATGTATTCATGGAGTACAGGAAATATTTTCTGTGTTTCTGCAGCCAGCTTTATTTCTGATACAAGACAAAGGCTTTGTAAAGAGTCTACATTGCCTGGCAACAAATAAATAAATAAATACCAGGCACACTGAAAGTGAATCTTCTGTGGAAGCTGTGCTGAGAGTCATGAAAACAATCAGGGGGTGAAATGACAAGTAATTAAGGAGCAAAGTATGAAAGCCACAATGTCTGCCAAAAAGAAACAAACAAACAAAGAGCTGGACCATTGTTAAACACTGTTTGGATTAGAGCACAAGATATGGGAATTCATTCAAGGAAAAAGAATGTGACTTTCTCCAGATAAAGCAGCTATTGTTGTAGGATGGGCTTTTTTTTTTCTTCCTATTTTCCCTGACTAATTCTTGACAAAACAAGGAAGCCACAAAAGCTGTGTTACAATAATGTCCCTTTATGTAACATTTTCTCCTTCTCTTTCTCTACTGAGGAGTCAAGGAGTTTGTGCATTATGCATTTTACTTCAAAATCTCCTCACATAGGGTTACACAGAACTAGCAGTAATCAATCTAAATGAAGGCACCTTATTATCATCCTCAGGAGGTCACTGCTAAATAGTCTTTTTATTAGAGCTGACAATTCCAAATGTAACATCGGGCCTCCAAAAAATGTGTGCCAAATTTGTCTCCCTCGTTTTACCAGAAAACATATGGTGTTTGGAAGGCCATACAGATCATCATTTTTTTACTGGAAGCAGACATGTTGTTGTAAGAGAGATGATAGGTCAAGTGCACATGGAAAGACCTTCCTGTTCCTACTGGCCCATCCTACTGTAAGTAACAGGTCATGCAGCTACACCAGTTGCCTGAGTACCAAGACAAAGTAGGAAAAAAACTAAAATTTTGTGCTGCATTTTCTCCCTATTAAGAGCCCCATAAGAATTAACTGCAAACAGATGGGTAGTTACTAGCAGTCTGTAACAGTTTCAACTTGCATACATTCCCCTTCAGAGGGAAGGACATAAGAAATCCTGTATAAACAGCATAAAAAAGAAATAGAAAGAATGCGCCACTGAGTTTGTCCAGAGAGCACCACCACATTCAGAACTGTAACAGATGTAGCTACCACTCTGTGCTGGTATGATGATTTGGAGAATCAACCTACGCAGTAGCTGTACAAGGTTATGAATGCTTCAGCCTAGATTCAGAGACATTTAGCACCTTATAGCTCACTGAAATGAATGAGGTGTTCATACTCCTAAAACTTTGTTAATCTGATCTGTCCAATATACTTTTGTCAAGCAGTCAGTTTTGAGTATACAGCACTTCTCTTTGTTGTCTAGCATTTAGTCTATAGTTGCAATGGCTTTACCTATGTTAGTAAATAATGCAGCCCAATAGGAATGGATTTGCAGAGCCAAAAGGTGGCTACTGAAAACAAAGTGAGCTTTATTGAGAAGCTTCTTCAGATTAGCTCTAGAGAGAAGCACAGGGGACTGAATTCCCATTTGCAGCTGGGATACACTAAATTTTCTCCTGGACACATCATCCAGCTTAACTTCTTCCAAAAGGAATCAAACTTCTGTGCTTTGAGACCGCTCGATGATGTGAACAAGAACACAGTTGAAGGGGGCTACTGGGAGATTCACATCCAAAATGAATGCATGATCTTCACGGAAACTATAATGTGAATGTTCCCAAGAATGCCAACGTGGATCATAAACAGAGTAGTGTTAGACCAAGGTGGCAGACCAAGGTGGCTCTACCATCAATCCATACATGCTGGAGGATAAACGAAATCTTACAGGGGCAAGGTGGCATGTGAAGGATCACTTGGCTGTGGTAAGCATGCCACCTAGCAGGAGTCTGTGATCATCTGCTGAGGCTTACTAGGAGTTACCTGGTAGGGAGGCTGTAAGATAAACACAAGCCCTCTGTTTTTCTGCTTCAGGCATTTTGATCAGCTGAAACTGAGGGATAGCTGCTCTGAGCCCTTCAGGCAGTAGGGAACCCATGCATATGGCTCCTATGGCTTCCCACAAGCAGAGTTAGCTGGAACGAAGGCAAGTGAGAGTTTGGGAAGTTTGGAGACAGGACTGGGTGATCAGAATGTGTGTTTCTTTTATGATGATACGCATAGACTTGCACTTAATCTTTAAGTACTGAGTGACATTTTGTTTGCTTGTTCATAATTGCTTTTGTTTCTGTCTCATTCCTCCCACCCGACAATACCAGACTTCTGAGGAGTTATGGGTTTGCTGGTGAGAAAGGATGTGCTCAAGCAGTATGGAATGGAGCCACAGAAATGTTCTCAGGAGGCTAAGGGACAATTGGTGCCTTCTGTTCCAGTTCACTGGCAGAGTCACAAGCAGCTGGTCTCTGCCATAAGTGCTGTCCAAGAGGCTGAATCGCAGAACATGGAAACCTAAAGTACACAAGGAGTGAAGTGGATGAATTCCCAGGCAGCAGTCTGACTCATGGCCACATCAAAAAGCCTGGATAGTCTGGTGGCAGGCAGTTCAAATACAAGCAACCTAGGAAAAGTTGCCAAAATTAAGAACATTTTTAGCATTGTTTCACTGAGAAGGATGGATACTGCCAACTTTGCTAAACGTCTTTTCCAATGTATATACTGGTACAAACACATCAACTCACTGAAAAAACTCTTCCTATATCTATATCTGGATACATAAGGCCCTCCTTCCATGGCATTGGACAAGATGTTCTATTTTTTTTCACAAGTGTAGGTCCCAAGGTTACACATCCTTAGCTCTTTTCATAACAGGCACTTCAGTGGTAGAAATTCAGTTTACAGCATTCCAGAAGCAGCTCCTTGACAGATAAAATGTCTGAAAAGTCTGCCCTTGTAAATTTATCACAAGATCCTGATACTTTAGATCTGTCTCTATACAATTCACATCACCTTCCTAAACTGATTTTAAAAGTATTTCACCCTATTTTAATCCTGAGTGACACTTTTGATTGGTAATTTTGGAGCGCTATATTTCAGGAGGCATTAGTTGGCAAAAGCTCTTTCAGTAACATAAAAATGATAGGACGTACTTAGCTCAGAGAGAAAACATTTAATACTGTTCATATGGTTAAACTGAGGCTGAGCCTCTGTGATTACTATGATCCTGCCTTAACTCTCACCTCTCAACAGCGGTTTTCAGTTCAGGCCTTTTTGTTGTCACCCAGCTTGTGCTGTTTACTAGAGCAACTTGAAAGTAACGTGTGAATAAACCAAGTCTTATCCAGGGTGAAAACAAAGCTGAGCTCAAAGTTTTGTTGAAAGAGAAGTTTCATGACTTATTTTTAGCTTATGTGTTTGCATTTTCTTTTCACAAATAATCCCATTTTTAGAACAAAGAATATACATTATCTGTAGTTGTGTGTTTAGCTTCATGAGCAACCTTATCGAATCCAGTATTTACCTCTGTGACTCAGTCTGCAGGCTGTTTTTTCCTGTCAGAGAAAACGTACCTGTTAATTCTGGAAATGTGTATTATTTATATATTCTAAATCAACAGATTTTTTCTGTTACATATGTCCACATAGATATGCGTATTTTAACATGCAACATTCACTTACACACAACAGCTGAATAAAATAAACACTACCTTAACTGTAAATAATTTTTTTGCCATGTAACACAAATTAATTTTGTTCCATGAGGTAAAGTCACACAATTCAGTTGGGGCCCCACATTTCTGTTTCTTTCATTTGTCCGAGGAAATGCATTGCATGGTGGAGCAAGGCAGGTATCAGACATTCCGAGGTCGCCTTGTCTGAAGTGACCTTGACTTTCCACCATATGGTTACTTTGCATGGAAAGCAAGGCAGAGTTAGAAATGCTGCTTCCAGAGAAGCTGTTAAATTATTTCTAGGGAGAATCATTATAAGCCAAAGCATTTTCAGAACCAAACACAAGTCTCAACTTTAAACCAAAAAGCTATTAGAAACCACTCAAAATATTCTTCTCTCTTTAACTTTTTCATGCCCAGCAGTCTCTCCCTCCCACGTACATGAACATGCACAGACACATGCGTGTATACTAACTATACCACACTAAGGGAAGAAAAGATGACAACAAAGCGCCAATTGATTTTTGCCTTTCTCTTGGAAACTATTTTGACAACCTGGTCTTCTGTGTGCTACACCAGTTTAAGCAAAGAGAAATCCTTTCCTACCATGGATCAGATTCGGAGATCTGCAGAAACATGTGAGGGGCTCCCTTCTCCACTCTGCCGCTGGTTGTTTCGCTGCCTGTGTTACTGGCTGTGTCCATCCCACACTGAAGGAGAGCCTCCCAGCCCTACCAGACATGTGGCATGATGTGCCTCCTGTCTGCTAGCCTGCCATGCACTGGTCTGCCTCACATGTGACCTCTGCAAGGGTGACGCCATGACATGGTCATGCCTGTTGCACTAGTCCATAGGAGTTCGCCTCCCCTCACAGCCTCTGGCTGTTTTTGCAGGTTTGCTGTACAGCATACAGAGATCACCCTCATCCAGAGGTCAGCTGTGGATGCCCAGCTGAGAGGTGGGACTTGGCAGTGTGAGGACAGCCAAACACTAGCAGGACTGAACAACCTTCACACACAATCTGGCTTGCATCCCACCAATTCAGAACAGAGACTGAGCTAACATATGCCTGTCTGCACCTAACTATTTAGACTATGGAGGCTTTACCCCTGGGAGCACTATCCATCTTCTGAGCCAGGTAAAACTAAATTAGATTTTGCTAAAAGGAGAAAGTGCTTTGTCCTATGAATACAGACCATGTACTGCAGCTTGCCAGAAGGGGTAATTTGTAACAGAAAGAGCCCTAATCCAAAGGATAAAGAGCCTCCAGGAAAGAAGCCTGTTCTTCTAGCAGATGAAAATGTAATGTAGCTTGTCATTGATTTGTCATAACAGGAAAAGAAAAAAAATCAATAGTGGGAAAAAGTTTCAAACAGGGAATTTAATTTAGATGGGGAAACAATAACAACACTGAAAATATTTGTAT
This sequence comes from Falco rusticolus, assembly GCF_015220075.1. Classification (NCBI taxonomy): domain Eukaryota; kingdom Metazoa; phylum Chordata; class Aves; order Falconiformes; family Falconidae; genus Falco; species Falco rusticolus. The sequence goes on from NC_051191.1 coordinate 65,602,242, forward strand.
CCAGCTGGAAATCAGAGGTGGCTTGTGATTGAATCAATGTAATGAAATGTAATTTAGATGGATAACATCCAATATGTATAGCTTAATTCTACAATGTGCCTCAGATCCTCATTCCTATGCTGTTTTGAATGTCCTGAAGATCTCCCTTCCCATCTGGTGGCTCTGACTCAAACCATTCCTCTCCTGTGTACCTACTGCCATGTTCACAATAAGAAAAAATTATGAAGTCAGCTTCCAAAGAGGAGCTAATGGACCGGTAATAGAAGGACTACCAAGCAGTTTTCTGTCCATATGCTGAAAATGTTGGCTGACTGTTGTGTGTTAACCTGGTTGGCAGCTTAACCCCACAGAAATGCTCACTCACTGCCCCAGCAGTATGGGGGAGAGATTCAGAATGATAAGAGTGTGAAAAATCATGGCTTGAGGTAAAGACAGTTTAATAGGTAAAGCAAACGTGGCACATGCAAGCAAAGCAAAACAAGGATTCATTCACTACTTCCCATCAACGGGCAAGTGTTCAGCCATTGCCAGGAAAGCAGGGATCCATCAGACATGACAGTTACTTGGGAAGACAAAATGCCATAACTCTGAACATCCCCTTTCTCCTTTCTCCAGCTTTTATTGCTGAGCATAACATCACATGGTATGGGGTATCCCTTTGGCCAGCTGAGGACAGCTGTCCCGGCTGTGTCCCCTCTCAGCTTGTTATGCCCCTCCAGCTGGCAGGACAGTTTGAGAAACAGAGGTCTTGATGCTGTGTAAATACTGTTTAGCAACAGCTAAAACATGGGTGTGTTATCAACACTTTCTTGTCACAAATCCACAAAACATAGCACCATATGAGCTACTGTGAAGAAAATTAACTCTATCCCAGCCAAAATCAGTACGCTCCCTTAAGATATGCATAACTGCCTTCAGGAGAGACCCCTCAGAAAATACCAGTTCCTTGTATAAAGACTCATTCTTCAAAGTCAGTGAATGGAAGATCTATACCTGCTTTGTAAGTTGGCCCTTTGTGCTTCAACCTCTTAATGATGAGTTTCCTTGCAGACATGTTTTTTCCATGAGGCATTCAAATATGTGACACTACACCCTGTGTGATTACCCTGTGTTCACAGCCAGCCACTAAGACCTGGGGTGATGACACATCAGCAGTCTTGGGAATATTTCTGCTCTCGCCACATATATATCTTGTTCTGTTCCAGCATACCTAGAAAGGAAAAGCAAACAAGCATTTCTGTTTGTCCTTTGGATCACACCTAGAATATTTTGAATGTAGACACATACAACGACTTTATAGTGGGTTAATAAACAGCTCACAAACACTTCAATTCCTAGCTAATCAATGGCCATGAAGGCTGAGGGTGTTAAAGAAAAGCCATTACACTGCCTGCTGCAGTGCTTGCAGTTGCCTCCAAGACACTCAGAAAATGCTCATACTTGCTCTTCAGCATTGTTTTATGTTTTATAAACTGTTTTTCCAGAGGATAAAGGGTTGAATTAATAATGTTTAAAGGTGCCTTTATTTAATAATAGGAAATTGCTGGAAATTAATTCTTAGTCACTGGTAAACACACAGCAAATAATCATAAAGTCAATAGCTGTCAGATTTTCACAGAACAATCACAATGTCTGCTATCTGTGGTTTATAAGAAATCTTGTAAAAAACCTAACTTTCCCAGGTTTTGTGTGGAATAAGCTCTCATTTTAAAAAAGGTACACATGACAGTATGGCATCTCAGACTTTTTCGGCTTTTTGAATGGAATAAAAATAATGAGTAAGACATAATCCAGACCATACCCTGTTATTGACCCATCTGTTTTCTAATACACAAAGGGTAAGTCTCTTTTCATGCCACAGACAATTTTTCTTCAATGTTTACGTAAAACATATTCTCCAAGGCAACTGCTGTTCACAGATCCAAAGTGTATTCACAGTTTCAGAAGTAAACAGACACTGCTGGCAGATATGCTAGAAGAAGGATTTACTTTATGTTCTCACAATTAACCACACAAACAACATCAAAGAATTATTCCTAGCTGGATTAGTATTAGTATTACTATTGCTATTATTATTGTTGTTGATGATGATGCAGAAAAAGAATCAAAATGTGGATAATAAGGCATCTGTGTAAATACAATACTTAAAGCCTTCGAGTGATTTAACCATCTCATTTACACTTGCAGATATCCAACACATATGAAACCCAATTAAATAGATAATGACTGCATCTAATAAACTTTGCAAAGCCATTGTGCTTGTTTACTGCCGTTGTCTTTGAAGCAAATGTAATTTGCCATCTGTATTTCATCCGTCAAATTTTCAGGACAACCCATACCAGAATTTCAATTGTATGTATCTGAACTTACACAGCATTGTACCAGTCATCATTTTTTTCAGATGGCAGATGTACATTTGCTTTGGTACAGTAACTGTACATACTTCGTCGTAGTTCAGAAGATAAAGTAATTATTTTGTTAGCTAGTTTTTGACAGAATGAAAGTGTAACAAAAAAGATATAGATAGGCACAGCCCCAAATCCAGCTCTGTAGGATTTGTTGATAGAAAAGATACAGTTCACTGTTGTTCAAGCTTCATGATCCAAAACTGTAAACAGTATTTCCTGCTATTCTTATTATATATAAGAAGAGAGGAGCAAGTGCTCACAAACTGCAAAACTTTTCACACAGAAATTGCACTGAAACAAATGGCAGTTAATTAGGACCAAGCATCCTAATATTTTCTTATCTTCTATATGCAAATAGCCTGAAATGGGGCAGTGACCCTAAATGGTTGGGGAAGAGAAGGACTAATAAATTAGTGTAGATCTACAGACAAGGCAACAAAAAATGTATAACTAAAGCAAATTTCATTAAGAAAGATAAATGAGAAAAGATATTTGACTTTGAAAATACTTGTGAATGAGGACTTCTTTTCCTTCCTGGGCAATGCTTTGCCTTATTCTCTTATGTAAGGGATAATTAATTTTCTCTGTTAAAACACTGTCTTAGACAATCATGAATTCTATCTCAGAATACCTGCTGCTTAAGTTACATCTGAATGGATGGACAGGCATGTGTTACCTACTGATGTAAATAACTTGAACAGACCAGAGTAAAAATAATCAGACAGTGCATCTTTACTAGGTCCCATAAGAGGTCAAAGCATGGTAGTTAATATTCTGGTTATTTCTGCATTGGAGAGGTTAATACCATACTATTGCTTTAACTCTGTAACTGGAGACAGCAGAGTGACTTGTGGAACCCTCTGTTGAGCCTTCCAAGAAGTTTGCTAACTGGTTCAAGTGGTACTGTCCACTGATTACATTGCTTCCAGGCTACTCTTCCACACACAGTGCTCATGAAAAAATATAATGTGAAGTGTCCACATCACCAAAGAGGCTAACCATAAAGTCCATTGGTCTCACAAGGTTAAATTCAATATACGACTGTTATATGGGGCAATCTTATCTTGTCAGTGTTTTAAGAAGATAAGTATCTTGCATCCCCATTTTTTTTCCTTATTTGATCTGCTTTGTTTAAATTCTGAGCATTCAAAAAAGTTATGAAGTCCTGGCTGCTTGCTGACCTACAGCCTCATTTTTGTGTTTTTTTATTTTTATTATTTTTTCTAGTGGACATTTCCAGGCTCCTTCTGTGTTCTCTCATAGCCAGTTGTTCACATGAGTGTTCTGAATGAAATATTCAGGCAAGTAATAAAACGGTTTCCACAGAGAAGCATCCAATATTTAGTAGCAGATAGCTGAGCTGCAAGATAGCATTTAGATCACAAGTTAGTCCTAATGATGTGGCTGCAAAGCTTCACAGCTGGAAAAATTTTTGAAAAAATATTCAGCTGCTAGTTTAACTGGTATTTAGATTACATCTGCTGGAAAGAGCAAAATATATATATGAAGGAAAAGTCAAAATTATCAGTTCCTCAGGGATTCTAGCATTCTATTTTTCTACTCAAATTATGGATCCCACAACACATGTCAACAATGTCAATAAGAGCTTTTTTTTTTCTTTTTTTTTTAATGAGTTTGGCTTATGTGCAGAATTTTAATCCATGCAAGGGTCAGTCATGAAGGATTTACCATCACATTCAGTTCATTGATTAAGATAATGCCTCATGTTATTATGGTCAGTTTTTAACAGGGTATAAAATACAAAAAATTCTAGTTTCAAAGAATGTACGTCTGTAGCAAAACCACAGAAAGAGCACAAAGCTTTAGAAAGTTCTAAGGATCATTTGGTTATTTTAAATAACTTTAAAAGTTTGGGGGTTTGTGGTTTGTCTGCTTTGGTTGGGGTTTTTGGTTGTTTTTCTGTTTGGGTTTTGGTTTTTTTGGTTTTTTTTTTCAAAAAACCCCAAAGAATTTAAAAGATTGTAGTGATTATAGAGAGTGTATTTTCCAGTGTATGGGGAAGTGAGGGGAACAGACATAGGACAGGTAGATGGGATTTATTTTGTAACAGGCAGTTTTCCCTTATTCCTTTTCTCTGGAGTTTGATGAACATGGAAATGTCTATTAAACAAAAATATACCCACTGTATTTTCTTTTCAAGCAGGGTCATTCTGGTTTATTAGTCTACTCAGGATCTTCCATTTCCCATCGTGCATCTTCCCCTGCATTCTGTCTTTGGGTGGTCACAAAACTTGGACACATTCTCAAGGCAGAATAAATGAAAGAGTGAAGAGGAAAGCTTAAGAAGGCATCAGGCCCCTCTCTGTCACTGTTTCTCCTTCATCTCTTTGTCCTATAAACCAAATACGGGCAGCCAGAAATAAACTGAATTATTTTTGCAGTTCACCCTGTCCAACATGTTGAGGTTTTCTTGGGATAGCTCTTCAGATAATCGCACTGACCACTTTAGTTTCCTTTGTCATTATTCATCATTATATCATACTGCCTATATTCATTCCAGCAACTTGGGACTTTCCTTTAACTTGATTCTGCCTCCATTACAAGCTGAAATCTTGTTGATTCTTGGAGAAGTTGAAAACCCTTTAATTTCAGAGATAGCTTTCCCTCACCAGACTGAAAGAGCCAGTCTCACTATCTTCTGCTTTTCTTGCAATATCCATCTTTACATCCACTCATATGCCCATCTCAGTTGTCCAGTTGTTGCCAGATGTATTTAGAAAATTAAGTTGCTTTATATGTATAACTCCTTTCTTTCTAGTCCCTGTTCATTGGATATCTTCCTTTCCAGCACAAAAGTTAATGAGGAATTAATTAGATGTATTGACTTGGGTATGTCTGCAAACCAAAAAGCCAGAACGCCTGTTTTGGATTGCCTTTAAGAATGCGTGAAAAGGCATGATGCTGAAGGAAGTCCTCTGCTCTGAAGAAAACCCTGATCTGGTTCTACTCCATATCCTGAGAAATACTAACAGACACAAAACATGGCTTTTTATAAGGACATTTTAAGCCTGCTCTCAAACACAATGCTGTTATTATAATTGTGTGGTGCTGGAAACCTCAAAATTGATTGAGGGCTAAAAAGCAGAACAGGGGACAAAAATCAGTGCAGTCACTGCAGTTTACTCAATAGAGCAATCCAGCTTTACTGAGAGGAAAGAGCAGATATTATGTGTATATATATATATATATATATATACACGTACAGACTTTCTCATTAAATGCTTGTATCATGCATCACAGTAAGGACCATAGGGGATGACGAATTCCATCAAAATTTAAAACACGTAAACTTGATAATCCACAAATGAAATATGTTATCTAAGAGGCTGGGGTCCACTGCAAAGGGTTATTAAAACAAACGCCTGAAGGGTGTTTGCTAACCTTCCGGTGGAACATCTTGTAATGTATGACTACGTAAGCTATCATATATTTCTTAGAAACTACTTTGATGACTCCTTTTAATAAAGTAGCCATTATGCAATGTGAAACATTCTATGTAGCCTGTAAAGGGTACTAAAATGTAAGCAGTGCCTTCCACAGAGAGGAGTTTAGATCTGAATTACAGCAGGTTTAATGCAGTGCCTGACAGAACAAGTCCAGTGATTAGCTCTTTCCTTTCCATTTTTTTGAAATTGGTATTGTACTCAAGAGGAAATTGAAAATTTTAAATTACTTTTCACTGTCACCTCTCAAAATGTCTCTTCTACCCTGAATTCCCCTCAATTTTAAGCTACTAATGGGATGTCTCTTTAGAATAGGATTATATTTAAATCCATCTCAGCCCCCTTACATCAGTACTATCAACATTGCTAAGTCCTTTTAGCAAGTAGTTTAATACTTTCCAATGATTCTGTTATAGCAATTAAATGTCCCTGATCACTTACAACACTGCAGCTGCTTTGGAAGAGTGTTAGATGTAAAGGAAAGATAATGTAGCACTTTATATGTGGTAATGCACAGCACATCCATGAAATAGGCACACAGAGGAAGTAATGTAGAAGGCACAAAACCACAAAGTGCCAAAGTCCCCAATACCAAAAAAGATTCAAAGGAACTGAGGCTCAAAGGCAGAGTACACTTGAAAAATCAAAGTTTAACTGTGTTTAAAAGTATTTAAAGTTTAGTGAGGTGTACAAGATGAGATTGTGAATAACACCACATCTTTTAATACATAATTTCTCATTTTCTTCAACACTACAGTTCCCTTTTCTATAATTCAGTGCCTTGGTCTCATCTAGATAAGGTTCTTCTTCTATTTAGTGACATGGAAGAGGCAATATTGTGATGCAGAGTTCACACCTGCTTACAAACTGCATCTTAGTCCTACCTCCCATTGGCTTGAGCTCTATTTTCACCCTTGTAATTGTCCAAAAAAAATACATTTTGTAGACATCCATTCTCCCTTTTTTTAATTATTGTTTTTTGTTCTTTTGGCTAGCATTAGTGCAGGTTGCATTAAAAAAAAATATCCAGTGACTGGTGTCAAACTAAGGACATACTGCAGACCTTATCATGATAGATGCTTATTTCATGCTGAACACAATGTCTCTTCAACTACAGCTCTTGCCAACATATTTACTCTTCAGATTTAAATACTGCTGCTCTGCCAAAGTATAATAAAAAGGCTAACCTAATTAAATTACACAGAAGTTCTGCTGTTCAGATCAAACTTCCAGTGATAGTTGTCCTGTTTGTTATATGAGTACAGGAGTGCTCCTGAAGGTGGTTATCAGCAGGGTTAAAAACCTTTGGATTCAATTTGCAGTCGTGCAAGCTTCTACCAGAGAAAGCAGAATGTCTTTTAAGGTGCCTAGACAACTTCGTTTCAAAGGTCTAGCTCTTTAGTTCTAAAAAGAACTACCATTTAAGTGTTAGTGATTTTGTGACCAAGGCGTACTGTATGAAAAGAAGCTATCTTATGCAAACACATTTCTACTTAAATGAAAGAAAAATCAAATTTACCTTCTCTCAGGGAAGGGCACGATTTGTTATGGAACATAAAATGTTTGTGAAATTGTGGAAAGTTAAAGTAACAGTCAAATGAATCAGCACTTTTTGCATTGCTGTGCTTCCTAAATTATTAGGGGATTTTAGGAGAGACCCTCAAATGCACTTTATTTTATAAGTGTGTGTGTTTTAAGCCTTGGAAGGTATCTCATTAGCAAATCAGGACTGTGACATAGAAATGATTCAGTGGCTTTTCAGTGAAAGATGAATTCTGAATACTTTCTAGAAATGAGGATTTTTATAATACCTTTTCAATGCATATGGCTTTCATCTCTCATTTCTCTGCATAAGGACTTATATACAGGAGAAACCAATGTTTCATCTTTCTGAAAATCCATGATGCACCTGAATCCTCTTGTGCCTCCTACAGATCCTCTGACTTTATTAGGATGGAAGGAAGGATGAGTACAGCAAAATACAGAGTGGAAGTTTTAAAAGGAATACTCTCTCCTGTAGTAAATCAATCAATAGAAAGGTTTTATAGTTCACTGAGCAGAAAAAAATTGTTACATTATTGTTATGATAAATCCTACTCATTTAAGTAATTTTCTATTATACCTTAGCAAGAGACAAGATAAAACCTCAATTCATACATTTAGTTTATACATGCTTTATGATTTTGATACATTTTCTTTAACACTTGGGAACACCTCTCATTTTCCAAAAAGATTTTGAACAGAATGAAAAGCATTTCATGCAATGAAAGTACATTCATAAAATGTTGCTATGCAGTGTTTCCTGTTTGCTGACAAAATTCCTTACAAGCAACAGAAAAAAGATAAAGGCACAATAATTTTGTAGGATATGGTTATGATTTTCATCTTTTAAGTGTTGCTTTCAGAGCTCTTTTTCTACTCCCTGCCATACTGGACTGAAAGTATCATTGACAAAGCTGAGTAAAACTATCTTTTTTTTCCCATGTATTTTTAGTTGGGAAACCTGATGTTTTTCTCAAGTTTGTTTAGTTGTCATGTTCATACTACACAACTAAACACATACTGTGAAATGAGTAGCACATTTTTGCACCTGTCCCAACCTAAATTTCTATTATTTTTGCTGATTTTACCAGAAGAATCCAGCCCCTGACCCCACTTCTTAACCATCTATCATTTTCAGAGAAAGGAGTGGTGAAGGAGAGACATATACCTTCTCAGCGGTTAAGGGAAGCTTTTTTTTTTGCTTGCATGCCTATTCTATGGGTTTTACACTGATTTGTAAAGTATAAAAATCATACTGTTAGCATACTGTCTGTATGCTATGGATATACATGCCACAGACAAGTGAAACCAAGGAATAGACACCAACAGACATCACCTGGTCTTATACAAAGACAGGTATATACTATGTATCACAATCTCCCTTATACTGTCCTGTTTTATGCTGCTCTTCAGTTGAGCAAATTGCTTTAGACCAGCATGCAAGAGAACAGACAAGAGGCTGCTGCCCAAAGCACAGGCTGTTACATACTCTAGAGGAACCCCAAAAAGTAGTCAAAAGAGATTGCAAAGCTCTGAAAATTCTATTCCCACTAACTCATTACATCAATACTCCTCAGGATCAAATTAATCTGTTGGCTTCTTGAAGCATACAAACACACTGCACAACATTGCTGTTTCTATTGATGCATTTCCATTCATGCTTTGATAGAAAATGTTAATATCTTGTGAAATATTGTATTTGAGTAAGGGGTATTCCCAACATGAAAAGCTGAAAGGTACCAATCTAGATGTTGTTCAGTGTGGTTTCCTCATTTTTAAGCACATGAATCTTTTTGTTAAGCACGTAAATCTCTTCATTCATTTCTAGTTTAAGTTTAGCTGTTTGCTAATTATTAGTTCATAATACTGCACAGCCTCAAAACACTTAAAAAAATCGAGTTTGAATTCAGATATAATTAAAGCAGAAGGTCTGAAGATTTAAAATATTTGGGAAAAAATCCTGTAGAAACTACCAATCATATTTAAAAATTGTATCCCATACTGTTTTCTCTTTGGGGTATGAAAGATAAGTTAAATCTTTACCTTCTTTGTCTACTTTCAAATACCTATAAAGCCAAGTAGGTATTTGAAAGCAGACAAAGGAAAAAAGGCAGTAAAGTCCACACATACATTAGCCTGTGAGATGTTTGGTTTATTTAATATTATAAGCATATTCACTTTGAGTTAACACTATGCTTTCTGCAAGTACTCACAAATCCTAGACTAACAGCACTACAGTTTATATCTTCAAAAATAATTTCTGTCAAAAGGCAGAGAGCTGTACATAGCTTTCTAAAGTGTGCACGTAACTTTCTAAATGCAAGGTCTCCTAGCTTTTAATGACATTTGTGGTCCTAAAGCATTAGGATTTTTCTGAAGATGCCAGCATGTATTCTTAATATGGCTAAAGATAGCACCCTTAAGATAGTTAAGATACTTAAGACAGTTATCCTTAAACCGCTGTCATGGTTTAACCCCGGCTGGTAATGTCATGGTTTAACCCCAGCTGGTAACTAACTACCACGCAGCCACTCACTCACTCCCCTCTCATGCAGAGGGATGGGGAGGACAATCAGAAAGGAATGCAAACCTCTAGGGTTGAGATAAGAACAATTTAATAGGTAAGCAAAAGCTGCACACACAGGCAAAACAAAATGAGGAATTAATTCACGACTTCCCATGGGCAGGGAGGTGTTCAGCCATCCCCAGGAAAGCAGGGCTCCATCACATGTAACTGTTACTTGGGAAGACAAACACCATAATGCCAGATGTTCCCCCCTCCTTCTTCTTCCCCCAGCTTATATACTGAGCATGACATCATATGGAATGGAATATCCCTTTGGCTAGTTCGGGTCAGCCGTCCTGGCTGTGTCCCCTCCCAGTTTCCCCTGCCCTCCAGCCCTCTGGCTGGCAGGGCCCAAGGAACTGAAAAGTCCTTGACTTGGTATAAACATTACCCAGCAACAACTAAAACCATCAGTGTGCCATCAGCATTGTTCTCACACCAAATCCAAAACACAGCATTGCACCAGCTACTAAGAAGTAACTCTATCCCAGCTGAAACCAGAACAACCACACAGACAGATATGAAGATTTTCTATTTCATAAGCATAGTTATCTGAAAACCAATTCACCATATATATCTCCATTCACCTCATACAGTCTCAACTGCCAGTGCATTATGCAAGAGATATAATTTCAACACACTATGAATGACATGTATATTAATGTAAATCAGGATCAGTACCAGTATAACAAAGCTCTCAAACAGCCACCATTTAGTTCCTAGCCTTAGAAAAAAAGACTGCATTTTGAAATTTTATTCTTTGTCTTGAGATGTTGTGCAATATCCATCACTGACATTCCTATGAATAGACTGCATAAACATCTGCCAGAAATACTTTAGCTGCATTTGATCTTGCCTTGGGGCAAGCAATTGGATTAGACATCTTTACAAGGCCCCTTCCAGCCATGTATTTATGACTCTCTGTATCTATATTTCAAGCTTGTTGAATACTAATCGGCAAATTTCCTGTATGTAGGGCTTCAACAGAATGAACAAAACTGTTACAGACCCGATTCTAACAAGCAGTTCTCCAATACTGAATCTTAAAGCTGTTTGAAGCCTATGGGTGTAGGGATAGTAAAAAAGGAATTCTGCGGGAGATACCTTGCTTTCTTTAAAATATCATTGCCTACACCTTCTGTCACATCCTCCATATTAAACCACAATGTGCAAAACAAATGTTTTGTAACTACCACTGAGAAAGGGTGACATAGTACCTCTTAATGAGTAAGGTTCTCCTGTCAATAACAATGACACTGCATCTTTCTAAACATATATTCAAAATAAAGCTTTTGTAGAAGACGAATCTGCTAGAGTCACTTTTTCTGAACTCCAAACAGCTGCTGAGCTATCTTGAATACACTTTTCCTCAGACCCATTATTAACTTTACTGATCCTCCTTTGCAAGTTGTTCTTACAGCAACTGTAAGAGCTGCAGTATAGGAAGCCTGATTACTTCTCACACAGAGGTTGCTCCCTACCAAACCAGACACAGCAGCTGCTGAGGTTTGTCTCTAAAGGTGGATAGATAGCTTTTAGATGGGTATGATATGTACACTGAGAATACTACAGCCATATTGCTCAGACATGACTCTATGAAGTAAAGGGAAGCTTTGACAATTAAAAGACAGCTTTGCTTTTTGTTGCCTTTTTTTTTTTAATAATAAACTTAACCTTAGACCACTGTGCAAAGATTTTTTTTGTCATTTTCTGATTTCTACAAGCAGGGAACTGGAACAAAAGTAAATGATGTATGCAAGCAACCAAATCAAGAATAGATCCAAATCCACATCAGTAATTTACATATTTTCATTTCTTACTGTAGTATGAACTCACATAGATAAAAATAAAAGAAATAGGGTATTCAGACTCAACAGAACACTTTTTCCTGACTGATAGGCAGCAAGCCAGCAGTCAGGAAAAATATGTTAAGTACACTAAGTTAACTCTGATGAACCGGCTTCCTTTGGTTGACTGCATTGTCGTAGACTGCAGCTGGATAAACTTATTTAACAAGCAGATAGACACATCAAGTCTGATTTAATTGGATTTAGATCAGATACATGAGGACAGCATTCATGAAGGATTTTTTTTCCCATTAATTCCTGGGGCCAATATTCAGAAGTTGAGAATAGCAGAGAAATATAGGAGAAAATATGATTTCTAGAAAAGTAAGAGAAAATATGGGAACATTGGGTGACATTTTTTTTAGAAGATGTTATATTGATCCCATTGAGGTAGATGGTAAAACTCCTATTGACATAAATAAGAACATTTTTTTTTCCCCAGGATATTTAGCATAACCTACTGAAATAGCTGTTTGGAGCAGAAACAGGAATCCAAATTTTCCATATTAGAATTCAGAGCCTTAACTATTGGGCCAGAGAGAGATCAAATCAATGTACTCCCTCCTCCCTGTCTTTGGTCCAATGACTCTTTAATAATTTCAAGCAAAAGAGAACAGTTTTGACTTGCTCATTACCAAACTGAGACAGGTGGAGATTCAGGTGAGAATTATACCTATTTTTTCCCACAGCCTGCTAGTTTCTGAACTACTTGGAAAAAAACTGAGGAGCCAACAGCACATGTTCCTTTGGTGACTTGGGCAGAGCTTGGCTCTCTAACATAATCTGAACAACTCTGAAGGCATAAAGCCCTTGGGATGAGGCAGTGAGAAGAGCACCTCTCCTTTATTTCCAGCAAGGATTATCTGTGTTCAGTCCTGAGATGCTTCTGGTCAGGCTGAAAGCAGATCTTCAGCATCAGCAGCTTTGATACTCCAGGGTGAGGTAACAGATATACAAGATCTAATGAATAATTTTTGGTGGTAGACATCCTAAGGAAAGACTATGTCCCTTGCTTGAGCTTTTATCCCCTCAGTTCACTTATCTGTGAAATGAAGATTATTTTCATCTTTCGAAAAAAGTCATGAATGTTTTAATGTGTTTATTTAGCTATTTATTTTTAGCCTAGGGAAAAACTGAAAGAATTTTACTTAGAACTCTTGTTCTTGCCTTTTCATGCCTTCTTTACTTCGATTTTTGCTTCTCTCAAGATAAATTGGTGTCATTTCACTTGTTCCTCTCCTGCAAAAGACAAATTACATCACTTTCTTTTTATTTCTTTGCCTCTTTTAGCCCAGAGAGATTCCCCAGCTTCTTAGGCAAATCATATTATTTGACTTTTTCTTTTTCCTGTATGCAGTACCTTTATTGAGATAATTTCCAAAAGACAATAGGTTGTTATCTTCTCTTTCAGAAACTAAGTTTTAATTCAGATCTGTCTTAAAGCTGCTGTAAAGTTCCTGAATAACTTTAATATACATTGAGTTAGGATTTAAGGTACTAACCTCCGTCATCACTTACATCAGAATAACAGCAGCGTTAACAGTACTGATATATGACAAAATTTGTACAGATAAAAATCCACTTTCATTTATATCAGAGGACTTGCATCCTCTCTACAGTGAAATGAATGCCTCTCCAGCTTTTTTTTCTTTACTGCATTATCTTTTTTTCTCTAGTATTGAATTTGCATTTTTTCTTCTAGATCATTATTTTTTTCTGCATAAATTTTATTAGGCTCTGGTTCTTCATTTGTATACTAGATTGATTTTCCTAACCTCTTTGCTAGCCTAAAATTCTGCATTCACCCTCAGTTGAAAACAAAAATTAATTTATTTGTAACCATGTTTCAGCTAGGCTTATCCCCTACCTCCTCCCCTAAATCTGCTGAGAACATGTCTATTCTATTTGCTGTGGAGGCTGCAAAGTGCTACAGCACAGCACATTGAGAAGACCCTTAAGTTTCACACAGAGAGGTTACTGTTATGAGGAGTTTCAATTTGGTTTGGCTGCTATTCACTGTTGCTTCAAAATGTGTTTGTGCAGCTACACTACAAAAGGGCAATTCCAGCCAATAAGAGAAAAGTACTAATATAATCAAGTAAGATTATATATATTCTGGTGTTTTCCACTGTTATTAAAAGACATAAAAGAGGCTGATTATCAGTTCTTAAAGGTAATGTGCCGGCTGATCCATTTCTTCAAGAGCTGGTACATCTGTGCCCTGCTGCTTTTCAATCCAGGAATCACTGACAACTGCATTCGAACAGGAGAGACTCATGGTTCAGGGAATTAAGGTGGTAAACACCATCCTGACTGCAGTGGGTAAGAAAAAAAAATGGGCAACTTTGACTAGGAGAAGATTAGACACCATTTTGATTTGCAGAATGTAATTAGACTCATTATGGATTCAGTAAAAACTAATTGTACCTGACACATACTTAAGGTACTCATGTAGCTGTAGCTGTTCAAAGATAAAGGCATGAATACTTTTCAGCTGGGTATCTTCAAACCTCCTTGTGCTTCACACTATGAAAAAGTACTCCAGCTCCCTTTTAGCTGGAAGTGTTTTTCTTTTAAAAATAAAATAATCTCATGCTTGTGTGGAAGGATTCACAGAAACTTACTCTGATATCTTCTTCACTGGATTAGATTAACTGTAATCAGCGTGTTCTTTGTAGGCATCAGCTCAGAATTTTGGAGCAAGAACTTAACTTGCCTGGGTGCCAGGAGGGGGTAGATGAGCTTCTTTCTAATTAGAAAGTAGTTAAATTTTTCACACATAGTAAGTGAAAAACTCTATAATAAGTATATAATAATTTCCAGATTTATTTTTTAAAAAAATGGCAAACAAACCCACATATATTAATGTAATATGTACATAATTGATAGAACAATGATAACATAGGATTTTGTAAATTGATAGCATGCCAACAACTTCAAATTATTTAGTCTCGTCTTGGGTGGTATCTGGAGCCTGAGGCCATGAGCTCTTAATCTTTGCTGGCACTCTCTGTATTCAGACAGCTCACAAAGATTATAATTAAAATAGATTGCACAATCATCATGAAACCACAATGTTTTCCACTCCAGTGCTGAAGCAGTTAATTCATAGTGCCCAGCAACTAAAAATCCTTCTCTGCAAGATTTCTGAAAGCACGCTTAAGCACGCTTGTCCTTCTTTTCTTCCTTTACAAAGGCGGATACCACAATTTCACGTCAAGTAAGTAAGTGCTAATGTAACTCTGAAGTTAGAGCCTTTCAGTCTTCTATAGGAAGGAGATCCCACAGGTTTTCTGTTCTTGGCTGTAAATCAGGACACAGCTACAGCTTGTGAAGTGGGCTCATCTCAGTGCTTTTGGGAGCTTTCAAAGCCATGTACAGGCAGGGCAAAGACCTGATAAGATATGCTTACAACAGAATACTTCTCAAAAAATATCCTGGCTTCAGATTCAGGACAAATACTGAATATGACCCCACATAGTGCGCGTTTGCAAGAGATGTTATAGTGAGAAACACATCATCTCAACTTGAGAGGAAGAGACAACCTTCCTACTGAGTCTTGATGGAAAACAAGACCTCCAGAATCATTCCAGGAGCATCGATCATTAAGAAGGAAATTAGGGAATGTATGAGACCTCCAGCACTGGTAACTAAAACAAAGCCTCGAGTAATCATGTTTCACGTGTTCATGGGATAGTTTGTTGGCTTCACATTGGTTTTCCTTTTGCTACAGCTCTTCCTCCTTTGCTGGAAAGAAAACAGGACAGAGAAGCAAAACAAGATTCAGCTTGCAAATTAGTCCAATCATATGTGAGGATAAACTGAACAGCTCTCCAGACTCCACATGTACTAGGTTGCTCTCCACTGATTATAATGGGAACTAAGATACCAAGCTCCAATGTGTGCCCAAATGTAAACATTTTAATTTATGTATTTTAAACTTCAAGCTGAATCCCACCAGGAGTGTCACCAGGAGGCAAAAGTTGGATCTAGGGAACTACAGGCCTGTCATTCTGACCTCAGTGCTGGGGAAGGTTATGGAGCAGATCATCTTGAGTGCTATCACAAGGCACATACAGGACAACTAGGGGATCGGGCCCAGTCAGAATGGGTTTAGGAAAGGCAGGTCCTGCTTGATGAACTTGATCTCCTTCTATGACAAAATGACCTGCCTAGTGGATGAGGGAAAGGCTGTGGATGTTGTCTACCTGGAGCTTAGTAAAGCCTTTGACACCATCTCCCAGAGCATTCTCCTGGAGAAACTGGCTACTCATGGCTTGGATATGTATAGTCTATGCTGGTTAAAAAACTAGCTGGATAGCTGAGCCCAAAGAGTGGTGGTGCATGAAGTTAAATTCTGCTGGTGACCGAAGTGGTGCTCGCCGGGGCTCAGTATTGGGGTCAGTCCTGTTTAATATCTTTGTCAATGATAAGGATTGCTTGCACCATCAGGAAGTTTGTAGCTGACACCAGGTTGGGCGGGATGTTGATTTGCTTGGGGGCAGGAAGGCTCTGCAGAGGGATCTGGACAGGCTGGACAGATGGGCTGAGGTCAGTTGCATGAGGTTTAGCAGGAGAAGTGGCCGGGTCCTGCACTTGGATCACAACAACCCCACACAGCGCTACAGGCTTGGGAAAGAGCAGCTGGAAAGCTGCCTGGAGGAAAAAGACCTGGGGGTCAATAGCTGAACATGAGCCAGCAGTGTGCCCAGGTGGCCAAGAAGGCCAACAGCATCTTGGCTTGTATCAGAACTTGCGTGGCCAGCAGGACAAGCGAAGTTATCATCACCCTGTACTCTGCATCGTTGAGGCTGCACCTTAAATGCTGAGTTTGGTTTTGGGCCTCTCACTACCAGACAGATACTGAGGTGCTGGAACATGTCTGGAGAAGGGCAACGGAGCTGGTGAAGGGTCTAGAGAGTAAGTCCTGTGATGGGCAGCTGAGGGAACTGAGTTTGTGTAGTCTGGAAAAAAGAAGTCTGAGGGGAGATATTATTGCTCTCTAAGTTGTAGCAAGGTGGGTGTCGATCTCTTCTCCCAAGTAATGAGTGATAGGATGAGAGGAAATGGCCTGAAGTTGTGCCAGGGGAGGTTTATATGGGATATTAGGAAAAAAATCCTTCACCAAAAGGGTTGTCAGGCATTGGAACAGGCTGCCCAGGGAAGTGGTTAAGTCACCATCCCTGGAGGTATTTAAAAGGCATGTAGTTGTTGCACTTAGAGACATGGTTTGGTGATGGACTTAGCAGCGTTAGGTTTGTGGTTGATGTGTGTAGAGGAATGCAGCAGTGGGTTGATTATCATTGATAACATGCAGCTGTGGCCTTGCCGTGAAGGCAGTGGGTTGGTTGACATGGACGATGTGCAGGTGTAGCTTGTTCCTGCTAAGTAGTTAAATAGCCCTGAGGACCGTGGGAGAGGTGGTTGGATGGAGGAGTGGGATGGTCTGGCTTGGCTGCAGGAGGAAACAGCATGGAGAGTAGAATCTGACTGACTGTAAAAGCCTTGTTGCAGCACACTGTTTGTGCTGTAACAGATGTGGATGATCTTAAAGGTCTTTTCCTACCTAAATGAATTTATGAAATAGAAATATTATCTTTCCTGTCTCTTCTCTCCCTATTAATTTTCCTGAGAACTTCACACATGGTATATCACAGCATGATACTGTATGAACAGTATGAAACAGGTTTTTTGGATTCAAAAGTGTCCAAAAGTATGCTGTGAAATTAACTCAGAATTAAGAAGCAGCCTTGCCATGGCTGCCAGGGACTACTGATAAACTGATGGAACCATGTACTTCCAAAATAAATTGACAGTATAGTTAGAGCTCTGGAAATCTCAATTTAAACATGCACAGCTACTGTTAATTTTGTATATGCTAATAATTTTTTTAATTAGTCTATGGTGTCAGAATTGGATTTTGATACATCTTTCTGTTAAAATGTGTGCAAATAAAATATATCTGTGGTTTATGATTGTTCTGTTATGTTTTTGTCTAGCAATGGTTTATAAAGACAGAACCCACAACAGCAATACCTCAGCAGAATTCTTGATTACCTTTCTTGAATACAATTTATGAGAAATAACACATGACACAAAGTTCATCATTTATGGTGATTATATTGACTCTGGGAAAAATTAGCTTGCTAAATAATGACTGGCTGAAAGTGTTCTTTCTGTCTCTGTCATTTTTTATGCTTTAAAATGTAACATTTTTTAACCTCTTAGACTAATAAGCAAAGCAATCTAGATACTCCTCACTCTGATTTGCCTGAATATAAAGGAACAACCCCCCCCCCCAGATATAGGAAACAATTTCACAAAGAAAATATATACTAGAGTTCTTGTATGTTTTTCAGCTCAGTCACAGAAATATCCCTAACAGTTCTCTTTCCTTTGTACTAACTCCTAAGGAATATGTGCTAGGGCTAGAGGGGGCTCCAAGACTGGTTTGCGTAAAACCCATAACAATTCATATATTGTTAAGGGGGGGGGGGGGGGGGGGGGAGGGGTTGGAGTGGTGGACCGGAAGGTTTGCATGAAAACACTGAGAGGACACTGCTCAGTGTTCCTCTTACATACAAGCCTTTAACTAAAACTCACCTGTTGTTTTGCCTGCATGGTGAAAGTAGAAATAAAAAGTCATTCTGACATGCTACACAGTAATCTAACACTTTCCAGGAATGCAGCCGCTTGCGTCCTTGAGTCAGGAACATATTTTCAAAGGCCAGTTAAGGTATTACTAAAGCAGTGGCTGAACTTGGTGTTGAGGGCTCTTCATAAAAATAAGACTTTGGCTTTCTTGATAATAATGCAGGGAAAACACCCCTCACCATGGCTGCTCTCATGAGAGTCATTTAATGCCAGGACCCATGTCTAACAGGCTAAACAGACTCAGGACTGTGCTGGAGATATCCCATCTGATCAGTCAGCTAATAGATTTACACCATGTCATTTATACACACCTAATTACATCCTGACATCCAGGCATCAGTGTTCATGTGAAGATCAGTGCCTCACAGCTCCTTCAGCCCAGGTACTCCTGAGATGGTGGCAACGTTCCATACTGGACAGTCTGACTTAAACCTGACCCAGTATCACTGCAGACCTCATCCTGAGGATTACCTCCAGCTGCCAGCTGTTCCGTGCTGTTGATGTTACTTTTAGAAAAAGGATATTATTTCTTGTTTGGTTTCAGCGCAGCTCTGTAGCAAGTATTGGTTTCAAGTGACTTATCCTAGGAAAAATAGAAGTTGACTAGGACCCTTTTTTTTCCCATTATTCATTTTCCAACCAGCCAGCCCCTACCTTTCTGGTGTTTTAAAAATATGTTCCAGCTATGATTAAAGGTTTCTTTGTTTTGCCTTTCATTTATGTCTCTGCAAGACTGTAAATGCTTTTATATGAGAATTGTAAAGCATTGAGCATGCATCTGTTTTTAAGCTTGGGAACTATTACAGTCATTAGCTGCTTCTATAATTTGCCCTTTTTATACTAATACTTTCTCAGCTTGAAGGGCATATTGCTTGTATATTGTTTCTTTGTGCTTTTATGTCTCATTTACCCAGAGTGGCACAGCGGGTTCACCAAATTAAGGATTAGACAGACAATGGCCGGGATACTTCTCCCATCTCTTTCCTGCAAATTTTCACAGATGCAGCTGAAATTTTTAAGTTTACAGAATGTGTAAAGCATACTAAAAAAAAAAAATCTGTAACAGATAAAAGTTGAAGCTATATAGCTGTATATGGTGTATATGACATAATTTCTTTTACTATTTTCTTTCCTGCTTTTTAGTAGGACGAGAATGGCTTATTGCAAATCTAGCTCCCGCAAGTAGATAGAACAGTGTTTTGCATCAGTCTATGGGTTATGGGCAGATTATAAAATTCCAAGTATAACTTTTTATGTTCATGTAAACCCCGTTTCTGAACCAACGGTGGCCAGAGCAGCCCACTGGCTGTACCCGTAGCACTGCCCCTCCTCAGCTGTACTCAGACTACCAAAACTTTTCTGCAACAAGAACAGATTTGACACAGAGAAAAGCTGATTTTTCTTTTAGTCAGGACACTGTTGAACAGTGAGGCTCAGTGAAGCTTTCTTCTCTGAGAAAAAAAAAATATGCTGTATAACTGAGGAAAACATTTTCATTAGGCCACATGTAACAGTGTCAGACTGTCACTTCTAACACAATGCAGTTGTTTTCTTAATTCTCATAAGGTGAAAGAATTTTATTCAGCACCTCCCAGGAGCATCAGGACAAGATTAATTCCAGACCAGCTGAGGTGCCTCCCCTTCCCTGTGTCTTGTGAATGTCTTCCCCCAGTGTCATCACCTATCCTGCTGCTCCTGGAAGTCCCACATCTCTTCTGGTCATGTGGTTGGCTTGCTGCTTCCCCTTTCTGTCCTTAACGGTTGTCATTCTGTAAAGTGCCAAGCACACACACACAAGCACAGATAGTTTTATGGTAGGCTGACATTGCCATCTGCCCTTGCCAGTTCAGCTAGGTGGACATCACAACAGGGAGTCCATCCCCACTACGTGCCTGGGGGCTACCATTTTGGGTTGTCCACCATTTCTTCCAGGGAGCTGCTGTTTTGTAAACTGTCATAAACACCATGTTTTCATACTGTTCTGTGACTGACTGAATCAAGAGACAAGGGGAAAGTGGTGGTTGTTGCCTACCGTGACCTCAGCAAGGCCTTTGACACTGTCTCCCATAGCATCCTCATAGGTAAGCTCAGGCAGTGTGGGTTGGATGAGTGGGCAGCGAGCTGGGCTGAGAACTGGCTGAATGGCAGAGCTCAGAGGGCTGTGACCAGCAGCACGGAGTCCAGCTGGGGGCCTGTAGCCAGTGGTGTTCCCCGGGGATCAGCACTGGGTCCGGTCCTGCTCAACTGACCATCAGTGACCTGGATGCAGGGACAGAGTGTGCCCTCAGCAAGTTTGCTGAAGATACAGAGCTGGGAGGAGCAGGTGATACAGGTGATACACCAGGGGCTGCGCTGCCATTCAGCGAGACCTGTACAGGCTGGAGAGTTGAGCAGAGAGGAACCTGATGGAGTTCACCAAAGGCAAGTTCAGGGTCCTGCCCCCAGGGAGGAACAGCCCCACGCACCAGCACAGGCTGGGGCTGACCTGCTGGGAGGCGGCTCTGCGGAGAAGGACCTGGGAGTCCTGGTGGACAGCAAGTTGCCCACGAGCCAGCCGTGTGCCCGTGTGGCCAAGGTGGCCAGTGGGATCCTGGGGTGCATCAGGAGGAGCGTGGCCAGCAGGTGAGGGAGGTGATCCTGCCCCTCTGCTCTGCCCTGGTGGGGCTGCACCTGGAGTGCTGTGCCCAGTGCTGGGCTCCCCAGTTCAAGAGAGACAGGGAACTAGTGGGGAGGGTCCAGCAGAGAGCTATGGAGATGATTGGGAGACTGGAGCATCCCCTTTATGAGGAAAGTCAGAGACCTGGGCCTGTGTAGCCTGGAGAAGACTAAAAGGGGATCTTGCCAATGTCTACAGATATCTTAAAGGCCAGGCTCTTTTCAGTGGTGCCCAGCAACAGGACAAGGAGCAACAGGTACAAACTGAAAAACATGAATTTCCATCTGAATGTGAGGAAGAACTACTTTACTTTGAGCGTGACAGAGTGCTGGAGCAGGCTGTCCAGAGAGGTTGTGGAGGCTCCTTCCCTGGAGACATTCAAAACTCACCTGGACATGATTATGTACAACCTGCTCTAGGTGAGCCTGCTGTATCAGGGGGATGGGCTAAATCATCTCCAGAGATTCCTTCCAACTTTGACCACCCTGTGATTCTGTGATGGCTTTTTCCTAATACTGTTTTGCCCCATATGTTAAAAGCAGCCCTGTGATCGGCTGCCAGAACCAGCCATGCCTTCTAGCTGACCCAGAAGTGGATCAGAACTGCAAGCCCCAGCCCATCACACACATGGAGGCCACTGTTTTTGACATTGTACTCCATGCATTTCCATATTTCTCTGTCATGGGTTGCCTGCCATTTTTTGAAACCATCATACCCACATGATCTCAGAACAACCTCTGATTAGCTCCTCACATTCTTTTGACCAGGAAGTGCTCTTATATAAAAATATATACACTATGTGTGTGTGTGTATTATTATACTATATATATATATATGTTATGCCATAGAAATATGGGCATGTATAAAGAGATAGAAATTAAATCTATACATCAAAAATGTTAAAAATACTGTGTATACATTTTTAAATAATAATGAATAATTATTTTTTAAATTTTAATAGAAAATAATTAAACAAAAGTAAAAGGCATTTTAGGAGCCCTGCACTTTACAAGGCTGGACAAGCCCTAGTGTGCTTGGGCAGGGGGGGAACTTAAAGAGTGTGGAGGTGGGGGACAGGAATGAGCTAGAACATGCCCCAGGGCTATGGACATGTCCCTGGAGGCCACCAAGGGCCTCTGAGGAAAGCTGGATCCTGTGAACCACACTGAGAAGCCCCACATATGGGAGCTGGAGCCCAGCAGGATGACACAGCAGCACTAAGAGGCAGGTGCTGGGCTTTGCTTGGGGCTGCAAGGGAGCTCCCATTGCCCTCCGCTGTGAGGACACTTACACCTAGCAATAAGACCATTAGAGGGTGCAGGCTTGTGCCAGGTGTGATTCCTTATCCTTAGGCTGATGACTTTATAGAAAGTTTCAAAATTCTCCATCTGACTGACTGAGGAGGGAGAAAAGAGAAGTGTGCCCTGGCCCATTCCCTTTTCTGCTCTGCGCTGCAGCAGTGAAAGGAGGAAAACATGTAGAAGGGACAGCACTGTTTGAGGAAAAAAAGGAAAAGGCTGGAGAAGCCTGATCAGCAACAAACACCCCACATACCCTGTTATTAAAGTTCTTCAGCACATAAGTTAAATTGATTGTCCAGAGTTTCATTTTTAGATGCATGTGGTAGCAGTCTGTCAGTAAACACATTTATGCCACCACCTCAGTTAAAAACCATTTACTATGCCCCTGGTGGGGTGGGAAGCTTTGGCAGGGAAAAATCCCTTTCCTGAAACTACTAAAAAGTGAATTGCTGATCTGAACAGAAGTCAAATTGTAACCTGACCTGCAAACCAAAATGCTTGCAGGTTACAGAAAGCAACAAGAGCAAGCTTTGAAAGAAATAAGGACTACAGTTGAATGAAAGATTAAATTATTCTCCTTTGTAAATATTTATATTCTTGCTATATTCAGAATCGTTGAAGCTATTTGTTTAAATACTATGAATCTTTTGTTTCCTTTTTTTAAACAGTTTAATGATCACATAAAAATGATGGTTTTTACCAGGTTAGAAATTATCAGTGAATGTTTTTTCCTTGTTAAAAGGTGGGAAAACAAGATTTCTTTAAAGTGATTTTGTCCCAGATTTATGGATTTATGATTAAGCCTGTTCCTAATTATGGCTTTACAGTCGTTCTGACATGAGTTATGAGGGCCCTTAGTTCTTCAAATGAGTACAGATTATTCTTTACCATCCTACTGTTGTCCTGAGCCCATCATATATGAATAAGCTTCTAAGCTATTCAACAGTCTAAAACTCTTATGTGATACTTCGGTTGCTATGCAGTTCTTCCTGAAATGGTTTTTACCCTTCTTAGAAGTTTGCATCCTTAAGTAAGTATCTTGTCTGCCTGATTCTTGCACAGCTCAGTTTCCATTGAACAGCCTGACTTTCTTGTGACTGTGATTTGTGGAACTGAACTTATTAACTATACGGCATTGATCACTGGACCTCTAATCTCAGGAGGGAGTCAGCTACTGCACCCAGCTATAAATGTAGCATAGACAGCCTGGGTCAAGGTCTTTATCTGATGCCAGCTGACACCTCTACACCAATACAGTTCTGAATAGCGAGGAGGTAGCACTTGATGAATATGTAGCAAGATAGTAAATGAAAAAATATTATAATTCACAGAAATATTATCTAGAATGTTATTTAAAGGCAAAAGAAAAGCTTTTTTCCCTCTTTCCTCAGCAGATTTTTTCTATCCTATCAATGATAAGTGTCTTTTCTTTCTTGCAAACTTTTTTCCAGTTTGTTTTGGATTTAAAAAACAATATTATTTAAGGGGAAAAATGGAAAGTAAGGAAGTGGAAAGGTACACCAAAAAGTTCAGCAGAATCCAATAAAACAGAGATAGAGTGCATGAAGTTTGGATCTGATTAGAATTTATAGATTAAATGATTGCATAGAAGGAAGTCAACTACAACATTAATTCGTACTTCTGGTGTAATTCTGAGCCAGGAAAGTAAAGATTTTATAATCCTACCATGTTGCCAAAACACTGAGAGGCAACAGCAGAAGCTTGGGGAACTTCTCAGAAGAAAACTTGTGAATCATAAATGTTAGCTACCACTTTTTCTCTCAGCAAATACCAAAGTACCTGTGATTTATTAGACAATAGAAACCCAGGAATCTTCTAAGGCAGTGGAATTTTTTTCTTTTTTTTAAATTACATTTATATGGATGGAGAAAGAATGTGAACACCTGGTTGCAAAATGCTAGCAGGGCATTAAAATGTCTTGTGCTCCTGACACCTTCAGTAGCAAAACATCAAGATCCTAACACCCACCTACCTGTGATTCCTTAAGACAACCACATCGGAAACAGAGACACTTGCTAAATACTGACAACTCACAAACCCACAGATGTGGGACAGGATAGAGAGATTGATCATACCTGAAGGGTATAACAAGGTGAATCCAAACCCAACACACTCCTTAGTGGATTCTCACTCCTAAGACCCCAGGAACTTTGAAGAGAGGCTCAAACCCTGATGCCCCTCAATGTCCCTGTCACTTTGAGCAACTCTGGAACAGGCCACCTGCATACAGGTGTCCTAGTGCCCAAGTGCGCAGCAGGCTGCTTGCATGTGTCCTGATGCTAGGGGTACCCGCGGGTAAGTGTGAGAGACTGAAATCACTTGTCTTTTAACTGAAACCATCCTTCCTTTCTACCACATGTTGCATGGAGCGACACTGTTGCTCTGTTTCTGCTACATTGTTGCTATATTGTAGCTGTATTTCTGCTACATTGTTACTATATTGTGGCTGTATTTCTGCTACACTGTTGCTATATTTCTGCTACGCTGTTGCTATATTGTGGCTATATTTCTGCTACACTGTTGCTATATTGTGGCTATATCTCTGCTACGCTGTTGCTATATTACGGCTACATTTCTACAACATTGTTGCTATATTGCTGCTACAGTGTTGCTATATTTTGGCTGTATTTCTGGTATAGTGTTCTAAATTATGGCTATATTTCTGCTACACGGTTTCTATATTTCTGCTACAGGGTAGCTATATTATAGCTATATTTCTGCTACGCTGTTGCTTTTTTTCTGCTACAGTGTTGCTATACTGTTGCTATATATCTGTTACACTGTTGCTATATTGTGGCTTTATTGCTGCTACAGTGTTGTAAATTGCGACTATATTTCTGCTACACTGGTGCTATATTGAAGCTTTATTTCTGCTATACTGTTGCTATATTGAGGCTTTATCTCTGGTACACTGTTGCTATATTGTGGCTGTATTTCTGCTACAGTGTTCCTGTGTTGTGGCTTTATTTCTGCTACACAGTTGCTATATTTCTGCTACAGTGTTGCTATATTGTGGCTACATTAATGCTGCAGTGTTGCTGTACTGTTGCTATATTTCTTCTACAGTGTTGCTATATTGTAACTGTATTTCTGCGACAGTGTTGCTATATTGTGACAATATTTCTGTTACAGTGTTGCTATATTGTGGCTGTATATCTGCTACACTGTTGCTATATTGTGGCTTTATTGCTGCTACAGTTTTTCTATATTGATTCTACATGGTTGCTATTTAGTCAATATATTCCTGCTACACTGTTGCTATATTGTGGGTATATTCCTGCTACAGTGTTGCTATATTTCTGTTACACTGTTGCTATATTGTGACAATATTTCTGCTACAGTGTTGCTTTGTTGTTGCTTTATTTCTGCTACACTCTTGTAAATTGTGGCTATATTTCTGCTACACTGTTGCTATATTGTGGGTATATTACTGCTACAGTGTTGCTATATTTCTGCTACAGTGTTGCTATATTGTGGCTTTATTTCTGCTACAGTGTTGCTATATTGTGGCTTTATTTCTGCTACAGTGTTGCTATATTGTGGGTATATTACTGCTACAGTGTTGCTATATTGTGGCTGTATTTCTGCTACACTGTTGCAATATTTCTGCTACAGTGTTGCTATATTGTGGCTGTATTTCTGTTACAGTTTTGCTATATTTTTTCTTACAGAACAATATGGTTGTCTTCTTTCCTGGAGTTTCTTAAAGATAAACCAAACATTTCTAGGCCTGGGTTCATCCCACCCTGGCACAAAGTTCTCAGATAGTTCACGTGTATCTTAGACACTGGAGCACTGGAAGAGGATCAGGTCAGGGAATACTAACTGATCAAGATGTGCCATTGACCCTAATGGGTTTTCCCCAGGAGCCTGGAGGGAGCTGCCTGATGTCATTATTGTACCACTCTCAATCTCTCAGTGCTCGCGGTTTCTGGGAGAGGTGCCCAAGGTGAGGGCTAGCAAGTGACACTCATATCTTCAGAAAGAGCAAGATGGAGGACCCAGGAAACAACATACCAGTCAGCCTTACCTTGATCCCTGGAAGGATGATGGAACAACTAATTTTGAACACCATTTCCAGGCACATTAAGGACAGGAAAAACATCAGGAGTAGTCAGCACAAACTGACCAAGGGGAAGTCATGCTTGACCAACTTGACCAATTTCTGTGAGGAAATTGCTGGTTTTATAGATGAGGGGCGAGCAATGGTTATTGTCTCCAGGGCTTCCAACACCACCTCCCATAAAATATTCATAGAGAAGATGATGAATTATGGGCTGGATGAGTAGACAGTGGACTGAAAACTGACTGAACATCCAGACTCTGAGGGTGGTTGATCAGTGGCACAATCTAGTTGGAGACCAGTGGGTAGCAATGTACCCCAGGGGTACATTCTGGATCAGCTCCTGTTTAACACCTTCCTTAATGATCTGGAGGATGGTGCAGAGCATACTCTCAGCAGCTTCGCTGATGACACAAAACTAGGAGGAGTGGCTGACCACCAGAGAGTTGTGCTGCCATCCAGAGGAACCTCAACAAGCCAGAGAAATGGGCTGACAGGAACCTTATGAATTTCAACAAAGGGAAACGTTTTACACCTGGGGAGGAATAATCTCATGCACCAGAACATGCTGGGATTTGCCCAACTGGTAAAAAAAAGACCTGGGAGTCTTGGTGGACATCATCATATCCATCAGAGAAATATTAGCTATACTAATTATGAACATGAGCCAGCAATGTAGCCTTGTGGCAAAGAAGGCTAGTAATATTCTGGGCTGCATTAGGAGAAGTGTTACCAAGAGGCTGAGGGAGGTTTTCCTTCCCCTCTACTCAGCACTGGTGAGGCCACACCTGGAATACTGGGTCCAGTTTTGGGCTTCTCAGTACAAGACAGATGTGGAGCTACTGAAGAATCTCCAACAAAGTGCCACTAAAATGACTAGGGACAGGAGCACTTTTCCTGTGAGGAAAGGCTGATAGAGCTGGGACTGTTTAGCCTGGAAAAGAAAGGGGTCAGATGGGATTTTATCAATGTCTGTAGGTATCTCAAGGAAGGTTGTAAAGACAGAGCCAGGCTCTTTTCAGTGGTACTCAGTAACAAGAGGCCATGGGTGCAAACTGAAACACAGAAGGTTGCTGCTTAACATTAGGAAACATACTTTTCTTACTGTGAAGGTGACAGAGCACTGGCACAAGTTACCAAGAGATGCTGTGGAGACTTCACACTTGGAAATATTCCAAAGCTTTCAGGCAATAGTCCTGAGCAACCTACTCTAGGTCGCTCTGCTTGAGCAGGGGGTTTGGACAAGATGACCTGCAAAAGTCCCTTCCAACCTCAACCATTTCATGCTCCTATAATCTTCTTGAAACATGGTAGCTGAAATGAAAAGGCAACATTCTGTCTAAAATGGGAAGGGACTACCTCTTTGATGTACTTTTATGTAAAATGATGGGGCAACTGATGAGTCACGGAACAACCTGTAAAAATGGGGGGGGGAGGGGAGAATGTTTTGCAAAATGGCTGAGGTGGAGTGAACAGATCACATGGCTGTAGAAAGGAAAGAACCTCCAGGGGGGGTGGGGCAGTTGATGGCAGGGGGAGCAGGGCTCTTCTAGAAGTTGCGGAATGTGTATCTGACACTTCTGTTCTTGTATCAGTGTTGTCTATAGAAGTATAGTACTCATCCATTTGACTAAAAACTGTATCCATCAGAGAAATATTAGCTATACTAATTATGAACATGGTGCACATTTTATAGAATAATAATTTCCCTGCTTTCAGTCACTCTTGATCCTAGATGAAAAGATAAGTAACATGTAGTAAATTACCCACAGGGGATAAGAGGATGGTGCAGATGAGGAAAATGAAGTGACCGTGGAGCAGTGAATTGGCATCAGGATCAGACTGGATTATTGCTTTACTTGATTTCCTGGTACCGTACCTTCTTAGTCCCATCTTTTTATACAGGCACAGCATGAGAAAGGCCACATAGGCAACCCCAGTTTCTGGCTGGTCTGAACATTGCCTTGGCAATCTGGCCCAGTGCACATGGCATGGGAAGTACAAAAGAAAGATACATGAATGACAGAAGAGCCCCCAAGAGTAGGATGAGGAAAGAAAGGGGCTAAGGCAGAAAGGAAAACCAGTGGCACAAGTGAGCATGAAATGGATGTAGGTCTCAGAAACAGGAATGTAAATATGAGATAAGAAAGAAAACAAACTAGTGAGGAAAATAAACTCATAGAAGAATAATCATCTTTTGGGAGGTCACAGGAGGTCATAGTGTATTGCATGGCATGCTGAGTGGCAAGTGGGAAAGAAATAGGTTGGGAAAGAGACAGACATTGCATAAACAGCGTCCTTTTCATCAGGCATCATTTCTGAGCTGTTTTATGTCTCCTCAGTGGGATGCAGAGAGGGGAAGGAGATATTTCAATCCTGGATGGGGATCTTGGGTGCCATCATCATAATAAGAATTAATATTATTAATAATAGTCATTATAGTTGTTTTTCCTTCAAACACTTAGCTTGCTGGGCTTTAAGAGAGCCTGAAAATTCATAATGAAAATGCAAGCTCTGTGTGCTTTAGTTCAACTTTATTTGATTGAAAACTGACATCCTCTGCAGGCTCTCAATGTTCCTAAATTATTATAGAAGAAATAAGAGGGAAAAAGCTCTCTGCATGAACAGGAATGAAAGTTTAACAGGACTCAGGTGGTTTTGCAAGTATTCACTGTGCTACTGGTGCAGCATGTGTCCCTGCAGTGGTCACTGCTGACTGACCTGCATCTGTTTTATCAGCCATTTTCTTTCTCCTAAAAGAAATCAGCACACTATTCACGCAGCTCAGCATGCTGCAAATTCAGACTGTTTAAGTGTGTCTCACTGTGAATAAACAGTGATTTGTACTTGGAAAAGGGAATTTAGTAATTGCCATGGGCATGCCTGAGTGTTCTCTGACCAATAAACTAATGGTGCATGGGACATAAGTTGTCTGTGATGGCTGTCACGGTAAAAAATGGCATTTCTTTTCTCTCTTCCACCTTAAATGTTAAAACAAATCCTGGTGCCTATAAAATACTGAAGTTCAGCAAAAACAGACCATGTTCCATGCAGTGAAGTAGTACTACTTACAAACACTGTGGAATAAATCAATATTTGTTCCAAAACATCTGTCAATGAAAGGCTCTTGTCATTAAAATGTTACCAAAAACCCCTAAAAATCTTCAAAGCAGCAGTCCATAGATTCCAGGCATGAAAAGTGGACTTCAGAGCATGCACAAAAGGAAAGAGGTAAAGACTTGGCCAGACCCAGGAATCTCAAACTGTCTTTCTTAGACCATGTAAAAAGTCTAAGGCTTGTAGCTTTAGCAAGGACAGGGTTTTATTTTTCACTCAAGGAGGCCAACTTTCCTTCTGCCCCCGCCACTGACTGCCTCTGTGACTTGAGGGAACTGACTGAACTGCTTGGTACCACGGTCAGCCTCACTGCAAAATAAAGGCACCTAGTGCACTGCCTTCCTTAGTGTTGTGAGGCTTGATTTGTTAAGGTCTTTAAATAAGTCTCAGCTTCACAGGATAAAGGTTTGTTTACTAATTATCATCTATTTTTGTTGACTAGTGATTTATATATTTGGTTGGGGATAATGTCAGCTCTCTAATATGAATGTGGAAGGGGTAGAGAAAGTATGGTCTCCCCCTCAGATGGGATTCAAAGACACTTATTTTTAAGTCCAAAAGTACTTGAGTGGGGCTAGGAGAGTGAAACACCGTTGCCCAGTCTCATGCTACAATAAGGCTTCTACAAAAATGAGGCAGCCTTATATTTCTCCTCCAGAGAGTTGGAGATAAATGTGGAGGGTCCTGAAAAATTCCACAAGCCGAAGGGTGACTGAGGAAAGCATGATGGCATGCAGAGAGCAACTGTAAAGAGAAATGTCCAGATACTTCCCTGAAGTAAAGAAATATTAAAAGGTTTCAATAACCTAGAAAACATCTAAGTAAATACATCCCTATAATGCTTATAGGGATACATATCTCATTTTCCACCTGAATTACTTTTTCCACCTGAATACCTTAGGCACCATTCAACACTTTTGCAATTGTGTGCCATCATTTACATCTGAGCATAAATAAATTTTCTACACATCAAAATAGATCCAGCACATACCTGCTTTGCACAGGTGAGTAAAAAATGACTGTTAGATGTAGGCCAGAGGAGAACAGTTCACCCTCAGAGAATATCTCTGTATGAAAAGTACAAAAGCTTACACAGTAAGAGAAATATAAAATTCCACATTCTACTATAAATCTCTGGTTTGCTAAAGTATCATGCACAGCTGGAACTGTGGTTGCATAGTCGTCGGCAACCCATCAGTGGACCTGTCTCCAGTGGTTAGTATTTTTCTCAAATCTCAGGCCACAACAGTAGGAATTATTAGAAGGCATCTGCCATACTCTCGACCAGTTCAGCGATGCTTTCTGAAATGTTCACTCCAACCTCTGTCAGTCCTCTTACTACTTAAGCATCATCTGGACCTGCTGGAAAATCGTTTAGGGAATTGTTATGCTGTGTTCTTGTAGGAATAAAAAAATAATAAATGTAACTACCAGGAAAAAAGGCCCCATGTAGGATGAAGAATGTCACATAATAAGTGGTACATAATAAATCAGCTTTTAAATCCTAATTTCTAATATTCACTAGTGCCATTAGCTGTAACAGGTATTAAAATTGCAGAATGCTTCTGCACACAAAACTTGCCTCCAACCTTTTTGATGTTGCAAAGCTTTCCTTTTATTTATGTTTTTCTCCACTATTTTTATTCCTTTGCTTTTAGAATATGTGTGTCTATACCTCATTAAGTGTTCCAGACCTTCACAGTTCTCAAGATAGGTTTATACATGGCTTATAAATGAACAAGGTCTCTCCTCTTGTTCTGAGATTATTTTGAACTGTGCAAATTTGAAACACATCTTGTGTTCCTGACTGCAGTATAGGAGTAGCCATAACTTCTTTAAAGAACAAAATGTCCATCAGCCAGACACTAATGCTGTCATCAAAGGCACTTTGACCAGCATTGTCCTCTCCTGTCCTTTCAGCAGCACTGCCTTATACAGTGGAGACTGCCAAGTCTGGGATATAACTACAAGCAAGTGAATTTATCTTTTTTTTCCCCAGTGGATAGGAAATTTGATAAAGAAAGCTTTGTCATCTTGAAAAAAATTGTGGATTCTGCTCACATTCACCATGTGAGTTCTTTCAGCTGGGCAAAAAGAGATAGAAGGCAACAGCTTTGTCATTACTCATACCCTGCATGCATGCACTGCATCTGATACAACTAGCACTCCTGATGGGCACCTTCCTGCTATGAAGCTATCACCCCCTCCCAACAAAATGTCTTACAAGCCTTCTCTGTGGCTTCTAGGAAGATTTGCACTTTGCTAAGCATTCAGGCTGGCAGCTGTCTGAGAAGATGAGGCTTTCTGCTGAACCTTATACTTATAAACAAGGAAGAACCAGTGGAGGATGTCAAGGCTGGGGGCAGACTTGGCTGCAGTGACCATGAGATGGTGGAGTTCAGGATCCTGAGAGAAGGGAACAAGGCAAACAGTAGGATCACAGTCCTGGACTTCAGGAGAGCAGACTCCAGCCAGTTTATGGATCTGCTTAAAGGGATTCCATTGGATACTGTTTAGGACAGAAGAGGGGTCCAAGAAAATGGGTTGATTTTCAAGGGTCCCTTCTTCCAAATTGAATAACAGTCCATTCCTCATGATTAAGAAATCCTGGTAAGGTGCTAGAAGGGCCCACAAAAAAAGCATACAAGATGTGAAAGCAGGGACAGGTGACCCAGGAAGAAATACAGAGACGCTGTCCAAGTATGCTGGGATGGGTTTAGGAAAAGCCAAAGCCCACCTGGAGCTGAATCTGGTATGGGCTGTGAAAGAAACTAGAAGAGCGTTTACAGTAGCAAAAGAAAGATGAGGGGTACAGTGAGCCTGCTGCTGAATGGGGCAGGGGACCTAGCCAGAGGGGACATAGAAAAGGATGAGCTATTCAATGCTTTCTTTTCCTCAGTCTTCACTGTTAAGATCTGCCTTCAGGAATCCCAGATTCCTGAGACCACCGGGAAAGTTTAGGGCAAGGAAAACTTACCCTTGGGGCAGGAGGATCTAGTTAGGGAACATTTAAACAGAATGGACATAGACAAGGCCGTGGGATGAGATGGGATGCAGCCACAAGTGCTGAGGGAGCTGGCTGATGTTATTGTGAGGCAAATGTCTACTGTCTTTGAAAGGTTGTGATGATTAGGAGGGGTTTCTGACAACTGGAAGAAAGTAAGCATCACTCCTATCTTCAAGAAGGGTAAGAATGACGATCTGTGGAACTGTAGGTCAGTCACTCTGAACTCACCCTCTGGGAAGGCGATGGAGCAAATAATCCTGAACACCATTTCCAGGCACATGAAGGACATAATATATTAAGGGCAAGATGATGACTGGGAGCATGGATTTATGAAGCAGACATGCTGGACCAACTCAACAACCTTTATGATAACTAGTTTGGTGGATGAGGGGCGAGCAGTGCATGTTGCCCACCTAGACTTCAGTGAGATTTTCAACACTCTCCCACAACACCCTTACATACCAGAATATTCCCCATCAGAATAGTTGAGGGGACAGTGAGGTGGATTGAAAAGCGAATAAAATTTCAGGCTCAAAAGCTTATGGTTATCAGCACAAAGTCCAGCTAGAGGTCAGTCCCTAGTGGTGTACCCCAGGGGCTGGTACTTGGGCCAGTACTAAGATCTTCATTAACGACATAGGTGATGGGGCAGCACACCCTTAGCAAGTTGGCAAAGGATCCAGAACTGGAGAAAGTGGTTGGAACACCAGATGGTTGTGCTGCCATTCAGAGACACCTCGACAGACTGGAGAAATGAGCCATCGGGAATCTTAAGGAATTCAACAAAGGGAAATGTAAAGTCATGCACCTGGGGAGGAATAACCACCACTACAGGCTGGAGCTGACCAGATGGAGACCACAAGGAGGACTTTTCATTGTGGAAAATGGGTTGACCACAAGGAGACAATGTGCCCTTGCAGAAACAGTGGCCAGCAACATCACCAGCAGTTCAAGGGAGGTGATCCTTCTCCTCTGCTCAGTGCTGATGCAACCACATCTGGAGCGCTGGGTGCAGTGCTGGGCTCACCGGTACAACAGGGTCATAGGCATGCCGGTGTGAGTCCTGCCAAGGGCACAGAGGTGACTAAGGGACTGGGACATCTCTCATACAAGGAGAAGCTGAGAGAGCTGGGATGTTCAGCCTGGAGAAGAGAAACCTCAAGGGGATCTTAGCCATGTGGATAAAGACCTGACTGAGGGGAGTAAAGAAGACAGAGCTGGACCGTTCTCATTGGTGCCTAGGAAAAGTATAGAGTGGAACGGGCACAAACTAAAATACAGGAAATTCTTTTAAATATTAAACTGTGGGTTTGTTGTTTTTGTTTTGTTTGTTTTTTTGTTTTTTTTTTTACTGTGAGGGTGGTACACTAGGACAGGTTGCCCAGAGACTTTGTGAAGTCTCCATTGTTGAAGATTTTCAAAACTCAACTGGACAGTAGGGCAGATGGACTAGAGAACTCCTGGACTAGAGGTGCCTTCACATGTCATCAATTTTGTAGTTGTATGATTTTGTAATCACGGAAA
Organism: Falco rusticolus; assembly: GCF_015220075.1. Lineage (NCBI taxonomy): Eukaryota > Metazoa > Chordata > Aves > Falconiformes > Falconidae > Falco > Falco rusticolus. Next base: position 65,636,412 of record NC_051191.1, read on the forward strand.
ATCTTTTTTAGGTCTCATGAAGTCAAAATAACTAGGCTGACAGGTAAGGAAAACAGGTGCTGCAGAAAATCAGTAATTAAAAAAAAAATCATATTCTCTCTGTAATTTATTTGCATTCATTTTAAGAAAGAAATTAAAAAGTTCTCAAAAGAAAATATTCATTAGTAGCTCATTGCAGAAGAACATCAAGAACAAACACACACATCTATAGAACAACCTGCTAATCTATGTTCATTAACCATCAAAACAGCATTTAATGAACTTGGTTTTTATCTAGACTTCTGTATTTCACCTTGAGAGAAAAAGATTATTCTGCTTGGTATATTTGTTGGCCATTTGGAATGAGAAAACACAAGAAATCTCTCAGGACATCTTGGTCAAGAGATTTGAATCCCTATTTAGCACATATGAATGTCTCAGAGTCAAGTTTTAGGCTGTATCACAAAAGAATGCTTCACCGAATCAAACCAAGCTCTGTGCTGTGGGCAATATGTCTCATACCCAATAACACCCTTATCCTAAAATTTGACCAGGCAGAGTAAGCTCCAGTTCTTGCCTAGCACTCCTGTGATTTTAGCAGGACTGTGAGACAATGTAAGCAACCAGACTGAAGGGTTCTCTCAGTGATTATCCAGGTGTCAGTAGCCATCCAAGGGTTCCGTGATTCAGAAACACTCAGGAGATGCCAGGGTCCCCAGAGCTTACAGCCATGAGAGTGCCTAGCCAGTTGGCAACTGGCTATAAATAATTACGGGACATCTCTGAGTTGTTCGGTATTGCAATGCACATGTTTGCCAGAGGAGGTCGAAGTGTTATTGCTGTTTAGCCATTAATTGGCAGGCTCCTGTGCTTGCCTTGGGGCTTGCTTGCCTTACTACATATTAGTCTGGTGCTTGTTAGCGGCTTGCACTGCTTGCTGTACTGCTTACCCATCTCACTCTGCTGTGCCTGGGAACATTTTGATAACACCAATGATGATGCACGTGGGCTGGTAGATGGCCAGGACATCACTGGACATCTGTATGTCCAGCCTGTTTAAACATTCTCTAACTAGACCTTCCTGCCCTGAGGGTAAGTCTTCCTTGCTCCAAATTTTCCCCGTTGGACAGGCTGGAAATCCAGTGTAAACTCAAGTTGAAGGGACTGTGACCTTTGAATGAGTCCACGTGGGAGCAGGACATCCCAAGGCACCTGTGAACATGGACAAACCCATGCCAGAGCAGGTACATCTCAAAGCGTCTGTGGCCATGGTTATGTCTGTGCTACAGCAGGTATGCCTCTGAAGGGATTGTGGCCCAAGGGTAGGTCCACACTGGGGAAGGTACACCTTAAAGCATCTGTGGCTGTGCATGAGGTCATGCTGGAGCACTTCAAAGCATGTAGCCATGGATAAGCCCACGACAGAGCAGGTACACGGCTCTGGAGGGACTGCAACCAGGGGTAAGGCTATGTTGGAGCAGATTTACTGCTGAAGGGACTGTGGCTGTGGGTAAGGCCATGGTGGAACAGGTGTACCTCAAAGTGACTGTGGCTGTGGGTAAGTCTATGCCACAGCAGGTGTATCCCTGGAAAGACTGTGGCTCATAGGTAAGGGTCACTTGGAGCAGGTACACCCCTAAGAGACTGCAGTCTGTGGATAAGTCCAAGCTGGAGCAGGAGCAAGGGGAGGAGTTCATTGCAATGTTGAACCATTTAGTTCTCCAGGGGTGGAGATTGTAATGGAAATATCTTTCAATTGTTGCAAAACCCAGTATCTGAATTGCATCTTATGGGAATTGCTGTAGCAAGAACCCCTTGTTCCTAGCCAGGCTAGGAGCAAGGGGAGAAGATCATTGCAATGTTAAACCCTAAAACTTGGCCCAAAGGGATCAGGGTGGAGATTGGAATGGATATAATTTTAAATTGTTATAACCCATGGTTTGAGTTGCATGTTCTAGGAATTACTATAGCAGGACCCATCTGAATCAGTGGAGGACAAGCCTCACAGGAAGCAGTGCAATTGCAGCAGTGCCCCATCCTGAGCTGTCTTTGGTGCCCAATAACAACATGCAACACACCACCTCTCCTGTCTTGAGTGACCACCATAAGAGATAGAGCCCAAAGTCACAGACTAAATGAACTCAAGGGACATTTTATGGACATTTTACAAGGATAGAAGCACTTGATCAACAGTATGAAGGACAAGGAAAGCCAGAGCCGGGGCTAAATAAAGTATTTTTTGCCTTCATTTTTGGTTCTGTTTTGGTTTGCATTTTTGGAGGTAGGCTAATCTCATCATTTCTTGTAATGACAGTGTTAATGAATACAGCATTGGCAGGCAGCCCAAGATGGAATGGAGACTTGACACTGGGAGGCAGATTGGGTTCGTGTCCCTTCATTTTGTTTATGCTATTCTTACTGAGAAAATCCTTCTTCTGCAAGGTTACCACTTCTTTCTCTGCATGCTTTAATGGATAAACAAGGAAATGGAGAGTAGGTAACACTCTCTGCCTAGAGTGTGAGTAATCTTAGAGGGCTCTAGAGAGCATTTAAATATTTGGTGGCTGCCAGTATGTCTACACATCTTAATAAATTAGCACTAGGCAATAAAGTCAAGTAATAAATACATGGTCAGTAACACTGTGTAATTTTGAGCAACATCATGCATTTGAGGGCATTCTCAAATTAACTTTTGATGTCATTAGTCTTCTCTAAAACAAAACTTGGAAATCATTTGTGAAGCAACCTATTCTGGGCCTTGCTAATGATCGGTTGCATGGATGGGTTCACATGAAATTTGATTTATTCAGCATTTATTCAGTCCTAGAGCTTTCACATGAACCTTATTGTCCTCAGACCGTGCCTGAGAGTACCTTATACACTCTTGATGCATTATGCCTTTAAAATTCTGTTTTCAGTGATTGCAGAGATTACTATCTGGGGCAAATTAACCTGATGGTAATAGCTGAAAGTGGGGATAACTCAAAAATGGGTGCACTCCAAATCTAGGGGGATGAAGAGGACAGTTCTTCTATTTTAAGTCTTCATCTATATCCCAGGAATCCTGGAAGCAGTTTTTTTCTTCTCTCTTGTGATACTTTTGGCAAGTGGCAGCTCACCTGGCCCCATCCTTGAGAGACTGATTCATGCACTAAAGAAGGCATTAAGGTTATCCGGCATGAATATGACAAAGAGACATGACTGTGGCAAGACCATCAAGACCATCAGTTCCATGTAGCTATGGACAGCACAGCGTCACACTGGCCACTAAAATCCTGCATGTATGCATAGGGTACTTTGTCCCTTTTGTGGAGACTGTGCAGTCACGTACCATACATGCAGTAAGTAAAAAAGAAGATGTCATGCATGATATGCTAGAGAGGCCCCCTGGCAAATAGGCGTAAAAAACAATAGGATGACCATAAAAACAAGCATCACTTCAAATAGTGTACAGTATGGACATATCCACTCAGGGGGGGGAGGGGGGCGGGGGGAGGGGAAGGGGAACTTGGCAATGTACTGATGAAGTGCTCTGTGCTGCCTGGCTGTAATGCTAAGGAAGATTCTTATACTAATATTAAGCAGTGTTGGCAGAGCCACTGAGGAAGAGAGCCTCTGGGGCCCTGTTATTTCTAGAAGGGCTTTAGGTTTTCCCTTCTTTTCAAAAAAAATTTTGCCTGTGGGGATAATGACAGCTTTTTTCTGCCTTTGACAAATCTGACTCTTGCTGCTTGCAGTGCTGGAAGATGTTGGGTTGTGTTTTTCCTGGGTCTACTAACTCTTTTAGAAGAAAGTCCTCAGGTTGGTTATCCCCAAATTGTATTCCAGAAACATGATGGAAGTTGGAAGGTGAAAGTAGTAGCTAACATCTTCAGGAAAGAGACATGAGAAGACATTGGAAAGTCAGCAGACTGACAGGCCACCCATACAACAGCTAGTGTATGCTGGGCACCTAGGATGACTTCAGGGAAAAGATTGAGAGCACTTTCCACACATAAGCAGAAGTCATGTCCAGACTGCCTTAAGTCTTATGTAGGGCAAGAGGAAACTACTTAGAGTGAGAAGGAGGTGGAGGAGTTACTGGAGAGAGGGTCTGTAAGTGGCAAGCAGTTCTGGACATCCAAGTAACAGTTATTGACAGTCATGGTGCTACAAGAATTATTTACTTTAAAAAGAAGAAATATCTAAATATCTATGATGACAAACAAGAAAGAATTTGAAAAACAGAGGATGTTAATCAACCCTTACAAATAGTTAACAAGACGTGGCCTTGAGAGAAGGAATGGACACCATAAATACGTCAAACTAAGAAATTAACAAGATAAACTCAAGGAAAACTAAATGGTTAATGAGACTAAACAGAAAATTACTTGAACTATTTGTGAACTATCCTAATTATCATACTAAAAAAGCCCCCTTTGAGAAAAGAAAGCCCCCTACAAATAAAGTCCTCTCCCCACAGAACTGCCTGGTGAAAAGAAAGAATACTGTACCTTTACGTAGAAATAAGAATCTTAAGAATCAAAAAGAATTAAGTGTGGCTAAACCTAATTGTAAACAATTGTTTAAAGTGCATAAAATGTTTCACCATGTGTTAAGAGGTGTGCTAGCTTTGTGGATTTACCACTCCTCTCTGTGCAGACATACAATAAACAAGTATCTTGACTCTGTGTGGATCGGCTCTTGAACAGTGGGTGGAGAACCTGGATTTGGCATGACAATGGTACCTTAACAATACAGAACCTGGAAACTTCCACAACCCTCCTTCCCTGCGGCCCTGGTGACATTTGTGTCACTGCTTAGGAAAAGGATACCAGCCCAGCCCAGAAGGAATATGCCAAACACATGGAGGGATAAGGCACACCAATGGTCACCAGTAATTCTCAAGCCCAAGATGATGGAGCGGTGTCTCCTGTAATCCATGTTACCAGAGGCACATTCAACAGACCTATTAGTTGAAAATGTGTATCTAACAAATGACCTTGTACAGTTGGGTATGACTTTTTCCACATGGAATAGTTTGCGAAAAACTAAGTAAAGCAGAAGGTAATGGCCACTTTCAGACCATGGGGAAAGCCCAGGGACAAGTGAGCTGTTTCTCAAAGAACAGTGCCATTTCACTGTATTAGGCATAGATGTGATCTCATGCATCTTAAACTCAGCAGCCCGCTGGCAGCCCAAATGTGGGTTTATGTCCCTCTGACCTTTGTTTGCATTTGACTGACATTTAAAATAAGAAGTTCTCCAGGATGATATTTGTCTTTGTACCTCCAGTTTATAATGTGCTTGCTTTAATCATGTGTTAATCATAAATGAAGCATCAGGATCCTGATATGCAGATGTTACACAATAACTCTAATTACTTTGATGAAATGTTACAGTTATGTATTTGAATTAAACTAAACACTTCATGCTTGTTTTACTAAACTTTGTGCGGTTTGTAGGATTTCTCAAATCTCATTATGTAAACTGATTATTCAAAAAACAAAGCAGCAGGGAATTACACAATATACCTTCTTCCAGTTAATGAGTATTGTTATGTGTTAAAAAAAAATAGTGTTGGTTTCACTTATTCTATGGCTCTGATCTTTGGCCTTCTACATCAAATAAGAAATGTTCAATACATTGAAAAGTGTGGACAATTTTGAAACATATAACAAGGCTAATGAATGTGAGGACATGCTTTAAATACAAATACAGTTTTTAATTACAGCTAAACCTAGATGCATGCATATGTTCAAGCACAAACACAGGCAGGCAACACACAAGCGTGCACTTTCACTGGGTTAGCACTGTTGCAATCCTTTTTTTTAAAGGATGTTGTGTATGCAAGCTTTCTGTGTCCGACTACTTGAGACTTTGTAACCCAGTGCCTCCTATCCCTGAACCCATTTAAGTTTGACAGATGAGGTCATATTAATTATAATGGTATGTTTTCTGCATTAGCCTGCACTGAGAAAATTCTCAAATAGATAGATATGTGACTTTTATTTTTTCTAGTATCATGAAGTAGTGGCTGGGATTTGCAGTAAAAGGGAGCATCTTGCCTCTTGAATAAAGTAAAAAACATATTAGGTGAAAAAAGCTAATTTACTGCACATTAAACTCCCTTTTCTGATTGTGCAACACAGGGAACCTTGACCAGAGGCTCAGAGGAAGTGTACTGAAAGCTCTCCCCCTTCACATAATGTTAAGTCACCATGTTTTCCCTGCCTCAGTCTCACTAGCAGTTTCAATGGGGAAACGCTTCCAGAGTTAGTTACAGAAGTCAAACAAGCTGAGACTTCAGCACTGACCAATAGGTTCAAAAAAGCACTGTGGCTGGACAAAAGTTGTAGTTTTTGTCAGAAGGGGATCGACAGAAATTTATTTGTGGTGTCAGAAGACAGGAAGCCAGAGTGGAGGGTAGAAAGAAGTTGGAAATTAATTCAAATTCTCAAGTACAAATATGAGCCAAGGGGAGGGAAGATGAGATCCTTTATGAAGGCAACATACAAGATCATCTAAAGTAATTTTCATGTTGTTAAAATGGATTTTTTTCCCCAGTTTCATCAAAGTAAACGAATGTATTTGGGTGTGACAAATTGCATGTTACTGTAACTAATACACCTCAATTCATTGTAGCTCTATTCATTGCAACATCTCCAAAGCAACTGAAGTTTGGGAACACTTGCTGCTTAAAATTCTAACTGACTGCTAAATTAATGAAACGAAGATGTTTTATAAATTCCTGCTACGATTAGAATAATTTAATTATTGAAAAATATTACCTAAACAGAAAGAATGTGCTGTATGAGCACTGGGGCACCAAGGGAATTAAATCATTTTGCTGAGTATACATAATGTGTCAGTTTGCTGCTTCAAAATTGCCTCAGAGCAATCAGTGAAATGACTGATTTTTCAATGAACAGTGGAATTGAGCAGACCTACTGGGTCCTCTAGCGATGTCCCTTGCTGGTACAGGTAAACATAACAAGTAATATTTTCACATATATAACCAAGTTCTCACTTAAAATCAGTTAGATTTCCACTCTAGGAAGGATATTTCAGAATATCTGTCCTCTGAGTCTTAGAAGCTGTAAACTAACTGTCAGTACAACTGTATTTGCAGTTACTTAGCTTCTATTTCCTTCAGACCACTATTAATGAACATTAATTAGTCTTTTCCCTCTCTCACGTTTAGCCCATGCAGTTTTAGAAATTTGCTCACTCAGCTGATTAAAACTAAAAGGTTTTCTCTTCCTCCAAATTTTTGAGTAGTCTTTCTTGAGCTCTATGCCATTAATTCACCTTTTAAATTTCTTTTTTATTATTTGGAGAATCAGAACTCTGAAATATAATTTTCTAGTGCCCTGTATGAAGGCCAAGACATACATGTTGACTGGATGTCTACTGCCAGATTGACACAGAAATACCTTCTTTTCTCCATTGCACATCTCAGCAGGAGTTACAGAGAGATGGCAAGATCAGAGTCACCTTCTGGTTCACATTCTGAAACCCTAGTGCCTGCAAGCCTTTCAGCACCTTTGTATTTTCTAACTGGTAACTCCTTAGTTTTCATTATTACCTCCTTGGTGGAGGTGCTTTCATGTTACAGTATGAAATTTCATCCTGTTTCTCTAATGGCTGTATTTAAGGCATCTAATTCTTCCTGGCTGTGCTGTAACTTGAACAAATGCCATTAGTATACTTCTGTTCTTTAATAGTTATTCTAATGAAAATATTAAGGAAAAAAACTCCAGAATTGTACTGAAACTTCTTTGTAGCACAGTAGTTCCTATTTCACTGCAATACAAACATCTTCCCTTTGGCCCATTTCTTGCTTGCTTTGCTATTCATGTAATAATCTCATGTTTTCTAGTTTCACTAAAAATTTCCTGTACCCTTGTATTAGATGCATACTGAATGACTAGTTGATCTGTTGAATTTCTCTTGTCTAGAAAATCTGCACTGTTCAAACAGGGAGATATCAGACCAGCCAGATATTATGTGGCATTTCTGCTTTCTAGCTCATTTGCTTCCATTTTTTTTTTTCTTATTTTTCCCTTACAGCCTTCCGTTTGTTGATGCCTTGTTTCAAAGCCCTAGCACAGAATGCATTGAGGAAGAAACAGTCCCTGATTTCATGGAAGCTGGTACATAGATGGTGTAAGCACCCTTTTGGGGTAGGAGTAACTGATAGAAGACATAAGGAACTTCCCTTATATGTGATATAAGGTATGTGATATATTCCCTTATATGTGATAAGGCATCTCCAAACTTTTAACTTTTTACACAGATTGAATTTAGCCCTCTAATATTATACATTAGAAAATAGATCCAAACCAACTTTCAGTTTTGAATACACTGATACTGGAGATATTCAAATTCCACATAAAATCTACATGTAGCTGTGGATTTTCTGAACAGCTTATTTTATACGGCAGTGAGCCACAACCCATGATATAAACAACAACATATCTATAGATGCTCAAGAACTGGATGCCTTTTTTTTGCTGATGTCCAACTGCATGACACAGTCATTAAAAAATCCTGACTTGTGAAGACTAGACTAATATACATCACATAACTTGAGTTTTTAAGAATTTTACTTAACTGTTTCTCATTCTTCATCTTAAATCATCTGAGAAGAATTTATAGAGGCTGTGTAGTGTAAACTACAAAGGTGATTTAAGGTATATCATTTTATTGCAGTATGTGATTTTTCAAAGGAATCAGGCAAGCAAGGTCCAATGAATTAGGTAGCTAGTCTAACCCATCTTCTTTGAAAATCCCATCCTTAACAAGATCACTGAAGTTCTTGTGAAAGATCACTAGGAAGAGCTATACCACACACACTTGGAGCTCACTGCTCCACAGAAAGAGTCTGTGATTTCATTATTTCTCTGTCCTGAGGGCATGATCTGCCTCCCTGTTATTAAAGATACAGATTATGGAGAGCTGTGGTCAGTCTCAGAAGAGATGATTGCCATTTTCTTTAAAATCCTTGGTGCACTGATTCTGGGTTTTTGAGGACTTGACATAAAAAGATCTGGTTTAATTTGGAGCTAAAAAATATTTATTCTGCTTTCATTGTACCATTGTAGGATGTACCAATTAACAGTAATGAACAATCATATTCTCAAATTCTTCAGTACTTTGTTTTAGACAGTATATATTGGTAACTCTACTGTCCTACTCTCACATTTAAAGATCCTGTTGTCTGTGAGTCTGCAATAATGACTTAATAAAAAAGGCAATAAGTAGCTGTCTTGTTTATGATGTGATTATCAGGAAGGACATATTTTGTATAAATAGCATTGCTGGGAATGTTTCTGTATTAATGGAAGATGTCTCATAATTTAATTTTCATATAATAATGTAATTCTTCCCCGCCCACCATCCTTAAAACTACCATAGATAACTTTGTATGAATATACAATATTTTCTTAGTGAAAAACATCAAAGAAGCACATAAATTGCTTCTTTAAACTTTTTCTGGAGGAAAAATTAGAAATTCTGGAAATTTAACTATTTTTTTTTCCTTTTCAGTAACTGGGGTTTATCAATGTGTTCTCCCTATGATACTATAGTATACTCAGACTATTTATAGATAAACTAAGTAGGTGATTTTTAAAACAGTAACTGTTAAACACATTAACTATGTGTCAAATTGTACAACAAAAAGTTCAGATTTACACTTGAGAAAAAAAGATAATAAAAAATTTTGCCAAATGGCAGAAGACAACATAGAAATATTTTCTATATTACATAACTGATTTATTATTCAATTTTATGTTTGAAGTAGCAGATTAAAAATATATATGTATTTGGTAATACAGGTTTTACAATGAACTTCTTAGACTGAATAGTACCAAAGGTTCAGCTTTGGAAAGCATGTGTATTTGTTTTCCCTTCATAAAGTTGCTGAGAACCAGAAGAATTATAGATCGGTAGGTAAAATACATGGGTAGTAAGGAGAGAATAAGAATAGAAAGTAGAAGTCAAGAAATGTGAGTTATAGTTCTGGTCTGAAAGTATTTTTACACACGGTTTTGGTATGAATTTACTGACTCCAGTGACAAAATGAAGGGCAGCCTCACAGAGTAGGAGCAGCTGTGCTGAAGTGAATGAGGATTGAATCCTTCATGCACACCATCAAATAATTGCTTGCTAAATTCTCATCTGTAACTTCTAGACAATCTCTCTGCTCTTGATGGGTTGCACCCAAGTTTAAGGAAAACCTAAGTGCAGAATACTATCTACAAAAACCTACTTTGGACTAGGTTACTCTTATTAGTCACAATGATATCTGAAGAAGACAAGTCTCAGTTGCGTTTGTAGATCTGGTATCCAGATGTCCGGGCAGGCAGAGATGTTTCTGTAACCTGAAGGGATTTGATAGCAAAATACATGAAATTTCGTTATGCCAATTAAATAGTTTCTTTTTCACAAAGAACTGCATTTTAAACGCTGCCACTATAAATTGTTCTTAATAAATTATATCATATTTTATTCCAGGTTAAATAACTTCAATATTGTCGCACAGATTTTTTTCACAGATTATGGCATAACTGAAGCACATTTACTGAATTAGCATAAATGCTACCAACTTGATTTCTGTTTTGCCTTTCTTTGGAAGGCTGCAGGTGTAAGGTAAAGCCAGGGGAGCCTACATTAGAATTTTAGTTCAGATCAAGTGTGAGTGCTTTTAAATTTCTTCTCCTGGTCACGCCCATTTTCTGTGCTTTGGTTCCCATTACAGAGTTCTGGAGCGCGTGATGTAGTTGCTTTTCAGATGAACCCACAAACTCATGAGATGAACTCATTCTTTTTAGATGAAACTGAACTTTTAGATGAAACTGAACTGAGAGATGCTCACCAACGGTTAATGAGCCACAGGATGAGACGAATCCGGCTTGTGAGGCTCCCAGACAAGAGTCATGTGTGGAGTGTTCACTGTACCCTCAGTGGTGACGGTTTCACCTTTAAAGATCTGTTCCTTTTGAGTCACAGTACTTTCTAATGTGGATATAACCTCTTTTGTGAATGTAACCTTTATAATGAAACACAGTTCATGTGCTGGCCAGTTACAGATTGGCTTATGGTATAAAGGAGTACACTGCAATAACCAGCTGTAACAGATTTTTCTATAGCAGTCCAGTGCATCTTAAATGGGAAACACAAAGAAGGATGTTACTGCTTTAATATTTATTTTTTTTTACACTTATCATTGGTTGTATTTTTGGAATCTTGAAAAATACTTTTCTCTACCACTCTGAAAAATGTTTCCTTTTTCCATCTGTTGGAAGCTTCTGATAAACAAAGAATACAAAATGCATTTCTTTTTATTTCCTTCTTCTTTGTACCAGTGTCGTCAATTCATGGATCCATTAGTTGATCTTTACTTCCTCTTCTGTGTCTGGGATTAAAATTTACAAGATATTTCAAGATCTGCAAAAGTGGTATCGTTTTGAAGAGACTAGGCTCAGAATTCTGGTTTAGATATAATTTATTCTGGTTTAGATATAATTTATTCTAGTCTAAGAATAACAGTCATTTGGAAAAATTACACACTGAGCTGCTTTAGATTTCAATTTTTTCTGTCATGGAACGTAAACCAGTGTATTCCACTTTTTCTCTTTTCAGTAAATTTGAGTGATGCTGAATATTTGAGATAGATAATACGTATTGCACACAGGATTAATGATAAATTGCCATCTAAGGTAAGGTTAGGGTTGGTATAGGCATGTGAAAAGTTTGTGGCTCTTCTGAGGTAAAAAACTTTATCCAAAGGAAATAGCTCTCGCTATAAAGTGTTAAAAAGCCAGAGCAGGGCAGGCAGAACACCAGCGCTGCCTGCAGCTAAGGCACAGGACTGAAAGCTGTAGTGCTCTATCTCCTTTACTCACAAATGGTCAGTGAACTACAGACCGAAAATCTTACTCCAGACTCTCAGGCGATACATCTCCTTTCTTATTGAGCTACTTAGATGAAAGTAACATTCAGTTAAAGGACAGAGAAATAAATGATAAAGCATGGACATGGGGTGTAAGTACCATTCCTATTAGGCTGAATTCATATAGGTACTTTAGGATTGAAAGTTGAATGCAATATTTTGTTTAATGTGATGTGATCTGCAGAAGCAGATCAGTAATAAAAGCAAATGATGTGTAAAAAGTAGAGATGGAGTAAAGAATAGCACCCAAACTCTCTTACTGTCTTACTACAGTAGAAATTTTTTTTATTCTCTACATCTACTTTATAATCACTGGACAATTAGAATACGAGTAAATATTTACAATCCTGTGGTTTGCAGAGGATCAGCATAGGACTAATTTTGTGACAAGTAGATCTTTAAGACAAAAGAACAACCTGTCCTCAAAACACATTGTAAGGCTTCGAATACTGGAGAAAGTTTTCTCCTAATAGTTCAAAGCGAAGGAGCAAAACAATTATAATTCATGAGGAAATAAGTGTTGACACAGCCATCCTTTCAGGATAAGACCACATTATAGCCACTGTTCTGACCGATATTTGCATAGGTTTAAAAATGAACAAGCATTGCAATGACATGGGCATTGCTTGCAGTGTTTCGATAGCAGTAGGGAGTTCATTGTAGTCATGAAAAACTAAACAAGAAATGGAGCTTCTGTGTAATCCATACTGAGCTCTCTGCTGCCACAGCTGCAATCAGGAAAAATCAAGAAGTTTAAAGCTGTAGATACAGGTGACAAAATATCAGAGTCTGTTATGGAAACAGAAGTTTGCAAATCTTAACTGCACTCAGAAAATCATGAGGATAAATGTCCTGAAAACCGCAGATAGAAAAAGCAAATATTCAAAGTTTCATTCTGTTTGTCTCACTGTCAAAGTGTTATTAACTGCAAGAATTATATAAAGTTTGTGAATATTTGCACTTATAAAGGCTTTGTTACATAATTAGGGAAGTTATTCTGTGCTTGAGCAACTGCTTTCGTAACAGGCTCATTTGGTCATTTTCACTATACATATGATCTTCTGATTATCTCTTTTACATTCATCTCCAGAAAATCATCTTTACAATGTAATTTTCATTGGGAATTTAACATAACATTAATATAATAACATTTTGTTGTACTAACCCTTCATCAATCACTGTTTCTTTATGCTGCCATTGCCATTCTGCTCCCTAAATTTTGACATTCATCTAGGAATAAAAACCTGAAAAAGCAAACATGAATGATCTGTTCCAAGTCTTTCTACTGGGCAGCTGAAATTTGCTCAGATACAGGGGAAAAACAGAGAAGTTCTTCAAAAGGATTAAGAGTTTTCTGTGAATGGCATGTTAAAGACAATATTCTCAAGTAGAAAAAAAACACCAAAAAATGCTCCTCCCCAGCGCTTCATCCAAAAATATCCTCAAAACAAAACAAAAAACCTTAAACAAAAAAACCAAGACCAAATCTATATACTAAGTCTTGTAAAGAAAAATGTTAGTGCCATATTCCCATGCATCCCACTCACAATATCTGCTGATCCCTTTTTTCAAATTAGAATAACAGTAAACAGTACTATATAGTATCATACGGTTTTCTTATAATTCAGCAGGCACTTTTAGTGTCACTCTAATTTTTGAGGTTTTATGTCTTTTTTCTCCTATCAGATGCCATTTGGGAATGTAGAGAAGTTGCCCAAACATGGGCTGAAGTGTTCTGTGTCTGTTGCTCCTCTCGGAATATTTGGTTGTTTTGTTGTTCTTGTTCTGGCTTTTATTTTTGTCTGTTTAATATTAGGGTTGTTTTTTTTTTAAAAAAAAAGGCAGCTGAAATTATGATAGTGAAAACTATGTTCTACCTGTTGTGTTCCCTTAACCAATCTCGATATACACGCTGATTATGGATTTGTGGCCACAGCCTCTTATCTCAGAGACACATCTGCAGATGTTCTACAAAACACAAACCTCTGAAGCTTCACAATTCCTCATTTTAATCTGACGATAGAAAGACGAAGTCTAGGAGAATATCCACCTAGCAGTCTGCTGTCTGCTGACTTCAGACTTCACGGGAAGGAAGTTCTTGTCTTGATAGATGGTCCATAATGGTCCATAAACTAGAGGTCGTTAAAGCATGGCCTGCAATGCAATACTCTTGAGTTGATACAGTTAATTGAGATACCTAACTAACTATATTTACCAGATTTACTAAAGGGTTACTAGACCTGCTCAGGCAGAGCAGCCTCCTGCCTCCTGGCCATGGCAGTAATAGAGTCGTGGAGCATGAAGTTTCTAGGAGGTACAGAGATACTTGGTTACATTTTTTTAACAGCTGGTGAACTACCTTCCTTTCCACATGTCACTACTGCCAGTCACACACAGCGGTCAACTTGAAGCTGACATCGTGACAGTGCTGTGTGTTAATACGAATTCTCATCTGAAGATGGTATTTTTCATCAGGAAACAGTTTTCTGTTTAACCATTTTTCCAGACTTTCAAATATATCTCAAAACACATTCTCTTGAAAAACTTTAACATGGAAAGGGTTCCTCTAACAGACTGCTTTGTAAAATACTGAGATGTGTTAAATTCAAAATTTAACTGTATCTCTTAATAATTTTATATTGCTTCTCATGAGATGTTAACATTATGAATTGCTAGTTTTACTGGTGAAATGGATGGTTAGCAAAATAGCTGGAATATGATTTTACTAGTTGATATTACTTTTAGAACCATGATGGGCAATTGTTCTGTAGGTTCTTTTCTTTTCCCAAGTAATGTTATGGGATGTGAGAAAATGACCTCAGGTTGGGCCAGGGGAGGGTTAGATTGGATATTAGAAAAATTTCTTCATATGAAATTTGAATGAAAGGGTGGTCAAGCATTGGAACAGGCTGCCCAGGGAAGTGGTTGAGTCGCCATCCCTGGAGGTATTTAAAAGATGTGTAGACATGATGCTTAGGGGCCTGGTTTAGTGGGGGTCTTGGCAGTGCTAGATTAACAGTTGGACTTGATCTTAAAGGTGTTTTCCAACTACATGACTCTATGATTATTGCACTTGTATTTTTATGAAGCAGCTTGACACTAGTAAAGTAGAGCACAAATAAGGAGATACTTCCCCATGTACTGCATTACTGAAACAGCAGAAAAGCCCCTAAAATAATACATGCAATCGTTATAAAATGACAGATGATGCAAAATTAAAATTTTGATAATCCCAAAAGAAACACTGGGCACTTGGGTACAAATGTTTTGGAAAGTCATTTTGCAGGGAGGACAAGAATATTTTATTTGAGTTCAGTTTAAAGTAGAAAAATTTAGGAGTTTATTTCCTGCAGAAATGAAATTATGAGTTTTGATGGATTTAATCAAAACATGATCTGATCAAAATATACGCCCCTTTCTCTCTCTCTTTTTAAACTCAATATTCTTGGTGTCTACACCCATCAGGATATACCTTAATTAGGTCTTGACTGAGTGGATTTAGCTAGTACGTCTACTGACTCAGTCTTGATTCACTTATGCATAAGGAAGAAGGTGTCATTTTAATCTAAAATAGAAACCTTTCCCCTGAGCTCAAACAAAACTGGACCCTTGGAGAGATGTAGAAGTGTTAGCTAATTAGTTTTTTATTTGATTTCATTTTTAAATGTCTTTGCATGTCTGAATGCTGTTTGAAACACAACCGGGGGAAAAAAAGGAAGTAAATGAGTAAGTAATCTCTTACTGTGGTGTTTCTAATTTGGATGCAGCCAGGGTGAACTGCACACATCACATGAAAGCTTCCACATACTGTAGTCGAATAGATACTTTGAGAAATTTAGTCTGAACAAAACCTCCAAACTTTTCAATGGGTTCTTCAAAGCAGTTTAAATCATATGTGTTTTTCAGAATAAAAAGCCAAACCAGCATGTTTTGGAGGGATATCAATAAATTCATCCTGCCAAGAACTTATATTTTTTGCTGTATGGCCACAGTTTTGTCATAGAAAATTTCTAGTTCCATTTGTAATAAGTGATCCTTTATTAAACGATAAATTGACCCTTTAAAGGGAGCTAGTATCCTTCACTGGTCCTATAACCCAAACCTAAGTCTTAGAAATTGTATTTGGGCCAGCAGTGCATGGTAGGAAAAGGGGAGGGGAGAGCCATGCAGAGATACTGGAGGTAAATTCAAGTGGAAAACAAAAACATTTCAGAGAATGTCTCTATGTAAAGTACTTCCTTGCTCATTAATAGTTAGAATCCTGTTATCCCTTGGCCAACTTATGAAAGTGGGATAACATCTTCACTAAGATGTTCACATATCTGATCTTATAAAAAAATGGTAAGATATTTGGCCATTCCTAATTGGAAGATAGAAGTTTTACAATTGGTTTTTTTTCAACAAAAAGTCTGGAAAAGTCCAAAAGATTAGGGAAACAAGAAAGCTGAAGAAAGTAATTTGAGGAAGCTATGATGCCTTGTGCTAGAAAGCAACCGATTTGTCTGAAATCTGGAGAAAGTAGCAAAAGGCTTTGCATCAAACGTGGCAGTAAAGTAATCCTTGGGAGATCTGAGGCACATGGAGAGAACTTTTGAACTTCTGCTTCCCTGAGGAAGGAGGAATGATGTGGTTTAGTTGGGGACTAAGATTCCTCAGTCAAAAGTATAACAGTACCCAGATCCTGCCATTAAGTAATCTTCTGCATAGATTCCAGCAACAAAACACTACTGATATGAGGCCTTAGTATTTGGAAAGAAAGTATAGCTTTGAGTGTACTGTTTATATACTACAAGCTTACAATAAGATTTTAAGAGGACGAATATTTACGTTTCAACCAATAGCTGGAGAACAAGGAGGTAAAAGGGTGCTTTATGTCTAGTATATTTGAAGGGGACTCCATAGACAAGGTATATATTATCTACTTTCAGTGTCATATGTCACTTTACAAAATGGAAAATACCAAAAAAGCGGAAATATTAATGTATCTGAATGTGGCTAGACTATTAAGCAGTACATGCTACTATTAAACTCTGCAGAAACTAGATCGTAAGAGCAGCACAAACTAAGACATTACTAACAGAATGTAACCTGCTTTGGTGCAAAAAGCTTAAATCTAAAGCTAAGGTTGGGAAAACTCAGCCTCGACCTCATGCTTCCTTGGAGCCTTGAAGCTCCCAAGCAAGAGTAAGCAAATGTATACACCTTAAAAAGAGCAGTATGGCTTGTTCCTCCGATGCAGATTCCCCAGCTCACAGTATCTTCCCGCAGGTAGCTCAGTGGGCAGCAATCAAGGCAGTCCAGTTTAACTGACTTTTGTAACTCTTGCACAAACACTGATGTAGATTCAGGGCTAACTAAAAAGCAGTGAGCTCAGGCTGCAGTCTTTTCCACAGGTTGTATTAATACATTCATGCCTGTTTTCATAGGAATGCACCACATATGAAACTTGTATTCCCTTGGCAAATTTGATTTAAACTGGCAAAAGAATTCAGAATTTATTATTGAAAACAGTGTGCTTGCAGACACAGAGAATAGGAAGCTAGACTCAAAAAGAACAAATCAAAAACTGCAGTGAAAGTGTAGCTTTAATGTAGGTTAAAAAATTCTCTTTGGATGGTGTTATTTATGATGAAGTGAGTTTTTAGGTGTTGGTTTTTTTTTTTTTTTGCTGATTCTTTAATACAACTATGAAAACAATTCCCTAAAGAAGTGCTTTGGGTTTTTTTCTTCTTGTTGATCATTTTCCGATACCCCCTTTTCTTCCTCCTCTTTAAGTGAACAAAAGCTGTAACCCTTCTTATCAGCCATAGAAGCCTCATCTTGTAACCCCTGCAAATCTCCATCTGATTGCAACTGATCAACACAACTCTTCATTATCTTCCCCTTCGATCTCTGCTAAATAGATTACAAGTAACAGTACATGCTTCAAAAGCTATTTTCTCCACTCTGTTCTTCCTCTGCAATGCTATACCAGCACTGCCTGCCTTATCCAGGAATTCCTATTAAATATATATTACATTTTTTTCAGTATTTAGAGATTTTATTTCCTACTTGTTTGTGCTCCAGCACTCTTGGTAGCCCAGGTCTTAGTAATTAAATCCACCATACAGCTGACATTTTAAAAGCAGTACCCCTGGCACTGTCCGCAGAGCAAATTTATGCAGCAACAGGATATTTTCATTACAATGTCTCATCTCAGTTTTGACCAGAGCTCCTGTTAATGTTTTCCCAAAACACTCTTCCAGCTCAGACAACACTGAGTGATAGACTGTAGCTCTCCAGTATTGTTTGGAGTTTTGCAACCTGTAAGTAGCTAGTATGGTTCACCAGTTTCTAGATGTTTTCATAGCAGAGGCTGCTATTACATGCAGCACTTCTGGCTATGGGGAATAGACCTCAAGCACAATTAAGTTCATTTGAACTGTTTCTTTTTTTTTTTTTTTTCTGTATAGCCAAATTACTGCTGTTTCTAGGGCTCTATAGCACATTGGCATGGATGTCAGGTGCTGCTTTTGACGTAACTCCTAAGTCATATCCAACACTCTGTTTTGTAATCATCTGGCCCAAAAAAATAACTTTTAGTTTTCCATGCTTTCATTACTGTACCTTGATGCTACACATAAAATCCTGTTAGTTGTCTTCCTAGCCAACTTTTGTTACTATTAATTGAATTCCTGCAGCAAACAGTCATTCTCAGAGTTAACTCGAGTTTCCTGTGCTAGTAAAGCATAACTGGTCTTTGGTTTTTTCTGCTTCAGAAGTGCACAGAGTACCTTACCTGTAATGAAACTTTTCCTTGTTTCCCAAATCTTCCTTAGCTGTCACAGGAAGATCATCAGAAAAGGATCCTGCAGCTACAGAATTGCACTGTTCTTATGGTTTCTGGATATGCAAGCAGAACAGTACAACTTCACTGGACTGTTTCCTTCTGATGGCTGACAGCAAATGTACCGCTGCCAATGTTAAACTCAAGATCAAAGTCTTAATCCTGGCTGCTGCCAAAATCTTCTCTCATGGTTCCAACATTTTAACTGTGATATATGACCTCTACTGAAGTGAGTATTCCTGAATGCATATTCATGAGATGTAGTTATATCGTCTTCCTCCAAGACCCCCAAGCAATGCCTAAAGCTTCTGTATCTGTGTGAGTTTTGTTTTCCCTGGCTTTTTACAATGTTCTGAAAATAAAAGCTAGGAAGATTTCACTGTCACCTTCACAAATAGCACCTACCAGCATTTATCGCCTCTTTTTTTTCCTACATTATTCTCTGAAACTCAGAAAGTTTACCTGGTTTCTGCCTCTCACAGCTGGGTAGGCACGTTGGGTGTGTTCACTGTCAGGAGCCTCTTTGGCTCCAGTTTGTGCTACCCACCGGCAGGCATGGGACAAGTTCAGTTCAGAAACTCCACCTCCTTGCCTGTTTTCTGATGCATTTTTTCATTTGGGAACTAAATATAGATACATTTCTGGCTAGAATGTTATCATGATTTAATGTTATTCTGAAGTTATTACACTTCTAATTGCTCTAGGGAATACACCGAAATGAATTGAACTTTACTGAATCATTCCCTGATTTTTACAGTCCATTCAACTGAAATTCTGAGTCCTGGCTTCTTGCTGCACTGCTACACACATGACAGGGACTTAACTTTAAGTTCACCATTTCTCTGTCAATTCCAGGTTTTTGTTTTCTTCCTGAAATATCCCCTTGACATGTTCAATCTTTAGTTTAAACTAATAGACTCAGCTCATGCACATCACGGAGTGGAGCGGGGGGGACCATTGCTCTTCAGTTATTAGCTGAGAGGTGTTTACATGCTGCAGTTGTTAAGGAAACCACTCTGCATACCATCTTGTTTGCTGTTTGAAAAAAGCATTATTTCCTTTTGATCTTAATATAAAATATTAATTTTTGGCATACATCCTCAAAACTAAATGTAGGTGGTCTCGTACTTATTTCCATTTTCAGAATTTGGTGTTTGGGATCCTGAAAGAATAAGTCCACAAGAAGAATTTACAGTAGAAGAGTTTATTACAGCTATAAAAAAATAGTGAGTAGAGTCCATCAACTGAAATTTACTCCCCTGCTGGAAAGTAAGTATTCAGCCTCCTCACTGTGCTCCTCATTTTATAACCCTTAAGGGAAGGGACTATATATTACTGGTCTTTTTTTTTTTTTTTAATAGGAAATTGTCTGTAACAGTCATATTATACTAATAAGAAACACATCCAAGCATTTACACCATGAAATGGTGTCCAGTAAGTCTTTTTCTGAGTAACATGTGGCTTTGTTCATCTCCAAAGAGGCATTTCATTCACTGCCTGTTTCTGCCAAAATCCAACCTTTAGTGGGTCTGCATAGTCCTCGTAAAGAAACACTCGTAGAGGCTGTTTCTTCAGGTTACACTTCCCTAAGCCCTCACACTTACGTACACAGAGCACAATACAGCACCTTCATTTTCCGTCACATACAATTCTCTTAAGCATTACACATCCTTCTTCCTCACTTCCCACTGCTGACCACACCGGCACCAGCACCTGCCTCCCCACGTGCTCCTGGGCGTGCTGCCTGCAGTGTCCCAGCCAACAGGCACCCCACCTTCTTCATGTTTCTCTTCCACTGATGCTTCTGAACACAGCTGGATGCCTTCTGAAGGCATGTCTCAGACCACTTTACTGGAATCCGTGTGTTGTACAGACCTCAGTCACTGTGCTCTTCACCTGGGGCCCTTTTGCCACATCCCGCTAGTTTCTTTCCAAGCATCCACACGTTTTCTTTGTGAATTCAAATGACATGATTGTCACTTTGTCTCAGTGAAGTAACAATTCCTTCAGATAGACAGTGTCTAACAGCTGCTCTCTAACTGTATCACACCATCAAAAAGTGAACTTTAATATCAAAAAAATGTTTAGAAAAACAAGTAAGGGAATATTCTGAAGGCCACCAAAAGACCAGACAGCAATATTTCCTAGTTGCTTTCTGATATGTTTCTTTTTATTTGCATGAAGTATTGATAGATGTTTATTTGATTAAAAAAAATTTCATAGGTACATGCTTTTTCTTAGTGATTAATTACATCTTTCTGCTTTACATCATGGAGGAAGTATTTAAGTCATTGGAAATGGCATATTTCAAACTACAAAGCCAGACATTCACCCTTTATATGTCCCTATCTTCTATAAAATTTGAGCAAAAGTATTATTACAGTCTCTAATATAAACTGAAAAGCATCCTGTTTTTCATTAAATTGTCACTTTCCAAAATTATAGCTATTCAGCTTGTGGTTTTTCCTTTTAAAATTTCTTCCTCGTGATAAGTTTTATCTTTTTGCAATTTTACCAGACACAGCAAAAAAAATCCAGCAACAGTCCTTAAAGAAGGATTGACAGAACAATCTTTATTTTGTACAGAGTCCTAAGCAATAACTTCCACCATCTGTAACTGAAATGCAGCACTGCAGAAATCCAGATTATAATCGAAGCTAAAATCCTGGCCCCTGCAATGTCCTTCCCCAGAGATCCTTAAACTGTAAGGAGGAAACAGACAACTTCTTAAAATGTTAATTGTTATCTCTGTTTTTTCTCAGTCTAGCAGTGGACAGACACGGTGATTTATGAAGGCTTTCTGATAAAGTAATTTCATGACTTCTGTCACACAGATTTCAAGGTAGTCTGGCTCTGGAATTAATTTCATGAACTTCTCTGTCTTATCTGCTGTTCATAATAATGATAGTAATAATCATCATCATTTTTATTTTTTTTTTTGAATGAAACATTTTTATCTCCTGAAAGTAGCTGAAACATCCAACAGGAAGGAGAATAACTAACATATGAGTGAAACTAAAACAATTGGAAAAGTAATTTACACTAAATTATTGCTTATATTGAACTTCTGTCACTTTCATCTTTGGAAAAAAAGAATCAAAGTGCTTTATATCTTTCCAAGGTACTTCTGGCGTTGCATATTTCATTATCATGCCATCATTCCACTCATTTTAGCTGCCTCCTTTTACTCCCCAGAACCCCGCGGTGGATTTATGTTTGGGGTGGTGCACAAAAGGTGGGCTCACCAGTAGGGAGCAGGTTGTGCCCTATTCTGCCTGCTCCTTGCTGTGCTGCTCTGCCTAGGTGATGGCTGTGGCCCGGCTCTGGAGCACAGCTGTACACAGCAGTGTGCCAGGGGCCCCGGGGGCCCCTCACCCCAAAGTCCTGCTGTGTTTCCTTTCAGCAGGCTGCAAAGGCACCTGCTGCCAGAAGCTAAGTCTGGATCTGTTCTGCCTCAGAGATGACTGAAGTTTAATATCTGCTCTTGAATGTTTGATGATCCACTGGAAATGAGCTGATGTTTTTCATTCTTTGGGTGTGAGATGCATATCATGTAATTGGTATTAATCATCTTTGCAGAAATGTCAGGATCTCAGTAGGCATGCAGGTATCTGCTGCTATATCCTTAAGTGTGTTCCCTTCACCTTAGATCTGAAATACACCAAGATTCCTACTAAGAACCCTTCTGTTCTCTTTGAAGCATCTCTCCTAAGGTCAAACACAATACTTGCCTCAAGGTTACAGAAGACAGACTTGCTTCTGGCTTGAAAGGAACTGAGTATTGGTCAAGGTTTCTAAAAAGGCAGTGATATGTTTCATAGCAGGGATTGTAGATCAGTTTTCATTTTCCATTATAATTACCAAGCAGGACCTGCTTTTCCTACACCAATCCTGACTGGGCCTGATCCACTGTTTGTTCTGTATGTGCCTTATGATAGCTCAAGATGATCTGCTCCATAACCTCTGCCAGCACCGAGGTCAGGCTGACAGGCCTGTAGTTCCCCAGATCCTCCTTCCTGCCCTTCTTGTAGATGGGCATCACACTGGCTGACCTCCAGTCTTCTGGACCTCTCTAGTTTGCCAGGACTGTTGATAAAGGATGGAGAGTGGCTTGGTGAGCTCATCCACCAGCTCCCTCAGTACCCTTACGTGGATCCCATCCAGCCCCATAGACTTGTGCATGTCTCAGCGGAGCAGCAGGTCACTCACTGTTTCCTCCTGGACTATGGGGTCTTCTTTCTGCTCCTTTTCATCCCTGTCTTGCAGCTCAGGGGGCTGAGTACCCTGAGGGCAGCTGGTGTTGCTATTAAAGACTGAGGCAAAGAAACCATTATGTCCTTCTAGCCTTTTCCTCATCCTCTGTGGTAATATTCCCCGCTGCAGCCAGCAAAGGGTGGAGATTATCCTTGGCCCTCCTTTTGTTTCTAATGTATTTGTAAAAGCATTTTTATCTAGTATGGCAGTGGCCAGCTTGAGTTCTAGCTGGGCTTTTGCCTCTAATTTTCTCCCTGCATAACCTAACAACATCCTTATAGTCCTCCTAAGTTGCCAGCCACTTCTTCCAAAGGTCATAAACTCTCCTCTTTTCCCTGAGTTCCAGCGAAAACTCTGTTCAGCCAGGCCAGTCTTCTGCCCTGCTGGCTTATCTTTCAGCACATGGGGACAGCCTGCTCCTGTGCTTTTAAGAGTTCCTTCTTGAAGAATGTCCAGCTTTCCTGGACTCCTTTGCCCTTCAGAACCACCTCCCAAGGGACTCTGTCAACCAGGCTCCTAAACAGATTAAAGTCTGTTTAGTGGCTCTGGAAGTTCAAGGTAGTGGTTCAGCTGATCCCCCTCCTTACTTATCCAAGAATCAAAAACTCGTCTCCAACACTGGCATGCTGCCCCCAGGCTCATCTCTAGCAAGCCTATTTTAATGCCCTTCCTCCTCCAAATCTACTTTAAAGCTCTCTCAGTGACCCCTGCTAACTCTTGACCTAGGATATCCTTTTCCCGCTTTGAGACAGGTGAACCTCATCTGCTGCCAGCAGGCCTGCTGCTATGTAAACTGAGCCATGATCAAAAACTCCCAAATTTAGCCACTGACACCAGGCCCAGAGCCAGGTATTAATCTGTGTGATCTTCTGAATACATGCCCCATTGTACCCTGCCGCTGGCAGGATAGAAGAAAACACTGCTTCTAGCTGGCTATCAGCTACTACGTGTTTGCATTGTTGATTGTAAGTGATGTCTGTCTGATTTATAATATGTAAATGAAATGAATTCCAGAAAAAAAAAAAAAAAAAATCAGTAACAGGCAGGAAGAAATCATAGTTTCATCGATGAAACCATCTTCCTCTTTCAAGCCAGATAATAAAATACTAAACCAACATGACCTCCATATACTTTGGACCATCCATGCACACACTCTCTTGATGATTACTCATGGCAGTACTCTCTCTTTTTTCATTTGTATTACTAGTTTATACCCTTCTTGCAACCACTTTGCTATTCTATTTGTATGACTGGTCACTCTTGCAGATACTGTTAGAATCTGGTCATGCCCCTATAAAGGAGAATACAGAACACACATAAGGAGAATTGCCACATTCACCTCAATCCTTATTAGAAAATTACATTATTTTAAGGAGCAGAAAATGCTGCAAAACCTGAGATCACAACAGTTAGGAGTACTTCCAGTTGGAAGATGAATACTACATTAAGTATTACACAGTTGTTGAGCAAAAAGATTGAGAAGGTCAGTCTGTTTCGGTATTGTCCTCCTCCTTAAAAGTGTCCCTTTTCCCAACGCATCTGTAGTCCTCTTCAGTATTTGAAGATATCATAGTTAAAAGTGCTCCATTATAAATATGTGAGTGGGGACAGGCATCATGAAACCAATTTTACAAATGAATAACTTCAAACATGAAGTGTCTAAAATTCACTGCAATCAAGGCTGAGAAAATGACCTGGCTCACATAATAACCAATTTAATCTTATACCCATTGAACCATACTACTTCTTGGAGACACTAGTGATTCACAGTGCTTAAGGTGCTCCTTTAATTATATATTCACCTGTTTTCATACAAAATGTTTTGTCTGATGGTTATACAAAGGATGATGAGCCTGTTGCAAAATCTATTTGAATGTTTCTGTGAAATTTGTGTCATTGAAACTGCGTATAGTGTTTTGGGCATTTTAAACAACTGTGAAGTTATGTATTTTTCAGTTGACCTCAACTAGATGTCAGATGCCCACCAAGCCACTCTATCACTCCCCTCCTTAGCAGAACATGGGGGGAAGAAAATAAGATGGAAAAAACTTGTGGATCAAGATATAGGCAGTTCAATGATGCAATAGCAAAAGTCACATGTACAGAAGTGAAGGAAAACAAAATATGTTATTGTCTACTTCCCATCAGCCGGCAATATTCAGTCACGTCCCAGGAAGCTGGGCTTCAGTACGCATAGCGGTTGCTGCAGAAGACAAATGTTGTAAAAAACGAATGCCCCGCCCCCCCCCCCCCCTCCTTTCTCTTAATTGTTGTATCTAAGCAGACTTCATATGGTATGGAACACCCCGTTGGTCACTTTGGGTCAGCTGTCCTGTCTGTGTCCCCTCCCAAGATCTTGCCCACCCCCAGCCCACTGGTGAGGGGTCAGGGGGAGGTTGGGGAGACAGCCTTGATGCTGTGTGAGTACTGCTCAGCAGCAGCCAAATCCCTGGTGTGTTATCACCAGCTCTAGCTACCAGTACAAGCACAGAGCTATGAGGGCTGCTATGGGGCTCAGCCAGACCCGATACATTTTCATTTAGACAATACAGCATAGGTTGATATTTTTCCCAGTTTAATACTTATGCATCAAAGTAACTTTCTCACCAACGATAATTATTTTTAAAAGTATATTTTGAGAAACTAACAAGCACTTACCATAGCCGGTTTCAAGTCTAAAAACATTCATGAATTATGCTTGCAGGAATGGATAAAAACATCTTTTACAAAGATAAAGATAACTTGCAGAAACGCAGGGTATTTCTGTCTGTTTATTATTACTTTTCAGTAATTCTCCTGTGCAAGTACCTAAAGACTAAGAGTGGTAACTGAAAGAAAACAAAGAGAGCAAGAGGAGTAATGGAAGGGACAGAAGGAGAAAGAAGCAGCTGAATTAATTACAGAGAAAAGTCAGGCTACAGGATTCCCATGATTAGTGATCTCACATAATGTAGAAAGTCAACTATCAGCATGTTCATACAGGTTAATTCTCAAGAGGATAATCTTCTTCATGACAAAAGTTCCCCTTTACAAGTTAACTCACAGGAAGACAGAGGAGGTTGTTTTCCCCATCAGATAAGAGACCCCTAAAACATTAGTAATATCATTAGCAACATTATCATTATAACTCATTCAGAATTGGGCAAAAGCAGGTACACATGTTGATGTAAATGTTGATGTTGATAAAATCTCCTGTGGCAAAACAAGACAGTATGGAAATGCATGCTTAAAGATTGCATAAACTTTCCTTGTTGTTTAAAGTGACAGACTTGCATTTTATCTTAATCTGAGTTTTGCCAGAAGATGAAAGTTGTGCAGAACGTAGACTCTCAGGAGATGGAGCTGTCTAAGAAGTTTGCTTTGCTTTTTTTGACAGCTGATTGATACTTGCAGAGTTAACCACATTTTAATGCAATTTATAGAGTCATGCATGTCACAGAAAGCTCAATAATTGATTAAGAAAACATCTAAAATACAAATTAGATAAATAATGAATTTATTAACTGATGTACTGTTGCTTGAAATTATTTTAAAAGAATTATGTCATGAGACCTTGCATATTCCTGGTTTCAAAGACAAACTGACATTCTTTTCCTCCTCCACTTCTTCCTTCTTTTTTAGATGAAGCAAGTTACTTTTGAAAATGTTCTGGCTGATGGAACTCTGCCAGACTATTTTATTATAACACATTTTTATTCATAAGGAAAGAAAAGGTTATTGCACATGTCATATCTTTATTATACTTGACAAGCTGTAAAGCATGTACCCTAAAAGGAAACAGAAAGTGATGTATCAGATCACCCTTCCATTACCCACGACAGGAGCTGAGCTGCTGTATGGCAAAACAGTGCTGAGAGGACACTGACTGTCAGTAGTGGTGATTGGGTTTTTTTTGCATTTACTGCCCAGGAGAAAGAATGTTAAATACACAGTTTCACAGGAAAACTTAGAGACTGATATAGCTGGTGTCCTCATCAGTGGGAAAAGCTAACACACTGTTGTTGGACTCAACCAGCTTGACCTGGAGAGGGAGTTTATAAAAATAATCAAATCCTTGTTACTCTGACCAAAGCCTTTGTTCGTATGTAATGTGGCTGCACACAATTTTGACAAAAATTAAGGGGGAAAAAAATTGAAAACCCTTTCCCAAAATATGTAAATGCAAACATATTTTCAATGTAAAGAATTTCCAGTTAGTAATGTGCGTCTGTTTATGCAACAACATAACAAAGACCTAATTTGATTAGAATCTCTGAATACTATAATAATATTAGTATTTTATGTATATGAAATTCAGGAAAAATTACCTTATCTACCTGTGAAATTCACTTACAGAGCAGGCTAGGTCTATTTTTTTCACTTTGATGGTAATTGGCAGGAAAAAGTTGAATTCAGATACTGCAGAGTAAATGTAATCTCCATGCATATTCACCTTATGCCATGCAAAGACAAAGTCATGCATGTACCAAATGAACCCATAAATTAAAAATTACAAATGTGTAAATTGATCAGAATACTGGGGCCTATTATTCTAATTGAGTTCCCTTTATCTTCAGAAAGATTTATATTAGGTCTCAAAATTTTACTTCTACATGGGGCCACAAAATGTGATAATCAAGTATTCCAATTTTGTAAAACTCGATCAGGAGAAATTAGTAAAAACTATGAGGTGAAAAAGAAGGGTTTGGATCTGAATTTGGGGAAAATATATGATTTTTAAAAATAAAAAATTAACAGCAAAGATAACAAGCATGTTCTGTAGTTTTAGGACTGACAGACATCTAGAAAGAAAGGAAAGACGACATTCACAATATTTCATTTGTGCAATAGAACATTTTATTAGCTGAGTTTTATGGCCCTGTTTGCAATAATGAGCAGGAGCAGCACAATGACCAGATTAGCAGGCATTAGTGGTACCATAAATCATTTTAAAACAAGACGATTCCTCAAAGAAACACTAAACTTGTCAGTGGTCCATCTTTTAAATAACAGTTTGTATTAATTTTAATACAACAGAAAGAGCTCTTAGATGAAGGCATTTCTGCATGAACAATCATATTTAAAATAATACATTCAGAATCGAATTTGGAGACAAAATCCATAGCCCTGTTATGTGAACAACCCAGACTGCAATGATTTCTTTTGTACTAGAAGGAAACAGAAAAGAATTAGACAGTTTTGTCATTTGTTTTGTTTGCCTTGGCAACAGGGCACCCTGGCATATCACCAGGAAAAAAGATTCATAAATGTGCAAGATTTTAAATAAAAAATGGGAACACATATGTCATGTATAGATTGAGAGCACTGCAGAAAGCTTCAGGAAACATCTGCATCAATACCTTTATCATCACGTGAACCTGCTCTTGTAGGGTCCTGAAAAAGCAGGACACATTTTAATCGTGGTTATTTGTACAGTACCATTGATCTCATTGTAAATGTTTATTAACAGACAATAAAAAGTGGTGCAATGACATCTCAAAAAGCCAGGGTCCACAAATCCAGTGCAAATCACACATTAAGATGTGATAAATGATGACAGGAGACAGGCCCTAGAACAATAAAAGTGCTGAAGGAAATAGCATACAGAGTTTTCTTCCTGCCCTTTTGGATTTGCTGAAAAGCCATTCAAAGAAATTTTGGGTGAAAGACCAAAATAGAATTAGTTACTTAATGATTCCTTCTCCCCACAAAGCACAAGGGGCAAAATTTGTAAACATATGTAAAATTTCTTTCTTTGTGAGAACTGGTTCATTTTGGAAGTTATAATTATTCTTTAGGAAATTTTTACCTGGAATCAGCTTCAAGAAATCAAATAGAAAGGAAAATTGGTGCCTTTGAGTTATTCATTTGGTC
Source organism: Falco rusticolus (assembly GCF_015220075.1). Lineage (NCBI taxonomy): Eukaryota > Metazoa > Chordata > Aves > Falconiformes > Falconidae > Falco > Falco rusticolus. The sequence goes on from NC_051191.1 coordinate 65,665,262, forward strand.
AGCATTAACCTTCTGTATTTTTCAATGTGCTATGAAATCTTCAAACACTTTTGAATGCTGTATCTATAGCGTGTGAGGGACTGGACCTGTCAAACCCATTCAATCGCATGGCTGTTGAATGGACCTCAGGCGCTGTTGTTGGCTCTTGGATATTTATTTGCATGTGAAAGGACAAACTTGGCCTCTGTGTATGGAAGACTCCGCATGTTATAATTTATAGATGCACTTTATAACATCTACATTCACAAAACAGATACCAGTGTTGAGCAAATAGATGACCTTGAGTACCAACAGCTTCATCATCTACCTGCTGGTTTCCACCACTTTTTTTTTTTTTTTTACCTGATAAATGTAACTATATATAGTTATGTTCACATTTTCAAAGGTCTCTTACTCCTATTTCTATTTATGGACTAAGAGGAGGTTTGATGGACTACAAGACCTTTTCATGTGAGCAACCAAGCTGTGCTCCTGCAGAATGTCAACTCCTTCAACCAGCAGAGAAGCAAAGGGAAGGCTGATTAGATGAAAATTGCTTTCAAGATAGTGGGAACTAATTTTGAAACTTCTTACCTGACTGGCCTATTTTTGTTATAGATTTGCTAATAAGTTAAGATTGATTGACTTTATTTGATTGATTATTTGATTTTATAAAATCAATCATGTAATAGAAATATAGAAGGATAAGAAATATATTTTAATGAAACTTTTATAGTAAAAGCTGCTATAAAAATCCTCTGTACAGCCCCGTACTAAGGCCGGAGGTATTGGTCAGAATCACCTAGTAGGAATGTTTAGAACTTAGATAACAGACTTAAGATTTGAGATGATTGTTTATATGTAACCTAGGAGAATGTACTAAAATGTCAAAATGAGAATTAATGTGAACTGGGGAGAGTCCAGTGAAGCAACCCATAGTTGCCAGCCAAGAAACAGTTACCTTAAGTGAAAGGTAATTCCGGCAGGGGGAGATCGCGACCACCGACTCATGTACCACCCACCCAAATCGTACCCCAGACCCATTTCCGGACCTTTCTAAGCTTTACCGCGCAGTATCGGATATGGGAGGAGAGTATGTTAATGATTTATGGGAAATCTTATGATTATGCAGGAATATTTAATGAATATGTATGAAGGAGTTCTATATAAGGTGTATGATTTTGAACCATGGTGTGCGTTGATCGTGAGAGGACTCACTCACGCACCCGGCCATTAATAAAGAAGTGTCTGCTTATCTACATCACATTGGTGTCGATAAGTTCTTCATTCCGAGATGTCAGTAACATTTTGGCTGATGCTTATGTCCTCCACTAGGAATGTCACTGCAGCTATACCCATGGATTGTGATTTGTTTCTCCACCTACTTTGTTTTCTGCTGCTTTAATCCATTGGGCATATATGAGTATACTCTACAAGTACCCATCAGGTGTCAACTGACTGTAGCCAACTGAGTTGCAATGAGTTAAATCTCTTGATCCTTCACTTTTGCTTACCCACGTAGCAGCATAGACTCCAAAAAGCCTGACAGCCACAAATCTGGAAGCTGAGCAAAGTACACAGATTTTATTCTAATGGCTGTGAAAAGGAAGAGCTTTCAGAAATGTCACTGTAAAGTAAGATAATTTTGTACCAGCTTTGTGCTGACACAGATGACTACCTGTAGTGCTTAATGGGAGAAAATTTGGTTGGACCTGGCAAGTGCTCATCTCTCCCTTTATTCTAGATAGGGATGGAAGCTGTGAATTTTTTCCAGTTTCATACAGAGTGCACTGAACCTGCCATAGTAAAAATATTTAGGTTACTGATAACCCAAGAGGTTGGGATGCCTCCCCTAAACAATAGGTATCATTAACCTTTTCACATGCAAGCAAGCATCACTCATTTGTGGCAATATTTTGGAAAATGGGCATGGTAACCACAGTGCTAACGTATCATAATTAATAATTTGTTGATTTTGAAAATCTTTGTTACCGCATTGTTTCACCTAGATCACTGATGTTTTCTGCTGGCATATCTTGGTTCCGATGTTTGAAGGGTTAGTGGCTGATGAAGTTTGTATTCTGCCAAAGCTGCATGGGATGGTTGCCTGGTAACAGTACCTGTGGCATAAAAAGTGTTTTGTCAGGCATATGCCTGTCCCTACCTCTTCTTAGGGGACAGAGAAGAATTATAGAGAAGATATATTTTATTTAAGGAGAACAGAAGATCTAACTGTTACCTGAGAATCAAAGCTGAAAAGGAAATGCTGTGAAACCAATATATCATGGGAGGCTGCCTCCAGGAAACTACTGCAGGATTAAATTAACTTCCATTTTAGCGCTCTGGATAGCTACCATGGGAAAATGTGCTTCCAGCTGCTTGCTGGGAGTCTTACCCCAGCAAGGCAGCCAAGTGCTTTGGAGAGTGATTAGGCATAAGGTCCTCTGTATTTTGGCCTCAGGGGGCCTTCCAATGTGGTTAAACATCAGCTAGATCATATGTTGCCATCTGCAGCTGTAACGCCCATGGGGCTTTACACCAATCTCCCCTTTCAAGGAGAGACACAACATCACACAGCAGCCTCAGAGCCTGGTGACAGGTTCTGCACAACTCCCATTGCTCCCATGGCCTACAGCTCCCTGTGGCAAGACAAAATTACCACCTATTATCAACAGTACCCAAACCCACAAACTGACTGCAGCCATATCAATTGACCAGATAAGCCCTTTATTAAGGTCAGAGCTGGATGGGACCTCTACCATTGCCGCCTTCTCAGTTTTTCCACCATTTTACTAGTAGGTTTACTCCTGTGTCTATCCACTTGTTGGGGCCAGGGGAGGAAGTTGCATTCTTTAGGAACCAATAAAGGCAAACAATGAATAGGTGACAGAAATGCTCAGACAGGTGTATTTTATCTGCCCACTTAATGGCATCCTAGGCTATTCCATGGCTGTCAAACTGCAGTCTGGAAAACAGTGAGCATCTGTGAAGGGCCTGAGGGTCCTTGTTGAAAAAAAAAACCTTTACAGCCTCTCCAGTTCTACTTGGTTTGAGATTGGGCAGAGGTCTGTTGGTCCCAAAGGTTAAAGACTGCTTGAGTTTGGAAAAAAATGTACTGTACTACAGAACTGCACAATAGCTGAGGTGGGAAGGTACCTCTGGAAACTGTCTAGTCCAACCCCACCACTCAGACCAGGGTCAGCTAGAGCACGTTGCCCAGCAGTTTGTCCAGTTCTTATCTCAGAAGAACGCCAGTCCATAGCTTTAACTCTTTCCAAGTATCTCTTGAGCCCTTAGAAGCTTTCTCTGACTGACACCATAAAGGCAGATATGGCCAGGTCAAAAGGAAGAGACAGGGTCTTCTAGCCAAACTTCCTGCTCATTACAGTCAGAGATGTTTACCAATTAATTGTGACATCAAGTCCAATAACCTCTGCTTGATTAAAGCAAATCTTTCAGGCTGACATTTTAATCTTGACTTTAAAACTCCAAGTGACAGAGAAGCCAGAACATCCCCTGGACAAATTATTCTAATGATTAATTACCTCTTCTATTTAAAAAAAAAAAAAAAAAAAAAAAAAGTATTATCTGAATTTTTCTGGGAATGTGATATGCATGTCTGCTAGATTAAAAATACTTCTATTGTCAGGATTTTCCCCCCAGATAAATATGTATGGACTATGATATTCATATTTTTTATATTTTCTTGGCAGTAGCAGTCATAGCATAGTATTCTATGCAATTTGAATAATTATGGAATCACTGTTTTGTTGTGCTACTACTTAAGTAGATATGATATCCATTATAGTATATTATATAAAGAACCGAAAGGAAAGTAAGCAGTGCTGGTTAGCTACTGTAAAGGGGTACGGGGGTGCAGGGGCAGGATCTATCTCTTGCAGTAAAATTTATCCTCAAATCTCCCATGGCCAGAGCTCACATCTTCTACATTTTGTTGCCATCACATGGAATATTAACCTTGGGCATAAAATGGTTTCAAATAAACAGCTGCTAAACACTAGAGAGGCAGAAGGTTGTGTAGTGCTTGTGTGCTCAGTTCTAGCAAAGTTGGTTTATTTTTTTACTGCTAACCAAGTTTAATCCAGCCCTATTCATATTTTATAATTGCACCACCTGAAGGGTAAGATGTGTGCACGTCTGGGGATAACTATATTCCGTCCAGTGAAATGACCCATGCAAGCAGAGCCCAGAATCCATCATACCCTAGCACTTGTCACTCCCCTCTTTCCTGACTCCCTTCCCATGCCAAAGTGCTTCAATCACATCAACAGAATCCTAAAAAAGAAAGAGCCTGGAAATATGTTAAAGTTACAACAGTAGACATCCTGACATGGTCTGCTTTTTCCCTCTGAATTAGCTAACCATCGTTCTACCAGTCCCGACTGCACATTTATGGCACCAGTATTGTGTTTGCTTTTGGACAGCTGGAGGATTTATACACCAACAATAGTAATTTATTCCATATGGAAACAACACCAGGTGTAGAACACTGGCTAGCTGAACTCTTCAGAAATTTGTAACTTCTGAATAATGCTGAAATTATTATAAAGCCTTAAATTGCTTTCTTGTTTGAATACAAGACCTATGATCTTCTAGCTAAGAATAGATGCCAAAAGTCCTCACAGAGTTTCTCCCTAAACAGCCACAGGTAAATAAGGATCTCACATTAATCCAAAACTGGGAAATTCAGTATCAGACAATGAGCATATCTGACTGGTTATCCTGTCATCCTGTCTTCATGCCTGAATCCTGAGCAGTAATAGCTGTGCTGCGTCTCTGGGGTACACTGCCACAGCCAGTTCTGGTAAAACAAGCCAGCACCTATGACTGCTTGCTGCTGGAGACACATTGCTGGGCTGGATGGGATGCTCTGTGTCACCAGGCCAGCATCCACCTTCTCATGAAGGCCCCTTACAAACAGTCCTCTGAATAAATAAGGCTAGTAACATTCCAAAACTCACTGAAGGCTCTGAAATTTCACTTGGCCTCAGTGTTTATAATTTTTGAGAGAATTAATTAAGTTTCCTCTGGGCCATGCTCCAGTGAGCCCTACCTTACCAGCTGCATTGGTAGGCTGCCTGTGACCATAGCCTGCCTCTCTTCATCAGCTCCATCAGCCACGTGCAGTATCCCAGGTACACAAACACCTTTGGGAAATTAACATCAGCTAATTACTATTTCCATTTTCAATTACAGGTGAGTAGAAGTAAATTTCTCTACCACTTTTTGCAAATCCTTAGATTATAATTAAAGTATCAGCACTGTTTTTAAGAGCTTCTCTCTCCAGTCTCTATACCGAACCATTTACAGTTTACCATTACCTCTTCTTAGCCGATCACATGTTCCCCTCACAGCTGTGCTCTCTGTGGTATGTGGTGGAGGTGGCTTAAACAAAAACCACAGGAAAGGAACACTGTAACCAGCCTGCAATAATGCACAGTTGGCTGGAAAACCTGCAGAACTTGGCACTGCCCAGGCTGCAAAAGCAGACAAATTCTAACACAGATAATGTCTTCTTTGAGGCAGAATAGAAGGACACACCAGGAATATGTCAATGAAGGACAGCCTCTTTAGAGAGCCACTTGCAGATATTTGCTCAAGCCAGAGATGGAAGTTGCATGGACTGTTTACCCTCTCCCTGTTTTTTCACACACACATATGGACTATAAACTTTTGCTGGCCTCAAATCCATTTCCAAGTATCAGTATTTGGGCTCATCCCTAATGAACTTCTTCCTACTTCATTGACTGCATGTCTTACTAATGTGGTGGTGTGATATCTGAGAGAAGAGGGAGACCTGATTCCTCTGTCGAGAGACCCATAGAGAAGATAGAGTTGGCTGTTTCAAAAGAAAAGTATAGCTGTTGTTCCCCTTGCCCCCAAACCTCTACTTTTGCCTCCAATCTTCTTGATTATCTACAGTCAATTTCTAGGCATGTGTTTCCCTGCCACTGGGGAACTGTCACTCATAAGATTTGTCTCTGCTTTACACATGTATACAATTATAACCTAAACTGCTGACTAGTAGCAGAAACATGTGGAAATAGGTAGAAATGAATGTCCATGTTTAGATCTTCTTCAGCAAGAAAAGCAGACAGTTTTCTTGGAGTAGTTGGAAGAAAAGCAGCAACAATCTGATAGAAGAAGTGATTTATTAGTAATAAGGAGAAGCGTCAAGAAGTGCTTATTCTCTATGTGTGCATAAAAAAATAAGACATAAAGAAGATTCTCCAATTTCCTAATTCTCATGAAAAATTCAACTAGAAAATTCACCCATTTGTTGTTTGCTTTATACGAATACAAAAATCCTGCCTTTGCTTTATCTTTGCAGAACATGAACAACAGAAACCATGTCATGCTTGTCTGGAATCATTCTCAAAATGAACTATGTAGGGAACAGTACTGTGTGTTGTACTAGAATATCGGGGGGGGGGGGTGTTCTACTTCAGAATATTTCAGCAAATATCTGTGCATAATATCTAAAGCCAGCTCCCACTCCATAACACTGTCTTTGTTCATGGAAAGTTCAGGAAGGCTTTATTTCAGAATTTCCAAGCTCCATCAGAACTATAAAGTCAGAAACTTTATATTAAATGTAGTCAGTTGTCAGCACCATTATTTACATCTTTGGTGACACTATCAGTAACATATGAGGATAAACTTCTAAAGGAGTGATCTGATGCTAAGAGTTATGTCAATTTTTTACCACTTCTTGACAGCTGAGTGCGTATCTTGTGTAAATTAAGATTTTAGATTTCTGAATCCTGGTTTAAAAAAAAAATTAGTGAGTTGTTTCGTGTTTTGATGTTTACTTTCACTCAGACAGATAAGTAGATGTGTTTGTATAGAAAGTTTATTTAAATGCATGTATGTATGCATATATAAAACAAGCACATATTTTTATCTGCATATATAAACATTTTAATCAACATTTTGTATATATATTATCTGTCACTCACATGAACTCTATATGTTTCTCCAATATTTTGTCTTACCGTATTTATAAAATAATCCAACCTTGCTTCAATGATAGAGGTCTTGATTTAGCAGAGCTAAGGCTATTCTTGGTACTACTGACAACCAAAAGCAGATGGGTGCATACTGTTCACTGAGGCCGTGGCCCAGGACCACCACAAATCAAGGCTGTTACAGAATCATACCAGCACAAGCGATGTTCCACAGCTGTATCTGCATCAACTGGCTGGTGGGGAGGAGTTTCTGGCTTCAAAGCTTCTTGGTGTGTCCTATATGAAAACAAGTTGCCCACAAAACCACACTTCAACTCTTATTATTACTCATATAATTACTTTCCCTTTCCATCAGAAACAGTAGGAAAAAAATGTAAGTATTAGCTAAGACAGTGTTTCTCCTTGTTTTGGTTTTAGTTGGATAAACAAGCAAAGATGATAAACTGCATTGTCAATAGGAGGAATTTTCCAGCCAGCAAACCAGCACAGCAAACTCCAGCAAAGTTGTCCCAAAAGAGGCCTTGCCCCAGACAGCTGAGAGCTAGATGAAATACTGTGAAAATGGGCTGGCATTTTCAGAGATTGTTTACAGGATAATAAAGGTAAGATTCCCTTTTGCTCCTTCCATCCTCCCATTTATGTACTTCTTAAGAACAGGCTGACAGGCAAATGAGTACTAAACCTTACTCTCTTCTTTTTCTCCTCCAACACTTTTTTTTTTTTTTTTTTTTTTTTAATATATATTTGGGGTTTACTTATTTCCAGGCATAAAACAGGAGAACTGAGCAATCCCAGCAGGTGCTTTGCTACATACTGTGCAGACACTTGAAAGAGACAGACCCTAACTCAAGCTATCTATGAAAGATGGATAAAAGAGCAGGTAGAAAAGAAATTGTTTCCTCCCAGGAGCCTTTTGTGTGTGTGTGTCTTGAGGTGTAGACAGCTCAGAAACTGTAATGGTTTTCCTAAGTCTATGCAGGCAACGTATTACAGAACCATGGACCAATTCAAGATCTATTGTCCCACTCTTAGACTTTAATGACAAACCAATCCTTCCACTCTTAGCATCTTTCTTTTGAAAAAGATCTTTAGCGATCAAAGCACAGGAACAGCCGCCCAGCACATTTCTTCTCCTCATGACAGATCAATGGTTTTAAAATATATAGATATGTAATTCAAGTTTGCTTTTGCTCAAAGACTAATATAACAAGAGATTGGGTTAGGCTTCTTTCCTCCAAAAGAGCCTCAGGCTAAAACCTAGCACTGAGATACCACAGAGAGCTGTGAGACAGCAACAAAGAACAAATTCTAGAAAGCAAGCTATTAAAGCCAGAAGATTGTTCTGTTTTCCTGTTGGTCTTTATCTGCATTTATTTGTGGGTTTTTTAGAGACTGACTTCAAGGATCAGATTGTCCAGCAAGTTCAGATTCCTTTGGGGCTTTGCAACCCGTATATGAAGTTAAAGTTACCACTCTCCCAGACTGACAAAAATATTTCAGTGCAAAGTGAAGTAACTTTTCCCACATCTGATTTCTTTGCCCAGTTTGTTGTTTGGGGGCTGGTGGTGGTGGTGGTGTGTTCTATCCTAATCTGTTTATTTCAAAAACATTCTTAATGATGTGAGACTTTTCCTCAGGGAAGTTTTGAGGTCTGTCTAACCTAATAGCCTGTCTTTTCAACAGCAGATGCCTCACCAGAAGGGACAAGAAACACACTAATCTATTCTGCCTAATTTATGCTAGAATTTGGTTAAATCCTATAATATAGAAATTCAAATCCTTGTTGAAACTTTCTTTCCCCTGTAGCTTACAAGTGTTTTAATCCCCCTCTAACTTTTGATTCTTGGTTACAGAAACCAACATCAGAAGTAAGAATTTCCTGTCAGTTTTCATTATTTCCCACTGTTTCCATTTTTCATATTTATTGCTTCTTGTTTAGATATAAACCAGTCTAGACCTATTTGTCCTGGTCAGAAATGTATGATCCACCTGAACACTAGCTATTTAAACAAGATTTTCACTGTAACACTACAAATTTTCTTTCATCTGTGGAGAAATCTATTTGTTATCATCATACCAGAGTTCAAAGCAGGCAGGAACAAAATTCTCTACCTCGTAAAACAGCAATAAGGATACACCATAAAAAATTACTCCTCTCTGATGTTCAGCATATCAAGATTGCCACTCCTCAGACCCCATTCAGTGAAACTGAAAAAAATACTGTTTTGAAGAATACAAAGTGGTGAATTGTAAGCATTACTTTAAATGTCCCAAAATGCAGATTTACATTTTAAATACTAAGTGGAGTCTCATTTCAAAAGAAAAGGCTAAGGAGGAGGGAGGGAAGCAACCATTCTACACTCAAGCTGGGAAAATCACACAGTATACATGCTTTAAGGGTATCAGTTCCCCTGCCCAGCCTCTGGAAAGAGCAGTCAGTGGTATGCCAGAAGAAGGTGGGTGGGCAATTGTGCTCCAACAGGGACCATGTTAGTTGCCATTAGCCAGTCACCCTCTTAAGAGTTTGTAAGCTGATTCAGGCAATGAGGAAAAGGACAGCATTAAATTATCTGTTACTTTCCCTTCCCAGCAACCAAAAGCAGAATCCCACTGTAGTGGTAGCTGAAAACCAGGGAACAAAATGATCAAAATAGTCAGCTTGGCAGGTATAAAATTAGAAAACACATTTTCTTTCTATGATAAAGGGAGATGAAACTAATGATAATACAAGCACTTTTACCTAGACAAAACAAAGTCAGGAGCAGCAGTTCTCTGGGAGAATATTCTAAATTCATAACATTGTTCTTTAGCTTTCTAAGCAATAAACTGCCAAAGAGAAATTTTAAAGAAGCTCTACAGGAAGAAACTGGCATAATTATTCTTTCTTAAACAAATAGCACAGGCACTCCAGCCTTTATTTAGTTATGGAGGCTTTAAGCAATGTATTTTTCTACATTCATTAAATAGAACCTGAAGATCGTGCATCCTCTACCCAGAAGCAATCAGAATCATAACAGCTGCACTATATCTCTGAAAGCTAATAACCCAGATACCCATCAATTAAACGGAAATTCAGTAGTTAGAGATTTCAATTGTCCTTCATTAAGATGCAAGTGAGGTATAATTTCTTTTTAGGTAACTGCATTCACTTAAAGTGATTTTATTTTTTTTTTCCTGAAACAAAAAAAGTCCATTCATAAATATCATCAAAATTGATAGCTATACATTCCCTAGTGACATAGATTCTGGCTAACAACCAAAGTTTTATATTCATTTAGAAAATTGGTTTCTACATAAAAACATGGAGCTGGCTAGATGAACTAAACAGAAATCAGCATTCAAGACTTGCTATTAGTGAATGAATTCTTGATTATTACACGTCCTTTAAAAGTTGTTTATTCTTTTCATATTATATGTATGTGAATTAAATAAAATGCATACCCTTCTGTTAGCATAAATAGCACATTATAACAGCACTGGTACATAACCGCTTCCTTAATACATATGTTTGCGCTCCACACATTTAAGTTTACCGTTCCATAGGCCAGCACAGAGCATTCCTTTGCTTGCAACCCAGCTCAGGTGGAAATTCAATAAATCTAATATCATTTCCAAAGTTCTGAGTGAATTAATGGTAAAGCACATCTGGAATTATCTCTAATCTCTCCACTTGCATGAGCATGGAGGGTATGCCTGATAGCAATCTATGCATCATTTACAAGGTCTGAGGTAAAAAAGCTTTTAAGTAAGATTTTAAATCAAGAATTTAAATGATGGAAGAATAACACATGAGGACTTTGGCATAACACACACCCCTAACACACCTGGTTTAAACTAACATCTTCCCAAGTGATTATACCAAGGACTCCATTGCAAAGGAATAAATTACTACTCCTTCTTTCCCACACTCATGTCTCTCATGAAAACATAATGTTGAAATGGCATTATTTCCCCTAGAAATGTAACATGCCACAAATGGGTGGACACTCCTCCACCACTATATGTAAGAGGCTGAGGATCTGAATAAATGAGTCTTTAATTCTGTTCTCCAGTTACTTTAGGTAGGAGTGCCATAGCAATTTATGGGAGAAAAAAAAATTCAATTTTGGGTTAAAAGGAAGGGTATTTTAAGTTATTAGAAATCGTGATGAACATGTCAGTCATAAAAATGGATCTATGATGCTCCAGTTCTAGCTTTTAAAATGCCATTTACAACATTATTCTGCATACCAGCAATTAGCAATTTGTATGTATCTTTAGCTCATCTCACCTTTTGATCCAAGAGACCACTAATCAGAGCAATTCTACCCATTACCATTTCAAATGGTTTTGTACAAGAAAAGGGACAGTTGAACTTTTTTTAACACAGCCAGGACTCAAAATTGTTTATGGTTTTATGAGATAAATAGTGATATTAATCTCTACCCAGAAATGAATGTGCATCAATACAGCCTGTAAGATCTTCCTTCAGTGGAGCTTTTGGGTCTATGAATGCTTTGAATGATTCTAGCCTCATGCCCTTCTCAACTGATTCATATGCATTTTGTACGTTTTTAGAAAGTTCTAGCTTCAGTTCTTCCTTGGCAAAACTTTTTTTTTTAGGGATGTACAGCTAATATAGTAGTAGATCTGCTTTTTATCTAAATCAGCAAAGCTCCAATAGCTCCATAGGCAGCATATTGATTTATGAGGGTTGGGCACATCTTGTAGTCCCTGAAATTGTCCTCTTTCTTTGATCTAAAGGCAAGTTAATGTGCAGTAGAGATGTCTGAAAGCTAAATTTGTCCCGTTATCCTGACATTCATGCCCTGTCCACCCTAGCATTTTTTCCAGATTCCATTAAGTGCAGAAAAATTTGTAATTAATGATTGATTCTGTTTGTTTTCTGGCACTGTATCTGTAGGGTTGCTGTCAAAAAGAGTGTTGCTGGACTACCCTTTTACTTGTTTCAATCTCACTGCTTTAATAAGCCTGCATCACCTCCAGAAAAGTGATGGCAGGACAATAGGAAAAATGTCTGCTTTGAGGGATGCAACTTCTGGAATTTTGTAGCCCTGCCTGCTTGTGATGCTCTGCAACCTGTGCACGTGCACACTCATGGAAGGAGGAGAACATCTGAGCATAAAATTATGGCAACTTTAGGAACATTTTTTTCTATTTAATTCATTTTTTACATTTTATAAAAGCACAGTGTTATTTAAACTAGTTAGAAATTAAGGATGGCTGCTTTCCCTAGCCATACACAGCATGCACTTAATAAGACAACATTGCAGTTCCCCATAGATGTTGTGAAAGGTAATAGGTGCCTTTAGATAACTTGAGACTAGAAACAGTAGTTTATATTCTGCTGTCTCTCAGATTCAGTTCTCCAGAGAGGCTAAGTCAGCATTTCCAGTGAACATACTCAATGTTAAGGCCAGGTCTTCAACAGCTCTAAAGGGACATTCCTTTGCTTCAGTTGTAACAAATCTGTGTCTAAAATCTTCTTAAATCTTGGAGTCCCATAATTATGTAGCTGGAATTGTAGTTTCCCAGGATGTCTAAAGTATAACTGTAAGCTAAGGTCATTCATGCATTTTGCAAAACGTGTCCTCCTCAACAGCATTTGTAGGAAAGGTCTTAAGAAGAGGTTTAGCATGTTCCTTAAGTGATTGCCTAATTTCTTTAACATGCCCATTATAAAATTACATACTATGAATACTTCTATAAAAGTGCATGCTTTAAGGAATCTAAATACTGTCTGGTTTTATATTGGCTGCAAATAACATAATTTCTATTGCAAACAGAAGTTGACAAAGCACAGTCTAAGTAACAGTATAGAATTCAATCTTTATATTTGATAAAATTCTAATATTCACATCTATAGTATCTTCATACATGAGTTTGACATGCTCACAACTGAAGAGCAAGCTAGTGAAAAATGAGTGTACATTTGAAAACACAAATGATAACTAAGATGTATCTGCAGTCTTTATACTGATCACAAGTGTTCTTTCTCCTTTCATCAAGGAACTGTCTCTGCATACCAACCATAAATGGTAGCCGAATATTTATTTTTTTTTTTCATTTAAGAGAAGGCAATAAATACACACAGGGTCACTATGAGAGTAGGTAGGTTGATGCAATGTCCCACCCCACTGATGAAGCCATGGAAAGAACAGGCAGCTTACACTGGTGTAAATTCCTGAAGCATTCACATCCTCAGGAAGGAGCTGCAGCTGGTGAGCATGAAAGAGACTTGCCTCAGTAAATGGAAAGTATTTTCAAAGCGGGTTAGAGAGTTAAGCCCTCTAGAGATTCTTTCATCTTTTCTCCACAGTAGAACAGAGTATCACTCCCCTTTCTCCATCTCCATCTTTTTAGTGGCTTTTAGGAATAGCATCAGGACAGTCACTACAAAAGATATCAAATAAATGAAGAAGTGGAGGTGGGTAGCAGCTGTACTTTATTCTATGCTTATGACCTTGACCTTTCCGGATTATGGCAATTTGTGTATACAAAATGCATAAATTCTTACCCTATTTTATGGGAGGAAAATTCTCCAATGAAGAAATGAGATAAAACATCATTAGTTCAGACTTATAATTTCCATTCCTCTGCATGAACATTACCTGTCAAGAGAATAATAAGGCCTATCATTGTGCCTCTAGCATTATAGTGTCGCCAAGAATGTAAGGGGAGAGCTGAACAAGCTGACCTTATTTAAACTTCAGTCTGCCTAAATTCTGAAAAGCACCTACATCTGTAAGATGGCATTCAGTGGATAAAAGGGAAGAAGACTGGAGGAATAAGATTTTCCTGTCTTTCCCTCTAAAATGCCAATTATTGCTTAGATTGCACATTATTTACAGAGTCTGTCAAGTCATAACTTTGAATACCCAAACAGACACCACATGGTTGCAAAAACTTACTTTTTAACAGACTACATAAAGGAATCTATCAAAACCCCAGACTTAATTTAGATTCTACCATTAATTTGATTTAAAACGTTTCTTCACTGCACACAAGCAAATCCCTAAATAATGTCTGCACACAAGCAAATCCCTAAATAATGTGTCAAGACTGAACACAGATCAAAGGTCCAACTCAAAAGTTTTCAGAACACTCCCCCTCCAGAATGGTATCATTCTTTGGTTAGGCCAAGCAAATCTGCCACTAAATTCCTGAATGTTGTACTTTGATCCTTTTGTTTAGAAATTCAGTGTGCTTGTCATGGAGAAATCAGGACTGAAAAGGAAAATGCTGACAGCTCTGACTTCACTTACAACTGCTGTGCTGTCTGTGAAGCCATGCTATTCAGCATGTTAGCACAGGTATGTATGCATTCTTCCTTATTGACCGCAGAAGGGGAGAAACTAGTCATCACCTACGAGGTGAGAGTTAAACCTTTTATACTTACATGATCTTAATACAACAAGAGTGCATTGAATCAAATGACTGAGCCTTAGCTCATTCTTGGCTTTATATATTCAATGGGGAATCTACTCAGGAAAAGAAAAATAAAAATCTACTTTCTTACTAATAACGGAAAGAAATACTGGGATCACCATTCATACCTGATCAGGACATGCTTTAAGCTTTTGTAATTTCCTTGACTCTCATTTTTATGGAGTTACTTAATGGAATAGTCCTTACTGTGATTAATCCTGTTTATTATTAATGATGTGATTGTTTCTTTTTCCTCTCCCTTATTTAAATGGCTCTAAATCCTGATGACGGAAGACATGGTCAAATTCTGATCTCAGTAAGACTGTCATAAGCCGAAATATTTAACTACATTGAGTTGAAGGGATCATTCCAAATATATAAAGGCACAAAATAAAAATCTGGCCGAGTATATCAAAGGTAACTAAACATAAAATTCATTGCTACATCCTCATGCAAACACAGCAAACTACAAAGATCAGCATGGACCTTCTTGAAGAAAAGATAAATGAGTGGATAACTGATCCAGAAATAAAACAAAATGAAACAAACCTTCACCAACAAACATTTAAAAAGTGCTGAACTACCCAGAACATAAAAAACATTATACATGGGCAACATCTTCTCTTCAAATGAAAAACCTACGAAATCAAAGCCCCATGGGAAAAAAAGGAGCTAAAAAGGAAACGAATCCCAATCCTGCCAAAATAGGGAAGTTACTGGACAGACCTAAGGAAGCAGGTAGACTTTGGAGGTCAGGCCAAACATCAGTAAAATTAAACTTAGTTTTGAAAAGATTAATTTCTAAACTTGAAAATTTAATTCTATTTTAGTGCATACTTCTTAAAGTATAAAGGCTGTTGCTTCAGAACTGTAAGCAGTTATTTTTTTTTCCAATGCAAAAACAGTTAAAAAAAAAAAGGTTCTGCTTCTGAAAAGACTGACTGCTCTTCCCCATCCCCATTTCCTTCACCCTCAAAGTAGACTAAATTCATCCTTTCTTTTTTTGTCTGAATTTATTCAGATAATGGTTGTTCTTGTAATCTTTTGTAGCCTATGCTTCCACCCAAATTTTAACCCATTTTTTTTATATCATCCATATACCAATGTATGTAAAAAGCAGTAACAGATTTATATGTAATCTCCTGATTGCTATGGCACTTTGCAGATAAAATACTACTCAGCTGCCTGTGGTTCTGTTGTGGTTTAACCCCAGCTGGTAACTAAGTACCAAGCAGCTGCTCCCTCACTCCCCCCTCACCCAGAGGGATGGGGAGGAGAAGTGGAAAGGAATGTAAAACTCGAGGGTTGGGATAAGAACAATTTAATAACTGAAATAAAATAAAAATGAAAGAGGAATAATAATAGTAACAGTTATAATTAAAAGGAGGGAGAGGGGGAGAGGAATGAAATCCAAAGGGAAGGGAGAAAAGAAAAGCAGTGACAAACAATACAGCTGCTCACCACCCAACAACCAATGCCCAGCCAGTCCCCAGGCAAATGACCCACAGGCCCCGGCCAACTCTTCTAGTTTATATACCAAGCATAACGTCCCAAGGTATGGAACATCCTTTTAGCTGGTTTGGGCCAGCTGCCCCAGCTGTGTCCCCTCCTAATTTCCCGCGCCCCTCCAGCCCTCTTGCTGGCAGGGCCTTCACTTAGTATGAGCATCACCCAGCAACAAGTAAAAACATTCGTGTGCTGTCAACATTGTTCTCACACCAAATCCAGAACACAGCACTGCACCAGCTACTAATAAGAGGATTAACTCTATCCCAGCTGAAACCAGGACAGGTTCTCAGGGAAAAAAAATCACACCAGCAAATGGCACTCTGAACATGCCTTCCTTTCTTTAGCTTGGACTGTCAGGTAAGTTGTTTTATGTACAGACATGTAAAGCAAAGTCTACAAAAAGGTAGTGTTCTTCAAGAGCAAAACCAGTGCTCTTCCTGTACTGGTTAGATTGGTAATCAGTTTTCCAAGATGACGTTCCTGACCTGTATCACTTAGCATGAGTAAAAAGACAGCAGCAAAGTCAGAAACCTACCAACAAATATTTTTTGGATTCCTGGAGATGTGCAGATGGAGGCTCTCAAAGCCAACCAAGACTCAAAGCAGTGCCCTTGCTTGCTAGTGGGCTGTGCTTTAAAGGCTAATATGGTTCACATGTCTTCCTAATTGTCTAGAAATAGTTGACTGCTCTTGCTTGCAGACACAGCAGAAGGTAAGGGCTCTGAATACTTCAGATTGTCTCAGTGTGAGTAGTCTGTCTGCTGCCAAGATCACGTTGCTCTTGATGAATTTTTAGATCTCCAACACTCAGACATCTTCTGGGAAATCTAATGTTAGTTGTCTTGACTTTCCAGGTTCTTTGTTTCACCACAATCATTCAAAGAGAAGCCAAAGATCAGGTCCCTGACCACTTAATATTGCTCACTGCAGTTTTTGTATTTTTAAACATTGAACATTGTTTCTTCACTGTTTTTTCTAAAGTGTTTTTAAGTACTTTCTCAAATTCAATGAAGATTATTTGCTTGTTTCTCAAATCTACTTATATTTAATATTTTCCAGCTATGAAGAAATGAAACAGTATAATAGAAGTATCACTTTTTTATTAAAAGACAGTCTAAAATGTTATGCATATTTTGGACAGTTAAGAAGGCATAATACTATCCAAAATTTATTCAATCCTTGTGTTTAATGCCCTACACAAGCTTTTAGGTTTAGCTTTTCCTAACACTGATATTGCAGTATATTCTGTTCTTTCCTATACAGCAAAAAGTAGATTATACTGCAGTTCTTTCATTCCAAATCTAGCAGGAATGTTTTTTAAAGCTGTCACTTTGTTAATCATTTTGTAGAAGCTATAGCAACAGGGGGGATTTTTTTCTTGTTTCAATTGGTTGTTACAGACATTATAAATTACCATTTAAGCATAACCTTTTCATTAGCAATATTACAGCAACGTAAAAGCAAGTGATAACACATAACTTATTATCTAATGTCCACACCTGGGTTTTCAGGCAAAGCTGTCCTGACCATTCTTAGCTTTTAGAAAGCCTCAAATGCAGTGGTTGTGCTTTCACACCATCATCCAGCTGCAGTGGAGGTGAAAGTCAGGCCTACACAAAAGGATCCTGGATACCTCTTATGCACTCTGGTTGAGCCTGGTGTGATTTCCCTGTCGCGTTACATAAACGGAGAATTTCTGGAAAGGTTATCAGCTTTATCTCTTTGCAAGGTTTGTGTATGCAAGATAGGTAGCAGGCAGAGCACAGGCTGACTGCTGCTTCTTATCTTTCAGATTGGGAATGGTCTTCTCAAAAAGCTCTAGGCTGGTGCTCAGACCAAAGAAAGAAGTCCCCCAAATAAATTTTTCCTGTCATTATACATAGACTGAGCCGAATTATTTGCTATTTGCAGTAAAAAGGTTACAGCCCAAGTATGCAATTGGATTCTGCAATTAACTAAAATATCTGAAGAAATATGCAACCTCACTGGGACTTCATACACAAATTATATAAAACCCATTTTTGCCTATTCTACTTTTATTTCCAAATACTTTCTACTGAAGATCTCATTCTGCCACCATGTCTTACCTGTTATAATCCCTTTTCCCACTGCTGGTCCCAGAAAAGCTGGTCATAAGGAAAGTAAAATATAACATGGTATGATGAGTTGACCCTGGCTGGATGCCACGTGGCCACCAAAGCTGCTCTATCACACCCCTTCCTCAGTGGGACAAGAGAGAGAAAATATAACAAAAGGCTCCTGGGTCAAGACAAGGAAAGGGAGACATCACTCATCAGTTACCATCATGGGCAAAACAGACTCAGCTTGGGGAAATTAATTGCCAATAAAAAAACAGAGTAGGACACTGAGAAATAAAAAACAAATCTTGAAACACCTTGCCTCCACCCCTCCCTTCTTCCTGGGCTTAACTTCACTCCTGATTTCTCTACCTCCTCTCCACCAGTGGCGCAGGGAGATGGGGAATGGGGGTTGCGGTCAGTTCGTTACACGCTGTCTCTGCCACTCCTTCCTCCTCACATTCTTCCCCTTCATATTCTTCCCCTGCTCCAGCGCGGGTTCCCTCCCACAGGAGACAGTTCTCCACAAAGTTCTCCAACGTGGGTCCTTCCCACAGGCTGCAGATCTCCATGAACTGCTCAGATGTGGGTCCCTTCCATGTGTTCTTTCCACAGGTTGCAGTCCTTCAGGCACAGACTGCTTCAGCATGGGTCTCCCATGGGGTCGCAGGTCCTGCCAGAAGCCTGTTCCAGTGTGGGCTCTCTATGGGCTGCCTCCTTTGGGCACATCCACCTGCTCTGCCATGGGCTCCTCCATGGGCTGCAGGTGGGGATCTGCTCCACCATTAGCCTCCATGGGCTGCAGGGGGGCAGCCTGCCTCACCATGGGCTTCACCACGGACTGCAGGGGAAACTCTGCTCCAGCACCTGGAGCACCTCCTGCCTCCTTCTGCACTGACCTGGGTGTATGCAGAGTTGTTGCTCTCAGGTAGCCTCACTCCTCTCTTCCAGCTGCTGTTGGGCAGCAGGTTTTTTGCTTCTTCTTAAGTATGTTATCCCAGAAATGCTACCACTGTCACTGATGGGCTCAGCCTTGGCCAGCAGCAGGTCCATCTTGGAGCCTGCTAGCATTGGCTCCAATTGACATAGGAGAAGCTTCCAGTACCTACCTTCTCACAGAAGCCACCCCTGTAGCTCTCTTAATGTAAGATTTATTTACTTTTAAAAGTAAAAAGAGAAAAAAGTAAGTATTAATAGTGAAAAACAAGAAGAATTTGAAAAATAGATGTTAGTTAAATCCTTACAAACAGTAAACAAAACATGGCCTTAGGAGAAGGAACAGACTATAAATATGTCAAGCTCAGGCACAAGAAGATAAGCTCATGGAGAACCAAATGGCTGATGAGACTAAACAGATAATTGCTACAACTATGCGTGAACTAGCCTAATTAGCATACTGAAAAGATCCATCCTGGAGCAAAGACAGCCTTCTACTAACAAAGCCCCCTCCCCACAGAATATGCATGGTGAAAAAAAAGAACACTACTTTTACATGGAGATGAGACTTGTAAGAACCAATGAGAATTAAGTGTGACTAAATATAATTGTAAATAATTGTTCAAAGTGTATAAAAACTTTTGTTATGTGTTAAAAGGTATGCTAGTTTTGTGGATTACCACTGAGCACCCACCTCTGCACAGAAATGCAATAACCAAATATCTTGACTCTGTGTGGATCAGCTCCTGCACACTGGGTGAAGAACCTGGATTTGGGATAATACTGCTGCCAAAACTTTACCATGCAAAGCCAATACACATGGGAATATATGGCTCTGTTAAGCATTTCATACCCAAATTTACTCTGCATTTTATCCCACTTGTTCAATGTTGTTGACCTGTAATTTACTGCCAAATCCTGCATGTCTTGGCCAGATTAAGGCAAACTCATTCTCACTAAAACAGGACATTGCTCTCAAAATGGCCACATTGATTGCCTCATTGCCAAATCTGTACGTACTTACAGAGTGACAGAATCTGGTGCTTCAAATGTATAACCAGAAATACCTTTTGCAGTAATCATGTAGAACGGATCAATCTTACTCTTCCAGTTTGGGGCAAAACATTGGTGCTAAAGATCAGTAGTGGAAAGCTGTTGCTAATGAACAGGTTAGTGATAGATTGATTTTGCAGTGTTATTTAGCAGAGATTGCATCTGGATGGACCTAAATTTGGGGCAAAAATTGTATAGCTCTAGGATTAAAATCACTGCCCTGGGATAAGTAGTTCTAGCCCCCAAACAGAGGTGTAAATAACAGGGCATCAAGGTCTCTGCTGGGCTCCTTGCAGTTGGTCTCAAAGCTCGTTGCAGAGCACCCTACCACCTTTCAAAAATAAGAAGACAGGTTCAGATTTTTACTCTCTTACTTGATTGGTATTATGTATTTGTGACTGGATTATTCACTGCAGAATATTTTCTGTTCTGTAGCTGGAGTATTATAACAATGTCCTATTTTCTAGCCACCGACAATTAGCAGTTTAGTTAATTTTGCTAAACTAGCATTCAGCTAGGTAGCCAGAGAGCTCATGTAACAACTGTTGCCAGTCCCCTTCAGTGTTTACTTCAACTGCAAAATCCTTCATGTGATTTGTTTTTTGTTCCAAAAACTGGTCAAGGAAATAATTTGCTTCAGTTTAATAATTGGAGGATAAGAAGCCTTCAAAAGCCACTCATTTGCTTGCTCTCATTGTCCTCTCCTTGTTAATAACACTTTGCATATGGAGCCAGGTCTACAGAGTTCTGATCACTGCATGGCTCAGTACGTCCATACTGTCATCATTTTGGGACTTGGACTACAATGAAGAGTCAACAGTCCTGACTTAGACCCTGAGATCCATTTTTGACAGAAAAGGAGGATAAACTACAACATCTTTAATTTAAATAATACCATACATGTGCAAGTAAAGAAAATGCAAGTATAAAGAAAACCTTCATTTTCCTTTTTTTGTGATGCATTTATATTATGGCCCAGTTTCATGGGAACAATATCTTCTGTGAAAGAGCAGGAGCTGAAATAAATGTTATTTTTGAAGTGCTACATTTTAGGCAACCTTCACCTTCTTTACATTCTGAAGAAATGCACTAGACTCCTGTATATGTCCGTACTTCAGAAAGTGGTGGAGGAAGGCACTATTAATAGAGCTGAAAGTCTCCATATAAAGAAGCAAGCTTCAAAAGCAGAAGCTCTGCAAACTTTCTGCCTGCATAGTGATATGTACCAGTAAAAGGCTGGATCAGATTGCTTTGATGCTGTGATTTAAAGTTCTATTTAGGAAATACATAAAAACATGTATGTACTATAGATTCTGATTCTAAGCCTAAAATATGACCTTCTGAAGAAAAAGTTCTTACTTTCTCACTCTTTAATTTCTCTTTTTTTTTTTTTTTTTTTCTTATCTCACACTAGATATGGTTTGGAAAAATTTAAGGACAGAGAGGTCCTTGTGTAGCTAGTAACAGAGTTATTTGGATGCAAACTTCAATCAGGAAGGTGGTTAGAAGCTGGTAGATGGAGAATGCACATTCTGCTCTTGCCATGTTTCTTGAACTCTTTCCCAAAGCATCAAATACTGGCTGCTGTCAGAAGGTAGACACGGAGCTAGATGGACACTGGTATTAAGCAGTTTGACAGTGCTGTGATTACATTCTTTTGTTATCCTTATCATGCCTGTACGGGCATCATTAGGCTAATATGAGTATGCACAAATAATGTGCTTTTTTTTTTTTTCCTGCTGAAATGTTTGGAGTGATTTGTAGCAATAAAGGCATGTACAATGCCACAGTGTAGTCAGATATAATTCAAACATAGGAAAGATTACACATGCCTAATATCTATTCTGGAGGTGTAAAAATCAGCTCAACCCAATTCTTTTCTCTCCAGAGCCTGGAAAAAGCATAACCTATTCTAGAATCAATGTTATTTTAGTTCTGTTCTAGGAAATAGGGAACAGGAAGACTGGTTTCCTATGGAACTGTCAGATAGAATTGAAACTCCAAGTATTTATTAGGATAAATCTAATGTTTATGACCTGTGGAAACATCTTAAAAAGCTTTCCTCCAGAAAGTATTATTTCAAGGCAAGCTCTAAACAGAAAAATAAAAGATAAGAAAATGTGTGTGTGAGTAACAGACATATTTATTCATTATACAAGAACTTAAGACATATATTCTTGAGGTACATGTCAGCAAAAAGTTGATGCTACCAAAAATTCTGCCTGAGCACTGGGAAATAAAAGGTGCCAGACTTAACACAAGACTGATTTGATATAGCTTGGTAATTGTTCTGCTATATGCTTACCACTGATAAACTGAGCCATTCAATCGCTAAATCTCTTGAATATGGACTGGATAAAAAGCTTACTTTTTTTTAAAGCAGTGCAAAGGCCATAGTTCTGCAAATAGCTTTGTGCTGATGAGCTACTGTACCTATGCAGAAATACAGCATCAAAGCATCATGTAGAAAAATTTGCAGGGTAAGTTCTCTGCTCTTTTGCCAATACATTTTGCTTAAGAATTAAGATTAAATTAAAATTTATCCATATAATGAATGTCGTTTCCAACTTCTATAATTCCTTGTGACACCTAAAAAACCCATGCTGTTGTGGTATCCATCAAAGCTTGGGCACATTTGGAAACTTTTATGGGAGCAGGCAGTTACAGTTTCTTCTGCATTCCCACTTTTATTCATTTATCTAAGTAGGTATGGCACCTTAATCAAAAAATCCACATAAGACAGTTTACAGCTACATAAGAGAGTTTACAGCTGCGTTTGGATGAGGGCAATGACATTCAAAGTTAAATAGGAACAGATATTTTGAAAAATAATATTTTCAACAGTGTAAAATGTGTTGTATTAAAAAAAAGAAAGATAAAATCTTCTTCTTTGGTATTTTATTGTGTGGCTACAGTGCATGCCATTATGAAAAGGACAATGATTCCTCCAGCCATTATTAACATTTTATTTTTCAAGTAAAAATAATCACTTTTCCTGTGGTTATTAATATTTTAGCATTATAAATGTTTATTAAAACAATCAAAACCTGTGTTTTCTGTTGCTGAAAAAGTATGCAGATCAAATTAGTCCTGGGCAAAGAGTGTAAAACCATTTCTAAGAAGGTTAATTTGTTCTCACAGTGCTTATAATCATGAACCTTTTTGTGTCTGACTTTTACAGCAAACTTGCTTTTTGACAGAAATATATAAATCATTGAATTTTCAATGACCACTGGAGAATATGTGTGGAATACAAACTGTGAATTTATAAACATAAATATTCCATTCCCATCATCAGTTAATCAGGATATGAAGCTTACCATCTGATCCAAGACACATTTTAAATCAACCAACACAGCACAAATTGCAACTTTCAAATGCTTCTGATAAACTGCTTCTGCATAGTTTATGGACCAAGAAATACTAATGAGAATTTTTAAGATGTCTGAAGTATATAGATTTTGGGTTGTTTTGGCACTGCTTATATTGCAAGCAATACAGCACACTAGGAGAGCCCCACGGGGTGAAACCATTGGTGCTGAGAACCAGTACCTCACATCACATTTTTCAGGTTTAAGCTGGCCTCCTGGTGAATGAATGACTAATTATTAATGACTCATTAGTGGCTGCAGCATGTTAAGCACACTCCTGGATCTCTTCTTCCAGGTTCTTTTCTTTAGGAAGGAATACAAATCTTAGCTCTCAGACCACCCCAAGATGCAAACCAAGGCACAGAGGAAGGGGACAGCTGAAATTGCACTCCCAATCTGAAACAAAGACAGGGCTGTAGGTGCACCTTATGTGGGCATTGTTTGTTGTCAGAATTCATAATGTAAGATGCTTCTATGCAAAATAGAACCACAAATACTCAGAATTTCTATTTAGTATTTTAGTACTCTGAAGTATCATTGTGGGAGTCTAAAATACTAGCACATATACATAAAATACTACACACACATATATATTTCAAAGAGCGTAACCATGTAGATGTATTCCTTTTCAGTTCAGTTTTCTTCAAACATAACACATATATTTCCTTTTCAGTTCAGTTTTCTTCAAACATAACACATATATTTATAAAACATTAAAATGATTTTGTGATAAAGACTTTTTTCCCCCAATAAAGCTAGAGCACAGACCGGCTTCCTTTTCTGAGAAATGGTGTGTTACTTTAATTTCACAGTATGTACTTTTTTGACATGGAGGAGAGATTATATAATAAACTTTCTTCTAGGAAGATCTTTAAAGTCAATATCTAAATCACCAGGGTTATACATTTAAAAAAATAAAAGCCTTGAATTATGTCACACAGATACAGGACTGGTTAAACCTCTGGAGTTAGCAGTATAGTAGATTAGCTTTCTAGCTTTTTACCCCTACAGAAGTAGCTTCAGATCCTGGTGCCAGTTTAGCTCAGAAATAAAATGAGTTTGCAATCTTCCTGTTAATACCTAGTGGTTAGTCTCAAGGAACTGGTGCCTGGTTCTGGATGATTACCCGTTCTAGTTTAATAGAAACTTATCACTAGCATAGCAGGGGTAGTGCAGTATTAGTGAAGTGCATTACATGGCAAAATAAATTCACAGCATCTATAGCTAAAGTCAATACTTCTAGTCACAGAGTCTCAAAAATGGTGTGCTAATGATTCACCTCAGCATGGCCATTTTTCAAGAAGTCATGCCCAGTAAAGAATTTGCATGCAGATGGAATTTCTTCCTCCTCCAGCAGATCAAATTTGAATCATGCTTTGGGAAACGTAGAAGAAAATTTACTGTCTTGATGTACCTCTTCTGTAGATGAACAGTAACAGTTTTAGCATTCCACAAGGATAGAAAATGTATTAAACGGTATAAAACTATAATTTGAAGAAATAATTTAAAATCTGTGAGTGATGTTTCTTTTTACTTAGATACAGACAGACCAACACACCTTATTTTCTATATTTAATCCAGACACTAATCTCCATGTAAGCATGGAAGCCCTTCCTCAACAAAAACTAAACCGTATGTTCATGGAACACTTGTGCACACACGAAGGCTGTGGGCTTAGGTAAGTACTAATTTGCAGAGCATTCGTTTTATCAGCTACAGATACATCTTCCAAGTTCAGATATTTGTAGCTGATAAAATAAAATTAAAAAAAAAAAGAACCAAACACCAAAAAAAACCAAAAAAACACAGCTTCCATTTTCTATTTATAGAACAAAATGGATCTCTTACATAACAATTGTATGAAAGGCATCAGAAGTTTTCATTCCTTAAATTTGTTACGTTTCACATCCCCTTGGAAGTGTCTTCTAAGTGACAAAGGTCACTTCTTTTCTTGAATGTTATTTAAAATATTAGCATTTTTATAAAAGCTCATTTGAATTGGCAGTATTTCTTCATGAAATGTAATATAATCAAATTGCTTATCCAGATCTACACTTCATCACTCTTTTTATACTGGTGCGATAGCTGCATTCATTAGAGTTATACTAGTACAAAGGCTAGACAAAAACAGTGAGGAATCAGGACCCTATCCTCTATTAACAGATCAGGTTTTGCTGGAAACAAAGCCTGAATGTTTTCTACTTTGCATATTTTAAATTATCTGTACCAAAAAAGGGAATAATGTCTATTGCCAAGACCTATACACACTATTCATTATGTCAGGAAAGAGAGGACAGGCTTAGTTCATTAAAAAGTTGTTAAATTTTTATTAGGCCCTGGCTAGTTAATCCATAAAAATGAAAAAAACATTTTTTCTCAAAGTTTAATAGCTTGCTTGTATCATGCTGTGAAAAACGTAAGAAGGTGCACAAGAGACAGCTCAAGTTTTGAAAAGTTTTTTCTTTCCATACAGTTGCTTATCATATGAAACAGATGTAAATATATAGTAGTCTTGCTTAAGACACAGGAGTATTTTTAATGAATAACTTTTATTATGTTTAGTGTCTTTTATATATTATTTTGATCTATGATTTGTTCTGAGTGCCCTCTACTGAAAAGTAAGATGAAGTGATTAATTATTTAGCACCCAAAGATACAATGCCTACAAAACACATTAGACAGTTGTACATTATTAAAAGGCATATGTAGCGATATATGAAAGGCTTTAGAGCAAATTTACTATTTCAAAGATTAGTGCTTTGTGCATATGTGTACATACATACATTAAAAAAGTAATGTTTGTTCCTTCTGCTTCCAATTTTCTAAAAATATTTTTAAAATTATTTAGGATTATATAACAGCAGAAATCAAGTACATTTGTTGAGTAACAGGCATTTCTTGAGAGCTTGCTCCAAAAGCCCTGGAAGTCCGTAAGAATCTTCTCATTAGTTCAAGTGGCTTTGGATTGGTCCTGAGTAGGTATTGTATAATATTAATCAGTTACACAGACAACTTCAGGACTGTTCTGCTACTACAATAATACATTAAAGAAAGCAAAAGCAGCAGGTGGTTGAAATTAGGACACTGAGAAACCAGTTATAGATACATATATGGATGTTATGTGTACATATATATAAAATATGCATATATCTCTCTCTACAAGAGTTAAAATAAGATGTTCATCTTGAATGTTAATTGAATTCTTACTATTCAACAAGACTCCCATCAACTATGAACTGTCGTGGTTCCACTCAATCAAGAGTAAACAAAATTCATACTTTAAAGTGTTGTATTACTGTATTTTCTTAAGTGTTGAATGCATCATTTTGTATAGTGTTTACTTCAGTATTTTTAAAAAACTCTCAGAACCTATAGGCATATACAATGTTTTATTGGGATAGTATAGATATGCATTCCCAGTACGTGTTTTAAAGGAGCCAAGTCATCTATGATACAGCCTAACATTGCTCCCAGCCAAAGGACACACAGATTTTTGGTTGAGATGATTGATAAAAGTGCAAATTATGATGCTTCCTCAGCCTACTGTTTACTAAGTGTGGGTAAGAGTCAAAGCTATCTGGTACTGCCAATCACAATGAATGGGCTAGAGATCCTCTGCCAACAGAACGTAATCCCAAACTCTCTCCATCATACTGTAATAATTATGACATGTTACCAGCTCTTGAATCAAAACTAAATGCCTCTGAACCTTATCAGCCAACTTCATTAATTCTCTCTCTACTCAATACACTGTTCACCAATATGTTGGTGTCAATTTCAGCCTCCTGTTCTAGCCAGCTTTTATACTTTAGCTCCTGTATTATAATTACCTTTTAAGCAAAGTCTGCTGCTTATTTTGGTGTTTTGGGTTTTTTACTAGTCAGAGCAGGCATAACTTCATGCATTCATTTATCTTTTATTTCCCCAGTTTACATACCTTTTCTTTGATTCTATCATTTCAAATGTTTTTTTCTTAGTTCCCCTAAAGAACTTCTTCTGGTTGGTAATTCTCACTTAAGTAGATGATTGACTGCAACTCATATTCATGCCTGTCTTTTTTCTATTTTACACTTTATTTTAATTAGATTTTAATTTTATTTACCAAATATCACATAAGTATTGGGTACTGCAAATTTTTCTAAATATTTTATAATAGAAACTTCAAATGTCAGTCTCCATTACATCTGCATGCTGGTGTTTCCATGAAAACCACTTTCAGTTCATGAGTTTCAGCATCACTTCCACAAAAAAAGCCAGTCTAAAATGATTAGTCCACTAACTCCCAGTCTTACTGTTCTCTCTAATGAGCTCAAATTACGTTACTATTTAGAATTTATATAATGTTATCTTATTTATGATGTGGAAAAATTGTTACAAAGATAATTACTGTTTTTTTCCTCATACACAACATGTATCATATATATATAAATGCATTTGAAGTGTGCAGATACATTTGTTTTATTCTTTTATTAAGGCTGTTCCAGTCCAGCCTATTCCAGTTCATTCTTTGAACAGAGTTACCGCTTCTTAGAGGGCATCTCCATATTAATTATAAGTAATTCCACATAACCACACAGCAATACCAGCTGGATACATGGATATGCTTTGTGGGTCAGATTCTCACCTTCAGTCCAAACTGTCTGTTATTCAGGTAGCTTAACAGACTATGGAATTTTTGGTTCTTTCTAATTGCTCTAACACACTGCCATGTAAGACCATGCAACACTTAGAATAGGTTCAGGGAAAAGAACAGGCTCCCAAAGAAGATTTGCCATGCAATTACAAAGCAATGAATGGTGGGCACTCTACACGTCTCAGAGCTTCCAATTTTAACATGTGCTGCCCACAGGGGCCTGTGCATATGCAGGAAATTATTACTTTTTGACTGTAGGCTCATGAGACCTGCATGAATCAACTGTTCATCACATAGACAGCTATTCATTGCCAGGGAGCTTTAGAAGGTTTGTGGTCTCAGTCACGTTTTGTAAGAGACCAAACCCTGGTCGTGTATGACAGAGCTACCAGAGCATGTTTTCTCTTACATTAGCTCTCTCAAGCAACTTAGAGAGTGTCTGTTTCCTGGTGAGGATGGGCAGTATGCAAATACCATGTCAGGACTTAATAATCTAGTTGCTGTGTCAATCTTATGACCCACAATGTAGTCTCTGCATATTCTTTTGAGTCCCAGTCACACCGTCCTGGACTGAGGTACGGCTGCTTCAGAGGAGGGGAAGTTAGATAAAGAAAACATAAATGGTTTTAGTCCTCCCTCCCAAATCAGTCCCATTCCTACCCCATTTCCAGCCCTACCACCAATCTGCTATTCTGCCTTTCTATGGTGGTCTGCCAAAGCAGAAGTTGTGTGCAGGAGGTGACTGGAAGTGTTCTAGCTTCCCAGAAGATAAGTAGCTGAAGGAGGAGGTTGTGCAAGGGGCTTTAGAACTATGTTGGCCTGTGGCTTCCATCACAGGTGATGTTCATCAGGGAACAAATCCAAGCATTTCCATGAGATCAGACTGTGTGAAAAACCGGGATGCTAGTGAAAGGGAAATTGTTTTCCCCAGAACCTGTTGGCTATATAGTTTCATGGAATACTGCAACATCTTGATGCTTTCTACAGGTGCCATTATCTTAAAAGACTGAAATTCTAAATCACTGCATTGGACTTATTGTCCTGCACTGGAATTCATATGCCTGTCTGACCAGGTCATTCCTTCACCATCAGAGGAGAAGAATAGGTATGCTAAGGGACAAATTTATCTCATCTTGAGATAAAAAAGAAGGCACAGATAAATTGCAGTATGGTACCCACTTCTGTCCATAAGCTATAAACAGATGACAGTTGACATGCATCTATACTACAGCTATCTAAATACAGGTAAGATGAACCCTACCCATAAATTCTCCTACAGTCTTCTTTTACAGGCCTAGGTCTTAAGCATTCACGAGCTGTGATTTCTATCTTTAGGTGATGGACTGGCACAATGGAGTCACAATCTGTTAATGTATTTTTAAAAAGCTTTTAGGCTGCTCTGAAATAGAGCAACCTCAAAACCTCACGACAACCTGAACAGAGTACCGGTCTCACAACTAGACCTACAAGCAAATTATTTGCAGGCTTCTTTCCATTAAATCAAGTGATGACTAGATACAGAGAAGAGTTTGGCCATATTTTTATCTTTATATCTTTTACTGATGTCTACAGTGGCAGACTCAGAATTTGTGTAGAAGCTTTTAAGTTTATGAAAAAGCTTGCTTTTAACTTTTTCTCCTTTTGCTTTAAAACCTGAATTTTTAAAGTTCATCTTCTGAGAGTTTTCTCCCCAAGGGCATCATTCACTGTTAAGAAAGGAACACTAAACACTCAGCTTCACAGTTACTTGGCACTGATTGTACCCTAAAACTGTGGCTTGATTTCTGAATTTTACAGTGAATGGGAGGATGCTGTAATTAGAGTACTCCAGAGGTTTTTTTCTCAGTCAGTTAATATATGACTGATTCAAATCATCATTACATTGTTTTATCATTATATTTATTGCCTTTGAGTGTGTGCATTGTAAACCACTTGGGAAAAACTTACATTTTTAAGATAAAAAGTACTAGTGACAACTAATTTGGAAAAAATGTAGGAGTCCTCTACACCCTCTGCAACTCTGTCATGTTCCTTCTGAAATAGGTATTTTGTGAATGAAATACATATTACGAAACCTTCCTGTAAGGACACAGAGACCAGATATTAGGAGAAGCTGCTTGTACAGGTTAGTGAACCACATGCTTTAGAGGCTCAGAATGTTTGGCTCTGCTCCCACCCTTTTAAATATATGCCTCACCATATATGTTCCTATATATACACAGTGATTGAATGACAAGCTTGAAATCCTGATATGAAGTCTTTATAAGACTATTCATGATTCAGCCACATCTGAAACATGTTGGTTTACATGCTTGAATTGTTACTATGGGTATACTGTCCTATATCCTGATCCATTCCGACATTTGCATATGCATCACTGGACTCCATCCGTGTCATGGACTAGTGTAACAGTGTATTCAAACAAGCTGAAAAAATCAAATTTTTCCATAAATATAAAAAAAAAAATACCCATAGTGCACGTAAAATAAAATAGCCTTGATAAAGCCTTCACAATTACTAATAGCTGTGACCCGTAGGCAGGTTCTGCTGCTGTCAGTGTCCTCAGTGCTCACACACTAGATCAAGAAATTTTAAAATATTGTACATTGCAACATGATAGTTAATTCAAGATGGGTAACCAGAGTTTTGGGTGGGATGGAAGAAATCAGCATTCCTGTCATTTATTTATGCCACTTGCAAAACCTCAGCTGGTGTATAAGGAGGAGTCCACTATGAAATCTGACTCCTCTCAGGCCAGGTGAAAGAGAAAATGCAACCCTTCAAAGAGGTGCAGCACACTTCTTCCAGTGCACCAAGCTTGCCCGTTTTGTCAGTCAGTGCTGGAAGAAAAACTGATACCATGGCCCTACCTGCTCTCTTCCCATCCCTTCTGGGAACCCATGTGCACTGCCAGCCCCCATCCCTACCAAAGCCTTCAGTCACTAGCAACTGTACCCTGCTTGCTAATGAAAGACCCTATAAACAGGTCTCTGCATGTCTTTGAGCATTATTTCTGGCTTATCCCCCTGACTGTAAACTAAAGGGAGAGCAGTGATTAAGGGTTAGGAAGAAATCCCTGAAATGAATGATTACACAAAAATGAAGTTGTGTCAATTAGAATTACCAGAGATTAGTTCTTTTCTCTCACTGAAAATAATTAAATTACAAACTATTAGAGAATAGAAAACATCCTTCTGAGCCTAACAGAATTTATTTACCATTACCTAGGTGGAAAACAGGCTGTCTCAGAATCAGCACATGATATGTCACTTTAGGATTAGGCACATTACTACAGTCCCATGGTCTAGCCAAGTATAATGCAGCAGTTTGTTAAAGCACAAAAGATTTTAACAACACAGCAGGGAAAATCTGATTAATTTCAATTACTTAAGGGGACCATTTTTGTTGACGATGGCCAAGGAGTACTGCATGTCTGCAACCACCTCCAGAACTTCAAAAAGCATATCTCACTATGCAAATAGCAAACCTGGTTTGTAGGATGTGTCTGACACCCTGTTAGGGTAGCTCTCCTTTTTCCCCAGAAGAATAAGGGCAGGTGGCAAGGAGAGGAGGAACACGGCAGGGTGAAACTGATCCACAGCGGTGTATTGAATGGCACCATCTTGTAAAAATTGTTTTTCTGAGTTCATTTTCCAGCATCTGTTGTGAACAGGAAAGTAAATCGTGAGCCATTGGTTAAAAGCTGAGAACTAAGCTCAGTTCTGACACAAATGGACACAATTTCTGTTGTGAGTAAATGGCATTGTACCCACTGAAGTCAAAGCTGAATTTGGCCAGTAACATATACCACGCTCAGAACTAGTGATGACAGAGATAATTAAGAAATAATGACAATGGAATAGAACAATGTCACAGGATAAAGGTCTCCTGCACCCAACAAATGCTGAAATGAGGCTCATTTATCACAAATGTATGTCGAGGCAGAGCTGGTGTCTTTTAAAGGCACGAAGCTTTACTCTTTTGACAAGGCTGAGTAGTAATTATTTGTTTCTATTATGTGGAACTAAATGATTGATATAGATGTAATAATTTTATTCAGTGGCTATTGACAGTGTAGATGAACAGGTGTTCATT
The DNA here is from genome assembly GCF_015220075.1 of Falco rusticolus. NCBI lineage: Eukaryota > Metazoa > Chordata > Aves > Falconiformes > Falconidae > Falco > Falco rusticolus. Next base: position 65,697,333 of record NC_051191.1, read on the forward strand.
TCATAAATAGTTGATCTATTTTATTCTAATTAGCTTAGGAGATGTAGCAAGAGAGTGCAGTCCTTCAAAACAAATGTGTTTGCTGTATTTGCACTACCACAATTTATTTCAGTGAGTTTTGTACTGCTCCATTAGGACCTAATCATAAATTCATCAAATAGTGTTGCTGTCAGAGGGGGATACAACATAATGGGCCACAAAATCCTTAATTTATTAGGCTTTATAATGAAATATTTTGGAAGCAAAATTTGGAGCTGTTATAGGAGGCACTCTACCATGAAACGATCAAGTACAGAGGAACAAAACTGGAACAAAAATTATCATCAACAAACAAACTACTTCTGTCTGGGTTCAGGTTGATAATAGGTTTTGGAAATCAATAAGGCTCGTAGCCATCTCACTAGAAGGCACACAGAGGCATAAATTCATTAGATGCAGGTGAACAGCCCAAATTCATCAGTAAAATCCGGCTGCATTGAGCTATTCTAGTAGCAAAACATACCTTGTTTCACCAAAGCTTATGGTTGGCTTGTATTACCAGAAACAGAGTATTCTGAGGAAGCTGGCTTTGAGGAAAAAATCTGAAAAGTCTGCCGAGAAAGAAAAAAATCATTATTCTATTATTCTGAGTTTGTCAAACCCACCTACTTCGCAAATCATGAAATTATTTCAGCATGACTTCTTACCCACAGTTGAAGAAACCTCTCTAATGCTAGTCACAACCTCATTCCTCAGTAAGTGAAGCTAAGAGAAAGAAGTGAAGGTATTAGGAAGACAAAAGGCGACAGAGATTGTTAACTTGCTGCCATTCGATAGAGTATGTCCTTTTGAGGCACCATGTCACACACACATGCTCAAGCACTTTGCTTCTCTGGGACCTTGCCTTTCTTCTGTTTCAACAAGTAGGTGAAAAATGATAAAAATGAGAGGCTATGTGATTCAGGTAATACAGCCAGCTGTCACAGAGTGGTGACAAGGAAGCCCTTCAACTGAGGAATGGCAGATATAAAAGGCTTATTAGCCTCAGAAATACTTTATTTGGTAAAAAACAATATCAGAGGAGGAAACGCTCCAGACCACTCTTCTCACCTTATCCAACATGTAATTAGCCCTCACACAACAGGAGTCACTGCTACCTTTCTGCACTGTCTGTCACCAACCCGGAGCCACCTCCTCACAGCTCAAAACATCTCCAACGACTGTCTCACCCCATTTAGGACTGAAGATTAGCCTGATGAGGTTTTCTAAGCACCCTCTACTTCTGTCTATTAATAATTATGACCTTTTATGACCAACTTGTCAGGGCCCCAAAGGTACTTCCAGGACAGACCACCCCATCATGCTCTGGAGATCCCCTCACCCTGCCCATGGCCCAGGACCCCATCTCAGCCCCCCAGGCTGTCATCCCATGCCCATCTCCAGCTCCCCAGAGCCCTGCCCTACCTGGCCATGGGCCACACAAGCTGGGCCCTGCTGTGGGGCCGTGTCCTGGCCAGGCCTCAAACCATCCCCATCCCCAGGGAGGTGCCGTATGCCCGGGTCTGGGGCTGCCCCCAGTGCCCCCCACCTCCCCTCCTCCTGGCTGGGGACTGGGACAGGCCTTGGCTGCCAGGCCCTGCCCTGCTGCCACCCACATCCAGAACCACCATCACTCCTGGCTCCATGGTCCTCAGGGAGATGCTGACCCTTCCCACAGCCTGGCAGCTGCACACTAGTTCATTTTCTGGCCATTAATCAACGAATGTTCACAGCTCCTTTGCACGTAACTGGTTAGGTAGGCCTAAAAAGCATCATAGGGAACAAATGGTGTGCCAGGCCATCCCCAGACAGCCAAGATGAGCACTCAGGATCTGCTGGCTTCCTGATCAAGTGCTTCACTATTCTGCTGAAATAGCCACAGAAAAGATCATACCACATATTTATGACTTTGCGGGGGGTGTGGGGTGAGGAAGAAGTATGTTATTTAATTACCAGTGGTAGCTGAAAAGAAAATAATTCACAGTTGATTCAGGACTCCGAGACATCAAAAACTTTCCCATTCCTCACATCACTTACAAAGCATTAGTTGGAATAAAATAGAATAGTAATCGCTTTGTTCTCTTTCCCTAACCAATTATTCTTGAGGAATTCTAACATCTTATATCTCCATAAATTATTCCATTCCATACATCTTTCAAAAAATATTTCCACGAAACTGCAAATGTTATTTGCCACCGACTCTCAGAAGTTGCTTCAGCTATCTGTAGGACTCTTTTTGCTCAAATTTGTAGTCTTAAGTATCAACTACACCAAATCAAGTGTGTGTGGGGAAAAGTAATGGTTACTCACTTTTCTGATAATCATGGAAGCATCTGTTTGGACCAAATGTGGGGGGCTTTCTTTACATTTTTTATTCATAGTGAATTAGAAGTAGGAAAAAGCAACCCAGATGAGGGTTCGATTGTACCAGGTACTATGAAAGTATGGAATTGAGAAGAGCAAATTGAGAAGAATGGGGAAATTTAAACTTTTTTGTCTTACTTCTAAAACTAAGATGGTGTTCCCATTCGTGCGGCCAAACCTTACGTAGGCAAGAGAAGTAAAGAATACCAGAAAGAGTTACTGTCCTCATGTTATAGTTTGTAACTCAGAGAAGTTAAAGGTCTCCATCAAAGTCACAGGGACAGCCTGAAGACTGTTGGAAAATGAAAAGGGCCCTTCATTGCTGTAGCCATGAGGCCTCAGTCATCTTCCAAGGAGGCAGTTCTGAATATTCAAAAAGCTGGAAGCTCTCTCTCAGCCTATTCAATATTCGCTCTGTTGACAAAATTATGCCAAGCATTTACCTTTTCACGTTACAAGAGGGAAGGGTGTGATTTAATGCATTAGCCTTTCACCTCATGAGTGGAGGCCCAGTTCCGAACAATATGATCTCATCTTCATTCATTCAGAATGCAAAGAACAGCAGCATTCCCATATCCAGCTGACATAATGTTTCAGTCTGTTATTACAGGCACCTTTACATAGCTCATGGCACCCTTCCTCTCTAATTTGCAGGTTAGGAATGTTCCTCCTTGACTGTCTCCTGGATTGCTGTATAACTGTAATAATGCCTGTCAGACAGCTCTTTTTTTCTTCTTCTTTTTTTTTTTTTTTTTTTGTTACATTAGAAGTGAAAGGCACTTCTTACTCAAAATTAGAGGGTTAAAAATATGCAGCTAGAGTAAAGCAATCTTTAATGTTTCCAGATTTATTTTGCTGTTTAAAATGGATTTTAATGTTAAGGAGATGCTATCAGGGAAAAAATGTATTTCTAACTGTTACAAACAAAAACTGGTTAGGCCTACCTAACCAGTTACATGCAAAGGAGCTGTGAACATTCATTGATTTGTATTTGTAATTTGTTTCCAAAAGCTGAATGCTGAAATGTTTCTTTTCCCCTACCTCTGTTGGTTTTTTGTATCCTTATTTAATTCTAAATCAAGACACCAAGGCAAAACTCTCAGCTGAAGTAAAAAGAAATACTTGAAAGTTCCAGCTAAGACTAGGGTGCCACTTTACTAAAAATAGAGTAAGTGCTTATGAAAAAAAGTGAACAGGTACAATGTACAAGAAGCACAGAGGGGAGCTGTGGAAGACTGCGCAAGTGAAGAGCAAATCATGGTTCTCCCTGGGGATACCTACAAAGCCTCCATTTGGCCATGCCCAGCAGTACCCTCAGAGCCAGTCTCTCCTTGCAAGCATGGCTACAGAGACTATTTTCTTTCACAGACATCTTGGCATTGTACATTGCCACTCTAGCTGAATTTCAGACAGAAATTCACTTCAGAAAGTGGTCAAAACCTATGAACTGTGCAGTATACCATTACTACATCTGTTCTTACACCTGCTTATCAACACCTGCAGCAAAGAGTACTTTTGACTCCATAGTCACAAGACCAGCCCTTCCTCTTTTGCAAATTACTAGGTCTTCACTCATTTACATCACATAGTTTGTGGCCTTACACTTAATAATGCAGCTTAACTCTGAAAGACATCTGAACCTTGTCTGCTTTTAGGCTACCCATATTGACTAAACTTCAGAAATCCTAACACAGCATTTGTTAAAGAATACATCTTGCAAAACCAGGTATTTATCCCATGTTTTCCCAGTCCAAAGAGTAGTACCCTAATCACTGGTTGGATATTGCACAGACAATATGAGCATGTGAATACATGCAATGAATGTGAAAAAGGAAATTTTCTCCCTTAGTCAACATGAATCAAGAAAAAGCAGTCAAGCCAGTTTGAACTTGGTAATGACCAGCAGTCAGCAGAGCAAGTGTGGGTAAGCTCTGGTGTGGTCCCAGCAGCTGGAACCCACGAGGCATGAGTCTGCTGTGTCCTAACAGAACACATGCAGTGAGATAGCCTGAGAGCACTTCCAAAGGGGAAATGGTCTTTGTGGATAAAAGGGCACATGATGCAACTGCATATTCATTTAAAAACTGCCAGGCCATTGAAAATCCAGGCAGTAGGAGAAGAAGCTAGAAAAAAAACTTTAATATCCTTTCATATGCAGAAAAAGTAGTTTTCCACTGAAAGAACACATTGGATTCTGAATTCACATTTCAGACCAAACTCCTCAAAAAAAAAAAAAAAAAAAAAGTGAAGAATTTCCTTCATCAATAACTTGACCCCAGCAACAAAAGATATATCTGGATCTCGTTTTGGACAGAATTGTCAGCATATCTCACCAGCAGAATCATTAATCTCCTAGTGAAACTCATCTCATTGTACTTAGGATGAGAAAAAGCATTCTTGTTGATGAATTAAAGTTTATATCCATGCCACTTACTGAAGAACAGGGTGATGGTGATGCATTTGATGAAGATTCAATGATACTGCTCACTGTGGCTGGTATTTTTTGTATACCTAAAACCGTTTTTTAAAGTACTTAGGACAGCTAAAAGAGATACAACCTGGGTACCTGTCTCCAGACATCTACCTGAAAATCTCAGTCTTCAATTATTTATTTTTTATTATTATTAATGTAGAATATATCTGTTTGTGCTTTTCTATGTCTATGTACTCATCAATACTATCAATAATAATATCAATAAGGTTGCATGATCTTCACTGAACTGAAGTTCTTGTGTGCAAAGGTGGACAGTATAAGAATGCACCAAAGTCTTACTACGTAAGTAAACAAGCAGGGTAGCAAACTGATTTATGTGTAGAACTTTGGCTCTTATAATAAATGGCAAAACTGCCAGTAACTTCAGAGACAAAAAGATAAAAACTCACTCATGGACTGCATGACACATCCATGGGCACAAAGACAGTCTGCAGGAAGGTTCAGAAATAGAAGAGCTTAGGTCTTAGCCTTTAAATGAAGGCCTCACTTTCATTAAAATTAATTTCTGTTTAAGATCCTTCCTTCATCAGTCTGTACATGTATCTCCTGTTAGCTTCTGCTAGAGCTCTGAGTGTCTCAAAGATAAACAGACTGCTTAATTATTAGTTGGTGGTGCATGACAGAATTTTGGGAACAGGACTGTAAATGTCACACAAACAGTAAATATGTTCATATTTTGAAGTTTGGAAGTAAGCATCAGTAGCCTTCACTGTAAGGAAAATATGTACATACCTTTTTATTGCTAGCAAGCCTAATTTAATGAGATCATTATACAGATTTAAGTCCCTGTGAGGGTTAAATGAGTCTTCCAACAGTACTACAACACAGCTGTGTGCCCTGACTAGTTACAGTCTAAACATTCTAGGATGTGCCAGAATATTTTGCAGAAATAACACAGTTTTGACAATGCAAGTCTCAGGAAATGCACTGAATAGTGTATGATTTCTTTGGTAGCATCTTATGTTTCTGAAATACCTGCTGTATCTGTGAAAAACCTTTATGGAACACAATGTCTGTTGATGTTACAGTTTGTATACAAGAGTCTATTACTTTCCTAAGATTCTAAAAAATACATGTGCATGAATTCACATGCATAAATGCATGAGCTTTCAAAATGCCAAGAGGATGCTTTTTAGAACTATCATCTTGTGGTTTTTACAAGCATCTATACCATATGAAGTATCTAACTTCAGAATTAAAACTGGGATAAACATTTCTGTATTATTTCATAATTTACAGGTATTGATTGATGGTTTACAAAGTTTTCAAATGTTCAATTTTGTGGTTTGTTAGAGAGTTATTAATTTTCAGGTAACAGATAAAACATTCGAAATCTGGAGGAAAAAAAGCACAGCACTACACAAGTTAACTTCTCATGCTTATGAAACCAAGACACCCTGGCAGCAGACTACAGGCAGTGCTGTTAAGCAAACTGCTAGCAGACTGCCTTTCAACTATGTCTAATTAGAATGAAGCATTGGAAGACATACATATGCTGTAAAAGTAGATGCATTTTTCTTCACAAACATGAAAATGTATCAGAATTTCAGTAGGTATACGAACAAAGCAACAGCTTAAGTCTTGCTCGGCTATGCAGCTGACAATTGAAACAACCACTAGCAGTAGCATACACTGCACTGAAATTTAGAAGTATGTTCACGCACACGCAGTACCCGTAAGTTTTCTATCTCAGAAAATAACCAACAAAAAACTCCAAACCAAACAAAACCAACTTTAGAGAACTTGTTGAGGAAACAGACCGGACAGTCGTAAGGTTACTCTAAGGCCTGTACAATTTACAGAAATACTCGAGGTAAACTACTCCCTAACTCCTGCGGAAAGGTGCAGTGGGGACGGTGGTTTGGCTAACGGAGTTATCCGACTTTGCTCGGCAGACCCGTACTGAAGATTGCACTGCCCAGGTCACCTCAGAAACCACGTTCCGGGAACAACGACCGGAGCGGTGGGGAATAAACCCTGCTCCGTGCCTCCGGCGCGGTGAGCGAGCGGGGAGCCCCGCACGGAGCGCACCGCTGCTCAGCGGGGCGCGGGGCTCCTGCCGGGGGCGGAGGGCAGGACCCCGCCGGCCGGCACCCGCGCAGTCCCCGCTCTGCCTCGCTCGCCCCCGAGCAGCCTCCGACCGAGGCCGCCGCGCCGCGCTCCCGGCGGGGCCCTCACCCCGGGAGCCGTCCCGGCGCCGCCGCCCCTCGCCTGGCCGCGGGGCGGGGGAAGAAAAAGTTTCCCCGGGGGACGCGAGTCGTGTGTCCCCCCCCGCGCCCGCTGCCATTGGCCGAGCCGCCTACCGAAGCCCGCTAGGCACAAAAGGCGTTGCTAAGTGGATGCTTATATCCCCCCCCCCCCCCTTTTTTATTTTCTCCCCTCCCCCCCCTTTTTTGTCTTCCCCCCCCCCCCCCTCCCCCTTCACTACTTCTGCGGTTCACTCGCACCGCGCCGCCGCTCCGCCCCGCTCCGCTCCCCGCGGGAGGCTGCGCGGGTCGGGCGCGGAGCCGTCCCGCGCCGGCCATGGCCTAGCGGGCGGCCGGGGCAGAAGATGAGTTTCCCCGCGGAGGACGGCGTGGGCAGCCTCTGCCACAAGGCGCTGCAGATTATCTCGGAGCTCTGCCTGGGCGGGCAGGTGGAGCGGGAGAAGTGCGCCGGCATCTTCCCCCTGGAGACCGCCCGCCAGGGCATCGGCGGCACAGGTACCGACCCCGGCCCCGCCGCCGCGGGGCTCGTCCTGCCGCCGCCGCGGGGCGGACAGCGCCGTCGTGGGCGGCCGGAGAGCGCAACTTTTTCCTTTGCCTTCCCTGCGTGCGGAGGGGGCGGAGGGGGGGGCAGTCACGCAGCCCGCTTTAATATCCTCTCCCTCTCGCAGCCCGCGCAGGCTCCCGGGAAGCAGCGAGGGAAGCGCCGGGACCGCCGAGCCGCCGCCTGGGGTGGGGGCCAGCGACCCGGGGGCGACGGGGCGAAACGTGGGGCCGCGGGCGGGGGTGCAGGAGTGGGGACGGGGAGATCCGGGAGGCGCCGAGGGGAGAGGGGTCGCCGCCGACGTGCGAGCTCTGCCGTCGGCTGGAGCCGCGCCGCCGGAGCCGGCCCCGTTCCCCCGCTGCTCGCGCGTTTGCCCCCCGCAGCCCCGCTCCGACAAAGTTGTCCCCGCGGTGGGAGTTCTTCTGCATGCGACGCGCGGACCCCTGCTGTTGCATGCGTCTGTGGGGCCGCGCGTGCGGCGAGCGGGGCAGAGGGTTGTGCGTGGTAGTCTTGTCACGGGTGGGCAGCGTTTCCGCGCGACGGGTGGCCCACGCGTGGGCTGCGCCGGCCGCCCCTCGGCTCCCCCCGGCCGCCCCAGCGCGCGGCCGGCGGGGCCGCGGCAACAGGTTGCGCGGAGGCGCGGGCGGCTCCGCGGGGGGCGGTGGGGCTGGCGGGGGGCTGCTGGGGGGCGGCCGCCGCTGCTCGGCGCGCAGCCCGGGCTCGGGGCGCAGGTCACCGAGCCCCAGGTCCGAGTAGCCCGACATGGAACCTGACGGAGCGCCCGGCGCTCCCTGAGCAGGGTTTGCGGCGTTCCGCATCCCCTCCGCTGATGCCTGCGGCGGCGGGAGAGCGCTCTGCCGGGCGGTGGGAACTTATAGAGTCAGGGCAGCCGTCCGGTCCAGGACCGTCCGGGAAAATTGCATGTGTCTGTGTGTGTGTGTGTGTGGAGTCGAAACCAAGATTTTGACTCCTAACGGTGGTACCTTTGGTCTGTGATTCCTGGCTTGTCTGGATTTCGGAACCGGCGCTGCGCCTCGGCGGAACTCGTACGGCACTCGGCACTCTTCGCTCTCCGTGGTACTTGTTTTTAGGACGGGGCTTGAAAATTAGTCCAGGTTCAGTGCTTAATTTCTGCCAGAAGGGGTTGGTAGCCTGTTCTGTCTGCCCATAAATACAAATGGACAGCTTGCATTATGGCCAACAAAGAAATACCAAGCGTACAGTGCAAATTAAATACATTAACACCAAGTCCTGAAAAGCCGCAGGTCCTCAGCATGGGACCCAGCGGCGCTGTAGCTGTTGCCGCAGCTGCTGCGTTTTTTCCTTTTCCCTTTCTTCCAATGTCCACAGATGTTACGGCAAATTCCGGGTTACTTGTAGTACCTTAGAACAAAAACCTGTTGTCTGAAAGGGGAGCGATTTTTCTTTCAGACCCGGGTACCCGCACGGTTCTCCCAGGGCTTTGCGCTTGAGGCCGGAGCCGAGTTTGCAGCCGGTGAAGGCGGGCGCGGCCCGGGGCGGCAGGGCGGGGGGGAGGGGGGGGCGGCCAGGGGGGCTCGGTCCGCCGCGGGCGCCGCTTGCCCCGCGTCCCTGCCGCCGGCGCAGCCGGCGGGCGAGGGGTTTGCAGCCTGCTCCCACCGGAACGGGTCGCGGGTTTGTAAATGACGGCTACGGGGGACGTTCCGACCGCGCACTGCGTTGGTTGGCTTGGTCCGAATCGTAGAAGGTTGCATAGAAATAAATTGCCCTACGGAGCCTGAAAATTTGGCTCCGAAAAGATTAGTTTACATGATTTTTAGGGAGTACTGTACAGGGAGTCAGTATTAGGTGTCATATAAAACCAAAGTTGATGTATAAGCACGTGAGGTGTGTAGGATACAGAAGAGTCCCACGAGGTAAACGAAAGTTTGCTGTTTAGAAAATGTGAATCTTCAGCACTTGCCTTGCACCATGTACAGTAACGGGAGCTTCTTTTTAAACATTTCTTCAGTCAACAATCATCTTGGTTTATTTGTAAACCCTAACGACCTTGCAATTGTTGGATTAGAAAAAAACCTGATAGTTAACAGACCGGGGGCTTGAACCACTGCATCCCACATCTCAGCTGAGTTCCTAAATCTCACTGTTTTCCCCCTTAGAATGAAACCATTCTTAGATGATGCATGTCAACTTCATCAGCACACTCATATTAAACATTGTCTCATTAGTAACACTGCTAATAAGCATATATTAATGGTTTCTGATTCTGGAGGAGGAACACACTGTCATTGTTGATAATTTACAATATTTTAATATGTAAACACTTGGATAAACAAGATATAAATATCACTTGCCTTAATTTTATGAACTGAAAGATTGTAAATACTGTTTAGGTCGAGAGAAATGTGGTCATTGAAAGGTGAACCGTGCCATGTCTCTTCTCCTCTTCTTCTGTTCTTCAAATGCACATAGAGTTCATTTTAACATCTCTATGAATAATGTGGTCCACAGTGTTGAACATCCATAGTCCCTGTTTATCAATGGTAGAAATGTTAAGCGCTCTTCAACATCATTCTGAGTATGAAGCCACAAATGTTTGTGTTTTTCTGAAATATGTGTGTCTCATATGTAGGGTGGTAGTATTGGCATGAGAATCCATGTCATGTAGCTGTATCCTTCTATGACTGAGTAAATTCTGCACAGTTGTGGCATCATGAAGCTGTAGCTGTATTGTAGAGAGGAGGAATGGCTAATTTAGCCCTATTGGTTCTGCTGTGTGTCCCAAACAATGATGCGGGAAGCATATGCCTACACTGGGTGATACGCATCATGGAACCAGTTCGGTTATTTCTCCCTGGGGCTCCAGCCATAGAAGTGTGCTGGGAATGAGTTCCTGCAACAAGCTCTGAAGAGTGTGAAGAAGAAACTACTGTAGTAAGTGTAAGAAGAAACTTGAGTTGTGAGGAGGACTTCTGGAAGATGTGGAGAAGCTAAAAGATTGTGAGTGGGCTATTACAGAGTAATGGTTGATCATTGTATCTTGTTATGTTGCAGAATGACAGCTAAACTTCCAATGAAAATCTAAACAGCAAATAGTCCAGGAGGCAGTATAAAGAGGAGAGAAAAGACAAAAAAAAAAAAAAAAAAAAGTTGACTATATAATGATAGCGTATTCTCTCTTTAAATGGTGGGTTCATTCAGTACCTAAAAGTGCCACAAAGGTAGCATAGGTAAAAATCATTATTGAGATTTCATTGGAGGACATCTAAAATATGAGGAGACCCATATTTGGAAAGGAAAGAATACCGCATGAAAAAAAAAATCAGAAAATAAAAGAGTATATGGTAAAAAGGAAAGCAGACCAGTTTTATTTAATATAAGAATAAAAATGTGCCCTAGAAGTTGAAAACAGTAACAAGGGCAACTAAAACTGCCTGTGATGTGGTTATACTGGTGGGTGTGATGATTGCTTTCTGTTCAGCTAGACTGTGAAAAGCAGCCAAGCTTCTCAGAGGAATCAACTACTTGAGACAAAAGATGCACCACCCAGTCACAGGCTTAATGCAAAATATGAGGCAATATTGACCCCGTGACCCAAGAAGTTTCACTGGCAAGCAGAGAAGCTGGGTACTGATTTTTTTGATAGAGTCCATGTCTAGGTATGAGAATGAAGTATATATAACAAGGACAACAGAATTAAACACAAAGAAGAGGGGGCCAGAAACACAGAATAAAAAATGGAGAGCATGGCTTTGGGAAGGCAGAATGCAACAAAATGAAACAACAAAGCAGAAAGGAGAGCTTTTCAGATTTGCTGCTAACAAAATAACAACAAAAAACCCCAACCCTCCATGTGTTTGATTCCTCTTATTCTCAGAGAAATTAAGAGTTTGGACATTCTTTGTGGAAAAACAGTATTACATCAAAGAAATGGCTGATTATTCAATACTTTTTTCCTTCTCAGTGTCAACGCTGTCACCTTAGGACCCTCAATTACTGCTCACTGCTTAGGTCGAGAAGGGGTAATCATGGTTAGTGTAATGGATAATTAATCTATGGAACTCAAGCAAAGAATCTTAGTGAGGTGAACAATTTCATAAATTTCTAAGAGCTTTAGACAATTAGTGAAGATAGACATCTGCTGTTATTTTCTGTCCTGGTAATTATAAGGACTATTAATTCTCTCTTCTCAGAAGAATGCTCAAGTGAAAAGATTAGGAAGCTGTTTACATTTATGGTACCTTTATATAGTTAGATGACTATGCAAGCCTTCTTTTGAAGGGCATAACATTTATGGCAAAATGCTGAATCAGATGTGCAACTGTTGTTTCTTTTTTATTTTACACCTCCTTTATTTCCAGCAGATTTGAGCGAAATGATTAAGATGTTTGTCAACTAATAGGAAGAGTGCAGGTGGAAAATAAATGGGAGCTGGATGTGCAAGATTGCACCTAACAATTTATCTCTAATCCAAGTAAATTATTTTCTAGAAGTGTCCAAAATTCATATATGCAGCTTCGTTATACCTCTATTTTGAATCAGGTTATCTGATTAATAAATGACTCTTAATTCATTTCTGCCAGTTAAGCATCCCTCCTCATTTTCAAAGGAACCAAGCACATCAAAGTCCCAGTTGCGAGCATTTCTGAACATTAAGTGAATTGCATAAAGTGTAGTGAGAGGGTGAGAGGAGGTTTGGCATCCTGCCCTAGGGACACGTTTAAAATTCATTGCATGTCCTCTGCAAATGGTGGGCACTTTCTGCTGTCTTTGTGGTTTTTTTTAGTCCTGCTGGTCCTGCAGAACTGCACTCTCTCATTGTCAGTTCTGATGGGGAACCAGTGTTTCCAACAGAGCTGGTATCCTGGTTGCTTCCCTGGCAGGAGGGTGTATTTTAGCTGTCTAGAGTGGGTAGAAAGCTCTAGAGAGTGATGTTTGCTCTTGCTCTTTTGCTTGTCAGGCAATGATTATTTTTAAGTTGACCATGCAAAGAGCATCAGCTTCTACAGGATCGTTTGTTATTCATCTAAATATTCTATTCAAATTTATTTTATTATCAAAAAAGTGTAACATACCAAGTTTCTTACCCTACCCCTGATTGACAGTTTGCTTTAGAAGTATAGGGGTAGTAAGAAGACACTGGAGCATCCTGCACATGGCCATTCTATAATACAATCACATTGTTCCCTGAAGAGCAATGTCTTGGGTTCTCCTGACATAGCTGGCATGAATCTACTGTTGGCTGTCAGCTGCTTTCCTGATACCTCTCAACCTGCTGATGGTGGCTGATGGTTTACGTTTAGTCCTGGTTTCTTTAAACATGCATGTGTGCATGCACACATCACATACACACGCATGCAAACACACACACACAGAATATAAGCTGTAGGTATACTTACACTGCCTGCATACATTCAGGCGGGAGAAAGAACAGATTTACCCAGTAGTGTGCTTGCAAATGCTTCTCAGCTGTGCCAAAGCAAGCATGAAAGGGACCAGAAATGGCTTGAACGAATATGAAGATTATTGCGGTCAGTGTAGGACTGTCATACAGGAAAGGACCATTTTTCTTCATGAGAAAGTATCTGCTGTGTGAAACAATTGAATGTTCTGTTACAGAGAACTGATAAAATTAAATAATAAACATTTGAACAGTTAACAGACCAATCCAATTATTAATGTTACAGATTATCACCTGGTCAGAACAAATTTATTATCAGAGAGAAATATGGTTTAAGAGAAAAAAGTACAGATTTACTGAAAAATATGCTTTACAAAATCAGTGTTAACGAGCTGTGAAAACCAGAAATGCATCTAATTCAGAAGTGTAAATGCAGAACAGAGGGGCAGACATACCACAGAGACCAGATTTATTTACAGTAAATGTGAACGCAGTCACAACAATGCAGAAGTGCTCAACATACAGACAGCAGCAATACACAGTAAAAAGGAGTTTTATGAAAGAATCTTCCTCCATATGCATTTTGCAAAGAAATACAGAAGAAAAATACAGAAACTTTTATAACAGCTGGAGGGCAAACCTGTAATGATGAAGATAAGGAGACACAGTGTTTTGCTGGGTCTCGTCATATGTGTGAGGTGTTCATTATATGATGCTGAGTAAGAATAAACATAACCATGACAGTTCAAAAATGATACTTGAGCTGCTTTAACTTTGTTACAGCTATGGTATGCATATGATTAATGACAGTCCAGTGGGCTTATGATATTTTAATTTTGTTTTCTTGTCTGAAAGAGGGTAATGAGGGTTTCTTGCAGATGCTCACAGAGACATCCTTGCAAGTGTGAGAGTAGTATGGGACCAAAGTTAGTTTTATGTTTAATAGAAGGCAAGGCAGGCAGACATGGGTTGAGCAGAGGTGGGAGTTACCTCCTGTTGAGGTTAAGTGAGAGTTAACAAGTAGAAAAGTAGGTAGGCTAGAAAAAGCCTTGAAAGTAGAGACAGTTTACATTTGGTGTGTTAGAAAGGAGGGGCCAATGTTCAGTGCAACATCTTTTGCTTCCTACACTGCAGGCAAAACACAATGACCCAGTCAGGCAAAAGTGAGAGCCGTCTCCTCTGGTTACATACAGCACACATATCATGTACTGAGGCTCATGAAGAGACAGCTGTTGTGGCAAATTCCTTCTGATTTCTGGAAAGCAGAAAGTAATGTGGGCTAGGAGAAGGCTAATAAGCTTTTGGAAAATACCCTGTATCTGCTGTATGTCATGTAATCTAAAGTCCTGTACATGGCGTTTGAAATGGCAAAAGAGGGCATTCCATTTGTGGTTGGACAGATACAGATTGACAGAGGTATTGATAGATAATAATTAAGATAAAATGATTTTGAGAGATTAATATTTTATGCGCTGTAATTGTGTAGTAAATCACAGTGATACCTGAGTTCATTTGATTCCCTTACTGTCAAAAGACATGCTACCACAGAGCTCTGTTAGCATTAAGTGATGTACCAGTCAGTAGATAGTGATGGCTGTTTTGAACAAATTCTTACATCAGACTGAGAGAAGATCACGTGTAGATGTTTAAGTGAAAGGCTATTTTTGCCATTTGAAATTTAAGTTGGGTGTTTTAACAGGTTCCAGTTATGAAAGAAAATACAAGACTCTGCACCTGCCACTTTGAGGCACGCTAAAGCATTATATCCCCATCTGCAGGGATTTGGATGAGACAGAGGTAATTGTGGAAGATCTGCTAATGCCAAATAAAAATGAACACCAGCAACTTTTTATGTTCTTCAAATATCCCCAAGGAAAACTGAACAGCAGAAATGATGAGTTGGACCAATTAGTTCATATACATGGGGATAAGAGAGATTTATTAGACCCAGACCTTTTATTTGATAAAGCTCCTGCTTTCCTTCAAATCCTAGAAAATGAGAGACATATTAATTTATCTGATTGAGCTGACTCCAAATATTCCAGACACAAGAGTTCCCTTTACAGTGGTCATATGGAAAGGGTGAAGTTCCTTATGGCTGAAGAACAAGAGAACAAATTACAAGTTAAAGAAAAATGTGTTTGAAAAAAGTTACAGAGACATTGTACTTAACAATTTAACAGAACCAAGATCAGATATAGACCAACAGGTGGGTCAAAAAGGAATATAACCCTCTCTTTTTCCAGGCGTTCCTTTCCCCCTGTTCCTTTGCTGGCAAGAGTATGCTGTCCTTAGTGTGGTCCATACTAGATGTTTACCTGCACCTTATACACATGGGCAGCTACATCACAGCACTATGTGGTCTTTCTCCATTCAGGATCATGGGTTTGTGGAGTATGCTTTTCCAGAGTTAAGCATCAAGGGGCATATGGTGTCAAGCCACTGACTAAAATGTTTGTGGATGTTTGTGAATGCATTCATAGGCAGAACTGTTCTGAGGCAAGTTTCAAACAACAAATTGTTGGAAGACATAGGACAGAAACCATTGCTTAAAACATTCCCCAGCATCCAGAAAAAAAGGTGATGTTTCTGAAATACTTGCCTGATATGAAAGACTGGCTGTCAAGGAGCCTTTTATGGGGGAAACATTTCTGAGGATATTTATTAAAAATGCAGAGAGATTTGGAGGTAAATAGAATTCACACACTTCCCAAATATACATGCCTTTCTCAAACGAGAAATATAAAATTGTCCAAAATTCCATATCTTGAAAGAGTAGTTTTAAATATAAAACCATGAGGAAATAGGATACTTTCTTTCAGTTATGAAATTTTATCAGGACTATGAAGATGACATTAAGGACAGAGGTCAGTAAAAGAAGATCATCAGGAGTGAAATGGTAACTCCATTGAAATCACTGGAAGCTTTCCCATTGATCAGAAGGAGGTGTGTGAGAAAGAGGATTTTCTTCAATTTCCTGAGTTTACCCAGCATGAGAATTGGAATGGCAAAACCATAATGCTTCATGTCCAAATGAATATTCAGAAAGATGTCCTGTTCCGTGCAAACGTGTAGCATTGAAGACAAGCTGTAATTACCAGTTCAGAAAAAGAGTTGTCAAACAAACTGCTTGTAGTTTAAGATGCTTTTTCTCTTCCTTCATACTAGAGACCAGCTAAAACATTGTTTACAATGTTGGCAATTAATGCTGTCCCAGCAGAGTGAGTATATCTCCTTCTGTCTCTAAAAACTTAGGCAGTCTTTGAATTTGTCGCCAGTTCTGCATCTTTAAATAATAGATATGTGAAGTGCAACTCTGGCCTGATAATGTGTCCATCCTTCAGTACTCATTTTCCTTCCCACCAGGTTTCCTTGGCAGCAGTGTGAAGAAACTCGAAGTCTGCAGAACTGTCTCTTAATGTTTTGTATTCTTAAACCAAACTTCCTATAAGAAGGTAATACAGGAGGCATATCCAGTCTAACATGCAAAGAGTCTGTGAAGCTCCATTTGAATGCTCGTGTACAGATGATTTTAGTGTTCACGTGACAGCAAATCTCTTGTAATTGCTCAGCTGAGTGGCTGTCAGAAGTGACGAAATGAAGCAATATGCTTCTTATATCAATATATATGGCATACTGACTGATAGCTTTTTAGCAATTCTGGCAGTAAATGTAAATAAATACTTTTTTTCTTTAAATGAACTATTCTTTAGTTGAATTCCTGGCAATTAAAATATTTAATGATTCTGCTTAGGTATTTGTTGTATAATGAAGTACAATATGTGAGGTTGTTTAATAGTAAAATAGCAAAAATGGAGGCTATAATTTGTATAACTGTAGAATTAGATCTTTTTCTCTGCCCTTGAGACTTAAAAAGTTTCACGTGATTATTTTAAGGCTATAAAGAATATATTTTCTGTAATGATCTTGGGAGTGACTTAGAATTTGAAATAGTTTAATTGAAGTCCAGAAAAAAAGCTTAGAGAAAGTTAAAGTGTGGGAGTAGGTGTTGAAAGGACACACAAGTTATTTGAAGGCTTGAAGAATGTCTTGCAGTGAAACACTTAGAATTGGCTAGAAATGCTCTGATGGTATGTTTTTCAGCTGATAGTATCTATTCATCAAATTGAAACTCTGCTAGAAGGGATCAATTTTCATATTTCTAGTTTTGAAATGTTTCCAGCAGTTACAAAGTTGTTAAAACAACCAGTTTCAACATTCTTCTAATGAAAAAAAATACAATTTCCAGTTCTAAAAGCTTTCCTCTCAAAATGTAACCTAATTATGCCAACCATCTACAAACTGAGCTGGAAATATTGCAAATTACCCAAAATTTAATTGCTTTTTGTTTCCTTTTTCTTATATCTGATAGATCATCAACGTTTTAGAGAGTTCTATTTTTTTTTCAGGGTTTGAGAATGGGAAAATATTTTGTCCAGCTTGATTGAAAATTTAGCTTGTTCAATTTAACAAAAAAGTTCCTTCAGTGGGGCAAGCCTCTGTATTATTATATTAAATTAATTTATGACCATGTATTGGGTTTCCATGGCAAGGTTTTGGTAGCAGGGGGGCTATGGGAAGTGGCTTCTGTGAGAAGGTAGGTACTGGAAGCTTCTCCTATGTCAATTGGAGCCAATGCTAGCAGGCTCCAAGATGGACCTGCTGCTGGCCAAGGCTGAGCCCATCAGTGACAGTGGTAGCATTTCTGGGATAACATACTTAAGAAGAAGCAAAAAACCTGCTGCCCAACAGCAGCTGGAAGAGAGGAGTGAGGCTACCTGAGAGCAACAACTCTGCATACACCCAGGTCAGTGCAGAAGGAGGCAGGAGGTGCTCCAGGTGCTGGAGCAGAGTTTCCCCTGCAGTCCGTGGTGAAGCCCATGGTGAGGCAGGCTGCCCCCCTGCAGCCCATGGAGGCTAATGGTGGAGCAGATCCCCACCTGCAGCCCATGGAGGAGCCCATGGCAGAGCAGGTGGATGTGCCCAAAGGAGGCAGCCCATAGAGAGCCCACACTGGAACAGGCTTCTGGCAGGACCTGCGACCCCATGGGAGACCCATGCTGAAGCAGTCTGTGCCTGAAGGACTGCAACCTGTGGAAAGAACACATGGAAGGGACCCACATCTGAGCAGTTCATGGAGATCTGCAGCCTGTGGGAAGGACCCACGTTGGAGAACTTTGTGGAGAACTGTCTCCTGTGGGAGGGAACCCGCGCTGCAGCAGGGGAAGAATATGAAGGGGAAGAATGTGAGGAGGAAGGAGTGGCAGAGACAGCGTGTAACGAACTGACCGCAACCCCCATTCCCCATCTCCCTGCGCCACTGGCGGAGAGGAGGTAGAGAAATCAGGAGTGAAGTTAAGCCCAGGAAGAAGGGAGGGGTGGAGGCAAGGTGTTTCAAGATTTGTTTTTTATTTCTCAGTGTCCTACTCTGTTTTTTTATTGGCAATTAATTTCCCCAAGCTGAGTCTGTTTTGCCCATGATGGTAACTGATGAGTGATGTCTCCCTTTCCTTGTCTTGACCCAGGAGCCTTTTGTTATATTTTCTCTCTCTTGTCCCACTGAGGAAGGGGTGTGATAGAGCAGCTTTGGTGGCCACGTGGCATCCAGCCAGGGTCCACCCACTGCAGACCATTCTTTGGCACTGAGGCCAGCTCACATGTAAAAGCCTCTCTCCATGCTGTTAGAATCTGTCATCTGCTTAAACAAAAGGCCCTTATCCAAGCCACCTATTAAGAATGATCATTGTCCTACCCTAAATCCTGATCCATGTCCTGGAATTGGCTGGGAGGGTATGAACTGGCCCAGTTTAGAACCATTCCAGGGATTGGTACAGGTAATTGAGTTTCAAGTCATGGGTTCGTTTCCTGGCACAGTTTACTTTATGTGTATTTTGTATAGGCATGTCTTATGAAGCATATCATCTCCTTTAATCTCTCATACAAAGACATGAAGGAATAAATGCCTGCAAATTAGAACTACAAAAATACAAATCAGAAGTACAAATTTGCAAGGAAGTTATTAACCATTGAAACAAGCTGTAAACTCAACGCATCTTAGTATCTTCTCTTGTTGTCAAGATAGGACAGTCTGCTGCAGAACATGCACAAGCTAAATAAAAATTACTGGGCTCAGGAAGGATGTCAGGGTAAGCAGCAGAACAGACCAAATAGCCTAATGATCCTACTGAAGCGGAATTATCTAGAAAAATGAAATGCAAAAGTATAGTTTGCTTCTTGTGTTATGCAGCCATTCATTTTATGGAAACAACCTAAATAAGAATTTGCCATATGACTTTCTCAGTAAGCTGACATGCATATTCGAAGGGCTAGATGTTGACATTTAACTACAGACAGAAAAGGAGGACACCTTTCTCAGGTCTAGTGGGAAATGGTTGAAGAGGCATACCTCGGTTCAAGGCAGGGCAGCAACTTGTACCAAACTCTTTAAATCAAGAAGGTCATCCTCTGCCAATTCCAGACTATAAACATTTTCTATTTGCTTTTGCTATTCTCATGTATCTTCACATTGAATGGGCCGTATTGTGTTTGCTGCTGAGAGATGTATCTGGATTTTATATAGTATTAAAGAAAACGTTCCCAAATTTTCTACTAGAATCTTCATCTTTCAAAGGGACCTGTGAGGTACACACTGTTCCATGGAGCTAATACATACCTAGAGGACTATTTTTCTTCCTGTGATCCTTCAGAAAAAATGTGCTCAAACTCTTGTTGCACTTTTCCACTGTTTAGTTTAGTAGCCTGAAGCTATGGATACAAAATATTAGCTGTTAAACTGTCAAAACTTGTTGTAACAAGCAGCAGCAGCCATTACCTGAGGGACATTTAGGCAGGGTTTATTGAATACTTTTGAAGTACACAGAAGGCTTTTTTTTCAAAAAGAAATGGATTTTTTTAGTTATATTTTGTATTACATAATTTTGGAAAAATCAAAGTGAAACATGTCACATAGAATAAAACTCCTAATTAGTGCTCAACTGGCATTTCTGCTGATCCACCATCTCCTAAAATATAAGTCTGTTCACAGAATTTCGTTGGTATGAATTCTGTCCTCGTATCTTTGGCCATGCTATTGGATACGCTAACTAATAGTGGCAGATAAGGTCAGATACAGGGCAGCAGGGTAAAGTGCACCATGTGGTCTCTGTACAACTCAGGGAATTGCATAGTGTACTCTGAAGCCAACTGCATTTTCAGAGTGGAATTTCAGATATCAATATATATGTGCTGTCTTGATCTAACACAGTCTTAGTCCAGAGCTTAAGATTTAACCTTAGAAATTTCTTATTTATGACAGACCATATCTGTCCCTGTTTATCCCACTTAAACATTAGGATTTAACGTGCTTCTGAAGCAGTTAGCACACAGACTCAAAAGCTTAGCAAGTCCTGAAGAAATTTGTGTATCATCCTGGTGGTTTAGAACTGGTCTGTCTTCATGTGCGCTTACAGAAAATGTTGACTGTGGTTTACATTTTTCAGCAGGATGTGTTCCTGGGACATCCTTTGACAGCACAATTTTGGAACCGTTTGGGTACCCCCTTCCTGAGAAGTCTGACTGAGTGCACGGGTAGTGGTACAGATACTGGCCCCTGGCCTGAACAACAATTAATGGAGCATTTGTGAAATAGGTATTAGGGAATGATAGCATTTTAAAGATACAGGTTTAGATATCAAGAAGAAAAAAAAATAAATAGGACTTTAAAGCTCTATGCAAGATAATGATTGAAAAGCTTCTGTCTCCTAACCTGTGTAATTTTATTTTTTTTTTCTCCGTGTTTGTCTGTCATTATGATCTTTGTTTCTAATTCTTTGCAGACATCTCAGTCAGTCTGTTAGCAGTAGTCGTCAGCTTCTGCGGGCTCGCCTTGCTGGTAGTCTCCCTTTTTGTCTTTTGGAAGTTGTGTTGGCCCTGCTGGAGAAGTAAACCTCTCACTTCCAATGCCAGTAATGTCCCTCAGAGCAACTCCAGTGCTCCCACAGAGGTTTTTGAGACCAGTGAGAAAAAGGAAGTTAAAGAAAATGGGAAACCTACAACAAAGGTACTTGAAGCTGCATTGAAAATTAGCCACACTTCACCTGATATACCAGCAGAGGTCCAGAACGCACTGAAAGAGCATTTGATCAGACATGCACGCATGCAGAGGCAGATCACTGAGCCCACATCATCATCAAGGTAAGTCAGGGGCACTCACATTTGTGGCATGTTTCCTGGGAACAGGTAGAGCCAGAACACTCTGCTGAGTATTTCCAGGATCCTGGATTATTTAAAGACTTCTTAGATATTATGGGTGAAAGAGCAGTCACGTGAAGGGAAAGCCTCAGTGTCCTTTGAACTGAGTATTCTGAAATGTACAATGTACTTTCAGTTACATCAGTATTTTAACATATGAAGATCAAATCTGTGTCTTCTACTACTTTGTAAATACATATGTTGCAACTTTTAAGCATTTCCATTTTAGGTTTTGCCTATAGGAAAATCTATTTCAGGGTTATTTTTTAAAGTACTGCAAGTCTCACTTTTCACAGATATTTTTATAGATACAGCAGTTGCTTTTGCAGAGGAAAGTTTCCCTCTCCACTAAATATATGACAGATTTGTTGTTGATGGCACATTTCTTTAAGACATGGTTTGCCACTTATAAAGGAACTAAAATCCCAGCCTAAGGATGTATATTCTTATGGACTGATCTTAAAGCACTACAGATTCTATAAGATCTTTAAATAAATGACAAGCATGTAGTGTTTCTGAAGTGATTTTTTTTTTATTAAAGTGGAGGACAAACTTTTATTTTGTCATAGGTACTGCTTTATATTGAAAAGTAGTGAAGGCATGTGCAGTGACCTATAGTTTCAAAGGAGATTTTCTTCAAATACTGTCAGCAAATTTAACGCATGGAAAACAAACAGTGAAGTGGAAAGTTCACTTTCTACATTAAAAAAAAAAAGGGAATGTTTTATAAACAAAGAATGGCAAAATGAAGGCTAAAGGAGGCACCTAAAGTATTGCATAATGCCTTAAGTTAGAATACAAATACTGTATAGGAAGTAGCTTTCCCTCAATAAACCATTTGCTAAATGAATACATGCTACTAAAGAAAAACAAAACAAAACAAAAATACCCAAACCAAGACCCCAAAGGCTCACATTCACAATAATTTTTGGAGGCACAAGAATGGAGAAGACACGTGCTTTAAATTTAGGTGGGCACATACTTTGCTGGCCTTCTGTGAGTCCCTAAAACAGCATTTTGCCAGTTCAGTGTGCTCATTGCAGTGGTGAGCGCTGAAGTGCTTTTTTCCAGCTCTTCCAACAGCGTGGAACAGCCAACAGGCAACCACAGGAGGCTCCCGTAAATGAGAGCACTCCAGCCAGGGGAGGTCTAACTGACTTCAGCAGCTGAACCATCTCCTGAATTACGAGACTGTATAGCTGGCTTTAAGCCACATTGCCCTGGCTATGCCTGGCTCCAGCTACTGTGTCCATCTGCTAAGACAGGGAGCACAGTATCCAAGCCACTCTGACCAAGATTTTCAAAATACTGGGATGTTATCTTTGAAATTGTAACTGTCATATTAAAAAAAGAGGGACTGAGGTTGATACAGCTGAGCATGACAAGGGTATTACACAACTAACTAACAGGATATTAATTGGAAGAGTTTTGTCCATCATGTAAACCTGTAGGTAATCAGACTGTCTGACTTCCTGAACAGACAGAAGAAATAGCTGGCTGGCAAATGGACTTGAATACTCCCTGTGGTACTATAGGGGAAGAAAGACATTCCAGGGACATTATCCAGAGCTACTTCAGGTTGTGACAATATTCCCACAGACCTCTAGAGTGATTTGGACTGGGGTATAAATGCATTTAAAGTATCTGTGAAGCCAAGGACAATTTTACAAAATTAAAGCCTGCCATCAATCCTACTCTTTCTGCATGTGTTTGTAACTTTGTAAGGCAGCTTTTTGTTTTTATCATCTCTAGATTATCAGGGTTAAAGCTCTCCTGAGAGGGACAGTTCCTTTGCTTTGAGTCACTCCAATTGTTCCACCTTAGCCAGTTAATAGCAGGATGTTTGGAGACATCATCTTCCTTTACAGTTTGCTGAACAGCTCTGCACCCTTGCTACAAAACATGTTTAGAATAAGATGTGTCTCTAAAATTCTCCAGAAATAGTAATTTCTGTGCTTGTAAATGCATTTTTTTCTATATCCCTGACGACCTTAAGGGAGTCTTAACCTTCTGACAGCCCATATTAATTATTGCTACCAAGAATATCATGTATGAGAAGAAGGCTGGATATTTAGACATCTTTCTGGATTACTCCTCCATTGTGTTGCAGAATGTGGATCACAAAACAACTAAAACCTGACTCCGGTGTCCTTCATTGGGGACCTCTGAATGAAGGGGAGCTATTAGCAGACACAGCAGTAGCATGACTTTCTCTTGCATCACCTTTGACACAGCACTGCTTCGTTGCACTCAGTTCTGAGTGATCCAAATGCACCATATCCTAAATGTATTCCATTGATAAAGGATCTGCAAGAAATATTTGCTGTCTGGATTGTCTCCTCTACACTGACCTCACCTGAGCTGGTGCAGATAAAAAGGTTGTAACCAGTTCTGTCATAGGTTAATGCAGCCATCAGCTGTTAATAAAAGAAATGGGCTCATATTAAGTCATTGTAATTGAAGCATAAGGATTTTAAGAAGCTGTTCACAGCAATAATAAAATGTGCCTGAACACTTTTCTAGACTGTACATTTAACATGGAGACATGTTAGTGTAGGGAAATGATGCATTTCTGCTTAATTAGAACTACATCATTTTCATAGTTCCAATAACATGAAAAGACCTGCCTATAAAAAAAAAACAACCAAACCCCAAACTTTATGAAAGTATTCTGTAATATAGTTTATTGCCTCTATGGTATTCTTTTCTTAAAATGTTCACCTGTATTTTTGAGGGACACACTTTTTGCTCTTGAGCATTACGTGAGAGATGGTCTTGTCATTCAGCTCTGCAAAGAGTAAGTTGGATCCCAAGAGGCACAAAAGCAAAAGTGAGGTGCTTGGGAACATTAAGGTTAAAGAAAAACAAGCAGATCTATTGACTTTATAATTGCAAGGAGGAGAAGCAGCCTCTGTTCTGTCTAAATACCACAAGTGCTGGTGTACATTCCTGGATTTGGTCCAAAAGATTGGTCTAATGTCATCTAGGAAAGCTAGACCAGAGCCACCCCTCATAAATCTCAAGTCATATCATAAATCAGCATCCCATCCTTCTCTTTTGTCATACATATAGCAGTATTACTGAGTTAGAAATCAACTTCATACTATCATTCCTATGCAAGCACAATTTTATATTACAGATTTACATACAGATTTACTGTCACTAAAAATGTATGTGTTCTAAGTTATGGAAGGCATGTCTGCTATAGGAGTGCTATATATAAGAGCCAGTAGAGGCTGAAGTACCCTGGACTTGCACATTAGTAGCTTCGCAGCATTTTCACAGCCTGGTTGCCTGACTTCCTGGTACTTCGTTATCACAGTCATTAATTCCTTTGTTATTGCAGAACAAAGGAAGATAAATATGTTACTATGACAACAGTGAAGCATCTTAATAATTAACAGACCAATTAGCTATCTTGGTGAAATGCTGTGACTCAGAGCAGATACTAGGTGCTGTGTAATTAGGACTTTGGCTTACTAGAGCAAAAGCACTGCTGGTTCCCACAGGGAACAACCAGCCATACAGCTGCACTGTTTTACTCAGTGACATCTTGCAACAGTGATGACATTCACAAGAGGATCTTACCTGCATAAAGTTTGAAAATTTGAAAGAAGGTTGGTACCTTAAAAATCATAGATTTGGGGGTTTATATGTTACTTTTACAAGTATTAACCCAAATCTTCATAAATGCAAGAGAATTCAAGGAAAAGAGAATTTGTCATGTGTCTGTTTTCACTCAGACTGGCAATGTCATACAGCTGGCTTCACTGCTTTCCCTGCACAGGCAGTTTTCTTCACTGCTTGTCTATGGCAGGGTTTGAACACGATTATCTGGGCATCTCAGTACTACAGCTGCAGGTGTGGGGAGCACTCGGGAAAGCCTACCTGTCCAGGTTTCATTAGCGCTGGGAGAAGCAGCAGTAACATAGGTCTTCCTCGACTTCACTGAGTCAAAAATACTTAGAAAGCTAGTGCCTAAACTGCTGCGTGCCGGAACATTTCCTGCCACTACCTTTTGAGTGGAGTTCATTTCCTTCCCTGTGTTTAGCACACCTGCGAGGCTGGACTTCTGAGGACAAAGGCACAGGGACAGCCCTGAAACTCCCTGAGGACAATACTGTATTTTCCTGACTAGTTAGGGCCTTCCCCCTCCTCACTCCATGCAATGTGGACATTGTATACTATGAATTCAGGGAGTTCTAGCATTTAAGAGAAAAGTAAATCTTTCAACTTGTCTGTCTGTGAAAAAAGGTAGAATGTGTTGTGAGGGGGCTGTATTGTTCATCTAAATTTGAGATCAAAACACCTGGATTTTTTGGAGCCACTTCAAATCTAGACAATGAAGTTCTCCCTCTGCTATTCTTGTGTCATGCTAGGGTTGCTCCCTGCACCTAGCAGTACTGAAACGGCTGAAAGGGGAAATGTTCTTGTCTATTATTTAATGGCTGCAGATTACCCTTTTGTATCTCTGCTCAGCTGAACTGCAGTAGTTTTGTGCTTCATGCCTTCTGCAACCACTTCACTTACAGCAAAAAATACAAATAATATCTATGAAATGAGCCCTGGTTGCTTTCAAATGGACAATTTGCATTCCTGATTTAAGAAAAGAAACACACAGCTGTGACACCTCTTGTTTTCAGAACACAACACCACCGGGAAACCAAGCAATAAGGCAAGGCTGCATTTGGCATTAATAAGCAATTGATTGCAAAAAGCAGAGGAAATTCTGACAATTAAATTGTTTTTTAATGGCAACTAAGTATGCTCACAGGAGGAAGTAGTGAGCTTTTCCAGTACAGAATTTTGGATTAGTGAAGTACCAAGGAAATGTGGTAATGTCCAAAAATGTAAACTGGACAGTGTGATCATAATGGAATCTGCTGATGATTCATTCTATGAAGCTTTTTGACCAGTGTTTTTGTACTACTGTGCAAGGCTGTTATGGTGTGCCAGGGGTTTGATTGCACTTCTAGTAGGAAAGGCACAAATTTCCATTGATGTTCAGGAGTCAAGATAAGCTCATAAATACATATGCTTATGCAACACTGCATTCAGAATTACAAGGATTTAAACATTGTGTCTTGCTAGGAGTACAGGAATTGGCTTTCCAATACATTATACATCAGAGTGTGAGAACAGAAGGGAAAAACCCATCACAGAAAAATGTTGACCAAAACTTTGATGTGTATTGCAGCCAGAACAAAGTATTCTCAGTATGAGTGGAGAAAGCAGCCTGTACCTCAGTGTAGCAAATGCCAAGCAGGAGTACATAAACCACTGTAGGATGGCAAAGCACTATGCAAACCCTCAGACATAGCTCTGCATGGCCTTTTCAGGCACCTTTCACAGTCATCACTGTGAAGCCTGGTAAACGTGTAATTGGAAAATCACCACAGAATGTCTCCAAAACCCAACAATTACTGATGACCATTCTGCAAGTGATTTTTTTTTCTGCCTGACTATACTCAGGCCCTAGCACAGTGGGACCGAGCAATGTTGGAACTGTCAGCTTGTTCTGTGAAAGAACCTGAATTTGGTTTTAGCTGCACAGCCTGAAAACAAGGTTATAAATATATGTATTACCAGCACACTGGGTGTCTTTAGGGCCAAGAAGTACATTTTGAATGATCATTTCCTCTCAAGGATGTTTTAACACTTGCAAAACATTTTGGGGGGATTATTTTACAATTATTTTAAAGAGAGGAACCCTTACTAATGTCATGGTCTTGTATTTCCTACTTAGTAGTAGCCAGGTCTTTTCCCAGAGATAACCGTGGCTCATTTTGTGTGTGTGTGTGTGTGTGTGCAGGCACAATTCTTTCAGGAGGCACTTGCCAAGGCAGATGCAAGTGTCCAGTGTTGATTTTAACATGAGGACAGATCCGATTTTGCAAAGGGGAGAGACAACAACCAGCATTGGGAGAATAAAACCAGAACTCTACAAACAGAAGTCTGTGGATTCTGATGGGCAACAAGAAGATGTGAAAACATGTGGAAAACTTAACTTCACTCTCCGGTATGATTATGAGAATGAACTTCTGGCTGTCACAATTGTCAAAGCCTTAGATCTGCCTGCTAAAGACTTCACAGGAACATCTGATCCCTACGTTAAGATTTATCTGCTTCCAGATAGGAAAAAGAAGTTCCAGACACGAGTTCACAGAAAGACATTAAATCCTGTCTTTGATGAAACCTTTCAGTTTCCTGTAGCCTATGATCAACTCAGCAACAGGAAATTGCATTTCAGTGTTTATGATTTTGACAGATTTTCTAGACATGACATGATTGGGGAAGTTATTCTTGATAACCTGTTTGAAGTCTCAGATCTCTCCAGGGAAGCCAATGTATGGAAAGACATCCACTGTGCTACCACAGTAAGTAGTGCGTTCCAAAAGCATTAATGTGATATTTTCGTTTCTCTTTGTAGTTTGTGGCACAGCATCCTGTTTATCAGCAGAGTCTGGAAGAAAAGAAAAAAAAAAGTTGTCAATATTTTCCTTTGAGCATAGAGAATAAGGTGCTTAGGAAGCTATAAAATATAATAACTACAAATCTTCTGGGAACATACCATCACCCATATAGTTTACTGCAAATATAAATTAGATTTATTAATTAAATAGTAGATCATGAAGGTCACTGCTTAATAAGAACAACTAATGTTTTCCTGTTAGCAAAATACCCTCTCCTTCAAAATGACCATCTATTAAGGAGCAAGCCCTGTCCTGCTCTTGTTAGCAGGTTTTCATCGACTGGAATTTTGTGAAGAGAGAGAGAGGCTAAAAATGCTTGAAGTCTAAAATGTTCTTTGCTGGCTGCCCTGTGCTTAGGGTCCCCAGTAGACAAATCTGTGTTGCTGCTGGTTACTAGCAAAACTCAAGAGGCACAACCAGGAGGAATTAGGAAACAGAAATTATTTGTTTGCTGTTGCAAGCAAGAAGAGGAAGCCTATGCATGGATGACAGAATGGATGACAGGCTACCAGCAGGAAAGCCATCAGTCTCCAAACGTTGTCTTTATTAACCTTGAAATCCAAACTCATCTTTCCTGGCTGGAATTTGAGGGGTAAAAAAAAATGAAATTATGGGAGGTATGTGGGGGTTATTTTATCTAGTATGCTATTTATATGGAAGTTTTCCCATTCTTTGGTCTCGGGAGATATCCAAAACAATCTGAGTCACCCCTGGATTTGAGCATGGCCTCCTGACAGTCATAGTGGGGATGAACAGAGGACAGAGCGGTACTAGACACTGTTTCAGACACAGAAGCTTTATACCATCCCTTCAATAGAGCCAGAGACTTCCCATGCCTCTTTTCCCAAATATTTTCATGCTATTCATACCTGCTAGACCGGGAAGTCTAGGTCTGCATGACTAAAAGGACAAAGAGTATTTCCTCACTGGTTTGAGCATGAGCATTGTGTTTCCTGAGAAAGGAGAGCATAGTGAGGAGCATAGTGGAGACAGTTTTTGAATGTGAATTCACAAAACCAGCTACTTATTTAACTGCCGGCTCTACCAAACTGGTCTGAGCAGCCTTCAGCACACTTCCAGAAAACCACATCTGTGGATGCTTAGTTTGATCAAGCTCAGATTTCAGGTAAACTTAAGCACTGTGTTCTCAAGCTTAAAATTGAATCTGTGTTTAAGGTCTTGGAATAATAGTCCAGTAATCATTTTTACAATTTCTTCTAGCTTTGATATTATCTTTAATACTTTAGTAATGATTTAAATGCTCACCGTTCCTTTGCAACAGGTATGTCTGGAGATTTTTAGCTGATAACTAGAATGGTTTCAGCAAATTAGAATCCCTGGACTGTTCACCACTTAGTTTTGAGCAGATTAAAATGCCGTAGCAATTTTTGGAGCTGGGAGAGATACTAATATACTGGATTAAAACGGTTGCTATCTGGGTGCTGAATTCTCATTCGAGTTTCTTCCTCACTAAGGGTTAGTACATGCAGTCATAGTGTTTAATTCACTCTGCTGGTGTTTTACTGTGTATGAAGTTTAAGAGAAAGCATGAAGTTCTTGGATTTCAGCCTTTCAGCCAGTATATTTTGCAGTATTCAATGTGTATAAATAAGTTGTCTCCAACTAAATCACTAACAATAAACACAAAATTGAGATATCTTCTAGTATTGGGTCACCACACTGGCTTTCATAAGCCTTACACTAGTCACAGAAAATTATGTAAGAAATTGATTGAATTTATTTTTTCCTGGCAAAATAAAACCCTCTTATAAGATGTCCTGTTACTATATGTGCAATGTGCTGCCTTGTGTTTTACTTCAGCTGTTTCATGTGAATTAAAATTTTAATAGGTTAGTAATAAAGATTTCCAATTCTGCCATTTCAGAAACTGTTAAGATGAGGGAGCCAATCCTGCACAGGAATAAATAGCGCATAAGATGTTAATCAATGGGAATTATAGTCTTAAGCCCCAGATCTAAAGTTTACCAAAGTCACTAACTAGCAATTAAAACTAACTAATGCTTGTCAGAGTCAACTGAACTTGGATTAAGCCTTGGAAAAAAAGACCCAGCTGGTTCTACAGTGAGTGAAAAATAACTGTACTCCAGGCAAGCATGCTTTGGTGTTCATGAAGAACCTTTAAAAAACAAACTGGCTGTCTCAGTGGGAAGGTCCATCCTTACACAGTAGAGCACAGGAACCAAGGTGCCGTTCTGCAAGTATATTTCTCTCATGCTTTTTCCTTCTTCACCTCCGCTCTGTTTTGTTGTATGTAATGTGGAGTTTTTCAGCCCTTGGTTCAGACATGCTTCCTAAGTGGTTTGTTCATGCTGTTGCTCAATGATAGATAGCAGAAGATGGGAGAAGTAATAGATCATAGGGTTGGAGGGTTGGTCCAGAACTTAAAAAACCACAGCAACAGTAGCCTCTCCTTAGCTGTGAGTCTTTTACAACTCTTCTGTAGTCAAGAATTTTCTATTCAGAAGGTAGAGTAAGGATAAAAAACATGCCTATTGCCCACTTGGAAAGAACCTGTTTTTATGACACAAGGCTCTGCAGTGTCGAGTTGAACACCTACTAGATAGATTTACCAAGGAAATTAACTGCAACATTTTACCAATGAAGAAAGTTACCAGAGGAGATCAGGAGTTTCTCTGCTGTGCAAAGACTCTCTGTTAGCAGTTAATGTTATTTTTAGAAGATGTGTTTGCACATCCATAAAGAGTTTTTATTTGGTATAGGAAATACACAGTCTGGAGAAAATCAGACTGGATGGTTACACTGAGTCCTTTTGGCCATAAAACCAATGACTCTGTGGGAATCTACAGTTTGAATACTTTTTTTTTTGCTTGTAATAGTGATTCAAAACTATTTTATAGAAGTGCAGGATTGGCCCCCGCACACACTCATTTCTCTTATGGTTTTCAACTGTTAATATTTATTCATCTTTTGTAGTTTGTATTTTGTTCCTTTAATTTTTCATCCACATCATTGTTTCTCTGTTATATGTTATGTTGAAAACCTACAGCTATTGTATAATATGTAGCTTGTACCTGTTGTAAGTGCTAAAGCATTTTCGTTTCTCAATGTTAAATTATCAAGGTAAATTTGGTGTAAAATTGGTTGTGGAAAAGAAGTGTCCCAGGTATCTGATGATATTAATATCCCCAAATTTTGCTTATACGTGGGTGATTAAATATTCAATAAATAATCCATCATTTACTTCTGTTCGTTTGATTAATTAAAAAAAAAAGAAAGTCAAGAGGCAGCTTTGGACCACCTGTGAAGGTTGCTCAGTATATCAGAGTACTGTCACTCTTAATACACTTTAGGAAATTAATGCATAATATCAGAGGCAAACATAATATCAAATGGATTGTTTAGTCAACATATCTAGGGTCTGTTTTTGCAAAATGCTTGTGAGTTTTGCATATATTTCTGAGATTTTGTTACTATCGAAATATACTGCATACTCTAAAAAAAATAAAACTAATTTATTGGAATTGCTAACAAGCACTTAAGTCAAATATACAGTGTCGTAAAACTGTGTAGGCAAAAAGACCACCTGTCGTCATCTAACACTTCCTGAATGTCAAAGCTTATTAACTTCCTGTTATACTTTTTTAAACAATTGATTGCTTTGGAAATCTCTGCCTCTAACATTGCCTAAAGAAAATTGGCAAGTGACTGTCAGAAAACACTTTTTTTCCAAAGCTGTTCTATGAACTCTGTCAGTGTAACCAGCTATAGGAAACTATGCAGTTGGGGAAAGAAAAAATGGGGCTCAGAATTTAGATGAAAACCATTTCCAGGATAGTGGTAGTCTCTTGCAGATGTTAGTCATGGAGCTATCATATATTTGTTGACTCTTGAATTATCTCATGTAGACAGACAGAACTTGATTTTTATTTAGTTTTCTGACACCAGGCGTGTCAGTGCTGCAGTTTTCTCATTTGTGAAGTGGGATATATAAGAAAGTTTTGTAAGAACACAGACTTCATGTGCTGCCCATGAGGTGCAACTACTGTTTCTAAAGCACTTGGAATCTAAGTGAATAGCCTTCCTGGAAAAGACAGAAGTTCTTAAATACCTTTTTTAATAAGCAGGGCAGTAACATTTGTCTCAGTTAATTTATCTCAAACACTTGCCAGAGTAAGATGTCACACATAATCCTGCTAGCTATTGGCCTGTTAAGGAAAGAGGTTCTTCTGACTGATTAAATGAGAATGAAGCCCACATCTGCAGTTGACCCAGAGCAGTTGCAGGCATTATCTTTGCTTAGTTTTCTCCGTAGTTCACTATTTAATAAGTGGGCAAAAAATGGCACAACAGACCTTGCTCTGAGTAAGGCAGTAGTGGTATAGAGCTGACAAAGAATATGTCTTACAGTAGTCAGACTTTGAGGCCACATGTGAAGGATTGTCCTATTAGTGTTTAAAGAGCAGCAGTACCAGGAAATGTTTTATCTCCAGCAATGTAGTGGGCTGTGCCCTACAGTTAGCCACCCTCATCAGAATGGACGTAGACTATTAGTGTTTCTGGAAATGCACATAAAAGCTTTAACATTATGTTAAACAGCTGTGATAGAGTAAAGACTTACCGGTATAGAAACATTTATCATCTCTGTAATGGGAACAGCCCCTTTAAAGCCAAGTATAGTGGGCACTTGTTATTTCTGTTCAGGGCCAGTGATGTAAAGGATTCATATGATCACTTGCTGCTGAGTAGATGAGAGAACACTCTGGGTCAGTCTTTACAGGAAAGATGTTGAGGTTCTTTATTTGGGTTTGGAACACTGCTTTAGGTCTGGGTGATAACTTGAAAAGGCGATCAGAAACAGTGCATTTCTGTCCAGTTACTGAAAACAGGGAAGGTTTGTATTATTACCAAATGTTTCTTTTCATTTGAAATGACAAATTATTTTAATATTCTGCTTTGCTAGAGGCAAACTGCTACTTTCAGCCTACCTTAAAAGTAAGAAATATTTGATGAATGAAAACTATGGTTTCCACAAGGGAAGTTAGTATCTCTGCATCCCAGTGGTACCATGGTAGCTAAACAAAGGTGCACGGCTTGACTGACCTGCTGTGCCCTAAGTGCTCTCTGAGTTTCTCACTGCAAATAATCTTTGCAGTCAATGCATTGCTGCTTCGGAAGCGCATCTTTATGTGGGAAGCCACATACGATTTGATTCGTTCACATGCCAGTAGATGCCACGGTTAGTTCACAGAAGTACCTCTGTTCTCAGCTGTTCTGAAGCAGGAACGGGCTTGCTTTCTGCCTGGCAAGATGAAACTACTCCCCTGGTGCACAAGACAGATGGCTATGTACACAGGGAGAGACAAAAGAGGCACGGGGGAGGCTTCCCGGGGTGCTATTGAGAGCGTTTAGCCTGCTGGACCCAGTGTGCTATCTCTGGGAGTCCTCTCTATGCAATCAGGACTGCAATCAGCAGCTGCACTTACCCAGAGCAATCAGGGTGTCAGTAGAAAACGAGCATTAGGCCTCACAAGCAGAAGCCACAGTCATGATAGAGCAGCAGCCCCCACTGCTTCCATACTGTCTTCCACAGAGGCAAGAAAAAATACAAACCTCCTTGATTAACTTCCCAGGACAACAGTTCAATCAGTGGTGCTGGGAGGAAGAAAAAGAGCTGGTTTTAATATGCAAAGAATAACAGGAGAGGAAAATAAATATTAGCTGTGGGGACAAGGTTTCCAAGGTAAAGTCCCCTTGAGAGGTGGTAGAATTAGCTCTCCAGTTTGACCTTTATGTAACTTTTTACGATTTCTGTGATAGCATAAATACCATCAAATTCTAAACGCATAGATGAGAAAGCAGACCGACTGGTATCTTGATCTATACCTTGAAACGAGAAATGTCTTAATACATTCTCAGATAACTGTCTGAGGGGACAGGTTTCCCTCTTTTCACCCAGCCCCCAACATTTATCATTGTGATTTATTTTATACCTGACTCTTGAAGCTTGAAGTCAGTCATTTTTACTGTAAAGAAGGAATATATATATAATGTTTCTAAACACAACAAGAAAAAAGAGAGAAATCTGTCCTTTGGGGGACTTACCTTCCTGCAGTATTCAAGTAAACCAAAGCTCTAGTTCTACCACTACATTTTTTGTTAAATTTATGTACTGTACAGAAAAGCAATTTTCAGTGTGACTAAAGGAAGCAGTCTAGGAATGTAAATGCTTAAATAACTTCTTTGGTTTCTGGGAAATTACTGTTAGTTAGTAAGGATGCTTACTCAAAATACAGCAGAAAAATGAAGAGAAAAAAGATTGTGAAGCACATGTTTAGGAATCAAATACAAAATGAATTCACACCACCATTAGTATTTTTGCTGTGCTACTCTCACATGCAGTCTTTGAATCATCATTTAAATTACAATTAATAGGAAAGTAGTTCTGGATATTAAAATAAAGATTAAGATTTAAAATTATTACGGTGGATTATGATAATCTGAATGATAACGAAAGTAACAACAAGAAGGTTTTGAGGGAATTTAATTTCTAATGCAGTATTAACTACACAAATACTTGTTATTTTAACCGTGGAAATTAATGACACACTAATAACAACAAAAGTGTATAAAATTTTTTGTTCTAGTAACATTTAAATAGCTCATTGTAAGAATCCATAGTGAGTTGCTCTTTTAAGACTTTGCTTGAGTTGCAAAACTTGAA
The DNA here is from genome assembly GCF_015220075.1 of Falco rusticolus. Classification (NCBI taxonomy): domain Eukaryota; kingdom Metazoa; phylum Chordata; class Aves; order Falconiformes; family Falconidae; genus Falco; species Falco rusticolus. The sequence goes on from NC_051191.1 coordinate 65,731,763, forward strand.
AAACTAGGGCAAAAGAAGAAGAAACAAACATCAGTAAAAAATGGCCCAGTGTTCATTTCACATATCAGCTGCCTATCTTTTCACACCTGCTAGCATAGGAAACAAGAACTTGGATCATAGGACGGAGACTACAGAAGTTCTTACATTTTTAGTATAGTTAGTAAATAATTTTTCCAGTCCAGTTCTGTGTTATGAGTTGTGATGTGAGAAGAAACTACCCTGAATGTGGAAGGATGTCTGTCTAGCTTTCTTACTGAATCTGTAGAGGTTCCTAGCTAAAAGTTGTCTCTAATGTTGAATTTAATGGAGACAATTGGAAAAATTAATCGGTTTAAAAGACAGCAAAGCTTTCACCAGCAACAATGGTTCTGAGAAAATGATCAGGCTAATCGATGTTACCCTACAAGGGATTCAAGTTCCCTCTGACACCCCTCCGCTGTTTATCCATGTTGCAAGTAGGGACCACAGCCTCCGTAGAAATGCTGCTAACTTCTACAGGTGTAAGTGTGAAAATGAGGGCACTGGTGTCCATTGGGTCTGATGACAAAAATAATAGAATAAGCACCTTTTTCCATTTGACTTTGCCAACCCCTGAACTGATTTCCCAAAGGCCCCTAAAGCAGGGAATGCGGACAGATCCCTGGTAACCTTACGGAAAAAATGATTGGCACGTCCATTCAGGTGTGATTGCTTGTGTAGGATGAGAGCTATGAAATTTGAAGAATCTGTGTTCTTTAGCTGAAAAAAACCCCAAGTTCATCTGAATAGCTGACATATGCATTTGAGATCGGTGTTTTCTTTGTTTTATTTTGTTCTAGCACCACTGCAGCAGAAAATGGATTGGATAGTGAAGTAAACTGGGAGCTATAAAAATAACTGGAGCTAGTATAGCACTTACCATCCTTCCAGTTTCGTAGTACGGTATGATGGCTTGTGTACACAACAGGGAAATAAGTGAGTTAGAGATAGAGAGTCCCACTAATGCTTCCTTTTGCATTAGCACAGCTGTGCTTAATGCTGTTTTTTCTGTACCTGTTATTGGGAGTCGGGGGGGGGGGGGGAATCATTACAAGCATCTGTAAAGCTAACTGTTAATTGAAATCTAAGTTTAATTTAAGAAGAAAAAGAAAAACTCAAAGCAGACCTAGGAAATAGATAAAATTTCATGGGATGTACCTAAGTAATGTCCAGTTCTAGGCAAATATATGATACCTGTAAGGCAATCTAAAGCATAGTTAAAAATTTTCATGAATGTCAACCACTGGGTCCAGGCTTGTGTCTTCTGAGCTGTTTTTTTTTGAGGTGGACTGTAACACAGTGATTGTTGAGGCTAGTCTGTGCCTTGGCTCTCTCAGATTTGCTTATACTAAGAGGCTCCTGTCCAATGAATTGTGTGAACTTAATTATTTAGTGTATTATGAAGTGAGAAAAATACAAATTTTCTAGACCACTGCAGTTCTGAAGTAATTTAAATCCTATTTTTAAATCTCAATTAAAATCAATAATACTTAAGGATCCAGGGCATTTATTGTTACTCATTATAATCACTGTGGTAGACAAAGACTGCCATGAGAAGTTTAAATGCTGAGCCTTACTTTATTTGTTATCTAGGTCTGAACCTGTGTTTTCAGCTCAAAATTCATGAATCTCTAGTCCTCAAGTCAACAAATAAAGTGTGTATGGGGGAAATGGTGATATCCCAGACATTTTATCCAATACCAAGTCTCTGATGCTAGCATATGTATATACACATGCAATTTTAATCGTAATTCTTCAAAAGAACATTTAAAAGTTCATAAGTCTGGGGCTCCACCATGTGTGACTGATTTCCAAATAATATTTATTTTAGTGATGCATTTTAATATCTTAATGTCCAGTTGCCCCATGACTTGTAGAAGTCCTAACAAAATATAGTCAGTTCACTCAAGTATGAAGAAAGAGCCCCAGTCTCAGCAGATACTCAGAGTAGAAACTCAGTAAAAGTACTCTGACTTTCTATTCCTTACTAACCAAAAAGACACTGTCTACAGAACTGTCAGAAAATGTTTCTAGATACCACAACTAGTACCAAATGGAAGTAAAAAATTAAAAGTCATCAGAGTTGTTTAAAGGATTTTGAAAGAACATGTTTTTAACTTGACCTGAGGACCGTAAGAACTCCTGGTCTGTGGTAGAAATCTATGACAACCAGTTCTCTCTACCAGGAGAAGAATTAAATGGTGTCTGTGGACTAGTGCAGGGTAACAACTAATTTTATTTCTGGCCCTTTGGCCTTATAATGAGCAACTTGTAAATGTCTTTGATATAGGCAAGATGGTTTATTTGAAAGAATATCTATTCTAGCCTACTGCAGAATTTATCTATTCAAATAGTGCACAGAGTAACATGAGCGTTATTCCACAGTAAGAAAATCAGACCCGTCAGGACAACACAAGCCACATTTTTTCCAGATATAGAGCACAGGCATCATAAAGTGCCTGCATAAACAGTGGAGTGGAAGAGAGCTTTTCCCCAATCCTAAAACCATCATTTACCAGTTCAAACTGAGTAGTCATTACAGTCATTACAGTGCTCTGGTAACTTAGTACATCTGCCCTTTGGACAGTCTGCTGTGTGAAGCAAAAAGATTCCCCTCATTTGTTGTCTAAGCATTTCTGTTTGCATTAAGGCATCTTGCCTATTCATTGCATAGTCAAAAAAAAAAAAAATGGGGTTTGATTGCAGGGGATTTTCCAAGCTCTTTTTCAATATAACTTCAGTACATGGTGTTCAGAAAGGAAAGAAAAAAGACTGAGCATAAGCTTCAAATGGTTGCCATTTTGTTAAACACTGATGTTTTTCTCTGCTTTTCCAAAAAGTACTGTAGAGTAACCACCATATGGAGTTTTGCAAATATTTTGAGCAATGCTTCTTTTAAAGTATTTAAGTCATGGTAAATAGTCCTGTCTGTATTCTTATCCTCTGAGCTCACCAAACCTTTGAGTGTGTATCTAATTTATCTTCAAAACCAAATAACACAATACTCAAGTTCACAGTCCCATCTTGCAAAAAATGATTTTTTTCTCTATTCACCTATACAAATCTCTCAGAAGAAGGAAGAATTAGTCCTTTTCACAAGCTGCCCAGTGTGTTTGATGATCCAACCCATCTTCATCATCTCTCTCAACAGAGACATTAAACTTTGAAGTACTGGATGTGGGGGATGTATATTTGCTTTTCAAACAAAAGACTGAGATCTCTTTGACATATGGATATGAGGAACAACAATCAGACTCTGAATTCAGAAAGTAATGCTAGTAACAGAAGCTGTGCTTAAAACAGATTTCAGATATGACAAAAGCTAAAATATAACAGAGCGCACTTGCTACTTTAACAAATGAGTGACAAGAATAACACTTCATTTGTTCAAGTTTTATTTATTTCTTCTGAAATAAAAAAGTGAGTTTGTTAATGTACTCTGTGGCACAAAATTCTGTGCTCTGTGTGGTAAAGTAAGGGCTTGGGCTAAGGAGATGTCAGATAGCTTTATTTATCTTATGTGGACTGAATGAGCTAAATAATTTTGAAATCCCAAGAAATCTGAAATACTGAAATACTGACAAGCATGAAATTTCCCCACAGTGCATGTTCCCATGCTTATCAATCTATTAATTCTCAGAACAGAATCCCAGCAAAACGACTGAACATGTGAATTCACCAACCTACACAAATGTAAATATTTTATTAACAGTGCAACAGAGAATTTAAAGCTATTCTAAAACTACATTCTTCAATCTAAAATCTGCAATGCAGGGGAAAAAACCAAACACACAAACAAACCCCTGAAGCATGTGGTTAAGTCCATCTTTACTCAAGAAGGATCTGAAGTACCTATTTCAATTTAGGCAGAGTATTAACCTGAGGGAAGTCAATATAACTGTTCATATCAGAAACTGAAAAATGTGAACAAGAAGCCTCAGTCTGTCTAATAACTATAAGCAATGTAAGTCATCTACACTGCAGTCATTATTTTAGTATGTGTAATTTAAAAATATATCATGCTTGCCCAGCTGATGCTAGAACAGCTGTACCATAAAGCCAGCAGTTCTCAAAGAAATTTGTACTCTCAGGGTAACTGTAGGTTTGACAGATAAAATGTTGAAGCTGAGATATTAAAAATAAGCCTTTTAGTAACAGTCAAAAAAGCCCTTTGAGATCGCATGAGCATGCTTGAGAGTGGCTGCCTTACAGAAGTAACTTCCTTACAAGCTCATATTTGAAACTTCTGAGTTGTTCTTAATATGCAGCTTTCTTTGGGCCTTTTTTGGGGGTGTATTTAAAATTTTAGAACAGGAACAATTCAGAACATAACATCTCAACAACTAAGCTTTTGTGGTGTTAAATAATTAAATGACTGAGAAAAGAAAAAATAAGAACTGATGGAACCTGTCTTCCTTAGATTACATTTCTCAAGTGTTGTAGCATCTGAACTGTATCACAACATCATATTACATGAATCCACAGCACATTGTCTCAACATAGAAACTATCTTTGTGAGGATTATTAAGTTCCATATGGACCTCTTCTATCTTTCTGAGTATATTACCCTCCAAAAATCTGCTGTTGAGACAAGTTGTTGGTACAACTCCTTTACTTTGCTTTTCTTCTAGAATAGAACAACCCCTCAAAGCACAGTAAGAGCAATAAAGCTAGCAACTTTTACAAGCACATTCTTCTTTTCAAAGCACTTAGGATAAACTTTTCATATGCATACATGTGTGCAGAAATAAATTTCCTATGTAAACTCCAGCAGCTAAAAGTCATGTAAATGTGTGTGACCTAAATATCCCACCAGAGTTCTTTCTACTGTGGTTGATGGAGTCTGAGTATTTTCAAGAGCAGAACTCAGCATTCTACATTCAGCACCTTTCCATTTGTATGAATGCAACACAAACATATCAGGAATCCAGAGATTTTGGCTCTGCTTTTGTTCTAATTTCTCAGTTTTGTAATTCTAGATCCTGTAGCTAAAATATTATCCTGTTGGTATCCTTTCTGTATTTTATAGAAATAATTGCTGAAAATTGTTTGTGACCTCTTCAAAAGCATCTGAGGCTGCAAAAGAAGTTCCTCCATGTGAAAAAAAATCTAAATTTTTGCATGATCTGAATGAATTGTTGGCAGTATGATCAGATTTCTAATCATTGCTTTTCTTTTTCAGGAAAGCATAGATTTGGGTGAGATCATGTTTTCCCTTTGTTATTTGCCTACTGCTGGGAGAATGACATTAACAGTCATCAAATGTAGGAATCTCAAAGCAATGGATATAACTGGCGCATCAGGTGAATCTACTTATTTTTAAATAACAGGGCAGAGTCTACTCAGGAAGGGGACAAATAGGAACTCAGGGTTTATTTCTGTGTTTAATATGGTTGTGAAATGGAAGTAGCAGGAGAATGGGTATAGGCCCTGTTCAGATCCACTGGCTACCTTTGGTCTGGCAGACGGTATGACTGTTTAGAAGGCCCATACCTTTCCTTTGCATTGACAGTATATTGAAAGCAGTGTTTGCCAGAGTCACTGAAATCTTTGTAATATATTTTTTTCTTAGCAATGACATTCCTACAAAAAATATTGCTTTTGTGTTACACATTTGAATGACTTTGAGTCCAAATACACACAATTGATTATCTGTTACTCAGATCCATATGTCAAAGTGTCACTGATGTGTGAGGGCCGAAGACTGAAAAAGCGGAAAACGACCACAAAAAAGAACACGCTCAATCCCATTTATAACGAGGCCATCATCTTTGATATCCCTCCAGAGAATGTGGACCAGGTCAGCCTCTCCATTGCAGTCATGGATTACGATCGGTAAGCACAGTTTGCTTTCTGACCTTTAAACTTCAGGGAGAAGTTAACGTGATCGTTGCAAGCAACTGCTTTCTACCTCCTTGAACTTTCAAGTAGGTTCAGTGTCACAAAAGATAAAGCCCTGGGGTCTTTTCCTGAAGAAGTTTAAAGCTTCCACACCTTTTACAGCTCAGACCATTTAATCTGTGTCACCAGTAACTGTGATGAGGAAGAAACATGGCTCAATCTTCTTAGGGGTTACTAGTCTTGGTATATATTTCTGTCCCCATCTGGTTGCTGGACTATGTAAAAGCTTTATAAATCAGGTATGTCTCCCAGTTTAAAAAAGGCCCTCACACCTCTGGTTTCTATTTAAATGGCAGTTATTTCAAAGCAAAGAAAATCTGGATGACTAAAAAAGAATTAGATGCTAATTACCTCATTGAATTAAGTCATAATTAATTCTTCGGTTGACTCAATAAAGAAGCTTTGTAACCTTTGGGTTCAGCCCTCGCTGATAACGTATCTAAGCCTCAGTTATCTATGTCCTCACCAAGAACTGACAGGAAGAGACTCCTACTTGGAGTGGCTCAAGGACTGCAGGTTAAACCGAACAGTGACTGAAGAATCATGCCTGAGCCAAGTTTGATTCATTTAAGTGCTATTAATAATAAGCTCTTGAGACTGCAGGGCAAATAAGTCAAATTTAGTAACACAAAAATTCAGATTGTTTTTCTTTGCCATCAGATTTCTGATTGTCCTCCAACTTCTGCCAGGAAGACTTTCTCAGTCAGATGTGAAAGGGACACTATGGTGCCATTAAGGTTGCACACTTTCAGTCCTTTTCAGCTGCTCCTTTCGAAGTGTTTGCTAAGAGGAAGTTAGGAAACATTATTCTAAGGCACATATAAGGAGTTCTGGAGTCCCTCAGAAAGTCTATGGCATTGCCTGCAGTATGAACTATTAAGGTATAGCCTATTACAGCTATGGATCTTTTCTTTCACAATTTTGGCTGAAGTTCCAATGACCACAACAATTAAAGCTGGGAAATACAGTATGAAATGATGTCTGAAGGATTTGCAGCAGGAAATGTATGCCCTTCCATTTTCCTTCACCTTCTTCTCCCACAAAATTGAAGCATTCCTTCTAGATCATTTGGTATATTATGGTCCTTTTCTGTCCTTGTGTCTTTTGGACTGTAACCTTTTAATGGTGAGGGTTAAGTCTTCATTACTAATTTTATAGCTGCTAGAAGCATTCTGGTAGTGGCTGGAGGTTTTTGATGCTAGCATTACAGAACTTAATATTACTATATTACCACTAAAACTAATATCTGTAAAAAATAATGTGAAAACTTTGGGCATGTATTCTGTGCTGCACTAAACCAGTAAACAGAATTATAAATCAAATGTTATTAAAACTATTTTTTTTAAAAAAATTTCTGCCTCTCTGCAATTCTTAGAGTAGGGCACAATGAGGTCATTGGGGTATGTCGGACAGGAATTGACGCTGAAGGGCTTGGAAGAGATCATTGGAATGAAATGCTGGCTTACCCCCGTAAACCAATAACTCACTGGCATCCACTAGTAGAGGTAAGAAGTAGCAAAATTTCCTCCTTCTCAGTATATTGAATGTTTTTGTCTTCCTCAGACTTTATGTGGTTCTGAGAATCATGAAAATCAGTGCAGCATCTGTGGAACAGCTAAAAGATCCTTAGCACAACCTAAATCTAGTTGCAAGGGTTTATTGATTACTTAAATGTGCCATTTCAAAAGTTTCCATGATGTGCTGGTGGATATTGTAAGATTAAATTAAGACATTCAAAATTCTCAGAGATGATGATAAAGGAGCTTACATCCACTTAAAAGAGATCATTTGCAAGTAATTCAAAAGCAATCATTTCCTATTCAAAAATCTTTAGCTTGAACAGTTATGTTGCTAAAACATTAATCTGAAACTGGCCTGCTAATTAGGCTAAATTGAGGCATCATACCAGCAGCTACCTACAGAGTTACTCAAACAGACACTTATTGGAAGCTTATGCAAATGCACAGGTGATTATACCTACAAGTCCCTGGGCTTCCCTCTTCAAGATGCTGCAGCCACCTCACTGGTTTTCTGTATGTAAAATGCTCACAGCTTTGGGCTCAGAAAAATTCATATTGAAGCCTCAAGAAGCCACAGGCCCTGTTTTGGGACACAGAGGACACACTGTTCAGACCTTCCCAAAAGCAGACTCTGTAGAATAATGAGTTGCTCTCTGAGGCGTCACACACCACTTGGTTTCCCCACTGTGCAGGACATGGCTGCACAGCGTGTCCGGTGACAAGTAGGAAAAGCCCAACAGCAAGGCCTCAGGAGAACACCTGCTAGAAGAGTGTGAGGGCAGAGAAACAGAGTCAGTGCAGTAGAGAAGCCTCTTTTCAGGGGTTCGTGGCTCTCCCTGGATCATGTAAGTTTGGAGACAGAGGTACCACCCCTGCTTGGTGAAATGAACCCACTCCTGTGAAATGAGTCAGAGGCATTTTTAGGAGATCACTTGAGGAATTTTCTTTCCATTATTAGTTCTGCTAGAGACTTTGATCCGGAAAGGGTCTAGGTGCGATTTGGGTTCTTTGAGGGAGTCTCTCATCCTCTGAAATAAGTGTGATGCACAGCCACATGTGATCACATTTGTAAAACTAACACTTTTCTTGCAGTTACCTGGCCGAGCAACCAGTTTTGATAGCCAGGGATCTTGTTCATCACCAAAACCACCGCTTACGCCCTAGGGAACAGGAATGGATTCACCGTGTTCAGTGTCCAAAGCTCCCTTGTAGCTCATATCTACGTAAACAGAAGGTTCGGCTTCCGCAGATGAACTGTATCCATATTTTTTATTCAAATACATTTTTCCTATTCTAAGTCTTATATTACAGTTTATAATCATTTCTTAATGTATGAATGAAGTTGACTTGAGCCACATATAACCCTTCCTCATACAAATTCATTCACTTGTTTTCTCACTGGCATATATCCAGTGTCATATCCAAGTAGTATTTTGATATGACCTCTATCTTTGCATAGACAAAGAAAAAAAAAATCCCCAATAAATCCCTTAAGCAATTCAAACCACTGCAGCTTGTAATGCCTAATTCTTTTGCAGGAGAGCAAATAGTCATACATAGCTCATGCAGTGAGTTTCTTCTAAATTGCACTAAATCCTCTATGACTTCTCAAGAAAACACTTCAAGCTGAATGTTGCATGAAAAAACAACTGTTGTCATGCTTTGGGCGTTTGGAAAATCAGTTCATTCCTTGGGCAGGGAGGAAGGGTTGATCAAAAGCCCACTGAAGCCGATGAGAAGGACCCTACTGGCTTCACTGGGTTTTAGTTCAGCCTTTATGAAACAGGTCTCACAACTGGATCTATGCAGTTATAATCTTCCAGCAATCGAGATGCCGGCTGCCCCTACAGGAACTCTTTATCCTGTCCGGGAAAACAACCAGACACGTGCAGCCAGGCAGGTGGCTGTACCTCAGCAGCTGGTTTGCTTCAACGATCCACCGGCTGATGAAGAGCTAGCTCAGATGTCTCTGCATGGCACTGGACAGCGCATGTACAGGTATTGTTGTGGAAAGCTAATGTTGCTGCAGTGAGTTGTGTAGAAGTGGATGTAGCTCCACAGAGGTGTAGCTGTCTCCTGATGAGGTGCATCCAGCCCCTTCAAAGCAGCTCATTTGCTGCTGGCATCATGCAGTCTTTACTTGGTCTTCACACAGGTCAAACTGTAGATGAGAGAATGCTCTGAAGTAAAGGAACTGATTTAATATGTTTAAGCTGTTCAAAAAAAATGAAAAAAACCTGCAGTTATGCACAACATTTTTCTGATTCTTGATTTAACATGACAATATTAGGTTTCTTTGAAGATATTTTGAGTAAGTGCATAACTCACATCAAATAGTTCCTGGTCCCTGACTGGGTATCTCTAGGATTACATGCTAAATATGATTTTGAGATATGTTTTCTGTCAATATATGGAGAGAGAAATTGAAATGTAAGAATTTTATAAACTAGTAAACTCATGTATTAGAATACACAGTGACAGCAAATGCAAAAATTATTGGCTGAAGTGAGCTGCTTTAAAAACAAAAGAGAACTACATATTATTTTGTGCGTTTAGCTCTTTTTAACGCTGCAGTTGACCTCAGTCCATTATTTTTTTTTTCTGTTTTTCTTTTTTCTTTCTGCGAAGAACGTGTCAAAGACTGCATGACTGGGACTGAGATTAAGTTGAACTGCAACTAGGAAAAAGTTGAGGTGGTGGCTCTTTTTGTATGTTTGTAATGTATAAAGAAAACTAAGAAGATAATGTTTTCCAAAATAGTGTTTTTACAGAAGTAAAGTGTCATACATGAGAAAAACGCTAATGGAAGTTTGATTTATGATAATGGAAGCATTTCTGAGAATTAATCTGTTTATGAAATGAAAAGGCAGTTTACACAGACTTCTGAAGAACCATTTTGGCTTGATTACTTTGGCCGGGTAGATACAGAATATGTTTATGAAGATCCAGTCCCTCCATTCCATTAACTAATCTCTAAGACAGTCAAATATGCCTTGATGTGTCTTAACTGCTCCAGTAAAGTTAGGGAGGCTGGTCTTCACATTACAGTGTTTCTAAGGCAAAAAAAGGAGGCAGGTTTCCTACCTTGCTTTCTGTGCCTACAAACACAGCAAGCAAGCAAGCAAATAAATACATCTTTCAGACATTCTTTACAAACTAAAAAGAAAAAAAAAAAAAAAGGCTCCAGCCCAACGTTTTGAATGTCTGTTCCAGGTTGCTATTCATGGCTTCTGGTCAGAAATAGTTTTTCACAGAGAGGGTTAGTAACGCTGAACACTGATCCTCCCTGCTCAAGATTGTATTTTCATAACCATAAATACAGAGCAGCCTTGCAGAATTTCATTTCTTTGCTCTGGGTGAGTAATTTTTTAAATAGGAGAACAAGCTCTCCTCTGTGGGTGTTTTTTCCTCCCATCATTGTTGTCATCATGAGATTCTGTGGCCTAGATAATTTTCATCATGATTTTGCAAGGTTGATATAGAAACAGAGATATATGTATGTGGAAATGGAAAAATATTTTGTGTATACATTTATCTTAATATAAATTATATCAGCAGTGGCCTTTGTGGCCTAGAAAATACTTTTTGTAATGTGGTACTGTAACAGTTAACTAAATATTCTTTGCACTTTTTTGCACCTAATATCCAAAAAGCTAACAATTTCACAATCAAATGTAGCATAAGTGTTCAGCAATGAGCAACACCTTTTTAACTATTTCATTGTTCTCTATGAGTATCCTGTATGTTTCATTATAAGTAGTAAGGTATTTTGAGATTCATTTTCTTGAATTTAAATTGTTGTCAAACACCAAAGGAATAATAGCTCAGTTTGTGCCCTCTTGTTGTGTTATTTTTGGTATTGTTAATAACAATAGTGATTTACTTCTGTATCTAAACTTGATTTATGGGTGCTCTGCATCTAGGAAAAAACAGGTTGCAAAATTATAAGGACATCGAACTTCCAAAATGATCTGCTAATTAATTATTTGTAGTCCTGTATCAGTGATTAATAGAATTAAAGCAAAAACTTCTATTTTTAACTTTTTTTCCCCACTGCTTTCTTAGCTATCTCACAAGGCAGGGTATAGATTTAGTATGACCAACCCATTGGCTTACAGAGCCTGGTTCATAAGTTACTCTCTGAGTGTATTCACAGAAGCACCAAGTAAAAACTTAGCACAGTGAATATATTGCTTTTTGTATCTCTTTATTAAGATATTGAAAATATTGTCATTTGGAGAAGTTGTAAGCTCCCTGCTTCCTTCCTGATTTTTTTTTTTTTTTTTTTTTTTTTTTTTGCTTACTCACATTTCTGCCATATCACAAAAATTAGCCTAATTTGAGCAAAATCAAATCTGGCAAATGCTTGGCGTAAAATACATTATAGAAATTTTATAACAGTTTGAAAAACTCACATTCCTAAAAGCCTGATTTATTTTTATTGAAATAATTTACTGGAAACAGTAACAGTACTTAAAAAGAATTGCATTTTGCACTGCAGAGCTTTTTTATACTTTCACACTGCAGACAGTAGCGTAGGTGAGCACATGCTCAGTAGGATGTAAGTCATGTATTGCCCTCCGTGATCTCAACTTTAGAGCACTGTATTGTATACATCTGCCGGTATGGCCCTTCCTCTCACTCTCCCAGCACACAACCATCTTTTTCCCCACCACCTTTTGTCTATATTGGGCTTCTGCTCAAGCAGTAGAGACCTGACCCTTACTTTTCTCTGCAGCACCGAAAGCTGCCTCCTGGCCTTACAAAAATAGTAACATGAAACTTGTGGGGTCTTTACCAAAAGGTGTAGCTACATCGCTCATTTTCATTCTATGAAGAGTTGTCAGGGAAGTAACTTCCCATCTCCACAGTCCCTTATGATAATCAGACATTCAGAAATCAGTAGTCCTGTCCTGGGTTTTTTGGCTTCTAGCAAGCACTGAAAGAGCAATATACATATCTCAGGGATACGTATATTGGTCAGGGACAGAGAAAGTGGCAAGAACCAATAAGATAAGACAAAACTTTGTCTATCAGGACAAAAGTTCCCATCCAGATTTTCTTCTTTAATATATTGAATTGTTTTGACTTCTTATGTTTAAGTAATAAAACCGTACATTTTTCTTAATGAATCACAACTCCATTCAATATTTTTGAAGAAAATGTTGAGCAGACATGGAATGTCTTCACTGGGTTGATTTTATTCCAAGGGAAAAAGCAAATACTTCCTAATTTCTTTCTATGGATGCATTTTTGGAGCAATACTAAGAAAACTTTAAGTTCCAAAAAAAGGCTTTTCTTGTCCCATTGTCCTGTTTCTCAGTTTTTTAACTGGCATCAATGTAATCCTTTTGAAAGTTTTAACATGATGATGCAAAACAAATACATGGTAGTCTAGTTCCAAGATTATTTTGCTCTGTCTTTTTAATCAGTTAATTGCTTGTATCTTACAAACTTTTAATGTACTAACTTTTTATTACACTCCATTAATTTAACAAGCTTTATACATCTGAAATCAAATTTGGCTATATTTTTTAAGTGTGTAAACATTCAAAAGAAAGGTGAGTGACAATTGTAGAACTCTTATAGAATTCTTCTCTTACTAAAAATGTCATATTTTTCAGAGACCCATAAATGTGCCTGCAAAATTTGAAAACCACCTTGTTAGAGCATGCAAAAGCCTAGATTCGCACATACAAGTATTTGCACTTGCAAAATGTATAACCATTATTAATTAGCACTTCTATTACAACAGAACTCCTGTGCCTAATCAGAAATATGTTTTGGTTTGTGATAAATACTGGACAAATCTGTACTGCGTGACAGCTCTTTGACCTGAAAAGTTCATATGGCTTTATTTCTACAAATGATTATGCTTGAAAATTCTGTCGTTTTTTTAGTATGACTTATATGTTAATTAGACAGTGAGACAAAACCCATATAATATCTGTTAGACCATCCAAAATATGGATGTATAGTATATATGATAGGACTATTAGTGCATGTTTTGGTGGAAAACTTTCTCTCTCATTCACACTACAGCTGAGTGCCAGTTTAATCCTTTGCTCAGGATTCACTTTCACTTAGCTTCTGAGGCTTTTCAGTCTAAACTGAGCTCTCTGGTGTCAGGAAATCATGGCGCAGAGCTGAGAAAGACAAAGGAAAATGTGACAGTAGTCACAGAGCTACTCAAGGCAACTGCAAACAGTTTGAAATGAAAAACCTCCTTTCAAAATTGATAATCATTACAAAATTGATATCACTTGTCCTTTCTATACTGTAAAGCGGGAAGAGAGACATTCTTGAAGAAGAGTCAGCATTAGGCATAGGAGTTAATTGAGGTGCTGGTCTCAATCATTTGACATTTCCAAGGCAAATAATACCTTAGCTTCAAAAAGTATCTTTCGTTTACTCATCCAAATGAATAAATATCTCCTGCACAATTCCCCTTTTCCTTAGCCCCAGCTGGAAACTGGCAGTTTTTTAACAGCATGCAAGAAACCAAGAGCTGAAACTCAGAGAAAGTGAAGCTGCAGGTGGGATTTAAATAGCACAGCGGAATCTGGCCAGGAAAATGGAACTAACACCTTCAATCTTGTGCTGTGTGCTAGGGGATGCTTGATGATAACAAGTGCTCAGGGCTGTGATTTTATGTTTTATCTGATAGTACCTCTAGAATTTTGCTGTTGCTGGGAAACCTCGTCTTTAGTGGCTTAGAGAGGAGAAAGCCTCTGGTATTGCTATGTAAAAATTTTCCACCTGAATATAGACTGTAACTCTTATGTTACATGGGACTTAGTCCTCTGGAAGGGGATGTTGAATTTGCAGGACAGGAAAAATCAAGGCTTTGCACTGTACCGTCATGAAGTACCACTCGCTTTGTAGATACTAAGGACAAGCATTGGTGCCTTACTGAGCCAAGGGAGGTCATTTAGGACAGTACTCTATTGCTAAGCCTGTGTTGGTGAACCATGTTAGCACAGTTGAAGACCCTCGGTACCAACATTGTCAAAATGTAACTAATACATATAAATACAGGTTATATAGGTTATCAGAGTACCAAAGCTCTTTCCGGTGGGAAAGACCTACCAACTCCCTGATACATAAGACAATGTGCTCTGAAAGTTGGATCTGCAGGAAGTCACATAGCTGCTGTGATGAAAGTGGAGCTGCTCTGTAATAATTTATGAATACAAGATGTTGACTTGGCTATTGGTTTCAAATTAGGCGAGTTCCTTAAGTAGGCCTTCTGGGAAAAAAGAACAGTAGGCAGAAAATGTTTGATGAGGGAATGCCTTTTAGAAGAAAATTATATTTACAGAACTTTAATGTCCATCCTGGTGGCCCAGGAGATTCTACCAATGCTACAGCCAGCGTGAAAAATGTATCTCATCTAAAACAGTGAAAACCCAAGCAGGCATAGGAAAAAGAACCCATAGGAAAGATCAAGAGATCTGTTTCAGAACAGACAATATTTATGTCTGATCAGGCTGGGATGCAAGATGTTGCTATAGTTTACAAAGATAATAGTCTGGGTTACTCTCGCATTAATGGATGGGAAAATTTGAGGCTGGACAGTTATACATATAAGACTGTTATTTTCAAATCCATTTATTTGAAATATTTAGGTTTATATTTTAAGCTTAGATATTTAAATAGTATCCTATTTTAAATTAAATGGAGTATTCACAGATTCCCTGAAAGAAAAGTTGCAAATCCATTCAGACTGTCTGGGTTGACACAGCATAACTTAGGAGAATTTTGAGATCCTGCCTCTCCCCTGGATAAGTGAAGTCAGGAAGCTTGACATGAAAAGAGAACTCGAGACAGCCAAAGAAAGGAGGAGGGTACAGCTATTTCGTGACAACTTCAGAGCTCACGGAGAGCTTTACCACACACTTATTACACAGGGCATAGCAAGAGTGCCAGCAACATGTTTTCATGACAGCAGCCTACCCTGTATACAGTTTTCCTCTCCCTCAAAATACAAGCATATAAATGTTTTTGAGAGATTTCTTCTTGGGATCTTATCATACCTTAGAAATTCAAACCCGTGAAGTAAGGCAAGTCTATTTGTACATCTACCCATGAGGAAATTAAAAGGGTGGGGAAATCAAAACCTCAGTAAAAATCAAGAGAGCTCTAGAACATAGCTAAAGTTGCCTTCCTGTATAGAATAATGGTATAGTGTTGAGACCTGTTATCTTGAAACCTCTTCGGGCTGAAAGGAAAGGCTGTGTTTCCTATTATAAAACAGTATTTTTCTGCAGGTACAGAATTCCTTCTTGCCTAGGCCCTAATTAGATTCCTAATATCAGAGATGTTCTAACAAAGGCTTGTTAACATAACAGACAGGCATTTTAGGCACTTAAGATTAACATCGTTAGAAAGGAGTTTGGGTTTTTTTGCGATGGTTTCTAGGTTAACTTCACAGAGGAGCAGTTGTGGGCTGTTAGCTGTTTTTGTGAAGCAGATACATTACAGTCTGCAAAAGGAAAGAAATAAAGGTTAGAGTCGTGTGGGGTTTTTTTCCAATATACTATGAGTCGAGATTGATAATTGCAACAGAAGTGAAGAGGACAACAAGATGTTTAATTTTTTTTGTGGCACCTGAGCCATGAACATGAGAGAAGTGAGAAGGGGAAACACTGAGCATATAAAGAGCTCTTTAGAAAAGAACTGTTAAAAAGTGGAAAGCATAAGAAGAGGGTGAATTTACAGTATTTTCAATAGTCAAAAATGTCTGTGTAGCAAACAAAAAAAAAAAAGGTGATTTTTTTATGTAATTCCCAACTTCATATCTTGTATAGCCATTTGCATGCCTACAAGGGTATCAGCAGCCACGTTACAGAACTTGGGTCTGTTCTTAAAATAAAAAGCAGCCCTCCACCCCACAGAACCCGATCCCACAGGATTTACAATGCAAAGAGCACTGGTAGTTGCTCATGGCACATCCTGCCCCTCCAATCTTTCTCTTGCATCATAAGTGAGGCAAAAAAGGCACATTGCTGGCACATGCTCAGGCACATTCCTCTCCAGATGCTGTAATGGCCTCCTATTTATTCGCACCTGGCATAGGCTGGAAAATCTCCAACAGGTGAAAATCATTTTTATATAATGTCGCCTCTTCACATTTTCAAAGCTTCTGACAATCAGTACTTGAATTGCCAACAGGAAACACCTCTGAAAATGCTGCTGTGATACACAGGTACTGGGGTACTGGTTTTATTTACAAGTTAAGCCTAAACTAAAGTCACACAATGGGGGACGAGTCATTGGGCTGTTGCAGGTGCTAATTCTCTGATGACTCACAAAACTGAAGTCATAATTATGGTGTATTTCTCACTTAATATCCCACAGGTCTTTGTGTATGAATAGGGTCCTGGAACTCATGTTGCAGACAAATCCCCTCTCCTCCTGCTCTATCTGTTCATGGAAGTTCAGCTGAATAATGAATTTTTACTCCTTTGTCCTAAATTGTCACACAGTACTGAGTGTACTGTGATTGTTTCACCCTGGGAGTGGCTGCCTCTAACTGAAAATCAGAGAGATCAATAGAGGATCATTACTTCCCTCACTAGGATTTTCTGAGGCTTAATTGCAAAATAACAGTTATGAGAGAAATGACTGCATAGCTGAACAATACGTAGAATTGCCAGCTGTAATTATTTTTGGCAAATGGGTATGTGTGGATGGGTGTGTCTTTCTTCTTTAAGTAAATTGAGATTTGGCTACCGCAGAAAATGAACGAGGACATTTCATAGACTCACCAAAAAGCACTTTACACTCTTATATTTGTTCCTTTCAGGCTTTATGTACTGTAAGTGTTTAATGATCTTAATTATCCTTATAGCACAAGAACTTGATTCATTTATTTAAACCTTCAACCTTTTCAGTTCTTAGTTCATCAAGGTAACTTTGGGCCAGAGAATCAAACTCACTAAGGAAAAGGTACAGCTTTATCTTAGCCAGCAACTGAATCTGCACAGCTCGACCTTTTCCATATTCCCCTGAAAGGGAGCCTGGCACTGTTGCACTTTAGCTACTTGCTAGTAGCCGACAGACAATTGTAGGTCATAGCCAAGTGTCAGAGAAGCTCTGAGGATTAACCTCTAAAATCCTGGATCCGATTCTGCATGCCCTCCAGAAACAGGGCAGCCTGTGAAGTCAAAGAGCAGCCCTACCTAAAGAGGGCTTGATAATGAGCAATCTGTGCTGAGAAAAGAGAGTTCATTCAAATTGTTCCAAGGCATCTTTTAGATTTTTTTTTTGCCTTGTTTTCTGTACTGGTGTTAAAAATGAACTTTTTCTCAAGACAACTTTAATCTCTAGCAGGGCAAAAAGTGGTACTAAAGTACCAATCTACTCACGCACTGAAATGATTTTCACGCAAAAAAAAAAAAAATAAAATTAAATGCCTTTTATAAAAGATATCTGTGGCAGCAAACCAGGAAGATGCTGAAAAAAATACATTTTGCTTTTTCTGTGATTTTTTTTTTTTTAATAGAATACTTCGCTTTCCTTTTTTTGAGCTATCTCAAGAAAAATACAAAATGGTAAATGTCTCTAATGTAGCTTTAATATTTATTGAAATAATATAGCACAAAAAAGTGATACAATTCAGCCTTTTCAAATGTAGTTTTAACAATACACATTTTTATATTTTACATTGCTACAATCCTTACCGAAATCTATTCATTACCTTATTGCCAATATACAAGAACTGTAAAATTCTTTCAAAAGGAATTTTCTTTTAGGTCTATATCTGGCTACTTTATATGGCAATTGTTCTTCTGTTAATTAAAATGAAAATATTTTTTTAATGTCATGGCAATAGACCATTAAATATATCCAGCAAAATTACTCTGTAAGTCTTTTTAATATGTCAATCCATTTCAAAGCACAGCATTACCTACTTGATCAGCCCACTGCTGAAATCAAGCAGAAACACTGCTATTGATTTCAGTTGGCTTTGCATCAGGTTGCATGTGATGATGTACTATAGCATCTTATGAAATGAACCCAATAAGGAGTCTCAAGGCAAGTGAATGAATTCTCTCATATCCACCATGGATGTTTGTGGCTTGTTGACAGTTTGGACTACATTAAAAGTCTTCAGTGCATCTCTAGGGTATGAACTGTTATTGAAAATGCTGATTTACTAATAATAGCAAGAAATATGAGCCTCAGCTGCCTGATTTGGTAAATAAAAATGTCTGGTCTCTGTAGTCAGGCATGGAGGTCAGGTGTATTTTTACTGGATTTTTTCCTTTTTAATAGTGGCCTACAGTTTTCCACATGATGCCATCTTGCTATTAAAGCTCAGAGGGTGTCTGTATAGGCTAAACCTTTAATAAGTAACATTTAGATAGTCCTGTTGCACATCAGATATAAAGCACTTCTTTTCACTCTATATTTCTATGGAAAAATATAGAACAAAATTTACTTTTGTTAAATAAATAGAAAACTATTTCTCAAGAAAAGGAAAAAAGTTTCGATATATCTTTCATATTTTTTCTTGTTTCTTTTTCTTCCAAGTGTGAGTCTAAATTCTTTCCATTCTCCGTTTCGGTGAGTAGTTTCAGTAGGATATTGGACTTAAATGCAGATGTCTAAGGATGGGATATGGCTAGTTCTCTACCCTACAAGTGGGCACTGCTGGTGTCCTGATTTGGAGACAAGCTTCTGACTTGTGCTTTCTCCCACTTCTGGTGGAGATCATGAGGGCCTTTGTTCAGCAAACCATGTGAAATATTTTTTAAATATGACCTGCAAATCAAATCCCTGTGAATTCACGACAGCTCGGACACACGCCCTGAGCAGATCAGCCGCTCAGGTGCTTTGCTGGCTAGGAACGGAGTGATGCGGGGAGTCTCACGGCTCATTTATGCTAAAAGCCTATCTCAGCTCCCTCCACGCTAGTGTAGCCATGCTAGCCAGGGTGAGAGTGGGCAAAGCCAAACTGCATTTCTTCATTGTCCTGCTCTGCCCAGTCCTCACCACCTTGGGCAGCAGGACCGCAGCACTGGCTCCTCTGCACACCAGCCAGGCGCTCCTCTAGCCACTGTAAGGGGAGTCCCAGAAAGCTTCTGCTTTCTTCTCATGAGCTTCTAGTCACACCACGTTCAAGACAACTGGCTTCAGTACGCTCCTCATGAGAACTGAAGTGAGGGGAGTAGAATACAGAAATTAGCCACATCTTTTCTTCAGCACACAACATTATGTTTTTCTAGTATATGCTTGTTTGTGGGGAAGGCATTCTCCAGAGTGTATGCTTCAAAAGGTAGGAAGTTAAATTGGAGTTCCTGGCCAGAGGAAGCACTGACAGCTAAAAAGAAATGCCACTCAATATTTAAACGGTATTTTGGAATATTCAAAGGAATCACCCAAGACAATGCCTGTCAGAATAAGCGTCTTTGCTGTGACAGTGTGGGGTTCTGGATTAGGCCCTAACTGGCCCAGACTCTAACAGAACTCCCTACCTTTAAAATAACCTTTATGATTAGATCAGAAATGTTGCCAAGTCTATGTAGCTTACAAAGAACTGCAGAGTTCTTCTAAGATTTTGTCTCTTCTTGCTATGTGGTGTTGGCTGACCAAGATCTAATATTAAATACCTGACTGCTTTAGTACCCTTTATTCAGTGTTCATGATGTGACTTTTTAAATGAAGTCTGTGGTTTGATACCTAGCCATTGTTCAGGTCAATATCCTTGGCTTCTGCGTTATAGAGACAAGAAAACAAAACTTTTTGAACTTGTGTTGCTGGCTTTTTGTATGCGCTAAATGGCCATTTGTGAAACTTGACAGCATAAAATTGTACTACTGATAGTAAATGTCTTTTTTTGCACTAGCCTTTGAGAGCTGTAACACATTTCAGTATTTTTACAATGTATTCTCTAGAAAGTGTGAATCTCTTTGTCAGTTCTGAAAAATATATGTAACAATGAAACCTCAAAAGATGTTATGAAGTGTACAGTTTGTGATAATTTTATATTTAAAAAGACAAGAAAAAGAACTCATTTGAAATAATTTTATTCTAATTGTTTCATATGTATTTTGAACAAGAAATAAAGTGATTAAAATCATTAATGTTTTTGCTTTCTTACAAGGGTAAACTTTTCAAAAGCAAATAGTGATCAGTGGGTTATAATTGCAGAGATCATCTTTTCCTATTTATTCTCTCCCTTTCCCATGCTGGAATTAATTCTTTGTGTACCTGCAGCATATTCCCATTGACTTGATGTCTTAAGATCAACTCAACCTCCAAATCAGTTCATTTTCATTTCCACGGGTGGGAAGATCAGCCTTCGTAACCTTTTGGCTTCAGGTTGAGCACTCCTGTATCCAAGTATCGTTACAAAATGTGTTATTCTCATGAATCTGTTACTTTAAAATTCTACACCATGAAGAGGTACAGGCCATTTTTGCCACCAGGTTTGCAGGGCTGGAGACAAAATGTCTTAGAATGAAAACAATTAAATCAAGCAGCTCCATTATTAACTAGTACTTTGTGTAATGCTTTTCACATTATCTTCCATTTCCTGCTATGATATTGTTTACTGTAATCTTCAAAGTCATTAATCCATATTTTAAATAATGGGTTAATTATTCAATTTAAGGCTTTTAAAGTATTCAAGATTATTGAAGCAGCTCACTTAAGAGACACAAGCCTGATTTCCACCTTCCTTGTTCCTAGTTACCTAGTCGTTTAGATCAAACAGAAAAGAACCCTACCACCATGAAAAGGATAAAAAAGGCAGATTTGGGCAGGCTTAACTTATGTTTAAGTTGAATTGGTGCTAATGACAAGACGTTATGAAGCAATGATAATCCATGGTAGACAGGCTCAAGCATGTCAGATACTTTGTCGGCACTGAGCCGGACAGCACTGCTTAAAAACAGGAAACCTAAGCTGCAAGTGTTCAGTTTCAGCTGGTTGTGACCTCTTTTCATTCTACCAGCTGCTTAATTCCATCTGATTAAAGCTGGGGGGAAATCACCACTGTAGTATATCTGCAGCACTGGAGAATATTGTCTGGACAAAAATAGTATCCAAGTTCAACATACAAGCAATTGTCCCTTGGCAGGCATTTGTAATTTTCCTGAAGTGAAATGAGATCTATAGTATTGAGGTTCCAATCCTGTTTCTGATATCTGCTGGCTGAACATTAATCTAAAGTCAAATTTCTGTGAAGATATAAATGCAGTTCTGTTCTCTGCTTCAATACAGGGCCTTGGTTTACATCTGTGATTGAAAGATTCAGTTTTCTTTGAAAAACTGCTTGATTTTATCTAGCAAAGGTAATGTATTTCTAGTTTGCCATTATCTCTAATCTTACAATTTCCTTTAATATATAAAAT
Organism: Falco rusticolus; assembly: GCF_015220075.1. Taxonomy (NCBI): domain Eukaryota; kingdom Metazoa; phylum Chordata; class Aves; order Falconiformes; family Falconidae; genus Falco; species Falco rusticolus. The sequence continues at coordinate 65,753,565 of NC_051191.1, forward strand.
ACTCATTTTCATTAGAAGGATGGGTTCTGATAGTTATGAGTAGTATAGTTAATTTTGGAAAATTAGCTGTAATTTGTGTAGAAGCAATACCACCTTCTCTAAGACTTTGTTGCAGTCTGTGCAATATAATTTCCTCTTAAAGTCCTAATTCTTCTATTTCACTCATTCCTGAATGTTTCTGCATTCCTTACAATAAGCAAATTTACTAGCCCACAGAGGAGCTGGAGAACATGCAGCTTAAAAGGCTGCAAGAACCAGAAGGGAAACCAGGAGCAGATTTTTCAGAAGAGAAGAAAGGAGGGCAAACAGCTCTCAGAGATTTAGCCTTTGTATTAGTTCTGCTCCAACCAATAAGCAAGAAATGGGTATTCTCCAAGGCAGTGTGGTGGCTGGGGTGGCAGGTGTCCCCCTCTTCTGCAGTGCCATGTCCCCAGCCTGGCCCCAGCGCAAGGCTCAGGTCAGGCTGCATGGTGGGAGGCTTTGCCCCTTACCCCTCTCCTGCACCTGCTTCTGCAAGTTGAAAGGGCTCAGGATGCACCATGTTGTTTCCAGACTTCCACGTGGTTTTGGACAACCTTATGGTTTGGGGAAACTTTTGGTGGCTTTCCAGCTTGCCTCAGAAAAACACTAAAACAGTTCTGTCTGATTGACCTCAGGAGAGGAGAATGGCTCCTGTAAAAATCCACACTGCTCTACTCTCTAGACCACTGAAAAATAAATACTATATTATTTCACAAATTATTAAATGTTCTTACATGCAGAGAAGGGTACTGTCTCAGCCAGTGCACACTATTATGACAACATTAAAAGTGATGCAGAGAAAATCAGGGATCAGAACTGAATCCAGATCTCCTGTCTTCTAGGTCACTACCATTTCTCTAAGTGGATTTGTACTTTGAACGAATTACATGAGAGTCTCCCAAAGGAAAAGTTATGCATAGGGAGGCAGAAAATTAATTTTAAAAAAATTATTTATATAGTGTCCTCTTATCCTGCTAAAACACATTGGTTCAGATAAGGAAGCAGAAATATTTTCTCACAGTAGTGCCTACTATGTCATTCTGAAAGTTGAATAAAAGCCCTCCTGCTGCTACTGTTGTAGATAACAGAACTGGGTTTTTAACTCAAATGACAGACACATGTATTTTTAGAACAAAAGGTCTTGCATGAACTTCATTCTCTGTGCTGCTTCTATGCAGTTTGGTTGATTGCAATGCTGGTTACAGTCATACAAAACAGATTTTTTCAAACCTTTAAGACTATGGCAGTATAAAGACAGAAATCTTTATCACTTGTCACAATCTGAAGGTGGCATTTTAGGAGCAGTGCAAGTGCTCTGATTTGCACATGCACTGATTTTGCTTAACATGTCCACCGTGCTCAAATTGCTCAATTACTCTCCCCTTTGGAATTTCAGAATGCAGCAATCACAGCCTAAGCTTTTGTGCTGAAGTGGTGAGCATACTCCCACTCAGGTGCTTTTTTGCCTTCTCCAGCATGTGTCTTTTATGTCCTCAGGCTTCATAATACACCTCTTGAAAAAACAGCCGTTGTCTTTGTGTCAGTGTCATACACCACACGGAGTAGTGCATTTCCAGTTAAGATGACTAGTCACAGTTTCCCATAGCTTTCATAGCTTTTCAAAGTAAATTCCCTTTGCTCTAGTGCTGCTTCTTAAGGGAAATGGTGAAGAAAATTGCTCTGGTCCAAAGAGTAAGTGAGATTGACAAGATTTTGTTGCCTGTCCCAACTCTAACAGAATTTGAAACATAGAGTCTTTGAGGATCAAAATTTTCTTTGAGTGACTGAAGACAACTTTCTGTAAGGTTGGCTGTTATGAAGCACTCACTGAAATTCAAGAATCAAGTCAAGACCTGAGATTTTACATACTAAATACCATCTGTGATGTTACATAAACCCAAAGTATTCGTAAAGTCTTTGCAAAGTAGAATTGGATAGATGTTTTATGCAAGGCTGATTGTGCTTTACTCAATAGTACATAAAAATCCCAAAAATATTGAAATATGACAATGGTTTTATACTTAAATATAGATGAAACTAAAAAACCAGAAGTATGGCTCACATATTCAGATTTATTTGACTTAGAATTTACATTTAGAAATTCTTGACATTTGAACTCTTCATTTCTGGGCTCTGTGTCCATTAAGTCCCCAGAGAAACCTGCCTATTAAGCTTCTCTGCCTTTAGCCTTGTTCTTTAGGATATGTTAAAGCCAGCTTGTTAAAACAAAATCATAACTATCAGTTTCAGACATCCCCGAATTAAAAGCCATGAAATATTTTTTGTTAAGGAAACATCCTACTAAAATGCCTCTGATACCAAGTCAGACTAAAATGAACTAGCAAACCATCATAGACAGATCGATAGTTGTCCACAACCTTCCTCATCATTAACAAATTGCAGCCAAGGAGAAAAGTACCTGTGCCCAGCTCCTTATGGCCAGAGCCCTGACCAACACATCAGCCAAATCCCAGACCTGGAAGGTGTCCAGAGAGGCAGCATCAAGCAATTCCTTACTAATTTCCCTTTGTGGATTGTGCTTCTGGCTTAAATGTGCTGAGATTTAGACAAATAATGTCAGGCCTTTTAACTGGTTGGTGAGGTGGGTGTTGGAAACACTTGGCTGGAGAGCATTGCCTCCAGCAGCTCACTAGCACAGGGGCTGGTGGCTCAGTTCTTTCTGTGCATATAGGCAGAAGTGTTTCACAGGAGGAAGCTGGAGCAAAATTTGGTTTGGATTTGTGGCTGCTGGCTGAAAGTGAATGTGGATGTTCTAGGAAATGTGTGTCTGGGTTTTTTTCCTGAAACTTCATTTCTAAACTGTTGATCAGTTCTTTATTCCTAAAACCTGATAAAATCAATCCACTAATTAGCGGTTGGAAACCAAACCTGTCACGCAAACACACAACAGTGGCAAGCACCAGAAAAAATATTCCCTCCTCTTCTTCCCAACTTCCATGAAATCATTTATGTATTCAGAATGACCATCCACGGCAATAACACAGGGGATCATTCTCATCTCACAAACATTTTCTTTGGCAGCAAAAACCAGTTCACATGCTTTAACTGTGGCACAAATGCTCTTTAATGAGATGAGCATAACCATAAATTCAACCTCTATTCAGGATGTTTCGGAGAAGCAGCCTTTTGGGTGAGACAGAAGGAAGAAATCCAGGATAGATAAGATGAATAAAAAAAATAAATGTATTGTCAAACTACACAATGTTTAGTTGCTCTCAGCTGGCTCCCATTAGTTCTCTTGGCCTGGTTTTAAAGTGACTTTACATAAATATCTCTAGCAGAAAAACAAATGTCAGTCATGCAGATAGAACCATTTATCTGAATAGCTGTAGAGCCTGGTTTCTAATTCTTTCAAATGAGAGAAGGAAAGCTGTCTGGCACTACCCATCCATGGTGCCACACGAGGTCTTGGCCAGCTGATTGTGATAACCTGCCTGCAGTGTGGTAATACAAGCTAATTTTGGTATTCACATAAAGAACTCATATGCTCATATAGGCTCTGATTGTCTCCCAGGTGCAGTGAATTATGTGTAATTTTGACTGACATTGTTGTCTGGTAATACTTATCTGTGTGCTTGCCTGCTAGTAATAATTGGATTTCAATATTTACATTGAGTCCTAATTGAATTTGGATATTTAAGTTATATTATGCAGACAAACACAGGCTGCATAGTCAAGTACAATGATATCAAGCATAGCTTTCAGAAATCTAATAGAAAATCTACAACAAATGTTTTAAAAGTGCACGCTGTACAAATGACAAAGCATATTATGAAATTAAATTCCTTTAAAGTGTTTATTTTTTTTCCTCCTACCTCGGGAACAGTACACGTGGCTAGGAGGGTCACATCTAGATTCTTTCCTGTTCACCAATGAATGCAAACTATTTTGTTTCATCTGGAGACCCTACCACAGCGAGCTGTGGGATTGTACTGAAAGGAAATATTGTTACTGTTCCCTTTCAGGCATGTCACCCAAAAGCCTTCTGCACCGTCCAGGCAGCTCCTTTCCTGTACCCATCATGGTTGATATTTAGGTGACTGCATTGAGCCTCACCTCTCCTCAGGGGCAGAACTTACAAAATCCAGGATCAGCTCGGTGAAGTAAGTGTAATCTCCATGGCTTCTCTTTTTGCTTCAGGATTGAAAGCACATGAGACGACTCCCCTTATAACAAGTCCTTCTCTCTTCAGTTCAGGCCGTTTCCATTTGAAATGATACTTTGAATAAAGCTTAGCCCTTTTCCTATCTTCTCTACCCCCCTACCTGCATGCAGAGGAAGAACATGACACAAACCCCCCACTTTACTCTGAATTACTGCAGCCCTGACATACAGAAGTTGTAGAAAATTGTGTGGGAGGGTGATCTATCTTCCTCCACTGCATAAGCAAGACCATGTCCTGTCCTCAGAGCAACTGGCTACATCCAACACCTCTGTTCCACGCAAAAGCGGAGTCCTACCAGCACAGCCCAGAAATATGTTGTTTCCCACCAGCATAATTTTCAGTTGCCAGGGTGACTATCTGCCTTGCCCATCAGTATCTGCTCTTGTTAAACAATACTTCCAACCTAAGAAGGATGCTGAGGAGGCAGCAAAAAAGGCGAAGGGGAAGAGAAAGGGAAGAAAATGGAACATACTAAATTCTAGTGAAAAATATGCAGTTTTGCTTCTGTAAGTGTACCACAGCTGGTGTTGCTTGGTTTTGTTCATACAACTTGATGTGCTCAACCCTGCAGACCGGCAGATATTTTTAAATTACTAGTTTGTCCAAAGAAGTTGAATTAAGAAATTGAGCTATTCTGATTGTGCAAGGTGAGATTCTAAAGAGTAAGAATATATTGTTTCATATCTTCAAAAGCTTTCAGAGTTACAGCTGATTGTCTGGTGAGTGATGGCTCTTGCCAAGTGCTGGCTGCAGTCCCAGGTCAGGAGAAATCCACTAAAAATGTTGCTCTATTTTGAATTCAGGCTGCATGCTGCTGGCAGCATCGGATTAGTCACCAGAATATGTTATTCTTCTTTTGGGCCATTGGCACAGGGCTTGATGATGTCAACATTAATCAGAATGTCCTATGACAAGAACAGAGGAACACAGACACATTTCCTTCAGCTGTTTACCTAGGAAACAGAAAAACTAGATGAGTTTTATCATCCAACTTCAGTATCAATGCTTGGTGACAGCAGTCAAAGAGATTACTTTGAGTGTTTAGTGTCACTTTGTATCATTTAGATTTAATAAAGCAATGAAACTTCTTATTTTGGAACAAACATTCAAACTGCAAGCATTTTGATTCAAGCATAACTATACGTTCTGGAGAAACAAATGAGATATACAAACAGGTATAACGTCTCTCTACATACAAAGGTGTGTTTTCCCCTGGAAGAGGAATGTTCCTGTTCCCTGCATCCAAGGAAGAGTTTCTGAATATGCAGGTGGGTTCATTACAAGTCGCAGTCCTGACTGCTTCTGAAACGATCCTGTTGCTCTCTGTGATGAGTAAGACCAAGCTGACATTGCTCAGTTCTGGCTTCTGAGCAGCACTGGTGCACTGGTGTACAGCACTGGCTGCTGTATACAGTCTGTAAAGGGTTTTCAAACCAGTAAATTTAATTATTGTCTATCAAGATTACTACAGCCTTTGTTTTAACCTTGGTATAGGGCTTTTGCCTGTACAAGGTACAAATGAAAACACAGACCTGGTCCTTTTGAACTGGGAGTGGTAAGATATCTCAGGTTTCTTAAGAATACTACAGGATTTGTTCTGAGGTGGTTTTTTTTTTTTTTTTTTCATTTTGTTTCCCAAAACTTCAGCCTTTGGCCCCACAAGAAGGTGCTGGGTTTTAAGCTTTTATTAAAGCAGATGTTACTATTGTGCTGTAAATTTGAGAGTGCAACTGAAGCATACCTGGAAGACTACAAATTCAGATACATGTAAATGTTGACATTCACTACCCACAGTACACACCACATAGGTTTTTGAATAGTTCTGTGAATTTGTGACTATTTGAATTGAGATTATTCCATTTACACTCCTGAAAACTGTAGATTCCTTCACTTTTGAAGTAATACAGCAACTAAAGCTAAGGATTTGTTGGGTGGGTTACTGGAGAGATCATGTGCAAGAGTTTGCAGGATCGTTCCTTCTTTATGAAAGGCAAAATCAAGCTTAGAATTAAGCTTCATGAGCTGTAGAGAGTGTGAGCAGAGCCAAGTTATCTTATTTGTTTCCTGTCCTACCCACCTACATGAACAAATCATTCCTGTTCTGCTCATCCCTAAAAGGCTGAAATTATTTGTCATAGTGATGGCCCCTCAGTCCCCCTCTGTCTCCCTCAGCTGCATCAATCTAATATTCCTTAACCTGCTGAGCATTTATTTAAGAAATATAAAAGTATTGTCTTCCCCTTTGGTCACAGAAAAAGGAAAAATTTCTCTTTCTTTTTGCTCCATCTTCCCTTATACCCAGCCTCAGAACACTACAAAGACAGGGCTGGATCTTCTGTACATTTCTCGTGTCCTACAGTTGCCTGAACAGGCATATGTAGACGAAGGTAACTTGTGCCATGCTGTAACTAGGATGAAGAAATCATTCCTTCAGTTTTGGAGTGTATTTGTGTAAAATCAAACCATCACTGTAGCTAGTGACTAGATTTTCCTCTACTTATCCCCACACTTTGATAACGTTGATCATTACATTTGGATTTCTGAATGTGTGATACTTATATCCCATGTTCTCTGTGACCTCTGGCTGTTTAAAAGATTGTTTAATTTGTGAAATCTGAACAAACACCACAGCTGAACAAACTCTTTCAAACTCTTTTATTCTGTCTCATTTAACATAATGACAAACTGCTTATTACTAATAAATAACCGTGTTCATTTCACACATACCTGCTTAGAACGATCTGTTTCTTTTCATTAAAATGATTCTGAAGTTTCCTATACAGTAAATCTTAGAAGATTGGACATGAAAATTGTAGACCTGACTATTACAAACATGGTTTTTCTTCTGCATTTCTACTAGTCTCTTCCCCAGTGACTCTCATCACTGAGTGTTACAGGATGGAGTAGGGAATACCTCATTCTTAGCTGACACATTCTGACCCTTGGCACCCCACCACTGGCTGCCACCACCATGTTCATGTTCATAATCATGTTCATGATCTGCTTGTCTCAAAAGGTCTTGAACCTTTGGAGCATTCACAGTGAATAACAGATTGTTTATGCTTAAGTTACTCCTACATTCTTGTGGCTAAGCTACTCCCCAGTTCTAAGGGGCTAACTAAACCTCGTCTACTTATGTTGACTCTGTTGTCAACTAGGCTTAACTTATGCTAACTCCTATACTCACAGGCATACTTCAACACATTTTGAATACTTTTTCTTATTTCTTAGAGTTTTTGAGTTTTCACTAAATTTTTCACTGTAAAAGTATCCTGCAAAAAGATTGAATTCAAGTTTAGCTTAAAAATAAGCTTGTGAGGGCAACACATAGCACGGAACTAGTTGCCAGCTGGTATACCTGGTGACACCCCCACCAGCTCAAACAGCAGTGGTCAATTTCACCGGTTAAGTTGCACCAAAACAACTATATGTGGAAGTAGCGTAGATTACAAATTATAAGATGATCATTTTAGGCAGCTCAAGCAGAAAAAGTAACCAACACCAACAACTCCCCACCCCACCCCCACCCCCTCAACAACCCCCAAAACCTTAAACCAGCACAATTTAATACTAGCCACGGATAACATGCAATTTGGTAATGTGGCATCATAACAATTACTTGAGATTTACTCATGTGTAACTTTAGAAAGTTCAAAAGTAATTTTATAGGCTTAAAAAAATAGAGAAAGCAAAAAACCTCCTTCATCCCACCTCTTGTATTAAAGTTTGTGCAGACATTTATATATATATATATATATATATATATATATATATGTACACACAAAACACCCACCCATCTCTGACTATAGTATAAAAGATTTTGTGTCATCCCAAAGATGTTCTGGGACAAAGAAGTGGGGCAATCAGCTTGAATATGAACAGACCCCAGTGACAGTACCCAAATCAATTATTTCAGGAGAGCACCCATCATGTCATGCTTTTCCAGGACACAAGGACTATGTATAGTTGAACACATCATAATATTCAGATAAAGTCATAATACTTTTGTACATATCAGTAGTGAAAAACTGAACAGTTCACAGTGGCTACCTGGCCTGGGAACAAGAGTATAATGGTAATCCAGATGCAGGATTAATTCATGAATGAACAAGAACATTCGCAGTAGTGAGAATCTGGAAGCATGCAGTACTCCTACTGCCAATTTATAAAGCATAAACTGTAGCAGAGACCCAAAAAAGAATCAAAATAAACACAGCAGGAGGAGAGTAGTTCTTGAGAAATAAAAAAACATGTGATCCTTTCTGAAGAGAATTTTTCCCCTGAAGAGGATTAAATTTCCCCTGTAGTTCCTCTTTACATATAAACTGTAATTCCACCTTCAACTCTTCAGTTCTATGTCTGTTTCTCCACAAAAGATAGTATTATCTTTGCCAGCAAGAACTAGTTAATGACACAGAGAGATTTCCAACAGAAGTCTGGTCCAAGAACACTGTATCTAAGACTATTGAAGTTCAGTTTGATCTAGTCTGATTTTATAAATAACATCAAAATGAGCCTTCTGACAAAGGGCTAAACTAATTTTATGCCTTTTCAGAGACTTAGGAAAAGTAAACATCTCTCCTGGAGACTTTCTTCAGGCCCCCAGATATATACCCAGGGTTTATTTATGTAATTAATAGTAGATGCCAGTATTATGCTGCTTTAGCTATTTTCTACAATTAGGTTTTGGTTACCTGCCTACAGTAGTAATCTTGATAATCACAGCAGCCATTTAGCTGTGCACCTAACATCAGATTATTTTTTTCTAGCTGAAAAAAAATATCTCTGCATTCCTGAATGTAGAAGTGTTTGATAGGTCTTTCCTATCACTTCGTCTATGGTGACTTTTATCTAAGATGAGCATCTTGTAAAAGGTGATATGCATGTTTTATAGACATGGACAAACGTCAAGGCCTCTGTATCAACAGTGCTAGTTTAGCAATAAGTACCCCTATGCACAAGGGTCTGCTATCCAGTTGTGACCTTACCTTTACAGAGACTCATCTAGTGAGTGTTGATGGATAATTTAATTCTGAACTTGCTGTCACATCTGAGCTGACACCTGCTTAGTGCCATGTATCAGATCTGCCATTCTGATTGTGTTAGCTGAGCAGGTGCTGTCCCTGAGTGCACAGGGGCACACAAGCTTTTTGAAGACTCAAATAATTACCCTCTGTGGAAATTTTATGGAAGGCAATACTTGGAAAGAAGACTGGACCCCAGGCAAGAGTTTCCCTTCAACACTTCACCTTTTGTTGTGTTTTATTTTGTTTCTATTGGACAAAAATAATGTGGTTGTCCTTGATCTCAGGCTATCTAGTGTGAGTACAGAAGCTGACTTGCCTCCTGGCTATCACTGCGATTTGGGACCTAAGTGTAGTTCCTTGCAACAATTTCCTTACCTTGGCATTACCCCACACTAGGTCTTGTATTACAACTGTATTTTCATGATTAATTGATTCAGATGTATTGTTTCCTAACACATCTGAGCAACACTGGGTCCTTCACAAACAAAATGACATGGGTTCTTAATGTATTTGTCTATATCGTCACTGTAAAGCATGGACTCAGATACAGTAACCCCCATCTCTGGTTTTCCTGGAGGGAATGGGCTCATGCACAGGCTAGAAGATCTGTGATTACCCACTGTCCTTGGACCATTTATTCTAAAAAAATACACAAGAAAATGTGAGGCAGCATGTAAAAATTATTTCAATAAATTGAATTCTGTTTTCAAAAGGAAGGGAGAAATATGATTTTGCATTCTAATTTATTTAGATGCATTTATATGTTCTCTCTCCTCAGATAAACGGTGTCAAACAACCATCTGTGTAATGTACTTTAGTCCCATACTGCAGCTATTTGCACTGACTAATATCTTGTTGCCCATCACCTAAGCTATTACAATGCCAGATATGCTAATTACTTCCTTGAATGTGCAGTACAAAATGTGCTTGGCTTGAAACCATTCTTTAGACAAGGAAAGCATGTATTTTTTTTTCCTGGCAGTTTAATTGCACGACTGTCAGCTGGATCACAGCAAACATCTTTTCCTTCCTCATCTTTCATGCCCTAGTCTGTCTTCTTGCAGTGTGCTTGCAATTGCTAAGTAGGAAAATAATAAAGAAGAAAAGAAAGAACATTTACAGCTTACAAAGCTACATATGTGGTCTTTTTAACACATGTATGAATATAGGTGAGTAACATAGTCTTCAGGAAAGGAAAGAAATGAAAGCCATTGAAAATAAGCCCAACTTCCATGAGCATTATTGGTATGTCCATCCTATAGAGTTATACAAAGGCCATTGACCTAAAAGGGAATATTTACACTGACAGAAGTAGTCTTGAATCAGCCTACATAAAGACGAGATAGTATGTTCCACAGCTTGTAAGAACTACTTTGCAGCTGGGTAGGGATGGAGGTCAACTGAATGGCTGGCTGTTCAAATGTCATCAAGAAACATCACAGAGACTAGACCAGGAAGGTGGATCATGAAAGGGCAAGGGCAAAGTTCAAATAGTGACAGGGTGTAGTCATCCAAAAAGATCTTATTTTTTATGAATATTATAAAATATAGACTCACTAGTTAGAAATATCTAGCTTTTGTAATTTTGGATGCTCAGTTTTAACTCCAAACAATGTACTTCTGTTATTTTGAAATAAGTTTTGCTTTAAAAGAAATTTTACTTTTTTTTAAAAAACCAGCCTTTCCTTTATTCCCTACCTCTATTACTCCTCCAGATAGAAATTGGAAGTCCTCACAGTTCAATCTCAGCTTAAGGTTGCTGCCCACTTCTACATCTCTGTGTTAGAAAACTACCAAGATCAAGGCCAAGTTCTTCATTCACTTTATCTCCCTCCAGAAGCATTCTTGGTCCACACGAAAAGTCTCTCCATGTGCAAAATACCCAAACTATTTTTTTACTCTGTCTGGCCTAACAGACTGACTCTATAGCTGTGTGCAGCTGCCCTGTGACCAACTCCAGGTGGACAAGACAGTATGGCATGCCTTCCTGCTGGAAAAGACCAAGGTGAAGGCTGAAAAGATAGCTGGGATCTGTAATCTTCTGATACTCAAACTGAGCATCAGCTGTCAATATGGACATGAGGTGTCAGCCACCCAGAGTATGCTAGGTGTTCCAGTTGCTTTGGAGGTCAGGTATCTCAGATGTAATGTGCACATAGACTTGACTCCTTCTTTGTCTTGTTTATGCATACAGAGGCCAAGAAAGGCCTTAATATCTATCCATAAGAAAAGTATTATTTTAAATTACATCATTTTCTTTATTTCACTCTGCTTCTGTCTTGAGATAGGAAGGATCTTTGGACCTTGTTTCTTAAGACTAATATCATCTCTGCAGCCAGACTGAATCCTCTCAGTTTTTGCTCGTATCCTCTTTAAGGTACAATGTGGCCTTGTTGAAATTTAAACATTCAATGTAAAATTCAAAGCAAGCTTTGGTTGAATCATAGAACAGCCCAGGTTGGAAGTAACCTCAAAAGATCACCTGTCCAGCTTTTCATGGGAAAGGGAGCCTAGATGAGATTACCTAGCACCTTGTCCAACTGCATTTTGAAAACCTCCCACAACAGGGACTCTACCACATCCCTAAGGAGGCTGTTCCAGTGAATGATTGTTCCTAGTGTAAAAATTTTTCTTTCTTATGTTGAGGTGAAAACTCTCCCAGTGCAACTTGTACCCATTACCCCTTGTCTTCTCTTTGTGACTTGTTGTGAAGAGACAGCCTCTGTCCTCTTTGTAGCCACCCTTTATATATTGGAATACTGTGATTGGTCTTGAGTTGTTATTATCACTGTTCTTTTTGAGAATTTGTTATATGTACCATGTCTTTATGACATTTGAAAAAGTATCAGCCTTTCAATCTCACCAAAGATTTCTTAAGCATCCAGATATAATTTAAGGATTACAAAATAGTTTCTTATAACTCAATAGCAAGACAAAAATCACTTGAACCTTGAAACTATGTGAGGAGTGTTAATGTTTTGTGTGCATGGAAAACTTAAAACCCATTGCGTTGCTGTAATGCTTCACCTGCTGGTACAACTGATACCTGCAATTTCTTAATTTTTTTTAAAAAAACAGGTCAAGATCATTCTGTACCTTTTATTTAGTTGTATTGCCATAAAACACCAGTCTCCTCCTAATACTGAAATAGAGACCTCTGCCTTGGGTATTTACTATGGAAAAACACAGACTGAAGTTAGACCCCTGGTCTTATTGTACCTAAATGAAAGGTCTCAGGGAAGGATTATAAAAAGCATATATCATTACAGACACAGCCTTTTCATGCTTGCAAAAGCACCTTGGAATAACAGCAATGCAAAAAAGCAATAAGAAATGGAGAGGAGAAAATACTGTGACTTGCCACTGAGCCTGTAAACCCTTCAGTTGGCAGATATAACCATAAGGAGTGCATGGAGTTGTATCCCAGCTGACTACAGATGAGCAACACTGCAATTTTTCTGAAATAACCTCTTCAGAAACAATTTTTTCCCTCCAGACAGACCCACAATAACCAAACCAGCTATTTTAAAATGGTGACAGCACCTTAAATATCTTGTTATTTTTAAAAGGAGATGGAGGGATTGCTAGAAGAGATAATATATTTCATTAGGCCAACACATGTACATGAGGTTGTTGTCATCTGTGTGACTTTTATTTCTCTATGATTGTGAGCCTTCAGGGATTAAATTATAAATTTTTTTCTGTACTCAGAAATGTTTGGGGTTTTCTAATGTGTGGTTGGTTGACCCTGGCTGGATGCCAGGTGCCCACCAAGCCACTCTACCACTCCCCTTCTCAGCAGAACGGGGGGGGGGGGGGGGGGGGGGGAAGAAAATAAGATTAAAAAAAAATTAGGGTCAAGATAAAGGCAGTTTAATGCAGCAATAGTAAAGGTTGTGTGTGCAGAAGCAAAGGAAAGCAAAAGATGTTATTCCCTACTTCCCACCAGCAGGCAATGTTTGGCCACTTCCCGGGAAGCCAGGCTTTAGTATGCACAGTGGTTGCTCTAGAAGAGAAACACAATAAATAATGAATGCCCCCTCTTCCTTCTCCTTTCTCTTAGCTTTTTATCTGAGCAAATGTCATACAGTGTGGAATATCGCACTGGTCACTTTGGGTCAGCTGTCCTGGCTGTGTCCCCTCCCAAGATCTTGCCCACCCATGGCCCTCTGGTGAGGGGTCAGGGGGAGGTTGGTGAGACAGCCTTGACGCTGTGCGAGCGCTGTTCAGCAGTAGTCATGGCTGCTATGGGGCTCAGCCAGGCCCAAGACATAATGAAACAGAGATTCCTATGTATTTTACAGAAAATTATAGTAACAGTACCCTTCATATAATTTACTGAAAGTGAAAATAGCAAGACAATTAGCATGGCTGAAAGCACAGACAAAATGGAAACCTTAGTGTTTTCTGATAAAAATATATCTGGACCTCTAAACTGGTATGCAACGTACAAGGACCTAGACAGATTTTTCATAGTGATCTGAAGTAAAATACATCTATCTGGTGGTCTTTTTTTCATTATGTAATTCCAATGGTACTCTACAGTTCAAGGGTTGCTTTTCAATGCAGCTTTTTACAGATGGTGTCTAATATGTGTTACACTTAAATAAAAAAACAGTGGCTTTGAATCTAAGATTTTTCATCTGAGGTCTACCTTGCCAATTCAAGGATGTCTATGTTTTTTGTTTATCTGTATGGAAAGGACAAAATGACTGCAGCCTTGGTGTACAAAAGCCTGTGCTTCCCCAGCTCATGTGCCACCCCTACCACAAACACCTGTACAAGGTGATTATCCTCTCACAGCCCCTGTACTCTGGATCATTGCAAATTCCATCTGTAATTTTCCTGAAGGACTTGTAGTATCTTCTAAAGTGTTTCTTTCTTGGAAGTCTGTGTGTCTTTTTTGTATGCTGCATGCTGATAGATTGATAGTGCACATCTTGCCTCAGGCACTTCTTGTGTTGCCTTCAGCTAGCCATCAGCTGAACAGTACACCTGCAGTTCTCTCAATCTCACAAAATCCACAAAAAAGAAAGGAACTACCCAATGCTATGTAGCAGAGGGGTGAGGTGACACACACTGAGAAACGGCTCTTGTCACTGCTTACCCAGTCAGTAACCATCCCCTGCAAGCCAGATGAGTAGTGGCCAGTGAGGCTGGCACGTTCATGTCATTCAAAACAGCTATGGTTGTACAGCTAGGCAGCAAAGCCAGACAGTGGAGCTTGCACCCAGCCCAGAGGCCTCCCATTTTAAACACTTCCAGTTTCAGCCAGAATCTTTCTTTTAATACAAAATGGCAAAAGATCTAAAAATAACAAAAAGAAAGAGCCTCAAACAGGAGGTTATAGGATTTCTTATTCAGTGGTAATCAATTAGACTTTGGATTTCTGTTGAGTGTCTCTTGTGCTCCTGAATTTCAAAGATAAAACGCTGGGTTAACAGGAAAAAAAAAAAAAGCCAAAGGCTAAAATCAAGGAACAAAGAGAGAAAAGGTATCACACTGTGGTTGCCCTGATGCATTTTGTGTTGTAAATCAACATGTCAATCAGAATAAAAGAAGATTTTTATTTCTGCTTCTACCACTGTTAAGTTGTGCTAAGAGAATGGGAAGTGTGAGCCTCATGGGCTCAGAATGACTGTTCACACAGCCAAACAACAGGCTTGACTATAATCCACAGGAACAGGTAAGAAGAAGTGAGAGTGCATTAATGTAGTGTTTTTTTAAGGTTTTGCAGAAAGTTAATCCATGTAGAATTGAAGTTTTCTATTTATATGAAGGCCCATGTCTCAGAAGAAGCCAGTGAGTCAGTGATTAACTAAGACAACACTGTATGGGTTTTGGAGCACTGTGTTGCCAGGTGTTTCAAAGAAAATCCTTTAGCGCATCCAAGTGCTGACCGAGTGTAAAATTTTGGGCGTCAATTCTCTTAATCTTTGCTCCACAGTGATATTAGAACAGCCAGAAGCACTGGAACAGATAAGGCATATTTTTCTCACAACCTTTGACCACTTCCTGAGCATCTTCCTCCCTGAAAAATATTCCACATGGTGGAAGATGGAGAACAACTGGCAAGCAGCTAAAATGTCGTATCTAAGATAAGCTACTCTCTTATTAAGGCAGTTCTTTGCTAAGTAAAGGTGGACATTTTGGTATATCTGAATGGTACAAAGGGTGTGTGTTAGTAATGAGACCCTGTATTATCTTCCCCACCTCCACTGTAAGCACTTACCTTAGCATGCAGAAACCGTGCTAGATGTTGCCTGATCCTTATCCAAGTAAATGAGGTGTTTGATTTTTCCTAGGTTTGGTTTTGTCCTTATAAATAAAAGTTCTATCTATACCTGAATCTCTTTTGTGTACCATGAAGACACAGTATAGAGTTGACTGAGTAAGAGGAACAATTATGATAATAAATGAGGAATGAAGAGATCAAGAAAACAGCATGGAAAAATGTTATGAATCAACACTGGGAGTAGGTGGAAAATAAAGAGCCTTGAAGAATGGATAGACAAAATGCAACTACACTGTATAGGAAGGCTTTCATCATGTGAAAGAAGTGCTCCAATTAGATTAATCTAATCCTCTCATCAAAAGATGTCCTTTGTACCTCTCCTCAGCAGCTGTCTCCCTGCAGGACGACAGGGAGCCCTGACACAGGATAGTCCTCTCCACTCATAGGACTCTACGACACAGGCCAAAGTTCACCAGTAATTTGAGCAGTTTAGCAAAGAAAATTGATAACTCCAAAACAAATGGTTAACAGCAATGAGAAGAGGTGCTTATGAGCAGCACAGGCTTATCATTGACAGCAGATCACCTTCAAGATGACCCTTCTAAAAATTATGAGCTGATGTCAGTGTTCTACATGTAGCGTGTATAAGATACCTCTATTTCTCCTCTTCTTTAGAGAAAAACCCCAGCAATAAATATTTCAGTAAAATTTTGTGTTTTAACTTTCCAGACCAGTTCTTCCCCTCTGGCAGATTGATGAGGAACAATCTAACATCCTTCCCTGCTGGTTTGCTGTAGATTCCTTTTGTGGTGTTTATTACCATTTCTCTTTAAAATCAAATGGTAATGCAAAAATAAAAACTCAGCACCGATTTTATTATGTCAGTTTCTGCTGGCTTCTGTGTTGTCAGTTTTACTGTTTGATTGTTGTGAGCCCAAAAATAACCCTGGCTTTTGGGGTCTGGCTTTTCATTTTCTTTTTTTTTTTTCTTTTTTTTTTTTTTTTTATAAATAGTATCATGAAAACAAGCTCTATTCCTTAGCCTTCTCAAATCCACTGACTAGATGAACAATTGGCCACAATTCATGGCAAAATGCAACCTGCAGAGATGAGTACCACATACTATGTATCTTAGCTAAAATGTTTTTATTTGACAGCTCCTGCAGAAACTTTCTTTGCTAGAGGTCAAACAATACAGTTAGTAAACAAGTGATCTGAAAATTAACTGCATAATTAGCAGTTTGGGTGCATTATAAACAACAGTTAATTTCGAACAAAAATAGCTTTAATTGACATGAAATTCCATAGTCATCTGTAAGAAAACACAGAACTGACAGAACTAGAAACTGACAAGTGGCTGAACAGGACGGACAGAAAAATCTAAGGAAAAAGTACTTACCCATCCACAGCTTGGGAGTGTTAATCATTATGATCACACAGACCTTCACTTTGCCAGTCTGGGAACTACCAGGCATGGAGTTTGTTATTTTTTTTTTAATTCTTACAGTTAGTCACCTTTATCTAAATATCCTTCCAGTTACTAGTTCCTGCTTGCAGACCCTAAAAGTCTTCCACTGGACGTGCACATCTCTGCACAGTATGTTTAAGCAGCAGGGTCACCTTTCCTACCTCCTTTTTACACTCCAGGTGCCCTTGAGAATCACCTGCCTTAGCAACTTAAAACCACAGCTCTAACCATACTGGGGAATTCCAGAATAATTAGTCCAAAAGGAAATCCTGGAGGTCTCTGGTCCAAGTTTGAAGGGCCAACTTCGAAGTCAGATCAAATTTTAAAGTTAGATCCTAGTGCTCAGAGTCGTATCTAGACAGAGATTCTTCTCCCCGTTGAACTGAGGACGTGAGGACGAGATTTAGGGTCAGGTCAGCTTAAGAAAGTAGTTGCTCAAGACAAAGTCACAATCTTTCTTCTGCAGACCATAAGAAACACCATGTTTTGCATTGCTGTAGCAAGTCAGGTCCAGCAGACACACATAAAACAGAATGCTCCAGCTCAAGTGTGCAACTGTCTGTGCACTTGAAATTCAAAGAAGTTATATCATTATTATTATAGAAAATAAAAGATCGGATGGGATGTTTGGATGTGGCCTAGACCAACCCTTGCTCAAAGCATGATTTGACTATGCCTGTGCTAGATGGCTTCAGCTTTCCTAGTAGCTGGGACAAGGGGAAGAGAGATGGGGCAGAGCTCAGGCATCACCCACTCTTTCCCTCCTGGGCACTCTATTCACTTATTTATGTCTTTAAAGTCAATTTTTGGACTCACTTAAGTGTAGAAAATAAAGATTTATCCAATCTTTGCATGAAAACAAAGGCCCTAGCTTCATCACAGTATGCCTGCTGTTTTCTCTGCAAAGCCTAAGAAGAATCTGAACCTTAAAAGAATATATGTAAAAAACATAGTTCCATGACGTTCTACAGTATTTTACTAGGTTGTCAACCTCTAAACCAAAATACTTGCCTGGAGACTAGACACTGAAAAACATAGTGACATATGCTGGTATTTACCCCAAGACAACCTGAAGTTGCAACCTTCAAACCATGGAGACACAGGTGTTGAAATTTAAATTGCCAGATAGGAACTTTCTTCCACTACTTCAATTTCAGTTCTACTTTCCTTTCAAATTCTGCTTTTAATGTGGCAGAAATTTCATGGAAAACATCCATTTTCTTAAAATATGGGATGCAGTTTATAAAAATAATCCTGAATTGCTCTTGTACTTTCCTAGCGTTAGGGATAGAAATTTTGAAAAACATTGATCTTAACAGAGAAGTCCAAATTTCTTATACAGTGATTTTAGATCTGGATTGTTTTTTTAGCTCTCATGCAATTGTGAATTGTAATATTGTTTTCTTGGCTTCCCCGGCAAAACAAATAGGCAAACTAGCTGAAGTCAGTGATAACATGTGTGGCGACACAAAGGAAAAGCTGCTGGCAGCAATGAAGCTATTCTTGATTGCTTATGTTTTCCAAAGAACTGAAAATCAAGGAAAAGTGGGTATCTGATATGTGATGTCATGAGGCATCTATATTTTCCCTTGGATAAATCAGCAGCTCTTTAAAGACAGAAGCAAAAAATGGTGAAATATAACAATGAATTCACACAAGATAAAAAGGGACTTTTTACAAGGCCATGTAGTGATAGGACAAGGGGATAATGGTTTTAAACTGAAAGAAGGCAGACAGGTTAGATATTAGGAAGAAATTCTCTACTGTGAGGGTGGTCAGATACTGGAACAGGTTGCCCAGAGAAGCTGTGGAAGCCCCATCCCTGGAAATGTTTAAGGCCAGGTTGGATGGGACATTGAACAACCTGGTCTAGTGGAAGGTGTCCCTGCCCATGGCAGGAGGTTTGGAACTAGATGATCTTTAAGGTCCCCTCCAACCCAAACCACTCTATGATTCTATCAGCAAGCAAAATTAAAAATAAAAAAATCTGTGTGCAGTGTTTAGAGGGTTACTAAGTATTTCCTTAAAAATAGTGTATATAAATATATAGATATACAAATATTTTTATACATTTGTTTATTTATTCATCATATACAGGGTACTGATGTTCATTCAAGACTTGTCAGTACTGTTTTCTGTTGTTTTCCATTTAAAGTTGCAGGCTTTCCCCAGGAGATTTGTAACTAGGTTTTTTTTATAACATCAGACAGCACTATTACAGTTGGTTTCTTGTCTATTTGTATAATAAATAAAAATAATATGTACCTTATATAAAATAAAATAAAATAAACTTTTATGACACAAGAACCAGGTGTATATGCATAATAGCAAATCATCGTTTAAAACAGAGAGTTCTCTCCTCAAGTCAACCACTTTCAAGTACAGCAGTTTAATTTACCCACAGAAGGACCCTTTAGGGAAGAAAAGTCTTGTAGAAGCTGATTGGATAGATTCCTTCTTCTTTACCTTTTACTCCCCCATGGAGTTACAGATTTATTTTCTGCAAAGTGAATAGACTGTTATGAACTTTTCTCATATTAAATTGATTTCTTTAGCACTAATCAGCAGTTTTGAAGAACAGACTTTGAAATATAACTTTCCCCTCTTGGCAGGACATTTTATATTCATGTGCTCTGAGAAAAAACATGCTGATAAGGATCGATTCTTCACTTCAGTTAGCCAGTTAAGAGAATTCCCAGGTCTATAAAGGTGGTCTGTGAGATTGTCCTGGGTTTGGCTCTTGATTGTCCTGGATAAATGACTGAAAACAGACAAAGATGCAGACAGTGAGAAAGCAGCATGTGAGAGCCCCACCTGGGGGTATTTGCTGCCTTTGCACCGAAGGAAAACATATTTGCATTTATATGATAACCTACTCTGTGGGAACGATTCCTCTGCAGGCCTCTAACACCGCACCTTGTGCTTTGTTAGCTGGGCCCTGCATAGGATGGGTGAAACCTCTCAAATGCTACACAACTCATGCACATCAATAAGTATAAATCTGTATATATGCAAATACATACATATTTTCATTTGGGCAGCTTAAAAGGTAGACATTTTTTCTGATGGTTATTGACTTATTGTGCCAAGAGTCTCTTGATGATTGTAAGAAAGCTAATTAGTAGCAGACCAGAGCTCTGGCATAAGCATTTTTCTCCCATCTGCTTGGTCCATCTGACAACACTACCTGCTCCTCTGAGACAACTGTGCTCACGTTTACCTGGAGACCAACGCTCTGTTATGAATTTAGCACCACATGTGACCTTCCAAAGATTTCCAAAGCGATCATCAGGAGCCTGGCGTGGGTAGCCTCGCAGAGGAGGTAACCATTCATTCTTCGCATCATCTAGGAAAGTAGGTATTCATACCTGAAGGTATGAATGGTGTCAGGTGACCCACCCAGTGCTTGGAGGACAACATGTCCACAGGCAGTAGCTCCTACACATGTGCACTCAGTGTTTCAGTTGTGGATTCAGAGCTCTGAGGTGAGACATCACTGCCCTGTGTGTTGGTGGTCTGCATTGGAGCCTCAGAAGAAATTCCTGAGTAACTGTAAACATATCTTTGCAAGTCACCTGCTGACATTACACAAACAGAACTGCATCTTTCACTGCTTTACTTTAAAGAATATACTAATACCTCCTGCAAAAATGTTTTATTTCACCTACATTCTTACTTAACAATAAAAAATTTTAAAGGCTTTTCATCACCTTTGTGTTTGCAATCCGTATACATATACAGATGAGCAATTTTACTGCACACCAACTTTTCCTGTAATGTTCTACATATTCTTTCATTGTCTCTTGGTAAGTACTAACAATTTTAACAGCTTTAATATAACCCTGTAATAGCGGCATTTTCTATAATATTTGCAATTTCCCTAAGTTTCCTGAATGGCATGTATTTTCAGAGTTTATTATCCCATTATTTCTAGAATAAATATGTATAATTTTTGTTTTGCTTGATCTGCATGTGAGCACTTTCTTATGCATGTATGTACAAGCAATTAAAATGTATGCTGTCATCTCTAGTAGCTAGCACCCCAAAATGCACTGAGATGTACGGGAAACCAGGGAAAATGCTATTAGGAAAAGAATTACTGTAAAAAGAAAACAGCTGATTTGATGCATAATTTCTCTAGCCAAACTGTTCTGAATTAATGCTTACAGATCTTTTGAGATACAATTAAGATTACATATTTGCTTAATGTCAAAGAATCATTAGTAAGCTGCATCACAAAGCTCAAACACTGACCCAGTAGCCAATAATCACAGCATCTAATTGCTAAATAAACTCCTCCAAACATATCAGGCTAATTTGCTGCTTGCCATCCCTCATAATTTCCCTGTTGAGTGGTTCCATTGCTAGAAAATGGGGGTCTTTGGTGCCATTCTTCTGTCCTTATGGTTTCTTGGTTTGGATACTCAAAATGCCAATTATCATTGGGGAAAAAAATAGGGAAAAAAGTCTACATGGAAATAATTGTGGTAATGAGTCTCAACCATCAAAAAAGGAGAAACTACCACTGCACAGACAGAACACAACCACTGAGTACCATCCACAGGACGCACAGAGAGAAAATACAGTTACTGAAAACACAGTGTACAACTCTTCTGCTACCATGCTCTGTGCTCCTCTGACAACTGGCTTTCTGGGATATTTTCAAAGTTTGTCCAGACTTACTTTTCTCTAGTTCCTTATTAGTTCTTGCTATGCACACAATGTGAGAACAGTCCACAACATGTTAGCTCACTTCCCATTGCTGTGATTGTCTTTGAGTGAACAGTATGTTGTTCCCGAGTCTTTAGGTAAGATAAAGCTGTGTATGATGTCTTCTACACGGAATGATATAATGGTCTTCTGTAAGGACTGGAGACAATCTGACTTTGGCCATACTATCCTGCTTCTCCAAGCTATAGAATAAATAAGCAAGTAATAAGTAATAGAATATGTAACATTAAAGGCTAGACAGATTAAAGAATGAAATAAGCAGTTAACTAGGCATTTTAGGCAATGATAAATGTTGTGCAGTTATATGTTAGGTATGATGGTTCGAATCACTGTATAGTATAATAAGAAAAACAGATAAATTAGTTTTCAGTGTGTGTAATTCATGAAATTGTGGTAATTCTTTTAAAAATATTTAATTTCGGAGAAAAAAAGAAGAATTATTTGTTAGGCACATCATCTGTTCCTGATTGAAAATAAGACCAGACATTGTTTTCTCCTGAGAAATAATTGGAGAAGTGCTGAAAATATACAACCATTTCAGCTTAGTTTTTGTTATTCTGATATTATCACAATTGAACTTACTCCTTCATTTTTAGAACAGCATACTACAATTAACCCATGTTGTATTTTAAAAAATAACAATTGAACAGCTAAAATAAAAAAAGAAAATCTGTTTCATATTAAGCAAAAAAAAAGTTATTCACATTCTTGCAGGATGAAAT
The DNA here is from genome assembly GCF_015220075.1 of Falco rusticolus. Taxonomy (NCBI): domain Eukaryota; kingdom Metazoa; phylum Chordata; class Aves; order Falconiformes; family Falconidae; genus Falco; species Falco rusticolus. The sequence continues at coordinate 65,775,955 of NC_051191.1, forward strand.
TTTAGGCAAGGTTTCATTTTTCTAAAATAGTCAGTATAGCTTCCTTCTGGTTTTTTGGTTGAGTCATTGAGATCCATCATTTGCTCAATTCTAGTTGCACATCAATTACGCAGTTATGCATGCTGCCTCTGATCCATGGAAACTGCTTGTCCTTAGATGTTGATTTCAGGCTTTGCCTTCCTTTTAAGTTGCAACAGTTCATGTTTTTAACCGTGAAGATTCAGACCCCAGTCACAGTCAACATGGCAACAATCACAACTAGACACGAATAGCATGATGAAGATACTCAGGTCATATATTAATTCATTCATAAATGCAGACTCTTTTCCTGCTTCCGCTGCCTCCTACTGGGCGTATCCTTTCCTGTATGCACTAGAGTACTTCATCCCACTACAGGGGACTAGCAACACCATAAATAAATAAACATACTGTAATGTTCATGTAGAAATTGTTTAAGAGTTATTAACTGTAGGTTTTGGATGCATAAAGCGCAGTTATATAACAGGCAGGCATCAGAAAAAAACTAAAACTGTGAAGTGGAAATGTAGGATGACCTGGCAGAACGAACAAACCAAAAACAAGCCTGTGTTCTGCCCCTGCGATGTACTCTTTTGGGTCTTTGGGTAATTTGTTTTTACCTTCTCAGGTCGCCGGAATGCAATGTGGACAGCAATACTTGTACCTCACCCTCTTCAATCACTGCTTTTTACACTGACTGGTTTCAGCGGGCTTTGAGCTTTCACACATACAAACTCTTACTGAGTCAAGGTGCCCTTCTTGCTCTCATTAACAGGTAAGACTCCTATTGACTTCACCATAAGAAAAGGCAGTTCCCAAAAATGTATCACATTAATGGCAACACTTTATCCATTCAATATCCATTTTCTAATTCTATATGACCTCAGAAATCTCAGTGGGTACCAAGTTACTCACACTTATAAAAATTAAGCCCTTCTGAACTTATGTCAGACAGGATGACAGCAACTTCATCGGTTGTATTGAACACCACATTTCCCCACAACATGCCGAACTATACCTGTCAGGTATTTGTCTCGCCTGTTTTTAAAAGGCTCTGGGGTAGGCTTTCGTGACATCCTCAAGCAATTTTGTCCAAAGCTTCAGTATTCTTACAAATATGAAGTCATTCTATTGTTTAACTTAAATCTCCCGTTCTGGAAATTGGCACATTCTTTTTGCTACTGATTCAAAATGGACACAGAGAAAAGGTTGTTGCATTCTTCTCAGCAGTCTACTTTTCAGGTATTTAAGACTGCCATAATTTCCCCGTTGAGCTTTTCTTTGCTCTAGGTTCAGCAACACACTTCTTTCAATCTTTCTTCACAGCTGATATTATATCCTGACCTTTCCTCTCTATCGCTGTCATGTCTGGACTGCCTCCGATGAGTTCAGTTCACCAAGAAAGGTGATGCCACAAACAGTCTCCTCTGCTGGAGCTCTTACCAGCGCTGCTGATCAGCCATAGAGCTTTTGGGTGCCCAAGGAGGGATCATGGTGTGATTAGAGATTTCTGGGGAAGAACGGTGGCAGCTGAGTGAGTCCCCCAATGGCCAAGTGTGTGTTAACTAGTGTGGTGCAATAGACAATCTGAAGCTGAGGAACCAGTGTCCATACCGTACGTTCTCGGGGACATTACTTCAAATTAGCTCTAGTCTGGTCCTAGGTACTGAAAGCCTGTCAATAATCACAAAAAAAATGCAATCTTGGAGCACGTCTTCCAGTTTAATGTCATACAAGTGATCCAGTTCTGCTCTAGAACTGCTCCATGATGCAATTGCAAGCACGGTAACTGAAGACATCTGGGGCATGTGCTTTAAAACATCTGAACAAAAATGTAATGTTAAATGTATTCAGTGATCTTTTTTGTATGTGCATTAGGGTTCTCATAGTAAGTGTGCACTATGGCTTTCAAAACCAAAACGGCTCATTCCAGACCTCAGTGTACGGGCTGATTGCCTCAGCCTGAGAAGCCTGAAGCAGGTGAATCCAACTAGCAATGGAGCATGCTCAGAGATATACGTGCAGAAGGTTAGAGCTCTGCTTCTTTTCCTGAGTGAAGGGGAATGGCTGGAAGGGGAAATTAAGCTCACTGGTACCTTTGTTACACTTTATAGTGATTTCTCTGCTTTTTGCTAGATTTCTTTTAAGCATCAGAAAGCCAAATGTTAATTGCAATCAAACTAATATGTCTTGCAGATATTTTTCATAAGATTTGTTTTGATATTCTAGACTTTTCAGGCTCTTAAAGGCATAGCCTCATAACTGTATGACACTCAATCTCTTGTGCTGGAGGTGAAAAATTAGGAATTTAATTTGAATTGAGAATAAATCAACAAATTTTGGAAACATAAGGGAAGCCTTTCTTTGAGGGGAAAGATTTTATCCTTTGAGATATCACTTGCAACTCCAAAAAGGAGCACAAAACACATTTGGTTTTATTGTTTGGCAATGAGGAGTAATACTTTCTTAGATTTCTCTTGAGATTCTTCTCAGTACTTTATTGTCTTAATTCCTAAAGAATAGCTCTCTTCCAAATCCAGGCTACTTCTCAGGCTGAATGTTAATTTGTCACCTAGGAAACAAACTCGACATGCTACTAGTTTTCTGCTCTGATTCTCTGAAACCTTAGAGACAACTGAGTTTGAGGCACTTGTTTAGTTTGTTTAAACAAAACCCAAACTGCCTTATTCTCTTGGCTTTCACTGATGTTCAAAATGTGAATGTCCTATATCTGTAATCAGTAAATTTGGCTGGTGAGATTTCTAGGAATTGGCTTTGATGGAAATGTCAGTTTCAAGGATTAAAAAGGATCGAACATTTTTCCTTAACCTACAGAAGGCCGCAAATAGAACGAAATCCCTGCATATGCCTCATCACCCCAACTTTCCAGAGGTATAATCACCTGGAACAGAAGGTAGATGAGACCTTAGAAACAAGTACTGGACCCAAAACTATTCATCCTGATAGTCCAAATTAAGGGATTTGATAAAATATACTTTATAGTACTACAGGACCTGTCTATTTCATTGGTAGGGCTTATTAAGTAGAAATGAAATAAAATTAATTTGGTCACAGAATGAGAATGAACTTGGATTAAATCAGTGCAAAACCTGCAATTGTAATAGTAATAAATACTAAGAAAAGCAAAGGAAACAAATAAAATGCTTTTTCACTTCCCTTCCCCTTTACTCCTGCTTTGTAGCTGCAATGTCTATATCCCACTCTTTTTTTGTAGTTGTTATGTATCATACTGCATCTGTTTGTTTGCAGGTTTATTTTTTTAAGTATATGGGACTTCCCCATCACAAAAGGTGTTGTGCAGAAATAGCCATATGTTAGCTGAGCTTGTGAATATTCAGGCTTTGAAAAAAAAAATAGTTTTCAACACTCTTCCTGCAGAAACTTTAATTTTCCAGACTCTGCTTAGCAATACTTTTACTTCTTAAACCATCCATGAGGAGGGGAGAGTAAGGAAGAGGAGGAAATGTCACTTTTTACACAATAATAGTAGAACAGTTTGGCATTTTGAAGACCCATTAGATAGGTCTCTATCACCATGAGCCAATGCTCTGCATAACCATGTACAGACAGCAAAATAGGTTGCAAGATGTGCTACAGTAATTTCATTTTCAATTGTTTCCTCTCAATCTGTTTTAATCTGTTAGGAGTGTCGACTTAACCATGTAGCTGTTCACATTTTCCTTCCTCCATTCTTTCAGACATTCATCCCCCAATATTTCTGCTTACCATGGAAAGTCTTGTATGATACTCTTATTCCTAATAGTTTCTCCTATTACTTGGGGTTTCTAGAACATAGTTTTAGATGTACAGCTGATTACATTTTGGGTAAAGTTATCATGAAAGATCAGAACTAAATCTGAATTAAATACAGAATCACCTATGTGACAGAAGGGACCAAGCTGAATCGTAGCTGATGGATCAAAGCTTAATGCTGGCAAACCCCCTAAGCATTACAAAACTCAATATCCATCTACAGAGATGTAGTAACGTTTGCCTGAAGTCAGATTTAATGGGGGATGTGAAGCAGGTCAAAACGTGAGTGCTCCTCAACATTAATTACATTGTACAAGCGTTTCTGTTTTGCCAACTTGCCAACTTCACTAACCTTCTTAAATTTAACCTTCATTTTTCTAAATTTGGATGGTAAACTGCTGTTTTCAATTTAGCTGAACTGAGTGCAGTTTATGACAGTTTGTAATACAAAATAAGTCAAGTTTCTATTCAAGCATATACAAAAATTCATGCACTACCTAGAGTTATTTTCAGGGACCATACACTGTGGTTTCTACTGAGTCAAAAATAGAGAACGCATCTGTTGATGCTATTTGATGTTGCATGTATGAAATCAGCCAGCACAAATATTAACAGAACTTGTGGGTATTGGAAATGGATGCTTGTGTTTCTCTTATGTTCTTTCTATTTTAAACATAGGTTTACATTGTGCATGCCACTGTTGTCTAAAAAGCGGCACTCAGACGAATCCTAAGTCTAAGAACAACAAGTTAAAGTGTATCTCAGAATCATAGTCGTGTAGCTTGTAAAAGACTTCCAGAGGTCATTATTGTCCAGCTTCTTCCTTGCCATATTTGAATAATTATTCCTTTAATAAGACAAGAGTAATTTTGTTCACCACTGGAGTGCAGCAGCCCTTACAGAACAGTTATAGTGATGTAAAGACTGTCAGGTATTTGGTATCTTCCATACACAATAATCAATCGCAGAAATAGTGTCTTTGGAAATGGTTTTTCTCAAAATGATGTTAATACAAACCAGGAGGTATGACAAGAAGCAGGATTGACTAGCATAAGAATGTGGTTTCTCATAGAGACGAGCTCCCTAACTGTGTATTCAGTTTCTTTTATCACTAGTTTCTGACCATGTATAGCTAATCTCGTACAATGAAAAAGCTATTTATTGAGCTAAGCTGCCTTTGGGTTTTGGCTCTTTAGGACACTTCTGCTTCACAGTTTTGGGCTTTACTCCACAAACACGATGCCTAGAGACTATCCACTGTAATTTAAGATTCCCATTTGGTCTCCTAATTTTAAAGACTGATAAGATGTGACTCACAAAAGGGCTAGTCCACCCCAAGACTGAAGTAAATCTAGTCTATTTCATGCCCAAGTGGCATTCAATATTTTCAATATTTCTTAATTGAACTGTAGTGATTACAGATTTTCTTAGCCTGACTTCCTCTACATTCAACTATTATGCACTCACAGCTGGCTTAGTCATAAAATTCCATGTATACATACACAAATCCCCTGAACTCACACTTCCTCCTCTTGCTTCATGTGGGTCATGGGTCATGTTTCATTCTTGCTGTACACCAATGGCTGAAGCCTTTTGCCAGATTTCGGGTTTTGAGGTTTGAACTTGATTAAACTATGATTGTTAGAGCACTAATAAAAAGCAACGAAATCTGTGAGTTTTTGAAGGTTTAAAGACAGACCTATCTGTAACACAGATCTGGAGAAATGCTCTTCTAGTGGCACATACCAGGCCAAAAACATCACAGAAGGGAACAAAACTGTTTCTGCAGTTAGCCATCCTCCACTGAATGCAGTGTCAATACTGACTTTTAGATATTTTGCTTTCCTAAAACCTCTGAGTTCTTTTGGTCAGCATGGAGGAATGGGAATAGTAGCACTATCTGCTTCTGTTTCCTGGCTGAAGGACATCCTAGCCCTTTCAGCTCCTGCAGTTCAAGGCCATCCTTGTCTGTCTAGTATTTAGGCAGGAGTTGCAAGTTCTTGATCATGTTCCCTCCTCTCCCTTTCTTCAAAATGGAGGAGCAGAACAGAGCTGGTACCTCACCTCCTGCTGAACTCTCATGCAGGTGAGAAGTTGCTAGCTCTGTTAAAGAGCTGCAGAAGCATATGACTTGCAAATGTGAGCAGCACTTAGATGATGCTTTATTTATGAGATACATTTGGAACATTGTGTTTCATAGACACTGATGGAAGAGGTGAACGCCTTTTGAAGAACTCAGTACAAGTGTCAAAATAATACATCAGAATATGCAGAAGCTGTTAATGCATCAGTCTTGAAATTCTGAATTGCAAGTCAAATATTCATACTTGCATCCAAAATCTTCCTCAAATACTGACAGGTGTGTATTTCTCAAAATTACTATTCCGTGACTCATTTTTCTTTATCTTCTTTCAGGAATGTTATTTCTAATGGAAAGCACCTAATGTGAAGTAATCAGGTGATAGATATTAAAGCTAACGAATGTCAACCACAAGATACTCCATACATAACAGCAAACATATTCTAGTATAAATTCCTGCAAGTAATATTCGAGGATAATTATTAGAATGGTTAGCATCATCGAGTTAACTGCCCAGTGACAACATATCCTCAGGATGAAGACCAATTTGTCACACTGGTGTTTCATTTCATTTGTCCATGAAAGTGTGTCCACAAATATATGGATACAATGCATCTACACTTGAACATTCAGCTGCATTGAACATCTTCTAAAGACAAAGCAAAATCTTTGCCAGAATTCAGATCCTGGAGTTGCAATTAATTCAAGACAGAAGTCCCACCAGTTCTTAAACTACTGGAAATTCCAAATCTGCATTAGCTAGTGACCAGGACTTTGATTCAGTCTCCATCCAGTGGCTAACACTGCAGCGTAATATTTTCTAAAACAATAGAATATTGTCTTAGAATATATGAAATATATTCTAAATATGCTGAAATAAATGATGTAAATTAACTATACAGTTGGGAATTCAGCAATATGCACAAATACATCCATATCTTAATTGTGATTGTTTGACACCTTTGTTTAATGAAGTAGTAAAAATGCAGTAGCCATATTTCTAAGGCAAGAATTAATCTTGCAATTTAATACCAAAATGACTGTGCTCCTGCAACTAAGAATTAGTCCAAACTATACAAACAATTCATGGAGAGCAGAAGTCTAGAACCTCTGTGACCTTGGCATAAAAGAACTCATGTCAGAAATTTTAATATTCACTTTTCCACTTAGACATGCAGTGTTGACAAGTTTTCTGTCTGAGTTTGTATGGAAAAATATGCCTTCAGGGATAAACACAAAACCAATATGAAATGTGAGTAGAAGAACAGAACAAAAAGCTAAAGCACCACCCTATTAGGTTCTAAACTGTTGACTAGATACATCACGCTGGGCTGAACCTTGTGAAATAATCAAATCAGACTAAGCATTTGGGACAACCATATTTTCCCCTCTGACTGGAAAATTCCATTCCTGTTGAATATATATATAAGACATTTAATGACTTTTCCTTATTTAAGACACTTATCATTATAATGTTTTAAGGACCATGTCAAAAGCTGGATTACCTGCTCAGATATGGTGCCAATCTTCTGTGCATGCAGATTCAATACAGACTTTCAGCCTCTTAAGAACAACTCCCAGAAATGTCCTTTTGTACTTGGGAGAAGAATTCTGTACTGACTACAGACATCTATATCTCTCTCTTTGTGTTTGTTTTTCGTGTTATGAAGTCAGCATTATTTTAGTACTATGGCACACTTGGGTCTTATGCCACCTTCTTTTAGCTGACAAAAATTATACTGTGCAAATATCTCTTTCACTACATCACTTGATTCTTAACCTTTTCAGCCTTTACATCCATCATCTCTGTTGAGAGAGAAATAGTTGCCATCTTGAACTACACTGAAGGTCTTTTTCTCTTTTATCTTTTTTTTTATCAGGGTCTGCAGTGCCCTTGGCCTTGGGAGTGACAGCTAGCACCATCTCAGATACTGGTCTCAGAGAAGCAGCATTCATAACAAGTGTGTTTTGTGTAGTATTGTGTATGCTCCATCTCACTGGTGTTGTGGCTATGAAGTGGGGCACCTTTGTTGCCTGAACACTTCTTGAATTCATTGTATACAACCTGTGTACATTCACTGTATACCTAGTCCTGATGGGTTTTTTGTTATCATATCACGGACATCTAGGTGATGTTGAGCATATTCACTTTGACATTTGCTGCAATGAGCATTTGGCTCATTGGAACATGTTACTTGTCTTGGAAAAATAATTTGCTGCAGACTCCAGAGAGAATATGTGCATTGTTCAAGGTTAAAGTACAGTATGTCTCCACCACAAATAAAACAACCTTTATTTTGTACATAGGCAGATAATGAATTTGGGGATATTCCATACTACACCAACATTCAAGGTAGGTCCAAAAGATAATACAAACATTCTGACATTTATAGTCTATCAAATACAACTTTGTTTTCATCATTAAGTCATGAATGAGTTTTCTTTGGTATGATGGGATTTCCTTAGTGAAAACTTTATTCAGCAGCAAACAAGCATGTGGCATGGAACCATGCAGTATAGAAATGCAGCCATGAAGAACGTTTCAAAGGTATCTTCTGTTGAGCCAAGAAATCTAGGTCATGTCAGAGTCCAGATCAGACATTTTGTAGCATCATAGAATCACAGAACTATTTGGGTTGGAAGGGACCTTAAAGATCACCTAGTTCCAGCCCCCCTGCCATGGGCAGGGACAGCTTCCACTAGACCAGGTTGCTCAATGTCCCATCCAACCTGGCCTTGAGCACTTCCAGGGATGGGGCATCCACAGCTTCTCTGGGCAACTTGTTCCAGTGTCTCACCACCCTCACAGTAAAGAATTTCTTCCTAATATCTAATCTAAATCTACCCTCTTTCAGTTTAAAACCATTACCCCCTGTCCTATTGCTACAGGCCCTACTAAAAAGTCTGTCTCCATCTTTCTTATAAACCACTTTGAAGTATTGAAAGGCCACTGTAAGGTCTCTCTTGCACTTGGCCTTGTTGAACTTAATGAGTTTCTTATGGGCCTGCCTCTCCAGCCTGTCAAGGTTCCTCTGGATGGCATCCCTTCCCTCCAGCATGTCAACTGCACCACTCAGCGTGATGTCATCAACAAACTTGCTGAGGGCACACTCAATCCCACTGTCCATGTCACCAAAAAGATGCTGAACAGCACTGATCCCAGTTTGGACCCCTGAGGAATGCCATTCATCGCTGGTATCTACTTGGACATTGAGTTATTGACCACAATTCCTTATCCACCAAGTGGTCCACCCATCAGATCATTTCTCTCTAGCTTAGAGACAAAGATGCCATGTGGGAGTCAAAAGCTTTGCACAAGTCCAGGTAGATGATGTCAGTCACTCTTCCCTCATCCATCCACACTGTAACCCCATCATAGAAGGCCACCAAATTTGTGAGGCACGATGTGCCCTTAGTGAAGCCATGGTGGCTGTCACCAATCAACTCCTTATTTTCCATGTGCCCTAGTATAGTTTCCAGGAGGATCTGCTCCAAGATCTTGCCAGGCACAGAGGTGAGACTGAGTGGTCTGTAGTTTTCTGGGTCTTCCTTATTTCCCTTTTTAAAAATGGGGGTTATGCTTATTCCCCTTTTCCAGTCAGCAGGAACTTCATCAGACTGCCATGACTTCTGACACATGATGGATTGTGGCCTAGCCACTTCACCTGCCAGTTCCCTCAGGGTCCGCAAGATATATTTCATCAGGTCCCATAGACTTGTGCACCTTCAGGTTCCTTAGATGGTCTTGAACCTGATCTTTTTTTTGTAGCGGGCAGTTCTTCATTCTCCCAGTCCCTGCCTTTGCCTTCTGCAACTTAGGCAGTGTGGCTGGAGCACTTGCCAGTGAAGACTGACGCAAAAAAGTCAGAGTACCTCAGCCCCCTCCACATGTCAGGTAACCAAGTCTGATTCATTCCAGAGAGGGCCCATGTTTTCACTAGCCTTCCTTTTATCACTGACATACCTAAGGAAGCTTTTCTTTTTCTCCTTGATGTCCCTGGCCAAATTTAATTATATCAGGGCTTTAGCCTTCCTAACCTGATCCCTGGCTACTCAGGCAGTTTCTCTGCACTCCTCCCAACATACCTGTCCCTGCTTCAACCCCCTGTAGGCTTCCTTTTTGTCTTTTATTTTGTCCAGGAGCTCCTTGTTCATCCATGCACCCCTCCTGGCGTTTTTGCCTGAATTCCTCTTTGTTAGGACGCATCGCTCCTGAGCTTGGAGATGGTGATCCTTGATTTTAACCAGTTTTCTTGGGCACCTCTTCCCTCCAGGGCTTTATCCCATGGTACTCTACCAAGCAGAACCCTGAAGAGGCCATATCTCTGTAAGACTTTCAGGAAGCCGCTGACCTGAAATCAGGCTCTGACATTTCTCAGGTTTTGATGACTGTGGTGCTCCTGTGGTGACTGTACACGGAGGAATTTAGCAAGACTGCCACAGATGTACTGTGTTGTGAAATATTACCTCCAGCCATTTAAATCGGAATGCTAGCTACCTTATCTTATTTTTCTTATGCCAAAAAATGCTTGTTTTCACTGCTACTAAACAAATAGCTTAGGTGCCATACTCTTCAATAAAAAATACTTAGGTTTAGTCTGTTTGGAGTTGCGGGTGGGAGGGCTGGGTTTGGGGTTTTTAAAGACTCCTCTGATTCTACCTTACTTTTGAAATATATATGTTCAAGTCAAATGCATTATTTATTTTTATTATTATATATTATGTTAATAATTATTATTATTTATATTATTAAAATTATTTATCAACTAAGAGTATTGGAATTCTGGAATGCCTTTTACAAAAAAACTTTGATCCTCATATCAAGAGGAAATAGCATCAGATTGTGAATGTCAGGAAATAATACCTTCCAATTTTAACATCATTCAAGCAGTAGAGAGATCCTTTCTTAGAAAACAGAGAAGCTGTTGTGTTGAGCAGGCAATATCTTTTTATACCATTACCAGGTTTTTCTACTTGGGAACAGGAAATCCTAAACAAATAATTTGTTTTAAAAGTTTTGGGTCCTAATTAAAAGTTATAAAGCAAACAGTCATGTGTCAAAAATTTGCAAAGAGATGACACCAGATTTATAAACAACTAAGCTGTGTAGAATGCCATAATAAGGGACAATGCTGCTCATTTCAGACTGAGTCAATAAAGGACTCAGAAAAGATGAGATCCTGCAGATATCTCTTAGTTTAGCAAGTCATCCAAAACTACTTATTCTATATGTACTTCAAAAGACCTTTTAGGAATCTCTCATGGGATCAGGAGAAGGAGAAGCAACAGAAAGCTGTTTAGAAATCAGTATTTTCAGCATTCTTGGTGATGTTCTGAATTTCCTTTAACAGGTGACAGAGGGTTCTTGTAAAGTGTTTAAAATGAAGTTTCTTATTCCTGTTGTCCAGGATTTTCTGTCAGTTCCAGGTGTTGTAGGTTTTATGTTTGACAGAATAAATCTTTGGCTTAACTACAGTGATTATAATTTCTATTATGATATAGATTTTGAGTACCCTTGAAATAATTGGCTCAGGGAGACTGTAGTATTTCATTTTGCTTAGCAAAATGTTCACCACAGCTTGGAAGATACATGTTATTTTAAAACTTTTCCTTCAGCCACAATTTTTAGTGGTTCAAGTGTGCTAGCAATCTTGTTTTACGTTATATGCCAGCCTAGCTGACATTGTGGTTGATACAGCTTGGAAATATAGAGATTGTCTGTAAGGGAGCATCCTCTTATCCTAAGCACTTTTAAGAAAGTTAGGTGTGGTAGTATAGAATTATGATAACTCTCTGTGCAATTACATTATGTAATTTTCCTTTTTCCCCTAGGAGAATAATTGCCTTTAAAATTATGATGGCCTGACAGGTTTAGTTATACACATTCTCTATAGTACACTTGTCCTGATGAATTTATCAGAAAATTACTTTGTTACTGCAGCAACCATGTAGAGATGCTGAAGCAATGAAAGAGAAAAATACTTTGGCCAAAACACATGATAGTAGGAATATTACAGTAAACAGTTAAATTCCTAATAGTGTTCAGTATCTTTGTGTATATCTTTATAAAAAGGGGATACCTCCGTTTTAATAAATACAACAAGGATATTAAAGAGGGTTGTAGAACACCATTTATATTGGAATTAAGCTTTTCTTGGTTCCACAAAAATTATATATTTTTAACACTGTAAAATTTAATTTCTGAAGAAATTCTAAATAATATATCTTTCTTTTTAAAAAAATTACCTGAACTTAACCCCCCAATTTATCATTTCCTTCTTCTGTCTTTCTCCCTAGATTTTATACTTCTGCCTGATAGTTGGAATTTGTGTAGCTGGTGACTGAAAAGTTTAAATATCATAGCCCCATGGCCAGCTCAAAGGGAGCAGAAGAAATGTGTATGGAGTGCACAACCTACTGCACACAAAACTGAAGCCAAGAGTACCTTTGGGGAAGAGTGATGTGTGTGCTCATGGTATCACGTCACTATTAGATATGTACAGTTTTTAGCAGGGACGGGCTGCTGATATAATCCTGTCTAATATAGCAGCTAGTAATAGACACTAATCTTCCATGGGAAAATGTGACACAAGTCTGCTTCAATGAATAGTGAAGGACGTTGAAAAAGGTTCTCTTGTTCTAGGAAAGCTGGAATTTTTAGCAGAGATCTCAGCTAAATGGGTATGTGCTATGGTGTCAAATGAGGAAATGCCTTCTTTGGCACACAGAAAATCCAGTTGACTTTTCTTCACTAGGGTCTAGGGCAAGCTGGTTTTGGCATCCCTTGTATTCAGGGACAGTTGGCCCCAAAGATAGAGTTCGGAGAGTGCTGCCAGCCAGAGTGATGCTTTTTCTTGTCCTTGTGAGGGAAGGCAGTAGACCAGCAGACTTCTACTCACCAAACTTAAAAGTGACTTCAGTCCCAATAGATCTCCAAGACAGACAAAACCAGTAAGTGGCAAGTAATCCAAACTCCTTGGTCTCTCCAAAGGTTTCTTCTGTACCTAGAGACAATTCTGGGAAAAGCTGGTGTGTGAGTATGCATATTTCCAAGCCTGAGCTGGGATGCTTAACAGGATTTCCTTGAAAAATAAAATACCTGGTGCTGGGTACTTCTCCAGAAAAAAGTCAGCAAAGAGAAAATCCATTTGCTTTCATTCTGCCTATCCTGTGTAAAAATCATAGAATCAGAGAAACATTTAGGTTGGAAAAGACCCTTAAGGTCACTAAGTACAATTGTAAACCTAACACTGCTAAGTCCACCACTAAACCATGTCCCTAAGTGCCCCATCTATATGTCTTCTAAATACCTCCAGGGATGGTGACTCAATCAGTTCCCTGGGCAGCCTGTTCCAATGCTTCAACATTCTTTCAGTGGATGAATTTTTCTTAGTATGCAATCTAAACCTCCCCTGGTGCAATCTGAGGCCATTTCCTCTTGTCCTATCATTTCTTACTTGAGAGAAGAGACCAATACCCGCCTGCCTACAGCCTCCTTTCAGACAGTTGTAGAGAGCAATAAGGTCCCCCCCTGAGCCTCCTTTTCTCCAGACTAAACAACTGCAGTTCCTTCAGCCGTTCTTCATAAGCCTTGTGCTCCAGACCCTTCACCAGTTTCGTTGCCCGTCGCTGGACATGCTCCAGCATCTCAGTGTCCCTCTTGTAGTGAGGGGCCCAAAGCTGAGCACAGCGTTTGAGGAGCAGCCTTACCAGGGCCGAGTACAGGGGTACAATCACTGCCCTTGTCCTGCTGACCACACTGTTTCTGATACAAGCCAGGATGCCGTTGGCCTCCTTGGCCACCTGGGCACACTGCTGGCTCATGTTCAGCTGGCTGTTGACCAACAGCCCCAGGTCCTTTCCCACCAGGCAGCTTTCCAGCCTCTCTGCCCCAGCCTGTAGAGTTGTATGGGGTTGTTATGACCCAAGTGCAGGACCCGGCACTGAGCCTTGGTGGACCTCATACAACTAGCCTTAGTACACTAGTCGTGTGATTTGCTGCTAGATATCTGAAAACTTCTGGTCCCACAGAGTTAATTTCTACAGGGAGCAAAACAAGGTAATTAATATATATTCTCTGTAGAAACGAATATATGCAAGCTGTAAATTTTAAAATATTAGTGTAAAACTTGCTTTCTCTTAAAATATAACATCTCCTCAGCCTCTGTTTTGACTGTGAAAATTAGGAAGCTGTTTAAGTTAATGTCTTTTTCTTTCCTATCTGCAATTTAAAAAAATAAAAACAAAAACCAGAACATCACTTCTCAGCGGTTGTTTTCTTTCCAATTTCAGACGTGCTTCCAAACGTTGTTTATCTACCACCCTCTGTCAGCATTGCATACAAATATAATAGATAAGATGTGCAGGCAAGACATGTTGGAAGGAGGAGATTGTTGTTTTGTTTTGTTTTTTATCAAGCCAAGTAAATCATCCATATACAATTATATCGGTCAGTTCAGATCAGAGGCTGTTAATGGCAGCACAGCCCAAGGAGTGCTGCAGAGAGAGGCAATGAAGCTCAGAAAGAACTTTGTGGCAACTCCAATTTAAGGCAAACACTTTCTGAGAGCTCAGCACTAACATTTTCTTTCTCCAAGTGAGACTTCACATTTTCTTAACTTTGTAAAAACTTTTTAAGCAGATGGAACCTGTGAACAGCGCAATTACAGCATCCTTCCTCTAAGGAATTTATACAAGGTAAACTGTTAGGCAATGTGGAGAAAATTCCACTGGCAAGTTAACTTGTCTCCTGATTCGGGAACTGGGTGGCCATTTCAGTCCTGTTTCCTGTTAGTCTTTGACATTGAATGTTGGAGAATTTCTCCTCAGCAGGTGTCCACTTTGTGGACAGGAGGCATCTTTCTTCACACTGATCTCTGAATGTCCAGCAACAAGTCTTAAAATTTCCAAGAAATAAGTGTTTTCATTCTCTTGACTGTAATGACTAATTTAAAAGTAATCACCAAGGAGCCAAAAAAACACAGTGTTTGGTTAGCTTCAACTTCTGCTCATGTGTAAAAGAAAACAAGCACAGGTCTCATTTATTCCTGCTCAGTCTACCCAACTTATTAAACAGTGTGCTACTGTCCTAAGAGCCCTGCCTATGCTAACATCAGACCTGAGCACCATTTCAGTGAATACCCAGGGTGATCAATTCTGAATAATTATAAACTAAAACTGTAAGTCAGAAGAGGTGTTCTGGAATTTAAGAACTCCTTCCCAAACATTACAAATGACTGAAGCTTCTAGCTTTCATGAACTCACATCTAAATACCTTCCGGGCTTCTTGAGATCAGTTTAGTAAAGAAGAAAGGACATTTTCTACAACAAAAGCTGGGGTGAAATTTGAAACTGCCCCTGAGGTACAAGATATGCAAAATTTTTATCATTCCTTGTCATATAATTTTCAGAGCATTTCCTTAATTTAAACAAGATTTGTTTTCAATAAACTTTCATGCTGGACAATATACATAGTCTGAATCCTGAACGTATTAGAAAGTATATGGCTCTGTAAGAAGTCACGTCATTCAGGATGGTTTTATATTCTGTGTTATATGGAGAGCATTTCCCTGGCAATATAAATATATATATATATAAAATCTTTTTTTGTCACCATAGGTTTTGTAGCCTCCTCTGATTTAGTGTGTGCTTTTGCCTGAATTTACCATGATGGAAAATATTTCTTGATCATTGAGGTGCCCACTTTATCCTTTGGAAACCCTGGAATGAAAAGAATAAATGGAGAAACTAATTAGTTTATACAAAATCAAAACAGTATGCAACTATATAAATTTAGGATCACCAGCCCACAACTACCATAAAGGGTCAGGCTGTTATGCTCACAGGGCTCCACAGTTACACTAATAACTCTGAATGAAATGCAAGCTAGAGCAAAAGCATTTGTTGTAGGGCCTGTAACTACTCTGACATGCTTGATGATTGCTCAAAAGTTAAACTAAGACCTTTGTTTTGGTGTATGCACATTTCTTCTGATAGAGGTGAAGCAGAATTAATGTTGACATGGACACAACACCTACTTGGCTCCACTTTGTTCACTTCATTATACTTCATCAATAAAAGATCTTAATTTATGTAGCCTACTTTTACCAACACATCATTTATGTGGCCACCAGTGGCTATGGCTTCCAGCAACTTGAAAAAAGGTGTGAATACAGTGTCCCTTTCCCCCCACACTCTGGAAAGCATCTGTACTGAAGGCAGGAGTATATGAGACATAGAAATGCCTTTTTTACAACTACGTAACATCACTATTGTGCTGCTTCAGTTATAAACATTTTATGTTGCTCCTTTTCAAAAATGTGATCACTGGAACCACTGTAGAAAAGAGCAGTAATAGGATTATAAAGCTATTTCTTTCTATGTTCTTCAAGAGGTAGTGAGATACACATTTACTGTTCTAACAATTCCAATTCCAAAGAAATACCTAAGATGCTTTCAATCCTCCATCAGTCTAATAGTAAACTTAATTTGTCAGTTTGTTTAATCCTTTGCCCAATCAGTCTGGTTTGGTCTGGCAAATCACCACTAAGATCTTCTTGACAATTTCTCTTCTCAGGACTAAATAATCTCACCAGACCATTTTTTTAGGTTGATTATCAGGTGGGCCCCTATTTCTTCTCCTACCTGCTGCTAACAGAAAAGAGCAGCAGTCGCTCCCTGAAGCAGATGATACCCCAGACAGGCCCCTAAAATGGGGGCAGCTGGTTCAGGTGCCTCACTTGTCTCAAGCCTCCCTATTTTGTTCCTCTTACACCTAAAATATGTATGGTCCAGATATCTGTAAATTAAAGCTGAGTACCTGAATTTGGGAACTTGGGAGCTATTGTGCTGGGAAAAAAAGCCAAATTATTCATTCTGCGGTGGTGCAGCTCTCCAGCAGGAACCCAAGCCAGCTGAGGTCAGGCTCTGCACAGGGTGGACTCTAACTTCAGGGAATAGTCCTCGGTAAAACCTCATCCGAAAAACACAAAAACTTTCTGTGCCTCCGGGGTTGACTATAGTTGAGACCCAAAACCTCAAGGTAATACTATGGCCCGGGGAAGATTATACCTTGCAGTCTGTAGTAATTTGGAATGTGTCCAACATACAGGTGATTTTAAAGTCATCACTGGTGATGGATGTTACTGATCTGTAACGTCACGATGCAGATGTGTGCAGGACAGCTCTAGGTTTAGGAGGTGAAAGGCAGCTGGTCTTGTCCTGCAGGATGGGCAGGACAATACAGTTTGTTATCTTTGTAGGTGCTGCATGGTGCTAACATGAAAACTGATACTAAATAGAAGAGATTTGGAAAAATCAGCTACAGTGTACATTTCTGCTGGTAGCTTCATGTAAGTGCACATGCATGAATGTGAAATAGCTTCTAAAACTTGTATGGAAAAAAAAGGATAATTTTCAAGGTTAAATTAGAGGGGGTTTCATAATTTAAAGAAGAAAACTGTAATGTAGGAAAGATACATCCTTATATACTTGATTCATTTCACATTTTAAATTCTCTGGAACAGCTGAGATGTCTTGGAAAACAGCCAAGGACAAGTGTACTTTCTAAATTTTCCCTTCTTTCATTTAAACTAGTAGGGTTTCTGTACATGGGCTGCAATACTTGAAACTCACACTTTTCCAATAAAAAAAAAGGATTGTTTCACTCTTTTAAAAGCTGATCATTTGACCCTTCGATCTCTGTTGAGTTACTTCTTCCCTTTGAAAGTACAGTAAATGCTGACAGTTCAGGCTGTGCACCCATGGAGGTAGGAGGTGGTGTTCTAGTTTCTGTTTTCTTTCTCTTATTGCTGTACCTTGGACTTCTCCAGATTTGTGGCAACAGAAGCTGACAGATGGCACTTGAATTCCTATGGGAAGGGGAGTATGGTCATACCATAGAAATTAATTTTTACTGTTTGTTTCTTATATGGCCAACATGACACCACTTACAGGGAGTTTTAAGTGAGGCGGGATTTGCCCAAAGAAGAAATGGCATAACATTGTTTACCTGCATCTGCCCTTTACTCTGGATAAGACAGAAAGCATCTGCATGTCTTTTCGCATCAGCTTCACACATATGTGCCCAGGTACTAAATTACACTCCTTTCCCTACATTCTGCTAAACTGAGTGGATGCACTGCCTCAGAAGGAGTAGCCACTTGGTCACAGGGTCCTGTAGGATTCCCTGTGAGAACCTTCATTGACAAGGAGCAGCATCCTGGGTGAGGTTCCCAGTGAGGGAGGAAGCCCCTTTCACTCTCCTCATCACCACAGATGGCTGCTAGACCAGTCTGGCTAGAGTTTAAAAATATTATTCTTGAACAGATACTCATTTTCCCCAGTGGTTTTTACCATCATTCATTTTGGGGCTTTTCGCATGTGATACCACTTGTTTTTGAAAGGAAAAGTATACACAGGGAGTGTTCTTAACCAGGCCAGATCTCTGAAATTAAAGTAAAAGATAATATAACTTCTTTTGCTCCACTTTTTGGTAAGTAGCTGCAAATATTTATCAGCTTGAAATGGCTTTTGGTGGCTGACTATAGATTTTATAGATTTCATACCAGCACCTGGTGCACCACACTACTAAAATTCTGCTGAAAATATAGTAGCACAAAACTAAATGAATCCCCCTGGTGTATGTTCTGAAACTAAAAATATTCTCTATTGATACTGAAAGGGTTTTAAAACCTGTCATCTTTCCAGATCTCTCCTAAAACCCAGAGCCAGGGTTTACCCCAGCCTATGAAAGGTTAATTCAGTGAATTCTTCCTCATCCAGGTATTCATGAGACACAAAGAAGGAGGAGGAGGAGGAGTGCAAACTAGAACACAAACTGTATTAAAGCTGGACAGGATGGCCTGCCATTCTATTCTGAATGTTTGAAATCATAGTAGAAAAATACAGCTTATGCTTTTATTTGAGTGCATTATGCAAAAGATTTTCCTGTTTTCCAAACCGCCAAGGCAAAAGTAAAATAAACTCTGCAACTTGCTGACAAAGCTGCAGGAATATATAAAACTCAACCCCTCTGTTTTTATGGTTGTAACTTGGGCCACAGTGAAAGGCAGGCTCTTGAAATTTCTAATCAACAGTAGAGGCCTGGGCATTGTGAGAAACCATTTGCCACTTGACACATCAGTTTCATCTAAGCCTTTCTTCCTCCTTGACCTCTGAGTGTGATACTAGCATGATGTGTCAGCAGAAAGAGTAGAGGTACCACAAAAGTGCCTGAGAGAAGAAATATAACCAGCCTTTCCTGTGCTTCCTACCACAGTATGTTCAAGTTCAAGTTGCAGGGGGGAAAAAAGGTGCATAAGAGCTTTCACAATTATTAAATTTAAGAAAAAGGATGAGGTACCTCACAGGCAATTAGGAGCTAAAGTCAACAGGGAAGTCGTCTTTAGATCACAGGACCAAAAACTTCCTGACGGTTATTAAACACAAAAGAGCAATTTAGTTTAGTCTGTATTCGTTAATCAAACCTGTGTTTGTGAAGGTTTAAGCTTTGCTGTAACTGTTAGATCATATGTCTCAGCAAATGAGATTCAATTAACATGCAATGAAACAAACCCTGCAATGGAGATGCAAAGCTGTTCTAAGCTGATTGCATTGAAAGGTGTAACTCCAAATTGGTCGGCTGCTGCATTGAACTAATGAGATCAGACAGGTGTAACTTCCAGGCATGATGGGTATCTGAGCAAGAACAATGCAAGTGACAGAGAGGCAATGTCTCTGAGCTCAGCTTTTCAAGGCTAATAGAAATTCTTGAGGCATAGTAGATAGCACTCATAGCAATGATGCAGCTGAAATCCAGAGGGAATTAACCAAAAAGTAAAATAAATAAATAAATAAATAAATAAATTTATATTTGAACATCAAAAGTCTTCATTAAAATCTTCAATTTCCTCAAGGGTCCGTGGTATATATGTATTTTTTAATGCATGCACAAGAACAGTACATCACTTTCTTCATTCACATGGCTATTGCTTTGCATAACTATCCTTAGGCCAATGTAATTTATGCCCTTTCCTGTTTAACTTGTGGTCTGTATTTACATCCTCTGAGTGTGATGGGAGAAGCAGCAAGTGATTCAGTGATTGGTAAGTGGCACTAATGCAGATTTGAAACATGTGAGTGAACTAAAATGTGCTAGAATATTACTTGGGTAGACAAAATTTCTGCTGGCAAATGCAATAACATCATACACCACAGCAGGTAGCTTAAAAACAAACAAACAAACAAAACAAACAAACAAAACCCCAAAAAACTAAAGAACCAAAAAAAAAAAATTAAAACAAATGAAAAACAAAAAAACAGCTATCTATAGGTCACTGGAATAAGATGGAATAAGAGTCTGTACTGTCTTTTTAATCTAGTTATTTTGTTGCATGAAAACAACACCACAGATTTTCATCCTTACTTTCTGAGCTATATGCTGAGTCAGTCTAAAAATTCAGAATAAATTGTCCCATGAGCTTCAGAAGAAAAATATTCTGAGATTCAATTGATCTGTGTTCAGGGCAATACACTGCGGGAATGAAAATAGGAATATGAGTGGAGGATGGTTATTCTACTAGCACAATAATCTTATTTTATGGTTTGGTTGTCACCTTAGCTATTTTTGCCAGGATTTCTTATACTCGGGACTAATATTTCCTTCCTCCCTAAACACAAGCAGGGAAAAAAGAAGAGGGATGAGAAGATAAGGATAGACCTGTACAAGACAGGGAAAAGTGGTACATGACTGACAGAGAGGAAACATTTCAATGAACAAAATCAGAAGATATGGAAAATTGGTAATTAACACAGCAAATAAAAAGATCTTCTAACTCCATTTCAGAAAAGCAATAAATTAAGTCAGGAGTGGAATTTTAGCAAACTATTATACAAATACAACATTGCTTTTCAGCACAGCCTGGCCCTTGACTGTCTTCCTTCAGTCACCCAGTAGCATTCCTTTCCCTCTTGCCATTTCTTTAGGAAGAAAAAAAAATATTTTTGAACATGTCTTGGTGCCTTGGTGTCAAAGTCAATTTTCAAAGTCAAAATTCATAGGACTTGGTGGGTCAGGATTCAGTTCAGGGGGAGACCAGCAGGCTAGCCTGTCCTGGGCCACTGTAGCCATTACGTACACACACACTCATGTTTATGAGTCACATTTTTATTATTTTTCTTACAACATTCAGCATGGAAATGGGGAAAAACGCATGCAGAGTAGCAGCTGTTCATGACAGTGATGCCTCTTCCAGGGTTTCTTGCTTTTTCTTTTACAATATAGTACTTGAGTGTCTACAGCTGTGTCCAGTCAGCAGGCTGCAATAACCAGTAGCAAATGAAAATTTTGGACAAACTTGTTCCTGCAAAGGCTTGAGTGCATTGGTTGAAATCCCTATTTTAAAATACTAAGACAATCTATGTCAAGTTCTCTCGAGTCTGAAGTTTCCCCCGAGTGCCTCCTGGTTACTGCTGACCGCCCATCCTGCAGTGCCTGAACCAGTCATCTCAGGCTCTGACTTGGTGCCATAGGTGACAAATAGGGCACAAAATGTTTTGTAATAGTAGTGGGAAATATCAATATTAGTAGCTGCATCTGGGTGTGCTGAGGGCATGCCTGGGTTGCAGTAGTTGTCAGCCAGGCAGTTGTTGCTGTGGTTTTATGGGAGATGTGCTCCTCTCAGGAAGCCCACAGAGGTTTCAGTGGCCTGTGTCCATCCATGCTGAGCCTTCAGTTCTTGTGGTTCATCTGGTAACATGAAAGTTAAAACTAATGCATCCCTCCACAGGCCAGGTTACCTGTGCTCTGTCACAAGTGGGACCACCTGGCCAGGGAGCTGTGCTCCACGAGGTATGAACTGTCTGCTTCTAGTGCAGCATATGGACACTTCAGCTCATTGACTGTGTACTGATAACTTTTACTCTTCTCAGCACACTTTTGATCGCAGCTTCTGAGAAAAAGGTCGTGAGCTGTTTTGGGAGAGATCTGGTGCTGAAATGGATCAATCAGATTTTTCCCAGCTGAGGATAATGCTTGAGTCATGATGCAACATAACCCTGGAGGTCATGGAGATTTATCCAAAGGATGTGGTGAGGTTTTATGACCCAAAAGAAGACTTTGCACACTAAAAGTTCAAAGATAGGCTTGTTCTTTTTCATTTTCCTAAACTATGCTGGTGTCCATTACTACTCAGATGGCACTGGAATAATGTAGGTTGAGGCAAAAGTCTTCATCCAGTGGCTCAATTCAGTACAGCATGGAAGCAAGCCTACAGTACAGTCTTTTTTTTTTTTTTTACTGTAGACTGTTGCTTTCCAAACATTTGTATAAATTTGAATCAGTCCACTCTATCAGCCAGATCCTTACTCAAACACTATTTGGTCATCTTATTTTGCAAGCTGTTCCAGCAGATTGAGTCCTCATTCCAATATTATGTAATTAATTTTTAAGCCAAGATACATTACATGCAGTGTATTTCTTCCACAGCTCAAAGTTATTTATAGGGAAATGAATAAAACACTTCAAGCCAGCTGTCATTGTGACAATTATGGAAAAATACTAGCCTTCATTTGCTGGTGCGATATTCAAATATTTCACAAATGAATTATTCCTCTGAAGATCTAAATAATCCAGCATTAAATTAAACAACTGAAAGATTTGATTTTTTTTTTCTAATATATGCAATCTTTAAAAAAATCTGAGAGTATGTTTCAGCATCCATTTTTGTGTTGCGTTGCCCAACATACATATCTGGTATAGACTTTGTACACTGACATATCAAATATCTCTGAAATTATAAAATATATTCTGTTACCCATTTATATCTTCAAGACAGATTAACTGAATGCAGTATTTCTAGAAAAAGAAGATAACTGAATGCAGTATTTCTAGAAAAAGAACTCTTGATTTTCACTTTCCAATACATTCCCTTGCCAAAGAGCCTTGTATCCACTTGTCCACTTTGTAATGCCTGGGGTAAGTAACGAAACTGAGATCTTGCCCTGCCTGAGCAAGGACCTGAACCCCACGGTAGCAGTGTGACTGTTTTCTAAGCAAATTATACCTGCCGTGTTTCTAGAGCAGAGATCCTCTCAGCAGTTCGGGATTTTTTCACAGCATCCTGCTCACAGACATGCTGTTGGCGGTGAAGGTCCACAGAATAGGCAGGGTCAGATCGGATGGGCAGGCGGGAGCAGAGACTTCCTGGGAGACCCCCAAGCCCTACAGGAACAAAGCCCTGCTCCAAGTGACTCCTAACAGAGTGTCACAACATGGTTTTGACTTACACCAAGTAACCAAGATTTGCCTCTTTATTTAGTGTATGTTTCAAATGTGGTTTGTTCTTTGCCACCACAACCCATGTAAATTTAACTGATTGCCTTCCCAGTTCCCTTTGCTTTCTTATTGATGCATTGTTCCTATTTCTTCTCTCTGGCATGCATTCAGTCTGCTTTGAATGATCCCAAAGAGAGAGAGAAGCTCAGGAAAATATTGTGTGTTAGGAAAAAATCAGAGACTTTATTGTAGTGGGTATTTCTGTTCAAATGTACAGATCTCTTTGATCACATTTGGCAAGGTTTTGGTAGCTGGGGGGCTATAGGGGTGGCTTCTGTGAGAAAGTGCTAGAAGCTTCCCCTAATGCCCAATGGAACCAATGTCAGCCAGCTCCAAGACGGACTCATTGCTGACCAAGGCTGAGCGCAGCAGTGACAGTGGTAGCACATTTGGGATAACATATTTAAGAAGAGGGGGGAAAATCTGCACAACAAAATTGCAGAATTAACAAGGGAGAAATACTATGATGCAGGACTCTCCTATGTACTAGAAGCATTGAAAAAAAACTTAATTCAATACATGTGGAAAAAAGTCAGATGAGAAATAGTTTGAGAAGGAAAAGAGGTGGAATTATGTTCTTGAGAAAACTAAAAAAACCTCCCTTCTTATGTCTTTTTAAACTAAGCAGAAAAAAAACCCAACAAAAACAATACATTAAAAACCACAAATTCTGTAGAAAATGATCCTACAGTGCCAGAGAACTGAAATAAATGAGACATTGGAAACCGACAGTTTTTCCTGACTTCTGTGACTCTGACTCTTATAATGGTTGATAGGCATTTATTTCCAAGTATTTTTTTTCTGCATGATGCTTCTACATACCTAGTTCAACCTGCTTTTACAATGTGCTTAATTTCCTCACTTTGTACTGAATAATTTAAAGGGAAATGCAAACTAAAACATTTGCCAAAATTTCATCCCATTCTGCTGTAAACACTGCAAAGAGAGAAATCCAGGAGAGAAGTGCTGGAATGACATAAAATACCATGAAGGACTTGACTTCTCAGAACGACTTCTCTGAAAATATGGTAATGTATGACAGAGTATATTACTGTAAGTGCCTTATCTGTGCTTGAAGAAAAAGGTCACAATAAGCATATTAAAAATTTAGACAAAACTATTTTCTTTGCCAGGCAAATTCATCACAACTGAAAGATAATGTCTGCAGATGGGCAAGGAATTGAAAAAAAAGTGAACTAGAAGCCTGCTGAGAGTTATAACTGTAAATAACAAGTTTCTACTTGATCACTGTCATTTATCAGACTTCAAGTGTAAAGTGTGAAAACAGGGAATATGACCTTCAGAGGAAGCCAGATTGAGGATTATTCATCTGATAAGACCTTCAGGATGTGATTAGTCAAACACCAAAATAAATATATAGGTATAAAAAGTGCAGCCCATTCCAGAGTGGCTTGGTAGCGATAAAGGAGGCTGTATTTTGTTAGGTTCCTTTGCCCTACTCCCTCATGACTCTGACTCCTTTGCTTCACTTGACTGGCTCCCCATGATAATGATCCATAGCTTGGCATTTCTGGTCATCTCAGCTCTTCCGCTTTGATGCCCATCAGTCGATCATCATGTAAACTGACTGATCTCATTCAACATCTCTGGAGAAAAGTCATCCTTGTGGTCCCAGGGCCATTTGTCCCATTCAGTGCTGACTGGATACTTTCCTGCACTGGGTCTGGTAATACTTTTTATTCAGCCAGGCACAGGAGTGCGATGTTACATATCTATAATTTGGGACAAGAAGATTCTGTTGGTCCCCAGTTTCATGGACTTTACTGCCCACTATCTGGGATGAGTAGCAGTTGGCATGTTCCGTGGAGCTCCAGTATTGCCTCAACGGGAATGTGCCTTCCTCTGCGTCTCTTCCCTTCCCTCCTCCTCCTCTCTCCAGAAAATCTGTCACCCATGCAATAAAAGCTGTTGTGACCGCATGACTTCTGAAAGTTTCTGCCTTGTGGAAGCTTAGAGTGATCTGGGTTTACGACACAATAAATATTTATTTCATTGAACCTGCATAGTTTAGGGAGTTTTCAAGCATGCTGGATTTCACAGTGATGTGTGGATTTGCTTGTCAAATCAGACCAAAGCCACGGGCTGTGGACATAATCTTCAAATCTAAGTGCAGTAGGTTGCCAAGGTGTACAAGCCATTTCCATAAAATCCTGGGTTAAAGATCTGGGGTTTAACTGCACGTTGTTAAGCTGCTGGTTGTTTCTTTATTTTTAATATAAAAAATAACCAAATAGTATCTGTACATTTTTTTTCCCTAAAATCTTACCTCTGAAACATCTCAAAACCAGTGAAGTAAATGTGTGCAGCACAGATTTCCAAGCTTCCCTCCTTTCCATTTACATTGGAAGAAAACAAAACACTCCAGCAATTTTTGCCTCAGTGTGCCAGGGTACATATCATCTCAGTAGAAGCTGCAAGCAACCTACAGGCTCTGGTATTTTGGCTCCCCCACCCAAAGAAAATCAGAAAACATTACTGTGAAAATAAATTGAATTCTTTTGGAGAAGTGAGAGTCTGTGGCAACAAATCTCGCTATTAAAAGCAACAAGAGAAGCCACCATCACTCACTGATTCCCAGTGCTCCAGTTAAGCCTCCTGATTTTACCTACTTTCTGCATTACTCCCGATTAAATGCTTAAATCTTTGTACCAGACAACAGAAAGATAATCTGCATGATGCCTCTGTAGCTAAGACCTGTCTCTTGGGGATCTCACTGGGTCAGTGTCCTGAAGGAAGGTTCACATGAACTTTGTGAAAAGAGAGATCAATTTTCAGCTGAAGAACAGAAGGCAAATACAGATTTATGTTCCTCAGTAAAGAAAAAAATTTCCTCTTTTCATAGCTAGGAGACTTGACTATAAATCAACTACATAAATTACTAGTTTTAAGCCTTAGTTATACTCTAAATCAAAGGAACACTTGACATGTTTATTTCCTTAATAGATACTAAGAGCATTTATTTTTAAAATGGTTATATTCATTTTTTTCAGGCTAAATCTAGAGTGGCAAATCCACAGAAAACCTAGCTCCAGTTCTGTTCGAAGTGCAAGGGGAAACTTCTCTATCCATGCTCAAAATACTTTCAGTATTTTGTGTACACTTTTCTTTGGCAGCTGCCATAAAATTGTTATTACATTTTGACCTCTGAGGAGCTTTCACTACCTGGAAATTTTTGAACATAGAGAGGGGCTAAAAAAGACTTCATAAAACTGATTATATACTGGGTTAGCTTTATTGTTTGTATTTTATCACCAAAGTCTTGAAGAGTGGCTTCTCCTGTAGAACAGGTTAAAAGTTTGACCAGAGTCTTTTTTGGCAGTGCCAAGTGACAGGACAAGGGGCAACGGGCACAAACTGCGACACAGGAATTTCCATCTGAAAATGAGGAAAAACTTGTTTACTTTGGGGGTGGCAGAGCACTGGAACAGGCTGCCCAGAGAGGCTGTGGGGTCTCCTTCTCTGGAGACATTCAAAACCTGCCTGGATGTGACTCTGTGCAGCCTGCTCTGGGTGAGCCTGCTTTAGCAGGGGGTTGGACTAGATGATCTCCAGAGGTCCCTTCCAATGCCAACCGTTCTGTGATTCTGTGATTCCAGATGTATGAATGAAAAAAGTCTGTTGTATTTTGGGGATTGTTTGCTGGTTTTAGAGGTTAATAAACTGATCAAATTCATCTAGTGCATGTTTTTATTACAAAAATAATGATTTAATTTTTTTATTACAATTTTTTTTTATTACAAAAATTTATTTTTATTACAAAAATAATGTATAAATCTACATTTTTATTTGTGCTTTTCCCAAGAAGACGTCTTATTGCTTTGGTATTTCCATTTGTTTTACTAAGAAATATCAGAGCTTGCAGGTTGCTTTCAGCTTCTACTGAGATGTCATATACCCTGATGCACTAGGGCAAAAATTGCTGGATTGTTTGTTTTCTTCTAATGTAAATGGAAAGGAAGAAAGCTTGGAAAACAATGCTGTGCTCAAGATGGGTCAGTTCAGTTTGGTAGGACCAGCTTTCAAATAACAACCAATGACTCTTGAATTGTTTCTTTTAAAAAAAAGTTCTGCTGCTTCATTTCCTCACCACACTTGCTAGGGACTGTTTAGCTATGCTTATGGCAGTGCATAGCTCTTCCTCCTCTTTCTTGCCAACTTAGGCTGCTATGCAGAAATATCTTCCTTTCATGAGGGATGGGAATGGACCATCCCTGCTGTTCCCTGCCAGCCCAAACCTTCTTTGGTCACTGGCCCTGGGAGAAGACAGGCACTACTTTGACATCACACTCCTGGTTATCGGAAAGGCCATACAAATATTGATCTGTTGGGTGGAGGTACAGCCTCATGGAGTCTGCGGAGAGGAAGAAGAAGAGGAATAACCATCTCCTGAAGCCTGTGGGGGAGTGAACAGAGGGGAGCAGCCCCAAAGCAGAGCTCAGCGTAGAATGAAAGTGTAGCTGCAGGACAGCTGTGTCCAACAATGAATAATCAGTCACGCACACCAAGCAACGGTGCTTCTAGTTGGGCTTTTCGAAAGGTCTTCAGTGATTAAAGACCATAACTGCCATCTGACTTCCAGTGGGCCTTAAACACTTTCCAGAATCTACCCCGTAACACATCAAGCTAACAGTTGATGTTCTTTGTATTTCACTCTTCTTTAGCCTTGTTATTTTTTTCATTTGGCTGCCTTGGAAACCTACTCTCAGTTTCCATGGAGCAGTGCACTGCAGTGTATATATGTTATTATGGCTTTACCTTTGTATTTGCTGATCCTACAGCATGGCAATGGTCATTCTCAAATCTCTGAGCAGCAGAAAGACAGCCCTATGGTGGGAAAAGGATGTAAACCATAGAAATGTTTGCATGCCAGTGAAAGCACTCTCCTCCCACTGTTGTTTTGTGTCATCCAGCTCCACACCGATGTCGTATTTGTGTCCATGAGTTTCTGAGCAGTGTTAGGAATCACACTGGCATCAGCAGATGACCATGGTTCATACTGGTAATGGCACTTGCACTAATACAATGTCAAGGCCCAGACTCCGACCTAGGCTCAGAGACATCAGCTGTCACAAAGCTGAGCATTCTGTGCACAGAATTAGCAACTGAAAGTGGGCACATGGCACTAAAAATACAGTCTCAGCCCAGGGTAGATCACACCTGTTAATTGTACCAGCTCTATAATTGACTGTATTAACTAATCAAGAAATAAAATGGGAAACTTTGCATAGGCTGGCATCAGTATAATGAACAAAATTACAGGACCTCAGCTCTGCTCAGTGGTCCAAAACAAAAACTGTTCCCACTTTAAATAATATCAGGGAACAGGATTTGCTCTGGGTGAACACAGAGACAAAGGCACCTGTAGGGCCCAAGCCTATTGAATAATAGTGAGAAGAGAGTGCCACTGGTGGCTGGTGGAAGCAAGGCCAGGCTTAGCTTTTTCTAACACATAAAGGCATAAAATGTTACTTAAATATTTTTTGTTTGCAGGCTGAAAACTACCAAGCTGATTTTAGTGGATGAATTCAACTGTTAGTTCTAATCAGCCACTCTCCAGAAGAGCAGTCACCACTGTTCAAAAGTAATCACCATGAAATGTGAAAGGTAAAAGAGTATTTTAATCCAATTAGTACAGCAGTGTCGTAGTACTTGAAACAACAGCACCTTTTAAACACCCATGAGTACAGAGCTTTAGAGGTGACTAATTGCCTTCAGTAGTCTCCTGCCATGTTGATACGTACAGCCATGGTGGACCATAGAATGATAGGATTTTATTTGCTTACTGGTGACTTTGAGTATGGAAAGGAAGCTTGTGAGCAGCCTCTGAGTGGTCAGAGTGGAGAACTCTTTATAGCTGTAAAAACAAACTACTGAGAGAAATGCTTCCAGGAAATACTAGTAAACTTTAGCGACTGAGGGTTATGTTCAGCACTACCACACTACTGCACAGTAGATATGCGTCAAACCAGCTGGAATAAGTATGTCCCTAAGCAGCATATCACTTCTTATTTCTCCTTGATGAGGTGAAGATAATGGTCTTAACTTCAAAAGTATTCTTTGTCATGTCTAGAAGTCTCACAAATAAAAGGAAAATTCAATTGAAACTCTCCCTTCCATGAGACAGGGGGACACATCCAGAGTAATTTCAGAATTTTGGGTGTCTTGGGTTTTGTTTGGTCATTTGAGGTTTTTTTCACAACTTTCTGTTCTTCTCATCTACCTTCTCACTGTGACTCACAGAAATGTCACTATATTTTAAACAAACAAAAATTCCTAGAATCTGTGGTCTGAGATAAATGCATTTATTTCTATTTAATTCCCTTTTGGAATTCCCTGTTGGTAATGGGTTCTATTTGCATCTAGTCCCTGTTTACACAGAGAGGAAACACAGCCTGTTCAGTAACCTGTACAACTATAATTCAGAATCTGAACATGTTCTGATCTACAGTTTGGATGGGTAGTGCAGTTCCTGCTTCTCATTAATATCTTGTTGATTTTCCTGAATTCAACGTAACAGTGAATGCTTACCCTTTGAAGGGGAGATATCCTACCTTTAGTGAACTGAGGTTCAGGTCATGTCTGAGTTGCTTGTATTGCTGCAGAATTGCTGGGGTTGCCAGGGAACTCTGGAGATCATCTACTCCAACCTTCCTTCTCAAAGCAAGGTTAGCTAGACCACATTGTTCAAAGCCAGGTACAGTCAGGTTTTAAATAGCTCCAAGGCTGGAGACTCCACAATCTCTTTGGAAAACCTTCTGCAGTGTTTGGCCTATCTCACAGTGAAAAAATCTTTTTCTTATGTTTAAATTGAATTTTCTGACTTTTAGATTTTGCCCATTTCCCTGGACACCATTGAGAAGAGTCTGGCTCTATCTTCTTTACTCCCACTGATCAGGAATTTATACATGTGGACAAGATCCCCCCTGAGCCTTCTCCAGACTGAATAGTCGCAGCTCTCTCAGCTTCTCCTTGTATGAGAGGTGCTCTAATCCCTAAACCACCTTCATGGCCTTTGGCAGGACTTGCTCCAGCACACCCACGACCCTCTTGTACTGAGAAGATCCCAGCACTGGACCCAGGTATCCAGAAGTGGTCACACCAGCAGACTGGAAGGATCACCTCCCTTGATTTGCTGGCAGTGTTCTTGCTATTGCTGTCACTTATCAGAAGCCTGTGTGAGAAGAATGAGGTTTTCTTCCCTATCAAATTATTTTATGGCCATTGAGCAGCTATTGTAATCAGATATAATAGGGCTGCAAACTCCAGTACAAAATTGGTCTCAGTGAACTTCCATCTTGTCTGACAGCAAAAGAAAAATACATATACTTCATATTCGTACTTCATTTGAAGCAGTTACACACCATTTCTTCTACTTAGTGCTCTTAATTTCTCATCTATTCCCACATAAAATTGACAATGTATTTAGCACCAGGTCCATAAAGAAAGAAGTTTATATATGCATTGAAGTGCTTTTCATTTAAACTAGAAAGTTCTTATTTCTTTGATGAATTGGAAAGTGGTTTTACACCAGAAAAAAATTCACAAGCTGATAATTTTTAAGCACTGAAAATAAAAATTAAACCGTTTAAACAGAGTAGTGGCATTAAATGTTCTGACATTGATTAAGAGGAAATGGTTGGGGTTCTTTGAAAACAATGACTACAGGTTGCAGAACTCTAGTAAATGGAAAATTTATTCACAGAAAGTCATGAAACTAAAAGGTTATGATGCTGTGAATTATCTTAATTTTTCAATATGATGTTTTTTAAAATGTGAGAGAGGTAGGTTTAGGTGTTGTAGATGAGTATTGCAGAGAATGAACACAAAGTCACTAGTGGTTTCAGTAAGAAATAATCACATTAGAAACAGGTATAGCACTTTAAAGCCATATTCTATCACATTTTTCAGTGTATTCCTGTCCTGAGGAAATTCTTGCAGGGAGAGGTGCAGTGTGCAATAGGGCTTGCATGGTTTCTATATTTGTTAGCTCTGATGAGCAACTCATAGTGGTGGCAGTGATGTCTGATATGCCAGAACCAATACATGGGAAGCAGTCTAGGGTAGAAGGGCAACTCCAATGAGAATTTGCTGAAAGGCCAGGTACTGAATAGAATCAATGTCTCTCCCAATAGGCATGTTTTATTTTCACAGGAAAAGTTTTCCTTGGAAAATTTTGATTGCACAGTGATTTGCTAGCAACAAAACTTTGGCCTCATGGGGCAAAGCAGCAGTTAAGGACAAAAGGGTGAGTACTAAGTTCAAACATGTCACAAAAGTATTATACCTTTATTATTAAAAATGCTTGGAAAATATATTGCAGGTAAACTTACAAGACCCAGCTGACATCTGAGAGGTATTCATTATTATCTTTGCCCGAAAATAAAGAACTGAAATAAAAAAGCCTGCTGTTTTACACCATCTGCTGGATTTCCTCCAAAACCATAGGAAAAAGGAATTCATTGAAGGGGTGGTGAAGCATTGGAACAGCCTGTCCAGGGAGGTGGTGGAATCACCATCCCTGGAAGTATCTAAAAAACACATAGATGTGGCGATTAGGGACATGGTTTAGTGATGGACTTGGCAGTTCTGGGTTAACTTGAGTTGAACTTGATGATCTCAAAGGTCTTTTCATTCTAAGTCATTCTATGATTCTATCTCTTTCCCTTCAAGGGAATGTTTTAGAATCATACACTCAGACAGAATCATAGAATGGTTTGGGTTGGAAGGGACCTTTAAAACTCATCTAGTCCAACTCCCCCTGCCATAGGCAGGAATGTCTTCCACTAAACCAGGTTGCTCAAAGCCCCATCCAACCTGGTCTTGAACACTTCCAGGGATGGGACACCCACAGCTTCTCCGGGCAACCTGTTCCAGTATCTCACTCCCCTCATAGTAAAGAATTTCTCCCTTTTATCTAATATAAAACTACCCTCTTACATTTTAAAACCATTATCCCTTGTCCTGTTACTACAGCCCCTGCTTAAAAGTCTCTTTCCAGCTTGTAGGCCCCCTTTAGGTACTGGAAAGCTGCTAGAAGATCTCCCCAAAGCCTTCTCCAGGCTAAACAACCCCAACTCTCTTGGTCTTCCTTCACAGGAGAGGTGTTCCGTCCCTCTGATCATTTTCTTAGCCCTCCTCTGGACCAGCTATAAAAGGTCCATGTCTTCCTTCTGCTGGAGGCCCCAGAGCTGGATGGGCTAGCCATGTTTTTTTCCATAGCCATAATCTGTAACCTTCAGCAGACTGCATTATTCAAATAGTGGTTGCCAAATACCTGCAATTTGTTAAACAACAAAATGGGTACTACAGCATTAAAAAGATGATTCTGCTTCTTCCAATTCCACTGCAAATTCTGACAGTAAAATTTAAAGTATGGCAAAAACTATTGTAAAATATTGCTGTTAGGGTGAAAAAGTCATAGTCTGACAATAAAACTTTGTGATCCACAATCAGAAGAAACCTTTGTTTTGGCAGACCTAAACACTCTGACAGCAATATAATTTCTGCATGTGTTGCTTGGCTTTGATGGGGTCGGGCTGTCACAGGCGATCAGGAGCTGCTATGTATGCTCTCTGTTCTGCCCAAAGGGAAAGGCAAGACAACATTTTTATTAATATTTGGAGCGGATAGCCTGGTTTAGCCTTTACTTTACTTTACTTTAGCTTACTCCAAGTGGTATTTGGACTGATGCATTTTGGCTTGCCTGTTGACTACTGATTTACGCTAAGCAAAACTTATTAAATGATGATTAATTTAATAAGGTAGGTCCCTATCTGTGCCTGTAACTGCTTGTGCCTATAAGTGCTTGAGCCCAGCATTCAGCTGCCTCTGCCTTTTTCAGAAATATTGATCAAGTCCAGCACAAACCAGTTCTTCAATGTTCCCTAATCTCCCTCAACTCTGATACCTTCACCCTCCCCACTTGCCCACTTGGCAAATGGACAGCTTCACGACCTGGTTCAGGTGAAGGCTGCAGCATGGAATCCCTTGGCAGAGGCAAAGGAAGCAGGCAGCAAGGCAATGCTGTCTGTGGGCTTTTGTGGCTAGTCACAAGGAAGGCAATGGACAAGTGGCACACAAAGCTCACTTGCTGCATTAATGGATCCTACTCATGTTATTTGGATGTCTCTCTCCTGCTGATTCCCTGACTGCTAAGCGTAACTCAGTATTGCCCCCAGAAATGCTGTAGAGGGGTACCTGCTTCTTTTTTCACTGTTGCAGGCTCCTTTGCCAAAATGATACCTGTGCTAGAATGTAACCAAGAAGTCAGAGCAGCCTCTGACCCGTTGTCCTACAAACTGGCCTTACTGGATGTATATGCATCTGTGCCCCCAGCAAAGCAATGGTATATGGTGCCTATTATCAGGAGCTCAACAATCTGTTGGCCACATATGCTGGGAGCAGTTGACATCTCCAACTCTTTAAACTTAAAGTTTTTACAGATTCACAGGCTCTTTATTCTGACATTTCATAGTTTGAGGCTGGTGCTACTCAACTTATTTCAGCTTTTCCTCGTTTTACTGTTACCTTCCTCTCTGCATCTTTGCAAAGACTTTTACTTAAGCTTTTCCTAACTACTTCTGTTTTCCTTAGAGTCTTAAGTCACACACACCTAATTCTCCTTTTTTGGAAGAGGAAAAGTATTCCAGTTAGCTTACTTATTGGTCACTTTTTTGTGACAACCACAAGCTGCCTGCAGCATCAGCTGAACTGGAGCAACCCCTGTGTTGTCCAGTCAACAGAGCACTCTCCAGTGGGAAATGACAATTGGAAAGTCCCAGATTTAGCCTCAGACTGTTTTGCTCAGTCATCTGACTGGAGGAAGTAGGTGAAACAGTTCCTCAAATGATAGGTGAGATTCAAGAAGTCTCACTATATTCTTGCTATTCATTTCAATCTACTTAATAATACAGGCAGTATACCAGTCACTCCAACCTTGTGCTCAGTGTTTGGGGGAAAGCGTGTGCACAGCAGTACCCCTACACTGAACCTAGCACATAGGAGAAGGAGTCACTGCAGTAGAGCAAACAAAATGCAAACAGTTGTAAGTCTTGTGCTTGTAATTTAGTGAGAGCACAAACCTCTGAAGGGGAGGGCTGGCGCAAAAACAGCCCTCCTTTTTCTAAAGTGAATTATTAATGGTTATATATTTAGATTCATGCTCCTGTATGTGACAGAATTGATGGGACAGACTTTAAGATGCATCCTCAGCTGACATTCCTTGTTAGAGGCACCAAGTCAAATAAGCTTCCATCAGTTTTTGGCCTACCATATGTCCCAGCATAGAGGTCTCAAATCCCATTGGCTTTTTTGGAACCAGAGATTTTCATGGGTCCTCAGGGCTCACATTGCCTTACGTCATCAGGCTAGACTGAAATATATTTTTTTTCTTGATACTTATCCCAAATTTCCCAAGCAGCACAGACAGGAATTTAAACTACTCAAGTGCTTACCCAGAATATTAACTGTGGTTCCAGATGATTCTTTACTAGGTTTAGCATCAATTAAAGTGAATCTACAAGTGGATTTTGTAACTCCGGGTTAGCACAGGCTGCTAGCAGGTGAATTTCTAAACTCTTGAAGGATGGCCCTTGCCCCTAATACCCAGCAGAAGGGCTCTACTGGTTTTTCTATATCTGTTTACTCTGCTTTCAGAGAATTATCTACAGTGACTCCTAACTGGCAATATCGCATTTGAAGCTTATCATCATCTGTTTGTGTATAAAGTTAGGACTGTGTTTTCCTCATGTGCATGACTTTGCATTTATTAAATTGAAATTTCATCAGCTGCTTTATGTCCCAATCACTCAATATCACAAGAGCCTTCTGCAACTCTTTGCAGTCAATTTAGTTTTGACAAGTTTGAATAATTTTATATCATTAGCAAACTTTGTTATCTTATGCATCTCCCCACTTTCCATATTTTTCATGAGGATGCTGAAAAACAGCAATATAAGAGCAATTCTCCCTATGGTAATTCCTCTCTGTTGTGAGAATGGAACAATTATTTCTAGCTTTTGCTTCCTACCTTTAACTGTTGATAATTCTTACTATCTGTGACAAAAATCTCCCTCTTATCTCTCTATAGTTTAGGTTGTGTAATATAGTTTCATGGATGTCCTCCAAACTGTTTCAGAGTTTTGACTACTTTCTTTCCCCTGAACCACCCTCATACTTTCAGACTTCTTCAAAGAACTCTAACAGATGTATAAGACACAACTCTCCTCCACAGTCTTCTACTAATGCATGACCTACACACCACATTATTTTTATCTTTATTACTGAGTCAACTACTGTGTTTACCTTCCTTTTATTTTTGTAACACAACTCATGTTTTGGTCACAGGCACCACGCTTGTGATGATACAAGCAATAAAGGGCTTTAGTCATTTGCAGCTTTCTAAGCATAGAGCAGATAGTGGTGCATCTATACCAGCCAGCAGGTATAATCCTGACCACAGTAGCTGGGCATTGGCCTGAAACAATTTCACTGTAGCTGATGATATCTATAAATAGAAAGCAGGATTCATTCGGACTTAGATTTCATCTAGTTTGAAACAACATGTTTCTGTTGTGCTTTTGATTAAAGCTGTCCTACAAGCTTGTGCTCGCACAGCTGATGAGAAGTAACACAGAACACAGCTCTCTACAGCAAGATTTGAGGAGGTCACAGGAGCTCTGGGAGCTCTTATAACCTTATGTGTTATGTGTGTGCCAGGTGCCAGCTAAAAGATTTTGTGGTGTGGGTCACAAGCAGGGTATGCATCAAGCCATGCAGTGCTGAGTTATAATGCTTGTGTGACCATGAAGTATCTGTCCCAAAAGCAGAGCTGCTAACAAACAGGTGAGGAAATGAGCATGTGCTGAAACAGCTACTTTTGACAAAACAGAAGTACTGAAGTAAGAAAAAAAGATCCCATTTTAAAGCTTGTGACAATGTTACTGGTGCTACTTCTGGTAAGCTCAATTATACGTTTGATTTTACTCCTTTTTGTGGCTGTATTTTCACAGCCTTCTCTGTGAGATCTGTGAAGATCCCTTTTAATACTTTTACTGTTTTTAAGTCTTTTACTGTTTTTACAGTGTCTCCTCTGAAGTTTCCTTTTGCTTCTGAATTTTACCCACCATGATTTCACTAAGAAAAAAAAAAGTTTTGACAAGGATCTCCATCAGTGTCCTAGCCTAAAACCTGCTCTCGGGCTTGGATTCACTGATCAATGCATTATTCACCTTTCCTTGAAATAGCCTATAAATCAGCCTGCAATATGGATCACATGCAACCAAAGTAAGTAGTGTAATGAGATTATCCATAGTCTTAAAACCTGAAGTAAAACAATTCAAAGAATAAGGTTTCCAGGTCTGATGCACAGTTTGACAGATCTGACGCAGTGCTGGATAACTGTGGTTGGCCAATATGTCTTCTGCTAATGCTTTTCCTCCTTAACTGGTTGATTGCAGAAGCATTTTTGGCCTGGATAGCCAAACAGCTGTAAATCCAATGTCTATCATTGCTTCACTTGTTCTACTTTGTAATCAGGAGTCTTTGTTGTGCTGGAATTCAGCCTTTCAAATACCCATAGAGTAAAACAAGCCTGGCCAAGGTGTGTTTGGACCATGAGGAAAAGAGTTCTACAAGTCTAAGCATTGCTGTTATTTTTGAACTGGTTTATGAATTAAAATGTAGAAAATTGGCCACCTCCAAGCTGCTGTTTTCAAGGTCAGGTTTCCCAAAATAAAAAAAGACTCAATATATTGGATTTGTCTACTTGAGAAGAAATTTTTTTAGTCATCTATACAAACAAGGTTTCCATCTGTTCCTATTGTAATATAGATGTGTCTGTCATACACCTGTCACACACATTGTGCATGTACTCCAAAAAGCCCAAGGATAAATTTACCAACAGAGCCAAAGTAGCTCCCAGTTGTACCATGCTTTCCTAATTACACAATAGGGAACTCTAATGCTCCTTTTCATCATCATCCCTTGAACCAGTAGTATATTTGTGTAATGTTCTAAAAACTGCTAGAGTGGTTAGATAAACCTGTGGTTACCCTTACATCCCTAACCATCCCAAGGCCAATCATTTCTCACCTACAGGAGCAGGAACACTGCTTCAAACCAGGGAGCCACTGAGTCCAGTTCTAACCTGCTTCTATCAAAGGCAGGCACAAGGCAGTGGCATGTGTATTTGCACAGTGGCTTCACAGGGCTTGTGACTTTTTTGTGGTGGGAAGGAGATCTTTGATCGCTTAGGCACTGAGAATACCAGGCTGCTTCTCCTTTAGCCCCTCCAGGTCTTTTTCACTTACATTTCACTGACATTTTCACGTATACCGTTCCCATCCAAGGTCCTGCTGGGTCATGGTACCACTTTTGTCAAACTCCTCTTCGCCTGCCTAAGTAAATCTTTCATACCACCAGCAGGAGGAAGCTTGGCTGGTGGATACTGGGGAAAGCCCTGGCAGCTGTGGTCATAATTCTATTCCTTCATCTGTTATGTTACCAGGCAGGACACAGTGGGCAACATCCACAAACTGCTTGGATGGCTTCAAGGAACAGTGGGTACTGTCAGGGCTACTCTCACTGCCCCCCTCCAGCTCTCAATCCCTACTATATTGTGATTATTATTATTGGTTTTGTTGTTGTTGTTATTCATTAGTCTCTTACACTCCTCCTTTTCCCATCATTTATCTCTTATAAAAACTTGGGTTTTCCTTTGTCCCTTTTCTTTTCTTTTTGGCGATGAAAGGCAGAATGAGAGTACTTTTTTGTTGTTGTTGTTAGTACCAGGCAGCAGGGACAGAACCAGTGGGAAGAGCAGCCATCAGCTGGTACCAGGGGAGCAGGGTGAGTGTATTTTTTACTGGCCCTAATACTCTCCCATTTGCTAAGTAACAGTCCCGGGATTTGACCCTAACACAGTTTATCTATGTAGTCTACCCCGCAATGGATCTTCAAAGTGTTTATCCAGTCTCTTTATCCAGTCTCTCTTTTAACGTATCTCTGCTTGTAATGTTCCTCATAAAGCAATTTATTTTAAACCTGTTCATGTTGTAATGTATAGTGATCTTAAATCACTTAAAAATGAAGAGATGTCTATTTTAAATCACAGAATTAAAGGGGACACAGTTATATTAGTAAAAAAAGACTACAAATATGCAATTTGTGTTTATAGCGAATGTAAGTAATTGTAAAGGATATGCACAGTTTTTCTTTAGTTTTTAGCAGGGAGATGACATAAAGTGTGTCTGCTTATAAATATGTATCAACCATAATACAAGCTCTTCTGCATAGGAAATTTTATTTAATTCTGTGTTAGGAGACAGCTTGCATCTGTAATTATATTACCATTTGCTATTGCATAAAACTCCACTCCTTACTAATTACACTTAACAAATAGAGTGCTTAACATTAATTATACTGGGAGATCTACAAAGCAAACCCCTTTTTTCTACCCTGTTGGTAGACTGTATTCTAATAGTAAAGAAAAATCATTTAGTATCTAAGTCATACTGCAAAGCAAACCCTTTAATGTGGATTAGATGCCATATGTACGTCTTCTAGTTTTCAGATTCAGTCAAACATAAAGTGTATTTCCTGACACTTGTTTTCAGCCCTGTTTGTAAGGTAATGTTGTTTTCTTTGCCATTGTAGGTCTGTTGTACAGAAGTACATTGTGACCTAAATACTGCAAAAGAGGACCATGGCTAGTTTTTGATTTATGACATGTATAATTCAAGTTATGAATAAACATCTTACTTTTTCTCTGATCTTGATCATGATAATATTGATAGAATCAAGTACTCAAGGAAAACATTATGTTGTTTATTGAGACGTTTATTCAGAAATATGTTACTTCACCTTTCACTCTGTAGGATAACTATCTGAATTTATTAAGAATAATATACACAAATTTTCTCAATGCGTCAACAAGTCCCAATTTTTGAAAGAGCAAATATCATCCATAACATGAATAATTAGAGTACATTGAGTATTTTTCTAAAACTGTAATATTTATGGTTTTTTTCAATTTCACAACTTATTTCACTGTAAAAG
This sequence comes from Falco rusticolus, assembly GCF_015220075.1. Classification (NCBI taxonomy): domain Eukaryota; kingdom Metazoa; phylum Chordata; class Aves; order Falconiformes; family Falconidae; genus Falco; species Falco rusticolus. Next base: position 65,815,239 of record NC_051191.1, read on the forward strand.
CAGTACTGGAAATAATTTCTTCTCATGCTGCAAGGTCTGCTTAACTCTCCAAAGCCTATCATTTTTTGCAAATGTTGAAGTCATGAGGGCAATTCTGGTTTTGACTTCTGCTAAAGATTTTCCACTTATCTGGTGGTTACTCTGAGATATCTGAGATATCTGAATGAGATCACTCATTCAGCTGTGGCTGATTGTGTAAACTAACTTTTTAGTTCCTGCACTGCCCTCCATTCTATAGTTACAGCACTGCCCATTCCTGTTGCTGGATCCTTATTTGAGCAGGACACAATTTTTTTTCTGTTGCCGTGTCAGAAGTTGTTACCTTGGCAATATTACAATCAGTCCAAGACCATCTCTGAGAAAAGTATTTTGCCTAGGGTAAGGCCAGATGCTCCAATAAATTATAGCCTCCTTTCCCATTCTGTCCTCCAGCCAACTTCATTCTTCTTCCTAACTGATTATTCAAGGCCATGTAGCTACCATGAGTCCAACAAGACATCCTGTCCCTGGATTGTGGCTCGTTGGGATTAAGTCCCACTGACTCTCTTTTGGCAGAATCTGACGCAACTACTACAAGTTTGTATACTGATTGACATGGTCTCCTGCTCTGGTACAGAGAAATTCTGGCTAATTCTGGCAACATGAGAATAAAAAGTTTGATTGAAACATTTCAAAAGACTCTGAGCTCCATTTCACTAGCAACTGCAGAGGCAATTAATTTCTTCAAAAATCATTCTCATACTCAGGGACAGGTCAATGTTTTTAGACTGTCACAGGGTTTTAAACTTGCTTCGTGCTGTGAGGACTTAAACTTTGTGATGTTTTATTCTGTTCTTTGTCTCAGAGTAATTCAGGGTCTCTTCTGCTCAACATTAACCATTAAGCTATGGATGAGTAGGGATGAGGAGTGTGCTAAAAAGAATGGAAGTCTTGTGGAGTTGAATGACAATAGGTGAGAGAATTTATACTTATTCTTCAGGGGCATAAGTATAAGTCAGAAAGCCCTTTATAATTTTGTATATAGGTAAGGTATCCCTTCTCTAATGAGCCAGTCTCACGGTCCTTCTCCATGAAGGTTTTTTTTTTAAAACTTGCCATTATTGTATTTCTTAATTATATCTTTTTCAAATTTTGAGGTTTCTCTTGTTCCTTGTCTCTTCCTAGTGTCCTTTAACTGCAGAGGACAGCCCAGGGTTTATTACTGTTCTTTTAATGATGGTTTTCTGCTATGCACAATGGCTAGTCATGTTTAAAATATCATGTTAGGTGTTCAGGCAGTACAAATACTGTTATGTTTCTTAATCCTTGCAACAGTTCAGCTAACAGCATTTATTTTAAAAAGCATATGGTCATGGCTAACTCCAGAGAAAGTTAATTGATGGTGTTCCCACAGTCACACTTCATGAGGGCTGCATGAGATCTTTCCTTCTCACTTTAAGCTTTAGCTTAACCTTGTTAACTTACATTTTTTTCTTCTCCAGTTAGGATTTTGGTGGAATGGAGTCCTGCTTAGGATTTCAAGACAGACTGAAGTTCAGACAACCCACTGGCTCCAGCAAGCAACACTGTGGTCCAGCAGTTTGCAAGTACTTTCCCTGCCTGTTGAACAAGCTCTTTCTTTAAAGGAGGTCAAAAGATTGAACAGTCACTTAACTTTGTTTATGAAGTCATTTACTGTCTTCTCCAGCAGCTATGTGTCATTGTGTCCTCTTGGTCATGACTGGCATAGGATTTTTGTGGACATATTATTGTATGTAATGGAGGTGGCAGGAGAAGGGGGATACAAGTATTTCCCATTGTTGGATCTAGGTGGAGAAAATCTTCAGAGGAGTTCTGTAGGGGATCAAAGTCTCTCTCAACTTTGCCATTACACTCCTCAGAGAATAACATTGATGTGTGATGTAGGTCGTCTGTTTTGTACAGTGAAATGTGGTGAACACATCCTCTACACTCACCTCACTACAAAATACGATGTCCTTGCACTTGCACTAACCTCAGAGGAATTTGGTTTAAAAGTATAAATTGTGTTTAAGCTGAGCATCTGAGAGTACCTGAGAAACTGATGCTTCTGTTAACATCTTTGTTTTTCTGCTTTCTCACGTTTGACAGACTCAAAGCAGGCAGCACCCTTTAGCCAGTGTTCAGGTAGCTCTTCCCCTGGAATATTTATTACCTCTCAAAGATAAAACCCATAAACCCCTACAGATAATGAGCTCACAATGGGGCCATGTTGCCATTTTTGTTGCCTGGTTCAAAGGTTTTGTACACAGATCTAAACATGTTGTAGTCCACCAGATGTTGGAGGATGACTGTCTCTGGCATGTTCTTCTTGATTCTTCCCTCTTTTGCCATGAAACTGGTTACCTTCTTCAGAAAACTGTTATCTGGGGTGGAGTCTGGTAGGCAGCTTTTGTGACCTTGCGTATTTCCACACAAACTACCTCCTAATCCACACAAACTACCTCCTAATGTCACCTCACAGAGGACCTGCAAAAGTTTGATATCTCCTTATATCTCTCACTTTACTGTAGTAGGCATTAGCATTTCCCCTAAATATAGATTCAAGAGTCAGCACCCATCCTGACATTTTAGAGTAGATGCAGGGTGGTTTCCATAGAGTCCTCACAGCCCTGTTATCAAGAAATATTTCTTGGGATCTATAAACATTGTCTTATACCTGTTCATTAACAGAAAATATGTCATGTGATACAAAAAATACTTTGCCAATTCAATTCCACTTAATGCACACAAGTGTTTGTTACCAGTCCAGTACTCATCTCTGGCAGGTCACCAAACCATAGCCCTTCTGCAACATAGCTGGAACAAAGTCTGGATGTATGACAAGCTGGTTCACATCTTCTTCAGTATCACCTAGTTCACATTTGGGATCATCAAGCCGCAGTGTCACCTGAACTGCTGGTTAACAATGCACATCCCAGATTGCCCTGTCTCATCTGGCTCCTCTTCACTCCAATACCTGTTCTAACAAACCCCTTTCAGCTTTGCTGTTCCTGTTATTTCAGTTCCCTGGCAAGAAACGAGATGGGGCAGCAGGAAAGGGGTTGGGGATTTTTGCTAAGCATCTCTGATGTTGGCTGATTCTGAGGGATTAACCAGGCAAGAGCGAGAGGGAGAGCGGAGCCCCAAGCACTGCAAACTAGCACAGGAGTAGTGGTGAGGCCACTTTTCTGTGAAGGAGAGAAAAGGTTCTTCACAAGCTGATTTTCTAGAAAAGGGACCAAACTGATGAATAAGGTTCTGTTACCCTTCCCACTGTCACTGCTAATGAGATAGCATCTTTCTTTCTTGGATGTGCAGTCTTAAGAAAGCACACAGAAGTTAACGCTGTTTGTTTTCAAAGCTTTGCAGAAAAGTCTCAGCATAGCTTTTCATTTAAAGTCACGGCTGGTAAGGTTGCTGGCTGAGTGGCTGAGAAGCGTATGGAGAGGATTGCCTGGAGACATCCTCTAGTGAGATGTGACTGCAGTCAGTGGGAAGAGAGCAAGAGGCAAGCTGCAAACTGTGCCAGCTCCTGCTGGAAAAGAAAGGTATTTATCACAAAACACATCCAGCCTCCTAAAGACATATCTTTTGTCTATGGCAGAAATTATCCATAAGGCTTCAGTTCCATTTCAGCTAGGCAAGACAATGCATTGGCCGTGTACATTAGGGTCTGTGTAAATCCTAAATCTTTGTAGACTGTTTACTGGTTTATATGTTTTTCACTTATTATTTCACTTTTCAGCTCTGTCACTTGTGCTTCATCCAATCCTGAAAGCTGCTTGCTCTTCTGCAAATAATGACTCTATTTGAGACTTCAGCTCATTTAGCAATGTGTGATTAATTAGGTTATTAATTAGTTGGATGGTGTGATAGTTTTTGCAATACAATCATACATTTTTTAGCCATCGGGATTTTTAGAAGATTGAGCACAAAAACCTTCCCAATTACTGGTAGACATTGTTAGAAAAGCTTGGAAAGTATGCTTTTATGAAGCACCTTTATAAAGTATTTAGATACTTTTTCTTTTTCTTTTCTATTTTTTTACAGTGTTCTTTCTAGGCTGTTGTTTCCTTTTGCCACTTTTACCAATGCAATTTTTTTCATGTTTTTGACTGCTTCTTTGTATGAACTAATTTTCTTCTGTTGTTCACTCACTGTTCTGCTGATGTTTTTAAGGACCAACACACAGACAGTGAATTGTACAAATCCTCAATGTAACCCCATCAGTTGCCTTCAAATGTTTGACCTCAGGCACAAATGACTCCTCTGTCTTGGTGCTGGCTTTTTCCATTTCTTTAATGAGGATTTTGTCTAGTGACAAGCCCAAGTTTCCTAATCCTCTGCTTCTCTTTCTCTACTGTGACATATAGACTATGATGTTCTTTTATGGTTACTTAAAACAAAGCTATCTTTGTTTTCCCACTACCTGGGAAAAAATTTTGCTCAGATGTGGCATGAAATGTCCTCCATCATCAAAAGATTATCAAATTTTCCCTATAGTTTTAATTTGACATCACTTGTTTTCCAGGCATTTCTGGATGTAGGTTTCTGCTTAATGTTGGTTTGAATACACACATGAATAATCCTAGGGCTGCATTCAGTTGCCTAAACATAGTGCCACTGGCATCATCCTTGAGTAACCAAGTTACGTGCACATGGTTGGGAAACCCAGCAGATAAGTCATCCCAGATAGAATATTACCACAGGTGTAAAGAAAGTAGCATAGTTTATAAGTAAATAGAAATGTTAAAGAAAAAGGAGACAAAACATGGGACTTTTACAGTATTTAAAACATAAACTCTCTCTATGAAAACCACTTAATAACACAAAAATGTAAATAAGAGAGAGCTGGAGCTGGAAAAATAACTTTAGTTACAATATGGAAACTGATCTCTTCGTAAGTTTTACTTTCATCAATTATGTCATCACTGATAAGAACAAACATTTTTAAACCAAAAAAGAATTTTTCAGAGAAGTTATTACTTGACCTGATAGCTGTCTTTTTAAAGAGCCATAAGTATACCCTAAGAAATTTAGATCTGTTCCATGACAGTACTCACTAGCATCTAGCATCTGGTTTTGCTGGTCATAATAGTTTCATTCATTCTACAGAAGCCAGTTCATTGAAAAAGGAATTTAGATTGGGCCAGACCTGGAATAACAAAATAACATACAGTTGCTAAAAGGTGGGTGGGGGGGGGGGGGTTCATGTCCTGCTTTGGAAAGGACTATCAGCGCTTTTCATTTTTAGGCTCTGTCCAGGTGCTCATTAGAGATACTCTTTTTACTGGCAGCTTTGTGCCACAGTAGGAGACAGCAGCCACAAGTATGCAGCTAAAGGGTGAAACCCCCTACTTTATTTAAAATTGCTGTTCTGACTCCAGTGGATCTTATCCTCTCCTGATAGCAGTGGAATACTGAAGTATGCAACAGGAGGAAGAAAGACCTTTCTGAGAGCCTGCAAACTTCTTATGAACCAAAAATGGCACACAGGATCCTACGAAGGCTGGTGAGCATTCAGAGGTGTGTGCTTGCAGGTCAAAGCTCCCCTGCTGCAGACAGCAAGGATGTTGACATGTCTCGCAGCTGGTTTTTTTGCTCACCATGCCCCTTCTTCCCCCTCACTCAGCTGTGTGCTTTGACCTCTGTCCAGCCAAACACTAAACTAGAGTTATGCAGGGGATGATTTATTATGACAAGATGCACAAATTCACACCATGTTTTGCTTTGGCAGTAGTTATGTGCCAGCAATTTTGCTACAGAGAAAATTACTTTTTTAGCTTTTCTTTTTTCCAAAAGGGGCTGAAAAAGGTGTTGCTAACATTTTAAGTAATCATATCATTTGCAAAGAGAACATTTTATAATCAAATTCTGCTCTGCCATAGAAGATTCTGGGCAGCAGATACCTTATATGCTTGCTAAGTGCTTAACAGGACTTTGCACTCAGATTCTACTCTTGTGCATGGGGTTGCGTCTGGCAGACGGAGCCCTCCATCTGGATCCACAGAAGTCCGTGCTTCCTGCACTTCCTAACAAAATGAAGCAGGAGTCAGTACAAACTCAAAAAAACCCTCTCTTCTCTAGGCAAGCCTTACAGGCAAGTCAGAGGGTAAGGTTATTTCCTTGACACAAAATACTGTGCAAAAATCAGAGTAGTTCCATGAGGTGGTCTGAGAGATTCCTGTCTTCTGCAGAGACTGAGTGCTGGAACATGGTCTGCCACCAACTAGCCTTCTATTTTCCCATTAAGGACCTCCATTATAAGTCTAAGTACAATATGTAAGAGAAAGGTTTGAGCCAAAACAGCTTAATAACTCTGTGTCATCCAGCATGGGTTTGTCAAAGTCCACCACCCCAGACAGGGATGGAGCTAATGGATATTTCATTCAGACTTCCAGAACAAAAATGTTAAATCCTGGAGACTGAGAATGAGACAACACATCTGATATTCTTACTGAAACCAATAGAGAAAAGTACCCTCTGCTAGGTGGAATGGAGTAAATGCAAGCTTTTTGAGCATCTTCTTTCTCATTTAAGGTTTTGCAGCAGGTGTTTTTGCGAGTAGAAAAGTTAGTTGTTTTCACAACAAAACAACTAGCCCTTCAAGGTGACGCTGGTTTACTCATGTTTTATCTGGTACACAATTATTGAAGAGGACTGCTATCAAATGCACTCTTTCTTTCAGATTAGATTTTGGAAAACTATGTTTCTGTAAAGGCCTGTGCTAAAAATATTCACACCCCCATTTTTAAATTTCTTTTCCTCCTTCTCAACTTCAACTTTCAGTCAATTAGGGAGTGAGAACCATAGTACCCAATTCCTGTAGGACATTTGTTCTTCAGAAATAATAAATAAAGATAAAAGCTATATAAGGCTGACAGATATCATCTCCTAAATCTTGCTTGGGCAATGTTGGATGTCACATCCTCCAGTTATGTCTCCTGCCCTTTGCTAGAAGCTAATGATCTGGTAACAATTGTGACAAAACAGGTTGTCCGTGACTTTGTTTGTATTAGTGCACCAGGCTGTGAACCAACATACCTGAGGAACAGACACATATTGTTGGACAAACTGATAGCAATTTTAATCCATTAAGAAACAGCGTAAAGTTATGAAAAAGGGCTCAAATATTAAGGTATGACATTGCTGTTAATATTTCACTTGAATCTACTCAAATCATTGTAATCCTTGTATCACAGTCCACCAGTGCTTTTGATGTCTTAATAGCCTTTTCAATAGAAGCAATTGAATGGACAAAACCTCATGAATATATGTATTCCCCATAACTACACAGTAAAACAAAGATTTGGATTAGATTGCTTGGTTAATGAATCATATCAAAATGTAATTAACATGACCAGATCATGAATACAAGATGCTTAAGTGAATTATATTGAGCACTGTTTTACCATGTGATAGGCCAGATGGTACAAATTAAGCTTATGTTACTATTTGTAAATATTACATTACCATTAGTAAATATATGCATATATTTGTATTTCTATGGTTTTATTGTATCGTATTATATAAATATGGGGTTTAATAGAAATCTTTTTAGACGTATATATTATACATATTTGTATAAAGTTATATAAATTATGTTTCTATATATTTCTATAAATACATTCCTATATTTACAATAACAATTTTTTATCAAAGGAAGACCCTCTATATGCAAATAAATGGAGTACAATTGGAGTTGATCAAGTTAATGTTAAATCAGTTTCTGGGGACTCTCAGCATCATTTCTTATGTCTTGAATATTATTTTTCAACTTGGCTTTAACCTTAAGTGTATGATTGCCTGGATGTCCTGTGGAGGCAGCACTTTGAAAATGTAATTGCTCATTTCCAAACTTGGAATTATCCACAGAGTTCAGCTATGCTCCATGCAGCAGAGAAGAAAATAATCAAATAAATGTGCTGAACATGCCACCTCATTACAAAGTTCTGCCAGATAGCAGGTTTTCTGAGGTAAACTTTAAAAGATGTATTCAGCTTTGGAAAACATCCAGTAACTAACTTCTCCCCGAGTTTATTGCTTTTTCTGCTTCTTCTGTGTATTTTCTGGCCTGTTTCCTTTGCTCTGAATGCCTCCAAAATTTATAAAAACAATGTCATGGGTTTGTAAATAGGTTATAAAGCTAATGAGAATCTCACTTCAAGAGACCATGGTTAATCCAAAAGACATCTCTGTGTGCACAGGATACATACAGTGTGCCGGCACCATCAACAGTTAGCAGATCATTTCTTCTGTCCATCTGTGAGTACACATAATTTGTTAACAGAACCAGCTGCTAGAAACTTTAACCCCTTTGTGACAGATTGACAACTTTCCTAAGCAGACTGACATTGTCATTCATGTCATTCATCTGGACAGGCTGGACCAATGGGCCGAGGCCAATTGTATGAGGTTCACCAAGGCTCAGTGCCGGGTCCTGCACCTGGGTCACACCAGCCCCACACAGCGCTACAGGCTTGGGGCAGAGAGGCTGGAAAGTGCCTGGTGGGAAAGGGCCTGGGGGTGCTGGCTGATGGTCGACTGAATGTGAGCCAGCAGTGTGCCCAGGTGGCCAAGAAGGCCAACAGCATCCTGGCTTGTATCAGAACTAGTGTGGCCAGCAGGACAAGGGAAGGGATTGTCCCCCTGTACTCAGCACTGGTGAGGCTGCACCTCAAATGCTGTGCTCAGTTTTGGCCCCCTCATGTCAAGAGGGATGCAGAGATGCTTGAGCGTGTCCAGAGAAGGGATGAAGCTGGTGAAGGGTCTGGAGCACAAGTCTTATGAGGAGCGGCTGAGGGAACTGGGGCTGTGTAGCGTGGAGAGGAGAAGGTTCAGGGGGGATCTTACTGCTCTCTACAACTACTTGAAAAGGAGATTGTAAGCAAGTGGGTGTCAGTCTCTTCTCCCAGGTAACAAGCAACAGGACAACAGGAAAATGCCTCAAGTTGTGCCAGGGGAGGTTTAGATTGGGTATTAGGAAACATTTCTTCACTGAAAGGGTGTTGAAGCATTGGAACAGGCTGCCCAGGGAGATGGTGGAATCACCATCCCTGGAGGTATTTAAAAATGTGTAGATGTGGTGCTTAGCAACATGGTTTAGTAGTGGACTTGGCAGTATCAAGTTCATGGTTTGACCTGATGATCTCAAAGGTCTTTTCCAATCCAAATGCTTCTATGACTCTATGATTCTATGTGCATGGGTGGTCTTCCTACAGTGTATGTATGCACATGCATACAGGTTATTAGTGTTGAAAGCTGTACAGGAACATAATACAAATTAAATGTGATCAACAATTATTCTCAATTGTTATGTTCACCTGCAAACATATATAATAAAATCATGTATGTCAAGCCCCATTCTCCACACTAAACTTATTTGCTGTTAGCAAGCCTTCTACCATAAAATAAAATAAAACTCTTCTCATTATAAGCTTGCAGTTTACACTTCACTAATGCAAATCTGTTCAGATGTCTAGGAAAAGTTGGACTGAAACACTAGAACTAGCCAGACTGGATTTCATACAGATAAATAGATGACTCTTAACCTCCAATAATGTTATCATCTTGCTTCAGTATTTAATTCCTTGCTTTGGACAGCATCGCATTGCAGGTTTAAAGTGGATACTGCATTTTCAGTGACATAGACTAATTTGCATATAGCTCTTATTTCTTATGAATTATCTACTATTCAGGAAGGAAGGAAGGAAGAGAGAAAGAGGGAAAGATGGAAATAAAGAGGGAAAGGAAGAAAGGAAGAAAGAAAGGAAGAAGGAGAGAAAGAAAGGAAAAGGAAAGAAGGAAAGAAGGAAAGAAGGAAGGAAGGAAGGAAGATCTTTGTTGTCTCTTTTGTTGGACCACATGGATTCTTTTTAAAGATTTTCTTTACTGATAGAATTCACTTGATTCCCCTTCCATTTTAATCATATTTTTCCAATATAATCATGCTGGTATTTTGATGGGGAAAATATAAATGAAGTCTCATTACAACCAAGTGCATGCAAGGTCAGTAAATTCTTTCTGTTGGAAAAGAGTGAAATGAAAATGAGACTCTTAATAGAATATCCATCACATTGATGAAACTGTTGATCGAAATTCACCCTCACACATAACCTATTTGTAATTTCTCCGTAACAATGTATATTAATGGGGTCTTGCTACTTCCTTATTAGTGTTAAAATGATAGCAGGAAATGTTTCTAATTCAAAATCTTTCTGCTGCTGGGTTTCACAATAGCAAGCATTAGTTCTTATATAAAAATCGATTATTTATACTGTCTGAATATAATTCAAAATATATGACTAGGAAAAAAAAGGAAGCTTATTTACATTGCTCCATGTTATGTTTAATATAACTTAACCAAGTCTGAATTAGATTTTTGTTACCAAGCAGAAATTTATAGTACTTAAAGGTAGGTCTAAGGAGGTATTTCAATAATGTTATTTGAATTCCAATCTAAAACTGATTTTCCAACTTGTTCCACTTTCTGGATGACAATTGTATAGCTTACTTCACAATATGCATTTTACAAAGACCATATATAGAAAGAATTAATCTATGCTGCATCCCTCCTTCAAAAATCTGTAAAAAAATGAAGTACATTTTTCTTTTCCTGTAACTGAAAAAGAAAAAAATTAAGCATGGAAAACCTAAATTGTCCAAGGCCACTGGATATATACACAGCAGTCATGATGCTTGATTGAGCCAAAGTTACAATCAGGTGGCTTTTGACTTAAGCTATGTAGCATCTCATTAGTTTGGTCTTAATTTTGCAGTTATAAACTTATGCAAGTTTGAATATAAATCTCATTTTTCTTGCACACTGTATCACAGGAGTCTGAAAACACGCTGCTCATTTTTGCCGTCTCAAAACCCAGCTCTTGATTTTAATTTCCTACAGCAAGAAAAAGTATTCCCAGTTATTTGAAGTGAGAGCTAAGTTCTTTCAAAAAGTCTTCTTTGTTAATTATCTACTCCCACTTTGTTATGGCCTTCAATATTTTCTTCTTTCAGCAGTGTTTCAGAAAGTAAACTGTGAAGAAAGAATCTTGATAGATTACAGTATTCAAATGAATAAGTTGTACTAGTTCCTAAGGTGGCATCACTAAAGCTCATGCTGACTTGTCAGCAACAAGAAAATTAATATGGATATTTTTTCCCTAGGTCTCACCAGGAGGACTAAGTCAGGTGTTCTTTGCTCTCTAAATCCAGATGTTTCCTTTGTGGAATTCATATGCTTATAGTCACTGTAGCATTGCATTCTTTGTCTTTGGGAATGCAGGAATTCACTTTAGAAACCTTACGCGCTGGTCCATAAGATTTCATCAATGTAACCAGAGATAATCTTTATGTTCAACAGATATGCTACACGATGGAACTGTAGTGCAGACTCCATGGTTGATGCCTCTATGTTACATGGAGCATATTTATACATGAGCAACTCAGACTATTTTTTGGACCTTTTCTCCAGTACAGAGCTCACTCTCTCTTCAGTGCTATGGACAACAGAAACATGGGGATGGAGAGGATAGCTTCTTGTTTTTTCATTTACTTGCCCAGCCAATTGGTGCTGTAGCCAAATGACCTAGAACAGCTGTTTATTGTGGAGCAGGCATCCAACCTTTCCCTGTGAGTCCTGTCATTTTCATTCCACAGGTAACAACAGGAAAGAAATATCTTAGTTAGCATTGAAATTCTCAGTCTAGCACAGGAGACTATGCATAAAGTTAAAACAAGGGCAGACAGCTTATCTTCTGAAAGATCAATGTTCATATCTCTAGTCCAAACCTCTTAGAGCTGCGTCTGGCATTACAAGCAGCATTGGATTTTTCTAGCAATAGTTTATATTAAGTAATTAAATCTGGCTTTCTGTACTGCCATAGTAGGACAGTTAGGGAGTGATTTTCTATTGACTTCACATTTAAGGAGCTGTATTTGTTTATAAATCACCAGCGTCTTGGCATGCAAAGCAGGCAAAAGGAAGGTAAGATCTCAGATTCAAGACATTAGAGAAATGTTTTGAAGATTGATTGGAAGCAATGATTAACTACCTAGCGCCTCACAAGGCAGCATTCTCTCATTCTACAAAAGGGCAACATATGGCTATAGCTTACGAAGCAAAATTGTTTCTTCATTTGTAAAATTCCACAATTCGCAATCACAATCATTTAAAATATGATACTTTGTACATTTACGGTAAGATCAACTGCATGTGCTTTCCATATCCTGAACAAGCAATAGCTTAACTTTATCTATTGACAGATTCTGTTACGGTAGATGTTTAGCAGGGTGTACAAACTCTGAACAGGGACTGTTGTATTAAACATGTCTCTTGTTTATTCATGATCCTGACTTTGTAGATCTGTCAGCAACCCATGGCACCTTGAACTACTGCAGGCTCCTTGACAAAACTGTACTGTTTAATAAAATATCAGCAAATGGTAGGGCTGACAAAATTTCTGTCATAAATCTGAGCATTTTGCACCTGGCTACGGAACAACCTGCAGTAATGGCAATGCTTACTGAACTTGCACCCATGCTGCTAATGACCTACATGAATAACTAGCCAATCTACCTGCTATGAGGAGTGTATCTGAGTGGACAGTTTGTGTTTCACTTCTTGAGTTTAAAAAAAAACTATTGTATCAAAAATAATTAATTTTATAAAAATGTAGAGTGTTTTTTTCAGCTCCAGAATCAGTCCTATAGGAAAGTTAATCTATTCTGGCACCAGTTAGTATTCAGCCACTCTCAGAATCCAGCCAATGAAGCAGAAACAGGACCAGTATGGAGAGAATAAAGTGTAGATCTAGTGTCTGGAGTAATATACTGTAGGAGCTCATGAATAGTAGGGTCGACTGGGAAAGATTACAATCAAACATATTTGCATTCAGACAATTGGCAACTTCCATTTGAGAATAGTAAATCTATAGAAGATTTAACCTTTTCTTGAGTGAAGGTTAACTGTGCATTACTAGATGTCTTAGATAACTGGAGAGAGTTTGTTGAGATTACACAGTCAGGGATTAGAAAAGTATTCAAAAGTATGATAGAAAACTGACCACCAACTGAAGATGTACAAAGTCACGATACAACTGGCTGAGTAAACTGCAGAAAGCTTTCTTGTCACAAAACAGCTGTCGCAAAACATCTACCTGTAGCTGCAGAAGTGTGTTAAACAAAATGGAATCACTTGAGTTAGTTTTGAGCATGTAAAAGGACAAGAGATAATATGCAGAAGCAGGATGCTATGCATGAAGTACAGTTGTACGCTAATATATGCAAAAACAAAATCATGAACCATTAGCTGATGTGTGTGTTCTTGGGAAAGATTTGAAATACCAAGGATCTGGCTAGAAATGCAGATCAGTCTGCAGCTTGTGTGAAGGAAAGAAGGAGAATATATCAACGTATAATGTAGGCTGATATTTATTAGGATTTACCTTTCCTAAAATTTAGCAGATAATTAAAATGAAGCCAGAGGAGACATAAAAATTGAGTACCACCCTGTAAAACCAGCATCTGTTCTGTTAAGCCTATTTGCAATCATTTTCTTTTTCCTCTGCTCTGAGAATCCATTGCTTGGCCTAAACATCTTCCAGTTGGAAAATCAGTCTAAACATGCCCTATAATTTTCCTGTTACCTTCTTTTACATCAGTGGTACCATCCTCTGCAATTCTTCCTTTTCCCTTCCCTTCCCTTCCCTTCCCTTCCCTTCCCTTCCCTTCCCTTCCCTTCCCTTCCCTTCCCTTCCCTTCCCTTCCCTTCCCTTCCCTTCCCCTCCCTTCCCCTCCCTTCCCCTCCCTTCCCTTCCCTTCCCTTCCCTTCCCTTCCCTTCCCTTCCCTTCCCTTCCCTTCCCTTCCCTTCCCTTCCCTTCCCTTCCCTTCCCTTCCCTTCCCTTCCCTTCCCTTCCCTTCCCTTCCCTTCCCTTCCCTTCCCTTCCCTTCCCTTCCCTTCCCTTTCCTTTCCTTTCCTTTCCTTCCCTTTCCTTCCCTTTCCTTTCCTTTCCTCTCCTTTCCTTTCCTTTCCTCTCCTTTCCTTTCCTTTCCTTTCCTTTCCTTTCCTTTCCTTTCCTTTCCTTTCCTTTCCTTTCCTTTCCTTTCCTTTCCTTTCCTTTCCTTTCCTTTCCTTTCCTTTCCTTTCCTTTCCTTTCCTTTCCTTTCCTTTCCTTTCCTTTCCTTTCCTTTCCTTTCCTTTCCTTTCCTTTCCTTTCCTTTCCTTTCCTTTCCTTTCCTTTCCTTTCCTTTCCTTTCCTTTTTTAGGGTTTTCAGTGTTTACAATTTCTTTGAACAATTATCATGTTATAGACATAATGATAGTCACTTATCCAAACAAGGTTGCAGTTACATGGTTATCTGTCCTGCCATTATGTTAATAGCTTTGTTCTTTTCCTCAGACTTCATACATCTTGGTTATTTGAAGTGCTAAGAACAATACTATTCCAGCTCAAATTCTCAACAAACCTGCAAAGGCAGGCAATATATTTTCTTCTACATGATATGGCCCTGCATAAACAGACCTTGTCTTCTTGTCATAGTACATTTATAAATCTCAAAGTGACCACCTTCATGATCTTTTTCTGCAGACAGTTTTCATGTTTCCTTCTCTTGTCCTTTCACTTACTGTTCCTATGCCATCTCATTTAGGACAGTACTTCCAAGGTTTTGATTCCTCGTATTCTAAAATCCAAACCTCTTACCTGTTGTTCTGTCCTGCCTTTTGAGCACAGTTTGTAACAAGCTGCTCCAGACTTCATTCCTTTTTCTTTCTTCTCTCCGTGTTGTCACTGGGAAGGTCAAAACCCACTGCATTTAAGAACTCTGCATTTAGGCCCTTTTATCCCAATTAAATATTTGCATCCATCATTACTTTTGCACTTTTCTGCACTCAGAATCACACGTATTTAATATTTCTTCCCAGGTAGACTGTCTGGGACCATTCTGCACCCGCTCTGTATGTTCCTATGTGAATACAAACTGTGGTTAATCCCTGCATTTGATCAAAGGCTGATGCTGGGGTTACTCTAAAAAGAAAAAGTTAACTTATTTTCTACCCAATGCTTTATTATGCCTATGAATTTTATTTTCCAGACAAGTTGCTCTCCCACACAGGGCAGCCAGGTTTGCCTGAAGTTTCTTTACAAATTCACTCTCTTGATACTCAAAGAATAAAAACAACCTGTGGTAAAGCTCTGCCACAGACTGCCTATTAATTGTGGACTAGCCAGTTGATCAGTTTGTCCCATCTGCTAAAGAAGGATAATAGTTTTGTCATTGTCTTATCCACACATCTATTTAGGTTATAAACTCAATAAATAGGACTTTCTGTTACTATCATGTTCTATTCTTAATGTTTAGCTAAAATAAGCCATTCAGGCCTACTGCAAAACAAAATACACTGCTGGCTTAACCCTCACAGACAAAATGTGCTTTCTTTTTAAACAGAATGTTGTTGCAAAAACATATTATTGCAAGTATAATTCTGAGAATTCTCTAATTCCTAATCTACCTCATTAGAAAGGATGCAGACTTCTTGTTTTTAACCTCTGAATTTAGGATTGCCTTCTTTCTTCTTGTTTGGATATATGGCAGCTAATAAATGAGATCATAACACTAGTACTCTGCATCTAAGTCCAGAGTATCCAAAAGAGTTTTCAATACTGAAAAGATGCTTTAATTCTCGGTTACATTGGCTCCTGCACACCTTTAATTTCTGTGATCAAAGATGCAACACCCCATCTGCCAAATGATCCCCCTATTCATCTAGCAATCTTCAACATTTACTGGTTGTGTTATCCACTGTAACTTTTCCATATTATCTAATTTCTAGCTTTTAGCAGACACTGCTTTTTACTCTATTAAAATACAGGATGGGCTCTTTTTCTCTGTTATTACTTCCTTATTTTACCTCTAACTCCCCAAACTATTCCAAATATGTATCTGGATAAACGAAAAAAAACCAAAAAACTGTGATCTTGCCTTTTCCCCATGACTTAATTTTGCCTCAATAAATTTCCTTTGTAGTACTGCCTTCCTCTCTAGCTGTTACAACCAAATTCAGCTCCAGCTACCAGCCTTGCTGCATCTTTCCAGTAGTACCTACCACTTAATAGGCAGTGAGATAATGGGACCTCTTATTTCCTTTGGCAGTCCAAGTTAGAGGCAATTTTAGCTGTACTTCTTAATCTCAAGTCTGTCTTAGTGTTTCCAAGTCTCTCTTGTGACTTGTCCATGCAGCTGGTAAAGCAAAAATAAAGTGTTCTCAGGAAATGTTCTAACCATAGAAACATGCCTTCCTTCCAATGGCAATTTTTGAAACAATGGCATTAGACCCAAAGGGAAGTCACTTTAATAAGCCTGTAATTATGACATACCCTCAGAACTGACTTTGCTATGCTATTTGTACTGCTCTAATATACAAATTTTTATATATGTTATATACCACTGTTTTCCACAATTTCTTCCAACTCTCCAAGAGCAAAAAGTTAGTCAGTGGAACTATTGTCTGTAAAACGTCCTGTCACTCCTTCATTAATGTTATTTTACTTTGCATAGAAAAATTGCATTTATTTATGGAACTGAGGCAGAAGAAGGGAATCACTAGAGGAGAAAGGTAAAAGTAATCTAATAAACAAGGAAAATTAAATTAAATTAAAGAATTATAAAGGATGTGAAAGAATTGAAAAGTATATGCTGATTGCAGAAATATGAGGAAAGAGCAGGAGAAGAAAAGAAAACAAGAATTGAGTGCATAGGTTAGCAAAGAAATTCTGTATATAGAAAAAATTTTGTAAAATGTTAGGTGGAGGGTTACACTTGCTACAAAATCTAATGGATGCATGAAGCTATTTCTAAAAGAAATAATTTTAAAATTATATCTGTGATCTTTTCCTTCTTCTGTTTCAATCTAAGTTGGAAGTCTGTGTATGTTTTTTTTAAAATCTCATTTCTCCAAACGAAGGGAGAGGAAAAACTGTGCTGGATGTAAACAACCTCAACTATGACAGGAATTAAAATGAAGCTTTAAAATTTTGTAGTTTACATACACTATAATTATTTAACTCATATGACCTTCTTTGTTTTCATACCCTAGCTTGATGTAAACTTTTTTATCAAAGTTGTTTTTGTGTAGTTACACTGAAGGAGAACTGGACTTCTGCTTTTTGTTGTAATAACTGAATGTCAAAAGTGAACAGAATTTTCTTCCTTAGGTCACAATACATTGATACAAATTGAAAGCATAAACTTTTGGAAAGTAAGGCATTCTCTGTTAAGATACCTAACATTTCTTTACAAAGATTTTTTCTTTACCCTTGTTGAAAAGGGAGGTGTTTCCACATAAATTTGAAATTTTCTGCTTTTTAACTTCCACTAATTGTATTCTATCTGATTTTCCTTTCAGCATTAGCATCTGTTGTATGACATCTAATTTTACACTGCAGAAGCACCCGCCATACCAAATTCTCTATTAAAAATATTCCAGTACTGTTGCCTTGGTGCTTGTTGAATGTCACTCTGAAAATAGACATTAAAGTCTTTGTTAAAGTCTTGAGTTTCTTTTGTGTCTCTTTAAAATAGAACAGTAAGGAAAACTGGACAGGAGTTATATCTGGCAAAGATGTCTAAACTGGTCACTTTTCAGTTTCTGATAGGAAGAGATATATTACTATTAAGATGAGACTAATATAAGACTAAAATGCTCCTCTAAATGGCTTTTGAGATGTCATGATTCTTGTAAATAATGAAGGAGAAGAAATGCCTTGTATATTACAAAATACTTCCCCTTGATAAAATTGTCTCACTCTGAAAGCCCTGTGAGAAAAGAACTTATTTATCCTTTGGACTCCTGTCCTCCCTGGAGAAGCTGGATACACCTCCAGGGCAGGATTGTGTCCATTTTGGAAACTTTAAGACTACAGAGACAATAGCATATCTGCTGTCCTTTCAGCCTCTCTCACTATACCACAGAAAGAAAGACACTTTCTTTCCTACAAGATACGAAGTTAGTCTCTGAACATTATTTTTAAAAACAAACTAATAAAAGGTAGGAATCCCAAAACACAGTTGAGATTCTGACTTTATTCATGGAACAGAAAAGTCATATGCTGCTCCCTGTTCACAGCTTGAAGAAATCACACAATTTAGTTCTTAATATGTGACAAGGAAACTATAGTTTTTACTAGGAATCTAAGGATTGCACACTGACCATGTTTTCTCCTTATAAATAACAGATCATGGACTAAAACCACTGTATCTCCCAGATTATATCATTGTCTTCTTGTGAATTCTTGATCAAATTTCTCATCCTGTGAGTGATTTTTATATTGGCTTACAATACATTGCCTTTAAAATCCAGTGCTTGCTTCCATGTTATTTTCCCCACCATCTTCCCAGTTTAACCTCTGGTAATCCTTTTGAAATTCCAGAAACTCCGTTTCTTTTTAACTAAGCAAAGTAAAAGCCCTCCAAACTGAGTATTTTTATAATAGAATCATAGAATGCTTTGGGTGGGAAGGGACCTTTAAAGATCATCTATTCCTACCACCCTGCCATGGGCAGGAACATCTTTCCCTTGATCATGTTGCTCAAAGCCCCGTCCAACGTGGCCTTGAACACTTCCAGGGATAGGGCATCCACAACTTCTCTGGGCAACCGCTCTCATCATAAAAATTTCTTCCTTATGTCTAATCTAAATCTACCCTCTTTTAGTTTAAAACCATTGCCTCCTATCCTACCACTACAGATCTTGAAAAAAAGTCTGTCTCTCCATCATTTTTGTAAGCCCTCTTTGTATATAGAAAGGCTGAAATAGGTTGTCTGTAGAGCCTTTTCCCTTATACATACATAATTGAAACCAGGTTTATAAACAATCTCTAAGATTCACAGCAACTACTTTTGCATAAGAAAACTTGCTAAGTGTAAACAAGTAGATTGAAATACTGATCTGTTGCAAAACAGAATCCTCTATTTTAAAATCTTTTCTTAGCATAAAAATACCAGGACACATAAACTAGTTCTAAAATTATTAATGTCAAAGATATATAAACAGCCAAATTAAGAAACTGGGATGAATAAAATAGCAAACAAAGTGAGTTACTTTTTGTTCTGTCTTTTTCCAAGTACTAGTAAACACACCTGTCAATTGGGAAAAGAAATACAACATGTTACTGTGCCACTGGATCAGCCTGAATAAAACCAATTAAATGGGCTCCAAAATCCAAATACAGATGGACTCTCCAATAGTGCAAATTCCAGCAGGAGGGGTTTATTAGTATCTAATAGCCCTTAGCAAAAGGACTTAAAATTTATTACTCTTCCCTAGAACTTGCCTTGTACCTAGCCAGAAGACACTCTTTGTAGAAAAAGCTCCTTATATAATGTTTAGTTCTTCAAAATACTGAGACATAAGCTATATTTTAATGGCTAGACTTAGTGAGAAATGCACTAGAATTGGAATAGGCAAATAATTACTTTTACCCCTTGGTAATGTTAGCCTGATCTTCTGAAATGAGAAAAAGTAATGCAAAAGCTTTGCATCTTGCTAGTAACTTCCAAACCACAAGGGACATGTAACAAGGCAATATGCCAATAGATGTTTAGCTGTTAGAAAGATACTTATTCCAAAGTTAAAAAAATCAAATATATGGATTATATTATCTGGATATATTGCTGTATTGATTTAAGTGAGATTTTGCAGCTGTTTTAGTAGTTCAGGTTATAGAATAGCTGGAGGAAAATCTTACACAGCAGAGAGGTTTCAAATACTGGATGATACTCAGCTATCTCGGGTAACTATTCACTTCTGCCAGGCTGTGCCTCAAAGCAGCCTCAGTGCAGTTGCAGAGCCCATCTGAAGCCTAACTTGTGTATCCCATGCAACAAATTTAGAAAAAAATTGATATCCCATCAGTTTCTGGTACCTAAAGATGATGTTACGGAGTTCTTACTCTCAGAAGGTCACATATGAGTAATCCACTGATGCCACTGAAAAAGTAACCAACCGCGTGTGTTTTCAGTATACTAAGTTCTGCCTAAAATAGAGTACTGAGATATTAGTCCTTTGGAAACAGCTGGAAATGGGATCACTGCCATTCCAGCTTTCTCTTTTCTGTTACATAACTTCCCAAGAATCATTTGCTGGGTTGGCTTGGTGGAGATGAATATTGGCTAAGAATTTTTATTACAAGTATTTTATAAAACTTCTTGGGAAATTTTAGAAGAATGCAGATACTGAAGAGCATATCTTCCATACTAAGAAATATCCTGCTCCAACATAATACAAGTAAGTAAATAAAAGTGTTTGCATTATTAAAAATATCTTAAAGGCAACATGTATGGTCTAACATTGAACAGAGATTGCTAGAAAGGGTGAATCATAACAAAGTTATTAGGTATTAATAAAACCACAAGAATTTCTTTTAGTTAAAGTTTTGCCGAAAGAAATGGTAAATTTGGGAAGCACTCTGACAAAGACTAAAAATTATTCTATGAATCAAATATTTTAGCCAAACATATTATTCAAGATTAATATAAACCTATATCGGCTGTTAATATAATGTCAACAACACTTCACTGCTTAGTATTTTCGAGCAGCTGGTACTTTTAAAGTTTTCTTTACTGTATGCTTAACAAAATGTAACAAATTTACCCATGTTGTGGAAAACCTGAATAAACTTAAAAATCTATTGACAGAAGTGGGAAAGTGGATGTTACAGTCCTAGGAAGAATATGTACAAGTTGTTTCTACTACAAGCTTTTATTATGGAAAAACCAGCCAAAGTTGAGAAAAATACACAAAACTGGAAGACCTATATTGAAGACAAAAATGAAGAAGTAAAAAAATGTTGAATCAGTCATCTTTAATAGTTCAGCTAGCCTGGTACATGGCTTGCAGTTCTTTGGGATATGAAGACATTTTTCAACTCTTGCAAACAAAATCTACCATTTGCTTTAGTAAATGAAGTTGGTTTTAGCTCATTAGTACAGCAATTATTTTTCACAGCTACTGCAGTGAAATTGTTTATTCTAACATCCCTCGACCAAAAATTTTATGATCAGTAATGTATCATTAATAAAGAAACAGAAAAATAAATTTGTATCTCAAAGAGTGACATTAAATGATTGTGTTACAAGTATTTGGGGAAATGGCAAGTTTGAACGTTTTCTGTGTTCAGGTGTTTGTTGGGGTTTTTTTGTAATTTGTAGATTTCCCAACACAAAAAGGTCTTCTTTCTGTATACAGTACACACTTGAAGCTAACTGTAAAGAAGCCATTATTTAATTAAATAAAATTTAATTAAGAAGCCAGGTACTCTAATTAAATAAGTAGATACCATTTTAACAACCTACAGAAACTCCTCTAGCTAAGATTTAGAATCAATAAATCTGTAAATCTTTAAGCCTCATTTACCTTGCACCCATCATCTATCCTCTAATTTATTTAGTAAATAAATAAAGCAAATTTGGAACGTTCATTTGAATTACAGTTTTAGCAACGATAGTTCAAACTGAGTGTAACCTTTATCAACATATGACTTGCAGTTTGTTATTATTCATCATATCTCTTGAAATTAACTTACATTCATTTAACAGCACCATAAATGTTATGGGAAAGGTGACTTTAGATTTTTCACAAATATATATATCATCTGCATACAAAATAATCTGTCTTTTCAAACATAAAGTATGTTTTTAATATTCCACTAGGGTAAGGCTAGCCAAAGACAAATTGCCTTAAAGGAAGACTTCCAGAGGACAAAGCAATGTCCATCCTTTTGGCTGACTGGGGTAATGTTTCACATTCAACTGTCTGGCATTTCAATGTACCTTGATAAATGCTGAATGCTGCAGCTGACCCATTCTGAAATTTCATAGTGTCTCCATGGCATCACCAAGTAGAACTCTGATGGTTTTTTTTGTGGCACTTGCAAACATTAGAGAGGAATGGGAGAAGCAAAACAATGAAAAAGCAGCTACTTTCACCCTTCTTTCTAATTTCTGACCAAAGAAGTAGTGGAGTGCACTTTATGAACTTTCTAGGGTAAAACAAAACTCCTGTGTCTGCTCAGTCCATCTTCATTCGCTTCATATTAAAATTTAAAATTGCAGATAAACCAAATAACTTCCATTAACTACAGACAATGGAAAAGGAATATTTTATGATAGGATTGGGAGAGTGAAGACACACAGGGAGGTCTGGACACAGACAGTGAGGGCATTGCACAAGATAAAATCTGAGTAAACCACTTTTCTCAGGGTTGTATTGAGTTTAGAGGCCAGTCTGCCACAGGGAAAATGAGTGTCCCAGAAGGGAATCAGAGGAACAGCTCAATAAGAAGGGGGAGAGTTAAACACACAAAACTTCTGGCATCAAAGGAGGAGATGAAGGCAAGGAGAGAGAGATTGGTGTATAGCAGACCAGGAGTTTATGGAGTGATGTACAGTAATGTAATCCAAAAGTATGCAACAATTCAGTTACTCATCACTTTCAAAATGGACAAGAGTGATAAGGAAGAAGAGGAACAAAGGGGATGGCAGGATTAGTACAGGAGTTAAATTTCCATATTCCCTGACAGTCATCTTTTCTGTAATGAATTGCTGTATTTTCAAGGCATGATATATTACAAGTCAATCTCCTTTTCAGAGTTTGAGTGTACCTGATTAAACAACAAATAAATGAAGATTCAGTGCTTCAAGGAATGCAGGTGCTTCTGCATTCAGTCAAATGCTTTGCATGATCATATATTGTAAGTCCAGTCTCAATAATCAGGAGTATGAGAAGAAGAAATTATAAAGAGTTCTACAATCCTGTGTTGATAGTAGTACCAACAAAACTGCAGAATACAGTTTCAGAATCTGACAATATCAAGCTGTCCACTTAAGTGCATTATTTTTTTAAATTGTGTCTCATCACAGCTTGTTTTATCACTGTTAGAAAGAATGCGTCTGTAAAATTAACATTTGGGCATGCAAATGTTTAGTTTGCATGCTAAGGTGAGATCAATCCACACCTGAAAATCATAGCAGCACTCTCCTTCAACCTTGGCTTCAGTTCTAAGTCTTGGTGTTGTCTTCAAAGTAGCCAGAAGCTCACATTCTTGGGGTTTGTCGTTTTTTGGTCAGCTGAGCAGCAATCTTTTTAGAGGAAAGTTGTCACATTTTTTTCTCTATATTCAAATATATATGCTTATTAAAGTGTTCTTGCTTAAATTTTCTGCCACTGGGAAATGTCTAAGAAGCTCAAGAAAGGGTGGAGGCACCTTCTCACAGTTGCCCAAAATAGCAAAATAATGAAGCTTAGCCTTGGAGAACTGCAGCTCCAAAGAAGCCAAACCAAGCAGTTGATAGCAATTCATGGATTTTTACCTGTTCTGTGGTCTGACAGTGCTGTAGCACACTGGATGGCTTGTCATGTTGTTGGTGGACACCTCATATTATTGTGTTAATAATGCAGGAGTGTTATTGTGTTATTATTAACAATTGTGTTAATAATGTTACTCTACCAGTGTAACATGTGGCATGGGGCTTATCAGGTTTATTTAGTAAATTTTGAAAAGATCCAGGCCTGGAGGGATGGAGATGATCATTGGAGTTTAGTTTGTACCATCATGATAGATCATATTAATTTACAAAACATCTAAAAATTTTTAATAAAAAGTTTCACATATGTGATAGTGCTTTTGATATTCTAAGACACACAATATCACAACTTAGCTGAACAGTTCACAAATGGGGTATAAACGAAGAAATATTCTAGAACCTTTCTAAAGGGAGATTAGTGTTTTAAAAATTGTCAAGGAAGCTCCATATAAATAACAAGACATAAACATTTCTGGCTCTCTGCTTGGTAATAAGAGCATATTAAGGCTACTTAAATGTCAGCAGCTATTTTTTGTATCATTAACTCATGCAACAGCCAGATAATAAATAACCATTCCAGTAGCATAGATGAAGGAGTAAATTTTTGAGAACCAAATAAAAATTTTAATACACAAGCAGAATTTTACATCCCTACTAGCAAGCAGCCTTTTAGAGTTGACAGATCAGCTATGTGTTTCGAAACCATGGTGATAACACAACTTAAAACCCAAAATGCACAGATAAAACTCATCACACAACACAGCACATACTCAGTTTTCCAGATGTTTGCTAGAAGATAGATAGTTCCAGTAAATTTTAAAAGGCCTTCAACATACTCAACTTTAATTTTGTCAGATAGGAAAACAGAGGTTGATTTGCCAGTTGGTCTTTCCCTACAGACCAGATATACTTTTCGATGTGTTTGAATGAACTAATCATTGTAGATTTAACACTTCATGATTACATTGTCTCTACAGACTGTCTGTATCCTACTGCAATTCAAATTACTATTTTAACACAGCAGTACCTTTCTCCTCACGTTAAGCATTTGGCATTTTGGAAGATTATACCACTTGTCTTGATATTCCAATGGAGCCTGCTGGACTGTGCACTTTCCAGTGGTGCATAATAGGACGGGCATTATCAGCCCACCAGACAGACCTCAGGTTCTGGGAAACAAGCTGAATTCACAAATTCCCTTTGCTCACCTTTTCCCACCCTATGATTCTTCTCCTTTTGACATGTATGCATCACTCCCAGCCAGTACAAGACTCCATAGCTGCTGTATGCCAGTTGTTAACACAGACTTGTGAACAAGTTTCCTTAGTCCAGAGGGCTTCTGCTTTGCCAGTCAGCTGTAGAGATACAGACCAATTATTTCAGCAGCTTTAGCATCTGTCATCATGCCAGATATAGCAGGAAGAAGGGGTAAGGAAAGCAGCAGAGTGCGGTGACCCCTGCTCGGTTGCTCTGTAATCTGCTTTGTATCTGCCACACTTCATGTAGCATGAATCCCTCTCTCACAAAAGAGGTGCAAGCATATATAATGCACCCCAGACATGGGATGACTAACTATGTCAATACAGGTTTTGAATGCAAAAAAATGATCTGTTTTATACAGATCTAGAGCTAGATAGATAGATAGATAGATAGATAGATAGATAGATAGATAGATAGATAGATAGATAGATAGATAGATAGATAGATAGATAGACAGATATTTATGCTTGAATAAGCACCAAACTTATCTGATCTGTAGTGGCAGCAAAGTATTTAAAGGCTATTTTAATTAATAACTTAATTTACTTTTAAGTTCATTTTCATTAATCAAAAGTAGGTTACAAACAAGGGTTTATCACATACAGTTGCTATTGCTAAATAATTAACCAACTGCAATGTGAGCAATCTGGGGATGCTGCAAAGGCTAACTAGCTAGTTATTGTTGGTGTGGAATACAAGGCTTACAGATGTGGTTTTGCACCCATCACTTTTCCAGTGTTACCAAGGGAAATTGGGGATTGTACAGCCTTATCACTGCTGTTTCTACCAAGACTCTTAGTTCTTAAGTAGAAGGTGGTTTGTAGTCCAAGATGGGGCTGCTTATTATGGAGCAGACCTGGTGAGTTTCACGACTCATTTAATAGGAAAAGATCACTTGCTTCCATGACCATTACTGCAGACTTTAGAGATGCTTTATATTTCCTGTGAATCTGCAATTTGAGATTTATCTTCTATTTCCTTTGTTAATTAAGTTTTCTGGTGGATACTTTCAAGTTCATGCTGCACAACATCATGTCCAAAAAAAGAGTGTACTTTTCAGTGAAATGCTAAACTTATCAGGTAGACATGCTTCAGCTAAATTTTTTTGAATGTATTTCACACAACGCTATGATAAAATGCTGCACTAAATACTTCAAAATGTCATTAAATTTACAATTGCAGATTATATGATATTGATCAAACTATGAGGCACACTGATTTCAACTTAGCTGATTTCTCTCATTATTCAAAGAACACAGCTACACCAGAATTGCCACACTGAATTACAATGGGAAGGGCAGCAAGAGAAGTGAGATCCTAAGAACATGTCTGGGATAAAAAACAGTACTGTAGGAACTTGGCAAGAAAGATTTTTATAATGAGTATCCAAGGAAGAAGCAGAGGGAGGAAGAAGCAAGAGGAGAGAGAACACATGCCCTGGGTGAGGCAAGACAAGGAGAAGGCAGCAAAGGGAATGTATGAAGAGTGTAATGGTATGAGATGGTAAAAGACCTTGTTGCAGCCGGCTAGTCTGGAGAGTGCTGCGACAATTGGTGCCCCGTATGAGGCCCTTCAGATGATGAGACTGAGTGTAATGAGCGGCGACAGCAATAATGGCTGTGCTGGGGGATGTTTGAAGTTTTGAACAGTGACAGCAGTGCCCAAGGTAGCGGAGACAGGTGGGGATAACCTGCGATCCAGATCACGTTGAGATAGGCAGGAAAAGCCTGGGGATCTGGATCAGACACCGGTAAAGGTGAGCCGTTGGGATCAAAGAGAAGGAAGCCTGACTGCCGTGGAGTTAAGAGACTGAGGGTAATGGGCGATAGCAGCAGAGTACTTGGCCAGACATCGCAGCAGCCTGCAGCAGCGGTGGGTCCAGAGGAGGTCCGGCCAGACAGCGGTGATGGCTGTGCTGGGGGAAGGCGCGGGAGCAGCGCGGTGCCACAAGCAGCTCCCACTGTTGCTGCTGCTGCTCGGCCTGGTGGTGTTCTTGCCGGTGTTTATGTGCTCATTGAAGGTGTCTCCAGCTGAAGAAGAAATGGGCCACCACAAGGATGTTAAGAAGATTTTTAGGAAAATCAAAATCCCAGATGCTAAGAAAGCAGATAAGAAGAAAGGTGATCAACCTGCAGAAGATGAAAAGCCCAAGATAAAAGTGAAGAAGGAATATGAGCATGAGTTCAGGGACAAGTTGTCCGGACTGTATGAAAAGTTTATTTGTAAAAAGGTTATGATGGTTGATAAAAACATGAGGTATGAAATGTTAAAAAAAAAAGGGGGGAAGGGGGGGATACGTAGAGGAGTTATAGAGGAATGTACGTAAAATTTATTTGTAAAAAGGTTGTAATGATTCTTAAAAACATAAGGTATGAAAAGTAAAAAAAAAGGGGGGGGGAAGTGTAGAGGAATTAAGCTGGGTTAATTAGCATTGATAATATACAACTGTGGGCTGGCTTCAGGGGTGGCGGATTGGCTGATGTAGATAAGGTGCAGCTGTGGCTGGTTAAGTTAAGTGATGGAGAGCCAATGAAGGGAGAGCAGCCGAGGAAAAGGCAGATGGAGGAAGAAGAAGAAGAGAAGAGAGAACACATGTGCTGGATGAGGTGAGGAGAAGGCAGCAAGGGGACTGTATGAGGAGTATGCTGGTATGAAATGGTAAAAGACCTTATTGCAGCCAGCTAGTTTGGAGAGTGCTGCGACAAGTATCTTCTTTTTTTTTTTTTTTTTTTTTTTTTTTTTTCTTCTCTTCTCTGTATCATAGAAGGAAAAGCTAACAATTCCAAGAAGCCCTCTAGTTGACCTCACTAAATCACCCAGGTAGTTTAGTCAAATCCAACTACAGTTCATAACTTTCATTTCTAGATTGTACATATATTCTTGTTATCCCTTTGTTTTTATAAGAGCAATTAATTATCAAACTATATCTCCTAGTCAGTTATGTATTTCTAGCCCTTGCCTTGTGTAATCACTTACTCTTTTGATTGTTTACCTATTTTTCTGTATTGCTGTGGGGTTTTTAGTTATTTTCTTATCCTGCTTACATTCTAGTTAGAAAGAGGGCACTCGTGTTTGCAATCAACAACTTCACAACATTATATTCAACCTTTAAAGTATTTTTGTCTTTCAGTGCACAAGTTTTACCGCATCAATTTACTTTTGCTGAGAATCTGGCCCACTACCTTCTGTAATAACTGATTTAATATTGCTTGCTGCCAAATCTGCCACCTCAAGCCATATTCATATGCTAAATGACCTCATAATGCAGAGGGTAAATTGTTTGAGTTCACTTTAAACATTTTCTGTAATCAACCTAAATAAGATTAATATCTAAACATCTTTGGTAAAAACAAGATTTCCCATTCTAATAAGAGTTTGGATTGTTTACAGTTGGGTCTTCAGAGATAAATATTTTCATTAATCTAGACAGAATCACACTGGAAGAAAATTTATTAATAAATTCATCGGTTTAAGAGAGGAAAAGCCTTTTTTTAATCAAGGCTATGAAATATTAATTTTCAAAAATTTATTTGTACTACTTGTCCAATGTTTTGACAGTATATCGTGACTTTCCTGATCTGTACTGTTGCTGTTAATGTGGTCACAAATTTGGTAGTTCATTTTGACAATTTCACACCATTTGATTAAACATTCTAAATGCAGAACTATTGTCCTACCTAATGTCACGTAAATGCTGTACAGCAAATGTTACTAGTTTACCTAACTCTCCTTATTTGACTAAACTGCTCACCAATCAAAAAGAAATCAGATCAGTTTAGAGGGAATTAATCTTTTTACTGATTTCGTTCTGTTCATTAGGGGAAGAAAACCCTATAAATTCCTGGATAAAAAGCAGAAGATTTTTCTATAAATTCTTTAGAATTAGAAACTATTCTTTATAAGAAAGTGTAAAAAGGAAAAAACAACAACAACAAAAAAAATGGTTCTTAACTATAAACTGTCAAAACAGTACCTTTTAAAAATATTTCAGAACAAAATTCTGACAAAAAGTTGAAGGCTTGGTCTTGTGGAGCTAAACTTACACAATAAAAAGGTACATTTTGCCTTTACAATGGATTTTATTATTTTCTGGGTTTTCATTTAAAAAAATTGTTTATTTAAGTCTTAAACTGGAGCAAACACTGAATGACAGAAAGACCTTTTCAGTGAAATTGTGTCTAAACCATGAAAAGGGATATGAACATATTTATGTAGTTATCTGAAGACAAATATGCATTTTTAAACATAGTCTCTTTTCCTGTTGAAAAAAAAAATAACAGATTGGTTTTTAAGTTTTCCTTTAGGAAGCAGCATTTGATTGTCATCTTGGAGCTGGAAATTTCAGGGGGGAAAAAAGAAGTTCTGCTCCTTAAAATTTGTGTCTACTTATTTCAACACAGTGTAGTCTCATGAATCCTAAAACAAAATACACAAAAATTATCACTGTTTTTCCTGGCAGGCTTATAGCTAGGAAAACCCTTATAATCTGGTTGTATGTACCCTTTGCTTACATAGATACACCTTGATTAGGAAAAACACATTTTTACCTGCTTTATTAATAAGCACATCCTGTTTAACATCTTCATTACTGATCTGGATGATGGTACAGATTGTACCCTCAGCAGCTTCACTGATGACACAAAAGTGGGAGGAGTGGCTGATATGACAGAAAGTTGCATTGCCATCCAGAGGGATCTCAACAGGCTGGAGAAATGAGCTGACAGGTGCCTCCTGAAGTTCAGCAAGGACAGTGTTAAGTCCTGCACCTAGGGAGGAACAACCCCATGCACTAATATATGCTAGAGGCTGACCAGCTGAAAAGCAGCTTGGCAGACAAGGATCTGGACACCAAGTTGATCATGATCCAGCAAGGTACCCTTGTGGCAATGAAGCCTAACAGTATCCTGAGCTGTGTTAGGCAGAGCACTGCCAGCAGGTTGAGGGAGGTTTTCCTTCCCCTCTTCTCAGCACTGGTGAGGTTCAGCAATGTGTTCAGTCCTGAGCTCCCCAGTATAAGAGAGATGTGGACATACTGTTGAGAGTCCAGTGAAGGGCCATAAAGACAATTAAGGCACTGGAGCACGGCTTTTAAGAGGAAAGGCTGAAAGAACTGGAACTGTTCAGCCTGGAGAAGAAAAGGCTCAAGGGAGATCTTATCGATGTATGTAAATACCTGCAGGGAAGGTCAAAGAAGACAGAGCCAGGGTCTTTCTAGTAGTGCCCAGTGACAGGACAAGAGGCAACGGGCACAAACTGAAACATAGGAGATTTCCACTGAACATCAGGAAACACTTTTTTTACTGTGAGGGTGGCTGAGCACTGGCACAGGTTGCTCAGAGAGGTTGTGGAGTCACCATACTTGGAGATTTTCAAAAGTGATCTGGACATGGTCCTGGGCAACCTGCTCTAGGTGGCCCTGCTTGAGCAGGGATTTGGAGATGTCCTCCAGAGGTTCCTTTCAACATCAACCACTATGTGATCCTATGAAAACAAGGGAACTGATTCTGAGGAACAATACAAGTAAAAAGTCACGCAAAGAAATGCAGTCCCGTTAGACACTGTAGACAGAACATCTGGAGAAAGACATGCACAAAGGCTGGAGAATTCTGAAACACAGCAGGGAAAGGAAGAGAACCCAGGCTTCTTGCTTTCTATTTCCAATCTGTATCTACAGATCTGGCAACTTCTCACAACTTTTCTTTAAATCTGAAGTAAACATATTGTTGATGGAAGTGGAAAACTCACAATCGCTATAGCACCTGAGAGTTGTTGAGCTTGGAACTTCTGTGGAAAATATACTGTGTAACTTACTGTAGTATCACTTTCAACCTAATGTCTCGCAGGACATTGCCTTTATTTAAATACATGTTTTAAATCTTTTCATCATTTTACTTGCTTGACGGTTATTAGCAATATTGATTCTTTGGTATTTCTCAGGCTCCTTGCAAATCTGATCAATTGATCAAGCAGGCTTTGGAATCATGAAGGTGAGTTTGTTCTGTCTAGCATTTTAATATTTAAACATGTTATATCTTTACTGTATTTATACATGGCACCTGTCCTGGTTTTAGCTGGGATAGAGATAATTTTCTTCTTAGTAGCTGGTAGAATGCTGTGTTTTGGTTTTAGTATCAGAATAATGTTGATAGCATGCTGACGTTTTAGTTGTTGCTATGTAGTGCTTACTTTAAGTCAAGGACTTTTCAGTTTCCCATGCTCTGCCAGTGAGCAGGTGCACAAGTAGATGGGAGGCAGCACAGCCAGGACAGCTGACCCAAACTAGACAAAGGGATATTCCATACTATAGAACATCATGCTCAGTACACAAACCATGGGGAGCTGGCTGGGGGACGCTGATCGCTGCCCAGGGACTGGCTGGGCATCAGTCAGAAAGTGGTAAGCAATTGTATTGTGCATCACATGGGGGGGGGGGGGGTCCCTTGGGTTTTATTCCACTCTCTCTTTCTCTGTCCTGTTCATTACAATTGTTGTCGTCATTGTTGTTGTTATCATCATCATCATCAATTATTAAATGGTATTTATCTCAACCCACAAGTTTCAGCTTTTTCCAGTTCTCCTCCCCATCCCATTGGGGCGGGTGGGGAGTGAGAGAGTAGCTGCATGATACTCACTTGCTGGCTGGGTTTAAACCATGACAGCACCACAGGTATGTTGAAAATGCAACTTCTCATAACAAAATGACCAGAATATTGTGACTGGAAAAGCTTTTGATTCAAATGCATGGGTATCTATCCTGAAGTTACTAGGCTCAGTGAGAACTTAATAAGGATTATTTAGCATATTTTAAGAAATTGAACTTGGAAAATATATCACAGAGGCTTTTTTTTTTTTTTAATTAGTCACTAAAGCAACTACACTCAGAGTTGTTCTCACAGATTATAGGCTCTACTTACTGAAAATTATTCTCCCAGAGTCAAGAAATGCAATTAATTAAAATTACTTACTCATACTTACTGT
The DNA here is from genome assembly GCF_015220075.1 of Falco rusticolus. NCBI lineage: Eukaryota > Metazoa > Chordata > Aves > Falconiformes > Falconidae > Falco > Falco rusticolus. The sequence continues at coordinate 65,846,839 of NC_051191.1, forward strand.
ATCCTTGCAAAACCCCTGTTTTCCAGAGGAAAAGAGACTCCAAAGAACTTAAAACTAGAAGGATAACTTAGTTGGATATAGGCACACAGTGTAACTAACAGTTTCTTGCTTTTTTCAAAGTCCAGATTTCCTGCAAGTCCAGTAGGAATATCCTTTTGCTGAAGGCTGATCCTGAGCAACTCCCACAACTCAAGTCAACCCAATTTCACTGAAGGAGAGCAAACTAGAGGACAAAACACTATAGGTTATTATTTTATCTTCTTTTCCAATGTAAGGAACGTTTCCCATCTTCTGTTTCATTCTGTTAGGAGTCCAAGTTTAGGAACCCACAGAAGTCACTGTGCTACTGAAGGCATTCTTCATACCGATATCCAATGTAAATAACAACAGTATATAACTATGGAGGTAGCCAGTAAAGACTCCACAAACTATAAGCCAGGCCAGACCTGGACAATATTCAGCTTGCACTGACCGGGTGAGAGAATCGCCATGGTTTAGTCACACACCTAAGCATTCTCTCAACATAAAACAGGTGATGGAGAGGCGGTTTATTTTCATCAAACAGGACAGCTATTATTTGCAAGCTACAGAGTGCTTTCAACAGGAATTAATCTTTTAAAGAATATTTTTTGTCTCTCGTATTATTTCAAAACTGGAAATCTACCCAGTGACTTTGTCCCATATTTGCTGGAATCTGGACTTTCACTCTCTGTATCAGGATGCAACCAAAGTGGATATGTGCAGTCAAGAGTAATGTTAGGATCTTCAGGATCAAGGTTCATGTAAATACTTGATGATCTTGCTTAAATTGGGCAGGATGCAAAGTAAGCTCATTCATTATAAAATGACACAAGAGTCAAATGGAGGTTGGACAGATTTTTTTGGTACTGCATATACAACCTGTTTGGGCAATGACAAGAAGGGCAGACTGCTTCTGGTGCTGCTTCTCCTGCACAGGCTCTGTTCCACAGATTGTACTTTGGTGCTAACGTCTCCTCAAGCCTAGAGTGAGTGTGATGTCCAGTTATCAACTATTCCCTTTCCCCAGTAAGAGTGTGGTGTGAGGCCTTCATCTGCGACATTCTCTTTCTAGTGGGCTGGTGTTGCAGATGTCTCTTTCTATAGCCAGTAGCAAGGTAGACAAGAAGTATAGTCGCTAACAAGCTCCTTGGATCCTAACTTAAGTCTTGTCCATTAGTAACCCATATCCTAATTGCAGAGAAATATCCCAACCACCCTTTCACTTCTAAGTCTGTCTTCATGCCTTTCATTAATACATGACTACATTAAAGGATACAACACTTCAATTGCTCTTAAAAATTCTTCTAAATTGAGCTTCTTTGTGCACAGATCTCTTCAGTGCCTGAAATACTACTTAAAGCATGGACCTGTTTTCCCAAGGTTTACCTAGTAATTGCTGCTGACCACCTCTGTAACCTTTCCAGTGGCATTACTTGTCCCTTTGCTAACAACAACTTCACACAGTTCTTAGTTTCTTCCATTCAGCTAACAAAATTTCTTTCCTATGTATGTGATGCACCTCTCTTCAGCCTGCAACTAATAAAAAGGTCTGAGGCATTAAAGTACAAAAATATTCAAAACTTTTCATCTTCAAAAAGTACTGTTTGTTCAAAGGAAGGAGCTAGGCCGATGTGCCATCTCACTAAAACCAACTGTGAAATGTGAAATTTTGATTTAGTCTTCAAGCAAGATTTCCTCATATCAGCTTCTTGGCATAAACCATATGGAAACAAATTATATAAACAACTTTCAGAAGGTGTATGAAGCAAATTTCTCCTTCTATTTCTAAAGGAAACATGAAACTGTTTTCTAATGTTAATAATCCCTACAATATGGGTACAATCAGTAAGAATTACATGATGATGAAGGCAATACAAATATTAATCTAATATTTTTCATGAAGAAGCCCAAAGACAATAGACAGCATGGAATTCTTTGATGGCATTCGGTAGAAAATTTTACTTTCAGTCAGTGATAGATATCTTTTTCATGGTTATATTATTTGAAGCAGCAGTGAATTAAAAAGTTTACTCAAAGATCCTGGCTTTTCAGATCAGAGAGTAGCACTGGGCATTTTTTAATTTTTATTACAGTATTATTATGCATGTTAACCAAATTGATTTTAAAAAGGCATTAATGTTTTGACAACACATTAGGGCACTTGGATGTGATCTGAAGCTCTATGCCAGGGGTCCTCAAACTTTTTAAACATGGTGCCGGCGCATGGATGAAGTGGCAGGCAGTCATCTGCGGCTTCTTGGTTTCACCCCTCAACCCCTGGCGGGGGGGGCGGGGAGTCTGTAAATATGGGGGGGGCTGGATTGAGGACCCTGGGGGGCCGTATCCAGCCCGTGGGCCGTAGTTTGAGGACCCCTGCTCTATGCCAAAAACACAAATCTCAAGAAAAGAAATACAGTGCAGAACTGATTTTTTTTTTTTTCCAGATGCTCCCAGCATTCTTCTCGGCTGTACCACAGGTGTTAATACATCTTCTTCAGCTTGTGCTATGCATTCCCAGGCACAGCTAGCCAGGCTATGAGAGTCAGTAGTGCCACAGGGAAATTATTAGTTCTAACAAGACAAGTGAGAATGTGCCTATTTTTAACAGAAATGGACTTCGGTCTCTTCACTGTCCTTTATGACTGAAAAACACTGTTTTGGAGGAAGGCTTGATGTTCAGTGTGTTTCTATGTTCCTCGTCCAAACTGTAAAGCAAGGAAGAGCTTCATAGGAAAAGCTATGTGTACTTTTTAAAAGCAATGGAATGTGTTTGTATCTAAGAATATTTGAGTTAAATATTTCCTTTGAAACAATTTCAGCTTCTTGCTCTTTGTGAAGAAGGAACAAAACCCTGCAAGGAAAAATAACAGCAGCTTATCAAGCCTTTCCTATGTAGATTACTGGTCACCGAATCCAATTCAAGTTAGTGTAAAGCAGAATCTGATGTCTAATCATTGTTTGCTAGCCTTGAGGAACTGAGTTGATCTGAGCTCAGAGCCACAGAGAATGTGATACTCCCTACTGAGAAAAGGGTTCCGTTACAATCGCCATTTCACAAGTCTTATCAGTGAAGCAAAACCCAAGAGGAGCTTAGACGTGATTAATTTGATGAATAATTTTCCAGTTATTTTCCCTTTTAAGAAGAAACTTCTTGGTCTTTGTTCTAAGGACTGTTCGGGTATTAACTGTGTAAATCAGACACAACTTGCTCTGGTTTTGGTTTGGGCACAACTTTGCTAGGAAGTGCATGCTGAGCATGCTTCCTGGTTCAAGCACCTTGAGACAGGAGAGGAACAACTCTTTTGTATGCCTGGGTGGCAAGCCATGAGTTTTAGGAAATGGGCTGCTGAGGTACTGAGGTATTTTAGGAAATAAGCAGAAGTTGAACTTTATGTGCATGGGGAATTTTAAGATGGAGATTCAATCACATCCAAATTAGAATTCAGATTCCAGTTTTGCAATGCACTTCAAAAAGCAATTAGCTGGTATCCCAAATAGGAATGTCTTTATGAAATGAAGATGGTATAAGGACATTACTGTTTGCCTCGGGCAGTTTGAGAAAATACCTGAATGATTTGGAAATAAGCAGGCTGATCCTGGAAGTGAGAAGACCTGGGGAAGCAGCTATCAAGTATTTTCTCTGTGACTAACAAAAACACCAGGTGGCTTTACTAACAAGCAAAATGATTTTGCCCCACCATCTCCTTCTTTCCTCAGATGCTTTTGTATTCCGAAAGAAAACTCCATATATTGTAGCTAGCATTTATTTAATTTGTGATTCACAATCACATTAGGACAAAAAAGATGATTTATTTCCATTCTTTGAGAGAAATACTGATAAAATAATAAATGGCCTATTTTAAGTGATTTACTCCCTTTCCCCAGGCCATATTGTTATTGTTCTACATTCTCTGGCGACTCCAAAGATGTAGGTTGTCTTTCCTCTACCCTGCTGTTTAAGGACAAGCTTTCCTAGTCAATGGTGATCACCGTAGTTCTTCCTTATCTCTTGTGTTATCACCTCCTGAGCTATCCTGAGGATCACTGGAAGATGTGTCTGACTCTTTGGATACCCTAGAGAAAGAAACATGCAAGGTTCTGGCTACTGAAATTCTGGTGCAGGACCCTAGTTTAAAAATGAAATGCCATACAGATGAAATTGTGGGATATTAACTATCTAACTTAAAATTAACATAGCCAAAGCAGAAAAATAGTTAAAGTAAATAAAACTTTGTTTTTAAGTTTTAAAACTTTTGGCTTTGTTTTAAACATTTGTTTTTAAAAAGAATCAAAATGGACAACATAGGTCCAAAGATTTATAAAGTCAAGTGACAGGTGTAGAAGTAAAGCTCTAGTCAATTTAGTTTAAGACCAAAATGTAAGTGTCTCCCTCTCTGTACACATCCAACAAGCTATTTAGAACATATCAAGTGAGACACCTGATTTGTGTGCATATACTGTGTCCTCGGATTTAATACAAAGCAGTAAACTTCAGTATGGGGAAGCAGACTTGCTTCTGTATCCCATTTCCTCTTCAGAATTTCTCTGCTGTGTAATTAAATTGTCAGCCGATCATTAGCCCACTGTAAGTAAAAGGCTTTTTTCTTCCTGGCTGGAAATTTTGACAATCCACATTCAGACTTTCACAAAGCATGTAACTTGACAGGCAAAGATTATTCAATCATAACACTGAATCAATACGTTCAGCTCATTATTGCTTTTTGTTTGTGACCAGACAAAACAGTAGCTTATGATTTGGGGTTGTAATAGGGGGTAAATTGTCTTCCTCCTTCTTCTCCATCACTCAGTCCTTCTGAACCTGAATTCTCACTCCTAGAAATTAATTTAGTTATTCCAACTTCCAGAAAATTACATCAGAACTTACGTGGAAACTTGTAACAAAAGGCTAAAATGGATTGTCTTCAGAGTTTTTAAACGGTATCCCAAATATTATTGCTTTTAAAAAGTCAAGATAAAAGCATAATATCCTCTAGTTGTGTAAGAGTTTTTAAAGATTGCAAAATTATTACATGACAGGAAGTGGCAAAACCCAGTGAGTTCTGTATATTACCATGTTTTACATTAAAAACGGGACATTGTGCTCCTTCATAAAAGGAGCCCACACCTATGTGAGCCCACACCTCAAAAGCTCATATCCTTGTCCTCGGGTTGATCTTTTCTTCCTCTCCTCAAGCATTGGGTCTACAGAAAAGTAGCCATGAATCCTCTCTAACTTCTTTTCAGATGCTGTTATGTTGTTGTTAGGCTTGAAGAGTACCCCAGAGATCATCTTAAGTAATCTTCCCCACCAAAATGAGATCACATAGGCTTTGTCCATCCCTCACAGATCTTACTGAAACCTGATTTTAAAGATTTCTGGTGAAAGCAGTTTCTCAGCATCTTCAGGTAATCCAGGGCTGTGCTCCACCATCCTAGCCAAGTTTTCTAAGTTTTTTCACCCAAAATTTTCTATGCTGAAAACCAAATTGATTTCTTCTGGCCTTGGAAAACAATTGGTGATTATCGATATTGTAAATACATATAATCAAGTCACCCTCAATCACCTCTCAGCAACCAAGTTCCCTCACAGACTGTGCTTTCTAAATCCTTCAGCATTCACTCTGCTGGATTCTTTTTACTTTTTCTTCACTTTAAAAATGCATTTCCCAGAGCAGAGAATATACCTTCCAAGGCTTCTTTGGAGTTAAGTGAGCAATGTAAGTAGATGTTTTGTGTACAAATTTCTGCTTCATTAATCTAAAATAAAAACTACTGTCCTACTATGTCTTTTCCCACTATACTGTTTTCTTTATGGAAAAATATCCACTTTCAAATTTCAATTTGCTTCCTTTTTTCTTAGATGCAAAACTTTGGTTTGTAAATACTTAAACGCAATCTTTTTGGTTTCTGACCAGGTCTCCAAACTGCCAGTAGTATTTTTGGAAGTTTTCCCAAAATACTGAAAACTTTCGGCTTCATACAAGACACAAATTAAAAGATATAGTTTGCATTCTATTATGCACATTTTTCAGGAAGATGCCAAGCAGTATTTGACAAAACATAGGGTCGTAATGGAATTTACTCAGGATGTCTTCTATGATTGATGTGGATCCATAGACAATCCAGTTTTTGACTAGTTATATAACCACCTAAAGGTAATTATATGCATGATATATTTCCTCATCAGATTTTAATGTTTGAAAATGTCTAAAAACTTTAGAAGACTTAATTTATACATATATATATGTATATATATATTTATACATATACATATCTACTGCTTTTCCTTTCTACACTAAGCTGCTACCATTCTCAAAATGGTAATCAGATAAATTTGATCTGATCTTTCTTGACAGTTTCTTGTTAGCTGCTTTTACAACATTTACATTCTGTAGGTACTTCCAGTTACTTCAGTAATTTGTTCCATATTGTTTCTGGGAACTGAAACTACACTGCTTGATCTAAAATTCCTCGGATCCTCTTAAAAATTTAAAAAATTTTGGTTTTCTCTAGTCTTCTAGGATCTCTTCCATCTGCAGCTTCCCAGAGATAATCACAAATCATTCAGCAATTACTTTGCCTTATTTCTTGGGGTGGATTTCATTAAACCCTAAGAACTTGAATGTACCATTCTTACATAAATATTCCACGAACTCATCTTTACTCTAGCCTGCATTCCAAACACCTTGTTAAAATTAATTTGTTAAAGTATCCAGCACAATCTATGTTTTCCATGAAGGTGAACGTAAACAATTCTGCTTTCTCTGATGAAAGCAAACAATTGTTTTCTCCATAGAACCTCTTATTCAATCTCTTTTCTTTTTCCCATTTTATTTCTAATGTATTCACTGAAACTTTTGTTGCTTGTGGTGTCCCTTGCTACTTGGAACACATACAGCGTTTAATTTTTCTTATTTTATCCCTATATGCTTGTGTAATTCCTTTGTATTCATCCTTATTTATGAACCAACTTGGCTTCAGTAGTTTAAATAGCAGGCATTTCCTTAGCCAGCCAGCCAGGAATGCTTATTTGAACAAGGCTAGGGAGAGTGTCACTTCTGATGATGAAGCAACAGAGCAGCTGGTGAAACATCCATGAGTAATCTCTTGCTCTGAACAGCTATTTGCAGAACCTGTGCTGCTGCTTGTCCTGAGAGCCTCATGGAGCAAGGCAAGCTGCAGGGCACCCTGACAGTCAGGTGGAAATGATGGAAATGGAAACTGGGAGCCTAATGTGTAGGTTTTACATGTTCCATGCTTTTAAGTTATTGTGCACCTGCTATATGCCCTCTGACAACTTCAGTAGTGATTTTTGAGTTTTTGTTCTTCTCCCCCCACCTCCCATTTCCTTTCTCTCCACAAGGATTTTCTCATAGCAGTGGCATTCTGGCTGTTGCTGGAATGACTTGGTCGCAGAAATCAACACGGACATCTTCCAACTGTCCTCAGTGGGCACTGCTTTACGTCCTTAAGTTGTAGAGGGGCAACAGGCCTTCAGGCAGTAGAGGAAGAAAGGTAGGTGTCATATACATGTCAGACCTGAACTGTTATTCTTGTAATTTAGTTTTATTTTGCAATAGCAATAGTCCAGTCTATAAAATCTCGAAGTGCTGATATTGATTCAGATGAATGGCTTGGTGTCTGCTTTGCAGTGGGAGAAACGTCTCTCCTCCTCTTTCCCAGAGTGTAATTCTTAGAAAGAGTCCACTGCCTCCCTCTGCTATGACTACAATGATCCATAAATTGACAATACGGGTTTGTACTGGACCATTTGATGGTCCTGCGAACCATTTCTGAAAGTGATATGAAAGATTTGCATTAGACATTGAAAGTTACTGATGGCAAATGGCAGCAATCATGCACAATATACCATATCATGCTCAGTGTGTCTTAAGAGAGAAATTTATTTATACTCAACTTTTTTCTGAAAAGTAATGTTAAGTCCTTAAGTGATCTCTGTATAACCTTTTCCCAAAGACATTTCTTCATTTTTACTTTCTTTTTGTTTCTCTAATCTACTTTAACCCACAAAGCTGTTATAAAGATGACTGTCTAAAAAAAAAAAAAAACCACGTCTTTTAAACCTGTAATTTAGAATTTGGGGGAAAAAGGTCTCTGACAAAAAAAAAAAAAAAAAGCCCCTGAAAAGGTAAAGATGAAACCAAGAATTCAGTTTCATTCTCAGTTGTTACACTTTTTTTCCTTTCTCCATAAGCAGAACAGCTACATTTTATGCTTCAGAGTAGATTCTGCCTGGCAGGGTGTGTCTTTATAGTGCAGCCAGAAAGCATGTCAAAAGTAAATTAACAGTAATTAGTTATGCACATTCACTGTTCTGGAGATGATAGTTAAGGCATTGAACTAAGATGCAGGAAGCTGAGGTCCAAATTTCAGCTCTGCTAAAGGTCTGTTTTGTGGGTTTTATTAGAAATCACTTTTCCACTTTTATCTCTTGATTTTGCTTTATAGTTAAGACTGCAGGGAGAGAACTGCCTGTGCATGTGCATAGCAAAGCAGCCTAAGAAAATAGGATCCTGAAACCATCTGGGGCCTTTACTTACTCTTGCAGTATCACACAACAAATAATCCGTGATAAATTTCACTTGTCCTCTGCAAAACCTTTGCTGAGACAGATTTTGTTATGTATTATAAATGCAACGCAGATTTCATCACAGCCTCTGCCAGTAGTTTTTTATTCTTCTGGGGTTTGAATGCCACATTGAGCTGCCTAGAGTCACTAGCATTGCTTTGTCCAACTGTTAGCTGAAAATACATTTTCCCAGAGCTGGCTTAATCTAATCTGTCCTGATTATGTACCAAAATAAGAGAGAAAGAATCATAACAAATGCTGGTCACATATTCATTCAAACAAGAAAGCAGGGAACGATTTATGTGGTCATATACATTCATCCCACCAAAGGGGAGCATTTTCACATCAATTTGATGGTCATCTAGCCAAGGAGAACAGGTTGTTCTCAATACAGTGCTAATTCTGGCAAAAGCCATAAATTCTGAACTACATTAGAAGAAAAATGGTCTCATCAGTGAAATATATGTTTTAAGGAAGAAAGAAGGAAGGAAAGAAAGAAGGAAAGGAAGGAAGAAAGAAAGGAAGGAAAGGAAGGAAGGAAGGAGAGAAAGAAATGAACCTTTAAGTCCTGCAAAATAAGCTTTTAGAAATGATGAAAGAAGAGAACTTATGTTTTCACAGTCATCTACTCACATTTTTCTTAAACTGATATACCAGAAAGCTATATACAAAAGGCAGGTTTCAAATACATTTATATACATGGAACAGTTTAAATGAAAAAAGGAGAGAAAAAAAAAAAAAGAAAAAAAAAGGAAAGGAACTAAAGAGCTATAAAGGACCTAAACAGCTATAAAAACACAGCAGCACTGTCCCATCACAGGAGTTCTTCTCAATAGGGCAGACTCCTCTCCAGGGCAGCAACTCAGAAAACATTTGACTACTCGGGGAACTAGAAGAGGTGGTCTTGACAGGGTTTTTTCCCTCCTATGGCTTTTACCCTGGAGATTAAGCCTTTTGGATAACATCAGTTAATCTGTTAAATGAAAGCAGATGAATGTATATGTTAGGTCAGATTCACTGCAAGTACTCTGATCTTGGTTATGAGGTATGAACTGGGAGGAACTTAATGAAATTTAAAAAAAAAAATAAAATCATTTAGTTTGCCTGCAAGGGTACAAAGGAGTAGCATCTAGACCAGAGACTCTGACCTGTGGTCTTTTTTTCCCTGTTTGGCATAAGGGTTCTTACTCATGTAGATGATTATTTCTGTTCCCTTTTATAATTTATTGGGTCTTGATTAAGTATTTTTTGTAGGCAACACTTGAAATATGTAAATAACTTTTCTTCTTCAGGAATATTGCTTTAATGGGGACCTACAAAACCTCTGTCCCCTAGCAACAACTCTGTGCAAGTTCTACTTATAAATCAACGTCAGATAGGTGGAACACAGAAGGGACAGAGATATTAAATGGGTTTTATTGGTCAAGACCACTTTTTTACCCATGCAAAATCCATCTTGATTCATTAATTAAATCAGAAAAAAAACCAAAACAAAGTAACATTTGCCGTCTTTCTCTTGGTCTAATACCTACTGATTATCTACCAGTTGTCTCAGAAAGTCTGAACAGTTTTGTAATAATGAAATGCTATACAATATTATATTAAATGGCTACCTTGAAGACTTAATGAGATCTGGGTGTTTCATTAGCAACAATAATAATGATCGATTATTGCAATAACCGTAAAATTTGCTTATTGTAGAGAACTGATGTCTATGGTTTTCAAAGACTAGTTCTGCCTATTCTGGCTCATCTGTATATTTCATTTCCAGAAGCATTTGAGCAAATAATACAATGCAACCTGAATCCTAACTAGAAGTATGAGGATAGATATGCTTATTCTGCAAAATTTTGACTTAAATATCACAGATACAAATGTCATATTCATGATCTAAGAATAATACATTGTCTCCTTGTCTTCCACACAATGCTCCTTACTTAGGGTAAAAATTACTCTGATAAGAAAAAACAGACTGCAGAAGGAAAATCCATTTGCTGTTATTTAGATGAGAGAACTAAAAGATGCTTCAATAGACTAAGGAAGATGTAGAAATACATATAATACAGTTGTGTTATCTCTCTGCAGATGGTGATTATCAACAACTTTGGATGGATTTGTATAGTGAGAATGAAGGAAGCTGCTTAGCTTGACCCTTTTATAGTTCACTTTTCTTATCTTAATACTTGCAGAACCACTGCTGTTCAAAATAATTGGGAAAAACAACCTATTTTTACATTTCATTCTTAAAAGCAAACAAATCCTTTTGAATCAAACTCTCCAGAAAACCCCTAAGAAACATACCAAGAACAGGAAGTTTCAACCACCAAATGGTTAGAAAAAATTGCTATAAATTCAAAGGTGACAGATAGAAAGCATTGAGTAATATGCCTCAGTGCAGCACTGGATATAATTTAACTCAGAATTTGTTTGGCCATCCATTAAATCATTTACACCTTTGAAATGTGTAAGAACACAAAGATGTAAGAAGTCTGCTATAAAGGAGAAGGCAAAGTCCTGCTTCAGAAAGTGGCAGGAAATTTTCTGGGAGCATAAAGGGTCCCATTAACATCTCTATAATTTGATCTTACACCCAATACTGGCAGACAGCTGATTACCCATTCTGCACTCCCTTCAGCTGTAAATATTTCAAACCTGACTGGTTTATGTCCCTTCCCCATAACAAAGTTACAATCTCTAAAATGTTTCTAACCTATACAGCTTGTTGTAAAGGCATAAAGTCCATGGTCTAAGAAAGAAATTGTAGTCAAGAAATCAGCTTTGTTCCTGTTTGTCAGATTAAATTCAGAAGAAATACAGTATTAGTATCCAAGCAATGCAGCCTCTCAAAACAAAAGGAAGGCAAGAACTATTAGGGCTGAAGTAATGGATAATAAAAGCCAAGGGACCACCTGGAAAGTAGCTGTGCTTAATATGACCTTAGAGTCAGAAGTCTCTTTCTGAGCTCAGAAAAGCACATCTGAGATAGCCTTTATACTCAGTCAGTGCCAAACAGCCCCTTTTGTGCTCCATCTGGTTCACGGCACCAGCAACAGGAACATTTTTCTGATGTAAAGTAAAGCAACAATAGCATTTTTAAGTGTTGTAGGAGCTCTGAACAGCCCCAGCATTTCCACTCTGGCAATCACAAGAAGTCTTGTAGCCTTTTCACTGGCATCGCACACAAAGACACAGTCCCTCACACAGTGCTTTCATCTTGTTACAAAAGAAAGTATTTCTCAACACATCAAAAAAGAATCCAGGAAGGTGTAAATTTGGTGACAGATTTGTTTATATTTCTGAGAAATCTGGCTGTGTTTGTGCGTATATCATAGAGTTTTCTTATAAATGCAAGGCAAACTCCAGCTCTGTAATAGCAATGCAACAAGGCTGGGATTTCCAACCAAAAACTGGAACAGGAACACAAAAAGTGGAGAGGAAATGCAAAAAAGTGAAGCTGAAGTACAAACAACTTTCTGCAGAAAGCAGCACTGAACTTAGAACATAACCATCAACTACAGTTGTACGGTGGTATCCTGAAAACCTTCAAGGACAGAGATCCTACAAGCTCCCTGGGCAACCTGTTCCTGTGGTTATCTATCCTAACTGTGAAAAAATTTACCTTTATCTAGGTGGAACATCCCCTGCTACCTCTGTTCTCCCACTGTGCAGTGCTGCAAGGAACCTGGCTCTGTCTTCTCCTGAACACCCCGTAGGCACTGGGGGGCTCATGACGTTCTTTTTAAATATCTTCAGTTTGTGTTTGCTTGGTATTCACTTGGGGAACTGGTGAACTATTAAGATGGTTTAGAGATGGGGCACTTTTTATACTTTGGAAGTAGCTGACTACTGGTTTTGTTGTCTGTGTTTGTGGCGCCTACCTACAACCCCACTCAGGCCTCATGGGACTAAGAACTTAACACATTGAAATTGATTCCTGTCCCTGAAAGTCTAAAGCCCACAAAGAAAAGCTCATGAAAAAGGTACAGTAAACTGTTAAGGAAGCACAAGGTTAATGGCCAGTTCATATAATCACAAAGGTCTCTTACCCATTCTCATTTTGCTCATGGAGTACAAATATTCTGCTACTGCTTGAAAAGAATTGATGTTTCTCCTCATTTTTACCTCTCTAAAAATAAGGAAATTCAGGATGGCTGTCAATAATTTTCCACCTCTGTTCAATAGGTACCGTAGTAGCAAAATCAAGATAGACTCCTATATTTCCACGTCCATGTGCCCTTTCTTTTAGGGATTATTTTTAATCATAAGGAAGGTGATCACTGTCAAAAGCCAATCAGTCCCCCTGCCTTTTCTGCAAAGACATCCATTTCTTTAAGTCACTAAATTTTGGGTTTAATGTAGTTTAAATGACATCCCCATGTCTACTTATAGCCTGCATTGAGATTTAAAGTATATTGTATACATTAAGAGATGAAAGTTCAAATAAAACTCTGCCTGCAGGACATTAGCTTGGTGATTTACATTTGTCTGGAACTGTCTTTAAAATGCTGACATTAAGCAAGTGGGCAGAAACTGCCTCAAAGAGCAACTAATCTGTTGGAGATCTTTACTTCCCCAGTCACCCTGACCTCAGGCAGGGTACAGTCCCCTTCTTGACAATGTGAGTTATCCCCATGACTTGTGTAAAGACATCTTAGGTGGGTGCGTTTTCTGCTACCTCCCACTAATGCCAGCAAGAGTTACCATACGCTTCAAGAAAAGAAAAACTCTGGAAAATTCCACACACACACACACACACCCCAGGCAGGAATCCAGCAGTGATTTTGTGGCAAGAGCTACAAGACTCAAATTAGAAGTGAGCTACAGTTAGGACATTCAATGGTGGTGTCACTGGGTATTAGGGCTGTGCCTGTGTGTTTATTCAAGGCACTGAATTTGTTCATTCCCTTTGTGCTCTAGGAAAACCCAAATAAGTTACCTGCACAGATGGGACAATGGACTGGTTTGTGGCAATTGACCAGCTTAAAACTGGTGATTAAGTGATTGACTGAAGTCCAAACCACCTTCATCATTAAGTATTTGTTCCCAGAGCCATCCAAGCAGAATGTTGGGCAGTTCTTATTCCCCCAGGCAAGTCCTGCTGTACCAGATCAGTGTTATCCTTGTATGGATTATAGATATGAAAGTAACTGCAGTGGTAATATTTAGTTAGGAGGAAGTCAAGGCACTTCCCTCTAAAAAACAAAGCATCATTACCTTCTGGAGCAAATAGAGAATTATTTTGACCAGAGCAACAAAGTTAGCAAAAGTTTTATCATAAGACTATATCGTATGCAACAGAAGTTTTGCAATCCTTGTGGATTGTCAATTGTTTGGTTGCAAACAGAGCATCTCATAAAATAATGTTAACATTACTTCTAGGAATGCAAATCTTAAGACTTTGCTAACAACTGTCAAAATATGGAGAATACATTGGCTTCTACAGAAGCAAAAATCCCCAGTACATTATGGTCATATAGGACACTGACAGCAAATTAAATTGCTCTGTTTTCTGAAATTCACCTTCAGCTGAGGTTATACACTTCAGTAAGGCAAAGCCTTCATGTTTTTCCAATAATATACTAGCTCCTGTTACAACAACAACAAAAAAGCTTGGATAGAAAGAGCCTTTCTCATGCATTATGATGCTTCAAAGCATAAAAATTTCAAAATGTTCCCAAGATTTTTTTTTGCAACTATAATGGTGAAAATAGAAGAATCTTATCTGCTTGATTACCTGTAATATGGGAGTTAATCTGCATTAGGGCTGCCTGAAAGTGAAGAAAGTGCAAATGGTTTGAAAATCAACGATCTAGCACCATTTACAGCTGATGATGTAAATGGTAACTTTTAAAAATACCCATGTGATTTAAAGAAAAAAGAAAATCAATATTTTCTTCCTATTAGTTGCCAGTCTTATATGCTACATAAGGGAAAGTGAACTGTAGCTGAATTTCCACTGTATCTTTAAGATTTTAGAAATTTGCAATCATTTTTTCCTCATTTACGACAAGAAATTCAGAATGACCAGACTGTTTTCTGCCAGCATTAATGTATGGAACATGGAGACACATCCTTACAAGTGGGTTTTATGAGCAAATTTAAAAAAAAAAAATAGATAGTGAAGTAAATTGATGTTTTAAAATGGACTTGTTCATTGAGGATAATAAAAGGATGAATTTAAGATAAATATATAAGAAATACTAAAGGAAATAGTGTTTCCCAGAAAACTCTTGAAAACATGGGGTTCATGAGAAAGGTGATCATCCTGAAGCTGAACGCTGCATGATGGCATTTACATACATACATAAGAGATTACATTCTTTCTGTTTTTCCACATGCAGGTGGCTTCTGTTCTTTTTCCTCTTACGTTTGTGCTGTACTCTGTCGTTCTCCCTGCTGGTTTTACTGGGCTCTGATTTTCCTTTGTGGGTGTTAGTATAGGGTTTTCTGAATACCTGAGTGGTTTTAGTTTTAATGTTATTCGGTTAACTCCACCAGACATTTTCTGCCTTAGATTGATAAGAAAATCTTATAAGCCCCATTTTTTTCTGTACCTTATATACATTTCTTTTCAGTAGAAAGTTCAGAATTCCTCCAATACTTGTATTTAAAATTATGTCTTCCACTGATCCAAGTTGACTGAAAGTCATTCACCAAGCAGTTTGAAATGAAACCCTTCCCGGAAACTATGGCCCACAGATTGTTTGCTACATCTCTAGAGATTTTTAGCTCCTCCGAAGACCTAAGTTGTTCCCTTTGTGTGCTCAAGACACTATCTCGGCCTCTTTTTAATCTTTCTGCAATGTGATGTGAAGCAGAAACCTCAGTGCTTAGGCGCTTAATTAACCTCAATTGCACTTGCTGCTCCCTCCGTGCATCAGCAGATGACCGTGACAGTGACTTTACCCTGTAGAGTGACTTTCCCTCTGAAAGCAGGTTCCAAATATTAACTGAGCTGCACAAGACACCCATTACTTTAGGAATATTTTGTATGGGACCGTGAATAGGAACCTCTCTGCAGAAAACTTTTGTTGATTCTTTATGGAGATATCAGCTTGAATTCCCCTTGTACATACATGCACTTGACCTCCTGCAGATGCCAAGAAAGGATATCTATACATTCACAATATTTCCCTAAAACAGCTGAAAGTAAGCTAATACTACTGATTTCATCTATAGCACCACCAGAAGAGCCCTCCTGGCACCATTATTACGTTTGTCCAGCATGTCCCTGATGGCTCCAGAGGGGTCATGTTCTTGCTGAGATGAGCACCAGTGACCCAGCTCCACTGGCAGAGACTCCATATAGCAATATAATGGAAGGTACACCTCAGCCCCTTATTCCAACCTTCTTCAGCCCAGTATACAACTGAGCCCCAACAGGAACTCATTGGCAGAGCATACCCAGCCTTCTTGTGACCTTGCCAGCAACTAACTAGTCCATCAGAAAGGGCACTTGTGCTGCACCCTTGGCTACATGCTGATGAGCAAGAAGCTGCCTGAGCTCCCTGCATGGCAAAACAACCTCTCCAGGCAGGAAAATATGCAGCTTTGTGTCCTAGCCCTCGGGAGCCAGCAGTCTGACACTATGGCTAAGGTCCAGATTTGCTGAGTGATGGGGCTTCTCAAAGCTGGATGCTCACAGTGCACTTGTGTGTGCTACCAGGCACAACCACCCCTCGGTGGCTGTGCAGGCAGCCCCCTTCCTTCCCCTCCACCAACCAGTTTCAGGCACCTACTGGGAAAGTTAGGGCTGTGACAATATTGCCTTAACTCCTGTTCAGAGCCATGACGAAGAGTAGATTCCCAGTAACAAACTCCCAGTAACTGGACAAGTGACAAAAAGACATCCTAGCAGCACCCTGAGGGGCTGTTGCTGCTGGAGGCCCCCAGGCAGTGCACGTCAGGGATATGGCAGAGCAACCCAGCTGCACCCCAGGGTCTGCTGAGGCCCTTCACTGGGGTGGCACCACCCAACACAGCTGCTATGCTCTCCTATGTTTAGGGAACCAGCTCTCCCTGGTTCCCTAAACAGCATTTTCCACTCACTTCTGGTCTCCTGAGCCTTATGGATGCCTTACCATACACGGATCCAGGGCGACCTTACCGGAAAAGGTCAAAAGGGGGGTGATGAAATAGACCCACAGGTTTATGACCATAGCGGAGATGTACAGTGACTTACCCTGAGGTGGAACAGCCTTTCAAAGATAGGAAGTCAGAAAACTTCAGGATGCAACAGAGATACAAGGCTTTGGAAAGGTCATTTCCAGCAGCAACTCAGAAAGTCACAGCTCAGGATTCCAAAGTCCTTTGTCTTTTACAGACATCGGGCAAATGCCATTTTCACTAAGAACATGTTTGATGGCTGGCTGGTTTAGGTTCTTTGTCTGGTTTTTTTTTGAAGTGATAATAAACAGGCCAAACTAAATACCGACCTTCATTAAACTTGGATCCCATTAGCCTGCCTACAGTAATATTGCTGAACTATTGATAAGACCTTTGAATCTCACACAACCATAAATTAATTCTCAGGCTGCAGCTCCTGGAGGAAAGGGAAAGAATGAGGGAGGGGCAGGAGGTGGTAGTGGCGGTGGGGTGTCCCCCCTCTTTGCCTCAAACCCATCTTTTCACCTTCCCAAGCATGTCAGGCCCAGGAGGGGGTTGCTGCAGCCATGGGTCCACAGGAGGGACGTCCAGCCAGCCCCGCCGCCCCCACAGCTGCAGGCCCTGCAGGCCGCGGTCCGAGTCTCTGCCCCTTCTTTCCTTGGTCTGTCCAAAGCACAAGCTTGTTTGTGAGAATATGGAGCAAAGCCACAGTAGTGAAGCTGTATTGCTTTCTTAGTAGCTATAGGTTTGTCATTTAAAGGATTAAAATGATGTCAACCAGGATTATACTGAGCACTGACATCTCAGGCTATTGGTGCATGATTCAGTTGTTACATGATTATGTATGTATGTATGTATGTATGTATGTATGTATGTATGTATGCATCTGCCATTGAGCTGTCTGTCCGGATAATCTGACTTGGGAATGACACAAATGTTCTGTTTGATTCAATATGCTTAAAGTAACTGAACCCAGGCTTGAAGGAAAAAGACCAGGTTCGTACAGTTGGCAAGACACTTGTGCAAGTGTTACTGCGTTTATACTCTTGAATTTTCTTCTGGGGTTCCTCTCCCGCTCTGTGTTGATGCAGATTTACAAATGATACGTATCACAAAAAAGGAGATCCTGAAAAGTCACAAAAATCCAGTGTGAATTTCAATGGATGAAGTAAGTTCTGACAGAAGAGCTGCACTAGAAACATTATTTTTTTTCACTGGTCTGCTTCATGCATTCAAGCATCTTGTGGAAGCTTCAGTGTATGTTGTTCAGCACACTTCAGCAGTAGCTTGCACCCCTGGTCTGGCAGAGACTACTCCTCAAATACAAGTACACAAAGATCTTCTCATACCACTTACAGGACTGATTGCTTACAAAAAACTTTTTTCAGGTTTTGCTAGCTTTTATAAAACCTGTCTCTAAATGGATACCAAAAAGCTAATGGCTCCACAATCCTTTATTTCTGTAGCCTGTATTACACTACCTTAAGTGGCCAGCAAATTGAAAAATAAGCCATAAAACATTTGGGCAGAAGTGGCTTTTTTCACAGAATATTTTAAATGTGACCTACCAAAGATTCAAAATTGAAATTAAAAACAAGAAAATTCATTGTCAAACAACATTTTCCATTGTTAACTGTTTTTTACTTTCCTTATTTCCTTCTGAATACTTTTCTTTGGAAAATAAATTATAAGGAAATTATATAAAAAAAATATCTAGAAAATGTTGGAAGAAGACTTTAAAATTATCACAATTTTTCTGTTCCAAAATGAAACCTGTAAAGTCATACCAAATGCTTAAATTTTGATGGAGCAAACTGCTCTGTTAGAATGTAGTTTCTAGAGCCTTTCTTCAGATTTCTCTGTCCATCACGTTAGAGGAAATAATGAGCAATTTTGTTTGGCCCATCTTAATTCTTTGCCTAAATAAGGTAATAGATTCACTCCCCCTTAACAGAAGACACTTTCGCACCTCTTTGTGGAGTGACATTATTCCCACTGAGACTGCACTGAAATAGTGTATTTCAAGCGAGCAGAAATAACTGAATCTGCTCAAAGTGAATGTTTCTTTTAAAAAACTGCACCAGAATAATCTTTTTGCAAAGTGATTAACACATAAAGAAAATTTTTGATAGATATATTAACATCTTCTATTACCTTTACATGGGGTAGCACATCTAAAATTTTCATTTAATGTTACTTCTATTTAACTGACATTTTATGAGCAATCACTAAACTGAGTCTGACACAGCTCTTCTAAAGGGTTGCAGCAAAGTCCCTTTGATAGCAGAAATTACATCCAAAAATTAGTTCAACTTTTATTATGATAATCTCAAAATTACAGACCATTTGGGGAAAAAAAATCAAAGACTTCTACAGTGCATGCATTTCTCTTAAAAAATAAACTAATAAAAAATAGACTAGTAACATTTCACACACAGGAAAGCTGAGAAAGAGGCAGAGAAGCAAAAATCCTGCACCGGGTCACCTGGAAGACCAGTGGCAGAGCCAGGGGTAATTTCTGTAGAGTAATATCCTTATGTGTTTAATCCTATTGAATTATTCCACGTGTTTGGCCATAGAAGAACTTTTTTTCTGAAGAAACAAATCAGAAAATGTAAAACACAGCCTGGCAATGAAATCCGTACAGACAGAGCCCAATACCCAGCACAGACCCACTAGCATAAGTAAATTTGTATATGCATAGGGGGGATCTCATTGCATATGTATATGCACACCAGGGCTTAAATCATAAATCACAGTCTTAAACCAAGACATTTTAGCATCTTCACTCATAATCCTGCTACCAGGTAGATATATGGAGGACATATCATTTCTTCCTCCTTTATGAGTTGAGGATGCAGAGCTTTGAAATCCTAACAGGTCTGCATCTTTTACAGTTTTGGGTTTACCTGTAGCCATAAACAGAGCATGAGCTTCAGTTCAGTTACCTGTCCTGGGCCAGAACTGCCAAATTTAGTCCAGCTGTTGAATACATAGTTCTCCAAGCTTAAGCAATGCACAGAAATGAGAAGAAGATGTATTCAACTTAAGCTGCACTGTTTCAGTTTCTCCTTTGAGGATTCACAGCTCATTACAGAATGTTGAAAGTGTCTTAACGGCTTAATTCATCAGTCCAGACATTTGTGGATGAGGAAGTGTTTATAAATTATTTGTTCAAGGTATGTTGCTCTAATGAGTGGAATCTGTTCTGAGTCAACCAAGAGCCACAGTCCAGAGGAACAAGTGTTCATTAGGATGAACAGCTCCGAGAATGAAAAGAGAGGTCTAATAAATACAGGACTGGTATTTCTTAATGCTTATTTATGTTTTCATGAGACAGTCATTCAGAGCATCATTTTTTGACAGAATCTGACAGAAATATTTCTAGAGCTTATGGCATTCTTATGTCCACGTTTCCCATTTGAGAATGTAAGCAAGGTCAACAGCGTGACACCTGGCCAGTTTTTCTGCAATTTCAATTGTGTTTGTTTTGTACTTGTTTTTCTTAATCTACCCACGTGATCAGACATACCTTTGCCCTGGGTTCCCAGCATGGTCAGGTCACTCCTGTTTAAATTTAGAGTATGTGTGGGCAGGAAAAAGAAAGTAGCGCTTATGTATCAGCTGCCTTGTATCTGCTGCAGGAGAAGCACAGGATGCTGAGTTCTTGGGAAGGCAAGGAAAGGTAAAAGATCCTGTAATTTCCCTGTATGCACATAGCTCAGGCCCTAAACTTCCGTCTGCCTACCCCTCACTCTGCCACTTGGCAACACACGAGTGGATGCAGCAGACATATCTCAACCCTAATACAACCTCTCAGGCAATGCTGGTAGTGATGACTTTTTTCCACATTATGTTGGAAGGAATATTTCGTAACTTCTAAAAAAATAGTCATTGCAAAGCGTTCTATAAGCATGGTGCTTCTGAGGCTGCACTGGTGCCACATCTGCAGAAACAGTGCTAGAGTACTAACTTCTGGAATCTTTTCTGCGTCTTCTTTCTTTTGGGGAGTTTAAAGGTGATGAGATCTGCTTCAGAGAGCTACCTACTGCACAATGAGTTCAGGAGGTGAAGATGCTTAATTGTTGTCTGGTAATAACCCATTATCCTGTAAGTTTCCACTCAAAGAGAACAAACTGTTTCTCCCAACCACTTGCTTAAACATTTATCCTTGTCAATCCCTCTCTTTCCTTGTAGCTCTAAAACCTTTCTTTACTGTGTAGAAGGAAGAAAATGTTGTGTACTTTTGTGAATGTAAACACATCAGTTGCCATGGAAGCAGGCGCTGGAGCTATGATTACTGCCTGCAGCTGCCACATTTGCTAGGTGCCCAATTACCTTACCTGGTTATTGTAACAGAAAGGAGAATGAGCACAATGCACATTACTTAAGAAAAATGCTTCTTGACTGGCAACTATAAGATAAGTGGCCAAAGGGTTCATGATCTGTTGCTTGCAGCACCCTGTGTCATGTATTTTCATTACAATATATGTTACCTAAGGAGCAGCTAATTAACATAGATGAGAGCAAAACAAAAAACAATGATGAAGGAATGTGTTTATAAAATATGAGATAGCTTTTCAGCTTAGGATAAACAGCACTAGAAGTGGGAAGTGTAACAGTCAATCTTATTTTGATTGTTGAAAAAAGAAGGAAAATATAACTTCCTTTTCTAGAACCAAGTAGCCTCAGAGGCCGTTCAAAACAGGACAAATAAGCATCAGTGTAAGATGATTATAGATGTCAGACCATTCTCTTCCTTCTCCTAACCCTCCTGCTCACTTTGCTCCTTTGCAATCCACTTTGTTTCTACTATAAAACTTTTCATACAGGGCTGAGCCTGATCTAATTAACGGACAAAATAACAGCTAAATTCCGAAACAGAGACCCATGAAGGGTTTGTCTGAGTAGAGTTCCCTGCATCAGTCAGTGTGAGACCTAACACAGACAGCAGCAAGACAACTAGAAAGCCTGGGCTGCACTCACAAGCAAAATAAGAGAGGGAAAGCTTTTGAGCCAAATTGCTGGCAAAGCCTTGAAAGCATAAGCATGCAAACAGTTTTGTCTGAACACAGCAGAGAGCAGGTCTCCATGTCTGCTCTTTGTAAACGTGCAGAGCTGCACACAATACTTGACTCCACCAAAGTTCCCTCTTCTATGCAGAATTAATCCCTCCAGACCCCAATTTCTGTAGACAACAGGTCTACAATGACAGTGTGAATGGATGCTAAATGGATTACTGTGTAAGGACGGAAAGTCTGGAATTTTTTTGCAATCATCTATGAAAAGTGAAGGACCACATCTGAGATGCTGCACTTTCCAGGTGTCATGCTATTACTGATGACAGGACATCAGTCCTGAAAAGTGACATCCTAGAGGTTTAGTCCTTTCCAGCAGGTCTTGTCCATGCAGGTTCTTTGTTAATTTGTTACAAGAAACACACATGGACAAAGCAGATGAGACAAAATGCAAGATGGCTGTAAGTGGTCTAGGCTCTTTACAGTATGTGCAGCATTGCCCTTAAGTCACCTCTCCGTTCTGTCCTGCCTCAGGAGCAAGGCCAGTGTGCTAGAAAAGCACCTGAGCTGGGAAACCAATGGAGAAGACCATGAAGAGACAATACTTAGGATACACTTTGTGGACAACCTCAGGTGCTCCAGAAGACCCAGACCACTGCTTTCAGCTGTCGCAGTCTCCCAAAACCCCTCCCAAAGGCATCCCAAACACGTCCCAACACCAGACCTCCCACATGATCTCCTCTTGTGTAATGCCATAGCACAGTCAGCTTGGAGGTGGTCTCCTCACAGAGGAACTACCAGCTAGGACTCTGATTAGGAAAGGCTATATGCAGTGCCGCAGTCAGAGTCAGGGCCAGTCCCCACCCTGCCGGTAACAAGCAGAGTGGCACTGACATGATCCAGCCTAATGCCTCACTCATGACCTCAAGTTCCCTTGGGATCCACCAGCTTTGCCCTTGCCTCTCCCATATGGCATCTTGCAGCTGGCCAAATGCTATGGATAACCCATGTGGAATTTGCCTTGTCCCCTTTTTCTGGGGCAGTGGTGGTAGAAATTTCCCTCCCTGTCTTGGGGAAAGTCCTTACTAGGTCAGTCCCTTTCCCCATCTTGAAACATGGACACAAAAGCCCAGAAAGGAACTCATTTCTAGCCACTTGGTATTTAGCACTTTTGATCAGTATTTATTCCAGGCCTGACCAAGATACAGGTCCTCTAAAAAAGAGATTGCTCTGCAAGGAGATGATGGCAGGCATTGCTAGTAAGCCCAGGTCTGGCAGTCTCCTTGAGGAGTAAGGAGACTCTTCTTCTCTTATACATTCCAAAGATGTAGATAGTGCCCGTGGTTTTTCAGATTTGGGGATAAAAAAGCCTCTGGAGAACATCAAGGTCCCCTAGGCTTATCCTTCCTTCTTCTTGAGCCTTTCTCACCTGTCTAAATACACAGCATATGTCAAGCAGTGTCCTGGGCTGGCTCACTTGTCTGAGTACTGTAGACAAGTTGAAGGGAAGACAAAAGCTAGAAGCACTCTACCAGATGTGCCATAAAGCATAAAGGTCAAGGTCAAGGATGTGTTATCCCAAATTTGACACGGATGTGCTCAAAGCCCCCTGGAATCATTTCTGTGGCCCAACATAGAGATGTTGGTAAGGTGGTTTTGTCCTGAGCGCCCTTACAGTGGCAGTCTTTGGGAAAGATACAGGAGAGTAGGGCTGCTATTTAATCATAAAAAGATGGTCTAGCTTTAATTCCTGATTCGGCCTATTATACTGTAAGTTTACTTCTGAAGGCATTCTCTTCTAACCCAATTATTAATGTATGCACTTAGATTGCAAAGGGCGCCCAGGAGATGAAACATGCTTAAGTGTTTTGCCATATGGGGACAGCAGCATGTACATATTTCTGAGGCGTGAGCAAAAGTTTATAAATTAAGAAACAAAACAGTGAATGCCATTTTATGGATTTCTCTATTTTAAGATAGTTTAGGTAATAAATTATTCCTTCCTGTTCTGGGAAACTTGTTATCCAAAATATTCCTTCTTTTTTTTATAGTTTTGTAAAAGACTATAGCATGCAAAATTGAATAGGGCAAACTGAAGTTAAAACATGGATATACATTGCAGAAAAAGTATTTAAACTTTCTAGTATACTTATTAGTATCCATTAGGATTTTTAAAGAATACACAGAAAAGTGTATTTACATACACTTTACACTTTACATACACAGAAAAGTACTTTACATTAGCAAAGTAAAATAATTAAGCATTTTTGTGAAACCCATTGGATGTGAATCCAGCTGTTACACCTATCTCTCAAAGTCTGGCCCCTGGACCTAAAGCAATTAACCTTGAATCATAAAGGGCAATAGAGCTTCCTAAGTCTAAAGTTTAAGGCATATTGGTCACAGAAGATGTATCTCTCTGCTAGGAAATAAGATCTCATGTGAGTAGAGGTAGAAACCTTACTGCAATTAATCCTTCATGTTTTATGACTATTTCAAGTAATTCAGCTCACAAAGAATTTTTTAAAGAAAAAAATGCATACTTTATTGTTCTTAACACAATAAAATAGTTGCATTATATCCAAAACCATACTTCAGAAAAATAGGTAAGAAACTATCTCACAGATTACCTACTAATTTAATTAATTTACAAGGCATAGTACATAAATTATTAGCTTAGCTAGGAGCTGTGATAATTTAATCTAAGATAGATCTAATACAATTTAAGTTTTCCCTAATGATTTATCAGAGAGGAATTGGAATTGCTTTTAAACAAATCTGAGAAAATTATTTGAAAAGCAAGAAAATATTTTGAATACAGGTAGCTTTTAAAGTTGTGCAAACCAAATTGTACAACAATTATAGTGTTGGATATATTATTATATATTATGTATATTACAATTACAGTATAAATTCTTATTCAAACAGAAGTTAATAATTTGAATCTAGGACTTTGTTCTGTTTTATCTTTTACCACTAATTAACCATTCAGGTATTTTTTTGGGCAAGGGAGAGACCTGTGTTCCAAGTTTAGGACTGGACTTTAATGTATTAGCCATTTATGTTTGTTGTAAATATGAAATAAGATTGTGATTTTCCATCGTTGTTTTACAGAATGCCATGGTTTCTTCCTTGGTTTCTTCTCTTATTCTTGTGGAATTTTGTAAACTGAATGGTGCTAGTAGTGTTTTCCCTGGAATTCAGCTTGCATGCATCTTAGACCAATTTCTATTTTTTGTATTTATTTATATTTTATTTCTGAATCTTCATATTTAGAAGGTGAGTTGTAATAGGGAAAAAAAAATCCACTTACATGATTTAATAAAAGAGTTTTTTATTTATTAAGAACATAAAAATAACCAGCAGTGAGCAATCTATACATTTAATATTAGTACTAGCAGTACAACAGATAAAGCACAATACTGAACACTTCAATGTCAGTAAACACTTTACATTTTCTAAATAATCTCCTAGAATTAATCACAGAAAATTATAAAATACACCTCCCCTCTCCATATTCACAAAGTTAAGCACTCACGTGGTCCCCAGCCTCCTTCACAGCATGTGTGGTTAAGGGCATCCATGCCGTTTTCTGTGGGTGTGGGTGCTCAAGCATTACACATGCCCAGGCTGCTCCCTACAACCCACTCATCCTCACTGCAGCAAGAAAACACCCTACAACATAACATATGCACACTGCAAGTGTGGGTCCCTACCTGCTGCACCAGATACCATCAGTCCAGTAGTTGGGTACAGGCTACTCGCAGCCTCTGACAGAAGGATGCTCCATCAGGCGCAGACAGAACTCACGGCACTGCCAGGATGACTTCTGGCAGTGCCCAACCTGGTTTCATTTTGATACCACTTCTCACACCAACGCCTGTCCCCCTTGTTACAAATTTTCATGCTTCTAATACAATTCAGCCTGCTTCCTTTTCTCAAGAATGTCTCCGGTGTCCCCTGGTAAGTGTTTAATCCTGCAAATGGTCATTTTAGGCAAACTTCATTGTTGTTGCTTTCCTCTCAGCATTACCAGTTTTGAGGCAACCACCCTCCCAGAGCAGAAAGTGTGGAGTATTGCATTTTCATGCAAGGTTTGTACGCCTGCTGCTTTCCTACCCTGCCTGCTTACCCATGACATCTTACCACGAGTGGCTGCACCCATTTCCTCACGATGGATCATTACGTGTAGAAAGCAGCTCGATGGGATTGACATACAGCGCTCCACTGACAAAAGTATGACAGTAGGGAAACTAACGTAACTCACTTAGCTAGCCAAGGTCTGTTTACAACATTTGGTTTATAACCTCAACTTCCACAGCCACTCACCTGTACGTGGAACAAATAGCTCCTGCTCACAGCAGAACAGCCACTGCATCTGTTCATTAACCCCCAGAGCTGAGCACATAGCTTGTTTGTTCTCTTATCTATTACCGAAGGCTTCTGGGTGCATTTGTTGCCTGGATGCTCAGGGTCATTTGGACAGTGCAAAGCCTACTGGGGGCAAACTAGCCAGCATTATCTTCTCTGTTTTGTTACATGTTAGCTACTGGCTATTTCTTCTTTCTCAAAGAGTTATGCAAATCTAGCAGGTACAGCATTTTGTTTTACTGTTGAGATTCAAAAAGCAAACATGAACAAGATCCCTCCTGATATATTCCCAAACAAACTTGCATTCAGACATAGCATGTAAAGCATTTCTACAGACTATTCAACAGCATCTCTTTCCTTCTCACCACCCAGAAACAGATTTCACATTGTGCTGATTACAGCTGAAGGGGAAAACATCTAAAATTATTTAATCAGACACAACCAAAGGGTGCCCTTTTGCAGACTTATTTTGCATAACTTCAGCTATGTAGTTATGAAGCAGATTTTAAATCATACTATAAGCAGCAATCCAACAATGGAAACCAACTGAAAATTAAGAAGTCATTTAATTGGCTGAAAGCAATTGAGAGCTACCTTTTAACCAGGCAATGCAAATCTTCCATGCCTGAAAAATTACATGATATCGTGACATTTTAATCACCAAAGAACTTTAACGTACCCCATATCTAACTACAGCAAGGAGCACTTATTTTAAAGTATCTTAAATTCCTGGCTATGTCAGCACATATGTAATGTAAATCTGCATGTATTAAAGGAGGATAGGTTGTTAAAGCACTAGTCTGCAACACAAGAGAACTGAGATTTGACACCCTATGTCTTTCCCATGTTGTCTTGGGCAGTTCACTGATGTCCACATTTACAACAGTATCTGATATTTAAAGATGCAGGCAGATGCCTAGTGAGATTTGCAAAAGTTGGGTACAGGCCACTCGCAGCCTCCAACAGGAAGGATGCTCCATCAGGCACAGACAGAACTCACGGCACTGCCAGGATGACTTCTGGCAGTGCCAAACCTGGTTTCATTTTGACACCACTTCTCACACCAACATCTGGTGTGCATAACAACGAACTGGGTGCATAACTTCCACAGTTTTTTTAATTCAGCACATGCTGGAATCAATGGACAGCATTCCTCCAACCTCAGTGGGTTTTAAGTCTATACTTTCATTGCCTGTCCAGAAAACAAAGAAGTCTTCCTTTGGGCTGCTTTATCCCACTGTAGCATAACAAATGAACAGACATGATTCACATTAAATGTATTACTTCAGTGACCCCAAATAATTAAAGGTAATTGCAAGCAGGCAGCTAGAGGGAATAGCATGTTATATTGCACTCTGTAATTCACAGCAAAGAAAGTGGGCCCCTGATATACTGGGGCTGACATTACTCATACTTGGTGAGAAGCAGGTATTAAAAATCCTTTGGTACACATCTCAGCATTGTGTACACTAGAAGTTACTTATTTAAGCATGTACAGTCCTGGTAGTTCCTTTTGCTGTCTCCTCATTAATTAAATCCCTTTGTACTGTATGTGTTGACTTCTAAATTACATTTTGTTTGACCAGTGTCAAACAGGGGAATTCAAAGCGGAGTTTGCTGCTGGTAGAAAGAGTGACTATGAAAAATATCTTTTACATGCAAGTCCTATCCACAGTGCTTTGGCAATGGACGTGGCTCCCAGGCTCTAAGCCAGTCATTACTTCTGCTTACTGGACAAATTAAAATCCCTATAAAAGTAATATTTAACTTGGGAAGCCTTCAGTTCTGGATCAATTCATTCTGATTTAAAACATTCTGGTATAATAAAGCTGCACACACCAGGGTACCAGCTGAACCAAATTCTTCCTTCATAGATATGGAAATCAGAATCTACTTCTATTTAAAATATGTCTTACGTTGCCTCACATTTTTTACATTTTTGTTATCACCTTTTTGTTTCTTCCTTCACTAGACATAAAAGGGAGAAATGTGCATTCTTCTCAGTTTCTCAGATCCATTACAGTGTGGGTCTTCAATTAGGCACTTATACTGAATACAGTTAACAAAACAAAATTCAGTAATCTGGCCACTAAAAAGAAGCAAAACCAAGAAACATTCACCGTAAAATCCTTATTTCTTTCCAAGTACCTGCTAAAGTGTATTTTCTCAATGATCTAGTATGTTTTTGAGTCAAAATCCTGTCTTTTCTCTCATCCTCCATAGTCCACAAGAGGTTAGCCACAAGTGTTCCTTCTAGCACGAGCTCACCTAGACTGTTTCTTATGAAGTAAGAGGAACATATTCTGCTGCCCTTCTTTCCACAGCATACTATAGCTGGCTGGGAAAGAAGGAAGCCCAAAGAAGTTACGTAGCTCCAGTTCCACCTGGTTTCCCTTGGCAATTAAACCAGGTCATTGGAGGGTGGAAGGATGGTTAAGAACACACCTGGCAAAAGTCCAAATCTACAGTCCACTGCCTATGCCATGACTTAGACAAAGACGCTATGTCCTTCAAGCAAGGTTCTGAAGTTCTCAGTGTCATTTCTGAACATGGGTGTCCTATGCAGTAGCACAACTTGCTGCCCCTCTCTATACTGCAATTTGATGTGCTGGTTCATATATTTCCAGTGGGTTTATTTCCTACTAAGAAATTAAGGAAAGAAAAGAGCAGTGGAAGAGCCCTTGTAATGAAGCCAGTGACTTTTTTCTCTTGAGTCAAGTTTTGCCAGTGTATATATTTAATTTTACAACTGGATCATAAGTGAACAAAGCCATTTTTAAATGAAAAAAAAATCCTTTTTTCATTTTTCAGACTTTTTAATAGAAATTGCAAAATATTTTGTTTGGGATTTTAAATACCATGTTCTTACTGAGCAATCACATCTTCATGGTCCTTTCCTTAGAAAACTAGAAGCATTTTGGAGGTTTCCTAAGGACAAACTCTGGTAGATGACTCAGCCAACTTCTGCATCTCATCTGACATCTAGCAGCCTGCCTCCTTGTGTTGTTTTCCAGACTTAACTATGCAAGATGAAATTTTCTTAATAAAAAAAACCCAAAACCTCCCACCATTACTAACACAAGTTTATCTGAAAAATTTTAGAAAATTAGGAGTAAGGGATTGACCATGTGATTTTCAGTACTGCTAAGAAATTCTCTTTGCAACTGAATTTATTTTATATCATGCCATGCAAATGATCTGGAATACAGAAATCCTGTCTGTACCATGCCTTCTAACATAAATAAAGCCTTTTCATTTTCAGGTATCTTGGTACCACTGTGAAATTCTGCTTTTGTTTCCAGGAATGGACAATGTCTCTGTGAGCCACACCACAGTAAAAGCCAGCCAGTACAGCTGATACTGTCTCTGTCCCCTTCCTGCACACAAACCCCGCTGAGTAGTGACTTCCAAACCAGCTCTGCATTACTCATCAGCTGTGATGGGCCACAATTCCCTAAAATTTTGCTTTACGAGAGATATATTAGCAGAAACTCATTTCATCACCCCATACCAGACTGAGAAATTGTTATCACCTTTTCTTGGCAGTCTCTGTAGGTCTGGAAAAGAAAGTAAGAAAGTCGTGTGTGTGTGTGTGTGTGTGTGTGTGTGTTCTGCTTTCATCTGACAGCCTTCTCAGTCCTCTTGGAGGAGCTTATTTTGAAGATCTACAAGTAAATCCTTTGTACCACTACACAGACACAATTATTCATGGTGGATGCATAGATTACAAGAAACAGCTATTTATAGAGACCACATTTTTCTCTCTTTCTGGTTTGAAAGAAGAAAGGAGAATATTCTGAAGGTCTAAATTGCACCTACATAGGTGGACAAATGCCTTTCACAGGGTGAAATGCATTAAATTAGGAGCTTTCAAGATCCAGCCTGTCAGAAACACTAGACTTAGAGGCTAAGGTTGAATTTAGGCTGACTGAATATGGCCAATAACCTCCAGCAACATAAAGCAGTTCTTGGAAGCTAAGCCCTAAATCACCAGCAATGTGCTCTCAGTGATAAAAGAGTAAGACCAAATGTTTCCAGCACACCAGTAAAATTCAGCTGATGTTTTAAATATAAACTGGAACTAAAGATTAAATCTACAAAACTTGAAAGCCAGATTACAGAAGTAATACTTTATGCACAACCAAAGCCCTGTGACTTTTGGTGCACTGTGATTTTGAATGTCTCACCTGTACTCAGGCCATTAATCCAGCTTTGTCCAGACTATTCCTAGCACTGCAGCCCCGAACAGCTTTTAGAATCTGCCTCAAAACAATATCTAATCTCCAGATAAACTTTCCAAAACAGATGTTGGTTTGAGGCATGGGACTGAGTATCGTTTAGTTCTTTTGTATACAAACAAGACACTTTTAGGCTGGAAATATCTATATACATTACTTTAAAAGGGGATGAGTCAATTTTACACTGAGACACAGAGCACTACAGCTTTTACTTTGAACAGTTTTGAGATATGACCTGTAGTGACAACAAAAAGAACAGCTCCTCCGGGGAGTGCTCAGACACCTCAAAAACCTATTTCATGCTCTGTGGTGCCTGCGCAACTGTAACAGGGGTCCAACAACAAAGGTGTCTTTACCATGAAGATGATTGCTAGTACTGTCAAAAAAAAAGCTTTACTGAAAAACATACATCAGGTAGTAAACACATGATACAATAATATAACCACCTTCTGGGATCCCTGATTTTATATTCCTCACTGATAATGAAACTATTCATACATAGGCTAGTTAAAGTTGAACAGGACACTGTTGTACGATATTAGCAGCAGTGACAGATGAGAGACACAATCATAAAAGGGCTAAAAAGCAATTCATGTTATTTGACTGTTTAAGGTGGGCTTTTAAAGGGAAGAGCAAGTTGGATTAAAGAGAAATAAAGAACAAATGCACATTCTCTCCCATCTGAGCTGGTTACAGCAGGGAAATGATTATTTGGCTATTATTCCAAAGATTTATTTTCTGGATGGTGAATGCAAAATAAATGCAATTAAAAAAAAAAAAAAGAAAAAGAAAGAAAATATTAATGAAAAGCCTTGAAAAATAAATGACTGGATCTGTATTTTGCTTTGGCTTTTATTTAACCTCTCACTAGCTTACTGCATGTATCTTCCTTTCCCTGGTAGTGGCATGAAGCCAACGTTTTGCTCAGTATCTATGGTGGGCCCAGGCACAGGGAACTGCAGGAAAAGGAAAGATAAGAAAAGCTTCACTGACCGGCAGCTGACCTGGCTGCCCAGGAGGACAAGCTGCTGGAAATACGAAGGCTGCTACCCAGCTTCACAGTGTCACTGGAAAAAAATTGATCCAGCACTGAAAGTAATTTATAACTGGATATTTAAGGCAAGAACCAGGAAGAACACACACACTTTTACACTTCAGTAAATGTCTCCAGGCTTGTTTTAAATTATTTTACACACGCTTGTTGTGGTGTATTGTGTACAGAGCACTGGCTTTGTTTTATTTGCATTGTCATTACCTGGGTTTAATAGTGTTCGTTGTATTTTCTTAGGCTAAGAGAAAACCCATTTTAGCTCAGGCATACCTTTTATGACCTTACTAACAGATTTACGTTTATGGTACCCCTTCAATGTTAAAACCAATGGCAATATTAAGAGAGTCAAAAATAACAACTTTATAATAAAATTGACAGAGTAATATATATTTTCAGCTAGTTATAAGTTATCCTCCTTTTCTAACAAATAACATTTACATTACAGAAACTAGTATTTGAGTGGAATAAGTAAGATAGAAAGAAATGTACTCCATCAGCGACAGAGTCTGTCATTAACCCTCTTGTCATTTTTTGCTCAGAAATATTTGTGAGATATAACTTTATGCTGTGGTACTGTTGGGATCAATGGCTATCTGCCCACAGGCTTCAGCAAGGTCAATATATCTTCTTGACCTTTTGATGAATAGTTAGCTTAGTGGTAATGTGACAAGAGATAAAAACGTCGCATTTAACTAGCTTATTATGCTTTACTCGCCTTTTAACAACTCTTCTGTAACTACACCACTATTTAAAAAGTCAGTAAAACAGTGCCTTACTTTGTCCAACTGTAAGCTACTTTTGTACTTCTACATAGTGACCAGACAAAATTGTCATCTGGGTTTTTTGTGGGGGTTGGGTTTTGGTTTTGTTCTGAAAAGATCTTCTTTCCTGGAAGTAGATAAGCTGATTAGCTGCCCTTTTACAGGAATTCGATCATGGGAAGATATAATACTGCAGCACTAAGTACTTCGTTGTTTTATTATTATTATTATTTAATTGTCTTTTGTGACTTTAGAACACCATTATGGAGACCAGAAAGCTATTAGCAGCACAGTATGTAAAGTGGGAATTGTCTCTTGCCCTGTGGCCGTCATTTAGCAAAGTACTTAAGCCACTTATCCAACTTCATGCAAATCGTCTTACAGTGCTTTGGTCAATGCTGATGTAACTGCTAAATGGGTGCTTCAGTACATTGCTGAGGAGGGATCTAATTATTCATCTTTTCAAAACTGGGCACACCGTGAGCTCTTTCAGTGTAGCAGGTCCTCCTCTTAACTGTCATAGATGCCATAGCTATTCTTTTTTTTTTTTTTTTTTTTGTCTGTTAGTGTTTTTTAAGCAGCTACTTCACAGTAAGAAGCCCAGTACTTCAACATAACTAGCAGTCTGGGCCTTGAGGGGTTGTAAGTGTGGATCTCCAGTGTATCTGGATCCCAGCTGTGCTTTGCTAGGAAATCACCGCCCACTGTAGGATTCATCTTGCTAACTTCAGCCATCTACAAGGCTTATGTCTTCATTTTTATTGATGTCCCTTATAGTCAGCAAAGTGAAAAAGCAATATCTAAGCAATGACTCAAGTGCCTCATTTTAGACATGTACCCAAGAATGAGTGGAAGTACATAGTTCTTTCTAGTGATCATAAAGTCAGCCTGGGGGTTCGGTTCGTGTGGTAGATATTAAGATTCCTATTATGACCACTCTGGCTAAGGAAGCTGTCATATCAGGAGGCACATAAACAGAAATGCAGTCACCCAGAAATGTTAGAGTTGGGCAGACATCTAATCATTTTAGGAGTCTTAGATACCTTGAAATGTCCACTGCTTTATGAGGGATGTTGCCTCACAGTCCACATGACTACATTTTGCTCCAGGTGAAAAAAGTTCTTGCAACCACAAATCCAGAGGTCTTCAGTATATTCTGCATAGGGTCCCTTGCATGCATTGAATCTAAGTGAGCAAACAAGACAGAAAAATATTAAACAGATTAAATCTAGATTCAGCAGAGATACATGATTTGTGTGTGCAGTCACTGGATCCATAAATACTAGGCTGCTGCCCTTTTGAGACAAAGGTGTTTAATGAGTACATACAGTTAACTTCTGCACTAGACATATAAATACCTAAAACGGGGAATAAATCACAGCTACTAAAGTATTTCCTTCCTCATAAATCAGTGTATTTCTAGTAAACAGCTTACACATTATGGGTTCTTCACATCCACCCACATGTATTTTACTTCTATTTAAGCTGAAATAAGAATCTGAGATCCCAAAATGCTTCCTCCTACTGCCAGATAAATAATGAGACAGAGCCAAGAAGTCTGGTTTCAGAAATTATTAAAGCACAAATCTCCATTCTGTTCACATAGCACTCATAATGCTGCACTAGAAAGATCCAGGTCCACAGGTAGCACTGCAAAGTATCTCATCACTGTCAGTACTCATCATAGCCAAACTGGGAAGAAAATCAAAATGTTTTGGAATCAGCAGATCAGTGTTTCTCCATTAAAGGGGTGCTGACCAAGGGAACTAGGCATCTAGGTAGCATTTTAGCTTTTAATACTTCTGTAAATGAAACCTGTTGCCTTAGTACCAGAACATGTGGCTTTATGTATGACTATGTTATTTGAATGGACTCAGATTATGAAACGGCTGCAATTGCTTTGTATTGGAGACTTGCCTGCTTTATTCTTAAAAGACTTCCTGGAGTTTTAACTGACAAAGAATGAAGCAACAATGTTTTCAGATTTCCTTCAAAAACTTTTCATTCCAAGGACTCACTGGAGCTGCCAATGAAAGAAAATTCTCCATTTAACAATTACAGTTTGGTATCTCTGACTTGGGTGATCACCTGATATGTTATACTGATTTTGCATCATTCACGTTCCTTGATCTAACTAGGACAAACAACCCTGCAGAACCCAGGTATAGCACACAGACTCAATTATTTCTATGAAATAAGTCATCATAAAAAATACAAAGTTAATTGAATCAGGTGAGATCAGTTGTTCATAAATTCATACCGATTAACCTTAATTATACTCCTTTCACTTAAATTTGTTATGAGATTGTTCCATTACTTTTCACTGACACCATATCAAATTGACTATAATGAGCCATTTACCCCCTTTACTGCTCTGAGATTGTGGCATCAACTTCAAAACCTCTAGAATATCCCTGTATTTATTTCAATGTAGTTAAATCAGTACTCTCTGTCATGGTTTAACCTCAGTAGACAGCTAAGTACCACTCACTTGTTGTGCCTACTCACTGGCAGGGCAATATGAGGAGCAGAAAAGGCCTTGACACTGTGTAAGCACTGCTCAGCAATAACTAAAACATAGTTAATCAGAGATAGGTTTGTACTTCAAAGCAGGAAGTTTATGTTCCTTTAATAATTTCTGATTTGTGTTAGATTTTAGGTTTATTCTCCTCATTTCATGTGTATTCACCTTTTGAGAGATTTGGTGACAATACAGGGATTGAATTTTACTTATGGTTAGCTGTACAGTACACACAGAAAAGCTGAAATTTCATTTATTATTGTTACAAAACAGGATAAAAATCAGAACCTGTGTGTGCTTAAGCCTCTGCTTTATGAACACCTCTGCAAGTGAACGCATTTAGTTCAAAGTAAGACTAATAATTTTATCAGGCTAAGCATTATGTAAGATATGATTCCATTAAATAAATGGGAAATAGGGGAGCATTTGCTTTGCTTTGGTTTTGTTATCATTTTGGAACCAATTGTGTTGCAATTAAACTCATTTAGGTGATCTATACAATTATTAACACATTTTTGTGTTAAAAAAATCAAATCAACCTGGAAACAGAAGTTTCCTATATTACCTGGCTTCACTACATTGTTCTTCACACAATTACTAATATTTTTTTTCAGATCTCTAAATAAGCATGTGATTTTTTTTCTCACATTAGCCATTCACATTTTTTAAACCACCTATATATTATAGAAGTTCACGTTGTCGATTCATCTGATGAATGCAGGCAGCCCACAAATCTGTTAATATAATCTATTTCAGTTGAAACCAGGACATAATGATTTCTGTTTCAGTAGCAGTCATTCTTTTTCATTTTTGAAAGCATAACGTCTCAGTTTTCCTAACGATCTGTTAAAAATACAATGGAAATTGTTTGTTTTTAAGGTATAAATTGGGCCCTTAAGTATTTCCATTTCAAGCACACCCTGTTGCTGTTTACAATAAATCTGTCCCTTTCAGGAGCACTGATGATTGGTTCCCTGACTTACTCTCATTAATTCATTTTAGGGTCTCTCCTAATGTTATGGAAAATGTTAGAAAACAAATTAAGGGATAATATATAGCACAAGCCTGTTAACAAGCCTGTTAATCTAAGACTATAAACCAAACTGTCTCATTCAAACTCTTAGTTTGCTATAAATATAAAAAAAAATGAGCTTAGGTGAGAACAGAAGGATATGGAAAAGGTTTGCTCAGTCTTTGCTAATATTAAGGAATTATGAGAGGTTATTTTTCAGAACAAAACTGAAGAGGTAAGGAGAGCAGAAATAGTTGATGACATTAAACGGAGTTAGGGAAAGAGGTGACTTCATCAGAGGTTTTGTATTCTGCAAAACTCTGTCCATTAGGTTTTCCTCTTAAAAAACCTGCTATTTTGATGTATCTCTCACCATTATTTTCAACTGAGGAAGGTAGGAGCACTTGGCTAAAATGTTTCGGTTTGATCAAATCTTTAAAGAATGAAAAGGAAACAATGGAACAGTAAAATAACAGGTCTTATGTGCTCGGATATTATTGTTGAATGCATATGTTTTAGGCATATCCTGTTAAATTTATGACTGGAGTTAACATGCAAAAATATAAAGGGTTAAAGACCTTCTACACATGGTCCTCCTGGGAAATTTCCAACGAGAAACAAACAGTATTCGGCTGCTGCCTCCCGTGTCAGTTATATTATCTTCCCAACATCATTAAATGGATCCCGAGCCTAAGAGTGATGTAAAACAATTATTGCATCAGTGGTTGCAGGAAAAAAAAAAGAAGAGACGAAATAGCGTTTAAAATTTTATCGTTGTAGTTGAAAAATATCTCATAAAATATGCAGCAGCATTTTTTCTCACTTTTGCTATTCAGATGGCTTTTGAAAGACCTTATTAAATCTTTAAAAGAATTGTGAGATAGTAACTTGGGCTGTAACAGCTTACAGGAATGTGCGTGATCATCCACATTCCAGCACCGGTCTGCCTGACAGCTTCTGCCAGAGCACTTAACCTCTTTGAATGACTTTCTCCCCATCCCTGCTGCAGAGATAACATATGCTAAAAATCAAGAGGAGAAAGGTTTTCAGACAGAGGTTTTACCAGATTGTCCCTTACTAAGATGGAGATCTGAGGAAAACTGAGACCTCTGGGGACAAAAGCTATCCACTCCTTACTCTGCAGGGAACACAGGGAAGCAGCCCGGAGCTCCACAGCAATTCACAGGCTCTTACACAGTATTTCAACTCAAACTCACAGTACAGATTCCCATAAAAATGAACTATGTCGGAGTGAGACAGAGGCAAGTTGTGGTGCTCCTTTCATCATGCTCAGAGTTGAAGATGTCCAAGATATTTCTGGGAACAATCGCGTTGCCTTCATTAGTACAGTGATGGATTTCAGCCTGTACTTATGTATTAACTGGGACCTTTCTAAAGATAACTCATACGTATCTTCATATTCTCCAGTTTTTGCCCTGTGATGGCTCCACCCTTGTCTCTCTCCCACAGCTTCCATTTTGAGGTGCTGTGTATTGCCACACAGAACAGGCTCTCCGCAATCCACCATACCATCCAGCCAAAACATTTGGAACAATTTAGTTTATTTTGGATCTCGTGCTTGCTTACTGGTTTGTGTTAAATGGTTTATCTATCCCAAAGTTTACTGGATTTTTTTAAAAATTGTTTTAAAATGCCCACAAAAAGTATGATATTTCATTTATCACTTACCAGGTATTGGATTTTCTCCCTTAGGGTTTCCTGCTCCAGTAAGACATTTTAAGTTATCCGTTTAAGGATTACTTGGTGTTAGTGCATTCCAACAGGAAAGGAACTGTGATCCCATTGAAGTCCACAGATGCCTGAAAGCGTGTAGTTTGCAAAGTGTCATACTTCTATACATGGTATTTGTGTGCATAATATAAAAGAGTAATTTTGAATCTGCAAGAGTTAAAATTATGATGGGATTATCGTCATAAAAAGCATTTTTCAACCTGTTCATAGATTGAGAGATGTTTCTTTTTTGATTCATTTTTTCCTGGGGAATATCCTTTCAAAAAACCCATGAAATAAATATTTTCCAAAGTCTTATTATCATTTTTGTTATGGTTTTTATTACAATAATAATTGCTGCTGTAATGATAATATTATTAATATTGATAGTAGTAGTAGTAGCAGCAGTAACAATAGCAATAATGAGTTACCCTCCCAGATGTTTTTTGCTGCCCCATGATGTGAAAAAAACAACCTTTTGCATTTTGGCCAACACTTCTGCTACTGTGAAGATTCACTTAGCACTGAGAATACCCAGATTATGTGAAAACTGAGCAGATTTCATTACCTCTCTGAAAGATTTCATATAGAATAAAGATACTAGATGACATTTAAATCAAAGCAGCTTAAGACCTTGAGATGCAAATGTCTTTAGTCATCTAGACTTCTTTTGCATTGCATAGTGTCTGCATGTGCAGAAGCTCCCAGAAAGTTGCCTTTCTCTTTCTGTGGGAACACCTGAGGATACCTAGAGTCCTCCAGTGTTCCTGGCAGCAAAAGAGTTGCACAGCATTGCACCAGGGAATGGGAAGCATTTCTTGAGGAACACAGTTCTGGCAAGAACAGGATCTCAGGTTAAGACAGGCCACACCACAGAGACACTGATCATAACCGTGTGAAATGCAGCTAGAAAAAGATTCCTTTGGGAATGGCTTTGGCATTTGTCTCAGTCTGTTTTGGTGGTGCTATCAGTTAAAGTCCCAGCAGACAGAAGGACAGACCAGATTACTAAGAAATGGGGCAGGCAAGGTAGTACTTTTTGCAGCTAAGGAAGATGTTTGTGACCATTCTGGCACAAGTATTCGAGCATATTTGATAAGACAGACAAATGTTTTACAGGAACAGATGGCTTCCAGACCACTCTTCCTTCCCTTGAGCCGAGGCCATGGTCTGTGTCTGTCTCAGGTACAAAAGCATGGCCTGACTGATCTCCATACTGTGACACCTGGGCTAGGTGGATCAGCTCCCCGATGGCTCCTCAGAGTTTCAGGAAGACTCAGCGAGCTGTGATTATCCAGACTTCATTTGAAATACTGATACCAAGTTAATCTGTTAAGGGAGGATATTTTGCAGTTAACTCAACATGACAGAATGCCACTGCTACCTGCCAGAAACACAGTATATGGCTAGGTCATGCAGTAATCCATAATCATTCTGGTAAAATATGTGACTTGGGACAGCAGGGAATATGTATCATCCCTCACAGTGTGGATTAGCTTGATGACGCTGATGCTCCTGTCAGCTGGAGGAAAGATGTTTGTTGGCTGTGCTTAAACTGCCTAGTATTGCAGAAGATGTGGCCATCACACACTTGGCCACTGTGAACTTGCATCATGAACTTGCATTTGTGATCAGCAAAAATGCACAATCAGAGATTCCTATTTCTTTCACAAATGCCTTCTTACACAGCCAAGGACTTCTTCAGGTGGGTACCAGGTGGGGATATGAATCCTTTTTGCCATGCTGCATGGGTGGCTCTGCTGAGATCAACTGCAGGCTGATAGCAGGTCCCAGGAGCTGTAATATATGAAAAAGAAACGGGGAAATGACTGGAGACAACAGTCCAATCTACTCTTAAAAACCCACAAGTCTGTCAGAGACCTGAAGCATTGTCAAGGGGTAATCCAAAATGTGTTTGCTGCATTCAAACCTCTCTAGAGGTTTGTTGGTGAAAGAAATGCAAAGCATCAGAGAACATTCAAATAAACATCCCTGCACTGGAAATGAAGTGTCTAAGTCAGGGTTGCCAGAACGAGCCATTCAGAGTCTAGTGTCTTGTCCTGTGGGAAGAACTGAGCACAGCTTGTGGTTTGGTGGGGAGGCTGCTGCCACCTGTCTTTATTAAGATTTAATTTAATCCTCTCCCTGTTTCCTGAGTGCCCTAACTAGTTAAGCTCCCTCCTTTGTAAGTTTAATTTCCTGCTTCAGCCTGCAGGACAAGAAGTCCACTTAGGTTCATCCTTACAAATGCACGTGAGCTTTCCAGGGCTGCCACAATCTCCTCCAGTATAATAAACACATCCTGTGTATAATGCTTAGCTCAGACAGCACTACTTCTGCGTGTACAACCACTACTTTTAGCAAGGCTGGTTAATGAATGTAGAAATTATTCTATAAAAGCCACACATGGAGAATTTCAAAGACCTTTCTATTTTGCAAGGTTCCAAAGCAGCTTGTTGTTTCTGAAAATGTATATTTTAAACCTATTTCAACTTCTTAACAATTTCACCACTAATTTTCTGCGCAAAATTGACAGGAAGATTAAAGTTTGGATAGTATATTCGAAAATGACATCGATGTTTGCAATAAATATCTCAAATATTTCAGTGGCATGTTTGATTTTTTTTATCCTAGTTTCATTTGTAACTAAAAAGTGGGGGCTAACCCTTCTTTTTGTAGGAGTTATTCCAAAATTCTCTAACTTTCTGTACAAGGCACTGGTTTTTTATACAGAATTCAAAAGAGGAACAGTTCCTATACTAAAAGTCCTGCTCCAAGCTCAGCGGGAGAGAGGCTCCCTCCTGTGGAATGTGAGGTCTCTGTAACTTCTCACACATTAAAAATCCCCTGTGGAAGTAAACCATGCTTTATTTAGTTATAAATTAGTTACATTTTTGAGGTGATCAAGAAAATAGGATAGTTAGATATAATTCTATTATCAAAATCTTTGAGATTAAAAACTCTGGGCATTAAATTCTCAGTGAAATCTCAGCAGAATACCTTGCTGAATTTACTTCCACGGAGCTGAAATTTCTCCCTTTATTTGAAAAGATTGGTCTAGAAACCTTACTAAAGGATGCTGTTTTCAAATCTTCTAAGAGAAGGCCAAGCAGATTTGAAGAAAATAATGAAAAAACCCAGAGTAATGTAGGAATTTCCAGTTCAGAATATTTCCCATTATGGAGGGCACCATTCAATAGCTATGAAGCCAAATAGCTCAAGAATAAGAAAGCAAGCTCCCCTGATGGCATCCTCTCTTAGCTCTTCTTTCCTGTTTTAAAAAAAAAAACAAACAAATAGAAGATCTGGAAAAAAGATTTGCAAATGGATGATGCTGACTGCAGTTAATATTTTTCCATTTTTTCTCAGGGAAAGAAACACAAGCCTCTTACTTAAATACCAGAAAAGTAGTAGTTCTTAGGTATATATCTATAGCATTGTCAACCTTATTATCAAAATTCTATAGATTAAAATGCTTGTTCAACATAAACTCTCTTAATTTTCTCTTTTTACCCTCATGTGCTTTAAAAATGTTTGGAGCATTCTTAGGGCACCAGGACATTCGCTGAAAAAAAGAAAATGCTGTGGATTTAATTCCATTAAAGACATTTTGAAACAATTCTGCATTTTTAACTGCATTTGGCTTTTGGATCCTTTTTAATGAATGGTATATATGCAATATCATTGCTACATTTCCAGTGCTCCATTTCTTGTTGTGCATCTTTTGAAGAGCCTAGTGTGTTCTGGTTGTGTAAGATAATCAGAGAATTCAATCAAGGAGAAATATTTGTCTGAGCTTTTGATTAGTCTCATTAGATTTTTTTATGTTACATTGCAACATTACCTAGATATGAAAATATAGAAAAAAACTCCAAATAAACAATATAGTACATCCATTATATTGTTTCAATTTTTAACAACTTATTTCAGCTTACATGAGCAAATTGCTGTGCATGTTATCCTAGATATATAGGAGCTACCACAATGAGAATAAGCAAAACACTCCTTTAATTTTAGCATGCATATCTATTAGGCCTGCAGGAATATAATTTATATATAATTATAGACAGTAGGTATTTCAAAACTCTCATCAATAATTAGTTTAGCAATTTGAAATAAATGTACTACACTGGATCTTCATTTTGAAAGTTGATTATTAGGCCAATTGCTGTTTCTGAATAGGTTAGTCCTATCCAGATGTTGTTGGTTTATAGAGCCAATACCCCCAGGGATAGTAAAGATAAAGTTCAGTTTCTCTCCTCAGTGGCTATGTTCCATTAATTTCACCACTGGCACACAATAGACACCAGCCAATTTGTTTTTTAGATTATTGTATCACTTCTTAATAAAGAAATCATAATGTACATTTTGTCTCTCACATAGAATGAATGAGAAATGTATGGGGAGAGAACAGTAGCCTCAGCTCTGTTCTTCCCCTGAGCATGGCTGTGCTAGACTCTGATCAGCTGATCCAACATTGATCACGAGCTTACATTGCCCTTTTCCTTTTCACCAGAACAACATTTGAAAACACAACTTTATCCAATTAGACGTCAACTTTGATGTCAGTCTCATATTGCAGATTGAGGTTGATGTGTATGTTAGCAGATTTTTTTACAATTCTTTAGACGTTTTGATTTCTATACATCACCTACCTGCTTGTAAGAAAATTTATAGTTTACTGAGATAGAAATGCCTATTTTTATTTTCCAGATAAAGTGCTGAACCTGTTTCATTTAAGCAAATCAAACCATATTTTTAAACACCTAATGTTTTTAATAGAATATATAATACGCATTTATAAATAGACATGAACAAACACTTGTATTAGTATGTGAGAACAATTTCCTCACGTGAAAGATATTGCACCCATGCCCACTGATTTCGATATGCTTGTATGCTGTTCAAGTTACCAACATCCTATTTCTCAACTGAACAGATGTTTCTGTATGTGCCCGGCATAAGCCAGTGGTACATATGTATGTTTATAAAATAATTGTTCTAATACTATTCAGAGAAAGGACAGTAACATAAGCTAAGTGTATATTTACAACACAGCTAGCTCCTCAGCTTAAATTCCATCTTGCCTTGGTAAAGTGGCAAATTATCTCACTCTTGATCAAAATGGCTCTTGAAAGTCTCAGTAATTGCACACAACATAAGTAATTTCATTTTAGAAACTATACAAGAAGGAAGATGAGCATCCACATATTAAAATTCAATATGGCAAAATCAGATGCAGCTGTAAAATTAAAGCTCAAGTAAATAATCTGCTCAGTGTAGCAGGTCTGACTGCAAGCATAATTACTCCTTTTGTAATTAATTTTAATTAGGTGAGAAGAAGATAGGTAGACGGCTTTAGTAAACAAATCTTAATAAACACAATCAAGAATGGTATTACATCAAAATCACCTGATAAAACTTTCTTTTCTGCTATTAGGTACTTGCATTCATCTGTTTTCTCTTTAAATATGTATATTTGAGTTTCTCCAAGAATAAGAATGTTTGTGATATATGATTTATGTTACAGACATAACTGTTTTCCATTACATGCATTTGCCTATGCCTTGAACAGGTGGGTCAGAAATTAAATTGTAGGCATATTATATCCTGAGATTAGACAGTATTATTTCAGTTACATTTTGGAATTTGATTTGGGCATGCAGATACCTGGACTGTCAGAATCAGAGACACACAGAATAGTCGAGGTTGGAAGGGACCTTGGGAGATTCTCTAGCCTGGCCCCCTGCTCCGAGCAAGGTCAGCTAGAGCAGGCTGCTCGGGGCTGTGTCGAGCCAGGGTTTGCATATCTCCAAGGACGGGAGCCCCTCCACACCTCTGGGCAGCCTCTTCCAGCGGATAATAACCCTCACAGTATTCTCTCACTGGACACCAATGAGATACCACTGAGTGACAAAAGTGGCAGCATCAGGATCTGTATCAGAGACTCTTGGCGTAGGCTTGGTGAAAACCAACAGGATCTGTCGTGCCACTTTTTCCCCAGTGCGAAAAAATTTTTGGAATTTTTTCCAGAGTGGGTGGGGAGGATTTCACTGCATCTGCGGCTGCAGCAGGGGGGTTGCTCTTTGTCCTCCAGATCCTCAGCTGTGCCTAAGGCAGTGTGAGTGCCACATAGACTTTTTCAACTCCTTGCTGCCCAGTTGAGAAAGGACAGCAAAGTGGCATCCCTCCCAGCTGTATATGGCAACTTCCATTGTGCAAAGCTATTCTGGCCCCATGCCCCTTTCCTGGTGCCAAAGGTTATGACTTGGGGGCAGTCTCAGCCTGTTACTTCAGTATCAAGGATGTTTTGGCAAAGTATGCAACACCTTTGTTGGTGGTGTGGCCTTCACCATGCTGCTGTCTCACCTGAGGTCTGGCATCACTGTAAAGTCTCCTCCGCTTTGGCCATATGTGGAAGCATCACCTGCACAGGAACACGCTCATGCAAGCCATATTCCTCTGAGCACCTTCCAGTATTGTAAGGCACTCAGCTGGGGGATCTGCCTTCTGTTGAGGACTCAAACCAGCACTTCCAAGTGTGCAGGGTGAGGATGCCCCACCTCAACAGTCCCAGCTGGAGGAGAGTGGTGCGAGGGTGACCAGTCCAGCGATCCTTTTTCCCTTGCTCTGTATTAGTCTGCATATTGCTGATGGAGCAGATGGTTACTTGTGCTCTAACAGTAGGTCACTCTTGGAAAATAAAATCCATAGTGAAATGAAGAATAGTTCAGAAATAAGCCAAAAGACCAGAGTCATACTGACTTGGCACAAACTAAGGAAGGCTTGATAAAATGAAAGGGAAAACATCTGTCTGTACTGTACTTCATTTGCTTACAAATGAGCACTAGGCCAGTTTGCAAGTTGTACTTTTGAACTCCAGCGAGATTAGTTCAGCTCTGTTTTTCTTATTCAGGTGAGGATAAGTGCATTTGAGAAAATGTATCACTCCTGGTGTTCGCTAATACTTTGAGGCAACATGAAGCTGGATTTATTTTATCATTGAAAATTTATATTTTGAATTTTTCTAATTACTCATGAAAGTACACAGTTAGGGGCTTTTAAGATCAGGATGCCTGTTTAATTGCAGAAATGATATGGCAGACAGAACCGATAGTCCAACATTACAATTTTATCATTTGCCTTGACCGAGGTTTAGAGGATTTTGGTTCCAAAGAAAAGAGTGTAAATAAAGCTGTGATGGTCCATTGCATTTCTGGTCTCCAATGAGGCTGGGAATAAAGGTGACTTACAATGATTTGTACAAATTACCCTGGTCAATTAAAAATTGGCCTCACTGACTCATCTTATCTCACACAAACAGCCTAATGCAACAGAGCAATAAATTCCAGTCCCTGAGAGGCCAGCACTCGGATTTGAACTGGTA
Organism: Falco rusticolus; assembly: GCF_015220075.1. NCBI lineage: Eukaryota > Metazoa > Chordata > Aves > Falconiformes > Falconidae > Falco > Falco rusticolus. The sequence continues at coordinate 65,891,646 of NC_051191.1, forward strand.
TTATAAATTCCTGAAATTGTCAGCCCTAGGCAGTTTTGATTTTCCCCTTCTCTTGCCTCACAAAAGTCACCACAGCTTGGACGACACATGAATAAACAGATCTCCAGCTCCTGGGTCAGCATCTATAACAAAAGCGAAAGGCCTTTCCTCAGCCTTGGCCATCTCCTTGTTTTACCACAGATATAAGATGCAGCTTCTGTAGTCTCCTTTTCTGGAAGCCTATGGTAAAAAGAGCTGTGACTGACTTTTGAACCTCAACAATATCTGTATCACCTTTCCTAACTGTGTTTTATCTTTTTTCACCATACCCTTGGGTAGCACATGACAATATTTAACCAATCTCAAACCTTTCATGGAAAAAGAGAAGGCTGAAAGGGTCGTACAGAGGGATCATGACCCATGACCATAGACCACTTCTTCCAGACCACCTTTTGTGCCATGTTCAATATACAGACCAGTATTCACCTGAAAAGCTGTTTTCCTTTGCTTAGGAGTACATTGGTTTTTCTTCTATATGACACATATTGAAATGTATTTTTGACATAAGCATTTGCAAGTTTAATGACATCAGACATGGCAATTTTAACATCGTCCCTCTCTCCCCACAGGCTCCTCCAGGATCCTCCTTTGAGGGCCTTCTAATTTTAACCTTTTTTTTTTTTTTTCACTACAGTTTTGTTGACAACCACAGCAGTACACGTTTGAGCCAAAGTCTATTACAGCTAATTGAGGTTTTTGATTGGCATGATTTTGGATTGTATGCTTCACTTCTTTTTACTTGACAATTAAGAAGTTAATTAAATGATTCTGAACACAATTAAAAATTGTAACTCGGCAATACATGAATTGATATTAGCTTGTACATCCCACATAATATTTGTAAAATGCCTTTTTATTTGTCAGCTGCAGGGCAGTTAGCGTATCTGTGATTGTCAGATGATAGTTTAATAAACTTTGAGCATGAGATTAAACTGGTGTTTAAATCAGCCTTACACTTTGGTTTGTTTTTTAATACAGCACAATTTAGCTTTCTTAACAGAAATTTTCCTGTGTAGATTTGAAACACCTAGAAAAAGAAACTAAAACAAAAAATAATATGAAGATGGCTCTAGAAAGACCTAATTTAACATAGGAAATGAGATTTAGAATTAATTCCACCAAGAAAAATTACATGGTAGGAAGAGCCTGACTTTATAAGATACCTGTTTTCCTGCCTTCTCAAGTTTCCTTATGATTATCACTTAGGTGACTCAGCACTGGGATAAAAAAAAACCCAACACATTTTACTGGCATAAAAGCCTTGACAGGATATGCACCCCTGTTCACATTCAAAGCAGCTGTTTTAAAAATTAATAAATAAATGAAATAAATAAATAAAAAGGGGGGCTCCAACAGTCCCTTAATTTTTTTGGTTCATTCCCCACAAAGAGACACTTTTTAATCCTTTACCAGCAAAATAAATTGGAAAGAGAACATGTTTCTATTGCCGTCTTAAAAAAACCTATAGGATTCAACTATCACTCAAAATGATATTGTTGGAAGAACAAGCAAGCAATTGCTTTATAGCTAAAAAAAATACCTAAGTAATCAATATTTTAAGCCCTATGAATCTTTGGAAATGATGGCTTCTCTATTGTCAAGTAATTAAAGTACCCTGCCCTCCCTCTTTATTTGCAAAAATTACTAACACTTCTTTAGACACTCCTGATGTTACTGAGGGTTATGCTACTGAAAAGTCAGCTAAAGCAGGCATCAGGCAGAAGACAGTCTAAAGCACTAATCAGAACATGAAAGCATAGCTGACAACAGAAGAGTGGCTGGAGATAAGAAGCATTATTTCGGCTAATATTACTACCCCGCCAAAGCAGAACTATGTAGAACAGCCAAATGAAAGCGTTGTTTTAAGAATGCTGCTAGCATGCATTAAGACAGAAAGAATGTAATAAAATGACCTCATTTTAACACCAGTCCTGGTAAATGTTACATACAATAATATGATTTTTATGCATGCTGGTTTGAAATAGCTACTTTGAGCTTTCACACATGTAAGAATACAGAATTGTGTCTCCATTTTATGTTTCATTCCCCAAAAATGTCATGAGATTACAAAGAAATACTACAAGTCAATTATTATCCATAGGAATAAAACGGTTTTGTGATTTATACTTTCTAGTTGATGGCCAAGATAGATATTGAGAACAGCCCCTTGGGCATTCAGTTACCTTCAAGTGACATGGAAAACACACACAGAATGTTCATAATCAACATTTTTTGGCAAAGCCATTTTAATTCTTCAATTCCAGCTCCTTCATGTTGTAGTTTCTTTTTCCTCTCTCCACTTTTATTTGGGTAATAAAAATGTACTTGTGAGATTAATGCCACAGCATTAAAGTCTTACTTCCTAAAGAAGCTGGAGTTTATTGCTGAGATTGGACAATCCTTCACTTGAATCATTTTTAAAATTCAGCTTAATGCAGTCAGGTTCATATAAAGTTCTTTCAGTTGTATGTACTGATCAAAATCTAAAGTTCTTACCATATCAACAGGCATTTAAACAACACATGAGTCATTTTGCAATATTTTGGAATAGCCATTTGCTGCCCTATGGCCCTATGCTGTTCCATTGTTTGCTCTCTTGCCTCTTAGAGCTGCAAAGTACCTCTGCCCTTAATTCTTTATTCTGACCCTTCCCATTGCAAATTCTCCTTTAAGTTATTTATAACCAGATTTGCTTTGGTCAGGCTAGAACTGTGCATATTCTATGTGTGTCTTAGTTCTGACATTTCCTTAACTCAAAATCCTTGAATTTATAACCTTGGTGTTCTTTTCCTTTAGTCCTGCAAGCTCTAATTTACATCATCTGTCAATGATTTGAGAATTTTTATGCCAGGTACTAGTTCCCAAGGTGAAGGACCTTTCAATGATGTTAACTGTTATTTCAGGTCCTCTTTCCTCTGACAGTTTCACAGAGAAGTCTCAAAAAAGGGGAGAGGCAAAATCTGGCAAGCACTGCCTTCAGTGCTAATACTGTGTGCACTCTTGCCTTATTTCAGCAACTAGTCCTCAGTAATAAAGTCAGAAAAAACAGACACCAGAAGCTGACAAGTATTTTTGTGTTCACAGAGCTGGATCACCTCCTCCTCTGCCTTTGCACTTCCACCCTGCTTGCCTCTTTGCCTTTCAGCTGAGCCATCTAGGCCAGCCGTAGCACTGCTTTTACATCTTTTCCACTCAACATGACTGGTCCCCTGTTGCTTCTTTTCCTTCAGCAGCTGGCATATGCACAGCTAATAAACACTAACACATGTGCCCAACCAGCCATTCTTCACAGTCTCAGTCGCTCCCTTTGGAGCTCCTTGTCCCTGCTGGTCTTCCTCTTACAGACCCAAACCACCATGATCACTGCACCCCACCCTTGTGCAGAGACCTGCAGAGAAGAAATAGTGACATGCAGATTACACGATATTCTTGTGACCCACATTGTACACACAAAGCAGAAGATTAAATGCTCAACAGCCTGCAAGAACTTACTCTCCTACACTGCCTTTCTGGGAAGTTCAGCACAATGGTATCCTGTTACAGACTTGGTACAGACTGGAGAGGGGTAAAATCTGATAAAAGCTATCTAGTCGACAATTCCTAGGGAAGAAATAGCATGTTTCATAAAGACCCAAAAGAGGGGGGGAAACCACACAGGCACTGTGTGGCAGCACAGGAAGAACAAAGAGCAGTAGACCAGAAAGTCATGAGAAAGAACTGTGTGTATAACACTACTTGCACATCTCTGTGCGACGGCTTAGCCTGATTCTCCTTAAATATGCTTGACAATAACACAGCAGCTCCTCTTGTTTTAAGGACTATAGAGTCATTTACCTCAGTGACTCCTAACCTAAACTGATTCAAAGGAAGAATGAAGGCTGACCCCCCACTCTCTACCATGTTAACTTGCCTGCAGCACTGTAAGACAAGCAGTTACTTGATAATTATAATGTTGCTAATTTCTATATATTCCTATATCTTCTTTACTGCCTAATGCTTGCAGCAAATAGAAGCCCACTTGAGGATTATTTTTTTTTAAGGATTTGTTCAATTATTTGAATTGGGGGTTTCTAAGTTTCCCATCAATATTTCAAGCCAGGTGGTACCTTTCAAGATTGAAGGTACCGTTGACTTAATTCAACTTAGCTTGCCTCTGACACAGTACAGGTTATTTCTGTGAACTGAAGCATCTCTGGCAGATGAATAACCAAAGCGACCCTTTAATTTTTCACTGTAGAAGCCATCTACCTTTGTGAGAGATTTTTAAACCATTCATAATTACCACATCTGAGATGCATCTCTTAGAGGTTGAATTTAAAGCTAAAAGCTCTTCTGATCATCATAGTTAAAGCTCACATCTTTCAATCCATCATCATCTTTGACATGCAAGAAATGTCTTCATTTCAGCCATGACTTATCACTGCTACTTCGATGTAAAAAAAAAAGATGACATTGCTGCTCAAAATAAATCATGCAGCAATCTTCCCACCTTCAGTGGCCTCCAGGTCACGCTACCCAGTCATTACTTAATAGCCATCATATTTTATCCCTGTTTCTCCTGAACTGTTGTGCTTATGCAAAAATTGCTTTCTACAGTTGTAAACTCCTGGATGGCTTATAATATCTCTGAGTGTAATTGTCTTTTTTTACTTCCATGTCATATTGAAAGCATACTACAGTCTATATGTTCTTCAGGCCTCAACCCCATAGCATGTATCAACAAGTGAACCTACAATTCCTTATGGAAATTGTATCAATTTGGTCTCAGCAGGAGAGAAGACACGATAACGTAACCTCCTGCTTTTGGAGAATATAACATGGTGGATATGAAATATGCAAATTCATTGGTATTTTATGAATCTCCAATTCAGTTTATAGTGTGGCAGCTTCAGGCCACCCTTCATTGTTTCATACATAAAATAACTTCCTTAAAACTTTTACTGGCCTGTGTGGACAATCAGAAAATGTCATTTTTCTTTATTATTTGTCTCATTAAAAAAGTATAGAAATAGAAATCTGAAATTAAAGTATCCAAATTTTTAATGAGGTATTTTATGATATCCTAACACATTTCTGCTTTCAGAAATTTATTTTACATTTTCAGATTTATGTTTATTACAATAGTTTAGTATGTTTATAGTCTCATTACTATGCTTGTTGTAACATGTAACTTGCCTATATTTCCAATCTTTTATTTTTTTCCATTAAAGAGACACTAACAATACAAAGGCATAATTGAAAGTTCATTAAAATTTGGAGTAGATGAACTCAACCCCAAGTTCCAATTAATGAAGGCTCTATTTTCAGCATGAATAAAAGCTAACACCTCTTCCCATCCCTTTTTATTATTTTTTCTTCTTCCTGTCCTAGCTTCTGTCCTCTTGAGAATGTAAAAAGTCACTCTTTCCCTGTCTGTTTGCTGGAAGCAGGTTCCATCTTGCTCAGGGTAGGTCATAGCTCCTCTTCTCCTTACCTTCTGATCTTTGGTCCTGCCTAGGAAACACTGCCTGTCTGAGGTCAATAAGATAACATCCTTCTCAGCTAAAAAGAGGACATGTAAAAAGTAAAACTGTCCCCTTCCAGAACATAAGGAACTGCAAAGTCCCTCGAACCCTGACCATCACTGATAGTGCCAATGATGCAATCTTTTTTCTTGCTTTCTGAGGACTACCTCAATAGCTTGTTTTTAGTCCTCAGTGGGCATCTCCTAAGATATCCCTAAATATACAGAACCTTTCTTTGTTCCAATAAGCTATTTCCACATGGATTCCACCAAGTAATTTGAAAGCTCTCCCTTGCACTTACCTTGGCTTTTACTTTTATTCTGGTAGCCCTGTAACACCTCCTGCATTTACTTCAGCTGTACTTCAGCTGTCTTGAATCTTACTTCTCACAAAAAAGCAATAAGTTCCTATTGGCTGATTTGGTGATGACTTTTAACCTTCAGCTGTGTTCTTCTCAATCTGCTCCTCTTTGTCTCATCAAGAGCATGACAGCTGTTGTTGATATAAAGAACAGACAGTACTGACCATGAGTCCATTCTTCTCTTTCTGCTATGTCTGATGATTGTTTCTGCTGGTGTTCCTCAAGCAGAGTTCTACTTTGTCATCAGCAGAAATTTCACTAGGTATCCAGTTTCCACTTGCACTTTGCTACCATTTCTTTTGACAACAGTATTATAGCAGTGCAGCTCCAAATGCCTGAGTGGAATTATATAAAGTGGGAAAGGAGAATAAGAGTTCTAATCTGCATATAAAGAAACATAATGAACTCAGGAGTATAGTGAGTCTCACAGAAATTAATTGCAGTGTTTCCATGTGATTTTGAAGTCAAGTATTATATAGGCACATTTTCTTATAACTCCATTAGAAATGTGATTAGCTATATTCTAAGTTGCCTTTTTCTAAGTTTGTACAAGGAAAATAAACAATACTTTGAGGAATTGTAATTTTAATTGGAGATTCAATTGAGGGAATAAATCTCAGTGCTTTTTAATTTACTTCTCAGTAGGCTACAAGGTTGTATAATTTCTGAAAAGGATTATCACTGTGTAGGAAAAGTGGCTGACAAGTGCAGTCACACTTTTCTTCCATGTACAGTAATCACAAAGAAATAATGTCAGCAATTATAAACCATTTTTTTAAAAAAGAACACAAACAAGACCTTTTGCTTGACAACTGTAGTTGTGTTTAAGCAAAATAATCAGTTTGATGCATAGATTCCTTCTTTTTGTTAATCACATTTGTTTCACACTGAAGCCTGTAATAATATATAGTTATTCTTTATAAAACAGAAGACACTATTTATCTTCTCAAGTACTTCTCCTTCTGTAAAAGCCAAAAACAGGGATAGAAGATTCTCTTATCTACCTGAACAGCATTATTGCTAAAAGATAAGGAGCTATTTGATGATAAATACAACGGAAATGGCTCAAATAATCTAATAATTGGAACAAATGAATTGCCAGCAAAAGGGTAAAAGTCCTGGACTGGAGCTCAGGATTCAAGATCTGTATGACTTTAGGCAAAGTGAAGTAGGCGATCTCCTAGAGTTTTCTATTGTCTCCACTTTCTAACTGGCAAGCTCAAACTTGTCATACAGCTTTTCACCACCCTGGCTGCTGGACTAACTTATTGTGGCTATTTCTGAACTGATGGACTCCAGGCTGTTTCTGAGGTGAAAACAGCCTGTGCCCTGGCTAAATCCCAGTTCATAGAAGGGTACAACACACAGTGGTCCCACCTTTTCTCTCCTCCTTCCTCATACCTTGGCTTTCAGAGGCAGGAAGCGTGGCCACACAAAGCTAAACATCACATTGTGCAACCATGTTTTTCTGTGGTAAAATTCCCTCTCAAACAATCAGAAGACCAGGACATCAGGATGTAACCCAAGACATTTTTGTCCCCCACCCTCAGTGCAAACAGCAATCCATGAGAAGATACAACAATGAGCTCTATACTGCTATGGTTTTGCGAATCTGTTAATAAAAAAAGAGTTAAACTCCTATGTTTGTTTGGATAAAAAATTAATTCCTTGGACTCACATGCAACCAATTAATGCACAAATCTATGCTCTCCACCATAAATTATTTGTTCTTTGGTCTTTTGTCCATGTGGAATTGTAACTGATTAAAAGCTCAACATCTCTGGAAAACTACTGTAGTCCTGTTCCGTAGGTATAAGTAGGCAAGAAATCAAAAATTTCTTCCACTCCAATGAACTTCCTTAGATGGAAGAATGAAAGCATTATTCTGTGCTTGTCTCTGCATACCTGTGTGTGCTTATACAGGTATAAATCACATTACCTGCTGCCATACCTAACAGCATAACACAGCCCAGCACTGAAAGCGTTCAAAAAGTTCAGAGCAGCTTGCACAATGAGGTAGGAGGGGAAGCAAAGAAAAAATCCTAGAAAGCTGATACAGCATCAGAGCTCTATATTCTATAGAATACTATAAACAGTATTCAACTTTCTTGATTTAAAATATTGCCAAGATGTTGTTTCAGTGCTGTGGAATATAGCAGATATCCTGTGAAGACATCTTTTCAAACATCTCCCTATGATGGAAAAAAGAAGAGCTAAATTACTCAGTGCAGGAGGGAATAAACAAGCTGTTGCTGATGGATACCAGTAGTGAGAGGAAAACTAATGGAAAGTAACTCATGCATGCTTTCCAACTGTCTGTAGTTTCTACACAGACAAATTTTCATGTTATTTTTAATCTAAAATGCATACCATTACATGTATGCATTTTACATATATGTATGTCTATATATTTTTGATGAAACTACTTAATTTCCTTCCAACACTGCATTCTCTTATGTTTGGTGTCTTGCAATAGAGCAAGGTCCATCTCATCTGTACTGCTCTATTCTGAGTTATACTGAACTCTCTGGGGAGAGGGAGAAAGGAGAAAAGAGCATGAAGCAGCAACAGGGACTAAGAAACTCCCAAGAGAAGCAATGGGCAGCCTGCAAGAGGGAGCAGACCCATAGCCATGGAGTTCAAGTTGCATGCCTGCCACTCACTGCCAGCAGATTTGATCCTGTGCCTTCATCTGCCAATCTCACAGAAAATTAACCCAACAAAAAAGAAATGGTTAGTTTTTCAGCAGCAGCAAGGTAAGCCTTCCTACCATGTCGCCAGACTACTGCTACACCCCAACACAAGGGAAAAAGCAGAAGCATTTAATTGGAAGTGTGAGGGAAAAAGGGGGAACTACCATTTCAGCAGCAACCTATGTGAGAGGTGACATGAAACAGTACCCTGAAAGAGATGCTTCCTTAGCAATCCAGAAGAGGCTGTATGGGTTTGTTTGATGACAGTTGCTGAATAAGGGTAAACAACCAGACCTGGCAAGGATCAGAGTTGCCAGGAGGCAGATTTATTTTATTGCATGTTTTAACTATAAAAATATCTTAAATAATTGTCATGTCCTTATTTATTATTTTATATTTTAAATGAAACAGTGATTTAATAACTGGAAGCTTTTGGTGTCCTTTTAATATTAATAAATAGTTTAAGGAAGAAATTCCAATCTTTGGCTGCACATGATTCCCAGTCTGGTAAGGCAAACTTTCTGCAGGGCTCTTAGAGAGGTTGACAGGAGGCCTGTCAGTAACAGAAGATGCCCACAGTGATCTTTCCAGTTAAATTAGTGGCCACTGCACTTTGTGCAGTCCCTTCTTCCAGCTATGATCCATCCAAAAAAATATCCTTGTCTGTCTAGACTGCTCTTCAGCTGAATATTCCAGTTTAAATTACCTGTTGCCTAAATTGCCCGTTGAGATATGGGCTTTTTGCAGCAGCAGGAAATAAGTTATCATCGACAGCACATCTAGGGATCAATTACGTTTCATCAGTGTCAGAAAAAGTACAACTTGAATAAGAATAGCCAGCCCGGATTCAGATTATGGAGAGACCAACTGATTAATTTTTAAAAACGCCATAAGCATATTGCCAAAACCAAATGAAACAGATTCAGTGGACACCAAGCCAATATTCATTCTTGCTGTATTTCCATTACTGCCAGTGGCTTCACATCAGGGAGATATTTGGCCAGATTACTTCCGATTTTCAGGAAGTGCTTTATCCCATTATCCCATTCAGAGTTATTGTCTGGAGTTGACGCAGAGGGGTGAAATCCGGTGGCTGCTGGCACAGTATATCAGAGTAATCTGAAGTGTACAAGAGAAGGAAATTCCTATAGCTTCAATTTCATTAAGCTAAAAATGAAACAGGATACTACAGAGGCCATAATGGGACCACATACTTTCCTATGATCTACATAAAAGATTCCACAAACTGGCAAAGGAAGAAACAACATCCAAATCTCCTGAATCTCCTGTTAATATTAAAATGATACTTAACTTCAGAGACACAGCACACAGCAAGGAACAGTCCACTGGCACAGAGAACTTCTACTGTTTAGATCTAGCACCTGGATTAACAGATGGCAGATGCTGTGGTACTGACAAATATACATGAATGTATTATGCAACAAAGGAGCAAAGGGTAGGGAGGACATAAAAGTGTTCAAGTATATTGATCAAGCCATAGCTAAAGCATGTCTGTAGAAAAATCCCTGAAGTTTCATTTCATTTTGCAGATGGCTGTAGGTAGGGAACTATTTGCCAAATATTATGTTTTGGTGATGTTGTCAAGTTCAGTTCATGAATACATGTAAAACATTTTGCAGACTCTGGAACAAAGCAAGCAATTCACCTTGGATTTCTTCCATCACTTACTGCCTACAGACAAGGACTGTGTTTCTTTGAGTATTTTGGTTTAGTTCCTTTTGACCCATGGCTCTTTCCCACAGATTAAAACTATGTGTTTGTGTGTGTGTGCTTAAACACTTGACTTTCCTCACTAAAGCTGATGTGTATCCGACAGCACCATAGAACACCTTGTGAGACCATCAAAACTAGAGCAGTGGTTAGATGTCCAATTGCAAACCTCAGATCTCATACAGAAGTGTCAGGCAAGATATTTAAAAGCAACTCTCAAGGCAAAGTATATATATTACCACCAGCCAGGTCAAGATAAGGACAGCTAACAATAGTGACAAGCTAGGTGAAAATCAGATTCAGAGAGTCTGCCAGGACTGGAAATACCATAACAGGAAAATTTGATTACTCTTATGTTGATTTAAATGTCACACTGGAGCATTTTTAGACATTGTAGAGGAATGTTTCAAGGATAAGCTACTCAGGCAGCTAAAAGGGGAGAATCTGGTTTTGATTCTCTTCCCAGTGGTATTTTTGGTTTGTGCCACAACGATACTATCAAGGACTAACTCTGTAATAGTACATAAAATGTGTTTATGTTCAACATCCTTGCAGGCAGCATTAAGGCCAAGGAAAGAATCCTCTGCACTAATGTGTGACTTGAAAATGTCAGCTTAGAAGCAGTCAAAAAAGCTAACTGAACATAAAGTAATTATTAGGTATAGAATAGGGAAGAAAATAGGAAATAATTAATACATCATCGTATAAATCCAAGGCATCTCAGCTCCTTAAATACTACATGCAGTTCTGGCAACCCATCTTAAAAATGGTAGAGCTAAGCTAAAAAAGTGATGGCTGATAAAGATGATCTACAGTCTGAAACAGTTTGCAGGCAAAGAGTGATTAAAAGGTTAGGACTTTTCAGCCTAGAAAACTAATTGCAGAGGAACATAATAGTGAACTGTATAATCAGTAGCACAGAGAGGATGAATAAGAAACTTATTCCTTTTTTTTTTTTTTTTTTTCATCTACCAAAAGTAGATGACATCCAGTGAAATTATCAACTGGCATATTCAAAAAACAAAAAAGGGACTATACCTTCTCATACCCTACAATTAAGCTGTATAACCCATTACAAAAGGGCAATAGTGATGCAAAAAACCATTATTCAAATTCATGGAGGAAAATCATTACAGACAATTATACACAAAGGTACTGCCTCTGACTAAAGAAATCCCTGAGCTGCACATTTCTGTAAGCTGCAGAAGTATACTAAGAGAGTATTACTCCACCTTTGTGCTGGTTTTATACTAGGCATCCACTGTTGGACACCATGACAGTGTGCTAGGCTACCTAGATCTTTTGTCTGATCCAGGACAGATATTTTTCTGTTCTTATGTCACTCCCTAAACTGTGCTGGAAATGCCTAGAATATGAACTTTTTCATTGTATTATAATCACTACTACCACAGTAACAAAAAAAACTAAAAAAGAGAAAGAATTATAAAAATCAAAAAGTATAGGAAACAAGGCAGTTATCTATACTGCAGAAATGGTTGCACTTATTTTCAGCCACGATCAGGTTGGACTGTACTTTTCTTGACCTGGCTTACCCATAGCAAATTACTATCAAAAACGCTCCAATAAAAAGTTAGTCTAACCTACCCAAAAAAAAGGAAAGGGAAAAAAAAAAAGAAGGAAAGAAAAAAAAAGAAAAGCCCATTGGGAAATCATTGTGTTCATAGAGCAGCTCTCGACAGCAGTTCTTGCTGGCCAGCTGGACCTGCTGGTTTAACACACAGATTGCTTATAAACTATTCTGGCAACTGGAGCCTATCTGAGAATTTCCTTTCCCAAGGAAACAGGCCAGCCAGCTTTGTGACTGCTTTGTGCACAAAGCTGCTAAAGAAAAGTTAAGGATCTAACCCAAAATGAATATGCATGTACACTTTGGTTTTCTTCCAACTTAATCTCCTGTATGCATTAGTGCATTCTGTCATTTTCTTATGATGACTGGTTTGGATGCATTAATCTGGCATTATGTGGATGTCTATTATTACAGATCTTTCATGTGTGCATCCTCAGGTTGTAGAAAAACAGTATGATACAGAAATATTCTCCCACCATGCATTAAGCAACATATCAAAAACAGATTAGATAGATATCTTTGATATTTTTGATATAGTTAATCCTACTTTACAGCAGGAAATGAGCAGGACTTCTTGAGTCCCTTTAGCCCTGTTTTCATCAACGTCACTAACTATAATAGGAAAAGAAATTAGAATGTTGTAATGAAACCAATAATTTTAATTTTGCCTGGAGGAGGGGTATCGACAGTTCTTATTTAAAAAAAAAATCCAGAAAAAACCTAGTTTTATCTCAAAAGATGCTTTGATGGGGGAAATATGGCAAATAAAATCCGTTCTACTAACAGTAGAAAAAATGTAGTTTAAAATGTTGCTCTACCATTGTCCTCAATAAACACATCTCATACATCAAAATCAGGACCCAAAAATTAAAAAAAATATTTTCAGTTTCTGGGTTACGACATTTCTTCAGGAATAGCGTTTAATTCCTCCACCTTTGACTTGTACATAAAGATAAGACATCAGTCTATTGGATGTATTGTTTACTTGTACCTTAAGGTGAAGACAAAAATCTCCCACATGCAGCCCCTAACAAAAGAGGGCCTTGATAAAATTCAGAGCCTCTAGATGAATGCATGCAGCAGCAACTCCAATATACACTGGTGTTGTGCTCCTGTGTCAACAGTTTAAGAGTATTTATACCTCCACCTACATATACAGCATGTTCTTTTACTACAGTGACCAAAACGCTAATGCATGGTAAAACAACCATGCTTGAGACAACTGAGTAAGCATGTTTTACTCAAAGCAGTGACAGCAGATTACTGAAATTAGCTCTGCTTCATTCCTTTCATTCCAAGCCTTGCAAACAAGTCACATTACCTTGTTGCTCTTTTTAGCATAGTGTTTGATAAGACTATTTGAATATGTCTTCCTAGATCTTTCCTGGCTGTCTCCCCAGTGCCCAGATGACTCAGAAACTGACAGATGCCAAGCACACTTTGTTCCAATAACTGGTTGTATGCATCTCTGAGCCTAAAAATAAGTAGAAAGAAAGGAAAAAATCACACTTTTAAAGTATTACACTTGATTACTAAAGGGAGAGACTAGGAATGGTAGGATAAAGCAGAGCACAGGGACCTGGACAGAAAAGAAATGAGGACAAGGCAGCAAGCCTTAGGCACAGGCAATTGGCCAGGGCAGCAGGTACTCAGCCAGCAAACAACCCAATACATGGGCAGGCCATGCTGTCACTTTATCAACGCTTAAATGCAGCATTACAAACTTTGCCCATGATTCCCTGCTGCTTGGTTTTGCCCACGTTGCTAGCAAGCCTTGAGCCAGCTGTGATAAACTGTAAGAACAGAGCAGTCAGGGGAATGTTATTCACAAGATATTGACTGGCTAGGACAGAACGGGCTTTACCACCCCCCCCCTGGAACTTGTCCTCCCCCTCCAGTTCACAGTGCGAAGCTATTCCTGCCGAACACAATGGATAATAAATCTATACTAAACCCATCTCCTCTGCTTTTGTTCACTGAAAAAAATACCTTCCCAATGAAGCTGTGCAACCAGGCTCTCCCCTGCCCGCAGTGTGAAGAGGAGCCCACTAGCAAGTAAAACAGGCCTGGACCCGGTTGAGAAATTGCTACAGAGGTGATTCATAGTCAGGGCTGTTAAAAACCTTATCTCAGTTCTCTCTGTTCCTGCTGTCTCATCCACTGCATCAAAATCTTTTTACAGCATCACAAAGGACAGATGACATTGTACATGAGGGCAGCCACACAGACCGCCCTCCCTTTCCCTTGGAGACTGCTCTATCTACTTCATGTATCAGACTATGATATAACCCCATAACTTGTGCTGGGCATAGCATCCAAAAATATCCCCTGGTTGAATGTATCCTGATGTATCTCTAGCAATAGCAACCCATTCCCATCAGATCAAGCTCTGCGTGACAGTGACAGTATGCAAAACTGCTCAACAGTCAGTGGCTCAAGCAGAGGCTTTACCTAAGGGCTGTAATATCTGCCAACATCAGCTGCCACCCTGATATAGGCAGGTTAGATAACACCTCCAACCACAGGAAGAAACAAATTGAGGCAAGACTGATGAAACAAACATTGCTTTTATCACCCAAGTCAGGATGCAAGTTAGTCCTGTCCTACTACACAACAAAAAAGCCGTATGCCTGAGGAGCCACTGTTATCTGTGGCTTCAGGACCATCCTGAACTCCTGCAGCCCTTGGCTGTGTTGAGATGTAAAGCAAAGCTCATGGCCATATGATAGTTTTGATATGACATTTCTCAAGTCAGGACATTAGTCAGCTCTAGGCTATGGCCTGGGTTTTCCAAACTAGCAGCTGCACACTCACCTTATCAAAGTGAAGAAAGGCTTGCGATGTTCCAATGAGGATCATTGTCATCTTGTGTGTGTGTGTATGTGTTTTCTTTCCTCAAGCCATCTGCCACTCCCTTGAACCCTGTTTAATTCAGGTGGGGAGTCCCAATCACAGGTCTTACTGCTTCTATAGCTACATCTCCATCAGGCTGAGAACTGCTATCACACTCATTTTACCAATGCAAAAGTAGCTCTTTTCCCCTAGGGGTGTCTAAAAAAGTCTTTAAGTTATCCTACAAGACAAAACAGATTCTTTTCTGTTTCTCTGCTTCCGAAAACAATGCTAGGATGAAAGAAATGTATCTGCAACTGTGAGAAAATACAGGACTGGTGACTGGTACAAAAGCCAAATTGATTGAACTTCAGTTCTGTCTCCTATGACAAACAAAATTGCAATAAAATATCGATCTTAGACTTTCTAAGCACGGAGTTAACTCCTTCCTGGGTACTCTCCAAGTCTGCTTTGGAAGTTTTCCCTTCCCAGGAGCAGCGCCTGGGAGCGGGCTTGGTGCGGTTCGGGCGAGGGAACGCGCGGTGGCAGTGTGGCCCCTCGCCGGGCTGTCGCCGGCGGGGCGCGCGGGTCCCCTTTCCCTCGCGGGGTGCCCCGGGCGGCTGCTCCTGACCAACCTGCACTGCATAGAACACCTTCGACCGTAGGATAAAAACCAACCAAACAAACAAACAAAAGCCCACCAAAACCAAATCAAACAAACAAAAAGAAAAGCCAACTAAAAAAACCCCAAACAAACAAACAAAAAACCCAACCAAGCAAACAAACAAAAAAATACCCAAAAACAAAACCACCCTGAGCGGATGGCCCTTCTTTTTCCACGTGGTCCTAGAGACACACAGAGGAATAACGTTGTGTGTATTTAAGACAAAGCCCTTGCTGTGGAGCTGTTTCACGTTTAAACTGAACACCTCAACGTTCATACTTACACCCATTTCCTCTAAGGTCCACCTGCAGCTGAAAATAATCTGGTTTCAGGGTACAAACCCAGCTTGTCCCGTAAGTGCCAACACGGGGGGGGGGGGGGGGGGTGTGTGCAGAAAAGTGAAAGCACCAACTACCACAGCTTTCATATAAATATTACTTGTGGGGAACTTCTGATGAAGAAAGGTTACATGCTTTAGGCCAAGCACATCTGGTCAGAATAAGTCTTAAAAGGAGTATCTGGTTTTCTGATCTGCTTGACTCCAAGACAAGAAAGCAAATGTTTTTGTATGTGATTCCTCATCCCTTAGTCACTCATAATTAGATCTTTTTTCCAAAATTCTAACGAGCAATCATTCATGACAAGTTGCAGTCCTTTCAGGGAAAACCCCAACTAAATTACTTTGCATCTGCAAATGGCACTGGTACTATTTCCCTCTCAAAAGACTCAGGGTTGGTGGGGTTTTTTTTTTCAATTCAGTCAAAGAGGTGTTAATCCAACATAAATCAGCTTCCAGGAATTGCTATTGATGAGGCAATCAGTTACATGATATTTTCTCATTTTCTTCAGTTTAAGAAAAAGCCTTAATTCATTTCTATTTCAGATCTTGGCTGAGCATTGTCTGAATTGCTGTGCAGGCAAAATTCTTTCTCTCTCCCCTCCCCCCACCCCTACCCCCTAAACTTTCCAGTCAGCATTCCTAGTCACAAGGAGAGAAACCTATGTCAGAAATGTCATTAACAATTGTAAAGCTTAGAGCAAACTGCCATTTGTTTTCTCGGAAGCACAAATAAATATACGCAAGCCCAAATAAATATACACAGTTGCAAAAGAAACCTGTTAACAATTCAACAGTTCTTCCAACAGAGGCAACGCCAATGTGCCAAGAGTTTCCAAACCTGTATGTGGCATCAGTGGCATCTGAGGACAATCTTTATGAGAGTATCTTCTAAATCCTGAATCTATTTCAGGTGTATTTTGTGCGTGAAACCAAATTGCTTTCGACTGTAAAAACTATCCAGAATTGATGTTTGTGCTGGAGTTCAGGAATGAAGAAGACAGCAGGGAAACGGAGGAGGGGGGGAAATGTTTCACATTTTTTAGACTATTTTCTAATCTCAGTCATCCTCACTCATATGTGCTGAGAATGTACTACCTATTGTTTACTGAAAATGCTTTTGTGACTGCCTGTAAGTCAGCAAAAGGGTCTAATATAGTTTCTAACATAGTTTACATTCCTTCCTATCTGTGATGTGTCTTCCCCATTGTTTTTCCTGCCTTATACTGCCTGTTCTTTCGTTGTTTTATCCCTCCACTTTGCTGTTACATTTTTTGCCCGCCCATCGTAGTTCTGCCACATACCTCCAACTTCTTCCTCTCCAGAAATTCTTGCTCCTCTTTCCCAGCTGGTACCCCCACAGCTTATCTCCAACTTTTTTGTTCCTGTACAGAACCTTTCCTCATCTACAAGGAAGGAGCGTGTCACTCTATTTCTCTTAACTAGTGAAACTGTTCTCACGTATCATTAATGTGATCTCTCCAGTGATACTCCACATTAGAACAAAAGGAGATGACATTAGCCAGACTGAGAAGAAAGGCCAGAGCTCCTTCCCCCCTCTTAGAGAAAAAAATGGGAGACAAAGAGTAAATCGGGGGCAAAAGGATTCTCGACTCCTCAGCATGGAGCAAGTTCCTCCTCCCCATCCTGAGTTTTATGAGAATAAGGAAGGTGCCCCAGTTCCTTATGTTACAGTATATCCTGAGACAGGGATCGCCCAGTTTCACCACCCCGTACCCTCACCCCTGCCTGCACTCCTGGTAAATCCGAGCTATGCCAGCTCATTCGAGACTTGGAGTGCCTCTGAAATTACAACACATGAAGATAAAAGCCACTTGAGTTTTCATTTGCTTTTGAAAAACATCAACTTTTCTATAAAAATACCTACATTGCACTTAGTGGGGATTATTACTATATTTTTTCTTGATCGTGCAGTCCTCGATCACCCCCTTCTTTTTCTAAAGCCTGCACTTTCCTTTCCCCAAGTCATTGTACGTTCCCTTTTTCCTCCTCCTTTCAACCCACCGTGAGCAGTGTTTGTTCAAACGGCAGCTCCAGGCTGTGTCCCGAGACGGCGTGAGGGCTCCAGCCTCCCCGGGCCCACGGCCGCCGCCGGCGGCGCAGGCCAGCACAGACCCCGGCGAGGGCACGGCCAGACGAGGGGTACAGCCGTTAATTACGCGATTCCCTCACCGCCTCTTTACAGCGGACAAGGGGAGAAGGCGGCTTCAATTCACCCCTCCGCAGATCCTCAGAAAAGCCTGGAAAGCACCTCAGGGAGCCGGGGAAGCCCCCAGCCCCGCGGCCCGACCCGAAAGCCCCGGCTGCACGGCCGGAGCGCCGAGCTTAGAGCGGTTCCGCGCCTCACGCTTCAGGGCGAAACTGACACGCACGGGACGCAGCCGCGCGTGACGGACAGCAGTACCCGAGACGTGCGACGCGGGATACGCGCGGGCCGGGGCGCGGGGGCAGCCTGCGTTCCCGCGTGTGAACGGCGCGGGGTGTCCCGCGGGGGTGCGCGTGCCGCGGGAGCGCGGGCCGGGGCGGCACAGCCCCCTCGGAGCTCCCGGCGGGCCGGGCCGGGCCGGGCCCCACGCCAGCGGGAGGGCGGGGAGGGGCGGCGGCTGCCTGAAGCGGCGGCCGTGCCGCGCTGCCCTGGGCCGGGCTGGGCCGGGCCGGGCCCTTCGCCCCGGCGGGAAGGGGAGGGGACGGGCGGGCCGCCGCGGCGGGCGGAGCGGGGCGGAGGCGCGGGCCGTGCCTGGCACCTGCGCGGCGGGGGGGGGCAGAGCCCGGGGCGGCGCTGGGCGCCTCACGGCACGGCACGGCCCGCGGCGGCTCATCCCCGGAGCTGGGGTGGCGGCGGCGGCGGCGCAACAGGTTGTCGGCGCAGAGCGGAGCGGCGCCCGGCTGTGCCCATGGCCGGCCGCGGCCCCGCCGAGCAGGGCTACATCCGCACCGTGCTGGGCCAGCAGATCCTGGGGGAGCTGGACAGCTCCAGCCTGGCGCTGCCCTCCGAGGCCAGGCTCAAGCTCGCGGGCGGCCGGGCCAGGGAGGAGAAGGCGCTGCGGATCCACCGGCAGGTCCAGCAGACGCTGGCCAGGAAGAGCCGTGGCTCCTTGTACAGCGGTGAGTGCCCGGCCCCGCGCCCCTCGGGACTCTGTGCTGGTGGCGGCGGGAGCACGGCATGGCCCCGGGGCGGGGGGGACCCGCGCTGGCCCCGGGGGGGGACCCTGGCTGGCCCCGGGCGGCCGCATCCGTGGCCGCGGCTTCTCCCGCCCCGGGAGGTGCGGGCTGCTCGGGCAGCCGCGGTGCCGGCCGTTGGCCCGTACCCGGTTTGACGGAGAATCGTGGCTCCGCCGCTTCTTCCCTTTCTCTTTTCCCACCCGAGTGAGTCAGGAGTTTCGCTCTTCCAACTGCGGACTCGGGCGAGTAGCGGGGCCTGTGCCCTTTTGCCCCAGGGAAGAATCGAGCCAAAATTCTCATCCAGCAGCCTCTTACTGTGCTTATGTTGATACCTGCGCCTTACCCACTGGCCCTGTCTGCGAAATAAAATGGGAAGAAACGTAGGAAAAGTTTTTCTTGTTTTGCTTTGAAAAAAAGAACTAAAAGGATGTTTGGAAAAGGAACGCTAGGAAAGGTGTGAGTGGGAAACAGATCAATGATGTGCATGATACTAATTGAGGTGGGTCAGTCCCTGCATCTCAGACCTTGTGGCCAGCAGGCCAGGTCCCTCGGCAGGGCCCACGCAGCTGTGTCCTGTCCCTGTGCCCTGTGCCCAGCCGGGCCCGAGTAGACACCAGGCACTTGCAGGGTGGCTTTGTCAGGTGCTGAGGGTTAAGCTGCTTGAGGGGTTTGGTCTTAGCTGTGAATGTTGAAGAGGTGTGTTTTTTCTCAAAGAAAATATGTAAGTAAATAAATAAAGCAACCCTTACCATGAAAACTTTAATCTTGAGTTTAAA
Source organism: Falco rusticolus (assembly GCF_015220075.1). Lineage (NCBI taxonomy): Eukaryota > Metazoa > Chordata > Aves > Falconiformes > Falconidae > Falco > Falco rusticolus. The sequence goes on from NC_051191.1 coordinate 65,911,354, forward strand.
TAGGAAGATATGGCAGACTTATAGGCTGTCTACCACATTACTCACTTGTCGTTAAAGAAGCTGTCACCTCTCGTTTGCAAAAAGCTGTGAGCCAAAGGTCTTTAAATTTGTAACAGTACTTCACTTATCTATCTTGTCAGTCAGAGGAGTATTTCCCTGTACTTCATCTAGATTCTATGTAAAAAATGTCTCACGCTGAAAAATGTATTACAATGCAGACACATACTCTGCTCAAAAAAATGAAGTACACAAGCCACATGAACAAGTACACACAGCTGTGCCACGTGCAGCTACACATGCAAATCCTTAGCGTGTCTTTTTTCATTTAAATAAGGTTTCTAAACACTTTTAAAGTAGCTTAATTTCTTTTTCGCTCAACAGAGAGCCTGGGAAATGTTTTTTAAGGAATAATGGAGATATAACGTAGTGTCATGACCCTGACATCATGTCTTTAAACCATGCACAAAACACTGTGAAGAAGTTCCCATCCTCCTAACTCATCTTAACTTCTCCGGAATACTTTAACAGACCTGGTGTCTTGATTTGCTTTGTTTTTCTAACAGTCAGGTGTTTGAGCCCTTTGTATTTCTGAGATGCCAAAACTTTTAAGCTTCAGGATCAGGAGCGGCAAATGACATGTCTGTTATATGTATTGTTAATGTATAAAACAAACGTTTCTTTTTTCAAATGTATTCCTGTGCCTAACTCGCCATACATTTTTTAGTCCCACTGCAAAACTCAGAAAAAATAAATGGAAGTGGAATGTATTCCATATATTTGTACATACATACATATATACATCTATGCATATCTATCTCTATATATCTTAAATATATATGATGTGAATCAAATGCCTATCGTGCATTTAACATGTTGACTTTCCTGAAAAATAGGTGTAGTGCATGTGTATCCCAATGTGCTTGCTATATAGACTTGCTCAAAATCTGTTTTTGAAAACACTTGAATTCTTGTATGTAGGGTGCCTTTTAAAAATAAGCACTCTTTCTCTGAATTGTAAGAGAAATATAAAACCCACTTTCTCTGAATTGTAACAGTTTTCTAGATACATGGGTCCCATATTCTTTGCAGTTGCAGGGAAGACAACACAAAGATTTAGGAGCAGGTCAGGCCCCTGTGATATAACAGTCCTATCTGTAGAAGTATTTGAGATTCAGCTCAGCAAGGTACTTAGCACATACCTAATGAGAGTATTCGCATACATGCCTAAAATTAGCTAAGCACATAACCACTGGGTATGAAAAATCAGTGGTAGTAAGATCTTACCCAGTATCATCTGTGCACACCCATTTTCTGCTGACTGTACTGGAATCTTTGAAGCTGCAAAAAGTATTCTGTCAGGCAGCGTAATTTCTCCTTAGAGTTTCAAATTAAAGGTGTTTGCTTAGCCTTCAGCATTAACTTTAAATGGCAAAACATCTTTTTGCCTCCTACCCCTGTACTGTTTGCTGTTTCATGTCCTGTCCTTGCCCCCCCCCCGGGTGTATTTCCTCTTTTTTATAATAGAAATTGAGGTAATCCTCAGATTTGAGGATTTCACCAGCTGCCAAATGATTGAAGCTATGTACTGCCTCAGATCTTGACAAGATGTTGTCAAACGTTGTTAATGGTTTTTCAAGCAGTAGTTTAACAACAGCTGCAACTTTTCCAGTTCATCAGTTGCTGAACCTTTATAACTTAAAGATTACGCAGCCCTTAAAAATTTTGAACAACTAAAGCAGGTGTATCAAATTTCTGAATGCTGTTTAAAGGATAGAAACAGAATGGTAGATGGTTCAGCCTCATCAAAGAAAAACAGCATTCAGAATCACATACCTTAATGACTGGTGTTTTTCAGCTTGCATATGACACAACACTATTGATTTTTTTAAGTGCTTTTTTAAACTTTATTCTGTTTATGAGTCCACTTGCCTCTGGTCTTCTTTCATTTGGATTTTGACTGGCTTTTAAAATTCATCTATGGTATTTCTGTTTCTTTAGTATAATCCCTGGACCAAAGTCTACTTCTCTGTATATCCTGTACATCCTTAGCAGTTCCACTGTACAAAAATAGGGCAGAATTGAGTAATGTGTAACACAAAACAGCCTGATGAACTGCTGTCTATGTAGAGATTATTTGTCTAACACAGTTTTATAAACACAGCATGTTCATAAAAAACAGGACAAAACTACTGTGATTTCCAAATCAACAGCATCAAATACAAGACAGTTACAAAGAAAGCCTTATCTATTCTTCATAATTCTTAATTTCTAAAATTCTTAATATATTTTGTTAAACCTGCTTTTATAGGTTTGGGGGAATTTTCTATCCTCTAGGTGTGTATTTTGCAGAATTCTGACCACATTAAGTGCTTCATAGTGGTTTTCTGTTTACATCTTTGTGAGAAAAGGAAGTAGAAAAATTCCTTATTGGTGACTTCCACTTTTTAATTGGTTTCATTAAATTCCTCACCTTTGCTTCCTGAGCCAGAAGAAATTTTTTTCTGAAATTTGAGCACTTGTGTAAATGACCAGCACAAAGTAAAAAATGTTAGAAATCTCCTTTGGGACCAGACATGTGCTGGCAGAGTGATGAAGGAGCACAATCAAAAAGAAAGCTCTTTGATCTTTAGATGAAGTGATTTAGTGAAGTTTTTGATATGCTGTTCTTAAATATCACCATCTCAGTCTGTCGTGAGTGGTGGAATATATATATATTAAAAAAAAGGATTAAAAGATGACAGTCCAGGACACTTAGGAGTCTGTGTTGCGGGTATAATCACACACCTGCCCTGAGCAAGAGTGGACAATGGATACTCAGCAGGTGGGCACTCGGGATGCATGAAAATATTGCAGTCCTTAATAGACTTCTGTGTACAGGTTACAGCTATATTGATGCCTGCAGTGGGGGGTTGAAAGCCAAAATTTGGCTTTCATAGTAACCATTCAAATACAAAAGTGCTGAAAAAGTCTCACAGCTGAGAGTTAACGCTGTACATGATTTAAGGGGAATTTGCTACATCTGACTCCTTAATGGAAGATAATTCTCTTTTTCATACATCATCTTAGAGATGCCTCTTGTCATTGTTGGGTTTGAAAGCCAAGCAAACAGGAGGTTAATCTGTCTGCAGCCATAGGCAGTGATTGCTGGGGAGGAACTTCCAAGGCCTTTGGAGATGTTGGACCTGTCACATCCAGGGGAACAAAGGGGCCTTGAGAAGAGCCTCTGTGAAGACAGATGGGATTTTTGCTCAGTCATCTGTAGAGTCTCCTTCCTGATAGTGCAGTTATTTTGTCAGATCTCAAAATTTTGTCATAACTGTTGCAATATCATGTGATTTTTGCACAGCTTTTATTTTAGGTGAGGAGAAGAGCAAAAGGGTTTAGTTTTCTACTGATCATATCCAAAGCGTTCCTGAGCTGCTTTAGTTCATACTGACGGGGGAGAGGGGAGACTGTGATAAGTGGTTCCTCAGTTGCCCACACTTGGGTGTCAGCTGCTGTCTGAGATGCCTGAGTTTTCCAGAATATCCTCATGGGTTGACAGACATGATGCAGGGCCTGTAGGAAAACCATCCGTTTCTTGACTGGCTGCTGGAAATCCTGTGGTATCCTATGGCCTCTCAAATAGTATTTGTTCCCTATGGATGAGTAACTGAATTGCGTGCCTGTTTTCTGAAGTGAAAGTTTGTGTAAGGCTTAAAACAGAGTCTCACAGTTAGAAAATATTAATCTTAACAGTAAATGAACCCATAATACATTTAAAAAAAAAAAACAACACATGCTTTTTTTTTTTTTAAGTCAGTTGTATAAGAATGCCTAATTGTTTCTGAATATATGTAATACTGAGCAAATCTGAAAGATGGGAAAGACATGTAGGTTTCTGTAGCATGGTGAAAATAAGCTGAAGGGGGCTCACTGGCAGAGGCAAGTTTGGATCAAATCACCTATTCTGCATCTCATAACTAATGGAAAGACACAGCATTTCAGTTACCATTTTTCCCTTTAACACACTGGCTTTTGGCACAAGTAAACAGCACACAGTAAAGACATATGTTTTATGTCTACCTAATAAATCTACAGTTAAAATGCTGGCAAAATATTTTACTGATGTGGTAAGAGCAAGAAAGAGATACTGTAAATGCAAAGTGAAATTCCATAAGCTAACATATGTGTTTATCTCTGAAAGAGAAAAAATATTTAGTGATGGATAGATTCCCAGGGAGACTGAAGGTTAAAAAAATAGAAATGCTTGAAGATAAATAACTGAGAGTAATTTCTCACTAAGTAAACTGGACAAAAAACACTGACTATAAAGAAATAGAAATGTTTGTGTACTTGTCTTTAAGGACTTATATGAAAGTACTTCAATATGCAGCAGTGAATAAAGTGAATCTTTAAAAAGCAGGCATAGGCGATAGCTGAGATATGGTGTCTTACTGGGCACCTGAAATAGTCCGTTGATATGGGAATTATATTACACAAATGAGAGATTTGTATCAATTTTCAGATTGTGGATGTTGATGAACATTGGCTGGAATTTTTTGCAGTATAATACAAGCTTCCTCTTAACTGTTTTCTCATGTACTTAGGTAACCCTTGGGCTATGATAACCTTGTAATGTTACACAGGAATTATTACAATCCACATCATGAGTGAGTTTGACCAAGCTGCATTGTTCCACTCTCATGACGCAAAGTTACTGTGAATGTGTCTTAACAAATCACCTAATACATGTTTAAGTCTGTCTCATGTGGCCAAAATGAAAGAACTGGAAAGCATGAATAAATAAGCAAAGTAACTGCAAAGTATGATTGAATTGTGCCTCGAATGATGGCAGTCTGCAATTATATTGTATTGTGTTATACCATATTATACTATAATTTATATTTTATTATAAATATTATATATTTTATCTAATATATATTTTATATCTCACAAATTTGTACTTACCCAGGTAGCTACATGCTAGTGAGAATAATTCATAAATTATTGTTACATGAGTATCTTGTTTATTTTCATCCTGGTTGAGCCTTTTACTAACTACAGACACCAAGGATCAAAGATACAGGTGTACTGAAGTTCCTAGGGATACTCACGTGCACCTTATGAAGCCCAGGGACTAACTGCACAAACTGAAAGCCTCAGTTATTTGGCACATGTACACCAGGTGCTTTCAAAAATCCTAATAGGCACTTGCCCACAATTTTTTGGCACCTGAATTCCCATGGGTGTGTAACTCCTACTATTTTTAGAAGTGGAGACTTAAGCAGTTTGACAAGTTAATGATTGGCTCTTTAGATTTCTTTTCTGTAGGATCTCAGGTAATATCTGCTATTTTAAAAATTCATGGACAATTAACTTCCTCATTGACCACTGTTCTCTGTTTAGCCTAAACTTCTGTAGCATACACCGGTCCCATTTATGGCCGATTTGAGGTATATCTTGCTTTCATCTTCTGTTTCACCTCTTTAAACCTGTCTGTGTTATTTATATTCTTATATGCAGACTCTCACTTCACTTTTCTTTGAAAATGCATTGTATCAGTGAAAAAGAAACAGCCTGAATTTGTTGGTTGATTGGTTGGTTTTTACTTAAAAGAACAATGCAGTTTTAATGAAAGAAGTAATCACAATGTGCAATTTTATTTTCAAAGCTGAGTCATGGAAAAAAAGAATCAGAGCAGATACACTGTGGATCTTCTACATTATTTGTAGGATTACTGAACCTTTTGGGTGCAGATTTGAAGTGTCATTAAACAACCCTACTTTACAGCGTCATATGCCATGTGTCTCCATAAAGCATATAATTTGTTTGTGGACTCTTCATGCTCTTTGGGTGAAGCACTGAGTAGTGAAGCATTACTTGCTCTGGTATATTATCATTAAACTAGACCTAAGGGAGAAGAAACATCAGCAGTTGAGGTAGACAGCTATGAAATACACAGTCTATACTCAATGTTTGCTATTTGTTTACAGTGGTACATTGTGAAAATTACATCTCTAGAGTGTACAGTAACAGAGGTATTACGTATAGCCCATATTTCTCATCTACAATCTACAGCTGCAGTATTTTGATTTCTTGTGCACTATGCATGTTATAGTCAGCCTCTAATGTAAACCATGCATATATATTCAAAGTGGTTACAGTTGGAAAGTAAGTGTTCTTAGTAGCTGTTCAGTGATACTATTTCTCAGTACTTAATCATCTGTCATTATCTGGGATATTTAAAGTATCAGCTTGCTTTGCTAAAACATTTTTCATTAAATAGCTGCATGAACAACAAGACTTCTAAAAGTTAAAAATATGTCTTAAGTTAAATAAATAGGAAACTGAAAAAATGGCTTGTATCCTCAGAAAGGTTTGCTTAGCCATGTTTTGAATGCAATACACCAAATGCAAAAATCTTTCCATCATTTTGCTGTATGATTTTCAGTTTATATTCTAGTAATGGCACTGAACACTGGGACATTTGCCTAGTACTGTAAATCATCCTTTATAACAATATCGTGTTTTGTTAATATCTTACTAAACTTAGTCTTTGGTTACAGGCAGTTTGCACCGTGCATCCAGTGTTCCAGAGCGTGTCTATAACATGGGGATTACTGAAAATGATTTTGTACCAAGAACTCCCTATGGTTTTTCATATTACCAGTCAAACCAGGTGAGGAAAAGAAGGAAAAAAATATAAATAAATATAATATCACATGTATAATTTATTCATTTTGTTACCACAGATAGTAGCATGTAGATGGTGTTTCAAGGTTTGCTTGCTTGTTTGCTTTTTAAAGCCTGATTTCTAGAAAATGAGGTTTTTACAACTGAGATCTGTTAATGTTTTCCCCCCTTCCAATGACATCTGAGACCAGTGGCTAAATTCAACTTGGTTGTACAATCCTGTGGGTTTTGTGAGAATTGGTGTTAGGGTAGAAAATGAAAAACCATATTAACACCTCACTAAGGCAAAGGGTGTGACAAGTCAGATCTTCATCCATCCCACCAGGCAGCAGCTCAGTCAGCACATCAGTAGCTCAAAGAGGCCGAAGGCCCTACTGCTGCTCACCCAGCCTAACGGTTGGAGGTTGCTGGAGGAAGTCCAGCAATCCCACATGGTAACAGGTGGCATGGGTAGGAGCTGGGAATGTTGGTGAAAGAGGTTAGAGAATTATGTATACAAAGACACCGGAGAACCGATTGCTTTAGTTTCACAGTTATTTTTTTCATTTTCACATTCACAAAAATTCAATTCACAAAAAAAAAAAAGGTAGATTGTTCCTTATAATTTAAAATAATCTTGCTGTAACCTGATTTAGCATTATAAGAATTTCAGCAGTACAATCCTTGCAATGCAATGGTGTTTCTAAACTGTCTAATCATAAATTCACTTGTTATTTTAACCAAGTTTTCTTGGGCTCCTGGCCTGAATGCTAAGATAAATAATTGGTTTTCTGCAGGGTGTATGACACAGCTTAATAACTAGTATGATCCTATCTGAGGAAGCAACCATATGACTTGGAAATCAACACAAAGCTCAATAGCAATGCTGCTGCATGATCAACATTAGTAAACTGAAAGCAATTCAGCTTGAGAACAGAACTATTTCTTTAATAAATAGCTGTATATGGAGGGACCAATTCTTTCTTAGTTTTAGATTACTCAAGAATGGCTTCTCGTTGTTAAAGAGAACAGCCCAGCTTCTGGCCAGTTAATGAGGCAGCTCTGGCTCTGCATGGAGAGAGTTAGACCTGTTTACATAAATACATTACCTTCTCTGTCCTCCTGTCCACTGTTCTCACCTCCATAATTTTTTATGTGAATCCCTTCTTTCTAGAAGAGAGCAACAAGGGGAAAACTGGAGGTGTCATAGTAACCACAAGAAAATACTATAGTTTAGCAGGTGGGATGGGTGGAATAGAATTAAAAAAAAAATTTTTTTTTTTCAAAAGCAACAGTATTTGTCTTGTGTGAAAGCCAGAAAAAGCCACAAGGTCTAGTATTTCCAAAAGCATTTATTTCCTTATTCCCAAACAAGAGATAAAGATATCCTTGCATAGCTTCTGTAGAATGAACAGATAGGTCCAGTGATCCTTGCTAGTTTCAGCAACCTTTACTCCTTCTGTGAGCAAATTTTTGCCTTTAGTAACTCCTCAACAGTGAAATTAAGGAATTTCAGTCTGGCAACTATCTGCTAATCACAATCCCTTCCATTAATAATTTGTGTAAGCTGCTCAGTTTACCTTAAGAAATACCTTTAATGTTATGAAACTTTAATACACCATGGAAACAGTATATATGGGGCTTTGATTTATGGCTGGATGCCACTATGCTTACTGATTTAAAAAAAATATTTGGTCATGACTCCTCTATTTCAAGGCCAGATGGTTTCCCAAGTTGATTTAGTTCTGGAAAGTCTTGAATAGAGTATGATGTCTAATTTAGAGAGTAAGAAAAAGGTAGAAAAATTCTAGAGGCCTCCAATGGCACCTAAAACAGAGGTTGAAGAAAGAGGGTTTGTTGAGTTTAGAAAAGAGAAAATTATAAAGCAATATGATGATCCATTACTGTCCATGCCTATTTGGGACAGGAAAAGAAAAATCATCTTAAATTGCAACTCTAGAGTTAGGGAAACTGTTGAGATGGTGAAATGGTCATTTTGGTTTCCTGGGAATGTTATGTGATATCCTTCTTTTTTAAGGTTAGACAAACAGGGAAGGGACTATCTCTTTTTACTAGATCCTACCACAAAGTGAACAGGAGGGCTAATAACCTTATATTAATAAGATTAATAAAATTAATAAGAATAATAATGCTGACACTTCAGTATGATATTTCAATATCTGACTGATCAATTTTCTCTCTATTGGACAGCTTTGAATTTAATTTTAGTAGCAGATGTGGGTGTTAATCCCCAAGGTGTTTCAAACTGAAATTAAATCTCCATTAATAAACAGACTGTTCACTACCAGATATAATTGATGTACACACCTATTTTGAATTAATGACAGAAGACTTGATGCTTAAACTTTGTCTTCTAATGTTTAGACCATACTTCTTCCTGCCTTTGTTAAGCAGATGCAAAGAAGTGTTGCAGAATCTGATTTAATACACAATTTTGGTGATGTTCACATATTGTTTTCTGATTCTGACAGCAGACCTTAGAATTTTTATCTTTACTTTTTTGGTTTGGTTTCTTTGCTATTAACCTTTTTAATATAGATCTTTGCTATGATCTTGCTGTGACTCCTGTTATTTTATGCACCCTTGAACAGGTGGCCTCACCATCCTCTTATACAAATGGCTGGGGGACGAGGATTACTTACAAGACAATGGAAGAGAGAGCTCAAAGGCAGCCTCTGAAGAGACTAGAGGTTTCACCCCAACAAAGTCCTGAAAGACTGGCATATGTGTCCAATGATTTTCACTATGATGGAGGGATTTCAACTGGATTCTCCATGAGGCATGGAGATAACAGGAGATCCAGTGGGACTGTCCCACCAAGATATGCTCGGTCTGAGATTGTTGGTTACACCCTTCATGATTCAGTGAACAGGGGACGTTCTTTTAAGAGACACTCCCACATGGGGGCTGTGAATGATGCCATCCTTGATGGTGTCTACCCCAGCCCCACTGTACCTCTGTACCATCAAGGAGGCAACAGTCACAGCATGACCAACCTTTTGGAGAAAGAGAACTACCTAACCTCAGGCAGTGCAATGGGACAAGTGAGATCACCAATTGCATCACGTTTGGGGTCTCAGAACAGGCAATCTTTAAGGTCCAGCTTGTACCAAACTACTTTCAGAAGCACACAGACCAGGAGGGAAGCTTCCCAGCCAGCTTCAATAACCAGTGTCACTGCGGAAACAGATGGGAAGAGGATGCCATTGACAGCTGCTGTGGCAGCAGCAGGGAGAAATGGTTTCCTGCAGACTGAACAAGCCACTATCAATGGATCTCAGCTAGGGTAAGCACAGTGCAGGACCTCCTTTGGTTCTGGGGTGTCACAACTGAAGGGAACCTGTTTGTTTAAAAAGAGAAAGTAAACTAGCAGCTTGTGGTTCAGCAGCCAACACAGTGTATGAAATGTCAGTGCAGAGGATGCAGAACATACATTTGCTTTTAAAAATCCACTTCCAGTGCAACAGAGGAAAGGGAGAAAAAATGTATGTGTATGTAGATACTGCAGGATCCACACCTCCTGCTCAGGTTTGGGACCTCTTTTGCCAAGAGTTAATCAATTTTATAAGGAGACATGAAGTAGTGACTGAGTAATTTGAAACCCAACTCACAATACACAGCAATGGATTGGCAAATTTTGTGCTCATAAAAGACTGGGTGATTTCAGCATTGGTTCTCATGAGAATAGGTCAGAAATCTACTAGTGAAGCAGCTTTTGGCAGATTGACAGTTTCCAGTTAAAAGTCCTTCATGGTTTGAAGGAAACTTTTTAGCTTTGATAAACTTCAGTTAAAACACAGGCAGAAATTTCTTTTAGCTCTGCAGCACCATCCATCCCAAGAACAAATATAAACTGCTCTGAGTCCCAGGATCCCAGAGCTTCTCACGGCCTTGAGATCCTACATGCTCTGAGGACACTATCTTAATTTGAAGCCCTTCTAGCTCCATGGCAGAAATTCCCAAAGCTGCACCCAAACGTCAGGAAAATTGTTTAAAATCTGATGAATTATTTTTTTTTTTAAATTACCCCCACCCTCTGCCCCGAAATTCCTATCCAGGCAAGATTTCAGAATGTCTAAATATGGTTCCATTTTCAAAAAAGAAAATTTTTCAGTTCTGAAATTCCCCTCAGGAGTGATTTTTTTATTATTATTTCAGAGTAATTCTGAATGTTTCCAGAGCTTTTAACGTTCCGTGGACAGAACAAACCACTGGGTAAACAGGAGATGGTTACTTGCACTGTTTACTGTGGTTTCTGTTGCTGTTTTATAATCCAGAAAGGAAAAAGGATCACAGGGTTTCTCATGTAAGTTGATCATGGTCCAATTTACAACAGTGTTACTAAGAAATGTCTTTTTCTGTAACTGTGTAGCTGTTAAGTTCATTGTTCTGAAGGCCACCTTTCTTCTTTTTCTAAATTTGCTACTGTGTGAGATGAGGCTTCGTCTGGTACTAGTGCTACATATAGATCAGGTATTTTCTGTCATCAACTACATGTTGTGTGTTATGACTAGATTTACAAACACATACAGTCTTGTGCCCACATCTGATCCAGATTGAAATTTTCTCTTCTGTGTGATGCAAGAGTTAAGAGATCTGGTATTAATGATGTGACTCTTAAGTATTCAGTCTTTCAGTCTTTATAGCAAGTAAGTCCAGAAAAAACAGCTGAGAGCTCACAACAGCTAAAGATTTGGGAGTAGTGATCTTGAAAATAGGTACTCAAGAGGACTTTGTTTCTCAGTAAGACAATTTATAGACACGTATATATCCTACTGACTTAATCATTTCCTTTAAGCACATTCCTGAGTGCATTTCTGAGCCAGAACCAGCAATTTTGGTATTTAATTTTGTGTAGGAGCAATTTTGGTTCTTTTGCAGGTGCAGACACTGCAGTCTGGTTGCCTGCACAAACGTCGAAGCATTTTTCATACCTGCAAATGCAATCATCTATATTCAGTCATTATGCAAGTGGCTTGCCTGAGACCATGCTGAACTCAGATGTAAGATTGGTGACCTAATGGAAATCTTTTAGACAGCATAATTCCATAAGTTCCAGTTTCTCAGTTCAGCTTTTGCTGGAAATTACAGAGGAAAATGATTAGAAGTGCTGTGAAAGCCTCTAAAGTTCCTTCCGCAGATATTTACAGATTATATTTATCTCTGTACTTTTATTTAATTTACTTGCCACATACCTTGTTTAGATTTTCAAATATCCTACATTCTACTTTAGTTTCATAGCTAGGTTTTTGAGGGAGTGAGGGGCTCTTTATTCTACCCAAAGCTAAAAAAGTTTCTGTATAATATAATAGCTGATATTAGTGAAGAGGCTGGTGAAAAGCAGCATGTAAAAAACAATTCCACAAGAGATTTGCACCACTAGGTTCGTAAATGATGAAGAAGAATCTATAGCCATTTTAGCTGACTGAACTCAGTATTTGTTACACATGCTTATATAATAACATGTCTGTGGTATCCACATGCATTATTACCATTTTCAGACATCTAAAATACACATTTAGTAGCTCCCCTTTGTAATTCTCACCACTGGAAGGGCTTGATGCAGAAGTCCTGTTTTGGTTGTAGTATATTCTGGTTCATCCACCTCCAGCTACTATACAGTTTAATGTAGAATTATTTAAAAAACAATAGACAATTTTGCTTTGGGACATACACTGCTATCAAATCAGAGATACTTCACCAAAGTCCATCATTTCACCAGTAGTACAATAATCTCTTCTGACAAGACTTCTTAGTTTCAGAAGTTAGTAGAGGCTTTTGCATTTCTTGTCATTTCCCATTGTCTTTGATTTCAGGTTCTCATTATCTGCTATATTGCTCCATTACCTGTTGCTCCCTTAATAATGGAAGCTGGGGTAAAAAGATAATCATGTTTTCTAAGTAAGTTTTCCAGAAATTTGTATTTTTTTATGCAAACCGCAATTTAAGTCTTTCCAAGGTTAATTAAGAGGATGTAAAATAGTTGTGTAAGGTTAAAGAAAAGTAGTGGACTAGCTGTGTATAGTATTTAAAATGTAGAAGAATTAGCTCATGCTATGAAATCAAAGTAGAAAAATCAGAGTATAGAAACGTTGTCTCTGTATCTTCTGGTAAAGTGAAGCATTTAAAAAGATCCTCATATCAAGGGCTTAGGAAGAGATTCAACCTGAATCTGTCTGAGAAACAGCTCCTTACAGAATCTGACCTCTAAATGTGCTGTGAGCTGGCACGAAATGATTAAACAACACAGTGTATATATCTAAAAAATGTTATATTCTGGCAATTAAGGTGAAGTTAGGACTTGTCAAATCATTCTTCTGTTTATCAACCTTTGTCTGAATGTCCATTTGTTTGTTGTCATTACACATGCCAATTAGAAATGTAGCGATTAATTTTGCCTGTAAACATTTTGACTGTAGGAGTCATTCATTGCATCAAATTCTATTTTGATGAGACCTAGGACACTGCATAGGGTGCTGCAACTTTATAAATACCATTGAGAGTCAAAGAATATATTGCATTACTTATTACTGTCAGATGGACTGTTAGTGAATGTTATTTTTATCCAGTGAAGAGCAATCCTAGTATGGCAGTGCACAATAGGAGAGAAAGATTTTGGCACGTGAAGTATCAGCCGCGAATGGATAACTGGTGAATGGTGGGCTGTTCTCAATCTCAGTGCAGATTTACACATCCAGCACTTGGTTCTCTGGCTGTACGTGTGTTTTTCTCAGCCTGGCAGTGACTGCTGATGGACCTTTACTACTCTGGGACATCCTTGGCGTCCAGGGGCTAAGTTCCCATGTGGATTCTCTGGTGTCCTATGAAGGATCAGCTCATGCAGCAATCTTGACCTTGGATGGTCAGAGTCCTTGGACAGAGTCCTTCTCTGCTGTTAGTCACTGAAATGACTCATAATTTAATACATTGGAGATGTCTGCCGCTTTGTAGAAGGAGACTGAATTTGGTCAAAGTGGTCCAAAGTTATTGCAGTGACTAACAGGGAAGTAGGCATGCTCACATGTGCACATAAATAACATGGTCACAAACCCCTTGATTTAAGAAACCTGACTTAAAACCCAAGCTTGAAAAGCCTGTCTTTCTGTTCTACTTTGCAGGAGAGGAAGAAGAAGAAATATGATCTGGCTTTTTTCCATTACTCATTGTTCAAGATCTTTAAGTAGGTTTCTGATCAGTACATCCAACTTGCAACTTAGCTACTTAGTAGCTACTTTGTTGTAAATGCAGGCTAAAGTAAACTCTGCAATCCTGGAAGCAGTAAGCATTGCCAGACCAGAGCCCAGGGCACTAGAGATACTAACCATAGTTCTGTCTCATTTCACTTTGCTTTAACCTCTCCATTGCCATCCCCAACACACTGTCCCCTTCATTTCGTCTTTGTCTTGCACAAGCATGCCACAGCACCTATAGATGCAGCGTATTTGATCAAAACACTAACTCAGGGGAGAGGAGAAGACAAAAAATAACATGATTTATACCAAAGGGAAATATAAAGGTGGAAACCTCAGGGTATGGGAATATAATTTCATTTGCAACAGGTGCATCAAAATTGCTCTTTCATTTCTTTGCTGTCCTTGCAGCTATACTAATTGTCTTTTGCTTCAGCAAAAGCAAGCAGCAGATGATGATTTGCCATGTAACAGGCAGGAAAAATTCCAACAAAATCCATTTTTGTGTCAGAAACCATGAGTTCATTATAAATATTTTTTATATTTATATAAAAGTTGGATTTCAGTGCATTTGTAGTAAGATTCCCTGTGAAAAATTTTCCTGATTTCTGCCTGGTTTGTCCACCTCGCTGCTCCGCAGGCCATTCTGGGCAAGCCTGGAGGCTCTTTCACTCCTGCTAGTCCATGATTGCCACAGTCTCAGAGCTGAACTGTTGACTGACTCCTGGTGCAGTCCACAAATACATGCTTCGGAAATGTTTGTTTTCTCAGTATCAAAACATTTCATGTTTTGCTTTTGTGAACATTGTTTATTATTTAATATTTCTGCTTCATTTAAAAAAAATCAAAAATCAATTTAAGCCAATTTAGTTCCTTTATTTTGGCATTACATGTAATTGTGTCAAAGTTTTAATTTTAGATGCACTTACTGAGATGATTATCAGGTAAACCATTCTGACTTTAGTAGCTCTGAAGTAGGGAGTTATTGGCAATGATTACTTGTTTCACTGTGGTTCACAGATTGCCCTCTTGTCCCTGTCTGGCCAGACGGGGATCTGGTTCTACACAATTATTCAGTGTTAAAAAAAAATAGAATACTCATGGGTTTGTCCACTCCCCCCTCCCCCCCTTTTTTTTTTCTCTTTCTAGGTGGAGAGTATTTGAAACAAAAAGTAAACAAAAAGCCTGGGGAACATAACCACCTGTCCTAGAGCTAAAGCACCTGATTATGCCATGAATTGTTTTGTGTTCCATTTGCTGGGGAAAAAAATGGGTCTGGTGACCTCCCTGTCCAATTTTTTATATCATTGTCTAACAGTTATTGTTCAGGGAAACATACTGGAAGTTAGGAGGAAAGTAGCCATGCATATTTTTAATCCTATCACAAGCGATGTATACACTTGATTTAATGAGTGATGTTTTTATTTTGTCCCACCTGAAAAAAGGCTTTGCCTATCTACTTCAAACTGCAACAACTTCTATAAACTTGAAAAAAGCAGGTACTGAGCCCTGCTGGGAACTAAGAAACTGAAGAAAGGCATGAAAACAAATATAAAAAACAATTGTCCTATTACTGAGAAAAACATCAAGGTATCTTCATGATCAGTAAAAGATACTAATTTGGTTATGGCGTTCTTTGGATCTTAGTCCTTCATCCACCGGTTTCCATTTTGTTTTTATAATTTGAAGCATGACTTGCTTTGTCCAGAACCTCACATTGTTGCAACACTTCCATTTATGATTTTCTTTCCCCCCAGAATATTAGTATATCTTAATGCTTTTATAATATTTTCTGCTGCTGGAAAGTGAATAATTTTCTAAAGCTAAAGTTACTTGAAAAATACAAAAATTCCTGTACTGCAAGACGTTTCACAAGCTAAATGATAATTTTTCTGCGGTCTTGCTTCACTATATTTCCTGTCTATACTTTTAAGGAGCCCAGAAGGGGAGATGACTCTGGAGCGTGCAGTAAGCATACTGAAGAGTGAAAATACACAGTCCACACATAGGATTCTTGCTGCAGTGACTTTCATACAGCATGAGTGCTTCCAGAAAGCAGATGCCAGAAGAAAAGTAAGTAATTATTTTTATGCAGTTACAATCTAGCAGCGCAAATAACTTTCTATACTGTATCGCACTGTGTACCAACATGAAAAAACAAAGAACACTACAAGAAACCTTGTAGGATACTGATGTTATTTTCCCTAAAATATGCTGATGCTTTTTGCTGTAGATTCTTTTAAATCCATGGAATGGCACTGGTCTATGCTAGCAAAAATTTGGTCTTCAGCATTTTGTGATAGGAGACATAGAAATGTAGAATAAGAATTCACCCAAACGATCTGTAATTGCAGATGTTTATGACCAACTTTTGAAAAATCCCATTGATTAAGATCCCACAAGCTTCTGCAGGCAGGCAAAGAGCTTTACTGCCATTACCAGTTATTCCTAAAGTATAACTTAAATCTCCAGTTTGCAAACTGAGTTGATTAGTTTCTATCCTATCTTGATGGTTATGGAGAAAAATGTCTATTCTTCTGTCCTGTTGATAATAGTCTTTCATATATGTAAGGACTGATAAGTGTGTATCCACTTAGTCTGCTCTTTTTCAGGCCAAACAAACATAGTTCTTTCAGCCTTTTATCATGGAGTCTGAATTTTTTGTCAATATAATTGTTCCTGTCTCTCATTTCTGAATGGCATGCTTACACCATTGGTACAGAAATATCCCAGAAAAGAAAGCTCTGGGAGTACAGTGCAAACTTATCCAAGTGTCAGGGTTTTCTAGGACTGCACAAATGTGTTAATACAGTGTATGGATTAGCCAAACCGGTAAGTCCTTGCTGGAACCGCACACATACATTTATACATTATCTGGATCAACCAAATTTATTAAGTCTCATATGAATGACTTGTTAAGTCTCTGACAAGGATTTTGAATGGGCATATTAAAAATATTAATTTCTTCCTTTTCTTCAAATTTCACTATTGAGCACAATTATGGCTCTCTGGCTGAACAGTTCTATACATTAATGTGTAAGGTGGTTGTCTATTTCAACCATTAAAAAAAATTCTTACACCTGCTTTGTTTTGTATTATCTCAGCGTTAACTCCATATTCATGTATATGCAGTCCAGTTCAGTGTCAGCCAAGCATCACTCAGTCCTTTGTAGTTTTAACTTGCTTCACAGTAGATCAAAGTCTGTTTTGGAAAAAAACAGCAGTACAATTAGTGGTCTTCTGTCTGAGGACAGAGCTTCAGAACTGGATGTTTGAATGTGGTTTATTATTCAAACCTCTCTCTGGCAGCTTCCTGGAAAAACAAGTGGATGAGTAAGAGTTCAAATTGGAGCAGTCAGCCTGAAGCCTTCTTCTATTTTCCTGTCTATCCCACTTTTCCCAGCTGATATTTTCTGTTTGGTGCCCATCAGGCTTGTTCACGTTGGCATTGTCATTTCCCCTTTTTAGCCATTCATCCTGCATTCCTTTTCTTTGTCTCCCAATGCTTTGTGCCCTGATACTTGATAGTCTGTGGGTCTAGTGGCTTTTCTTTTTCTTGTGAACTTTTGGTCTTACAGTGTTTTGGGGAGTTTTGCCTACTGATGAATATTTAGGAAGAACAATCAACAACTTTTGTAAACTCTTTTCTGTATATTAGGTCAAAATAACATCACTTTTTACAACAGCTATAAATCCCTTAAAATTACCAACAGAAATAGTGCATAAATGTTTTAAAAAAAAATCAGCTACAGTATCAGTGTCAAAAGGGCTTATCTACTGTAATAAAATAGGTCGATGTGCCTTCAGCATGCTTTATGCTCCACTTACCTTTAAGATATATATTTCCCTATATCATTCTGCTAGCATCTAGACGATCGCTGAATGAATGCAGGGGCAACCAGGTCAGCAGCGCAGTAGCAAGAAACTGTGCCTTTTGTACAACTGAATCAGAGGGAAGGCAAGCAGGCAGTATAGTCTGTCAGGGCATGAAGGGCAAAAGGTTTTGTTACATTTGTTTTCTTCATGTTGCCAACACCTGTTGGCCATATTGAATTCTTTTTATCATTAAACTCTGGACTACTCAAAACAGTTGTATCAGATTTCTAAGTCTTTCACATGCTGTTGATTCTACACAAGGATGAGTTTGTCCATAAAACCATATGGCATTTTGAGATGCTGGAGGAAACCGTCCTCCATTGTGCATGAGTGTAAAGTATTTTCCATAGTAAACTCATTTCTGAATGAGCCAAGGCTTGCTTATGCCACATCACAGCTCATGTGGGATTCATCATTTGCCACAGCATGTAGAACTTGGAAACTATTTGTTTCCGTACAGCTGCTGTAAAGTAACATCTTCTTAATTCTTCATTCATTTGAGGCCAAAACCCATTTTCTAAAGAGTTAGACATTGAAGAGTAGTCTTTGTTAAATGTGGGTGGTTCGATAGTTAACTAGCTTACAGTGTTTAATGGTCTACATTTTGAAGTTTGCTACGTCATTATTTTTTTTCTCAGTATGGCACAGATAAGAAGTACTAAGTATAATGTATTCTTATTTAATGCACTTTCAATACGTGCACAGAAGTTACCAGAGAAAAATAGAAAATATTGTCTTTCCATCAGGCTGGCTGCTGAGAAAAAAACCCAAACTTGGCACATCAGGAACATTTTACATCCAGAAATCTCAGAGCAATTTATAAAATATTCTGGAGTTAAATCTCAAACATCCATTTCACCAACATGGAAGCTAAAATACAGAGCGATTAAATGTCTTGTCAGAGAGTAGAAATCTAAAGCAAAGCTGGAAGAGATTTAGTTTCATTCTCTTACATTAATTATTAAAATATGATGCCTGCCTTAGTTGTGGATTTTAACTATGACTCATATGAAATCCCAGAAGTTAACAGTCATGACCAGATGATTAATGATCTGTGGTTCAAGTCTTTCAAAGAGGAGCAAACAAAAAAAGTCCCTATGACTATTTAAAGTTTTGCTGGAGGGAGGAGTGAAGTTTGTCATTTACAGTATCTAACTATTCTCTGCTGTGTTTTGTTTTCCTCACAGGTTTTCTCGCTTGGTGGTATCCCCAAACTTTTACAGCTTCTTGATGTTCAGAATGAGGACATTCAGCGGGCAGCATGTGGCGCTTTGAGAAATTTGGTGTTTGAGGACAATGACAACAAACTGGAAGTGTCAGAGCAGAAAGGGATCCCGCTCTTGCTCCGCCTACTCCGACACACAAGGGATGTAGAGACTAAAAAGCAAATAACAGGTAGTGTTTTCTGCAAGTCAAGCACTAAGTTTTAAGTAACATAAAAATTTTCCCTGTGAAGTACCTGATTGTATAGTGACAAAATACAAGAACATTGTCACCTATTCTAAGGTCTTCCCTTATGGTGAAATTCCAAGGTCCTTACTCAAGACAAGTCTTTAAGACAGTAAGAAGGGACTAAGAACTGCAACTTCCCCTCTTAAAAACTTCTTCAAAAATGACATGAGTCTGTTTGCAGGAAGCTTGAAGTCCTAGATATTCCAGAAAAGAAAGTGAGGCTCCAAATAGCAAATTCTGTAGAACCATTTTGGTGAGCAGTGATCAGAGCAGTCCCAGAGATGCCTGGGACCGTAATTAATGCTTGCTACTTAAGCAGCAGCTCAGCCCTCACTTTTTGACACTGTGCTGCCACTGCATACTGGGACCTCCTTGTTGAAGACTGTCCCCCAGAACTGTCAGGTGTTGTAGGTAGAAAGTGGTCGTCCTACTCTCCACATACCCTACTGCCCCAAATTTCTGCTCTGAGCTTTCTCATTTCTATCTATTTACACCTGAGTCTGTCTGAGATCTGTGACAAACAGAAAACTGCCATAGCAACAACATGCTTCCTTTCTGTGTGTAGGAGAGAGAATTCCTGCAGGACATCCATTGGCTGTAAATATCTGTGGCACCATCTGTGGAGTGACCTGTATTGTGGATTCATTCTTTGCAGGGCTTATGTTCTCATCCTTTTATTTCCAATGTCCTTGAGGAAGAACTGTTAAAAATTAGTAGGGCCCACTACAATTTTGAAGGAAGAGCCCTTTGGATCAGAAACCCCATATTATACCCCTTGTTGTACATCAGTGCAGCAGAAGGAATAGTGGGATGAAATGTCCACCGTTACTCACGAAGAAACCTGTGGATACTGCCCTGTTGGCTTTGCAGCAACCAGTTAAGAAATGTCCACTACTTCATCCCTGCCCCCCCTGCTTGAATCATAGTGTGCCTCTGGGAAGTCAACTGCTTGTGACCCATATTCATTCTAGTTAGCAGGCAAGGGAAGAGCAGGCTCCTATCTTATAAATAGAAGAAAACATTATGAATAAATGAATGGGGATTTATTTCAGGTGATCTTTAAAGATACGAGGAATGCAAGCTATTAAAATAACAGTGCTTGAGAAGATACAGAGTGTCAAGCAGCCCTGCCTTGAAGCAAAGGCATGTTGAGACCTTCTGTAATTTTGCATTTTTTTAAGTGTTTGAAATACTGTGTTCCCTAAGCTGGAGAACAAAGCTTTGTATTGTTGGCTCTTTTGGCTCGGTTCTACAGCTCTGCAACATTAAAATGTTTTAAAGTTTTTCACATTCATTAGATGCAGAATTGGGTCACTTAGTAACAGCATAGTTTGTTGTCTTTCAGTGCTATTACACACCAGTGAGGGAAGCAGTGAAAATGGTGGTACAGTGACCAGAAAGCTAATGGTCTTTTCTTGATAGCAATTTCATCATTTCTGACAAAAGCTTTGACTGTTTGTGCAGGATAACTTATTATGGATATCGTGAATATTACTGTCTTCCCCTTCACCAGTGTGAAAATGGATTAAGGAGCACCTTCTTTCTGCAATTACTGCTGTCATTGAACATGATTACTTACAAAACATACAAGGCACCAAGAAAATATTTAAGCAGTATGTTGTGGTTTGTGTAAAGCAAAATACTCTGATATACTTCTATTCACATTAGTTGCAAGGGATGGCTTTAAAAATTACACCAGGAGAGAAGTATTTCTTGCTTTGCTCAAGACCAAATGTGCAGTCAGGAGGAAGTGTACTGGTGAAAATGACACTAGGGCATACTTTTTGCCATCACTTGAGCGATTCTTCCAGCTCCCCAGCAAGCTGCAAGGAGCCTACACTGCAAGGGGCATCCTGCCTGACTGAATTTCTGTGAGAATATTAACTTTGCTTCCAGCCAGTTTTCCAGCCCACACTTGAAAGACAGGCACGAGTGGACTGCAGACAGGAGGTAGACAGTCACTGTTAAACATATGCTTACTAAGGTCAGTGCTTCCAGACGATCTTGACACGTACAGTGATATCTAGGAAACACTGGAATTACTGTCCTGTTCAGACTGACTATCTACCCTGAGAAGGGCTGTAATGTAAGGGTTTTCCAAGCACAATGCAGACCTCTGAGTGCTTTTCTACGAAAACAGTTAAACCCTGCTGACCAACAGTTTCCCTGTCCAATTGATAGCTCACCTTCAAGTTTTGTTTCTCCTCTTGAGTTACCTTTGGCTTCCTGCAGGACTAGTGGAATATGATAGCTGTGTCTGCAATTGCACTGCGGTGTTGTAGCGCTTCCAGGTTAATGCTGAAGTTTTGGACTTCCACCTGGTCAGCATGACAAACCCACCTATCTTTCCACATCATACTTATTACTTCCCTTCTCTGACTGTAAATTAGAGACTTCCAAACGTGTGATATGATAATTAGCTGAATGTGTTCCCTCATAAGAGATTAGTAAAATAGACTTGGTACCTAATACCACACTGAACTCTAGCAAAAGACTCCTGTCCAAGGATTGAAAGTGTATGATACTCATTAATAAAGATGTCTAAGCTCAGCTTTTTTGTTTCTGTTGCTGTGTAGGAAGCATGGCACCAGAGCACTCCACCTGACAAAAACACACAAAGATAAGGAAGTTGTTGGAGAGCAGGAAGTTAAAATTCCAGGACACAGAGGTTTTCACATCCTATACTTCATTACCTGTCAGAAATGTCATCTAATACTTGTGCACGTGAAATAAGTACACGTCAGCCTTAGAAGCTTATCTTTAAGGTCACTGGCTTATTAGTATCTGCAGTGTTAATACAGCCAAATGCATGCCTAATATTAATGCCTAATATCATATCATATATTCTTAAAGAATATTTTGATGGCCTGTATTTTCTTCAAGACCTAGGCTAAGGAATACAGTCTGAGCACAGTGAAAAGACTGAAAGCAATGAAAATGTAGGGAGATAAACGATGATTTCATCAAGTGCTGTGCTCTGCCTCAGCCTGTGGATCCCAGGAGAATGCACAAAAAGCACCAAACCAGTACCCCCACAAAAGTGGCTTTGTGCTTATGACAATGGTTTGAAAGGTGCCAGGGACATGTTAACCTAATGCCCCTGTGCAGAAAATAACTGCCTGGTTTCTCTGTCCAGTTTCTGTGCTTATATGTCCTCTTCTTAGGGGGAATGAGACCTCCTCAAGATTACATTGACTGAATTTTCATAAAATCATTGATACAAGTAAGTAAAAGAACAAAGGCTTTGTCCTTTGACATACAAACAAACTTCTTGCAAATCTCTTAGGAATGAGGTTACTCCTGAATAGTAGGAGAGGATGTCATTTGGAGTCAGTGCAGGAGCCAAGACAGGAATGATATTTTGTAGTAGTTGGAGAGCATGCTGAGGAACAGTAAAATGGCTGTGGTATGAAAAAACCAAAGAAGATTAGCTTTTGAAGGTCAGCCAGATGAGCCTCCAGGCTTGATCTTGTTATCATGCAGCATAAATCTAAGGAATGAAAGGAAATTTTTTACTGCAGGGAAGATTACAGCACAAACATAACTGTCATTAAAAGAAATGTAAGTTTAAATGGAGACCTCACCCATTTTCCCAAATAACCATCTAAGGGAAAACTGTGCCCCTATGAATGCATTATAGCATAGCTGCAAGGAGGGAGCCCACCCCTAAAGACATTTTCTAATGTGAACAAATTCATGCACATGCAGAATGTTACTGAGAAACTTTCAGAGCCCTGTAAGACAGTGCTTGTGCGTAAAGGTAGGATTTTTGTTGGAAAATTTACAGTGTAAGCAACATCTCAAATTCTGTTCTGACACCTCTGTTCTAGGTATCTGTCTATAATTCAAAATGCAGTTGTGCCTTTCAATATGATATTCTCCTCATGCCCTTGCATTTGAGCCATTCTTTTCTTAATCTGCTTCCCTCACCAGTTCCCTTCGGACTGCATGTCTGATATCTTATATGCCTTATTTATCCTTCAGGAAAGTACATTCTTCCTTTTATCCTCAAATTCAGAGGCTGAAGAGCTGATCCCAGAAGAAGGAATGGGCTCCTTCTGGCTGGCCTTTGTTTTGAATTTACTGTTGCCCACAATAGATGAAATTAAATTCAAAGTGTAAGCAGATACAGAAGAAACTTTTTTTTTTTTTTTTTTGCTGTGAACTGATGGAAGGAACATACTCTGCTAGTATTTGGAGGAGGAGGCCTGTGAAACTTAGAGCAGCAAGATGGGGAAACAATTAATGCCTTTGTAGTGAAAAGCAGAAATATATGTATTTGTCCAGGGGAAGAGTACTTTAAAAAGAATTGTCATCTATTGAAATAAAACATAAGCAAATCTGATCGGTGATACAAGTTTATAACTGAGAGTTGTTTTGGTGTTTGGAGACTGTGAGTAGATAAGGGATGTGGCATTACTCAATTATTTGTTTAGCGACAAATGTCTGGACAGTAACAGCGAGGCAGTGTTTAACAGCTTTCCCTCTTACGAGGAATTTTGCTATCAAGTGTTAGAAAAACTTGGTAATAGACATCTCTTGTATTCCAGCAGATTTCCAAAGACCTGTAAGCTCACTCTCTGTACCTCCCATCTACACCCTTTGCGTGTGATTTTTTTCTCCTGCTCAGTGGTCTTTACTTGGAAGTGTTACTAGTCCTGCCAGGTATCTAGAAAGGACAAATTCCTCCCTGGATGTGTGGAGAAAGATCACTCGTGTCAGTGGTGTTAGCTCTGTTTAGCTTGTGTCACTTTGGTAATGGAGAAGGTGGTTGCTGCAGATGGGCAAGGCACATGAAGAGCCATGGGAAATCTGTGCTTCTTAGTCAGGTGTTAGGCTAGAGAGCTGACTTCAATTACGTGGATAATTGTGCCCCTTATTTTGCCCCATTTCCATGCCCTCAGATAGGGGCTGATGAACTCTTATCACCCTTCTGCTCCTCTTCAGGGTATCAAGTGCAAGGCAGGCTCCTTCACTCATTAACATCAAGGAGTTTGAGATTAGGTCTTTCAAACCATGGGGGAGTCTTTTTGCCACTCTGATTTTATTTTGGATATTGCAGGTTTGTTGTGGAATTTGTCTTCAAATGACCAGCTGAAGCACCTGTTGATTAGAGAAGCCCTGCAGACACTGACCGAAGCTGTTCTCATCCCTTACTCGGGTTGGCCAGATCGAGATTACCCCAAGTCAAGTGTTCTACCTGACCCTGATATCTTCTACAATGCCACAGGATGCTTGAGGTGAGCACTCAGTCTACAGGTGCACAAAACAATAGTAATGACAAAACAGTCCTGCACACTTGTTTTCTTTCTTGCTTTGAACTTTGATGGCTCCAAGAGAAGACTTTGCAGACAGATCATATTTTGAAATGCCTCAAGTGTGTCAGACCAGAAGAATTACTGCTCAATACAATGAAAACAGCTTGCTTTATAAGGCTTGTGTATATTGATTTGTTGGGTGTGCTACAGACTAAATATACTCACAACAGAAGATAGTAATCAGAGGGGTGGTTGCAGTGCATGCCGGTATTGAAGTCAAAGAGATCCTTCACTGGATAATAGTTCTTGGTATGATGTATAGTATTAGCCCCTGACAGATGATAGTAGTAAACCCAAAGCTTTTTTTAAATGGTTGTAGGAGTGGTTTTACAAATGAGCATTGGAGAAAAGCTAGCAGTAACTTAAAAAACCCTAAAGTTGTATGATCTGCTGATACAAATGCAAGAGTGACACTTTCATAGGATGTACAGTTCTTTGACTTACATAAGTATCCTTTATAATTACTTTGTTAATACCTTTTTTCATAAGCAATTCCTGCTTCATTTTAATTTCTAAAATTTCTGAAGCATAAGAAGAAACTGAAGTCACATGAAAATATACCTACTCTAAAAACTTGGAACAATTAAGACTCTTATACATTGCTTGAGTATGTGTCTATACTCCTGGCTCACAGAACAGATTAATGATTGCATTTTTTGAAAAGTAACAGTGCAAAACCCCGTGAAGAGTCCTAGACTAATGCAGGTAAAGCAATAAGGTTTATTTCTTTGAAATGCAATTTTGTAGTTGTGCTGGAGCAAAACACAGTTATAGGCAACAATAGGGTTTTTATCATTGCATGCCTCCATTTAGAGAATTTGATTCTATGTGAACAAGAAACTAGTCTTCTATGAAGAGTAAAGAAAATTCACTGTATACACATGTCATTGTTTCAGGGTAGCCTCAACAGAAATTTGTTGTCATGTATGTTTTATTCAAGCAGTGGCAATGCTGTTTACAGTGGATAACTCGTTGTGGATGGTTCCTTTGTGCAGTCTCAGGTTCAGACACCCAGGAGTGTTAGCATTCCCCATAAGAACCACAAAGTTGGCAGCTTTCTCTCACAATTTCTTCCCTTTGTACTTTACTGTTCTATAGCCCTGTAAGTGCCATTTGGGCTACCAAAAGACTAGCATAGTTGAAGGATTAGTTCTGGTGTCATAGGTCCATCAGTGGGACAATTGAAGTGCTTGTGTACCTAGAATTTTCTTTCAAGAGACTGAGCAAGTCGTCTTCATCCACAGCAATATTAGGTATTAATGGAACCACAGTATTTTCTGCCACTTGTGCTGGGTAAACTCTGCTCACCTGCTGTAGTACCTGCTGAGTCCTACCAGCTTTACCATGGGAGCAGTCCTTTGGATAATAAGCA
Organism: Falco rusticolus; assembly: GCF_015220075.1. NCBI lineage: Eukaryota > Metazoa > Chordata > Aves > Falconiformes > Falconidae > Falco > Falco rusticolus. The sequence goes on from NC_051191.1 coordinate 65,937,237, forward strand.
GAACATGCTCATCAGCGGCCAAGCCACCCTACTTTTCTCATCAGCATATAAACCACAACTAATAGTTACATTCCATAGCATCTCCAGGGTCCCTTTGGATAAATTAATAAAGTTAACCTTCAGCCATAATCAATTCTCATCTAAACAGATGACTCAGAAAGGGGACATGGCACCTGCAAGCACATAGAAGTATTCAGTCTTCAGCTGCTGCCAAAGATGCTTACTTTGATGTGTCATAAACTACAGCTAAACTGATTAGAAAATGACTTAACCTAAATTAGGAAAAAGCCATTTTTTTAAACCGAAGTAAACGCTGTCCAACTTTCTGCATGTATTCAAGTAAATTGAGGCTAGGTTGCAGCCAAGGGGTGGATGAACAGATTTATAGTTGTACATTTACTACTGCAGTCAGCTGATAGCCTCATGAACACAGGGGCAGCTGAAGTATAAAAATCACATCTTTAATAAAAACACCTTTTAAAATAACTGTCCATGAAACTGTGGCCCTTTGTGAGTTTAAATTCATTGCACGTTAAGTAAAAACAAATATGAGTATAAAGAGGTGCATGTCTTTTGTTTACACATTCAAAAATGCATGAAAGGACATAGTTCGAAATAATTAATGAGTAATGTATGAGTTCAAAGGTGTGGCCTGAGTTTTAAACTCTTCTTAGTAAAGTACAAGGAATTAAGTTTGAAATTTAGAGTCTTTTAAGCTGCCCAATTTTTCCTTGCACATACATGCTTTGCTAATGTGTCCTATAGCAGAGTAGTTGTATCTATATTGTATGAATTTTTACTGCGTAAATAGCTCCATATCTTACTCATGTGGTTTCAGAGGACAAATGAATTGTTAGCTATACAAAATACTCAACAATAAAGCACCTTTTTCTGGAGGAACTCCTGTCAGCCGACTAACTACTAATTAGCTTCATCTCTAAATAATAATTAAATTTTATTTACTCTGATGGCTCAAAAGCAAATAAAGAGAAACATTAACTATCCATAATAGAATGTCTCTAGCTAATGCTAGTAGTGCAAGCAGGTTGTCTTTTTTCATGTTAATTATCCAAAGCTGCATTTGTACAGAAACCAGTCTGGCTGTTAGGTGTGCTGCTCAGTGGTGGCATGACCTGTTCCTCTCCTGCATTTGGACTACAGAACCATCTCTTCCCTTTGAGCCAGCTGATGGGGGCACATCAGTTTTACTGTGTTATTACTCTTTCTGAGCTTGTTGCAGTGATTTGACGTGACTTGATATGTGATAAATAAGGCATAACAGTAGCTGCATTGTTTTTAATTAAAGTAAATCCTGAACATACCTTACACTGTACAGAAAGTCAATGAGAGAGGCTGCTCCAGAATCACGGTTAGCTCTGCAACCTTAATGAAAAGTAGCTCGGACTGGCCTTATCTGGATGCTCAAGGATACATTACCTATTTTAAAAGTACAATGTCCTTCTCATTTAAGAGCTTAAACACTGGAAATTATAATTAAAAAAAGAAGGGCTTGAAAATTCACACGTAAAGTTGATCTACAGGATTGACAACATACTTTCTAGTAGAGAATAGTTTTTTATGAGGCTTACCGTATTTGTACAGACCAAAAATCCAAGATTTTTAAGATTAACCAGTTTGCATCTGTTTATTGGAAATTAACACACTTCACAAATTAGGTCATTGGAAGTATTCCTTCCTTATGTATTATTAAAAAAAGAAGCAACAACTCTGCACAAAGAAATGCTGAAGACTAAAAGAAGAGCACACCACAGAGTAAAAAATACTGTGCACTGAGGGAATGATGTTACTAATGAAGTAGAGTATATATATTTGCCAGAACATAAATCTGTAATTAGTCTTCCCTTTTGTAATGCTAACATGTTTGTTGTGCATGTTGATAAAGTCTATAGCCTGCAGCTTCTATTACAGGGTAAAAATAGTACTTTGAAGTGCAATACATTATGCATAGTACAGTACTTAGTCATAGAAGAATGCCAAAACTTCTTTTCAAAAATGTACATACACCTATAGAATGAAAGGGACACCCACAGTTCAAATCTAACACTATCATCTGACATGGGCACATGTGCTGTGCCACACAGTTACCAACTAATAAATTAAAGTTTTCTTCATCCTTTTTGACAGAATATCAGGAGAAGTGAATCCACATCTAACAGATAATATTGCAGATACTAACACTGGAATGAGTGAATGACCAGAACACCCCCCATTCTGCTAACCAGATATCTAACAAATAGATAGAAGTATTGCAGAGTCCTGAATTATGGCTGCCGGTGTCAGTGTATGCAGTCAATGATAAGGAAGTCTGATGTTAGAAGGATTTGTTAATCCCATTCTCTAGGTCTGTAGTTTGTTTTAAAGCTTTGCTTCTGACATAGTTTTGCAGAAATCACAGGTCACAAAACTTAACATAATAAAACAAAGCAGTATACACCACACAATTCTGCAGTAGCAGTTAGAATAAATAATGGTACTAGAATCATAGAATCATTTAGGTTGGAAAAGACCTTTGAGATCATCAAGTCCAACCATTAACGCAGGACTACCAAGTTCATCATTAAACTATGTCCCTAAGCACTGCATCTATGTGTTTTTCAAACTTCTCCATGGATAGTGATTCCACCACCTCTCTGGGCAGACTATTCCAGTGCTTCACCACCCTATCAGTGAAGAAATTTTTCCTAATATCCAAACTAAACCTCCCCTGGTACAACTTGAGGCCATTTCCTCTTGTCCTGTCGCTTGTTACCTGGGAGAAGAGACCTAGCCCCACCTTCCTACAACCTCCTTTCAAATATGATAAAAAGCACTGTGCCCTGAACAGGCAGAGTAAGTCAAATCAAAAGACTTCACTGGTTGCCTGACAGGCTGAACAAGTAGAATTGGTATATTGAACTATCTAGAGGGGTATTGCAGAATTTTGCAGACAAGTCTTGTTGTTTTTTAAAGGTAAAGTCACTTTTTCTTGGCCTGACAGTCCTACACTTAATAGTTCTCTCTCCAGTTCCAATACAAATGAGTAGAAGTCTTTAAGATACTTAGTCTCCTCCTCCATACTCCACTGAGTCTGAAAGGGTAAGATAGCACCAGCATGCAGAATATATGGGTTTGAATATTATTTATATACATAAGTGGATTTCTGCCATAACTTTTCCTCTGATTAAAAGGAAGGCTTAGTAGAAGATTGTGTTATAGTTTGAAAGCTGATAATGATCTTGTTCAGTTTTTACCTTCAAATACCAGTTCCCAAAAGTTCTGCAATGCTGAAGTCTGTCCCTGCTCCCTTTTCAGCTCTTTGTGAATTACACAGTAACCCACAAGACAGTGGAAAACTGTAGTTGGAGGAAGTAGTATCATTGCATTTCAGACCACAAGGCTGCATAAACATCAACTTCCATTTGCTCCGAAGAGAAGTGAAGCCAAAGCTCTCGCCGTGTGTAGAAAAGCGTAGTGGCAGCTCAGTTTCATAATAGAAGCTTCTAAAAGAACATAAAGCAAATGACTGATGATAAAAAGTCTTTGAACCAAGGCCTCTTGCATATCATTGCCATTCCTTTAAGTTTATTTCCACCCATTCTTATCTTCTCTTGCCTCCTCTTCAGTTTATCTGCTCCCCCAATTCCTGAAAGGAATTTTGTTATTTCCAGCGAGCAGCTTGCAGCCTGGTGCCTGTAGTTACTGAGTAGATCCCAGATACCTTTCCCTCCCTGTTGCATTTTTGAACTGTGTAATGCATGAAGGGAATAGAATTCCCCAAACTACTTCAGGAAATTTTTATCACATAATTGAGTTAAATTCAAATCACCAGTTTCAGCAGAATGAGTCTGAGGAGCAAAAGCCCTCTTCTTATCAGTCATGTGTATCATTTACAGCAGTGCAAAAACCTTTTCAAACATAGTCACCAGTGTGTGACTCAGTGCTGGCGTAAAGGGAGTATCCGTTTCATTTGGTGCCATTCTGTTTCTTCCAAAATCACACCTGATTTTAATATGTTACATTTCTTTGTATTTACCTCACATCTCTGGATTAAAACAGTATTTCCCAGCAGGAAATTAGCTGATCCTCGACAAATGCCACAGGAACATGGGCAAATGGCTATTTCAGTTACAGATATATAGTTACACCATGCATGTGTGCAAGAGAGAACAGAAGCAGCAGATAAGGGATGAGATAAACAAGGCACGTGGATAGATACAATGCCTCCACATTAGCAGGTGGTATAGTTAGGGCATGTCACCAGGATTACCATATTTAAGCATGCCAGAAGTCAGAGTGTTTTAATAGTTAGATGATGCCAAAACTAAGTTCTGAGTCATGCAAAGGAGAGCATTCCTACAAGCAGCAATCTCCCTACGGCTGTGTTCTCTCCAAGCTCTATTCTCCCAACCGTTCAATACCAAAACAGAGCAGAGATATCAGAAACAGGGTAGCAGAAGAGTTTTTCTATGAGAAGACTCTTGATCTTGACTCCAGTTGATTCTTTTTTCCACAGATGTATTTGTCTCAGTGTACTTCTGATGAAAATGAAGTAAAACAAACTTGCACAGCAGACCTGAAGATTTCTAGGTAGGCTTGAAGTCTCACCGTGGGGGTTGCCACAAGCCACATTACTGGGCCAACCCAACCATGGCAATTGTCCAAGCACTGAGTATTTCAAGGCCTTCAGGAGCTCCACTACGAGAGTCCAACTCCTGAGCTCAGAGGGAGGCATTCCAGTTGACAGGAACCTCAAATCTTAGGAAGCCAAGATGAAGTCAGTTTTGCAATTTTCATTGTTTCAAAAAAATTATTTTTTACATTTATGTTTCTGTGACACTTCTCAGAAACATTCATTTTTTCCCAATCTAATATGATTTTTATTTCCTGGAATTTCTCAAGCTTCAATTAGCAAACAAACTTTCAACAAGGTTTTGCTTGAAATGCTCTTCTCTGCCTTCAAACCAACTCTGACCCTATTCAGAGTAAGGTGTTTACAACTGTACTTGGGTGAGCAGGAGAGCAGGAGCTCTTCCCTTCCCAGCCCCTAAAAGGTGAACAATAGAGTGGCCATATGTGTACAGACGTACACACAAACACCAACATCTCTGACTGGATGAACAGTAGAGCATAAGCTCCTTAACGAAACAGAGTTCATTAATTTATTTCCTTTGTACAACAGGACAGTGCCTCTGATTCAGGCTCTTCTCTGCCTCCTGAGCTATGAAACTCTGCCCCACTGTATCCATGCTGGATGGCAAGGCCAGGTGATGGCCTCTCCTCGCACAGACTTTCAGCATGATCATAGGTGTCAAAAGTCCAGGGATTTCTAGAATAATGTAGTGTGGCGAAACAAAATACTGTATCAGTTGAAGTGTCTTTGGTGAGGGAAATTCCACACTTATCTTTTAATAGTATTTTTAGTCTGTGTGCCTCAGAAACTATTTTTGCTATGATCTAGAAAGGCTGTAACATGTACATTTCTGTCAGCGTAACCATAAACATATGAAAGGGTGACATGCCTCGAATGTGACATATATAAGTAAAATTAAATTCCAAAGGGATGTTTATAGTAGGCTATGCCTACTACAGAGGAATCTGAATATTGGTTCTGTGTTATATAATTCCATGAGAGGATAAATGAACTCATAAATAGGGATATTGTTAAAAGCACGACCTAAACTAAAACTGTAATTACAGTGCATTAGTATTTAATCCAAATATGTACTTCCTGGGGGGAAAAACCATAAGAAATGCTTTGGCAGTATATAAAATGGTACATTCATTTTACAATCATAAGCCACAGCAAAGTTTAAAGCTGCATCTTACTGGCATTGTCATTAATAAAATTTTAAACCTTTCTAATTTCCAGTGGGTAAAGTAAGCATGCAAACTAAACACCCTGAAATTATCTAAAGCAACATGTCCCTCTCTGTTTGTGATGGACGCTGAGTGGGTTATATTTAATGTTACTTCAAACAAAGAAGCTGGAATGTGATACTGCGTGCAGCCTTTTGGCCAGCAGATCTGTGGGAGTCCAAAATAATGAGGTCTAGGTTTGTAATTTCAGCATTCCATAATTAAGAGTTTGTTCAGTTATAAAAATAATTACACGCAAAAATTGCGTTGTTACTTCCCAGGAAGTCAGTAGCTTAAATAGAGCCAAACTCAAGCAGCAATTGTATGTTTGGCTTTTCAAGAGTTTTCAAGTTGTACTTGGATTACCACAAAGCATGGAAAATGTTAGTGGAAAACAGGGCAAACAGTGTCTTTCTTAGAGTCTGAGGAAGCAGAAAGTGTGCAGAGCAGTGTCTGAGCTGCTGTGATAGAACAGAAGAAGGCATCTGCAGAAGGCATCTGGCATTTTCCCCTCTGACTAAGCAGCTTCTAGTGGCTTCAGCTTTTTTCTGCTTAGATGCCAGCAGCTTCTTTGGGAAGCTGGGAATCAGCTGAGCATGGGGTATTTTTTCTTCTTCCTTGTCTCACGCTGCTGGTGAGCAATGGCAGTGGCAGCTGTGTTGCAATTCATCTGCTCAACGTTTTGCCCAGCAGTGGGGCCAGGCTGCTACTCTGACCTACCAGCTCAGCTGCACTCGTGTCCCCTCTGACCTGCTAGCACCCCTCAGAGCATTTCCATGAGCACCTGAATTGCCACATGAATTTGGCCTCATAACTGACATTGGTTATCCTTACATGTTAATGGACAAATGTAACTAAAACTCTTAGAACGTGTGTCTGTTGATGAGTCATCTTGGATCAAAAACTGGTTTAGTGTAGGTAAATGCTAAAAGACGTTTGTGTGCATGGAAAATTTTGCAGGTATCTTTCCTCTGATATTTTGACATAGTTACTGTCCTAAATATTAAAAATGTAACTAAAAATGCAATAATGGAAAAAAGATCTAGTTTGTTTGACTTTTAAAATGATTAATTCAACTTTTAGATTAAGATTTGAGTCAGGTCTTACTTTACCCATCCAAACACAACAGTTTGTTTTTCTGGAGTATTTGTTTTTGTCTGGGAATGCACTGAAATGCAAGTTTTACTTAGCAGAGGCTCAGATTATTTTACAGCTCTGAAGAAAGGAGGAAGTCAACCTTAACTTCAGTATCTTTAAGATTTAGCTGGAAAAGTTTGTCGGAGGGACACAAGGAAATATCTTTGACTAAAACTCTTCTCACCAACATATTCCTTCCTACACAGAAACATGAGCTCTGCTGGCCCAGAAGGAAGGAAAAAGATGAGAGAATGCAACGGATTGATTGATTCTCTTGTGTATTATATTCAAGGAGCTATTGCAGACCATGAGCCTAATGACAAGGTATTCTTTCAGTTGAAAAGCCTTTTCCTAGGGGAAATTGCTAACAGAACTTCTGAGTTTTTTGTTGTTTAGAAACCAGTGTTCAGAAACAGTTGTGATGTAATTGCCAAACTGATTTCTGGGACTTTTAGAACTGCCACCAAAGACAAAAGTTCAGTAAGGAACTTTTTGAAGTATTATTAACCTGCAATCTAAAGGAATCACATACCATAGCATTGGGAAAACTTTTTCAGAATCACTACAGCGCACTAGAAATTTCTGTCTTTTTTAAGAAGTGACATAAAGTCACAGCTTTCAGAGATACTGAAACACTTAGAGTCAAATGTTATGTTTTTAGTTGTCTCAGGGAGCTAGCCGGAATTAAAAAAAACATAATCTGGTTACTCTCCTGTGTATTTAGTATTTAGTGCTATATACCCCTTAGGAAATGAAGAACCTAAATCCCTTTGGGTGTCAGTGTAATTAACAAGCTTGCATCATTTAGAATGGGATTAATTTTCCTAAGTTTTTTAGAAGTTATACTTGCTGCCTAAGCCAGTAACTACAAGGACATTACTCCAGAAGCCAGTTCCTCTTATTCTTTTCCTCCCACCACTGACTGCAGATGAACCCTGAACATTGCTTAGGCTAGATGCCTGTCTATTATCTGGGCAAAGCTGGGTGAGAAGACCAGCTGTCACTTATGAGAAGGTTAGCTGCAGGCTGTGAGGCACTTCTAGCGTGCCTGCTTTAAGTTGTGCTGTGTAGCAGTAATTACTGCACTGTTGTAGCTCTATTCAAGGATTAGTTACTTGAGCTTCTCCATCTCCCTGTATTCAATGCCATTAGCTTCAGGGAGAATCCAGCACATTACACTTGTGCCAATAGCTCCCTGCTGCATTTTGTCTCAAACCCACTCATTCCTTTTTTACTTTCGAAAATGGAGGAACAGGTAATAAAGGTATTTGCCACTAGATTCATCACTCAGAAATTGTAGACCTGACCTTAGCCATGCCCAGAAAGGCACATCTAATTTAAAAAAAAAAAAAAAAGTTCTACGATAGAAAAGGGCTTTTTCCTTAGGAAAGATACAAAATTTTCCTTTTACTGACACTACGGCGAGGTGTGTACATGATCATCTTTACTCTTAAGCTCTTAAACATTCCTTGGCACACTTCTGGTCTGTGCCAAATAGCACTTGCCCAAACAATTCCCAGGCACAACTCAGGAATTATAATGTCCCAGGACCATTTCCAACAGGCATGCACCCTGCCCCGAATGCAAGCCCTGTGTGCCAGTTGGCCTCAGTGCTCAGGAACATCCCAGGGCATGTTTAATTTATCAGTGTAAATGCAGTCTTGTGGATGACTGTGGCACAAAGACTAGCTCTTCTGTAAGCCATTAGAAGCAGTTAGTTGTTGAAGATCCAAAACTGAAAGCTCTTCCCATGTCTCTACATGTCCTTTCAACTCATGCCAAAGCTTTCAAGATTTCTATTCTTTTGTTATTTTAGGCCACAGAGAACTGTGTGTGCATTCTTCACAATCTTTCCTACCAGCTAGAGATAGAGCTCCCTGAGAGCTTTGCCCAGAGCATATATATGCAAAGAAGAAATATTTCCAGCAATGATAAAACACCGGGCTGTTTTGGAACACGGAGCAGAAAAGTAAAAGAGGTAAAGCACATGCTGAGTTACATCACATTTTGTTGATCAGTTGTAGCAACTTCTGGATAATAAGGCTGTAATCTACTTAGCGATCTGTTATTGATGTATCTGGTTGTGTGACACTTACTGGCCCCAAAAATGTAAATTTACTGACAGCCTTTCCTAACACCCATTATCTTGTTCAGCTACTGCTGCTGAAGATGGCATAGAAATTCACTTTTTGTTAGTTGGGGAATACTGCCACTCAGTTTCATCCCCTCTGATGGATCAAAGTGGTATCTGAACCATGTACAGCAATTGTGCAAGTGCCCTGTCTATAAGTGGGCATTCTGATGGTTTCACCAGTGAAACCAGCAAAAGGTGACTTGTCACTTCCATGACTTGCTGGGTTTGGCACCACCTCAGGACCTCTTCTTTTGATGCCATGTGGTACAGATCACAAAGATCCTGGCAACTGGGAGTTCTTGGAGGGAAAACAGGTATTAGGCCCTAGTGTCCGTTGCTGAGAGATGAGAAGCAGCTCCCCCCATACCTATCTCCTCTTTTTGGACAGAGTGGCCAGTATAATTAAATATTGAAATATTACATGTAATTTGAGTTCACAGCCTGACAATCTGCAAATAATTTGGTCATAGAGAGTTACAAAATGGCTAGTTTCACTTGTGATACATTAAGTCATATAAGGTCACTATGTCTAAAAGCTTGATCTATTTATGTGTTTAGAAGCAGCAGGATACCCCGCTACCTGAGGAGAAGAGCAATCCCAGAGGTGTTGAATCGCTCTGGCATTCCACACTGATTAGGATATATCTGTCCTTAATAGCAAAAAGTACCAGAAACTATACCCAGGAAGCATCCCTGGGAGCTCTTCAGAACCTCACAGCTGGCACTGGACCAGTAAGTCAGCTTTTTTCTTTTTCTTGTCATTTAGTTCTGAGTGTGATTGCATAGAGTTTAGGGCTGCAGTGCAACATGCGTACCACACTGAGCTCAAATAACCACTGAGGAGTCACTGGCTCACAGACTTGATCAAGCAGTGCAGCTATTTCTTGCTTGGTAAATACGGGGACTGCTTCTTCTCAGTCTGTGTACACATCCATGTGTGGAAGTTGCTGATTCACTGCACAATGAGGCATGAATAGATGTTAAAAGCACCAAAATGTGGTTTTGTGGAACATAATCAGTCTTGCGGAGAGAAAAAGGTTCTCACACTACCACAGATCACTTTTGTGGTGGAGAAACTAATGGCCTCTGTCCGAGGAACTGGCCGAAGAGCACATGGGAGAAAGAGAGCTCAAAACTTCCTTTGTATCACCTTCCTTTTCTGTTGCAGCTCATAGGTAGCTCTGGATTTAAACTATTTTATGCATGCTTAAACTGATGTAGAGAACCTGCTGCATTTTTTGTGAGGCTATACATTCACAGTAATGACACACTATTGCCATGTACCTTATAACAGATGCCATTTGCAGTGGCCCGGACTGTTGTTCAGAAGGCAAATGGCCTTCCAAGTATTCGAACTATGCTTCATGTAAGCCACCCGACGGTAAAGAAGACAGCAGTCTCACTGCTCAGGAACTTGTCTCGCAACACCTCTCTTCAAAGCGATATAGGTGAGCAAAGAATAACATTGTCTCTTGGGCTTTCTTTCTCTGCTCTTTGTACCTTAAAGTTTTCTTCTTTAAAAAAAAAAATGTGCAAAAAACCCCAATATGTGAGGTTAATAGATTTTTAGGTCAGATACTTGCAGTCATTATACAGGGTTGAAAATAAAAAGTTTTGCCTAAGTGTGGTGGTTTGACCCTGGCTGGACTTCAGCTGGCCACAAAAGCTGCTCTGTCACTTCCCTGTGCAACTGGACAGGGGAGAGAAAATACAACACGTGGCTCATGGGTTGAGGTAAGTACAGGGACATCACTCAGCAATTACCGTCATGGGCAAAACCGACCTGACTTGGGGAAATTAATTTATTACCATTCAAATCAGAATAGGAGAATAAGAAATGAACCCAAAACTTAAAAACATCTTGCCCCCACCCCTCCCTTCTTCCTGGGTTCAACTTCACTCTTGATTTCTCTACCTTCTCCTGCCCAGCATCACAGGGGGATGGGGAATAGAGGTTGCGGTCAGTTCATCACATGTTGTCTCTGCCACTACTTCCTTGTCAGTGGGAGGGCTCCTCATGCTCTGCCTCTGCTCCAGCATGGGTTCCCTCCCACAGGAGACAATTCTGCAAAAAATTCTCCAGCGTGAGTCCTTCCCACAGGCTGCAGTTCTTCACGAACTGCTCCAGCGTGGGTCCCTTCCATAGGGTGCAGTCCTTCAGGCACAGACTGCTCCAGCATGGGTCTCCCGTGGGGTCACAGGTCCTGCCAGAAGCCTGCTGCAGCCTGGGCTTCCCACAGGGTCACAGCCTCTTTCAGGTATCCACCTGCTTTGGCGTGGGGTCCTTCATGAGCTGCAGGTGGATACCTGTTGCATGGGCACAGCCAGCCTCACCATGGATTTCACCATGGGCTGCAGGGGAATCTCTGCTGCAGCACCTGGAGCACCTCCTGCCTCCTTCTGCACTGACCTGGGCGCCTGCAGAGCTGTTGCTCTCATGTATTCTCAGTCCTCTCTCAGGCTGCTGTTGCTGTTGTGCAGAGGGTTTTTTTCCTTTCTTATATATGTTATCACAGAGGCACTGCCACCATCACTGATGGGCTCAGCCTTTGCCAGCAGCAGATCTGTCTTGGAGCTGGCTGGTTGGCTCCATCAGACATAGAGGAAGCTTCTAGCAGCTTTCCATAGAAGCCACCCCTGTAGGCCCCTAGCTGCCAAAACCTTGCCACATAAACCCACTACACTAAGACTCTAACCTCCAGTTTTCTGTAAATTGTGTATTCCTCATCAGATACTTCCATTGATGTTACTTTCAAAAATAGATAATGGAATTATCTACACAGATTTGGAGAGGGAGTTTTTCCTCTGCTTAATATAGGGTAAAGGAAGATGAGTGCTGAGTTCTGTGCTGCCACAGCTATGTAATCCTTTGCAAGAAATCATAGAACATTTTTAATTCTTCTAGCGAAGTTCGTTTCTTCTTCTTTTAAACACAAAGCTTTGGAAGCTTGCAGCTTACAGTTTTCCTGCATAAGTTTTTTGAGAATGGAAGCTAGAAGATGCTATAGACAAAATAGTTCAGTCTTTTTAGAGAACCTTATTTCTAATATGTTATAATTATTTTCCCATCGGAAGCCATTTCTATTCTGAGTATCCTTATTTCAATGTAATGTACATTTGAAATCTTTTCCTACTAATAGGATAAAATTTACATCAGTTGTTGTCCTTGTCCTCTTCTGTGTACCCACCAATGGGGGAAGGGGAAATTACTGGCATACAGCTGCCTCATGGGGCTGATTAACCTCCACAATTCTGCAGAGCAGTCTCCTGAGCACCATTTAATCCTTAGAGAACATTCCCTATTAATAAAAATATTATAACACATTGTTGGGCTGATTTCAAAGGGATAATCCACAAGATGTTAAAAATTACAAGAGGTGAATCCCCCAGAAAGAGTAGAAATTAAACTGAGGAGAAGCTGGAATTTCATCAGGAAAAGCAATTTATAAAAGAATGTGGGAAAGACAGAATAGCAGGAAGCTTTGGAGGAAAGGGCTTCGCCTCAGTCATTTTCTTGCTTTACCCATGGTTGAGAGAACTGGGGGAATTACAGATAAATCTTATCTCCATCAGAAGGTGTTCTTTTTGACTGACTGAAAATATGCGTGAATTCAGTTCAAATTCTCCAAACAATTTTGACCAAAGAAAAACATTTGGAAGGGCACACTGTTTCCTTGTGTCTGTATTTATCAAGCAAAATGAACCTTTGATATTAAATTGAGATAAATCTAATATAAAACATCTGTGAAAGTAAAATTATTGAAAAGCATTAGAAAAATTCCCATTTTACTTGAAAAATAATGTTTGATCTGAACTGATATTTCCATGAATGGAAAAAATGGACTATCATGTCTGACATGATTGCTTTGACTAATACTTAAGCATAGAAGGTGGTTCATTCCATTTTAAAAGTCCTTTTCTAAATGGCATGTACTTTAATCTCAATATGCATGAACCTTGTCACACACCCATCTGAGGAATGAACAGAACTGACAGAGCAAAGCACTGTGTCCAGGTGAAACAATGGATAGGGAGGGGAGAATGGGCCGAAATGCCCCAGGCTATTGCCCAGCGCTACTTCTTACAGTGGGAGCAGCTGGCATGAGCTCTTGCTGACTGCTGTGATTTTCTCTGTCAGCTCTGGTCCACGTGGCACGGATGTCACAGTGTACGGTAGGGCTCAGCTGCTGTCTAGAGCTGTTTGGTTGGCTGGTGGGGTCACATTCAGTGCGGTCAAAGTGATGGGGTGTTTCTTGAATAGGGTTGGACTTCAGGGTATGGCATTCTCATTATATAACTCACACACTGGCTCAGAGGCTGGGTGTGTGCATCCGCTTACAGCCGATCACTGATAGGTGCAGCACTAATTGTGCTGTAGCCAGCCTTTCTCACCTGGTTGTGTTCCACTATACCCATGATTACCTATAGGACACACAGGGTTCCTTGGGAAGTGGCAGCCTGCTGCTAGCACATGCCTAGTGACCTCACTACAGTACATGAGGTATTAATATTCTGTAAGAGGCAAATTACGTACTGTCCAATTTAGTGTGGATGCAACTCAACCTAAATTCTGGGGGTGTAATGCAGGTATGACCATGACTGCTGTGAGAGCACACAGCATCCTGATGTGTGGCAGTGGGAGGAATAAGGTCTTGTAGGACCCCTAGATAAATCTGCACCTGTTACTAATGGCATTATTTATCTCTCTTCCAACTTACAGCTAGAGAGGTTTTGCCTGATTTGGTCTCAATACTTCCTGAGTCTGTCCTGGTTTCTGATATTGTCTGTGAAACCACGGCATCCATCTGCTACACCTTGTTCAATTTGACACAGAACAGTTCACACAATGCACGGCTTCTCCTGAATGCTGATGGCCTACCAAAGATTATTACCATCAGCATGAATGACAGGTAAGATGGTTGAGAAGCCTTCCTCTCTTGCTTTTCCTTTCCCTGGGGAAAAAAGAAACTGCAACCTCTGCCACTTGTGAGGGAAACACCATTGCATCTCACGGTACAGGAGAGCTTAAACAAGTGACCAAGATGTGAATAGAATTGCACATACTGGGAAATGCAGAAAAATCTCTTACAATAACTCTTGTATCCACAGCTAAATGTGCCATGTTCCAGCATTTTAAATAACTCCTCAGAAGATAACTGCACAAGTTTGTCTATATTCTGATATATATATAGTGGCTGATCATCAGATCTTACCTGTCCCCCAAAAATTTCTATCTTTCCTGTTCCTTGTAACACAGTCCTGAAAATCTTTAGGAGTAAAGCACAGGGATACATTTTACAGAACTTATAGAACTGTACTTAAAAAATGTTTGTAAAGTGACATTTTAGAGAATATATCTGAAATTCCTTTAATCATTCTTTAATATGTAATCACATGTGACCAATATTTACTGGAAAAATAATGTTTTATGAATACGAATAATTATTCTGTTTGCCTTCCTATCTTTTTACAAAATGAAAGAGGAAATCCATCTCCGTAAAGGAGACCTCATGAGGCCCTGAATAGTTTAAATCCTATCTAACTAACCAGAGATTTTACCTGCTAGAAAGATCCTTTTGAATGCTTGTTATGCTGAGGTGTATTTTCCTCAGCTGAAAATGAATAGTATGATAGCTGCTCTAAGATGAAGGCTATAAAGAAGTGCTTCATTTCTCCCTAATTTTGAAGAATGAGTGAAGCAGGGAGGCATGATTCATTTGTTTCAGTAGTGAGGACAGCATGAAACACGCTAGAATACCTACAGAGCAGTAAAACAGCATTTAGGAGGTAAGAGAGACAGAAAAAATGCTACAAGGTTATGTTTGCTGAGGTCTGCATATGCATTGTGATTATGAAGTGGGAATTTAAACATGTTGTATCATTCTTTTTGCAAAATCACAGTAACGTGTTCAGCAAAGCTAGTAGGGCTGCTTCAGTCCTCCTCTACTCCTTGTGGTCACATACTGATCTCCACAGCGCTTACAAAAAGGTAAGATCTGGGTTAAAGAGAAGGCATGTTATCTGTTCTTTCAGAACTGGAACCCTCTCATTTGTCCTTTGGGGCCCTCAGCACTTCTGCACTGTTAAGAAACAACCTATGATAGGATTTCAAGTGGTCTCTGAGTTTGGCATTTCTATTATCTATCTATATATCTATCCTGCACAAGTAATGCATGCCCTTAATTTTTTCTCATCTGTGTTCATATTCTCTCCCTCTGTGGTTTTATATCCAGTGGCAAAATTTATAAAAAAACCTAGCTGCTGCCTGACAGAAGTTTCAGGTGGTGAGAGGTGATGCTCAGTAGGTGTCCATCCACCACTGACTGAACCAACCTGACGCAGAGGGCCTAAGGTGCCAGCAAAAGCAAAGGCAGGGCAAAGCAGCTTCCTGTTTTAAAAACAGAGCCGTTTTGTTCATGTTGTTTGTATGGTTTGGGAGCCCAGATGTTACTTACATTCAGACAAAAAGCTAGGACCTGGAAGGGTACTAGCAAACTTTTACTGCCACAGTCAAGCTCAAACTGGCATGACCACCATGAATCAGCCAACAACCTAGTTTGTTTCTTTCCTTTTGAAGTTCTAGGACTGCTTTTTCAACAGACAGCTGGGTTGACTTCAACTGACCTACCTACCTTCAACCTGTATTTCAGTTTTCATTCCTTGTTCTCTTGCCGTTCAGAATTTGTCACCTAAAATTCCCAATAGCCTAAAACTATTCAATTTTTTCAAGCTCTAGCCTTTATCATTGATTAGTCAACTTGTTCCTTCTTGCAGATCTTTTGTTGAAATTTGCTCAAAAAAAGTTGTAGTGTAGTATACTTTAACAGTTTTACATCACACTCAGCATTATACTGCCTCACAATCCAGAAATCTGTGTTCAAGAATAAGGGTGCTGTACCCATATAAACCCTTAACTGGATTTTGTCATCTGTTTTTTTGCAACTGCATTCCTGACTTGACTGTACAGGATTACCCCTGATGGCATGAATTTTCTGAAGTTACTAGTACTTCAGGTATACCTATAAGACACATTTTTTTGGATCTGAGTGTCAAAAAATGCTGATTACTTGCTGTTTCTGTACAAATTGGATCCTCTAGAGATACCAGGTATGGCACTGAAAACTGTAGGCAACCTAAGGCCTAGACATTTTTGAAAAGTCAGTGTAATAAGCAACAGAAATCATTGATCAAATGAGAGTGATAAAATCCTGAGTAATTTTGGCATTGCCCAGTACTCTTAATTCAGATAGGGTTAATATCAGTTGACATTAGTCACCTAAGAGTCAGGAGTCTGTAGAGCTGAGCTAGAAGAATAGGTCAGTGGCGAGAGTTAAGCAACTCAAATGATTCATCCCACCTATCTTACACTGAATGGAGTCATTCCTGGGAGATGCCTCTTCTGTCCCTGTAGAGGACTCTGCCTAGACCCCTACCATGGCTCCATATCAAGCTTTTAGGCAGCGGAACCCACCCTTCCCTTGCAGAACAGGCACTGAAGATAATGAATTATTCTGTTTCTTTCATTCCAAAGGCTGACTTTAAGAAAGCAGATTTCATCAATACCCGGACCACAAAAGCCTATAACTCACTAAAAGATTGAATCACAGCATACCACTGAAGACAAATGAGATCATACGTCAGTTAACGTAACTATCTTCACGCGATTGGTGTTGCCATCATGAACCAGAAAGTATCTCAGAAAAAAGAGGCTGATTTTATGTAAGACTTGAGTGACCAGAGGGTAGCTGTTTTATGTTTTTAATTCTAATCACTGTGCTGTACTGTATATATCAACATAAAAATAACCAAGATGGATTCTTCAGGATGTCTAGGTGAAGGTTCATCCAGGTTAGTTTTGTCATTAATCAGACCTTCAGATGACTGCCTTTAGTCTAGCAGACATTTATACAGAAAGGTTTGAAATGCTGATTGGCAGCAAATTCTTTTCAGACTATTTTATACAGATAGTTTTCTACAGTGGGTAAGCATCAAGTACACTGCTCAGGAAGGACATAGTAGTTTTTCACCCTTTTGTTTCTTCTCACACACTAAATAAGAATCTTCAGACTGTGAGTATACACAAGAAGCTGTTTCACTACCTGCATTATAAAAGCACGAATGAAGTTAAAATTATTATTTTTGTATTGATTGTGTTCACATGCTAACTGTTTCTTAAGCCTCTTTCCTTTGAGATTTCATCAGCAACAGCAATAAAACTGATTTTACATAGGTCTTATCACTCCTTACTCCTCTCATCCTCCCTCACGTGGCTGTTGGAATTTATAACCGTGTCCAGAAAGGGTTTTAACTAGAACCACTATGTTTCAGACACTATGTTTCACACACTTTGGGCTGCACCCATCATTCTTTGCTAGTTGGTGGAAGAGTTATTTGCTGGTGAATCAGTGATTATTTTAAGAAAATTATATTTTCAAAACAATTCTGTTGATAATCTGTGTATAACAAAGGGAGTGGAGTCTTGCCTTTATTTTTTAATAGATACATACATACAAGAGGTTAGGTTCTGTGCTACTTAAGGAATTCATCTAATCCTGCTTCATATGCTTTTACTTGAAATCATCCTCCCTACAGCAATTACATGCAGTGTGATAACTGAAGGACTATGTCTGCACATGTGAGAATAGGTAACAGGAGGACAAAAATTCCAAAGCACCTAAAGGATGTTCCCATTATATGATCCTCAGAGAGGGAAAAGAAGCACTAAAAAACCCCATCTGATACCTTTAGTAAGCAAGATTCATCTCAACAAACCAGTAGTTAAACTGTCCATTAAATCAATGGGAAATTTATATAAAAATATATAAAAATCTGTGGATTGGATTATCAGCTGACATGATCTGGCATTGGTCTTCTGAAATCAAGGGAGTTAAGCTACATTTTTGGCAACCAAGACTTTGGCATATGTATTTACAAGCCTTCCTGCATGAACAGAGCCTGTCCTGTACCCCCATGCTCAACTGTTGGCACGGGAACTATTACAGCTGCTCTTATCAAGAAGGGGATGCATAATCCTTCGAGTTCCTACCAGAAACTTACCACCAGCAGACTGTGACATTACACTGTATCCAAACTTATTTCTGGATATTGGGGAGCTAAATTCTGCTGGTAGATGCACATAGCTCTCATAGGGTTCCCAAGAAGTCCCACGTGCGTGCAGAACAGAATGTGTCCTGGGGAGGTAAGCAAACAATGCTGCTTCCCCACCCCAGATCATTTTCACAGGTCTGTTAGTCCTCTGCATTTGCTTTGAATAAACTCAAATGAAATGCATTCCAGTAAGAGGTTTTAAAAATACTGTCTTTTTAAAGAGGTTGTTTTCAAAATACTCTAGGTCCAAAAACAACATGGGGAAGGGAACTTGCAGCACCACACATTGAGGGAATTGTTTTTACAATTTTGAAAAATATGACAGAAAACAGACAATTAAAATTTAACTTTTTCTTCTAACTTGTTAAGCCAAGTAACTCTGCATATGCCATGAATGAATAAACACCAGGAAACTTGGATAAGTCTGCTTTTACTGCCCAAAATTTAATGGGAGACAAAATTAATATACAAAGAGTAACCTAAATACAGAGTAGCATGGGGAATGAAGAACTGGCAGTGTAAAGATCAGGAAGGGGGCTTTAGAAATACCAAGCGCTGGTTTAGTTCTGTGAAACTCACACTGTATTTAGAAAAATACCAATGCTGGGCATTTTTTAAATGCCTACTTCTACCAGTAAGGTGTCCGTAGGAAGGGGTTGCAAACTCTTCTACATTGCTTCTATTGATCCAGTGATCTTAAAGGTCTTTCAAACCTAAATGATTCTATGATACTATAATAGTGCCTTTTGAAAATCAAAGCAGTGTTTCAAAAGTCATGAAGTATTATCAGATCTGGCAACAACTGAAGCTATAAACAGGGATGAGAAGCAATGACACACCTTATTACAACTGATCTCCTACTTGTATGCAATCAAAAACATTTCATCAGGACTCCAAAGAAAGCAAAGAATGTTAGTCAGAGAAATAATAAAGTGTTCTCTTTAATGCAAAAATAATCTGTCTTTGGTCTTTGTTATTAGTTGAACCTACTGTGGGATGCAGCAACTTATTTTCAAGCATTAGCCCTTTCTTAAAAGGGAAAATTCATTTTTTTAATTCGATCTAGTTACAGAGACTTAGACTTCTATGACAGGAGAATGTTATTGAAGGCAAGCTGTGTAATGCTCCTGTTGGCATCAGAGTACAAGGACCTGTCCAGCTTTATTTGTCCTGTATTGCTGACTTATCAAGCACTTAGCATGCTCTGTCTTCACCTCTCTTTAACTGGTATTTGCCAGTAAACTTTACCATGGGCCATATCACCTCACTGGAGATCACAAACATAATTAGAATCATCCTTATTGTAGGGACTTGAAGAGTATAGCCTACTCACTTGTTCCTTTACAGAGAGGAGACTTGAAACCTTGAATTTAAACATACTGGGTAGTTCCAAAAGTCTTGGCTGAGCAAGGAACTGACCCCACATCCTCTTTTCTGAAGATACTGTCTCAACCACAACTCAGTACAACCACCTTCACTGAATTATTTTAGTAGAAACTCTTAATTAGTATGGGTAGTGTTGTAGTAGATACCAAATAATATAGACAGTCATTCATTGCCAAAGAATTAGTCATTCCTCGTTTAATCCTCTTAACTTTTTTCTACTGTCATTAGTTCTTAATATTAGTGATTTTTCTTCTCCCTCTCTTGCTAAATAGAATTAAGCTATGTAAAATATTTCATTATATTGTGCATGGACATAGGCTTTATGTTACTTTGCTTTTTTGTGGGGTTTTTCTTTCGAGTAGGAACATTCTATCTATTAAGAATGGTTCAACCCTCCGTTCTGGTCCCATACAAAACTGCAGGTGAGATTAACTGGCACCATCATGAGCCACAATACAAGAAGCCCAGCCCTTTCACCAGCTACTGCTTGGCCTGGCAGTACATCCTCAAAAGGCAACCTGTTAAAGCTGAGGGTGTCTCAGACTGCCTGTTTGCTTCTTACCATGTTTAGCTCTTAGGCTGCAGCTTGCCAGAGGCATGTTTTCGTGCCTTTAGGATTCAGGACCAAAATGCCCAACAGTATCCCTCCACAGCCCTCTTGGGGGGTGGTTCATGAGGTCGCCCAATGAGCACAATCACAATGTGAATCACACACAAGCTGTGCAAAGTGATGAGACAAACGTTGCCTAAGTTATTTCATCTCCAGTAGCTGCTCTTCCATTTTTTTACTTTAATTGCTTCTGATGAAAACCTCAGTTTACATTCCTGACTCATACTCGAGACCCAGCCCATGGGGAAGATAACATGACCTTAAGGCATCGTCTGATATGAGAAAAAGATCTGGAGACAGCAGCAGAAATCTGACTGGAGAAAATACACATCTGAGCTCAACATCACAGTGCATCAAGGACAAGGCATGAAGAATCAGGTGTTAATATGATCGTGTGAGTTTATACCTAGCATTTTGGTTTAGATGTTGCACAGCATCTGCCCATTGAAAACCCAGCAGGGATATCTGCTCAAATATACCAAAGACAAAACTGGTTTTATTGCAGGTAGTATAGGTAGATCAGGATTTTGCAGTTCTCTACAGTTATACTTTGGATATTTTAATAGGTTTGAGCATGATGAGGAAATAAACCTATTTTATCTCATTTCACATGTTCAGAGCCAAAAACATTTTATTATACACATTAGAGGTATTGTCAGCTCAGGATCTGGAATTAGTTTGCTTGCATTCTTTCTTCAGCTGTATCTTCCAGTGCTGTGTCCAGTGTGACTGTAAATAATTCAAGTTTACAAATTTTTCCATTACTTAACCTAAGCTCCTATTCCCTTATTTGTATCCTATTATTCTTAGTGATTGCCTCAGATCAGCCTAATATCCACAGATACAAAAAGAGGAAGCAGGCATTTGCCTTACATGTCCTAGCAGCTACAGTTAGAGCCAATACTGCAAATCCCCCCCGAGGTATCAGGGCCTTCTGAACATGTCCATGCCCTTGGTCACAGAGCAGGCAGCACCATGACCCTGAAAGGGAACAGGGACACACCAGCTGCAAATACAGTGCTCGTCCTTAACATCTTTTTTCCACACTGACTACATATTCCCTCTGAAATTGCACAAGGCTTTCTCTTACCTATGCCCTCATTTGCAGTCCCTAAGCTGTAACCATCTATAGGGCCATAAGCCAAGCTGCCACCACTCATGACTTGAGAGGTGTTGGTCTCAGAAGTCCCCAGCCTGTTCTTACTTTCAGGGGCTCAGAAGGACACCACTACCGCCTCCAATGTATTTAGGCATCTGGGAGCCCCTGTAACTTAAATAAGAGATTTCAGGTGTCTCTCAGTTCTAGAGAGATTAAAGGGCATTGTTTGACCCTCACAAACAATTCTTACTGTGTGTTCACCAGGAACTGAAATAGCCAAGCCTGCACCACTGCGTGAACACACAAAAATTATAAGAGTGAAATGGGCTTTTTTAGCTGCTGCCTAAGAGGGTAATATCTTTCTGAAAGTTTAAAAACTTTCTGAAGCCCATGAAGGTCATAAGATAATTGGCCCCCACCAGGATAGCTGTGTTTGGCTTGGAATAACAACAAAATAAATCAGTAATGTTGTATTATCAGTGTTGAGATCCGCCTGGAAAGTTCACACTGTGCCTCAGGATACATGAGATACATGAGCACACTTGAGTTTAACTCAAAACACTGGACATTGGGCATAGCCCAATTAAAAACCGCATGAGTTTAAACTCTACACAACTTTTTAAGGCTGGAGAACCTTGGATGTGGAATGCAGAATGACTGATCTGTAACTGAGATTAAAACAGACTTTGTAGAAAATAAACTGTTAACTAAACATGAGGAAATAAGCTTTTTCATCATAAAATTTGCCCTTTGTACTAAAAACGTTGCTTGGCCACGTAGTTAGGATGGTCTCTGTGATGTTTTTGTGCTGTGGTTATCTTTGCATTTGCATTGTAGTTACACCACTGTAACACAGGATGCTGCGGGGAGAACAATGGAGGCTTTCAAAGACAACCTTTATCGCTGAGGGGGGACAGGGTGGCCACGCAGGCTGTCTGCTCTCCCTGTTTGCTAACATGCTGGATTAGGTGTGTTATTCATCGGCTTCATGCTTAAAATGAAAGCTAGGATTATAGGAATTTTAGTCTATCTCTTTGAAAATTAAAATAAGGATCCTTAGGAAGTTTCATCTTTTCTGATGCTAGGAAAAAAGCTGCTCTAAACATATGATATATAGCCTTGAAATAATATTTTATTAATAGGATCATATTTCCTGCTTGAAAAGCATATGGACAAAGATTAGAGGTTTTAAAATAAAGGGAGGCTATGATGAGAAACCCAGGCCTAATCATACACGTGCTGATGAAAAGGAGAATCTACGAAGTAATGTCTATGAGCAGCATGGTTGTCTTCTTTTTTTTTTTAATTATACTACTACTCAACCTGAAAATAATTAAAACCTGGAAGTCAAAAACTGATGCTTTGCATAGCAGTAATGTTCCTGCAGGTATTATTGCAAAAGTTTTGGCACAGCTTAAATGACACGAAGAGACGGTGGGAAAATTGTCTTCTGATGTGACAGATTGGAGCAGAGGCATTTGAAAGAGGTGTGAGTGCCAGAGCAGGTCAGTGAGCAGGGGGCAGGAAAGCCGGAGCATGGGGAGGAGGGAAGGGAGCTGGCTTCTCTCTGGTGAAGAGTGAGTGACGCTGAACCTCCGGTCAGAAGTGTTAGTGGACAGGGCCAGGCAGCAAATGCTACCCTGACAAAAAAAATTATGAGGTGGGCAAACTGTGGAAGTGAGAAAGACGAAACAAGTGGTGCGGAAAGAAAAGAGAAATTTCAGAAGTTCTGAAATTCACTTGGCAGACAGCAAAACCATCTGGTTGCCAGGTCAGAAGCACTTCAGCACCTCCAGCAAGGACTCATCTCAGGAGACCATCACTGCAAACCCCACAGGATTGCACACAATTCCTTTCCCAACCTGTACATGGCGCGAATGAGAAGCTGGAGTGAATATTGCCATGGTTGAAGGGCTGGGCATTGCTAAGGGGTTTTGTTTTGCAAGATTCTGAGGAACTGCAGATGGAGCTGGGGGAAGCCTGCACTGGTCTGGCACTTGCCTCTCGTACAGCCACGTCTGTGGGCCAGCAGCCTAACCAGTGCGGTGCCTTCCAAACACAGCACAGATTACCCCTCCACCAAGGATTTTTTTTCTGTTATGAAGAAAGGTGGACAGATTCACCATTACCTGGGATTAGGGTTGTAATTAAGTTACTGTGAGAGCAATTATGGGTAGTAAATAGGGCACAATGAATTCTGTATTAGTCTATAATATGCTATAATATGCTAATATATTAGTCTGTAATATGCTAACCTATAAAAGAAGAGGTATTTAGTACACCTGAAAGACATGGAACTGTGCTTTACAGGCAATCCAATGCAGTGGCTACAGAGGTATATTTCTTAAATTGACATTTTTTAAAAGACAGAGAGGAAAAAAAAAAGAGAAAAAACATAAGAACCTGAGATGGTGTGATACAAGAAGGTGTTTATATGTAGATTTAAAAGTTGGGCCCCACAGTTGCCATTTTGTGTATTTTTCAATGGAAAAGTGCTTTCAAATCCTACTGTTCTGACTCAGAAAGAGAAAGGCCCAGCACCCCCAGCCTGATCCACCACAGCACAGCACCGGAGCAGCTTTGGAGGAACGTTTACTGGTTCACATGCAAGTTTTGCCATGTGACTTGAACAACAAAATGTCAGGCACATGGTGGTTGCTCTGTCCTTGTGTACACCCAACTCACGGCAACCACCCCGGCCCACCCCTGAGCCATGTGAGGCTCTACCTGTCTGCACATGGTGTTGAACAGGCGCCTTTTTTCTCTCTGCTGCCACAGCAAAAACAATGCTCACAGCTAGCCAGCTGCTGCATGTCATCGGGCTGGCTCCCCTCCTGTGCCTGCTGTACCAGTGCAGAGCAGGATGCCACACAGTGGGGACACCCGTGGGGAGGCTTTATGAAGCAGACACGTGGCCTGTGGGACAGATGCTTTGGCAGGGATTATTTGAACAAATTTGGGGTGGGCACAATACGGCAGCTGTGGGGGGCTCTGCGCAGCACAGAGGTGAACAGTTGGTTTCTACCTGTCCTGTGGGCACTCACTCCTTGGGAAAAATGCGATTAGCAGCATCGATCCAACAGTTGTCGCAACTGCAGTTGGCAAAATCCTTGGAAAGTACATTTCTGCTCTCAGGTTCTCCATTAAAGTCAGCAAACATCAGCTAGTTGGTTCCCAGCTAGGAAAGAAAACGAAGGTAAATAAGGTGTAGCCCTGGACAATGGTCCCTGATCTTTTATGTGTTTACACCAACCACCTGCACTGGATAGATTATTTTGCTCTGTCACGCTTTAAACTCGTGCAGTCTGGTTGTGGGGCCTTAGCTAGAATCTACTTCTCTGTAGACACGCAGCTAAAAAAAAATAAAAATCAGTGTAACATCTCAAGCCAGAGAATCCTTTTAGCCCAGTTCTTGTTAAACATTAAATTCTTGTTAAATGCTCATGACCCTGTGGTTTGGGCAAGACACTCTCCTGACTGGTAACAGAGTCACTGGCAAGGATTCTTTCCTTCACCCCAG
This sequence comes from Falco rusticolus, assembly GCF_015220075.1. Taxonomy (NCBI): domain Eukaryota; kingdom Metazoa; phylum Chordata; class Aves; order Falconiformes; family Falconidae; genus Falco; species Falco rusticolus. The sequence continues at coordinate 65,962,087 of NC_051191.1, forward strand.
GCAGTCCCCCCAGGATGTTTAACTCTGGCTATGAGCAAAGCCCCAGCATGACCTGCTGTCTTCACAAAAAAGACAGCAAATAGCCCATAGCTAATAACGACTTTCAGCAGAAGCATCGTTATTGGAGGGGGACAGTTTTACATTCTTGTAATTTAACAATAGGTTTTTCGGGGTAAGAAGAGGGAGGTGAGGAGGAAAAGAAAAGGAGGGTTTCTGTCTTCCCAACATTTTTTCTTTTTCTGGGCCATTAACAATAACTCTTTTCTTAAACTAAGCAAAATATGATTCTTCCCTCATTGCCTTCCAAGATAAATCAGTTAATGTTTTTTTGGGAAGGCCTTTGTACAACAAGCTTGCTGAAAATTGCACACACGATGTAAAGTACAAATCATCTTTGCTTTGGCCTAGCAGACAATTTCTGAAGGTGACATTTCACTAACAAAGTTGAGACCAGAAATAATCCAGCAGTTCCATCTCTTCTCTCACATCAAAGTCAGTTCCGTCTTCTGTAAAATTAGCAGTGAAGTCAGGGTAATGTATTGCTTACCTCCATAAACCCCAAAACCCATTCCCAGACACAGGAAGGTCAGCACAGGGTGGAAGGAAAGGAGGGTCCCAAAACAACGGATGTTGCAAGCATGGCTGGAGGATTTTCTTGCCAAAACAAAGTGAGATACATCTGTTTGGGTCCATCTTCGTTACAACAGTAGCTGAGTTAAGACAATGGTCGCTCACAGGTCTACAAGCTCCACCCAGGTAGGGAGGGTTAAGGTTGTAACAGTGCAGGAAAGCCCCGTGGGCACACAGAGACACACACACTGGTGTCTTGCAGTACCTCTGTATACAAAGACCTGTATCCTTCAGGGGGGTGAGGGGGAATTTAAAAACATGGGTTCTATAAGGGATACCCCTAAAATAAGGGGTAGCTCATTGCCAGTGGTAAGAGGTTTCAGAGGCTCTCAGGATTGCTTTCCAACCTGCCATTTCACTGCAAAGGGGTACATCAGGAGATGCAACCTAGCTCAACTGAAACTTTGTTCACATGCAGGATAATTTCTGAAGGCCAAGAGAGCCATGGCAAACATCTCATGCCTGTTTATTACTCCTTGAGGAGCTTTGATGTGAAGCATCTTCAGAAATATTTTTCTAGTTGTTGGAGTCCTGTATTTCCCCAAACATACTTCTCAGAAGTGGTACCATAATGTCTGTGGGAATACCCCAGATCCAGCATTTCTGTGTAAAGTGGTGTTTAAAAGCCCTGTGTGCTCATATTCCCTCTTGATGCCAAGTCACTTACATGTCACTGGCTTTCACCCATGGCTGAATTCAGCAGACCATCACCATACCGCATCACTTGCCATTGTCTTCTTCCTGCTATGACTTTCTCAAACCTGTGAACCCTTCCCTGTATAGCTCTGACCCTTGTAATTTGCAGGTAAGGAGATGCAACCTGTGCTGTGCAGTACCTAGATCTTTGCACCTGTTTGATAAACTGCATCCATGATAAAGATTTCATAGGATAAAGTCTGATTTGGAGTCTTTTTTCAAAGGTTTCTTATAAGAGACACCTGTCCCCATAAACAGCTTTCTACACTTAACAGCTTTTGAGGATGTGGGAGAGGTAGTTGTGTGAAAGTTGAACTTGTAGTTTGATATAAACAACGATGTAGTAAAACCTCAGGCTGTAAAAAAAAATTAAATCACCATGCCTTGGATTTTCAAGTTCTGTTAAAAGCTTGCTGTAACTGAAGCTATTAACTTTTTTTTTTCACCAGCAATAAAGCAGCATGAAGTTTAGACTGTTTAAAAATCCTTTGTGTTCATTGGCCTATAGTTTTTAAATGCTTGGCCTTAAATACAGCTAGTTTTAGAAGCTCAGGAGTTTTGCCATCCTGTGCTTTCATTGGTGTTCCACAGACAGGCATATTTCTCTACAGCATCTATCCCTGTTGTCACATACGCTGTACATTATGCACATATCATTACAGGTGGTCAGCTCTTCCACGTACACCAAATCAACTTGTTGCCGTCCAGAACAAACTTTCCATTTCTTTTAGCATGTATTCTCACTGGTCTTTGCAAAACACAGGCATGCTGCTCTCACAGTCGCACTGCTGCTGATGGTGCCTGCACTAGAGAGTAAGGGCTTACTAGTGGAGATAATAGTGATCTTGCCACCCAGGAGTATTATGAATAACTGAAAAAGTGTAAAAATAACTTCAGGTTTGGATGTTAATATTATTCAAGAGAAACAGCCTACAAGTTTTCTGAAATCAAGTTTCCTAGGAATACCGTGACCCTCCTCAGGAGCAGAAACAAGACTCAGCAGTTTGAGGGTCTGCAGCAGGGGCACACAGACTCAAGCACTTGGCCAACAGATATCTCACTGTTCAAGAAGTGCAAATCTCTGCACTGAGGGTGGAATAACCCTGGACATCAGTGACCAGCTGAGCAGGTGACCTGCCATAAAGGGCCTGGGAGTTTCAGTGGAAACCAAGTGAAACTCAAACCAACAGCACATTTACACTGTGAACTGGGGAAACAGCAAAATGGGCTGTGAGGAGAAGCATGGCCAGCAGACCAAGGGAAGTTATTGCTCCTGTTTGGCAGGGAGTAACACTGCACTGGAGTGCTGTGACTTGAACCTTCCCAGTTCAAGGAGAGAGATGCCAAGAAGCTGGATAGGATCCAGCAGAGAGCTACCAAGGCAGTGAGGAAACTAGAGCACACAGAGTGTAAGAAGAGGTTGAAGGAGAGGAGGCAAAGTGAGGATGTAAAGCAACCTACAAGTACTTGAAAATAAGCCCCAGAAATGGCAGAACCAAGCTTGTCACAATAGCGACAGGTGGGAAAGCAAGGGGCAACAGGGCAACAGCATCAGGCTGAGGTTTGGAATATTCAGGTTGGGCATTTGTAAAAAATTTCTTTCCAGGAGAGTGGTGCCAAACTATAAATGGCTACCTAGAGAGGTCAGAGACCCTCCTTCCTTACCAATTTTGAAAGCCTGGCTAGAAAAAACAGCATGGTGACTCAATACTTCCTATTCTGTGCACAGTGCAAATGGTGACATATCCAGTGCTACCAAGACAGTTGCTGACAGCAGATGACATTTTGATGGTGCTTCTGTGTGTGCTTCCCTTTAGTACCACATCATTTCTACAGGATTTTAAAAGCTTCTTGGCATAAAGTGAAAGAATAACAAACCAATTTATGTTCATTGGGATAGAAAGATAAATTCTTTGAGCTAACTTTAGCTGAAGACTAGGAAATATTTTCCAGTTGAAGGCAATCTTATCCACTAGCTGGGGATTCAAACTCCATGTGGCCCTGCCTAGCTACAGAAAGTAGACCAGGACATTTGTTCCAATTAACATTAGCATTAACTTGGTTTGGCCAATAACACTAGAACAAGATGTTTTGACGTAGTAGCATGAAGAAAAACACTTACTTATTCCCTAGCACAAAGCCTAGCTTCACAGCAAAGCAGACAGTTTTTCACAGGTTTTGAATGCTTCTGTACTTCTGTGTTGTTATTCTAATCAGTCCAACAGTTCTGCATCCATGAAATTTCATACAACCCTTACCTAAAAGAAAAAATACATGTTGAGGGAAAAAAACCCAACACTAACTTACAGACTTTCCTGAAGTGGCTCTTAAAATCATCACCACAAAAAAGCTTCCCCATATCTATTATCAGAACCTACTATACTTTTTCTTGAGCTTTGATTCTTCACAATTCTGACAGCTTCCTTTACCATACTTTTATCTTTTTGTCCTCTCTTTTCAGTATAACTCTCACATTACAGTTCTAATAGTCACCATCAGTCAGACCAGGCCAACTTTGGAAATTCCTTTGATCAGTTCACTATTCAGGAGCTTATACGTGAGCCCCACATCAGAAGCAGCCGAGTCTCTTAAAGGACTTTAAGTCTTGCCTAGCTGATGAATAACACAGTCAATTGTGAAAAGGTCTCAGACAGAGGAAACCCAACCTTGTTAGTTTGCTGTTTTCACAAGCTGTAATCAATAGATGGCTTCTAGATGGATTCAAATCTTGGATCCTCAGTGCAAATATTTGCATCATGTGGCACTTGTTTTTCTCATTACAGTTACCACGTTGATGTTAACTACCATGTTCAGTAGGTAAAAATATTACAGGTGATCATTAGTTAAAGTGCTAGGACTTGGATGTATAGATTCATTTTGGCTTATGGACCTTCATTCTTTTCATTCAGGGGGGGAAAGGGGAGGAGTACCGTATACTGTTGTATGTATAATGTACCGTAGAGTTCATCTTTGTCTGAAATTTTGGAGCTTCCTTTGTCATTAATATGATAAATTAGAGATCAGTTTTATTGTGCTCCTTTTTTTCAACAGCTGTGAGACAGAGATGCTAGTTCACCTGGCAACCTATGTGTAAACAAGCCATGGGTTAAAAATGTGTCCACGGAGACTGAGCTTTTATTTTTAAACATATTTAAAAACCTAGTTCCTTCTTAGGTAAAGGGAATGGGAAAAGACCTGGGCCTGTGGGTAGCAGTTAATAGCTGGATAAAATTTGTACTGCATCTGTCACTTAGCAAGTGCTGAACAAAGGAAGGAACAGAATCATAGCTCACAAGGGAACAGCCCAAAATCATATGAAAGAACTTCGTACTGAAATAATTTACTTGTTATGCCTCCGAGGCAGAACGCTATAGTAACTGGCTATTCTAACAGCAGTAATGAAGTTGGAGGTACTTCGTTCACAACATAAATCTTGTGTTTATTTTCTAGTTGACACAAAATTTAAGGAATATCTGCTAAAAGCCCCATGTCTCAGCAATTATGCTGTATTGACCAGCCTCAGTTATAGTTCTGTGAAAATATATGAACTAGTCAGCAGTAATTACTAATAGAAGAGTTAGTCCTGTCCTTACAAAACTGAGATGCATGTTACCCTGCAGAGCCCAAGCACAGAGTCCAGGTACAAGGTAATTGAGTAAATGGAGGTAAGTGGTTTAGGAACCACCTGAGACCTGATCATGTAAGAAAACTTTATCCTGGAGTCTTCCTTTCAAGATGTTTGAGGCCTCAAGAAGCTTAGTTGCCATCACAAGTCACATATGAAAACTGGAATTTTTATTCCTAAGACATAGAGGCACTTTAAGAACAAATCATGTAATACCACTTGGGAACAGAACTATCCTTTAATATTGCATATCTAAACATCCGCATATACAAAAGTACAGAGGAAATAGCCTGAACACTGTGCTCAAACTTCATTCTCTGCATAAATGTTATGGTTCAGGATGTACTGCAGGAAAAGACCAACAAGTTTTACCTGTTCTTGAAGAGTTTACTGGATTCCTGCACCCAAAGGTAATCTATTTATTGTTGCTCACTTGTCAGATCAATGAAAGGCTCTTGTCATCAGTAAAATCTGTTATGAACTAGATGCCCTTCAAAACAACAAGTCTTCTCTGGCATTGTCTAGAAGAGCAGTGGGAGAATTAACCTCATCTTTGCCATCTCAAACACACAGACACACAGCTCCTTTCTACCCAAAAATATCCACCTCAGTCTACTTTCCAGCGACAATCCATGCCACTTCCTCAGCAAAGTACTGATGTGATAGTTTGTTGTTGATGATGCTTTTGAATGCTTTGAAAAGGCTTATGGAAAGAACTATTTGCACCCTATGGAATTTTCTCAGTGTCTGCTAGAAGCCCACGTGTATGTGAAATGAATGTACAGGGCTGTAAGCCACAGGAGAAAGCTACTACCAACACTGTTCTTCAGGGCAATGGGAATATCCATAGCAACTCAGCATTTCAGAGCAGTGTAACAGTTTAGAAACAAAATAATTACTGTTCCTGGCAATACTCACTTATCCCTGCAGAGCTGGAGGCAGTAATATTGATATCAATCAAATCTTTCCATTAAGAAGTACACAGTTATATGACCTAAGTATACTAACTTGAAAATCTGCTTTTTTTTGTTTGTTTTTTTTTGTTTTTGTTTTTTTGTTTTTTGTTTTTTGTTTAATAGTCCTCTCTGATTTCAGTAGATACATTGCTTTGGAATAGAGCTGCTCTTTACTGAAGTTCTGTAGCAGCAATGGACACTGTGGAGCCCTCCTGATCATAAAGCACACATGGATGCAAGGCCATACATCACCTTCCCATCCTTGCTGAAAAAAATAAAAAAAGGAAGGTCCGCATAACTTACAGCTATAGAATGGACAGGCATTAGCTAAAACAGAAAAGTATTGGGTTTAGTGTTTTTTTCATAATACATAGTTTGCTCTTCCTATTAAAAAGTAAATCATAGATTTTCCAAATGTGTAAGTAATCCATCCATACTACAGCTCAACATGCCTGAACATAGCTGTATAAACCAGCTTGATGCAGACGCTCCTGCAGCCCAGGACTTAACCACAGACTAAGATCAGGAAAATTACACAACTGCATATCAGCCGTGTAACCAAAGACCTGGAGAAATTCAGAAAGGCCACAAGGACATGGATAAATCTGTCATTTAACACCACTTTTTAACAGCTCAGATGATTTTTATCTCCCTGATCTGACTTTGGCCACTGACTACTTGAAGACACCTGCAAGAGGGTGAAGCTTACAAGTGCTGTGCTGCTTTTCAAAAGTGGCATTCAGCAGACGCACAGTGCACTAATCCGGTTTATTTTCGGAAACATTGATTATATATATACTGACATGAATTGTAAGTACCTGCTTCAGATAAAGTGCTTTCTTTTGTGCTTTCCTGACAAACTAATTTTGTAGCTATTAAACAAACTTGATATCAAAGAGCATCAATGCTCCGAGCAGCACTACCTGCATTCATGAGCATTCAGGCTGCTCTAACCACAGCAGGATCAGGAGCTGGTTGGGTGCTACTACACCTTTAAGGTCAAATATCTATCACCTTATATATATATATATTTTTACTATTTCTGACAAACAAATGTAGATTAAATACATTCAGCAACTCCCACACATGTTTTTTGTAGGAGCTTCCTCATGCAATATGCTAGCTCAAGAGCACCTTTTTGCCAAGAGAGCTTTCCTATCACCTACGTTGTTTCTAGAAAGGTGTGAAATCTACTCAGGCACAATGAATGCCAGTGTCTCTCTATATATATGTGTATTTGTGTGTATCTATACAAATTTATGTACATTGGTTATAAGAATGTCCTCAGGAATAAGGGAAAAAAGTCAACTGTTGAAAGTTAGGAAGGACCAGCAGTAAAATTACATTTTTAGTCTGTCCTCTCATGTTTCCAGCATCTGCTCTGCATTGGAACAGAGAGGAAGAGTTTAATCTTGAAATGAAACTACAGTCTTAATGACAATCTAATGTCTATGTCCACAAGAATTCACAGTAGTTTACAAGTAGTTCAGCCTGTGTTGGCAATAGCATTTTTTGACCCTGCCTTACTGCTCAGAAACACTTCATCTAGCTGAAATGCTGAGATGCCAGCTGCATATTGGCAACAGACTGTCGTTCTAAAAATTAGTGCACTTTCTTTTTCTCAGCAGTATTAAAAACCACACAAGATAATTACGGCAGTTCTGCAACTCGAGCAGAATGCTGAACCTGCCTGAGCCATTCTCTCACTTGAAAGTGACATACCAATTACGAGTTTCATTTGGCTAGAAGCTTTAATTTATTACATCTCAACATTATGCTGAAGTTGTAACTTCATTTCACACTGCATAGGCCCATCCCATGCCAAGACAGGGCCAGATGCACAGATAAATGCCGAGGAGAACTTGCTTTGGCAACCCATTCCTGCAATCCTGGAAGGAGGCATTTAGGTGCCAAGTTTAGATATAAGCTTCTGCTACATTTTGAATGCTTCCATTGAAACATGTCTGCAGTGCATTTACAACCTTAAAGCGAAGTCCCATGCCAAAAGGTATCTGTAGAAAAGTAAGAATGTGGCATATTTACAATATTACTTTTAAATGTCCTTCTCAGGGACAAGAACAGCAGTGACTTCTCCACCTACCAGCTCCTCAAATTCACCTGGCGCCTAAAAGAGTACAAATATAGAAAAACAACAAGACCTTGTTTCTCACTCACATTACAGAGGAGATTTAGAATGGCAAGCAGCTCAGGTAAACTAGAACAACTAGTTTTTCTAGCCTGATGTGGGCAAGGAACCCCTTCTAGAAACAAACCCTTCTCATTTCAGAATACCCTTCTCACAATGACAATAATAACGATAATCATACATTAATGCATAGCCTTCCAAAACACATTTCTGCCAGAGTCAGAAAAAACACATAAGAAAATGGATTCCTTTAACATGTGAATTGTTGAAGAAGCTACTGCTCATCTAGGTCAGTTGCAAACTTTTCCAGAGGGAAATAGTTTTACATTGGCTGCACCAGAGATGTGTCAGCATGTCAGAGCAACCCTCTGGCTCTGCAGACAGCTAACAGCAGCTTTCCCACATGGTGTGCATGTGTACGTGTGCATGCACATGCATGTGTGTGTGGTGGGGAGGCTGCCAAAAAGCAACACAGTCTTTATAGGCAGCGTCAGTACAGAAACCTGCACCTGGGGCTGCCGCTGAAATAACCATGTGGCGTTTCACTGCTCGCAGGGGTGAGCACCCACCGGTGCTGCCACCCTGCTCCTCTCCCCTGGGAACACAAAGCCAGGCAGGTCTGCCTGCCAGGGAGGACAGGATCCAACTGGCTTTTTAAGAACTGTCTGGAGATCCTGACTGCAAACTGATCCCAGTTCATGCTCAGAGCATTTAAGGCTTCATGCAAATGTAGCTCCCTTAAGGAAAATACTAAAAACATCTTCTAAGTGTTCAAGAAAACTACATTTCTAGCTTGGCCAGAATGGAAGAAAACAGCTTAATTAAAATGGCCGGATAGGATCATAACATTTTGTATTTCAACTCTATAGTTTTATAGCTCTGCAGGAATTATTTTGCAGAAGCTGAGATCTGCTCAGATTTCTTCTTAAGATACTATGTTTCCTTTCACAGGGAACTCTCACTTCAGTATTTGTGCTAATAAAACCATTCCTCACACTTTTATTTCACCTGTGCTGCGTATTCTTTTCCAGTTCTAAAAAGGCAAACGAAGAAAATTGTTCCAGCAGGGCTTGGCACATGTCTAGCTATGTAGCCATCTAAGAAGTTTGAACTGTATTAATTTCAGTGGCCTAATTGCTTTGTTGATAGTCTCAGTACAGCATCAGAACTGGCCAAGTCAAATAAATGCCTGCACTCATTTTCAGCTTTCCACATAGATCAGAACGTGCTCTAAGAGGACTCTAAGCTACACACAAGATCTTGCTAAAATAAAGGAGATAGATGAAACAAGACAGTTTGGATGTAAAACAAGTTAATCACTGGTCTAATAAAATATATATTGCAGGTGTTAGGGTCTAGTAAAACTAGAACACTTAAATCCAAATAATCTCTGGAGATAACTTATTATCTCCAGCACAAGTGGCAAGGTTCAAAAGAACCACAGGATGGTGAGCATAATGCTTGCCATTAGAGCAAGTAAAAGGCAGGAATTTACAGACCAGTCAAACCAACCTAATCTCTGGCAAGATATATGAAGCTCCATTCCAACCATAAACAAGGACAGAGACCGAGAGTGCCTAATACACTGGCTGCTAAGAATTTACTAGGTGATCTCAGAATGGCTTCTGTGACCGACATTTGAAAAATGTTTCTCCCATTGAAATTAAGCTGGAGCAACAGTAGGCAGATAGAGTCCCTGGTTTGCCATCACCACTGTACCTTCACTCAAGCTCAACAAAAGAAGACTGACATCAAGAAAAAAGATGTCCTATGATTTAAGGTGAGATTTAATTGAGTTTAAATTGAACTGAAAGAGAAAAAACAAATGGATGAAACCAAAGAGTGATTGCCTCAAGGTATTATGAACCATCTGTTAATTGTACTTTGGCTCTCTTTGTAAAGGACGCCTCTCCAGTCTGACTAGTTTTCAACTAGTTGTAAATAGCAAGTATTCGCAATGCTTCCTTAGTGAGGTTATTCAGCCCATGATCATTCAACAGTTTTATGGAGCACTCAGAAGCCCAAAGCTTGTGTTGAAAGACATTTACTGTGGAGAACAAAGTAAATGCAGAGAGCCGCAACAGGACAGGGAAATCCTGTGTTTCAATCTGGATGTCACTGCTGAGTGTGGTTTTGTAATAGTTCAAACTGACTGAAATGGTTGCTTTTCCTCCCTCATGATTATGCTTTCTTTCTGCCTTCTCTTGCACCAATTCCTCCATTTATTTGATGCCTCATTCTCTGTTTTTGACCTCCTTTGCTGTGGCTCCTTTGAGCCTGTGAAGCTCTCCAGACAGCTTGCCTGGGTGTCAGACGTGTGTGGCGTTAGGCCAGGGCAGGCGTGCATGGCCAGGGGCAGGCTGGGGCTCTGCCTGCAAAGGCCCCAGCACGTTTCAATCTGGCATGTCACCAGCCTTGGCTATGGTTCTGACATGCATGACCTAACAGGCACCTTTACTCATCAGAGGAGGAAGAATTCTGCTGCGGTCCTGAGGAAAAATCAAAAACATAGTGGCAGTAACTGGATCTTTTAGCTATGCTCTTTCTTGCTATTCTTTCATGCAATTGATATATATATGTGCCTTTCAGTGAGGTCGCTGAGTCCCATCACAGGTCTCCAGCCAGCCTCATTGCTAGTCCATTTGCGGTGCTACACCTGCAGGTCAGGGCTTTCATGGGATGACAGAGTGAGCCAGGTCCTGTGAAACCCAGTGTTAGCTAATCAGAAGAGAAACACTCCAGGAAAAAAGTATGTCAGTGTTTGCATGCATGCCTGCCATACCACCCCATCAAGCTCCATTCATGTGGTGACCCAGGAAAGTGGGTCATAACCTTATATGTTAGAGTCTGGAAAGAGCTTCTCCCTTCCTCTTTCCTTCAGAGGACAAGAGGAGTCATCGTTTTCAAGTCTCCTCTTGCTTGAAGCTATTTGACTCCGGTCCCAGACCTGTACTTCCTCCCTAGGAAGATGAAAAAAACCAGAAGCCTTGTTGCTTGCATTGTTTTGTGATCATGGATAATGTTAATTGCCACAAAAGTAATTAATTTCAGGAAGCATTCTCTTAGATTGCCCACTGAGTCAGGAACATAACCACCAAACAAACCATAAAGATACATATCATAGCCCATTATTTCATTCATCTTGCAAGAGCTGCAGTAGCACGTATAACATGCAACTCACAAAACCTAAACTGTTTGCCTATTACCTGGTAACTTAAAGCCTTCCTTCTGACCTGCCGGCCAAAACAAGCTCCTCTGCTGGATTAGCTGAGGACTTGCATGGTGGAAAGTTGCAGCATCAGGCCTCCAGGAGGGTACAGCATCCCAGCTGTGCGTGGTCCGTGCATTGGTAGTGCTGAGTCAGAGCAGTTATCCCACAAGAGCTAACAGGATTCAGGGAAGGACCTAACAGAGTATTTTGAGGCTAGAGCAAAGTGGAGGTGCCTAAGTCAAAAGCTGACCTTGTCAAGGAGGGACCTCATCAGCTACTGCCAGGACTTACTAGGATGGTATTTGGATATATATAAATAATCTGGAGAAACAGGAATATTTGTTAAAAGAAAGGGCTGTGTATCAGACTGTGTGTTTTCTCCTCATCTATACCTGCTAGTCAGGGGAAAAACTGCAATTCTGTTGCCCAAAATACCACTGAATAGTGCTACCACATTTCCCTGCTGCCCGCTCCCCCCATCTTCTTGAACAAGCCTTAAAGGAAGAAAACAGAAAAAGCACTCAAGGGGAGCCTGCCCCAGCTGTGCAGGCGTCAGCCATTCCAGATGTGGGATGGGAATAAGAGGTGCAGCCTCCAAGTGCCACTGCTCAGGAGGGCCTGAGCACAGGGGAGATGGAGGTTCGGGGTGGGGACGTATGTACATCTCACCTCTGCCATACGCACCCAGCCAGGGACTGACTCATGCAGTTTCACTCCCCTGAGTCCTTTGTCTACAGCTGGGATACAGGACTGCAAACCACAGCGTATCTACGCTTGACAAGCTATATCTGATTGCTCATAGGAATAAAAGGCGGTTGGAGCTATTTCATTCATAGCTGGCCAATTGAACTCTGGACAGGAAAGCTGCACCCTTCTCAGTCTCCATTCAAATGGGGTTACTCTGGGTTTTCACGTTTCATTCCCACTGAAGATCTCTCCCATGCTTTACCGTAGCCGCAGCTCATGCATGAGCAACCGATGCAAGCGTGCAAATTCACAGCTGTGCAGTCAATCCCCTTGCAGCAGGAGGAGAGCATTGCCCCCTCCTGCCAGCCCCAGCCCCTCCTTGCTGCTGGGACCCACTCGCTGGGTCTGCTGGAAGCCAGCCCAGCAGAGCAGCAAAGGGAAGGCATTGGCCTCTGCCTGGGAGGTGCCGCCACGGTGACTTACTTGGCACCATCTCTGCTGCCACACCTGGCAGGCTTTCCAGGAGGGACAATAATTCCCAGTAGAGGTATTGATGAAGCGATCCAGCCTCGCTGCTGGGACCTTGCAGCTGTTGCCACCTTACCTATCACGGCAGCGACAGCAATGGCAGCACAGCTGCAGCAAAGCCATGTGCGCAGACTGAGGGTGGGGGAAAGGAGACCACACCAGAGCCTTCTGCCCTGCTGCACCATCTCCCCAGGAGCCGTGTTGCAGAGCAGGCACAGCTCCAAGGGCTGCTCTGCTCTCCTGAGACACACGATTGCCCGCAGACCAGACACTGCACGTGACAGGCACTGCAGGGCAGGGGGCAAAGAGGCACCCCCATCCAGCCTGGCCAGCCTGGCCTGCAGCAGCCCTCCCCAGCATGCCAGCCAGAGAGCACAAGCAGTTCTGTGCCACCCCACTCCATTCAGCCCTGCATAATTTTCCCTCATTGCTGGGCATGCATTCCCACACTGCTGCAGAGCAGATCTGCCCTGGAAGGGAAAGCGTGGTGATTTCTCTTATAAACCAGATCTCTATAGCATCAGGTAAGAAACCACCGTTTCAGAAACCCTGAAAAAGATTTCAGTTAAGATCTACAAGAAAAACATCTCATTTTGGGGCCAGAAAAAAGTTGTATTTCATACTGAACAAACTATTTTCCTACTTCTAGCTTTTCCTTTCTTCTTTTTTTTTTCTTTTGTATTACCAAAAAGGAAGTGGAGAACAAAAAACGAAAAAGGACCAGAGATGCACAAAAGTCCCCAGTGACCAGCCATAACATATCCCAGTTAAACTCAGAGGTAGCTCATGCTGGTGGCAGAGTCCCAGTTAAACCACTGCAGCTCACGTACCCTAGAAGCCCACAAAGCACGTACCAGTGTGTCCCTCCACCACACAATGTAACAGGACCAACCAATCTCTCTTTCACAGATGGTGCTATAAATATTTAGGCCCAAGCTAACAAAACAAAATAAAAGAGGACTAAATGCTTCCAGAGTGCTGGCAGGGGGGACCAGGCAGTCCAGGCCCACTTCCAGTGAGCCGTGAAGGAGTAATGTAACTCTGCTGGGAGCCATTTGCCAGGAACAATTAATCAGAATTCCTGTGCTGCTGAATAGCAAATTTCCAGAGCTAACAGCCTGCTTATCATGAAGCCCTTTAGTTGAAGTACCACTAACCCCACCCTTCCTTGAAAGTCCTAGTTCCTTTGGTAGGGTGGACTCCTGTGTGCTGTCCTAATCACCAACATATTCATCACTTCTCCAGGAGTTTTGTAAGAGGACATGTAGCCACATAAGGCAGTTTTAGTGAATATGAGCTGGACCCGGGAGCATTCGGACATGAAATCAGTAGCTTTGACATAACAGAATCAAACTATTGAAGGCATTTAGGGTGTGGATGTAACATGAACCATATTGAGGAAATAAAACCTGACAGGCTACCAAAGTACAAAGTAAGAATATTGTTTTGGGATCTCATAGGTCCTCTGATTCTGATAAGAAATTGTCCAAATAAAACAAAAGGAATTATGACAATAAAATCAGTGTTTACCGATTGAAAGTTAAGAGCTATTGTCTTCAGTTTCATGTGCAAGTACCCTTATTCCAACTGTGAAAAAAATAGAAAAAGAAAAAAATGCATTCAGCCTAACGGGGTAAACACACTTCTAACTGAATAATCTTATTCCTTTTCATTATACAACACCTTTGACTGGTGAAACTCCTCTGTGACAGTTTGACAGTCCTTTCAGATGTTATTGAGCACTTGAGACTTTGTGGGGAATGAGAAAATGTTGTTTGGTCCAGAGATGCCGCTGTTGGAACGTGCCCCTGTTTCCTGCAAAACAAGCATGTATAAATGAGGAGAGGAAGGAATTCAGCCAGAAATAGACACTTTTGACCCTGGCACTCTATTCAGCTTGCAATACTACTGCTGAGGAAGTAAAAACAGCTTAGCTACAAACTCCTTCCCACATACCAGCAACTAAGCTTTATAAAGGCACAATTTTAGTGCCTTGTAGCAGTTCTCTGAAGAGTCACTTTAGCCAGGGAAACCAATATGGGGTCAAAAAGAGAGCATGGGATGGGATAGACTGGAAAATAAAAGCAGGATGATGAGGAGCAATACGGGATGAGGAAGATGGCAATTCCAGGTTTATATTCCATAGGTGTTAGCTGTAGCCAATGGGACTCTTTGCTGGAAGGTGCCTTTTAGCTCGAGTGAAGACAACCTGGGTGTGTTGTGGGGTTCTGAAGACCCAGAAGACACTGGTTTGGCAGCCCTGAACGCCTCAGTGACTCCCGAGATGAACCGTAGTTTATGGCCACGTGCAGCCTATGGAGGTGCCCCAGCGAGAGTACATCAGTGGTATAAACCCTATAGACATCTAGGTTTTTTGAAGGGGGTTCTGTTGGTTTTTCTTTGGGGGGGGGGGGGGGGGGGGGGGGGGGGAGGGGAGTGTGGGTTTGGCTTAGTTTCATTATGGTTGGGGTTTTTAAAGTTTTCTCTTATGCCGGGTGCTTGGAAAACACCTTGACATTGTAATTTCAAATTCAGCAGACCGCTTCAAGCCTGTGTTGCCTCCATTTTTCATGTATTTTTGTCAATGACTGTATGTGAACAGGCTGAGCTGGATTTCATTACTTTTTCCAATGTTGACTCAGACTGCTGGTACCAAGCCAGGTGCCAAACATCCTAGAAGGCAGGAAACTGGCTTCTGAATCTTTCTGATGAACTCCATAAAAGATAGCAACTCTTTAGGGCAAGGCTGCCCTCCGCAGGACTTCTTGCTGAGTGAGGAGATGACAAATGAATGGCACAGGCCACCTTTCCTTTCAGCTACACAGAATTTGGGGATATTTTGGTTAATATGGAGTACATAAACTTTGATTCTGAGGAGAGTTAAATGCCAGTCAAAGGAAAGAACTACAACCGGCATGACTTGGGCAGAAGGCCCCTTAGCCAGGCAGACCATGGCTGGGTATCCCATGTCAAGTTTATAGAGGAGAATTTTCATTTCCCATGGGGGAGAAGGGAGAGAAGAAGATGGAGGCCAGGGAGGTGGGATTTCCTCTCTCCCAAGCTGAGGGAAGTTCACTTGGGCTCAAACCATGGGAGGGGGTAGCCAAACAGAGAGTTACTGGGAAGGGCATCACTACTGAGCACAAGTGCTGTAATGCCTTCAGCTGGATAGAGACAAAAGATAAATAAATCACGTTTCAGATGCCAGGAATGCTGTAAAAAGAAAGGTAAGCAGGAAACAATGGAAGGCTACTGGGCAGCTGCCTTATTAGCACTTCACAATTGTGAGAGGAGAGCTTGAGGCTGGGCCCTTCAGCAGCATACCTGAGGGGAATGCACTTATTGTGCTTAAAGAATATTATTCATGGAGGTCACCTAGACAGATGACCTGGGGAGAAATGAAGTGATAAAATGAAAACCTCGTGTTCCGTTAGGAAATTTGCCTCTGCAGTTGTTTTTTCTGTGCCTCAGACTGAACTACACTTCAGTATTTATGCCAAGTAGTTTTTCCTATATCATATATCTTTGGGTTTAGCCAGGCAAAGGGGAAGTAATAAATTTGAGCATATAGAACAAGGGAATAAAATGCAGAAGTTTTATATTGCCGTCCCATCAGTATGAGAAAACATATGAGATCTTGGCTCAAGCAACAATCGAGCAGCATTAATCTCTCTCAAGTGCTTTCTTGAGAAACAGTGTCTCTTATCTTAGCCCCAAAGTTACCTTTGTTCCTTGCAAATTTCTGCCTTAATCCCAGCAGAGGGATGGCTACGCTTTCAGTAGGGAAAAATTATTTGCAGAGATAACAAACCTCTTGTAACTGAAATGACAGATGGAACTGCTAAACTCACAGGGAGGAAATTCACAGAACCCAGTATTTCCCATTTTAATCATTTTCATGCATCCCTCACTCAGGCAATTCATCCCACATCAGCACCGACAGTGGGGTCACAACAAGTTCAAGGCATGCTCGCACCAATACCTGAACAAGGGGGTTTGTGCTGTAAAATCTGTTTCCTATCTGGATTACAGGAAGAAGCAGGATCTGTACCAACTGTTTCTAAAACTGATGGGAGATTAAGACAACTGTTTTTATATACAGCCCAACAACAGATTTATTGCTTTGAAATATGTAATCGAAAAGTCTTTTCCTCTGCCTCTTCTGATCAAAACACCTGGGCTATAATGTCCTGCAAGGAAGTCTGTGTGTTGGAACTGCAGCCAAAATTTTAACCAGACAGGCACAAGCAGGTGTTGAGTGGAAGTCACGGACGTGATTTGCATCAGGTGAGCATTACTATGGCTGTGCCAGGGCAAACTTAATGGAAGCTGGTGTCTCGCCCTGGCAATATCAAAGAAGAGAGAGACTGCTGCTGGCCCGGAGTCCCGGCACGCTTCAGCTTCTCATGGCCAGCACAAGTATTTTGAAAGCTCAAAAAGAGCAGGATGAGGCCTTTTACAATTCTGTATGCACATACAACCTATCTTGAAAACCTCTCCATAAAAAATGAGCAAGCCCTCCTCATCCAGGGGCAACCTGATGGCTCTTTCTGTTTACCTCAATAGGAGACTTCTCCCAAAGTTGGTCTCCATTTGTTGCAAGGAACTGACTTGCAGGTCATGGCTTTTAGTATTGATTCTGCCATCCTGTTAAAATCACATTCCTACACAGGCTTTCCAAAGAGATCTATCATTTTAATACTGAAAAGCTACAGTTCCAATCTTCACACTCCTAAGGTCTGTATGAAAAAAAGCCTGCAGTAAAATGACTGTGATTTGCATGGGGCACTGCACACACTTGAAAGCCAACTTTATCTTCAATATTTAAAATGTATATATATTCAATTCGCCATTTTTGCTGTACTTGAGAAACAGTAATGGGACCCCCCTCGGGGCTAATTTAATATAGTTTTGTGAACAAAGCATCTGCTTCACGTCTCCAAGCAAATAAGTTTAAAGTCTTTTACAGAGTAGATTGCATTAACCTTTCTAATTATTTTTCTCCTGAGAAAGCACTTCCAGATTTCTCCTGTCAAAACATATTTCACTCCTGAAGCATATTTACCACCAATAATTAAAACCAAAATGGAGCAAACACACACAAAGTCTTGTAAAATAGGCAGCCCAACAGCAGAACCGTGAATGCTGGAGAGCCTCACGGCTCCGTACAGCCTTGGAGCTGCCTGTAACAGCTGATAACAAATTCCATCCAGCACGATATGTGTGCTAGCTACAGATTAACCAAAATAACCAAACCCCTTGAATTTGAGGTCTGAGACCAGGAATGCGTTTAGTCCTCTCATTTAAAAAGTCCTGTGTTTGTGCGAAAAACAGATGCCCGATTGCTCCAGTGGGGCACTGTCTGTGCATTCCAGCGTGGCCGAGGATCAGTATTTATCACCAAAACAACCCCAGGATCAGCCATGGCATCTTTAAATGACTGAAAACAGAGTGTGTGTCCTCCCTTTCTCCCACTACCCCAGATTGTATACAACTGTTTTATGTTACTCCACAGAGCAGCTAAGACACTGGTGTCTTCCTATGATAAATACCAGCACATACACTGGGAACTCGGCGCGTCTACAGCAGCGAAATGAACAATGAACAACAGTGCAGTGAGTGACCCAGCGGCTGCTCCCTTTGAAGGGATATGGAAATCAGAGAAGGCAAACTAGCAAGGATCACCTTTCCTCTGCCTCCATAAATGCCATTCACATACCACTTGAATTTTTAGCTCAAACCTACAAAGGAAAAAATTCTTTCATAATGGCCACATTGAACTGAGAAACAATGGAAAATTGCTGATTTGATTCTATTATAAAACACACAGAATTATTTTGTACTAGGCACAATAGTACTAAATTCTGTTTCAGCTCGGTATAATTATAACCGGCCATTCATACGCTGAAATTACATCAAAGAGCAGTTTATTTTGAGTAATAGTACATAATTCACCCTAATGTATGTAATTAGAAATGAAATGCAACATGGGCCCAGGCTTTCTATCAAGGGAGAGTGGGAAGTGCAGACTTTTGAATTCATACTTTGTAGGAACTGCTTAATAACACAACTGGTAAAGATTAATAATCCATCACAGTGCAACAGATCAGGTAATATTAAACAACCAAACAAAAATTAAGCTGCTCAGCACAAAGGAAACCAATTATAAACACAGTGGAAATTATATGTGCCAAAGCTAAATTAATTTCTGGTATAACTCCACTATTAAGGGAGGGGAAAAAAGGAAAAAACATTAAAAATGCACTTGGGGCTCAGTTTCTGCAGCATGTGGTATTCCCAAAGACAGGCTGCAGCTCTGCTTTGGTCAGAGATGGCTGCCCAGCCTTCCAGGACTGCAGCCCTGGAGCAGCACCCCTCAGCCACATCTGGGATGGCAGGAGCAACAGGACAGATGGACAGCAAGGGCAGGCTGGAGCCCACCACCCACCCCCTCAGCCCTCAGCAGGACCATGGAGGACACCACAGTGGGAAGGGTTAGGGTGACCACATCCTAGTACCGTGGAGCAGCTGCCCAGCTGCAGGAGCCTCCGGCCAGCCCTGAGGGGTCTCAGCTGAACCAGCAACTGCTTTGGGCTACAACCACCCCTGAGTGCCCGAGAGCAGCTCTGGGGGCTCTCCAGGGGTCCTGGGCCTGTACTGCTGCTGCTCTTTGCATATTATACCTAGCCAAGTGAAACGATGTCTTCATTTCCCTGTCAAACCCCTCCACACCATAAGCCTTTTTCCATCCCAAAGTACTACTGACTGGCAAGTCAGCATTTTTTCCCACCAGCATTTGACACTGTTTTTTTAAGTTTTTAAGATTCTTTAAGTAAGCACTTAGAGATACAAGAACCATGCTACTGTGTACCAGGCAGCAAATAAAAATAATAAACAATCTGAAGGAAAGCTGCTGACACGGAAACCTCTCTGTAGACTGGAAAGAATGAGTGGAATACAAATGAGCAAAAAGCAAAAAAGGGTTTCAAGTGTTAAAGTGCAGTCTTACAAAAAAAAAAAAATGCTGCCTGCAATAAACGAAGTAGAAATGTCACTACGATAAAACATCTGTATCATGCAGCACATGGGGAACAGGCACAATTCATAGCTAACGACTGCCTACCTTTCTAAGTACATACTTTATCCCAGCAGCTGCTGCATAGTATCTTGAGCTGGTGTGCCACCAAAGCTTTTGTAACTGCTTTATAGTCTAATAATTCTGATTGCATTTAATGGATTTACCACTTACTTCTGAATGGCTGCATTTAAAGCCTTTTTATCCTGATCATTTATCAATGTATTCTGTGGTTCTGCTTTGCTATCTGTCATTCAAATTAACGCTGAAATTTGTCTTCAAGAAGAAGGCAAGGTGATGTTTATTTACCCCGAGAAACAAACGTTATCTTACCTAGACAGCCAGTCAAGGGGCTACAGTGAACAGAAAGGTTTCCCTTTGGTTTTCAATATTGCTTTTGACAGAGGACAGTGGCCACACAAAAGATATACAATGGTGACAAAAGGCTGAAGAGATCCTGGTTGGTCAAATACCACCTTTCTCAAATTTCTCATGTAAAGAAAGTTTCTCAGAAGTATCTTTTCCACAGATGTTTTTCCCCACCTGACTTGACTCTTCTGCGCTCTTCCCACTTCCCAGCTCTGACCTTGTTTATTCCCAGGACTTGTCATCAGTTTAAGCTGAAACAGTACCTTATGGAGGACACATGGCTCTCAACATAGCCATTTTTTGTAGTTGGGAAGAGAGGGCTTTTCTGAGGCTGTTGTGACCGGACATATGGAAAGCACCAAAAAAACAAAGGCAATCAGTCACAGTAAGCGAAAAGGTGGACTTGCAACATTTGCCAGTCCCTAGTAAATATCTCAACATATTTTGGAGGTAACTAGCAGTTGTGCTGGATTATTAAGCTTTCTGTAGCACTTAAAGGACCATCACAGCAGCTGCCAAAGCTGCCTGTGCTGAGTGCAGGCACCACGGATCTGGGGTGTTTAGTTTGTTGTTTTTTTAAAAAAAAAAATTAGCTTCTGAAGTAAGCTGTGCTCTTCCTCTTTACTCAAATGTGTTTGACCAAAGAAATGTCAGCAGTCCCTAATCCAGTTCTTTGGAAGACAGACAGCAAAGAGCTAGCTGCATTGGGGTTACCCAGCTAGGACAGTCTCCAACAGCAGGGTTAATCTCCCCATGCTTTGCTCTTTCTTCCTCACATGAGCTACAATATATTTTAAAAGGGCTACAGGGTTGTATTTATGTATATGTGTCTGTATGTGTGTACATTTATTTTTATATATATATTTTAAAAAAACCCTTTTCATGTATATGTGTACAGATATAATCTAAAAGGTTATATAGTAATCGTGGTTACAGTTAATATATGTTAAAAATGATCCACTGGTTGTGTGTAACCACAATATCAAAGCTACACATGGAAGCTTTTACCTACCACTGTTAATGAAATTGCTATTTATAGAAAACATATTTGTTAGTGTGCTTATGATAAAGATTGAATAATAAATTCCTCAGAGTTATTTGAGGTTCACACACACACAAAATTAAAGTGCTTACACAGCTGTACCTGGACTTCTTCCCTTTTATTTGGTAGTCAGGAGTTATCCTGGGCTCTGAAACAGCTTGTCTTGTTTAACATTGAAGTTAGGCAATGTGAACGGCTAACAATACCCTATAGCAGGCCATAATGCTAAGAAACACATCATACTGAAGAACTCTCCTTACTTGTAAAGATAATCAAGAAATTGCAGACAGGGATATACAGGGCCATCATTCGAATGGTTTTCGTGTCACTGGAGTCCCACAGAAATAAGGAGGATTGTCCGTTGCCAGATCTGTTTCAACAGGTTAAGGAAATCTTTACATCTCCATTACCCAAACCATGACTGAGCAGTTCCGATTTCCACGGCCGTCTCGCAGCCTGCAGCTGCTGCGCAGTGCTGGAGTGGTGAAGGGAAGGCAAATAACGGGCCAAAACCCACTACTTTAAGCTCTGGGGACGTGCGAGACCATGGCCGCACTTTTGGCTGAAAATGAGAGTGAGCATTAGGCTGATCGAATACTCTGTAGCAGCCATCGCCTCCAGGAGTTCACTGCTCCCATTGATGGGAGGCATTACGGCTTGGGTTGGATCACCATGGAGAAGCTGGTATTTCTGGCTGCCCTTCAATCCCTGCTGGCTTGGCCTGGCCAACATCGTAACTTCACAGCTAAAACCAGGCTTTGGGGCCGACAGACGCTTCACCCAGACACTCACTGCAGCTCACAGCCAGCAAAACCCACTGCTTATTAAAAATATCATGGTCCTGGGCTATCAGTTTTTACCAGTGTCACACAGAAGCGCTGATGTGTCCTTGTGCTGTTAATAAGCTCAGCTGCGATGATGATCCCATGATTAGCTTTAGGCAGGCGAGAAGTGGCTGCATCTTAAGGGCAAGAAGTGATATTTAGGAACAGGCTTGCACCAAGAGCTGCAGATGAAGGTAGCCACTTTTCAGGCAACTCAGAAAATAAAATGCACCCTTCTGAGACACATGGCATCCCTAGACGGCCCGTGATTCCCTGGTGGACCTGCCTTCCTATGCTGGCCCCACAATGCCATGTTCAGGCTGCCCAGCACTTTGGGGAGCCACATGTGAGGCTGCCCCAGGGGAGGGGATGAGCAGGGGGCTGAGGGCAACCCCCACCCAACAGATGTCATCAAGGGGCTCAGCCCCACAGGGTACATTGAGGATGTGAACCAGGAGCAAGGGGTCCCATAGGGAGCAAAAGGAGTTGAGGCTGGAGACAGGGCTGGGCAGGGGCACCCCTGTAACGTAGGCAGGACAGGTGCCCAGGGCGGAGCTGAAACGGGGTCCTGGACCTCAGTTAGGCTGGGGAGGTTTCAGGGGAGGCTAGACAGGGTGTGAGGGCTGGTAGCGCCCTCAGGGGCCAGAGAGGCTCCTAAAAGTAGGGGGCACACACAGAATTACCTGTTGTGAGCCCTTAGCTCCTGAGTGTTACCTACCTACATGGATCTCAATTTTATTTCTGCAAATTCACTGCTCACTTGCTGCCATCCCTGGACATACCAAAGTCCTCTGGCTGCACGATAGCCTTTTACCAGTAAAACTTCCCCAACAGGTGAAAATCTTCCCAGAGAGATCTAGAAACATCAAAAACCATGACAACACTAAGAGTCACGGTGCCTAACTCAGGAAAGAAAGGCTAGGCACCTCTCCACCTGTGATACCAGGAGGCTCCCAGACCTCACGTTAGATAAGCAGAGCACAACACACTGTCCATGCAGTCCCTGGGCTCATCCACAAGCCCAGTGTCACCAAATGCTCCAAATATCTGTTTGATCCCTCATCTGAGCAACCTGAGCCTCACATCCACATCCTAGGTAAGAACCGTAGTTAGTGTAGTTAGGTAAAAGGGAGGCAACTGGTGACTGACATTTGTGTTTAGAAAGACTGGGTGCAGGGGCTGATCTTCAAGAGGAAGCAGACCTACCTATTCCATCCTGGTGATAGATACACCTTCCTCCCACATGGTAACTAAATCCCTCAAGAGTGGGTTTTAAAATGTCCCCGGTTCATAGCTTTTGCCATTTTTTTACTGGTAGAGATTTATTCACTACTGCAAGCCTGTTCATTACTTAGGACTTCATTTTACTGGGAGGACAGGCAAAACATTTCCACTGGTATCAGTTTTCCCATGCTTGAGCTTTCTGACATAAACATGCAGATGCACAACAGGAATTTAAAGCATTTCTTAAGCCTCAGCTGATAAGAGCAGTTAGACATTGCATCTGCACCAAAAAAACCCTCCTGCATTGCGCAAATCCTTCATTTACTTCTTGGACTATTACTGCAAAAACACTGACATATCTCCCCAAATAGAAGTGAAACTGCAAAGATACACTTATATTCATTAGCTTAAATGTATTTCCTGTCATGTTGCAATTTAGACTATGGCTGTCCATAATTTCCCATTGTTTCTTCATATTCTGTAATGGACTGTAGCAAATACTCCTTCACTTTGTATTTAGACTGGGAATGCATTTGGGCACGGATGTCCTTTATTTTCCCGTTTTGTAACTGGGCCTTGTAACAAAGCATCTCCGGTAACAGAAGGAACAAGCAATTTTCCTCTTAGTGGACCCTGCTTTTGAAACAAAGATATTTTTTTTTCTTACAAGCCTAGCAGAAACATGAATTTTAAGGTTTCTCCTCCTCCTAAATTCCATTCAGCCCTCATTCTGATATCTTCGTGATGCCTGACAACCAAGATTAAAGACAATAGTATCTTGATACACTGCAAATCTCCAAAGGCGATTAGATTAGAGCATCCTGAAATGTCTTTGGCTGCTGATATCACCTCCTCCTCATCAGCCAATCACTAACCACCTACTTTTCCACATTGTTTATAGGTATTTCAAGCAGCACTGAGCTTAATGTAGATCCATAAGAAATTCCAGTTGGTTATTCCCCTCCATTGTGAAAAATGAACATTTTTCTCTATCTTTTATCAGTATTTGCAGCTTGCCTTATCATGTATGTGGAGAAGTCTGTGACACGTTGAGGTAATTCCCACAGACCTGAAAGATTTCAGCTAGAGCCCCACTCTATAGTTGTCCCTTATCACGTAGCAATAGACAGGGTATGAATAGCCTGAACAGAGTGCATTGACTAGCAATTCCTGGGAAGAAAGAATGAGCGCCTCCCATCCCGGAGTGGAGCAGGAATGTAAATTACTAGCTTTCAGACCACAAAAACATCAAATTAATCTCTGAACATCAATGACAGCTACTTATATACGTGATGCAGTATAGGGAAAATCACCACCAACCTGGAATGAAAGCTGACACTGTTTTCTACATCAGGGAACATTATATCTCATCACTTGCTTAAGTGGTCACCAGGTTCCCGCTCTTTGGTTTAAATATATGCTGAATGACTTAAATCAGAAATGGAAATGTGCAATACAACAAATGTTTGGTACCCATGTCAAGATACAAGAAAAAGAAACGACATAGTAAGAGAAGTGAATGATGAATGATGTACTAATCTATAGGATGATGTACTTATGTTCACCTAAAAGTTGGGAAACATCCAAGGACCCTTATTGCTAACATGACGGATGTACTAATTGCTAAGCCCTTGGATTTGTCATCTTTAAAAAGGTCATCTGGTCCTAAGTTCCTGTTGTTTATACAACTTTTCAAAGACAAGGACTTAAATCATGGTCACTAGTTTAGTGAGATATGTAAATGAATTCCTGGAATTGTAATGAATATGTAAACAATTTCCTGGAAAATTAATGAATAGGTATGAGTTGCCTGTATAAAGAGGGGACTGAAAAATCCCCTCAGTGTGCATGACTTTGGTGGAGCGATCCCTCATGCACCCAGCACTGCCAAATAGAGATAACCTCAGCTCACTCGAATATCGGTGACTGATTCTTTAAATCAGAAGACACAGCATTATTGTGCTACATACAAATGCCAAGTGCTGCAAAATGTCCCAGGTGTCTCACAGAAATATGGAGACACAGTTAAAGCCTACCCAGTTTGAAAACTCTAGTTTGCTTAGAGTTTGAAAACCACATTTTGAGATGTAAAAGCGAGGAAGGGAAAAGGGAATTGGAAGGAGTAAGCAATATTTTATTATCTATACTGTATCTTAAAGAAGATATTCTCACCCCATTTCACTGAATGTTTTAATGTGTCAATTCAAAGCAGCACAACATCTTCTGATATCAGATAAACACAAGTGAATTTCAGCAGGATTTATGTGGATGTTGGTATTTAAGGTCAATTAAAACATATCTACTGACTTCATTAAAAGCTGATTCAACAAATGCAGAACAGATAGAAGACTGGAGGAACACAGGTAGAATGAAATGTGCTGCTCTGAACAGAGCCTGGAAAGCACTTCACTCCCACTGCCCAGTCTCCATCCCAAGCCCCACTGAAACACAGTCAAGGAAGATTTTAGAGATTCCAGGAAGATTTTCTGGGTTGTTCCTGGCAAGATAAGCAGAAATATTTCAGTAAAGCTTTCTGTGGCTGCCCCTGAATGCTTAGATCCAATCCTCTTCTCTGCCTTTTTCATATCCTACCCATGCTAATGAGCACCAAAATTTAGGGAAGAAAAAAGTGGCTGCTCCAGGAAGCAGTACCCTAAACATGCTCATTCACAGAGAAGAATTTACAATACAGAACACTGGGAATTTCCAAGAATGGCTTTTATTTTTCTGAAAGAAGACTATATGGTGTGTATCTCTCTCCTTAGCACTGTACTTTCAGGCTAGCGGTCATACGCTGCTCCTCTCTGCCCCTCTTAATTCTCCCTTCCCAGACACGCATGCTGTTCTGGACGGTCACAGTTGTCAGGGTAACATCCAAAACCCATGGATTAATAGAATTGTGAAATTATCTTCGCCGTTTGACGCTACAGAACAATTTAGGCGGACAGAAATGCTGAATCTCCCCAATTACAACCAACACTGAGTTGTTAGCCTTCTGCTTGTACAGCCAATTACATGTGATGTCTGAGAAATGGCTTGCATCAGGGTTTGTATCTAACACCTCACCCACAAGCTGGTGAATTTAACGGGAGAAAGCTGTAAGGAAAAAGCATCAGCCACCTAGCTCCTCAAACATCATGTCCCAAAGCTCACTTTCATTTCTTCAAACAGCAGCCAGCTTTTTAAACCTTTTTTTTATGTAAGCTGCCAGGAGCACAGCCTGAGGTTTGTGTGGCTGCAGGCTGCGGAGTGTATAAACAAGAAAGCTGATACGTGCATGCAAGCAGTCTCCAGAAACAGAGGAGGCTTGAAGGATCACGCACATTTTCTCAGAAAAAATCTGCTGTTATCAGCTTTGAAGACAAAGTTTGCTTATCAACTGTCTAAGCAGGCAGATTGATGTTAACAGATAGGGTTAGAGATACACCACAGCCCAGGTGCCTTTCAAAAGTATGTGCCGCTGCCAAACACGGGTCCCTGTTTGTGTTAACCACTAAATCCCATGGTCAGTATTGTGCAGAGGGTAGATCAGCCAGCTGCTTCTTCAAGCCTTAGAAACTGTGGATCTTGAATTCTGAGAGGACAAGGGCACATGTGTACCAATGCCCTGGCCCAGCAAGACGTTTGAAAAAACATGGGCAGTCGGTAGGCTTGCAGAAGTAGCTGTATGTTATTTGAAATACACAGCAGTCTCAGCACATGTGCCCACAGAGATCCGACAGCCTGAACACCTACCTAGCTCACAGGCAGCATTTCATCACAAATCCTGCTGATGATTGAAGTGCACATCTCAAAAGTTATTTACTCTTTCAAGGCTTCCTACTGTGTTCCTCTCCTTTACATTGGTATTTATTCACTAAACCACAAACTTGGGTGGATTTGAAAGATCTGTTTGCTAACACACTGACTTTACAATGTGTTGTCTGATTGAAAATAAGATTTTCCAAAACATGCTCAGAGAAAAACTGGTACCATGTCAAGAGAAGACAGCAGCAGGCTGTTATCACTTCTGTGCAAAATAACAAAATGCGCATCTATAAAAACTTCCCCATGTCCAAGTAAATACTGTGGTGAATGTAGTGACATGAGACACCTGTGAAGTCTACAATCCATTTTTTAAGCTAGAATTTTTTTAGTCTATCTTCTTTGAATGAGAAAGACAAACAACCCCCCTCACATTCTGAATAGCTGTAGCTTTGACTTCTATTGGAAGAAATAACATCAAGATAGAAATTATAAGTAGTCTTAAACCAGTTCCTTCATTACAGTGGGTGGAAAACTAGTCCTTGAAAGTAAGTGTAGAAAACAGAGTTATTACTACTTTCCCTATGCCTGTGGATGTCACAAATACTTTCTATTACAAGAAAGGATGAAAAAGGCTGGAAATGAACTGTTTCCATTTGACGCCACTTTTGATTCACTGTTGCATGCTCTTATAATGCAGGAAAACAAGCATCAACCATGCTGAAAAGTGAATCAGAAATCTGGATGATAGAAGCAGACTTTACTGGAGTGAAGCAATCATCTCTCTGGGAAATTGACACATACAAGGTGCCCAGGTTCCTTTGGACCTCAGGAAGGTCAGGAGTTAAAAGCCAGGAGAGGAGTCATAGTGGGACAGCTGTGTCTTGCCAGTGCATCCTCTTTCCTAAGATATTTTCCTTTTAACAGCAGCTGAGGTCCTAGCATAACATCTTTCACTGACTATTGAGCCATTTAAATACAGATATCAATTATTAGTGATAGAAAAGGCATGAATTATTGATCCAGAAAAATCAGCTTAGTCTTCCCTGGCTTTTGCATGAAGTTAATTACGCAAATGTAGAGCACATACTACACACTGGGAGACAGAATCAAACTGCAAATATATTTACTCAGCTAATACCCCAAAGACTAACCTGTGTGAATGCTAGGAAAAATGCTAGGAAAAACACCAGCAAAATTTTGCATACCAAGCTCTTGTATTGCCACCTCGTGGCTAATGCGCATATAACTTCACTTTGTTGGGACAGAAGATGGAGAATTCCTTGTGCTGCAGAACAAGCTAATAAATGCTGGCATAAATCAAAGCAGAATTTTAGACTTAGTTACATTTAATAGGGATACTTTGCAATGGCATGAGACTCTTCTCTGCAAAAAAGAATATGAATTAAATACTAGGTGAAAGCTTAAGCATAAAGTGAAAACTTAAGTAACTACCCCCGTTGTGATGTGTCCTCACTCAGCCTGGCACTTTTACTGGTGGGACACAAAAGGCAATGTTGCCACTAATAAGTAACTTTAAAATTAATCCAATTAAGCAATCCTTCTGGGAAATTCTTGCAATAGTTTCCAAGGCCTCTGAGTGATTTGAAAGCCAATTGATAGAGAGACAACTGTGATTTACAGGAACTGTTACCTTCTTTTGAGAATTAGATCCTACAGTACTGTAGTGGCTGAATTTGATTATGTCCACATCTACTTAAGAATAAGGAAATTCAATGGGATCCAGGGACACAGTGAAGAACGAGGAGGAAAATATAGCTGGAGGGGTGCCTGCCACTGGAAGTGACACCAATCACTTACCAGCGAACTGTGGGGGTGCCCACCAGTGTCCACAGAGACCCTTCACGCCAGCATTTTATGTTTCCTTTAATTTCACATAGCAGTTCCCTGACCTCTCCAAGT
Organism: Falco rusticolus; assembly: GCF_015220075.1. NCBI lineage: Eukaryota > Metazoa > Chordata > Aves > Falconiformes > Falconidae > Falco > Falco rusticolus. The sequence continues at coordinate 65,990,767 of NC_051191.1, forward strand.
AACTTCCTTCAAACCACCAATGCTTACCTACCTGCACTGGCAAACAGAGGGAGTTTCAGCTTTCACGTATGTTTTTATAGTCTGAAAGCAGAATGGTTTCTTCCCTTAGTGTCAGCACCATCCAGAATCCAAAATCAGAGAGTCAGGATAAAGGACTCAACCTTGAACAACTCAATTGGACAAAATAAAATTCTTATTTTCATTACTAGCTCTTGTTAGTTCTTGCTCTAATCTATGTTATTTGTCCAAGTACATTGTCATGAAAATAATTATCCTTTCGTGGCTATGCTATTTATCACAAGGAAGGCTAAACCTTTACTATCAGTTCTGTATTTTTTTGTTCAAATGCTTGCAAAATGCCTGTAAAAATCATTTCCATACAAGGCTAAGATAAATTGCTTTATGATTTATAGGAAGACAATCACACACAAAGCTTGATAATTTATAATAAAAAGGCTAAGCACCTTAATCATCTCTATCTAATTGTATCCACATTTCTTCTGCTTAGGCTTAGCCAGTCTTCTAATAGGATTAAGTCCTGAATACTTCCTACTTTCCACAGTTACATTATTGGTATCCCGTAATACATCCAAGACAGATCACCCTAGGCTTTATCTTACTCTTTTAAGTGAGTGGTGCTTGAAACAAATAATTTGACAGTTACAGTATGGTAGGGAGGTGAAAAAGTCACGAAAATTTTCTCAGCAATGCCACAAGCAAATACTTTGTTAGCAAGTGATACCGACCTGTAAGCTTCGGGGGCAAAAAGATACTATGTGCATATACACATTGTGTGATTATTTAAATTTCAGTGTCATTAACATAGCATGACACTTTTTAAAAATTATACATCATATCCGTACACATAAAAATATACATAATTCAGTGAGTAGAAAGGCCAGTGTCTGACATGTACAAACATATTCTCTGACAGGTAAGTTCTGGTATTATGCAGTTAGAGGCAGTCTAACAATGTTGGCTGGAAGAAAATGAGTCCTTTCAGCAGTCTAGCATTCTTCGCAAACTTCTACACAAGTTCTTGCTCCATCTCTGCCAGGAGGGATAGGCATGCACTTAAAACATCAGACTGGGAAGTGATTTATAATGGGGATTACATTTCTGATGGTTTCATGGGTTTCTGCATGACCCAGGAAAAGTTACTGCAGTTAAAACGGCAAGTGCACAACTTAACAAAATTTTATCTTATTTGAAAATTAAGCCTGTGCAGGACTTTGTGGAGAATGGAGAGATTTTGAACTTACAATACTATCATTTTTATGTGTAGCATTTAGCTCTGTAAAGCTCCTTTTACAGGATGCCTGTAGCATGGCTTAGTCATACCTACATCACATCATGTCCTCAGAAATTACAGCCACCCTTCACGCCATTGCTGCATGCACACACATGCTATTGCGCCCACCCTGTATCATTCCTGCTTCTGCCCTCTCACTTCCTACACCACGCACAGAGTCTACACATGTTTTCATTCCAGATAAAGAGGGAAAGGATGAAATGAAGAATGGAGGTTTGTCCAAGACTTGCATGTTCCTTGTGTGAAGGAAACAAATACACACCTAGTCATAGCAACATCCACTCCAACATGAGTCCCAAGGACTATAAATGGCATGGGTGTTGCCATTTGGTTTGTGACGCTGTGATCTTACCATCTGCAAAGGGAACACAGTCAGAGGACTCACGCTGAAAACTGCAAATAAATTTATTTTAAAAGTGACGTAACTCTCAATTTAATCCCGTGCAAAACACTTTGATGATCTCACTCTAAAAAGGCTATGTAAAAGGAATAATTGCTGCAAGCTAACAAGCCACAAGTAACATCATTCTCACAATGATACTAGAAACATCAAGGGGTTTGGGGTTGTCCTAGAAAATCCCAGTATTGAAACTGCAGTTGAGGGAGTCTAAAGGCAAGGACAAAAGCAGCTGTCCGCATCATAGTCTGCAAAATGATTTAGCCTGAAAAAATATGAAAGCATCTTACACATTAACTGGTCTCGTGTTTCAAGGACAGACATAAAATTTAAGTCTAAAACATGATCAACATGGCACAAAGACTACTTAAAAACAGGTATGCAAATTAAAAACAGGTATGCACCTATCAGAGGACATATAAAGAGGTCCATATAAAGAAACAAAGTTAAACAATATATTACACCAGAGACAAAGGGGAAAAGGAAGGAGAAAGGACACACAAGCACCAAGTGCCCCTGGATGGAGAGAGACAAGGAAACAGGGAACTAGTAACTTTTCAAATTAAAAGATGACAATATAAAAAAAATATAGATATATAGAAAAAGAAGATCAAATAAAATAAATGTGAGGGAAAGTGGGAAACTACAATAAAGGAAGAGGAAAAATAGATGGGAAATCCTCATTCAAATGCTCTGATCCAAGAGAAAACAAGCTGCAGAGGGAATGAGGACCACAGAAAATAACCACTGCCTTCACAGTACAGACATCACACAGCGAGGCATGACTGCCCCTCGGAGACATCAGAAGCAAATGCTTTTCCCACCGTTAAACCACAGACAGAAGCAAAGCCCTGTGGAGCATGGCAGAAGCAGTAATAAGAAGGAAGGTGGCAGGGGGATTGGTATGAGCTGTGCTTCTACAAGGGAGCGGGCACAACCACAGCGGCTGCTCTCACAAGGCGATTATCCCAATGCCACTGCATACACTTGGGGGCCGGGGGGCGTTGGATCCTAAAGCTCCTGTTGATGTTGTGGAAATTTATGCTGGTTCACCAGCAGCAGCAGCCAGACTGCCCCTCTGAAATGGAGAAGTACAGGAGACATGAATAAGGAACAATTGGCAAAAATTAGCTCTGTAACAGAATTAACTAGTTCATTGCAAAGGGAGGGATGCAGCAACTCAGAGATTTCAAAGTAAATTGATGCAAACATTGGATCTTTTCTGCTTCCAAGCTGCTGTGAGCTCTCCTTGTTCCAACAGACCGTTCCTAACCACCTACATAATCAAAATACTCATGTCTTGGTCTCATGTTTAGCACATGTCACAACCTCACGCAGTTTAGTTTCTTCTACTCTTTTGACATGGTCATATTTCAGAGCCACTCAATCTTAGCTAAAATTAGTATGAATTATCCTTTTCATATTTGCTGTTACCTTATTTGGACATCATTACCTGAAGGATCTTCAGTTAATCTTCTGGATTGCTGATAAGAAAACAAAACAACACAATGAGTGACAAAAGTATAACATATACTATTAAAGAGTATGAAAGACTTTTAAAAGCAATTTTATGTTTTCATATTTCTATTTTTGTACTACCTGACAGGCTTTTTTTAAAATAAACTAAATCATCTAGGATGGAATAGTGTGCTAAAAAGCTTCTAAAAATCAAGGTTATTAAAAATAAATTGTGTTAGTGAGCTACATTTTGATAAAGGAAAGAAATAACTCTCCTTCACTAATTCTATCTCACATCACATCAATAAAACTGTATGGTCTCAGCTCTAAAGATCTGCATGCACATATCCACTAAGATAATTCTTTGCAAGAATGAAAACCAGTAGTAGTCCCAATGCACTCTATCAATTAAATATAACTGTGTTAACGTAGCATCAAAGTTGTTTACGGCTGGTGATATATAAACAAATTAAAATTCAGATTTCCTGCAGGAACTCTGTTTGACTGCTTGAAAGAGTATCACTTTCTTATTGGCAAAGAAAGTCCCTGAATGCAATAGCTTTCCACATTTGGACACTGAGTGCCACTTTGTGAAGAAGTTTTCATAGAAGAAGGTCTCAGAGACCATCATGCACTCTTGGTTGCTAGTGAGAATTTTGCAGCTTTAGGAAATGAATTAAGAAGTGTGCAAGCTGTGACACTGCCTGCCTCGCCCGACTTGTATGGCACCACTGTTCTTGGGCCCACATACATAAAAGGCTTCTCACCTTGCAATAGTACATACGTGATGCTTGGTGTTTTACATCCAATCCTGTTCTGATCTAGCCAGTCTCAAGAAAAGTATTTAAAATGTCTTTACTCGCCAAAAAAATGTTATTCTTAGCTTAGATTTGGTGACGAATTAGGAAACACTTGTAATCGCCTGTGAATGGTCCCATGTTTTTAATACTGTTGCAAACTGGAGTGAATTTATGAAGTTAATTCAGGAAGAGGCAGTAAGAACAAAGAGAAGAAAGAGCAAGGATTATCTGAAGTCAGTGATCCCTACCAGCACAGAAGGGTATAACCATCTGCTCCAACTAGGCTTTTACCTGTATCTACAAGTGAGAACTCTACACAGTCATTGCTTTTACTAACAGTTAAACGTGCTAGAGATGGCTACTTTTCTGGTTTCTAATATGCAGCAGCTAGATATTTCTCTCTTGTCAGTATTTGGATAGTGAATAATCTAAACTTTTCTCATTCTGTACAGTATTTTCTCTTATTGTTCTTCCCACTGTATTATCACTTCTACACATTATTCCTAAGACAGAATGACAAAGATTTTAACAATGTTATTAAGTCCTTACCACTGTCTCGAAGGTAAATGCTGCCCCTGCTAGGATATTTAGACTGTAAGACAGGCAAACATGTAGAGCCTGGATTTCTGGGGAGCCATACCCATGCCTTTAGTAGAGCATCAGCTGTTCAGAAAGAGTACATGGCTTCACAAAGAGGGAGGAACTGCCACAGCCACCACTGTCCCTACATAGGCAGACAGGAGAACAGAACCTATTTCGGAGGGCAGGAGGGCACAGTGGGCCCCAGGAAGCTCCATCTAAAGGCTATGTGCCGTCTAAGGGCAGAACCTCCCCCACTTGCTGAAGGAGACTAAGAATAGCTTGTGAGCACAGCCCTTCGTCCCTGTCCCTTCCCCTTCAGAGTGGGAGCTGCCACCTTACCACCTATACCCGCATGAGAAGCATCCTTCCCTTAGCACTCAGCCTACCTCTGGTGGTGCAAAGAAGCTGGAAGCTGGCAATGCAGAAGAGGGCCCTGCCTGAAAGGGTGAAGAGTGTGCAGTTCCTCCCCAGAAAAGGGAAAGTACAAGGTTTTTAGGAAGATGTCCTCAGGGAGGGGTCAAGGGAACAAGCCTGAAACCATGACACATGGCTTTTAACTGTCTCCAGTGCCACCCACATGCCTGTTTCGCAGAGGCCAGATGACTTTTGCTATATCCTTTGCTCGGATCAGCTTCAGACAGTCGTGGCAGGGTTCATGTGTGGTGACGAGTTCAGCATTACACAGGTCTCCCTCAGAACTGAAAAAATACAATATTGCCACAATTATGAAAAGGTGTGTTTGCAGGAGGAATGATGTCTCTCTGAACCTAGAGTGGGTTCTTCTCTGTTTTCTTCTCTTCTATCACTGGCCAAGGAGGTGAGTAAGGGATCTCCAGCCCACAACACGTAAATACTTGCAGTACGTACCATAAACTTTTCAACTTAGGAAACAGATCTACCTACTCTTTGTGTACTCACAGCACCATAAAGACATATACTCTGGTTTATGAAATGTGTATCCAGGAATCATTTCACCAACCAAACCATAATCACCTGAGTATGAGAGTAGGTGACAGCAGAGCATTCAGTCAACACACTCCCCACTAAGTAGTCAGAAGAGGGACTGCCAGCCAGGGACATGTGCACAAACATTTGCAACAGCACTGCCAGTCTGCAGAGAAATTTCCCATGGGCAGGAAACTTCACAAAACTCAGCTGGCCTGTGTCAAAGGACACAGTTCAAGTTGATCACCCAAATGCATTGCCCTGCATTTCCAACAGCTAAGTAACACCAGAGCCCACACAGAAGCAATAACTCTACTCTGGGTTACCCGTCTCCAGCACATGTGAAGACCCTGCTCATCATTGCTCACGGAAACTGGGCTTACATGAGTTCAGAGACAGGGGACTAGCGTGAACCTCTGAGACTCTGTCACATAAGTTTGCTGGGTGTATTAGAATGTAAGATCACATTTACCTTTGTAAAAAACACTTGCACTCTGTACCTTGTAAGACTAAATTCCTTTCCATGCTATGTAACATTGCTTCTCCATTCCACACTTTGGAAATTCCCATGGTAGATTAGTCAGAGAGCTATTCCTTCATTAATGAAGCAGCCAACACCAAGACTTCATTCATCTAATTCCTTCAAAGTATTTAATGAGCTCCTACCTCATAATAATTGCATTAGCTTCTGCACATACAATTGCATGCTGGTCAAAATCACTGTCTGTCTTCTCACAAAATAAACTATTCATTGCCCCTTTTGGATACCCACTGTACCCCACAGCAACCTAGAAAGAAACACAGAAAGAAACAAAAGGTAACATTGTTCTGGGACCTTTAGATATTAACAGCCTAATCCAACTCCTAAAAGCTGTTAATAACTTCAGTGAGAGTCCTTATGTGATGCTGTTTGGTAACGTGTATGTAGATCTCCATTTCAAAATAAGTAATTGTGAATCCTAATCATATACTTGTCTATGTGAAGTTTCAGAAAATAATGAATATTTTTTCCCCAAAAAGGATAATTTGTCTTTGTTTCCAGAAATATATTTTCCTATGAACATGAAATACAATGCTTATCAACAATAATCACAGGAAAAGTTGATTAGGAAGAAAAAATTAACACAAAAGACGCAGTTAAACATAAAGTCACCAAAAAGATCTGGAAAATGTTAGCTACATTTTCTTAGCTGTGTCAATTTTGGAAACATATAAAATAAAAATAATCATGGAATTTCAATATGATAATAGCAACATCATCAGGGGTATCAGCTCATTACTTTAAAGTTTAACATACAGGGGACTTCACCTCTTCTGATTGTTGACTGCAACCTTCTGATTGCTGACTGTATATTAAAAAATCCATCATCTTAATGTTCTGGGATAGAATTTGGGAATACAAACTTTTTTTCCCCAAAAAAGTTGTTTTATATTATTGAAACTCGACTCTCATTTTTAATCATGTCCATAAGATGCAAATTAACTTCCACATTTACATGCACAAACTCAAGCCTAATGAATTTAAAGCACATTTCTTATGGCAGAAATGGGCTTTTAAAAATATTTCTGTGACTGATAACTTATTACATAGGAATCTTAGAAGTTTTATTTTCATATGACAATAGATGATGATTAGACATTTCTATAAGAGCACAATTTCCTAGATCACATAAACCTTTACTTACAATGTTGCCTTCCTTGTAAATCACTGTCCCCACTCCATTATTATTGTCTGAGGATAAACAGTCAAATAAACACAGTTATAAATTCATACAACACTATGATATTACAACAAATCTGCTGGTCAAAAGATATGACACTCCTACTCATGCCTGCTAATTCAGAGAGATGCAGAATACACCTGCTGGGACAAAAGCTGCTGTTCCTTGCTCAGCTGCCTCCAGAAAATATTGAACCAGGCCAGCTGCTGACAAGAAGGCTAACCAGGTGTTAGGCTAATCGGTGCACTTGCCTCCAGTCCTCGTAGCTCTCTGTCTCCTGTATTCCATCTCGATTGCCTTACCTAGTGCTCTTGTGTAGGAGTACCAAAACCACTGACCTGGCCCACTGCTGACACTAACATGTTTTCTATCGTTGCAGCTCAGAACGAGTTTAGAACCTACTTTCTCTGCCTGAACAGCAAGTTCTGTTAGACCTTCCTCAAGGCACAGGCACATGCAATGACATCCACTGCCCAGGATTTCTCCTTCCATCTTTCCCCTGTCAAGAGGAAACAATCCCCAAAAATTTTCTTTTGTGGGAAAGGAAGCCAGAAACTTTCCACTTTCTGGTGACCCAGGGGAGCTGGTGCTGGCATGATGCTGATGGGGACTGCCCGAGATGGGGCCGGGAGACAAAAGACTCCACTGTTTTTATCTACAAGCAAAGAGCAACTGTTATGCTGATTAAAATCAGTCAAAATCAGCAATGCTTTCTTTGCCATAAAACAGCCATATGCATTTAGAAAGCAGTAGGAGAAACATTGGGAAATAGTAGTGGGATTTGGGATAAAGCATAAAACATCTGCCATACTGTTGAATGAATCCTATTCTCAGCCCGCACAGCTAGGACTGAGCAAAAACCAGCCCAATATCTTTGGTGTAACCAACCACAACCAGCCAGCCTAATGGACAACAGGAGAAAGTAACAGATAATTGTGTCCAGTTTTGTTTTCTTTTCTACTGTAGCAGTGCTGCTTCAGTTTTGCAAGCCTTTAATACAAAACCAGGAAAGCTCACCAGGACCCAGCACTGGAACTGCCTGCCTGCTGTTTGATACCATGGAGAAACTGGGCCCAGCCATAGTCTCTTGCAATCAGCCAAAGGAGTTAGAAATCCCCACCTGGTGAGGAACAGGAGAAGCACATTCCTCCTCTTCCTCCAGGTTGGCTAGCAGTACAGAAAAAGCCCAACTAAATACCTCTGCACCATGTTTCTTTGGGTCTTACTCAGCCCTGGGGCTCATGCTGCAGCAGCTCCCCCTTCAGCAAAGAAACCTCCAGCTAGTAGTAATGATATACTCTTTTTTTTTTTTTTTTCAAGAGAGATATTTTTGCCCAATTTACACTACCAGGCTTCTTCAGGTAACCTGAATACGTTTTGTAAGATAATGACGCAATATAGATCAATTTTGTAACAGGAAATATCATTGTGATACTAAAGTTGGCTCGATATGCAGTTTCATGAATTACCTAATAGAATGCAATGTAATCAACTAAAGGGATTTTTTTCCAGTGTATGTAGGACTTCTTTACACTGAGCAAATTACTAAGCTAAATTTATTAATATTAACTTACCACTTCTGGATGCTAATAAATAACAGAGCTGTAATGCATGGGTGTATTTATTCTTTACTCTGTGTTTCTTCTGTCCCTCTAAGATTGTTATTTCTTCATCTTTGCGACTTGCCAGAGTTTGAAAACACTTCTTTGCTGTAGTAAGATTTTCTTTATATCTTTCCCGTTGTATTTCTTTCAGGTGTTCCAAGTCAAAGCTCTTTAAGATACACACATTTAAAGTTTTCTGATCAAATATGGATGCAATTGGGATTAGATCATCATCAGAAGACACTGTTTTATTTGAATTAAGGATCTGCATCTTCCTTTGATTGTCTATTGTTGGTACATATACTGCTGCAACAACATAGCTTTCTTTAAAGATGGTTTTAGCGTTTTTTACCCGAGAATCACTTGTGTTACTTTCTGCCATTTCAGTTTCAAAATTTGGCCAGTAATACACTTGTGAGACTTGTGCTGAATAAAGAAAATATATAAGCAAGATTAATATTAAATACGGAATATACTAGTCGTCATTTTTTTCCATTTATAACTGTAAAGTGATAAGGAATATACTTAAACAAGCTGCAGCTTTTCCCCACATTAGTAAAACAATAGGAAAATATTTTGTTATTAACACATTATTTTTATAGTCAGAAGGGAAACTTACATACAATTTGTGGCATTTTTCCCCCTCCCCCAGGTGATTAAACTTTTATGTCTACTCAGATTTACCAAACAGTAAAAATTTCCAAAACAAGGAGAGTGTTTTAAAAAGATACAGAAAGCTATGGAAGTTATAGTAGAGGAGAAATATGCATATCATTAGGCATCTAAAAAACCCAGAGAACTCAATGTATAGGTAGTGCAGTATCAATTATGAAGTACTACATATTAACTTGCCTGCAAAAATCTACCTACTTCCCTTGTTACCCCGAATATTAATACCTGAGGTATATTTCTTAACTGATAAATGACTTAAATGGGAATAGCTATTTTCTTTTTGTTTATTTTTTTGGGTTGATTATCTATGCATTATTTATTCAGCATTTCCACATCCCTTGGGACCACTCCTTCAGTATTTTTCTTGTTTAACAAACGTTTCTACAAGCTCTGGTGGCTCTTTTTTCATTGGCTGACTTGCACTCTTCATGATCCCTCTGTTAGTAAATACCAACAATTTGTACAATGACATTATGAATCACATCTTAATATTCTCTAACAATCACAGCTACTTATTGAATAAGCTATTTAGCGACATCAGCTTCTGACAGTGATCTGAATGAGTCATATAGAACTAACTGAGGAAAAATGCAGAGAGCAAAATGGAAGAAAATGAAGAGGAAGAGAAATGACCAACATGACTAGTTTACCAGCCTGTGAGTATGCCACAAGTGCAATCTTAGTCCAGGAGATATCTCAGTTCTGATACTGACCTTGAACCAGCAATTTTGTGCAATAATTGCAAGGCATCCGAGACATGTAAACTTCACAGCCTTTCAGTGCATTAGGAAACCTTAACAGCACTTTTGGCACAGCATGAAGCTCCTCTGTTGAGCAGCCCAGGGCAATAATCCTTTTTGGCTTGCTCACTTCACAGATGACGATTCCAGTTTTGCAATACTGTGTACATATACACAAATAAATATACACATACACAAACGAATGTATAACCATTCCATGAATGAGAGCCCATCCAGATTATGTGCATGTAAAGTAATAGCAATCAAAGGATCCCACAGAAAAAGAATGGCATTTGTTGTACAAGGGCAGGGATCAAGCAGTCCAGAAACATGCTGATTCTTGTGGATTTTCAGTCAGTTCTGGTGTGTCAGTCCACAGTGTATAACTCAATTGTTGTATCCTAGATCAACAGTACAAATACTTTGACTGGAGTCCAGAAAGGGGTAGGGGGTAGGATAGACCTTGGCATGTCTGTAAGTCTGTAGAATCATGAAAAAAGTAGGGAGATAAAGATCCCAATAGCTAGTCTACTGCAAACTGCCGAAAAAGGAGAAAGGAGTGACAAGGTATAGTTTCAAACAAATGCCAACACTATTCGAAGGATACTCACAGTAGGAACCACCAGACGTAAATGTAGTTGCAAAACCACAAAAAGCTTTGATTTACCAAAAATTATTAGAGTCTAAGCATACAATAGACTAAAATCCTAACTGTGGGACTGTTGCCCATGAGTGATCCACACTGGGGGAGAAACACTCCTGAGGGACCACAGCCAGCAGACAACCTGTGCCAGGGTAGGGCTGGTAGGAAGCACAGAGGAGCAGAGGAAAACTGGGGAAAAGTACAGAGGAACTGCAGCCAAACCATCATGCACACAGCCCCAACCCCCTGCACCACCCGTGGCCTCACCGAAGGAATTGGGACCGACTAAGAGTAACCTATGGTGAAAACAACAGAAGTTGAGACTAGGAAAAGGCGAGGGTAGGTGTTTGGCTTAACTGGAACCTGGCAAAAACTGAAGGAAGGATGTTTGGTGTTTAACTCTTTATATTTTCTTTACTTTCCCTCAATGCCCAATTCAGTAAACAGAAGTTTGTATTTATTGCGAATAAACTGAATTAAGTTAAAATTCCTCAAGTTAAGATCATTCTGCCCACAAGACCAAGTCAGTAATTTTAAAATCAAGATCCTATTTGATACTAAGGCTTTTGTGGGCTTGGTAACAATGAATATGCTGGAGTTGACTCAACTCACAGATTTCTGTGATCCACTTGGTGAATTTTCCATATGTAGTGCTAAAAAGATGCACAAGTCTTCTTTCTTCAGGTAAGGAACAGGACCTAGAAAGTAACAATGGACAGAAAAGCTAATCAAAATAGTCTTGGAGAAAAAATAGTATCATAAAATTAGTAAATAATGGTAATGAGAAAGAAAGGATAATATAGCTAGCTCTCCAGTCCTAGGTGAAAAGTTGGGGAAAAGGGTTATAACTTCTATATAGGCTGAACTAAAGAACAGTTTCTTAATAATGTATCAGAGCTCAATGAGGCAGTTACCCCCCTGTAAAGAGCCTTATCTTTGCATTTTACCCATCAGCACATCCAGTTATGCCTGCCAGTCCTCTGAGGCAAATGGTAATGATCACCCCAGGAGCTTTTGCTTGACAGAATGCAGAAATATCCTGAATCTCTTTTTTCTGGTTTGGTTTTTGGTTTTGTTTTGGGGTTTTTTTTCTTTTCTTTTCGTTTGTTTGCTGGTTTGTTTATTGTTGTTATCTACTTTTCTCTGCTGGCATAAGGAATAATTTCTGTTGACTTCAACAGGGAAGAAACAGTATGCAAATATCCAATATCTGGAATGGCCAGTTCTATTCCCCTGCGTCATACTATTCTTCAAAATTTGTATCTTTCAACTATCATAGTACAAAACCTTCCTTTTTTATGTTGTATTTTGTTACTAAGATTTCAATAACATAAGGTAGGACTGAAAAAAAAAAAAAAGATACAATTACTTTTACTTAAAATAAAATTAAGACAAACAAGCTGCCAGGGGGATACATCAGAAGTTCATGCATCAGCAGTCAGTGCTGTGTAATATCCAGCTCACTGCCTTCAGGACAGTTATAGTTATTCAACCCTGTTTAAGGAAATGAAATTAGGGGAACCAAAAACTATAATGAGAAGTGAAAAGTTTATTAAATTTATTTCACTTTGCCTTCATCATTCATTCCTTCTGTTCCTCCATTGTCTTTTGAATCACTGGGTACTGGAAGAAAGAAAAGAAAAAGGTTGGGTTAAGAATAACACATGAAAAAACATATTACATGAAGTGTAGCAGCATACCAGCCCTCGTCTTCTCATCATCAACACTGACAGACCATCCACTGTGAGCTGGGCATCTCAGAAGCAATGATTTGTCTAGGACAATGTCTGAGAGTCAGGACATTGAGATCCAGGCTCTGATACTTTATTCAGAAAGATATGATAATAAAATGAATAGGAATTGGCCAATTACAAAACAGTTGACTGAAATTCACGTAGAAATAAATATGGCTCTCCCATGGTTGGGGTGGTGGTGTTTTGGGGTTTTGTTGGTTTGAATGTTTTAACCTACAAATCCAGAATGCTTTCCTCACCTACAGAATGGTCAATACCTACACACTCTCCACTCCCTTTGCTTTCACACTCACAACTGCCTCTTCTTGTGTTTGATACTGACTCTCTGCTTGCTCATTTCTGCCATTTGTCATCCTCCTTAGGCAAATTTCATCATCCTGGTTCTCATTCTTCCTATCAGTTTGATTTCATTCTACTGCAATTATACACTGTTCTCCTTGATTTTAACATAACCTTTCCCTTCCTCCTCTTCAGTTACATAGTTTTCAGCAACCTACTTGCCCATTGTATCTTCACACTCCAAAAAAATGTGGTCAGCATTTTTTTTGGACTTACTATCTAATTTCATTTTGCTCCAATTCTTGACTTGACTCTAAACCTCTATTCTCCCTCAGTAAGAGCAATGGTACTTCAGTTTATAAATCATTAAGATTTTAATTCAGTTATAAATTTGGGTTTGCTTATAACAAACAAGAAGTATAAAAATTTTGGCACATTCTAAAAATGTTGTGCAGTGTTCTTAAAAACTTCTGTTACTTTTTACTCGTTGTATGGTCTAAATAAAATTATAAGTTATTACATTTTTGGTATTAATGACATTATTCTGGGATAGGCGACCAGACTCGCTAACTGGCATAACTCAGAACAGCATAAAGCCAGTAGCATGAGGAGAAGACTCAAGCTCAGTACCTCCAAAGATTTGGATATATGCATTCAAGGACAGAAGAAATTCACAGAAAAGGGTTGAAATAAGACACTATCATGAAGAATGCTGATTAGTCATTTGGGGAAAATCAAAAAAATGAATGACTAAGAGAGCAGAAACCATTAACCCCAGAAACTAGCTATGCTATTCCTCTGTATTTTCAACTGTAACCAGTTATGGGGTCTGGCCACCTGCAGACCTCAAGGACAACATTTCTGTATGATTCTGTCTTCTCCATATTCAGAAGTATTGGGGCAGAAGTGGAATCTGCAGGGTAGAGATATTTATATCGTATAGTTCCAAAGGAAGGTTGGAACAAGTAGAACTAATCTAAGGGTAACTCAATTCAACTTACAGTAATTACATGCAATTTATAACCAGATTTTGTCGTATTTTTTACATGCTGCAAAAAGGGCTTTAAAGAAAAATACTTAGTAACATACTGTGCTTCTAAATTTAAATATTGAGTAGTACCAAAAGAAGGCAAATGGGACAGTACAAAATGATAAGGAAATTAAACAGAACCATACCTGCCTTAAGTTTAGTTTCACACTGTTTCCACTGGGGAAAAAAGCAAACAAACACAAACTCAATCAATTTATTTAAAGCATAAGTAAACATTTGTTTAGTACTTTCCACAATTTGTCTGCTCAAATATGCCATTGTATCTAACAACTATTAATCAATCTACCATGAAGATTTCTTGGACCACTGGACAAACACAGGTCCTAGAAGTTATTCTTGTCTATTCCAGTTCTAAAGCTCTTGTTCTATAGAGGAAGATAGAAGTCAGTTACGTAGCCTACTCTCCTCTAAGCATTTCATCAGTAGTCTTGTGCCCCCAAGTTCCCTTTTTACCCAACTCAGATTGTTTTACCTCCATCAGATATATCTGATGGATCTTGAAAATTGAAGCAATATTTTTCTACATTATCTGCTTCCACTTCTGACATGCCTTCTACCTGCTGAATTATTTCTTATTACATCTGGGAATGACTGGCTCCCAAAACTACTGATGAATTTCAAAATGACTGAAAAGCTCTGATGTGTATATTCAGGTGAACACATATTTACATACCATCAAATGGTTCACACTCAGTGTATTTTAATGAAAATTCCATCTAATGAAAATGTGTTTCTGAAAAACAACAGGACACCCACCCACCCCCAATTAACAAAGCAAACCAGAAAGATGAAACATATTAAAGCAAACTATTCTATGTTTTTATTAAATTAATGTTGAACAATACTTTTTACTAGTACAACCCTGAGTCTAAACTTCAAGATGCAAACCTACCTCATGATAGTCAAAGTTTTTCTTTAAATCATCGAGATGATCCTAAAAGAAAAAAGAAACTTAAAAGCAAACAAACCAGGCACTCACAGAATCACTGAGGCTGGGAGCCACCTCTGGAGATCTCCCGTCCAGACTCTCTGCTCAAGGCAGGGTCAACTAGAGCAGATCTCCTGGGGCCATGTCCACTCACGTTTTTAATATCTCCAAGGATGGGGGCTCCACAGCCTCTCTGGGCAACCCCTTCAAGTGTTCATCACCCTCACAGCAAGAAGGCTTTTTCTTACATTTTAGTGGAATTTTCTGTATTTCAAATGTGCCCAGTGCCTCTTTGTTCCATCACTGGGCACCACTGAGAAGGGTCTGGCTCTGTCTTTACTCTCTCCCATCAGGTATTTATATACATGGATAAAATCCCACCTGAACTTTCTCTTCTACAAGCTGCTCAGTTTCAGCTCTCTCAGCCTCTTCTCATGTGGGGAAAACTCCCATCACTCAGTCACCTTCGCGGCCTTTAGCAGGACTCATGTTATATGTCCTTATCTTTCTCATACTAGGGAGGCCAGAACTGGTCACAACATTCCAATCACAGCCTCACCAGTGCTGAGCAGATGGGAATGATCAACTCTCTCAACCTGCTGGCAAGGCCCTGCCTTAAGCAGCCCAGGAGGCAGTTGGCCTTTGCCTCAAGAGCACATTGCTGCATCCCAGTCAACCCAATTAGCAGGGCCACCAGGTTCTTTTCTGCAAAGCTGCTTTCCAGTTTGTCCGACCCAGTCTGTACTGGGGAATGGGTTTATTCCTCCACAGGTGTATAGGCTTTGCACCTCCCTTTGATGAACTCCATGAGATTACTGTTTTGCCATTTCCCCAAATTGTTGAGGTCCCTCTGAATCAACTCTCTGGAGTACCAACCACTCCTCTCAGTTTTGGATCATCTACATACTTCTCAAGGGGGCACTCTGACTCATCGTCCAGGAGGTCACTAATGATAATATTAAACAGTTTTGGTCCCATTATCCACCCCAGGGGTACACCACTAGGGACTGGATTCCAGCTGGATTTTGTGCTGCTGATCACAACACTCTGAGTCTGGCAGTTTGGGTAGCTGTCAATCCACCTCACTGTCCACTTATCTAGTCCATACTTCATCAGTTTGTCTATGAAGATGCTGTGGGAGATCATGTTGCAAGTCTCATTAAAGTCAAGTTGCAAAACTTTTACTGCTCTCTACTCATCCACCAAGCTGGTCATCTCATCATAAAAACGTCAGGTTACTCAGGCATGTTCTCCCCTTCATGAATCCATGCTAACTACTCCTGGTCACCTTCTTGACAGGACCCATGGTCTTGCATGCATCCAACTTCTTTAAATAATCCATGACTAGATTCTACTCTACTGAGGGTAACTCTTCACTGCTCCACATCTTCCCACTGGTCTCAGGGAAATGAGATTCCAGAGGGCAAACCTTGGCAGTAAAAACCAAGGTAAAGAAGATTTTGAATACCTTAGCCTTTATAGGGGTAGAATTTAATCTAGAACATGGGAATTAACTGGGTACCTGGGCCTGAAGCAAGACTGAGACCTCTTCCTTCAGAAAGATTTTTCCAAAGCCATACACAAATTATTTGATTTAAATTACATCTCCGTGTAGGTCCTGTTAAGTAATTGTGGGTCTTCCCTGAAAGTAATAATACTCATTTGCAAACTCAGAAAATATTCTTTCCACTAAAGGGCTGGTGATATCTTGTGATGAATCTGAAAATACCTTGTTTGGCACAGACCTGTAAACAGTGAAGCCAAACTCATCAGACACTTTAAATATGAGAATGTGAGACTTAGAAAGAAGACTGTTGCATATACCCTGAGGGATTAAATGTTAAGTGAGGGCAAAAGGACGGAGGTAGTCCTTTATATTGTAGGTATTAATGAAGCATCCCACAGCTACCTTCATCATCTATGCCCAGGTTTCCTGCATATAGCAACCAAGACACGTACCCGGGTCTCACCATGGTAAGAGTTCAGGCACAGCCAGAATAAGCATCCAGATGCAAAATCGGGGAGCATTCCAGAACTCTGCCATATAGATATAGCTAAACAGGAGACTGGATTTCCCCAGTGCAAGATCCTAAAATATGTAACTCCTTCCTTTCCTAACTTTAGAATATCTGAGGGCAAAGATTTTCAAGGCAGAACGCAAGCCATAAAATTTGAGCTGTACATGCATACCAAGAGTGAAGAACCTGGTAGGTGATGATCTGCTATAGTTCCTCTCCTATACAGAAGGGTAAGAACTGACATGTTTTCCTGTAAGTCAACTATCAATACAGTGACTGCCCCTGACCCCAAACATATAGTTACACTATGGCAATAAATAAAGAGTATTATATAAGCATACTTGTTGACTTTGTGTGGATGATTCTTCTACACAATGAATTGTCTTGATTTTCACATCCTTCAAAAGCTTCTGACATTCATGACAAGGCGGTTTGGTGCAGTAAAGAACATCACTCTCCTCTATTTCAGGCTTTGATCTGAAAAATTATGCAAAGCTAAAACTAAACATAATGTTTACATTTCCTTAAAATAAAACTAGTAATACCATTGAAGACTATTCTTTCTAATTAGATTAATATCTCCTCCTCCAAGTTTCCTATTTCACCTTGATCTTCCCTTCAAACATCTGATCTTTGTTGCTTCCTCTGCTTCTGTGTATATAAAAAGGCTGCCATTATAAGCCGTACGGTTTAAAGTAATTTTTTAGTTCTCCACCTACTGACAGCTACAGTCTTAAGGGATCTGGTTGGCTTGACACTACTCTTGTCAGCCTAAGGACCACCAAAAAAAGACTGCCAGGCAGACTGCTGCAGACTGCGTCTTTCAAAAACTGTTCAGAGCTTCATCACAATGAGACTGGGTGATGACTTTGGCAGTGTGGGAGTACAAGGCAGTACTACACTCCTCTAGGGGTGGAGGAGAGGAAATGTACATGTTAAAATGCTGATTATAAGCTCAGAGCTGTAAGATGTTATGTGTTTGGAACTAGGTTAATGGGTGAAGAACACATGGAAAGGTCAAAGAGAAAACATGTGGTTGCTGACTTATTCACACTACACACTATTCACATCTGCTGTCACAAAGAATGCCTGTGAAGCCGCTCAATTACTAGATTTGTAGCAATAACCTGTATAGGAGAACGTTCGCTTCAGCATGGAGAACAGCTTCTCGTTTTGCAAGTCCAGCCTTATGTTTTTTTCTCCCCACACTGGGCAGGTTTCCATATAATATGCCAATGGGGTATCCATTATAACCTGCCCCAAACTGTCAAAATAACACATGAAATAAAATAATCAAAATCTAAATCCTTCCAAACATCAGTAACTTTTTAACCGTCTACTAATACAGCTTCAAAACCTAAATATATCCTGTCTATATATTCCTAGGTACATAAACTTCTAAGTTTTTATAGCTATTTATATATCAGATTTGTAATCAGCTTTAACACTTTGACACAAGCATCTTAATACCCCATCATGTTATCCCTTTTAACACAGTCAAGAGCTAATTTTGCTTTTGCATTCAATGAGGTCATTGCTCGCCATCAATTTCATCACCAACTTTTTGTCTTTCTTTCTCTGCAAGAAACTTTGGATCCTCCTTTTTACTGGGTCTCAGGGATTATTTTTTTTAAGTTAAATGATAAAATATTATCATTAGTATTAGCATATTTATTATGGGAGGATGTGTTCATGAGGGAAATTAATCTCTCGTTCACCTCTCCTTGACTTCTTTACATGTCTACACCTGAAGCAATCACCATAGACTCCCTTTACATTCAAGGGAGAAAATCAGGTCTGCTTGGCCTATTCCAGACTCTGGATTGGGATGAATGACACTGTAGATCTCCACCAGCTATAAAAGGGAGCCAGAGCCAATAGCTCAGAAGAAGCAGGCATCTACACTGCAGATGTCTACATTGGGTTGAATAAACCACACCCCCTGAAGCACTAAACAGACATTTAGAAGTGTTGGAGAATTCCACCTACTTACAAAATATCCATCCTGACTGTAGAGTGCACATCCCACACCTCGGTTTGGATCATCTTGTAGAAGAAAGAAGGATTTTCATGTCACTTGAAAACATGCTTTTTTCATACTTAAAAACATATTTTACAGATTAACATGTAGTGCTTTAATGATATAGAAACAGAAAGCAAAAGTGACTGCTTATATATTGAAAGAATCCATCCAAAGAATCCCTCCATGCATATACATTATCTAATTCTAGACAGACACCCACACATAACAACACAATGAGGCATAATTACTATCAAGTACAACGAATGTCAGATTTCAGAACACAACTTAAAATCTGACTCAAGGTACACTTAATCTTTGATTAGTAATTGCAGAGTATTAACTTGATACAAAATCCTGATAACAGAATATAATAGGTTATAAATACATCGAGATCTTCCATTGGTGAGACTTGCTGTAAGTTCACCTAGGTACATTAACAATATACCAAGAATGTTTAAATTCATACATATTTTTATATATATTTAATAATATTGTTTTCCCCCTCCAAAATGGATTAAGTGATAAAATATTATTTTCCATGTTTCTATAATATGTTTCCATCTTCTGCTTGAGATTTAAGCTCAGCATTACAACAAACATTATAAACCATAACATTAAACATTAGTGTAACAAATAAATTACTGAAAAATACTTTAGCAGTTATGTTAGGAAAGCGTGCCAATTTCACTGACACGTATATGTTGTGAAATATTTTCTCTTTGCAGTAGATGAATGAATCAATGGCAATAAAAAAAATAATACAGTAATTCATTCTTTATATTTGGTTACTATTCTTTATACAGTCTCATCATAACTTACCAGATCTTGCTGCTAAAAAGTAACAAAGCTGCAATGCATGTCGATTAATATTTTCCTTCAGTCCTTTTTCCTCAAGCTGGGAACATTTCAGCAAAAAATCATAGCAACGAAATGCATTTTCCATCCGTTTGACACAAGTATCTTTACACTGACATATGTTAAACAGTGAAAAATATTTGTCAAAGTCTTCAGTCAGGTAATCGATCAACTTAAAATTGCTGTTCAGCTGTCTTTCGCACCCTATTTTTTTTGCAATCATTTTCACAGTTTCAAAGCTTGTCATGGGTAAGAGCACATTGCTACTTATATGACTTCTAAGAAACATGCAGTCAGCTTGTTGAGTATCTTCCTTAACTACTGAATCATCTCCCTTTTGTTCAGGAGCCACTGGCCAGTAATAGACTGAAGAAACTGAACCTAGAAACAAACACTGAAAGTCATTTAAAGTGCCAGAGTCGTCTGGGATATTCAATTCACACGCTTTTTGTTTGACACAGCAGGGCCGATTTCTATTGCATTGCAATTCTGTGTATACACTACTGTCCAGAGCCTATATACACTTACCTAACAGGCTTAAACCTCTCCCATTGCAATGGGATCTGAATTGAACATAAAACAATTGCAACTGGTTCTTCACATTCATAAAAGACCTCTCACAGTTTCCTAATCCTCCCCCAAGCAAGCAGTTTCACTTATTTCTAAGAGACTATCTGCACAAAAAAAGGATTACTTGACTAAGGAGGGATTTATTGGACTGAGCCACGTACAACTTTTTTCTAGACATGGTGTTTAGTGGGGTCATTTATGAACTTCTGATTCAGGTAGAACTGCAGTTAACAGAGGCTGATAAAAAATGCATTATATACCTTGAATGAGGAATGTGGTACAAGTTGTGCATGGCTTCCTGGACAAATACACAGTGCTGTCACGCAAAGAAGAGGGAAGACACCGAATGATCTGTTGGACGGCATGCAACCCGGCTACGGAGAAACTCATAGCTAACATTTTGTGTACTTTGCCCGATTCACATATTACAATCCCAGTCTTATTGAACTGAAGAGAAAGAAAAGAAAGTTTATTTTGCACAGCAAATTTGATTTTACAGGCACGCATGCATGCTTTCCACAGATTCAAAAATACACCTTAGGTTTTCCCACATTGTATTACATATAAAGCCTCTTTAGTCCCACAATCTTTAGATCACAACTTCTCTTTATGAGAAGTTAAGGTAAATTTAGTAGGAATTAAATTTTTTTCTGTGTATTAATTCTCAAGAAATCCAGCTCTGCTCCAATGAAGACACATATGGAATGAATCAGAAAGATCAAACTATAGATTTCTAAAACATTCTGGGAAGGATTTGTTTCTTTTAGCCAAATTTCTCCAAGAATACACACACACACACACATATATGTAAAGAGCTGGGTTCTTCATAAACGTTATATTAACTGTGGTAGGAAAGAAAGAAAAAGACAGTGATATTAATGAGTGTCCAGATTCTTTAAATCTTATGTACATTCATATAATGGCAGGTATTCTAATGCCCTCTGTTGCTACAATGGTGCAAAAAATGCCTGCTGTTGCTGGTATGGCCCCCCTACAAGGCTGGTAGATGGACTACACAGCAACAAACCAGAAACACAAGGTAACTCGGATTTGAAACGGAAGCCTGGAGGTTATCTAATTCACCTTCCTGCTCAAAGCAAGGCCAGCTTCAAAATTAGATCAAATTATCCAGTTCTTAGCCAACAGTTTCTGCCTTCTCTGTCACAGAAGCAGTTGGAATGATCTGTTCTAGGTGATCACCTACAGATGCAGCTGTTTTGGAGCTCAGTAACACCTGCAGGGGATGTTTCAGTGAATGTAGCTCTGCTCCGCCTGCCCCAGCGGATGTCTGCATGGGAACTGAATAGCTTGTGCCATTTTTCAGAAAACAACAGCAGCTTTGGGATTCACTAACATCTTTCAAGAAAACCGTAAACACATAATTCTGTAAATTTCTCAAAGAAATAACAGAATTAAGCAAAGCAAGAGTGAAGAAAGTAGTATCAGTGATATCAACAGAGATCTGTTACTGACCATCTGACCAAAAGGTAAAAGGATGAAGTGCCCTTTTTTTTTTTTTTAATCCTTTAAGCAATCATCTGATGCATTCAAGGATATTTTGATAAAGGTAGACTAACTACTGGAGATAGCAGCTAGAAAAGTAATACATTCAGGATACACCTGCAGCTCTGGAAATATGCCATAGCCTATCTTCATTACAGTGATGAATGATAAAACAGGTATTTTGTATTTCATTCTAACACAGAAGAAATGACCATAAATGTGAAAGTGGAAAGTAACTCAAATAAAAGTTATGATGACATGATACATAGGAAAGGATGTTGTAAGAATAGGATGACAATAATGGTTTCAGAAAGATGTATATCAGCAAATTTGAGGAACTGTTGGGAAGACTCTTGGAAAAAAAAATATCCAAGGACTATGAGAGTCTGACTTAGTAGAAGAGAAACAGGAGTAAAATATCCTGATGTAAAGGAAAAGCCAGTAACACCATGACACCAGTTTGGTTGTATCAACAGATCTTTATCAAAACCAGAATAAGAAAAAAAACACAGATGTAAAGGCAACGTGAAGAATGATCATAAAGGAATAGTATAGCATGCACAGATAAAATTAGAAAGACTACTGAAAAAAACACAGACACTGCCACTAGCAAGGGATACAAAAGGCAAAAGGAAGAGTGTACATACAAAACTGCAGGAAGAAAATCAAAGGAGGCACAGTTACATTACACAACAGAAAAGGAGGGCGAGCAAGAATAAAGAAAAGGCTGCGTAGCAACAAGATGAAACAAAAGCCAAGCAAAGCAAGGTCCCGCTTTGTAAACAGAAACTGAACAAGCAAATACAATATATAGAAACATTTCCTTGCCAGAAGAGTCAGGAGACTATTGTGAACTATGTTTTGACAGACCAGCAACACAACGTTACTATTGACCTCCACGTATAATAGATGTCTACGGGAATCACCTAATTGTAGTTACCTGACCTGAAGGTGTCACATCAAGTTTTCATCCTACCCTAAGAAAAATGCAAGCACACTGCAGAATTCTGGGGAAGGAACCTTGGAGGTTTAAACAAAAACCAAACAACTAAAATCTAGGAGAAAGTCTGAGCTTGGCATAAGAAGGGTGATACATCACGCCTATAAAATAGTTTGAAGATCATGTTAGGCAAGCATCTGATAAGGGTGGTGTAATTAAAATTAGTTTATAAAGTAATTATAAAACTTAATCTTGCTTCACTGCAAGAAAATGGATTAGATTCCTTCAGCCCATTTCTGTGATTCCACTGTTTCACATTCAAAGCTGTTTGTTATTATTATCAGATCAGATGTTTATGATTTCAGTAATGTTTAAGAAGTAGCTCTTAAGTTGTTAAAAGTGTAACCATTACTGTTATCCGCTAACTTGATCACTGTGTAGTATTTAATCAATAGTTTTATAAACCATTCTCAGATATCCTGAAGTTGGGAAAGTTTTCTACACAAGCCAAACAGCATGTGAAAATAAAATATTTAATGTTTTCATATTCACAACTAAAATTAAGATGGGATGTATTTTAACTGTGGAAATGAGAACATGAATAAATGATCAAATAGAAGTTTCAGTTATTTCTTTCAGAAAAGTGCTGTGGCTATTAAGACTGTCAGACCGATTCAGTTAAATCACTGTCCAAGCCCGAAGGGCGAGGTCTTGTCACTCTTGCCCTGTGACGAAAGACCCAGGAAGCTCTGCTTAACAAGCTACTGCGGCTACAGCCGTGCTTAGTGCAAATAAATGTTTCTGTTTTCTTTCGCCTACCTAAGCTCATCCTGAAACTCATCCTTCCGTGAATGAGTTCACAGCCTACAGCGCTGCTGAGGCGCAGCTGAGGAAGGCTCAGGACACTGAAAAAGTCTGGCAGACAAAAAGCAGAGTCGCACATTGGGCTCACTGCCTCCTGTGGTATGCTCTATTCTCAGAATACAAAGGGACAAAGAATTAAAATGTCCTCAGAGACATTCACATGAAGAATTGTACTCCCTGAGATAACAACCACTCCAAGGAGGAAACACATTACCCACTATCCATGCTGTCTAGTACCATTCTAGCTATTGACAAGGCTGCCAATTTGAATATACGAATATTCTCTCACCTGGATGTTTCACCTGCTTTGTGCTATTCCCAAAAGCAATGACAGCTCTGGCTGAAGGACTGAAACTATGTGCATCACCAACACCATTGGGAACAGAAAGTGAATCTGGTTCAATAGGCACAGGAAAGACAGAGGGAGGCCAACAACTATCTCACAAACTGATTTACTATTTTAAATCACAGGTAAACACAAAATAATCTTCACATTATCCCTACATGTAGACAACTGAACATAATTTTATCACCATCTTTCAAGTAGGGAAAGCAAACACAAGGCAGTGCCACTTTTTCCCTGGCAGTCTCCTCCGGTTCCATTACAGGGTTCAATAACAATTTGAGCATGTTGGTATGCCTCAATGATGTGACATAGTGATGGAAATGAAAAAAATGGAATTAATTGATACTTAGGAATCCAGTATTTTTATGTAACTTTATCAGATTACGGTGAAAAACTTAACAGCATCAATTATTATCAGTAACTTTTAAGACTGGTAATTTTTAATAGCAAGACTAGAATGAACCACATAACTCACCAGACTCACTTCCATCACAAAAGTGGCAATCACACAATAGAGGTTTATGTTATAAATATTTTGTTTGATGTATGTCATTGGATATATTAAAGGATAATTCTCAGTAAAATAAGCAGCAAAAATATTTCCTAGCAATGATAGCCTGTTACATACCTGGTCAGATGGGGCATGACATTCTGGAGACTGCTCCATATGATGAGCTAGAAACATACACATATCTTTCTTTTCTAAGCGTATGCATGGATGACTCCCTGAACAGGTCCAAATGAAGAGGTCATAATTAATAGGCAAATTAAAATAGGTCTATGCTACAGAAAAGACATTGTTGATTATTGCACTTTTGGTAATATGGAGAATGAAGGCAGAGTATTTGGGTAATGGAAAACATAGAAATACATATATTTTTACATGTACTGCACATACAGATTAACTGTCAGAATATACAAGTAAGAAAGAGAAAAGTTTGGGTCGGTGTTGCCTAAGGAGCACACCACTGACTGCTAAGGAACACTAAGCTGGTTAACAGCCATAAAGCAATACCATCATGCAAGTAACAAATCTAATAAATCTCACAGAAACTAATACTGAAAGAGAAGCTCTGGGCTGTGTTTAAATTCCTGCTGCTCATTCTATCTACAAAGAGGTAGTCAAACTTCAATTCTGATGTCCTGGTTTTGTATTCTTTCCTGAAACTGAAGATAGATGTGCCCGTTTCAGTTGAGAGATGATTAATGGGAGCAAAGTGATACAAACCATCTTCCATGTCCTCAGCTCCAGAAGGTCTCCTCTTCCAAGGGAAGGAAAAAAAAAAAGTCTTCCTTTTAACTTACTTTTGAAGCGAAGCACTGTAGTAGACAGAATATATATGTACATGTGTGTGTGTGTGCACATATATATTTAAGTATATATGAACATATAACTTGTGTTTATTCATGTTTTAAAAATAATAAACACCCTTCACTCCACACAAATCCAAACAAAACATATAGGAAAATCTGGTATCTTGTATTGCCAACTCCCTTTCTTTTTGCCAGCACAATAAATCTTCAGTTAAAGAAACCTAATTTGTACCATCCCCATTAAGCATGCAATACCGGTCCAATGACAAAGTACTTCACAGCACCTTTTCTTATAAAACACCATTAGCCCAAGCATTAAGTATTTCCTGTTGACAGATACCTCATTAATTTAGGATTAGGTCACTGATGCTTAATGGACTTGTTCCCCCCCCTTCTTTCTTTACTTTCCACCAAAATCTGATTTTCTTCTATCGTGTTTACCCCAATGTGATAGAACGATTCTGTACTTCACTTACCCACAGGTCTTTTAGAAGAAGTCTTCACTGGTAATAGCTTTCAAGTGCGCAACCTATTGGTTTTGTATCTTCCTTATCTCCTGTGAGTCATAGTCATGTACACGCTGTTCCACCTTTGACACTACCTTGGACTCACCCTGTCAATGTGCATATGCCACCTGGAAACCAGTGTGGTGAACTGGGGAAGTTTACCAGGACAATCAGGTGTTGACCTATGAACGCTACATGCGTGTAAATGCTCTCCCTCCAACTTGAAGTGACGAATTAAGATAGGTTTCTATTGGTATGGTTACTTAGCACCGTTCAAACCTCTAATGAAACTTCCTTTTCCAGGCTGCGCGAACTCACCAGTAGCTGGACAATCTCAATACCTCGTATTTTATCGTGCATATTCCCCTCTGAAACACAGTCTGCCAGTACTTACCTATGTAATCAGTACAAAAAGGAGGAGTGTCCAAGACGAGAAGAGCTTGTTATAAAACTGATGTACATTCTCTAAATGACTTGGTGTTATTTTCTGTACTCAATCATGCTGCTCACACCCTTTTTTTTTAAACCACTACCGACTTCCTCCTACTACAGTGCTTCAGAGAAGCATCAAGGCAAAGTTCTTCCAGTACCTTTTACTATTGTCACTAAACTGATGTAGAGTCATCGTTTTTGTTGAACTGAAGCAGGCAGCTAGTCAACAGGAGTGAACAGCTCTGGAAAACACTAAAAAGTTACACCAGGAAGGCTGGTTTCCCCCTGACTTGCTCCAAGCGGCCGGTAGCCGCCGCCAGCCCTCTCCCTGCAATCTTTACTTTACACCAAATCCCATTTCCCATTAAAGCTCACCGAGACAGTGTTGTGTTTTAGACAGGCTTTGAGCTTTATTAAAAAGTTCATCAATTCTGGAGTTTGTAAGTTCTGAGGCCGCAGCATCACTACCGCAACCACCTGGTGGCCCCCTGCCGGGCGCCCTGCTCAGAGCCGAAGGCCGCTTCCCAGCGCACGTATCTCAGCCCGAAGGCGGTTTGAAATCCCGGTACTTCGGTTGGCAGGTTGGGAAAACATCCGAGGCAGGAGCCAACACATCCCGCCTGCGGGCACATCTTCTCCAGTATCCCGAAGGGCAGTCACCGCCCGGCGCCCGGGCCCGCAGCACTCCCGCCGCCGACCGCCAGGGCCTTCCCCCGGCTCCTCCCGGCCGGGCCTTCCCGCACACGACGCCCGACCGCGGCCGGGCCGCCCCGCCCCGCCGGCTGCGCCCCCACCCCCGCCGCCCCGCCCACCGCCCCGCCCCAATCCCAGCGTCCCCCGCGCAAGATGGCGGCGCCCACGCTGCGGCGGCGCTGCGCCCGGGCGGCGGAGCTGTGGGGCGGCCTCCGCCCGGGTCCGCTACCGCTACCGCTCCGGCGGCGAGCTCACGAGAGGCCGCGGCGGGCCCGGGGCGCCGGGGGGCTGCTGGCGGCGCAGTGCGAGCGCGGTCTCTTCCAGGAGGTGTTCCCGGCGCAGAGCGCGGAGGAGCAGCTGCTGGAGCTGCTGGAGCCGGGCCGCCCGCCCCTCACCGCCTACTGTGGCTTCGACCCCACGGCCGACTCGCTGCACGTCGGGCACCTGCTGCCCGTCGTGGCGCTCCTCCACTTCCAGCGCGCCGGCCACGACGTCATCGCCGTGGTGGGCGGGGCCACGGCGCGCCTGGGGGACCCCACGGGCCGGGAGCGCGCGCGGGAGCCGCTGTCGGCGGAGCGGGTGCGGGCGCACGCGCGGGGGCTGCGCGCCGGCCTGGGGCGGCTGTTCGAGAACCACCGGGAGCTGTTCTGGGCGGCGGGCGGCGGGCGGCTGGGGCGGGCCGCGCTGCTGGACAACACCGCCTGGCTGGGCCGGCAGCCGCTGCTCGACTTCCTGGGCGGGGCGGGCGGGCGGCTCCGCATGGGCGCGCTGCTGAGCCGGCAGAGCTGCCAGGCGCGGCTGCGCAGCGCCGAGGGCATGAGCCTGG
The DNA here is from genome assembly GCF_015220075.1 of Falco rusticolus. NCBI lineage: Eukaryota > Metazoa > Chordata > Aves > Falconiformes > Falconidae > Falco > Falco rusticolus. The sequence continues at coordinate 66,018,543 of NC_051191.1, forward strand.
CCGAGTTCCTGTACCCGGCGCTGCAGGCCTACGACTTCCTGCACCTGCACCAGCACCACGGCTGCCGCGTCCAGCTGGGGGGCGCCGACCAGATGGGCAACATCATGTCCGGCTACGAGCTCGTCACCAGGTACCGCCGGGGCTGGCGGGCGGGCGGCGCTAGCCTCCGCGCTCACCCGGGGCGGCGGGGGCCGGGCGCGGGGCTGCCGCGGGGGGGGCTGCCGCTGGGGGCCGGCCCGGACGCGGCGCAGAGCCGAGGGATCCGGGAGCAGTGCGTTGCCCTGGCCTTAGGCCTGGCCCAGAGGCGCGTTTGGGCCGCGGATTTAAGCCTGTTCCCGTGCAGCGTTACGGAATCTGTAGCGGAGGGGACGGCTCTCGTAGCAGCGGGCGCAGGAGCCGCAGGGAGCCGCGCCGGGAGGCGGCAGGGCCGGGGCGGGCGGGCGCGCTGCGCGGCGGGCACCGGAGCAGAGGCAGCTGCGGTGCGTTGGCCAGGGTGGATGCGTTTCTTCTCAGAAATCCCGTGAAACCTGGTGAGGATGAGCTTCTGCTTATCCACCAGATCTGCCGCGAGCCTTAGAGAATTCGCAGCGTACAGGCGGGGGTGGGGATGCGGCTGCGGCGCGCGCCTGGCTGTTGCGGGGCAGAGCATCGGCACGGCGAGAAGCAGCCCTGGGAGCGCCCCGGCCACAGGAGCAGCCTCAGTGCTCAGGGCAAAGAGGAAAGGTACAGGATGTACCGGTTGCCAGTGATGTTGCCATGAAACTACTTGTTTAATGGCTGTAAACTTTGTTACGCACAAAAGAACTCAAGTAGTTAAGTTCAAGGGTGTTTGGTGGTGTTTGTAGGTTTTTTTCTTAAAGCACCCTTCACAGAAGTGTTCTGGCATCTTTTCCCCCTCACCCCCTTGTCTTAACTGCTTTATATCAAGGATAAAGTATTACAGAACGCTTGTATTTTAGTCAGCTTTACCAATATGTGGGGGGGGTTTGTTGTCTTTTCTTCTTTAACATGCAGTGACTCTTTCCTTTCTCAGGATGACGGGAACAGATGTGTTTGGAATTACTGTACCTCTTATTACCAGTACTACTGGAGATAAATTGGGAAAGACTGCTGGCAATGCAGTTTGGCTAAACAGAGATAAGACTTCTCCATTTGAACTGTATCAGTTTTTTGTCAGACAACAGGATAACGTAGTTGAAAAGTAAGTAGTTTTTCTTTGTCTTGCTTTCTATCATAGTTTATAAAACCTGATCCTAACTGTAACTGTTTCATTGGGGTGTGTGCAACAGAAGCTCTGTGTAGAAGTATATGTTAATTATAACTGTACATTCATTAAACAAACAGGCATGACTGGTTCTTAGGTATACAGGATAGTGGAACCTGTCTCCATATGCTGGCATGTGCATCATAAAATTAGAACGTGGATGAACAAACAAGTAAAGTGTAATGCATTTTGTTCTGCCAGTGGGGTGACTTTATTGTATAGGTATGTTAGTTTCAGTACCGTAACATCACAGTTATCAAATGAAATCTCTCCTGCCGACTAATAAGCAACTGCAGTCAAATAGATACTAATTACTACAAGTTCTTACTTAATATGAGGTATTCAGAAACACTGCATTTTAATTGCAAGAAGCTACTGAACTGGTTGTAAACAAACACATAAAGTTCAGCTTGTAGAACTGCATCACATTAAAAACTGCATAGCCCTAAGAAAATTTTTATAGTGCCTTGTTAAGAAAAAGCCAGGAAGTTCATATTTACGGTTGTACTAACCTTTTAGTTCAGTGGTCTCCAAACTTTTTTGATCACACCCCTCTGTCAGTAAAAAAAAATCGAGCGTTATCTCCCAATACACGTATATTTATTTATTTATAGAGTATATAAGTGTACTGCTTAAGTTGTAATATTTCCTTCCTGCACCACAATGGATAATTTTGCATACCTGCTGTGTGCTGGCACCCCACTTTGGAGACCACTGGTCTAGATAAAAACATGCCTAGCATACAGTTAATGCTGTGGTAGTAGTGTGGTTAAAAAGAAGGGAAAATGGTATGATTTTAAGCTCATGGCAGGCAGTATACAAGGTAGCGTAGAAGGGATTTACAACGTAGAGGCTTTCAGGCATCAGTTTTAAGTCATTGTTGAAAGTGAAAACTAAGGCAGAGGAGAAAAACAGAATGAACAAAATGAATATACCTGGTCAAATCCCCAGTTGCTTCGAAGCTAGTAGTCAGTCAGCACCCTCGGCTATAGTTTAGTAGTGTAACTGTGGTAAAAATGTTTCATGTAATTTTGCCCACCTCTGGACAAACATACCATGTATTTCTATCCATGTAGCGTAACTCACACAGTTAAGCATTAATTAAAAATGTTTAGAATATGATGAGAGGAGTGCTTGTTACATAAATGGCCGGTAGTACTAACGTGGTGAAACCTTAAGGCTGTCTGATGTTCTTCTCATATACCTTGTATGGGAATTTTAGTGGATCTTTTTGAAAGTTGCTGATACGAATGATTTGCATCATTCTGACCCTGCTTAACGTTAGAGGGTTTCCCTGAACTTAACTGTTCATCTTCCTCATCTTGGAACACAGAAACAAAGATTTCTGCTTACAGTTATAATGGCAAGTGCATTGATCTGTAAAGCAGATGAGACTAATGCACCAAAACCTGGAAGGATATCCAAGTACTACTTAAAGCTGTAGCACGTGCAAAGACAAAATACTGAACATTCATTACTTAGAGTAGAGCAATTCCAATGAGCAAAGCGTGGTCTTCGATTCATTGTGCTGTCTCTGAATCCAAGTCAGCCACACATAATTCAGTAGTCTTACTGACCAGTGTAAAAATACTAAAATCATGTAATGAGAGAAGGGTCGTGGAAGTATGAGAAATACCATGTGACAGGTTTCCTTCATTGGTGGTTAGCCTCCATGCTGGTGTACCAGTGACATGACTGAAAATAAATAGCCAATAGCTTTTTTCAGGGCATTAAGTTAATTTTAGTAAGTTGCTATATGTTCTCTTTTAAATCTGCTTTTCTTTAGATTTCAGTAGCACTGTCAAATCTGAGTCTTCATAAACGTCAGATAGGTACTTCCCTTTCATATTGTGACCTGTCATATAACTCTGATACCTCTCTCAAAGGTTATTTCCTGATATTTCAAATTTAGGTTCTGCATCCACACCACTTTTCAGACTGAAAAGAAGGGTATGTGGGTACCTAATATGAAAATATTCCATGCGTTCAGATTTTGTAACAGTAAAGGTACTTTTATTTTTTTAATACGCTGCATTTCATGGTACTGCAGGCCCATTAAAATGGATTTTGTTGTAAAGAGTATGCTTAGACAGGCACCTTTAAATTCTTGATTATCCTAAATAATCTTCCTGCCAAGATACTTGTGAATACGTATCATACTTTTGTCTCTTGAACACCACTGACAGGCAGTGTTATTTTGCATTAGCATATTGTGCAACTAGTAAGAATATAATGTAAAACCTTATTACGTGACACACAATTGCAATAAATCCTGTAACTTGTTGTTGATTGCAGTATAATCTTCATAAAAGCATCTGATGCTATCTTATGTCTGAAGACATTAACCTAGGCAGCATATAAAATAAAACGTGAATTATCCCGGTAAGCTGAAGCACGTGGGCGAAAATAAAGAGTTGTTTGAAAGGACAAAATACGGATTTCTTGGATGGAGTAAGAATCATTTTAGCATACTTAATGAAAATTGAATGACAAAGGCAGGAAATCTGTAATGCTGGCTGTACAGACAAAGTATTTTTTCCCTGCTCATAGATACCTGAAACTCTTCACCTTCCTTCCTCTTGAGGAGATTGACCACATCATGGAAATGCATGCTAAAGAACCTGAAAAATGGGGCCCTCAGAAACGACTTGCTGCAGAAGTAACCAAGCTCGTTCATGGTAGAGAGGGGCTAGAATCTGCTAAGAGGTAAAGTCTGATTTGTCGAGCAGTTTTCTTTCAGATTTACTCAGTGGTAATTATCCATAGATTTTCAGGGACTACTTTCATGTGGTTAGTTGTTGCTCAGCCGTTAGAAGAGAAAAATGCAGTAATTCTGTAGGCTTACAGATACATTAACAATATATACAAAAATTGCAATGCAGTGGGTTATGATAAAAAAAATAATCGGGGTGTATTTCAAGTTCTTCTGTTACTGTGTGGACCCTCGGAATAACTTGGGGAGGGGAATTAGATTAGTTGAGTAGCACTTTGTGTGAAGATGAGACTAGCATTGTATTTCGAAGGATCTTTGTTCCCACAGGTGCACTAAGGCCCTTTATTACAGCAGCGTGGAGGCACTGGAAGCCATGTCTGACCAAGAGTTACAGGAACTTTTTAGACAAGCTCCTTCAGCTGAATTGATGCTTGAACCTGGAATGAGTGTTCTTGACTTGTGTCGCAAAGCAAATGCCATTCAGGACGGACCTAGCGGGTATGTTATCACCTGTGCTCTTCGGTAATACCTCACTTAAACAAGCTGCAGTGGTATGCTTTCAGAAGTCAAAAAACTAGGACAGCCAAATCAAGCAGAAACAGGCTACTGATCTACGTAGCAGCGTCAAAGAGGGGAGCAGGCAGCCTTATTCCATTTTGAACTAAAAGTGTAGGATAATGCAGTCTCTTGTACCTTAGCTGTAAAATCTACACCTGATGAAGAGACAGCCTGAGGCAGCAGCCTAAGTTTTCTTATACCTCTCAGAAAGAATGGGAGTGGTAGAGGCTAAGGTTAATTTCAGTCACTCTTGACCTGGACTGAAAGTAAAGTGCCAGAGAATTAAAATCTATTCAATTATGGATCCAACCAAAAAAACCTTAACTGAACTTTCAATACTTAACAGCAAGAAATGGCTTCCTCTTGCAGTTACCAGTTACTTGTTTTTTGTTTGTTTGGGGTTTTTTTAGGTACCAGAAAATTAAAGATGGTGGAGTTTCAATAAATGGGATTCGTGTGACTGATCCCGAGACAGTTCTTATTCTTGGACAGCATATTCTCAAGAATGGAGTATCATTACTTAGGATTGGAAAGAAAAATTACTACATTATAAAGTGGCTGCAGTTGTGACAACAGAGTATCTCCCTAAAACGACAGATCGTTTCAGCTTTGCTGCTTGAAGAAGTACTTGAAGATGTTTCTATACTGTGCATTACTACACAGCTCACAAACTGCCTGATACCATAGTGTTATTTTCAAATTACACCAGCAGAGTTCAGATAAAGGCGGTTAAGTTACACCACTGAAGAGATTTTTAGCTACTCTGCCTTATTCAAGGCACCATTCCTAAGAGGATATGCACAAGAGGAAAAGATTAATTTCAGAGTCCAAAGATGGAGATGCTCTTCCCTTTTAACAACCTGTGTTGTAGGACAACAGTGTCCAGGTACTCCACAGCATAACCCACAGCAAGATGCCTAAAGTATACTTAAAACCGGTAGTTCCTACAAAGGATGTATGCTGCTGTCCAGTTGGGCTTCATCTTAACAGAGAAACCTGCATAATTGGGTAAGGACAACCAACCTGCAATCAACATTTTTTATTTTTTTTTCCTTGTTCTGCACAGGTTTCCTTTCAAGGAAGCTGCAGAAGATTGACAATAAATGAATAGAATGATTAAGCCCTAGTATCCAAGTTTCTTAGTGGTTTCATATGGGGGCACATTGCATCAAAGGTTTCTAGCCTTAAAATGGTAATACAGAGCAAATTCAGGTTTTGAAATGTGAGCCTTTCCCAGCTTAAATCGGCCTGATGAATCCTTTTTATGCCTTTGTGTGCTTAGTGTGACTCATCAGTGTGGGTGACACTCATTCTGCTTCTTCAGTCCTGTGAACTACATGGATGGATCTGTGCTATCTACAGTCTCTTTCGAAGGTAGACCCTGGCGCTAGTTCTGCGGGCTCTACAGTCAGTTGCAAGGTGCTGTATTATGCCAGGAGATTTGAAGCATGTACATTAAAGATTTTAATTTTAGCTGCCTAGGACTGGTGGGTGAACAGCAGCAGAAAGGTATCTGGAACAGAAAACATGTGAGGGAAGCTGTAGTGCTTTTGCAGTTAAAAAAAGTCAGACCCTTCAGACAGGGCAACGTGCAAAAGCTGCACTTCACCCAAGAGCAGGAAGCGATCTGACTGCTGCTTGGCCTAGCCACCATCGGGGAGCGTAGTTTTCTTGTAAAGACAGCATGACAGTGAGAATGTATTTCCAAGACTGGTAGAACAGCAACATCTGTACTTCAAAGTAAAATTGCTTTATTGCTCCAAAACACACTCAAACCCCCACCCCCACCCCCCCTTTATTTTATTGCTATCCACTTACATACCTGGAGTCAAATAAATATGGAGTATAGTGCCTTGCTAAATTCCCTGCCCATGGTGGTGTTTGGGATTGGGTTGGCAATACAGGTGCCACAGTACTTACAGCCAGGTCACCTGAACAACAAAACCCACATGTGGTTACCAAGATTATTTATAGTACAAGTCTGTATTTAAATTACTTTAAATTGAGTGGTACAATAGAGTCATGTGGTTGGCTGGCTTAGATTTTTTTTTTATTAAGGTCCCTCCCTGCTCCAGTGCAAATACTTATGAAACCCTCAGCCTGATCTAAGAAGTGATTGATTGCAGTGTTGTGTTCAAGGTTTAGTGTAGCCCTCACTCTTTGGCCAAGGAGAATAATTTCCTAGTCTGTGAAAGTCCTAGACAATAGAATTTTGCAGTCAGAAGGGGAAGAGACCTTAATCTGAGCTACCTGGATGTGGTAACTCATCACCATCTCTTATGTTAGAGTAAGTCATGGTATTTCAACTGGCTTAAAACCACCAAGCCTACAAGAAGAACAGGGAAATAATTAGAAGCGTAAACAAGTCTCAAGAATCCAGACAGATATTCTATAGTTGGGCAGAGAGCTTCTGTTTTTTCAGTTGTTTGGGTTTTTTTAACTTGATATTGATTGACTTGATGTTGGATTTGTTGTCAGTCAAAACTTCAGTAGTAATAAACTGTAGTGGCTTGCTGCTTATACATTGCAATTTCTTCAGATTATTAAACTGAAATATGGTAGTACTTTTAGTAGCTCACTACTTGGATTTACTAGTATTGATGTCAGTTTCTAGATCCTACTTCCCTGCCTGATAATAAGGTATCGTTATCCTAATCTCTATATAAAGAAAAAAAAGTAGTTGAGTCATTCCTACCTTAAAGAAAAGAACCCTCTACATAGCGTGTTAGCTCTCAGGACCAGTAATGGTCAGAGCCATTGCAGAGAAAGCACTCGGAGGAAAAATCACAACTTCTGACGTTGGAAAGGGTAGGAAAAAAGGGAAAGTGAAGTTCGTTCACTTAATACAGCAGCCTTGTACCTTAAAGAACAGAAGCATTATAGCAAAACAGAAACATGCACCTGGGAACAGAATATACCATACACGTCCATGTTGGTCTCCAGAGAAATACAAGAGATCAGGTGTGACAGTTACTTTCTCATTGCAGGAAATAAAACTCCTAAGAGTAAAGTAAGTAATGTTTCATCTCTGATCTCCTGCCTTTTTTCCTTCATATCTAAATTGTGCAGATACACGTATATCCAGAAATTTCAGCTTTTTTTTAAAAAGCATTAGTACCCACTTTGATGAAGTATTAAAAGAATTTTATTTCTTTTTACAAATACAAAATAAAAAGGGAATTAAATTATTTGCATACAAGATTTTTAATAAGATCCATAAACTCCCAATAAATTTAGTCCATGCTTCCTTTTGACCAGCTCCTAGAAATCCAAAGCTTTCCCTGACTCTTTCCAAAGAAACAGCTGGATACAACTACTTTTCATGACTGTACAAGGTTATCACAACTAAGCGTTTGAATACTTAAGCTGAGAGTCAAGGAACACCAAAAAAACAGTATTATTCCTTAGCCTGGTTTCATTTCTCATATAGTATGTTCAGGTAATCAGCGAGAGAGCTTGTTCAAATGTGAACAAGTACTAACTAATATTGAAGTATTTAACATCTCTACAACTGTATGATTTAGAAGTGCAAGGAAAGTAATTATTTGGGCCAGATGTTAAAACTAACAAAAAACATTTGTACAGCATCTGGGGACAGCAAAACCTAGAGGACTTGAATTTAACCTTATTGTGGCAGCTAGCAGCAAAGAGGTAAAGGGTGAAAGGGTGAGCAGCAAGCAAACATTGTGCATAAAACCATATATTCAGGTGGTCTAGTCTGTTTTTCTCTTAAAAGTTTAAGTATTCATCACTCAGCTCCCACCTCAAAGCACAGTTTTAGCAGACAAGTTAAAAAGCAGACCCATTTGAGATCTTCAGTACCTACAGAAAACACTAGCTAGCAAATCACTGTCATATTGAAAAGATTTAAGGGGGGGGGGGGGGGGCCGGGAACCCCTCAATTCAAGTTACCAGTAGGGGCACAACAGATTGGCAGGTTGTTTCCCCTGCTCTGTTCCACAAAGCAGGGACCCGAGTTTGCAATATTCAGTTTGGCATCTTTCAAAGTCATAAGGCATATGCCTCCATAAGACATAGAATAAAGGCAAGTTTTACGTAAGATTTATTTGCCTCAGAATACAGTTTGAATCACACAGACATCCCCCCTCTTACCTATCTGTTCCATTAAGTGAAATCTGAAACTGGCCACTAAAAACCCCAAGTAATTTATTGACAAACTGTTCACATAGGGATACTATGTTTTATTTACAGTAGTACCACATAGGTCAGGTATTAATGTCAAACATTTACTGATCTAAACTTAGCTACAGTGGTTTTTCTCCCCCATGATTGTGTGCTGCACTGGATAACAAGTTATTTTAAGTTAGCTGAGATTTGTGCATTGATGACAAGAATATTCCAAGTTTAAATAAGGTGGACTAGAAGACATTAGTAAACCATTGCTGATTCTAGGAATTTTTCTGTTGGTGCCTTCATTAGGCTTTTTTCTATATTTCCCCATAATTTCTTTTAATGGTGGAAGCAACAGTAGCATTTTAAGTATTTTAGTTCAATTCCAGATAGATTGTTTAAAAAACATTAATAGCCAATAGCAGCCTGTCTACACTATTACACAACTATACTAGAACTAACACTGTAGAACTGCATGAGGACAAACGCAAACATCCCTAAGGCTGTGCAAATAACAGGTAGTTGTACTGTTAACTTCTAAGTCCTTACCTGAACTACAAGTTAGTTAAAAGTATTTCTGGAATAATTAGTTTTGTGTATTATCTGTTTATTAAATAACAGGATTGTTACAGCATAGATTTTTAAAGACTTGCATTAAAGATTACAAATCAAATTCATTTCTTGGCACTCAAAACATTACCATATTGGAAATTTTTGTGAAGCTTAAACAAAAAAAGTCGTAACATTTTAAATCCCAAAATTAACAGTGGAAATTTAACATAACATTAAAGAGCCAGTTATCACTTGCAGGAATTCCTTAAATAAATGGAATTGATTTGCTTTATGCAACGTTTCAGAATTTACAAGTCAGATACTTCTTCACAAGAGACTGTTGACTGAACTTAAGGAGTTAAAGCTCAGGTAGCAGTTCCCTTACAGGCAGCTCTACCTTGCTGAAAACACACTGCTACTTAGATGTGGAAAGTAAAAGGGCGAGAGGTGTCAGGTGAATTCCAAACAAATGTAATGCTTCTAACAAAACTTTTAATAGCTTTCACTGTTCATCAGAATTGATTGGAAAAGTGGCTTGTACTTCACTACAGTCACATTTCTTAAATCTGAGAACTACCACTCCTGGATACAATGCAAGAAGTTGAAGTTACTTCCTTTGTATTCATTACATATAGTGCATATATCATGACTTTTTTAGGCTGTTTAAAAATATAGCATGTATTTCTGTGTTCTGCGTGAATTATTTTGGGTCATGCATAAAGTATCCAAAAGCTGCATCTGTCAGATGTAACACCTTGTGCTTAATACTGGTGCCAAACTGAAGATTACCATGAGAAAAATACATTTTTAAATAGACCTTCTTTTAAACTGAGGTCTTATGTTTTTTGATTTTCCGTCTTTGGCAGCTTACAAAAGGAATTCCATTACTGATGAAATGGGGAAGGAACTGAATATGGTAATAAAAACTTCACTATATTGGCCCAGTATCTTAAAAGCAAGCCATGGATGTTAACAGCAGCATCCTGTTTTTCATGCAAGTTGTGTTAAAGATAAATAATCAGCAACACCATAGCAAACATTTTTACTTGATACAAAAAAGTGAATCTGCTTGAAAAGTACATGCAAATGTGCTGGCTGGAGTTGAAATACATTTGCATTCATAAAATTATAATGTTTACTTTTTAAAGGCTAGTGTGAACAATATTTATCTGTACGGATTATAATCAGAAGAAAGTAACTCATCAACTTTATTTCCAACCAAAAATTCCCTAACTTTAAGATTGTCCTTAAAAAAAAAAAAAAAAAAAAAAAAAGCAGCGCACTGCTACTTCCAGCACAGTAAGGTTTCCTCAAAAGAAAGTAATAACTGTAATCTCTGGTATAAATAATTCTAGTCCCACAGACTTTCTGTCATACTGTCATACATTCCAAAATCTGGACAAAGTTGTGGGGATCCCCTTCTCCCTGGCCAGCTTAATCTGTTTTTAAAAGAAACACTTACTATCCCATTACAGTTTTGAAATCAGTTTTATTTTTCAATTCTGCCAGAACAAACATACTATTGGATGGTCCAGGGGCTTGGTCCCAGTGGGGAGGAAGGGGAAGGTGTTCTTGTACCTGATTACAATCCCCAGCGTTTACACACAAGCTCCAGTGCACATGAATAACTTTGCACCCACCTTTCAGTAGGCTGTTACTGTTCGCAAGCTCCAGGCTAATTCTTCCTATGTGATACTCCATTAAATGAAGTTCAGATTTTTGTCTGCAGCTTTAACATTTGGGGGGAAAATGGGGACACACACACACACATAGTAATACGGTAGACAACTCTAGTGTGCTATAAAATTGATACCTCCATCTGTCATTGTGCATGCAATATATTCATGAAAGAAAATACTCGGTGCTCTCTTCTCTTCACAGTATTTAAACTTCTATTGTAAAAGCAGCTTAAAACTATGCCACAAGACTACACCGTCCATCTTAACCACAGGCAACCTGTTTAGCAAGTCAGGCACTGGAACTTTAATGTTTTTTCTCCAAGTTTAAATGAGACTGTCACTGAGACAGTAGACTTGGTCTGCTTTAATTTGCACCAGAAAGCTGGTAAGGAAACATTTAGAGCCATTTATTATGTGGATTAAATATGACTTATTTTGCAAAATGCAGCATATTTTTCTGTTTGCAAATCAAACCAACTGTCTTTACATGAGCAAATTTACACAGTTGCAGTACACAGACAAGAGTTCATAAATAAAAATTCTACTCCGTATACCATGCCTAGCAATTTTCAAGTCAATGTAACCTCCAATGCATATAAATAGTGTGGCTGGTAGAGTCTTCACCAAAGATGTGTCTCGCGAATCTCTGCAATGATCTGACTGGCTCGCTGCAGGGCCTGCACACAGAAAGATGGAAAAGCCAGTTATTTAGTTTTTCTGAAGAGATTTCTCAGATAGCAGCAGTAGTCTAGGAAGTACAATGTTAAAGATACAATAAAAGCAAATCATTTTCATGATGAAAGGAGTGGTATCAACCTACACACCACTGATTAACAACTCTGAAGCCTTCCATCTGCAAAAGATTATGCAACTGGCAAATACTACAAAGCAAAGGTAATGATAAAACTTAGCATAGGTGTCATTAAATCGCTTCTCTAGACTTAAGAATTAAAAATTGGAAACAACTTCCAGTTTGAAGCAGAAAAAGCTCATTGTCATAGTTTTGAGCAACTTCTGTATTCTCACATATTCCCATTAACACCTGTTTGTCTTAACATTTTGTATTTATAAATAAATGCTCAAGAAGGGCAGACGTTTTTCATCACACAGTTTTAACGCTTTAAACCTTCCTCAAAATAAGAGAAACTGCACCTATTTTGTATCACTTTCAGCATTCTGATGTACTCATTACAGTCTAGCCTGCCACACTTTGCAAAATTAAAAGCTCAGAATACCAGCTAATACTAAACATTATTTAAATTCTTACTTCAGTTTGGAGAAATCCAAGCTATGAGCTTGGCCCTATGAAGTTTATAGTTTCAAAGACTGTTAGCAGACCATTCCCTTCACTCAAATGTTGATCATATGATAACAAAGATTAAATTTGCTGCAGTTGGTCTTTGACAAGCAGTATCTCTGGGTATCGTCTCTCAAACATGCAGTGTCTGACCACGCTGCATATAGGAGAGGAGCACTTCTTGCTACTTCTTCAGTCAATGGGATGAATGGGCAGAGGAACTCTTCTATGCAGTTCAATGCAAAGTGGCATATTTCTGGTGCAGCTGATGCAGACACTGATATACCACATAACTGAACAATGAAAAAACGAAGAGTTCTCCAGCACAGACATGTCACAAATGCACTGTGATACAGATGAGGTCATCATAAGTAAGTCATAACACTCCCAGTGTTCACATTACAGGGTACTGTCTTAGATACACCTGCCACTGGCCAGCAGGCTCTGTGTGAAGCATACAGATGAACAGCATTTAAAACACTGTAAGCTTAATCCCCCAAAAGAGAACTGCTGAACACTATGAAGTTAAATAAAAGCAAATTATTAAAACCAAATGTATAATTGAAAATAACACCAGATTACAGCTTCTGCTTTACACCCAAAATACAGTTTAAGACACGTCTTCCCAAGTACTCAATCCATGTAATACTTTCTGATCACATACTGCTTTTAATTCCTCTAGCAGAGAGAAAATAGACTGGCATACTCTTAAAAAGCAGCAAAGTAAAAACTGAAGGCAAGTTTTCAAAAAATCTCACATTTGTATGGTTTCGATTTAATTAACTACTCCCACAAGCTCCTGATCTTTTTAATACCTTTAGCATGTCAGCTGCCTCTTTTCTGCGCTGTGCCATGTCCTCAGATTCCGTCAGAAGGTCATCCAACAACAAGGATTTATACAGCTGGCCTACCAGCTCACTCTGAAGAGTATCCTTCACGTGGTTCACCAGAAAATGCATCACTGCCTTTGGCACACTGCAAGCACATAAAGATTGTTTCTTCAGAAAGAATTATTCAAAGCCAGGTCTGCCCTACACTGAAGAATGCAGTGTGAGGAAACAGCTACACAACCTTGGCTTAAACTACCATGAATCTACCATGACCATAAATAAAAAACCCTTTTCTCTCAAGTGAATGCAGAACCTTGTACAATTTAAGAGCTGTTAAATTTCTTCCAAATAGGATAGCTCCATTGTTAAGAACATGAATATACAGTGTAAAAAGTAAAATAAGAATAAATTACTTTGCTCACTAGAGGCCAACCTGAGTCTCCACTCTGCTAGCCATGATGAAAAGCTAAGTATTTTAACCCTAAAATAATTTTTAATATGTGAATGAGAAAGGAAAGAGTTCATATATCTGATCTTACTTAGCAGATGAACTGAAAACAGGATCACTGTTCAAACACGGGCCATATTATTTCTGTTATCAGAGAGCATAACATGAGAGCAATTTAAGGTGCAAATAGAGTTTAAGTGTGACTTTGTCTGGAATGGAGGCAGGCAGCAACCAGTAAGACTCAAGAACAGTCCATCAGAAGGACACTATAGAATCTGTAAGGCAACAAGCAGCCACTGTCTTAGCTGATTTCCATGCCACTAAGCCTCCTTAAAAAATATTCAAAGTATTGAATATAGCTGAACCTGATTTTCTTTGGGACTTAGGATATGCGTAGCAGTACTTTTCTGAAAGAGTGGGGGAAAATATTTACATGAGTATTGGTAAACTCATCATACTAACACAGTACCAGAATCTGAGGATATGAACACAGAATCAAAAATTGAATTAGTGCACCTCAGGTTATTTCATCAGAGTGACAGTACCTGACAATAAAAATACTGATGGTTGTTCCCAGCTGAGAAATACAACGTCCATTAAGACAACCTTGTTGGTGTAATTCTTAGCATCAGTATTTCGCAACTGGGAGTTGACATATGATCAGTTCTGACTCCGTAAGTACTGACCACATCACTCTTCCCATGTGCCCATAGCCCTAGATTTAAACCAAAATAGTTTTCATGGGCAGATCAAGAGTTTTTGCTCAGTGCTACAACTGTCACTACAGAATTAACTTGACAAGGGTCATGCGAATCTAAACGGCCAGACCCAAGATCAACAAAGATCCATCAACACATCTGAGCTTTTGGAATCATACTCCCAAGTTTGTCTGGGAATTTTCCCACTACTACATTTTGCTGCTTTGTGGTTCTTTACTAGCCAGTTGTGGGAAGACTTCCGGAAAATCATCATGAGACCGTATACATCTATTAGTACTCAAGTACCTTAGTTTACATACCCCTTTCAAGCCAATACATTGCAAGTTCTACCAAAAGGAAGCTTAAGAAAGAAGCCTAGAATATTTTGGAAGTCACCTGGCTAGAAGAGTGAAAGCAACCCAAAACTCTGGTTCAAAGCTGTGTATGTACAGATACCATCCAAACCATCCAAGCAAGAGCCTGAATTAGTTCTTCAGGTACATGGGATGGACATGAGTACCATCTTTGAGAGGTATCTCCTAAAAATATTTCTGAATTAGGTGAGGATGTCCTAATAAATCAAATCTATAATTCCTAAGATAGCATTTTATTTATTTCCTCATGTATGCCTATTTACTGCAAAGAATGTGAAGGGATCGTTTAGAGTATGCAAGGAGGTAACGCTACTAGTACTGACACTGCAGTAAAATTAAGGTAAGCAAGGCAATTCCCTGCCATGAAAAACTAAAAATTTTATTGAGGAGAATATCAGTTTACTGGATAGAATAAAACTTTTATGAGCTCATTAATTTGCTCTAAACTCTAGTTTCCAGATACCTGTATTTCCCCCAACTTTTCATTCATATGTGTGTGTGCATATATGTGTATATATATAAAATGCTACATCTTTCCACAAAGACTTAAGCCAAGCGAAGTTTTACATCATTCTTCATTTTAAAAAAAAAGGTATGACAATTTTTAAGCACAACTTTAAAGGCATTTTTCATAGTTGCCCACAGCAGAAACATCACTTTTCTGCCATTTCCATCCCTACAGTACTAGAAATATTAGCCACAGTAGTTTCTATTCCACCTTCCCATTTGAAATAACAGAATGGCAAAGCTAAGTTCTGTCAGGTCTACACAGCACCTAGAGTTTATTCCAGTTAGTTGCTGCACATCATCAATGTGAATTGCAGTATCCTCCAGAAAAGCATCTCCTAAATAATTAATTCAACATTGTACTTAATATAATACAGAACTCAAGCCAGTAGAAAAAACAAGTGCTGCTTAATTCTGCGATGGGTCAAGTTTTACTGCTGCTGCCCCTTCTAAAAAAAATAATTGTATTTTCTCTCTGCTTACAAACATACAAACATGATAAAATAACAAGATTATATACATTACTCTTGAGATATCACAACATTTGTATGGCTTAAACATTTCTAGAAAGTTTTACCTGTCCTGAATGTTCTTCCTGACAATAAGGAAGTAAGATTTAATAAGTCGTTCGATCACTTCACAGTCTCGTTGCTCACGGGCAGAAAGTTTGCGTGCAACGGGTACAGGCTATGTAAAAAAAAACAACAAAAAACAACAAAGCAAAACCACCAATCTCAGTTTACTAATTCTGCTCATTTATATAAGTAAATAAAACTCAAGCTGTGGAGTCTAAAATAAACTATTGCTCTTTGAGTCAGACAGTTTGATAGATGTAACCTCTCTTTTAAACAAACCTCTAGTTTTTCAGAAATAAAGTTAGAGACATGCCAAAATCCAGACCTGTAAGACAAAGGTCACAGGACATCACTACTAATTTTATTTTTTTTTTAAAAGCTCACTAAAGGAACTAAGCTTTCCAAACACTGAAAGCATCTCTATTAAGTGGGTTTTTTTCTTCTTTAATGATTATTTAATATAAAAACGCTAACTTCAGCAAAAAGAGAGCAGGAATTTGAGTTGAGACATGAGCTGAGATTTGTTTCTATACAAAGAGTGATCTAGACAAGAAGTTCACTTGCACAGTAACTTGTGAAAGGAAGCCAGTTATCCCAAATCATAGGCTGGAACTGGAGGGGTGCGGAAGAAAAGATGAAGGACTGGGCAAGAAGGAAGTAGAAGAGACTGGCTAGAGCCCCCTGTCCCTATAATGGTAATTATTTAGAAAGATATCATATATTAGCAAAGTTACAAGATCTGGAATTCAGGTGTTTTCTTTCCTGAGCCTGAAGTACAAAGGGGAGGCATCTGTCTTTCATGACTCACCACATCTAATAGGTTTACAGCGTGTCCTTTCTGAGGACTAGCAGGCAGGGCTGCAGCTGGCTTGGATTTTTCCTCTGTCGATACCTCTTCTGCTTTTGAGGGTTTCAGCATTCCTCTCCAGTTGCCTGTTCCAGGCTCCTGAGATGTATCTCCTGGCCCAGGAGCAGCCTGCACAAACAGCACAATGAAGAAACGTTGGAGAATTAGAACTTGGGCATGGCAAAGCAGTATCTGATCAAATCTACTGTTACTGAGCTATAGGTTAAGACTCAATAAAAATGAGATCTTCACATGTATATTCCCTTTATTCTATTCTTTACATTTTCCACCTTTGTTCTCTCTTTGCTGCTTACAGCTGACACAAAGTACCAGTAAAACAAAAGCTTTCAAAACTTGTATTCTTCCTAATAATGGTATGAAAATGCCACACAGAGAAGCCTCCCAGCACTTCTGAAATACAGAATGGTCTTCCTGAATCATCTGGCTTTTACCGCTTTTACCATACATCCCTGGAGCAGTACAGCCTATACTATCAGGATCTGAAAGTATGTTTTGAAGATAACCACAGCTCTTAGAAAACTTGAATTTAAATTCTTTGGTATTTTATTTAAGTTTATTTATTATATTATATATTGTATTTATTTAAGTACGAACTGAAGTTTCTTACAATAACAGCTTAAAAATATGCACATTTATGTTTCCAGGTACTACAGCTACAAACATATTTGTGCTGTCAGATCTCAATTTATGGAGGGCTTTTTTTATACCAAATCAAAACAGAACAATAAATCTCCATCCTCTGGAAAAGAGGATCAGTTTCTGGGAAGTGCCAGACAAAGAACGACTCGGTAATCTCCTGACAAAGGGACGTAACATCCAACTCTTAAATATTAGGAATGACTGGACCAAAGAAGTATTAGTAGATAGCATCATCCATCACATACTAACAGTATTAAAAAACACCAAAACAGTTTATTTTTATGTGGAACAGTAATGCTTTTTATTTTGTACCTTTCCATACGCCTAGTACCTATTTACTACTGTGCTTTACAATCTATTGCTGTTTGAAAAACATTTGAAGTCATACAAAGCTCTAAACTACTACTACTTATGTCTTGTTTTGGATATAGGAGGAAATAAGCTAAATTTATCTATTGCATTTACAATTGAAACACCACAGGCTGATCTTGAGTCTAAAAAAAAGGAGTGAGAAAGAAAGCATGGCAAACAGAATACCAACAGTTGCATAGTAGGAAGAAACTCAGATAAACTGTCCACATCAGAAATTTTACTAGAATTGTACAACTGCTCAGAGGTGCTGTAAAAAAATACACTACAAGAATTCAAATCAACTTCTGCTAATAAGAGAGAACCATTGATGAGAAATGCTCCATTACATTACTTAGGACTGCAAGACAGCCATTCAAAATAGCAAAAATCCTTATGGCACTCTCATTCAGTATTACTATGGAGTCTGCTGTATCTCCAAAGTAGTTTCAGAAACAAAGCTACATTATTTCCTAAGAAAAAGTGTTGGGTTATGTACCATCTGATAAAGAACAGGTTTTGTGGGAAACACAAATTAAACCAAATTTGGCAGCTTCCTGCAACTTCTTAAGTCAAAACAGTATCCTCACAGTAGCTCTTGACTTCTTTTTAATGTCTGCAGCATATCGCAACTGTATCTAAAACTCTTGAGAAAATACTAGTTAAAAATCTGCCACTGACTAGATTTTTAAACTACTTTGTTCAGGACAGAAATGGCAGCTTTGCACTAGAAGCTGAATGTGCATATGCAATGAAGCAGAAAGCGTAAGTCTTCTCAGTACTCTTAATACACAAACTTGTGACTACCCATCTTTTCTGACTCCAAGTGAAAGCAATTAGCAAAAAAGTCTTTACAGTAATGAGCTTTATTTTAACATAACAGACAGCACACCTGAAGTGTAAAAAACCACTGTAAAATACATTTCACAATTATAAGTAAACCAAGGATTGAACGATTATGTGAAACAACGAAAAGGAGGTTCAGTCTGAACAAAGCCTATAAAGATTCCCTGCAGGAAGCAGGAAACTCACATTTTTAGCTTATCTTCTGTCCTCCTTCTTTAACTGTCAACACATTAAAAACATGCAGTTTAACAACCATGCTGGACACTTTTGATTACAACATTGTTGCACCAAACAATCTACTGACTATTGTTTGAGGCAAATTATGCTGCATACTTGCATCACAACACATTGCAACCAAGAGTTCAAACAGAAAGCAGTGACTTTGCCACCTAATGGCATAGCTTTACCTGTCACTGCAAATACTGGTGTCAGCAGTGACACAGTCTATACTGTGTAGGGCATGCTGTGTCAGTGACAGAGCACTAAACACCAACTGCTTTCCATACTATCTGCGATGCACCACAACAGAAATGTACATGCAGTGCTTATAGAAAAAAAAAAAATAATCAAGACAGACCTTGCCATCAGCCTCAGCAGAAGCAGCAGTAACAGTCTCCTGGGAAGCAGGTGGCAATGCACCTGGAGCTTTAGTAGACTAAGGAAGGTAAAAGATGCAGGGAGGGGGAGGGGGAAAAATTCAACTGAAGACCACCAAATCTACCTAGCAAATTTTATACACTTTTACTAGCATCTTTAAAAATCCAGAAAATATTTTAAATTTGTAACCAAAACAGTAATGTAAGTAGAAAAAAGAAAAAAGCATCTCCAAGACAGTGAAGAGACTTTGCATTTATCTGGCCTTCAATTTCATTTCAACTCTATACTGATGACATAAATATGAAGCCAATGAAAGAGAAGGATCAAAGATCACTGAAAGCGATCTCTAGATGGCTACCTTAAATTCACCGTTCATCCACCAGTTGGCTTCCACGGATTAAAGGCAGTAGATCCGTTCTGGAACTTAGTCTCACTTCTTAAGCTAACAAACTTAATGAATCAATTTCTATCAGCTGTAGTAACTCTTGTTACAACCTGTGAGGAGTTTAAACTATATTCTGTATATTTGGATTCTGAATACTTCACATATTTAAAATATCTAACTGTCTAAAATTCCATCTGAGTGTCAGACCATTCATTTCTACAGCCAGGCAATGTTTTCCATGACACTTGGTTCTTCCACGCAGGTACGTACTTGTCATTGAACTAATCCCAAAACCTGGCAAAACTAAGCAAGCTCCAGAGATAGAACACATGACTGGATTATGACAGTCAATTGAAAATGCCACCTCCACCATCTTCTCCCAAAGTAATTGAGACTGCAATAAACTGCAGTTTTAAGAATAATTTTAAAATAAACCACCAAAAAACCACCAACCACCAAGTCACTACGTTGGCTCATTGAATTTAAATCACCTGTTTGTTTTGAAATCAGTCTCAGCCATAAATTTAAGCACGCATGTTCTGACTCCATCTTTAACATCTGCAGGCATTTTAAGCCTTTCCTCAAATGACATTCAAGAAATAATCGTAATATTAATGTAAATTTACATGCAAGTTTTCAGAAATCCCAGATATAAAACCTGCCAAAAACTGCATCTTTAGAAGACGGTAACATTCTACTTCATCTTATGAAATTGAAGGAAGTCAGTCAATACTTGGGAGCTCCCAAGACTGTTACTAGCACAGCATATTGACATTTCCAATACTTAGATTGGATCAAAGAAGAATGCATTAAACTTTAAATGAATGAATCAACAGAAATCTACATTTACTTACCTTGTCTCGTGGCACGGCAGAAGGCAATTCCCTGGCTAACCTGTTACGCCTTTGTTCCTTTAAAAACAACCCAGCAAGACCTCAGTTATGTATTACTCTATATCAACACATGTGCAAGATTCATATTTTACAGATAACTTATATTTTTGAGACAAACACTAGTAATTTCATCTCATCCAGTGTCATATAGCCATAATACAATCCTATGAAAACTTCAATTACGTGGATAAAACTACTCTGATTACCTGGTTAGAAGTAAATTCCCAACATAAAAACTTCTGCTAAACTTTTTGCAATGCTCTCCATAATCAAAACTAGAGCCTTTAAAAAACAAATTCAAAGCTAGACAGTTTGGCTTAGTATAGTGAGGGCCCTACAGCCTTCATTAAGCTTTAAATCTTTGAAGTAACCTAAAAGGATTTGATTCTGTGGCCAGCACAGTTAACCATGACTGGTCCAAAAGGGAGAAGGAGGCGGCAGAATTCACTTTATAGCAAACTAGAATTGAAAGCAATCAGGACAAAGATCTGATTTTTTTCTTGAAATTAAGAATTGTCCACTGAATAAGCATAAGATGTTTTTTACTTGCTTTGTTTCTTCAAAAATTTCAATGTCCTGTTTAGGAAAATATTGGGAAAGAACTAGTTTAAGTAACACTCAGTAATACAATAATCACGTATGTTCAACTTCACAAAGTCCTATTTTTTTTAGTCACGGCAGTCACACACACATTGTTTCTGAACTAGATTCAAGAGCAGTCTACCAAGGCAAATTCAATTGCATACCCAGTCAACACAAATTTTGCGTATAGAAGAAAGTAGAAGGTTAAAACTAAAGAGCAGAAATGATAACGTAAGCATTCAAAAAAAGAACATTACTATGAAAGAATACTGGACAAGCAGGGGAACACAAGAACTCTTAGCGAACTCTTAGCCAGATGGACGAAGTACTACAACAAAATCAGACTGCAAGAAAGAACTGAGCAGATCAGTTGTAGAACAACTGCTTCTCTAGGACAATGACAGCAACAAGTATTATCAATCAAAGCTGGGCTTGAAAATCAGGAAAACTACTGAAATTGTAAAAGACTTATGGGAATGATGGAGAAAACTGTCTTAAGGAGATGGAAGCGTGGTAACACAGAGACTCAGGAACAATGCCAAAGGGAAGCAAAAATTAGGACCTCAACAGAGAAAACAATACTTGTATTATCCTTTCATAAAAGAGAGGAACATTATAGCTATTGATACATTGTCAGAGACAAAATGTAGTTACTTGAACATTAAAGAGTATTTCACAACTATCTAGTTTCTCTTCTGAAAATTTCATTTCATTAGCCAATACTCAGTTAGGTGCTCATCTTATCTTCCAGACAGAAATACAGGCACAACTGTTTTCAGTGAAATATCAACCACTGTCCGTGAAAATCATATGCAATATAAATCTAAGAAATCAACAGATCACATGCTAAGAGTATAGACCATATTTTTAATATACCACAGTTTTATACTTCAAAATGTAGATCCGTGCTTCAGTGAAAGAAAATGAAGCATCTGTTCTTTTACCAATTATTTAGGCTCTTACCTAAAGGAGTCAAAAGACTTCTAGGAGAATGGGCTTTCTTACCTCTATGTTGTTATTCATTAAACCACAGGCATCAGCAAAGTCTGGATGTTTGGTATTGATATAAGCTAATTCAATGGCCACTAGATTATGAACCTGCAATGCAATGTCATTCACAGTTCAAAAATTCAGTGAGTAAATCTAATACTAGTGAAAAGCAATGACCTACGAAGCTAGAAAGCATAGTTTAACTGTCCATAAAAAAAAGGACCATTCTTACTGCCCCAAAGACATTAAAATTCTGATCCAGAGGGCAAGAATGCAGTTCATTCACTCACTGTAATACATTAAGACCTTCAACAGTTTTGGATGTTACATCAGTTTAACTTGTTAGCCTGATTAAGCTAACTGCTTTCCAGCCATAAATAAACAAAACTCAGCAATGTAATGAGCATAAGCTGTATAGTAATGAAGTGAGCTATACAGTCAACCTTCAGCCACAAGCCACATACAACATCTGAACCAGTGAGGAATGGCTCTCTATGGGGGATAGTGAATGTACGGAACAATTTTTGCTTTTCACATAAAACATATGCAGTCAATAACTGAAACACTTTGTTTCCCCCCAAATAAGTAGCCCAAAGCAGACTTTTATATTAAAATAAATTTACTTGAAGACAGAAATTGAATTTTTACTTCTCACTATATAAAAGGCATTACAAGAAAAATCACCATTTGTGTTGATTTTATCTCTGAAACACACAGAATAAGGACTACAATTTAATTTTCATCATTAAATTTTGCATCCTGAACTCTACAGTAAACACACAGCTTCTGATACAAGGGAGGGAAATATACCTATATTGGAAAGACCAGGAGATGCTAAATCCCAGTTTTGGTAAAACTCTTCTTGTGAAATTGGAAAATAGGGGACAATGAGCTGAAGATGGTTTCCCCCCATCCCTTTCATTTTTATGGATCTATCTTCTAATACAGAAGTTTCAAACCATGTAGATTGATTCCTTTAATAACTTGGGTTCTTAACATTACAGAGCAAACAGAAGCATGAAGAGAGACTCCAGAAAACACACACTTTTTCCAGCAAGTAGATGGAAAATTACCATTTCATTTGTGACAGGAAGCCTTCTACGCAGAAGACAGGTTACTACTTCAACTATGGCATCATGCAATTTAGGAAACCTCAGTAATTCCTAAAAACAAACCAAAAATTTACTGATAAGACTTCCAGAATTTTTTAGGGAAGTGCAGGGAAAAAAGCCCATTAATTACAAACATAATCCTAAAACATGCATTTTTACCTGCGTACTGTAATTACTACAATGCTGGATAATCCTCTGCATTTCTTCATGAACCAGCTCCACACAGCGTAAGCTAGGTTCTTCTAAACGTTTGATTTGCCTTTTTACCAGTAATTCAAATGAAACTTCAGGAACAAACAAGGCAGGACGAGGACCCTAGTTCAAAAGGAGAGAAAAAGCCACTAAATTGTTTATTAAAACAATATGCATTTCTAAGGAGTAGTATCTGATGAAGCCCAGAATAAATCAGGTCACAGTACTCACACCCAAAAGAACACTCAGAACAGGTCTTAATAGAGAAATATGTTACAAGAATATTTAAATATAAAAGCTGTAAAACAGAAAGTTGTTACCTTTAAGACAAACTCTTTGTTAAATAAGAATTAACCAGCATCCTTATAGAATTCTTGAAGATTTCTACCTACTAATGTCACTCCTTACAACTATGAACAATTCTTTTCATGGTTGTGGATCCGAGTTTAAATGAAATTTATTATAAAAGCAACGACATTCTCTTCCTAACTTCTGAGAGAAAAGTTACCATTATTTGACAGTCCTATGCATGCAGCTCTTACTGCAAGGTAGGTGGGGTTCCTGTTCAGTATAACCATACTACAGTGTAATTGATTACAGTGTTTGGCATAATTTCATTTATGACCATATAGACCAATGCTTAGCTATAGATAAAACATTTTCTACCTGAAATTTCATTTTTTAAATCAAATGAGCTTTAGAAACACAAAGACGTCAATGTCGCATGAAAACAAGGCACCTCTCCTGTTACTAAATGCTATTTTACATTTACAGAAGGGTGATAGCACGCACATACATCATTGCTACAAAGTACCTAAAGTGCTCCAAGTTTGAGTAATTACTGGTCTTACAGAAACCTGTCTGTCTGTCCACACCCAACAGAACACAGTACAAAAGCAGACCTAACACGCTTGACATCCAAAGTCAAGCTCTAAGAAGTGAACATTCTATATACTACAAAATTTAAAAGTGAACTTCCTCTGTTAATTCTTAGCAACACCAATTCCCATATTCACAAGAAACCAAATCTGTCACGTAAACACTGAACTACTGAAGAGTTGCGTCCCTTATACAGGATTAAAACATTGAATGTGTCCTAGCCCATGCATCTCATACTGAGTCTCCATAACTAAGAGAAGTGCTTAATGCAAAATAAATGCAGAGGCAGTCTTCCATCACCATTTCTGTAATGTATAATAGCTTCAGCACAGCCAAAGTGGGCCTGAGCTTTATTTGAGCCTGTAAATTACAGTAATGAGAGGTAAGCATTCACCTTAAACTCATTCCATATAGGAAAATGGCTGCAAATTTGGATATTGTAATTTTTTTGACTTAAAATACCAAAAAGCAGGATTCAGCCTCTTCATATTAACTCATTCAGCTGAGGTTATTAATACACAGGACTGAAGGAGCACAAATTTGTTGAAACCTTATCTTCAGATCCAACATACAGCAATAACAGAAATACAGAAAACCAACTCACAGTAGCATTTCTAATGGCAGTCAGAATATCAATTGTGTTAAGGCCACCCAGTGGGTCAACAGATTCTAAAGTTCTTCCAAAGGTCTCATGAAAAATGTAACAGATTCTGGCTCCACCGCACCTAAAAGAATAAAACAACAACTGAAGTAGCAAACAAGAAAAGAGCTCTCATTGCAAACCTTTTTTACAGTTACTAGTATCCAAACATTTTTGAGTATGTTACGTTCCAGTGCGGTACTATTGCCAATGACGGCCTGCAAGAACCACTGGGTCACTTAACTGCTCAGTCAGTATTCTAGAAAACCATTTGGTACTTACAGCTCTGAAGTCTCTATGTATTTTGCTGTTCCTTCAATAGTGTTACAATACTCTGTTGCAAATTTGGTAATAAGCTGCAATAAGGTGGCACTTTTGTCCTCAACAGGTTCCCCATAGCTGTTTAGTAGAGACTGGTACTGAGCAGCTAAAACATTGATTCTGGTTTTCAGTTCTGGCAAGCAATCCCTGATATGATGCATCAGTAGTCTAAAAATAGAGAACAGTCCCTCATTAGAAAGGAGAAAAAGTTTCATCTTTATCATCTCCAGCAAAACAGAGAAAAGACAGAAAATAATCACCAAAGGAAAACATTTACTCAGGAAAATAACAGCAAATTCAGAAACTGAATTTGGAACCAAACAGAGTTTTCCTTAATGTATCACTGCACATCACCAAAAGAGAAAGGCAAGGTAAAAATAGATGCTTACACATATTTCTAACACCAATTTATAGCTTAAAGTATCTTTAAAAGCTCACATTTATTTTCTTTTACTTAATACGTAATACCTGTTCAATGTTCTAGCAAGGTACTTGGTTCCATTTCGATTGGCTAAGGAAGGATACTTCTTTTGAAGAAAACCATACTCGTCACGAATGGAATCAGCCACACTCTTCTTATTATTAATATCCAACTGACTCCTGAAGTTAAAAGGCAGAGTTACACACTAGTTAACAGATGCAAAGTAAAAATAAAATTACACTTCTGCTTTTCTGGACAGGACATCTAACAGCTGGTTTTTGCTTTACACACCTAACATCTTCCTCAGACAATAAAGGGGTTTATTTGTTGTTCTGTGCAGCATAGTCAACAAATCAGTATGAACAGCAGCTGTACACAGACTAAGCAACACCTTTTTATCAAAACTACATGAGATTTGACCTGGCTAATGCAAAAATAAAATGAACAGTACTACAGGTACTACAGCCATTTGCAGTTAGGCCTAACATAAACAAGATCTGTAGCGGATCAGTGCTAATATTAACAGCTGACCACAGGCATCCCTCAAGCTCAAAAATAAGAGCAGAAAGAAGTGCACTTCCAGAAGTGTCCCTACTCCTTTCTAAATTAGCAGTTGGTTGAGTGGAAGGACAGGATTTTGAGAAGTGAGCAACAAGCTTCTCATTTACTCAGAAGTTAATTTCAACATCGTCACCTTATTCTTAAAAAAACATATTCATGGGTAAAAAAGCCAAAAGCATTACCTCACATTAAGTTTTGAAAATAGCATCAATGTGCACAGACAAACCTGTTCACTACTCCAATGATGCCAAGTTTGACTGGAATCACTCTTCCCATAAGCACATCCATAGCATCAGTGCCAGCATCCATGAGATCCAGTTTTGTGATAACAGCTAGGGTTCTTCGACCTACCAAAAGGAAAACTCACTCACAGGGATGTTTTGTCTCGACCAGGGTAGCTAAAACTCATCATTCAAAAAGTTCTTCAGACAGCTGCATGAAGTTTGACACTGCAAACCAGCAAAGACCAGCACAAGAACATGTTCTATTAGTATATCTGCAGTCCCTTATTAACAGGAGTGTAAGTATTTGGCTGGTACTGCTCCTCCCCCAGATCTGGCTAAAGGAAAAGGTTCAGGCACCATGCAGTTTGAAAGGAGCCATTACTCAGTACAACAAACACTTTTGCATACTACGTGAGGTTAGAGGCATTACCTAGTCTCCTCCACAAGTACTCAGTAAGGCAGGCAGGGGACTCACAAGTGTGAGTGGACTGAACATATTTCTAGCATGTATGCAGGACCAGACATAATGGCAATCTGTTTCCAACTGCATTTGAAATACCACTACCCACGGGAGAAGCTGCTAAAGAAGGCAACAGGCCCACTTCCAGCACAGTGCATCAAATACATAGCTGAATGCCCCAGGAGACTGAATAGCTTGAAATCCATCCACTGAAAAAGCTTTAGGGGATTCAATTTTGCTAATGAAACATACTTTTATTCAATATGTGACTGAATGTTTTCTGAATTCAAACTAAACTTTATACTGGACACTGTGAAGGACAAAGTGACCTAAATTCATTAAATCTGTAAATATTGCACACCTAAACAAGTAAGCTAACATGCACAGGATTTGTCCGAGACCTTAATATTTTCCAGGTTCTTGGGTCTGAAAAAAAAGTGGCAAGAACTTTTTCTTTAAAAATATAACACACTGAGTCTAAAAATAAACCAGTCTAAAAATTACCTCTGTAAAAAAAAAAACAAACTACTGAGTCTAAAAATTACCTCAGTAAAATCAGCAGGTTTTCAGGTCCTGAAACTTTCAGATGAATGCAAGTCAGAGAGTCTACCTTTAGTACTTCAAGTTCTCATTACATACCATTATTCCTACAGAACCTGCAATATGAGCTGCCACTCCAGACCCTTAAGGTTTAGAATTTTGAAAAGTGATCCAAGAGTCACAGCTCATCATTTTTATAGGGGCAAATTACAAGGAAAGGGTCTGCTGCCTTGAACCAGGACAACTGGACCAAGAATCCTGCCTGAAGAGGTTCTCCCTTAAGGTTATGGGGCTATGGAACCCATAAAGGCTTACGCAGACAGACCAGAGTCTGGAAACAAATCAAGAAATGTTATACTTCATGGGAAGAAAGATGGGAGGGTAAAGCATGCCAACACTAAATTTTAGCCTAATTTCAGTATCCCTATTTTCTAAGTATACTCTTCCATATCATTTCAAATCACACAGTGCCATTTATTAGTCAATGATACCAACAGCACTTTGCATAAAAAAGAAGCATGCAACCAGTAGCTTCAGATCTGTTTCAAAGTCATAAAGTAAATACAAAACCATAATCCTCTTTTTAGATTAAATCAAATCAGTCCCATCACATAAATGCAGGACACAAAAATGGATACTGACAGTATATATTGATTTTATTCTTAGAAGCAGTCACTTAAACTAACAGCTAGACAGTCAATTACTAGCTGCAGGATGGTGTATTTCCTCTACTAAAAGAAACAACCAACATGGGACAACAAAGCATGAAGCCATCCTAACAGATTAATGTAAACTACTAAAAATCTCAACCTCCCCCATTTTATGCCATTTTAATGCTCTGGAAACAGAAACGGCACCTATGACTACTAAAATAGGTATTTGGCCTGTTCATAAGCCAGAAATCTATTAGGTATTAATTCATCACAACATTCTCTGAGTTACAGAAACTGCAACAGGAAGTCTTTAAGCAAATATAAATGTATTTTCTAAGAAATGCAGTGACATGTGTTTTCCTTACTACTTTTTGCCCAAATGACTTCAGTTTATTTTAGGAGTTGAATTACAGGATCCAGATTTTCTGCTGCTTACCATCTGGATCCACCTCCCGTGCAACTTTAAGTGCTTCTGAAGTGGCCATGTCCGTGTTAGCAGCTGTGACTGCCAGAATAATTGAATTTGGGTTGCTGATGAATTGAAGGATTAGCTCTCTTATTTGGAGTTCAATGTCCTTAGGCTGATCACCAACAGGCACCTAGAGAAAAAATAATGTAGAACTGTTCAAAATTGTACATTTATGCCCGTGTGAGACCACCCATTGAAAGTTCATACCCTATAACACAGTATAAGATAGTTTTCCAGTCCTTTCCTTCCCCCTTCACAAACAAACAGGAAAGAAAAGAAATATCTTACAAGGTGTAAGAACTAAAACCTCATAGAAATAATAATCAATTCAAATTATTTGATATTGTTGTCAAGGCAGCGTGGTATCCGAGATCCACCTGAACAACTGGTAGAGTAGGGTGCATACGTGTGCACAGGCAGGGAAAGATATCATTTTGTCATCTTCGTGCTGCAGAAAATCATTCAGTATAAAACCTGATCAAACAGGACTTGAACATTTCTTCTACTGTATCTTACTTTATACAACTTCTTACATAAAATACACGTAGCAACTTCTGGAGAAGCAATGGGGGAAACATCTTCAACCTTGCCAACTACCCATCTATCTGCAAGTACAACTTTGAAACTTCAATTTCTACCTCTTCGATTAAAAAAAGGAACATGCAGCCCACACAATGCTTCCAGTCCCTCAGCTGTATATAGAAAGAGGAAGAACTTAAGCAAAGCTACCTCTTAAAACAGCAAAGAGCACCAGAAACCCAAATCTTACACCAGAAGATGGTGACATCTCAAATTTATACAACCAGCTACTTAAACCTGAGGAGGGCTGTTTATCTAACAATATTGAATAATTCCAAAGAGTGAGCATACACTTCTTGCTTCAAAATACATTGTTCACAGTCAGTCAGAAGAAAAGCATTCTGCATCTTACCTTTGTCATTCCAGGTAAATCCACAAGAGTCAGATTTACAACATTAGATGAAAAAATCTTAAGATGAATAGGTTCAGGACTGATCCCCTAGAAATATATATTAATAATAAAAATTAATCACTGTACTGGATTATTTAAATGCACCCTTCAGAAAACCAAAAGCTGTAGTGTCATACTAGAAAAACTTTCTTCCATCATACACCTTAAAACTACATGATAAGGAAAACAAATGCCAGCCACATCTGTCAATCAATTCCTTTGTCTTTGGAAGAAGCCCTCCCTCAGTATAATGTATAAAATCTTCTCTATTTCAGTGATTATATAGACATGTAAGAACAGAATACTTGATTTTACAATTACAGATAAAGCCATGTTTGTGGAAAAATGGAAGCAAGTTTAGCTCAAATTTTATGTTTTGCACTATTATTACAGAAGCTTTGAACTAAACCAACAGCAATTCTCTGCATTTTCTTTAGCTGAAGTAATTTATCCAATGAACAACGAAAAAAAATCTCAAGATAGCAAGCAGCATTGTGTTCTTCATTAGAATACTTCAATGCTTTTCACTTCTGTCAACATTGTTTAAGAAAGTTTTAAGCAGCAGAGAATCTATACCAAGAGAAAGATGAACAGTCCAACATTTACCTTATTATTTCCTGAAATCCTCTCAGTTTCATTTTCTATTTCCTGACGAATCTCATCAAAATCTGTATAAATCTGAAATACAGAAGAAAAAAATTGTTTAAAAATCAAGGACAGCATCCACCTACCTAATTGCAAAATAATGCTCTGTTCTCCAAGTGACAGTGAAAAACTCTGTAACTAAGTATACAGAAGGCAAGAAAAACTAAGAATGACTATTCGCCCTTAAGCTAATGCTAGCAACAATCATCAGTGCTAAAAATTGCAGAAATTGGAATCTTGGTATTTAATCTATTGATCAATGGTAGTTATTAACATTTATTACCCCAACAACAACAGACAAAAGTATAAAATAATGTTCACCTAAAGAGAATCTCAAGCAATTCCATTTCTAATCTAGCTGCTATCCTTTGAAGTTAATAAACATGTAGCCTGAACCTCTTCTCATCTCAGAGAGGAAGAAGAACAAGAACAGTTTCATTTCAAAATTTTTCCACTCTTGTCCAAACTGTTATCCTTCCACCAATCCAAAATGACCTGGCACAGAGCTACCCTTGCGCAAGTTCCCTCTGCATTTGTCTCTAGATCTCTTTCAATTTCTAGCACTGCCCAGGTGAGGAAATCAGTTTAAAGTAACAAACACTTAAGTAATTCATCTGCCAACAAAAAGATTACTTTCTTCAAGCAAAGAACTAAACTTTGACTCTCTTATTGAAGTCCTAGGTCATCTGAGTTTCTGCTTCTTGCCGCTGATGCGCATTAGGCTCTTCCTTCCTTTTCACAGCTTTATAAGTTTCTGAAGTAGCCAATTCTTCAGTGGACTGAAACAACTTGCGATTATACACTTCCTTGCCTTTGCAATGTCCATTCTAATTTCACCAATGCACGCACGCACACACACACAATAACGAACAAATTGACATAAAAAGGATTAAGATAAATAACTCAGCAGAATCAATGCCCCACACAACAACCATTGATAAACTTTGTGTTGAGTTTAAGAAGGTTTTCAGAAGTTTTCTACTCACAAAAACCAAAGCAGAAAATCCTCAATATTGGCATATAGTATAGCAGACAGAATAATCTCCTTTTTGAGAAAGTCAAGGGAAGAGATACAGAATTAAGTATATACATGATAGTGTATTTATGACAATGCTACTCAATTATCAGAGTAAACATACCTTATTTTTGGTGTGAAGAAATTTACCCCACTCTTCAGCATCTATCTCTGAAAACAAAGAGTTGATAGGTGAGGAGAAGAAGCAGATGTTTTAATGACATTTTTCTGAGAGCCTGTTTGTTGAAAACTACAATGTTATGCTTTTTTCCAAGCAGCAAGAAAAAAATTAGTCTGCTTTCTACCATTAGATGTTAAATAGCTCAGTACAAATGTATTTATGATTCTTCTTATTTAAACACTGCATCTCATGACTCTTCAATTTGTCTTTCTTACACAAGGTCCTAATTGTGACTGAGCCAATTAGTTATCCTACCATTTTTCAGAAATGGTCTAGTCCATTAAATATCAGCTTGCAACAGAAAACAAAAGAGTTATTAGCAATAGTTTT
Source organism: Falco rusticolus (assembly GCF_015220075.1). Taxonomy (NCBI): domain Eukaryota; kingdom Metazoa; phylum Chordata; class Aves; order Falconiformes; family Falconidae; genus Falco; species Falco rusticolus. Next base: position 66,049,930 of record NC_051191.1, read on the forward strand.
AAAAACCTGAAAATAATACCACCTTTTAGCATCTTTTCTTTTACCATGCAAGTGAGATCAAATTACAGCTGAAAGAAAAAGTTAGAAAAACCTGTAAAACCAAAACCAAGCAAACAGAAAATATGTAAGAATTCTGCATAACCATGAAGTCTTAGGAGAACATGTCTCTTCCCAAATCTGTCAAGGACCAAACATCTTAATTCTTGTCAGCCACCACTAACGTCTGGAATTACTTGGGGGCTATTCAAGAGCAGTCCCAGAAACAGCAAAGGAGGTTCAGTCAATTCCTGCTTCATCGTGCAGACAGCAGTCTGAGTCACATTGTGAGATACTCACACCTAGACAACTAGGTTTCCAAGTATTAGCGATAAAGTCAATTTCAAATTTTTAGTTTGTGGTCATTTCCCCTCTGCTCCCCGATACAGCAATCTGCTCTAGAAGAATAGTCTACAAGAAATCTGGACATATGACAAACAACTGCTTACCTAAAATCAAGTAATCTTTCAAAACATTTTTTCCACTCAAGTTGAAATCCAAGATCAATAGAGATTTTTTTAAAGGATTTGGGAATTAAAAGTGCAGGAAATTCTATGAGGCAGCAGCGGCACAGAAGAAAAGCAAAAATCATCTCATTCTAATGCAAACAAGGTCAGAAAACTAAAAATCAACCAGACAACAAGGCTCAGCAAAATAATCAATCAACACAGTAGCCAAAGTGTAAAAGTAAAAGTGTATTCAGCCATAAAGTGGCATGAAATGTACGTGGCTAGTGTATGTAAGCATGCACTTTATGCGTAGGGAGAAAAAGCAAGTGGATAAAGGCAACCTTTAGAAAGGTGTCTTGGATTTTTCCATGTAGCAGGGTCTGCAGTTAAAGAGAAACAGCATTGAATGATGTTTAAAATTTGTAATCATATTTAATATAGCATTTCATTAACTTTCAGTACCAGACATACTACAAAGATCACAAATGCATGCAGACAGATGTGCATGCTATTCTACTATTGATGAGAATGTATAACATTAACAATATGCACAGATATAAGACCTTAACTAAACACTGATAAATGATGCATACTAATCAGATATTCTATACAACTAAGTTTACTTCATGATGACTTTATTACTGCTGTTCATCTAATTCCAACAGCTCACAATATTTTTATCTGAGCACACAGAAAACAGCACCATCAAGTTCTGCAAAGCTGAACTTCTTTGGCAATGTATGTTTCTCATCATTTACTCATGGCAAGAGCAAGTAAGAGTAAAGAAACCTTTTTAATGTCACTGGAAGTAATACTATTGTATGGGAAAGAAATCTGAGGGTTTGCATCAATATTTCTAATGCTCAATTAAAAAAACAGTACTTCTGAGACAGATTTAAGAAGAGACAATATTAGCTATCACCATTCTCAACTTCTGATTTTCTCAAAATATTTATGGAAATCCTATTACAAAAAAACCCAACTTTTTATTGAAGGGTTGATGACTTTACAACTCTGTATTTTTATATGATGTCAGTACAGCACCATGGAAGTGCAAGAATCTAAACAAACAAGAGAATACATTTTTGGCACATGCCTGTTTGGCACAGAACACAAGTAGCACAGCAACAATCAATTCATCAGTTTGGAAATCCTAGCACATCTGGTGAGTTATTTTAATGTCTTGCTCAGGTAGGTAAGTCAAAGGTTTATCATCAACAGAATTATGCTGATTTAGATGGACTGGAACCATTAAGGAAAAAGTTTTTTTAAAAACCTACTTTTATCCTTACTGTTCTGCAGGTGCATAAGCTATGAAGAAACCCTTGTTAGGAGGCAGTTTGTTTGTCTTGGTTGGTAAACAGGCAAAACTACATACCAGTCTCCAAAATAAGCGCAGAACGGAAGGGTTCATTAATTCCACGTTATTATACAGGTTTAGTATAGTTACAGTTCAGAGGAAATAAAGCAAAATGCAAATATGGGAAGAAACTACAGTATCTTCAAGATTGTATTGCTCATCCCCTCTTAAAAACTGAATCTAACAAAGTAAAGACAGGTATAAAATGAGGAAGAAAAAGATACAGCAAGATACTGCCACCATTACATTTGGGAGAGGACCAAGCACTCTCCTGTTATGTCCCTCCTAAGGAGATGATGTCCTCCTAGGACACATGGTTTAGTCTTCAATTACGGTTTTGTGGTGGCACAGGAATTTGCAGCTAGGTACCAGGCTTAGTTCTACGTATAAAGAAATGTTTTGATTTAGTAGAATCTATTAACTTTTTAAAATGCATGTAACAAAGATGCATTCTAGTCAGAGGCGTTGCATTTTAACTTGTTAACATCTATGGATCAAAGGGGACTGAAAATTTTTCAAGCTTTAACAAGCTGCAAGTTTTCTGTGCTACACAGAAGAGAAGACTGAAGCCCTGATAAATGGCTTTCTCTTAACCTCAGCCTTAGTGCACATAAAAAGAGGAGGACAAAAAGTTAAGGAATAAACACAGTCTCCCAAGGTGCACAGATCTCATCTGGTCAAAGTATAAAATTTTATACAGCAGGGAAACTCTTGCCCCACCCTTCTGAGGAAGTCTGTACTAACACCCCTTTAATATTTGAGAAAAATTTCCCAATAGCTCAATGCAAGGAGGTTTTAGGAAAGAAGGAAGGATTTGCATTATTCAAAATGCAAGAATGCTTCAGGGAAGGAAAAAATATTTTAATTAGCTTACATGCAACAACACAATGTTCTGGTTTACATGTAGAACTATTTTTTTATCACTCATTTCACTGGCAAATCAGTCTTCTGGTTATGTTACCTTCTGAAAGCTTTCCTGCTAAAACTTTCATGTGAATTACTCAGTTACATTAGAGGTTCAATGCTAGATAAAAGTGTGCAGATATGACATTTTGGTCATTATAAAATTAAGTATTACAGATTGTAAGAAATTATGAAACCAGCAGCTATTTAGAACAAACAAATCCTGCCCTTCAAAAAACACATCTGAATAAAGCAACAGTCTGTTTCCTTTTCTCACTTTTCGTATCTTGAAACAAGACCTGAAAAACTCCCAATATACTGGAAAACTAGACATGATTCTGGTATTTTTCTCAGGACTGCCCTCCATCGATAGGTTATTTGTTGCCTCCCATGCTTCAATGCTCCTTTAAGAAGCTCTAATACAGCACAATGCTAACTGACTTCAGTTATTCCTCTCTCTCTTCTCCCTTTCTAAAGCAGTAGAAATGTTCTTCACACACATCTGGAGCACAAAGAAGCTGTTCAAAGTCACAAAAGGCTACCACCATAGACAATTTCTTGCAGCACGGCAATGAGAACATCTCAAATACTAAAAAGGATAAAAATCAGCAAAGTTGGAAGAATCTTATCTGTTTTCCTAGATTTCTAGTTCCCATAACTTCACAGCTCTTGGACGCAGCAGACTACCATCTGAACTCTTTTTTTCCCCCCATCAACTCATCCTTTCCTTGCCCTCTTTCTGTAAATAAAAAAAATAAACCCCAACTTGTGAAAAAATGTGCACATTCTCCAATCCCTTCTGTATGTTGTACCATTTTTTCCATCTTTGATGCTAACTAGATGGCAAGCTCTTTTGAGTTAAAGCTCTTTCTTGCGCTTCTACAAAGCTAAGAACAAGGAAGCAGACCACACTGTTTGGGAGCTAGGGGTAAGAGATTCCTATTTGAAGTAGAGTGCAAAAAGCTGAAAAAACAGCGTTGATTTAGCAAGCAACAGATGTGTATTAAATATTCCTGTGTTCCACATCAGTTCTCTCTGTTCAGAATTTGAACAATGTTTGGCTTCCTATCTTGGACAAAAAAAACCCCAGCCTATAAACATTTACTAACTGACCATTCATACGTTCCTTCCTCTCTTCCATTTCCTAACAAGTGGATACGCCACCTGAATAGGTCTTAGCTATAAGACCAATTTAATAATTTATGAGACCAGGCCTAGTTCTCTCGTAAATGCTGCTTCTCTTGCAATTTGATAAGAGAACACCACAGTGGGCTATCACCACATGAAACATACTGTACGTGCTGAATCACTACAGGCTAACAATAAACAACAAAAGTTTAATGAGAACATTTCCTGCACATCACACATGCATCTGTAGACTATATGCACCAGTCTGAAATACCATGTTATGAAAACACAGCACTTCAAATTTAATGGAAAATTCATCCCTCTGCTGTTTTCTGACTATCTTGATTTACAGCAGTGACTACCATACAAGGGTATCACATAGCTCCTCAGTGACTTTGAGCAACAGCAGAGATGACCTTAAGGTTGCATGTTAAAAAAATCAGAAGTTAGTTCAAGTATCTGGCTGCAATTCTTTCTCAACAGTCTTTCCCAACGTGCTTCCAAGAATCAAATTTAAAAAAATTAAGAAAACCCAAACAAACAAACCAACACACCCCTAAACCAGCCAAACAAAAATGGTAAATTGATACAAACTGATACTTTTGACAGTTCACAAGCATCAGAAGTTGTCAAAATTAAGCTATGGGAGATACGTAATTTTTTCCTTCAGTCATAAAGACAAGGCAATTGTCCATGCTTAAACAAATACCACAGCAACCCAAAGCACTTTGTGTTAACAACAGGGAACCTTTCTGAATGCAAACACTCAAAGGCAAAATTTAAGCTTGTAAGAACCACAGACTAGGACTATTTTTAAATGGATGTATGTAATACTAATACATATCTAGAGCAAGCATTAGTACAGTTAAAGGTGACATATCACAAAACAAAGAAGCAATTGCATAGAAGTATCTGTGCATACAGAGTTCAGTACCAGCACATTCAGAAAGCAGCATGCCAAGACTAATCTCCTTTACAAATTCAATATTGGACAAGAGACCAGACCTCTCATCTGGAGAAAATACTTTTCTGCAAGACTATGGGTAGATTTCCTTCTGGGAAATCCTGAACACGTATTCAACCCTACCTCAACACCCACCTCATAATAAAAAAAACCAATGACCTCTAATAATATAGTGACTTATATACATAGAATAATATAGGCAGCATAGCCCATAAGGCTATTATTAATGATAAGAGGTTTCCATCTTTTTTCTTTCCAAGCTACTGAATCCCATCTTCTCAGCTGTAACACCAGAGTCTGTACATATGCTAAACCAGACCAGTGACAAAACCATTTAGACCACGATTTGCTTGAAGTTTGGATGGAGAAAAGAAGCACTTCAAAGGCAACTGGTAAGTCATAAAGGTTTGCCTGTTCCTACCAAACAAGCCCATGTCTTACTCAAAGGAACATCAAGACGACATTATAACATATACATCTTACATATTGATTTATTTTTCCCCAGAGACCTAAATTGGCCTTATAAATACTAATTTAGCCTACAACCTTATGCAATAATATCATTACCCCATTTTAAATTTAAAAACTGAATCCCCAGATCAAACTCAACCTGCAACAGAAAGGCTCTGCCTTGACTCAGATTATTCTGATTACAAAACTGTCTTTTATACCTGTAAAGTTGCAGAGCAGAACAAGATCCTGCAACTCAGAATCAATGCATTCTGAAAAGTACTAGAAACTATACACAGCACAATGAAGTAACAGAGCCACATATAAAGAGATCCAATGTGCTATTTCTAAAAGGCTGTCCAAAGACTGAATTCTCCACCCTTGGAGATTTTCAAGATCCAACTGGATAAAGCCCCAAGCAACCTGGTCTTAAGTTCAGAGATGGCCCTTTTTTGAGAAGGTTGGACAACACACCTCCTGAAATAATTTCCAGCCTGAATTGTCCTACAACCTCTCACAATCCAGCACATCCTGGCTTGCACACAAAAAGTTCTTAATTGTTATGAACCCAAACTGTATTCTCTGCTTATGGCAATAATGAAAATTAGAGCTTAAACCTTTCAAACTGCACAATACTAGTAACTGGTCTTCGGAAACCAAAAGCTATAAATATTACATGAAAATAAATACTGTAAAGAATTCCTGATACCTTGACTTACTACTGCTAGAAATCAACTCAAAAAAAATTGAACACAATAAAAATTAGTAATTACAGTCCCAATATTATCACACCATCAAAAGCCTGTGTATTCTTTACTATTTACATCAAAAAGCTAAGATTTATTTCACGATCAGAAGGTGGATATACCTCTGCTGCTCTTTCATAAGATCAAGAGAACTATTTAGTATAGAAAGAACATTTAAACTCCCAAGGGACAACTGAGATTACTTTCTTGATCTGCTGAGGGATAAGATAGAAACACTACAAAAGACAACCTTCAAACCAGACAGCTTCAGAACATTTGAATTGTTGTTCTTGACACACTTGGAATCTCTCAGTGCAGTCGAGTAAGGTAGCATCTGTAAGCTACAGAACATGCCCATTAAATTCTGCCTGACCTACTACAACGTTTTTTCATTTCTCCTTCTTCTGCTCTATTCAGAATTTATTTATTTCCTAACCTTCTAAAACATCACTTACTCATCTTCTCAAGGAAAAAACGTATTTATACAGCAAAAGAGGAGGAAAAGAAAAACACACAAGAAAATAATGTTCTCTACAATCTAAACAATCATTACCATAACCAAAATGCTTTCTTCGGCCTGCTTTTCTCAAAAGCCTTCCCTAAGAAGAAACAGGAAAGCTTAAAACATTAAAGATATTTTGAATACCCAAAAGATTTTGACTTCATAACATTTGCTAAATGGACAGAACAGATGTGACAACAGCTATGTCTTCTTCCAAGTAAATTTTTAAAAGCACACAAGTTTTAAGATTACAACTGATTTTTCAGTCAAATGAACAAGAAAAATTAAAAGTCTCTTTCCTACAAGGCAAAACACACTCTTGGATCACACTTACCATTTTCATCTCCAGCTGTTTTCCGACCATCCTCTGGGGAAACATGCACCAGCTGCAGAATAAGGGGTCTCCGGGTGACAACTCCAGTACCTCGTGGGAGCAGATCCCTCCCCACAAGACTTTCCAACACAGAACTCTTTCCACTGCTCTGAAAATTGGAATACAGCTACATGATTTTCTTAAACAACAAAATGCTGCAGTATTTTAGTTTTAGCTTGCTTTCATCACTGCTGCAAATAGTGCTGTATTCTGTCCCCTGCTATACAGCACCTAAAGAAGCACCTGATAGACTCACTGCATCTAACACAGCTGTATCACACTGCACAGGCAGTGAAGGACACGAGTCCTGCTATATACCAATAACTGTCTAAACCTGTTTGGGATACTTAAAAACTATGGGACACTTAAAAGTCACATAGATAGATGTATTTTCTATCTCTTAAGGCTAAGTTAAACACATAATATGCCTCAGAAAAACTAATATATTACTTAACATTTTCTACCCCAAATACTAATCTCTCCAGAAATATTTTTGGAAAAGAAAAGAAGAATTTCCTTCTGAGCATTATAAAGAAAACTATGTCCTCTACTACATCATCTTTTAACATCTTGCAGTAACACTCCACTCTGTAGACTATGGAATTTAACCTCCAGTTAGTGCTAACATGGGATGGCCATGTTAACAATAACAGGAGCATGAACAAAAAGATATTAACTACATACGAGTACATTAAGCTCTTATAGTCTTCTATTCCTTTGGTTTTGTTGTGGGTTTGTTGTTTTTTTTTAAATAACATATCAGCTTAATAAGCACAGACATTGTTTTATACTAAATATATAAACAAACATCGTTTAATACTGTCTCTCCCACCCTCTCTACAAGTATTTACGAATTGACTGCAAACATCTGTCTACATAATAACAAACAATTAAGAAGCTGTGAATACTTTTAAAGGCTGTGGAATTACAAATTTGCTTTTAAAGTCTACATTTAAAATGTTCTCCTGTAGCACTTCTGTATAAAATGCAGAACTGGGCGACATGGACCACCATATCGCTGTGAACACACAGGTTTTGAGACTGATTAAAGACTACTACCTTGTTAAAACTAACAACAATTGACTCTGAGAAGTCAACATAATACTTTAAAAGTCTGAACAATAAGATTTTGTCTATTAAACTCCCAGTTTTCTGCAACTGGGAATTCAACGTGGGCATGCCATGTGAAAACCTGCTCTGACAATCATTGCCCTCAGCTAACAAATGCTTCTATATTAATGCTACTACCAAACAATTCTCTTAAAAAAAACACCGCAAGCAACACATGCTTCTGACAGCTCCAATGTGCATTACTGCTATACAGCCTCAATTCAGCTTACCAATTCTGAAAGAACTAATTCAAGACTTCAAGTAAATCATGAGTACATAACCTAGCCTAACAGAAATAAAAGCAGTACTGAATATCTTGTAAATATCATACATTTAGTGACATCTTAGGTGACTTTTCTAAAAATGAAAAATAGATCTGCAGAAATCAAGTAACACAGCACTAGCAAACAGCACCTTTCTACTAGTGCAGTAAGAGAAGACAGAAACATGTTATGTGAGAGCATTAGAATCTATTAAAACGGGACTTGTATTTAATGTTTATTGCATGCTTCTGCATATAAGCCCAAATCCCTAGAAAGCTTTAACAATGACAACAAATGAAAGCCTTCTTCTAACACTTTACTTTATAACCATGCTTTACAGCACAGAAAAATGCTGTTTTATCAACAATGTCAGGTGAATAACAACCCAATGCAGACAAATTTACTTTGAAAAATATACACAAAGTCAAATTTGACAGGAGCGAGGTCAACTGTCTAGAAAGAGTAGGGAGAAGGACAGGGTCACAGGAAACAGAAATATACCTTATTAAGATTTTTTGTTTCAAAAGACTTCCCTAGAAAGTAATTAATAATTCTATTCTTCAACTGACCTTCTCCAACCAACTTTGGGCACCTTCCATACAAGGAGCTTATGACAGGACATTGGACACTGAAATCTTACCAAAGAGAACTGAAGAATAACCTGGCCAAAGCATGAACTAGATCTGGAAGCCTCCCTGAGAGAGCTCCTGTTGTAGCCTACTTATAAAGAATTACTGATATTACAGAATGTGAAAAGCCATAAAATTTCAGTGTGACAAACAAACCACTTAAACTTCATAATTTTAAAAAAGTGCAATGCCTGCTCAAAAAGATGAGACATGATAAAGGTTCATCAGCTGCACTGGGGAAAAAAAAACCAAAACCACCAGAGTTTCATCCATTAAAAAATATTTTGAACACCTCCTGAGCAAGATTTCTTACACACAGTTAGAATGATCACTCAGTCTCAAAGGTCTGGAGGTGAGACAGATGAAGTGGCTTCTCTTGAACGTATGATCCAAGTAGAGAAAGGATAGCAATAGAGAGCTCAAGCCCTTACCAAGAACCTCAAGACAGGACACCAAAATCCATGGGACATGCTGTTGCACACTGCTGCTCATCGGTCTTTCCAAAAGAGTGGTATTGCAGGAAGATGAGATAGGCATGCACCAAACTACGTATCAAACTAAACCACTATGTTTTACACCACTCCCACAATTATCACTTCGAAGAAATGATCTGGATCCTTTGCAAATGTGAAGTCATACATTAGATGAGACACTACAGTACTCCACAGATCCGGAAATTTGTTTCAAATTGCATTATGTTCCCTTATTAAAGCAGTCTGTTCTTGGAAAATAATACAGTATCTAATGACGCACTCCTTCATCTGGGCCTCATACACATCCAGTACCAAGAATTGTCTGGGAACATGGTAAGAAAAGCAGTAAACACAACGCTGATCTTTTTCTGCCAGTGGGAGGAAGTGAGGGATATAGGTCTGCTCAGAATACAAATTCAGTTCAGCCATTCCTTCATATAACAGATGTAGACAGAGTAATACTTTTTACCAAAAGGTTCCCCAAAATTTTTAGAAATAAGTCTGCAGCAGCATCACGCTTGTTCTGTCATCTCATTGGAATGCTCGTCACTATTTTAAGCAGACTGAAACCCATAAACTCGTTTCATGACAGGTCCAAAAAAAAGCATTAACAAATTCTAAGCTTTTCTGGCAGATCAGTCAGGTTTTCCTCTGCACCCTAATATCGGATCCTAATTATAAATATCTTTAAATTGTGATATCTAGAGGAATTTTATACAGTCTGCAGAGAAAAAAAAGAGGGCATCTTGCTGTCTGTTGCTGCTTTAACCATTCTGTCAAACTTCCATTGCTGAGTGTTTAACACTCTGCTCTGTTAAGCATCATCAGTCTCACAGATAAGCACCTGAGTCTAACAGATGGTAAACGCATTTTTCCCAGAAGTACTAAGACAAGAAAAGATGATGAACAGACACTTAAAACATTTTATTTCAACACACTCTGACACTATATATGATGTAAACCTTATCAGCTTTCTCACTGCCTCCTTAACAGTTATATTTTCATCATTATTAACATAATCTTCAGGTTAATCTAAAACAATCAAGGATGAAAGGTAGAATAACAGGGAAACAACTGTGTACGTACTCTCACAAACTAAAAAGCTGAAATCTTTAAGAACTGTGATCTGCTCCAAAAGGCCAACATCTCTACTGTTTAGCAGCCCTAATGATCTTGCGTCTGCCTCCCTGTCCTTCATTTCTTCTTTACTTGTCTCTGCGTATTTTAACTGCGTGCACTCCTCAAGTATCAAACTCATTCCCATCCATTACATTAATTCTTATGAGACAATCTGGATTGCAGCCTGCTGTATTACTAGCCACATTTTTAAGGAATTCAGAAGCAGCAGACAACAGTGCATTATTTTATAGTTGTCCAGGTCATGAACAGCAAGAGATGATACTTTCACCAACACTTCAAGGTTGTTGACATGTCAAATGGAAGAGACCTGTATTGAAAATTCTGAAGTAACACTCTGAACAACCATTCACATTCATCCCAAGTATTTACTTCACTGGCTTTCTTCTACTTCCAAGTCCTCATTAGCATTCCTAATTTTAAAGACTTGTGCCCTACACCCGCAGGCATGCAAAGATGCTTTCCCCATATCCAAAAGAGAACCCTGACCCAATTGTCATCCACTATTGATAGTTAGCCTCCACTTCAGGCCCCATCTATAGGTTCAAAGGCTTAGAAGGGCCAGCTGGTGAAGACCCAGGCAAAGCAAGCACCAACTGCCTCAGCCTTGGCCATATCCACTGTTCACAGTCAGCACCGAGCCTGTATTTCCTTTGTTTCTCTTTTTTAGTTCTTTAACTGCTGATGCAGCTCTGGAAGTTCTTCTTGTTGTCTTTGATGTCCCTTACAAGTTACTCTAGTGGAATGTTGGCTTTCTTAATACCATCTCTGCATATGCAGACAGTATTTTTATATCCTCGAATGAGCTCGTCCTTATTTTACCTCTTGCAAAAGTCTTCTGCATTGACCCTCAGTCATGAGTTCCCTCCACACTGCTCTCCTTACATGTCTACTCATTTTCCTGGACATTTGTACTGACAAATGTTTTGTGCTCCAACGAGGTTCTCCTTAAAGGCATACCAGGTCTCTTGAGCTTAGCTGTTCTTTAACTCACTGGATCCCACCGATTAGCTTAGTAAATAAGCCAAAGTTTGCTCTTAGTCTTATGAAGTCCATGCAGCACGAAGGCAATAAACACAAGACTCACCTGGAGTATCATTGATGCACAAGATCCATAATTTTTTTTTTTTACAGTCATTTGCTCAGAATGTTGATTGTTGCATATTTCAAGTTAGTAAAATGACAGTGGACTTCTATTGGCTGCAGATTTTAAGTCATCTTACAAGAACCTGCTGCTTTCCTTCTATTTTTAGACTTTGTAAATGCTTTGTGGAGCCAATGTAAATAAAGCATCTGCAGAAAAAAATCTTTATAAGGAAACATGTCCAATAAATAACTGGGGAACTTCCAACAAGAAAATTGGTTGAAGGGGGTATAAACTTTGTCCATTGCTTTTCATAGCACAAACTAATAAATCTTTTATTATCTGAACAAATGGGAAAAAAACTGCAAAGAACTCCTGCAACACAATACAAGTTTACTGCAGGACGACACAGTATTCCCTATGACTTTTTCAGTGGTACAACAATAATAAATATTTGAGAACAACATTAAGGAACTGTGAAGTAGGAGAGATTTCTCAGTGAGACATGGTAATTCCTGAAGAATTCTCTTATGAAAAGCAATGCATCTACTTTGACACCCAAGACAGAATGGTGGCAATTTTGCAGTTTCTGTCATACACAAATTGTAAAAGCCTTACTGGCTAAATCATGCTTTTAGCAATACACACATATATGGTTTACTAAATTTTAATTCTGTTATTGGGAAATATAAGCTAACACATTTTTACAGGGATCTCATCCACAGAAACATTATCCAAACAGATACTTTGAAAATAGGTTCTCTGCAGTAGCTATCCTGGAAGAGTTCAACATACTATAACTAAAAAACAGCAAGATTTTTTTCTTTCTTTGTTTTACAAACATGAATTATTCTGAAATAAAAGGTCAGCACACATGCAATTCCAGAGCAGTTCCACAAGGGAACTGCTTTGGTTGTAATAGCTATTGTGGCAAAATTTTCCTGTGTGAACCAGAAACAAAGGTAGGCTGGTTCTAAGCAGCCAACAAGTTTAAAAATGCATTTACTAATCAGAAAAGAATTTTTAAGTTACAAGCAGGCCCGATGAATTATTGTAAGACATTCTTTGAAACAAAATTATACTTCTAGAAAGATGCAGAAGAGCTAACAGGCTGATCCCAACTTGAAAAAGCAGTGAAATAATGCACTGCTGGATGTTGCAAAATATATTTTCTCTGTAATAGATCTCATCCAGATTACAAGACTGTTCTTCCTGCAGGCCATTCCCCACTCACTTGAATAAAGAGCTTTCCTGAATCAGTCACAAAGAAACTGGAAGCCACAGGAGCTCCCTCCACAAAGGACAGCTTATGTAGAAGTAGTAAGGAAATCCTGAATTCACAAAGCTCAGTCTAAATTCTTCAGGAACCATGTATTTGCATCATATCAAAATGTAAATATATGCCAAACAACAGTAAATAGATAAAAGGTTTGCAGATGTATTCTTTCTCAACTCATCAATTGCCAAAGTCCTCCAATACTTAAGAAAAAAGTAACTCATGTAATTTAAAGATAGATTAAAAAAGAACTCCTTTAGGTCAGATCATGGAACCATGGTATTTGAAGTAGTATTGCTTATACTACTATATTCATTACTTTTTCAGTAAAATTAATCAAAACAAAGCCAATGTGTATTATCAAATTTTAAAAGTTCTAAACAAGAAAGATTTAAAAAAATATAACTATGAAGAGAAAGCAAATCAACCTTTTGGCTACTATATGCCAAATGTTTTCTAAGAACTTCAAAGCCATTTTCTCTCCAGATTCTGAAACGCATTTGCCAGGGCTGTCTGCTTTAATATTCTTCCCATTACTTTTCCTGAAAACATGTTTCCTTTGCACTGTATCCTGTGGACAAGATACAAGGTCCATCCATTCTAATTAAAATACAGGTTTTCCAAGAAAAACAATTGCCAATCACAAGACGAACAGGACCCAGGCAGGAAGCATACAAAACTAGTGGAAGGGAAAAAAAGAAAAAGAACCATTTAATTCACATCCTTCCACAACTGCACATTCTCTCCACTCTTCCAAAATAACTGGGCACTTGCAAACAATAAAATCAATTTAAATCTGCAAATTTAAAAATGCAAAATAAAGCCAAAGATCAATTTAAAAGATGTTTAATAAACTAAAAATCTGTAGAGATTGAAGGCAACATCAGTTATTAGACCTATAATTTTAATTAATCTGAAGTCTGTACATAGCACAGCGAAAACGCTATCCTTCTAATCATAGCGGCCTTCAGGACCTAAAAAGTATCGCTGTTCAGAAACTGAGAGGGCCCATCAGAGAAAAGAAACAGCAAAATGCCAAATGTTCTTTGTACTATATAACTATAGCAGCAAAATCTATTTTATATCTGGTAAATGTAACCAGCTAATTAATGTCAGCTTCACTTTGCTGCTTGTCTGAAACAGGCACCAGAATGGCTCAGGGCCTGGTCTGACAGGAGGAAGGGATAGCAAAAAGGAAAACAGTTATGCAAAATATTTGGGAAAAAAACCAAGCTCTCCCCAGGCAGCATTGCCAGGGCTGAAGCCATGCTCTAGTTGCATCCCCTTTTACAAATGTAGATACAATGTCTTTTTGCATCTGCTTGAAATTCCTGTGAAAAAAAAACCCAAAACACAACCACCAACAAACCAAAGGCCACCCAACAAAAAAAAACAAAACCAAACACAAGAGAGAAGGAAGGAAGATATTCCCGAGTCCAGCTTGGCATGGGGTTTGTCCTGGTTGCTCGGTACAAGCAGGAATTTCCTTCACCTAAAACTGGCTTTTTGCCAACACAATGTAGGATACCTTGAACAAACCAAGTAAGGTGAAGTGGCTTAAATTTCTGTTCCCCTGACAGGGAAAGGTCACAGCTTTGTAGGGCAACTGAAGTTTAAAACCACAGTACCAGCCTCTCCCAGACCAGATGCTTTGATACAGCATCCACTGAATTCTTCTCTTCATAAGTAGTCAGGACCATACATTAGATTCTTACTGCTGTCAAATTCTTAACAGGCAAATTACTATCCTGTTTAGCCTAAGAGAATATACAGTTACACATATTCAAATGCTCAAGCTATCTGTTATCTCAGATCAAGAAATGTTCCTCCTCAGCAACAAAAAATGGTTTAGCACTGAAATATCAAACATGATACTTATTCCAAACAGCTAAAAAAAAAAGAATGAAGTGTAATGCTCATCTGTGAGCCAATCACAGCAGCTAATGAAACATTTTTTTCTGATGGAAACATTCAACAAAACAGCCTATGTTAAACTGTACCTCCCCATTTAAAGTCCCAAAACAGCATTAACTGAAGACTGAACAAAAGTACTATATATATGTACATCTGGAAGGTAATTTAAAAAAATCTCATTCTGAATTTCATTAGTTGCTAGATCAATTTCACCATGATGTCTCTACTAGAATCAACACTACCAAGTGCAAACAAAGCCCACAATTTGGTTTTATAACTTCAGTATTGGAAGAAGTTCCTAAATAACTTTGTATATAGCTAAGTTAATGACTTTTAAAAATGCGAAACAGATACCAAGAATTAAGAAACTAAAAAAAAAAAAACAAAAAACCAAAAAACCCCCAATTAATTTCTACGCATCTCTAGGTAGAGATTTTTTTGTTTGGTTGTGGGGTTTTTTTTTAATTTATTCTAAAACTCATGCCCACTTTTGTAGTGTGGGCATTTCATTTTTGTGACAGCATCTGTGTACCTTTAACATACAAAAGGCCATAACTAACCAAATTTCGTCCTCCTGCCTCCTTTTATTATAGTTTTAATGTGTTTGGTTCAGGCACTTCAGTACTTGTAAAGGACTAACAGGGCGGTATTGATCACAAAGCATTTGTACAAAACACATCAGAAGCTTAGTTATTACAGTATTATTGAACAAATATTGTTTATATAGTATTCCCAGCATGGACATTTTATTTGCACTTCAGTAATACAGTTCTAAAAATGTAACTGAAATACTGAATGAGGAAAAGAAAAAACTAAACCCCTATCTGAGAACGGCAAAAAAACCCTGAAATAGTGATGAAAAGTTGGCAGTCTGAGGGTGCCCTCCAAGTTCTATCAGCAGTAGAGTCTTCAGTTTTCTTAACAGACCCTGTACTAGATACAGAAATAACTTACATGGTATTTATGTGGAGAATGAAAAGGAATTCTCACATGACTGAGTCACAGGAACACCACTAGAAGAAGTGCAAGAGGCTATCTGAGTGTGTAACATTTACTGATAAATATTTTGTAATTAGTACCAAAATCCATCTAGAAAGAGGAAATTTTAAGATGCTTCTACTGTTCAGAACACAAGGATTGTAGGAAATGAATCCCAAAACAACAGAGGAGGGGCAAAGGAGACATGGGAAACAGAAAACATTCAAAGCTAAATTAAGAATTATAAGCAGTTTCTAGTTGTACATACTCTAGAATAATTTGATGCACAGAAGTAGAAAGATGCACAGAGAACTGAAGAAAGACACAAGCACAAAGAAAAGGGTAGAGAAGAAACATATGACAGGTGAGAAAAAGAAACAGCAAAAACTACTTTAAAAAGCATTTTTCTTCTCCTTGCTGAATACATAAAAAGGTCATTTAAGAAAAGCAACAGGCTAAAAAAGGGGGTGAAAAGCATAATCAATTAACAGAGTTACAGAAATCTTAACCAGTAGCATTTGTTTCCTACGAATAAAAATGTAGGTGCAAAATTCAAAACTCTTTGTGAATATTATTCAAAGAGGAGGAAGTAAAGCCTGCATATGCCAGTGGGCTACAAACAAAACAACTGTGTGAACAAACTTAAAGGCTGCACAGCACATAACCAAAAACATCTCAAGAAACAAGACTGTTTCAAGGCATATCTCAAAAAAACATGGAAGCAAGCTACCAGCAGTAAAACTATCAGCTCTAAGGCCATATTTAAGACATCTCCACAAATCTGGTCTACAATAAACTAACATCAAATGAATAAAGTAAAAAAACTTTATTTAAATTATTTTAAGACTAACTGCATAAAAAAACCACCTACAGAATTACCACGTCAGTAAATACGATTATTTCTTCCAACAACCCTGACTAAAAACCAAAACAAAAAAAACCAAGATACAAATTGCCAGAAATTTCGCTATGTATTTTCCTGGAGTCTATAGAAGTCTTTGTTTTGGCATGCTAAGAAATATCACACTAATTCAAGGAGTTTTATGAATATACTGAATACAGCACTAAATGGATATTAATACTGATGGGTAAACTACTGAAGTCAAATGCATGTCAATACTGTCTTAACTCTCAGTATCTAATGTACACACTTAAAAAAAGTTAACTAGGACAAAGTTGTTTAAAAGGATGATAATTAAAAAAATGCCACTTCAATGAATTTCATAAAGTGAAACAAAAGAATACTTTATTTATTTTACAGAGAAAAACGCCACACCTCTGCGTTGCACTTTGTTGCAGAACTAAACTAAAACAGACCCCAAACAAACAAAAAAGCAGCTTGCTTGTATGATTTTTAATGTAATGGAAAACAAATGTCTTCATAAAGCGATTGAATCCTGTCAGCTACAAAAATAGCAAGTACCTAATAAAGCTCAACAGCACAAAGTCCCTCCCACCCAATTCAAGTATTTCAGATCTATTTTATAAAGTGGCTGATACAAACTCAATGAATCTGATTTGTATTGGTAAAACAGAATGACAGCTGGCTGTCTCCCAGCCAGTTTGACACTTCAGTGTTTGTTTAGTGTTTGGCTTTCAGCAAACCTACTCCATGCTTCAGCAACGTGCAAGTTTTAAATATACAGCTTGTGTGTTTTAAGTCATATAATGAAATCCCTGACTGCACAGCTGCTGGTATTACTGTCCTAGGTGGGCATCGTACTGTCAGGTAGCATCACACATTCAATAAATACTGTTAATTTCAAGACACAGAAAGAGAGATCCATTAATTCAAGTTTCAGTTGGGTTTAACGTTTCATTTTCAGTTCTCTTATGACTGCTGCTGTTCTGGTCACACATGTTCTGCTGCCAAAAGTTTTGCCGAAGAACGGCATCCCATTTGAATAGATCTGCACGGGTCTGAGCTATCTTCGGGCCCAGGAGCAGCACTATCGGGCAGAGACGCGCACACCGTTAGAGACAACAACGGCTGGCTTCGCCTCCCACCATCATTCCCCACCGCCAGCTAAGACAAAGAGGTGCGAACGGCAGGAGAACTCGCAGCACGGGGAAACGACCCAGGCGGGCACGATGCCATTCCGCTACCGCATCCCTGTGACTGAGACCCGCTTCGCGGCGGCTGCCAGCGAGGGGCCGCCACCGACCCGCGGCAGCCGCCGGGGCGCAGGGCCGGCAGGGGCCCCGGGCGGGCGGCGCCACCCACGCCCGTGGTGCGGGGGCAGACACGGGGCCACAGGGCCAGGCCGCCCCGGCAGCCCTGCGAGCGCCTCGGCCGTTCAAACGGCTGCCGAGAGCCGGAGGGGAGGGCGGGGGGTGAAAGGGGCACTGGCACTGCAAATGGCAGGGAGGCAGAGGAGCTCGCCGAGGGAACGGCGGCGGGGGAAAGCGAGCGGCCGCGGCAGACGTCCCGGCCGCCCCCGTGCCCTTGGCGGAGGCAGGTCAGCAGCACCGACGCAACGGACGCCCCGAGTCTGCCCTCAAGGCGGCCAAGGCCGGCGTCGCCCGCTCCCCGGCCCCGGCCCCGGCCTGCCCCGCCGCCCCGCCCCGCCTCGCCTCACCTGCGTGCCCACCACCACGATCTGCGGGAGCTGGATGATGTCGGCCCCCACCGTGTTGAACACATCCTGCAGCTTGTTAATCACGGGGATCAGCGCCTCCATAGCGGCGGGGGAGGGCGAGGGCCGGGGAAGGCGTCGGCGATGAATGGGCGCGACGGGCAGCGACTCCCGTCAGCCGCCCTCTCCGCCTGCCGCCATTGGCGCCGGCCCCCGCGCACGGCGCGGCCCCCAGCAGGCAGTGCGCGCCCGGGGCGCCGCGCCGCCGCCGCCGCCAGGCATCATGGGAGCTGTAGTGCGGGGGGGGGCGGTGTGGGATGTGCGGGCGCCCTCTCAGGCGGCGGCGCGCTGGGGGCTGTTGGCCGCCGCTTTCTGCCTGGCAAGCGCCCAGGGCCCAAAGGCCTTCGAGGATAAGGCAGCGTTGCCGTTGTGGCCGTGTATTACAAGCCATTCCCAGGTTTTACTCCACCTTTTGGTGCAACAAAGCCGATCCCCTCAGGGGAGCCCCAGCAGCAGCGCAGCTGGGGGTGTTTGGGCGGCAGGCCTCGCCAGATTTCAGCAAGCAGTGTGGAGTGGCCACGTTTATTTGAGGCACAACGTTTTGAAAACCCTTGAGAAGCAGGAAACAACCAAACCGTGCCCCCCCCTGCCCTCCCCACTGCTTCACCAGGTGTGCCGGTGGCACGGCCTGAATACAGCAAGGAAGGGTGCTGGATGACAAACTGCTGGACCCTGTCAGTGTCTGGTGTTGCAAAACCAACCGAGCAGGAAAATAAAACTGCTGGGAGTGAGGAGGAAGCGTTATGGAGGTCTCTTCAGGGGGAGAAAATAACCAGAGAAGACCAGGTCCTTCAAACTGTGCAGCAAAAAGGATATTCTCCCATTGCTGTTCATGTATTGAAAATTGCAATAGACACATTTAAAACGGCTATATTTATTCTGTTTGCTTTTTCTGTGGATATTTTTGTTTTCACTGTCAGTCTCTTGGCTAATCTGCATCTGAAATTTTCTAACTCAGATGAATACTATTAGGTTTGGTTGAGGTGTCTGGCAGGGCATGGGGAGTGGGAAACAGTGAGATCTACTGCTCAGCTGCGTTATACAAAAAGATAGAATGACACAGAGGATGACTTGTGATGCGAGATCACAACAAATGAGTCTCCAATATTTAAATGTCTTCCCCTTGAGTGCATTTTCTCAAAGATAAATTATGAATATGCTAGCATGTTCAATGTGTTAAATTCTGGCTTGTCCTTTCTTGGAAGCCAACATAGTAAAAATGCTTCTGAAAGTTTGAAGTTCTGGATGGCATTAGAATTTGTATTGTTATTCTATACAAATTACTCTTTCCCAGTCTTCGTGTCTTGAAACTCTCAAATGTTGAAGGAAAGAACGTACAAAGGAAGTATGTTCTTCTCTGTATATCTTTACAACAAAGTTTCTCATTCTTTAGAATGAGGAAATTTCACACTGCTTGTCAGAGGGCATTTTGTGCTTTATACATAAAGCATAAAGATGGCTAAGCAAATTGAAACACTCAAAAATTGGTGTATGCCAGTACAGAGAGAATCAACTAACACATAACATTTTATGAAGAAGGTCCTGAACGACCTCTTGGTGAGGAGTTCTTGTCATAGCCGTACAGACATGATTATCCAGCAGTTTCACCCATTAGCTTTCAGTGTGCTTCAGCCAGTTGCTCTCAGAGATCATTAATACCAGGATGCCATTTGGCATCTTCTTCTCCAGCTTCCAGGATTACAGCGAACTTTCCCCGCATTGTACACCTGACACAGCAAATACTCTTTCTAAAGGGTTTGCTGTTCCCTGGCTAGTGTGGAGCCTCATTTCCTCTCCTTCCTTGACTCCCTGGAAGAAAAAGAAAAGAAAGAAGAAAAAGAGGGAAAAAAAAGCATCCTAGTTGCACAGAAATAGAAGTTGCTGGCACCTGAAGTAGATAACACTAGCTTATTTCTCTACGAGTATCTCTTTTTTCCTGATGTTTTCATTTTGCCATATGACCTCATGGACACCACTGTGAAATGGAGAAAGTGCAACCTGGTTTATGTTTTAATTTAGACCAGAAGTGGGACATCTCTGAAAGAATGTAGAAATGGAAAAGGGTCAGAGAGGGACAGGAAGGATGATGAAAACTGTGGAACAGCTTCAATATCAACACTAAGCTAGGAGTCTTCACTCTACAAAAGAAATGGGGAGGAGTAGGGAGGATTAGAGGTCTGTGTAATCATTATCAGCCTGGAGTGTCAGTTTTGTTTACCCTCCCTTCCAACATAAAGTGTTTGGGGAGTGTCTAATGAAACTAGGAGCCAGGTCAGAACAAAATAAAGAGAGTAGCCCCTCATAGGTGGGTCAGTGACCTATTGAGCTCCTTGCCAAAGAATGTTGTAGACAGTAGAAATTTAAATTCATTCAGATGATGTTTGGACAAGTTTAAGGAAATGTATTGCATATAAATAAATAGCTATGTAGGAATCAAAACTAGCTCTGGATGTTTCTGAGCTGACAATGGATGGAAGCTGGGAGAGTATCATGCAGAAGCACTGTGTGTGCTTACCCTTTAATCTGTCCCAGTATGGCTATTCTTAGAATTTTATCAGAATAATATTTCAAGAATCACACAGCGAAAATATCAGTTGCTGAACCAAGTTGAGATAACATAGTCTGCCCAGCAGAGATGTCAAAAGTCTTATCAAGGGCTAGATACCCAAATGGAGAAGCACAGCACAGATGGAGGAAGTGAATTGATGAAGGAAAGCAACAAGAAAGTACTAAAGAAGATACAAGACTGAGAAACACCAGAATGCAAAGCTTAATATGTTGTACATTTCTGGCTAAAAAGCTGGAAGTGCTTTTGCTATGAACTGTCATGTACTGCACCAATTTATAAAATCCAGCACTTCAGCCCAGTTGAGGACTGTGCCAAACCAAACATTTTAACAAGAAATGGCCTTCTGTAGCTTTAACTCTAACCTTCCATGGCCCGCCTACATTGTACTCAGCAAGAAGCTCAAAGATCTGATAAGAGGCAGTAGTTAGATTGGTTATTTACTAAAGTTAATTGACAGGAGAAAGCAGGAACTGCCACACTGAATCTGCCCCTGATATCAAACTCCCTCAGAATCTCATCTCTAAGACCATCCAGCATCAGCTGTCTGGGGAAAATATAAAAATGCAATGTAATAAGATCTGATTCCCGAATCGTTTATTAAATAATTTTGGTATTGCTGTAAGATCGGAAGTAGACAGTTCAATTTTTTCTTCCGCTTTACGTTACTGGAAACTAGATTGCTTCATTTACCGTGTAATAGTTTTTTGTCCCATCAAGCTAAATTCTTGGCTCCAATGACGTCCTATGACAGTAAATTCCATGATCTAATTATGCATAGTGTAAAACATCAATTTGGTGTCTGTTGTAAATCTGTCATCTTCTAATTTCATTATAAGCTTCCTTGGGTTTACGTTTGAAGTCAGGAGAACAAAATTTCCAGTCTTTCTTCTCCATTATATGAATTCTTTATAGTTTTGCATAATAATCTGCTTCCATTTTTACTCAGTAGTTTTTGCTCAGACAGCTGGAGCCTCTTTATATTGACATATTGACAGTAGTGGACAAGTCATTTGCCATTTAATTCATTTCTGCAAAACAAGGAAACAACAAACTAGCATCTCAGTAAAGGATATTTCATTGCCATTGTATTTGTATTGAGAAAGAAATACTTGATTACCATACTGAAATGTATCAAGTATGTAACATAGCATTTGTGCTGCATACATACTGCACAAACACTATTAGCAAAATACTTCTTTAAATTATTCCTTGGTAATGTCACCGTTTGGAACCATGCAACACAGCGAGTATATGGGTCTTGCAGAGCCTGATTTTTATGTGAAGCCAAAAAGAATGGTGGTTTTGTGTTCTCCAGAGCAGCCTCATTGCAGATGTTACACTTTCTCATAGCACTTATACCAGACATCTGCACAGCGAACACCATTAGAAGTGAAGATAAATAAATTCCTGAAATCCTTTGACAGGATGACCCTTCATTTGGATGTTCTACACAGATTTCCCAAGCTGACAGATTGTTCTTTTTTTCCAGAAGAAACAGAAATCAGAGGTTTCAAATACATAGCCCAGGGATTCTATTGAGTTGGCAAAGTGAGCTTTTCTACCCATTTCAGCGGCTGAAAGAAGGTCACAGAAGAAGGAATCCCCAAGTTACATATTACCTGTGCTGAGACCTAGCCTCTGACAAAACAAAATAAACCTGGGGCAAATATGCAACTTTGCTGGATGATATGAGGAACTAAACAACAGAGTTCCTTCTATTCTTTCACTCTATCCACATGAAAGTTATTTACCTAAATTCCTTCAATAGTTGGGGTGTTAACACAACTTCTCGTAAAACATGCATGCAGAAAGGAAAGCAGGTTTCACCTTAAGGAAGGGGCAGGGCACAGAGGGTAAGAGCCACAGGGCAAACACAGCAGTCAAAGTTCATCAATCAGTAACAAAGCCCAAGCACTCTGTGAGGCATCAGTGTTTCTGACAAGGCCAACAGAGGTAAAAGCTTCCATTGGAGATGAAAATAATCTCTGCATCCTTTTGAGCTGCTGTACAACAGTGCTGCCTCCCCCTGCCAACTGTGGTCGTCAGATTTCTTGGAATAACAAAACCAACAGTAACAGTTGCTTCAGTGAATGATTTTCACCACTCCAGTGGTGTGCAGTCCAATTTTAAGGTGAAGACTTCTAACTTTAAAGGACAAAGGTTTTGGGAATAAAGCCCATAACCTCCTGTCTGCTATCAGGAAAGCAATTTTTTATTGAAAAACAAAAAGCAGACTTAGCATTCAGCTGAGGCATTTTAACTAGAAAGGAAAACAGAAGAAGCCTTACCCCAACCAAATGTTACCCCAAATAAAGCTTGCTGGTATTCAGGAGGAATGGAGCTTGTATCTTCTACTTCTGGGTCTAGTATTTTAAATAAGGCTATCTCCTGTGGTCTTTTTAAGATAAAATAGTATGCCAAAAGGAGCGGGTTTTTAATTTTTATTTTTATTATAGATGTTTTCTTGTTCATGCTGCTTTTTATGTTATGATTGGTACCATTCTAAGTCTAAATTGGAAATAGAACTATCAAATATATGTGATTTACAACATCACAGCCTGCATGTAAGACTAATGGATACTTCAGGTGTATTTATCTAAAGCTTTTTACTCCAGCTCAGAGTTGCATTTCTGGAGTTGACACTGGATGTCTTACCTGCCATGCTTTGCTTATTGTCACAGAATTGTCTTGGAGCACATGGATATGACTCTTTCCACGTGACACAGAACTGCAAGATGCACTTCAACCACTAAAGAGCATTGTTAATAGGACCAGAGTAGTGCTAGTCTGAAACTGAATTCCAAAATACAACATAGGTAAGGTAAGCCTTTTGTAAATGCTGTGGCCCAAAGCCTTGAGCTAAAAGATTTGGATTCTTTTTTGCAAGCCAAGGAACAAGTGAGTAATGCAGAACAGGCAAAGCAGGTAGTTCTACATAGCTAGGCAATAGGTTTAAACAAAATTGTGGTTGAAATCTTCCATCACAGGGTGATTCATTTAATTTAACGCTGTGGAAGGCTCCTCTATTCGGTAGCAGAGTCCAAAACCTATCTCCCTGAAGCAGGGACCCTTACCTAGAATTTGAAAAAATGGACATACTATGCTAAAACATGTTCAAAAGAGAGCACAAACATCCAGCCTTACTTTAGAACACAAGCTCACAAAATCAGAGATACAAGTTCAGTGTTTGGTGGATCCAAAAGAGAGTTCATTTTCCTGTATTCCCCACGCAAAAGTGCTGTGACTGCCTGGCTCGAGACAGGAGTAGGGAGGGGCAGAAGAGAACGTGAGGCTATGGGAGGCCAAAGAAAGAAAGGGTAATTCCAGGTTCTGCTCCCAAGACAATTTCTGTTTCTTGAGCCATGGGGTATTTTTACATTACAAATGCATAAATCAAATGTAGAAACCCTCTGGAATCTTTAAGTTAAGTAGATTGGTATTCAGTAAAACTAACACGAAGAAGTTTTGGGATCTGGAAATCAATCTGCAGCCCACTGAGTCTTACCCTAGATTCTTAGCTAAGGCTCTGTTCCATAAGGAGATGCTTCTGACAGCAGAGATTTCCTTTATTTAGCAAACAAAAATATATTAAGATTTGGTGGTTGAAATTCTTAATGAATTCTCTTTATAAGATCCTGATGGTTAGAAGCTATGTGAGTTCTGACTAGTGATAAGAATCATTAAAAAAAAAAAACAACAACAAAAAAAAAAAGCTACAGAGAGCATAGCTAACAAATGGAAAACTTACCTGAGCATGTGATGGATTCTTTGTAAGTTAAGACTTTAAAACAGGGCAAGTAATTTGAAAAATATGCTCTAACACAAAGAAATGTAACAGTTTGATAGACAGCTGTTTGCACATCCTGCTGATGACACCAGAGCATTATGGTTTTGAGACAGAAACAGAAACTAGCAACACAGACATGGGGTAGACCTCAAGCAAATAAACTCGGCTAGGTGCATCCGGATTTACTACAAGCCAGGTCTGACGAGGCTTAATATCGAGATAGCTGCCTAGTGCACAAGCCAAGGAGGCAGAAGGTGAACAGCTCCAAGACAAAACAGTTGCCATCATGAGGATCCCTCTGCTTTTTCATTGGAGACATCGGAGGACCCTCCAGAACTATTTCTTTAAAGCAAACAAGTCCCAAATACTGTGTTTACCAAAGGCAGGCATGCCATTTCTCTCACGTCAGGAAACTCATACAATGCCAAGAACAGCTCTGTGGTGATGAGGCAGTATTAGTCAGGCTAAGGGAGAGCCAGAGGAGATTGTTACTCACCACTTACTTACCAGCCCTGTACTTGATAGGCTCCTGGACAATTTGCTGCCGAGTAAAAATACCCGTGCTTATTAAACTTGCTAATACAAAGGAATTAAGTAGGACCTATGATTACAGATTTCCTGTTGATTGAATTTTAAAATTGTGTTTTCTTATTAAAGCACATTTCAAGCTAAATTCTGTTATTTTTGTCTCCATGTAGAACACATTGTGTTGGGTTTAATGAGGAAAATAATGGGTTTGGAACAGTTAATCACAGGGAAAAAATAATCAGAACAATCAGTGGGGAAAATTATGTAAATGGGAAGGAAGCATTACTTTCTGTGGTTCATCAGTACTTATTTCAATTTGCTTACTGTGTCTGCAAATAGAAAAAGTAGAAACTAAACAGAAGCCTTATATGCAACTCCTTACAGACAAGAACTAGCAAGTAATACAGTAAATTTTCCTCTCTGTATTTTGGGGGAAGTCTTTTCTGCAACATTTTGCCCATCTGCAGAAGAATACCAAGAATAAATCAGATATGATCAAAACAGGTTTACTGTGTACAGATGATGGAAATTGGAGGCAACTGCAAATGGTTCTGTCTGTTAAAAGACACTTAGAAAAGGAGTAGCTGCAGTTTAAGTGGCACTACCATGGACTGAATATGTGCTTAGCTAGCAAATGAATTTAAAGACTCAAAGTTGCTTACACTTAGGATCATAATCCAGCCAATTACCTAATAATTTTTTCTTTGCAGCACCACCTTTAATGCACAAGAGATTATGCTGAGCAGCTGCTCAATGTTTTGTTTCATCCTTTTGTTCTGAGCAGCGTTTGAATAATAGTAAGAAAGACGTGGGCTTCACTAAACATGTTCCTTCCTTTCTGCGCTCTTCTATGGGAGTGGCAACGCAGAAGCCCATGAAGTACACCATAACATCCTGATCGCACAAGAGAACAATATTATTCCTATTATAGAAATGTAGACCTAAACTGTGAAGGACTGCAGAGACCACTTCTTTTATCTTCCCCACCTACCGTGTCATAGCATTATATATAGCTCTTTATACATTCAGAATGTATCTTCCACTGACATCGCAGTACTTGTGAGTAGCTAGCCCTTCAGCAAATTAGATACCAGTATTCCATACTATCTGTCCTTACAGTCACACACACAATTGGAAATGCAGTTTAAAGACTTCATCAGAAAAGTAAACGGTAGGCAGAAAAAAACCAGCCAACCAGCAATACTTATTTAATGATGGTTTTATTTTACAGGATACAAATTTCTTTTTAAGTACTCAACAGGAATTAAAGTGCTTAATTTTACAATTCTCCACCCACCGTATGATCAACTATACATATATTACAGAAAATATATACAATATCTGCAGATTTTTTACATTCATATATTTCTTGACCATAAAAATGACCACTTACATTTGCACAACTTAAAATGGCATTTATATTTCACCTTTTTAATACTCTTCACTTTATTGCAAAACCAGAACAAATTTACACCTCTTCCAAATACTAGTATTTTTTTACAAAAGTGTTTTCACAATTAAAGCCAGAAACATTTCCATAATGAAGGGGAATTAATATAGGCATATAGCCTATAATTCTGATGTTAAACATTGCAACTGATCCAGCTCCCACTAAAATTAATGTATTAATCCACCTCAGGGGCTACAGAATAGAAAACATGCTAATAGAAAAAAACAATACTTCTCTTGCAAACTGTTCCCTATATGCAACAAATTTGGCTTCTTTCTT
The DNA here is from genome assembly GCF_015220075.1 of Falco rusticolus. Taxonomy (NCBI): domain Eukaryota; kingdom Metazoa; phylum Chordata; class Aves; order Falconiformes; family Falconidae; genus Falco; species Falco rusticolus. The sequence goes on from NC_051191.1 coordinate 66,076,954, forward strand.
AAACATACTAGGGCACATACATACAAAAGGCTTTGACACAGTTCCCCCTTTTCTGAATGTTTTCACCATAAATAGTTAATGAATCTACAAGGATGAACCATAAACTGAAGTAGGCTACTGTTATGCAGTGGCTGAAAACATGTTTTATTCAAGAAATGTGCTTGAAGATTTTAGCAGAGAAAAACCACATTCTACATTTATTTGTGCTAGGAAGAGGAAGGGGTAAAAGCAAAATGCCATAGTTGAGTCCGGGAAGAAATTTAATCATGGGGTTTTAAAGGAAGCAGGCTGGATGCCTTACTGAATTTACTGTCTGTGAGTGTCTGCGTATGATTTTTTTTTAAAAAATTAGACTGAAAAAGTAAACGTGCCACAAAAGTAGATCTACTTCTGTTGATTTTTTTCTTCTGAAAAGCATACTCCACATACTCAATATACATTACATTTTGAAAGCAGCACAGTGTATTTTTGGATTGTAAAATACTGCTTGAAAACAGGTCATCTGAATAATAGCCTCAAATATATACAAACACATATATACATATACACACATATGCGTATGTGTATATTTACACACATATACAATCATTAAGTTAATGTTATGCTCTGTTAAAGGAAAAGGATTATGGAAACAATCTGACTAGCACATTAAAACTCCTATCAAAAGAACATACTTATCTACAGTCCCATGGGTCAGAACCAGCTAGATAAATTCCTCGTACCAACAGGGCCACAGACCAGAGGAAAAGAAAAATAATTCCATATATTTCATTTCGTATTTCAAATAAGAGTACACCACAGACAAAGAATGATGATGGATTTATCTTAAACATAGTTCTGCCACAAAATTATTTCTCTTCTCCAGTAATTTTTTTTTTTTTGGATATGTATCTCCAGCTGTTTACACTCACTCCTACATCCTTATCTCCAACTGAAACCCACCTGAAGTTCAACTGAGCACTGTGATTCTGGATGAGACACAGTAAGTCAGCTGGCTTTCAGTTGGTGAAAGCTTGATTTTCCACAGGTGTTTATATAATGTAAGGCAGAGTCTACATGATTTTAAATTACTGAAGGTATAATAGCTCCAGCAGGTCTCTGCTAGTCTACACCAGCTAAAGATCTCTAAATAGATTTATGGAGAAAGCTTTTTTATTGCTTAGAATTATTTCTACATGGAATATTTACTTCTTTCCTGAAAGCCTTTCCTTCAGTATAAGGAAACACTACCCTCTGTTCATTTTATTTAATCTTCTCTTGAAATGAAAAGCTGACCAGTTTTTATACTAGCTATATGGTGATGTAGCTTTACAGAAAAAAAAAACAACCCTCAAACAACAACAAAACAACAAAACCCAAAGAACTTGTCAAGTGTTTCCACATCCTTCCCACTTATTTTTACATATATATATATGTATATAGATATTACTTTTTCCCCCTCCTGACTCCACTTGGAACTCTTTAAAGCGTTACTTCTATAATCTCATCTAAAATTTACTCAAGCGATAGTGTATTTATTCTAGATTGAATTGGTGCCTTGGCTTCATCCATAATTTAAAAATATGAAGAATAAAAATCCTATTTTCTATGAAAGGGATTTAGAATTTCTGAGGAGATTTCTAAAGCACTTTGAGATGGTTTTGCATAAAAAGGTGTCACATATATTGCATGCATTTACAGTGGTTCAATATTCTACTCCAAATAGAAGAGAATGTTTTCTATTCTTAATACCTGCTTTTCACATAACAATTAAATAAGTTTTGTAACAAACTAAACTACTCGGTGTGGAAGGATCTGAAAGTACTAGATGCTATAGATTTTACAGGAGCTCTTCAAACAAGCAGGGGTACCTGATACCAGAAAACAATTTTTAGAAGGTCTTGAAGAATTGTGCAGACATGCAGATGTCATGATACACTATTTTTCCAGGATAGGGGAAAAATATTAAGCAATTTTGAAAAATACATTAATATGTTCCAAGCATATTAATGATAAAATGAAGCCATTGTTCTGTTGAAAACAGATAAAACCACATAAAATAACTTTTGATCTGCTTTAAATTGGACAGAAGACTGATCACTTTTAAAGTGAGAAACAAGCATGTCTTGAACACAAGAATTGCAAAGCTTAAATAATTCAGTGGAGCCATTCACATACCTTCACGTATTATGAATGAATGCTCAGTTATAGTTTATTCCTTACATACACAGCTTTATGCTAATAAATTTAGTGCCCTTTTTATTTTTTTTGAAGAATTCAATAGCTGAAGTTTATTAACAGTCTGTACTTTGTTGGAATTATAATTTTGACTGCTTTGGTCATGATACTTAAGCCACAGCAGTTACTACATTGAATTTGTTCCTCTGTGGTCATAATTTACACTTTAAAGTTAAAGTTTTGGATACTGTAGGAGGGCTTGTCTGTGGAGAGTGAAGTAAAACAGTGTGGTTAAATCTAGAAGCAACTTCTCCATCTTTTGATCTCCTTTAATATTGGTACATAATTTTCCTACAAAATACACACACAACCAATCATTTGAGTGCCAAGACATTCTGACTCATAAGAGAACAATTCTACCCAAGCATCTGATTAAGAGAACATGAAATAGGTTTCACTAGGGTAAATAAAATATCCTGCTCTTTATACTTTAATGGCTGAGAGCAAACATGAGGCTAACATCCAAATAAATAACTCCCAATGCTAACTTTATTTCAAATTATTTGTGCCCAAATGCAGGGTTTCATCTGGGAGAGGCTGAAACCATTCAAGCAGCTTCAGCTACTCGGTACCACCATAACAATAAGGCAATCTAGACATTGCTGCCTCTAATAATTTCCCTAATCATTTAGCTGGAATAGGTCTTCCTATTTGGCTCAAGAATTAAGTTTGCAGGAGCTTAGAAAACAGAATGTACTACACAACACCAGGCTGAGCAGGCGTGTTGATCTGCTGGGGGGCAGGCAGGCTCTGCAGAGGGATCTAGACAGGCTGGACCGATGGGCCGAGGCCAATTGTATGAGGTTCAACAGGCTGGGGCAGAAAGGCTGGAAAGTGCCTGGTGGGAAAGGGCCTGGGGAGCCAGCTGAACATGAGCCAGCAGTGTGCCCAGGTGGCCAAGAAGGCCAACAGCATCCTGGCTTGTACCAGAACTAGTGTGGCCAGCAGGACAAGGGCAGTGATCACCTCCTGTGCTCTGCAGGGGTGAGGCCGCACCTCAAATGCTGTGCTCAGTTTTGGGCCCCTCACTGCAAGAGGGACACTGAGGTGCTGGAGCGTGTCCAGAGACGGGCAACGGAGCTGGTGAAGGGTCTGGAGCACAAGGCTTATGAGGAGTGGCTGAAGGAACTGCAGTTGTTTAGCCTGAAGAAAAGGATGCTCAGGGGAGACCGTATCACTCTCTACAACTACCTACCAGTGACTGTAATGAGGTGGGTGTTGGTCTCTTTTCCCAGGTAACAAGCGACAGGACAAGAGGAAATGGCCTCAAGTTGTGCCAAGGGAGGTTTATATTGGATATTAGGAAAAATTTCTTCACCAAAAGGATGTCAAACACTGGAACAGGCTGTCCAGGGAAGTTATTGAGTCACCATCCTTGGAGGTTTTTAAAAGACTTGTAGGTGTGACATTTAGGGACATGATGTAATGGTAGACTTGGCAGTGCTAGATTAATGGTTGGACTCAATGATCTTAGAAGTATTTTCCAATCTAAATGATTCTGTGATTACAGTCATACCATCATATTATTTTCAGTATACCTCAGTCCATCTTATCCAGGGACTCCTTTAAGGCAACTTCTCCCCTTACACCCAACAACTTGAACAGGGCAAACAATGTTTTTATACATTAGGATGTGGTAAGGTGATTCTCCAGATCCCACAACTGCACTTGAGACTTTTAGAAAATACCCACTTTCAGGAGATGACCATGAGAGTTAGCCATGGAGAGTTCTTGCTTACCTGAATGTCCCCCCATCCTTCACCATGGTATACACAAGATGTAGCTAGGGAGACCTCAGCGAAGATTTGATGGTACTCACCATCAAATTGAACCAAAACAGGTTTAAGCTGCACATAACTAGAGGTCAATACAGATGACAACAGAAGTAACTTCAAATCTCTTAGAGAACTACAGAAGAGCTTGCACATCAGATAAAAGTAATACTAGGGTTATATGGAGAATAATATGGACCAATGGACAACCAAAGTCAGTTGTAGAGCTAATACTCTACAATTCCATGTCCTGATAATTACCAACACTTGTGTAAAGCTTTGAAGTCTAAAGGCCATGGTAGATTTTGGGTTTCCGCTAACACTAAGTTGCACAACATTTCTTCTTACCAAAGAACAATAGACACCGTGTACTCATGGATTCTTGACAGTAAAAACAGAGGTTACTTTAACAATTCCTTTTTAAATGCTAAATGGGTTGTTGTGTTTTGGTTTTTTTTCCTATAGTGTCACAGAAAAAGCGGGAGTGGGAGTTCAGTGAATACTTTTTTTGGAAATCTTGTTATAGGAAATCAACAACTTAAATCTGTCTTCAAGTTACTAACAAAACTGTACTTGAACCTGAATTCTTCAGCTTGACATGATTTAAACCAGACTGCAGTTATACTGAGAAGACAGACTCCTGAATGTGCTTATGACAAGTTGATTGTAGAAGTTACATATTTTCCTTCCTTTGAGGGGTCAGAAAAGGAAAGATATTTATCTACTTGACAGTCATCATTATCTCTGAATTTCTCGTATTTCATCCAAAGATGTTACAGTAAAAATTTTAGGGAGGTCATTTGCCTCTATGTATAAAACTTCTAACAGGAATGGAAGTTCATAAAGGACTTAACACTGTAAAGCCAACAAGTCCTTATTCCCATAAGTGGAATGCAAATAATATCAGTTAATACAACTTGAGATTTGCAGGCTCAGACTTCGTACTGAATTTGTATAAAGCAGGCTCCACTTTACAACAATAATCCTTGAAGACTGTTGTCATAAATAAATATTAGAGTATCTAATCTTCTGTAAAAATTAAAAGATAAATTCAAAATGTTCTTTCATTCCAATAACTCTAATAACAAAAATACACGATCCCACAACGTTACTAGAATCTGTTGCTTTTCTCAAACCACATACTGCATTTGAGTAATGAACTACTGCACTCCTCAGAGGTAACAGCGATAGGACACTGAAGAAAAGCAACTACTCTTTTAAACACAACTGGAACTTATTTGTCCATTGCATGCCACTTACATTACTGCTATTTTTTGATGCATAAAGATATCAAGATCATTAAGTGTCAGCTATTAAAACAAATCACTGAACAGTATTTGTTAATTTAAGACTGTGTTTAATTTCAAATAGAAAACATGCTTTTTAAATAAATTACTAATAGGAACCCAGTATCATGAAATCATCAAGTATTGTACATTTTTAATTCTGTACATATATTATATATTGTTTCTAGATTGAAAATCATTAGATTGTTTCCTTGATAAATTGAAACTTTAAAAGCCAATATACCTGTGAAAGCAATTTGCATTACTTTAATTCAAAAGAGACAAGTGAATACAACATATGTACAGATCTGTGGAATTTAATCTATAAACTACATACATTAAACTGAACTGTCCCTGCATATTTAACTACAGTTCTATTTGGCAATGTGGAGGTATATCTTTTATCCTGTTGCAAGTCCTCACATGTATAGTAGGAAGCTTCAATATTTGCATTCTTAATGAAAGTAGCAAACAATAACTGAAGAGCAACTGGATTTTAAAAAAAAAAAATTGCATCACGACAAACAAGTAGTACAGTAAAGTTAGTAAGTATTTTTAATAGCATTCACATTTTTTTAAAAAGTCTCCGAAATGGACCTGTACATCACTTTTATTGACAGAACATAAATATAAGAAAAAGATCCCTAAAAAGACCAGAATTTTTCCCAAACGTAAAGTGCTAAGATGTATGGTAGTAAGAAGTTTCTTTCTTTTTTTTTTTTTTTCTTGATTGAGCAAAGAAAGGTTAACACAAATGTTAACCACAAACTCAATTGAAATCTTTTAAAAATACCATGTGTTCTTGAGCTTCAGCATTCAGATGTTTTAGAAGATTCAGGTTGCTCTTCTAAATTCACTTGCAGTTCATTTTGACATTCTGGTGTCTCACCTTTGACAGCTAAATGGATAACTTTTAGCCATTTCTGTTTTAGTTCCTCATTGTCCGCAGCAAAGCTGTGCACAGACTTAGACTGGGTCAGTTTGAAGCTGTGCGGGAGGTCAGCACTTCTGGGAGTATCATCTACTGTATAGCCCAGAAGTGGAATTGTAGCCAGAGCTTTAACATCCTAAGAGGAAAGAGAAGTTCTTGATTAAGAACAGCCAACTAATCTGCCCGCTACCTCTTGTTTACTATATAGGTTGGTGAAAACACTAGGGCCTTTCCTCCATCCCCAAACTATTTGACTTCTCTTCCTCAGATGCCAGTCACAATAATTACTAAAAATCTCCCCCATTTTCTCCGTACATACCTGTGGAGCACCATACATGTACAGCACGAGAGCTTCCTGTTTAGGTATAACACACCATGCTTTCTGCCAGGGCTTTGATTTTTCCATGTACTGAAGAAAGCTACATATGACGCTATTTCCAGACACTTCTGCAGATTCAATCTAGAAGAGAGTATGAAGCATAAAACAGAAAATAAATTTTCCTTAAGTAAAGACTAAACCCATACAGAACAGAAAAGCAGAAATTCATCACCATTCATATCAAATCTTGGCTAGCATCTCCAAAAGGGCTTGAGCAAATAGGAGAATATTTATTGCATAGATACAATCACAACATGTACTCCCTTAACGTGTGATCTGTTCCTTCTTTCATCATTAATTCTGGATTACAGTTTTTAGATCATGCTACATCTCGTCTTGCCACCACAGCTAGTCTGCCTCTGTATCTTAGCATCTACAAAAGTCAGATTTCTACAATAACATCATGTTAGGCACTGAAGTGCTACTAAGTAACCAATACGAGAACTACTTTATTTTGGCAGATGCAAAGACATTTCTAAGAGTAACTTAAGAATGCAAGCAGTAATCCTACAGAAAAGATTAGGTGAATTTCTTAAAATCTGAAGACAGAGTGACATGCTACTCCGGTTAAATAGTGACCCTGAGAAGATCAGAAAGAATACAAACCAATTCTGCATTAAAATTTCGTTGCATCAGTTTTTTTCCCTCTCCCAGCAGTGATGCTGTCTGGATGCTGCAACATGGTACCAACCACTCCATTGCCATGAGATCCAGCACGCATACAGAGTCTGCGCAAGGGACTCTGTAGCTCCTTCAGCTACCTTAAAAAAGTCACCATGCCAAGAAACAGCAGTCTCTTGACTATAAGGTAAGCCAGTGGAGTTCTATGCTCCCTACTCTTTCTCATTAAAAGAGTGTAGTCAAGGGTAGTCAAACCAACACAGATTAAGAACTGTGTATGAAATTACAATTTGTATCTTACTTTTCCCTTCTTTTTCTGTTGGTATTTAGCTCAAAGGTCAATCCTTCTCTACTACATCCCAAGATAAATATATGTCTTGACAAAGTTAGGATGATATTTCTCTAATTTATGTCAGGTGTTTTAAAAGCATCTACAAAGGGAGATTTAAAAATGTGAAGGTTAATTGCAATTCTGAGATACCTATTTCTTCCCTTGATCATAAGAGAAACACGGCTTTTTATTGTCTGATTGAGACCTTGAATTTTTAAATGTGGAAAGCTGAAAGCAACTTGATGACTTAAAATGTACATTGTATACACTGATCAAAACAGTGCCTTAGTACTCAGACTCTGAATAGCAAAATTTTCCCCCATTCCCCTATCCTCCATCCCCGTTCTTTCAATTTGGGCCTATGATTTCAAGAATCATTGTAGTAGCAGTGGTTTTTGTTGCTATGGCAGCTTAAGTGCAGAAGAAAACTGAAGATTTATAAGGAAACGTAATGTTTTATCGCATTAGCTGACGTAACTGGAAAGAAGCAAAAAAAGCTCTAAGATTCCTAATTCCCCCTTTTTAAAAAAAAGCTGTAAGAAACAAAGTAGTATTGTGAAAGATGAATGGTGAAAACCAAAATTTATTGGATGGGATTAATTTGGTTCACATACTTTTTATTTTTCAAACAGAAAATAGCCCTGCAAGAATGCTACCATTTCTCACTTACTGATGAGCCGAAATTGCAACTATGCACATATGGTACTTTCAAACAACATACCTCCAAGATGCCTTTCTTCTTCTTTTCTTCACTGTCTGTACAACCAATTATAACATGATAGCAGTCCTTACAGACCTTGTTCAGTTTATTTCCATCATATTCTAGATGTGCCTTGTAATCAGAACATTTCCAGCAAACCACCTTAGAGACAAAAAAAACCCCAAACACGTATATAAAATTTAAGTATTTATAAAACTATGAAAACAGAATTGAATTAAAAATTAATAGTATTTTATCTACTTAGTAATATAGTTTGATTATACACAACAAGAAAGATAATGCCTTTATGACACATCAGCAATAACTTCGTAAAAAATAATGGTTTACCAGATTTTTGTTGCTGCTTCTTAACTATAAGTGCTTTTTACTATTTACCTGGTGGAACTTTGTACTTTGCATAAAATCACATTAGGCTTTCAACTTTATCTGTAGGTTAAATTTTGGAATAGAATCAAAATATAGCACAAGCCATGCTGCAGGAAGAAAATCCTCCAGTTTCTTGAAATGCCTGAAAAGGTATATTTGCCATTTTTTTTCTAAATAAGCTCAGAAATGTACAACAGAGATGCACTTTTGATGATAAAAAGTTGTAACAATATCAGAAATGGCTCATTTTTTAACCTGCTAATAAATAGTAAATTTACAGTTTTAGAATTTGTTCATAAGTACACAGAATAAATAAGCCAATATCACACTGATTTTTCTTTTCACTATATATATATTTTAACTGAAACACAAGAGGGATCTGAGGGAAGTTCTTTCATTAGAAGTGTTTTTCCACAGAAATGTCCTTTCAGGTGAAAAAATAGTCTGCATAAAAACCATATGACTGCAGTCATTTCAAGAAAGAAAGGTAGACAAATGGACTTGAACCACTGAAACCCCTGAACAAAATCTTGTTGTGGACCAGGCCTCTGCAGTACTAGTCTAGATGGCTACTTTCAACTAGTATCTCTAGAGAATACTAGTCAAGTATTCCCAATTAGTCACTGCTGGAAAAACACTATCACTGACACAAATTAATTCCCATGAAAAAATGTTTTAAAACTAATGTGCAGGGAGACGTGATAGAACTACAATACAGGGAAGTAGTTAGGAGTCTGAACAAAAGGGGAATAAAAAGGAAGGGTGTGATCCTAAGAGAGGAGTTGTAAGGCAGAATAAGCTGGAAAAAAACAACCCAGATGACAACCATACAGTCAATAATTCAGAGCTCCTGAAAAAGCCTCTACTGTCCTGCAAAGCACAAGAGAAGAACACCACATAAAAACATTAGAAAGAAATCATACAAGGTAACCTGTAAGACAAGTTTTAAACCTGGGCTTGCACTACCATCTGCTGGAGAAAAGCATAGTTGCTGGATGGCAAGAAAAGAAAGTACAGTGTTTGCTCTTTTGTTAACTTCTGAAAACTCTCAAATCATACCGCTATTTCATGGTTCCTTTAAAGCGGCATAAGTTACATAGCATCATACACGGAATGCAGCTCTAACCCTCTCTCCCCATCCTAACCTTCTCTTGCTCCCTGATGCTTAAAGGCACACGCTCAGACATTTACATGCTGAATCCAGCTGGGAACAGCTCCAAGTTAACCCAACAAAAAACTGCAGGGCTTCACGGTCTTCTTGTGAAGAGGAGAGAGGAGGAAGCAGAACGGGAAGAGGAGGCAGCCAGCCAGTGCTGCCCAGGGTAACACTGGCTTAGGGCAGTTTAATACGGTCTTGAAATTGTTGGGATCAGTGGAGGCCACTCGGAAGTAATAGTATAGTGTATGTCCAGAGGCTTGGGACATTTTACACAAACACACATCTTCCACTGCTCCAGGTTACTTCCAAATTTACCATGCCAGCTAAAGCAGACAGAGGATCCTTTGTGGTATGCTATACACAGCTTCTTTCAGCCACTAGTGCCGCAATAAACTGCAGCATAAGAAGCAGAAGCCAGAAGGTGAGTAGGCACTTAGAACAGTTCCCAAACCTGCTCCTCAGCTACAGCAGCTAGGATTTTGCACTTACATGTCCACATGCTCGGCAGTGATGCCTTCTCCTTGTCAGTGCATTAAAGGGCTCCTTGCATTTCATGCACATGGTTACTTCATTGTCTCGTATCCACCTCGGTGCTCTCTTCCCAAGCTCAGCGTTCTGAAGCGGAGGGCAGGGAGAGGGTGGGAGAATAATAATAATAATAAAAAAACAGTACAAAAAGTTGTGCAGTACTTCAAATAGAGAAAATAATTACTCTCTTCCTCTGGAAAGGAAATGGCAAAACACAGCTCAAGTTGCATTTTTAAATCTATACAAGAAATAACAAAGAACCTAGTCAAAAATCATTATGCATCACTGAAAGGGTACTCTGTTATGTGTTTCAAGAAAAAAAGAGTCTTGTTTATAATATTTGGCATTATGAAGAAAAACAATTACCAAGAAGATGACTGCTTTGTAGTTCCTCTGCTATAAGAATGATGAGCTTGAAAACAAAGTTTCAGCAAAACTTTTTTACAAAATGATTACAAAGGAATAACAGCAACTTACAGAAACCTCAACAGGCATGTCTTCATATTCTTTAGCAATAGCGTTTCTGAAAGTTTCATTCCTCTGCTGAAAAGCTTCTATAGTATTCTGAAGTGCCTAAGGAAACAGTGGATAAATTCCTCAAGCATTCTTACATTTAAAATGGACTCTCTGCATTCTGACCAGTTATTGATTAGCAGAGCGACACTGCAGCCAGAAAATAGGGATATTACTTTTTTTATTACTTCAGTGAAAAATTGTTTAGAAAATAAAGAATGTAGATGAATTTACCTTAATCCATTCTTCCTTATCTTGTTCAGAACTGAAAGAAATATTTGACACGTTAGTCCAAAACTACTTTAGGAAATATTACCTCACCATCGACAACTGCTAGCAAAAGCCAAGCTTCTGAAGTAATTCTCAGGAATTTAAACTTAAACTATACTGATTTGTAACTGTCCACCTTAAAAAACCCGAAACACAACAGAAAACAAATGCATCACTTCAGGCTTCACAAGTCTGCAACCACTAAGCAGTGAATTAAATTTAAAAGATAAATGTAAATGCATTTAAAAGTAATAACAGTATTTGTATTGTTAGGCTTTTTGTTTGGGCTTTTTTTTTTTTTCTTCTTGTGCTTTTGTTTTGAGTACAACATAGAGAGGAAAAGAGGACAATACAAAGTTTAGATGTAGGCATCTTTTTCTCCTCTCATTTCATGCAGTAAGTTCACATACTATCACAGACTTCTCCTGTGCATCTCTTAAATCTTCCTCCCTCCCCAATAAAAGTAGTTTCCTTCATGCTTTTTGTTGTTGCTGTTGTTTAAACTCGTCTACAGTGGCACAAAGAGTATCCGATTAAAAAAAAGGAAAAATATGTTTTAATATTATGAACTAAACAGCAGAGATTTCCCTTTTATGCATTAGGGCAGATACAGATGACTTAACAGTAAGCATAGATAAGATATACAGACAAGACAGCGATGAGAAAGGAAATATATTAAACTGATCTTGTACGACAGTTTTGTCATTAAAATATATCAGTAGGACTTTGACATTCAAATCTTTGGAAAAGCATCATATATCACAAATAATAGTACTATTAGAAACTACTGGATAGTGCTAGTAATGAAAGCAGTTTATCTGCAAGTTGTAAGTCAAAAAGATGAGAATTAACATCACAGTATATCTGGCCCTTCAAAAGCGGCCGCCTCCTCAGATAATGGTGTGGAAAAAAACCTTCTGTAGCCATGCAGTATCAGCCATGCAAAATTTTATTTTTCTAAGGATTGCTCTGAAGGATTTGAAAGAGAGCTTTTATCACATCTCAATAAAAACAGTTCCTCACATGTTGTTTTGCAGCATTAGTGAAATTTTTAAGCAAGCAGAATCCTAAAAGTGTTTCTCTTTCCTACCTACCATTTGCATACGAGGCAGGAGAAACCTGTCTAAACAGCCAAAATAATTCACCCTGTCTGCTTACATTAAAAAACAAAAAGCTGAGCTATTAAATGTCATACTAGATCACCAATCTCAAAGAAATAATCTACCAGCTGTTTAAAACCAGTGATTGATAATGTGCTCAAATAGTGTTCTGAAAAATAGAAGCCTACTAGTCAAGAAAGCCCCCAAATGTGAACTAAACATTACAACACTGTTAATACAAGCTCATGAATTAAGGACATTAAGGTATAGGGTACACACAATACCCATACTAATCAAGATTATTCTAATATAAGTGAATAAGATCTCGTTTGGTACTCATTCCTTCACAGTTTCATACACACTTAACACATTCTAACAGCGTTCATAAAATGAAACAAGACATAGAAGCATGTTCTTCTCACACCTAAAATAAACTAATGCAATAAACTTTCCATTACTGGTAATATGGGAAAGTTAGCAAAATGAACTTTGCTGTATCATTTTTCTTCCAATTAAAACGTAACTTCACAAAGGGTAAAGCAAGATGCCATCATTCACCATTGAAATGGGTATATGGCATAACAACTTGCAAAATACTTAGTAAGACATCGTGCAGCACCTTACAGTAGATGTGACTGATGACCAAAAACGTACCCCAGAAGTCTTGCAGACCTTAGTGGAAAGCTTTTTCCTGTCATTTTTCAAAGTGTATCTTTAATTTCAAATATCTCTGTATGCTGTTACCTTTCTGCATTCACTACTGTAACTGTCATTAAATATCACAAGGTGTTTTTTTCCATAAAGAAAAGTAGTTTGCAAGCTCGTTTGCTAGCAGACTATGGTTTGTCCCCCAATACATGGTGTCAACACAGAACTGTATCCACCACAGACATCCTCCTGCTTTTGTAATCCTTGCCTCTCCACAGTGAAATCCTGCCTGCTAAGAATAGGATCTTTAAGCAGGTCCAAAAGGAGAGGTGGAGCACCCTACTTTATTTGAAGTGGGGCAGTCTAGACAGGGAGGATTTAGTCTAGGCTATGCGAAAAGCAGTACTGGGAAGGTGACCCAGCAAGAGGAGGATACAAGAACTAATGAAGAAAGCAGGAAAGTGCCAGTCAGAAAAGTGCCATTGGAGAAAAAAGACCCAAGAACTAAATGGAGAACTTGCCTTCCAGGGTGAGGTTGATACCTGGGACTGGAGGAAAACAAGTAGACTGGAAACAGGCCTGAGGAATGGAAGAAAGTAGGTGCCCATCTACCACCATAGAAAACTATGTTCTGTGGATGTAAACCCACTGGGGTGGAGATTTTTGTTGGGTAGACATGCCTTGAGGCAGACTCATTTGTACCAAGGTGGCTCAGATACCGCCCAGAGATTTAACACACACAGTGTCCCAAGACACTTAAGTCAGCCAGATTGCCTTTGCACCAGTTAGCTATGCTGCTTTCAACCTTCCAGCCAGCTTGCCGACAACTATCTTAGGTGTTTCTGCAAAGTAAGGCAACACACTATACATTGTAGCTACTTCTTCCAGTTCATGAGATCCTTGGACTGAACATTTACGATTTTTGGCAGCCTAGGCTATTTTCAAAACCCTGATATTAAGATGAAGCCCACTGCATCTTTCACCACTACTAGTCCAGTCTTTTGTATGTGTATAATTAATCCTCCAAAAACTAGATAAAAAGACTGCTTACCTGGCTTGCAACTCCAGTGTTCGCTCTTTTCCAGATACTTGAAAAGTGTGTGGATATTCTTCATTATGAGTTTCTATAATCTTCATACCATCTATACCGACTCTGGTTCGAACCGAGAACTTTGATCCTACCAGGCTGAATTTGGGGACGCAGTAGAGCAACATATTGTTAAACTGGGGAAAAAATAAACATATGGCTTTGCATTAACAAAAACACAGGTACAGCCACAGTTTCTACTGAGAGCTGGACAATACCGCAAAGCTAGGCTTAGTGAGTGAGAAAGCAGGTTCTTTTCTGCTCAGTTGATATCTGAGAAGACCAAAGCTCTAATTCAAGACAACTTCTTTCTCTAATTTGTTTAGAAATAAGATTGAAGGACAGCTCCAGTACATATAAGAGTAATTGCTCTGTATATGCAGCAGTCTTCATAGCATTTATTACCAACTATGCTCAGACTGGATATTTTTTACCAATGTAAAGCTTTTGTTAGAAAAGCCCATTCTTATGCCCCGATTCTGCAAAAAACTACTCTAAACTGCAGAATAAGAATTCTTTTCTTCAGTGTCTACATCTATAGTTACCCTATAATAAAACCAGTTGGTTTTGTAGAAATTGTAACTAATACTATTTGAGGACATTATTTGTCTTTTTTCCAAGATGGAAGAGCATTTCTTCCAGTTTTTTTCTTCAGTTTTTATTCACTGAAACCCTCAATAACACAGGGAAAAAATCAAAACCCCAAACCCACGAGCAGGACAAAGATACATTCCTTTATTAAAGAGTAGAACTTCAAATAATGTTTAAACATCTGAAGCCCCAGCCTAGAAGCACAGCTATTAAATCAGATCTATAGCGTTTAATTTTCTCGCATTTTTCACCTCACATTTATCTCAAAATTAATTATTAAAAGAGAAACTCACTTCAATTAAATCCTATTTCATAGAAATCCTGTCTAGCCTATTGCCTAATCTGTATCACAGATACAGTACATTTGAAGTTGTCACCTCTCATATGAAGTGCACATCATTTTAATCAGCTGTCTAGCCCCATTTGAGGTCTTCCTATTCAATGATTTCTCCTTTTGTTTGAAGCACAGATAAGCAGGAGTTGTGCCTCAACAACACATTACTCATCCTTATTAACCAGAAGACTTGCAGTGCCAGAGGTCCATAAGCAAAAATGTATTAGTAATTTTTAACGCATGGGAAGCAATGAACTACATCAAACCTTTTAGAAGGGAGTTGTGAGGGAGCATGGCTGTGGCTTTTTGGTTCCAAGACAAGACACAAGCCCCTGACAAGAGGATGACCTGCCACAATTACAAGCTCCCACAGGACCATGACACTTACTGGGACTCCAGCACGCTATCAGGACTAAAATCCTAAGCTTTTACATTTCAGTTTCACAAGAATGTCAAAGTCCTCATGCTCTAGGACCTGCATTTGTAATCAGGGCCACTTACTTAAAAGTGAGTTGATGGACATTGGTTCCATTTATTTAAAACCATGTATTCCATTCTAGCTGTTCCATTCCAGCCTTTCTGCAAGCAGTATAAGGTTTACTCATGCCCTAAGATCACTAGTTGAAAGGCACTGACATCAACTAGAGAGTATTTCCCTCTGTCTTTGGTAGTTCTTTCAAGTCTAGAAAGGTATACAGCCACTCCTGCAAACACAGGCCACCATACTTACTAGGAAAAGATACCGTTCTTGAGCAGATGTATTGCGAGCAGCGAGTTTAAGGATCTGTCCTTCTTTTATCAGTTCATTTGAGGGGTTCACAATATCTTCCTCTTCTCCCAGCATCTCATATATCTCTAACAATTTCTTTAGATTCTCCTTTACAGTGAAAAAAAGTCATAAAACTTATTAATTAAAAGCACAGATCTGTAAGCATATTTAGATGAAATTATGAGAGCTTGCATAAGTCTGGAGAATGTTAGCTTTGAAAAACATATACATCTGGTATGTATGGTCAGCCATACAGACTGATTAACCTAGTTGATCGGTAACGAGTACTTTTAGAAATGTCATCTCCTTGGTAATTTTAGAAATGCAGTTATACATACAGACTGCATTATTTCTTGTCCAAAATATCTCACATACTTGATGAAGTACCTATCATGCCAGCCAAACATGGTGGAGAAACAGTAACTACTCTTCACAAACATTATCCTTTCACTGACAGGAACAGATGAAACAAGATTAAGAGTCCAGCATTGTATCAACTATTTGACCCAGGAGACGAATCCAGTCTGCCCCATTTTCTACTTGAGAGAAATAGATGCAATGCCAGATTCTGTCTATCATTCCCAGGAGCTGTACAAATGCATTAAGTAGGAGCAATCATTCAGACCCAGTAAACCCATTTTTGCCATTTCAGGGAAGATCTGCAATTCACACTTCTAGCTTCACCAAATACTCAAATACAATATATTAAAAAGCAAACAGGAAAACAAAGATAATTTACCATTTTTCTTATTGCACTATTCGAGTGACTTGCTGCAGTGGATATAATTTCCAGGGATTCTAGACAGAAGAAAAAAAAAACCCAAACCACTAAAAAGCTGCATTTTTATATATTTCTATATCACATAGAAAAACCCTGGATCATTCTACAAACTTGTTTGTCATTTTTATGTAAATTACACACTACAATAAATTTTTTAAATTATCAATAAAAAGTAACCAAGGTACAGTGGGAAGCATAAGAAAGTCAGCTACCAAATAGAAACTGTAATCTGGAAAGATCAGAAGAGAATTACTGCAGATTACTTTAGAGCTTCAGTACCTAGAAAAACATTTTATGTGACGTGAACAGTCATGGTTCTCTTCCCTCTTTTCTCAAAGAAGTCCAGAATGCCAAACAGTGTTTTTTAGTTGAAACAGCTCATATTACAGATATTTACAATGATGGTACTAACAATGAAATATTTCAAAAAAATTATCTGGCAAGTAGTTTTGAACAATCTGGGGAATAAATTTCAAATCAGGCAGTTCTTTGTCCCTACAGAGCTTAAAAATACAGTAATAAGTCCACTGTTTTACAAATAAGAGACATACATTCCAAATGTGCATAAAGCAAACCAAAATGCCAACAAAACCAAACAAAAAACCAAATAAAACCCACCACAATCCCAGATCATCCACAAAGCAAACAAATCAAAACCTGTGCGCTACACCAAAACTAAAGCAAAACTTATGTGCTCCAGGAGGAGGATACTAAAGGCTTTAGTTTTTCTATTAACTTCATCCACTATTCAAACACTTTTTCAAAGAAGCCTACAACTCCACTAAAGAAATCCTGCCATTCTTTTCAGAGGGACTTTGCCTCTTCACTTTATTTTTCCTGAAAATATATTGAATTTACAGCGTCCTCCTACTAATATCTTATTACAACTCTTTTAATGGCTAGAATATATTTACTTTCAGCATCTTTCCAGTCTAGAGAATCCTGAGGCAATTTCCTTAGGTAGTCCTTTAGAAGCATCTCGTAGCGTGGAATGCGTTGTACTGGTTCTAGCATGTGATGTTGCAATGTCAAATTTCCACACACTTTTTCCTTCTAAAAAATTGTAAACATATTTCAATGTAGCAGGCAAAAATGTTATTACGATATTGTAAAATAAAAGTTATGATTGATGAAACATAAATAATGTATTCTGAAACATGCATGATAGACCTTCTGAAAGAAAGCAGAACTACTTTACCAAATCAAATAATTAGAAATTCTTTCCGAAAAATAATTGTAAAAAAAATCCTAAATATCCAGTGCTAAGTATCCAATTCATAAATGGAGTCCTACCAAAATACCTCCCAAACTCCAGTGTATTTTAGATTTGGTTTGTAATAACTCAGACAACAGAATTACTACTGAATTAATAAGAACAGTTCATGACCACATACCAGAAGAAGTAGCTTAAGGGGGCTACAGGGTTATATTTTACCTATCTACCTATTTACTTGCCCTTTTCAGGGCAAAGCTGGTGAAGGATGTGGAGTGGCTGAGGGAGCTGGGGTTGTTTAGGCTGGAGAAGAGGCAGCTCAGCAGGGACCTTATCACTCTCTACCGCTGCCTGACAGGGGGCTGTAGGCAGGCGGGTGTTGGTCTCTTCTCCCAGGTAACAAGGGACAGGACAAGAGGAAACAGCCTCAAGTTGCGCCAAGGGAGCTTTAGATTGGATATTAGGAAAAATTTCTTCACTGGAAGGGTGGTCAAGCATTGGAACAGGCTGCCCAGTGAGGTGGTGGAATCACCAACCCTGGAGGTGTTTAAAAAAATGCATGTGGCATTTAGGGACATGATTTAGTGATGGGCTTGGCAGTCCTGGGTTAACGGTTGCACCTGATGCTCTTAAAGGTCTTTTCCACCCTAAATGATTCTATGATTCTACCTGAGGATGGAATGCTTGCTTTGAGTTTAATTTGTAATGTAAAGCCCCTCAGCAGTGTTTTAAGGTGCATATTCATTTCCATGATCTTAGCTGTATTTAAAAGATTACATTAAAATACACATAGTTGCTTCCCTAGCTTAGAATCACAAGACCCTACAGAGCAGTAAAATGTAGTTAGAGATACCTTATCCTATTTCTAGCTGCTCAGGCTGCAATAGGAAGACACCTGCCAAGT
The DNA here is from genome assembly GCF_015220075.1 of Falco rusticolus. NCBI lineage: Eukaryota > Metazoa > Chordata > Aves > Falconiformes > Falconidae > Falco > Falco rusticolus. The sequence goes on from NC_051191.1 coordinate 66,095,475, forward strand.
CACAGAGAAACCTACAGGGAGCACTACAGGGTATAAAACACACTTGTGTAAAAACAGATGCATTGCTTAACTCTTCAGCCTTCTTGACCTTTTGAGGTTTAGCATTTAGGATTACATACCTATTTCCCAAGAGCAATGCTCTGTGTAGCAGCACTGGTGTGAGCCAACACAATACTTCAGGATTCAGTGCAAGGATCTACAGTTGCACTGATAAGTCACGTTATCCTAGAACAGTATTTACTTTTGGCATCTACAAAAAACATAGTATTTTTTTAGCCTTCTCATGTTTCAGACTTTGTACTTTGGTCCTCTGTTTTGCAGTGGAAAGTCTAGATTTGTGGGGGTGTTTACACACATATAAAGGGAGAAGAAGAAACAGAATGTGGTGTGAAGCGGACAAAACCAACAACCCTTAATTGTAAGGGATTTGGTGTTTAATATTCTCTTTAATCCTTTTTTCACCCACAGACCTATGTATTTTTTTATATGCTTGTATTACTTGGAGATCTACATTATTCTCCCCATTACCTGAATGTCTTGAATAATGAATTTGAATTGAGGTGACCGTTCAGTCCATGTTTTCACTAGTTCCATTGCATTATCAAAATTCTTCACATACTCTCCATACATCTTGAGGAAAGGAGCTAACTTTTGCAGAATATCTCCAATTCTGGGAGTGGTGGTCCTGCAAAGTAAGAGGGCGGAATCTCAGAGCAAACAGGAAAGAAAAAAAGTCACACAAGGTTGTAAACCGGTTTCAAGCGTTTAATAGAGAATCCTTGGTGTTTGGGATCGCCTCATATAGAGTTCCAATGTAACCATTAAAATTGACCAGAATTAATGTAGAAAGAGTGTTTGCGTCCTCTTTGATGATGTATAAGCATTATACATCATGTAGAGCACTAAAGAAAGAAACACTACCTATAATGAAAAATTTGAAATATATTTTTACAAAACATGGCCTAATTTATTTGCAGTTCCTTAAAGCTAAATTATCTTCTTTTGACCATACGTTACCTTCTAAATATCTAACCTGTGGTTTTGAGGACTAAATCTATAATGTACTGCTTCCTTTCTGTGCCTTATATAAATAAATGTATTTACAACTTTTAAAAAAACATTATTTACCTAAGAAAACTTACGAAGTAGAGAGAATCCCTTGGATTCCAGTCTTTTGCGAGAACTTTCTCACATCTTTCACAATGACTGATAGCATCTTCAAATCAAACTGAACAGTAAAGAAGCTAATGGAGAAGCAGAGAGAAGCTGCACTCTCGATGCACACAAAGAAAACTGAACAGCACACATGCATCTCCAAGAACTACAATGGGAAACACATTTCACATGTAATATTCAAGGACAGACTCGGAAACTCAGTGTCTCTGGATTTCTGAAAGTCCAAAATCAGCGTTGTGATAATGGTCTGCAGTGAAGCAATCTACTAAATTACTTCAGCGGTCTACTGCAACACACCACTTCTCCAAGAGAAAAGCTGCACAGAAGGGAAAAGTTATTTGAATAGTGATATTGCCGGGACTGGCAGTGGCTGCTCTAGCTCCAGCTGGCTCTCGGCAGGACAGAAGGAAGATCTGGCAGAAGTCTGAGCTGCTGCTGGACCTGGCAACTAGAGAAGGGGACATGATAAGGTGGGAATTTGGCCTCTGAAATGATCAAGGCTCTCCACCCTTAATTAGCTTCATGTTTGTGTTCAACCACTTTACATGCAAGCAGACACACTTTCAAAGGTGAGCTAGCAATTCAAAACAAAAGCCCACTCCTTTGATTCATTGTATGGTATTTCCCTGGGCTGTAATTTTATTGTAAAGTAGCAGCATAATTTTTAACTGAAAATAAAATACAAATAATGCCAATTCCAACAGAACCAAAGAAAATGCAAATACATGTCTAAAGGTCACCAGCAAAAAAACTCCACAGGCATTAAATTTTTCTGATAAATTTAACAGGTCATTATAAAATTTTATAATTAAAAAAAACTTAAAGCAGAAAAGACTGTGGCAATCCCTTTTATCTGAAGAAACTGACACAGAAAAAGAATATTTCTACTTAACTGTTTCTTAAGTATTACTACATTTATAAACCAAGAGGCAGGAACAGTTTGCTGTGCCTGCTCCTTGGATACCTATGGCTACTCATTTACACAGAGCACTAAAATTTCATTGTCTCGGAAGATTAAAAAATTTCGTAACTACTTTCATGCAAGGTCCTTATATGTCCAAAGACTCTGAGGCTATAAAAACACAAATTCATCATCATTTCAGGTAAGAAAGACAAGGTCCACATGACACAAAGAGCTCTGGAAGAGTAGGAAGGACAGGGGAAGTCACCACAAGTAGAAACTTGTGAGAGCAGCATCCTCCCTTGATGGACTTTTAATGTAGACAACTAGTTCTCATGTTCAAATACTACGCACCATGAGCCAGAACATTAAATTCTACTAAATGCCATGAGGTCCAGGACTGTTACTGTTCTCTTTCATAGACAGATCAGAGAAAGAACTATTACCATGGACCCAAATCAGCACTGCGCTGCTGCCATACAACAAAAATATCATCATGTGCGTCAAGAAATACAACTTCACATTGTAACATAGGTACAGAAATAGTTGGTATTTCCGTGTTATCAGACCATGATGGTATTCACCTTTGCATTCTAAAACCTCAAACATTAAATGGCTGACTTACTAATCATGCTTTGTAGCATCTTATTTAAAACTGTCACAGCTTCAAGGAAACTAAGGAAAGAGCTGTAAAATCACAGCACAGCAAAGGTGACTACAGAACAGCTGCTTTCTCTTCCTATATACATGCTAACAGGCATCCAACAAAATTGGAAATTGCAGTTCCACAGATTCCAAAACTTTGTGTTGAGTGAAAAAATTTCTTCAGCAACACACCCCAACCCCGAGACTATGATGCTGTGTTCTTGTATTCTTCCCCAGGTATCTGCTATTGGTCATCCTTAGGTATGAAAGACAGGGAGAGCTAGATAGGTATTTTGTTTGATGTGGGATCACTGTTATGTTCTGTTATGCTCTTTTCATGGGAAATACATTGCAATTAGTCTGTTTCCAGTGTTTTCAAGCCATATGTTGTGAAAGAGATATTCAGCTCCAGCTGCTGCTCAACTCATTCAAAATGCAACTCCCAGAAAATTTCATTTCTACCCAATAAGCCTAGATTCACGCTGCCTTTTCTTTGAAGAAACAAGAATCTGCTTCTGATCTGCTTTCCTAGTTGCAAAACTTTATATTTTTACCTTAATTTTTTAAATCAAACCACAACTTGGGGCAAGCGCCCGAAATTTCTACCCAGCTATTTTTATTGGAAGCTAAAGAATCACAGAAGTGCATAAACCTACCAACAGAAATATTTTCTATGTCTAATCAGGGGAACTGCTGAGGAAAGTGAACTCTGTATCTAGCAGAAGCCGTTGTACCAGACAGTTGATGCAGAGAGAAATTTATCCCAGATTTTTCTTTCAGCAATGATCAGAAATAGTTCCCTTTAACTGCACCCTTTCTTGTAACTCCTCCCAAAAGCATAATGTTTTAAGGACATTTAAACACACTGCCTCAGGTACAGCACAGAAGTTGTTTCCAAGCAATATGGGAAAGATACTATCTGCATGATGCAATTTATTATTTTTGCACCAATAGTCAAAGCTCATCTGCAGAAGTGCTTTTCAGCCTTTGAAGCTATTTAATTATATACACAATATTAGTGATTTAGCATTTGCAAATACATAAGGTAGTGCAACCCATATTCTGTCCCCCATAAAATGTCTAGAGCAAAATTTTAAGAGTACATCACAAATATCATTTCAAATATATACAGCACTGACATAATGTAGTCTAAGCTGCTTTTTAAACCTCATTACAGAAAGTTAAACTCCACTTCTCATGAATATACACTCTAATTTAATCCAGCTATCTGTATTTCCTATCAGATTTTTTCAATTGATTAGAAGAAAAGGGTGGGGTTACCTTACACAGCCGTTCTGCAAGGAACATAAAGTCTAAGCTTTCCTATATTTCACGATGCTTAAATTTTATTTACTTTCTTGCCTTATAGACTATACAGAGCTACCATGTGTTTGTGCATGGTAACTACTAGTGATTAAGATAATGATTCTATTTTGAAGAATCATTATCTTAAAGAAGAATCATCTTACAGAGCCAGGACACATATAGCTGTTGTCTAGAGCACCACTGTGTGGTCTGAGATTTTCATATATGTCACAAAATACATTATTTCTCAATTTTTTAGTGTGATTTCTCACAAGTAAGGAGTTATATGAAAATGTAACTGGAAATGACATCTGGACAAACACTTGAATTCCTCATAATAAACCATGGATAACATGGAATACAGAAGCCAAGCAGGTGCTGAGGTGAAACAACTAGATGAAACAATATTTGGGTTTTGTTTATTTTTTAATGAGGTGACTCTTTTTCCCAAATAAGGTAAGGAAGCAGCAATGGTTTGGGACTTTTTTTTTTTTTTTTTTTTACAGTTACATAAAAGAGACCAAAAATACATGCCTATATTTTAATATCTCCAGAATCATATATGCCAAGGCAGGGTAAAGCTAAAATATCTTTACATGATCATTGTAGGGTATATTTAGGCCTCAGTTACCCTTCTGGCTTGCTCCAAACATAGGTCAAGAAAAGATGGTGGGAAAATGGCCCCAAAATATACCTGACAAGGATTTTTATTTCAAAAAGAAAACCAAAATAGGAAAACAAGAGTGTATCCCATGTTATTACAGAAAGCAATAACAACAAATGTTACTGTGCTACAAGGGTAGCACAAAGTAGATACATGTTAGTTATCTCAGTTTTGTATTCTGTGCAGTGAATTCACCAGGTAGCACACAATTTCAGTCTGAACCCCTAATTCAGAAAAGCATTTAATCATGAGTAACCTGCCTGGCTTCAGCAAGATACATGTCCTTTATTTTGAGCAAATGATGCAAGTCCTCTACTGGGTCAGATCCTGACGAGGAGTGGAAGAGCAGATGTTCTCCTACCCACAGTACTTCCTGGGCCTGCAGTGCTTAATTATAAAGGTACCTTCCCTATTTCAACCCTATGACAGAGTTTCTACAGACATGGTTGTAGCAGTATATTAACCAGTGAATCGCCTCTTACCATTCTTGCATTCTTTTCTCAAGTTCTGGAAGTAAGAATTTACTGTGGAAGGCATTTATTGATGAAATGTTAGAAAAGATTTTGTTAATCACTTCAGCTGGAAATGAACCTCTGTTGGCTTCCTCAAGGAGTCTGGAATAGAATACCTGCAATACAGAAAAAGAGCCCCAAGCCTATCAGCCTATTATCTTTAATCAGTGGAAGATCACCTATCCACCCCACCTACTCCAACTGAGGCAAGATCAGTATTTCAATAATATAGACATGTAATGACAAACTCATTTGTTGTCTTTTCCTTTACAGAAGTTACAAGCTTCTCCTCCCCTTACACCCCGCTTTTTCTGTCTTGTGAGCCAGGGAAGCACTGCAGGCGGAGCAAACATAAGGAAAGCCAAACTGAAGTAGTGCCATTTTGGATTGACTCCAGGCGTCTTGTCTGTTTTAACAGCTAAGCTCATCTCAGTTTTCCCAGTCTTCCAGTCATATTTTCCACTTTTGCTTTCTTTTCAGTTAGCATGATGTCTGATCACCATTAGCACAGCTACTCTCCCTGTACACTGTATCCTCTTATCCTTTTGAAATCAAAGCAGTTGGCAGACTATGACTGTTCGTGACATACTGTTTAAAGTACAAAATGCGCCCAGTTCTGAATGGACTCTACTACAGTCTCCATAAAAATTAAAATTCTTTCCCCATCAGTGGGCTCTATCTGACTAGATGCAGCCACAAGATGGCTAGAGACATGTGTAGCTCTTTACATGCACATCACATAAAACATAGCCTATGGGGAGCTACGGTCCCTCTATCTCCCTCTCCTGTGCCTGAACAGCCTGTGTCTCCCTAGAAAGGGCTTGAGAAGTTTGGGTAAGTGCTTGGGAAAACAGAGTCTGAAGACAGGAACTTTGATAATTCCAACTGAGACAGCAGAAGACAAAGCAGAAAAGCCACTTTCACAAATACTTTAAACCACGCTCACTTTGCTGCATCTCCAAGAGGAGTTAGTTAATTTTGACAAGTTACTTTGAAGACTATAAAGGTTACATAAATTATAACCAAGTTCAGAAATGTAACAGTCCCTTCCCAGTCTTCTGCTTTCCTCTCATTAGCAGCAGTTTAGCAGCTGTGCTTGAAACTCATTTTTCAGAACTCTGCCCAGTTCTGGGCATAGGAGTAATGCACTTATGATCATGTCAAGGAAATAATTGTACATTACCCATCAGAAAAAAAATATATGAATGAAGTAAACATTTTCCTTTTTTATTTTTAAAATTCTCTAAATCAAAGCTCTTTTTTTTTTTTGCAATACTTCATCTTTTAAAACACACCATATAACCATCGCAATGTGGGTCTGCTAGGTAAATCCATTTTCATGAGGACAATTACTTAGATCCCCAAGCAGCCTGAACAATTATTATGTCAGTTGAGACTTCTTACTTTTCATCAACTGTTTTTACAACACTTATGCATTAGGCCTGAGAAATTTAAAAAGCAATGTCTGAGAAAAATGTCACGGAGTAAGGCAATGCAAAGCTATAGGTAGCCAGGTAAAATGGATGTCTTATGTGAGAAAGTAAAGAAGACTTAAAAAGGAAAGTACTCAAGAACTACAGACTTTTGCATTTAAGAAATATCAGTTTCATTCTAGAGAGCACAACAATTCAACCCTTCTCTTGCAGGAAGAGTAATTTCTGTTCAATTCGTTAGGATTTATTCTAAACATATAGTGGGAAAGTAGGGGATATAATAGTTTAGAATGAGCATCTTCCTAGGTTCTTTGGCACTAAAGAAAACTGGTCAGGTTGCTTAAATTTGAAAGATTTAGTAATTTTCTAGTGGGTGGGTGATTTCAGTATTATAAAATGATACCCTTTTCCATTTCACCAGAAGCCAAGAAATGGATACCCATCCTCTTTGCTGAAAGGTCTAGCAGTGTGCACTACTATTGCTTGTGGTGACATCTACACGCACAGAACATATTGCATTAATATCCACAAAATTGTAATACTTCAAAAAATGTAGTGCTCTTAAAATAGAAATATAGGCAAAGTTATATGGCAAAAGCAAATGACTGGGAAAGTCAGCAAAATGTGAAAAACATATCACGTCTTCTGTAATTTATACACATGCTTATGCACAGACATTTAAGTGAATATGAGGCAAGACAATAAAAACAAATTCAAGAAAAATGTACCCCATCTAGGAGGTCAAGTCGGCTAACGTAGGCTTTTTCTGTTTGCAGAAGTTCACTGGCAATTTTGTGACGTTTCTGTTCATCTGTCTCCTGGAGGAAAACAAGAAGATCTCTGAGGATACTGGAGGAAACATAATTTAATACTAAAAAAAGTTGAAAAGATATGTGATTACCTTACAGTCCAAAAAGCAACTGCAGTTCAAGTTTCACATTTAGTAACAGACACCCCATTTTGAAAAATCCAAACTTTCTAGCAGATTAATCAACAATACAAAAGTCAAAGAAGATAAAAAAATCAGTTGAACTGCAGAGCAAAACTCAAAGCCCAAAATATTGAATATTCCCCAGTTTATATAGGGATCTTTGCCAAAGCACCAACTCCCTACTAAACAGATCAGCTCACATCCTGGTAATTGCGTACCGCTGACCTTTCAGAGTTGGAAGAACTGATTTGCAGAGTAAGAGGGAACAGATGGGATTAGTTGGTGTTTACCCCCACTCCCATTTCAACAGTTATTTGAACTACATGTTCTTTGCATGACAGAATTATTGAAAAATAGCGTACAAATTGTTTTACATTCATTGATACGCTCATTGCTGATTAATTGACGACTACAATTAGACTTCTTTGCAGGTCTTTATGGGCTCCTGTGTTAGGTCTTTATGGAAGTCACTTTTGAATCTTAAGGGAAGTTTTCACTTTAAAGTCTTTCATTCCACAAAGTATATTTTTGATTCTTCTACTGAACGGAAACATAAAATGCTCATTCAGATTTCAATAATAAATTAAATATGTTAAAATACAAATGTATGAGTTGCTACAAGAAGTTACTTCAAGACAATGAAAGCACAGCCATCTACAATATTAAAACATTAGGGAAATGCCTCAGGCTCAGAAGCATCAGATTTAACAAAATGACACTTCCATTACAAGATTTTTCTTCCAGATCTAGTGCTAGCCCTGACAAGTGTTCACATCTAACAACAGCTGAATCTTTCCTGAGTAAATGGCAGTCTTATCACGGTGCTTATGGGAAAGTGGTAATTTTCTAAACAAACTATAAAGTTTTCATTAAAAAAAAAAAAAAAAAAGAAAAAAAAGAAAGAAAAAAAAGAGTTTGGAAAAGTTATTTCTGATTTCAAAATGCACGCTGCTTTCACAAGAGTATGATAAACATATACTATGATACACATATTATGTGTATATACATGAGTACGATAAATATATCATATAAAAAATTCAATATGGAATACTAAAGTAGTCTTTTCATTTAAAGGATTTCAGTGGCTTTTTTCTTCCTTTTCAGAATTCGGTAAGTATTACAAATTTGAACACATTTCGGATACCTGCAGTTTTAACAGTCACACTGCTACACGGCAAACCTCCTCCCTAAATACAGACTTTAAATAGTGACTTTAATGCTGTTCATTAAATCTATTTAAATCAGCATAGCAACCACAGTAACCTACAGAACAGCATTTTAAAGTGCTGTCAAGAGACACTGCAGGGAGCTGGAGGATCAGCTATTCCAGCTGCAGCATGCCGTTTAGTGCAGCCATTTACAAGGCATCTCATACGTGGACTTGAGCCACAAAACCATGGAGGCTGTTGGTTCCTCAGCACTTTAATTATTTTTTCTCTCCCCAAAACCCCACTTTCTCCCCTGAAGCACTACTATAGAAGCAATCTGCAGTTTCCAGATTACTTGAACTAATCAAGAAAGGGAAAAATCATACATAACTGACTCAAAAATATGGCACAAAATGAGCAATTCAGAAAAAGCATTTAATCCTCACTCCTAAATCAGGACAAATCCCTCTTATTCTCCCACTATACTCTGACCCCAACTTTCCCATCTTCTCAGTATCAGCCTTAAACATATTCCTAATTCTAGAACCTCAGTCTCCTTTCTACATCAATCACACTACCGGACACAGGAATTTTTAGTTACCTTTTAACCACACTGGCGTGTTCTTATTCCAGCATAAGAACACCCACCCACCGGGTTAGGTTAGTGCAAAAACAACACAAAACTGTATTGCTCCTTTTCTTTTAGGGAAGTCCTCATCTTGCCACCTCACCATGTCAATACTTGCCCACATGTTACATGAACTCCCAGCTGTGTTTTCTACTGCTAGCTCCATCCTCCTCCCTTTGCACACTTCAGTGTCTTCTCTAGTACCCTGTCTAAAGGAAAGCACTTTCCACGAGGTCGCTCCAGCTTCCTTCCTGTTGGAAACAACAGGTCACAGACTATTTTGCTAGTAGTGGTGTCCATCTGCTGTGGAGCTTTCCTTGATGGAAGTGGCTGCTGCTTCTCCTGAGCACACAGGGTGAATTGGGAGCAGACGCATGGGTGGACACGTGTCCTGGCAGCACCATGCTACACAGCAAGGCACGTTTGGTGGAAAGACTCACCAGTGTGCAAAGCCAGTGCTGCAGCTGGCGTGTGTGTGTGTGTGTGTGCGCGCGCGCGTGTGCATCCTTCATCCTTTCAGGGAATTCATTTACAGTCATCCCAGTTCTGCCGTGGCACACGCCAGACTGCACTACAACTTTACCCCCAGCTGCCCACCTGCTCCTCCTTGAAGCAGGCACACAGGGAGCAGTGAAGCTATGGGCTCAGGGCAGGCAGACCCAAATCTGGCTATTCCCAGTAGCAGGAAGCAACTTTTACAATGTAATTTGGAAGTAAATCCTCAATGATGTTTGTGACAGTGAGAATGACATGGAGCCATTCGTTATTAGAGCTGTTCAACAGAACAGCCTTGAAAAACCTTGTAGAGACAATGTAAAGAACTACTGCATCAAATCTAATCATTAACAGTAAAAGGAAATGTTAATAGTCTTTTAAGTTACAAGTTAAGCTTTATTTTCAGAGGATATAACCATAAATGCACACATCTCTTTTCACAAGTAGGATAGTAAGTTAATAGAAATTGAAGATATGGACACTTTTTTTTTTTCTGGAAAAATTTTCTATTTCCCTCCTATGATTTCATTATACTTTTAGTACATTAGTATTTATTCTGGGCTCCTTGCTGTTAACAAAAAAAAACCCAACCAAAAAACGGAGACAAAAATTTACTACAAGATATACCTGGAGATATACTCTATCACTTCAAGCGCAGCTTCTCAACGATTTCAGGAAACTTCTGTGACAATCCATAACACACGACAACTCAATGTATAAAACTGTAAGACATGGTTAGTGTGCTATACAGGGAAAGGTCACATTGGAGGTACACTATTTCAACCATAGACCAAAGTATCAGAAGTGTAAGACTGCAGTAGGTGCATCAGTCAGGACTGCAAACTTGTGCCACTATATGGATGCTTACAGCAAGAATTTCACCTAGGCCTAGTTATATATTCGTTAATACAAAGTTGCACATCCCTAGAATCATTACATTACTATGGATGCTTAAGAAATTAAAATACGTAATTTTTACTAAATTGTTCTTGAACTCTAAAATTAAGAAGAGGTATGAAAAATGCTGCTGAGAGCATGAACTTTTTTCATGTGAGTTTATATTTCCTAACACTGTTTTTCCATTGGCCTAAGCTTGCAAAAAAAAAAAAAACCAAAACCAACGCTGACTTAAAACAGCCTTTACATAAACCTAAATTCCAATACAGTCATAACTAATTATCCAAACCAAACAGCAGCCATATCCCATAAAAAACCCCTATACCTACTGATATGATAGTGATGCTATATATGATTCACTCATATTTAGGTGTAGCCCTTGCCCAAGAGCTTTGCAGTAATACATGAAGCAACACAGGGTGAGAGATGTAGAGTATGAAAAAATATAATTCAATTATGTTGTGCTTGTTTGTAATGCTCAGTTTGGTCTAAAGTAACAGAATGGAGTTTTCTTTTCTAGTACTATTCATGTCATAGCTGCTTCACGATCCAAAGCTTTTTTCCCTGAGTATTGGGAATATAAACATAAATTTCCAGGAGAATTTAAGATATCCTTTAATCTCAAGTCCTCTGTTTCTGAAATCAAGGAAAGCACTGAATTTTGCCAGGCCTCCAATGAAAATCCTGAATGCTACCATCGTGTTCTGGCATATTAACTCTATATAATAGTCCCATTGCACAAATGATGGGCGAGTTTCTTGCACAGCAACCAAGAAAAGCAGTAAAGATCCTGGTATCCTTAAATAAACTATTCTTGTCAAGAGGATTTACACATTTAAACTGTGTGCTAAAGATATACGGCGTTGTTCATTATTTACTGTTGCTAGAGACAACCATAAAATTGTAGAACCAGAGTGTTGTAAGAGTAAAACATTTCTTGCCAGAAAGTTAGCTTTGCAACAAAGTTTCACCATATTTAAATCAAAACTTCACCTCACATTTAGAAATACACAATCTCCATCAGGTTTTGCACCTGAAACACCAGGGCCCTTAGCATTGCTGCTAAAAGAAGACATCAAGGACTTTATTAAAGATGCACAATAGATTATTCTCCATCTGTGGCATGCGTGCAGTCTATATCCCTGTTTCCTACCGGTCTCGCAACAAATACCAAAGCGTTTGTCTTCTTGTCTTCAGTTAGCTCTAGCAGCAGATTTCTCACATGTTATTCAGGAAGTTAAATGACTGCAATATTCTTGTATTATTCAGCCTCTGTGTTTTAGGCAAACCAAATTTTATGACAGAAGGTGCTTCTGCTGCAAGGCAGGAAACTTTCCACTTTTAATTGTGTTTTTGTTTGTGATATTTGTGGTTTGAGACTTTTAAACTAATTCAGTAAATAAGAGAAATAAAGCATATTATACTCAGGTCATTTGGGGAAAATATTTCAGAACAATGCCAAATTTACTAATTTTTGTTTCAACTTTTCCAGAACCAGCAACAATCTGACTTTGGTCAGATCTACAGTGACTAAGGGGAAAAAAAATAATTTTAAAAGCAACACTATTTCAAAATCAGCTTTTTTTTCCAAGTCTAAAATGTAATTTCTGCTCTTGTTTTGCACCATTCCACAATTTAATTCGTCCTTTCCAGCAGTGGACTTAGTTTATTTCTGCTGTGCAATATGCATTTACATAGAGATAACACCACTTTTTTCTCTTCCTTGAATTAGGAAATATGGCATGCAAGAGGCAAAGAAATTTGCATCACTATCAATGTATACATATCTATCTCAGATCCATAATTTAAAGTTTGTCTATGACTCACATGCATCTGCTCCTATTGCTTTTACTCAATTGTACCTACACTTGCTTAATTAAAAAGGTCAGAAGTGTGCTGTGGCAGAAGTCTGTGCAGTGCAACTTCAACTGGACTGTATCCCAGTTTTAAGATTCTTTACTAAGTGGGCGCTTAGCAAAATCACAGACTGCCTAAATGCTCTTACTTCTAATGCCTGCTTGGGCGCAGAAACAGTTTAAAGCTCTACCAGACCTCTCCTGTTCCTTATCACCCTCCCCTATTCCAAACAGCATGGCAGCAGCTACTTAGACCGCTGATTTCAATCTATAGGTTGCATTAATCCAAACTAAATTGCTGTTTGATTTTGTAAAGTGTGGCCCTTAGGTCAGTTTGTGGTGGACATGGTTCTTAATCTCAGTAAAGAGGATGTCTTTGTGTCACAAGCAAGCTGGTATCTCTGGAAGTGCTGCTGTGACCCAGTTCAGTTTTACAGATTCAGTTCTCCACCGGCGCTGACTTAGAAGTCACCCTGCATGCCTTTGGTTTGTTTCAGTTTTTTACCCTTCAAGCACCAGCGAACAATACATCTAGCAGCAGTCACGTTACCCCTCACAATCTGACTCTTGGGCAACACAGGACAGATCACACGTGTTGGTCCCAGCAGCTCAAAGACAGATTTTTGATGAGATTGCTGCCATTAGCATTTGCCCAGTTCCTTCCTGGACTTTATAACAGGACTGGCTCCCATTTCTGCTTTTTCCTGAAAATGATGCCAGCACCTTGCTGCGTAACTTGGATTCAGGCTTAACATCACTGCCCACGCAGCATTCAACACTTCATAGGCACAGAGAGGGGAAACAGGCATTATTGCACAGGAGATAGAAACATAATGAGAGGTGTGGCAGGTTAAAGGTGCCTTGGACTGTGGCCAGGCTTATATTTAGATGGGAGTCATAACGTTCACTCCTTAATGGCAAAAAACACCCCTAAAACAAACAAGAAAAGCCATGCAACCCAGTGCCTTCTCGTCATTACTTAAGATATTTCATCCTACAATACATGAGAATTTGAGGCCCACCTTTCCCACACACAGAGTTTACCCTCAAGCATAGATGTGTGTTAATGAAACTCAAGTGCTTGGAGAGGTCTGTAGTTAATTGATGCAGGTGTACTCCTGACAAGCAGTGATGAGCTTTATCAGTGCTCAGCTATTTGTCCCTGTGGTGAAGAGGAAAGCTGGGAGGGTCCAGCCTGCCACCAGTCCCCCGTGCACACACCACACACACACACACCCCCCCATGACTCACATGTGGCAAGGCTGGACCAGAACTGTTAGCAATGCTCACTGGCCACCAATGCCTCAGTATGAGAAGGCAAAGAACATAATCAAAATTTTAGTGGTGGAAATATGCACATTTTTTCAGCAATTAATTTCCCAAGACAGATTTTCTTCCACCCACTTATTTCCCTTATTATTTAAAAACCTTCCTTACAAGGAAGCTCAAATTCACCATGACATAAGTTCTCATTGCTAACAAGGCATATATTTAGGATGCTAAACCTTGCGTCTATCTCATAGCTAGCAGATTGCCACTGCCTTTCCAGCTTTGACTTGACAACTACATCCAAGTTAAGGACTCATATGACAGTTCTGCCTAAATCCCTGCTGCTACAGTTTACTGCATGTGGAATTTTTATGTACCCCACTAACATGTGTCCCTTGTAGCCTGACACAGCTGAAGCACTGCGCTAAACATATACATGTACTTCGGTTTCACTCTTTTTAAACCTCAGATGGAAAAGTGGGGGGAAAGGGATGGGAAGTAGGGGGGGACACCAGAAAGAGAGGGGGGGAACTGGGAAAAGCAGGGGAAAGGCAAGCAAAACTTTTTTTCCTGTCTTTTTTTCACAGGAAAAATAACCAAAAGATTTTCAACTTTCTGACTGGCTCTTGGAAGCTGGTTTTTGTAAATAAAAACCTAGAGAAAATACAGAAAGTAACAATATAGCAAAAACGAAATAATTTCTTGGTTTACCTTCATCTCTACAGGTTGATCTTGCTTGCTGATTTCTTCAGTTGGTTCTTCCTTCACTTTAGTATCAATTTCTAGAGTTTCATTTTCAGATGGGAGCAGTGTATCACTGCTTGGAGTTCTGTAGCAGCTGTTAAGCATCTGTCCTTCACAGGCAGTCGTACTTTGCAGTGACTCTCTAGAAGTACTTTCTCTTTCCCCATTTACCAAGCTGCTGTTGATGGCGTTATCCAGAACCAGGGTGGACACAGTGGAGCCACGATCTGGTAATCTCCTGTCCTCATCTTCCATCTGGTCTTGTGCTACTACTCCGTTAGCTGTGTGTAGCTGTGCAACCTGAGTTTTGTCAGTGTTACTGTTTCCCTGTTTTTGTAGTGGGTGCTGGGAGGGGAGTTTTGGTTGAGGTGATGGTGTTGACCCATATCTTCCTTGAGATTTAGAAATGTGGAGAACAGAGGAATCTTTCTTCAAATCACTAGGATTTAATGAGCTAAAAACACCAAACAAAACATATATGAGAGAAAAGTTAAACATGGCATTATAGAAAATCCCTAGTATGGAGAGCAGGAGAGTTACACCACATAACAAATTCCTTCCAGACCCTTTTTGGTTAATATTGGGAAGTTCAGGCCATTGAGGCTTGAACTGTGTTATTCCACTGAAACACACACAAACACGCATCACTTACTGGAAACCCAGAGTGCTGCCCATATTGATTTATTACATCCTCACGTGTCTTGAATCTCCTTTGTAAAATGGGAGGCAGTATGACCAGCTCCACATAACAGACAAGGGAACTGAAGTGCTGATACATGAAGCAACTCACCCAAAGTGTTACAGAAGATTATTGGTGGAAATGGAGAAAGATTTACGGTCTCCCAAGTCCCAGTTCGATGCTTAAACTAACAAGCAGCCTGTTCCCTAACTGCCCTATAATTATACAAAATGCATGAAAAATGTCCAAGAGCATTTAGCATCCCTTTCCTTAGTTCAGCAAATTACAGGAGGGGCTTTAAATTCTTACCTTATTTCTTCCCCCAGTTTCCTTATTTAGCAGTGCCCTTTTGTCATGCTGCATGTTTTCTGATTTAAAAGAATAAAATTCTTTCATATTTTATCTCCACTTTAAACACATTATCTCTTGTTCATACCTTTCACTATCTATTCCTCAGTTTTATTTCTGAGATTTTGCATTTTAGGCCAATATAAATGGTAGCCTACTCCATAGAAGTGCTTGGCTTCATTACAGTTTAAAAAAAATTAAATCATTGAAATCAAATCAAAACCTATACATTTTTGTCTGAAGTACCTTTAACAAACCATATTCAACTTGCAAAACGGTATCATGACTGTCCTCTAACATATTGTTCCCAGTATGGACCATTAATCTTCTGGAAAGATGAAGACTGCTTATAAACTGTACGTTTACACCAACAGTGTAAACATATTCTGCACTTTTGTACACAGAGCTCAAAAAATATTTTTCAGTATATTTCTTCCGTCATATAACAAAGAAATTTAAATCAGTTTTTCTTTAATTGTGTAAAGACTATGTCTTTAAAAAAAAAAAAACAAAACCAAAACGCCTTAACTCCAAGATAGGATTAAGTTACATTTGCTTGCATACAGCACAGAGGTTTAATTAACTTTTTCCCATGCCTACATGTTTGTGGGATGTACAGACTAATAAAAATAAGTTATTATAATTGACCATCGGTTTGCAATTCATGAACATGCTACCTAGTCATTTGAAGACCAATAATTAAAAGTTAAGTTCACCTTCATGGAAGACACATTTTGTGAGCTAAGCTCATTTGAAAAACAGGAATTGCTTCTATGGCCACAGCAGGATATTCCAGAACTTGACATGCTAATTGTGCAAGCTTCTCATAAGCAGAGGTCATAGAGTTGAAGAGAATTTAATCATTGCACAGATATTATTGGATATATTTAATAAAGTATGTTGGTCAAAAAGCAACTCAGACTCCCCTAGTCCCCAAAACAAAACGTCCCTACTTTTAGAAGTCTACAAATAAGGAAGTTTTCCTTGCTTTCTTTATAGCTTCCTTTAACTGCATAACATTCAACAAGTTCCTGTAGAACACATCAGGAATGTCTAGGAAGAAGAAATTCAGGACTCATTGGTGCAGGGCACAATGAACCTGAGGACTTTCCATTCAGAAATGCTAACATTGTTTTCCTAGGGATACTACACTGCTAAAAAGACTTGGGTGATGCTTGGAGGAAGACTGGGAAGCTCTAAGTCAGGGGTCCTCAAACTATGGCCCGCGGGCCAGATACAGCCCCCCCAAGGTCCTCAATCCGGCCCCCGGTATTTACAGACCCCCCTGCATCCCCCCGCTGGGGGTTGGGGGGAAACCAAGCAGCCGCAGATGACTGCCTGCCACTGCATCCGCGCGCCAGCCCCCTGGTTAAAAAGTTTGAGGACCCCTGCTCTAAGTGGTAACAGGACTAGAGACCTGTGCTAGCAGTATTCACAGGACCTCCGGTGCTGCAGTAATTTCTTTTTCCCCATCTTTGAGCAGCTGTCATGACAGAGTGCAATGAAGTATCTGCCTAATGATGGAAGTTTCTTGCAGATGAAGGTCTGAAATTATTTCCACTAGAGATGCAATGCTCAGCTGCCTCTGTATAAAGGATTAAATTTCCCCCATCCTGAGGGGCAATTCTTTCAATGAAAGTTGTAATACTCTGGCTTGTCCTCAGGACATGCTCTGTTGTACGTAATATGCACTCCTTCCCATGGGGGACATCCCTTCAGGACATCAGTGTTCTGACGAAATACAGGAAAGCCACATCCAAAACTTGCAGCTCTCAACTGTCACTGGACTGTTTCTTGAGCTGTTCTTCTATCACAGGCTTTCTGGAAGGTCACTCTCTTTATACAGAGCAGATATATTCGGAACTTCTGTTTCCAAGCTCATAATTCTTGTCATGTACACCTAACTAAAGGCATGCAAGTAACACTATTTTCTGAAAGCAGAGTTCACTGTGGCTCATGTTTCTCAAAGTTCCAATGTTTCCTGTAAATGGCAGTATCAAAACTCAAGAACACCAAACTATTGCACCACAACATCATATCAAGTACTACAAAGCAAACAGTTTAGGGAGTGTACGCCATACCAATAACGTGTGCAGTTCACCCTCTTCACATGAATGATCTGAAGAGGTTAAGACAGTATAAAATTAAAACCACGATTTCAGGTTTTTCAATTTCCTTATGAAATTAAAGAATATTTTTTTCTGCAAGAACAAAAGAATTTAAGATTAGCTCCAATGCTTCATTCTAAAAATCAGCATTTATTTCAAATAGCTGACATTTTTCAGGATGTTTTAAAAATGCTACAAGCTTGGCTTCTTTGTTTTTTTAAAAGAAAAATTAAGACTAGCACCTCATGAAAAGGTGCATCTCGAACAGGTCAAATATACAACTGGCTCACACCGTTTTAAAAACACACGCAGTTTTGCCATCAGACCCTCTGGCAGGGATGGGTTTGAGCACTACTGCGGTACTAACATTTTTCCTCACAGGTTCCAACGATCCACACACAACAGAGTTACAAACCAATTCAAATTCTATTACATACCTGCCTCCCTCAAAACGATTGATGAGATCTGACACTTTGCTGGACTTTTCCTTTGCAACACTAGACACAGTGGTGGGCGTCTCTTCCTCCATTCTTGGTTTCTGGTTTGATAAAGCTTTATGCCTACGGGTTTGGTACGTAATAGGTGACACCTTCTGCAGATGAATTGGCTTTGGAGGCACTGCAAACAATAACAACACCACCAATCACTCACAAACTGTTTCTTTGCACTACCAAAACATATATGAGATTTTTGCCTAAGAACTTACTACGGTAATGAAGAAGAGGTGCTCTTGGCTTTACTGAACCTTAAAGTTGCTTTATGAATGCAGGGACCTCATACAGTTTTTTTATGCACTGCCTGGTGTCAGGAACCTTGTTATAATTCTTGGATAAAAGGCAAACCATATGTACTTTAACAAGCTAGAAAATTAAGAGGTTTTCTTGTTTGTTTAGTTTTTATAGTTACTATAGTAAACACATGTGGCCTCCATAAATGCAGGTTTTTGCATTTATGCAAAAGAATTAAGCATAATCAAAGGACCTAGCTGTGCTGAGGAGCTCAAGAGAGATATTTAAATTGCTGCCCCAAAACTCTGGTGCTTTCATTCTTTACCTTCTCCCTTGTGAACTCAGTAATAACAGTCAGTGGAAAAGGTATTTGCCTTCGCCTTTGAGCTTCCTTTACTTATTGAACACTTGTCTATTCATACTACTGAAGACCTGGGCCCCTGAAAATATTTTTTATTCTTCTTCCTTTTTCCCCCCATCCCTACCAGAAGTCCTTCTAATTAGATTGTTAACGATCAGTCACTGTTTAATACAGCAGTGACTAGAACACAAAGGACAGGGTGACACATAAAGCAACTGAAGTCACAAGTGCTGGGGTTGTTTACATTCAGGTTCACCCCTTTAAGTGACTATGCAGCATTTGTGGGCAGCAAAAGCACTTCACAGACAGTGCCCAAATGTGTTCCACTATCAGAGCAATGGACCTCCAGCTCCATCAAAAAGAGACACTTAATGGAAAGGTCCTTAATTCCCAAGAACACAACTCTGCTCATTCTCACACCCACTCCCAAAATGTATTGTGGGGAGAAGTGAAAGAATTTGATATGAAATTGAAAAATAAAGACTGTATCTGCCCTTTAATAAAAGGCAGGCATAAACTAGCAGGAGTAGGCAATGTCCTGCCAGTAGAACTGCTGGCCCCAAGGGTTCAGCTACCCCTCCACAGGTACCACACTCCGGCGTGCCACAGGCACCAGCCCTCCGGTAACTACACAGACCTGCCAGGGGGCAAACATGAAGCGAAGGAGGACAGGAATTGGTATTAGGAACCACATGCAACTCTCACTGTAGAAAAATAAGCACTAGTACAGGATACATGGTAGATGGATCTGAAAAGTCATGTTCCTTGCATCACTGATTCTAGAATGGCTTGCTGACTGACCCTGGAAAACCTGTGCACCACAGGAATTAGCTTAAGTCCCATCAACAGACATTTGAAAGTGTTGTTGAAAAAACCTCTTGAAAATATACTGTCACAGGCTATGATAAATGTAAAGGAACACTTTGATTAAGGGCAACTTTCCATCTCTACCTTACATTAAATTTATAAGAGGTAATATTTATCTGTGCTTCCAATAACCTAATAGCACTTAAGTGGGATTGTAGTGATTGCTGCAGTCTGAAAAGTACCATGAGGGGCTCCATGAAGAAATGAACGTACCACAGAAAGCTTTAGACTTCAACCATATCAACTACAAATGCTGATAAATGAAATAATCAGAGGGAGAAGGAATAGATTTTCTGTGTATCAGATCCTTTTACTGCGTATAAGTGTATCTTTGGTCTTTTCAAGCTTTATTTTGTATTTATTAACACAAGCAAAAAAGCAGATTTGAGGAAGGATGCAGTGCAGAAAGGATGACGTAAAATACTGCAGTTTTCAAACAGCTACAATGCAACCCTGAAAACAAGCAGAATATTAAATTGTGTAACTGCTTGGGTATCTGTACTAACTGAAGCCCCTCCTGAGAAGCCGCATACACTTGCTCAGCCGCAGCTGCAGTGCAGTGCAGCAGCTTTCCTTATGCTCCCCTCTTCTCAGGGAGTTCGGAGAAAGTCTGGCAGAATTAGGCCAACGAGCATCAGATAATTGTCCAAGTGCTGAATAGCTTGCTGCGCTGACAAAGGCGATGGGACAGCTGAACAAGGAGACACAAGCGGGCTGGGAAAAAGCAGGACACAACTGAGCGTGGGCACTGCCATTCCCTCAGGGGGGAGACGGAAGGGAAAGGGAATGCTGGGCAGAATTACTGACCAGCACCGTGCTAGTTCGCAGAAACACTTCTTATTCTTGCAATGGATTTTGTATAACCCACAGTCCTGTGAATTCTCTTATTTAATGGACTCTTCAATTCTTTGATTCTTTTGTACATCTCATAACATGTTAATAGCCTCACAAGGATATATTAAAACTACTAAGCTTGAGGGAATTAATGTCTACTGATAAAGCAGAAGGAATTAGCTGGAAGCTATTTTTATACTGGATCCACTGGGACAAAAATCAAATTCTAGGACATTCTGTGGAGGTGTCTCACACTTTTGCAGCTATTACAGAAAAATCCCCAGTTTAGCAGCATTTCAGTAGGGCAAGCATGAGGAACTTCTGGCCAAACTGGACAATCCCAGTATACTGAAAATCCCTGTAAAGTCTTCAGAGGAGAACCACAAACCAAACAGCCATGCCAATTCACTAATGTAAGATATTTTGTTCTTTACTCCCTATTACCACCTAACAGATAACTTTTCCCCTAATCAGCTGCTCCTGCAGCTACTGTAAGTTTTAGAAATAAAGCAATGGGAAAATGACAGTCACAAGATCAATGAAAAGAAAAGAATCAGTAGTGTAAAAAAACCTGCAAACCTTCCTGAAAGGTCAACCTTGTTAGCAGGGATTATGGAAAACAAATTCCATTAATTCTTCCCTCAATGTACTTCTGTAGTGTTTTGTTTTAATCAGATTATTTTTCAATGTGCACACAGCAGGATCTTAAGGAGAAAAAAAAAAAAGATAAAAGACTAGCCCATTGTAATACCCTGCATAATACAGAGCTCTGTCTGAGTCTATAAATACTCTTGTCTCTATACTTTAGAATTTTGAGCTCATTAGGGGATGTGAACTGCATATTCTACCCAAAGAAAACCCCTCAGTATACTCAGGTAGCTGCTACTGTATAATGCTAGCCAAAATACCTACTCAAGATTTAAGCTGCAGTGCCTAGTTGTGCATTCAGCTTTGTACATATACATAAGGAAATGGGAGGTAATGCTACAAAATGGCTCAAAAGGTGCAACCACCTTTGCTGACTGCAAAGCATATTAGCAAAGAAAGTTTCTCTTCTCTTAGAAAGTATAACACAGTCAATCTCCCTCTATGCATTTAACTCCTGCTGGTTAAAAATGCTGCTATGCTTTCATTCAATGAAAATACACCCAGTTAAAAGTTCCTGTGGTAAGCAACTATAGCTTTCCTGGCTGAGTCATCCTTCATCAGCTCCTTGCACGCTCCATCACCTTCAGGAAGATCAGATGAGCACAGTTGGACAGATACCAAAGATTTACACTTGCCAGAACAGTACAAAATGACTAAGAACTGAGACTCAGCAAAAAGAAAGAAAAAGTTCTCTCCTCTTTAGGATGTACATTTCCACATTTTTATACCACATCAGAACAAGTATCTTCCAATATTATATTATAAAAAAAGACTAATAATAATCGGATGTGCTTTGTTCTCTCATTTGTCTTCTTTCTAGAAATAATGTTTGGGATTTAGCACTTTTGATGATAAAAGAAACATTGCTACAGGTTTCTTAAAGCACCACCGAGACTGGAGAAGTCTAGCTAGAAACAGCTCTCAGTTGCAGTTCAATTTGCCTTTAATTGTAGAACTTTCATTTGCCAGAAGTGCAGTCTACATCCCAGACCTTTAAGAGGTCTCTGGGACCAGGGCACTGAGTAAGTTCAAAACTACAGACTATATTATAATCAACTGAGAAAGGAGGACAGAACTGATGCCACACAGAAGAGAGTCAGCTGAAGTCCGCATGCTGAATACTTCGTGTCCATACCATTTCACAGTAGCACAAACCAGCCTGTCTTCTGGAGTGGAAAATCATCTCCAACCCAAACAAAAATGCCTCTTCAGCCTCAGCAGGAGATTCACAAGTACTCCTAAGCACTCATTAGGAAAATTTACATGAGCAACTGATGCACGGTCTTGAACTGACAAGACATTTCACTGCTTTGAAGAAGTGTTGACATTTCAACATATTTTCCATCCTACAATAAAAATCTGCTTGGTACAGACAACAGTTTCAGTGCCCAGTATTTAGTAATTGGGCCTTATATAAAACTCATGCAAGAGGTTCAAAGAGCAGTGACCAGAAGAAACTAGAACTGGTCAATTTGTACATGTCACTCCACATGCGTTCTGCTATTGCTAGGTTCAGATCACTACCCAAATATTTGTAGGTAAGGGCAAATTTCAAATTATCTAACAATTTGCTTCATCTCTTGTGCATCATATTTGCCTTGGAATTCAGTAGTGTATTTCACTATTTCCATTGACTACCTCCAGTCTGGATTAGTCCACTCTATCAGAGAACACATTGCACTGACGCAAAGGCGAAGCAAGGTGTTTCACAGCTGGTCCAGACTGTGACTGCTTTTCTCCACAGTCCTGATTACTTTGCTTAACTCACTTATCAGCCTTCAGTCAGTTTCAGGCATTGTTCCAAATTTGTAAAGATTTTCAATAATCAAACTGTACTCAACATAGAAATCTGACATACAAGTTGTTAAATTATTAATAGAAGGAATTATTGGGGAACAAAAATTGCTCTTTTACTGTCAGAGTTTCAGACTGCTGTTTGCTTTCTCCTTGAAATGCTGGGGTAGTGGGGAGGGGAATAAAAATGAAAAGGAAGAATTTTATATTGGACTCTGTGCAGATATTTATTCACTTGATCCAGCTATCCTGAGTTTCCCAATATTTAAACTACTTCTCAGAGACCAAGTGCAGACAAAAGAGGCTCAGAGTCCAGGGTTCACTTCAAGTGTAAGATTTTGGACATTTTTATTCTATATCAAAGCTCTATTTCACCTATTAAAGCTAAGTTTACTAAAACTAGCTGTAACCCACCTGTAATGCAGCCTCAAAGTCATCTTTCAATCTTTCATTTTAATTATATAGATTTTGGTAGGTTACAGGAAGGTCATTTTGCAGTTAGTTCATCAACAACCAAATACACTGCATTACAATTCAGGTCTGTCATCTTGTTTCCCTTCACTGTGAAAGCACACTTAGTATTTGTATGACTAGCACCACCATTTTGAAAAATATTTCCTGCTAGTATAAACCAAAAACATTTCTATACCTGTACACGAAAAGCTCTTAAAAAAATAGCAAACATAATTAAACCATTAAACTAGAGCAATTCAGTTTGCTTGGATCATTTGGACTCCCAAATGCTTCTCTTGTTCATTCTATTCTGTTTTGCTTCAAATGAATAAAAAGGCCAAAAAGATACACTATATAATTTCAATATGATGCACATATTTAACAGAAATAAACAGAGAAAGATGT
Organism: Falco rusticolus; assembly: GCF_015220075.1. Classification (NCBI taxonomy): domain Eukaryota; kingdom Metazoa; phylum Chordata; class Aves; order Falconiformes; family Falconidae; genus Falco; species Falco rusticolus. The sequence continues at coordinate 66,119,304 of NC_051191.1, forward strand.
AGGACCCATGAACAAAGGATGCACAAAATACTATTTACAAAAGTATTATTGAATATAATCTACACAGCTGCATTTCTTAGGTTACAACACTATCCCTGGCTGTGCCACATTTTGGAGAAAGCAATTTTGACAAACACAGAAGTCATGGCTAGGAAAGAGCAACAACAGCTGCATAACTACTTGAATGAATAGGGTCCAATAATATCCAACTCCTAATTTATCTAACAGCTAAAATTGATAATAAGTAGGCTGGCCTTGTTTTTGAAATGCTTAAAATCTTTTTATTCATTGCTCATTTCTGTTTATCCATTAAAAGATTTCTAAAATATTTTTCTTAGGAAGAACATGTGTTATCCTATTAACTCAGCTGCAGCTAGGAACTAGTACAGAAAGACTACTCAAATAAGTAATGTTTACATACAAATGCTAAAAACATCTTCATTTAGTGAACAATACTGGCAAAAGTTCTATAAAAACAAAGAATACAGGAAATACAACTTTATTTTGCTCTTATTCTCCCTAAGTAAACAGAATTTTCTTGACACCCCAATGAATTTCTTCCCCACTTAACCCTAACACGAACTCAGGACTGATGCAAAATTCTTTGAGATGTGTTTTCTTATGAAGTGATACACAGATTGTTAAAACCACTTCATGATGACTCCACGTGATTCTAGTTTCTACATGTGATTTAAACGTGATCTATTTTTCTGTAAGTAATTCTGGTTTCTGTCATATCAGCACTGTGTATCAGAATTCAGTTCACTGAGCAGAATCATGATATCAGTCTTCTAAACTCACTCTTTTTTTAAACTTTTGAGATTAAGTTCCTAACTGCACGTCACTCCTACAAGACATCAGTCCAGATTCACTTTGAATCCAAGATTTCCAGAACACACTCTTTGTTGTGATCAACCTCAACAGAATCATCAGTATTACTGAGCAGACCATATAAAAAGGTAGTTTGAGGTTTAGATATGCAAAGTCCACATGTTAAGTTGGTCTACTTAGCTTCTAAAAGTGAAGATACAATTCATGGACAGAAAGAAAAGAAATCTACTTCTACTCTGCAGACATTATTGCTCAGCTTTTACTGCACAAAGTTCCCTACCGACTAGCCACTTCTTGAGCAGAGAAGGTATTTAACACTTGCTGCCTAGCAGTAACATTTGAGATAAAAAGTGTAGCCAGACCTATGTGCTTGTAACATATGAATAAGTCCAACTTTCCTTCTGAGAACCTTTTTCAGCCAAATATCAGAAATGACAGATTCATAAAGCATTTACAGAACAACTTCAGTAGCAAGCTTTTACACCACTATTTTCCAACTGAACAAATACAGTTCTTTCAAGGTGCTCTGTTTCTCTTGAAGTCTGAGATGAAGAACAACTCCCCTAACAAAAATATTTAAGATTGCTTACCTTGTGGCTTTGGATTTGAAGCTGAACGTGGGGACTGTTTGACTGGCACACTTCCATTTATTCCCTGAGCCGCTTCATTGTATACATTCTGCTCAACTAGCTTGCTTGGGGCATCTACTGTGCAAGATCTAGACAATACTAAGGACTTTGGACAGATACTGCTGCCTGAAAAACAAATACAAAATCCCAGGAGTTAGAAACAGGATTAAATATAAGGTAGAATGACTATAAACACACTTATTAAGTGCTAACATGTCTCTATAGAGAAAATTAGAATACTCATCTATCCTTTAAAAGTGCCTCATCCTAAAAACATACTTGCCTTTCACTGGAATTTATTATGTTGTTTAAAACTTGAAGAGCTGGATACAAAAAAAGACTTCCACTGTGACTAACCTAAGCTTTCCTATAGAAAGATTACAATTCTAACAGACTTTTTTCCTGTCTGAATTGTTAAAGTCCCTGTTCTACAAAACTGTAGAAGAAACAGCATTTTTGTTCAGTCAATCTATGTTTATATTCTAAGTGTCCACAAAACGTTATACATTCAAAAAGTTTATTTTACTACAGAAGGTAGCACCCAAGAATTAGCTAAACATATTGCAACTGTTTTTTGTAGGAAAGGGCTCCTGTTGTAAATATTAAAAAAAAAAAAAATAATCAGCAAAGCATAAAGCTAGCCGACTCATCTATTAATTTCTTCCTAGCAGAATGGAATTTATTTTGATTAAGAGGATCAATATGCAGCTATTGGTAACAAAGCTAGGACAAAACATAAAGCAAAGCATATTCACACACTGGAAACTGTAATAAAAGCACTTATTAGAATGTGGTGACAAAAGCCTAAAGCATGCATTTTTGTTTTCAGGTATGAAAGAAATTGGTTCTGTAAACACAATCAGAAACTTTAAATAATAATATGAAGGACCTTGATATCTCATTTAGGTCAATATTCATTCACCTCTAAATCAAAAAAAAATCCACAACTTTTTTGTGAGGAGCAAGGGAGAGGAGGAAACCCCATTTATCATTTATTGCGGTGTTGTCATAATTATTTTCATTTTTAACAACATGATTAGGGTAGAGTTTGGACACTTCAATTTATTGTTACTATTTGCCATCATTTTACCTTTGCTTGCTTGTGCTAGTAGAAATGCAAGCATAAGTTGGGTTTTCTTTGCATGTTCCCAAATAAAGCAAATCCCAAACCCACCCAACTATTTAATAAGGTGATCTGCAGCGTGTGGACCCTCTGATTTAATCCATTTCCCTCTCCCATGGCAAAATCCATCATATCAAGCCATTCCTAGCAACAGCCAAGCCTGCTCTTAGAACAGCGGTGGAAAGAGACGCTATAGCTATTGCCCAACGCTGCTTAAAAATTCTTCAATGTTTTTTGGACTCCAACAATATTTTCAAGTATTCATGCTTTGTTTCTTAGAAGCTTGTTTTTCATTTTAAACACTGAAGTAGCCCTACACCAAAAAAGCTGCCTCTACAAACATGGAGACCCTCCCAGGTCCATGGCGAGACCAACAACTCGCTCTACCAAAGCGCCAGTACTCTGACCACCACCTGCAGCTGCAGCATGGCATCTTTGCCTTTCCCATTTCATTCAATTAGCAAGTGATCTGCCAAGAACGTAAAGGTGGCTAGGCCCAGAACAATGTGGATAAACTAACAAGGCCCACCACATACGGAAGCTTCTCAGACATTTGTGATCTTAGGCAGAAATTCCTTTTGTATTGCTCCACACACAAAAAGTTGTATCGTACTACAGCAGTGGGAGCTCGGTCCCATGCCATTCCTCGATGCCTAAGAAGGTACCTTATGTGCTGATTCTGTTCCTCCTATGGAGGTGGGAGTACTGAAAGCTCTTAGATGGACCAAGGTGATGGTACAGAGGGTCATAACAGCAAGCCTTCTCTATCAAAGAGCCATCAGGCTGAATTTCCCTGTCCTACAGAATCCCATACCATACTATAGCAATTTACACTCCAACTGCAGAATCAGGTAATTCAGAAACAAATTTAAAAAAGAGTAACTCCTGCAGGATCAGTACGATGCACAAGTACAAGTCAGGTAGGCGCACGTAATTTATGAATCTACATTCAGATCACTCTCATAACTCTGCAATGAGGGTGGAAGTGTGAAGTATTAGAGCTTTCTGAAAACCATTTTGCCTGCAGATTTGACAACTAATACGCTTCAAAATCTCCAGCTCCCCAACTGCAGCTCAGTAAGGGGCATTGCTGCTGTCAACCATACAAGAGAAGGTTGTAATTCTCCATCAGACTGGTACCTTGTTTATTACAAGGATTCCCTAAGAAAGCAAGGTGCTGCTGGGGTCAGAATAGGAACTTATTTTACATACACAATGTTATTAAGGCATTTACTCCTGTTTAGGGTTTTCACTCATGATTACTTCAAGCTGGGACAGATGCAGAGCTGCTGCTAAGAACAGGACAGGTCTGGGGTCTGCCACTCTTCCTCCATCCTCATCAACATCTGCTCCAGCTTCTGCTTCTGGCAACTCCTTCCCCTATGCCAGCACCAGCGCTCATCCAACCACACAGTGAGATGAGCAGCAGAAATGATGCATCTGCCTTAAGAATCAATGTTGTCACCATCACATGCCCCCTGCTATACTGGAAAATACTAATTGCATTCAGTGGGCAAAAGGCATTTTGTAAAGCTCATCCACTGTAATATAAAACCATAACACAACAGAAAAGACTGCTTCTCTGTAGCAGGATCTTTTGCAACTGCTTACGGTAAACAAAAGCTCCAAGAGGTGTTCTCACTCAAGATGTGCTCTGGCTTCACACATCTAACAAACTCAGCACATGGGGAGTGCAGGAAACAGAACATCTTCAAATTCATTATTGTTATACAAGCTATTGTACAAATTACTTATCCTGTCTGGAAGCCATATTTGCTGGAGAGGGACACGCTACAGACATTTAAACAATATTTCAAACTAGTAATTCTGCTGATCATGTCACATCCTCAAGCTGTGTGTTTTGAAGAGTAAGGCAGCCATATCAGGATGAGCAGCTTTCTTTACGTGTAAAGCTGGAATGGGAAAAGGTAATGAAAATATAGCTACACCATACTCCTATACAAAATTGAGTAGTCAAATCCTTTGGAAAAAAGCATCCTTTAATATCTCTGGGAATCGGAGCCTCAGTTTCTATCCAGGGAAGGCTGTATCTTTCCAGGTGATGTAGACAAGAAAATTGTGGCAGAAATACTGAAATTTTCACCACAGACTTGTATCTAGTGTATTGTATGTAAGTGTATTATAACAGAAGCCCAAAACAAAAATACCAAATACTTGCTGCACAATCAGCAGCATACATTTCAGTAGGATTTCTCAATGCTGTCCATTTAAGCAAGCAGTAACATAGTCTACCTTTTAGGAATACAGTTGTTGCCTTGCAGGTACAACTTAAAATACCATTAGATATGCAAAAAGTCAGACATGCTGGAAAAACCTGCAGCTCTTGCTGGGCTGAAGTAGATTCCCATTGTGATTATTTCTGACCTGATTAAAGAAACACTTGTGTATGACTGCTATTCCTATGCATTGTAATGACAGAGAAATTTTACTGAAGTCAGAAACACACCATTCAACAAAATACTACCAGCCAGTTACTGTGTTCACTAGCACAGGATTAATATAATGCCTCTTATAATTGGGGCTGATTAAACACACTGAAAAGGAGAGAGAGGGGCGGAAAGTTTTAACGAAATTTAAAAAGGGGATAGGCAAGAATGTAAGCAAGGAAGAGGAGGATATTACTAACAGAAAAGAGAAGTAAACACTGTAAATTTGATAAGCACTCTAATTATTTTGCTTATCATCTGCAAGGAAATGAGAAGCTAAAATGCTTGCAAACATGCCTGCATCTGGAAGAATGTTTGAAGCTAGGTGATGCATTATCTATTTTTTCAGAGCATTCTAATTAGAAATAACTTGGACCCATGAACATGTAATCAAACATAATCAGCCAGCCTGAAATGCCAGTAACATGAAAAAAATGGCTTATTTATATTCACAAAAGGTTAAACTATTGTTTTAGTATTGCATAGATTCTTCCATCAGCAGTTCCATAAGCTTCAGGAAGACAATCTCAACACCACTGGGTCTTCTATCATATTTATTCTGTTTTGTTTATAATAAATAGTGCATCTATACTGTTCCAGCACTGCCTAATTTTTACTGTCATTGTGATCCCACTCTCAATCATACAATCTGAATGAAAGAACTGCAGCATTTCTGGATATAACCAAAGTCTATGAGAAAAGGGTTATTCTCTTGTGACTGTCAGGAGGCAAAATTTAAGTCTCAAATTACTTCTCAAAATTATAGAGTGATGTATACCTACGGTGTTAAGTGCCAAGAACACCTGCCATAATGGCTGTTGTCTTCATGTTCTACTGCTAGATACTTTCATGCAAGACCATTGCAAAGCTTCAGCCTTCCTACTCATCTCTGGACGTATGTGGAGGTTCGGCTAATAGTCTATTTATGAAAGCATCGGTTTAGCCACAATAACCTACCTAGCCACACAACCTCCTGATCAGTTCAGAAGAGCATTAAGTAGCACTGACACTACAAGAGACCAATTCAACCCATCCACTTACTCACCAAACACTACAGGAGCTGCAGCAAGGCCAGGACATGACTGAGCAGCTTCATGAGCACAAACAAGGCAGTCTCGCCTGGGCAGTTGTAACAACAGATTTGCTGAGGCCTGAGCAGGAAATCTAGTAAATCAGGTCATGGATTTTGCTCACAATTGTGTCCAAACCTGCCCTCGAAACAAAGTTTCTAGTAACTTGGTACCTACCCTTCTCAGGTTTGTCCTGTATGTGAGAGGAACCGACGTGTTATTGAGAGGCTTATACTGCTGATGCATACCCAAACATGTTTTAGGAATACCTGGACTAAGCTCAAACAATCTGAAAATTAGGAGTATGGAGGAGGAGAGTAGGAAGTCTGAAAGTCCAAGTTTCTCTCACAAGGGAAAAAAAAAAATAATCTACCTTCCTCCAAATTCTATTAGATGCCATCCACTGAAGTTAATTACACATTTTTGTTTCGATATATCTTCACCTCTCCTATCACAGTGGTGACAGAGTTGTGAATGCTTTGCAGCTGCAGAATAATACAAAAACTTCATACTGATATTCTGTTCTGTGCGGATGAGCGGTAAAGGTTAAACATCAGGTCAGCCTTCACTGTGGTGAGCCACGGCTAAAATAAAGTGAACAGCTGATAACCCAATACTGTAAAAAGAGAAAAAAAAATTTGCTGAAGTCAGGAGGGCTATCTCACTGAAGAAATTAGTTTTCGTTCTGCAAGAAGGTGACGACGAAAAAAATAATAGGCAAATATCCGAAGGTTTAGAATTATCTTTGAAAAGTGGAATCTTGGCTAAGCATAGGACACAGATCAGGTTCTATTAAGGATTAGTTCAGATACATACGCTGGCAAAATGCAAAAATGTAGAGGTTTTTCTTGAAAAGCTCTTCTCCAGACACAAGCAAAAATATTCTAAGCTCAACAGAAGAAGGTAGACCACTTTCTGGGAATAATGAAGATGTAAAGCATATAAGGCTATTATTTCTCACTGCATGGGAATATTCCTAGAGCTACTAAACAAATATTATCCTCCTTTTCATAGCATTTACTGCAGGGAGTAAATGAATCTTCAAGTAAATAAAGTAGACCTAAATTGTAGATAGCAAAAAGTATATCGATACTGCTTTTTTAATTCAATGACCTCTGTAAATGCACTCACATCTGATGGCAAAGTTAAACAGATGAAACAAATTGAACTTAAAACTGGCAGGCCAAACACTACACAATACTTGCTAAGAACTAGAAAATAGCTTCTTGGTGGCTATGCTGCCTTACATAATAACACAGAACAGAGGTTTCAAATTGTGGGATGCATAAGAGTATGTGAACCACTCGCAACAATACACAGTGCAGTAATACAGAAGGAGAATGGAAACAAACTTCAGCAAGTTTAACTGTGCACATCACAAGATATTCTAAGAACAGAATCAACTTTGTCTTTTGAAATAATTTCATTTCTAACAGAATAAGGTGGGTGATGCAGAGTGTCCCAATTCAAAGTAGATAGGTACCCATATCTGTCTGCTTTAAGATTAAACATTACTGCACTGGTTTGGTGTGTGCATATTCATGAGACTCAAGCACTCAGTGTTGCCTTTCCCATACTTTGTCAAGCTTTATATAGTTGTTCTGGTTGGAAGCAACCATGTAGAGGAATGAAGCTGGGCTAATTAGCATTGATAATATACAACTGTGGGCTGGCTTCGGGGCAGCGGGTTGGCTGATGTAGATAAGGTGCAGCTGTGGCTGGTTCCCGTTGAGTGGTTAAGCAGCCAATGAAGAGAGAGCAGCCAACAAAGAGAGCAGGAAAGACCTGGATGAGGAGAGACAAGGAGAAGGCAGCAGAGGGACTGGCACGAAGAGTATGAAGAAACAGCACAAACAGTAGATTGACCTTTGAGCCCTGGGGGGGGACTGGTGGCCGTGCCAGGGCAAGGCATGCTAACTACTTAGTGAAGTTAACTTGGTATGTGATGGTAAAAGACCTTGTTGCAGCTGGCTAGTTTTGGGAGTGCTGCGACAAAACCATGCATCTTTCCCACAGTAACTTTCATTTTTAGACCGAAATAGAACTTAAAGTAACTGCTACTGAAGAGGTACAGTTTGCCAAGTTACCAGCTATGGATGCTACCACATTTAAATCAGCGGCCCCTTCAAGATTATGAACTCCGAGCTTTAACAGAAAACACTGAAATATTAACAAAGTAAGATTTATAAAAAAATCTCCTGATCTCAGTCTTAGTATACTGTATACCATGTAAAGTAAAGGACTGAATGGTGAATTTCACATTCACTACAAATGTTCTGCCAACACTGGCTACAGCAGACTCACTCAGTGTGCCTTAGTCTGTTGTCGTGTCTGGTTGTGATCTTCATTCTTTTGGCTCTGATCTAATACTCATTTCCATGTAGGCAGACCTGCACATCTGCTGAGTCTTATTAAAATTAGTAAGTCAGCAATTAATGGGATTATCTTTCAACATTTCTCTAAATTTTGGATTAGCACAATAATGTAACATGCACTGCCTGTGCTGTTCAAATAAAACAAAAAGCACTGTACAGGATTTCAAGCTACTTTTTCCCCAGACTGAGTCCAAAACACTATTTCCTTAGAAGTAATCATGGTTTCTCCGTGCAACATGCACTGATTACAGTACATTCCTCATCAGAGAGGGCACATTTGGGAATCGGGAATATGGAGGTGGAACACGAGGAAAGGAAATGCAAAGCAAGTAGAAAAACCACCTTCAACATCTGGAGTCTTTAAAATCAAAGTTAATTTGCTAGAAGTCCCAGTGGTATATACTATAAATGTTAACTAGCCACATAAAACTGAAAAAGGATCAGTGGACAGCTTTTTAAAACCATATTAAAAAGGCATAGTTTTGATCCTTCAGAGAACAAGTCCCCCTGTATTCACCAGCATCTTCACCTTTCCCTGACCAGACCACTATCTTCACACTGTCACCTACAGTCTTAGCAGAGCCACCACACACTGATCACTCACTTTTTGGAGGTGGATGGTAGTGAAATCGATGCTTAGGGACAGAGAAGCTGGAGGGTTGCTGATGGCCGTAGGGAGGAATTACAAAGCACTGCTCATGAGACGGGTTGCAGGGGCTGCAAGTCACGGATATAAAGTGTGACAACCTTATTCCTGGCCATTTGCTGCTGTGGCTTTCCACTCCTACCCTCTTCCCTCATCATAGGGAGAGGAGGTAGCAAGTCTTTGGGCCTTGCTACTGATTCAGCTTTAGCTGGCAGGACCCCCAGAAACCTGTCACTGCTGCTTCCCCACCACAGGGCAGTGGGGCTGCTGGATGGAGCCGGCAGAACCACCCAGCGCAGTGGCTGAAGCACACTGGCATCTCCCTTGACTGGAAAATTATGATTTTGAGTAGGCTGCCAATGCACAGCTTGTGGTTTGAAAGTAGCAGCTTATGACTGAAGTCCTGTGCCAAAAACACAGCATCTCTTACTCCAAGGTTCTTATGAGTCACCTACACTTGTACAGACTGGGACAATGGCTTTGCTGATGGCAGTCATTCATCAACTATGTAATGAATAATGGAGGTTTCTTATATGAACAGAGATAATCAAAGTTGAAGCCACATCTCCAGAAAGGCATATGACTGAAGAGAAAGCTCAGAGTACGAGGACTTCTGTTTACAGGAACCAAGCACTGCTCTTTCACAAACGTAGTTCCTGTATTAAAAAAAACATTCCCTCAAACCTTGTTTTCACTTTGGTCTTTGAACAAGTATTATCAAGCTGAAAACCTAAAGAAAATATGCAATAGTGTTTTTTTACTTGTAAAGACTTTTCATGGCTTGTTTTTCACAAAACAACATCAATATCTCTTTCAGCAGTTTTGGACAGTATCTTTTCTTTCTTTTATATTAAGCCTATCTACAAGGCCTAAGGGTGACCATAGTTCCTGACTCTACAAGCCACGTACCATGAGCTTCATATAGTAAAGAACCACAAGGTTACAGTGGAGGAAAAGAAAAGCAAGCAAGAAAGAAAATGGGTACAGTAAGCAGTGGCAGCTTCATCACTCCAGGATAAGGCAAGGTAAGTAGATCCCGTAACCAAAGTCATCTACCCTGCTGCTACTGGCTCATTTCTACACCTGCTAACTTCAGGTAATTCCTCCTTCCTTGTCAGCACAGCCTTTTGCCAGTTCCATAACACATAATGGCAACTTTCAGCTCAAGAACTGCTTCCCACACGGCTGTGTGTCACAAAGTCAAGGAGCGTCCTGACTACATAAGTCACCCTCTTCCCCTGTTGCGACTGTGGGAACACGGGCGAGCTCTGTATCTGAGGGTCACTTCCTCGCCTCCCCATGAGCTCTTTACAGCTTCCTACATGTTTGACAAAGGAAGGGTCTGAGTAAGGTTTGTGTGACTTTCTTAAGTACCCACTGCATTAATACTGCTATTTTGATTATGAATGCTAGCACAAGAAAAGATGAACAGGATGCACCTCCACCAAGTTCTCCCCCAACTATTTTTTCCTTTTGGTTTTCTGCGTAGAACTGTGTGAGGTAAGCAACATCCCCTCAAATATTATTTTACTTAACACTGAAATCTTTTCACTGAGTTTTTAATTGGCACTAGCATATTCTGCACAGATGACAGTCATCATTTTCTAAATGTCCCAAGCTCCCATTTACTAATTAAGACACCCTGTTTGTATAAGCAGACTCACTGATCACAAAAGAATCACTTGTGTGAGCAAGCATTGCAGCACAGAGCCCTGTGTGTTTCTTTCACTTCATTTGTCCAGTCTTAAAATGATTTATTTTCTTTTTGTTACAATATATAAGATAAAGAGCATGACACCATGCTAGGCAGCAGAGTCTAACTTCATATGAAGGACAGCATCTGCACTACTTGGGTCAGGTGAGGGAAAAATGCAGCTGATTGTATCTCATCCAAACCATTGGAATGATTCAAGAGGCAATATTAACATATACTTACTAGGAAAGTGTAGTGATAACTCAGAAAATGACAAAACCAGCTTCCCCTCTATAACCGATAAGTCATTATGAAGTAACAGTGTGTTTGCATTTTTAGACAAATACTAGCAGTTTTTAAAAAAATAAATTTGATCTGACTATAAATTTCACCGTTTTGCTCCATTTACGCTGCTTCAGAGGACTTCTCTAACAAACCAGTCACTGACATTTTCATCTTATACTCTGCCTGGTGATCTGTGCAGTTATTTCATATTCATCTTAACTTAGGGCTATTTTAGAAAATGTGCATATGCTTGAAAACATGAAATTTGCTACTTCTGTTGATAAAAGGACTAAAAGAAAGTATTTTTAGAAAAAGGATGCTAAACCAAAACCCAAAAAAATCAACAAAAAAACAACCCACAGACCCAAGGCAGGGGGTGGGGGTGGAATCTATTTACAGAAGGTTGAAACTGTAATTGATCTATTACTTCAGAAAATCTGAGCAGAAGTTGTTGAAATAAACACACTGATAGCATTCAAGTCATTTATAATATATCCAAAACTCAGAACAGCCACAGATCCAAACAGAAGTCAATTATTCAATACAAGCCAATAAAGTTACCACTGATAGATGGAAACCGCTTCCCACATCCAACTCCTGAGGCAGTCTGTGTGTGCAGCCAGCATCTGACAACCTGAAGCCCATCCAGCAGCCAGCTGTCACAGACACAAGTTGTTCCACCCATTCCCCTCCCTCCTCCTGGCTGTCTGCTCCCACCACTTTCTGTGCATCAGTGCTGGCACGCATTCAGCCCCAGAATGCAGTCTGGGAAAGATAAGTCATCAGAAATGTAACCCCACCAAAAAAATAAAGCAGCCAGTTTCACGCATTTGTTCACCTTAGATGCACCACAGCTTGGCCAAAGATAGAAATTTATTGATGAGGAAAGGAATACAAGACTCCCTTTCCAGAAGCAAGTAGCCACTGGATAACGTTAATCACGTTGAATCACATCTCAGTGGGGTTGGAGCAAACAGTAGGGAAGGGGGAGTGTGTAGCTCTGTGTGTATGAGTCAAAAAACTATTCTCTAAAAATGCATGGCTTCAAAATTTAAAGTAATGCCCTAATTAAAGAACAAGCTGCATGGTATTAACTGCACAATAGCATCACAACAGGCTACCAGGCACTACCCCCTGTTCTGTGAAAGTTTACAAGAGAATATAATTATGAACTTAATAAAGAACAAAGCTCCGATGGAGGGAAACAGGCGGTTGCTCGTCCCTTACAGCAGCATCAGCGGTGCAGCTGTGCGGCACCCTGGCTGCTCCGTGGCGAATGCCTTTCCTCCCCCAAGCCAGGGGCAGGCAGCCCACTGTCAGGCTCCCCAAGCAATTCAGTCTCCCTGCCAAGTAATTAACAACCATCATCTACGAAACACAGAAAAACAAGCAGCTCCCTGGGAATGCTCTCTGCACCAAAACAGAAATATAAAGAACCCAAAGCTGGACACTTCACAAGAATTCAAGTGCTTCCTGCTTTTGACCTGGTTGGGAAAAAAAAAAAAAAAAAAAAAGGGAAGAACAGTCACAAAAAGCCTGATTTAAGTACATTTAGGGCCTTCCTGTGAGATCATTCAAGAAGGACCTTTCTTGCCCAGTCCTTTTAAAGTCTACAATAATTACGCCAGCTTTTACATTGTCTCTTGTCCATAAGGAGTGAGAGATCACCGTTTTACACTAATTTCATCCATTCACAATCATCCTTACAGAAGGAAGTGAAATACAGGTCGCCTAGAATCCAAATGGGAAAAAAACCCTTAGCCCTAAATTACCAGACATGACCACTGATCATGCTGTCCACAGAATTCACTCCAGATTAATAGACCTGCACATCAGTACAGTTGCCTCTTGAACATACATACAGATTGAAATGGCTTTACATTTTATGCTATGAACCGGCAGAGAGATACAAATTCAGAACTGTTCTATTGTTTAGTCCTCTCTTCTCTCTTTTCCAGACCCCCATTTAAAATATACATTTTAAAAAAGATAAAAAAATAACTGCATGGTGAATTTAAGATGTCATTTCATAAAACTTCTTAAGTTGGAGAATTAAAATAATTTTTGATGCAGACTTCGATGAGTATTTACCATACTGTTCCAAAAACCTTAATAGCCACATGAATATTTATCTGTGAATGTGCAAAAGGATAGGAAATGTGGTTGTTGTTTGGGTTTGTTTTTTTTTTTAAAAAAAAAATAAATTATGCAATGTAAGTATATATTAAACTCAACTACATTTCAGGAAGAGAAAGAATTTTGTAATAGCTCAAATTTTGTCCAACACATCTGAAGGATATGCAACCTTTCACTTTGCAAACATTTTGAAAATGAGGACATTTGAAGGCCCAAGGACAGAACAAGAAAAGGCTGCTCAACCCCCAACTGCGGCTACGCCAGACAGAGTGAGACAGCCCCCCCACCAAGAGATGAAATGTTTTCTTCTCCATCCCTCCACATCCCCGTAGCTCGCACTGCTCACTTCTCAACAGCTTTAACACTCACCAGGTTTCTCTCCAGGCCATCGTAGCCCCCTCCAGCCAGCAGGCCAGTGGACACCGGTTTTATCTCAGGCGCTTGTGCTGTGTCAGTGAGCTGAACTGGCTCGTCGATGAGACCCACCCAAAGGTCTGGGAAAGTCCCACAGAGGGACTGGGCAGCCTTTTGGCAGCAACTGGCCTCTGGATCACTTGAGCTGTTCACAGAACCGCAGCCCAGCAAAATATGGCTGACTTCTATGCTATATTTACTGTTTTCCTTCAAGCCTCGGGTTTTGGCATCAGAAGGAAGTGTATCAAAATAGTCATTAAAAAAAAGCAGATGGCTTGCACGTTGGGGAAGAAAGTTTCCCAAAACAGAAAGTAAATAAAATCTATGAAGTTACTCTAAAACATAATATTTGTTTAAGTCTACACATTTAATTCTTTATACAATACAAGGTTTGGAAATATTCCAATCCCTCTCCAACCTACATAACCTAACCCAGCTGTTGCCTTCTCTTCTTTTTTTTTTTTTTTCTTTTTCAGTGACAGGTCAGGATTGTAAGAACTTTTTCACAAGCAAGTAAGAGCACTCACAGTGTTTTAAATATTTTATGTCAATCAAAAGGACAGATTGTGTTTCCTTACTACCTATACTTCTCAAGGTCAATCATTGCCTGTAAGGAACACATATTCACTAAATTTCCAAACTCTTAATGTTACAGAAATTTATTCCTTTTATTTTATAATAGTCACAAATCTAGGATAAGAGAGGAGAGATGGGGAAGAGGAGCATTCCATAACCATTTTGAATTTTTAGTAAAGACTCAACAAATTCACTGGGTTTACAAGCACTGACATAAACCATTATACTGTTTATATAGCACCTACCAGGTGAAAAACTAACATAAGTCTCAGGGTGCTGCAGTCACAAAGCCAAGCATAGTGATGGTACGAATGAAGACACTTAAGCCTCTGTTGACTTCTGGGTCAAAGTATCATTGAACCTTTCAAAATGACATTGATTTAAATCAATTTTTCAGCAATACTTTCCCCTATAATGAACGCTACTACTAAAAAAAAAATATCTCTAAAGTTTCAGTCTTCAGAAACATCAAAACTTCAGAGAAGGTACATTCTACATATTTTCGTATTTGTTATGGGCCTTTAGTACTTCGAAAAACAGCTTTGCTCAGACACACTCTGAATTGTACTTTGTGATAGCAGTAGATACGCTGCCGTATGAATTTATACCTTTCTATAAGCTTCAGGTGCTACTCCCCTCTCACCCAGTCCCAGCAGTCAGTACTGGAAGGATTTTTTTCCATTTTGGACTGGAGGCAGCCAGTGCTTCAGCAAGCAACTCAGTTCTTCTCCGAGATACTGTTTAGGAGTGTCCAGGGATATTTGTCAACACAATTTCAAACCCAGACAGACCGGAACTACTTGCTGTCACCTTTTCTATGCGTACTGTCTATATCCATAGGTTTCCTACATCATTCTGAGAAGGTGATGTTAGGAGATATCTATATGCTATTCCACAGGCTGATAGAAGCTCACCCCTTCATACCTTTCAAGCCAGGTATTTGCACCATAGTCCACCCTGCATTAACTACTTTCATACAACTCTTAACTGGAGTGTGGGAAATTACTGCCTGAAAAACACCATGATAGTATAACCTCTGTCACTTTAAAGCACATACAAATATTTGATCTCTAAAATAAATTAAAAAAAGTTGGAGATCACAACTTCACCAATATATTGGACATTCAGACTAACACAGTTATATGTAAGTATACTGTAGGCCTCTGCAAACCAAAATAACGCAAAGTAAGCAAAAGGGCAAGAGGGAAGATGAGTTGAAATACCAAAAATAGTAGTTATGGTACCACATGGAGCTTCCTGAAAATCAGTCAGGGTTTAATGTTACATTTACAGGAAAAGAATATGCATTGCAGATCCCAGAAAACAGCTCTTAAGAGCTAGATCAGTGGGGAAAAAAAGTTTCCTATATCCACATGTAGATTCTTCTCAGGATACAGCAAAATAATGCATAAAGAGTGGGAAGAAAGGTGTGATTCCCATCCTTTTGGTTGATTATCAAAAGCTAGAGGGACCCAAGAATAATCAGATGCCCACAAGTATTGAAATCAGGAGAGCTGGGGTAGAGCTATTTGCATACATCTGCTCCAGGCTTCTCTAGCAAATCCCTCAAACTCAGTCCACCAGTGACTCCCTTCCCTCTATTTAGTCTCAGAGGGCTTTCCAGAGGGAGGCCAGCATTCTGAACCTAAACCTTCCACAGATCTGCTTTGTCCACCTCTCTGTGGAAAACTGAATTCAGAATACTTACTGTCTTATATTAAGCTGTTAGGGTTGGGTAAGCCTTTTCATGTAACTTACCCTTAGGCTGAACTTTTCTCAGAACTGAAAAATGCACTCACTTGCAAGTAAAGCAGTATTTTCAATAGCAATCTTAAAAATTCAGTTGCAAGTGTATTTGTAATGGAAAAAATCCAAACCTTTCACTGGATGGTGCAATAAAAGAAAACATCCTTTAATTCTGGAAGCCAATTCTGTACATTCAATGTAGTAGCATAAGCATCAGTTAAATGGATTATTGCAACAATATATGTGAAAACCTGATTGTAAGCCAGAAGCATACATCTACTTCCTAGAACAACGAGAGATATCATTCTTAGAGCCAATGCTTACTTATAGAATTGTCCTACAGAAACCTTGCAGCTATAAACAGCTTGATGAATCTGGCAAATAAGCTAGGAACAGAAACCACTTATAAACATGACAAAACTGATTTGCTTTTAAGAAAATCTTGAGCTGGTGAAAGCAGCAGCAAAAGGAGCCAAAAGCTGCAGATTTCTCTGTGTGGCAGATGCATCAGGCAAGTGGTTCAAGAGACTGCAAGCTCATTTACTGAGAACAGGAGGAAAAAGCCACCAGAGCATTCCAGTTGTATTGCATCATGAGGCAGCTGGATGTTCACTGGTCTATTTACTTCAAACTAGAAAGTTTAACTCTTGATGTTTCTGGACACAAAACCACCACAAGTCTTGAAGAGATGAAAGTTTAACAGAAGCATCCCGTTCAGTCTTACCTGGTTCAGAAGACATTGTAAATATAATCCGGTACCACTGCACGAGGACTTGATTTTGCAATGGCAATAACCCCGTGACAGGCTCACATATATCCTATCTACAAGTCTTATAAGTTGCCAGAAAGGACTTCTCACCAGATGTTCTGTATATGCTGACAGTTTACATGCTGGGTCTTTCAATTACACTATGCTCCTCCTCTTCAAAGGCAAGCCCGTTTTGAGAGGAAAAACGTAAGCATGCAAACCAGTCCGCTCAGAGAAGAGACTGAAGTCTGCTCACTACTAAAGAGGAAAAACAAAGGAATCGGCTTATGTAACCTACAAACTGCTGGAGAGAGGAGGAGGAGGAGGAGGAGGAGGGACTGCTGTAAGTTGTTTTGGTTAATGCCTCAGCTAGTATGAAAGTTCTGTCACTATTAATTGCGTTGCTCTTTGAAATTAAAGCAGGATCAGGGTTAAAGGACAAGTTAATACATCTCTCCAGTTGGTACTTTGTTCTCTCTTTATACCGCATGACGTTAATTTCTAATCTTTTTCATTGCACAATCTGTATTTAAATTTATGCCTAAAAGGAAGTAAATACAACATGCAGGACACCAGAGCAGTGACCAAAAATGTCTACATTAAAGAACTGTCATGAAAACATTAGTTTGTCACAGATTAAAAGTCACCAAAATAATTAAAAATCAATTTTTAAATGGTATAAACTAGAAGTTGTGTTCCAGGGTAGAATACAGAGACATTAGAGTGAATGCTGAACTGTGAAAATGCACATTTTTAAAAAGTGAAAGCATTAACTGAAAAGAGAAGTTAATGCAAGTAACTTTATTATTCACAGCTCTTACACCACGTGATTCCCGGTTGCCACACTTTCATCCCAGCAGGAGAAAGAAACTGGGATGTAAATCCAGCCCTGTCAATTTGGATAACATGCATCACAATTTAGCAGCCAGCTTGTCATTCAGTGCAGCTGAGGTCATCTTCAACCACTGCCTTGGTCCGAACCGCAGGTCTCTACAGCCTGTTCTACCACCAGTCCTCACATTCAAGGCTCTGCAGAAGCACAGCACTGCAGAGCTGCTCTGGAGGACAAGTACCACGGGTTACAGGGAACAGGCTTGCAAAACAACCCATTGTTATGAGTATCTGTTTTTTACTGAGGAGACAGCCCTCTGGAATAGGGCAGCTAATTATTTCCTTTCTATTACAGATGTTGAATAAAGGGGGTTGTTGCCAAAAACAGTAAAAGCAACTATTTTCCTCCAGTAATTTCAACACTTCATTGCCTTTTTCTTTTTGAGATGAGCAGATGCAAGTTCCACACATATGGATTTGAAATCTAAATGGAACCCGTTTTTAGCACTTTGACCAAGATTTTCATGTGTTGTTTTTATTTTGAGCATTTATTTTTAAACTGCTGGACTAGGAAGCTGCATTTCGCCATCCTTGATACTCCTAGCAAGTAATCCCAGGCTCCTTAAAGGCACATGTAAACTGTATTCACCCAGGTCATCAACACAGCATTAAAACAAACAATAACAGTAGCTGAGTTTCGTAAGACTAAGAGAACTCTAGTGCACAGGTTACATCTCTGTTTTGAAGTTCACCTCCAAGAGTTCAAAGCTTGCCCCCTTTTTTGGGCTTCCACATGAAGTACATCTACCACATAACACCTTGTCTCTCCAGAAAAGCCTTTGCTGAGAAGATAAATTTTCTACTCAGTTTCCCATATTTGAAACAAACCACTTTCCGCACCAGCCTGGTTCGTCCACCTGCCAGTGAGGCTTTGTGAGCCTTGCTTCACTTGGTGTACACTTCCCAACCCAGGAAAACTACTGATAATGCCTGTCATACAAGTATGTGACAGACTTTAAATTCAGATGGGTTCAGCAATAAAGTTTTCAATTTTCACACAAGCAATATAGTAGGCTGGAAAACTGTAAGAGAAATTGCTACAAAATAATACAGGAAACAGTTAGTTCAGATAAGCAGCTACATAAACGCAAGTTACTAATCGCTGTAAGCAAAGAGGAAGGGTCACACAAGTAAAAATAGAGGCCAGAGAGGAAATCAAGTCTCCCTTTTCAGGAAACGTATATAATTACTGTTACAAACTTTGTAACGTGACACACATGGGGTGGATGACATCTGACCTACCAGACTCTGCTGTCTGTTCACCCATTCCTGCTGCAGGGACAAGGCAGAGAACCAGCGAGAGATCAGAGCTCTGACCAGCCCCCGAGAGGTCCACCTTGGACTGCGCGCAGGCAACCACCCCACTCACACCAGCCCCCAGAGTGTAACATGGCTCGTCTGCCGCTCAAGGAGAGAGAAGGAATTCTACACACATGAAGGAAACTGTGGATTTTATTTCATTTCCAGAAGGAGTAGCATTAAAACAGGTATAAAGTCGTCACCAAAGCCCATCTTTAAAACACATGCTTAACTCCTCCTTTTTAAAAAAAGGTAAAAGATTAATTGTTTGATCTCTATTTGATTAGCTAGCAGATGAGGGGATTTGAGAGAGATTAAAACTAATACAATGGGGACATCTCATTAACCTACTTCCTTGGTTTCACATGAGTTTTATACCAACTTTGCTCACTCTATGAGCAGAAATGTGCAAACCGCACAATGCAGTTATATTGGCAAGTATTAGTTCAAAACTCATTGGCAAGAAGTACAGCTGTGTCTTACCTGTCACCAGAACATGCCTGTTAAAGATAATTAAGGTAATAAAAAATAATGTTAGTTTTATTAAATTTCTCTAAAAAGCAGAAGAGGAGCATGAAGAATAACTTGTTAAATAAAACATTCTCATTAGTGGTAATAAAAATTGCGCTACTGAGTAGTTGCTGTCATTTAGTATGAATGAAGTATCTACACAATCTAAAACCAGCATGGTTTTAGTCCAGACACTTGCGCAGCAGACTAGTTCTATGATACTAAGTTACCTCAAATCAAAATTATTGGAGTGATTAAATCATATGTGAGCCAATAATTAAGAGTTTTTACAAACACCTCGCAACAAACATACAGCATTTATTGATTTTCCACCTCCAAGCACTTTTCAAACTAAACGTCACAAGTTTTCTCTCAGTACTTTCCCTCTTTTACAGATACAGGGACTCGAATTATGTACCTGACTCATTTGAATATTCCTGATGTGATCAAGCTGGAATTGAGAAGGAAGTCACAAGAGTACTGTTAGGAAACCTGGAAAGCTGAACTAAGTATTACGAGCTACTTGGGCAGCATGCCACACTGACACACCCCCAAAAACATGTAAGCTCATGTGACAGTGAATCACAGCCCGGCATTCAGCATGGATGTCTTCGTTTGGCTCCTCTTTACTGCACATTCACTTCAGGCATCAAGCATTTGAGAAGAGGTTTGCTGAGGATGCTGCATCAGGACATGATATGAAGTTTCTGCAGGCCAGTGAAGACGAGTGATTTTTGTCCCATCCAAAGGATCAGTAACCCATGCAACACCCTCACACAGAATGCAGCATGAGCATTTCTGGATTTCAAAATATCAGTGCTCTGCACTGAAAGCATCCCCCAACTTTTTTTCCCTGTGAGAGATCTTGAGACATTTCAACAAGTCCAAGACAGATGTAAAAACCACAACAGCTAAAAAGGCACCTGTCACACGGCTCCCAGAAAGTTGGTGTGGTTGACTTTTACAGTTATCTACCAGTACTTCAGAAGCACAGCAGTTTAGTCATGGACAAAAATGAAAGCACGCTTTGTGCTTACCCCAAAATAGCTTCTGAGGTGCTATTAAAAGCATCTCTTAAAAGCTCAGCAGTAGTCTGCAGACAGGTTCAACTTGGCTCCCAGCTATTCTCAGGGCAATGAGACTAGCTACCAAGATACCACACACCTTTGTCCCAAAGTGACCCCCAATTCTGTCAGACCTTATATGTTTTTTTCATGCATTTTTCATGATTCTTGCGATAGTTAAAAATCAGTAACAAGTGATTTTATTCAGAAGGCTGGATGGATATAAACAATAGCTTGAATAAAAAAATCCAAAGCACACAACTTGCTAAATACTGTAGCTTTGGACAGACACTTCTATAACAATGGATTGAAGAAAAAAAAAAAAAAAAGTCTGAAAATTCATTTGGGTGCAGACACACAAAAGAAAGAACACCTTTGGAACTGCAGGTACACAGGAATGTACACTTGTCTAGTTCAAAACTTGGGAGAAAGCTGCACTGCCTCAGGCAGGCTAAACGGAAGGTGACCGTCACCTTCCTACCTGCACCTTCTTGTACCGCAGCAATGACTATCCTCTACTTTCTTTTTGAGCGCTGTGCAAGAGCTCAAGCAAGGCTTGCCACTGGTGCTTCATGGTTTCTTTTGATCATAACTGAGGACACAATTAGGGCTTCCTGCCTCTCATCACCATGGGTGGATAGTATAATCTCAGAGCCAAAACATGGCAAAGTAAATGGCTTTAAAAGTCAGGCAGCCAACGACCAAGAGCTACAAACAAGGAAAACCACCACATGGGTGTTCAGTTTACCCTCTCTGCCAAGGAAAGAGAGATGAAGCCCAAAAGGATGCAATGAATGTTAATGCTGCATTTTAGTTTAGTGTTTCTACGACCAAGACAAGCAAACCCCACTCCCACCATTCCCCTTGCAGCTAGTATCACATTCCTCCCTTACAAAAATGTCCAGCCCATGGTAAGCCAATGCAACCTAGCAGGCAAAGCAAATTTTTGTTCCAGTTGAGCAAGCTGAATCAGTGTTTTGTACAATGTGACAAGCTCCGGGAGGTACATGGTGGTCATAGCACAGCCAGAGGGAAGGAACACGATGGCCCTTCCCAGTGCCAGGCTGTCACGTAAACTTGGCTCTGAAATCTCATCAAGGGACAGCAACAGGGGATCAGCCCAAGGCCTGTAGATGTTAACGATGACTGAATGCAGTAGCTGTGAAGCATTGACAAGGACACTTGACTGGGTACCGAAAGGATGAAATTCACGTGTCGTTGCCTGAGATCCTCATGAGAGACAAAGAGAGAAAGAGTCTGCGTGCAACCCAAGAGCTCCCTTATGCCAAGGGCTGGTTGCTGGAAAAGGAACTCCTCTCCTTGCACTGGGTCTTGTCTGGCACCACAGCAAGCCTGTTCACCCCATTAACCTGCCAGAAGTGTATTCATTTTCTTTTGGATTGTTCTGTCAATTTAGCAGGCTGAGATGGCCCATGGGGTCAGATAAGCATCACTGTCAACAGAGGAGAAAGTGGGAGAGAACAAAATCCTTCCAGGAAGCAGACCTAATTATTTGCTGTCTTGTTAAGCTGTGTCCTTCAAGCTTTGCCACACAAGCACGTGAAGAAGAAACAAACAGCCATATGACAACTCAAGATCTGCAGGTATATAATGAATAAAAAGATGGGGAAAAAACTTTTAGATTAAGCAAATGACCTACAGAAACAAGTGACCACCAGGAAAAGGAGAGAGGAGGAAAAGTCCACACAGAAGTGGGATGGGGCAGGGTGTGTGTGTGTGTTTAGGAATGAGTATTCAGTACTGCTGCAGCAAGGAAAAATAACAATAGCACCTTAAGATAGGTAACTAGCCCCCAGCAAGGTGAGAAACACTATGGGAGACTCTGGATCCGCAGCCCAAACAGAAACAAGTTTGTTGAAAGGACACTTTCTGAAATCAAAAACCTTTTCCATCACTCCCTCCCCTAGCTCTCCTGGTTCACATGCAAGGAGATTTAAGACAAGCAGCCTCAAGGCAGGTGTGATGCACAACTACCATGCCATAATTAGAAACTAAACAGTATTTTTCCATCTTTTTTCCTTTTCTTCCAGCTCAGCTGTATCATGTGCCCCAAAGGGAAAACCTGTGGCTGCACAAGGACCCAAAGGACACACAATGAAACTTCTAAGGGGAAAAGTCTGCCTTTTTGTCCTACATTAGTACAGCATTTTTCATTGTAGCATCTTGGTGTCTGCAATTTAGTTCAAGCATAAATGTAACACAAGCAACTACAAAACTCTCCAACCAAAATTAAATGGTTGCAGTTCTACAAAATCAAAGAACTACATTAAAGATTATTGAGCACCAGGTCACCGACATCTATCCTATTAGCATTTATAAAAGGACTACTTTTGCTATGGGAACTGTATGTTTTATACTAACCATATAAAGCTTTTTTTTCTGTAGTATTCCCATACTTAAAAAAAAATAATCCAGGAATCTAATCTGTCGTTCACTTTTTAATTAATCTTCTCTAGGAAAGAAAGACCAGCAATTGTTAAAGGACTTTTGGTTTTAGATGTGGGAAGTGGTTAAAGGCTTTGCCTCTATCAACCGGGTTTGATTTGCCAGTTGTCCTGTTTAACAAAAAAGGCTTAATGGTTCACTATTTCTTATACCTCCTTTTTTATATATATATATATATAAATGAAAATTGAGAGAAAGCTTCATGTTATGATTTAGGGAAGAGGCAATTACTGTGTTTATAGCATTATCCATTCTTATTACACTAACACACAGTTAAGAAATACATACAAAGAGAAGACCCTCTGGTCCTGCAGCTCTACCTTTTCGCATGTTGTCTTCATTGCTTTCACCTTCCCATACCTTCCCCCTTGAGAAGGCTGCTTCTTCAAGCCTCCTGCCTTCAACCACAGCTGCTGCCTCTTCCCCAGTGACAGTATTACCTCTGATGATGACATTCTTACTTGCCACTGTGCTCTCCTGCCAGCCAAGACATGCAGCTACACCAGCAGAGCTGGGTGGTGCTGGGTCAGGAGAGCAGCTCTGGTGCCCCACCAGCTGGGAATCATGTTGTAGCTGTTGGCACAAAAATCCATACCCTTCTTCAAGGGAGGGTGGAAAAAAGGGACGAGGAAAAATCTTGTGACCAGCCCTAGCAGTATTGTGCCACCTGCCTTTACTCACCTTCACAGATTCAACATATCACTCATTTAACATCTTTGCAAAACAACTTAAGGGCACAGACTCTCATTTTCCAGTTAGATCAGCTTTTGGTCACATATACAACACACACGTACCCCTGAAAAAAACTCCACAACCCAAGCCAGAAAGACCAGCACACAGGATTTTCTTCAGATTCAGCAGTACAGTAAAAGGCTGAATCTGTAACTTAAAAATTATCCCTGCCACGTTAGAATTCCAAGCAGTACAAAGACTCGCAAATGAAGCAGGTCAGAATGCAGTGACCGTGATTTTGCTTCCATACAAAAAAAAAAAAAGTTTAGGCAGTGATAGATACTAAAACTAACGTACAAATTAGATTATTTGAATTATTAAAAAACAGCATGGAAGATTCACAATAAGCACCAAAGTAGAATTAATACATCAGTACGTTTTTGCAGTAGATAAAAGCATACAAACCATGGTCAGGAAAAAAAAATATTAAAAAAAAAATCATTTGGTCAGATATTCTGTGTCTGAAAAGAAGCAGCAGCAGATGTTTGGGTAACCTGTGGTAGTAGGCAGCAAACACACAATCCTCATCGCTTCCAGCATCAGTTGTTTAGGGATCACCTACATCAGCAGATGCATTTGTGCAACTGTATTTTACCAGCTGCTGGAAGACATTTTAACCATAAATCTGTTCAGTCTTTTCCTGAATCCCATTTATATTATTTCATTATACTGTTTACACAGAATATGGGACAGTATAGGCATTTTCAATATATTCTACTTTAACTCTGACTCCATGCTTTCTAGGGGAGAGAAACTTGATGGCACAATACATTTGCCCCTCCCCTTCCACCTTTCTCTGTCCTCCCTGTCACATTATAGAAAGTGTCAGATGAACTTTCTACGGAAGACATCAGTTCCTAAAACTCATGGAGCCATAGACTGGTTTGGGCAGGAAGGGACCTTTAAGGATCACGCAGTTGAGTCCCCCTGCACGCACAGGGACAGCTTTCACCAGATGAGGTCTCAGGGCAAAAAATTCCACTACCTGTTTGTAACTATTTCCTTCTGCCTCAAATATATAAACAGCTTTAGTCTCCTGACTCTGTTCTGCTAGAGCCAATTTAATCTAGTACTTACAGGGGAGTCAGCAAATCAGGACCTTCTTTCCAGAGCTTTCTCTCCCCTGCCATTAATACCTAGTACTGCTTTTTTCCCAGTCCATCCAGCCTTGTGTATATCAAGCATCCAGAGAAAACCTATCAAAAAGAACTCCCCAGATCAATTTCAAAGGAAGGTAGGTAACATTAGGACAGTGGTGACAAATAAGAGAATGTAGAAGTGTATTTCAGCTTTTGGTGCAATAAGGGTGAAGATCAGAGCAGTTGTGACTGTTTTACATAGTAGAGGTTGTGCTGATAGTTAAACACAGCCTTCACAGAGACATCAGCACTAATGAAACTGTAATTTCCTTTAAATTATTGCTGTCCACACCCCAGACCTCATCAGCCAGACAGTAATAGCTTTTCATCATTTATTTTAACGCAAAAGTAATCAATAAGCTTTTCCCCACGGTTCTTTTACTGTTATCTATTAACTCTAAAAACCTAGAATCAGAAGACAGCTGTAAAACAGACACAGCCAAGTTTAGTTGTCTTTCTTATGTAAAGGGATTCTAAAATGCCACCTGATTTTGCAATAGACTGGATTAAAGCAGTTTCAGTGATCTACAAAGAAAGTCTTAATCCATCAAAACATGACCAGTAGACTACAGTATAAAAGAACTGTAAGTGTTGGATTGAGCAGCTTTTCCCTCTCATCATGACTGTATTCTGTGCATCATTTTGCACTGAAAATGTCTATTATCAAATTGCAGGAATATCACGTTTCTGTTAGCTTTGTGGATCATTTATGCAAGCTGAGGACATTCCATAGAAGACATACACAAAAAACCCAAAACAACTCAGCTACTAACCAGTTTTACTCCAGGGTTAAGCAGCAAGCCAAAAATCATTCTACAGTTTTCAGAATTTTTCAACAGTCGGAAAATTTTGGAATATTCTTAGTCAAACCAAGGAAACATCAGCAATAAGACAAGTAACATCAGCAGTAAGACAAGTCTGGAAAAATTAAGTCAATTTTTTAAAAAGACTATATTTTACAATTAATAAAAATCAGGTTTATAAACACACACACACAAATTACAAGCAGTAATTATCCTGTTATGGCAGAAACCAGACCACGGCTTGCAGAATAAGTGGCAAAAGGGGGAAGAATTGGTGGTCAAGGTGCTTTAACTACAGTGCTCTAGACGGAGTTTTTAATAAGACCATTATCCAAAAATAACAGGATGCTAGTTAAACAACAGAGGGGTGTGCAGCATTGCCAACTTTACTAAGGGCAAATGGTTCTCACCCTGCTAACTGTGAAGATTTCATAATATTAGATTTTAACTGTTGTGTTTCGATTCTTAGATAAAGCTTTAATTCCACCACTAAGTCTTCCGTTTATTTTGGCTTATAGCAGCTATCTTTAAAAGCTTGTAGAGCTCCCACAGTTAAAACTGCCTTAAACAGAGAAATCTTGACAAGCCAAGGGACCAAAACACTTGCCGGTTGCACTGCAGTGGGTGGCCAAGTCATAACAGCAACATAAGGTTTCAAGCAATGGTGTGAACAAGAGCTACTGAAGAGAACAGACATCAAAATTAGTCATGGAAACCTGCCTTGGCACACAGAGCTGCCAGAGAACTATTACAGCTGTAGAGAAAAGTAGCAACAGGTAATTTTATATAAGCTATGAACCCTTTTGATATTTTAGAAAGCTTAATAATACTTGAACGTGTTCAATGCAAGTAAAACCAGCATCAAATTATTTTTCTAGGTACTTTATTTTAGTTTCAATTTAACATCTGCAAGCATGATATGGAAAGCCATCAAACTATTCTGAATTACAAAGACATTTCATGCTTTCATTCATCTGCCTGAGCATCAGTGACCTTAAGAAAGGGAAAAGAAAAAAAAATAAACTGGCTCCTGTAGGAAATGAGACAGGGCTGTAGGAGCACACAACAGAGATGCTGGGTGATACTAGAAAGAAAAATTCCAAGTGAGAAGTTCAGGTTGTGTCCTGCAGAAGAACTCATTACAGAATTAACTTGTTCATTCTAGTAGTACTACAAATCTTGAGCTAATTTTCCCTCTATTACTCAAGCAACAACCATGTATGACACCACTCCAGGAATACACCATACCACCCATGTCACTACTCAGTGCCTGCAAAACAAAACTCTGAACTGTAGAAGAGACTGGAATTCAAGTCTTCTGAAGCGTCAATTCCCAGTTCATGAGCCTTTGCTAAAAAGGCTGGCACACTACATTGTTTCTATTTTAGCTATCGAATCTAAACCAGATACTCAGAACTATAACTGCAACACTACTTAACTGGGCAGCCAAACATGGATTATTTTTGGTTTTTTCCCCAATAAGTGTTACTACAAGTGGAACAGACAAGTTGCAACACTGCTTAGTATCAGGGTTAGCTGCATCTATACCACCTTCATTAAGGTAAAGTTCTGCGGTGGTGGGAAAACCACAACATCAAAGTACAGGTAAGCATCGTGCTGCTAGTAGAGTTCATTTCTCAAGTGCCTGCTTAAGTTCTCTGCTAAAAGGAAACCCATGACATTGGCAATGACTTCAGCATTTCTTGCTCAGTTCCTGAAGTGTAGTGTGACATTGGATTTTGGTCATTTACTATAGTTTAAAGTTTTGTTTATAGTTAGGTTACCATAGCTAGTAACAGTCTGTGACTCTCAGTGTGCCAGAATAAAAGTCTACTGAACATATAAGTGAGACATAAGCTACATGGTTGCCCCTGACTGAGGGGAGCAGGGGAAAAACCCACACAAAACTCCCTCAGTGAGCAAATCGCTCCTTTCAGCCCTGAGCTCCACATTCCCAAAGGTATTCAAGTACTCACTTTGCTCAGATATTCATCAAAAGTAAACAATTTCCATGTCTTTCCATGTATCTATCAGTCCAAGTAATATTTTTATACTTGAAATGAACAGCTAATTATTGCATACAGTAAGAGCAACTGGGTGAACTGGGAAAAAAAATTAGAAACAATTTCACTTCAAGATATTCCATTGCTGGCACACAGTCATTTATCCCCATCCTGTTCTTCTCCCAACAAGTATTACTTGGGAGGAATGTTTTCTGAAATCATTTGCATAACGGCTCTGAGTTTTCAGGTTCTTCAACTAGACACCTCAACAAGGAAGGACAAAAGTACTTCTGCACTAAATGTAAGCCTCTCTGGAAAAAGCTAAAAAACCTCCTACAGCTCACAGATGTATAACTGATCTGCACATTGCCAGTCTCTCACATTCAGTCACTCATAGTTTCACTGTACTGGTTTAGTTTGGTGATCTGCTTTCAAACAAATTCCACAGATTTGGTATCTTCTAAAATCTGGGACAGCAATTTCTAGCATCATGAAAAAAGCATTAATGCCTGCATTTTGTCCCCACCCATACAAAGCACAAAAGACGCAAGCAATTTTACATGACTAAGGCCCAGCAAACAGACCAACAGCAGCAGTGCTTGTGTCAGCAGGTTTATCCTCCCACATCCCGCATCCCGAGGACTCCATTATTTCATGGGGGCTGCAAAGAGAACAGTTTGTAAACAGGCAGAAGACTTTCCGAAACAGTTGGCCCTTCAGAGGGTGCTGCAGGCTTTAACCTTGAAATAGCCATGCTGCTCTAAGGAGACAGTACAGAGCCTAGGCTTGCTTGTTTGTTTTAATGTTCAGAATACACAAGTAAACAGCAGCTTAAAAATGTATTGAGCTTGTTTAAAAGCTCCACCAAGTAGCAGCCTGAACACAACGTATAAATAAACCCATGTCAAACAGCATTCCACAGTCATGTGTCAAGTGAAAAGCAGAAAGACTTGTCTGTCTCAAAGAAAACAATTGTGATCGCTTATATGCAAGCTAGCTTCCTATATACTGACTCGGGATTTTACCATTTAATAACAAGTTTCCTGAAAGTGTAGTATGTACAGGCATTACAAACAAGAGTATGATAAGCCCACTGTATACTAGGTTGTATTTCTAGACATTATTTTTTGGGGACTTCATTCAAAATATTTTTGTGAGACAACGTACCTGAACTGAGTTTACCCTCTTGAAAAACCCTAGTAAATCCCTACTCAGTATGACCCATCACCTCTGCTGGCCCCCAAAGCCTGTATTTTAGAATAAATCTCCTTCAAGAGATCATGTAGCAGATTACACTGCCCCTCATTTGTTTGCATTAAGCTTAAACATCAGAACCACTTGTAATAATCTACCAAAGATAAAACTCTTTAAAAAAAAAATCATTAATGTCAAACAGACATTTAACAGCTCCTCTGTTACATGGAAATGGGATGTCTACTATGAAAGGCCAGATGCTCAAATGGATTAAAGAGTGTCTAGCCTTTAAATCCTGCATCCACAAATCAACACTGACCTAGTGACCTAAAGTAAAATTTAATAATAATAATAAAAAGAAAAGTATTCAACAGCCACACACAGACTATTCAAGAAGGAAATAAAATTGTTAGCTCATAACTATTTGGACATTTACACAGTGCTCATCAGAGAATATAGTAAGAGCTGGAGAATGCCAAATCTAAAGCCCCCTATTTATCCTTGAAACAGGTTTAGCAAAGGCAGCGGAAAAGCAAGGTTCTCAGCACACCAGCAGCCTGCAATCAGGAGAAATGACCTCTGGAAGGGGTGCACAAGCTATTTATTACCTTTATGGTGATATGATTGTTGCTGTCTGTGAAGACTTGCCAGCGAGATGGTAATTCACATCCACGGCGAGAGCAAATCCTGCAGGTAACAGCTACCTTACCAGAAACAGACCAGTGAACAGTAACACATCCCACACCAGCTACAGAATAACCTTGAGGTGGTTGCCCTTCCCTCCAGCTAGGTTCAGCAAAGAGTCAGAACGGTGAAAGTCTAATCTGTTTTCAAGCACAAAAGCCAATCTGCCTCCTGTGTTCCTTTTAACAACGCAATTACAGACCTGCAACTTGCATGTGTGAACAAGTCCACTGCAGCCAATTAAAAGCAAGTTTTGCATAAATCATCCACTTCAACAGCAATGCAATACTTAAATTCTGGAGCAGGAAAGGGTTAAAAAAAATCCTTTTAGTTACAACATGATACAGCTTCCATTAAGAGCGTTTGCCCAGTTCCACCAACGTGCAAGTGTGACATGATGTCTGAAAGGACTTGAGGCACATATACCAGGCTTCCACAAGCACAAGAAAAGCTCATACACCACAAACAGTTAAAGTACTCAAAGAAACAAAACCCTCCCAACCTCCCCCCCACACACTTTTGTTAGGCATTCCAAGTCTTGGAATGCATCTTGTAGGTTAAACATTTATCCCAGTCAAATATGTTGCAATTGTAACTTACTAATTCCATCGGTAACTTTCCTCCCAGACTCCAAAGCACTGACATTTTAAGTGCATAAAAGCAGAGTGCAGATCAGTGGAACCGGGACTAACACAGTTTTAATTAAAAGCCTCTAGTAGTGTCCTCCCCTGTACCAAATAAAAATGGCAGTCCTGGCAAGAGGGATGAATGTAAAAGCTTTATTTGAAAAGGGAAAGCCCATACGTGACTAAAAATATCTGCTGAAGTAACATTTTATTTATTTGGGGTACAAACTAATTTTAATGCCTCTCCTTTAAGTCTGTAATTTGAACTACATACAAATAATGTTGTAAGTTCGTCATGTACTTATTATGAAAAAAATTAATACTCCTAGCTCCTACAGCACACCAAAAAATGTCTTTTAATGGGTACAAAAGCCTTACAAGCATGTATTTCTAATTTTATTTTCCCCTTTAAATGAAATCTTGCCATCAAAAGTGTCACGATATTTGCGGAGTATCCTGAAAACTCATGTCAAGTGTCCGTATAATCAAGGTCTATAAGAGAAGGAGTCCAAAATGTTTGGTTAGTTGGCGAGTTGGAGAGAGGGGCAGAGGGTGGGAACGAAGAGTGGAAAACCTGCTCCTGCATTCTGCCTCCCTTACGCTGTTTCCTCTGGGCAAACTGCATAAAACACCCTAAACATCCATTGTACTGCCAGCTCTGTTTGAACATTTCCCCCTCGTCTCACCCTTCATGCCAGTATGAAAACCAAACACGTATCACATCCAAAAAGAAATCACTGAGACAAAAAGCAATCAGCGTGAAAAGGCATGTAAATCAAACAGATTTGGCAGCGAACGGCATTTCATAAAGACAAGAGATATTGCTCCATTTGTATCAGTTTGGCCAGTTATTGTTCTAACTTACTACTTTAATGACCCCAAATTAAACTGCTTGAACTGAAACAGACAAACAAAGATATTTAAAATACAATTCTCACACACACACCCTCTTAACAATAAGCATTATTTCCATGCTGCTACAATCCTTAAATCATACAGTCACTGCACCAATTATAAATTAGTCACATACACAATGAATTTAGTACTGACCTTGTGAAAAGCTTACTCCTCTTGGCTAGAAATCATTAATAGTTTTGGGAAAATCCTTTTATGTGCTCCTCCAGCTAGCTAATCCCAGCCTTCCATTAACGCACTCCATTGCGGATAATTGCCGACAGCACACGCTCCCCTGCTTTTGCTGGTTCCCAACCCAGCAAGGATAATCACATTCCGGCGGGGAGCGAACAGATGGCAGCATCCATGGTAACCAGTCCTCCCCAGCTAGTGGTAGCACTGGGAGACTCCCGGGGACTGGGCAACAAGCGTTCTTTGTGCTTCAGCCTTGCAAAGCCTTAGTGAAGGGAGAGCCAGCTCCTAGAGCTCACTGGGCATGCCTAGCAGGTGCCTTGCCTTCGCAAGCAGGCAGAACACCTTAACAAAAGCTTGCAACCAGGTTTAACCTTGACACTGCCTACTCCTGCACCCTCCTTCAGCAGGGGGGAAAGGAGGGCAAAACACACGCTAAGGTGGAGGTGAAGCTAGCAAGGGTTTTCATTTGCTATTAAAACAGAGGGTTCAGAGAAATTAGCTGAAGACTGTTTCCCACCCCCCCACCCCCCACCCCCGACAAAATTATTTTCTGAAGGCAGGCTTAGTTCCCCTGAATGGGTTTGATTTTAGCACGAAGGGAGTGTTTGCTGCCTGATCTCTATCTCCCGGACCTTGCAATTGTTCCTCTCAAGAATACTCTAATCTCCCAACCTGGGGGTTTCTGAACAAGAACTGCACTGACCCTAGCTTTTGGTCTTAGGGCTCCTGCCACAGTTATCTGCTCCACATCTGCGAGACCAACGCTGATTCAGCAGCAGGCAAAGCTGCCGTGTCTCTGCTGCATGACTGGGTTGCTGGTGGAGGCGTGTCTGGAAAACCCTTTTTTTGCATCAAAGCTGTGCCTGAAACCACTGCTCTCACCAGGCCAGACCCACGCAGCTACACCCGCACCGACGGCGACAGCGTGCACCAGCTCTGCGAAATTCCCACCAACATTATCTGGACGCAAAAGGGAAGTGGCTTTTCAAGACCATCTGATAATGATCTTGTCTGCAAAATAGAAAGAGCTTTGGAAGTGCATATTAAGGCTTTAAATACTGATGAGTTGCATGGGACCATGTCCCAACATATTTAAGGCTTGAAACACTGAACGTACAAAAGCACAGTAGTCTGTGGACTAAGGCTAGTGATGCATTCAAACTTTCTCTCCTCTCACTCAAAACCATGTAGCATTTATGACTAGCACTGTGTCAAAAATTTTTGAGTAATACTACTTAAAGCTGAGAGAAGTTTGCACTTCAGGTTCCTACATGTTAACTTAGGCCTAGTGAATTATTCTTTTGAGGAAGGGAAAATTGTTTCCTTTCTCCCTTAATGACACCTTTGATCCTGTAGCTGGTCCTGCAGGGCAGCATTTGCTCCTGTAATGGACTGAAAAACCCTGTGCTGGAACCCACCATCACAAAAACACCCGTCTTTTCCCGTGGGTGGCTCCAGGCACGAAGCTCAATAATTTTCTTCTGCAACCCCAACCCCCACCCCAACCCTAATTTTCAGTTTACCTCATCCTTACTGCAAAAGGAAATCAGTTTTGTTTCACAGCAAGCACAATGAAGTTTTTCTTACATTGGTAAGAGATACCTCTATTAAACTGCTAGTGCATTAACACTGGAAGTCTCTCAGATCACTGCTGGTAGCGTTTGAGTACCTGTAAGCCATACAAGAGCCCCCTGCCACGGAAAGCATGGCAGCTGAAGAGGATGCAGACCTCAGAGGGGTCTCACAGGGCTCACAAGGGTACCGGGGACAGGCATGGGACCAAACCCAGGTCTGCTGACTTCCCCTCCAGGACCACGGTCCTTCTGACTCATGCCGCTAATTTCAACCCATTTTCTTCCTCTAAATAAGCAATCTTTACATCATCAAAAATGTCTTAAGCAACCACAGACACCAATCATCCATCAGCAACAAGGGCAAAATAATGTAAGGAAGGAAGCCAATTTCCTATTTAACTTGCCAATTGTTAATATTAAAAACTTTTCAGCATTTAAGCATTACAGAACACACCAACAGCATTTCTTGTTTTGCCTCTTAAAAATAATGACCGTGGCTCAGAAATTAGTTTTAGTATGCTAATAGATTTTACTTATTTATGCATTTCTGGAAAAAAATTGTGGCAATTATGTTCTTGGCAAACAGACTGACTTCAAAATTACAGGGATTCAAGTTCAGTTTCAGTCTTTTCCTTCATGAAAGAGACCTCCTACAAAGTAATTTTCTAGATTTATGTGAATTCTAACTTTGTATTAAAAAAATGTTGTCTACTGAAATATTATAAGCAATTTTGGCATTGGAAAACATGTTCCAGACACTGATAAAAACCCTCAGACCATCTGTTTTTGAACAAGTACTAGCTGTACTCATTATAGGAGGGCTGCTAGCAGAGTGAGGGTAACAACATTCAGAATCCATTTTGGATAAACTACATGGAGCAGCCACCACACAAAGAAAGAGGCAATGGGCTGCACTACACATTTTCACAAAAGCACTGTTAAAGTTACATGGAGCAGCACTAAAAAAGTACCTTCAGTATTACCTGACAAAGGATTTATTCAAACTACTTGAAAATGAGAGAGGAAAACAGCACATCCAAAATAATTTTGAGGAGGGGAGGACAAGGGAAAGAAAACTTAGCTATCTCCCCTTATTCTTTGGCCCAGTCCAAGCCAGATAGGAGTTTAGGAATAAATTGTTTTTAGCTGGAAGATATTAATGAAAAATAAGCAACACATTGACATCCTGTCTCCTGAATTGATTCCATTGAAGGGACTGTCCTTTGTAACGATGACACCATATGCTTCAACTTTTTCCAGTCCCAGCTGCTATCCGATAGACCAAGACTTTGGTATTTTACTCAAGTTGATGAGTACTCAAACTAGGCTTTAGAAATGTATGTTTTTCAATTTGGATATGTTATTTTGTTGGTGATGATTGCTTAAAATCTGTTCACCCAAAACAAGTTATGTGAGTTTAGAATAAGGCATATTGATATTGACAGAAGTTAGTCTCCATCCTCTGCATAAGATATGGAAGTTTTATTTATAAAGCCAACCACAGCATCTAGGTAAGCGACACTGGGCCTCACACCTGCATAATTTTGAACTTCTGCCCATTCCTCACACTTGTTTTTCGAATTCTACTGAAACAGCCTCATAACTCCTTACAGTTGCACCAACTGTACATTACTGCCAGAGATAAAGATAAAGCTATACAATAGACCACTGATCTGCTCTATTATAGTATCACATTTATTTCTAAAAAGAAAGCAACTTCAACATAATATGTATGTATGTCTTTTAACTTGATGCCATCTGGTATTGAGGAAGTTCACTTCAAGGTAAACAAGGCATCTACACTTTTAAGAGTATAAAAAACTCTTCTGCAAGCAATTGTAAGGGCTGAAATCTGCAAAATTTCCTCTGACTTGTCTAGAATCTCAAGATTTAACATTTTTTGTGATAAGCACAGAAGGGTTATGGCTTCCACACTAGTCCTTTAAGATCCCTTTGTATGACAGAGATGGTTTTCCAGTCTTGTCTCAACTGACTGTCTTCCTAAATTAAAAAAAACAATGGTACTTAGCAGAAGGAAAGCAATGAACTAACCCTTGCAGACAGCAAATTCTTCCTCAGCAGCACCTCTACAGACATAAAGCAAATGGAGATTTCATGCCTGGTGAGTTGCACTCCCCTTACTTCCAGACTGCATGGGTTTTCATTGACATTTGCTCCCTCAACATCACAAGGAAAAGACTATAAAGTTTCTTCTTCTTTCACAGAGTGCCCATGTAGCCTGGGAGTGCATGTGTGCTGAGCATGGGAGAAGGGGCAGCAACTGTTTTGCTCTTGTTCTTATGGCCACTGTTTGATTAAATGAAGTCAACATTTTGAGAGATAAACCTTTCCCTTCCAAACTGCTACTGCTTACAAAAGTGGGATTCGCAGCAGGGAGACAACCTATCTCCTTCTCACCAGTTCAGTGACACAGACTGTCTCCATCCACTGCAGCAATCATTCTTCTAATATTACAACAGCTGTTTCTGTGGATGTTTCTTTTTGGCAACTGTCATGAAAGCACAACAAAGAAACATGGACAGAGCTCATACTAGGCCATCTTAGCCACCTACCTGGTGTACAAGCCTGAAAGTTATCCTTCCTTTATAAGCAGTCCTTCAAAATAACTTTCAAGTTATGAAATTAAATTCCTTATAGAAATAGTAAACCCAAGGCTTCTATTGTTATGTCTCCAAAGATAACTATCTTCAGATCAGGAACAGCACCAGCCCAATACACATAAACACTTATTCCATAAACTGGAATTACTTTAGTTTCCAAATACTTTATGGCACCTCACCCACTGAGCTGTATCAGTAGTGCCTCCAAGCTAGTAATGCCTGTAGAAAAGGACATTGTTTTTCCTTTAAAGCCGATACCAAAGTATATCTAGAGTTAGTCAGGCACATTGATTAAAATAATGGAAAGTAAATAATGTAAAATGTAATTTCAAAGAAACATACGTCCATCCAAAGGCCATAGAATAGAATCCCTTTCTCCAGTAAAGAAATTTCTCTTGGAAATTGCTGATCAGGAACAGTTAGTTAACAGGATTTCTTGTAAATGCTGAATTATTTTTATGTCAACAGTAAAATGTAGTGCACAGAAGAGTTGTTAAGGAGAATGTGTGATAGCACAGCCTCCCTAAAGAGGATACTGCAGCTCAGGCCTTGCACATACAAGGCACAAGACAGCTCTATTGGTGGTACCTACTTAGAAGCAAGAAGTTTAGAGTTCCTTTTGCAAGATGTGCATGAACAGAGAGAAAGGGAGAGCCAACATCAAGGGACTTACATTCCAACAGCAGAATAAACTGTGACACTAATGCTTTTCAATCCGTCTGCATAAAAAAAAAAAAAAAAAAAAAGCAAGAGGGATGACAAAAGCAAAGCTGGTTTTAGCTAAGAACTCAGTTTGTCAAGGTAGGACAATTCAGTTCAGTATCTCAAAGCATCCAACAATAGGGCACAGCAACCACCAGACATGCCTGATTATTTCTGCAGTCACACAGAGTGTTTCCATGGAAAAGCAGCAGCCTCCTAGGTTTGACATTCAGTGTCTGACAGCTGAGCCAGCCAAAGCTCAGACACGCAAGACTCAAAGAGAGATCACAGACAGCTCTTTGGACAGGGTTCTGAGCAATGCAAGAGTAAATCCAGCTCTGGGGAAGAGCCTAACCCCAGGGGCTCTGCCCTGTGCTCTTTATTTACCAGTTAAGCTCCTACTGAAAGCAGAATAGACATCAGAGTAGCACATGGGTGTGAACTGTGGCCACGGGGCTTTCCTTTCTCTTTAGGCTTTACTAAACAGTTTCTGAGAAGTCTGGATGGGAACTGCAGGACTGCTTTTCTACCCTGGCCTGGACAACTCCCAACAGAACTTGTAAACAAAAAGATAGAAACGGTGTTTCTGGAAGAAAAACAGCCTGTACATTCCTTCCTCTATGAAGCATCCTTCAACAAAAACCATGAACAGTAGGAGAGTAAGAAAATGCAGAGAAACCATGCTACTACCATAAAATAATTCAAGATGTTATGGGTATTCAGTGTGCTAATCTCCTCTGTGCACGTACAGGAAGTTTTCGTACTTCATCAATTAAACCTGGGGGGAAAAAAAAAAAAAACTTGTTATAACTCCAGAACTTTAATTTATGCTTCATAGAGGTAATCTGAGGTACACCAGGAGTGGTGGTATTTGAGCTGTGCTAAATATTACATCAGTGTCCTTGTGATTTAGCCCACTGCAGGTGGCTAACCTATTAGTGGCAAAGAATGCAGAAAAAAAAATAATCTTAAAATGCATTTAGCAGACTCACGTAATACACATTGATGCAATTTAAATTCCTCTCCAAACTCAGCAGTTCTTTGCCACAGATTTCCAAGATCTAGAAACACCTGGTTTAGATCCAACATAAACACCCTTCTGAGCACTCTGTAACAGTTTTCTGACCAAGCAACAGACGAATTTTACAAAACACCTTGCTCTTCCCTAGCCTGAAGCTCCTTCAGCAGGTTGAGAGATCAGTCAGCAGTAAGGTGTCTACAGACACCAGGCTTGGGATTTGATCAAGCAGTTGTGGAGCATGCTCCATCCATGCCCACAGCTGGCAGCTCCACTGACAAGTGGAAGGAAAAGTGGTATCACAGGATTTATTGGTAGCCACCAAGGCCACACCAACAAAAACTAAAAATTCCACCTACCTCTTGTGCCAGCTCACACATGTGGGTTCGCTTTTTTAAATCCCAAATTTAAGGTATCACTTAGGCCGACAGCAACTATGTGTATCACTAGAGTCATCCAAAATATTCCTGTTTTTATTTTGTATACATTTCAATGTCTCAAAGTTCTCTTTGCAGTCTACCTCCTCCCACAAGGATGAGCAACACAAGGATGAGTTTCACAGTTGCACAAAAACGAAGGTTTTGGCAGAGACTATTTAGACAAATCTGATGGGTACTAGTGGTCTTGGTCACTGCTGGGGCTTCCAGGTGGACCCATGACAAATACATGCCGTTAGAGGCACAGCGCACAAAATCACAGGTTCTCTCTTTCTCAGATCATATTCAATAGAAGTAACAGGTCCAGTATAGTTTATTACTATGCAGCATTTCACTTGCAGTAAGAATATCATGAATGCTTGTATTATTACTGCTAACAATATACAATACAACAAAGAAGGAGCCGTACCTTTCAAGGATCTTACTCTTTTGCTACAAGGGGATGGGGAAGGATATTAGCACATGGGTTACTCCAATACCTTGAAAGGTCTAGACTTCTCATAGTTTGTATTTAATTGCAGAAGTATTTACTACATATAAGGATAAAGAAAAAAAATAAACAATGTAAATCAAGATATGCCTCCAAAGAAAGACTCCTACACATTCTGAGAAAGTAGTAATGACTGACATACACACATACAAAGCCGAACTAAAACAGTGATCTTGCTCACCAGAAAAAATTTTGGAAACACTGCTGAAGTTTTAATTGTCTCTGCTATAGCACTGGTGAGCTCACTGAGTCAAAGCCATGCAGTACAAACAGGGATGAATATTTAACAGCATTTCTATGTCCCTCAAGTAACGCAATATAGTGCAAATTCATACATGTAGTGTATATCTACACTACAGTGAAATATGCTCCATCCAGTCTGCCTGTATTTATATTTTAAACAGCTAGAATATAGGCAAGCTAGTAGATTATTATCTAAACTTCACTTCCATGAAAACTGAACATTTGGTGATGCACTGTTATCTAATGCTGTGGGTGGGCTGTAGTGACATGCACCGCTTCCCTCCCTTCTATACTCTCACAGATCATGACTATTTTCAGACTGCACATGACAGAAAAATAGGAAGGAAAGGTTAGGAAAGTGTCAGAAAATAAGTTCAAATTTGCACACAAATCTATTGTGTGCTGTGAGGAAGGTCACAAGATTCAACTTCTCATTGTAGGGATAGCTGCCTTGGATCAAAACAGTCATGTTCTGCTTCTGCTGCTGCTCACCCAAGCGATGAGAGCGCAGTTCAGTCCAGCTGCCCTTGGATGCTGACAGATCACTTATCCTTCCTCAACGACAGCAAGCAACATGCTTCTTGTTGATATTAGCAGAAAAACTAGATCTAGACTACAGAATGCACTCCTGCACAGACAATTTGATCACAGGCTACTAGTGAACTTCCTTGACTCCTGCTGTCCTCCAGTTCTTTAAGAGAGCTCTGTAAGTGTATCAGCTACAGGCCAGGATTAACAAACTATGCGTATCTTTATTTTCCAATATTTCTGAGGCTCCCACAGATCAAAAATTTACTTCAAAATCAGTAAATTATTTTAAAAACAGGGAAAAAAATTAAAAAAAGAGGTCTACTTACAGAAACCCATGCCTTATAAAGGAACATCATTACTGCAAGCTGAAGTCCTTACATTCCAATGTTTTTGTGCAAGTAACTACCCATCTAGGAGACAGTCCTTAAACTGGGCATTGAATGAACATTATCAACTCGTTATATAAAAAAGGAAGTTCTGAATTTCATAACTTAGTGACATAGCTCAGGAAATAAGCAAGAAGAAACATTTCAACACAGAGTAGCAGCAGATTGTGCGAGTAGGAACTTAAGTCAAAGAAAATGTTTAGTTAAAAAGACATAAAATCCTTACAGGTCAAGATTCATTTGACTCAGTGTCACCAATAAGGAGAACTCTATAGCTGTAGAAAGCTGTAGATAGCTCTTCCGCATTATATAAGCTATATTCCAGTCACACCTTTAAGATCTTTTAAGAACCCTTACTTCTTAACAAAAATAATGGGCAGTTCTGACGATGCAGAATGGCTGTCATTCAATGTAGAAGAGTCGTTCTGTGTTTTAGTTTGTGAAGAACTAGAAACACATGGGGAAGTTCAGAGAGGGGATTTGTGTAAGTTACTTGTGCTTGAAGTCTCACTACTCTTTTCATAGTACTAAACTGTATAGTAGTGAGTTATTATCTTCCAGTACTAGGAAACTCATAAACACAACAATCTTAGTGCATTTGGTGCTCTTCTATCTTTGCTTCTTATCTTTGTTGTCTTTATATCAAATTTCAGCAGAAGGCCTCTAAGCCTTCTACTGCTACATGTTTGAGCCATGCAAAATTGCGCACAGAAACATGTAAGCAGTGACTTCAAAACCTTCTGACTCTCTTCTGCGTTAACTTCTATCTTACTGAAA
The DNA here is from genome assembly GCF_015220075.1 of Falco rusticolus. Classification (NCBI taxonomy): domain Eukaryota; kingdom Metazoa; phylum Chordata; class Aves; order Falconiformes; family Falconidae; genus Falco; species Falco rusticolus. The sequence continues at coordinate 66,159,302 of NC_051191.1, forward strand.
TGGTACTAGAGGATTTTCAGGTAAAATAAAGGACTTTTTTCAGCACGCCACAATAGTGAACCCTTACAACAAAATCCCATGGCATCAGACATAGAAGATGCCAGCAGCTTTGTTTAGAAAGTCTGCTAGACAGCCAGATACCTCACACTACCTGCTCTGTGCAGCTTCTTTAGAAGTCCATTAAATACTTCACTTCTCATTTTAGGTACATTACATACAGAGAAAAAAAGCCCATTTCAACAGATCTCTGAAGAAATGAGGTATAAGCTACATCATACAGAGCACTGTGTGTAACTGCCTCTTGCAGTCAGTCTTCTCCCTTTGAAGTTGGGATGTGTGAATCCCTTTATAAGCACAACTTTTATGCATCAGCTGTAGAAACAAATTACTTGAAAAAAACAGGTAATATCATTATCTCTCAATATACTAGAAGTCCCAACTCCTGGCAACAGAAGAATAATTCTAGAAAATCTGAGGTGTCACATGAAAGAGTTTCACAGACCTCATATCGGGAAAAGTTTGAAATCATTAAGAAAGTGACAAAAGTAATCAAATAAAAAGATAAAATCTTTTACATGGGTTTTGGAGGTTTGGGGTTTCTTAGTGTTCTTTTATTTTGAGAAACTACTGAAGACTTTGTTAACTTTCATAACAGTAAGACACAACAGTAATGCAATGCAGAAAAATAAAATAAAGTCTTGCGAAGTCAAGATTAATTGCCCCATACATGCTAAGGGGCATACATGCCCCATCCCTGCAGGACAGTGCCCTTCACAAACAGCTGCACTAGGAAGACTAACACCCACTGGAGTATCTCCTCCTCAAATAGATTTTTTTTTTTTTTTTACAACACGAGGTACAATAAGCTAAAAGAAAAAGAGCAGCACGTCTACTGCACTATTGCTTCATAAAATGCGAAAATTTAGATTTCAGAAAATTGTCATTTAATGATCAATAGGACAGTTCCAGAAATATATTAATAGAAGAAATACCAGAGGACTACATATTCCAATGCTTAGCTCTGAAGCATAACTTGTATGTCTAGTCCATCCTGGGAAGATGGCTGTGAGAAGACTACATCATCAAATGCATGCACTACACCTACCTCAGCCTAACAGAAGAGAAAGAAAAATACAGTGCAGCCAGACAGTTCATCTAATGAATTTATGAACTGGATTTTAATGGTTCTTCACTAGAAAACCATCTGGTGCTACTAGCATAATTCAACCACACTCTGATTTTCACCTAACTACTAGCTGGGCTAAGATTCTCAGCATTATCATAAAAAATGGAGTTTAAACATCATCATCTCTAATGCTGTCTACTATCTCTCCCAGAAACCCTTCTCATGCTTTTCTTCAAGCCCTGAAGCTAGTATTTGAAAGCTCAGTATGAATTATAACAATCTTTTCAGTCATATGACTTCCATCAACCTCCTGCAACTTTAACAGCATATTGAATTTTCACATTCTTTTTCTTCCTGCTAATTCAGGTTTTAGAAGGAAGTGATAGCTGAACAGAAATGAATGAAACAAAAAGTCTGCTTTTCATTTTGCACAGTTACATTTGATCAGCACTCTAACCATTAGGAGTGATTGCTGTTATCTACAGGAAAACACCTGCATCCAGCACTCTGCAAAGAGCACTTACTCATCTGGACCACAATTACTTAGAATACAGCAGCATTGTATCATGTATTACACTGCCATTTATTTGAACTCCTATTATTTTATTTAAACTTACCTTAAGCCTTTGATGACAAATAATTAAGGCCACATTGTAATACAGTGATTTTTTTTGTGTGTGTGTCTCTTCAAATAGTCTATTTCTATTGCTTCAGTAAATTGTAATCTAACTTTAAGGCAATCCCATACTATGACGGGACACAACATAGCAAAATCTGTAGTCTAACAGGGTTCAGATTCAACTATTAATCAGTCACTCTACTACAAAACAAGTAGAGACTTTAATAAGTTGTGACATTCATAGCTGGAAGCTACAAAACGGAGACAGAGCACCCCAGAATAGATTTTTAACTCAGTACTACATGATCCAAAACAAATAAATCTCCAAAATGCATCCATTCCAACTCAAAGAGAAGATTTAGCACATCCAAATTTAAGACACTCAGTTGTAAAACCAAAGGCATCTACATCTGTGTTTTATCAAAAATGATGCTAAAAATGGATACAAATACTTCAGTTGACTCAACACAAAACAGCAGCAGAAGGCTGCCAAACTGAGCGTGTGTTCCTCTGAACACAATATACATCCTGTACATTTACCACCTCTCTCCAAAGCAGCAGCTGGAAGCTAGAAACACCTATGTGGCTTACGGAATGGAGGGAGAGACTGCTCAACATTTTATTTTAAAATGGAAAATTCAACCATTTTGGTTTTTCCAAAAGCTCGGGAAACACTGAAGAAATAGCCGAAAGAGACTCTAGTCCCAGTTACTTAGACTATGAGGACACTGTAAACCACAAGAAGCCTTACTGTCTTTCTTAACAACCTCTCTGGAGGTTTGAGGGATTCAGTTGTTTGGATTTGGGAGCAGAAAGATCTGGCAAGGTCTCTTGGGATGCATAAGGAAGCCTATATAAGTACAGTACATGATAGTAAACATTCTTGCTATTTTCCTTTCCCTGTTTGACAGCACATATCTTCACTGAATATTGAAACCAAAATCTGCCAAGGGCCCGTATTTTCAGAAGACTACCAACCTCTAACCCAAAATAAGCAAAAACATTACGTGTGTGTTCAGAGGAATTTTTCCATGTTCATACCGTGGTCTCTCCCATACCCAGGAGAATAACAAAACAATAGCTATGTTTGATTATAGTCAATAAGCATCCTTTTTTTTTTTTTTAATAAACAACCAGGATGAATTAGTACTCCCTTTTTAGATTTTGTTGCGCATACACTATGTCACAGCAATGGGTCAAATTCTCAGGTATTCTGGAAAAAGTGGCTTTGCGGAATTTTATACTCATCTACTCAACATCCTATTTCAGTAGAATAGCCAATGGGCAGGAGGGGGGGAACAGCTCCTTGAAACAGAAAAATTTGATAACAAAAACTGATCCATCATTAGGTTTGTAAGACAGCTAAAGGAAAAGAGGAGCTGCTAGAGAACCCTGACGTGCACATAAGCACAGAACTGTTTTCATTTCAAAGCAGGTGAGGGCTGGTGGGGGTGGTGGTGGTGCTGTTTGTTTGGTATTTAAGTCTATAAATAAGCCAGGCCCTACAGAGTTATTATTAATCATGTTCAAATCACATCAGGTTGCCAACACCTAATTGTCCTCACACCTGTACATTCTGTACATCTCCCTCTAAATTAAAATGGTAAGTTTTATTAATCAGCAGTGACAGCACACAGTACTTTTTCATGCAGCAAGAGCCAAGTAAACTGGAAATAGCTCACAGAGCTGAACAAGCACAAAAGCTCTTTAAGTTTACTTCATGCCAAAACCTTTGTGCTATCTATATTACTATTCAGATAACACATACTGGAAATTTTTCTATAATTTGTTTTTAAATACAAAAGTGTTTAGGTCATCAGTGTCATAAAAAGCAATTTTTTTTTACAAAGATACCCACTTTCATTTGGTCCCTGTCACTTCACTGCAGATTCTGAACAGCTGTCCTGCATTTTGCCAAGTCCATGGCCACAATACACCCATGACACTGACTCACCATTTTAGAGTGCAAACATTGCTACTTATTCTTTAGCTTCTTCCTAATCTTTTTATGGTTTAGGACATCCTCATTATGACTTTTAAATCAGTTGCACATGGAAAGACATACTGCAGCTAAAGGATCTCTGATGAGTGTATGCACTCATACCTTGAAAAACTAAAAAAAAAAGTCTTTACAAACCACATAAAAAAACCCAAAACACCAAACCAGGTCAGATTTGCCTTTTCCAAGGATTTTTTTATCTTTTCTGTACAGGACTCAAACATATTTATGGTGTTGCAGTATGTCCCAGGCATTTATCAGAATAGATTGCTGAGCCTTTCTGTCAACAACCATGACTGACTGGAGGTGGTGGGTGGTGAAGATTATGACTTTTTGCCTTTTCCAGAACTGAAACTATTTGCCTGTATGATGATATTTTCATAAAAGACTTTCAAAGCAGATGTCTGATGCTGGGCAATAAATTCAAAAATCAAGCCATTAAATACACAGCTGTAACAGGCTTGTATTTGCTGCTCCCATTTGAGGAATCCACTTTTGCAAGGTTTGGATCCTAGAGTGCATTATCGTCTTAGCTGGCACCTTATTATGTACCTGGATACTAGAAGGAAAAATGAAAAATGACTGTTGAAGAAGAAATTTTATATTAAGTCTGCAGTTCCTTCAGGACAGACCATCACAGTAACTAAAATACCAAGGAAGATGTCTCAAGATATAATATCACATATTATATGATATATTCAATGAGTATATAATTGAATGACTTCCTTAGAAAATGAAGCCATGGACTGCAAATAAATCATCTACAGGAGAAAAGCTCTTGCAGCTAAGGTGCTGAACTAGAGGGAGCATGAATCACAACTACAAAATGCTGCATGGTTTCTTTTGCTATCCAAGTCAAAGGAGTTTGTACTTCTGTGTTTACTGTAGGAAGCAAAACAACTAATTTATCTGCCTTACACAGAACAGCAGCCAATGAAAAACAGTATTTCAGTAAGAGCTTCTTTAGTGTGGCCCATCTTGTAATAAATATTCTTACTGTCTTACTGCTGCAAGAGAGTCACTGCCCAAAGTGTTACTGCAAATTATTGAATGAAGTTAGATAAAAGGAAACTCTCTGTATGCTTTGGGCCATTCATATTTCCAGCTAAGCAGTCAGGCATCTACACTCTTACAGGAGCATTTGCAGATCACAACAGACAATCTACCAAGTGTTAGACCCCATCCGGTTCAAGCCACTTTTCCTCCTACCCCAGCTCATACAAAAAATTAGTTTTGAAGGAACCTTAAAGGTAAGCTAGTCCAATTCCCTCCTCAGAGTAGGACCAGCTTAGATCATGTTGCTCGAGGTCTTGGCAGTTGAGCTCTGAGTGTCTCCAAGGATGGAGTTTCCACAGACCGTCTGGGCATCTCTTCCAGTGTTTGAACACCCTGATGCCAAATTTTTCTTCCCCTGACACGTAGGTGGAATTTCACTTGTTGCAGTTGCATTTGTTGCCTCTTGGCCAATATTGTTCATCGCCAAGAGTCTGTCTCTGTCACCTCCACACACACCCACACTAGGTGACAGAAAATAGCAATAAGTTACTCCATAGATGTCTCTTCTGGACAAGCCCACTACTGTCAGGCTCTTTACGTCATGTGTGGCGACCCCTGATCCTCTTGGTCAACTGGACTTACTCCAGTTTGTCAACATCTTCCTTGCACGAGGGAGCTCACAACTGGACACAATACTCCAGCTGTGGCGTGACAGGAACAGAACTGTCACTGAAGGACTCACTTTCCTTGACTTGCTGCAGCTGGTCCTGTGTCACCACAAGGGCACACTGCTGACTCACATTCCTCCTCTTCGTCAGCTCCCTGTTTCTGCAGCACTGCTCTCCAACCAACAGCCTGTACTATTGCACAGAGATTTTCCAACCCAAATACCAAAACTTTCATTTGCCCACGATGAACTGCATGAGGCTTCTCTCAATCCATTTTTCCAGTCTGACAAAGTCCTTCTGAAAAGCATCCCTATCTTACCCATATTGACTGCTCCCTTCCCATGTTTAGTGTCATCCACAAAGTTGCTGAAGATGCCTTTCTTTCCATTGTCCAGGTAGTCAGTGGCAATATGGAACAGTATCAACACTGGTATTAACCCAGGAAAAAGAGATTCCTCTCCTTTCCCTGTCTTCCAGGCAGCAACTGTAATTTGGCTGGCCTGTAAATTGACCCATGTCCTCCAGAAGACTGCTAAAATTGCTTTCGGAGCCAGAATTGCTATCTGACCATCATGTCCTTACCCAAAGGGCAACATTCCTAAAATGAAGTAGAGCTGAGGTGGTTCCTCATACCACAGTTTAACATTACATTATACTCAAAGTAAAGCAATTTGCATAAAGTACCTCAAGAACATCAGTAAGTTAGTTATTGTCTTTCTTATCAGCTTAGTTTCCAGTGCTTCAGGTTTCTTTCCTGCCCAAAACTGTTTGTGTATGTGACAGAAAGAAAACAAACAAGAAAAAGCCAAGAAGAACTTTGCAAAACTGTTTTGGTGGGTTTCTTTCCCAAAAGGTCCTTTGAAGTGTTTTAAGAGCTTAGTAACTTCACAGAAGGGAAAGAATTTGTACATTTTTGGTGTATCAAAGCATAGCACAACTATTCATACAGAAATAAATGGACATACTAGATGTCAGATTAACATGTTAGGTTTGGGTTCTTGGGCTTTTATTTGGAGGGGGCTGGGATTAAGAAGAAGCAGAAAAGCATAAACAGCATTAGGAAGAAGCAGAAAAGCATAAATTATAGCAATATCAATGTATCTTAATTCACAGAAGATAAGTTTGCAGGCAATTTCCATGGATGAAGCACACTGAGACCTTGGACCTTAGCTAAAGTCACAAGCAAATTCCCTTGAACACCACGTGTCATCAATTTGGAAACTAACAATACTCACAGCTGCTAAAATACCCCATAAAACAATGCAGTTCATACCTGAGAAAAAAAAAATTTGGACTTTTTTCACTTGTTTGGAATTTTCACTTACGTCTATTAATTCTTGATTAGTTTATTTAAGGCAGGAAAAATAATTTACAGGAGTACTCTGGGGCAACAGAGTTTAAGCTTAGATTTAAGAAGAGAGTATCAAGACCATATCATAGAAAACACGTAGAAGTTAATTTAATAAACCCTTCAATTTAGATATGTGACTTTACCTTCTATGAGATAAATGAACTCTATTAAATACTAGAAAGGAGCACAGGACATGATCATCCTTTTTAAAGAATAAAGCTCACCACACCACGTTCTCCTCACATTCAAGCGTACAGTTTATAGATACCTGCATTTGTCTTAGAGATGCTTTGAACCAAGAGAACAGAAAGCTATCCATGACAAAATCTGGGAAACACTGTAATCCAAACAGGAATCAGTGAAGGAATTACTACGTTATATTCCTACACAAAGAAGTTAAAGTATTAAAAAAAATCATGACAAAAGAGAACAAGTCTGATGGTACACCACTGAATTACTTTAAGAAATCTAGGTTCAAATTCTTTGGCTCCACAATTAATTTTTTGTGCTCAACATATTCCTTAATTGTCCATGCAGACTTCTTGTGGGTAACCATAGCACTGAATCTCACTATGAAAGTGCAAGGAGGAAACACTCACTCGTTACGTGAGGCTATGCAGATATTTATAAAGCACGAAAAATGAACATGCAGTTCTGGATGGCACCCATGGTGTTTTTAAGCAGCTACATGAAAGAGGAAAAAAAAGTGACCCAGGAATCAAAATAAAAGTCAGACTTTGTTCTAATATGGGGTGGAGGAAACTGCTCTCCCCTTACAGGACAAACAAATATCATCAACTGCCTGACACAAAAGGGAAGAGGAAAACAACAGGAAAACTTGCCAGCTGGGGAAAGCTGTAGTCAACTGCCAAGGATCATTTTAGGGTTGCAGCTGCTTGTCTCTGCCAAGTTTAAAGAGTTAGCTGTTCTAAAAGTATATTAAAAAAAATGCCGCTGGGGAGTTTAAGTACTGACCTTGTAAGGAAAAATTCCATGGAGAAGAGAGCAAACTGCCAGGATACCAGGAATTTTGTTAAACATCATCTCGTGATTTCCCAGGTTCAGCTTCAAAACAGCTATTTCAAAAATGCAACTGATGTTGCTTTTTTCTGCTCAGATCCCTACCCACAGAGCTGCCAGTCTCCCATGTGTCCATCTGAATTCAGTTCCACACATCCCACTCCAAAGGGAACAACTTCTAGACTGAGAATGTTGCTACTACTATATCATCACAAATCTATTTTTACTGGGTGATGCATGGTGCTTCTGGGAAGACAGCAGATATAAAATTTCTCTCAGTATTTTAAGATTATTCATGTACAGAGCTCTCAGCGATGCCATCTCTTGAGATTTTAGAGAAGCACTGGTGATAAGCATACTTTCAAGTATTTTAGGACTTAAAAGGGCTAAATCTAGTAAAAAAAAAAAAAAACAACCCAAGAAAAAGTATCAAGGTTTTCCCCACATAACAGTGTGCTTGCACCTAAACTATAAAAAGTATGACTTTTTTAAGATTATTTTTTTTTTAAACAGAAAAATCTGAATGGCATAGCACTGATATCCGAAGTGTCGTGAAGGATGATCAAATCACCTTTGTGATATTTCTGAGAGTTCAACAGGAATCTCCTCAAATGGATGATAAAGGAAGAAGTGATGTAAAAGTGTCCAAACCGGGGGGGAGTGGGGTCAGGGAAGTGGTTCATTATATAACATCTGCACTTAGGTTTCAAACATATTACATACAGCATGAGATGGAAAAAGCGTAGCAGAGACAGGTGCAGGAAGAAACCCAGATACGTACACACAGTGTCATGTCCTTTAACACCCCCAGAACCAGCTGACACTTACTTTAATTACTCAAGAAAACCAGGAAACATTTATTCCAGCCTATAAACTTTTAGCCAGAAGTTCTGCTACCCTTCTCCTTAAATCAGAAGCAACAGAATGATGTAAAATTTACCAGTTTTGAGGGAACAGGCAGATGTAATTTTGTTCCTCTGTAGTTACAAGGGTGACCAGTACCCAATGTGTGTGGGGCACTACTCCACACTGAAGATGATTATTTGCCAGAAGACTTGATGACTATCATCAGATATCATTATTATACAAGCTTAAATGTCTATGTAATAAGCATGACAGAAAGTAGAAGCTACTGGAAACCACAAAATTATACTAAAAAAAGGCAGAATTCTACTGCTACCTGACAGTTTATTATTTTACAGCATTCCCCTCCACCATTATCACAACAGAAGCAATTCAATCATGGTTATTATATCTCACTGCTGTTTCACAGCAATCAGCGTGGCTGTTACTTTCAGTGACAGTCAGACATATCTCTAAGGCAGTATACACTTCCTGCTGCAAAAGCGGCCAGCCAGCCATTTACTTTCCTATTTACAGAACAAACTGGCACACAAAACAGGAACCTCAAAATCCAGCCTCAAGACTCTTATCGAGGGACACAGAACAAGAGAGAAAAACTAAAGACTGAACAGGACACCACAGAAGTTTGTCAGAAGCACAGAGTGGGTTGAGTACATTCAATCACAATTCAAAATAATAGTAATAATTTAACATTCACACTGTACAAGTCAGTTAAAAAATGCCTTCTTCACAAAATATGTGTTTCTTAGCCAAGCCTTTCCTCTGGTACAAATACATATACAATAATGGTATCTGGAAGTTCAAGTGTCAAGGTGTGTAAGAGGTCAAAGAAAATTTATCAAGTTTAGAGTTATCTATCAGACACTGGCTGTATCTTCCAAATGTATGAAGGTAAGAATATCTATCTGGAATACATTCAAGATAAAGAAGGAAGTTTTAAAAATAAATCTAGTTGCACACACCGATACTGGCTCACCAGTTTCATTTTGACTATTACAGGGATATAAAGTAGTATTGAGGAACATTTACTTAAAAAAAAAACCAAAAACCACAAAAAAAACCCCAAAACAGACTCAAGTCAGGTTTCACAAAGAAACAAGCTGTTCTCTGAGAGACCTAGGTGATCACTGGGAACCTCCACTACATAAAGACTGTATTTCATCAGAACTGATTTGCATTGCAGTTACAGTGCTGTGTACAACAGTCTTTATGCTCCACAAATCTCACAGTTACAGTGCAGTCTGATGCAAAAATGACCACGAGCTATTTCTAGGCAATGTCAGAATCCTAAAGACAAAGACAAGAATTCACAGGAAGATCACACAACATGGCAGTAGGCAAAAGAGTACAGGGCTAGGACTTCATGAACTATGGCACACAACTCAGATAGAACCACTTCCAATGGTCCCAGGAGGCCAGAAAAGAACAGTAACTTTTACTGTCTTTTTTACAGCAACGTCTGGCAAGCCTTGAACCAGATCATTAAAGATATCAGAAGGAAAGACACAAAAAAACCAAAAGCAGGGGTTAAGAAAAATGGGGGACAGAACCATATTAGTAGACCGACCTTTCCAGAAGGGATGCCACCAGTAGGATCAGAGGGCCATCAGCTGCAGAGAAGGAGTGGGCTGGCTCTTTCACTCCTCCTACAGCAGCCTGGGGAAGGGCTCAGCGGCAGCCGAGACCAACTATGGAAACTGAAAGGTAATGAGCTGTAAGTCTAAAAACCAAACAAACTTGGCATGTTTCCCGTTGTGTGTAAATTCACTAGGAAGACATTAGAATGTTAGAGTTGTTCATGATTCATTTGGGTTCTGGTAATAGCGTGCAATCACATTTAGCTGCTGAATTCACCCAAAGCAGAACATATATATGTTTGCTTCCAAACCAAACTTTAAAGGAGAAAACTCATTCTATACAGAAAGGACAACTTCTAGACTGTCCACCTTCTCACCTACTCCACTTACCACGTCACCTCACACATAACCTATTCTGCTTTCTTTTACCTGTTCTTCCAATTTGCTCTACCTCAATATACTCGTTTCCCTTGCTGCATGTCTGTGAGTACCAGCAGCACAACAGACAAGCACATGAACACATACACATTACATTCTACCTAAGTTACAACCCTTGCTTCCCTCACAGCCTGGAGCCTGTGGAAGAAGTATGGCAAAAGCAATGCTTAAGCCTCTTGTGAAGGACTTGCTGAGCGGATTGCAGGTAGCACCACCCCAATGTGACACAGGACCCTTACTTTATCATCCGCTTAAAGCCTCTGCTCTGTGTTTGGAAAGAACTTGCATTTTTACTTTCCCTCCCTTTTTACTTCTTAAAGCACATTACAGCTGCAAACTTCAGTTAACAACTGTGCTGTTTACAGTTTTACCTGAGACCACTGCAAGCCCTGGGCTCATATACCTCAGTAACGCTGAAACAGATTATTTCTGGACTCTGTCTCAAAGTCAATACAGAGGTTATAGGTGCTTATTAATATGAATTTGAAGTCCCCATCTGACAAAGTTTACAAATGAAGTGAGTATAGGATTGGCACAAGACGACATTGTTACACTTTCCTGAATGCAGGTAGGTTGGTTTGTCCTGTTTACTTTAGACACGCAAGCAGCAGCTTAGGAAGATGGGAAGGTGGTGGTGTTTGGTTTGTTGTTTTTTTTTTAATGGGCGACATACTTGCCATAGTTTCTAGAAGTGTTGTCTATCGGTCAACTGTGCTTTGTTCTTTCGATTTACAAAACCAAAACTGAACTCTCTCTCCTTCCCCCTCTGCCTGGCTTCTGTAAAATTTACAGAACTGGAATTAGCAATATAATTTTAATGTATTTTCTTCTAAGCAAACATTTTCCCTTGAAAATGGTATTTCATATTCAGATCATCAGTACTTTCCACTGTGTTCTACAAGAACACAAATGCCTTGTTTAAAGCATCATTTTCTTCCCTCACTACTTCAAAGCGCACACAGCCCCGCTGAAGGGCAAGGACTTCACGGTTCCATCAAGGCAGCAGAGAAGAAGCATCTAAATCTAAATAAGGCTTTTCATCTCTCAAACTGTACTAACAGATACACCCAATATAGCTCATTCTTTAGTCATACAAGACTTGTGCTTTGAGGTTATGCTTTCCCAAACAAGGCCCCAGCTGCACTTCAAGTTAACTACTGCAAGCAGATTTACCAGAGAAAGAGGGAAAAATAAGCCTGAACTACAACCTGCAATTTTGGTGAGGACTGGAGCACTGTGTTCAGCTCCGGGGCCCCCAATACAAGGACATGAACCTGTTGGAGTGAGTCCAGAGGCCACAAGGATGATCAGAGGGCTGGAGCACCTCTCCTGTGAAGGCAGGCTGAGAGTGTTGGGGTCGTTCAGCCTGGAGAAGAGAAGGCTCCAGAGAGACCTTATAGTGGCCTTTCAGTACTTGAAGAGGGCTCATAAGAAAGGTGGAGACAGACTTTTTAGCAAGGCCTGTAGCAACAGGACAGGGGGTAATGGTTTTAAACTGAAGGAGGGTAGATTTAGATTAGATATTGGGAAGAAATTCTTTACTGTGAGGGTGGTGAGACACTGGAACAGGTTACCTGGAGAAGTTGTGGATGCCTCAACCCTGGAAGTGTTCAAGGTCAGGTTGGATGGGACATTGAGCAACCTGGTCTAGTGGAAGGTGTCCCTGATCATGGCAGGGGGGTTTGGAACTAGATGGTCTTAACGTCTCTTCCAACCCAAACCATTCTATGATTCCGCTCAAAAGCTTGACTTCCCTTTATTCTCTCCCCAGTCACAACCTCTGCTAAGGCCCCCACCTGGTTGAATTCATAACCCTCTATCTATGAGCACAGAAGCAATATTTGGAGTAGTCTCCACACTAAGATCAAGATTCCACCACACTAAGTTTAGTGCAAAATCTTAAAGAACTGTAAACATCAGAATATAAACCACCTACAGAGAAAGCTATTGACAAATACAGGTCCAGAATGGTTTCAACATACCAGCCGGTCAACCCTACTAAAGTTATGTGTAAACACAATGGCAAAGTAGTTTCAAGTGTCTGTAAGATTAGGCTGGCAAACCAAAGTCTACAACTAGCACCAGTGGCCTGTCACTGCACCATCTTGCTACTGGCAAGTTAGAGTAGTCCTAACAAAAGCCACTTCCAAAAAGTCTTTTCCATTAGAACACTAGTAAGATTTAAGTGGTCACTGCTCTCGGTATTAATTGAGAAATAAAACATTTTCAGTATCTGAAGCCTTCTTAAAGAAGAAAAGAAGTGAATCTGTATACACCAACGGAGGCTTGCAAATGATAGGTTCAGGAATCTTGAACACCGTGAGCCCAGGAGTCACCAGAAGGAGTATCTTGCTTTATGTGGAGCCACTCTGGGAATACTGTGCTGTATCACGACCTTACCAGGCATATTTACAGGGTGCTGTAAGAGTTTCTGAGAACAGCCTTGTTCACTACCAATTCATGCTAATAAGCATAACAAGCATGATAAATTGAAGAAGCAGAATTTGGGCTTTGTACTAGTTTTTCTTGCTCATGGCATTGTAACTACCCTGAATAAAACCGGTTAAAACTATTTACTAATGTTTCCTAGAGGAATTCCCAAAACTTCTCTTTCATTCACCTTGCTCCAAGAGGAAATAAATAGTAGTTTTCCTCTGTCATGTGAAAATGTGCAGCTCTCCCTCTTTGGTACATTCTTCTGTAATTGTGGAACTAAACAGTGTAACAGAGACCTCAGTGACATGTTCTTCATCTTAAGCCAGAATTAGAACAGCCTTAAAGGAAACGCCATGCAAAGACTCATTTTCTAATAGTAACCCTTTCTCTATCTTTGACCCTGGCAAACTTGCTCTGACAGCTAGAATAAAAAAGAGGTCACTGCCACAAGCCAACTATTCTGATCACCTCCTAGGAGCTGGCATCCCAGGAAAAAAGTGGAAAAACTGTTCATGGGAACAGCACAAATAAAGGAGTGGACAAAATGCAAATTCAAGGGCAGTAAGATGCCTGGCTACTGCATAGACATCACATACAGTAATTACGTGGCAGGAGTCTCTCTCAGAGAGGTTTTTAAATCACTAAGAGAAGAATTTCTAAAGCTTGTCAGTCAAACACCTCATATTTCATTGCTCCTTCTACAGCAGCAAGCAGTTCACAGACTAAATGCCCCTCCTTCAAGTTACAAGTAAAACCCTGTTAGACTGATCTATTTAACAAAACCCAAAGCTACATTAAAAAATGTATGTGAAAATTGTTCCTAAAAAGGCAGCTATTAGAGCTTGTAAATCCCACCAAAAAACCTTGTAATTGTGCGCACACATACGGAGACATAACCCCTGGCATCCTGTGTCATCCATTTTTCTTGATCTATTTCCAGCACTTTTGGAAAATAGGTTATTTATTCTTAAAGACAGCATGCCAATTATTCCACGGATGAGCCATGCAAGCAGAGATGGCTGCTGTAGCAGGTCAATAAGGCACCACAGGAAGGGCAGCGTTGCTTTGCTCCCCCTTCAAAGAGAGAGCACAAGCACTGCCTTCATTAACAAGTATTGACTAGCCTCTCTAATTACTGCCTTCTAGACTTCACATTTTCACTGCAGCACAAACCTCAGCTGTCTGCAGATGCCATTTGCCAGGTTAGGTTTTGCTTTTACTGACAATTTAACGCTGTGAAAAGGAGCAGATAAACTTCTTAAAATACTTTAATACATTTGTTGGATTTCCAAAAATATCCACAACACATAGGAATGTACTAACTGACACTATTCTTTCAAATTATGCACCTGAATCTGTTGGTTTGCGTGCCTAAAGTGAGAAATACAGATCCAATATTTAGACTTGTAAATTATGAACTGGTTTTCAGAAGAGCTCAAACTCAGTACCTCAGAAAAACGCCCTATTTAGCTGTTACATCTGTACAGAAACCCCTGGGTGAAGTATGGATCACTTTGAACCTTGCTCTCATGCCTGTCCGACTGACTGCACTGAACAATACTTTTGCTTTTCCCTATGCATGATTTAGAAACAGAGAACCCTAATTAACTATAGGTGGTAATTTAAAAGACTATTTTAGTTCTGAATAATATTTTTGGCAGAATAGAATACAGTTTTAAATTTCTCTCTCTTTTTGCCCTTGTATGTCTCTAGGTAAACAAATCCTCAACTACCTTTTTGCTTAAATATCTACTACATTAAATATTTGCATTAAGAAAAAAAAACTCTGTGGAAGATGATGATACCCATAGCATATCGTACCCTTATTATTCTGAAGCACTTCTGTCTACTCACAGTAATGTATTTACTTAACAGTGAAGACATTTAACAGCATTTGTTTAAAAATTATGGATTCACTTCTCCTCCTTAGGTCAAAAGCTGCTTCTTTCTACACCACGCTGACTTCCTGCTCACATCCTCAGCACTGACACCCGAGGTGGCTGCACAACCTACACGCTGAAGGGCTCGCTGTCTTTCACTTCCTTTTGTGGCTTTCAAGGCCGAAACTAGAGGGAGAGTTTTTCTTCATTAGAATATTGAACTTTTCAGTTACTTTGAAAACAGAAAAATCATAAAGTGAGAGCTTTATTTCTACCTTCTGATATCTCCTCTCAAACTAATTTGCTGCTCCCTAGGGATGCATAGGAAGATGGTAAGACCCAACACAAGCTCAGAACACCTCCCCTTCATTCTTACTGTCACACTCGGCACGCATAACACTCCAGGAAAGCAGATACTTAAGTGAACATTAAAAGTGTGTCTGGATGAATGGACAGCACGCTACTGTAGCTACCAGGAGAATATATATTTAGACTGCACTCCACCATTCCTTACAGAGCCGTTTTGTTGCCTGCTGAGCATTGCCTATCATTTCTATTGAAAATCCTGAGTCGACATCAATAACGAGTTGGATTTTTGTCACCCATACCCAAGGGCCACATCTTTTTTAAGACACCTGACCCTTTCCATTTTACCTTTAAAACAAGGCATCCACACTGCAAATAGTTGTGAGATTGTCGTAAATATGCTTCATCTTACTTCAGTTATTTGGCTGAAGGAAGAAGTCATTTATGTAAGAGATCCAGGACACAAGAGAGATCACGGCTTCCAGTGACTTAAGTAATGACATCATAGAAAACAGTCTCCTGATGGTGAAGCAGCTTGTAGTCATTGTATACTAAGGACGTCTCTTCATCACAATGCTGTCAAAGCCATCTCAGCATCAGCAGAGCAGTACAAAAGCAATAATCAGCTAAGTAGTTCTCACCTCTCTAACTTAATACTACAGTGTGAAAACACCCCAAATACATATATAGAAACATCACCTTCAATCTTGTGCACTGTACTCTTCAAGTGCCTTATACAGCAACATGAAGCTTTAATACTTATTTGTCCTGTAAGATAGAGATATCAATCGAATAAAACACAGTAGCTGGCTCCTGTTTTTTTGAAACAAGAGGGAGGGTTACTGATCCTTTAAGGTTTCTTTTGCAATGAAGACAATTCTGGAAGTAAAACTATATCCACCATACAGACAGTGATAAATAGGTCAAAAATATTCTAGCAAAGAAAATATTTGCAAAACCTTTGAAGGCTGGTGATATTCTCCTGAGATGCAAAATACATATACAAATGAGAATATTACAAAGGAAACCACACTGGATTTGAAGAAATAAGTTGCAAAGAGCCTCAATCCTCTCAAAACTGTATTACCTGCTATACAGAACTGCTTGAATATAGAATAAAAATTTAGATATATTATTGGCAACACAGACTTGGCATCTGATCAAAATCCTGGGTATCTACAATATATTTTTTTATTTTTGAAAAGATGAAACCATGAAAAATTTTCTGTCTGGAATATCAAGACTTATTTTAACGAGACCAAAAAATACTGGTTTTCCATTAAACTCGAAAAACATCTCACAGTTCTCACTTAAAATTCCAGAAATCTAACAGCAGCCAGACAATCTCCAACTGCAGATAAATGGAGTATTTCAGTCTTGTGAAGTGGTCAGCTCATGGTGCCATTGATCTCAGATTGGTCCATGTCATCTTGTGAATTACCATCACTGTACGGGAGCTGCTACTGATCACTCAGCGTGATAATTTAGTAAGACCAGGACTGAGTTTCCCAGTCAGGTCAACGATTTGAAGTGGGCAACAAGATATACTTGGGGTAGATGAAACACAATTTTAAAGTCGTTTAAGTATACCAGCACATTTAATTCAAAACCATGGGTCAGATGTTTTTACTAATTTTGGACATGACATAGTACACGATCCAGTGTTTTAACCTCCAATTTGACAAAACAGTCCTAGGGATCGCTTGTTCTTGTTTAGATGGAAGCACACTTGACAAGTACATCTGCTTCTTACATCCAAAAAACCAAAGCCATTAACTTGTACATCATTTCTTGTTACACTGCTCAGTCGTAAGAAGGAGGGAAAGTTGCCGAGACAAATTTATTCTGCCAACAGTCAGCAGAATTCACTGACAGATTCAGAACAGGATTCACTAAGCTTTTGGAACAGTCTTTGAAAGCAACTGTGAAATGCTAAGTTACACAGAGTCTGGGAAAATGAGAAGAAGGTTGCATTTGCACTTGATTTTTTTGTAAGGCCATCTATCGCCATGGAAGCAGAAAGCAAAACCGAGTTTTGGAAAGGTTTTGCTATTCAGCGTAAGTAACCGCACTCCAGATATGAAAAGGATAGTGCAGGAATTACAGCAAAAGGAATTCTGACCACTAAAAAATTAAGGGTCTTTTACCAGCAATAATAATCTTTATCCATTTCCATAGGTAGTTTATCCTCAATTCCATATTTCTGTCAGTGATCTCCAGCTCCAAGATAGCCACTGATAAAGAAAGAAATATGCAGGTAAATCACTCTGTTTTCATTCTAGACTTTGACAGTTAGAAAACTAACATGCTAAACGTAACCACTTCATGATTAATCACAGATTATTCTGTGAAAGAGAGTTCTTTTGAGTGAAGTCTGTGGGAAACAAATCTATGTTCTACCTGGTCATATTTTTCACCTTGAACATAAAAAAGACCAGGTCTGATTAGATATAAATATATAGCTGATAGGGTAGAAATCCCCTTACCTTTCATAACAGATGGCCAATTTACTCAACGTAACCCTTTCTGTTGAATCATTGCATTACCAGGCACAGAGTATTTGCAAATGATTCAGTTAAACTAAACCTTAGAGAAACTAAACCTGGTTTACTGGCTGTAGGTCAGTACTCAAGAGTTTCAAAGAGGTTTTAAAAGTTCAGCATACGAACATTCACCTTGCATGCAGTTCTTTCCACGTCAGTCAGGTACCTGTTTTGTTAAAAACTGCCAAGTGAGGACCTTCATCTGAACATACATATACAAGAAGATATAGGGAACTATGCCAAGGAGTTTGATGACAGGCAGATGGGATGATGACAATACTCAGAGACACATGGACCTGTTGTAATTCATTAGAGAGTATGTTCCTCCATATACAACCAATACTGTTACCAGTTCACCTTTTCCACTGGGTATGAAAAACTCAGAACCTCTAAGGAGCTTCCCTAGCTTTTAAAATTATGCCCTTAGCAACTGCTAAATCAAAATGCAATCTGTAGGCCAGGCCCATAATCGCTAGTTGGAAGGAAAAACAAGACTAACTTTGCTGAATCACAGCCAGCTGGAAATACAGCAGTAGCCTTTGCCGTCAGAGCACAGTACTACGGCGGCCACACCACCAGCTCCAGCCCAACGAACAGCAGCCAGGGTTGGAAAAACCCGACAGTCCAACGTCTAAAGCTGGCCTTCCCCATCGCTATGTGTGCATGGCTGCTGTAGGGAATGTACTGAAGGGACAATAAACCAGGCTGCAGCCTTCGCTGGTTCCAGCAAGGAAGTAATTTATTATTCTTTTTTTAGTAGAAGTTGGTGGAGAATTCAGTGAGCTGCCATGGTGGAAATAAGTTTGGTTTAAATTCAAATATGAAATCGAGGAAATTATGGCATTGACTTTGCCTGCCTGTTTTGAGCCCTGTAAGTGCAGGATCCCTACCTAAGCTTGTGTACCAACACTTTGTTAATATTTATCTGTTAAATATTTAGTAATTGTTAATTATTAAATTGTTATCTGTTAAATATTTATCTGCCAAGACTGTCCTACATATTGTTGGAGCTCATACAGTATTTTACTGACATATGTCAATAAAGAGCAACATGCAGCTGCTCATATTTTAAGTTTTTATAGGTATCATGTACTAATATTGAATTTTCATATTTTCAACACAGCAAGGTACAATTTTGCATGTAAACCAAAATGATTGAAGTTTTGAAACACAATGAAGTTAAATTACTTAAACATAAATTACCTTTTTAACTTTATATTAAAATTACCTTAACTGAAGTTGAAAAAAAATTAGCTTTAGATTGCAAAACTCAGAATCCTGTCATATGTATAGGGTTAGGATATAAAATTACCTTCATTTTAACCTCTGAGTAGTTGTAAAACACAGATTTTTTTTGTTGTTTTTTTTTATTTTTTATTGAAATACCTAGATTAGAATTAATAGAAAAAGTCCACACTTGCCTCCTACTGGGTATCAGGTAAGTGAATCAGAAGGGACATGCAGATATTCTCTACAATCCACTAATCAGGAAACAGATTTTATGCATCTTTTCAGAAAGGTATTTTGCTTCTGTATTCCTGAATGTGTCTGCTAAGTCCTAATTGGGGAACAGATAACACTTAAAAACGAAAACAAAAATCATCCCATAAACCCCAAACCCCACACATTCCAGTTAACAAAGAGCAAATAGTAAAATAGGCTTTACTCTTCTTATTGTATTTTTGTAAGGAAAAGTAACCACAGGGAGTGATGAGTAGAAGGAAGAAACAGACCAGTCTAAGGTCACATCAAAAAACTTCTTTCGTTGACCCAATATGCTGTGCAAAAGGGATCTTCAACTTACTTTTTTTGCATTATGATCATTGTAGGGACCACAACAGCAGAAAAAAAAAAAAAAAAAAAAAAGAGGCAGCCTATAGTAGTTTGCTGCTAAACTAAATTCTTGCAATTCATTTCTTGATAATATCTTATTGTACCCAGATGGTTCTGTATCTCATCATGCTATGTAATATATACGCAAAATAAGAGATGATCATTCTGCAGAAGAGATTTTTGTATTTTTATTGTTCATTCCACTTGTTCAGAACAGAAAGAGCTCATTTTCTTTCTACACTGTGCTGAGGAAGCCAGGAAGAGTGCAGGAACAGGAGAATCTTGGTGGACAACGTTCCAGTGCCATGCAAGCTGCTGCCTCATGTGCCAGTGCCTTGAGACTCAGCATAAGGCAGCAGCTGAGGCAGACTGTCCTTTAGATGGCCTGCAGAAAGATCAGTCAGAGAGCATGATGCTGACTGAATTTCCATCTGAATATGAGGAAGAACTTCTTTACTTTGAGGGTGGCAGAGCACTGGAACAGGCTGCCAAGTGAGGTTGTGGAGGCTCCTTCTCTGGGGACATTCAAAACCCACCTGGACATGACTCTGTGCAGCCTGCTCTGGGTGAGCCTGCTTTAGCAGGGGGTTGGACTAGGTGATCTCCAGAGGTCCCTTCCAATGCCAACCATTCTGTGATACTGTGACTGCATAGCACTGATAAAAGCACAATTGAAATGACCATTTGAAAAGGGAAAACTTCAACTTTAGACAACATTTGAGGCTCTTGGATTTTTAATGAAGTCAGGCAATCAAAAAGGACAGGAAATTCTGACTGCTAGAAACTTGCCTATAATCTATTACATTATCTTACAGTATCAGACATGCATTAACCCTTACCTTCAACATACAAAATTCACTCACATTTTCTACACAAATTCAATATGTTATGCAAAAGAAAAACTAGCCTTGGAATCAATGGAAAATATTCCAAAGCCAATACTAAAAGACTGACAACTTAACTCTCTCAGTCTACTTGCTGCCTTTGGCCTTGTTCTTGCAGTGTACTAACAGGGTAGGCAGGCAGCATTACTTAAACATACCTGAGGGCAAACAGTCCTGAAGAACAACCTCAGTTTGTGTAGCCCTTCTCCCTGTTTACTCCACAAACGTATGGCAGACACGGATATTTCCAATGCAAGACAAAAAGCATTAATTGAAAGCCTCTGAATGAACTGGACTTAAATCGAAATAGATGTGGCTAAGACTTTTACTTCCTAATATGAGGAACAGTAAGTCAGGCTTAATGTCAGAAGAAATAAAAAATATTTTAAATACCACATTACACAATTGAAGGTTTAATACTTGGAGGTACCTACCATACCCAAATGCTTACATCCAAACCGTATCCATATCCAGCCATATCCTAATACTTAGGTCGAGTACAGTCTATCAAATTACATTAGTGATTGGATTGGCCCCCTGCTGTTTTATACACAAGGGAAATTTGTAGATTACCAATAAATGCACCATGGTAGAACTACCTATACTGCAATGCCCATGAGAAAGCCAATCCATTGAGAAATCAGTTCCTTTGCTACCACAATGCAGCACCACAGCTGTCTGAAGCAGCCTGTGCAGTAAGAGTGCTGTGAACTAGCAGACACGTAAAATTAGACACATCACAATTTTTAGTTCCTTATTTCCTACTATAGCTTTTGAAGATATTCCTTATTTTCCAGAAACTTTTAGGTAATATTTGCACAGATTGCCATTATGTCCCAAACAGTTAAACAGTGATCTAACGCTGTTCGTAAAAATAATAATTTAAAATAATTTTTCAAAAAATCTTTTTGCCCCCCCTAGTTTATCTGTGGCAAGCCACCTATAACAACAACAACAAAACCCCAAAATATTAACATCAGACCTCTTTACACAACACTGAAATCTGTCAATTGACTGGCAAGGTCATAGTTACAGTCTCTCAAATTGCCTCCAATATGCAAAAAGATTTTAACTCACCTTATTTAAAAAAAATATCATGTTTTCTACAACAGGGTTAAAAAAAAAACAACTGAAAAAACACTTAACCAACCCACATTAACAGGGACCATGCTACAGTTAAGGACCACACTTCCCCAGATAATTAATTATAGAGTCATAATTTAAACAGCAGATCATGCAATAGTATGACATCCACATACAGAAAAAAAAAAAAAAGACAAGTGAAGAAGACAGCATACATTCTACACAAAAACATATATGATTTGCTTCTATTTACTTGAATATATGTCATTCAAGAGCTTATGACAGAAACAGAGGTTCTTCTTCCTTAGCACAGGATTACCTAGTTTTATTCTACACGTGGCTTGTCAGCAGCTGCAGTAAAGCAGTTCAGAAGTTTTCATTTAAAGTTCAACATGCTTACCAGCTATCAGAATTCTCCTGCCTTGCAGTGTAAGCCCACACACCAAGAAAAATAAAAAAGAAAAAAAAAAAAACCCTTAGGATAAAGAGTCCTTTCAGCACCATGCAGTCAGCCCGCGTTCCTCTCTTCTTACTTCCAGCTACTAAATAGCTTCTGCTTTTCTAACCCCTTCTGTACCATACCTGAAAAAAAAAAAAACTTATCAGAAAGCCGATCCTGCTTCCACACCCTAAGCCACTGTAAACACAGTATTTAACTTCAAACAACCTGCCCTTCCACATGTACAAGAAAACCAACAACAAACAAAACCAAAAAAACTTCAACTGTAGTACTCTAGATATCTCAGCTCTGTGTATTTCACTTTCCAGCTCTGATAGCCTTACCTACATTTAGAGTTACCTACCATCTCATCAACTATAATAAGCATGCAATCCATGTCAATCTTAGCAAGGATGATAGATTCTCACTTTTCATATTTAAAAAGCATTCTTCCTTCCTGAAACTGAAGCTAACATTTGACAGCAAACAGCTACAGTGCTTGATTTTTTGAGGAAGGGAAAATACTTGAGGAATTCTTCCATGTCCATCCCAAACTATAGATTTGGGTTGCTACACAGGCACAAAGACAGTCCAAATATTAGTGACACAAAGAACTACCTCAGAATGAACGTAGGGGAAGCAGAGAGGGGCAGGAGGTGTTTCATTTTCTTGGGATATGTACTTTTGTACTAGCGAAGAGAGCTCAGCAGAGCACTGTGGAAAATAGACTACTAAATATATGCACTCCCATAGTCTTCACAGAGCACAGGTCATCTACTTCTGCTCAGGTCTCTAATCTCCTTCCATGGGACAGAAGGAAAGAAATAGTGGAAGATCTATTTTTAAGCCAGCATTGGTGTGAGCAATATCACTCTACACCACAGGGTAGCAGATGGAATTGGATTTTTTTTTTCCTGCAGCAAACTCTTCAAAACGTCACTCTAATAGAGAACGTCTGTAGTTTTTTCCTGATCTGTAGACTGTCTCCCAAGTATCTTCAGGCAAAAGGAAACAATCGGAAAGCCTGGCGCTGCAAAGGGGCACTTTTGACACTTACTGAGCCTGAACAACATAACTTGAGTTGGCATTTGCACCGCTGGATAGTCGCTTCTCTGCAAGTGAGGGTTTGGATTCTGTAACCACCATATTTGAGTATCCATTACATCATGCCTAAACATATTAACTGGAAAAGAGTTACGTTAAACTGCTATGCCCCAGAGACATTCTCCATGCAGATACTTCAGCAGCATTACCACCCCAGTCTTGCAGACACTGGCTGTTTTCCTCTGTGTCAGCTTTAAAAACACTTTCCTTTTGGAAAGGACTATGTTAATACTCTCTCAGCAAACCATAGTGAAAGTCATGTATTTAGAGATTAAGAGTCTGAATTATTTGTATCAAAGAAGTTTTACAAGACCTGTGAAGGATTTCTGAGGTCTTATTTCATATGAGGATCATGGTCCTGGTCACAATTGTCAAATACCACATGCTATTTCAGTTGAATGCTGAACATGTACACCTTGACCCCAGCAGAACAGAAGCAATCAAGAGGAGCTTGGCAAACATCTTTAAACATCACTATTTAACCCTGTGGGGAAAATAAGCAATCTGACAATTTGAGATGTGAGACACCTCTAGAAATACTCCTCAGTTTTCTAAATTATGAAAATATTTAAATCAGTGAATCACAAGTCAGAGTGAAATCACTTAATCCCTTTTTTCCTCCTTTTTCATTTAGAACCTATCTCAACATTTTCTGTAAATTACATGAGGCAAAAAACCCAATTAAGATTATTTTTAATCAGGATCCAGCTAAATGTCATTTAGGAAATAACAAAGAGGACACAATATTCACAGTGATAAGATCTACACATTATGTACCACATTCCAACATCCCAATATTACTCAGATTTTTAAACGGTAAGCCTACTTTTCTGTTGCAGTTGAACTGCATTTGCTGAAAACAACCAAAAAAAACCCCAAACATATAAAACTAGTTAACTACACTGTTGGTATTGGCCACATGAGAAAAGCAGATTATACTGTTAAAAGTTAACAGTTGTTAAAACCAGGAAGCAACAATTCTCCACAGTTCGGATAAACAGACACTTGTTTGTTTAAGCTCTACCAAAATCTTTGGAAGAGGTAACTCATTTGGGTTTTGAGGTTTCTTTAAATTATGTATTAATACACACAATGTTAATATTGTTCTCATTTCTATGAACAAAAAGCTTTCAATATATCCTGTGCCCAAGCAGTCCTTACACAGAAAATAAATAAGATGAACACTTAAAGGGGCAATCCTCCACACTGAAGTTGAACACCAAGGGCAGTCCATGCCCACATAAGCCAGATCTCTTGTTGGCTATACATACAGTTAGGATGGATGTTTTTCTCCCCCTCTGGCTGCATGCCAGGAATGTTATTCTGAAGATACACTCTATGCTTGATACAGGACAGGGAAGGATATATGGAAGTTTAGAAAGAGATTAGGTGCACAAGCAACCACTTGGGTTGTTGCATTTTGGACTTGCTTACACCCTTCCGTTCAACCTCACCACAAAAGCGACCACAGAGTGCTATGGAAATTACCTCCTGCTACCTGACCTAGCTTGGCAGTCTCTAAACAGCATGTTGAGTGCCAGCTTGGGTGTTAGCATACCCTTCATTTGTAAGCCTGCTGAGCCCATTTGTCCACTGGATCAGATACAGATTAATAAAGAACAATGTTTACTGCATTACCATGCATAACTTAAGAGAGTATGAATGTAATTACAGATCAACAGTTGGGTCAGATCACCAGAACTTGATGAAAATCAACTTAAAACTTTGCATTAACCACCACTCTATTTTCTAAAATGGACAATTATTTTTAGTAGAAAATAGATGCAACTTGCTTTCAAATTTAAAATGCATCTTAATAAAATTCACAGTTCCACCTTTAGTATTAAAATAAGCCAAAACACAAATTCCCAATAATTTTATACACCAATAGCAATTCTCATTTTATTGCACATACCACAAAAATCAGATGTTTTGCAAAACCTCCCTAGAATCACATTTTCAGCCAAAAATCTCCAAGCTTTTATTTTAAAGAAATAAAAATCCTCTTTTTTAAGAATTAAATAGTTACAGGCTTTCAAAGGACAAATATAAAGGATCTCTTTTTAGGAACTTTTGAAAACCATCCTCAGGCGTCTGTCATCCCACATAACCTTCCTGAATGCTATAGTACTGCTAGCCCATAGGAGAATAGTTGAAGTACAAAAGAATTCTACCTTCACAGATGTAATGTAGTTTCTTAAAGACAAGATTTAATGTCAGACAATGAAAAGGAATGTACAGTACTCTTGGACTAAGACAGGGACATTTTGGCAAGAGTCAGCTAAAGAAAAGGCTAGCAGTATAATTGCATAAAACTGAAAAAAAGTTTCAATTCTATCAAAAACAATTTATTTTTTCTGTATCAGTGACTTTGATTCTTAAATCACCAATTCTGAAGGTGAATGTAATTAGCCAGTAAGTTTCATTTCCCAACTCAATTACTGCTGTTAATACAAATAATGTGTATATTAATATTCAATTAAGAAACTGAATAATGACAGACAAAATAGTGAATGGTGGTCTGTGAGAGTAAAGAGGAAAAAGATTCTGATTACTCCCTGCAAGAAGTTGTCATCAAGCCCTTCTGAAACAGGACAAAACATTTCAAAAGAAACATCTTAAAATATTATTTGCTCTAACAGTTTTACAATTCAGGCAATTTATAGGGGGTTTTTAGGTCTGCTGTAAACCCTAGCTGTGATTTCTGATTTAAAATATTTGTTTCATGGTAGAAGAGAATGTACAAGTATGAAACAGCTTAAGCAACTGAATGCCTGAGCCTAGTAGAAAGATAAAAGGCTACCAACAGAACCCTTAAGTAAATAAAAAGTCACCCTACATCAGCATACTAGCTGGAGCTTAGAAACTAGACAGTCCTCACAAGGAACAGCAACTGGTGGGGCCAGGATCCTCAGCCAGAACCAGAAGCAGTGGCAGGGAACCCTACACCCTCTCCCTCCTCTACCTCCAGAAACCACCAAGTAAAGGCAGGAATATCTGCTCTCAAGTTGTCCCAATCAAGGCCTCTCGTGCTTCACAGAAAGAGAAGACAAACCAAAGATGCAGGTAGAAACTTCTCTATTGACTTTTGCTTCAAGTGCCACAAAGTCCCCAAAGGGATCACACGGAAGCCCCATCAAGAATCCAGGTGGTCCAGAGAAAGAACACAGCACCAAATGGTGGCACAGGACGGCCACACGGAGCAGGGCCACCAGCAGCCCTGGCACTGCAGCACTCTGGCAGCTCAGACCCTGCAGGTTTCAAGTATGTAGGAGCAGGGCAGAGTTACAACATAATCATATGGCTACAAGGCTCGGTGCCCTTACAGTAGGTGCAAGTCCCTACCGTGAGGGCTCGGTCACAACAGTGACCGACAGAACCACAAGCCTAGCATGGAAACATCACATGCTCAACTAATAAAAAGCTAAATCGTTTAAAAGGCCAGAATAAATTCAGCCACTGAATCAGTTCAGAGTTACTTTTGCCTTCCTTGATCCCTATCTGCATTTGGGCACACTAGCATCTATTCGAGAGGGAGGGCAAGTGCCTGCAGTTACTTAAGAGGAGAAGGATAGACCTGCACGTCAGCTGCATTATTATGTCTGCTGCAAGGCAACATGTGGTCAGAAGTCAGGAATAAATTTCACATCTCACATTACAGTTCCACCACGTTTTTCCTTCTTTCCAGGCTTTTTAACTTGTTTTAATTATTATCTGTGACGTGCTTAGCATTAGTACTTAGTAACTAACACTATTGCATTGCCCTGCCCTACCTTCTCTCAGTGTCTTTTGCCTCCAATTTTAATCCATTTTGTGCTCCATTTTACTGAGCATTACGGAGGCATTAAATTGCTCTGAAACTCATTAAAAATACATTTATTTACATGCCTGGCTTTGCAGACTACTGTAGCAGTTTAATTTTTCTCCTCTTCTGCTTTTACTGATTTCTCCATATCTTCTGATACCGTCTCGCTGCTATTTGGTGCTCTGGGATCACTCTCTGATTTTTACTTAGTTCATCAACATTTCAACACAGCTGCATTCTCTTTTCCCTACATTAATTTCAAAAGTTGTTTTTTTCTGCTAAAGCCATCATTGTTAAAATGTGACTTCCAAGGCAGCTAGTTGAAGAAACCATTAAAAATTCCTCTTTCAATTTCCTCCTCTTACTTGCTTGGGTTATTGACAAAACTACTGCTCTCAGGATACCCTCTCTAAACAGAATTCCCTCTCCCCTTGCCAGAAGTACAGCAGTTTATTGGCAACAGCCTGAATATATCGAGCTGTCCACAGCTACACATTTGATCAAAATGTTTCAACCATCAAGAGCTGGAGGCAGTGTTTATTCATAGATTTAACATGATGGAAGGGATCGTTCTGATCATCTAAGTATAACTATTCATCCTGGATCGCCTTATATTCAGAGGAGTTATTACACACAGTATCCCACACTGCAACAGAAAGCCTTTTCTTTCCTCTCATAGAAAAAGGAGTTTCAGCTACAAGATTTGCAGTCAGTAACTGGATTAAAATACTGAATTGACAACAAAGTTTTGAAGAAAACCTATCCAGCGTTGACAGAACTAGAAGAAAAAGCTCACAAGTATCTTATTTTAAAATTTACTTGCTTCATATTTTCCTTTTCCTCTGGCAAACCCTTCATCCTGTGAAAATATTTTGTCTTATACAGCAAATAGATAAAACAACTTTAAGACACAACAGTGCAAAATACAGCAGTCCGAGTGCTTTATCACAGATCACACTGTACCCAAGACATACTGACAAGCAGCATCAAAGCCCAGTTACGAACAGGATTTTGACTGAAATTACTGCAAAATGAGATAGTCCCTCACCATGACTTAAGAAGTGGGTGAAAAGTCTGACAACTGCAGTTTTAAGTAGTGCAGGTATTGACAGACAAGGGAGAAAATAATAGCCAAGGGCAAATAATGTTTTTTTTTAAAATGAACAGCTTCCTTTCTCAATACTTGTGGTTTACTGGTTGCCCAAAAGTAACACAATCCTTAAGCAAGCTCTCCTTTTCCAATCCAGAAATCTCCTAACCATATGTATTAATTTACCTGCAAAAGCAACCTGCTTGTGATTTTGTACCACAAACTGATTTGTATTGTGTATGCAAACTATTACTTTTTCAGTTCCAGCTACGCCTGAAAGTATTTCAGGAATGGCATTTACCAGCACCTCCACAATTTTGTCATCTTGGGTATATTCTAAAGAAGTCTCTCCAGTGCTATAATTAAGATATAAAGAATCACTAACAGAGGCTGAAACTATAGCAATGATTAACTTGACCTATGGAATAAGCTC
Source organism: Falco rusticolus (assembly GCF_015220075.1). Classification (NCBI taxonomy): domain Eukaryota; kingdom Metazoa; phylum Chordata; class Aves; order Falconiformes; family Falconidae; genus Falco; species Falco rusticolus. The sequence continues at coordinate 66,187,796 of NC_051191.1, forward strand.
ACTAAGATGTAGCAAGCTTTCTGAGACACCTGGGATCTAACAACAGACAAGGGAAACAGGGTAACAGAGCACTGCAGTCAAAGCCATATAGTACAGAGGACAAATTAAGTTCTCTAAGAACAAGTAGTGTGCATGTTCCCCAAGAAAGTTCAGCTGAAGTTCACCAACTTGTCAACCACCAGGGGTCTCAAAAGACCCCAAGAAAGATCCCCAGGAGTGAAGTGTGCATACACAAGTGCTTTATGCATATGTAAATCATTTTGGGGAAGTAGTTACAATATGTATTTGATTTTGGGGAAATACGATGAATACGTATGTTTTGTTGTAATAAATTGAGGAATGCTGGTCAGATAGGTGCACATGATTTGAGATGCTAACCTCCGTGTGCCCAGCGCTGCAATAAAGAATGCCTGCCTTCTAAACTTACAAAATGAAGTTTAGAGGATTTTCTTTTTGCCAGTTTTTCGGTATCACCAGCAAGAAGCAGACAGGTTATTTTCAGTAAATCCATGTCAAACTGGAATTCTTCTTTGAAACCCTTTGTGTATTGGCACTAGCAAGTCAAGCAGTGAATACAAATTGTAATTTACTGAAGCAAATCACCATCTTAATCACCAGGAAGTCAGTATTACAAGACCAACAACAATTATTGGGTAAAGCAGACATTGTTAGGCAAGGACCGAATAGACCCACCAAGCCAACCCAAGATACACATATAAGTGACTTCAATCCTGGATAGTCTATGAACCAAACAGTACACTGTTATTGGCTTTACAGGATTATTTTGATCCTAAATATTTGGAGGAAAAGCAAGGGAAGAAAGGAATAAGAAAACAGTAAAAATATATTCAGGAAGCTAAGTTCCATTTCCTGCACTTTCAGAGAAGACATTTGCTTCAATAGGAGGCACATGGGATTAATTTGGCCCACAGAAACAGGAAGCTCTCTAATAACAGATGGGAAAATGTGTTTTCACGCAAGTTCTACATAAAGCAATTTTTTATACTTCACTTTCTCTCACATTTGAAGGGAGAGGAATATTTAGCAACAGTTTCCTATATATTCACCTTCCACTCAGCATTTTTAAGTATCAGCTGTCTCTGGTAAATCTCAGCTTCAGAAAAATTTCAATAAAACAGGAAGGCATGTAAGACAACTAGTTCTCTTTTGCAGTGGTCTCTAATGCATCTACAGATTCCAGTCACTGTTTAGATTAGCCCTAATGATCATACAGGTTTTCCCTGAATACACTGTATCACAATCAGGTTTTCAATCACTGCAGACCAGTCAACAAAATGCAGCGGGTAACACAAAGCCAGGAACAAGGAGAATGATAGTCCAAAATTCATTATTTTCAAAAATAAAACAAAACCAGTAACAATGAAAAACTACCAGGCAAGGCATAGTTCTCATTGTAGCTTTATAAGACTAAAACCCTGAACAAAAGCATTTTTCATAGACTTGAACAGCACACTATTAAGAGTCTCATTTAGTTATCTCCCACTGCAAGACAGAAACCTGAAAGACTACTGAAGTTCTGTCAACATAATCCCATAAAATCATATCCATTTAACAGGTAGAGATACAACAGTAGTGGTGGGGAACTATTTTTTTTCCTGTCAACTGTTTGCAGACACCTTGCTGCAGTGAATGCTGTCTTGAATGCAAATTACCTCAGCTCCCTAAGAGGCACACCGCAATGTCTGAGACTGCCAACATACAGTACAATGCCAGCAGAGAGATATTTAGGGAAAAGGGAACAGAAGAAAGCAGTGCAGAAAGGGTGTAAATTTGCACATACGTGAACAGAGCCAAGGAACCAGTGCAAGATTTGAACCGCACAAAAGTTAACCCAGTCTGTGTGCAGCAAGGACAAAGATGACTGTACTGATGGGAGGAAGAAGCTATTTCTTGCTGTGAAAGCGAGTTACTGTGTCCTTGTGTTCTGAGCTATGTTTTCACAGCTAAATCTAGTCGACTTAAGTGGAGTTACAGCCTTCTAGGGTAGCGTAATCCCATGCAGAATCAAAGCAGTGCCATGCTCACACTTTGCAGACCTTGTGGCTAATGAAAGTGCTGCACAAGCACGCAGTAGCCTAGACCTGCTTCTTGGCAGACAGCTAATTTTGAGTTAACATGCATACGGGAACTTGAAGTAAAGATTTGTTCGAGTTAGTATCAACTCTGAATTTTAATTCAGCAGAAAAAAAGACACGGAATCCACATTAGTTATTCCCTTAAAAAAAATTATTAATCACGCTACTGCACTGAGTGCTCTTCTCTAAACTGTCTCCAGATATCAGCCTTGATGTTTTCCAGCTATTTCAAAGTATCTCTGAAGATTCAAGTACTCTTTTGTCAAACCTTTATATTAATGTCAACTTGTAACAGGAAATAATTTTTGCTTTGTCTTTTAGGTAGGTAAACACACCAAGCCTTTTCAAACTCAAATGTTAACAAAATTCAGTTGCAGTTTTGCTCATGACCATGAACCTGATGACTTGGAATATGGTATGTTGAAGAGCAGAAAGATTTTTCTGTTAGAAGTCAGACACTTCTGTGCAATGCTCAACAAAAGACTGATGCTGTAACAGAAACCTTAAGCGACCCCTTTCAGCATTGGAAATGTTTTCAGACAACACCAAGAACGGACATATTCTGATCTTCTGCCTCCCAGTATAGAAAACCTGCCACGTTCCCTATTTCATCAGGTCAATGTCAACAGTTGTGAGGAAACTATTGTGTGTACAGAAGTTATAATAGGTCTTATTAATTCTCTGCACTAACTCACAATTTACTAGTCTGAGAAGAGTTCTGATATGCCTGCCATATATATCATCCAGGTTTTTTTTCTAATGCATTTATAAGCATATATAGCTCATGTAATACATCTAGTTTCTCCAGGTGCTGTCCAGATAAAGATCTGAGACAATTGCCAGAGTCCCGTCCCCAGGCAGTAATGTAACTGGCCTATTTCACAGCACTCAGCAGGGACAAGGATTGGAGATGTCTGAGCTAGGCTAACCCCTCCTTTTCCCTAATAAGGTTTTCAAGCAGGTCAAAAGCATACTTCTGCATTAGAAAACCCCTTTAAAATCCAGTTAGCATTTTTAAGCCATAAAAGTGTAAACACCTGCTGTTTTGTTGTTGCTGTTTCATAGGAGAAAGAACACACCCACATTTATGTTGCATCTGGGGATTAAAGTTTATACTTCCAAAATCAAGGCAGTTTGATCACCTTTTTTGAGCAACAGAAGCAAGTGCAGTTGCATTCTGACTACAAAGAACAATGAGGAAGACTACAAAGCTATCCTGGGATTATAGGATGCTGGAGCACATGCCGCAGTGGCCTGTGCCAACAGGAAGATTAGATAGGGAGTCAAAGTCCCACTAAAAGAAATTGTTTGTATACACAAGGTATCTTCACCTAATTTTCTAGGAGAAATGGACTATGAATGAAAAAAGGAAAGATATACATACCTACATGAGAAAAGCCTAAAATCATCACTGAGTCTCCCTTTTATTTCCCATATCTTTGGGATTAATTTATCTTAGTTTCGTTGAGTTTTTCATATTGCAATCATATTTAGAAATCATGATGCAGTAAAGTACCATGAAGTTGGTTACTGCAGTGCAGATTTGAAGTTATCAAATGCAGAGACATTTGATAAGCAGCACCTTGCATATGTCTTGGCCCTCACAACCTTCCTGCCATCCAAAAGCCACAAGAAGAATGCTGACACTGAAAAAGCTATGCATTGCACTTGTTTAGTAGATAAATCACCCAGTGGAGTTGTTGCATGCACAGATGAAAGAGCAACAATAAAAGACTGTAGATGAGTACGAAACTGTTACCCAGAACTCCAAGGTAACAGGGTACTGCAGGAGCCTAATGAAACTGAAAACTAACTGAAAACACAGTATCCCTTTGCAAGCTTACCTTTACTAGAGGAGAGTGAAATCCATTAAGTCTACCTACTACAAATAGAGCCGCCAGTTCCTCTTTCCCGATGTAAACATGCAAGTAGGGCATTAGGAAAAAGAATGAACCCACAATTTTTTATTGGTAGTGGCACACACATATCCAAAGTTACTACACATTAGAGTTAAAACAAAGCACTCTATGCACAGCATGGCGGTAGTCTGTTCTTATGCGTGCATACTTACTGTTAAATGAAGCAGGCCACTTGCCTGGGAATTTGCGAAACAACAGTCCCGAAGCAAAACATCCCACCCTTATATTCCTTATGTTATAATTCCCAACGTTTTAACAAGCATATGTCAGAGATGTCAAGCTTTATTTCATCCACTTTGTCCTTCCACATCCATAAACCCAAGCTTCTGTGACACCACAAGCATGAGCCCAGCGTGTCACACCTGCTGTCACGCCAGAGTGGCTGGGTTTAGACATACAAATGGGGGTGGGGTGGTGGTGTTAACTTGCTCATAGGCAACAACTTTCTGAAGTTTGGATTTTATGATCTCTTATTTTTATAGCGTGGCCAAGGTCATGCAGACCAGCAGCCGAAGCTGCCGCCCCTTCCCAGAGCGCCGCGCTAACCCCGCACGGGCGGCTGGAGCCCAGCACGGGTCCGGTGCCGAAAGGGGCAAAGAAAGTGGCACCGGGGGGGGCAGACACAGGGCGCGGGGCTGTCGGAGGAGGGAGCTGGCCCGCTGCGGGGCTCAGGGCTTCGGAACGCTCCATGCCGAGCTGCGGCTGCCCCGGCTCCGAGCCCCCGGCGGGCTCCCCGCTCCCCGGCTCAGCCCCCTCCCGGTCGCCGTGCCAGCGCTCACCTCCACCGCACGGGCTCGCACGGCAGCGGCCGGCGAGGCGAGGCGTCCCGGCTGCGGCAGGAAACACGGCCCTTCCCTGACAGACCGCCCGCTGCCGGGCCAGCCGCCGGGGAGCCCGGGGCAGCTCGCCCCCGAGCGGCGCGGCACCCAGCCCGCACGGCGGAGTCACCGAGCCAGGCGGGGCTGCGCTGCCGCCCTCCCCGCGCCCGCCCGGGCCAGCCGGCACCCCCGGGGTCCCGCCCGGAGCGCGTCCCGCAGCGCGGCGGTGCCGGCGGGGGGGCCGGGCCCGGGGCGCCGTTACGGCCGTTACCTGCAGGCGGCCTCCGGGCGGCCGCCCCCTGCGGGGTGCCCGCGGGGCAGGCGGGCGCTGCTCCATGGGGGGCGGCGGGGCTGGATTTCCTGCGGATAGCCGTCCGCCTGAAGTGCGCGCCCTCGGCTCCGCTCATCCTCGGGGCGGGAGAGAGGCGGAGTGAGGGGGAAGCCGCGGGGTGCTCAGCGTCCCTCCCGCCCCGGGGCGGCGGGGCCGGCATAGCCCCGAAGGCAGCGCCTCCCCCCGGCCTCCTCCCGCGCCGGCCCCTCACCTGCCCGCCGCTCCCCGCCCCTTCCCGCCCCCGCCAGCACCTGGGCCGGGCGCCGGCAGCCGCCGCCCCGCACGACGCGCCCTGCGGCCGCTGGCCCCGGGCGCCGAGCCCCGCCGCACGGCAGCCCCGGTCCGCCGCCCGACCCGGGCCGGGGCCGCGCCGCAGCTCCGCCGAGCCCGGTGCCCGCGGGGCGAGTTCCCGCCGCGGCTGCGCAGGGACGCGGGATCCGCGGGATCCGCAGGATCCGCACCCGCTGTGCGCCCTCCCGGCCGGTGCAGAGCCTCGCCGGCCTGCGGCGGGGTCCGCAGCGCCCCACCACCCAGCCCCGACGTGTGCCTTGCGCTCCCTCCCTTCCCTCACCGTTCGCCTTTCAAATGCCTTCCCTGGAAGGGGAGGCCCCGTTCCTGTAAGGTTTATCAGCGTACATAGAAGTTGTTGGCCATAACACAGCTCCCCTCTTCCAACGAAAGTTCTGGAAGACGTCTGAGTACTAGCAATTAAAAGTGAATTTTGGTGCCAGGGTTGGAGCTGCAGTACTTGCATCAATAACCTCTCCAGCTGAATGCTGCGTTCATGCCAAAGCTGTTGCCTCCCTCCCAGTGTTAATCCATACTAACAGAAAGACGATCAGAAGGCCATACTGCTGCAAGACTTTGGATTAGGTTTATTTATATAGCAACAGTGTCTGAAGCACCCGTTTACCTGCTTAACTGAGACATTATATTTGGAGGCAGAGCATCTCCCCCAGTGCCACCAGAAGTGGTGCACCTGCCTGTGGTAGCAGGACAAGAGCTTTTGAGTCTGTTAGGGACCCTGATGTGGTGCAGTTAGAAGAAAACCAGTTGCAAAGCACTGTTCCCACTACATGGGGATTTTCTGAGCTTTGGAAACCCCAGGGGTTTTTTAAACCTTTAAAATACAGGTTCCTGTTCAGTAACATGCTGCCTCGTTTGCCATCAGCCATACTTTTTGCGTGTATTTTCTCACAAAAGGAGCGCAGTCAGCTATGCTCCAGGGATGTTCTCCCTTTGGCAATGGTGCAACACAACCATTAGCTGCCATAGAAGCCCATGAATTGCTGGGGCTTGAAGGAATACTCTGGGGAAGTACCCCTCCACACTTGCCCTGCTCTTAACGGGGTTTTTTGCCACTGTCAGAGATGGGAAGTGGGCAAGAGAGACCTTTCATTTGACCCATGACAAGAGCCACTGCTGTGCTCTTACATCTTCAGTAAGAAGATATTATGGACTGCTCAGGCAAGCTGCTGACTTTGCAACTTCTTTGCCTCCAGAGGGATGAGGATACCTTTCGTCAGCACCCACGAAATTGTGCATGCAACATGGCCACATCTGTGTGTGGGAACAATGCAATGGGGCATCACCTTCCTTCAGAGCCTTGTGCCATGGTGTGAGGCTCCTGCTGAGTCCTTTCCAGCAGGCTTTCTTGGCATGCGGGACCTGACAGTAGCACACTTCCTCCTGATGCCAGGGGACCACCTGTGTGAAGCACCAGCGATATCTGACCCATGCACGGTGGCAGAGAGAAGCCATAATGGTGCCTCCTGTACCACAGACATGCAGCAGCAATGGATCATGAGACAGAAGTCAAATGAGTGAGTCTTCCACTTTCAGTGTTAGAAAGCAGGTCAGCAGCAAGCACAGGGGGAAACTGGTGCAGCTGGGACATCTGCCACCACATGCCAAGGATCTCATTCTTTTGGTCTTGATGTGAAATTATTCTCTTCCAGAAGAGGATTGATATCTTATAGCCTCCCCTTTTATTTCCCACTAAAAATGAGGTGTTCAGGTCACCTCCTGGCTTTTATTTGTGTGCTTGCAGGTGCCAACATTAGGTTTTACTTCTGCAAACATAAAGAACAAAGCAGTGACTCAGAGGTAAAACACTGATTTATTTCCTGACTTCAGCCACCTCAGCTGGGCTGGGTGTATGGAGATGAATATACTTACAAAGAGCACTAGTACCTGCTGACTTTATTGCAATGAGCTAGAGATTCTTGTAAACTTTAGCTACGTACAGTTCATGGATTTGTACCGAGGATCAATCATTAACTCATTCAGATAAATATCTTCTTCCAGAACACTGGTGTGCCTTTAAATCTTCCTCTGAACTCAGACAGTCTGAGTACTGAGTAGTCTTTAGTATTACTGATTTAAACAAATAAAGAGCAAGAGAGGCAGAGAACTGCTCATTAATAATTTGCAAAGCACTTCACCGAGGAGGAAGTATCGGCCTTTCTTGACAAGGCAGGAAAATGAGGTATTATGGGACACAGTGATTTGTTCAAAGTTGACCAAGATGTCAATACAGTAGTAAAGTACAAAATGTTACCTTGTGAGAATGAAAGTAAGATTGAAAATAGAAGACATTTCTCTGTTTCTCTTATGGGTGATAATGAGATTAACCCAAATATTAGCCAATTGTTCAACTGCCAATCTTTATCCAGGCACAATTATAACTTATTATGGAACTTTGTACTTGCCTCTTTAGACATAGAGCTCTGCTTCTGGAAAAAGAACAGCTAAGGAAGCAAGGGCAAATGCACGCACCCTACTCAACCAAGTAGTAGAACTTGGTTAATTTTGTTTTCTGCGATGTTATCAGCGAGCAGTAACTTATTACAATGTCACTGGAAAACAAAGGTCACCTCAGCAAAAAGAATCTATGGCAAGAGACTGGTCACAAAAGATTATTCTTTTGAGAAAATCCTCCTGAAACACACATATATTTAAAGCAGCAAGATGACAGCTTGAGATAGAAGCCATTCACGCAGTCATTAAATCCATGGAAATTGTAGAGCATTTGTACACTGCAGTGCGGTACGGGCTTCTCAGAGTACCTTGTTGGCTCTCTTTTCAGTTTGTTACAACACAGACCCGGAGCAGCTGGTTCTAGCTGGCTCTGAAGCGCCGTACATCAGCAACAGGTCCATTCTGCCTGCTTTAACAGGGTAACAACCGGGCCTCCCCTTCTGGCATGCCCTTCCCATTTTTATACATTGCTCTCACTCTTTCTTGTTCTCCATCTCCAGGGAGAGACAGAAAGATGTTTTTCGTCTTGCTGATGTTGCCAAAAGACTCTCTAAGTGTAAAAAGTCTATCTGAGATAGATATTATCTTGGAAAACATCACCCTAAATGATTAAAAATTTAATGTAAAGAAGAGATCTGAGAACAGAAAAATAAGCTCAAAGATAGACAGTGCTGCCAATACCGCTTGAAATATATGAAGGTCAGAAAATGGCACTGCTGAGTAAAAGCCTTGCAGCATACCTCCCAGCCTAGGCAAAGTGCGGGAAGAGTTACATACCCCCATGTTGTGTGGTAACTGACATAACCGGTAAGCCACAGCTAACCCGTTCAAGTGTGGGCAATAGCTGAGCCATCTGGCTCCAAAGCTTTCTGTGGGAGTGGTGAGAAATGCAGCGGTGGAGACTTGATTTAATTACACCTATTTGTATGTGGGAGGAACAACAGGAACCTTACGGCAGCACACAGAGGTACAGAAGGAAGGCAAGGATGGCTGGCAAGGTTTAACCTCAAGAAAAAGTTGGAAGAGCTCTTTTGGTATGTGAAAGGCTCGAAAGCACTCATTGCTGCTGGAGCACCAAAGCATTCAGGGAAACAGGACTTTATAGGCAATCTTTGTTTAGTTTGTGAGAAAACAAATGCTTCGGTTTGTATGTAAAACATTGTTCCTCTAGTAAACTTCTTTGTATTAACCTTTTCTTCTCTTAACGGAACCAGCCTTCAGAAGACTTGATTTTCACTAACCCCTTGAGTGAGGCTTTCTGTTGTTGCCTCTGGTCAAGTTTCTTTATTTCTGCTGGAGTTAAACTTTATTTTCTTCTTAGTTACACAATGAATCTCTTCTGGGATTCAGTTCATGGCCTCTAGCTTTGATTCCTCTGAGCACTACCTTGTGCTGTACCCAACAGTAAATCTGTGTATAACATTTTTAGAACATAAATCTACAGGACGGTGAGAAAGAAGATACGTGAACTCAGCACCTAACAAAAATACATGTGTGTTTCGAAACATTACAAACATTAGCTTATTTAGGGATGACTTGGACAGTACCTTCTCTGAGGTCTGACAGAAAAATGCCATTCTCTGTTAGATATGAAACTCCAAATCAAAACTAGAATTAAAATTCAGCTTGTAATATAGAAAATCCGTACTTAAATACAAAGTGATACATAAATAACCAAGACAAGTCCTGCCTAAGTTAAGGTACAGATCATCATAAAATTTTGAATCTTCTGTGAACTGCGTATGGTATAACCCACAAACCAGTTCTGCCAGCAGGGAACTGATATAGCAAAAGATAGAGTAGGATGCTAATTAGAGAAGAATCTCACTCATCTCAGGCCCTCATGCACATTCCAGATGAAAAGTCTCTTCTGATGGCAACAGCAATTACAAAGCACAAAGCAACTGCAGTGCCTACAACAGAGATATACAGACTAAGCAAGCAACTGTGAGGGAGATACTTAACCTCGGTTAAATCAGCAGGCAAACACAGAATCCAGCATTCAAAGACATGATGTGACTTTCTGCCTGAGGCTGCAGGCTGTGGCTTCTTAGCCTGGGGAGTGGCTTACAAAAATGAGAGAGACTCAAGCCTGATGTTGGCTCTCCATGCAGCACCCAGTGTATGTATCAGAACAGGGTGGGGACCCTGAATGTATAGCGTTGTGCTGGCTTCCACCAAAATAGGCACACGGCTCTTTTGCTGCTTACTGCCCATTGTAGGACTCACCACACCTTAGGGATGATCAGAAGTAACCCACGACAAGCACTCCAAGGGGGGGGTTAGACAAATCCTAGGTATTAACTGCTGGAACAAAAAAGATGGGTAGATAGCCCTCTGAAGAAAATGCATGGCTGTTTCTTTTCACCCAGACAATGCTTCTAATACAAATCTGTTTTGTCTTGCTTGACTGGATAAAAGGGAACATTGTGTTTAACCTGTTTCCCCCTCTTGTCATTTTGGGCCCTATCAAAGGTGGTTGTAGGGACTACCCAGCAGCACATTTTGTCCAATTCCAGCCACTGTGATAAAGAATCCTATTTATACCCACTACAGCCAGGGCGTCTTTCTCCACCACACACATGAACGCTAACATGTAGCTCTGCACTATGATAACCAGAGGAAGAAACATTCCTGCTGCATACTGCCTCGATGTTAATTTTGTTTTACCCCTTTTTTGCTGCACAGAAGCATTTTGTCTGTTGCAAGCAAATGCTTGGAATTTGTTGAAAGCATGTTGAGATAAAGCTATCAAGCATATCCCTTAGTTTTACTGAAGGATTACCGCTTAGAGGGAGTAATTGCTATTCAATCAGTTCTGTTAGGCAAGTCTTGCAGAACGGCATTCGTTCAACAAAGACTGATTGCTTTTACAAGTCAGAATATTCTTCATTATCACTACAACAGGTTAACGAAGTATGTTTTGCGCTATCCAATTAATCTCAGATATTTGGATACCATTAGCAACAGTGCTTCAGCTTTGATTTGCATTAACTACAGGTGAAAACAAACTTCCATAAGGTCATGTAAGTAAAAAGGAGAGAGAAAGCAAGCTATGCTCAAGGAAATGTTCTACTCTTCTCCTGTTTCTTCTTTCTTCTGCAGTGACAATCAACAGCCACTATTTAAAAAAAAGTTTAAAAACCGTGGTCTAAGCTCCCCATTTGAGACATTTTAGCGAGGTCTGATTCCCGTGGCAAGACTGACAACTCTTCTAAGTGTACCCCATATCCAGAATCAATAGTCTCTAGATTTTTTCCAGATCAAGTTAAATTCCTTGTGGAAAATAGTGAATTAAAAAATTAGCCAAAGCTGCTCCCAATATTGCCCACAAGTTCCTTATGGTCTGACAGGAAAATACATTCCAGCAATATCCGGGGAGTGCTTTTCCCAGGAGCTGCTGGGGAGCTGGCGGTGAGCTGTGCTAACCCGCTGCTGATGGCAGCAGCCAGCTCCTGGCCACCATCTCGTATGGGCCCTGCAACTTCTCCCTCTTCTAAGAGGGGCCCATGCCTGGTTAGGTGGTGGGACAATTGGTAGTGACTCCTGGGGAAAAGATAACAGCTTGTGTGGAAGGAGCTGGTGGCTGCTATGAGCTGTTCCTCTGGCATGCTCCCTGCACAGGGTTCACAAGCTCCAGGAAGGGCTGCAGCTGGAAGAAGGGGCTCTGTCCTCATGGAAATGTGTGACCATGAAATGAAGTGCTCTTTAGCATTGCTTTGCATTTATTTCCAATGCTTAGCCTGGGAGAACTCTGCTCTCTCTTGTTGGTGCTATGATATGTGGGATTGTGCCTTATTTAAAGAGCCGTGTACTGCTAAGGTGCTGTATACATTAAATATTAACCATACTCTCTCTATGAATGATTACCTAAACATTAAAATGTTTTAGTTCTCTTCTTAACAAATCAACACTTGGAGAGCAACTCAAGGCTGATAAAACACGTGGAAAGAAAAGCATAATTATTACTTCCTTCCCTGGAAGTCTCAATATTGCAATACTCCTTTAACTTTCTTTTCCTTATTGTAAAACCCAAGCTGTCAAGTACTTAGGATTGTTTCTAATGAGGCAGATGGTACATGCACAGGAGTTTCAGCATGCTTCTCAATAATTTATAGTGACTTTAAACAGAGAGACTTCAAAGCTGTTGCTGCATTTGCAGACTCCTCTAAGTTAGCTTCATCCATCCTTGTTTTCCTTCATTCTGTTCCACATTCCACAAAGTCCCTTGGATCTTTCTGGGCTGAAATGTGACAATGTGGAGCAAAGGCTGTGAAAAGGATATAAATGCTGCTCCTATTCCACTTAAACTCGCACTTGTATCCTGAATCACAAAAACAGCATTCCATTTGTATTTATAATTTTTTGAAATGTATTTTTACCTCCAGAGATCAAACAGTGTCTAATTTGGAACTCAGTACTTCAGGCAATCTTTACGGTATACATCTGAGGCTTTATGCACTGCAAATGGCTGTAGCTTTACCATACTGAAATGTGCCATGATTTTACATTCAAGCATAAATAGCACTAAGCATAACTGCACAGACAAGGGGTCTGAAACCTCAGAAACTCCACGATCTTAGTTTAGGCTGTATCACAGATTTATAGTCAGGATTTTGAACTCAGTCTTTAAAGGAATGTCGTCACTTTAAAGGAAATCCAAGTTCTCTACTGAAAAAGAGTATCTATATTTTACTGAGCTAACATTGCTGGGGAAAGAAAAGTTTTCCCATGTTTAGACAATATTTTCATCTTGTGCCTTGTGAGTCAAATACCTTTTTGGTTTACAGGCCTGGCAGACAGTCAGAAGGAGGGCATAAGTCTAAGGAAATTAAATACAGAAAGTGGAAGTTAAACCTCAGCTATTTATAGTGAGGTTCTATTAATATTAAGCACTGCAAAAATAAGGAACGAGCTCTGAACCAAGCCGAGCACTCAAGCAATGCAGGTTCTGGAGCAGGGTATGTACCACATGGACTAAATAACTCACCTTGCTGAAAGCACCCGGCTACTGCATCTAAAACTACTTTGGTATTCCAGTGTGTGCAGGGTGGATGTATGTGGAGAGATGAAGGGTTACAAGTAAAGAAACCTGGCTCACTTTGTAGAGTGTTGATGTTTTCCCATAGCACAGTCTCAATTTGTCTATCTGTAGGTGAGAGATAACAGTAACCATTTTGCAAAGACGTTTTGGTAATGAATTAATACGCATAGAGTGCTCTGAAGATAAAAAGAACTACTTTACATTTGGCTTAGATAACAAAAACCTTTGAAAGCAGTGGTGGCTTCACAGAGGCATTTTCTTTTTAGGTAATGTAGAACTTTGAGATTGCTGGTATTTGAATGCAGTGCACTTATAGTAGTTCTAATTTTACATTTCGCATTGCTGAAGTTGAGTAACAAGCTGGTCATGAAAGCACTCATCAGTCACATCTTCAGATTGCATGAGATACTCACGTTATGCCCACCGTCCTGTCATCTGCTCCACATAGGTAAGTGCCCAGCATCTAGATGGGACTCACTAAAGTCCATGGCACTTAGCTCCAACCCAGGGGTCTCTTTAAATCAAATTTCAAAGGAATGAACTGAATGGCAGGTCTATTCATTCTTGTCAAAGCAAGTTTTCCAACCAGCTGTGAATGACACGAGATAAACGCCGCTATAGCCATGAAGAACAGCTGCCACTTCATCTTAGAGCACTGACAAGCTGTACCACTATAGAAAGAGTTACCTGGGATGGATCAGCATTGAGCCATCTGAGTTTACAAAGGCTGTCTGCCTCTAACAGAGGTTTCTTGCCACTATAGCAGAGTCATTTAGTCTTTTATAGGGGGATAGAAGACAACCTCTGTACTGCAAAACCAGTAGCTCTTTTTCTGCTGTGATCATAGGCCTTTCCCACCTCTGGGTGGATGAACAAAATATTGGGCCCACATTTTCTGCATTCAAAATTCGATCTTCAGGGGAGCTCATGTAGCTCTCCATATTAAATTCCTAATCTAAGCAAACAGCATGACAGCATTGAATACCAAAAATCAATTTCCTTGAGAGAGGTAATCAACACTTATAAAGATGAAAGCCCTCCCCAGGGAGGGTATCCTATGAATAAATTTAAATGGACACAACTGCCTCATCATTTATTTCCAAAGTTTCCTGGTAACTCACTTAAGGGGGATGAAAGGGCTTCTCTTTCCCTCTCATATGGAAAGCTCACTCATAACATTTTCTCAATCGCGTACTATTATAACAATATTTTAAACATTTTTTTTCCTCTAAAACCAGTCACCAAACCTTATTGCTGAAGTTAGTTTCCTCCAATATGATAGAAGAGAATTTATTAATAGTAACAAGTGAAATATGCATTTTCTAATATCCCGCTTTAGTCAAGAAGGAATAATTCTTGCAAAGGTCAATATTTTTTAACGGGTTATTAAGCTTCTACTGAATTGTCAGCTATAGTATTGAGCCTTATTTTGGTGCAAAGTCAGGACTTTCTTCTTTCATTCAGACAATGACTCAAACCTTCCACTGAGAGGAAGGCCTTACTTCAGATGAGAGCTGGCTTTATTCCAAGTATTTTTTCCCAGGATGTACATAATTACTATTATCATTTTTTCCCCTGTATTTTGTTCTATATATAAAGTCTTCTCAATGTTTGTCATTCACAGGCTGCTAGATGTGGATGTCAGCCCTTTGGTATGGCTCTTTTTATAGTACCTCTGTTCTTGTTACTGGTCTCATGAATCATGCATGAAGCCTAGCTTTCAACTTTGTTCAAAATTATGCAATAATTTTTTATGCTCAACCTGAGTTTCCAGTGGCCTGTTGGTATTTTATGTTGTTAACAGAACTAAACCATGGCTCCTGCTGCCTTTAGGTATTACGGGGAGTTTTTACCTGCATTTCTCTAAACATAACTGCAGGATTTATCAAGGGAGGTATCTAGAAACAAAGACTTGCAGTGGCAGTGACTGTAAAGTTTAGCTTCAGCTTCTTTTCCATTTTCATTTGGCATATTTCTGTAGGAAAACCAATAGTTCATTTCTCAGAAATTACCCCATATTCCACAACAAGGGGCAAAGGTGCTTCTCAAGGGAGATAGAGTGCACAGACATTTTCTTTAGAAACAAAAGATATATTTTTGGAGTTTGTTTATTTTCTTTAACCCAGACTATATAATTATTTATACCATTGCCTTTCAGAGAGCTCCACAGGACCACCTGTAGAGACGATACAGAGGAAGGGGAAGGAGCTACACAGGTTAGAAGCTTCTCCAATCAACTTTGCCATGAGAACATTCACACAAGGGGCAACCCTCTGGGAAACTGCTACCAAAACAAATAGGCGGAGGAAAAAAAGTTTGCCTTCCCCTTTTTTTAAACTCTCAGAAGAGAACTCTTTTAATTTAAAATTGAAGGGAAGGAACACCCAGTGTAAGAAAATTTTACCCAGAGCAGTCACACTTCTGCTAAAACAGTCCTGCAATGCTGTTGCCAAAGGCACTTCTGCAATGAACACAGATAAGGTGGGAGACCTCCCCAAGCTAGACGAGAAAAAGGAAGAAAAGGGCCAAGTGGGAAGAACTTTGATAAGTAACAGCTCTTGAACTGCCTTTCTGTCACCATGCATAAATCCTGTTACTATCCGAAGCATCTCTGTAGCCAGCTAAAAACAAAGCCAGCCCTCCAATTGACTTCCGTTGGGTCAAGCATCAGAGCAGGCTTGGAGGTGCAATCCTTCCTCCAGGCTCCTCCCGTTTCCTGGCCTTTCCTAAAAGCTGGACATTTGCTACCCCTCAGAGACCCTGCGAGCAGTGAGGTTCACTGGGGGAGCTGCAGCAGCTGCCTGCCTGCCAGGAGCTGAGCTCCCAGATCAGTGCGGGACTGGCTGCTGGGGGAGGATTTTGAGCCCCTTGCTGTCAGAGCAAGGCTCTTCCGCAATGGAAAAGGATGTTGTGGTACGCTGTACTGTGCACAGCACTCCCAAACCAATTTTATGCTGACTTCAGCTCTTCTTTTGCTTCTACATCCCCTGAGGGGTATGCGGAATTCTTACAAGGAATTCTTGTACTGAGACTATGCAGATGTTGCAGCATTTCAGAGATTGCTCAGATCTGTTGGAAACACTATATGGGGAATCAGTGTTTTATTATCTCTCTCAATCTCAGAAAAGAGCAAGCATCTTTGCTTTAATTCTCATTTGCGTTTCCTTTAATGTTGATTTCCCTTCTTCATTTCCTGTCTGATACCTTTGAAACTTACCGTTATGGATCTTTATGAGCTAAATAAATGTAGAAGTATAAGCCAAGCCAAGGCACTGCAAACTGATGTAAATAGAAGTAGACCAGACAGCGTGGCATTAAATGAACAAAAATGGCCAGTTTATTCACTGGAACAGTTATGCATTACACTGTAATTTTAATTGGAACATAAAGATGTAAGAATCAGTATATTGGCTTCTTTAAATTATTTTCTTCAGCACTAGAGTGTTTTTCCCAACCATTTGACTGCATGATCATATTACACATGTACAAGCACAGACTTTATGAATCCCTCACAAGGCATTAATCTAGGATTGTCTACAAGAACAAGGAAGAGTTAACATGGAAAATACTTCAATTTTAAAAACAAATGATGCATTTTTGGAAACAAGAATTATTTAACTTTTTTGCTTTTAGCATAAAGTAGCAACAAGAAGAGTTTCCAATATTCAGTCCTTAGCAAATGAACACATATACTTTTATATTCTTCACCACCTAGAAACACTCTGTCATTTAACCCCAAGAAGGCAGGACAACATACTGTCAATTCAACATAGGAGTAGCTGAGTTATTACAGCAGTAAACATACAGTATACAAATTTGTGTTTGTCACAAACTCCACCAATGTTAAAACTCGTTTGAAAGGAACACAGCAATCTGTATGGTTTGTTAGATACAGAACATCATGCAAATGGAAACATTCAAGAAATTACAAAAGTCACAAAACATCAGTTTTCTTTTTTTTTTAATTGTTTACAAAGGATCGAGTTAATTAACCCTTTAACAGTCAAACCACAGGGCTGAAAATCAATAGGACAATAACTAATAAAATTGACTTAATTTATCTGCTGGCATAGCACACACAGCCATATCTGTGAACCGGAGAGAAAAAAAAAAGCTAGATTACTCTTATTTCTTCTTCATAGCTGATAAAATAACAACGTAACTAGCAAGCCATTCTACTTGAAACTTTTATCAATCACTTGTGTTTATTGATTTCCCAAATATTTTTGAAATCAAATAACCAATACAAACTGTTTAACTCAGATTACTAATGCTGAGGAAAAAAACACACACTCTTTTCCATGCTTTCTTTTGCAGCAAATTGTGATAACCAAAATAAATACAGAGATTTGGAGGAAGACAGTTTTGAAACACAGGGCCCTGTCACCCAAAGTCTGCCTGCAATCAACTCCAGTCATGGAATACAGGATTTTTCCTTTACCTTTTGTCAGTTTGTCACTTGCTTGCCATTAGATTTCACAACAGGGATTTTCAAGACTTGCACAGGAAACAGATTAAAAACCAATAAGGATTTAAGCTGTGCACCTCTGAATAAAAGATACGGTGTCTCTGTGACAGTCCTCTTGCCTTTCTAGCAAGAGGAATATGCAGATCGCACAAGAAATAAGAATTTTCTAGCTTGGTTATGGATATGGAAAAGCTAAACGATGTTAAGAAACTCATGCACGCATTTTACATTGCATATTTAGATGCATATGTGCCTGAAGGCGAAAGGCAATTGCTTTTTTGTTTCTCTTCCACAGGATGCTTAATTATACTAAAAAAAATCCTTAATTGCTAAAAAAGTCTGAATATTGTATATCCCTTTCAGACTCACTGCACACACAGCAAAGGAAAATTGAAGAAAAGCAATGACTGTAATTTTTAAAAAGGTAACTATAGCAATTACCATACTTCAAAGGTAAAACATCAGTGCCTGCCATTCTCAAATGAAGACTTCCAAAGTACAAAAGAAAGAAATTTACTGTAACTTCAGTGGATATGCATCTTCCGCCAAAGAAAGGAACAGACCTCAGAAGGGCTGATATAATCTATACCTTATGACGATGATCAATGCAGCTATAGTCGAACTGGTAGCACAACTACTGACTTTGGCATTGCACGCTGAACGACAAGGTTGGTATCAAAATAAGGGCCCAGATTCATGGGTGTCATTCCCAGTGTGATAAGGACTGGGTTATATCTTACTAACAGCTTAAGTATTTTCAACATAACTGCCATGAGCAGCCTTCATAGGTGAGGTCATATTTCATAAATGAGGCTATATTTCATAAAATAATCTCCTTTCTGTTCACACTTAAATATGGCAAAAGGCTTAAGTTTACCATTTTTAAAAACAAAAAATAAACTTAAAGTCATCTTGGCATTCAAACGTGCAGTGTTAAATACAGTTTCATTCTAAGAACCCTACTGTATATTTATGATTACATTAGTTTACTGTGAAAAACGTGGATGCAGAGAGCAGAGAGATGCCAACCTGTCAATCAGATCTTTCAGAAATAATATTCCTATTACCTCCATCTAGAAGGCAGAAACTTCTATACGATTAGCATGAAAAATGGTAACATTTCCTCTTTCTGTAAAACCTCCATTTATCTTCTGACTGATAGAAAATATTTTTCCATACTATTACATTTTACAGTTCATTTATTTATCTTTTCCTCCCCATATATTTGATTTATTTCCTTTTTTTTTTCCTTTTCTGTTTTCCCCCACACATTTCATATAAACTGGATTTCCAGAAGTAGATCATTTCACTGAACAAGGAATATTTTTTCACTACATTCGAAAATAAAACCCAAACCCAAATGTCCCAGAACTGAATAGGGTATTCCAAATCCAAAGAAATGTCAAGGCCATCACAGAGAACAAAAGCTGCCTTTCAGATACAAAAGTCAGAGCAGGGTTTGAATTGCTTCCTCACTGTGTAGGACACATTTCGGCATTTCTGAGTATACTCAACTATTACAAATACATGTATATTTTTTTCTTCATCTTTAAAAATCAGAATAAATATCAACACATCTAAATTAATTTTAAATTGGGAAAATATAAGAATTTGCAACCCTTAAAAAAACAGGCTTTCATTTCTGGTTTTGTCTGCATGTAAATATTTCGTATAAAATCTCTCACAAAGTTGTACGTTATTAATCACTATATAATAAAGAAGAATTTATCATCTCAAGTTCAAGATATGGATTTTATTTTGCACTGGTTAACTGATAAAAGTTGTCCCAGGGACCTACACAGGTACTTACAATGCAGTAACTACAGCCATTTGTACATTTACGTTGGTTTGTTTCTAGTTCTCTTACATTTCCAACACTTAAGTTTTCTTACATATAAAAAAATGTAAATTGAAAACTTAGAAATTAAATATTTAAAGCTTAAGAGAATAAAAAATTTAATAAAATCACTTATTTCTATAAAAAGGGGCCACAGTTTCTCTACCATTGGATGCTGTTTCATAACTCTTGATCCACATGGACATACCAGTACAATGTTTCTATTTTCCCAATCTGCTCTGCAAATCACAACTGGAAACAAATATGTTTCTAAAGCACTGTTCTAGTACAACATTTTTTCCACTAAATTCATATCTATATAGAAAGAAAATGTATTTCACTGAATTTCTGTTTATTTTGACTTAAATTTGGGGAAAATGCATTTGATTTGGATATGAAAATAGGAAAAACTATTCCAAGTGCAGCCTGCAGTAACTGTATTCAAAGTGCAATGCAAATTCTTTTTCTTTTTAACAATATACAGTAGCTGTCTTTGTTGAACGCAGACGTGGTCACTGTATGATATTCATACACCAGTCTGACAAGGTCAAGAAATTCTGAGACACTTTTTGAAGGCAGCATTTGCCTCAGATAAAATGTTGGTTTTTAAAAAATAAAAATCAAAATAGCAGCCAATCTCAGTGTTAGACATTATAATAGAATGGAACAAGATTTCACTTGACTTTTCTATGACAAGACAACACATAGGTTAAGTACAATACAGAACAGGGATGTAAATGCGTATGAGAAGGATCATGTGAACCGCATGGATACCGAAGTCGAAACACTGCTGAGTGCTGTCTGTTTGATCTGATCAGAATGGGATATCAGTTTGTTCCTATTTTCTCCACCTCTGGCTCTGAATGTTTTGTTACAATAGCTCAGCTGCTTTGCCAAGGTTACACGACATACGTTGTTGATGACATAGAGTATTTGTATTTACAGCACCTTAGTTACTGGTACTATGGTAATAATGATTTGTTAGGCACACTGAGTGGTCACTGATCCTTTCCTCTGCTGATGTTTTGTGTATTGTAACATTTGGTAAGCACTGTTAGTAACAGAAGACTGACTTCATTTTCTCAGATCCAGGCAGAATATGAAAGAATTATTCCAACCACACCTGCAGCAATTTTTTTTTTCCCCAGCTGCTCTCCACCTTATGCTGAACTGGTTTCCCACTTGTAGGTCATACGTGTGCTGCAGAGAAGGAATAAAGACGTGGAAATATCTAAGCCTTTCTTCTGTAAATAAATTAAGGCCACCTGACAAAGCAAGGAGTCTGCTAGTTACCGACAAGCAGGCAGGGATGCAGTACTGCAGTCTTCTTTTTCTAGCTGATGACCAGACGGGAAGCTCATAGATGCTGAACCATGACTCCCTACTTAGCCGCTTGCCTTGCTGTCAGGTACTGTGCAAAATAAATTCTGCTATCTTTGATTTTGTTCTGAAACTCACTACTTTTTAAGAAAAAAACCCCAGACTTACTCAGCTTTTACAGGAAAGAATCTTTAACTAGGAACACTGTGCACTGTTGCGATAGAGTCTGTGTAGCGTAGATCACCTGAGTATTTGTCATAAATCGACATGAGCTAAGGTTCTGCGTCTGTTGATTTTTGGCAAGGAAAAAATGCACTACAGTAAAGTCTTACTAACTCTGATCCACACCATTAACCCTACCTGCATGAGTTCTTTCATCACAGAATGCTTCACACAAAATGCATACGACTTTGCCATTCGCACTAGCCTTTCACAGTAAGGCCTCGAGCTATTATCCTGAATATGGGAGCAGGAAGAAAGAATGTTTTTAAGTAGCACACAACATTTTACTTGTTTTAGATTTTCTTTCTCAGATACCGAATAGAAAGTAACCTCAAAAAACAGCACCAATTCATCTACATGTCTGAAATGCAAAAATATAGTTACATTGCAAGCAAACAACTGAAAACAAATCAATACATCATCCTTTCATCTCCTTCTTAGGCTTAATAATTATCTTTCAGTGAAGAGCTAGAACAAAACCAGAAGCTAGTGTAATAGGAATTAAAAACCAAGTGCATAAACAATATCAGTGCAGCAGCAAAATATACAGTCATTGTTAACATTCCAATTCAACCTATTCCCAACATTTTTGTGCAATAAAAATTGGCCATATGCTGGCCAATGCAACAAGCCTCTTTTTAATATTAACACAGTCATTCTTCACTTAAGCTATTTCTGTTTTTAAAAAAGAAAATCAATTAAATACAACTCTCACAAAAAAAAAAAAGACTGTATCTTATAAACACAAAATTCTGGTGCAAATAAAGTAAGAAATAAATATCACACCCTTAACAACAAAAGGAAATTTGAACTGGTTCCTATGGCTGAACTTAGAGGATGTGAGGGTAGGATTTTTGTAACATACTTTTTTTCAGTATTGGCTTAAGTCTCTCATTATTTCCGAGGTAAAGCCAAGCAGCTGGGAGAACGTTTTTGTTGACATGTTAAATTTTACTACACTTTAGTTGTGATAGCAAAGTTTGAATACAGTCGGAGGAACCATAAAAAGTCTTCTTGATAGGTTGGGCTCTGTGCTTTGTGTTCTTCTTCTCAACCTTCCCTCAGTCGCCAGAGCAGGGGATATGAATCCAGACTTGTCAATGCAGCAACAAGGCAGGATTGTCTACCCGCTTGCTGGGAACAACCCCAACCTTTGTTGCATGAACTCCACTCTGTTTGCATTTTCTCTTACGTTGCATATGAAGATTAGGGGTAAGGAGGAGGCTTAGAGAGACAGTTGAGAGGGGCACACTGAGAGCTGGAATGTGGCTGCTCTTCTGGAAGAGCATTAGGACTGAAAATTAGAAAAAAAAAAAAAAAAAGAGAAAAAGTGCTTAAAATACAGAGCAAACTTTTTACATGCACGTAAATAGTACAGGACTGGAAACAAACTTTAAAAGGGGATGAAGCCTCATCTCTGAATCTGGATCCTCAGATACACAGTATACATAAAGAAAATCCTCAGTGTGCACACACATTCAATGACACCTGGATGCATATCTGAAGTGGCACAGATATCCTGCTTGCCAGTTCATGTACACAATTTCTGTGTGCATGCTCTGATGAAAAATGCTGTGTGGAGAAATGAACGCATGTGCAAAATGGGGGAACAAATTTTGAAAGACAATATAGGTGCCATCTTTGTGGGATCATTAAAGATTTTCTATATGCAACTCTTTAATTGCTTGAAATGAAGGACAGTGCCATTCTGGAAATAAGTTTTCATAACTTTGTGAAAATGTGATCTCTTACCGAATGTGACCTATTTACTAGTACATATGAACAAATACAGTGTAACCTTCTTCATCAGGCAACCTAAGCATTACATATTTTGTAATTGACACTTCCAAAGGGGCTTTTTTGTGGTTTGTTTTCTTTTGGTTTTGTGCTGTTTGAATCCTCTTCAATTCTGTCATATACTTTGTCGCTTGGCTGTTTTTTGTGTACAATTTGTTTGAAAACAGTATTCAACCCTTAAGCCTCTAAAAGTGCATCTATAGCGTGCACTGTCCTATAGCGCAGAGGTCTGAACCAGCGTTCAGCAAACCAGGTGGGCCTGGAGTAGCAGCCTAGCAGTGGCAGCACAAAAATAAGGGGCCGCTAACACAAACATACCCCACTTCATCCTGCTGAGTGCCAGGGTGCTCCTGCTAGAAAAGTTTTGGATAATCAGGTTTGCTCATTTAAAGGCAGCTCAGCAGTCTGCACCACACAGCAGTAGGCAATGCAGGCATAAATCGCCCTGTATGATTCCTCAGCCTTGACCTGTCCTGTTGTAAAAGGATGAACTTCAGCTCATCTTGATGATGTCAAGCTAAGTGACAGCCTTTAAACTTTCAAGGAAAGCATGTGGCAAAACAAGATACCAAAATAGAATGCAAGTAAATGTAATTTATTAAAAAAAATAAATTAAAAAATCAATCAAAAACCAGTTTTCCTATGTGTCTGGGGAGACTTTTTTTCCTAATGCTTCAAATGTTCTGCAGTCTTGAAGTTATTCCAAGCTCGACAGTGTGATATATATGAAGCACAATCATTTATGTCCCTGTCTTCAAGAAAATTTGCCTTTTCCGTTTTCCTTCTTTAGAAACCGAGATGTTACATATTATCTCTGCAGCAGACTATTGGAGTGTTGGCTGAAGGGATGCAATTACTCTATTGCTGGAAATGAATCAATTTGAAATGCCAGAGGTATATGAAAATCTGCCACTGGAAATGCCAGCTATACTGAAATTGTCTGTAGTTCCACATATAGCACCTACTTGGGGAAACAAAGAAATGACATTGCACTTGCTTGAAGACAGAAACAAGTGTGCGCCATCACCATTAAGAAAGTAGATGGCAATGTCCACATTTTCAAATCAGAGAAGCCTAGGAGACAATGACCACAAATCCACAGGTATTACAATTCAGCAGGATTTACAGTCCTTGCACCTCTGGGTTTGTTTTGGGTTTTTTATTTATTTGAAGATCATAGACTTGCACATTTTAAGTTAGATTCTCTTTCACATTAATGCTCCTGAAGATGAGTTTTGTGATCGCAGAATAGCTGGTGAAAGTGGGTTATAGAAGCTCAGGACCTCACAAGCTTTGTTTTGTGCTCAGCTGTCTGAGTAGGTCAGTCCCCAACATGTAGTGTTAGGGACTATGACTCTTTGGTTTCCATATAGATTTAGTCTAACCTAAATCTCTATGTATAGATAGGCATAAATACTTAATCTAAAATATTTTCTTGCAACTTAGTAGTTGGACTTGTTTAATCGAACACTCTGAGAAGACACAAACCCTGTCTTCTCCAAGTAATTTTTTCCATGGCTGTATCCTTTTCTTCTGCCATGTTCTGCCACACACAGATGCAGATACAGCATCTAAAAAGGTGTCTGATCAAGATCTTTGCCTGCTCTACCCAAATGAGTCTGTATCAGGAGTGACTACAGATGGATCAAAAAGGTCTGCATTTACTGTCAAACTTATCCACTCATCAAGAGCCAGCCCCTGGCTTGAGCTCCTCCTAAATTTACAAGATAGGCTTAGGAGAAGCACTAGTCTTAAGTCCTTCAGAGAAACAAAACCAATTTAGAACTTGAACATCACATTTGGGGAGTAAAAACAAGGAGGTGGTCACATTACCCTATGAAGACTGCCTGACTCTCCTCCCTTTCTGTCCCATTTGATTTGTAAAGGACTTCCATAATTGTCAGGAAGGAACAGAAACTTGACCGAATTTTCCTTGCTCATTAGCAGAGATGTGTTTGTCTTTTGGGGCTTCCTTCCCAGCTTTAAAAACAAGCAACAAGCTATTCATGCTCTGAGGGAGAGGACTGGTGAGGAAATGGCCACAGTTAAGACTTATGTACAGCAATGGCCTGAAAGAGGGCCTCTTCGAGACACAGCAGGTTCTCCTCTACACAAATATGCACAAGCATATTAATGTTTTGGCATGACCTTCAGTACAAAGTCAGCTCTGACTGCAACTACTGTAATAAAAACTATCCCAGCCTATGCTCAGATTAGGAAGCACTGTGCTTAGAATTACTTTCATTATTACATTCAGATTACACACTTCTGTGCACAGAAGAAATGTAAAACTTTGTTTCACCATTCCCCTTTCAACCAATAATAAATATTAGGGGCATTAGGAAGAGAAAAATAATTACAAGGCTACAAGGCACCTTTGTAGCAACATGTATACACCCATCATTTGCAGTAGGTTTCAGTCTTTTCCTAAAGCTCTACTGTTACACCATCCTCTCTTCAGAAACACAATATATCCAGTTCAGTAATGCAGACTACCGTAGCAGTATATAAACAAAAATTAGATCAGAATCAGCAAGCGACACATGGCACTCAGTGTGCTTTTGATGGCAGTATAGGTGATCATGGCAGCAGGTCCTGGAGCTGAGCTATCAGGCACATTGACAGTCGTGGGCAGTAGAGGATGGCAGGTGAGATTAATAACACAAAGCAATAGAAAGACATGGAAGAAACTGAAGCTGTTGACTGTTAACTGAGAATAAGGAAGAATATTGTTACATTCCCCCCATGGGATATGTGCAGCTTTTAAAACACTTGGTTTTAATAGATATTTTTGTAAACCTCTCTTTAAAGGCTGGTGTCATTTGGGGATATATTCATTCAGCTGATGAGTGAAGCCTGTGTCATTTTTTGCGTTAGTATTATTTTCTGGTTTTAAGCATATCTTTTTTTTTTTTCCCACCAGTGCTCTAAATGCTAATCATCTATTTCTAAAATCAATTGAAAAAGAGCATGCAAAGCCCTTCAGTGTTAGTAAGTACTCTGCTCTCTGCCTTAAAGATGCCATTTGCATGCAATATTGTCTGGCATTGATTCTAAGTGTAACAAATCAGCAATGGAAAATATAAACAGACCGGTAATATTTTCAGAATGCAACTATTCTGCATGCAGTAATATTTTACCTTATTTCTTATTTTATATAAAATACAAGCATTATTTCTTAAAAAAGATAATATTAATTTAATTTGCAGTATAAGGTTTTTTGGGTTTGTTTTTTGTTTTTATTAATACATAACTTGGGTCTACAGTTTGTCTTCTAATAAAGAAAATGAGATTTTCACTGCATTAAACAGAAACCTGAACATTATCCAAAGACAGACATGCTTTTTTTAATACTACATGATGGCAATATCTTAGCCCTGTCCAATCTTGTCCATCGGACAGGTAGTTACAGACGCTAGGAATGGTGAACATCATCCAGTAGTTTTCAGGGTAGGCCTAGGTTTGGGTGCTTGCCCCATACTCCTGAGCTTAGAAATTTGAGGTGGTGCATGGAGGGCAGAGCGAGACTTTAATGCATTGTTGCATTAGTTTACTTAGAAAATATCTTACTAAAAGTTCTAACAGATTCTTTAGATCAGGTTCCAGTTGAAATATGTAGACTTAAGCAAAAAGACACAGATGAACAGGTAAATAAATTTACTAGATGTGTCCTGGAGTGTCATTTGGCTTGAATCTGTTCATAGCTTACGCAGTGAGGTTCACCAAAACCTATGCACTGGAATCACAATTACCAGAAAATCCAGAATTACACAAATCCCACTTAAAATCCAGTATAGATAATGGATGAGGGAAATCTTTCTGTATTTGATATTAAAGTTCAAAGTGAATCTATGTGTTATGGTCAGGAATACTAACTAGCTTGAACATGATTATACATACTGCAAGTTGCAGAAAACATCCGTGTGAATTACAAATCTTAACGAGCTGTTGTTTAATCCTGGGTGAGATGCCACTGAGAGGTCACGTTACTGCAAGAGTAACGTTAAAGACTTAAAAACAAGCATACCTCTCTCAAAATGGGTGACTTCAGGGCTGGACAGAACTTTAATCTGCATCATTTGGCATCACCACATGACTGAAAGCATGTCCCATGCCAGGAGGGACTGTCAGAGGACAAGGAAGGGCAGTGCAAGCTCTCGTCTTCCTCCTCTGCTGGATTTAGAAAATCTGAACCTCAGCAAGCCTAACTGGTTCTTTACATGACTTCAAATTTTACTGCAGATTTCAATTACTTTGTTTAAAGCAGATGGCAACTTCTGCCATCAGGCTGACTTGCACTAAATCTTGTTAGACTTCACTGCTTTATGACACTGTGCAGCTACTTGGCTGAGACAAGCAAGGCAACAGTGCTAATATCTCAAAAATAGTGTGTTGTTTTCACCAGAAGAGTATCAATCTAGTGGTAAAAAGCAATAGTCATTTAAAAGTCAATAGTTCAGCTAAGTATACAGGTGTGTGTTGTTTGTGAGATGACTGATCTGATTTTTTAAAAATATTAACCATATCTGTAAATATCATTACTGTTTTCTATGTGCCAGATTTTGATTTGGAAACAGTGGCAAGAAGGGCCTCTTGAACGCTTACAGTTCTGGTTGTAGCTAATGGGGTCTTCCTAACTGCAGAAGAATTCAGGGACAAACCAGAAAACCTTGAGACTTTCCGTTCGGACCTTATCCCTTTCTGTGGGTTTGTTTGCAGAACAAGGTAATGCTTGTGGATAAATGTATAGCAGCAACAAATCAGGTAGGTCTTCCATTCTGAAAAGAATTTTTAAAATTGCAGGAGCAATTTGTTTGTTAGCATTTAGGAAGGGATGGTAGTAGAGTATATTCTCCACCAGAGGAGTAGCTCTGGAAGGAACAGGACAGGCTTTGGTTTTGTGATGGTAAATTAAATAGGGTTAAAATAAGAATCATTGACATTAAACTTCTGTGTATCCAAAGCACCTAATGACATTCTCAGACTGCTGTAACATCTAAAATACAGCAGAACTACTTCGTATGGATTTTAAATGGAACTAGGTTTTTTTAGTGTGCTGTAAAACTCCTATGGTACTTATCAGTTATAATGAGCTTTTGCCAAATTTTCAGTAAGATTTTTGTAGTACCTTTAAATAGAAGGAAGTTAATAATACTTCCACTTTGTAGGGAATAAAAGATAAGCACAAATGAAGTGGCTGTTCCAAGACAACTGAGAGAGCCCCTGTGACTCTCAGAATTAGTGCTTGGCAGTGTCTGATGTGCAGTCTGAAATCTGTAGCATACCTATTTCCCGATGCACATGAAGTTTAGTGCTGTGCGGGAAACAGCTTCATTATATGTAGGGCTATAGATCAACTTGGTCACTACAGACCAGGCAAAGGTCTAAAAATAATGTAACCTATTATAGGCATAAATGAATGTATGCAAATGATGTACCATGAACAGATAAAAGAAAAATATTGTAATCTCTTTTTGCTTAGGTTTAGGTTTGTGCCTTGATTAACTCAACCACCTCAGAAGCACGATTTGACCTTTGCACCAGCTATGAACAAGGACACCAGGAGTTTACTTTTAACAACAAGATTAAGAACTGACTGCAGTGGGTCTGAGTTTCCAGGTCAAGGAGAGCTTTCTAAGAACTGTCTGCTAAAATCTTACAAATGCCTTTAAAATGCCATCTTGCAAAAGGGAAGCCTATACCTATGCCTAAAATTAAAAGTCCCCTTTTAAGTAAATTTATCTAGAAACAAAATAAAATCTTCACTATTTTGGCATCATTGAGAAACTGTCTATATAAAAAGACCAAATGAGGACTGCAAGATCCAACGCTGCATTTTTTTCCATGTTTTTACATGGATATAAGCGCATGAATGCTGTCATTCATGTCTGTGTTGTCACTGCAGAGTTATCACTGTTCCTCAAGTTGTTAAAAGTTTGCTGTTAGTGAAGAAGTGTAGGGAAGAGCTTTTGTACAAGGAAGAGGAGGGGAGTTGCAGACGTGCATGCAGCTATGTGCAAAGAGAGGAGAGTTAGTTAAGTTTACCTGACAGTCTGGCAATCTGGCCCCCTGGCTAGTTGTGAGCCGTGTGGCGGTATGGAGGCAGCAGGCTGCTGACAATCTACAAGAAACTGATAAATTAGACATATATACAGAGAGATTACAGAGCAAGGGGTTAGTAACAGTAGTACATAGGCTACGCATCTGATGGAGAGATTTAGTGAGGAATGTGTTCTTGGTTCCTTATCTCACAGAAACATCTTTTTTCTGATAGTAATAACATTAGGTTTTGCCTCTTTTTTCTTTTCAGGAGAAGCAGTAGAGACCTTGGGGTTTTGTTTTTCCTTAGCACTGGCAAATTTTTGTTTAAACAGACAGCAATAATGGGCTGTATTCAGGATCTGGGTTTAAGCCTTGTAATTCTCATTCTTCTGCTGCTGCTGAAGTTGTTTTGCTTAATCTATTATAAGAAGTGTCAATAAAGCTACTCAACTTCTCCAGTGAACTTACATCCATATAACAATTACAGATGTCATTTCATTGTGGCCTTTGAGAAAAAGCTTGCAAGAAAGTTTTCACAACTTCTAAATAGTGCTTGTGAGATTGTTTTTTGTAGAGAAAAGAGAGAACTTGATACAGTCTGTTTTCACTCTTCCGTCTAGATTATTTTATCAATTCTCTGCCAAAGCAGTTTCCTCATTAATCACTTGCAAAGCTGTATTCTAATTCTTAATTTATTAAATAACAGTAACACCAAATAATCCTTTGTTGTTACGTTTTTACTGCGACATTTGCAATATGAAGATAGCTTTAAACTCAATATGTGTGGGACTTCATGAAAGCAGCTGAACAAGAAAACCCTGCTTTCTAGCTCACTAGTTTCTACCAGGATTTCCAGATCTCAGGATCTGCTCATTTTCCCCGCAGTGGTCTGGCCTTTCATTCCACTGCCTGTGTGATTCAGACTGTCAGATAACAGTGTCAGCAGGGTCTTTTTGAACATTAAAATCTATGGATGAAATTCTGACCATCTGGAAAGCTGCTGGAGATTACTCTTTGTTTCCAGCAGGGTTTGCAGACCTATTATCTTCTCTGACTGCTTCAACCTAATTCTTAACTGACAATTCAGTGGAAAGGAGTTACTTTCCCCTGAACCTTAAAAATGAGACAAAAGCACTTCATGTACTTGGAAAGAAGTTGATTCTGTTTTTTTCAATTGGTTCCTACTTAAAGCTCAACACCAGTAATCATTTCTCTTTACAAGGTAGGTGTTTTCCAAAACCCACTTCTATTCTTTGTCTCAGTCAAGTGGAAGAATATACAAGCAATTTGCTGTCAAGGGTCTTGAGGTGACATCAGGTACAGTGCAGAGAAACACACCTTCCTAGCAACACTGAGCATCACATCAGCTATCACATTTCTGTTTCACACAAGCCCAGAGTGCTTCTCCCTACTTCCTATGAAGATCTGTGCTGACCTCCAGTGGGTGGAAGCAAGCGTACCCAAATCACTAGTTTCTTCCTGCTTCAGCCAAGAGGAGAGTGGTTTGGACCTATTTTCAATTTCACAGGTACCTACGTCAGAAAAATATATGCAGTTAGTGCTGGCACCATTGTGTCAGGAAGTAAAAATGGAATGAGAAATTATACTGTGCCATTCTCTCATTTATCAGGATGGTCACTACAGTCCTCAGTACGTCTTTTATCAGAGGAGTGCAAGAGTTTGCTGTGTATTTGACCCATGAATACAGTCATTTCAGTGCAAAGCTCAGTTAAAAGAAAAGGTGCCTGGGGGGACAGACAGGGCAGGTTAACTGCAGATGAGAAATGATTGTAAAAAAAATAATAAAATAAAATTTTAAAAAGTTAATGCCTTGTTCTAAACAAACTAGCTTGCAGAAGTCCAAAGCAAAGTCATCGCTGACAGCTTATAGAAGGTAGTCAGTGAGAAAAGGAGTACAGAACAGAATGCTGTGTGATAAAAAGATGTGGACATAAATACAGAAGATTTTGTTCTGACAGGCTTTTCCAGAACAAGGCAAATGCCTGATTTATGATCCTATTCTAATATCTCAAACATCCTGCAAATATTTTATGATTCCTCTTCATCTGCTAGATTTGGCAGAATGCATGAACAGAGTGCCAGTCTGCAAGCATTATGCAAGCTGCATAATAACTATTCCATGTGAACAAACTCCCTTGACTTCATATGAAATAACAATTTACCTGGTGTCAGCAATGCTCACATAATCTGGCTCACACTCACATCGGTATGAAATCTAGTGCTCCACATAACAAAATGGCTGAATCGTCTTCCTGCATCCTCCAGGAGTGAAGTTTTGAGGATTATGCTAAGAAAGAGCTAAGCAGAATGCATATAGCTTAGATACACACATTTCAAATTCAAAGGCGCTCATAGCTACTTATTTCCATAGCTGTGCCAGAGCTACCTTTATTCCTTCTATATTTAATCCTTTTAAGTATTTTGGAGGGTTTGTAACACTACTCTCTAATGTCATGACAACCATAAAATGACTTCTTGTTACATGGTGCTTAAAGGTGAAAACTAGCAGACAGCAATTCAGTCCTTCATTTCTGCTAAGGAACTCCTGCCTGTATCAAATAAATGTTTGCTTCTTTCTGAAATACTCTGCTGACGGTTAAGAGATTCAAAGATGTCTTTGCTGATTCTGTGGTCAGTGTCACATACCATAAAGACAAGGTAAGAAAGACATGCCCTCTTTTACTCAAAAATAAAAATAAGATAAAAAATTATGTTGGAAGATGCCTGTTCCCAGTTATTATTCAACAAGGGGTGTCAGTTAAGCTACGGAGTGAAGGAGATGCTTGGGGAACACCAGCACCAAAATTATTAATAAAGTTATTAAATACAGATTATTTTATTTCTCCATCACGTCCAGTTGCTGTGAGAAAATAAACTACTAGGGGCGCTCTGTGTGTGTGTGCTGACTGATCTCTTAAGAGTCCTTTTATGATTCTATGAACCTATAACCAAGAAATGAAGTTCAGTGACCATTTCATCCACAAAAGGCAAAGAGCTACTGTACACAAAAAAATCATATGATGGTTTTCACTGAATTCAACAGCTGGAGTCTTTACAGAGTCCCATGGCAGTATCAGACAATGTTCACCGCTATATCTGTTGGAGCTTTGAGGCTTGACTCGTGCTATACATTAGGCCTGTTCTGATTTTCCAGTTCTTAACATTTCAGCCATTTTCTAGCAATGGTGGTGTAAAGGCCTCAGAGATTTCCTCTGTCTCAGATTAGCCAGTGCTGATTTTCCTTTGGAATCTAACACCTAGTCCTAATCAGGTTCCATCAGCTCCTGATGCAAGAGCATTAAAAATACGAAGCTGAGAGAAGCTACATCTGCTCATATGAGGATTGAATGTGCTGCTATAAATTACTGGCTTAGAGCAAATCTCAAAAAGAAAAAAATGCACCAAACTCTTTTCCTGTGCTTCCCTTTGGCTCAGCCACAAGAACAACCCGTTTCCCTCATGTCACAAGGTGTGCTTTGCCCTCCGGTTTGTGAGGTGTGTGATTCTAATCAACACAGGCCTGCTTAACTGGGTTAATAGTGTCCAAGAGATGGGCATTGCCTTCTGTTGACATCAGCAATGTCCTCAGTGAAAACACTACATGCAAGCATTTTCAGTCCCACCTGCTCAGGAACCAGCATACTGCAATGGAACATTTTAGCACATTTTGACACTCAGTAAATTACTAATCTCTGTATAGTGCTGTCAAAGATAAGCATTGAGGATGCTGTGAATGAGTAACTGATACATAACATACTTTTAACTGTGTCTAGTTCAGTTAACTAGTGGAGACCTTTTTTTGGTTTATCTGAAAGGGTAAAATTGAGAATCAAGCAATGAACCAATCAAACGTTCTTTTTTTTTTTTTTTTTTTTTTTACAGTTAATGTTACATATTTGGTATTTCTGATGTGAAAAACACTGGGAGAAAAATCTGTTCTTGGTGAAAGAAAAGCTGTCAAGAAACACTTATAACAAAATACAAGACTGAGGCTTTTTCAGTCTTTTAAAACAAATTCTCCTTACCATCCCACTGACCACCCCAGGCCAACAGAAAATCCTTGTTTCCTACCTAAAAGTTTTCAAGCTACCTAGCTTTGTGTCATGCTACCCAATGTCAATTGAACTTGCCCCATAACGTTTGAGGAATTTGATAACATGTCTATGAAGATGTTATTGACAATTTACTTGAAATGAGAAGCTGTCTCCATTTATATTGTGATGAATTGTTTTCTTTCCCAAGATGTCAATTTAATGGGAAAAAATAAATGGTTAATAGCATGAGTCAAAAGTATTGGGCAAAGAACAAATCAGTAATCTTATGACTGTGCAGAGGCAGAAACATGCTGCATCACACAGAAAGTCCTATAATGACAATAAATCAACCCTCTCTACTCAAAGGTGGGGAACAAGGAAAATTTCCAAACCCAAAAGACAAATGCGAAATGTCAAGAAGAACAGGGCAGAGAACACTAAAACTCTCACCAACCTCACCGTATTGAGATTTGTGGAGATGCTTTCAAACTGTAATCTGACAGGATGAGAAAAGTCCCAAAACTGTTTATATCCAGTGGTGACAGGCACAGAAGTTTTTACTATTTTTTGACTAGCTGGTTTCACTTACAATTTTTCTCTGTTTTTCTAAAGGATGTCAAGAAAACCTTGACCTTCCTCAAGGCCAAGAGGAACTTTAAGTGGTAATGGTTATCACAAAGAACATCTGGTGAGAGGACAGCTGTGGCTTACTTTAGGAAAAAAGCACAAACAATGGTAGAGGTCAAAGATTAGAAGTGTCTCTCCCTTCTGCTTCCAGGGTCAGCTTGGGTCTGGAAATAACACAGTTACCTCTGCCCTATGCACAGCCCCAGTGGGTCAGTCCGCCAGCTGCCAACTGGGAGCAGCTCTGTATTTCTGTGGGCTGTCCCTGGAAGTAGAGGACTATAGTGGAGCAAACCACATGGGTTCCACTCAGAGCCTGGTCAGCCTTATTAACCCCAGCTCTCAAGAGCAGGGTTGACTCGGGTTGTCCTGGCCTGGGAGCAAAGTGAGCAGCGCTGGGGGACCAAGCCATGCTGTAGAGCCATTGTACAGCTCCATGACAGCCAGCCCTGTTCTGGCACAACTAGCACACAGGCAGCCTGACGAACTTCACCAGCTGCAAGGCAGCCTCTGCACAGACATTTTCCAGTACCCAGATGCTCTGGGTTTCCACACTGTCTGAGTTTTACCTCCATTCCCATTAAACTGAATAACGGATTGTTGCTTGGAGATAGACAAATTTATCAACCAAGTACCAACTAAGTTTTGGCTTACTTCACGGTAAAGCTGATCTACTGTAAAATTTCTATGTCAAGTCTTGTAAATAGCCAGGTAACTCAGATCTTAAGCTTGCTATACAGAGAAGCTTGGTGTCTGAGATTATTGTTGGTTTGAGAAGTTTCAACAACAATGAATTCTTCCACTCCTTATTTCTTAGTCTTCTCAAAACTTATTTGAAGAATAACAGTTAAGAGATGCAAGCACACTGATGAACTCCCATTAGCACACAGAGCTGGAGGCATCAGAAACATCTATATATTGCACTAAGATGCAACAGGCCAGCAGTAGGATGCGTCTAAAATCCTCATCTCCTGTCACCTCCACATGTCCATTCTCTTCCTTCCAAATGCGGCCCAGGAATGTCCCACTGTTTCTACAGACTCTTGATACAGGCTTCCTTCTGCTCCTCTTCCTCTCAGCTCCTTACCTTCAGGACAAGGCCAGACAGAGTGAATGTAACAGAGAGCCTTCTGTTAAATGCTGCTCAAGAATAAAAGCATGTGATTAAGCTTATTGGAAGAGGTAGGGGATTTAATTGCTATTTCTTTATAGCATTTAGAGAAATGCTATCTGTCTTGGCAAAGCCAACTTGTGGAGCTTCACTAACAACTTCACGCACTACCTGGCACATAACACAGACAGACATGGTTTAGTAGGTCACTGATTCAGTGGTTTTCCAGAACGTGACAGGTTTCCTGGCTATGTTCCAGTAAGTCCTTTCATCTATACAACAGCTACAATAGATGAAGTGGTTTTTCTCCTTATTTCCTTATTCTGCATGATTTGATTTCTACTTTCTTTTTAGACCTGAATTACCCCAACCTAGAGAGCTGTTTTGCCTTCAGCCCATGTGCTTCAGCAGTAACGTGACTGCTGGCTCAAAGTACAGTGATAAAGCTATAAACCTAGCCTTGCCCTTTGCTGTAGCTCATATTCAGTATAATTTAAAAAAATAAATAATACCTAGTCATTAACAAAATTAGTGAAATGCATTTTTCTCCAGTTACAGACTAAGAACATTAAGGTTTCTTGTCAGCTCTGTAGGTTTTTTCACACTTTCTCTGTCATGATGTGTTTATATTGTTTCTCAAATGATTTCTGTGAATGCTTTAAGTAATTCCTCATTAAATCTACTGAGAAGCTAAATAATGGGTTAGTAAAATAGCAGAAATGGAAATGGTAGAAGGTGAGAATATATATTCAGTTCCTCTCTTTTATATACAGTTCATAAAAAGCACATTTAGAAAGGTCTGATGGTTCAAGAAATACTTACTCATTAAAAGACACACACATTTTAAACATTTCAAAAGAGGAAAAGACAGGTCTTAAAAATACAGGTATCGCCACACTTGTGTCTTGTTGATTACTCATCTTTCATGGAAATGTAAGTGTCTAGGATACATTTCAGACAGCCAGAAAAAACACCCACAAAACCAAACCAAAAATACTTGTGCTATTTTATGGGTGAAGAAGGGCCTGATCCAAAAGTTGAAGTCAGTGGGAACTAACTTTAGCAGGCTTTGGAAGAAACAGCATAAGGTACAACTACAAGGTTTCATAGCCCTAAGAAATACAGACAGGGAGATACTTACAATCAGGGATACTAGTCTTGATTAAAGAATTGCTGGTGAGCTTACTCCATACATCACAACATCCCAAGGAACTGCTCTATTAGAGAGCTAAAATATCAGCATGTCTAATTTAAACAGAGACTTACTTCAGCTTTGCCTATTTTCTGAGATGAGAAGCACAGTATTGAATATTCCTGTATATTTGATGTTAAAAATCAATAAGTCATGAAACCACATTAAACCTTGTCATAAAAGAAGATGAAGATGGATATTTTTTGTTACCAACATTGTCAAGGTATTTCAATAACTGTTTCAGTTAATTGATATGACTGGATTCCAAAGCCCAAAATTTTCATAGAAAGCAACAAATATCTGGTAACACGCCTTAAAGATATGATGTGTCACCTGTATACCTGTTTAGTTAGAAACAACCAGAAGTCTAACAAGATTTTACTGGAGAACTTGAACAAATGACACTAATATTAACCATTCCATCCAGCAATGACATAACTTAGATAACCATGACATAACTTAGATACACCAGCAAAGCATGGAATTCACTGCACTTTTGGGTTTTTTTAGTGTTTTAACAAACTGATTGGGGCTTCCATTAAAAGTGGGTTTTATTTCAGAACTGCTTTCTTTATATAGTGAAAAATACAAATACAAATCAAATGAAACTTGTAAAACTGCAGTGAATTCATGCCATTATTCCATTCATGCCAGCTAAATTATATTGAAGTAGCTAAATTATATTGATCAGCATGAAATGTATGGGTTTGATCTCATCAGTGATAACTGGAAAGCTAAATGCAAGAGAGAAAAAGCATAGAGCGAAAAGGTCCTATTCACAGTGGCACCAAGAGGTAAAAGTACATTGAGCCAGCTGACTTCTTCATCAGTTACAGCCAACTAATGTCCTTGGCAAGGATACTGTTCTTCAAATTCAAAATGGCCTCCACAAGGACAACGTACCATGCTTGAAATGACATAAATATGCAATGCTCATTAAGCTTACTTAAATGAGCATATCAGATGCAGGACGTGGCCCTGAGAGCAGGAAGATATATACATATATCTGTATATATGCACTAATACTGCTCATTAAACAATGAACACATATATACACAAACATGGCATGTTTACAAACCCCACAGAAAATAGAACAATGCAGAACAAAAAAGTGAACACAGATAGAAAGGTAATAATGACTGAATTATCCTTTTTGTGAAGAGCATCATGTTCCAGTGAAAAAAACCAAAACAAACCAAAACCAAAGTACACTTGATTTTAAAAAATTCTGCTGAAAAGAAATAAAATCTATTTTTCACAGAGAGCAGAGACAGATTAGAGCAATACAACATGAGTCTTGCAATAGCCAGTATCTTGCCCGATTACACAAGCTCAGACACATCTTGCAGGTACAGGATCACCATCAACACAAATACATTCTTGGTAGATAAAAATACAACATATTTATTTATAGCTGAGGATTCAGAAGAATCACCCACAGATCTCTAATGAGGCAAAGGGAAATTTGCACTCAGACTGTAAATTTGAGTTGTCAGAATAAAGTTGTGTTTTTAAAAAAATAATAGTTCTGAAGAACTTGCATGTTCCACCTGCTTTGCATTGCTTGGATGAAGCGAATCAAACTTACCTGACTGAACAATTCAGAGCAGACTAGTCTGACTAGTTAAATATTATATGGCTGCATATCTTATTTAATAGTCGTGGCTCAGTTAACCGTCTGCACTACTTTTTAAGAATAAACTTTCACTTAATGTACAGATAAATCCATATTGTTCATGAAGTAGCATTCAGAATAAAATTCTTTAACACAAAATCAGCAAAGAAAGAGGTATCTAGGCCCTAGTCATATTGATTTTCCTTTTCATTAATCTATAAAATTCCTTCATGAAGGAAAAGAAAGAAATAATTTAAAACTGTTCACTGGGTGACCTGAGCAATCAAAGATCTACAAAGCACCCTCCTAGCAAAATTCATGTCTGAGCTGACAGTGTTCCTCAAAGGACTTCTTCCACAATAATTTTCAAAAGAAGCTCTGCTTTCCTCCATGTTCAGATTTCTAACAGTCCTGCTGTTTCAAAATTGAGAAGTGCATAAAAAACGAAAAGTTGAGGTACTGAAGCAATGTTTATAGCAGCAAGGCTTAGATACCCACAAGCAGCTTTCTGACATTGGACTTAAGCTCAAAAGCAAAGCTAGAACTATTTTTGGCAAAATACTCTTGAAGAAAAAAAAATGTGCACAGCTGAAGACCTTGCACATAAAGCTGTTTCACCACACAATGAAAGAAGACACAAACCTGTTATCAAAAATTTATTCCCCCTACCTTTCCAATGCTGTAAGATATGCAGGCTCACCTCTGCAGCCAGCCTCTGCTGTGGAGAGTAGTGTCAGCCTGAGCATCCCTCGATCATTTTCCCAACCCCATCATCCAAAAGGGCAGGGTAAAGACAGCTTCATTTCCTATCAAGAGTTTCTACCCCTAATATTCCTTTTGACCATGCTTTTCCATATCTTCATGCTTCCTAAACAAGATGAAGAAGCAAGGAAGAGGAGCCAAAGCCAAGAATCTTGCCCCACATGGTAAATTCCACTTTAACATTATTTTAAGAAAAACATACAAGGAACATGAGCTTCTGATTACACAGAGAATAACCTTTTACAGAATATTTCTGAAAATTATATCCTAAACACTGCCCCTTGAAAAAGTTCAAAATCCAGAAAGAAAAAACTAAACCAGGAACACTCTACTCAGCAGACCTTCTGCCCCTTGTGTTAAAATGTGTTTGTACTACGTCCAATAGATCAATGCATTCCCAGGTTTCTAACCTATTACAGTTGAAACCACTTCCAGTGTAAAGGGCAATTAGTAAAGACAACTCTTAAGCAATTCCCTTTGAGTCTCAGCTTACAGACTTAATTGGAAGACTTCTTAGGACCTCTGCATTGGGGTGATTGACTTTTTTTCATTATTATTTTCCTTGTTAGCTTCTACTTACAGATGTTGATTAGCTCTTGGAGACACTATTAGGGTCACTCTATAGAAATTTCCTTTGGGATAGAATTTCTGTAAATTAAGGTAA
The DNA here is from genome assembly GCF_015220075.1 of Falco rusticolus. Classification (NCBI taxonomy): domain Eukaryota; kingdom Metazoa; phylum Chordata; class Aves; order Falconiformes; family Falconidae; genus Falco; species Falco rusticolus. The sequence goes on from NC_051191.1 coordinate 66,226,473, forward strand.
ATTTTATGGTAAGAATGCAAGCCAACAAACAAAAGCTAGTTGTTGGTATCATATTGTTATTCATATTTGATTTGCCTGTAAGCATAGAGCCACAGCAGAAATTAATCTTGGATTACTTCTATATTGACAGTATTAACTACATAGTCTTAATTATGTGTGACAGGTGGTGAGCTTAGTGCTTGAGCAGTTGCTGCACTATTATATGGCATTTTTTATCCTGTCTTTCCATATCAGTCTCACCTTGTGAGAATTAAATGCCATTCTGTAAATCAGTCTTGAAAGACACATGAAAAGCAAGAAAACTTTCAGGTTTAATGTGCTTTCAGAAATGAGCAACTCCACAAAATTACTTGATTTTGCTACAGTCTTTCTTTTTACAAGTTTTAGAAGAACAATTTTATGAAATGGACTTGTAACAATGAAGAACAATAAAATCTAAACCCTACAAAACAAAAACTTGGGACTGGAGTAAACTAGCATAATTCTGCTGAAACCTGTGGGGCTAGTCTGGTTGTGTCAACTAAACATCCAACCTCAGCTGGACCTTGAGTTTGAGAGAAATGTATCACATTTTAAGGCTACTTTCCTTTTTCTATTTTAATAAAGTGAAATATATGACTGTACAGAATTCTCTAGAAGGGAAAGGATTGCTTATTATGATCTTATGATCTGATTTCCTTGGAAACACGAAATACTTCACTATTCAAAGTGTTTTCCTGTGCAGGATTTTAAATACTGAAATCTGCCTGGTGATACCTTACAAGCATAACAATAGGGAAAAGAAGCATCTACCACAGTTTGTTTGGGGTGCACTCCAATGAAGGAGAGACTCTCAGGTGGGCTGTTGTTGACTCTGTTTAAGGGAGAATGCTGCAGCCATTAGTTGTTCTCCATCTCATAAGCCTGTTGGGAAACCTTTTTCTTCAGGTGCATCATCCCTGCAAGAATCTTAATTGATTTAATTTTAAGTTAAAATCACAGAACTTTATATTCAACTTTTAGAATTTCCATGCTCAAATAAACAGAGAGAAAAAAGTGGTATCAGGGCACCCACAACAGACTTTTTCTGTCATGTTCTTTCCCTGAAGAAGTCAAGATAAGCATATTTCGTATTTGGGACTGTGGGATATTAAGAGGCATCTGTTGACTTCGTCTTCAAGGAGTTTGAATGGAACTGCAATGGAAATGTCACTTCTAATACAGTGTTACACACTGTCAAATCCAGCCTTAGGCTTTCTACATGCCCTGAATTTTCATGTAGTTATGAACACAGTCATGTGCAAATGTGGGCTGGAACTGTGCTGGGCACATACTGGCTGCTTCTGTCTATCAGAAGAATAAAGACTTTAAAGTGTAAAAATAAATGTTAATAACAGAAGTAAAGAAGAAACACACAGCAAAGCTAAGTGCACACTATTATCTAGGAGAAATAACCAAGTGGCATTTTCAGCCACTGCAGTTAGGAGCTATTAGTTCAATTAGAAAGCCCAGATAAAGTCATACTGCCACAGTTTATGTTGGAGGGACATGCGTGCTGATTTAAAGCTGAGGGCAGTCAAAGGGAGACCAAGCAGGAAACTACAATCTATTTCTTGAGAGGTCTTCGGTTCAGCTGGTCTTCACCCCTGAGTCTTCACCAGAGTCTTCCTCTGAAGAAGGCAGGCAAAAGCAGTCCCAGCTTTCCCTCTGCTAGGTAGCCAGCAGCAGTCAAAGCCAGAGCTGGAGCACAGTGAAGGCAGACCCTTCTGCCAAGCACCAAGTCCAGAAGGAGATGCAAGAGAAAGACAGGCACAGCTGGCCTCTGCATGAGGCAAGGGAGCCTGCCTGGCTTCTCCCTCTATCAACTTGAGTTATTTAGGCTCCTGGCCTCCATGAAATGCATTACCAGCCTCCCAGTCCCCACCACACTGGGACCCAATGAAAGGACAGGAAAGACCACACATCATATGGATGAAATATTCAGATAAAGGAAACAGTTCACAAAATTTAAAAGAAAAAACAAACCCAAAACCTGATCCCATTTAATTTAGGCTTAATCGTTCTTACCCCACTACTGAGGACACAGCCTCAAGCCAAGCTATACTCTGCTCCACGGTGTTTGGGTTTGTGTGCTGCTCTTGCAACCCCCAGATGAAGAAGCACGTGTGGGTGGCTACACTTCTTGCTGGCTTGCTTGACTGCCTAAATCATCTGAGAACAGAAACTCTTTCTGATACAAGGCTTTTAAACATTCCCTATAAAACCCTTCACTGTTTCTTACTTTCAGGAAGCAGATAATTAGACAGAAGGTAAAAAATCCTAGTTGGTGCATCGTTCCTTTGATCTGCTAACAGTAAGAAATCTTCCAGAAACTGGTAAGAACAATGCTGAAAAAGCCCTACCTAATCCTCAATCTGGTTCTAGCACAGACCCTGCTAATACTGGAATCTGAGTGCTCAGAAATATCTCTGGTTTGAGCTGGTCGGTCTCACAGGCTGAGACTAAGGCCGTGTGATAGCATAAAATTCTGACAAATGCATTCAGAAAGCTGGGACTGTTGTAGATTCATAAGGACAACTGTAACATAAGTCATTAATACTGTCTCAAGACCCTTACATTCTGAATATGTAGAGATGTACCTAAAGTATACCAGACAAGACTGCAGGCAGACATTATTTGCTGGACAATTCTACTTTTTAGGCTGCTTCACCCTTTGGCCTCTGTTACTGGAAAAAGTGAGCGACTGCGTCAGAGTTTCTCAGTCTGTGTTGAGAATGATGATATCTCATGGGATATCAGATGGTGGTCCACAAAAATAGTGAAAATAGAAAAAAAAATATTAATGCATGAAGACAGGATACAGAGTCCCAGATTCAAAGATCACATATTTCATCATTTACTAACAATTTTACAATACACTTAAGTTGTGTTTCCCTATCTGTTGAGCATAGTTCTTTTTTTAATCATTACTTCTTCCAACCACTAGACTGCATTTATATACAGTCAGGATTCTTCACAGAAAGGTCATCCAGGCCTGGCACTTTTGTAAATTGTACATGGGAAGTACAATTACATTTAGAAGAGTCTAGTAAATTGTACTTTAGAAGATTGCCATTTTTGGGCCTAGATCCTCACATTTCCAAATTACGTAGGCGAGTTTGGCTATACAGCAAATGGAAAATCCAGTTCTTTAAAGAAATTTAAGTGTCCATCAGAAAGAAAATGATCCTTATTCTGTTATAGGACAAAGTAGAAAGAATGTAAGAGACATTGCCAGTGTTTAGGAAACAGACTCCTGTTGATGGAGTAGAAAATGAACATGCGGTCTTCCATTGCCAACAACAAAAAAAAAAAAAAGGAACTGCTGAAAGTTCAGTACTTTACACATTTTAAAGCCTTTGCTTCTTTCCCTCTCCCTGCCTTTTCCTCCCCAGGAGCCAACTCTTTTAATTTTACTGCAACATTCCTTAGGAAAATGTCTTGTTTAGACTCTCTGCAGTTTTACACTTGTCCTCTGAGTGGGTGTTATTTGCATGGCACTACTCAAAGGCGGCCTGCGATATTGCTGGCACTGAGAGATATAGCATACTATTGGGTATTGCTTAGCTTTCCAGAACAAATATCTGCTTCAGCAGAAACCACTTTATAGGCCTTAGCTTTTATATTTTCTACTTACATTTTTTGTGCATAACAAATTTCAAAACAAAGAATGAAAAAAATCACCACCAGACAAGAGTGTGCCCATTTAAAGGCTAAAGGTTCTGCTCAGACACAGAAAAAAAATAATTATCAACTTGTCTGTCAGGAGAAGAAAGATGTCACAACCTTTGAAATTGCATTCCAGTTTGCATTTCCTTTCTATGCTTGTTTGAAGCAGATGCTACATTTTGGCAGGAAACAAAGAGCAAAAGCTTCCTGCAAAGATAAACCTCATGACTCAATCTATATAAACTAAATCTCTCTGAGTTTAACATTACCCTTTAGAAAAACCTGATTGAATGCTCCAGGGTGAGCAGAAGACGGATGCTGCATAAGCTCCTGCACATTGCCAATCACTCCCTTGCTGGTCCTCACGCATCTGACTCCTCTGTCCCATTGGGTTCGTGACTTCCATGGGGACTCCAACACAACCACCAGGCTAAGCACACCCAGGCACAGGGGTGCAGCTTCTGTGGATGACAGCAGGACTGCACCCACCTATACCACAGCAGGACTTTCCCCTACTGCATCTGGAACCAGTTTGGGCCGCTGCCAGCAGAATGTCATCTCCTGCTACAGGTGATACAGAAGGAGACATTTTGCTTTTCAGGTCTCAAAAATATGCCCAAATTAGATTGCATTTGCAGTGCTGGGAGGGTTCCCTGCTCTGCTAAACACTCAGCACCACATGCACCCAAGGAAAAAATGTTTACCTGGTGTGGCCACGGTTAACCTTTTTTCCTTGCTGAGACGGTGCCCATGGATGAATTCACTCATGGAAGGGGGGCCCCTCAGAAGATATGATTCTGTGGAGGCAGGATGAGGGGGGGCTCTTAATAATTTCTGGAGGTAGGTCCCTGAAGTCCTGGGATGGCTCTGATCACAAAGGGAAGGTGAGAATAGTCTTGCAGGAGATCCAAGAAAAATACATATGGAAACAAAAGAGTTTTACTTTAATTACCTTTCAAAGCCTCATGAATGACAACATCATGTTAATGTGCTTAACAGGTAAAAATCAACTAGCGTTGCCACCCCATGTCATTTCCACAGCAGGGCACCTTGCCTGCATTGGAAATCCTGGTGCGTATTAGGGGAGGAGGAAATGAGGCTGAGTTATATCCCAGCATCCTGGAGTCAACATGTACAAGGCTCCCTGAATGTGCTCTTGTTTTTGCATTGTGACTAGAGCATATAAGAAAAGGGAATGGTTATGTAGGACTTCTCTAACAGAGAGTCCCCTTCACCTTCAGAACTGTGGAGGTCCCCACATCTATAGAGCTTTGGCAGGGCAGTCACAAGACAAGATGAGAACTCACTGCTTGAACAGCAAAATATTTGCATCAGGTTATGAATGGCAGCCATCCCCCTTCAAAAAGTTGCTTGCTCCCATGTAGAAAAACTGATCTGAGTGAACACATCCCATATTCTTTTCACACTGATGAAGAAAAAGTGAGCATCAGCGCTTAACAGATAGATGTAGATTTGTTTGTGTTAAGCACTGAAATGCTCGTAGAGCACAACCCTTTTTTTATTTCAGATGCTCGTTATGGAAAACCTTAAGGAAAACTTAAGGAAAACGTCATAAAGAAAATACATTCACACTGATATTAAAGACATACAAGATGCACTGAGACACTGACAGAATATAGTTCAAAACACTGCATTAAGGAGGAGGAAATAACAGTGAGTAGGTGGATCAGAACCACATGTTGCCAGGCTTTGAATTTCTTATTCATATCCTCCCCACCTCCTCCCCAGTCGAAGTACGGAGGAAAAAAAAATTAAAAAAAAAAGAAAATAATTATAATGTTTACAATTCAGTGAACAACTTTAATTAAAGTCTGGCCACTGCACTGTACTGTAAAGATCACTGCATGCATACCTTTTCCTCTGAGTGCCACTGCTGACCAGTAAGTTTGGTTGCTGTGGGCCCTGACTATGCAGGAGGAAAGTGTCTATGCTTGGCACGGTGGCTGATGCCTCCTCACTTACTTTAGGGCTGCCGATCTTGCTCTTTCCAAGCTTGCCTTTGCTGCGTCTGGACTGCTCATGGTCGAACTCTAAATCCTCCAGTCGCTGGGTAAGGGCAAGTTTTTGCTGGATAGCCATGCGCAACAGAGAGTTCAGGGTCTTCTTCTCATCCTCCGCAGCTGCAAGCTGCCTCTGCATCTCATCCAGCTGTGTGACGTACTCATCACACCTGGGAAAACAAACAAGGCAGAAATCTGGGGAATTGATCCAAGAACCAACCCTACTGGTGATCACATTCCTGGGCTGCAGTTACAGGGGCAGATTCAGGTCCAAGTTTTTGCCAAACATAATCCTGAAAGCAGACAGCCTGAATTCTTCCTTTCCCACTTTGAATAGATTTGGACTTGGATCTGAATGCCAACATTTCCTATTCAGCAGGAGAACCTGTATCTATAATATCAGATTAGTCTGTGTCAAAGTAATAGGCTTCTAATGCAGATGAGCAATCAGAGAGGGGTGTGGGATTATCTCCAGGCTAGACCACAAATAGCAATTCTGGGTGCTGGTTCTGCTAGTAACTCACCATGGATAAGGATGTCTACTAATTGATAAGACTATCTGCCATTAGACAGTAATATCCACTTCAGCAAAACATTACAAAAAATGATGATGAAAAAGACTGCAAGTACTCGGAACACCTGAACCATCAGATTTTGTGAAATGAGAATCCCTCAGTTGTTTGCCATTGTTAACTGAATAAAGAGGTACCATTCCAGAAACTCCACACCTGGAAGTTATTTCACATTTACTGTTAATTAATTGTTACATCTCTTGGAGGTGTGCTCAGGTATTCATTGCTACAGTTACCTGCTCCTTCTTAACCCTCAACCTCTTCTATCTGCAAGAAGAATTGTATCTTTCTCACTTGCTTTAGATCTCTCAGATTTTGAAATAAAACCCCCTTTCTCATGATTTTGTTAGCATTTAAGACTGAATTCAGTTTAGTTCTGCTTTAAACAATGATTTCTACAGTGAGCAGGAAGAGCAAGGCGTTTCAGAATGGCCTTTATCACTTAAATGGAATAGCTTCAGTTTGTTAACAACAGACCATTTATTCAGTAAGAACCAAGAGTGATAAATGCATACCGGTAGTGTATGATTCGCAGATCGCAGTACTGTCTGACCATTGGACATTTATGGCAACATCCAAGACTTTTTCATGTTAAATGATGCAGCTTTCACCAAATCTCTTCCCCATCTGAATAAATCTATATAGCTTTGCTGTGTAATTACAGCAGGGTAATTGATGAGGATTTAACTTTACCAATATCACTCACAGAAAACAAGCATAGAAAATAATTTTAGTTTTCCTTCTTATAATATGTGATGCAATAAACTGTCAAATTATTGCAAACTGAGGGATGAAACTAATTTCTCCAAAACTAACTTTCTCTTTGGGAAACAGAAATACTTGAAAATTCATAGTTATTCTTCACACATGAACACTCACATATATATATTGCACTCTCCTTTTGAGTAATTCAGGTGCTGGAAGAAAAATTACGAAGTCAGACATAGTTTCATGTACAGTTTCAGTATTATCATTCTTCTGCAGGACCTTAATAAGCATGACTGTCTATTCAAGCCTTGAGGAAGAGCGATATTTCTGAAACACTGGTTGGCTTAAAGCCAACTTGCACACCTATTTCTGCTCCAAGCCATGAGATGTCTATTGATGCTTTAGCCAGTTTCTTTGACAGAGACATTAGAATGACATCAGCATTCTGGAGATTAAATTAAATTAATTTGAAATAGGAATTAGTATAATGCCTGTGTTATGAGAGTTTTAAAGACTCATTCTTGCAACCAGATGGATCCTGTATCCAACTCTTATTCTCTGCTGCTTTCTAGGAGACATCTTTTTTTTCCAAATACATTTTCTGTTAGAAATTTTAAACAGTAACACCTGCAGCAACACCTGTAGCACAGTGCTGCCAGGAATGAACAGACTTGCTTCAGTATGCCAGTAAGAAAATTCTGGTTTTGGAAAAAGACTGGGTTTCCTCAGGCCCCAGGATGTGTTCTTGCTATTTAGGCAACTGCTTTGTAAAACAGTGTAACTGAGCACTTAAGAGACATAAGCTCCATGAAGGTGGGTATTACTAAAGCAGACTTAGACAAAACTGCTTTTCGCTACCTGCTACAAACTATAACAAAGCTGGCCCTAGGAACGTGGATATACTACACGCTGTTAGCTGGCCTTATACTTGAGACAAGAACAAATCTTGTTAATACATTTTCCTACTGTTCTGGTTAATTATATGCCCTTCCTAGAAGCCTCCCCATAACTGCTAACCCACATTTTCGGCAGTTCACTGCAGTGTTTTGTGGTTCCAGTCATCTGACCTCCACCATGACTCGAAGTTTCCCATTAATTTTCACAAACACATGGTCCATTGTCTCTGTGTTTTGTTGCTCAAGCATGGTGATTTTTTTGTTGAGAAATAGTGTTCAGAAAGGTTAAACCTAAATCGGTTAAGTAAACGCCATAATTAACTTCAGAAACTGCTGAATTAGCAGCCTCAGATCTCCTTGAATCTGCAGCAGTGAAGGTTATTCCATGTAGTGGGAGGCAGCTACTGCTTGCAGCCACGGCATTTCCCTTCACTGAAATATTCCCTGCTACATGCAAGTGTGGGATTAAGAGAGAAGTGTTGCCGATTAAAAAAGAAAAATGCATTACACTCACCCAAATTGCCTTTTGCCTACACATTTTACAAATGTTTGTGAAGTCTCACAGTATGCCAAAGAAGAAAAAGGTTAAGAGCTCCTAAGAGAGATAACCTGACACAGCACAAACCGTTGTGGACTGAGCAGGGCTCCAGGATGCATCAGGGTTCCACGAGGGTCTCTCAGAAGTACTCACACAGTAGTGAATAACGGAAGTTAGGTTATGTCCTGCTGAGTCAGCTCTTTCCAAATTTGTCTCTTGCCCCAGGACAGGTGTAAGCTGCCAGTAACTATTAAATAAACAGCACCCTTATCTTGCTGTCTGCTGGTCTACTTAATGCCAGAGCAAAAGTCAAGATTTCATCTCTTTCTCATTTCTCTTGTCTCAGTAAGGAAGCAGATAGACAGACAAGCCCACTTATTTTGTATTAACTGATCCAATAAGCTTATATAGGAGTTTAAGGGAATTCTAGTTCCATCTGTCTCTCTCATCTAGGAAGGCAAACCAAATACCGAGTCAGGTTTATGCATAATTTAGGTAACATAAATCATAGCAGATCTTGAGCTAAAACCCAGTCATGCTGACAGTGACAGGCTCCTGCTCTAGCCATATAAACATAATTCTCTTCTGCTCATAAACGTTTTCTCATCTAGGATAGATCCAGGACCTGTCTGCACTTCCTAGTCCATCTCTTCAGTACACGTTTTTCATTAAATATTAATCATAAGAAAACGTTTTGATGGACGGCGAATAAAATCAATGCATGCAGCGTCAGGACTTTGGCAATATCACTAGTAATATTTCCTCTCTCCTTTTGAGTATCTCTGTTGAGGCTGGGAAAGCAAGCAAGTAGATGGACTCAGTGAAATTAGCTGCCTGAATCCCTTTAGGATCCTGCTTCAAAAGTATGTTCTCTCCTTTAGCACAAGACTTCCCTTCTTTTCCCGGGCAACTCCTATTCTAGACTGGAAAACTAATGTTTTAAAGAATTTATTTTTCATTTGCCCTCTAGATGAGTGCTGGCCACCTGTCTCACTGCCTGACACTCTCACAGCTCCTGCCGTGGGTCAGCAGCTCAGGGTTGGAGTGAGGGGCAATGACAGGCCGAACAGAAAAGGCTCTCACCATTTTTTTAGTTTTTCTGGTAGTTTACCAGTTTTTTACCAGCTTTTCTGGTTGTTTATTACTACCAGAAGCAGCCCAGGGCAAAACAAGCAGGCTAAAGGCAGGAGCTGCAAATCTGATGGGCAGCACATGGCCCTGGCATCAAACAGGAACTTCAAATCTGCTCTGCCAACACCATGCATCCCACAGGAAAGGTTTTATATGCTGCTGCTTTCTTTTTTAAGAGAGATCTTTGGGGAAAAGGGAGCTTGAACTGTATTGAGGACATATTCTTGACAGGTCTGTAGTAAATTCAGAAAGGAATCATAAGGCTAATGAATAGGTAAGAAAAAAGCTGTAGAGATCAGAACCACAGAGATTTTGGATTGGGAAAAAAAAATAGTCCCAGAAGGAAAAAGAGCAAAAGTAGAGATGCAAGCAGAATGGATGGACTTTTGAGTGGAAGGAGAGAAGAACTGAAGAAAGAGCTTAAGGATTGGAAAGATACACAAATGTAAGGGGAAAACACAGAAAAAGGATGGCTCCTGCTTTCTGTATAGGGGAGATTTGGAGAAAAGTGTTTTTGCTGTTCAGTCCAGAAACAGGTGTGCTGTGTTGTCCTTATAACATGGCATGACCTTTATCTGGTGCATTTGAGGAACAAACTGTGCAGTTCAGCACCAGAATGAACAACCATTTGGGGACCAAATGAACAGAAAAGAATGGTTTATGAAAGAGAAAGCATATTGCTCTATCAAACAGTACATGAAATAATTTTCAGGTCTATAATATAGCTCTACTATCAGCAGAATGTTCTCCCTACAGTACAAATTCAGGAGTAAGTACCATGTGATGCAGGATAACCATGGAAACCATTGTTTTATTCAACAGAAGACTAAGCAATTGCTTTTTTATGCTGAAGGTTGCTATTGCACCTAATGTTACTGCATGGAGAATCTTACAGTCTTGTATTTTCAAACAGATTTCTCTTCAACAGACATCTAGAGTATATCAGCTCTCTGTCGTTTAAATAACTGCTGTTCCAAATGGACTATTCAGAATGAGTCAATGATTTGAACATTTAGGAAGACTGATTTAATTATAAAGGCCATTATATTCCAGGGAAGGAAGGAAAAGGAATATTTTACAACAGAAAAATCAATAGGAGCACACTGATGCACAAGACCTTGCAGTGAATGACTTTTTATAACTGTGCTCAGGTAATACTAGGCAAAACTTATGACCTCAAGGGCAGAAATACATTCCATAGTCCATGTACTGACTTTTTAATCACTACAGAATGGAGTTTACCAACAACAGTAGATGCTTCAGGTGGGTGTGATGATGCATCTCACCCCCTTCTCTGGGCTCCTCTACGATCTCAGGAATCCCCATTGGGCCTTGGCATTTGAGTAATGAGTTGGGCAGTTAAGCACCCCTTCACCGTACCAGCAATTCTTGAATGACTAAGTGGGGAATGGTTCTACCTGTACCAGGAACTCCTGTTGCCTGGCAAAGGTGAAAACAAAAATGATGATCAGTCACCCTCTGACAGCCCTGGGACATTCATGACCTAAATTGTAGCCTGAGTGAAATGGTACCATAGTCACTGAAAAATGACCAACTCAGATTACGTCCAGGATGGAATTTTACAGATGACTGAAATCAATCATCTCCAACTCTATAAACAGTGGTCTTAAGTGAGACCCTTTGAGTTCTCCTGGACCGCAGCAGGCTGCGATCAGTATCTCTCTCTGAGGGGAGAGCTCACAAACTGCCAAGTTTGCAATACTAAGGGGACCATCACCGAAAGCTGACGACAGAGCCTGGGCTGATACCCCTGCTCCTCAGGGCTCAACCCTTCGCCTGTTGAGAAATGCAGAGGCATTCAGCATGAATATTTCACTAAACTTGAGGGGAACTTTTAATAGGTATACAACTTTGTACATTTGTACATATATAGCTATACACCTGCCCCTTTGTGTGCTTGTGTATGTGTGAATTGATTTAGATACCTCATAACCAGTACAGTATAAGTGTTATTATTTCAGATCCATAATTAAATCAGTTACATTTGCAGTGAATCCTGTTGATTCACTTTGTAAATGTTAATTGATGAGTAAGTGCTGCTAAAATCTTGTGATCAACCTTAAACTGTGAAGAAACCTTCATTCTCTACATACATATATCTCTATATATGTTGTCCTAAGTCTGAGACTAGGATTGGACCCAGCTGCTCTGAGCTCTATCAAGAGTTTAGAAAGCAAAGGGGTCCACTCTGAACCTTGTGACTCAATGGGAGGGTCTCCCTTGCTCTTTTACGTCTTTGGTCCCTGTGTAAACCATTGCAGCACAATTCTAACTTGATTTTAATTTGATTTTTCTTTTTGTGTATCATCCATATAATAATTGACCATTGTCATCAAACTTTGAAGTTGCACTCCCACAAATTCGTATTAAAACTATTTCCGTTAATACCTTTGATGGTAATTCTTTAAGCGACCCTAAACCACTCATTTGCGACAGCGGGGTTTATCTCTACTAACGTTAGACATTTACAAAGAGGAAATCTGTAACTCAGCAAGGCACACTGATTCCCTTTATAGTTCATAGAAGAAAACAGAAGCTTCATTGCATCCTACACACAAGACATCTAGAAAAGATACCTAGATGAATGTCCTTACTTAAGCCTAATTCTCAAAGACAAGATGCTGCTGTCTCCCACCAGCTTTAGGACATGCCTTAAACTCAGCCCAAGTGTGCACTCAGGATGCCCAAATAGGATAAGGAGCATTCAATACACCAACAACGTAGCATTCCCTTTAAGTAACAACTTCTAAATCTTTGCAAACTGCTTTTACCTTGTAGGTTCATGATTTATGCTCCACACAAGACCCTTGTTTGCTTTATGCTCATGATGCCACTCCTCTCCTCTGGAGTTAGTAGCCTTCCAGATAGTCTTATAGAGTTAGTACATTCATGCATCTCCTAGAGGAATTAGCTTGCAAGTAAAGTTCAACACATGAATTTCTAATACACACACACAACTTTCCTTTCTTGAAGAAAGTGTTTAGATACCAATGAAATCAATGGAGCTACCTTGGTTCACACCACCTGCTGAGTTGGTTCTTCATTTCCATTATGGCACTACATGTACTCTTCTGACGATGAACCTATGATGAATTTGTACACAGCACCAAGGTTATGGCCTGTAAATGTCCCTTCTCGTTCCTTCCCACCTCTCCCAGCTACTGCTGCCACTGTCATTAAGCAACAAAGGGCATTAGAAGCCTGGAAGAGGTTAAGATGGCACCTATATACTGCAGGGAGCACTAGGCAGACTTTGGCATGAAGCACAAAGTCATCTTTTTACTTATAGACTCAAGCACAAGCAAGAAATCTGCATTGTGTTTGACCATAAGGGGTGGTGGGTGGTGGAAAGCCTTGATATAACAGAATAATTTCCTGAGGATACTAATTTCCTTGCATATTTGGGATTTAAGAATTTATTGATGAAAGTGTTGGATCTTTAAAGAAATTATTTTTAGATAATCTTTTAAAACACAGCTAAACCCAAAAGCTCTTCTGAAGAAGGTGTGGGTGAAGGAAAGATGAGAGATGATTAATTACTGTTCTGCCAGGAGGAACTATGTTAGAGAAGATAAGTGAAACTTTTATCCTGTGAAGGAGAAGATAATAAATTGAATCTCACAGTGGGAGAAAATAAGAACTCATGTTGGAATGGGAAATTGCAATGGCCTCACAATTATTAGTGCTGGATTACAGCATGAGCTGGTTGATGAAATAGATTTTACTAGTGGTAAGTAATAAATCTCACAATAATGAAAACATGGGATTCCGAAGATCATCATTAACCATGTGATAGCTTTACATGACAGAATCTCTGCGTACTTCTGAATGCAAAGATCAGTCACATAAATCTACTTTTTGATTTCCACTTTAAAAAGTCCTATAAATGCAAATACACTGCAGGCATACATTGGCATTTATACTTTGCTCAAGGTTGTATTGACATTGCTATTTTCCAGCTTTATTTTCCAAGACATGCATCTCAGTAGCACTTGAAAGCTTGCGGGTTTTGCACAGTGTGCACTCTAAGACTTGTTCACCTTCATCCAGCAAACCTCCGACCTTGCAGAAAATAATTTCTGTCTCTCCTCCTAAACACCCAACATACAGGGCTAAGTCTGTTCTCACTTTGCACACACATGTTCACTTTCACAGTGCTGAGCCAGACGGTGACACCATTTCCCCTACCTGGTTGCAAACATTGCTCTCAAGGATGAGAAAGTGGCTGCGTCTTCCTTCAAAGCCTTTAATTCATTCCGTAGTTTGGTCATGGTTTCAGTTACCATTGCTTTTTCATTTTCGTATTTATTCTTCAAATTGGCTAGTGCCACTTCAGCTGTCTGAAAAGACACAAAAGGACATATACTTATGAGACAGATATCTGAAAACAGCTAAGATGCCCTGTTTTATTTTAATTTTGATTTCCTCTTCATTCACACAGTAAAAGAAGTTAGATCTGAGCTTCATCACACTGCACCCTTGAATATCTGCTTTTAAGTTGTACTCCATGAAACCAGGAAAAGGGGTAAGCACTTCAAAGGACAAAGCCAATTTCAATGCACTGGCAGCAAGTTGACGCCTTAAATGTCTCTTCAAAACTGTGCAGCTGTGTTGAGGACTCAGGCAAGTAAATTACTACAGCTTAAGGAGCTGCTACCACGTTGTTTGAGCTGCAGTAAACAACCAGGTGTGCCCGCTCACCACACTGGAAGGAGGCCACACGGCACGTGAGACTCGGCCTCTGTAGCCAAGGTGTGAACTAAGGTGTTTGGGCTCATGCTCCCTGCCAACTGAGGTTTTCCTCGGGCCAGGTGACTGCCAGGACTTGACAGCTTGCTTTGATGTCTGAGCACTGGCAATGCCTACTGTTGTGCAAACCGGCATTATTTTGGCAGTTTCAACCACTACAAAAAAAACCAAAACAAAGAAACAATTAAAAAAAACCCCTACAACAGCAACAAAAACAAAAGAAGTGGAAATTATAATTTTCCCTTAAGAGGAAAGCAGTGCTTTGTAGTCATCCTATTCATTAATTTTTTCTGCTCCCTCTTGTCTTTTTTCAATTTCATCCAGTAAATTTACTACCCTACTACTTTTAATAGTTACATTTGTCTTATTTTTGCAAGATTTGAGCTTTTTGTAGTATCATTTTGAAGTTATTCAAAATACACAGTTTTGTAGAGGCTTTATGCCTACTGCTGCTATGATACGTTTATAATTATTGCCATTGAATGAGGTGAAGAAAAAATGATTCCTTTTACATTTACTCAGTGGGGGTTATGGGTGTTTTTTTACTTCATTTAGTGCTTAAAAAGTTGCAGCATTTCATACAGGCAATCAATTTCCCCTCTTGATCTTGTGGGTTCTTGAGCCACCACCAAGGGAGAGAAGTGTCGAAGAACATCAGTTTAAAGCGACCAGCAAGGGGATGTGACACAAGGTGGTAATGGCCAAACAGTTGGAAACCTATTTTAAACTCAGTTTTCTGAAACTCAGTATGTTTCCCACTAACAATGTCTCTTAACAAAGTGCATATTAGCATCTCCTACTAAAATACAACTCTGTTTATTTGGGTCTGGTAACAGCAAGTTAGAAATGGAAGTGTTAAAATAATTCAATATTTTTTTCATATTGCATATTTACCAATAATGTTTTCTCTGCTTTCACACTAGTTTACATTGAGGGAAAAGATTTTAAAAAATCACTAGTAACTACCCGTCATTTTAAATAGATGGCTTTTTCCATGCCAAATGTGAAAGCATCAGCAATACATGTTAAAAAAATCAACCCCTTAGGGATATATTCAAATAAATGCAGCTTTTCTCAACCTTGCTGACAAATGCTTTGGTATAATGTAGGATGGTAGACACCACCCTACACCTTGGCAAGCTAAAGCTGAAATCGTCAGCTTTCTATCTTTTCAGCTATGAGCAAAAATGTACACTCGTAAATTAACATGGAGACGAATTAACCGTGTTTAATAAAACTACATTTCTGCAGGGAAATCTAGGAAACAGTGCATGAAAGGACAAATTCATATTTAATAGATATGATTAAATCAGATTTATTTAAGAATTTTCAGGTGACTAATGAGGCAGAAGTGATTTATGAGAGCACAGGTAGACTCTATAGTGCAAACTGAGTTCTGCTTTGTCCCTAAGCCAGGAACTCTGATCTCTTTGCTTTGCAAGAGAAATACAGCCCCATGTCACTTAACCTATCGTACCTCATTTTCAAATACAGAATTCATGTAAAGATTTTCCTTTGTTTAGGAATGAAAATGACTTAAAGATATGTGCTACCTAATGCTAGACTTTTTTAAAAAAGCATGTTAAATTGTTTGAACAGTGGGATTACATATTCCGTGTCAACCCAACAATTTGCACATCAGTGAAACAGTGCACAATGATCAGACAGACATTTTAGTCTGGATGTCAGGATAAGTTAAATGGACGTGTAACACCACAGGATGAAAAATAACTTAGAAATATAATTTACTTGTTGAACAAAGGTAACAGAGGAAGGACTGTGTCAAATCTTCAAACCTTTTTTTTCTCCTTGTTAAGAGTTTTCCATATAATAATACATAGAAAACAAAGCATAAATTACAAAACCTATTGGAAATTCCCGGTGGCTCTCCATGCACCAAACAAGTTTTTGAACACACCCCTTTGCAGGCTGGTGAGGGTCTCCCCTCTCAAAGTCCCCTAAGCAAATAATGAATGAGCTCTACTGAAGAGGCAAATAAAACTAACAAAAATGTGTTTTTAATAAGTAAGAGAAGAAAGAAGGGGAAGCAAGCTATGAGAGCTGCTGTTGGAAACCTGCAGCCAGGGCCAGCAGAGCAGCAGGGCACCACGTTAGCATGAGGCAGTGTGCACCCAGGAGGTCCTTGTAAGAGCTGGTGGGCACCGGATGGTGCAGATGTTCAGGTTACCTACAGCTCATTGGTTTGGGACCTGGATGCTGACTGAAGCCAATTGCTGTCAGACTCCTCAGCTCAGAGGCTGCCATTTTACAGTGCAGCTAAGTCAATTTATATTGGTTAGCTGCTGCCAAACGATTAATTACCCAGCCTTTCCCCAACCCTACCCTATGCACACCTGGTGGTTTTCTTCTGTGCCTACTGGAACCAGTTTGGGGAGTTTGAAGAGTCAGAAAACTTGCCTGAAGTACCCTGAAGCCAGAATATGTAATGGATAGTGGGGCTGAGGGGAGAAAGGGAACTTGGACTCCATCTTTCAGAGGTACCTAGCTTCATCTTATTCTTCCTCCAGCACCAGCTACAGTCTAAATTTTTCTAGTCTCCAAAATCGTACCCGCTGAGCTCTATATGTGTGGTTGTGCCTGAAAACAGTTCTGTAGGATAATCTAGATTTTAAAGACCTAGGGCAAATGGTGCATTCAGAGAGTGCTCTGAAGGGAAGGATGGGGCAAATAAAAGTCTAAGCAGTAGGTACCAGAAGGAAGCAGGTGCCTAGGACTGGCTTTGTTTTTAACAGGTTTTTTTCTGAAGCATTTGTTTTTAAACTATGGGTAACTACAAAATTGTATTAGAGAAATTAAAGAACTTTGATCCATGTAAAAATACAGCTTCTGATCAACACACTTGGAAATGGGGAGCACAAGAAAAAAGGTGAAAACTCAGAAAAATGTGTGAATACTCTTCAGTGAAATAAATAATGCAGTAAGACAGGAGAGGGGCTAATGACACTCCTGTCAGACCAGTCATGCCAAGGAACTGGGCAAACAAACTACCCAGCTGCTCAGTGAGCCACCTGAAGGCATGGGATTAACAGCTTGCAGAGAACGTAGCATTTGCTGTGCAGAAGACATCACCTGGGGCTGACAGTGAGGCCAGGAGGGAGCACAGAGTTCCAGCACCTGGGCTTCTGTGGTGTGTGAAACAAGGAAAGCAAGGAAAAGAGATCTGGGGCACACAGAGCTGAGCACCCCCTACCCCAAAACCCAGTCATGGAGCTACACAGGCTGAGGTGAGCGCACACCTGAGCCCCAGCGCTCCAGGCTCTGCCAGAACATCCTTTCCAACCCTCTCTTTATATTTACAGAAGAGATGTTTGCCCAAATCCAGCTGCCTAGGGGTTGCCACCTTAATCCTGAAATCTATGATTTTCTCTATATATCCATATTCTATGATGACTCCGTATCCCATTTACTTTACATTAACAGTGTGAGCAGCACACCAAGTAAAAAAATAGTTGATGAAAGAATATTATGTCTTACAGTGGTATTTTTTAACACAAGAAAGCATTGTCTTTTTTACACAAGAAAGCACAAAGTCTGTTATTTTAGTGCACAAATTGTATGTGGTACTGGATCTTTTCATTCAGCCTCACTTTCCCAGCAGAAATTCTACCGTATTCTGTCTATATAATATCGGAGCATTTGTTTATAGATAAGGCACTGTATGTCTGGGGTTATGAAGTTATTTTTTCTGAAGAACTTTTATGGGTTTCTCCGTTATGGGAGGTAGAGACACCATAGTTACTGCCAATGCAGATGTGAAGGTCTTACTGACTCAACTCCTTCCCATCGAACCATCTACCTATGAGAACAACCAATCATTTTTCAATCAGAACTTTAGGATATTAAATTTCCCTCACAGGCAGCTTTGCTTTCTGTGTGTTATTAGAAATCAAAATCAAAACCATTATTGAACTGGTCCTAAAAGTTACTGTATCGTTAATTTGATATTACTTTACAATTTATGCTACTTGTTAATGTTAATGCTACTTGGGTTTGCTCCACAAGACTGGTGCTGACACAGTAATTATGGCTATGAATAAATGGATACATAAATCAAGATAAGGTAAGCAAGCAAGCTAGCAAGATATATGTGCCTTGCTATCCTGAGCAATCGATTTAATAATCCATTTTCGCAGGATTAGATTTGCAGCTTCTTACAGCAAATCTTGCTGTCTTGTTTGTGTTACAGAATTTTGTGTAGTCTGTTCGCAGCTCAGCCTAACACTAAAATGTTTATATAAAAATATTACTAAAGAAAACACAGATAGAATAAAAAGAAATATCAGATATTGTCAAATGCTTTGAACTAGGCAACAGCTTGTCAGGTTCAAGCAGAAACTTATTGTATGTTGCTAAAGAATTAAAAGGCGTAGCTGCACTGCTGGAGTGCCAGGTGCACTGCAGCAAGAGACAGAAACAGAGACACCTTCAGGGCTCTCCTGCAGTCGGACAAGTCATGGTGAAGAGAACTGGAAACAATTCAAGTTAGGAGGCAGAAATTCCATTTGCTCTTTTTCTCTCCCGATGAACCATTTGCCCCTGCATAATTAACAGTACGTCAGCACACTGCGCCCAAGTGTATCACCAGGAAAACTGTATGATTCTGGTTTTGATCTGATGTTGCAATGCCTCTGTGGTGGTCACTAAATAGCACACATGCTTCCCTGGTTAAGGGTGCGATTTCTCTGCTTAAGTGTAGCCCAAAATACCCGACCCAGGGACCTGCTGCTGGTCTTCACCCCTGGATCTGAATGGTGAGATGCTCTAGGAAGGCCAGGTCTTGCTATTTTTACAGTGCGTTTGTTGTGTTCACCTTGCTTTTCCGTATTACTCCAACCAAAAAAGCTTCACCTAAAGTGTCTCTGGAGTGCTAATAAATACAGATGTTCTGTAACAGTATTGCTACAAAGCACGATGAGATGTGATCTGGCCCATCAGGAGGCTGAGGATGGGCCAGGGCATCCAGCCCCCCGCCAGCTGCAAGCTTCCCTCACCAAGGGGCCTCCCTGCAGCTCTCCCCTGCTACCCTGGGCACCAGCATGGTCTCACTGTGCCACGTAAGGGATGAAAACGCATAGTTTCATATTAATGTCGCTTTATTAGGGCTCAGGGAAGGTGGGTTTAAAAAAAAAAAAAACCAGCAAAATTCTAGCTCTTGTGGTTGTGGAGCAAACGTGAAAAACTGAATTAGATGTCCTCTTTAGGCTCGTCTAAACTGAAACCCACAAAGGAAAAAAAAAATATTCCCAGCTTATTTCTGCTTAAAAGCATTATTTTGGAGCGGAAGAAGTCTGGGGAATGAATCTTGGCTCCTGTTTTTTGAACATGAGATGTGCTTTGGGTCCTGGGATATACCCATAGCTTCAGGCTGGCAGTACTGCTAGCGCATAATAAAACTCACCTCCCTCTCTGTAACTTTAAATTTCCTCTTCCCTTTTACGTTTTTTACACATATATATTAAAATACATATTTATTTTAAATACTTTATATATTATATATAAATATATATAATTATATATTTATATATAATTATGTCATTTAACTTGAAAGTTTGAGGATGTAGATATTTGGTTTGCATGAGCAG
Source organism: Falco rusticolus (assembly GCF_015220075.1). Taxonomy (NCBI): domain Eukaryota; kingdom Metazoa; phylum Chordata; class Aves; order Falconiformes; family Falconidae; genus Falco; species Falco rusticolus. Next base: position 66,246,399 of record NC_051191.1, read on the forward strand.
TATTGCAGGATTCTATATCCAGTTATACAGCTACCAATATCTACGTTGCTATCCAATAAATAGAAGTTTAGTTAATAGTGCCTCCTTACCCAGCAAAGCTATTTATCCATTTCAGTGAGCACACTTAAGGATGATGCTCTATTTCTGACAGCAATAAAAGAGTAAGACTGAGTTAGATTCTCTGGTAGTATCAAAAAATAAATGACAGCTCTATGCTAATGGAAAAAAATCTTTAATTTGGAATCTAAATTGATATACTTCAATTATATCTTAATTACATTTTAATTACATGGAAAATCCGTGTATGATTGCTCAGAGCTATTATTATTGCTTAGCTAGAGATGGTCTTTAATTACTTGAATTAATATTTAACACATGTTGTATTGGAGGGGGGAAATGCTATAAAAGACTCTACATATTGAAATATTGCTGTGATTTCAAAATCCCCAATACGCTAGAAACGCGATTGCAGACACAACAACCAATTAAACTTGAAACTGTCTTGTTTCTTGGCTATTGGGAACTTTAACACTGAAATCCCATCACTGTTATCAGGTAATAGTATCCCAAGTTGTTAATTCAGGATTCATGCCCCCACGTGGTGATCACTGCACTGGTTTTAACTGGAGAAAGTCCCAGAGCACCTGCAACAATGACTCTGAGGCTGTATCCTCTTGCATTCAGGTTAAATTCTGGGCATAAGGAGAGGCACTGAAGTAAATAAAACTGTTTGCATGCTTAAATTTAACTTCTTTTGAAGTATCTGCAGACCTGGAATCTAACGGATACAAAGAGCTTGGGAGGATATATTATGCAAAAAAAGTCAACAGTACTTCTGAAAAGCACACCATTACATGGTCCACTTTTGGCATTTGATATAAAATGTGATAATTCTCAGCTTATTTGCATTGATGAAACATCAAAAATAAAGAGATTTCATTACTTTTTTAAGATGGAAACCTTTTTAAATTATAATTTGAAATGGCTTATTATCTTAAAATACAACTTTATAACAAATCCTTCTCAAAATAAAAAAATCATAGTTACTGCTTCATTCAGCTTTATCATTTAGTGATGTTCTTTTTCATAAAAAAAAAAATGCTGATTTTATTTCTCAAAGGTTTAAAAACGTGACAATGGCAGGAGACATTATTTCTGACTAAAAAGGAAAAATCAGTTAAAAAAATTCTAACTACCTGTAATGAAAATAACTCGGTACTTTGCCTTTTGTCTCATCAAATAAATGCTCAGTTTCTGTCCAAAGCCACTGGTCACACTCTTAACACCTGCCGTTCTCTTCCTAAGGCACACTTTAGCTTTTATGGCACTTATCTTTCACCCCCTTAAATCTGCTGGGGGGCATACAAGTTTTGCAGCCTGCGGAGTATTACCAAGAGCCAAGCAAAATGAAATGGGTTGTTGGCACCACCAGCCCTGCTAGACCCCACTGGCAGGGCCACCTGCAGCTGCTGAGGTGCTGGCCCAGGTGGCCTCCCCTACGCTTGCCCTCCCCACCGCTCCAGCAGTACCTGCGCTGGCAGAGGGCCAGCACACCCCTGGGAGCCTCTCCATGCACACTCCATTTTCTTTTCCAGTGTTGGCAATCTTATCATTTTGCAATAATACTAGCAGCCCCTCAGCTTTTCTCTCACTCCACAGGAAAGGTTCCTCTGCCTGTGCCCTCGGTATATAGCAGGTGCTGAGAAAAGCAGCACTGAAGAGCTTAAAGAGGAGGCGAGGAGGGAGGGAAGAAAGGCCTGCCCTCACCGTGATTGAGAGATGGGCTAAATAGCCTGTGAGTAAAATCTCTCTTCTGAAATACTCCTGCTTGCAAGTGACCTGTATAAATAGCAGGCATTCCCAACTGACTGCTTTATTAGCATCTTACCTGCTTGTTGGCTTTCAGCACTGCTCTCAGGGTTGCGATCTGTTCCCGCTTTGTACTCAGGAGCGATTTCAGTTTCAGTATCTCTTCCATTAAGGCCTCCTTGTCTTTATCGATCATAGGCGCCAGCTCCCGAGCTGCAGCACGCTGGCGCGACAGCTGCAGCGACCGATCGACAGCCTTCTGCAAGTGCTTGATTTGGTCCCTTATTATGGCATTGAGGTTATAGATGTTCATGGGCTCTTTACGGATGTCACTGGTATCGGAGACAGGAGAGGAAGGAGGGGCTGTGATGACAGGAGAAATGGTGGGTGTTTTTGTTGGGCTTTGCTCTTTGCCAGGCTCCGTGGCCTCTTTCGTCACCTGTTCGGTTGGGGTCCTGGCTTCCACAGGTGATGCCACCCCCCTTCTGGCGAGCCGCGGGGAAAGGAGGCCTCGAGGGTCATCTGGTCCCTTCAGGCTCCCACTGCGGGTGACTCTGCTTTGCCTGTAATAGTCCAACATAACCCTGTTTGGTGTCTCGTTGTTGCACAGGCAGACGTGATGGTAGAGCTGAGCCAGCTCCTCACTAAACGTCACCAGCTCGTCCTGGGCGGTGTTGAGGGTATTATGGTTTTCATTTGCTATGCTTGTCATCCTTTGCAATTCCTTTTCCATGTGGACCATTTTTTCCTGGCTTTCCTTGGTCGATTTTTCCAGGCTTGTCACCTGCTCATCATAAGTCTGGATTCTGCTCTCATACTTGGCCTTCTCTTCAGTATAATTTTCCACGTACTTATTATATTTCTCCTTTAAGGCTTTGATTTCTGCTTTAAGGTCTATCACCTCCGTAACAGCTACTTTGTATTTACATTCTAGGATCTCCAAACCATTGATGTCCACTTCATAGTCATGTGCTTCTTCACCGGGGTCTCGGCCCTTCTCACAGTCAAGCTCAGCTTTTAGCTCTTTGTTGCTCTGCAGCCCCCTCATGGCATTGACATGCTCCGTGAGCCTGTGGACTCGCTCATGTTGCTCAGTCAAGGCTCCCTTGGTGTGCTCCAGCTGTGTCTGAGACTCCTGAAGGTTGGCCAGGAGAATGGCCTTCTCTCTCTCTACCTGCAACAGAATCAAAGTGAGAAACCCAGGATCTCGTCCTACCTGTGCTGAACACCAAACTCTGCAATCACATTCATCTCCTCCGCTCTGCATACACAACTTGAGGGCTTCCAAGGCATTTTAGCCACATACACCTAAACCATAAAATCAAGTCAGAGAGATGCATGTAACTCTCAGAGGGTTATAAAGTCCCAGCCTCTGTTAAAATTTGCAATATCACCAGGTCATGATTTTACACACTGACCACCAAAGAATTACTTAGGGCCCAAGCACTAAGTGCCTAGTCAGCTAGAACAATAATACGGGATTTATTAAGACATATGTTCCTTCAACACAGGAACTGCATCACTGTCAACTGTAAGCCATTCCATTGGTACATACAAATTTCTCAATGGAGTCTGAATTTACATTTCCTGTGAATAGCTCCACCAATCCTTCACAATATTTATTTGTATCTTTGGACTGTTGCAAACTCTCATCAAGGTTTGATTACTGAATGCAAATACAGTAAACAAATGGCTGTGTATATTTCCACAGATTAAATAACCCGCTGTGTGGAAATGTAACACAGATCAGAAGAGTGAGCAAATGCCATCCCCAGGACTCCCCATCCCCAGCACTTGACTGTAAGCAAAATCCATCCTTCCAAGGACAAGGCAGAAAAAGCAGTATTTGTGGTATAACTAACTAACAAACCATTGGTTCTGACCTAGTAAGTTCTTTTCTGAATATCCACAGAGAAATGTGGATGTTGAACTGCAGAGGAGGTCATGGAGGACTCCTCTAGAGGTTTTAATGCACAGCATCTTAAAGCAAGTGAACAAGACAAACTTAAAGTTTGATCTGCTCAAGTATTTGCTACACATGATAACACCCCTGAAAGACTCCTATTTCAAGTTTTAAGTGTAATGCTCCATTTTTTCTGTGCCTTTGTCCTATTCCAAGCTGTGAATTGGGAAGCAGAGTACACTGAGATGGGATCCTTCTTGCTTTCAGGGCTTTTGCAACAGGACCCTGAGCCTACCAGCCTTACTGCTCGTCCCCCTCCATGGCTGCAGGATCTCAGCCTTGTGTTTACACGTGCAGTGAAAATGGCATGCTCCATGTTCCCTTTATGAGTGGCTGAATTACTAATTCTGAGAACGCGAAGCTTTCAGCTCTGAAAAACCCTTTAAGAAAACCCAGACTTTCCTTCCCTATCAGTATCCCCTCAGGTAGTATTTGGAAGAGAGTCAAACTGGCCACCATGCATCTTACTGAAGGAAAAGAAAAGCCTTTTAGGGACTGAGGGGCTATTACTGCCATCTCACAAAATGTTCCAAGCAGCGCTTCAGACTCCTATTTTCTCATAACAAGGCTTTTGAGCAGTGGCTGCTGCTCAGAAGTATTAAGGCACTAAAGCATATGATGATCCCCTGGTTTTACAGACAGACTTTCAAAACACAGCCTCTGGTAGAACCTGCAATCAACTGCAGGCAGAAACTGCAACAATAAAAATAGAAGCCATGTTAAAAACATCTAAAAAAATCAACCTAGTTTTCTTGTGTACAGGGGACTGATGGCTTAAGAATTAAAAAAACAGGGCCAAACCTCATCATTATTTTATGATCCGGGAAGAGCCTGTCTCCTTAGATATAGGGCGCTCCATTTTAGTCTGTGCAGAAGAGGACAGCCAAGTACCACCAGTGTATTGGTACCTTTCTCCAATTGATGCTGTTCCTCCATTGCTGCCTCAGTCTGCCTGCTACCCTGGTAGCTGCTCACTCGCTCTGTCAGCCCATTGTCCTTGAAAAAATCCAAAACAGGGCAACCTTTCCCTTTGCCAAGAGCATCTTCTTAAAAGGTGACTGCTTTACACGGATCTCTCAGTCAGACTGGCCTGGCAAGCCTCAGAGATCCACTCAGCAGAAGCCTCTTCACTAGCTTTCCGCTGCTTTTTCCATTAAGCAATCTGCCCCAAGTCTGCTCTCCCCAGAAGTTTTCAGCTGAACTCTAGTTGTTACCACCTGGTATAAACCAGCTTAGTCTTAAATTACATTACCCTTATCAGATAACGAAGGTATTTATTCCTTCAGGTTGGTAAGGTGAGCTACACGTGTGCATGAAAAATCTGAGTTTTGATTAATTTAAAGGACCGTGTCACCTTATGGTGAGAAGTCTTAAGGGTAATCAAACCCCATACATTACACACCAAAGGCGGTTGGCTTTTTAAGGTGTATAGGTCCACTGTATGTTCATACCAAAGTAGGTGATTAACCGTAGATTGCACCAGTATAAGAATAAATATAGAGCTTACAGTCAGAGAGCACCTTTCCTTCAAGAAAACAACTTGGTGTTCAAGAAACACAGTGTTTCAGTGTCCACTTAAATTAATCAGACTGAATTGATACTGCTGGATTACTATCTTAGTTGTCATACTCTATCATGAAGGAAAATTTTAACAGAGTTAATTGGGCTCTCTATGATAATTTCTCTTCTGAATATAAATGTGTTCTGGAAACAAATATTTCTTTCAAATAGAAAGTATACTCTCCAGGGAAAACATGCAACTTAAAAACCCCATATAACAACTTGGATAGTACATAAAATGAAATATGTGGATCTACTAAATTTTACTCATTCTGGTCCAGTAATTATGGATTAAACTAATCCACATCTGTTTGAAGCTGTACATACATGCTCCTATTTCCAAGGGAAAGAAAACCCCAAAGCTCCAACTCAGCCCTGAGCACACCTTCTGCATATTAATGGCTCTGCTGTTTCCAAGTATGGTAGTTACATTTCTTGTTCTAGACAATACAATACTCTCTATTTCCACCCACAGCAAACTTTTGGGAATTGCAGTTATTTTCCAGTCCAATTGGTGGAGGCTTTCTGTTGACATTGAAATCAGTAGTTGCAGTAAGAACTTTTATCATCTTAAACTAAAAATTAAAACAATTCAAAAGTAGCTTTACCTATTTTGTGATGCATCTTCCCCTTCAGAGATTTCAGTTTAAGGAGATTTCCTTCCCAATTTGTTCTATACTTGGCAATTATGGGAAAACAATTTTACCATTGTTATTTATCTCCCCCCCTCGCCCCCCCCCCCTTTTTTTTAAATAATATCAGAATATCAGTGAATAATTCCTAATGGAGACTGGAACAAATTAACAGGAAAACTCAGCTCAAGAACCCTGAATCTCATTTGTATCAAATGGTCAGAGAGTACCAGGCAGCTGGAGAACAGGGTCAGAAGCTGGGCTGCATACCTTTTTGGTTTTTTTCTTTTTCTTTTTTTTTTTTTTTTTTTTGTAAGAGAGTTTTAACTAAAGGTTTTGAAATGAGATGTTGGTCTCAGAAATAGGAAAAGCATCACCATGGAAGAGAGAAGTCCTATGCTTTAAAGATGACATACAGAATTCTTTCCACTAGAAAATAAACACGAAGAAAGAGCAGAAAGCTTTGAGCTTTTCAGAGAAAATCTCAGAATACAAGAATTTTCAGCAAGTTACTCAATGGAATTCATTGATGGAAAGGGAACAATTACAGTTAAATCTCGCCTAGGTGTGAGTACAGATCATGGAGCAGCATCAGCATCCTAAAGCTGCAGAAGGAATTATATCTGTCATACCAACTCTTTTAGTGAAGGCTTCTTTTTGAAATTGAGGAGTGAAAAAAATTGCCACGCACATACAAAATGGCAAATCTGAAGTCTGCTTGTCTCAGAGAAGTCTGCTGTCCTATAGACATAAAAATAGTTCCCAAGAGAGGGTCAGCTCCTTCAGCAACTCCAACAGCCTCTTCAGAGAAAACAAGAGGAATAATTTTCTGCTGGGCAGAAAAGGACCTGGGGTTACTTGGTCAACAGCCAGCTGAGCACTAGCCAGCAGTGTGCCCAGGTGGCCAAAAAGGCCAACAGCATCCTGGCTTGTATCAGAACTAGTGTGGCCAGCAGGACAAGGGAAGTGATCGTCCCCCTGTACTCGGCACTGGTGAGGCCGCACCTGGAACGCTGAGCTGAGTTTTGGGCCCCTCACTGCAAGAGGGATGCTGAGGTGCTGGAGTGTGTCCAGAGACGGGCAACGGAGCTGGTGAAGGGTCTGGAGCACAAGTGTTATGAGGAGCGGCTGAGGGAGCTGGGGTTGTTTAGCACGAAGAGGAGGAGACTCAGCAGGGACCTTATTGCTCTCTACAGCTGCCTGACAGGGGGCTGTAGGCAGGCGGGTGTTGGTCTCTTCTCCCAGATAAGTGACAGGACAAGAGGAAATGGCCTCAAGTTGTGCTGGGGTAACTTTAGGTTTGATATCAGGAAAAATTTCTTCACTGAAACGGATGGTCAAGCACTGGAACAGGCTGCCCAGGGAGATGGCGGAATCACAATCCCTGGAGGTGTTTAAAAAACACATAGATGCAGTGCTTAGGGACACGGTTTAGTGATGGACTTGGCAGTCCTGGGTTAACAGTTGGACTTGATCATCTTAAAGGTCTTTTCCAACTTAAATGATTCTAATTCTATGATTCTAACACATACCAAATGTTGAGATATGGCTGAATGAACACCACATGGCAAAGATACGAAAAGGAGAAAAAAAAATCCAATTTTACTGAAGAATTAGCTTTTGTCAGTTTAACCTGATTAAATCTCCCATCTACAATGAGAAAAATTTTCAGAGGAATTTTCACATTTAATTTGTGTGACCCAAGGTGAGCAGAGGCAAATCAACAGAGAAGATGACCACTTTATAAAAAAACGTACATCAGTGTTTTGCAGTGAGCCTTTTCAGTATCTAAAGAAATCAGGTTTCCAGCTAGGTCCAGTCTTTCTTTTTAAGGCATAAACCTTGTAACAGGATTAGAATGCCAAGCAATGTTATCAACTATTGGCATGAGGGTGCTGGGGCCCAGCACTGAGACTGAGAAATGGTTATATTTATTGTGTATGGTCCTAAGTTTACAGTTGGTGACTGTCAGAAAGCTGCCTCTTTGTTTAAGAGGTATAAAATAAGTAAGTTTTCAAGTCAGAGATGATAAGAACAGTTGCAGTACTTTCAAGTAGAAGTTTGCTGATTCATCAAGTTCAATATTTAATCTAATAAAATCAAGAAAAAAACAATATTTGATTATTTCCAAGCAACTTTCACTCCAAATTTATATTGCATAAACTTCATTGTAAATATGATTGAAAATTCTTATGCTGTATTTTAAAATGTGAACATTTCAAAGCATTTCTTCTGAAGCTGTGTTTTTTAAATTTGTAACATTGCATTTCTGAATGAAACCAAAAGCTACACTATATATGTGCATGTATTATATACATAAATTTATATGTACATAGACATGCATAATTTTATGCACATATGCATATATGCACAAAATGCACACACTATTCATATTTTAATACTGGAGAAGTCTGACAAATTTTTCACAGAAATAAAATTCTAAATGTTAAGCTTTCCCACTTAAACTATGTATGTCTTACATCAAAGTTATTTGTGCAAAGCACTAGATGTCATCAGTGTTTGCCATGTCACAGCTCAGATCAAAACTTCCCATGGTGAGCTTGGCAATGAAGTAAATAAAACAATTAACTCTTCAGCAAATATAGGACAGACCATGCAGGGATTTATTTTACTTTAGCAAGCACTGAAAATTGAGTTTACCTTCCAAATCACCTTTTAGGTTTTAAGCAGTAAAGGATTCACCTTTACTTTCTTTAGAAGAGGCACTTTTTGGAAGCCTGCAGCTAGAAAATGCTGGCTGTTTCATTGATGGTGCCGAAAGCTTTCAAAGCTCTTGTGGCAGAGCTGATGCTCAACAGCTTGGGCAGCGGGACCCTTTCTCTGTGTGGCACTGTACCCCTTCTAAGATGATGTCAGCATCGGGGCTGGCAGCTTGACTTTTTATCTGGCTGGCATCCCAGACTCCTATTCTGGTTGTGCCTGGGCTGGGCTTGGATGAACAGAGAACAAACGCTCGCTGTACGGTCCCCAAGGCACCCCCTGCAGCCTGCGCATCCGCCAGGACTGCCAGTGTGGACAAGGGCACTCTGTGACATCTCACACACCACATGCTCTCCCAGTGCACGGTTATTAAGAGGAGCACTCCTCTCCTTTTGTTTTCTCTTGATGGTATGCCAAACCTTGTTCAAACTTAACGGCAAAAACTCCCTCCGACTTGCAAGGCAGAAGGATCAAATCTGTATGTATTTTAACAGGGTTTTGGTTTTTTTTCCAGATTTTGATCAAACTGAAGAGTACTTTATTCTACTTGCAATTTCAGGGACATTTCCCATTATCAAAGCAGCAAAAAAAAGAATCTAACCATCTGCAACCACAGCAACTAGGTCCTTTTCTCCTCTTTGCACTAAACATCTGCTCAGATCACACTGACTTTTTGCAGACATGCTGTTTACTAGGGATATTTCTAGCAAAACCTGGATATGAAGAAACGAAAGCAGAAGTCTGAGAACAGAACATACATGGTCAAGAACGTCACTGAGGGAAGTCATTGCAAAAGCTGGCACTAGGGTCTACTGGATCATAGGATCTACATCTAGACACTTCAGGACATCAAATTCAGCTCTTACCTGCATGAGTTGCTGCTTCAGTTTCTGTATTTCTGATATATTGAGCTCACTGAAGAGGTCAGAGACGGGGTGCAGAGATTCTCCTTTCCTACCTGTGGGAGTTCGGTAGTCACTGTTGAGTTTCACAAGAGGCCCATGGATATGTCCGTTCATTTTGTCGTCATTATTGGGCTCACCCCCATCCTCTGCAAACTTCAATCCATCTACTGATATATTAATATGGTTATTATACATACTATCATTGAGGTTGATATACTGCGAGAGTTCCTTCCTCAGATTGTTCTTTTGCTCTCTTTCATTTTTTAAAGTTTCCAGGGCTTCCTCCAGCTGATGCTCAGCAATCTCCTTCAGCCGGATGGCATCTTCTAGCTGACTATTAAGCAACACTGTCTCCTCCTCAAATCGTTTAATCTCATGCTTTAAGCCTTCATATTCAACCTGAATTAGACAAGACAAAGAACATTCATAATACTAAAACTTGAGTCATGAAAACCTGCCATTTATCAGCCTTATTGAAATAGGTGTTACAGAAACTACAGTTTGAAATACCAGGCACTGCCTGCAGCTGCAAAGAACTGACTGCAAAGAAAATGCAAGTGGAGCTTGCTCTGTTAAATACTCCATTGCTCACTTTTTCAGCATGTAAGAGTCAAGAAATACAGAACCTTTTTCTGAGTAACTTACAAGGACAAACAATGTATTTATGTATTTCATGGAAAGAGGGGTGTTTAGTAGCAGATATCCTGGTAACCATAGATTTGTTATGAATTGCCATAAGCAATGTTGGTACGTACAGATCTTATGTTAATATTGTCTGATTTATTAATTGCAAGTATTCTAAAGATGACTTCCTATCCAAATTCTTGCCAGATGTAAAGTCACTCAGGCACAGATTCTCAAGGATCGGTTTCTGAGTAGTTTTCAAAAATACGGATGGAACATACAGAAATGATAGAAGAGCCTCAACTCTCTTCTCTGTCACACAAGGCTCTCCATTATCCAAGCAGCATTTAATTTTAAAAATTAAACAGCAAACTATTCATACAATGAGTTTAAACTCTATGATGCTCCATGTTAAGAGATTTTTAAACTACCAGAAAATGCAGTAAACAGCTCATTCAGCCACACAGTCCTTGATCTGCACGATGAACACACATCCCTATGCTGTTTTGGAGCACACGGCAACTTGTTGCTCCAACAGCGCTCCCTGAAGTGTGTCCCAGCGACCTGGTGCAGCCTCACCAGGCTTGGAGGGACTTGCTCCTTCTCAGAGGGCAGGCTCTCTGCCTCAGACCGAGGTGCAGTGTTTTATCAAAGTATTTACAGGCACTGTGGGCTGAGGAAAACGTTAGCTTCTTCTCTGCTTTAAAGACACCTGCCATGTTTACACAGTCCTCTCTATTGTTCCCAACAAGAAGTAAAGCCTAGGAAAACCCAATCTAGCTCAAAACCAGTTACTCAGCAATATCTAGATGGTGCAGTAGATCCCCACTGCAGAATGCTTTGCCTTGCTGGCCCTCCTCATCTTCCTTTTCACTGCTGGAAAATCCCACAGCAATTGATGTTCATGACCATGCTTGACCAATTCTCCTAGTAAAAATGATCACCCTTTGATTTTTTTTAATTTAATTCTAATCATGTTACTCATATACCTCGTCATGTATCAGGTGAAATAATTCAATAGCTCAGTGAAAAAGAAATACTGAATTTTCATGCTTCCATAAAAATACTTTTTGCAGCTGAGGCCTTTATAATTCAAATGCATCACTATCTGCAATTTTAAGGCATTGTCCAGAATATTTTTTTATTTTATATATGTATAGATATTTAAATAAACTATAATAAGGTTCTTGTGAAAATAGAAATAGCCACCATTCCTATTGGAGTAGAATATTTATCAACCTGTCAAAAGTCTCATACTCAAACCTTTGGAAAGGCAAACTTAAAAACCAAAGCACTAATCTTCAAACCCATAAAATGGAAACATATCAAAAACAAAGTAAGTTCCAAATTCATACTGGGAATTCTTAAGTAGAAAAGGAAAATTCATGAGATTTTCAAATCTACTTTTAGGAACTTTGTATCTTTTCTGACTGGAGGGACAGGTCCATCTGAAAAATTATGTAATCCAATCAAGTAGCTATGTTTGCAACTTAAGGACATGAAAAATAAAAAAAATAAACCCCCCAACCATTTTACAATTTTAAATCCATATGAGAATCAAAGGTCTATATTATCTACCTGGTTACCATCACACAGATTCTTAATTACAAAAGTTGCAAAAAAAACCCCAAAAACCCCAGGCAGTGACAGTTTAGAACTACGACTTGTAATATATAGTTTTGAAAATTAGAGCATTAAAGTATAAAATGCTCTTGAGATTTTATCTTGTATATCAAAGTTATTTTAGGAATCCTAAGTGCATAGATATGTGATGAAAAATGACTGATTATTAAAGCCATTCAAAATATAGCAATGCTTTTCCTCTCCATAGACTGCTGCTGTTTGGTTTCACTAAGAATGAAACATTATGACAAATATAAACACTTGCAAACAGATTTTTCTGCTGGAGGAAACTAGGACAGTCCATAAAGGGTCTTTAATTTACTGATAGTGTGAAAATGTCTCCTATGAGGTTGGTGAGGAAAAAAATCCGTGCCTCAAAGGGGGAATTTGCTGGCTTGGTAAATAACGGATACAAAGATGATCCACTATAAATTCAATTTCAGGAGTGTGAAAGTCTAGGTATCTTTGCAAATAAGGAAACAACATAGCCGCTTCTATTACCTGCATATTCCCTGTCACACAGCTCCATCATTTTAAATGTTTCAATTACATTTGTGCTAGAATCCTAAAATAGTAAAAGATAGCTGAAATGGCACTGCATATTCCTGCAGGAATAAGGCAGATTTGTTACCAGGCTGCCGTTAGAAACAGCGACAGTCCTGGCTATTTGATAGAAACCCTAACTGAACCAGGCAGTAGGTTAGGACGTAAAGCAGGGGCTGCAACGCAGTGCTGTTACTATCTGCTGGCAGCTAAGGAAATGGTGTTTGGAAGTGCAACAATACGCTGATCTGGACAGTGTCTAAAAGGCAAAAAGTGTTACATCATCCAACTCAGATACTTAAATATTGATCATGGTACGTTAACTCATCTGACGTGCAAAGAAATCTCTTTTGTTCTATTTAAAGGACAACTGTGTTCTGGATTGCTTCCTCAGCGGTATGTGTGTCGCACAGCAAAGGGAGCTGCGCTTTTTCTAAGGGGAGAGAACAGACTCCATGACTTCTCACATCTGGATGAAAAGGGCCTCTTGTTTATGGGGGCTCCTTGGGGTGCATTCTGCACTGCAGTGAGAATTGCTGTGGGTTGGTTTGCCATCAGCTGCAAATTGCTGTAATGAGGAAAACAAAGGAAAAACTAGGAACACCTGATATCACCTATTTTTGAATCTTGCTAAACTTGTGGGTTAGCATGGCTGAGAAGAGAGTAGCACCAGTACACGAAAACCTGAGGAGCAGGAAAAAAAACCCGGAGAACAGGGAGAAGATTATTTCCTCTTTTCTCTGCTTCAGAAGAGGAAAGGACATGCAGGAAACCAACCAAGAGGAAAGAGAGGGCTGAACTCTGCCACTGGGCACTGAGTTGAGTCTGCAGGTAGCGAGGACAGGAAAAGCAGGAAGCAAAAAGATGCTATTCTATCTATTTTAATGATTCCTCTGCTTTTACAAAGTTCTGCAGTGAAATATTCCACCAGGATTTCACTAAAGCTGTGGTAAGAGCCTCCACATACATCAAAAAAGTTATTACACTGTTTCAGAGCAAGCATTCAGCAAAAAAACAACCGAAAAAAATGTACAAAGAAACTTCTATCAAAGTGCTCTGCGGGATCACATTATGGGATACTAGAGGAAAAGGTGTCATTTTTCAGCATAATGGCTTGAATCTTTCGTTGCTTACTTGATTCTGCTTCAGTGTGGACACCAGTTTCTGTAAAGTAATGTTTTCTTCTTCAAGCTCAGTGTAGTCCTGTAGAAGTCTCGCCTCTCGAAATTTGTATTCTCTGATTTCATCTTTCATTCGTATCCTCTGTAGTTCCACCATTTCGTTATTCTGATGAAAGAAAAGGCAAGTACATTACCATTCATGCACAGCCACTTTAATGAACACTGCCCTTAGAAAAGACTAAAGAAAAAATTGTCAAATAAAAACGATTTAACAGTGAAAATCAAGACAGCATCACCTTTTTTAAAGTGAGGCCAAGCAGTAATTTCAGGTGTGTGTTGGCAACGCAGAAATGAGAACATCTGATAAGGAAGCTTGATTAAAACAGTTTCAAAATTAGATGCTTATTGAATTGGAAAACCTGGCAAAGCTTTATCATCTCATTAATTTTATTGTTCTACGGTACAACTTGATTTAAATAAAATTACCACCTGCTTTCCACTGAAGGATGCTCTCCACTTTTATACAGAAAAGCAATGAGTAACAGCATCTGTTCTGTAAAGGCATCTGTTACTGAGCAAGACGCACTCACAGGCTGGTATCTGCAGGCATTAGGGAGGCACACAGGTAGGTGGGGGGGACCTGCCAGGCAGATGGCTGTAAGGCACTCCTCAAAAACCTGACAAATGCATTGCTGTGCTGAGCAGGATTACACCCAGGAGTCCTGAGAACACACAAGGTCACCACTTTATTTTTCCCATTAGTGAATACAGCTCCCAGGCAGCCTTATGAGAGAGCTCGCGAGGGATCAGTTTCACCAAAAATTGTTTCCATCACATTCCAGCTCTGAATGAGTTTGACATCAAGGGTCAGGTTATTCTGTGAGGACTCTGCTGGCATAACCCTGATGTAAATTGTGCTATGGGAAGATGGAGTTAACACACAGCTGGAAGAGTACAATGACATGGTGGGTAGGAGCCCCCTCCCCCTCAGCTTTGAAGAGAAGCCCACATTTTCCTGATTAATAGGAACAGGCATATTGGGTCACATCTTCTCCTTGCCTGCCAGAGAAATCTGAGCATTGCCACAGCAGGTGCTGGAGAGAAGCACTACTGCAACCTTAATGATGGGGCAGAGCCCCCTTGCTGCTGGGGTGTCAAAAAGAGCACACCTGAGCAGCAGTGAAGGGTTTCTGTAAAAGATTCCAGTGTGGAGGGAGGGCAGCCACTGGCCTCACACCTACCTGAAAAAAAGTCAAATGTTTAAGAAATCATTACAGCAGAAACTGTAGTCAGGGAGCTCTAAACACATCAATCTGTACAATTCACCTTCTGATATGTAAAGGATAAAACCCCGTGTTGTGATTTGAGGGTAAAAAGAACTTTGCTTAGCACCTAGGTTAAATAAACAATTATAAGCCCCTGGAAAATAACATTGCAAAGCATGTGGAAAAAAACGTTGATGCAAGAGTTACAAAAGCACTTTTTAAAATGAAGCCTTTTTCTTCAAGAAAAATAAAACCCATCACCCTCCCCCTAACAGCTAATTAAGAAGAAATGAAGAAACCACCAAATTTCTTAACTGAAGGCAACTGAAAAGATCCCCGGTGGCAGAAGAGTCACAGAGCACTAGATAAAAGTAACTGCAAATATTCCTGCATCCGTCACTGCCTAATAAACCTCTGAGTGAACTGTAAGACTAGTACTGCAGATGATTTCATGAAGTGAAGGCATTTGATACCTCAGGGCTGCCTTTATACATTTTGTTTCTGCCAGCATGTTCTCAGCTGTGGCAGTGATTTACACTGGCTGGCTGCGGGTATACGTGCAAGTCTGAGGCAGCGTGTGGACAGCACCAAACACACGACTCCGCTGTGTCAAGTATAATTAAGCCGCTCTGCAACTCTCCTGGTGTTTGGAAGATGATTGGCCCAGGGAATGAATAGCAACTGGCTGACATCCATCCAACACTGACAGGAGCCCCGGGAGCACGAGGCTGTGCAGAGCAGCTCTGCCTGCTTGGCTCCTGCCATGGCAGCAGCCGGCCGTTCCCAGCGGCTCAGCCTGCACCTCGCTGGGGTGAGCTCACCACCACCACCGCCACCACCACCATCACCACGCAGGACAGGCGGCTGCCAAGGGTCAGCTCATGGCCCAAACTGGCTCTGCTGTTCAACACTGCAGATTGAAAGGAAGGCCTCTCCCAAAAAGGCATAAAAAGGAACAAAAAAAGGTGGCCAGAGATGGAGGACCTGAGCAAAAATTTTTACAGAATCCTGATATATTATTTCCCTGATACAGTACAAGGCATGCTGCTTTGAAAAAGCCTCAAAAATTAACTCTGTAAGATCAGAGCACTCCTTTGTCTTTTCTGTTATTGCAAACAGCAGCAGAAAACATGAGCTGTCATCTTGCTTGAATGCACCACCATTTCCTTAAGAAGAGAGAAACCACATTCCTTCACCATTCTCAACTTCTCCTTCTCCTGTATCATCCTGGAGGTATAATCAGAAACATATATAGCTCTCCTCCCCTTCTTACACACAGAGAAACGCTCTCTGCAGAGCTACCTCTATTTGTCATTACTCATGGCATTTGGTCAAGGAAGAAACTACATGAAAAGGGAAAATGCACCAGCCGCAGCATCCCGTCTGCCAGGCCTGCCGCAGGGCTGCCTGCCGTGCTTCCCCCAACCGGGGCCAAGGCCTCCGCTGGAAGCAATCCTACTGCTCTGCCACATGGGCAAAACAAACCCAGCACATCACAGAATACAGTATCACCTTCTCAAAGTAACATAAAGCATGTGTTTGGTCACTGAAAACACCCCGGCATCATCCTCCGTGCTCCCAGATCCCTCCTCCTGTTTGCAAACATCTGCATTGTGCTGGCAAACATCCAGCTGCAAAGCGCTCTGGTGCTGTCACGGCTTCCTACGAGAGGCAGGGCTTCCACGTTACAGGGCAAAAGCCCGGTGTTATCAAGGTTTACGAGTGAGTAGCCACAGGACCTGCTGGAGGGCTGTTCTGTTGTCCTTCATAGGAGATTTCTATGCATTTTGTGGAAGCAAACTAGTCTTCAGCCTATTAAAAATATTCATGCTGAGTTTATTCTTTGTTATTGTCAGTAAGGATATTAGTTGTTTCCACCAAATGATCTAATTAAATGCAGTAACTCCTCACAACTCTCTATTGTTATTCTGAACTATTTTAAATATGTATTTCTTCAGTAGAATATATAGAGTTATAGAGGATAGACCTTAGCTGTACTGACACAGTGGCAGTAACATACAAACTTTTTATTTGGCCATTGCATCAGTCCTCTTGTGAGGTGACTTGGACTTGCATGAAAAATGCATGAGAGGATTTAAAAGCACAAGGCAAAAGGAGTCTGTCATCAGGGCAGTTATCTATACGAGCCACTAGCGGCCAATGTAACCCAAACTGTTAGTAAAAGAATTCGTAATTAAACTTTACTGGTTATCAAGCAGTGAACATTAAATCCCCAGGATAGAGCAATCAAGCCAGACGATTTTACTATGGCACTGCCTCAGGACTTCTTACGTTTCCAGAGAGGATCCCCCTATGAACTTACTGGATCTGTAAAAACCAAATTAATCCAAGAGGTGGAGCTAATGATACACGAGCAATGCTTTAATGGCTGTAAATTATTTTCAGCCCTTGTCACCAGCTGAACATGGTGCAATGGTTTTAATGGTTCGGTGCCAAAGAAGAAGGAAAAAGCCTTTCTGTGAAACTATAGGAAACAACAAAGTCCTTCAGCATTGCATCTCATTATACATGAGCTCTAATTGTGGAAGATGTCAGTCACATAGCACGTCTAATGAACCTACACATAACGGAACAGACCACGAGAACTTAAAAACCAAAGGATCGGCTGAGATCAAGTCTGTTCAGGTCACCTATTCACTGGTACTTAGATATATTTTTCAGACTTGCCATATATGAATGGTGAAAGACATCTCTAGATTTTACAGGGGCAAGGACCACATCTCTGCAGTACAGCCATCACTTCAATCCTGGCAGGTCTCTGAGCATCACTGGAATACAAATATTAAATAATAAACTTTTGTACTTCTTACCAAAATTAAATGCAATATATATGAATATATTATTAATTTTTGATTCAGCATAGACTTTTAAAATGCTGTAGTCCATATGCTACATACATAGCACACTGTATTAATTGTGTTGATACATTGTAATGCATTGTGTGATATCAAATAATTGCAAGTGAGAAGGTACTTTAAAATGAAAGAATGGAAATGTCTAATGTTGAAAATTATGAGAAAGAACTATGAAGAAATATATGATTCCTCCAGGGTCATTTTTATGTCAGAACACCCCCAGTGTTGCCCAAGAAAGATACCTGTTACATTTTTGTCTCCTACAAATATACCGAAGGAAAGCAAACTGGGCAAGGGGTAGTGACCTTAAGCTGAGTGTTCTCATCTCTGAGGCAAGAAGTGAGCTCTACTGGCTTTTGATTTCCTGAACTGTGGACCCATAAATGGAACTTCTCGGAAACTGGTGGTGTTTTGAAGCCTTCTTTTTAAAGTGAGTGCAGCTCCATTAACTATTTTGGTCCTCCCCCATCTTGGAGTGCATAAAGGACATTTTTATTTCTGTTTTTTGTCTACTGGGTTTTATTCCAACAAAAATTAGGGAACTAGTGTTTGGGCTTTTTCCCTACAGTTTTTGTCATACGAATTTTCATGAAAAGATTTCAGGTCCTTACTGCAGTGACACATACTATTTTTCACACTGTAAAGCAGCCTTATAATCAGAAATTAATTATACACACCAAACTACTCTAAATCAGTACTTATCTGTTGGAATATGCAAGTCATAGCATGATGTTGTGCATAACTTTCTAATTTTCATAACTTGTAAGAGAACAATTGGAAATTTATATATTTCCAATTTAATGGCATTGTATTATAGTTGATGCAGTATGAAATCCCATTTGATCCAATGACAGGTTTTGCAGTAACAGTAAATTGAATGTAATAGAAAGTTTATGCTCAGAATAACATCCAGGATCTCATGTATTTGTTGACAAGTCTCCCTGTAAATTTGTACGTCATGTTTACTTTACTCTGCAGAGGAAAATAAAAGGTGTATTTTTTACGAAGAACAATAATAGGCATATCATAGAAAATACAATTTAACTGGGGTTCAAATTTAATTACAAACATGCTAACTTCACATGAGGAAGCACTACCAGCACAATTTTGGCCAAAATTAGGTTTGGGACTTCCTTCAGGATCATTCCTTCACAAAATTAACCCCACTTGGAAATTATTTTTGCTTCTCTTTAAGTGCATTGTTTGTATCTACTTGGCAACATGCAAATATAAATAAATCCATGAGAAATTAATGAGGAAAGAATAACCCAACCCCAAAGTACCTTTGATTCATTACTTTTAGAATATACAGATATACCCTTAGAAACTTTAAAGCCCAATTATATCTCCCCTTTAGAAGCCTCTAATGTGATTTATGGGTACACATAAACAGTGGAAAATCTCATTCTGCATCATACAGAGAATTCTTCTCACCGGCACGATGTAGCAGGACACCACTGGAAAGCCACCCCTCCTCTCCTTTCTACTGATGGAAGAATCCAGAGAGGAAAATAGTACAAATTAAAGACCCAGAAAGAGATTTGTCACATCAGGGAGGAGGCAGCCAGGGAGAATCAGGTGGTCTGCAGAGATACCCAGCTTGCCCTGGCAGGTCCTGATTTTTCATCCTGAAGGGATAAGGGAAGTTGAGAGAAGAGAGGACGAAAGGGAGAATAGAAGAGCAAGGACTATTTTTATTTACCACCAACTTGTTTTAGGTCTCCAAAGAAGGTCCTCTAGGCTAACCTTAAAGTTTCCCTTTCTCATATGCAGGAATACTCGCCTTGAAGTGAAAGAATGACATTTTCCATGCTTCCAGATATATTTAAAACCATAATGGGATTTTGTGGATGACCTAGTGTGACCTCTTCTGACCCTTTAGCAGAATTTGCAGCCCGATCATCCTGATTCATAGATGTAAATGCCTAGCTGAGCAGGGATGGAGCATGTCTTGCAGAACCATTTTTGCTTGCCTTTCAATACACAGATACCTCTATATCCCAAAATAAATAGTCAAATACTCTCTTTCCTCATTGTTAGAGGTCTGCATCCTCCTTTTTAATCTGAATTTATCTGATCTCATCCATCAAAATGCATCATTCAGTAGCATTATTAGAGTTCATGGTATTGTATCTGATCTAAGCAGCCGTATTGGCATACTACCTTCAGAGCATGAATACAGCTTCTATTATCTAAACCCAGAAACTACTGACTTTTGAAATTATGTACGATTCTGACATTCTTTAGCTTTTGATATATCATTCACTGTCTCAAAACCAGAAAAAAAAGCAGACGTGCTATTGTGCACAAGATATTTTTACAAATACATCTGTAGAACAGCATAAGCAACTATAATCTTTCCCTTCCATGGATTTACTCACAAAATGACAGCACTATGAAAGCCAAGGACAAAAAAAGCCATATATTTGTTAGCTATAGCATATTGAATAGAAGCCAGATCAAGATAATGTATGTTTCAAGTTTCTTCACCAGCAACGGCTTTTAATTAAAGCATTTACAATACATCTAATAATTTAATCCTCTGAAATGCT
Organism: Falco rusticolus; assembly: GCF_015220075.1. Classification (NCBI taxonomy): domain Eukaryota; kingdom Metazoa; phylum Chordata; class Aves; order Falconiformes; family Falconidae; genus Falco; species Falco rusticolus. The sequence continues at coordinate 66,266,593 of NC_051191.1, forward strand.
CAACACATTTAATTGGAATCGCTAACTCTAAAGGAGTAAGGTGAATTTCTATCAAGGGCAATTAAATGCCCCATTTATGTAGTTATCACAGAGTTTTAAACCCATAATATTTAACATTGTAAATCCTGCTACATATAAATCCTTATGAAGTATCTATTTTATTGACTTTCATATATAAAAAGACTGAATTAAGGAATGTTCTGGTGGTTTAAGTATTTAATTTAACTGCTGAATATCTGGTCACATGATATTATAATGACTTCATAAAATGAAATAAACTACAAATCTCGAATCATACATATTCATCTGAAAAATAATGGTTTGATTTGGCTGCATTTATAGCAATTAATTAATTAGTATTAATGTGTTGTATATATTAATATTTAAATTATAATTAATACCAGCACCCTGCAACAAACACTGCTATAATACTCCTAACTAATCCCATCAAAGGAAGGAAAACTTTACCAAACTAAACTGTATTAAAATAGCATGATAGGAAATTGAGACTCCAGGGTTATAGCACAGTTCAGTTACGATCTTTCTCAGTATCTGCAGAATGACGCCATACATTAACATATGATCACTGCAAATAGAAAAATATCAATTGGCTGGAAAATGTTTTGCCATAAGAAGGACATTGTGGTGGTCATTTTGTTTAAACGTAAAACTCTGCTACTCAACTCTCTCCTGCAGCTCTAGTGGCATTAAAATTTTCTAAGTGGAAGAATTTATTTCTAAATACCACACTGGCTGGGTAGAAGAGAGATGATGACACATCTATGCCTTGGAGCAGGCTGGTAATGACATCTTACAAATGCAGCACTCTCCATGGAGTCTTCCCACAGCCCATTCATGCCTATACTGGGTTTCAAATTTCTCCAGGTACCAATGGACAAAAACAAGTCCACCTAGGAGCCAGCCATAGGCCAAAGGCCAGTCCCACTCCCACTTACAGAATTGTAGAATCATTTAGGTTGGAAAATACCCTTAAGATCATAGAGTCCAACCATAAACCTAACACTGCCAAGTCCACCACTAAACCATGTCCCAAAGCACCATATCTACATGTCTTTTAGACACCTCCAGGGATGAAGACTCAGCCACTTCCCTGGGCAGCCTGTTCCAACGCTTGACCGCCCTTTCAGCGAAGAAATTTTTCCTAATATCCAATCTAAACCTCCCTTGGTGCAACATGGGATCATTTCCTCTTTTCCTATTGCTTGTTACCTGGGAGAAGAGACCAATATCCACCTCACTACAAACTCCTTTTAAGTAGTTGTGATGCCAGAAGTTTAATGTATAACCTTAGTATAATTATTAGATTGTAATCAAGAAGATCTTGTATAGATAAGATTTATGATCTAACTTGAAAGGAACATCTAGCACAAAAGAAAAGATCTGACTGAATCTCATGGAGACATAGCAAGTCTGACAGGAAAACATTGTAAAAGGACTAAGGTGGCCAGGTCATGAAGTATTTAGAAATCAACATCTCAGTAGTTGCAAAAGCAGCCCTCCAACTCAAATAAGATGAAACCACGTATATGCAAAAGAAGGGACTAATGCAAATGAATTCCAGGAAATAATCAAATATGTGTGAGATTTCAGGGAAATGTAATGCATATGTATGAGTATGCAGAATACAAAGGGCGTGGATTCAAAGACAGGGTGAGCACCTTAGGTGGAGATATCCCCAGTGCTCCTGGCACCGTAATAAAGAATGCCTGCTTTCTAAATTTAAAACAAGCCTTAGAAAGTTCATTTGACAGATCTTTTGGTAACAGTTATAGAAAGTGATAAGGTCTCCCCTCAGCCTCCTTTTCTTCAGGCTAAGCAACCCCGGTTCCCTCAGCTGCTCCTCACAAGGCTTGCGCTCCAGAGCCTTCAGCCTCCTCCATGCCTTGTCACTGCTGCCACCTGCCCAGCCCCATTGCTGCAGAGCAGGATGCTCTCCCCGGGGAGCCCTGCGCTCTGGTCGCAGTGAAAAGCACAGGGTGGGAGCGTGCAGCCAGGGTGGACAGGGCACTGCCTCCTAATGTCACACTTTAGCTGAATTACGTCGCAGTATCCTCACTATTCCTGCTGCACTGAATAGTGCCTGAGTAAGAAACACCGGAGATCGCACTCTCTGGAGCAGGGCTGTTGCCCATTCTACACCACCGATTATCCCACGGCTGACCGGGTGCTATTGTAAAGACACCAAACCCAAATCGCTCTTGTCAAATTATCTTAGGGGGAAAAAAAAAAAAAAAGAGGGGGGCATCCTGGGGCATTTTGGACTGAACAGAAATTTCTTTCCTCCTCAATTACAACCTTTGTTATGAAGGTTGTTGCTTTCTACCCACAATTTAAGAAGCCAAGGCAGTGTGACAATGCCTTAAGGCAGGCTTTTTGATGGAGGAGCCACACAGGCCTTTTCAAGCTCATCAAGAAACTAAGAGCTGGTTTGAAAGCCTAACTGATCATTTGGGAGAGGCATCTGCCAGTTACACACATCTCTTTGAGAGGCCATCTGTCAGGTGCAAAGTGCCAAATTTCCTTCCAGACCCCAGGGGCACCAGCTAACCCACAACAGAGAAGTTGTGCTAGCAGGGTGTGGGGCTGTGATCGGTTTAAGCTCAGCAGTCCCACAGCTGCTGTTCCCATGTCCTGAACCTCCCTTGGGCCAGTGCTGCCTTTCACATCACCAGCCAGATCAGGGCAGCAAGGCACCCCAGAAAACAAACAAACAGTTAGTTTTAATCGTATTTACTCCCTGACACTGCTGACAGGGTGGACACACAGACACTGGCATTAGCAGGAGGCACGGAATTGGAAAACACGCCATTTCTAGTTTGGATATGCTTGCTGCTCAGCAGCAACTGATGATCTATTCCATGTTCCAGATGTGGAAACTCAGCCCCACCAAAGTAAACTGTGAAGTTTATATGTAGCCTCCAGTAGGACTAGGATTTCATTGTATGTACTGAAGTGTTAAGGAGCAGGGAGCAGTAAAAAATCCTGAGGATGGAAAGAAGGAAAGAGACACAAAAACACCTAAATAAGGGGGGGGGGGGTGAGTATGACTATTTTAAGACCCATTGTGTTTGGTTGGCGTGGGAAAATATGTCCCTGTTTACTGACTGCTTGCTTTTGCATTGCTTTCTGCTGTCTTACTCTAATTTTTGCTGTCAGGATAGTTTCAGAGGTCCCTGTGGTAACCCACCTCTGAGTGTGCCAGGCAGTGACCCCATTCTCCCACGTTTCAGGCACAGAGCTAGCTCCTTGTAAGTTTTCCATTTCCCATGGCAACTGCCTCCCTTCCTTAGGACTGGGAGCTATTTTAATTACAGCTGGCTGCTAGCTCAATCCTACCTTCCTTACACTCCTTACACCAGTAATCAAGCCACACTGTCGAGGGATGCACGTGCCGGGCCAGGGCTCTCAGCTCAGCCTCCCCAACCTGCACTGCATTACAATACTATCCAAGCTCTGCTTTTTGCAGTTTGCATGCCAAGCCAATCTTTGGTTTTATAAATACTAGCTAGACACTTCTCCTGCTGTGCTGCATCACTGTCAGGGCTCAGGAAGCAGAGTGTGTTGATGCACAGACCCAGGGCTGGGCAGCAGTACTAATAAATCTGGTCCCTGGGACAGCACGGCTAAATTAGTAGGGGGCTGAGTTCAAATTAATCAGACATGTGATTAATCCTGATCCTCAGCTCACAAAAGATCATAAAAATCATAGGAAAATGGATCTCAAAGGGGACCTCGGACAGCATCTAGTCCATTCATCTTTCCCAGGATAGGAGCAACTACAACTGTCATTCCCAGTATCTGTAGCATCTCTTAAATACTTTCAATGACAGAACCCACCACCCTTCCCAGAAACATGGTTCCTGACTTCGCTTTTACCTTTGCCAGCAATCTCTTCTGAATGTCTAATCTGAATTTCACACTGCAGGAAGAAAACAGTATTTCTTCTCCTACCCACAAAAAAAAGGAAAATAAAAGCATCTGTTGTTCTCTGTGGGAGTCTTCCATTTACCCACTGTACCCATCTTCAGCCACCTCTCCTCTACAAACAGAAGAGCATATGAGAAATGTAGCTCCTGCCACAAAGTAAAGTTGTTAAACGTCCCTGCATGTCATACAGCAGAAAGTCACCGAGATGGGCAATGACGACAACGGTAACTAGATATTGGGGGAAAAAAAGAATAGGAGACCCCAATTAACACTCTGTATTCGTTCTTGTACCTGATTCCTCACAGTGGATTGGGAGAGGAGAAATACATTGAAAGAAGCAAATAAGAAACCATTAATACTTTTTAAAAAGTAGTGTAAGTACATAGCTAAAGGATACAAAGGTACAAATCTATTTCAAGTAGTCCTCTGCTGCTGCTGCATCCTCTATTGTGCTGTAGAGGAGCTGCAAGAGCTCAGCATCAAGGGAGCTTTGTAAGCCCATGCTCATAACAGAGCTTCCCTCAACAAAATTATTCTTGCAGATTAGAACAGTTGCAGAGGTGTTTTAAAAGCTCTTTGTGAATCTGCACCCACTGCCCTCCCAATAGCAACAGACTAGTTCCAGTTCCCCTTGAAAAACATCAATACAGTGTAAAAGGTTGCTACAAAAGGAGGAGCAAGAAAGCTAAACTTCAGTAATTCTCCTTCTCTTCTTGAAGGACAAAGACGTGGCACATTTAAATAAACACATCTGTGCCACAAAACTCAAACGTTACCATGTGGTCAATCCTGTCATTATTGAGGGGAAGTATTTCCTCAAAGTCAGGAGTAATTTCAATAATTAAAATCCATGTAACATTACCCATCTGCTGCAAAAAGAAGCACAGCGTTCTGCAGCTTATTTGACCTTGTGTGCTGCACACCCACACCCCACACCCCCCAACCCCCACACACTTATTCTTCTTGTGGCATGCCCAGAAATACCGATTCAGAAACAGGAGTTGATTAATATTGAAAGGATTAAAATGGCTTGATGACTAATTTTTTTTTTCCTCAAAGACTTAGCATTTTTATTTTAGGTAAAATATTTGAGTGACTTAGGTGGCAAATATAGCTGAGAATAAGTACCTCATCTGTCTGTAAACTACATCCTTTAGAACTGAATTTTACATGTAATTTTTATTCATTACAGTGGACATGGTGATTCATGAATACAAATGCCTATGTAGAAGATTTGGATAAAGTAAACTGCACTAAAGGTTCCTTGAATTTATTAATATGAACAATAAAATACTTGTCTTCAGCAAGTGTCTAACATTGTAGTACTCTTGACTGTTCTGTATAAATTGGTTTGAAACTTGATTTTGGCTTTTATAATCTGCCCTTTGTTTATTTTAATACAGACTGCAAATTTCACAGATTAACCTTTACATATATATATTACAGTCAACCGTAGTAATTTTTACATTGACAGTTTTCTATCTTGTCCTTAAAAGGCTGAGCAAACAAGATTCTTACTGCCTGGCACACAGGACAGAAATACAAATGTCATACATACCATAAGAACACAGTGCAAGGGCTGACTATTAACACTGTAACTCACAGAGATTATTCAAGCATGTTGCTCATAGCAGCACAGCCTTAGAATTGAATTATTCTTTTTGAAATTGAATAAGCACTGAATATTATTCACTGCCTGCAATGCATCAGAACAGGAAAAATGTCACAAAATGCCATATTTACTCAGGGAGTAAAATATCAGTAAAGTTATGGGATTGCTCAAATTTGGATATTAAAATTATGTTTACATCTCTTTTTTTCTGTTCTGTTGCACTCCCTTTTAAACCCACTGCTGTTTTCCTTTCACCCCATTTGTTTCCACTGGACTTGCATCCAGATAATGATGTGTGTTGGGTCTGATAACAGGAGCCTTGTGCTGAAATGGATTACTGACTTATTAGTAAGATATGGTTAAAAGAACTAAACTGGGAACACGCACAAAGAACTTAAACCAGCCCTTTGGTGACCTAAAGATAATATTCATTAAAGTATTGATTATTTTCTACAAACACATTGTGGCATGAGGATGACAGCATGTTACAGCAAATACTGAGGGACTGCAGTGATTGTTAGAGCACACAGAGCACACATGAGCAAAAGGGACATACACGGCAGCTCTTGGAGCTGGGCTGCAAAGTCCCCAGCTCAGCAAGAGAGGGAAGCAGTTTCTTTGTCCTTGCAGAAGCTGGGCTCAAGGAATGTGATAAACTAAGAACTGCCTTTGTCTAGATTTATGGAAATCTAGAAAAACATGCCCATGTGAGAAGTAGAGGGGAAAACATTTTATTTCAAAGACATTGAGGGAAAATTACTTTGGGGGCAATTAGAGAAAACTGGGACCTAACGGAAGCATAGTATTACAGAAAGCTTTTTGTGGTGGTTTAACCCCAGCCGGCAACCAAGCCCCACATGGCCACTCACTCACTGCCCCCACAGTGGGAGGGGAGAGAGAATTGGAAAAGTGAAAGTGAGAAAACTTGTGGGTTGAGGTAAAGACAGTTTAATAGGTAAAGCAAAAGCTGTGCATGCAAGCAAACCAAAGCAAGGAGTTAATTCACGACTTCCCATGGGCAGGCATGTGTTCAGCCATCGCCAGAAAAGCAGGGGTTCATCACGCATAATGGTTACTTGGGAAGACAAACACCATAATGCTGAATGTCTCCCCCTCCTTCTTCTTCCCCCAGTTTATGTGCTGAGTATGACGTCATACGGAATGGAATATCCCCTTGGCTAGTTCAGGTCAGCCGTCCTGGCTGTGTCCCCTCCCAGTTTCCCCTGCCCTCCAGCCCCTCCTTGACTTAGTACAAACATCACCCAGCAACAACTAAAGCCATCAGTGCGTTATCAACATTGTCCTCACACCAAACCCAAAACACAGCACTGCACCAGCTACTAAGAAGAAAATTAACTCTAACCCAGCTGAAACCAGGACACATTTTTAGGGTAAATTACAGTTATCGCTTCCAGGATGGTTGACATGCATGAAACCTTCTTTACCACAGCTCCTTAAGCATGACACACCCTTGCCATCTTAGCACATACTGATAGGAGTAATGGAGGGTGGAGCAAAGACACCCTGGCCAGGCTCTGTTGTACTCCCTGCAGGATTGGGAACTTGATGGTACCACACAGCTGATAAGATGAGAAGATGCCTGCTGCTGGGCCAACAATTTTGGCAAAATTGCTTCCCTTGGATGAGATAATCTCATTGTAATACTAATGCTCCATCCCAAAGCTGCCTGCCTCCAAGGTACTACCACACCTCACTGGGTATGCAATACCAACCAGTAACAAAAATATGTATGACTTCAGTCACTCAAGGTCCACCTAAAGGTAAAGAAAACGAACTGGGTTTAGACTGAAATAAGTCAGAAAAGGGGGAATTGTTGTCCAAACTACAAAATTATCAAACTCTAGTTTAGTGTTTAACTATAAGTTAAACATTTCTGTGCACAAAGTTTAGGTCAAGCTGACCCATCCTCTAAAGCCGTTAAATGTGATGAATGAAAGGACTTCTAATCAAGGGTCTTGTCTTTCCTGGGAAACGGACAGGCTGAGCCAATACAAAGGGTTCAAGTAAAGTCCCCCCCTCTTTAACATGACAGACACGTTCACCAAAGCTTTATCTAGCTCACTATCACTGTTTCCAAATTCCAAACTCATCCTTCGCTCAAGACTTCAAGCCTGCCAGTGGCAGCTGGGGTGCCAGACTGGCCACCATGCCTGGCCCTGGCAGCCGTGGTTGCCCGGGGCAGATGCAGGCAGCGTTACAGCCTCCCCATCTTGCTCTCTGCAGCGATAGCCCCCGAGGCACAAGGGCACACACTCGTTGGAATGCTGGACTGTAAATCTCCAGATACTGATAAGAAACTTCCATGGCAGTGAAGGATTGCAGTCCAAAGGCTTAATTGCTCCCTCTGCTTTCTAACCTCCCAGCAGGCCACTGCTGATTGATAGCTTATGCCCCCTTTGGGTTTTTTCTGACTGATTTTTAATATAAAATATAAGAAAACATTAGAGGATGGCTTCAAATTTATTACAGTGTTCTTAAATTTCCTCTGAGTTTTTAAAATAATCAACCAAGATCTTGATGTAACTATTACTAATGAAATCAAATACCAGTTTTGGCAAATAACTATTTAAATGCAAGTTTTTCAGTTCTTACTCTGTTGTATGCCCAATGGCTTGATACAGCACAACTGAATTCAGTTTTGATACAGCACAACTGAATTCAGCTGTACACTGCAAAAAAAGTGCAGCAGAATAATCAATCTAGTAAAATGACAGCCATCCTCAGGGAGGAAAAACAACATCACGCTTGAACTAGGTCAGAATTCAGACAAGCAACTGGAATAAGATGAGATTTATGAAGTCCTCCTCATTAATTGATCAATATATTCCACGTCATACCTACAGAGTCATGGACTATTCCCAGGTTTTTCATCACTGAAATATTGCTACAAGTTTCTACAGGGGAGACTACCCAGGCTGCTAACAATTTCTTGGGCTCTTAATTATTATGCTGAGGTTGAGTTTACCCAGCATCTCAACCAGAGAATCAACTTCCTGATCTTGTGTGCCTACACACAAACACAAATGCGGGACATGGGATAAGCATCACACCTACACACCTGTACCGTGCTCTCTGTGCACTGTAATGCACAACATTGCCAAATACAAGGACAGAATGAGAAAAATCCCCCAAACAGAACTTCTGGTGTAATCACAAATTTTGGCAAGGCATTACCCCTGTTAGAGACTGCACGCTTATTTAATAGCCTCTACCTTTGATCACATGGAAATTTCTGTGGCACAAGTAATTTTTCTTCAGTTTGTACAGAGCACAAGTAGCTCTTGTGAGAGACTGAAACCACAAGCAAAAAAAAAAAAAAAAAATAGCCTTGCAGGCACGTGCATCTGTCCTATGCCCCATCCTCAATTGATGGAGCCTTCTTACGGTCAAGTGGCCAAAATGGAGCCTTCTTATGGTCAAGTGGCCAAACTGCCCTAGTATGTGATCCCAATGTATGAAATTAAAGTGCCACCCATTTTCATGTTCCAGAGTGTGGCAGGCATTACTCTGCAGCAGTTTGGTGTCTGCTGTGGGAGCGGTGTAGCTGCAGCAAGCACAGGGAAGAAAGCTGAGCTGCTTTAGGAAAAGAACATTCCTATTACAAGTCAGAAACATTAATAGTATTAGAGATACTAAGTCAAAATCCCTGGGTTTCCATAAAGTAGGATTTCTTTCTATGTGCAATTCAAAGCCTCAAGTTTAAGTTAAAAATCGATTTCTGGCCTTGGTCCTGAGAAACTAGGAACTATTGCTTTCCCTGTGGACATTTCCAGTTATCATCACTAAAGGGGAAGCTTTTGGAGACAGCTCTCACATAGCAACAAAAGGATGAGTGAGACTACATTCTCTGAATCCTAAATGTTTTTCCCCCACACTTCTGAGCCCCTCAGAGATCATGTTAGTTGAATTACAGGAGCATCTACACAGAATTCAGATGTACTCTTGGTTATTACCCTAGCACACTACGGTGTCAAAACTGCTTCTTCTAATAGGGCCTTTTTTTGCTTGCTTTCACAAATAAATGTAGCATAAAGTCTAAAGATTTTTCTCAGTCAGTCTTATTAAGGGACTGAAGTTGCTTTAGCACTGTTCTGACAGGCCACTGTTTGACCCTGACTGAGCTGCAGTTTTATAACTGCTTTACTCAGTAAACTACATACGTAAGGGCAGGCATTCCAGTTTCCTAACAAAGGAGACAGATTTCAAGCAAAACTAAACATTCTTGTACCGAATAGAATTTTATTTTCCTTCTTCTCATTCCCTTGGGGAAGTGTTTGGGTGACCCAGAGAGCACCCACTGAATCTTTTCCAACCATTTTACTCAAATGTAAACACCGTACTGAAAGCTTTTCCTGTCCTGACTTGTCCTAAACTCAGCCATAAAAACATCACACCCTGCCTAGCACTACCAACAATTACATTTTTTCTCTCCTCTACCATTTGTTGTCCTTTTTTTCCCTCTTGAAGATTATGAGGATGTTTTTTTCTTCTGCCCCTCCAACCCTTACTTCTTATTCCCTGTTTCTTCAACAAGAGGTATGAGGATACTGAATTTGCAACAAATACTAATTTCTCTCAAATATCTGTCATTTGGGTTAAACAGGGGTTAATGAAAGACAACCAATGTGTAACAGCTAAATTCAAAGTGGTAAGAAAATAAGACTGCTAATCTTACAGGCTGCTCTTTGCCAGATTTCATCTACAAAGTGCGTTAGTACCCCAGTGATGACAGATGTTTTAAGCTGCACTTATTTATTTGCTAAAAAAGAAGAAAGTATCATACCTCAAGGACAAAAATCATAAACAGAAGTGAACAGCAGCAGCCTAGGCCACTCTGTCCCTCTGTCCTCAAGACAGCAGGCTGGTCTCTAATAATGTTTTCTCCTGAAGCTTTATGAACCTGAGGATAACTTCTGGGAATCAAAGTATTATTTTTTTAATCAAAATTTTCTCCAATGTTCCCCCTTCATTTTAAGACCATATCCTCATATTCATGGGAAAAACTTAGTTAAGAAAAACAAAACCAAATCAACAAAACCAAGCCAACTCATTTTGAAAAAGAAAGCCCAGCTGTCAGTAAAATAGTTGTGATATTCTTGGCTCTCATCTTGGCAGATGGAGAGGCTGGGGAACCACTGTGGACACAAATTTTTGTCTCCACAGTGCAGACCCCCCTAGGTGAAAATGCATATTTTAACATATATTAGCTAGCGCGTGTTATGTAGCCCATATTAAAAGCATACAATGGAGAAAGTCGGTCATAATACCCTTGCATGTTACATGGCTGAGTTCAGCCTCATCAGGTGTTACCAATGTAACATGTTAGCATGAGGATTTTAACACTGATCAGCTAATACCTGCAGAAGTGTGTGTGGGGGGGAAGTCTTTTCTTTCTTTTGTGTTTGACAAGACCCTAAATGTTTGCTTGAAAAGAATGGTAGTAAGTCAAGGTTAGTCAGAGCTCGACTAATCACACCTAAACCTTATTTTTCTCCTACAGCAGAACTACCGTCACACATTTTACTTAGGTGCGACAGACTGCGATAAGAGATATCCCATGCCACAAGCTCTAGCATCAGCCCTTTCTCTTCTACAGAAATCTTAACTGTGATCCAAATCCAGCTATTCAGGGGAAGGGTACGAGTAGGAAACTTTAAAACACTGTCAATCTGGTGAGCTTTGAATAGGATCCCCCACCTCTGGCACATGTGGGACTGGAAGGGATAGGTAAGACAGCAGCTGACTGCAAAGCATACACCAGCCCATGGCACAGCTGTCTTGCAGCAGCCTTGAGGTCAAGCACCAGCTCTCTGCCAGGCTCTGAGCAAAGACCAAAGGCTCTTCTTCTCCCAGCCCTGGGAAACGGCTCGGAGATGGAGCTCCTTCTGACTGTACCATGTATTTCATCACACCAGAACTGGTGCTGGTTGTGCATTGTGCTGATAAGGACAGTCAAGGCTCCGGATAAAGCTCAGTCAGGCTTTTTGGAAACACTGAAATGCCACAGTACTTGTTTCAGACAGGAACTCTTCCTTGTTTTCAAAGGTGAAAGGGGATTGCTTTATATAAGGCAGTCTCCATTAATATGGGCTTTCATGGGAGAACAAAAGCAAATGATGCGATTTTTCCTGCTTAGAATCTCAATTAGAAACTTGGATTTAGCACCAGTACAAAGCTTTGAGAGTAACTCGGGAATGGGAGAGAAGAGTTGATGCAGAAGACAGGATTTCTGAAAGTGAAAAAAACCCTTTTTTGAAAGAGAAAGCCAGTTGTTAATACCCTATAATTTAATAGCAAAGCAAAAAGGATGGTAGGTTCTTTAAATAATCCATCAGGGAAATTGCAGAATGTTGCTAGTATTATATCTGTTTAAACACACAAAACAGATGTGAAAGACAGCTGCTACGTGACGGAGTCTGGGTATTCTTTTGCAGGATATAAAGAACTCAATAGATTCACACTAGCATTGTTAAAAGCTCTTGAATATCGAGGGCACTGGAAAAAATATTACAATATTTGAACCTTGGGTAGGGAAAACAGTTTCAGTTAGTATTGTGGGTATGGGAATCCCAGGAATTTCTGAGCTTTAGGATGCAACACAAACTTCGTCCATCATCTCACATAGTTCACTAAGTGTCAATCACCAAATGTCAGAGGCACCACCAAATGCAAGAAGGCATCCAGTTATGAGAAACTGGGACCTCAGCCTCTGTGCCTCAGCTCCCCCATTAGGGGAAAAAACCTTCATCTAATTATAGGAAATTTGTACAAATTACATACCTTAAGAAATTAGACCACCATTAAAACACAGTGCAAAAAACCTGATTACCAGGTTAAACAATACATGCATTTATATAGAAGAGGTAAAAATTTGTAAAACATGTCTTGGTTTTAAAAAAACAAAAAAAAGTCTTACTGCAAACAAAATTTCAATTTCTTTCCATAGTATTTTATCTCTCATATGACTAAAACTAATGTGTGCTCTAAGAACAGACTGGTTAAATTATCCCACCAAATAGGCAAGGAGCTGAACAGATGGCAGCACCACTGAGGTAGCAACAGGAATCACTAGTCCTCACTTATCCAGATGAACTTTATCATTTCCGTAACATTAGAAAATTACTCACCTATGAAATACAAAGTTCTGAGGATGGGGCAGAAAACTTCCTTTTTTTCCCCTGGAATAGAAGATTATGGACTGTCTAGACACCAGCATGATAATGTTAGAAGTTCTAAAAGGAAATCACATACAGACATACCCCATTTCTGCTAATTTGTAGGCTTTTTAAAGACCACTGATTTGACAGACAACATTTAATTTAGAATGTATGTGAACTACATGCAGTCTGCTGGTAGCTACCTCGGGTTATTTTGTTTCTCTTGTAGGAAGCGGGGATTTTGGATAAGATTACCTTGAACTGCACATACACCTTTATGTTGCCCATAAAGAAGGCTGGTTTAAGAGGAAAATTAGTGTGCTCAGCCAAAACATGCATGACAGCACTTACAGGGAGCCAATCCCTTACAGACAGAAGGCAAACCATGGTTGGTTTGGGGCACTTTTGAATTTATACAGTCGTATGAAACACACAGGAAAAAAATACCTAGGTTTTAGAGAGAAACAAAGCTTCTTTTTTCCTGCTTATTTATCCCATCCTGCCATATGTTCCAAAACAAAGGAGAAAGGTCTTAATTACAGGAGTTACTGGGGTACTTTCTTGCCTACAGAGCACAGCAGAGCCTTTTCAGAAAAAGAATTGGTTTTATCACGATTTTTGTTAACAGTTGGAGTGCACAAATGAGTTTAAGTGTAGCAATGCACACTGAGACCAAGAAAATTCACTCAGTTGTACTGAAGGGAAGAGAGCAGTGTGGAGTCTGTGTGTAGGGTTTGTCTGGGTTTTTTTCATTTGACTTCGCATGCCAGTATGCAAATAGTTAAACAGCAATATTCAGCAATTTTTAGCAGCAATTTTGCAAACAATGAGGCAAATACATACTAGATACAGTCCAGCTGAAGTCAACAGTGATGCATCAGGAATCAACTTTGGTCAAGGTCTATAAACATGCTATGCAGACAAACAGGTCTTTGATGCCACTTGATATCTAGATGAGACCAGTTCCAGAAAAAAAAAACCAAAACAACACACACCAGAAAACAAAAACGGCAAGGGAAAGAAAGAAAGAAATGGAAGAAAGAACGGGAAAAAAAGCACTCAACAAAGGTCTCAGAAACTTGTTCTTCGCATAAGCAACTGGAAAGAGAAAGTAAAACTAAGGCCACAGACTGAAGCAGAGTTTTTAAAGTCTGGTCTTGCGCCAAGAAAGATGCTTCTTGTAGCCAGCTGTCTGTACCTTACAGACAGAAAGACTCCCAGGGTAACTCTTGCAGTGTAAGGAAGTTGGAAAAGTTCTCTGTGCTACAGAGCTTTATTCCAATGCAAATCTTGCATTCAGTTTTTCACAGTAAGTATGAGGTTTAATGTCCTTGAATAAGGGCAAGTGCAGAAAGCTGAGGGATGCTGACTTTTCCATGATGGCACAGTGCTGGAGGATATAATCCCTGCATCCCCTGAATCTTGTACAGGCTTTCTTAACCTCATTGAAGATGCACTACATGCCCGAGTTTCCCTTCAGGCTATAGTTACACTGAGGACAGCTGAAATGCATGTGCCTGGCCTGGATAAGGCACAAAATTATTAAAAGTGTAAGGCTACAAAATACACTGGAAGTCAATAAAGCACTGGTAAGAAAGGGATACAGTCCTCCTGGGAGGTGATGCACGGAAATCATGTTTGAGTACACAAGAGAAGACATATCTGCAGTTTTCCCTTTACTCAGAACAGCAGCAAGTGAGATCTGCAAGAGCCATTTCCAGTCTGAAATAAAACCTGGTGGTATCAGCTCTGTGTGTTTTTTTCCTTATTAGCTCTTCTTAAAACACAAACACCAGTTCTGCTTACCTTACACAGCAGTGATCGTGGCAAACAAAAGCCTACCAACACGTCAATCCAGAGGCAAGCACACTTGTACAAGTCTCATATACAACCTCTTAATGTTCATTATCTTAACCAGGGAAAATGCTCTATTAGTGCTTTGGTTGTTCTTTCATATCCATGCCCCCTCATAACTCAACTGCTGTCCTACTTATCTGCTCCCAGAAAAGCCACACTGGAGCCACAGGAAATCCATCCGTCTCCTCTGGGAGAAAAATCCTCTTCAAATAAGCCCAGAGTGCTATCACTAGCTGCCAGCCTGCTACCTGGCAGCAGGGGAAACCTCCACCAGGACCGCATTTATTGCAGTCGGTGCCCTCTGAAGGCCCAGCCGTGCACAGGGGAGCTCAGCACTCACCCAGACACATCTCCATCACCATTTTTAAACCTCCAAGTACAGCTACATCTTAAATCCGACTGGGTTTAAGAGAAGGGGTAGGATGTGATTTGGATGCATGACAACTATCTGGAACAAATAATTTGTTTTAAAGGAAGTCTGAGGCCTCTTTGGAAAAAAAAATTAAGTACATAAATATAGAAAAACACTCACCTTAGGTAAACTGTCTCTGCTATTAAAAGAATTTGTCTTTACCTATTTTGCATAACAGAAGTTTTTTTAAATAAATTATGTTTTTATTTTTCAGTGAAGCATTTCACTCCAAGATATGTTAAAATGTGAGGCACCGGTACTGCGTGAACTTGCAGTTCAGCTGGCCAACTGCAAGGACATGGTGCCACCAACACCCCAGCAGAAGCTGCAGCACAGTTGGGGAAAGGGGGGCCAGGGGGGTGAAGGGTGTGAGAGAGAGAAAGAGAGAGAGAGAGAGAGAGAGACTGACTTCATGTAACAGGTGCACTTTGCTGAAGAGCCAAACTAGTGCTTCGGTGCTTGTTTTTATTTTCTAAAAGAAAAGTAGTGAAAATTCTAGAAAAACACTAAATAAACAAATTTTAAAAAATATCTTCTGAAGAACATGAAAGTTGTTCCCAAAACAAGTGAAAGCAAAACATCTACTTCATATATAATCAATCTCAGGCCAAATTATTTTTCCCCACCCTTGGTTGAGCAATAATAGGCTATCAAGGCCGTGCAATAAAACCCCACACTATAAAGTGAAAATTACAGCAAGAAAAAAACCTGAATCTAACTGGAGAACAGCATAGCTGAAAACACAGGTTCCATCTGTATATTCGTGACAGAAAGCAGCAATAAGTCACATTTAGAAGTTAACCCAAATCATGCTAAAATAATGAAAGTTTCTAATGGAGTACAGACAGGAGACGAAAAGCAGAAAGCCAGAGGAGAAGACGACACATGGCTCCATACCCCAACAGCCCCTGAGTTATGTGCTTCAGTGGAGGAAGTGACATGTGTGTATTTTACTTTGCTGTTGTTTTCACAACCCATTTTACCACACCATTGAATGACACCATTATAGGGCCTGAACTGTGTTTCAGCTGCATCACCAGCTTTAAAAATAACTTGACCTTCTAGACCTGGGATGGAAATGATGCTTAAAGCTGCCTCCGCTACTTCAAGGCACAACTAAGACGGGGAGTTTCTTTGCAGAGTGCAGCATAAAAAACCACAACTGCTAAACAAAGCAAAACCTGTGGGTTTAGATTTCAGTAATAAGACAAGCTTTGATATTTCAAACATTGCAAGATGGTATATCTCATATCAAATTGTTGTGGTGGGACAGGAAAGAAATAGTCATGGCTAAATTTCCTTAACTCACAGCATCTAATAAAGAATAAACCATCCTATTCTGTTTTTAATGTCCTGGGCTTGCTTACAACCCCTGGGGAAAAGGTCAGTGCAATATGATATGAAAAAAACAATGATAATCCAGTTTTTGCATGTGATTCTTGATGGAAAGAAATATTCTCTCTCCAATTCACTCTAAGTTATTGCGATGATTTTTAATGAAATCACAACAGAGCAGGAAAACTCCAATAAATTTGCTACCTTTGGAAGCAAGGAGCTTTCCAGTTTTAGTCAAAGAACAAAATTTTTGCCAAGTATCCTGCCTTTATATATATGATCATGACTCTCTACCTTGAGGCACAAAATTACAGAGGCTGTAGCACTGGTTATTCTGACTATGCAAAGAATCAGTGTCTCCAACATTTCTGAGCTCAGCTAAGAACTGTAGGACTGTAGACTGTGTCAGGGGAACTTCAGAGTTTCAGTTTGTAACGTGCATTTATTGGGTCTGAAAAGGAAATACAGTTCCCCAAAGTAAATAGGTATCAAAGAATGATTAATCTACATAAATGTTTCTGAATCTGAGCTGGTAGTTGATTCACCTTGCCCTTCTGATTGCTGCAGTGAGAAGCTAGGTAACAGTATTCATTGAATTCCTGAAAACTGGTCCTTAGCTCATGCAGGCAATTCACAGCCTGAATTCAGCAGGAGGCAAGTGATGTTGCTGCCCTGTGTCAGAGCTGATCACACAAGAAGGGTTTATTACTATTGAATAACATGCTAAGAGGAGAAGGATTTCTTAAACAGAAACATGAGCAGGGTTGTACTTTTCTTATTTTAAGTTTCCAGACCCATGTGCTCTAAAAATTTTTCATTTTTCAAACTTCAGAACATGCACTGCCTTCTTTCCCTTGAAGACATTAAAACAATTTCAAGTGGACTAACAATACAGTAGTATTTTTAAAGTCTATTAGCAATTTAAGGTTCCATTTAATTTATAGCCTATAAAGCCATTTATTTTAAAACAGAGTTATGGCTCTGGTATGTAACTCCACTTTGTAACAGATATGGTGAAAAAAAATTTTGTAGTCAGGTTAGGAGAAGGAGTAATTCATAACTTTTAGAGGGCAGGAAAAATGATAACAGAAACTCATAACTGGCTTTCAATGGATAAAACCACAAAACAATGCAAAAATTTAATACATGAAAGCTGTTCAGGGACTGACTTTAAATCACCACTGACATTTATAGAGCATGGGCAAATGAAGTTGTATAAAAACCAGCTTTATCTCCTAGCCTCCAAACCAAGAATATTTTGATGATGACTCAAAGATCTGCAATAAAATGAATGTCAAAACCACACTAATCTCATAAATCTACATCTATAGCTATTTCTTACCTGCTTAATAACATACTGCCCAGTAAAATGCTTATGAGAATTGCTGCCAAAACAGGATGAGCGTCAGTGCTGCAAAGCGCCTATGAACATGTCTGAAAGTATCATCAGTAAGCCTATCCGTAGGCTTTCTTGGGTACCTTTTATGCTGCTGCTTCAAAACATGCTTAGATGTCTTTGTGAATTGGAACTTCTTTTCTGACATCTTGCAAAGGGGTCTGCAGATTCAGTCCTTCATTGCATTTGAAGTCTTGAACAACAAACCAAGGCCATCCTTCTCCTCCCAGATTTTCCAAGCAAGCCAAGGCAGAGTGAGCTTATGAAACCTTGTTACTGGCTTGACACAGGCCAAAATATTTAATTTCTCTCTCTAATATATTCCTAATTACTTGACAACCAAGCCCTTGTCTATACCTATTCTTCAGATTTTTTTACTTTTCCTTCCCTGCTTTTCTTATTCATCCTGAGCTCTCTGCATGCCTCATTTGAGAGAGGCAGATAGTCACTGCACATAGAATACCACTTGAGAGAAGTTGTTTGGAAAAGAATCACTTTCCTTTTCTCCATATTGAACAGAATTTTGCTCTTGCCATGTTAATCACCTACAGCTACTAAGCACAGAACCAGAACCTGGTATCTTCTCACTGCTGTTGTGTTGCCACTTCCCTTGGGAAATGAGACAGGAGGAAATATGAGCAACAAATGTAAACCACCCTCTATCATTAGCCAAAACTCACAGTATCGCATCTGTGAACAGCATTGCCTTTGCATCCCATTTTCGTGACTAGGTATGAAGGGCTGATAGGAAGTGGCCCAATTTTAATCCACTTGACTCCGAAGCTGACACTGTAATGCCACAGCCATTCTTCACATATATTTCACAGCCAGCATCAGAAAAGCCATCCTGACCATTTAACTGAAGTGAAAATCAAGTATCTATGATGATGACTTCAAGGCATATTCAGCTGAAAGAGCCAACATACTGTGCTTCAGAAGGGAAGGAAAGGCTACACAGACAGAATGAGTGAGCAGCGAAGACAAAAATGGCATTCATATCTAGTCCTACCTATTTGATAGGGTTTTGGGAACAATAACGTCACAGAAGCAGACAAGCTCTGATTATGTATGAGCATCTGCACGTACACATCTAAAACATTTGCCAGCAAAAGTGCATTTCTTTCAATCCTGAGGCTTAAAAGTGGATTTGACCATTACAATGAAAGGGTGATAACACTGTCTGACCTCTTCCTGACTTGCTGCCCTCCTCCTGGATGCTGACTGGCACCGACTGTTGAGAAAAACTAAAAATAACCAGCTTGTTTCATGTATTGTACTAAGGGCAAAGGGAGAAAAAGAGGTGGCATATTTGAGTTTCTTGCTGTTCACCCTCCTGTCATCTTCCTTTTCTATTTTTCCCCCTGAGATAAAAGTTTGTTGCAGAAAGCACAATTAGCATGGATGATGGGAGCCAAGAACTTATTAACGCTTTCATACCAGTGCCAAACTGGTAATGAGTTTGACGTTTTGAGGCAGAAGGGGGAATTGAACTGGAGAACATACTCCACAGAGGACTATGCTTAAGGTTGGCATCACATTGCCACACAGAGCAGACATCAGTTTTCTAAGATGTAGGCTGAATGAATCCAAGTGAGAAGATACCAACATAGAGAACACAGAAATATAAACCCCAAAGATGGTTGCTTTTCTCATCGCTTTCAGGGTTTCATGGGTTTTGTTTCTATGCGGCTTCTTTCTTTTTATTTGTTTGGTGGGGTTTTTTGCCAAGGAAATTTTTACTACCTGCTGACTATCCACGTATTAGACATGTCATGGTCAGTCTCACTCTGACTACACCTCACAAATAATCCACTTCTGGGGCCAGGTCACCAGCAACAACACAAGCTCTGTGCCCTGGTAGCTAAGACACATTCCCGGGAAAAGGTAAATCCTATTTCCCAAAACTACCTAGTAAATTGTAGGAGAAGCCCTTACAAATAAGACAGTACTGAAAAGGACAAGAAAAAATACACTGAAAATAAATGTGGCTTTTGAACAAATGAGAGCAGATGCAGAAGCTCAGGTACCCTGGCCGGTAATTACTGTCCACCTGTGATCGGCACGCATGACTTTCTCTCAGGGTCCAAGTACTAATCACAGTATCATAAGAGATCATTAGGTTTTTCAGATTTGTTTGGTGAATTTCATCTCTGAATCAATTACTTCAGTCCTGCACTGCTTAATCACAAGCAACATCGAAGAAAGTTCAGGAAGAAGCAGGTTAGGAAAACAGGCCATAATGCATCCATATGTAGAGAACAGGAGAAAGTCAGCAAGAGAAGGTAAAGTCAGGCAGACCTACAACGCGTGCAGGGACTCCCAGGAGAAGAGAAATACGGCTGCACCGCCTGTGCACTGAGCACTGGGAATACATCAAGATTACTGTTCTCTAAGCCTGAGTCCTGAAGGCATAAAACATTCAGCAATTGCCACATTCTAACACTGAATGGCTGATAAGAACAGCATCAGTCTCTCAGAGAAACTTGTAACTTTTTTTTTTCTTTTTGAAATTAGAGACTGCTCAGGATATTTTAAAAAATCAGAGGGAATTAACTGGAACAGGGACAACAAACTTACTTTCATTTGTGGAATATTCTTAAACAGTGGTGCATGTCACTGAAACTTATGCTTTATTTGTTTATGTACTGAGAACTTCCAGAAAAAAATTTCTCCTCCTTGTTGTGTCTTTATCTGGAAGAGTGCTTAAGCTTTTGGACTTAAGCTTCAGAAAGTCTGGCATCCAGGGTTTTCTTCCTTCCTCACTTAATCCCAAGCAAATGAATGAAGTCACGAGGTACAAATCAACACAGCTCCTGGGCTCTTGCTCCTAAGAGTCCAGATCACATTGCAAGGATTCTTTAAAAACTGGCAACACAGCTAATCCTGCCACTGCCAAAAACTGTACTACTCCACACCACTTGAATAGACAAAAGCCCAAGTTATTCTTAACCAGCAAATTAATACTGAAAAGGGTGAGTCAGCACAAGCAGTTCTTAAAAGGGCTTCCTCTTCTAGAAAGAGAAGCATGCCAGCAAAGTTATGCATTTTAAAAAAGTAGAGGCTGCACAAACCCAACATTTTCTCAAGTTCTGAGAGCTGCTAGCCCAGCCTCCAAGCAGCCACTCAGAGGTGAATGGTACCTGAGAAACAGGGATGTAACATGACTATGCTTTCCCTGGCATCCCCTCCTAGCCGCCTGCATCAGGAGGCTGAGGAACTTTCTGAGCTGGGCCCTGCCTGGGTCTGGATCTTCAAGTACAAGCAGCACTGATGGCCCCATCCTCCGTGAAATTCACCTCACTCTTCTTTAAACCCAGGTATACCTCTGGGCTCCACAGCTGTCCTCTCAGCACATTCTCACTCGATACCTTGCACAGAGGGGTACATAAAGGGCTTTGAAACACTAGCTCGGCACAAATAAGGGGTCATTATTTCACAGATCTTATGTAAGAACAAGCACTGCCAGATCCGATTTGATTAATTACTGCCCAGAGATTACAAAGTGCAGCTGAAAGGGCACCCTCTTCATGTTCTATTTGAGGCCCTGCAAAGGACCCTTTCTAAAAGAAGGAGCTGGGAATTTAAGTATTTAACAAGGTGGCACACTGTATGCAACGGTCCCTTCATTACGCTCCATTATCCCACCTGGCCTTTTTTTGACCTCCCTACTGTCCATTGTTTGGCCGTTATTCACAGCAGAGCTAAACGCCTGAACCTTGCCAAAGAAAACTGTGTCATGCATGTGTCAGATCACAAGTTTGCATCCTAAGTCACTGTCCCCGGCTCATTAACAGGAAACATAACCAATCAAAGCTGCTTTGGCTAGCTTGCAGGTATATTTGAGGGCAGGAACAGCAAAACAAGGAGCTGAAGATTACACTGAAGAAAAAGTGCCACAACAAAATGTATTTATCCTGCATTCTTGACATCCCTATTCAATTCCAGTTAGTGCTTATGAGGAGTATGAGCTTGGAAAAACAATGATTTTATGAGCAGCTATAGAATTATAGCAATTTAGGGTTATAAACCATACTTCAGGAAATAAAAGAGTAAATCTTACCATGGCCACCTCTGGTTTCACTTGCAGGAGGGAACAATTTGTTGGCCAATGCATGAAACAAGAACCAGAAGAAAGCGTTTGGTGGTAACTAAGTAATAGATCAAGTTGAATGGCAGATTTATAATTAAATCTTTATCTGTTAATAAGGGTACTCAGAAGCAGTCTACAGGGGACAGGTCTTGCTGCCCATACACAAAGCTCTTGCTTTGACAGACAATATCAGGCTACCAGTATATCTATCCCTTTCACAGCATGAGGAGAGATTTGGTAGGATTGCTTTATTTTTCTGTCTCCAAGACAAAGAAAGCCATTTTGTTTCTTTTCAGAAAGAAAGTTCTGCAAACAGGGGAAAGTAAATACACAGAGCAGAGAAAACCATTTAACAAGCACCAGCATCTAACTCTACAAAATAACACCCTCACAAAACCACTGTAAAAAAACATGGAAATTGGTAATGGAAACAAAAACATGGAAAAAAACATGGAAATGGAAGTGTCAGCAAACACCCACTGATAACAACCTGCAGCATTCTGTACCTTTCAGACTGCCTCATGCCGCAAAGCCAGGCTTTACGCTTCAGTGTGGCCTGCTGCTATTTCTTCCCATTGCAGCCCACGGCAGCCGCAGCCACCAGACCCATCTGTCCACTGCCTTCGCTCCTGCTAGGAGACATTCTACAGGGGACCTTGCGGTGGTGTGTGCCCCCCACCCCATCCTGACCTAACAATGAATGGCTGTATTTCAGCTCAAAGTGGATCTGGGGGCTCGACTTGAGCAGCACATCTATCTCATAAAACAGATAATGGATGTGATCTAACAAGCAGACAGACTGAGTGGTGCCCCGGGGGAGGCAGGGGCTCGTGGCCTGGTGTTGCTTCAGTGAAGGTCAGGAAGGTCCCCACATGACCCTAACCATGAATCTGTATCATAAATCTGGCTGTAGCAAATTCTGTAGCAGGGCCCAGCTGACCTTCCAGAACTAATACCTTGTTAAGGGCCAATCAGCACACAATAATTGACTTAGTCCCACCTCACCATGAGTATAAAATCCAACATTTTAGATATTTTTTATTATTATCATTATTTTTTTTACAATGAGAACTCTAACTGCTGGATGGGTTAACAAGCCTGTACCTCTCTCCTCCTCAAGCAGGGATGCCTCTTCGGTAAGACTTGTGTCTCTGGCTACACTGGATGTTACCCAGGATAGTCTTGTTAACAAAAGCGCTGAACCCTTAACTCAAGCTCGATTTTTCCAGTAAGTCCATTTATCAACAGCAATTCCGAACTTGTTATATCCATTGCCTTAATAAATCATCTATTTTTTTCAACTTTGTGAAATTGTTTCAGTGAAAGTCCTTAAACTGGGCTCTGACAGGCAAACATTGACTCTGATGAGTGGCTGTACATATAATCAATCCTTTAGAGTTAAAACCATTGACCAAGCCTGAGACTAGAACTGGAACTAGGCACACCTAGACTTCTCTCTGAGAAGTTTAGGAAGCAAGGGGATCCTTTCTGAACCTCGTGACTCAATGGGAGGGCTTCCCCCCCTGCCCCCAGCCACTCATTAGACTTTTATCATGACAGATCTCTTTTATAGGAACTACACCTTGCTTCACATCAGTCTGAAGTGAGCAGTTGTAAGCACTTGTAAAAGAAATAGTCACATTACTATGAACACAGTATGGATGGAAACTGTGTAAGTGTCAGGAATCAAAAACAGAACAAGGGTTAAAGGAGCAGCTTTGCAGTGATAGTGAAGGGCACCACTTGCAGTCAATCCAGTGGCCTTCACTTATAAACACACACTGTTGATTTTCCAGAGCCTGTGTGAAGAGGACAGTAATTCAGAGCAGGGACAGGGTCACTCTCCACCCTGTTCAGCCTAAAGTCCCCAGAGGTCCTGCAGCTCTCTCCAGTCTAGATAGAACACAGACAAGTGAGCAGCTTCCCAGGAAAAACACTGTTAACCGTTAACCTGCTTTTAAAGAGGTCCAGGTAAGACACAAGTATATACGGGAGTTTGGCTTGAAGCAGATCAGCAACATCTAACAAGTTTCCCATGTTACAGAACATTATGCTATTATATGATAATTAGGATTAGGGTCAATCTGAAAACCTTTCCTGAAAGCAAAAGGAAGCAATACATTTCTAGCAAACTTTTCAGCCTCTCAAGACAAAAAACCCCCACCCATTAGCACTACCAGCAAAATAGGGGAAAAAAATTTGAGAGGGTGGCTAGACAACCAGGAAGCTGGAAAACCTCCCTTCGGCAAGCTTTTCTAAAAACAGGAGGGAGAGAAGAAAAATACCTCCCAGTGGGCAAAGTAACAAATTTATATTCTAAGCCTAATTTAGAGCCGGTTCTAGCCAGTTGAAGGAAATTTCTAAAACAAAGGAATGTAAATATAGACAGTTAGACTGACGATGCTAATACTGCTATAAATTGTGATGAGAGAACCCTCCTGACAGGAGGAACAGTTCTGCTCTCTCTCTATCATGCCTTTGTTTCTAAGGCAGCTCTGACCCCCACAGTCATCTCACTGGGCTGCTGTGGCATCATTTCCCTACAGCTTCTTTTCAAAAAGCAGCGCTTGCAGGAAGGTACAGTAAGATGAAATCAGTATTACCAATGGCTGCTCTGAATACTTCACCATATCTCCTTACTCATTTTCCCTCTAGAAATGAAGCCATTGGTGCAAGTACCAGCATAATATTAGTGAGAAGATAAATACATTTATAATGCAGGCTTTATTTAATTAGCATAAATGCCCAAATAAACTTTTATTCTTCAGTAGATTGAGTGGGACGTCTGTTGATGCAGCCAGTGGAAAGCACAGAACACCACCACGAGGGAACAGGCAAGATCATGGAAGGATGCTGCACGCTTTGTTGCAGTCAATACTGCAGTTGCTTAAATCACTTCACTGTCTAGGATAATTGTCAAAGCACAATCACAGGTTCCCTATTCTATGCATGAAGGAAATTAGACAACTACGAGGGAAAGCAAGTTAGTAACACTGAAGAGGGTCCACTACTCTCCAAGAGAACTTTGTCACTGTGCCCAGGCCACTAAAAGGTGCTTCCTGCAGTACACGGTTCGTAGCAGTGATTCTTCTCCCAGACTTACCTTTTCCATGTTTCTTCAACACAGAGTTGGAGAAAACTGCTTCCTCATTTGGTAACCTGGAGCTGCCTCCCCAAAGAGCTCAGTAGCCTAGCCACTAGCCATGAGAGATCCAGGCAAAAGACCATGCTCTCTCTGAGGGATGGAGGCATTTTTTTCTGAGGGCTGTCACCTCACAGAGGAGAGACTGGGGTTCTGGTCTCTGCCCCAATTAATATTTAAGTATTTCTTATTAAACATTAATTGAAAGAGGGACTAGAACTAGTTCCCTATTCCCAGCTGAGTGGCTTAGCCTTTAGGCTACAGCCATTCTTACAAGCATGCTCACTCTCGCTCTTCCTGACCCACAAAATTCTACCTATCCCTCAAAGTGAGCAGCTTCATCTGAAGGGATGAAGTGACTGCCAACTGACTGCTAGGGCACTTTCTTCAGAGGGAGAAATGGATTCATGACCCCTCAGGCAGAGAAGAAATTGGAGCCCCAAACCTTGCTACAATCACAGAACCAGAGAGTGGAAGGACATCACTAGGTGATGAGGTCAGCTAGGCAAACATCTCTCCTTGGAGGATCCTGGTACCTACAGCAGTGCTCAATATCCAGCAACAGTGTAGTAAGAGACCTCAGCCCAAGCCAGAGGTGTTCCAGAATGTGTCTGTAAACAGACATTTTTACACGGGCAGAAAGTTTTACAGGTGCTAACTTAGGCATATAACAGCTGTAGGAGCTCCCAGGAGTAGGTGACAACTGAATGTATTAAGGATCTCAGGTTTAGACCTAACTACATGCTACATTAAACATGAAGCACTATGTACCCAAATCCTGTCACAGTCTAACCCCAGAGCAACAAAACAAGAACGTGAAACTGGCGTCTGTGCTGGTTAAGCCATGACAGGGCATTAACTAGTTCCAATTTAAACATTTTAGGATTTACCCTTATCCTAAATCTTCACATTGAATAATTATGATTTTTAAATAGGAAACAGCCATAAGAATTTTTTGAAGGTATATTTAGTATAGAAATACCAGTTCTTAATATTCTTTTTTTAGATAAAAGTCAACTTGAACACAATGCCTGTAAATTTTTCCCATTTCTCATGTATTTTCAGAATGCAGATGTGGCCACTTCGCATGAGGTTACATTTCTGAAATGGCCATAGCTAGCAAAAAAACTTCTAATTATTTACCCAGCACAAGTGCTCACACTTTGCATCATACATATGTTCCCCTCAAAAAACGTCCAAGCTATCACACCCATATATTTCCTGATTAGTGCAAAGTACAAGATCTTTGTACTGCTGAAATGAATAAAAATTTAGCTATTGATTTCAAGGGCAGCAGGGCTGCACAACTTCAACTCAGATTATATTTTTTTCCCTTGGTTTCAGCACATAATGCCTCACCAACCTGTATTTTTTCTGCCCTCATCCCTGCTTTTGCCCTCCAGAAGCCCAGGTGCATGCTGTTGCCATGGCCCATTAACAATCCCATCATATAAACCTCCCTGTTCATCTGTTATCTCCCAGACTGCAGGTACGCAGGTGCCGATTTCATTCTGCAATCCCAGCAGCTGCTGCAGTGACATTTAGTAGCATTGGCTAGCATAGGTTTTAACCCTTTGCATCCTGACTTAAGTCATTCTTTCTCCTTTTCACTAGTCTTGTTTGGAATAAAGAGCTCACCCATAACCTGCCAGCCTCTTCAGATACAAAAGCATTCATCTACCCACCTCACACAACTAATCCTAATCTCATAACACCTACAAAACTCAAACTGTACTTTCATCTTTCATCTCCATTTTCTACAGTTTCACCTGCTTCCCTTCTTTGCTTCATGTTCTTTCCCCTCCAGCTGCCATCTGTTTTGAGTCAGATGCCCAGCCCCAAGACATCCAGCCTCCTCCTGAAGGAGGGGTACGATCTCATCACAAGAACTTTCTGCTCCAGCTTCTGAGCTGGGTCATCTGTGCTTGCTTAACCACTTCTGTCAGTTGTCAACCTCTCAAGCCAGTGATTTCATGTTCTTTATCCATCTATAAAGTGCTTACAGTTACCATAAGAAAAGACTTTTCAGTGGCACAAACGGAACAACCAGTCACCCATCTGCCAGTTGTAAGTAAACAGTGAAAAAAACAAACACCAGAGAATTAGAATATTATGGAAGATTGTATTTTTTAAATATGTTTTAGAAAGAGTATTTCTTTAGCATTTATAACAAAGGCAGGCAATTCATACGTGGTTGGAAAAAGTTAAATGAGCTAGTAACCATACTGATCTCTCCACACAGAGAGGCCATATACCACAAAATGTGTGCTGCATAACATACAGATTTTGTAAATCTGGTCTCTGACTGCTAAAAAAAAGATATCTGTGGCCTCAGTTTTAAGACCAGTGTATTTTTCGTTCAGATTACAGCAGTTTTAAAAATCACCAAATAACCTTCTATATCCCTGTATGAGGTGGGAGAAAAGAATAAAAAAAGAGCTTCCTACTTTCCAAAAATGTGTATTTTATTTAGTTAGTGATAGTTAATAACATCCCTATCCAAAACTCTAGGGATTTTTATTACATCAAAAATAATGCTGCTGATGTTTTACTCTTTTGATTATTTTAACATGAATCCAGGTGGCCATCTGTGTACAGATATTCCTGGTTCATCCTTCAGCATCAGGGTGAAACAAATACTCAAGTTCTTCAAAAACATGTCTTTTTCTAGTGATGAGCACTGAAATCTCTTTGTTTGCTTTCCTAGACTGAGGCATAATCTCCAGAGACCTGAGCCTTTTATAGCAAGAGGGATCCAATTCAACCTGCCCTGCAGATATCAGCTGTGACTGTATGACAGGTACTTGCAAAAAGGCATGAATTTTTAAACTTTGGGGCTATAGAATACCTGAGATCCCTAAAAGTCATCAGTATTCATGCGCATGTATTCTGATGGTTCACAAAATGCTCATACACATTCATATGACTATGGATTTCTGTGCAAATTCAGAAAGCAAAATGTATTTGGAAGAGAGCTCCCATTATAGACTAGAGAATGGAGAAGCACCAGCTGTGTTATTTAGGGTTATAGTACCAACAGGGGTCACTTTGTGAAACCTTAGCTATCAGTCTTCAGTATCATAAGGGACTGTGTGTCTGGATAAAGTACCATACATTTCTTTCACCTATGCAAAAATGCTATTTCCAGAACCATACTGCAGTTTTATATTAAGTCTAAAGGTGAAAGGAGTGATTATTTTTTTTTTTTACTTAGTTCATAAGATGTCTTAGTTATGTTTAAAAAACAACAGTAAAGCATATTATCTTGCAGGAGTGGGAGGGGGTGGGCAGGGAGGGGAAGAGACAAGATACAGCCAGGTAACTTACATTCAGAATCTACGTCACTCTGTACAGTTGCTCACATGAAAACCATCCTTGTTTCTTCCTTTTTTCTCTAACTAGATTTTCAAATATACTGCTTAAAGAGACAAATTACATTCTCACTGTATTTTTCAGTGAGATCTACCTGTGGCAGCTTCTAACAATTGTCTTTACCCCAAAATGTACCAGACATTTCATTTTTCCCCCCACCTTAATGATTGTCAAGATTCACAGTAAGCTATGCCTGCATTTTCCTATTAGTAGCACCCAGAACCAAGCAAAGTTCATAAACACTTACAGTAGAAGGACATCTCACTTCTGCAGGCACTTGGACATGGCAGCCATGGGATTTGTGTGTTTGGACCAAGGTATACTGAGCTGGGTACAAGGGTCAGACTTTTTGAGCTCAAGGTGAAAAATCAGTGTAATTCAGTGTGACAAGATACGCAAGAGCCCGAGGTAGGTGTCAATTACCTCTACCTCTTATTATACTCAGGTAATTAATCATAATAGTGTGTGGTGTAAGCTTGGTAATGAACTGCCTGCACTAATCCCATTTATGTTTAAATAGTAGTTCCACAAAATAAAAGTTCAACATAGCCATGGACTTTATACCCAGGGTCCACCATCATCTTAATAATAACAATCAGTTTACTAGCCTTATTTTTATTGAAGTAAAATCCTTTCATTGCACTTTTAACTACTAGGGCTTGTTTCTATTTAGTATTACAATAGGAAATAATTGCAGCTGGTCTTACACTAGGGGTTACTATTATCTTCAAAGAAATGAGGACAATCAATATTGTAGGGAGGACAGGTACTGAAACTGCCTCCTGAATAACTTACAGATCAATAATCATGACAGACAGTGGAAGGGAGATTTGCATTTGAAGGAATCCCAAGGAGACCCCAGAGGAAAGAATCTAGTACCAAGACAAAAACGTGTATTTTCTAACCTGGTTGTTCATTTGTGACTGAACCCCAGGTCATCAGGACCTGCAGGCTTTAACCAAAGATTTTAAAAGAAAGATTTTAGGATGAATATATATAAACTTGGGAGTTTGGGGGTCTTTTTTTTTTTTTTTTTAACCATCACAACAGCAGTTATAATCACATATCTGAATTGGAACTTGTGAGTAAATAGCATCAATTTACTTCTTACTGCAACCTGATTTGTATTATGGGCAAGTCCAGTGCAACCATTAAATAAGAATGTTCAATGGGAGTAAAGGCCCAGTTCCAGGGAGACCATGTCCCCAGGGGTTTCTGTAGGTTAAAAGGATGCCATTCCACTCAGCTGCAGAAAACATAATATTCTTTGTTAATTTGCTAAAGTCACGCAAAAGAATCACTTTCCAAGATCACCTCTTCCCACAGCTGGACAGTAGGGAAGGAGGGAAGACGGGTTATTTCCAAGCGCTGCCTTACTGAATATAGTTGCTCTGCTTAGAAAACTGAATCCATGGAAATTTGTAGGAGAAGACTGGTATGAACAAGGTATGAATGTATGTGTGAAAGCACTAGAAGAAATAGCAGAAGGATAAAAGACAAATGTGCATTGAAGGCACCTCGATGAACAGGCCATCAAGATCATAGTAGACCCATGTGCAACTTCTCAGACTCCCAGACTGCAAAAACAGCCAGCACCCAGGGAAGGATACTAGAGAGCAATGAATAGATCAGCAGTGTCACACAGGGACACACAGGAGCAGGATGAGCAGAAAAGACAGAAGTTTTTGATAACCATCATCTCCTTAGGGACAAAAAAGGCACGTCTGAAATGAACACACAGTCACAAATCTATGAGAAACCCAGGACAGGTGATGAGAACTTGATAGTCGGTATTCCTTACCCTCCATTTCACTGTAATTAATGCTGGCCAGTGTGGTGGGACACACACATCTTCAGGAGTCTAAGGTGTTTGTGTCTAAGAGTCTAAGAAAGCGAGCAAGAAAAAATTTGCTAGCAAAGCTGAAGGGAAGTGTCACCTTCCTTTTATGTATGGTCTTGTGTTGAGCCTTGCTACATCACTTGTGCAAACTAACCAACAATATAGAAAGAATAAACTAGAAAAATTATATCAGTTGTCAACTAATTGGGATATAGAAACAATAGTAAAAAACCTTCTGTCTAAAACTCCAGATTTCATGGGAAAAAAAGACAAGTTCTTAAATATTACTAAATTCTCCACTTAAATTAATCAATAACCACTGTGTCCCGTATTTCCAGCAACTACATTTGGCTTCTTTACTATGGCCCATTTTCTAAATACGAGCATGCGTATGAATTTTGCTTTAGAGTAGAAGAAAACTGGTGAAAGCTTCATCAAATTCTTGCTAATCCAGAATACCTGAGAAATCATGTGAATGTTGAGAAAGAGAAGAGTTGCATGAATATCTGAAGTGTGCAGAAAATGTGCTTATGTAAAATCCACTTATACATAGGTGTTATAAAATACAATGCAAAATGCTGAGTGCTTCAGAAATTATAGCTTCCTGAATTAGGTCTTATTATATTTGTAGGGGGTTTTATTGTTGTTCAACAATAATCTTTAAAGTTATATTTTTTTCCTTTCTAAATTGCAGCCCTTTCAGGTCAGGTGGATTCTCGGATGATCACAGACTGGTAGGTGAGCATTTTTACTTCTTGTAGTATTTTCATGACTCAGAACCATGCCATCCATGATACTCCAAGAAAATTCAGCCCTTTGCTCCCAGCACACCCCCATTTACCTCTTTCAAGTCTTGAACAATAGCCGTGAGTCTCTCATTCTCTGCCTGAACATTGGTGACCACCGCTCGGCTCTGCTTCAGCTCATTCTGCATCTCCAAAATCTTCCCAAGGTAATAAGCTTCTTTTGATGCAGATTCCTGCAGGAGGGTCTCTTCACGTGTTTCACCATCTTCAGCCACTTTGCGGTGAATCGAGAAGGATTGTCCAAATGCCTGCAAGAGGAAAACAGTGCACAGTATAAAACTACTGAAGCCCTAGAAAAATTATCAACAATAATGAGCAGCTGCATAGCCAGCGGGAATGAAATAGATCTGTGAGTCCCAAATTTTGACCCAATAAATACTGCCTTAACAGCTGAGGGCCACCATCTCATTTAGCTGAAATGAAGCATCTTGAAGCTGTTCTCATTTGCAGTATGGATTTATGGCCCCTATCCAGGCGACCTCCACTGAGATCAAGATGGTGTTCTGCTAACTAGCCATTAATTAGCACCAGTATTTAACTCTCCTGCAGGAGGCCGGTTGATAAATCGTCAATTCCTTTCTTCTTTAGTTCTACAAAATAAACGTGTGGTTTGTTTTGTTTTAAAGAGCATAAATAGCTGACAAATCATTCCAAATTGCCTTCTATTTGCAACAATCTTTTATTACAGGAGCTGATGTTATGGTATGGAAAAAAGCTCCCATAACTTGAGAAAAAGATAAATGAGCCAAGTACAAGCAGTGACCACCTACAGTGCTGGTAAGCTAAACAGAGTTTGACAGCCCCTTCATTTCGTTTGTACTCAGTGTTTTCTGCTTCTGCTGAAAAGAAACAGTATTTATGTAATTCAATAAGTTTCTAAATATATAGGCAAATTTCCAGTGATTCTCTTCCTCTTGTTACTAGCTTGGAGTGGTCAGTTTAGTAAGGCAGTATTTCTCAGTGGCAATTTCTGGTGTTATTTTGGACAGCTGTGAAGCAACCTGGAAGAAAGCAAAGTACAAGGCATGACAGTAGAAGTAAAGAAGGCATCATTTAGCTGTGAAAGACAGAGAAAAGCCTGCAATAATTTAATTACCTAAAAATAGTAACACAAAATAACACATAAATAAGAAGAGTAATAAAATATACAAAGTAAGATAAAAGCAAAGCTTGTTTTGCTTTTTTGGTGGGTTTTTTTTTAGTATTATTATTATTATTCCCTTTAAAACCAGACATTTGGTTGAAAATGACATGTTCTAATTCTGGAAAAAAGCCAAAAGAAGGCCTTTAATGTTAAGAATATTTAGCCTAACACAGGCAAAAGCTCTCTCATATATCTTAATTCAAAGAAAGTGTTTGAGAGACCATGATTTTTAATTTTTTCCCCCCCCAACATAGGAGAGAAAGATGTAAGTTGTGGTAATATATGTTCTTTCAGTGGGTTATCCTCCTCAAAAGCCTAATCTCTGCGCAGTTCTGTGAAACCAAAGTAGAGTATACATTTGTACCCACTGTAAGCAGAGGCCTACTTTGCCTTCTCATCGGTAAGAGCTTGCCAAACGAAATCCATTGTTTTACTGCCACTATTTATAGCCTTTCAGAACACATTCGAAGTTTTTCTGGCATTAGAACTGAAGCAGTCCCTTAGAAACTTCAAAGCAAAACCCTGTTCAAAAACTTTTTAGCTTTTAAGTCTACTTCACTTAGAGAATCCTGTGAACTCAGCATTAAAGGATTCTAAAAATATTCAATAATGTATTAACCCAGCTGTCTTCTTAAAAGATCTCAAGTTACTGAAATAGCAAGCATCAGCAACTTGCCAAATAGGATTTTCCAAATAACAAGAAATTCAATGTAATGAAACTGTTAAGCACCGATTCAGTCACTATATCTATCAATCTAAGACAACTGTTTCAGGAACACTGCTAATAAATACTATTTTACTCTCCATACTTATATCCAATGGCTCACTCTTCCTAAATTGAGACTGAGCAAAAACTGCCAGTCTATTAAAGACCCTACAAGACAAATGTAAACACTGCATATCCGGGGGGGGGGGGAAATCAGAACACAATGGAACAGCAGGTCAGACTGACAGGGCCGAAGAAGCTCATGAAGACATGGGAGCTGGAGCGCTCTCTGCTAGAGAGCAATAGTTCAAGTGCTATGGGTAAATACCTGCACACAGTGTCAGTGCCCTTCCAGGTGCATAATGTATTTTTCTCACATGTACTTTGAAGGTGCATTTTGGCATGCGTGATGTTTGAGAACAGCCATGAACATAAAATTTGGGGAGGGTACATAGTATAACAGAAAGTTACTGTATACTTAACATTTCCCTGTAACTATAACTACAGAAAACGTCAGAGAAAATAATTTAAACGTTTTTTCCTATGAAACCAAATTTGAACGTTATTGCATTCAATTCAAACCTTATTCAATTTCTTTCTTAAACTACTATCAATACATTAAAAATCAAAGGAAGAAAAGAAAGGAAGCATAGTTCTCTTTCTATATTGATGGAAATTATGCAGATCCATGAAATAAGGAGAGGAACACAAGAAATCTTTTAATTAAAAAGCAAGCCCAAAAGTCCTATATTTCATGGTCTGTATAGAACACCAAAAAGCTTAAACCTTCAAAACACACTCACTTAAGGCCTTCTATGAGATGAATCACTTTTAAATTAAGCTATATATTAATATTTTTCAGCTGGTAGCCAAATATTTGTTCTATTTTAATATTATGTTTTAATAATTTGCTTAATATGTTTACTTATTTATAAAACCTTATAACCTTACCATGATATATTATTTTTTCCATTAACTGTGCTCACTGATTTCACTGAAGCAATCCCTACAGTAGCAAAAGTTAGACCCTGAAAAACTTTCCAGGTCAACTAACTGTAACAGGTGAAACCATTATCTTCCAGCCTTTACTGGATTCCAGGCCTGGACGTGACAATATGCCTCACGCCACTGCTTCACACAAACACCACGCTCAGCCAACAGCATGAATGGGCTGCAGCCTGGGAGAGCTGGAACAGCCCACTTCAACCTTCACAATTACCTCCTGAACGTGTTGGACAGTAAAGAGTCAAAAGGTCCCCAGGAGCTGAGAAATCCTTAATAGTGAAAGCCAGCAACGGATGAGATACAAACTGGAGGAGCATTTGGCACAGAGGCATTCCCATGTGAGACCTGGATGCAGTTGGCATTGGGTATGCAAGGAAAAAGCAGATGAAGCTCAAAACATGAGAAGGCGGCAACCTGGATCACAAACCAAAGAAAGTTCACTTGCATTTGGGTCAAATGTTGGATACAAACTGGTCTGCTGAACATATCTTAGGGTATTGTAGATGGGAAAATACCAGCCTGCTGTGGAAGTCTGATGGGGCAAATAGCTTTCCTTTGACACTGTGTGACACCAAGGGAGAGGAAGAAGTACCATGCAAATGCAGAGCAGATGTTCTGTGTTCACCATTGAAGAGGGTACTGATATTGTGGTCAGATACTTATACTGGAGATACATAGTTTGGCTCCTGGACAGATGCTGTTGCTGCTTAGAAGTACCGTCACCTGTATTAGTACCAAACCAGCTTCTCCCCAAACCACAGGTGATGCCAGGATGGCAAAAGCAGAGCTAGGCTTCTCCCATGCTATTCCATCTTTTCAACTAGATTAGGACAAGAACCTCAACACATGCTATGGAGTTCTCTGACCTAGCCATGAAGAAGTAACTGCAGAAGCAAAGCACTGTGGCTGTAACTGCAAGAAGAGCAGCCAATTCATTCACTTGTGTTGCTTCTATGATAGTATTTTGGATGGGTGCCGTAGCATGTCTTGCAGATGTATTAGTTACCACATTTCTTTTCAGTATGGTGCTGCCTTGCTTGGTATGGCTACTCATTATAAAAACCTAGAAATCACTGCTGGTCCCTTGGCAGCTCTTAGTTTCAGCAATCACACTGAAGAACTTTTCTGACAAAGCACATCATCTTCCCAGTTCAAGTTGGGACTCAGAGGGGGCTATATAGCCCTTTATGGCTTCTACTGCCTTGAAAAAAAACCCTCCTAGGCTATGCACAATATCTTACATCAGCTACAAAGACTGAGATACATTTACTGTTTTGACGAAGACTGTCCTAACCGCGACCAGTCTGAATTTCACTGTATCCTAGTCCCATCACTTCTCTCAAGACTTTGCTTGAAAGGATGCTCTTGACTGAGTTAGGAGATTCTTCTTTTGTAAATTTGTCATAAAGGCTGAGCAACAAGATGCCATTATATGTTGTATATATTCTAAGACCTGAGAATTGTATAACAGTACCAAGACGTTTTAAGTGTGTCTTAGAATTCAGACTTTGAGAATGATAAAATAATGATGAGTACCTGTTTGAGCACATGATAAAGGATGGCAACAGTGGGCACACGAGGTCAGTCTGATTATGGAGAAAGGCATAACTTTTGAGGAAAAGGCCATTTGCCACTCAAAGAACCCCAGATAGAAATTCCAGTGTCAGAAGCAAACCAGTATGAAAGAAATAATGCAGTTAATACAAGAGGCACGGATTTGTAAAAAAGCAATAGATAAACATGACTGTTCCAAGCAACATATGCAAGAATATTTATATGACAAATATATATAAACAGCAATAGCAAGCTAATGTGCAAGTAACATGAAATGATGTCTGTAAAATTAAAATTGTATTTAGCACTTAAAAGAAAAAAGGGAAAAAGAGAAGCTAAATGTCTGATTTAGGTGTAGAAAGCGGCACATATGCAAAAGAACAACTGAAAACACAAGTAGGTGATGAAGGATACTATTTCTATGTTTGAGTCTTATTGTTACTATACCACCTCCTGGGGCAGGAATTCTCCAGCATTAACATAGAAATCCAGTCTTCTAGTCTGTGATGATTAATAGGCAATAAAAAATTACCTGACTGCTATCAGGATGAGCAGGCAGCCTACCTTTATGGCTTTGACACTTAATGTAGTTTTTCCGATGCATAATGCAACAGCACTGAACCTGTTGAAATTATTATCTATTGCAGCTGCTAACTTGCTGCAAAGCAAAATGTATTATGTATTAGTTACCTCCACATACCTACAAAATCAGGGAAACCAGTTTGGGATTATCCAAGAGGGTAGTATATTTCCCAGGCAATTGTCAGTATGGCACCAGAGACAAAAATCTGTGCTAGAGATGCATAACTGGAGTTAATGCCAGGGACAGATTTTATTTTGTGGCATAGCTTGAATGCCCACTGATCACCAAGTATTCCCTCAGCCACTTGCAGATCTGTCTCTCTCAGATAAGAGGTGGGGGTTTGTTTTTTTTAAAGCTTACTACTTTAATTTCCGCCCCCCCTCCCCCCCCCCTTTCACGATTCATTAACCAAGGCTCAGGATTCTCTGACATTTTTCTGCTAAGGAGGAATCAGTGGCAGGCACAGGTCTGTGAATAAATCCCCTGTAGGCAAGCCTGAGCAGTTGAGCGGGCCCTAGCCCTTCCCTCAACACCAGCTGGTACAAAACTCTCCCCTTCCCCTACAATGTGATGTGGCTCCAATTAGACACATTGTTTGCTTAGCTTGCCTCCAGTCTTTCACACCCTGCTTACCTGAATGCTTTTGAAATCAACCTGCACATAGCATTTTCTTTGCTAGTAAATCCAAGCCAGCATTCAGCCTAACTCCGAGTCTCTCTCTCCATGGCCTTCCTTACAGATCCAGGGTTTGGTTCTCATCACTTGGCTGTTTGCCATTCCCTGCTCCCTCAAACTTGGAGCACACAGATTGTCCAGGGTCTTGGACAAAGACTGTATTTTATTCTTGAAGCACACAGGAGGTACCACCAAGCCTAAACTCAACTGGTGTTTCCTGGCAGCGCTGCAGTGCAACAGCAAACAAAACACCCTTGCAGAAGTGACTGGTAGGGTCCAATTATATCTGTTTTTTTACAAAGTGGGAAAGTTTTATGCCTCTAAAATTAATTTATAATTTAGACTAAATCTTTATGTAGTTGACATGATCTCCTGATGTTCATTAAAGACAGCAGAGAGACGTCAATAGATTTCCTTTTGGAACCCAGTACTGAAGTGATTGAAGTCTTCAAATGTGAATAATAGGCACATTGCAACCAAAATACAGACAAATGCATGCTTAATGATGACAGAAGAAAAAAAATTAATAGGTAACATGTGGATAGTGCATGCAAGAAGGACAGTCCGTACAGGGAAGCAGACTGAAAACTCAAAACCAGATTAAGAACACAGCCTGAATCAGCATGGGCACACCAGCAAGAAAACAAGACCATGAACTTCTGGGTTGACAGGGTAGCTGAAAACAGCTTGTGTTTTACAGCTACAGAAATGTCCCATTTGTCTGAGTCCTCCTGTGTTTGTGAAAGTAGGATGCTGAACTCTCCTACAGAGAGGCAAATGATAAAAGATGCTCAGTCCCATCACCAATTCCTTTTTCAGCTCAGACAGCAAACAAGGTTCCTAGACTTAACCAGTTCCCCAGTCAAAAGGTATATGAGATAACGGATCAAAATTCTGCTGTACCCAAGCAACTGTCTAAACACTGGTCATTTCATAATTTCCAGACTCAAGATGATCAGTTTTATGCTCCATGCCACACAACATGAATAGGATTTTGTGTTTGTGTGTCTTTGGGGTTTTTTTTCTTTTTTTAATGTAACAACATGCGTTTTACTTCATATGCCCCATCCTGGAGAAAAAAAACTCTTTAATGTTTTGAACGCTGTTTGAAGCAAGCTGACAAACGGGTTTCCTTTTTTTTTCTTAAATGATGGAAGTTGAACTTTAAAGAACAGTTGTTTTCAATTCATGCTTTGCTACCAACACTTGATATGGCCTTAAATAAATTGTTCCTCAACTTCACATTTGAAAAATTTAGAGGACAGTAACTGCTACACAGTGGAAAGGACTGTTAACGATACACCCATTCATGATCTGAGACACAATACACTATAGTCATGAGCACAGTACAGGTAGGCAACTATGATAAATCCATAAATCTTACCTGAAGAAGCTATTTTATTACCTCCAAAGGCAAAAAGCATTTATTTCCAAATATCAGCTTAATCAACTCAATTAAATAATAATGTAAATGCTGCTACAATGGTCGTCATGTAAGTTAATATCTGCATGAAGGATTTAACTTGCAAAAAAACCTTACAAGCCAACATGCTGGAGGTTTTCTCCATGCCAGAAATACTGAAGAGATCAGATACATGGAAAACATAAGTAATACCACCACTGTTTATAGATGCAGAACAGTTGAACAAATGTCAACAATTCAGTATTTTCCCCAGGGAAGCTTTGGATAAAGGTGTGCACAGTGTGGACATCTTCTGTTTGTTCTCAGAAGATCTCTACAGTGTCTACAGGTCTGTTGAAATTCATATATCAGATGCTAATCAGCAAAACCTTCAGAAAGTATTGGGGGAAACAAGCATTTACATTCAACTCAGCTACAGGCACTGCCGTGCTTCTGCAGTCCCAGTGCATGCTGTGCTGATTTCAATCAATATGCCACGGCGTCAGGCCTTAGGCAACCATGCTGCTTTTTTATAATTAAGGAACAAAAATATTCCTAAATGTGATAGTTAGGAAATATTTAAAGAGCAAAAGAAGAAAGCACAACTATGAAAATGAACGTTCTATAATAAACTCCATTGTTCATCAGCAATCCAGTAAAAGGGAGAGCGAACAAGAATTTCCATTTAATTGCCTTTAACAGCACTCTAGATGAGGATTTAAATTCCCCATCCTGAGCATTCCCTCCAGGCACAGAAAACACTAGAAAGGGGAAGCCTGTAACAAAGAGCACCACTTATCTACAACACAACTAATTAGGCTCGTGCTGGTAATTTTAAAGCAGCTTTGTTCAAAATTAATATGGCCAATAATTAAATTATTTCTATAAACAAAATAATTCACACATTATTAATGAAACATAAGGTGGCTTAAAAAATTTGCGTTGATGTCTATATTGGTGCTTGTATGAGTTTGCACTATTGTCAGGCCAACCTCCAGCTATTACAAAATTCTAATTAAAGCCAAAAGAAGCACTAGCGGAACAAAAATGGAAGACTCAAAGATTGATTTTTTTTTTTTTTTAATCAAAATATGTCTAAGTACAAGATGGATCATGTCTTCCTTGAAGGCTGTGTTACCTTTGCAGTAAACAGCAAAATCCCATGTTTAACTGAAACATGATAGTTTATTCTTTTTTCCTTTTTTTTTTCCACTTTTCTGACTGATTCTTTTTTCTGTTTGTCTAGCTATGAAATGGCAGAGAGAACTTCAATTCCTTCTCCTGTGCCTGCTTGAATAAAGCTGCAAAGAATGTGTGCCAAAATCCAGTTCTTTAAAAAGTTGTTAGCTTGCCAGGGCATTCTATTTTTTTTTTCTATTTTCAGATATTTCTATTCTAATTTCAGATTAGCTCCCCGTATATAAACTCACATTCCATAGCAAGACCACGATTATAGCACATTTTAGGAGTGGTCTAAGCAAAGTCATGTTGAACAATGCAAACAACCCATGAAGTACACCAACTGCCTTTTATATTGCTGCTACTACTTTTGCTTCAAGTTTCAATCAGTATTGCGTAGGGAAAGATTATTTGCAGCTGCAAAAGCACAACAAAGGTAAGGAAGCAAAGAATCTTATCACAGCAAGTTAGGACTATCCCAGAGCAGCATATAAGGAAGCAGAGGCTGCATGCCCAGAATGCCTCTTCTAGAAGAGAAGGGAGGAAATAAGGAGTAGGGACACAACCATGTCCTAGATACAGATGCACACCAATCAGTGAAGCTGGATGGAGCAAGGAAAGGAAAAGCTGCTCCTTAGAAGATAATGCTCTTTGCACCTTAAAGTAAAAAAACCAGCAGAGAAATCTTGTATCAGTGTCTGCTGCAGATGCAAGGAGTGTGTCTCGATACAGATTAAAAAAATGAATGGAAAACTGTAATTTTATTGTCATAATATTAAGTTTGTGCCAACTTTCAAGTACGTTCATACAACTTCAAAAAAAATATTGTTATTTTCCCACACCATCCCTGAAGAACAAAGCTACTTATACACCTGTAGGTTACCCGCTTACTGAATCACCCGAAAGCTTTAAACTAGCTGTGCCTCGCTTTAGGAGAGATTTTGACGTTTGGTCTCAAATTTAGAAGGAAATAGTATTCCTCTGCTGCAAACAACTTAGATGTATTTACGTATATCATGGAAGCAACAGAACATCTCTATTTTATTTAGATAAACTTTTAATGTTTTGTACTATTTTCATTCCATTAAAAAAAGGAGGGATCTAAACCTATGTATTCCATGGTAAGTGGCAGTGTCTTTGCCAAGCAGCAAAATGAAAGATTTTCTTCTCTAAGAACAGGAAACTCCTCCTCTTGAATGAGAAAACAAATACTACAGGTACAATCTTGTCTTCAAAGGGCTGTAAAATGTCACCCTTGGGCAGAAGTTGTTATGCTCAGAATACTTTGTCATACAAACAAAAGAACTAAAAGCTAAAGTTTAGGGCATTTCTGCTCTTCACATTTTCAGAGAAGGAAAAAAAAAACCTATCTCCTTTGAGGTATTATTTGGATCCACAGGAAAGTCTCAAATAATTAAAGCAGCAGTATCTTATCCTTGAACGGATATTTAGAGACAAGCACAAAGCCTTGCTCTACCCTTCTTTGTGTTTCTCAAGCTTTTTCAAAATACGCCCTTATGGCTTGTCTGCCTCAATGAGTCACAGCTAGATGGGGTCCCCAAATGCAGGGGAAGAAGAGAACTCGCTACTGTCAGCATGCTCAGAGGCAAAACACCAACACCCCAATCCTCATAATGCTACTTTTCCCAACAAATGTCAATCCTCTCTGAACCTTTTCATGAACCTCTCAAGAGACAGGTTTCTATAGTTTTTGTAAATGAAACTGGCATAGAGAGGGGGTTTATTTGTCTCTCAAAAAGCAGCCATCTCTTTTGGTGCCTTTCCCCTCTCCTCAACAGGCTGAGCATAACAGCTCCATTTGGAAAATACTGAACTGGCTGTGACTAGTTCTTTATTATCCTGCTGGTAATGACCCAAGCATACCACCCGGCAGAGCTAACTGCATTCAGATGGGCTTTCCAGGAGATCTACTCCCAGCACGCACAGTGGTTCATGCTACAGGGCCATCCAGCAGCAGGCTGCTCAGGGAAGTAAGAGCCAAAGCTGACCAAAGAGCTGCAGAAGGCTCTGGCACTCCTGAGTGATCAACTAGTAAGTTAAAAGCACACTGTTAAATGCAAAGCAACACATAGGAATAGGAGCGGACCTAACTCTACAGGCATGGCAACGGGCCCTATTTAAGGCTCATTGTCAATAGCCCTGCAAAACAAGCAGCCCAGGAGCAGCAGTGGTCAGGAAGGCAAAGAGAATTTCATTGCTGGGGGTGCCTGAAAGGTTTCCTAGAGAAGAAACCTCTATATGTCTACAACTGACCTCAGCTGGAGCGAGAACTGACTTTTGGATTAATCCCAATGTTCACTGATGCTTGGAGCCTGAGGCTTCTCATGCTGAAGTACATGCTTTACTACCTGGATTAAGGTAGGTCAAAGGCTAAGATGTTTGGGGATCTGGAGCACATGGCATACAAGGAGAGGCTGAAGGAACTGGGTTTGTTCAGCACAAGTGGGAAAGGTTAAGGAAAGGGAGACCTACTCGCATTTTTCTGTTGTCTGGAGAGGGATAGAAAAGACAGAGCCCAACCCTTCTCAGAGGTGCACAGAGAAAGGGCAGGAGGCGAGAGTCACAACCTGAAACAGAGGAAAGTCCCACAAGACAAAGGGGAATTCATGCCGATAGTAGCACAGCACCAAAAGAAGTGCCCAGAGTGGCTGCGTGTTCTCCATCCTTGGAGAATTTCAAAACTCGTCTGGAACAAGACCCTGAGCAACACCTGACCGAGCTTTAAGCAGGGGATAGACAAGGTCATCTTCAGGAACACCTTCCAAACTAAACCACACTTCTCATGGACCGAGCAGTTGAAAGAGCTATGACTCATGGTTGGCCATTTTCTTAGGTATCTTCAACACCAGTCTAAAACTGAAGACAACCAAAAGCAAGATCATTATGGTTTTACCGTAATAAACAAATCTGATTATTTAAATGACACATAGACACAGGAAATGTCAACACCAGGAGAGCTGATTTCAAGTCATAAAAATCAGTCCCCAAGGGGCTCAGTCTGAGCCAAAGTCATAGTAACTAGACAAGAGGTAACTCAGGTTTGTCGCAGCCAGGGCAGTAAAAGATCTTCTAAACTGCTAAAATCCACGAACAACTATACTTACAGAATACATGTTCCTTGTATACCCCGCTAAAGTAGTCATGCTTATTAGGTTTACAGTCTTAATTTGTCTGTCATCACTTATATTTCTGTTCTCTGCAGTTCTTTATGTGAATTGTCAGCACAGCAGTTCTGCCTACTGCCTAGGTAGTTAATAAGAACAGACTCCCTCCTTGTGACCACACATGACAACGTCACCATGGCACGTGGCATCCAGGGTTGGGCTTAGCATGAGTAGCTTGGACAAACAGAGTGCAAGGAAAGAGCTCTGCATTCCAGTCCCTAGAGCTGAAGTATTTAAGTTTTGGGGAGGCAGGTGGGGCACAGATTAGCTTTTAGAAAAATAATTTGTAAACCAATGGTTTAAAAGGAAAAAGAAAGACGATTCAGAGACTTCTGCTGCTCTGGGCATTTATAAAGCTTTCTAAAAATTTAAGTTGGAAAAATCTCTAAATAAAAGCATGCCCTTCAGAAGAAGAGGCCAAAATTACAGACCTCTCATTTATTTTCAAAGGAAGGTTTAATTAGAGTGTTTCTAGCCACAGATTTACCATGGGGAACTTTATGCTTCCATTAGCGTTGATCAATGCAGCATACACTGCTGTTTCATACAATGCTATTGCAGCTGGATGCTTACTGCAAGTGTTAGATAATCTCATGCCTCCAGAGCAAGTGAGATTTTAAGGCATATGGTGGTAGTGATAATCACGTTACAGTAACAACAGCTTGCCTACTTAATACAAAAAAAAGTAAGACTTGAAGAATGGGATTGCCATAAATTGCCCCCACTGTAATCCTTAGGGAGCTTTAATTCATTTTGTACAGGCTAAGAAAAAAAATGCCCAAAACACCCAACAAAAAAACCTGCTCATTTATTCAACCAAAGACAGTGACAAAAGGAGTTTGGTGTATGCTGCTGACCAGCAGATCAGCTAATGAGAAGGGGGACTTGTCTGACATATGAGGATGTGTGAAAAGGTAGAAGGCCTGGCGCTCCCAAGTACTACTGAATTCACACCAAACACGTCTGTCTTAAGCCAACCTGATGATAAATGGAAGGTGGCAGACCATGCCCCGTGCTGAGCAGGGCTCCAGATTGATCAGGGTCCCACATGTCACCCCAACATAAGCAAAAAGCAACAGTGCAAACAAGATTTAACTTTATAAGCAAGAAATTTGCAATCTAAGCCATTTGTTCAGGCACAGCTCTTCCAGTGCTCTTCCCTAAGGACTCAGCTGTCCCTAGCACTGCTTGCCTTCTACCGCATGAAAACAGAAGAGGAAGGCAACTGCAGTGAGGATAGGATTTGAACGCCACATGCAAACCAATGAAATCAGGAATCCGCAAGCAACAGCCAGGGTTGCGGGCATGTTTATAGGATGGGCCCGTCTTGCCTCAATAAGAATCTTAAGTAGTTCTCAGCCTTGTTCTCTGACGGTGTTAAATACATAACACTTGCCGGATTATGAAAACTCCTATTTTTGAAGTTGTTTCCCAGTAAGCAAAGAATAACAAGTTTAAGAGGATAATATGCTTTTGCTTTGTCAGCAGCTTTGTCTCAGGGTGACCCATCTTCCAGACTGTAAAATAATTGCATAAGCATATGCAAATTAAACACCCATGACTTATCTAGTTCTACTGAGAAAATAACCAGAGTTTTCATTGGCTTCAGTGAAGCCCAGATTTTACCCCTGGGTATTTATTTCTGGACAACATACTGCATTTTGGCTCCTGATTCACTATATTTGCTCATGTGGAAATGCAAGCAAATTGCAAAGAGTTTGCTTTGCAAAAAAATTGCAAAAAACAACTAACTTGAAAATCAGCAAAACCTGTCAATATCAGCTCTTTCAGAAGTGGTCCTGTTTTCACAGATGCTTTCAAACTACTTCACCATCATCATCAAAATCTTCCCTTTGGAGTTTTCCTTCTCACAACAGCAGTTTTCATGGAACGGAAAGTCTTCTTTTCTCCCTTGACACCTGCCCACGGGAGCGATGCCTGTGCTGCCACAGAGCAGAGGGTCAGCGACACAGACAGGAGAACACCCCAGTCAGCAGCCAGCGAGGGAGTGCTTAGCTAGCAAGCTAAATCTGTCACAGCACCGGATGGCAGAGCTTTCCTTTTCTTTTCCAGAAAGGAAGCTTTCACACGTCTCTGAACTTGATACTTAGCAAACTGTAAAGGAATGTATTCCAATGAGTCAGATGGCCATTTGCACAGTTGAAACGTCAGAATGCAAATACCAATGCCTTCCACAAATGATTAAGATGAATGATTTCCTACTCTTCTGAAGAGATTTAAAACAAAAGTTAAAATCGGTATGAATGAAGTACA
The DNA here is from genome assembly GCF_015220075.1 of Falco rusticolus. NCBI lineage: Eukaryota > Metazoa > Chordata > Aves > Falconiformes > Falconidae > Falco > Falco rusticolus. The sequence continues at coordinate 66,311,288 of NC_051191.1, forward strand.
AAAGAAGATACGTGTTTGTGTGTGCTCACGTGGACACCATAAGAAAAAGCAGAATAGGGGTTAAAGGGAAAGTTAGCAGTTACTTGCTACAGAGTGCCACATACCATAGAATCATAGAACCATTTTGGTTGGAAAAGACCTTTGAAAGCAAGTCTGACGTTAACCCAGAACTGCCAAATCCATTGCTAAACCATGTCCCTAAGCACTGCATCTATGCCCCCCTTTTTTTTCCCTTTTTTTTAAAAAAAAAAAAAAACCACTGCCAGGGATGGTGATTCCACCACCTACCTGGTGTAACTTCAGGCTGTTTCCTCTTGTCCTGTTGCTTGTTATCTAGGAGAAGAGACCCACACCCACCTGCCTACAACTTTTACATTTCATGTAAAAAGAAAAGGCTGATCACATTGACCTAAACATAAGATGTCAAGATAATGAACAACAGGACTGGAGCCATAATATATCCATAAGGAAAAAGAGAACTGTGAAATTCAGGATTTTTGTGGAAGAATGAAACAAAACATGAGGCACAATATCAAAACCATCACCCACTGCTAATGCATACAATCAAAAACCAGTCTGTCATTGCCAGTCAATAAAACTCAAAACACATGATGAGCATCTGATAACCCCTGTCCCACGTCACACAAATGGTCCTGACACTACTTGTGTATACATACATGTCTCAGTTCCTGAAAGTATGTGCATATGAGAGCATGAGGGAATGAAATCTATAACAGAATGAGCGCAGATGGGTAGATGTCAGGTATCTTAGTGACTCTGTAAAATGAGTATTACCTACCCCTTCCATAAGGTCTCCAGAAGCGCTAAGAATTTGCCTTGCTTTGGAGATGGTTTTTTGTTTGTTTGTTTTTTAAAGTATACCTCTCCAACATTAACAACTCATTACAATATCTCTTCATATTACCGGAGCTACACTGGCATCACTGGGCAAATGAATCTAAAACAGCTGGAATTTTCCTAAAGGCATACATTGCAAAACCCAAGCTTCTATTCATCCTTCAATGTCCTAGTGGTGCAGCTGGAAGACTGTGGTACAAAGAGTCTGTGACCAACACCCTTGCTCCCTTCTCACACGTGCAGGTGTGCTCTGGGTAGCCTGTGATACCAACCAGCCCTGACAGAGTAGCCACAACCACTTCTCCAGCACATGCTTCCATATCACAGATACCACGTGACTGCTGTACACAATAGTATAATTAATCTGTGTACACATGATCAATGCATAGATAATCAATGTTTATATATACACGACATATACTCACTTCTAAGTATATGTATAGAGCATTGTCGTGTCCTTGAAATATTATGTGCACCTGTACAAGAACTATAATTTTATTGCTATAAGACAGCATAGTATATTAGCCAGGGGACTTTTCAAACATCTGTCTTCCAGACTTGACTGCTATCAGTGATTGACAGAAAAGTATTGTGATCAAGACCCTACAGGAGTACCAGGTGGACAGAAAAGGCTGGTGACACTCACCATGGATGGAAACGATGATGTGTGCTGTGGGCCACCCAAGGCTCATCCAATGCCACAGCAGGTGAGGTCCCAGCATCCAGAGGGATGCAAGATTGCTATCACTCTCTCTATAATTTCCATCCTTTACTGAATACTTTAATTAACCAGCTTCAAGCATTGGGTGCCTTTCTTACCAAGATCCCAAAGGAACCAGGACCTCCTCAGTGCAAAACAAGTTGTCATAAGCAGTTTCCATTTATTGTCACCCTCTCATACTCTGTGCTACGAAACATTTCCATTACTAGAAGAGCATTCCTAATCTACATTTGATTATTCATTAGGTTAAAAAAAAATACTTTCACAACATGATATCTGACAGATACGATGAAGCTGCCTATAGGGATGCTGGTTTTCCATTCATTGCTTTACAGACAAGGAACCTTTGGAGAGCATCAGACAAATCCACATCAGGAAGATACATCAGTTAATTGAAATAATTAAACATTAGAAGGGGACAGAGAGATCCCCATTGAGTCCCACTTGGAGGGAACTCCTGAGAGATCCCCATTGAGTCCCACTTGGAGGGAACTCCTGAGGGGGTTGACGGTTTCTTTTTTTTTTTTTTTTTTTTTAGAGCCTGCATACCCACCAGACCTCTGACCTGCAGCACATCTAGGAGTGCATTTGTAGGAAACACACCAACAGAAAGAGATACACAAAGTGAAAAAGATAGTGTCATCAAACAACATAATTCTTTCACAGTGAATTCATAGATATTCCTTTGTGCCAAAACATAGTTATAGCTACCTTCACTGTTGGGAATCTGCAAGCCAGCCTTTTAAAGGCAGCGGTGACCCCATATAAAGTCTATGCAGATGATGTTTAAGCCAGACTTCACCACTTTCAAGTCTCTGCGTACCTAAAGAGGGACATCACAGAACAAACAAAAGCCACCTCACCCAAATGACCCTAGGAAACTGGAAGGACGTGTGCTTCTCAACATACTTTTGAAAATCTTTTAAGTACAGTTGTGTGTATAGCAACACTGACACCCTCTATGCAGCTGTGCAGTGCCCCATTAACCAGGGTCCCTAGGAAGGCAGAGAAGACAATTCCCACAGGGCTCAGGACCATCAGCCAGGACAGGATGTGGGCAGTAGTGAACCAGAATGAACGAGCCCTGCCAGACCTGGCCTGACCACTGCAGTTCCAGCCAGACTACTCTGCATTACATTTCTCAGCACTTCAGGTTTCCCACAGGCTTGCTAGTTAAACAACGGCCGGGTTCCAAAGCTCCAGGAAACATGGTCTTGCACCCAAGTTGAGTGATGCCCCCAGATGGCACAGTAAAGCCAAAAAGGTCTGCAAGAGCCAGCAGGATTTTCTTCACCCAACCCAACACTGGTCAAGCCAACCCAGGCTACCCCTGTAGAAAGCTCATCAGTCATCTCCATACCGCATTGTCCCACAGCACTGGTTTCTGAGCTGGCCTTGCGTGGCAGGAGTCCCTTTTGCACAAAAGGCCATCTGAGTCTGTGAATCCAAGGCACCTCCAAGAGTTTCTCAGGCATTGGTTTCCCTTTACAGGATGAACTGCAAACTTGCAAAAACTGCTAACACATCACTGGGAAGTGTGACAAGATTTCATAAAGCATGGCTTGGAAGGAAATATCACGGAAAGGAGAACGGAATTAAGTATTTTTAGTAAGTTTTAGTATTGTGCTACTATACATCTCTTCCCCAATGCAAATTAGAAAAGGCTGGCAATACACAGAACCCACAGATTTATAATGCTGTATCTTTTAAAAGAAATCGATTAGGAGAGAGTTCAAAGTAAAAAAAAAAAAAGATCAGCTTACCTCATTGTGACTCTGCTGTTTATTACACAAATAACACCAAGACACTGTATTGTGTATTTATGTGCACAGACACCTAATTGCACACCAGTGGTGATGATTTCAGAACACTCCAGGAAATGGAGATGGATTTTTTTATTTAAAATGCTGTCCAAAACCCTTAGGCTGCTTTGGAAATAGCAGCTCATAGGTTTTTTTTCAGGGCTACTCAATCCATTTTTGCTAACACGCTCTGAGCAATTTTATGAAGGTCTGTTCAGCAGGGGCAGCACCGCAGCTCAGCTGGGCCAGCCATGTGTGGCACAGCATCCTGCAGCTGAGAAACACAGGCACGTGCTGGAACTGTGCCCAGAGAGATCACAGGAACAGTAATAAAGTGAGAGGAATCAAGTAACAGGAACCTCATCATAGTCATACCTAGCCTAAGGTCCGCTGCTTATATTGTCCTGATTAAATACAGCTGCCAATGACAGAAGTAATAAAGGTAAAGAAAAAAACCATAAATAATGTAGTATAAGAGAAAATATTTGAATTATTGTCTTTAAAATTTCTTCCAAACATTACCCAGCACGTTTTAATTTATCACTTTGAAATTCACATGGATATTATGTAAGACTCAACACAAACCAGGTTTATTGAGCTGTGTTGAAAAAAGACATCACATGGAAGAAGTAAAAAATGTTAAAATGTTTAAAATATTTGACTTCTTGGAAATACAGCAAACAATTGAGATAGCTCTGCTATCATAGCAGTATATTTATTAGGAGGCTAGTCCCAATGGGTCAAAAGGTTAAATGTCTGAGCCACTGGGAGAATTACAGGAGGCAGGAAACTATTTCATTAGATCCCAAGATAACCATGCTTCATTGCTGACCCTGGCAATACAGCACAGAATACAAATAATATTAGAATGGCAGCACACAGCAACCCTTGGTGACAAAGAATAGGTATGTTTGGAAATAAAAGCAGAGACTTTGGTATTTCACTGAAGTTAAAAGCTGTAGAAGAAAGTCTGGGGTTTTGTCAAGGTCGGGGTAAGATGACAAAAGTATTTTCTGTAGAAGAATCAAGCCATTTATTGAAAGCCCTGATGGCCTAGGCTTCTCAGGACAAAAAGCACTGAAAGTAAGCACAGAAAAAGCAGCCAGATTTCATCTTGTGATACCATCATAAGATGTGCTACTATTCAGACTGAGATTATGTGCTCAGCATAGAGTGAGGGTTTCTGTCTTGCATTACCCAGGAAATTAGACCAGATTGTTTTAACAACCACTAAAAACTGGACGGTTCTTACTCACAACTTGTGTAGCTGGAGACATTTCCAACATAAAAATCTTATAAATGGTGGTTTAAAGAATCAAGTCACCAATATTTGAGTGAGCGGAGGTTAGCATGGGGGGATCGGAGGTTAGCATGGGGGATCGCTCCACCAAAGTCATGCACCCCAAGGGAACCTTTCAGCCCCCTCTTTATACAAGCCACTCGTGTCTATTCATTAACTTTCAGGGAACTCATTAACATATCTCACACCTGGACAATAGCACATTCCCATTCAAGGACCTAGTACATCTTCAAGTTAACATTAACATATCTTGTGCCTGGACACCTAGCACACTCCCATTCAAGGATTTAGTGTATCTTCGAGTTAAAATATTAACATATCTTGTGCCTGGACAATTAGCACACTCCCATTCAAGGACCTAGTATATCTTCAAGTTAACAACATGAACATATCTCATGCCTGGACAACTAGCACACTCCCTATTTCACCCATTCAAGGATTTAGTGCATCCTCAAGTCAACAATAAGGGTCTCCTCAGATAAACATGAGCACACAGTTCTTTAAATAAATCCTATATGGCCCATTATTCAATGGCAGCATGGAGAAGCGCATGTCTAATGAAAAACTTTTCATCGAAGACTCATTTATTAGCTACCTTGTAGAGGAGTCACCTACAACAGGCATCCTGATTTTAGGAACACTGAACTCTTGCTGTTGAAGTGGTACGTACCTGGAAACACATTACCCACCTGGTATCTCTAAGCAGAAGCAGCACTGCACATGAGCTACCAGCTTGTTTCAGCAGGGATCTGGCCAAGCCTCTTCCAAGGGACTGAGGACATCACTCAGGTCCTGTCACTGGCCACCTCCTTTGTCCATCACACCTCTGGAGGAAACCCAGACCTGCTTCCTGTGGCCTCTTTTCAACTGCATTGTTACTACCACTATGTTAAAGAGGGAATGACAGGAAAAACAAAGAACCAAAGGGGAACACATTTCTGCTTTGATAAAAGCAACTGCTTCTAAACCACTTCCAATCCATTTCAATTGCAAGGAGACTCATCTACTCTGCCTAACAAAAAGATGTCGTTTACCTCATTTATTTCAAGGGTAGAAAATACCATGAAACAAGAACTATTTAATCAAAAGGGAAAGATATTTAAGATGGACAAGTCCAAATGAGAAACACCATGAATAATTTAAGAAGTGATAGCAAGAGAAGAAATCACTAGCAAGAACAGCAGTTTCTTCAATGTTAAAATAGAAGTCACTGTATTATAATTTGAAAAGGACAAAAATACCGGTAGCATAGCAGTATTTAGACAGAAGTTAATAACAAGTTATTAGGAAAAATCTGTCTATATATATACACACACACTTTTAATATTGCCATGTAGCATGCATTTTCAAGGGAACCTGAGAAATTTGAGAACTCCAAAGAGCAAAGGAATATAACATAATAAGTAAATGAATAAAATTACCTGACTAAAAACCTGTTTGCTTACATCAATCATGAAGAACCCAACAGACACCATGAGGACTTTGTTAATAGCTGGATTTCCTTGTCTTCTATGGTCTTTTAACCAAATAAAGTTAATTATTCCAACAATTAAGTTAATTTTGTGAAATAAAGATCACCTTTATCTTCAGATGAGGTGTCTCATTAAGTTTTGCCACACTAAGTTCCTGCACCGTGATGGGTGGTCTACAAATAAACAAGCCGATGAAAACAGACATCTCTAAGAAACAAAACAAAACAACTCATCCAGCCTGATGGCACATTTAGACTGCTCATAAGAGACTGCAAGAAGCAGCACTTCATTGCTCTTTTCCACGGAGTCCACAGAATTGTTCCTGATCTTATCAGTATACATGGAAGTACATAAACTGGGTTTGCTTAGCCTTGAGAAAAGAAGGCTTAGGGGACACCTTACCACCATGTTCCAGTATTTAAAGGGTGGCTACAGAGAAGATGATGACTCCATTTTTACAAGGAGTCACATGGAAAAGACAGGGATAACGGGTACAAGTTACTCCTACAAAGATTCTGATGGGACACAAGAGGAAAATTTTTCAGAATGAGACCATTCAGCCATTGGAATAATCTCTCCATGGAAGTGGTGGATTTCCCAGCACTGGACACTCAATATCTGGCTGGACGGGGCACTGGGACATCTTGTCTAGACTGTGCTTTTGCCAAGAAAGGTTGGACCAGATGATCTTTGATGTCCAACCTGGTATTCTATGGTTTGATGAAGTATTGTCCTATCACCATTAAAAGGAAAATGCATTTCAAATATTTGATCTTAAGTTTGCTGTTTATGCATGGCTGGTCTGGTCACCTCCTTCTGAAGACTAGTTGTAAATCTTGGATGAAACAACTGATGGAGAATGTGGACAGTCTAAAGAAATTAAGGATTGCCAAAAGCCTGGGGGGAGGAGAAAAAACACCATCTCACTATCAGTCCACAGCAGCATCAACAGCCTAAGCAGCTAATGGAAAGGAAGTTGTTTAGCTTTCAGTGCTTTGCTGTAAGGTAGTTTCAAATGTCTCAGTCTACATGATTGAGAGCCACAGAATTACACAAGGGCTCTTGATCTGACCAGTAACTCAGGAAATACCCAGAAACAATGGATTGAAAGGATCTCCATCCGTTGTCATCGCAAAACCAGAGCAAAACAAATTCTTAGAAGCACAGGGCTCTCTGGAGGTCCTAATCCACGGACAGAAGATATATTTTTAATGGCAGTTAGGAAATGCAGAACTTTTTTTTTTTTCCCCTTGAGATCATAAAAGTAAAGATGAAGTAGGGAACTGAGTTAGGAGCACCTGAACAGCATTAGAGCCTTTGGACACTGTGCTATATGCTAAAAATAGCCAAAAATAGGAACTGAAAAATAAGATTAAAAAGACTGAAAATAGCATTAAAACCAAAAATCCTGAAGCCCTAGAGCAGGAGCTAGAAGTTGCAACAGTAGATAGAGGAATACAAAGACAAGAAATGCAGTGCAATAGCAGAAAGGTTGTGAAGAATCTTAACAAGAGTTAAGAGATGTCCAGGAAAAGGCGGCTTCAGCAGAAAAAGGGGTAGCCATCTTTTTTAAAGAGGGGACACAAGAAAGAAATAGAAAAAAATTAAATGAAGTGCAGGCTGCCATTCAAATTGTGCTGGAGGTGAAGGAAGATCAGAACACTGCTGATCACACACTAGGTGATAAGCAAATGCCAGCTTCAGAAAGTTAGCAGGGAAAACAGGTGCAGCAACAGCCACAAGAGTTGGGGGAAATTCAAACAACTGGAGCAAAAACATCTAGTGCAACTCACTTGTTGCAGGGCTTTGAGTGTTCTACAGAACATAGTACATGCTCTCCCTGCATTCTATTAGAAAAGAAATAAACCAAATGCAAAAATTTTGAAAGAGCACATTATTAAACACAGAGAGCCAGGGATCAAAGCAAAGCAGGAATAAGCAAATTATTACTGAAATGAAATTAGATGCCAATCAAGTTAGAACCGTACCAAATTATATTAGGTGTTTAAGCAGGGAGATGTGACTGATTTGCAATGGAATAGTAAAATATAGATCAAAACGAAATTGTTCAAGCAACCAGAAAAGTAGATGACAGGGTTGTGCTCAATTCAGAAGTGCAAGATAACCCAATAACTAAAAATGAGCTAATAAGATGGAGTATTCTTTCAGTGCTTTAAAGGCTTTGCTATATTATCAAGACTGCCTTAATGTTATATATCCCTCAGATGTCTCATTTTCTTACTGTTCTTAACAAAGCAGCAGCTACTGGGAGCTGCAGCTGCATTTGTGCTCAAGAGCAAAAGGGAACACAATTATAATGAAGATAGCTTCAAAGTAACAGTATATGAAGGATGAAGTCACCTCTCAGAGGTGATTATTGCCCCACCAGATAGCTGCTAGCTTGGGTGACCTTGCAGATAACTCCTGAGAGATCAAAACATTTTACAGAAAGACTGCAAGATAAACTTCTGCATGCTTTTTTAATGAGGATGAAGAAGAGACTATTTAAGTGGTACTCTATTACACTGAGGGCCTGAAGTGTCAAGCAAAATTCATGGATGAAGAGGAATCAGAAATAAAAAGATGTAGATATCTTATAACTTGCATTAAAAGACTGACCATGCCTTTAAAGGATACAAGAAACAGAAACACTGGGTAACATCAGGGAGTAATTAGAGGGGTGGGGAGAAGACACAGCTGAGATAAGAAACTACTGCTTTAGTGAAGGGCTCAGGGAAAACTATGAAGGACATGAAGTACCGAAGACTACAGTTACAGCAAGAAAACCTTTATGATCAGATTAGGGTAGCAGTAATTGTTATTTTGGGAGGGCAGGAAAACTATAAATAAATCCCAACCAGAACCACCCCTGTTTGTTAACTGGCTCCAGGACTAGAGTAAGAGTATTTAACAGGCTTGAGAACCAAAGGGAATCAGAGGGACTATGTAAACAGGAGATGCAGTTCATCAGTGCATCTGAAGGGCCTGATGTCACAGCTGCTAAGGGCAAAAAAAGAAAAGGTAACTAGCAAGGGAAAGGACCGCTCTGTGCTCAAGTGAAGTCTGACTCAAAGAAGCACAGCAAGCCATACTAGACAGCTTATTTTTAAGGGAGAATAATTCGGTGCTGATTTAGTAAGACATGCCTTTGAATGAGGTTAGTGAGAACTGGATTTCTATAGTTCACCCATACTGGGCAATAGTAGTGCCCAGCCCAAAAGAAAAACAAATGTGGGAATGTCCAAGTGAAGTACTTATTACTGGTCCAGCCCCAAACCCACAGTGCCGGTACAGGTATCTAGCAGAAGCTGAAGATGGATTGCAGTTTATTAGGGATAGTTTAGATCAGCAGGCGGCCCTGCGTTATGCACAGATCTCCAGGCTGGTCAGTGCTGCAGCAGGCAGTACACCAAATCCTAAAATACACAAAATAGCACCAAACCCAACAGAACGAGCTCTAAACCTTTCAGCTCCACAAACAGCTCCAATTGCAGCTAAAGCATGACAGAAGCTGGAAAGACAAAACTGTGTTCAGCAGTACATTTAGCAAATTTAGTAGACTAGCACTGCTATAAATTCCCTTTGATGTGCCAAGGGAAGCAGTACTGTCTTATTAACATGCTGCAGGCTTTCCTGTGCACCTGCTCTTTGTCCACCCAGCATGCTACAATTATACTCACACAGATAACTAAGCAATACCCACCCAGTTAGTAATATTCAGAGGTGGCTGAAAACCCAGAAAAAGAAACCAAGACATCATACCTTGACCCCTGACAGAAGAAGGAGAGCTGTTTCTAGACTGCCCATACAAGACCAAACCACCATTTGATCTCCCCTTTTCATAAGAACTGCATATGTGGTCGGTACTCTGATAGCCCGGTCCGTATTGCTATGTATGCATGTACTGTCCTGTTACCCCTGAAAGGGACATTCATTTCTACTACTGGGACTGTATTTGTCTGGTCAGTCTGTTCACCTGGCCTTTGAACACTGGTGGTAAAGTGGATGCAATCACTGCATTAGTCAAACATAGGTTCTTGGGCTCAACAGAAAAATGACTATGAAATTTCATAGCCTGTAGTTAATAGCAAATTAATATAGTTAATGTAACAGTCTCTTCTGACCTTCAGATTTATTCTTCTTTTAGTAGTCTTGGCCTTCTTAAAACATATCTTAAAGTGGCTCATTATCCTTTCTATTTTCACAAATTGAACACTGAAGACCCTACACTGGTAACTACTGAATTGACTCCAGTTAACTAAAAGCAGTGGTTTAATACTGTAATTATACTGACACTGTCAGTGTCCTCAAAAGCCTATCTCTTAACTGAGACACTAACATAACGCATAAGCAAAGAATACTTCTTGAGTATAAATTAGATATCATCAATGGGTTTCACAGAAGAAAATTAAAAAATAGACAGGAGTCACTAGTTAGGCAAAAAAGGAACTATATTGTAAACTCAGGAAAACTTTCTATGTAACCACACTCTTTTCACGTTACCCCTCTGTATGATCAGTCCACCTCTCCACTACTTGGCTAAGTTAATTATTCATAACTAATAAAGATTATTTTTCCTCCTAGATAGCTAGAACTTACAGATACCACTTCACTATGAATAAGTAATAACATACTGACAGGAATCTTCTATTCATCTGGTCAGGAGGATGGTGGAGATAGATCACTGTTCATTTTATACACCAAGCAGATATCACAATGATCGTGGCTTTAAACATCACCTCATCATTTTCATAATGTTTTCCAATATCAAAGTGAAGACACTAGCCAATATTTTTCAAAGAGTATTGAGTATCTATGTCTATAAATCTCAAAAAGCCTTTGAATCTTAGAAGGCAGGAGGTCAGTGCTTTCTAAATACCAAGTCCCTTGTAACCTAGTTTCAAACTGGGCACTCATAGGTAATTTATTACTGTTGTTATTTTGAAAGCTTTCTGGAAAGATAGATTCTAGTTAGTATTTCTCCCCAAAAGTTTAGCAGAAAGCCTTCTCTAGATCTAGGACATTTCATATTTTTAAATCAGAAAAATATATTAACCTTTCAGTTTGCAGAGTAAAGGATCTAGGATCCAATAAAGAGAAAGAATCAAAATCCCTTCCTTCCATACACTCATCCTGGCAATCCAAGGCTGTGTAAGTACTTTCTTATTTCTCAGAATAGGAGATACTATTTATCATACTTTGTTTTTGTTGTTCAAATTACCAAATTCGATTTGACAGTGTTACTGTCTTCAACCTAGTTGCTTTAATGTTCTATGGAACTTCTGTTGAGGGCAGTCCCAAAACCAAAGTTTTCATTCTGTTTTAAAATAGACATATGCTATAAGCATCATTAACAGCAATGGCAGGAAATTACAAATGTTTACACTTTAAAAGAACAGGTATACGCTCTTTATAAGCAAGATGGCCGAAAACATTTAGCTTAAAAAAAAAAGCCAGAAACTACATTGCCTTTCTCTCTGACTAAAAAAAAATAAATTACATCATAAAGTAGTTTGCGTGTATACAAATCATCAGCTGATGCTGTAATTTTGTATTTTTACTGACCTGTCAGAATGCTTCAGAAAATCCATATAAATATTTTAAGGTAAATCACGTAGCAGGAAGGACAGAAATGCTACCCCAATTCTCTCTTGAAACAATTGTGGTCCAAGTAAACAAAATCATAACAGTAAAATTACACAACCAATTTTAATGCTGCTGAAATAGCCTCCTGATTTGCAGAAGACATCCACATTTTTCACCCAAAGTACTGTGGATGTCAACTGTGACTATTACTTAAACCACAAGGGTTAGTGCTTTTCTGTACGCCGAATTTAAATTGGCAAATCCCTACTATAGAGAACAGTTTTGAGATAAACTAATTAGATTTTGAGCTGTTAAAACACTGACAGTGAGTGATGGCCTGGCTGCTTGCCTTAGTATTTCTGCTGAACCAGAAAGAAACCCTTACGTTAATAACAGGGCATTACTAGAAGCGTTTTAAGATAAGACACTACCTGTAATAAGGAGCAGGCATTAGTGCAATCTGAAAGTACTTTACAGAGGCCCCTGAAAGATCAGCAGATGACGGTGCGCTAAAAGCCATCATAGGTGACATTCAAGCTGAGGTTTATTGTGAAGGACAGCGTTGAAGTTACAAGGCTTCCCAAAAACTCCTACATAACTTGTATAAGTATTCATTCAAGCACAACCAGTGACTGGTGCCAAAATAGAGATCCAAAACAAACATGAGCTTGAAATGGGTCAAAAACCCCCTGATGCTATTTCTGCTTTTGCATTGTGGTCCCACCTACTTTCACATAACTATTACTAGGTCTCTAAGGCAGAAATTTTATAAGGAAGACCCAATCAGCTTCCCTAAAATATAGTTAAACACATGTACAAGAAGCTACATGCTCCATGTAGGCTTTTTTGCTATTGATTTGTTTTATGGCAGTTCTCCACTTAGTGGAGCTTTCATCACTGACCTTTGGGCATTATTCCGTAAAGTAACATACTGACTTTTTTCCACTAAGTTTCTCCAGTATTAGCTTGCTTTATTTTCATTTCAAGTGGTTCACTCAGTAGGAGCAGCCACAAGGAAAGCAGAATGGGGGGAAAAAAAATATTTTATACTTGAATACTATATCACAAGCCTTCGCTATATTTTCAGTAGTCAAAAAAAATAGAGCCTATACAAATCTCACTAGTTTAATAACCAGATAATTCTGCTGCAACATATATATATATATATATATACACACATGCACACACAGAGCACATTTACAGAAGCAGAAACTAAGGCAAAAAGAAGGTTAATGCCAAAAGCCCGAATAAGGACAGAGTTTTAGAGCTGCCACTATAGACCTCCCTTGCTTTCTTCACTAGGATTGTAGATAAATGATTTCTTTTAAAAACAGGCTACTTGTCTAAGCATATACATTTTGACAATTGGTTTCTATCTTTTCATAGCCAAGGATCAACAACAGTGGCCCAAATTCCTTCCCAGCTTGTGTGTCCATGGCAAGGGAACCCAGATCTCCTGGTCCCATGGAAATGATCCAGTTGTATTGGTTGTAATATCAGGCAGCAGGGAGGACAAGGAAGAGGGAAATGCTATGGGAGATGGGATAGGAGAGAAGAAATAAAGAACTTCAGTACTGTAAGACAGAAATCTTCCCAGATCCTTAACCTACCCACTGGTGTGACATCTACTCTGAGCAAGACTAAACTCAGTTTTGGGATACACAGGATACGTGGTGCTGTAAGAACCTCAAATAAGCTTTGACTTAAGAAAAGTTTCACTGAATTTATAAAGGCATTTTTGCATTTGCATTCCCCATTTTCTCACTAAGAGTGTACCTAACATCCATTTTGTGAGAGGAGCAAATTGCTTACCCAGGATCCCCAGACTGTTACACTGCAATAGCAATTAATCTACCAACATGACAGAGACAGCAGCATATTTGTGCATCTTAACACCCTGATCAATTTTATTGAACAAAGCTGCTGTCCATTCAAAAACTGCATCTGTAAGAAAACATCCTGAACTGCTTCTGTTAAATAAGTTCAACCAATGCAGAGTACGTCAGAACCCTCTTTAGCATAAATTTCTCATAATTTTTGAAGTGGAATAAGGAGAGAAGCTCAAACATTTAAAGCCACATTCCTTCATCCACAAAAGCATTCTCACCTCTTCAGGAAGATGGGGAGCTAGATAGCTTCTTTTAAGTACCTGGGATACTGTCAGAGACAGCTAAAAGGAAATTTGGTTTCAATGCTGGTTAGGTTTTGACTTCCATTTCAGCCTACTGAAAGTAACTGAAGAATCACATTTCTGAAAACATACAAGGAGAAAAATAAACAGAAAACCACTCAGTAATTCTAAGTGCATTTCTAACAACTGCTGACTAATTTTCAGCTTTCAATTACAAAATGCCACTAACTCCCTGCATGTCATGGACTTCATATGTAGCTCAAACCTACACCTGGAATCTCACAGCACACACTGTAAAATGAAAAGCTCCTACTAAGATGAACATTCCCTTACGTTAAAACTTCATTTGATATCTGGGTCAACTGAAAAATTGTCACACAGAAAGAACATATGCCCACAGTGTCAGCATGGTGGGCAACTAAGCCTGCAGTCTGTCCTTCTGATACTAAAAATAAGAAAATTTAAAAAAAAAAAATATCTGCCAGAAAAATCTTTCAGAAATGCTTTCTATTTACTGTCCCTTCTTCTTTCCTTTCTAGGAGCCAATTAGAGACCCATCAATTATATTTCCAAGCTGCTTTGTGATAAGTGTACTTTTACACCCAATTACTCCACTTACTTTATCAGCTGGAAAACATCTAATTTCCTTTTGCAGGTACCCTTTGGTTTTATTGACAATATCTTCTGTAAAGGTATAGGACTGAATTCATCTTTCCTGACTGAACAAGCTGTTTTCCATCACCTATCTTTTTCTATGTATTGCTTCAGAAAGTCTGTCCTACTATTCCATGGAGTTTTCATGCCTGCACAGCCTGTATTTTCATAGCATCAAACTGACAGCATCAAATTCTGCAGAGTCTGGGGATTATTTTTTTTTTTGGTAACAGCATAAAAAGTTGCTTTATGACAATGGTAAAGAATGCTTTTCAATATATCTAAATACTAATATATTTTGATATGTATGTATATGGGGTAATTATAAAGTAGAGGAAAATTTACTGCAATGGGGATGCAAACACATTTGGGCAATTAGATCTTGTATACTATTGAGCTGGGGGAGGAAGATGGGGGAAGGACTGCTTACAAGAACTCCCCTCTCTGCTTGGCTTTTGTCCAGTTTAACAGTCTGTGATACAAAGTAGCCCAACAAAATATTAAAGATTATTTTCCATGCATATACTAAGGATGGATTTATTTTAATTTATTTTGAAAAAAAAATTAATCATACGGCTTATCTACAGAACAACCACACTCAGAAGTTGTACCCTGTACATTTCACGCTAATTTTATAGTTGGTGCTGCTCGCTTCTATAGTTGATTTGCTTCACTATTTTAAAGAATACATTTTCTATTAAAGAAAAAAGAAAAGCTACCACAGAGATGAAGTGTTTCCCCTCCCACTCACTCCCACACAAAATTTATTCATTCAGCAGTCCCGGAAATTCAACAGGGAATTACCAGCCTGCTGTTCAGCAACACAGACCAGCTCCAGGGAAACAAAATTTAAAAAAAAAAATAAAAAAATAGCAGCTGTGAATTGTAGCTGCCATCAACACCGAATCTAACTGAATGCTCTTTCTGTTAATCTGCAGGAAAGAAGTCAAGTCAGAAAGAATATTATTTTATTTACCAATAAATGCTATAGAAATAAGATGGCAAAGATAACCTTATACTTCAGTGAATGAGATTGTTCAATAAAAGGAGCGCTGCACAGCTTAAGAAATTAAACCGATTGTCCTAAATCAAACAGGCTACAAGTAACTACTTTTCATGTCTTTGTGTGGTTAGCCCTGCTACCGGGGAGGAAAGCCAGCCTGTGCTATCTGTTAGCCCCCAGCTTCCCAGCTGATGCCTTGACCACGGATGAATTAAGTAGCACATGAATAGATGAGAGGGTGCTAGCTCAGCTGCTCAGGTCTCAAGCGAGAAAAATCAGTGTTTATAGAAAGAACAAGTCACTGAACTGAAAGCAGCTTAATAAGATGCCTCCTCAGGTGGCTGCAGGAGGCCCATGGTCCGAGGAACGATTGACCTATCACACTGGGAAAAGCTACAGCCACCAAGAACATCCTCCAAGCTGCATGAAGTGCTACCCACAAATAAAAACCTTGCACATGACATGGATGTGATCAAAGTATAGAGTCTGCTAAGAAGTCTGGTCAAAAATGTTTGGTTTTCTGGTTTGGTTTGTGTTTTTTGTTTGTTTGTGGGTTTGGGGGTTTTATTTTTTGTATTATCCCAAAGACAGATCCTCAGAAGGCATGTCATGACTGGCACAAAAGCCTTTCTTATAGCTCAAAGAGGCAGAATGCACTTGCCTCAGCCACTGCCAGCAGGATGGGGTCAACAGGAACATCAGTCTGACAGCACATAACAGAGTCAGAAATCAAACCCTGTCCAGCACCATACAGGTGCACCCAGCTAGTCATGAACGAGCTAGCTCATGCACTAGCATCAGTGTGACTGTGCTGGCATGGTGCACAGCTTGGGTCAGTCGCAATCAAGAGCTCACTATGAATTAGCTGCCTGGTGGAGTGCCACTCAGTGTACTACGCTGCTTCCAGGATGCATGGCAGTCTTTCAGTCAATGTGAATCTTTCTACATGCCACTTTCTTGTGCAGATGTACCTACAGTTCCCCATGGACAACCTCTTCCAACTGATGTGGGAAAAGAAGTCACCTTCAATGAAGTTCAAAAGCATGTCCATCATCCATGTACTTAAGAGCTAAGGGCACGTAACATGGTACAAAGAGAGACTGCTTATGAAAACAGCTGTTTTCACCATGCTGCTGCAGTCACCATCTTAAATCATTACATGATCACAGAAAAGTCTCCCAGAGACCCGATGTGGATTCAGAAAGGCTGATGTACAAATGATTCGGTTTTCACCAAAAGACAACCTCAAGGAAAGCAATATGAACAAAATCCAGACCTTTGTTCAGTCTCTAGGGATCTCGTGAAAGCTTTTGCTCCATTTGGACCTTATTAAGCAAAGCAGGTTGCCCTGAAAAACTCAGCTAACAAGTCAGTTCTGGCAAGGTACAACCACCAGTCACTGCAGATGGGTACACCTGAAGACACTTTCATTAATCCTGCTAAAGAAAACAGGGATATAACTTACTTTCAGCTTTGCTTGTTATATCGTTCCCCATCATACTCACAGATGTTTCCAGGTTCTTGGGTAGTTTGAGTGAATGATTCAGCAAAGTGTACAATTTTTGCTGTCTAAAACCCACACTCTTACAGGGTTCAGGGTAAGGACTGCATGGTATATGGTCTGCAAGATGCCTAACTTTATAAAAGGCATCTTTTGTATTTTTTACAAAAGGCATACTTACATCTGCCCATCTGAAGTAATTGGTGCTACAGAGCAGTTGAAAGTAATGGCAAAGAAAGAAAAAAGAATTTCTAATGGCGTTTCAAACAAATCTTTTCCAACTAGTTGCAGAAAGGCAAGACAGAAGGTGAGAATTAAGCCAGGCAGTTGTTGTTCCTATATGAGAAAATATTCCTGGCAAAAAAATGGATTTCATAATCAAATGAACTTCATATAATACAAGAAAATAGAACATCTGCTCATGTTCGAAATATCTTCATTGCTTATTCAAAACTGTTTTTATAACCCCTATATATTACTGTCTTAGAATAGAAGATTTATCCATAGGGCTTGGAGATTTCTGAGAATCAAGCTAGGTAAGTGATGTTCTGCCTTCATCTTATTCCAGATCCCTCGAAGAACTTTGCTGTAAAGTGAATTTAAATCTACTGACATTAAGACTACATTTAGGTTAGTTACTCATTCAGTCCTTAAGAGAAGTAATTTCAAAGCTGCAAAGCAGCACTAGATCATGCACTGAACACCACTCACAAGCTCTCATTTAAGCAGCTGGATTACATGAAACATTAATATGCAATTTCTTTAAAAGTTACTGGGCTCCACAGATTTTACCTTGCTGTTTTCCTTTAGGTCACAAAGTAAGTTTGACTATGAACAGTTTTTAAGATCAGGTGACACTATTTAAAGTATGATTAATACTTTTCCAAAGGTGCGGTCTACTGGCAGGGGGGAATACTACCACCACCCAAAAAAACCCCACCAACCGACTACTAACACAAACAAAACCCACCCACCCATCAGATAATTTTCCATTAAAGATGTTCCTTTTCTACTACAGAAATAGCTACTCCTCCCCACTGTATAGACATGATATGCAGATAAAATTTTTCATGGATACAGACACCTCATTTCAAAAGCAAGTCAGATGTAGCAATTACTATACTCACTTATATAAATACATTGATCAAAGTCTTTAGGGGGAGCTGGACTCATCCCGTGGCTTAGGCCTACATTAATCACAGGCTAGGTCATACACACTTTCATAAATCTTGACTGGTAACTCTGCTTATGCTTTAAATTTCCACAATGAAACAGCTGCTCAAGTCCCTAATGGCTCAAGACGTAGGAATAAGTATGTAGATGATAATCTTGCTTCTTCAGGACACTTTTTTGCCTATTAGAAAACCAACATCTTCCTTTTCATCTCCCACCCACCCCTTGTTTTTTGGTTGGTTTGTTGTGGGTTTTTTTCCAAATATACCTAATGTTTCTGTGAAACATGATTATTATCTTAATCTGGACCTGGAGAATGACTGAAGCATCTCATACTCAAGGACTAAACTGGATTTTTGAAGTTTCAGCCCTAACACACTCAAATGAAAGATTGAGACATCTCTGCAGATGTTTTAAGATGCAGATTTGCTCTCCTAACTTAAAAGAAACACAGACTTAATGGTCATATGAAGTTCTGGTGATTTACTCTTTATTCAGCATAGAAGATGAATGTAAACATCCAAAAACTAGTTACCAAGCTCCTTGTGCTGATACATTTAAAGGACAAATATATTGATGACAGTAAGGGAGACATTTCACACTAAAAGGCATGAAAATCTGAGGTGGGTTCACTTCGAGTCATGAAAAAGAGTAAAAGCAGTGTGAAAGAGTCTCAACATTAGTAAAGGAAGAACAGCAGCGCTGCAAACCCTGTTTTAGGAGACTGAATGGCAACCAGATTGATCTAGTAATTTTTTAAGTGGATTTTCAATAAAGATGCAAAAGAGGTCTCAAAGATGCAAAAGAGATGTCAATCCAGCAAAGCACTTAAGCACGTGATAACCTTAGCATGTAAATAGGCCTCCAGGTTTCTATGGCACTAATAAAGGCGTTGTTTCATTGGATAAGAACAGAACTGATTTTCTCCTTGCAGCTACTCAGGTAATTATTTCAGGCTGAATAAGGTCTGGGCTATTCACAGACAGATTCACTATTACCTGAAAGAATGACCAGTGAGATATACCAACGAATATATTATCCTGGGTGTATTTCGCAATCCTAAAATTGAAGATTTCTCATTTATTAAATTTTCAGGGAAACTTTAATAAACTTTAATATGTGATATAAGTAATACAATAAGTATCATCTATAAATGACCTCTCCAAAGTCATTAAACATGAGGTTATGTAATGCAAATCTGCATACTTTTATTATATTTAGTCTCCCCTTGATAGTATTTTGGAAGGATCAGATAACTGTTTAACTTCTTTGAAAACAGTCAATCTTCAACTACCTTTTAGAGACAGTAATATACCATAATGAATATTTCACAGAACAAATGGGTTCTTGGTCTGTTTCCCCCAATGAGGCTTAGTGTTCAGTTTAATACAGAAAGATTAATGCACACCAGCTTTTTAACAAAACTCCATGCTATTAATAAAGCAGGGAGAATAAATACTCTTCCAAGTGGGCAGCTGTGCCCATTGAAATGGGAATCTGAATCAAAAGTCTACCCCCACTCCACAAATTTATTTCTCACAAACACTGGAATCTATCCCAGCCAGCCACATATCCATTACCAAGGCTGATTTTTCCATACTTTTCTACCGAACTCACCCCTCTAAAGATATGCTGAATCACTGGCATCACACAGCAACATATTCACAGTGCACATGTGCCAGATAACCTCAGCAGGTTTTTGTGGTTCTGCATCTGCAATGCTTGTTAGAATTAAGCTTAATAACATCAGTGAAATGCTAGATGATCTTATAAGATTACAGTATCTTTTTTTGGCTAATTGAGTTTTATATTCCATCTGCATAACGGTCCAGCTCAATTGAAAGAAAAACTTAAAGTATGTAAACACAAAAATTCAAAACAAATCAACTTGTTTTGCTTCAGCAGCAAGTTTAGGAAACATATAATCCTGAGCAAAACAAAACAATCACTCAGTTTTCTACACAGTCTGTCCTACTGTGCCATCATAGCCAAAGCCAAGTACTATTTCAAGTCCTCATTCTTCCAAGCAGTCCTGAAAAGCTATCCTCATGCAGTCCTCTTCCACAAACTACCTAAGAGTAGATAAGCAAGATGGAATTAAGAGTGAATAGAGAGACACCCACAACAGAGCATCCCTCTTGCCTGAGAGGTTGCATTCAGACACGTTAGGCAGGCTGGTTACAGCCCTGCTGGCAAAAGCGCCCCAAATCAGGGCTGGGGGCTGGCAGAGCATGGTGGGTCCCCACGCTTTCCGCCACAGCGTACTCACAACTAGGTATTGCTTCGGTCTGCGATACATGATCCTTGGCTGTCATCATCCTTCTATCTTTTACTGTTGATCCAGGAAAATAACTTCTAGAGCATCTTTTTTCCTGAAGAGAGTTGTTTTTTAACCAAGATCTATACAGCTTTCCTCTTCAGACACACAAAAGGTTACTTTGACCTCTATAATTTGCTCTCAATAGCTAAGAGAAGAGCTTAGGAGTTCCTCTTTGGCTTCTTCCAAGGAAACCAAACCAAATAAAGATACTTTCATAAGGTAGATTAATAAAGCAAAGAATTACTTGGAAGCACTGTATTTGACAGAAACAATTCCAACCATACTGTCTTTAAAAAGAAAAACACTTGATATGTGTATTACATCGTTACTGAGCAGATCGAGAATAAATCCCTAGAATAAAAGTTGCATCAACATGGCTACGAATATTTTGTATTTCAAATGTAATCCAAGCTTGTTTATCTCAGTGAAGCTTCCCATTTCCTGTATATACCCCAAGCGACAATTTCACTTCTCCTGTAATAAGATACAGGAGCTCCTCATTTTGGTACAATCATCTACTTACCACTCATACAGGCCAAACTACAGCAGATTCAAAGTAAGCAATGTGGAAAATGTAATAGCTCTGTAAATCAATAAGGGTGTTAAAAGTGCAGAGAGGAGGGGAAGGACAGCCACTGCCTGGAGATCACAGTCCAAGGATTCTTTCTGCTGTACCTCTCAGTTATCCGACACCTACCTGTGATGAGAGCTTTTTTTCCCCCCCAAGTTGATTTATTCCACTGCAGTTTCTCTGGTGTTAAGAGCTAAATTGCAGAACTTGAGGCTACAAGATAGAATTGCGTGAGAAATATTTGCATAGATTTTACTAATACATATTCAGCAGAATCAGAGAAAGCCTTTGGTCAGCTGGCAGGATGTATCTCTCAGCTTACATACTTTTGGCACATGTCTACATTTCCCCTTCTCCTTCCTTTGTTAAAAATGCAGCAAAATAAGCAAGTGAAAGCAAAATCCTGCTAATTCCTTCAGGACAGAATTAATGTGGCCTGATCCGAAAAGCTTTCTCTTCAGAAACCACTTAATGAATCATTGTCCCTTAGTATTTCCAGGAGGCATGTGCAGATTACTTTGCATCTTTAATTCAGGAGTCTAGAGCAAGTAACAGGAGAGTTGCAGTTGCTGCCTACGCATGTAGTTCCACCCATTTAGAAGTAACATGCTCTCCAAGAGCATCCTATTATATTTCAAATATTCTCGTACGCTTCACCATTCCAATTCACCAAAATCAGATGAATCTATTTAAAATGTTTTATTCAGCTATTATTAACAAATCTAATATTCATGTAGCATTCCTGCTATGGCTTGTGGAAAGGAATAGAAGTCTATACTAAGATTATTTTTAACCCACTTTTTGCATTCTGACCTAAGGTTACAGTCAGTCAGCTCCAGCAAAGGCACTGGGCTGGCCCCAGGACCGACCACAACTAAATACCGTAGGATGGCTTTCTTGAGGCAACATGCAAGCAGCCGAGATCATTCCTTTTCCTGGTAGGAACAAAACAGAAGTTGGGGTTTTTTTTGGAAGGTGGGAGGGGGGCAGAAGTTAACTTCAAAGTGAAGAAGGCTAATTTTTATATTAATATTTTATGCATTTTTATGGAACTAAAAATATTCTGTACTTGATCTACATCTGTATTAACAGTCTGTTTGAAAAGCAAAAGAAACATATAGTAAGATATAGTAACATGAGACGATAAAATAAAAAAAAGAAAATACTTCGTTCTGCTCGTGGAAATAGCATGCATGATCTATACTCAGTATGGCCCCTGTTGATCACAAGGAACAGAGATTTCTTTTTATCACAGTTACTTCATAATGACAGAACTTAATTACACCTATAAAGAAAAGCAGCAAAGTGCCCTCTGCCTTGTCAGCTTTTTTCTGTGACAAGTCTGAGCACTACACGAAAATAAGGATGGAAAAATTCCCATGAAAAGGTTTTGATTAGAGCACACACAACCCTGTTACCAGATGTAGGCATAAACTCTACTTAAGGTTATTTAAGGGCATAAGTGGAAGACTTAAGAAGCCCGTCAGGAAAAGTACAGAGACACAAGATAAGGAACTCCTAGGCAGTGCTTTTGTCTGGAAGATGAGGAGATAAGGCACTGAATAATGAGCCTTTTCCATTGCCTAGGTTTTGATGGTTAGATTGCTACAGTTGTTGCTCAGTTATATATTGAACACACACGTCCAACAAGCCCACAGACATCAAACGAGGGAAGCAGTGCAGTAAAGGTTATATAGAACATGTGAAGAGCCTTGGGTTAGCCTGAACTAGCACAAGACTGAGCACACAAGGAAGAAACCCTGCAGCCTCTGTCCAAGGGACAGATCTGCAGCGGCTGGTGGAAGGGCTGATCAACAGGGGATTCACTTCTCTAATTACAATGCTGATGGGTTAATTGCACACATTGTCTTGAATAACTTCTGCCTTACATATTGGGCTGCAACCTCTGTCTTGAAGTTGAAACACTATCCTTGAACACTTAAACTTGGAGTAACGTAGATGAAGAGATAAAACAATGCTAGGGCTTTCTTGTACAAAAATCCTTCCTGAGTTGCTATTTCAGTTTATGGATGAGGAGCTGCATATTCTTTTCTCCCCTCTTCTGCCACATGCTTCAGGGGCTCAGGGCAATGGAATATATCTGAAGGTACTCCTAGCCTGGTGCTTTCTTAAAATGATCTTTTCCACTGTGATATTAATGCCTTTCCAGTCTGTTTGTTGAAGATAAAGCCCTTTCTCTTACATTTTATGTCTGTTAATTTATCTGACAGAAATGCATGAAATTATACTAGCTGCAACTCTGAAGACTTTGTTTTCCTCCCAGAGAATGAAAGTTGTATTTCCTTTTCATCCTTAAGGTCTTCTTAGAACTGTTATTTCCAGTGTATACCTCAACTGCGGCATTCTTTCAAAGTAAAGGCTTTAGTGTAAAGTGCATGATTTTTCCATATTGCAATAAATCTGATTTTATCAGCTCTGTTTAGGAGAAATAGTCAGAGCACATGAATCATATTAGATGGATAACTCCCAGCATGACTGGAGTTTTCAGTAAACATAGCAAATGACATACTAATAAAGCAGATGAGAGACTTGGCACTCAGAGGGTGGTTTTTTTTAAGTCACTTCTCCCAAATTCTTACTGTACTGGCACTCCTTTTCTCAACAGCTTATAAAAATCAGACTAAGGAAAGTCAAAATGCCTTGCCAAGGACTGCTCAATGACATGGGCAGGCTTCCACCTGGCTCTTTGCTGATCCCTCACATAACAAGGTTAATTAGTTACAAACACTATCATCATCTCGAAGCCCAGCCTAAAATTCTGCCATTTCATTATTTAGGAGTGTTTTGGTTTTATTTCTTGAGCAACAGTCCTCTGCACCATTTTCTACACCCAAATACCAGACAACCTCACCTTCATAATGAATGCAACTTTGCAATATCACTAAAGACAAAATGCCAATCCAATTTGAGTTCCTAAGACTCTACAGTGATGGCTTCTGACAAGGTAATCCAGGCACGGCGTGTTTTCAAGACGTTAGATCTGAGGTGGCAGTCCTGGGTAACACTAGCTTTGCTGCTCCAAGCATCCCTGGATAGAAGGACATAAGCATCCCTTGGGTCCTTATAGTCATACGCTACTCAGGGCTTTCCTCACTGTTACCCTTCCTGAAGCTGCCAATATTTCTTGTTTACGCTGTTGGCAAATCTGTATTTAGTTTGTGCCTGCGTTTGAACCTTGCCCGGCAAGCTTACCAGTCCTCAGGACTTCTCTTGTCGCAAGGACACCTCAAGTACTTCTGCTGTTTCAGCTATTGCTCCCCACAGTAGTCTCAGCCCTGACACTTCGTCCTTTCCTTTATACAAGTATCCGTGACAGAACTCAGGCAAAAGTAATTTTGATTTAAAAAGGCAGAAGAGATGAAAACCAGCTCTTTGTGCTTGCTCCAGTCTGCTTCAGCCTGATAGTGGGATTTTAACGATAATCTGTTTGTTTCTCTTTAGATCAAGAGATTCATTTTTTCCCCTTCAAGGTGGTGAAAATGTTTCCTCTTTCTTTTAACCATTGGGAAAACACTACTAAAATTTGAAATGGAGGCTGAGCTGTGGAACTTGCCTATTCACGTTAAAAATATTTTTAACCAGTCACAAATTGTACAGTTTAGATGGTATTCAGACATGCAACAGTATCTGTGTACACATATACACACTGACAACCAAATCTCAGACATACAGAATAAGGTATACTCCAAAATACCACTGAAGCCACTGAACACACTAATTTCACTTAAATCTGCAGCACGTCATGTATCACCACCACTTGCATATACCCTAATCAAGAGACTGTGGATGCCAGCAGGAACCCCCTGATTGACTTCAGAGGATCTCGACTCAGGCCTCAGTGTTGTTCCCACTTGCAAACATTCCTGCCTGCTGGCCCTAGCCAGCAAGTGAGTCCAAAATGGAGTTCTGATTGATTTAAAATATATATATATCTATTCAGAATACGCTGAAAACTCATCTCTCTAGTGGAATTTTGTTTAAAGAATAACCACCTGCAAAATCTGTATTCATCTACAGCTATATTCTGTATTTTCCAGCTTCCCTTGAAAGAATAATTTCCATCTGTTTTAACAATGTTTGAGATCAAAAACCGGTTTAATCATCTTCTCAGCACAAAAACATTGCCACATACCTAAGAAAAAATAAAAGAAGTCAAATTTGCATTTTAAGCCTAAAATAACTGTGAAACCACTAAAGACAGTAAGGCTGGCTTTTCCCCAGTCACATCATCTGAAGCTGTCTGGGCAGGTACAGCCAGTGAGGGATGGGAGGGTGCTGGGTTACTCAAGTCCAGCCTCACATTCCCATAGCCTTACAGTAGAGAGAGGAACGCAGATAGTATGTGTTTTTTTAAAAAAAATGTTTCCTTACTTGACCATCTCAAACTTACTTAAAAGCATAGGACACCATTGTTATTGGATGTCCCAAAAGACTAGACCCTTCCAAACTTGATATAAATCCAAGCAATTCTACCATATATCTTCATGTAGAAGGAACAACTTCCAACTGAGTTTTATTATTTACCATTGCAGCTTTAAATCAAGGACTGCTGCTGCTTAGAAGGGAGTTAAGGGCATGCATTGAGCTTACTAATTAAACAGTTAATTGCCAAGAATGATGACAATGAACTTGACCACAGAGGAAAGAAAAGGAAAACAACGATAAACGTTTTAAAGGTTGTAATTGCAGGAAGAACAGCTCCTCATGTTTAACTGAGGATATCAGATTTGAAGTAGCAATGGAATATCTTCATGAAGCTGAAACAACAAGTGGACCTTACACAACTACATGGTAAAGCACAGTAATTATACCACAGATGGCAGAGAAACAAGTAGTCATATCTCACCAACAAGACTTACACAGATACTTAGTCAAATTTCTCATTCTACCGCACCCACTAACTGTGTGATTATACCTTCCCATCTTCCTACAGGGCTCAAAATAGTTAAGACACCTGGATGTATCATAAACAGTTTCTGATATGTCAAGGTACTGATTTCATCATGACTTGCTTCTTGCATACACTTATCAAAATCAATTGCCAATAAAAGTCAAGAAGATGAAAAAAGTTAAGAAGGTGTAAATAAGATTGTTTATGAGATTCATTCACCATTTGCTTTAGTAGATGCAGGACCAGCCCGTTTCAAGGGATCTCTTTCTTCATTACATTGAGCCAGTTACAGACATAGTACTAAAAAAAAGCCGACCAATTCTTCTTGTATGATTTGCAGTACCATCTAGAAGAATGCAGACATTCATAGTACATCTTCCCAATACATATTGGAATAGTAAGCCCAGATCTCCAGTAGTTCTGCCATTTGCTTCTCCTCATCCTCCAGCATGTTACTTTTTTGCTGATAAAAGAAAACCAGCAATAGAATTATTAGATCAGTGTTGTATTTCCTACAGAATTTCTGTTCTGTACTATTTCAACAAAGAAAGTGGTAGCAAGTCTGCTAAAAGCTAGACTACTCAGTTATAGATTCCCTGACTCAGCCAAACTGTAGGGCAAGCCACTAAGGGACACTTCTCCCCCAAATTTATATTGGCCCTTCCCCCTGCAACTGTTCTTGAGACCTGTACAGTGCCCATAACACACATTATATCCCCCCCTGCTCTTCCAAAGGAGAAATGGAGTCCCGTGACGCCTGTATTTGAGTCCACATAAGGGGAATAAAGCAGGAAAACGTGAAGCAGAAACAAGTGTGGAAAATGGGTCCTCAATCAGAGTGTCAGCCTGCCCTGCACCCCTGATTAGACAGGGGAGGAGAGCTAAATATATGTTCTCCTCCCCTTCAACTACCCCCTCTTGCTTCCTCAGGTAACAGCCTGCTTTTAAAGGACTTAAAGAAAACACACACAATTCCCGCACCCCACCCCCAATAAAATCACCCATTCACCTTAGCGCAGCCTAAAAATATGTGACTAAACAGAGGGGGGAAAAGTGCATAAATAACAGAGGAGCAGATAGTTTGGTATGTTTCCTTTGACACAGGTCTTGCCGCATTGAAGACCATCTATAGCAAGATAAATTGAAAGCAAGGTAAAATCTGGAAGTCAGTAACTTCACCCTCCAATCTCACTTAGAAATTCTAAGCTATCGTTATGTTTTTGAAATCTTACGCAAACTCCCTTTTCTATTGCAAGAGAACCAAGGACAACAAAAAGGAGAAAAAAATATTAGCATCTTCCAGAAAACATTATCTTCAATTCTCCAACTAGATGCTTATCCAGCTGCTGAACACATCACTATATCCTCTGCATCAATAAACTCCAAAATAATCGTTATTCAATGTCTAACCAATGAAGCAGAACAAGACCAGACCAAGCACTGTAATTTCTTGGTTAAAGCATGCAGAGAGCTATAATACCACAGTCAGAGAACTGAAGAGTGCAGAGTCCCACTAAAGCTGTCACTGAAACACAATATATTAGGTGTTACCATGAATAGAGTGTACCTCAAGAAGAAGAGTTTCCTTTTATATGCACGTATATGTGGCAAACTCATCCCAGTGAATTAATATGGTGTTAAAGAAGGTGTGTTGCAGGGCTTCTTCACCTGAACATTTCTACATAAGCTTCATTTACAAAGCTACATGAAGCAAATTAGTCTGATATGCTGCATATGGACATTTCAGCTCTAGCAATGAACAGTTTGCCTGTACCTAAGATAGCACAAACAAAAAAATATTCCAGCTATGGAAGTTGCATGCTGGGCAAAAGAAAAGTATAAAGCTTGCCTCTACTGCAAGGAACTGTTTCTTCTTTTTATTCCTTAGATTTCATCTGACCCCACTGCCCTTTTCAGAAAGCAACAGAAAAGAAACCAAGTATTTGTTTTCTACCTACTGCCCACAGTTACAATAAATTCAATAGAAGTTTGATAATGTTAAAAATCACCCTCAGTTAAATAGTAGCTTAACAATGATGATGCAATTTGTATCTTCAAATTAATTGTATCATAGTATACTGGGTGCAGCTGGGATGGAGTTAACTTTCTTCACAGCAGCCCACATAGTACTGGGTTTTGTGGCTAAACCAGCGCTGATGACTTTTAGCGATTGCTGAGCAGCGCTTGCACCGTGCCAAGGCCTCCTCCTGTTCCCAGTTCTGCCCCTCCACAGCAAGAGAGGTGGGCAAGGGGCTGGGAGGGGACACAGCTAGGACAGCTGATCCCAACGGGCCAAAGGGATATCCCAGACCCCATAACATCTGGCTCTGTGATAAAACTGGAGGACAGTCTGCCCAAAGTAACCACTGCTCATCATTGGTCTGCTAGTGGGAGGTGTTGAGTGGTTCCCTTTGCATCACGTTTGCTTTCCTCTTCTTGATCAGTGTTTGGTAAATTGGCATTTGTTTCTCATCTGGTTTTTTGGTTTGGTTCTTGTGGGAGGGTACAGAAGGCCATGGAAATGGCTGTCTATGCTGTGAACTGGGTTGAACTGCCGAAGAAACTCAAAGGGCAGTCAAACATGAGCATCCCTTACCAACTCCTTCAAAAGTAGTGCCATGCCCAAGGAAGTCAGGGAGCATCCAGTTTAGGAAACAAAATCTGTAATTTAAATCAGAAGAGGCAACAGCTCATCGGCAGACAGACTGAGCAGGGCTGCTGCAGTTTAGCAGCCACAGCACAAGCTACGCTAGGCACACATCACACTGAATGCAATGAGAAATTGCCTTCAGACAAGTCTATCAAATAATTTTTCGAATCACAGCACCTTGAGACAAACTGAGCTCCCAACTATTTCTAGTATTCATCAAGCTGAAGGTGCCTAAGTGAATGAGACTGAAAATTCAGTTTCCTTCCCAGCTCTGCTGCTGATCTGAACCAGACATAGACTGAAAGCCATCAGACCATGAGCAATTAGCAGACCAAATGTGTACTGCCACAGCCGCTGCGGGGCTCCGCCTCCAGCGCTGCACCACCTCCTTACACAGGTGTGCAACTTCTTCGGGAGGTTTTAAGTCTCTACCAGCTATAAGTTCCCTAGAGCACTGTATAATTACCATTGATTTAATTTTTAAAGCCAAAAGTATCAATAAAGATACTGCTATCCAAAACGGCAACGCTAGGTTTTCCTTTACTGACAGGCAATTTGAATTAAAAAACCCAAAACCTGATCGTTTTCATTACAACAAAGATTTTAGCAAACAATTTTAAAACCTAAACAAAGAAATCAACTAGAGATCATCAAACATTAGCTCATAACATCACCTGTTATTTCATAATAACGTGTAATTATGTTATACCCTGATTTTGGGAAGCTAATGCTCTTACTTACACAAATGTGTAGGTAAAAGCAGAAGGCCAGGAGAGTCCAGGGATCTCGTCCATGCCTGTTTGTCCTCTACCTTCAGTTCACCTTGTTTATTCAGTTTCTGTCTTGAAGAGATTACTAGGTATTTTATACAGTGCCATGATTTTGTGTAGAGCCTCCAGGCTCCAACAAAAAATAAACACATCGGTAATAATGTGACAAGTTATATCAGATTCAGAACATGTCTTCATCTGAGCAGTTTTTAAACCTCTTCTGTACAGGATTTAAACCTTTTATTTACTTACATACATATAAATAGTGTGTGCATATACATATATACGTGTACATACACTCAATATGCATGTTTTACATAATATATAATTTTATAAATATTGTATATTATAACTTATAAAATGTACATATTTACATATACTTCATATATATTTTATAGTATATAATGGTGACCGGTCACCTGCTTACTCCTGATTGCTGAATCCATTTCCCTGTAAAGCAGCAATCCTTTTCCAAAAGGAAAACCACTGAGGGTATCAGAAGTAGAAAGTGATGGAAAAGCCCAAAAGGAGAGAAGAGAAGAGAAACATGGACACTGATCCCACTTCCCAGTAACGCCAGTGTCTCAGGACACGGGCAGCGGGAGCAGAGGCCTGAAGCGCAGAGTGCTGGGAAGTCTGCGTGGGTACAGCCACCAGACCCGGGAGCCTGGGCTCACACACTTCCCAGCGGAGGAGGATGGGAGCAGTGGGAAGCCTAGAGAGCATGTTCCAAGCAGAACAGCAGGAAAGAGGTCAAAATGGACCATTCCAGAAGGGAAATTTTACCTTCTTGACTTTCCCACCAGCCTTATTCCCTCCCCTGCCAACTCACTGCTTCAGAAACCAGAGCTGAGGCATTAAAATGATGCATTTGTGGACTTCATGGTGTTGCATAAGCTTCTAACTCAGACTTTACGACTGCAAGTCATTTGTATCGATTTATTTACTTTATTAGCAAGGGGAATATGTAATTCTGCATTGATGGAGAATCAAATTGAAGAAGGAATAGCTGATCAGACATTTTAAAATCACATTTTGAAGTGAAGTTTTCCAATTACATATCCAAAATTAAATAGCAAGAGTATAAAGCATCTAAATCTATAGTTAGAAACTTAAATCACTGATCTTATCTGCAGATGAATGAGTTATGCAGCTGCTTTTACAAACTGGCACCTTACCTCCTCTACTTGATAAAGCTTGACAAGACCTGCTAATGTAATTATGAAAACTCTAACTGCGTAAATGACATTGCAAATTTTTACTCCTGGGCTTTGAAGGAACTGTGTTAATGGAGATCAACAGCTTCGTAGAAACACAGCTGAATACTCAGTCAGGGAAGTCTGTTCCTACTAGTCACTGCACATAAAGCAGCGGACATTGTGACTTTGAAATTCAAACCATTTTGTCATTTCCCATCGATGTAGCCTCTCCAGCAGCATGCTGGCATAATTGCCATTAAAGCAATAATTTAGCAAGCATGAAACAACATCACCTTTGAGTAAGGAATTAATCTTTCTAGATTAAGAGATGTAAATATTTAATTTTAATGTACAAAAATTAATAAGTGGGAAAAAGAAGGAAGTTATGAATAACAATACTTACCACCTTCCCGTTGGGCATCTCAAAGTACTATAAAAAGATAAATAAGCATTATTTTCTTGATTTACCTATGGGGAACTTTGAGATCAAATTGCTCAAGGCCACAAAGTAAGCCAGAGACATAACTTAGGAGCAAAGCTGAGGCTCTTTAGTCCCACTCCAGTACCCTGCTACTGCACCGCACCTTATCATACAAATAATTTCAGAAACAACAGTGAAGAAATGCGCTCTCCTGTTGACCTCCCGAACATCACCCTTCTTTTGGTGGCTTTCTACAGACCACTTCCAACCTACCTTCCCCTTTTGGATAACTCTGTCATCTGGCAAGGCCTGCAAGGACTGCCTTGAGCATCCCAGCCAGCACCAAGCCCAGGACAGACCGCAGTGCTAGGACATCCCGATGGCTGCAGCACTCGCTGCATTCTCTGTGAAGACAACCAGGGGACCGCACCAGTAGAGGCAGCGCTGTGGGAGGATCTCCTGAGAAACCGAAGTTCTCAGTAGGGCTGAGTCAGCTCTATTGCTACCTTGTGAAGATCCAGGAATGGACATAAACAAGCATGATGTCAGCACTCAGAGAAAATTATCTGTCATATCAACCTAATAGAGCCTGAAACTTTAATGCGATATTGATTCTGCTAATGTTCCTCCATGCTATCATCTGGAAGCAAAATACCTCTTTGTTATACAGCAAACTATGCTCAGGGTCATGTGGTACAACAGTCAATATCATTATGAAGGGGTCTGAGCTTTTTCAAACAAAAAAGGCATTTAAAATCTCCCTATTCGAAGGCAGTCACTACCATTATTAGCACTAAGAGGAAAACAGGTCATGCCTAATTCCAGTCATTGTGTCTTACATCATCTAAGACAACAACACCCCAATGTAGTAGGCATGTCCTAAGCAAGCAGGTAAGGCTGGCAGAGCTGCAGGAGTCACAGGACAAGGTGCTACAGCACTAAACCAACAGCTCAGTGCTCATTTGAAAAGCTTGGGTGGTCAGAGGTTTTGTTCCTTTTCCCCCATCTCTTCTCGTCATGCGAGTCAAATACAACTTCACACACACAAAATGCCTAACAGTATGCCCACCGTATTTAAGCATCAAGATTGCCTGCTTTAAATTACAGGCTGAACATTCATCAGTTCACACTGATTTCAGAAATAATACAGCGCTTCTGTTACCAAGCTGCAGACACAGGAAAATCAGAACTGACTGGGGTGATCGGGGAAATCCTGGTAGCAAAAGGGCTTGCTATTAGACTCCTTCACTGAACTCCACACCTCTTCTTGCTCTCTATTCTTCCCCATGCCCTGTATGACAGGTTAAAACTCTGGTCCCATTTCTTCCCTCCCTTGAATTGACAGCCAGCTCTCATCTGTTATCTCACAGCTTTTTATACCATCATGATTAATAAAGTCATGGTTTTGATAAGGAAGAGAAGTAACAAGCATTTTTATTTTTTTTTTTGTGCAACCCTGCCAGGTGTCTGAAGAACTGCCTTTTGTCCAGTTTTGAAAACTGCAACATTCATGGTTATTCAAAATTTTTGCCTTTGATACTGTAACTGCAGGCAGATGAGCTCATTAAGCAGAAAGCATGGTGAATAATCTCATACACCTCGGTATGATGTACTTGAGGCTATTCCCCTCTTCTTCCCCCATGTTTGATACATGCTACCCCTCTCGTTGACTTCCCCTGCAAACAGCAGAGACCTCAGCAGGTTTGGAACGCTATCATGATGAGAAAAGCTATAACAATACACCTTTGGTCCATCTACCCCTTTTCTCCAAATACAGAGCTGACCCCCAGCAGGATCCCACTTAAAGAAGTAGTTGCCCCACTTTTGAAGTGCTTGAGAAAAATCTTCATCCTGCAGACAGCTGCAAAAACTCCTGGCAGTGAATAAGTTATGAAATGCTTCTCAAAGTGTTATAACTATAGTTAGAATATACGAGATGAGTCATAATCCTGACAAATGACACCCCCATCTGTCAGGTTCACAAAGCTGGGAAGTTTATACAGAAACTACACAACTTTCTTTCAGATAAAGCCTTCCTGCCAGATCTGTACCTTTTCTGAAATAGTGACTGGCCTCGTTCTCTGGATCAGAATGTTCTATTTTTGGATGATGCCTCATTACAACTAGGGATTGCTTCATTTTGTTTGCACTGTATCCAGCTGCAAACAGGTAAAAGCCTGGAGAGAAAAAAAAAAAAAAAAAAGTAATCCTTATTTGTCAGTGCACACACCTCTGCCAGATGGCCAAAATGAAGGATGTAGCGGGTTAAATACATTTTACCTCTGAGGGAAGTTAACTATGCAAGTGTACTGCTACTGGAAATTGTATGTACATTAAAAAACTATACCATTCATAAGCCATCCTATTTTAATCAGAAATATTCATGCAGAAAAATAATTTAAGATTAATAGTCAAGTGCAGTCAAGCTTTAACATATATAGGACATGAATGTTGTGTTATCACAGGGAAGTTTGGGGGGCTTGTTTGTTGGATATTTTCTTTCTTTTTTTTATTTTAAGATGGGAAATGCTCTCAAGCAAAGCAGGCCTTGTGGACATCAGATCTTCATTGAACACAGGAATTTCTACAGTAAAAGCAATATCTTATTTTTATATTATATTTATAAACATCTCACTTTAGGAAAAAGATAAAACCATCTACTTTGCTGTTTAAATGCTATCCAAATAGCTACATGATCACTGAACTGAAGATGCTATAGGGATGACTCATACAAAGAAGTTTATGCTCCAAGCACAAGACCTGCAAGCCTTTATATGATAAACACAGAATTTTTTGTGATGTTTAGAAAAAAAAAACCAAGAACTTATTTTAATGAACTGTTTTTACTTTACGTGCAATTATTTTTCTCAGAAAAAAACCCCACCATATCTGAAGCACACACTAAAATTTGCAAAGTACCATCTCTGTTCCCAAGTACTTAAATCTAAGGTGATCTTAAAATGTTTTATTGCTTTGAGTAGGGTCAGGTTGTTTGTTTTTTTTTTCATGCCTGTGTAGGAGATACTACCAGGGTATCCTCAGATGCACTCTGCCTCTTCATTTCAGTTAGGTCATTCAGTTTTGTATCACAATTCAGGTGTTTCAAAGAGCCCGTTCCTTCTTCACTGAAGGGAGCACAGGAAGAAAAGAGTAATTGAAATATTTTGTGCAAAAGTTTGTCTGGCTCATCACAGAACGAGAACACCTACAGGGAAATGAATTCACTTATAAAACGAAAACCTTTATTCAAGAATATTCTCTAAGCAGTTTCTCTTTTTCATGATTTATGAAGCTGAGTCACAGCACTTCCATGGTAAAGGAATTTTAAATGTCATTAAAAAAAAATCCATCTAGTGCAGTATCAGTCTTCACTTTTACTCTTTAATTCCTCAGAGCTTTCATTGTTTCCAACCTTCCTGGCACCTTTCAAGCTTACATTACACAGGAAAAATAAATGAGTCCCTCCCATCCTCTCCATGAACAGTAACGATGCTACAGAAACTAAGCAAGCAGGCAGGAAACCTATTCTCTAAAGCCCAGAGAATATAGTCCCAGGGGCAAGGATCTCAGTGCTAACAGCCCGGCTACGTGGACAGCTTCTCTAGCTGCTTCAGCTCCTAACAGGCATGCAGGGTCCTGCCTCTGACAGCAGCATCCCTTCAAGTTACTGCACCATGGTAATAGTTTAAGCTACAAGCGTCAGCAAAGGGTGGTCGCACACAGTACTGATGAAGGGGATGTCTGTCCAGCACGTGAAGGAGCTCTGCATGCATGAATTGGGTAGTCCCTACCACACAGTCCTTCAGTTTTTTTCACCCCCCGCTCTCGCATTCAACCACAAGGGAAAAAATAAAATAAAATTAAAAAATCACAAACTGAAGGGGAAACAAAAAGCAAAACCTGAAAACATTTCTAGTAGTTTTGTAGGACAGTTGAAAAGGAACAAAAGAGCTTGCACAGGCAGAAATGTAAGCGTAATTCAATCAAGATGTATTTTGCGGCACAAGTAATGGGTTTCAGGGCACCTTGCGGCATTAAAGGAACCGATCAGTTTATCGAGAGAGAAGGGTCTCCTTCACATTCCAGCTCAACAATGTAAATAGCTTCATAGACCTTTACCCATGGGTAGACTTGATACAAGAAATTGAATTAGCCATGCTAGCTCAATTAAATATACACAAAATTAGACCAGAATTAGTGAAAAAAAATGCTGCAAAGCTGATTATATGTTAAGCATTAGCTACTAAGAAAATTAATATTATACATTACTATAATGACTTTTAAATCTGGACAATTAATATTTTGCTCTGTATGTCTTCATTATTAGATATCACCTTTAAGTAAATGTCAGCATTTTTACACAATAGTTCAAAAAAATTTTTATTTTTTAAGAAATATCTATTCTTTTGAACTCTTCTCCTCTAAAAAAGGTACTATGGTCACTAGGTTTACTCAAAAATAGGATTTTAAGTTACCCATTTTGCACACACATACCCTGTACAGGCCAGTTTCAAGTACCCTGAATCATTATGGACCACAAACACCAACTCCCACGTGCTATATGAGAGCAGAAGACTTCAAAGGCATTGATCCAGGTCAGAAAAGAAAAGAGGAAGATCCACCAACAGGAACAGAAGTCTACCCCACATTTGAGGGAAAATAGGCTTTTCAAGGCTGTACTGGAAAACACTTCATTAAAAAAAACCCCCACTGCTTCATAGATCACCATTCCTAGTCAGCTGCTGGCAATATTTACATTATTTAAAGCTACTTCTCACTCTGCTGAGCGTGTATTAGCTCAGCGTGGACTTTCTCTAACTGCTGTGAGGTTCAGCAGATCATGCAACTTTTCTTTAAGATAACCAGCAAACTTCCGTCATCCGCTGCTCATCAGATGAGCCTCTCTGCTTCTCAGTCACTTCCCTCCTTTGGCCAAGAGGGCAATGCACAGTTTGCAGTCCCCGTCCCATCTGCAGCCGATACGAATGCTGGGGAGCAGAAAGCTTACCCTGGGCAGTGGGGAATGTTGACCTATTTTGTATGAAATGTCCTGTCTCTTCCTGTATTTCCTGGTGCCAGTCTTATTCTTCTGTTCTGCCCTGAAAACACCCCAAAACAGAAATAATTTAAAGAGTCCAGCTCTTTAAATGGTTGCTAGCTCACATTCTCAATGAAAGAATGTGAAAGATTTCTAAAGCAGCCTTCCTGAAGCTTCTAAGCCCTGTGGCAATACAAACACAAAGAATCTACTGCCTAACTTACAAATTACTTTTTTTAAAAAAAATCCTATTGTAAAGCTGCAAAACCTCCTGCCATTAGTTGTAATTTAGTTATGGCTAGCAACATTTTAACTTAAAGATATTACTTGCTAATGCAAGCTACTCTGTTAGCTAACAGGATCACACAGGTTTATGATACTCTACCTGTGATTTTATACCAGTTTCCAAAAAGCAAAGCAATTTTGATTGAACAAATGCAACTTTCACACAAAGAGTAGGCATGCCTTCCATGAGCAGGCAAAGGTGCACAGCTTGACAGTCTGTGCCAAGCACAGTCTGCTTCCATGAGTAGCCTTCCCTGGTCCCCGTCCTGACCACCCATTCCCACCTTCACACTCCCATCAGCACCAGGATCCATGCAATTGTGCTGACCGCCAGACCAGGGACCCAGAAAAGCCAACCCATTACACAACTCAAATAAATCCCAAACAAAGTAGCGTTTAATTCACTTTTCAGTCACCAGTGATCCCGTCTACTCTTCAGTGAGCTTGCTCTAGGTCAACAGGCATGATCTAGAGTCCTACGTGCTTTCCCTACAGCAAAGCGGAGCTCTTGTCTGCTGCTTTCAAGGCAGCAGCTCGAAAAACAGCCCCAGAAACCTAAAAGACTGAAGAGAGGATTTATTGGCAAATGCTATTAAAAAACAAAGTCTACAGAATAGCAGTGCAATTTACAGGTATTTCCCCATACATACACTTCTTTTCTATTTTCAGTGAGGTATAAAAGGCTGTACAAACCAGGCAAAAGCCCACATACGCTCTCCAACAGTCAGCTCTAGCAGCACCCTAGGGAAACTGCTCACAAGGAGGCAAAGCATACACCAAGATATCCTCAGAAAACATGCTGCTTTGAACATCTGGGAATTCCCGAGACAGAAATACCACCTCCTTATTTAACAGCCTTCAATAGATATTCCTGAAACATGTTCTATCATTTTGTGAAACGATGCAAAGTGCCACATGACAAGCTTTGCAGCCTAAATACATTGTGTAGAACAGTCATTCCCTAGGAGTCTCCTCCCATCAGTCACAAACACATAGATCTCCACCACATCCCTGCACTGTAGCACTTTTACAGGCTGAAGATTCATATCTTTGTTCAACATTCTGCTTTCAAGAATCATTCTGTGCCTTTAGTCACCCTTGTTGCTCTTGTCCATATCTACTCCAGTTGCGTTGTATCATTTTAGAACTGGCAGACCACAGGAAAGGGAGGCCAGAACTGCACACAGTAGCCAAGACATGGGTGCACCACTGCCCTACTGTGAAGATTTCTGCTGGTTCTCCATTCCTTCCCTAATAATTCTAATAATTCTTCTCAATTCATATTTCTTTGGGGGTGGAGGGTAGGGAGTGGCGAGGTGACCACTACGGAGAGTCTGTTTTCATAAGAATGTCTTTTATAACCTTAAGACATCACTTCGGAAGGGAAATTGGCAGCTCAAATCAATACATTGATTTTCATTTGCCCTTCCATTGCCCAGTTGCTCAAACCCATAAAGCCTGCCTGCTAGTTTTCAGTTAGGTCTCAGTTTGACCACTTTGAATACTTAAATATCATCAGCAACTTGGTCACTCCACTGTTCACTATCTTTTCCAAGTCAATATCAATATATCAAACAGTACAGGCTCCAGCAGAGACCTCTGCAATAGTTTACTGGTGCTTTATCTTCACTGTGATACTTTACTGACACCTGCACTTTGCAGTTTTTCATCCATTATTAATTCATATGAAGACTTAACTTCCTGGCCCATTGCAGTGTTGAAGTTTCTTATTTATTGGGTTTAAATAAAGAATGGTGGGGGATTTTGTCAACTACCTACACAAAATCCCAGTATACCATGTCACCTGGAAGTTATCTTTGTTCACATATTCATCATGTGCTTCAAAGGATGCAAATAAATAAGGCAAAACTTGTTGTTGCAAAAGCTATACTGACTATTCTGCTACAGATCACGTTTATCCAAAGGTTAATTACTGAACTAATATTAAAAGTAACCTCAATTATCTCCCCAACACAGACAATGGGCATTTTGGTCTTCCCTGGAAACTCTGCATCCCTCCTGCCTTTTATCATCCTTTCAGTTTTCTGTTGCAGAACCGTATTAAAGTGAGTAGTTACTTATCACAGGTAGCTTTTCTGTTCTTTGATGCATGCCATATCATAGTGATGACTTGTTATTATCTATTTTACTTATTTGTTCCTCCAGTCACTTCTACAGACACAAAGACAAATCCTTCGGTACCCCCTCTCGCATATAGAGGAGGATTGTGGCATGTAAATCTCCAACATTCTCCACCGTGAAGGCAAAAGTAAAAAATAATTTTATTTTACTGATGTGACTATGTTCTCTGAATGCTTTTTTAAAAAAAAAACAACAACACACCCCTCTACCATGGTGGTCTGTTAGCCCTGGTTGGGTGAGGGTAGGCTCAGGGAAATCAGTGACAGTATTTCTATTTCCAATGTATTTGCAAAGAAAATACTGTCTATTTACTACATGTTTACAATCTGACCTGCCAGGTTTCTGTTGCTTCTTACATCCCCCATTTGGATCCAACTTTCACTTTTCAAAGTAATCTCTGGGGTTAGTTTTGTTGGGTGTTTGGTTTTGTTGCAATATTCTCTTTTTTTTTTTTTTTTAATAACCACATTGGTTTGACTTTTCCTTTATTTCCTAACAGAATATACTCTTTTCTTTTAGTCTCCAGTACAAGGTCTTTAAACCACCACAAAGGTTTGACCCTTCACTATGACTTTCAGTGTTTGTTTGAAAAAAACACAACAAAAAACCTAACCCCAAAACCACAACACCAACCCAAACAAATCCACTCTGTTTCTGCTCCCTCAGCAGTGTTGTCTTCAGCTTCTGGGAAGGAGTCTTCTGGCTTTTGTTACCCCTGCAGAGATGCTGAATTTACACAAGCTATAATTACTACCACAGAGCAGCTTTTCTACAGTGATGTTTTGAAACTGCTCTGCATGCTCAGGAACCAGATGCTGCCTGTCCCCTTATGAATCCCCTCACTAGCTGGCCCACCAATCTGCCACTTACAGTGTCTATGATTTAGTTTCAATATCCCATCCCAACTGAGACAGACATTAAAGACACATGGGATGAGGCACAACAATGCTGCGGCGCTTCATCCCTCTAAGCTCTCTCCCGTCTTCCCCAGTAGCACTGTTGGTGTAGCCACACTGATGGCAATAATACAGTCCTGCTGCCCCATTTTTCTTTTCTATGCCTAAACTCACTGGTATTTTATGGTACTTATGGCAGGCGGCTGATCTGACTTGACTTTAAACTTTAGCATCCAGCACACTTTCTCCGTCAGCTCAGCCTACCCTGTCTTTCGCCGTACATTGACACTGCATTATCTCAGCAGCTGTCATCCTCCTACCACATTTAAGATGAATAAGTGGATATTGACATAATAAAGACAAGCATTTGTTTCCACGTTTTACTAATTATATTTACAGTATCAGTGCAGAAATATGTATACCATGTTTTGGGTTTATTTCCCTCTGTGCATATTTAAGCAGCACTCCCTTCAGTTCCACTTTTCCCTTTATCTCCTACCTAATTACTGCTGAGGGGCAAAAGAGGACTTGCAGAGAGCACAGCAGAGGAATTACTGCCCGTTTTGTTTCCAGAACTTCTGGATTCACTGTGTCAAGGATACAGGCAAGAGACCTGGATCACTGGGTCCTCTCCTACCCTTCCTAGGAACCTGTCCAAACACCTTGTGACGCCCACCATCACCCCAATACCCTACAAGCGAGTCAGCGGGTAGCCCTCTTCGAATAACAGAACCTGGTTTTAATATATTCCTCATAGTTTAATATTGCCTCCTATTTCAAAAGGCCTGGGAAGATATGTTCAGTGTGGTGGGACACATTACAAGGAGAGGCACTCATTACACCCAGTTTCCTCTCTACCACATCACTGCCAGAGTGGGGCTGCCCCTGTAGAGATGGGACTGGAAGATGTGGCTGGAAGACCACAGGGTAAATACGTAGCTTATCTGGCTTGGGACCATGGAAAGATTTATTACCACCATGTTTGTTCCCTTAAGCAATGATTCAGGGACTCAAACCTGAACAAGATTCCAAACCCTTAATACAAAGCCCTTTCCCCCACCCCACTGCCACCCCCTTCCCTGCACCAAGACACAGAACTTTACTGACAGTGTTTTACACAGATGATTATACTCAAGAAAGATTCCTCACTGTTTCAGTGAAGCTGGAAAGCACAAACATGAAAGATTAAATATCCCTATTTATGCCTGGCAGCTGATACTCCCAAATCCCCCACAACACCCTACACTGAATCTTTCACAAGAATTATAGTGGCATTCCATCACTGTGAACATAA
This sequence comes from Falco rusticolus, assembly GCF_015220075.1. Classification (NCBI taxonomy): domain Eukaryota; kingdom Metazoa; phylum Chordata; class Aves; order Falconiformes; family Falconidae; genus Falco; species Falco rusticolus. The sequence continues at coordinate 66,351,987 of NC_051191.1, forward strand.
AGCCATCTTAAAAATATACAGCAACACATCTTCGATAAGCAATTCAGAGTAGCAATGTACATCAAAAGCTGAGCTGCTATGAGAAGCCACATCCCCTCCACCAGCATCAGCACTTCAGGGAATAAGCACAGGAGCTACCACTGCACTTCCTCCTCCACAACTCCTGGACTGCAATGGTGCTGTCACTAACGAAGGATTTCAGCAATATATATGCAATTTTGAGGTGCAGGGAAAGTCAAAATATAAAGACTAGGAAACTAATGTAAAGGAAACTTTGAAAACAATTCTTACTGACATTACTAAGGAACTAAATTATCCATATTACCAAGTGCAGAAAAAGGTGCTGACACAGGTAACTGCTTGGATGAGCAGCTTTCCAGTCTCCTCTAGCTACACTAAACTTCTGCTTTTAGAAAGATGCAAGAGGTCTTACTCTTTGATAAATGTTATTTGAAGTGATTACTTATCTACTTTACATCTAAATTGCTTAGAATTAAATTTTTATTTTAATTCCTCCAAGACTCTTGTCTGCTTATCTGATAAAAACAGCAGTTTGCCAGTTGTTAGAGAGTTCTTTCCTTCATCTCCAATATTCAATATCCCTCTAGGTACATCTAGAGGTATCTAGCAGATACATGCATACTGAAAAAGAAGTTTCCTTATTGATTTATCTGAGACCCTGATCCAGTAAGCCATTTATCACTGCCATACAGATGGTCACAAATATATTTAACATGATGCATTAAACACAGAGGCTATGAAACGGTTGCACCACGTTTTCCAAGGGGCTTCTGCTTAACCTAATGTCAGAGCATGGTCTGCACCTGTGAAACAACCATACTACAGTTGCACCTACACTTTTCCACACATGAAGTTTTAGGCACACTACCAGAAGTGGGCTTTACTACTTTTTAAAAAAAAAAAAAAAAATCAAACCGATCAAATTTGCCTTTATACGTTGCTTCCAGTGCTGACCTGAACTCATTTTTTTCTGAAGTCAGATTGATGTGATACAGCTTGAAAGCCTGGAAATGATCTTACTGGCAAATTCTCAGTTTCATAAGTTACTTTATTTGTGGCAGATACATAAGCTACTGGAATTTAAAGATCTATTTAAAGATCTCTTATCACCTCTGCAAAAAACTGAAAATGGACTACAACTTGCTCTCTGCCCATGATTTATCACATGCTTGTAAGCAAGGATATTTCCCATTGCATCCTAAAATTTTACTTGAAAAATCTCTATTCAGACCAATCCTGGGGCTCCCACACTTAATTACATATCTAGACATAACGTAGATCATCTACTTCATTGAGACATCATAAAACATGTAACAAAATTCAACACAAACTCTACTGAAAACTTCCAAGGTATATTATCAGTTTTCTTATTAAATGAATGCACTTAAAAAAAAAGTTATGTAGCCATTCAGCCAACATTGTCAACTAATTCAATGCACTCTACATACAATGAAGGCACTCTACATACAATACAGAGTACAGCACAGCTCCTTGGTTTGTCAGACTAGTAAGAAATATTGCCAGGTGCTACAAATATCTTCCTTGATCTGTAGGTAGCACATCCCTCAGTACTCCTAATGCACTGTGAACAGATGATAAGAGGTGATAGTTAAATTAAACACAAGACAACTGCTCACAGTCAGTAGCTTGCTTGAGCTTGAAGCTAATGCTTTGGTTTCAGACTTGAGGAAAGGTTTGGGTCTTGAAAGGCTTGTTTGCTTTTCATCGCTTTTTCATTTGCTCTTATTAGAGCTATCACATTTCCCTCCTAGTCTCACTTACTATAGCTTTACTAATGTCACTGTAACTGTGATGGCCACCTTTTAAAAACCTACTGAATGTTATAAGCTTTTTTCTGCAGCTTCCAAATCCAGTAATATTGCTGTGGTTAGGATATAGAGAATGCATACTTCACTAATCACGGAAGCATAAGCACTACTTTTTGTGGGCTTCCCACCCCCACCCCCCCAAGACTGCTCAAGAATTTTAGTTTCATGGTAGCAATTTCTTTTCAACACTTCCTGAAAATCAGAGGAATTTTATAAAGTTTCATTCAGCTTATTACGATTCTGAATAATTGAATGCATGCACAAACAGACCACATCGCCTGTTGCAAATAAACATACACCCACCAAGCAAGCATTTATGTTTACCATACACAATTGCATTGAATGAAAGCTATCAGACCTCAATTAGTTTGGACCAAGCCCTTCACCATGGACACAATACTGCCTGATGCTAGTCTAATTTCAAGAAACATCTGCAAGACAACAGGAAAGACGAAGTCGAGAAAGTCTGACAACAGAAGAGTTTGTTTGGCTTGCAACACAGAAGGTAGCACATCTGGAATAGTCAATGCACATCTAAAAGTATATTAGGTATGCCAAATTACAGTGTAAAGCTTTATTTATTGTTTTCAATTTTTTATTGCCCTTAGAATGCCCTGAAGGTCGCTCTGCAATAATCCAAACATGCATATCTTGGACATATTAGTCACACCAGTATGCTTCAGATTTAACATATAATTAGATCCTCCCCTCTTCATTCCCTATAAGATTTTCTGTCTTTCGGTTTGAAATACCAGTCTATATCACACCTTAAAATCCAAACTCTAAATCTGAATATCTGCAACATTTCAGACAGCAAACTAAATCCCCATGTACCACCATCCCTAAGGTTTCTGCCTTGTGTTTGATGGGAACATATTACATCTTTCAGTCCAGCAAAGCTCTCTCTGACCCAAGAAGAGGCAAGTGCACATCATCCATAACAGCCTGTTTAAAACATGTTTCAACAGTTTATTTTATAGCCTCAACAAAACCAAATCACTAGTTGCAAAGGCATATTGTATGAACAATAATGGAAGGAGACAAATGCTAGTTTTTAAAAGGCTCAGTGCCTCAGGTCATTTGCAGGGAGGAACAAGGGAAAAGCTCAGAAAGTGTATTAGTTGCTGCTAGCTGGACCACCATTAACACAACATGGCTCTCACTCTGTGCTAGGTGCTTTTTAGAAATACAAGACTAGGAAGTATACCATGCTTTGATATAAGTTATCAGCAGATAGATAAGGCAGACAGCAAGAATAAAGCAACAATACCTCATCCAAGAACAATCGTCAAGGATCTTTAAATCTTCGTATTTAGACCAAAGATTATGTTTTCTGAAAACTTATGCCCACAATTCTCCTTACTGCATACAGCAACACCTGATTCCAAACACATTGGTTCTTGTCTAAAGCAATTATGGAAGCACCTAAGAGCAAACTGTTGTCTTGAGAGAGCTGATGTTTAACTATGGGTAAAACAAAATTAGAGCTAAACCCTTGGAAATACTTTGAAGTGGCAGTTGAGGGAGATTGCTAAGAAATACTCCCAAAAGGCAAAAGGTTTCAGCGACAGCTAGCATTCTAAAAGAGGAGTTTTCTAAAATTAATTCACTGACTGAGCTATATCAGCCCTTCTCTCTGTCATTTCAGTGATTTGTGGGCTAAACACACAAAGGCACTAAACCAGCAAGCAATCAAGAAAAACCTCTACACTTAGCAGGCATTACAGGAGACCCTCAGAGGCTTTAACTGCTGAATTTGGCTGCAGGTGGTTCAGCAGTGGCTACAGAGCCTATTTTGGCACCTCAGAGAGACTGTCAAGGAGCAGACTGAACCGAAGAGGGCTGCAGGAGTGTCCGATGCAATTCAAACCACACTTCAGCATCTCCTCCCCAGCACCAGGCTCTTCTCGTGCACCACACACACAAAAAAAACCCAGTTCAGGATGAGCTCATGTAATAGAGGCACCTGGAAGTTTCCACCTAATTCAGGAGCCACGCTGTCTGTGGGATTTTGAGGCTGGTTTCTTTAACCGTTCTCTTCATTTGCAGGCGTTTGCTATTACCAGCTGGCAGAGAGTTCACACCGCTGCCCTAGTACAAGTGTTGGAGGCAGAGGACCAAACACTTAAAGGCCTTGCACAGGCTTTTGCACCAGAGTTCATGATTCTGGGCTCAGCCTTTCAGCTCACAGCCTTCAGATATTAAAGTCTGGTTTTCTTTTTCAAAAATCTTTATCACAAAGTTCCTGCAGCAATCAGGTGTTACTTCCAATAAACTTTGATTCTCATTTCCAGATCAGACCAGGAGATAATAACTATGGGCACAAATAATTATCTGTCTTTCAGTTCAGATATACAATAAAGCATGTTAGAAGGTGACACTGGGATTCAAAATATCTAGTATGACAGGCTTTTGTACAGAATATAAGTTAGCAGTGATGATGAGCCATTAATATCTCCCATTAATTTTTGCTATTGTTTAAGTCTCCTGAAATACCACACAGTAAGGAATACTTTATTATAATGGATGCTCTTGGAAAATTATCCAGCACTGTGGAATGGCCAAAGCCACTGGACTGAAAACCTCAACTAATTCAGATGCTTCCTGTCTACCCACCCCTTCCCATTCAATCCTCCCAAGCTTACCAAGCTACCAAAAATATTATTTCACATCAGTTAAAGGTGCTCACTGTTCCTTTTGTCTCCCTGTGCGTCTGTTTTGTAAGTGCTTGGCACATTTGTCTCTTGGCATCTACTATTTGGTAATGAGCAAGCACCCGCCACCCATCCTACACAAATACTTCTTTACAATTTAGGTTTTGGTTGTTCTGGGGTTTTTTTTTCTGCACCTAGGTGAAAAGTAGAAAGTAAAAGCCTCTGCCTCTCCAGGTGAGCTTCTTGCCATGCATATTAACGCACAGACCTGGGCTACAAAGCAGCACGCAGCCTTTGCTCACAGCCACCCTTCTCTGGACTTGCAGGGACTCTGTCCCCAGCCCTCACCTCTCCTCCTGGGATCTGGCAGTCAGTTGACCCCAATGGAGATGCTGTCCTGCCTCCAAAGACAGACAAGTTTATTACAACTGCAGCGACTGCTTTGGTGCATACTGGGATTTTACTATCGTCCTTTGTGACCAAACATTCAACAGGCCAGTTACCTCTGGCCAGAGTTTTAAAGTGTTGACAGGTCAAACAGGGGCTGACCCTCAAATAACTGAGCTCTTCAGATAGCTACAAGTACCTACTCCACTGCCACAAACAAGTATTTGGCCAGCTGGTTTCCTCACTGTATCTTCATGGCTTAGGCTTAAGCAGCAGAGTAGCATTTTGTCACTAAAACCAAGGTAAAGACTGGATTTAAAAATAGCAAATAAAAAACCCACACACCACTTTAGACCCTGAATACTTTAAGTGCTATCCATAATTTTAAACAGATTCTTTTCCCACCTGTAGATCGTAAGTCACATCCTAGCATCTACTACACAAGAAATAATTTCAAGTTCCAGAGGGTTTTTTTACGCCTGCTTATATTGATAAAGGCACTTGAAATAGTGAAGAGAAAATCATGTTTATTGAGAAACACACACAAACCCCCACTCCTTATTTCCCAAAATAACAGGTAAAAAGTGAATCTTACACACAGCTTTACATAAGGAATTGTTATGAGCTTCAGAAGTCCTCTGACTCCTCGTTGATATTCTAACAATGCTCTGTTGTCTGAAGATGGAAACACTAAAACTTCAAGATAATAGCAGATAATATTGACATTTTAGTGTGGTAAACAAATTTCAGCTGGACAACGTGGTTTGCATACATTAATCAACCTCCTTTAAACAGTTCACTCACCAGATTGTTCCTAAATAGCTTAAGTGACTGGATACACGAATACTAGTGTCAATGCTAGAAACAAGGAGGTTATCGCTGGATTCTCCTGCTTTCCATAAAGCCAGTCTGTAAAAGAAACAGCAGGCACATGCTTCATGGAACACGCTGTTGCTATGAGACAGAAGCTGCCTTATTTCTGCATGAAATTTTGCAACCACTCTCAACCGGCTTAACAGGACTAGAGCAACACCATTAGCTCAGACTACAGACTTGTATCTGGTTTGCACCATTATGGAGCTGGCCCTTTGCCTGGCAAAAGTAAGCAAAACCTTGCAGAAGGTGTGGGAAACAAGGAGTCACTGCTCAGAGCTCCAATTCCGGCAGGAAGCCACCACCACTTTGGTTAATCCTTAAGTGCTTGCTGAGGGTAGGGCTCCTCTCCAGAAACATCCAAGCAAGAAAGCTGGAGGCGGCTGAAATCGAACAGAAACCATTTTCAGGAAATCAGCTGTTTGGATGATGAGCAAAGAGATTCAGGCAGGGCTAGGTAATGATCCAGGAAATACAGAAATAGAAGACCTATAGATGGGGTAGACTGCCATGATTGCTTTACTTTCCTCCATTTCTGTAGCCCCATGTGGATAGAGAAAGCCACTAGCTCAGGCATCAGCACAACCATCTACAGCTTCATTAAAAGAGATGTAAGCGGATTTGTTCTCGTCTCTCATGAATTCAGGCTTTCTTTCCAATTTATCCCTCCAGCGTCATTTGCACAGTCACAGACAGAAACAGGTACACTTCCACAGAAGAGATGGAGCAAGTGTGGAATCCACCCAGGCAGGCAGGGTTCCCCCTGCTGAAGTGGGAAAGAGCAACAATCTCAGGGAGCAAATGGGAAAGTGGAGAGGAGCGTACAGCTGTGCCCCTCTGGCCCGTCTCTTCCCCACTACCAGCACTGCTTTGGCTGTTCAGAGACCTGTAGCTTAACCCTGCTCAGAAAAAGTACCTTCCTGAGAAGCATCTGTGAAATCAGATCTTTGTGATCCTCCTGAAAGCACAGCCGTGCAAACAGATGAACTGACCTGCTGGCAGAAGAAGCAGCAGCCTTTTAGAGCAGCATGAGGGAAGTGGGACCCCTAAACTGAGAAGTGTCACCAGCAGAAAAGCAACACAGAACCTCAGTGGCAAGTATTGCATCATACCTGGGTGTGGGTTTGGGGTAAGCACCGTGAGGTGTGCATCACTGCTTGGAGGGAGGAGAACCACCTCCTCTCCAACGCAGAAGTACAACCAACAGAGCTATTAGGGTCTCCCCAGGTGAACAAAATCTGGGCAGAACCAGAGAGTTTACCCAGCTCCTGTGTTACAAGTGCAGCAAAAGAGATCACATCCCTCAGCCAGGGCCAGGGCCACTGAGGGTGTCATGTCCCACCTCTCAGGAGAGGGATTTCTGCAGCCACGGCATTATCACCTCACCAGTTAACTAGAATTGCACAGTCCGATCAAAGAGAAGTCCTGTTCACCTTAGCTGGAGAAAGCAAGCATCCACATTCTTAAAGGTGCTCAATGTAGAACAAACAACAATGAGAAATGGTATTTAACTGGCAAGGGTTATAGTTCCACATACTGTTTTCCTCATCTCTCTTACATCTTGGTGGAAGGAGAAGTTACATTTCAAAGAACAGCTGTTACAGATTCTGCCTTTCCCACAACCAATCTGAAGGACTCTGACTCCCACCATGACCCGTTAAGCCAGTGTGTGGCTGGAGATGTACACCCTACAAGCCACCTCCTCTGCACAGATGCACAAGGACTTCCAGCACAGGAATGATACAATATCAGCAAACAAAAAAAAAAAAAAGGCATCTTTATGATCTGCCCTGTTTAAGGAAAAAACCTATAAACTAGTTGTTAAAGAAAATACATTTTTAATTAAGCCATTTGAAGTGCTGAAGCTGCTAAATGGCAGAGTCAGGCCTCATCCCTTGGATAGCCATGATCCAAGGCTGGTTTAAAACCCAGTCAATCCAATCAATAGGAGAACAGAGAAACAATAGATGATCAATTTGTGTACATAGGTGCTCTCGGAAATGCAGGTGTTTCTAGAAAAAAAATAGTATTGTAAATAGGAACTGCTTGTTCAACGACTAAGTGTGCTTGAAGGATTGTGTGAGTTAAAGCAGGCAGAAAGAAGATCATGATCCGAGGAGGTCCTTGGAACAAAGGCAGAGACTGGAACCAGAATAGATGAATCAGCTGGGACAGCGATGGATTCGCAGAACTGGCAAGACCAAAGCAAACTTCTAAAAACTTTGACAGTGACTAATGATTTGGTAAGTGTATGTAAGCTGTGCTGTATCCCTTTGTTCTCTGCCAGTCACTGAGGTGGTGGCCCAACTCTGAGTTGTGATTGAAGCAAGCCTAGTGGTACCCATGTCTGTGTGACTTTTTCCTTTAACACTAGTTAAAGCATTCATCATTCAGTCACATTATCTTCCATTTGATACACACCACTGTTCAAAAAGTCACTGCCCAGCCTCACAGAGCAGAGTCTTTTCTATTATTGACAAAGACTCTCACATAAACAAGGACAACAGCACAATCCTCATGGGCTAAAAAGCTTGGTTTTGACCAAAGCCTGTAGAATGAAGGTCTGGAGTTATGTATAAACCTGCTAATACAGATCCTGTCACCACACTTATGCATGATGGCTTTTGCAATTCATTACTGCACAGTAGGAAAGTCTCCATTTGTTCTGCAAGCTTTTTAATAATTTCTAGTATACAGTTTTGCGTGCAGTTGCTTCAATACTTTATTTCCATAGCTGTTTATATTCTACCTCAAATATATTCATCACCAATTTAAATAAAAGCCTGCCTTTAAGCAGATAATTACTCCCAACAGAGCTTACCACAACAGTTTGCAGTTCTGCATGGACATTTTGGCAATGCTACTGAATGCATTTTGTCACAGTAAGGTAGCAAGAATAAGTTCATGATACTTTTGCTTAACAAGTACTAGTAACATCAGCCATGACGGTGCTAACCTGGCAAATAATCAAGTTCCATGCTTAATGACACATTGGATCCTTTAATAGGCAAAATGTTTCCATACAAGAAAAAAATTATTAGATTTGCTTTGTGAAGTAATAAAAAAAAATATTTTTCATTGTCACCTGCCCCTCCCTGACTTTAATCTTTAAACTGATGGGACAGTAAACGCAGAAAAATTAATGACTGCACATCATATGGAATAAAAAACTATCCACGAACAGCTGGAAAGGAATTAATTATTGCTTACAGAAGCAGTATACTTCAGATATCCTTTGCCTTGAGCTGCACTAATTATCTAGAAATTCAGGTGTAAAGATTAAGTCAACCGCTCTTCCCAAGTCATAAACAAGCTGTTATAAACCTGGCTGCAGGATTGACGTTTCTGAGAAAATAAACTAAAATATTCATGACGGTATTCACAGTAACTATGCTTGCAAAACATAAAGCAGCACATCTTTTATTCACCTGCAGAAGAACATTTCTCTATCACAAGAATGTCTGCAGCTATGACTTCAGGTGCCCGCTTCCCCTTTGGTCTTGGTTAGCCAACCATTTCAGCATAGCCGGGGCTGTTTGATTCGCACCCTTCAAGACCCACCAGGCCCTGGCTGCTCTACCTACTAACCATTATTGGGAACAAGACCCTAGAAAGAAGGCAAATTAAAGCAAACTTCTTTGGCTTCTTCATCCTCCATTCAAGTCAGACCTTAACTTAGCACAGCCCATGAGTAGCAACCCAGAGAGCTGGCCAGCAGGGCAAGGTAGAGGGGATGGACTGGCAGGATCTTACCCACCGAGTCTCCAGCCTGCTCAGAATACACATTTTCTGCCACTTTTTGTTCTCCTGAGTAGGAAGCTTAAGCTGCCCCAGAGAGGAGGCTGCCAATACCTTTGAAAATAAGAACATGCCTTTACAGATAACACTTCTAAGAAGGAAAAATGCAGGCCACACAAGTGATAGTGACACTTTCCAGAAGCATCATAGGGACCATGCCACAGATGAGCTGTCACTGTGGCCAAAACAAGCCAAATTCAGAGGAGACACTGCACCTTGCACAGCTGGGTCTCTCAGTAACAGCCACGGCATTGAGGAGCATTCTGTCTTCAAGGTAACAGTCTGATTTGCACCTACTTGGTCACAGGAGAAACAGTTTGTGCCCAAGAGAGGCAAACATGACAAAAAGCTCATACAAGCTCCCTTCACCTCAGCATCTCTAGAACAGGTCTTCGAGTTCATAGTTTTTTCTGGGTAGCTACTGTTCCTTGCTCTCAGCTGGTCTTCTGGACCATGGAGGCTAGATGTCCTAAGTTTACTCAACTGCTGAGAACATTGGCTTTGGGGTTTGCTTTTGTGTTTTCTTTTTTAACTAAAAAAACCCCAAACAGATGTTCCGCAGGAGTTTGAGATGACGTGCATCTTACCTGTCCAGTCATTCACTTCATGATATAGGCAAAACATTGTAAGTGTGTATGCAGATCAGATCCAGATTACTCCTGCACTTAGAATCAGCATTTTTTCTGAAATGTTTTTGCAAGAAAAAAATTCTGTTCAGCAAAGTTGAACTGTTAGCAAGAAAGTATCACCTGAATAAAAAAGGAATTCTAAACAAAAACACTGCAACTGCAGAGGGGGGTGGGGGGGAACCACTAGACAGTGTGAATATTATCACTGTAATATACTGTGCAATGCTATTAATCATTGAAATTACCATGCCATTTTAAGAGCACTACAGAAAGAGTCTTGTTAGTACTGGGGAAAAATTACATCCCCTAAAAATCAAAACTGCATCAGAATATTCTCAACTTTTGAACCAGCCAAGGTGACAAGCCCTCTTGCTACAGCTGAGCTAGACTAGAAGAGGAAATCTGCTCCTTGCATTTGAGATAATCTCAATTTATGAAATCAATTCTGCTCCTGTTTTTCACAGCAGAAGTTAAGACCATATCAGTGTCTCCTGTCTGTGTTGCCAGTGAAACCCTTTGAAGCTTTGTTATACATCAAACTGCTTCATAAAAATGCACGCACATGAAAGGAGTATTTTTCCAATTCAACATTAACATTGTCTTAAGATATAATCAAATGCATGCAGCAGTTACTTGTAAAAAAATATTTCAAAAACAGTGATGACATGCATAATTACTGGTGTGGAAAGGTGTGCCTTGGGGTCACCTACCCTTAACCTCCAGGACTTCACTAAGGAACCAAAATGCAGAGAAACAGCAGCATTTACATTTCTAACAGATCAGCAGCGTGTGATGCCAGAAACTAATAACTAGGTAGTTTCAAATTAAACTGTTTACATACTTTCTAAAGCAAAATAATTGCAATATTTTATCTTGTTTTAAGAGAAATAACCATCAACAGGCTATACAAAGAGGCATCATAGTTAATGTTTCATGTTTAATTCAGTGACAGATTTGAATGCTAGATTTTAAACCAAACCACCAAACAAAATACCCACAAGTCATCACATTTATGAGATTTAAACTATGGCCCGATTGCAAAGTTCATTAACTAGAGAGGTCAAAACATACTAGGGTTTCCGTGCTGTACGTGAACAAATTAGGCAGCTATCTTTACACTCACAAGCTAAATTGCACCTGCATATAAACCCAGTAACATCAGCTGCAAAGTGCCAGAGTCAAAAAAACAAAGCATCAAAAAAAAAGTGAATGCGCTGTTCTAACAGCGATGTTGATGTTCACAACACCAGAGCCTAGTCAAACATGCTCAATAAAGGCAACCTGGGTTGCAGGGAGGTGTGCGTCTTGCCATTCACCAAGTGATGCACAGTGGTAGCAATAGCCATACATACCACCAGCACTTGCATTTAGTGGATTACAATTCCCACTAGATGAGTAGGATACCATCGTCCATTACATTTAGCAAATTCCCTCACAAATGCAAGGTTCAATGTGGCAACAGTTAGCCAGCTTCCAGCCAGACTCCTACCCGATGCTATGTAGTACATAGCTGCTAGCATTCAAAGGTATAAATAACACTCATAGGTTCATAAACTATAGGGATTTATTTCTGCTTCTGCCCTGTTCTGCAACTCAGGCAGGGCAGCAATTGCTCCTGCACAAAGAGTAACTTACAAAAGATCTTCCCAGAAGACTTTCAGCACTTTCCAATTAATTGTTCCACCCCAAGCCCCTTACAGGTAAATTCCCTTGAGCCAAATGGTGGACCCCAGCTGCATGATTATTTCGTTCCTCCTGTGCAGTCTCTTGGCAGAAAGTCTTGGAGTTGTTTTGCCTTCAGTATATCCAAATGGGAATTCCCTGAAGCCCAAGGAAGTTTGTTGTCCATTTCCCTAAGTACACTTACACTTTGGCTAGTGATGGCCACAAGTCTTTTACCCTAGAAAAACTCTCTTCTAAACTTATGGAAGATTCCTCCCATCTTTCTTCCTGCTGCATCGGATTGCACAGCTCTTTTCATTTTTGAAAAAAGTTTTCTCTTCCTCTCTGATATATATCAAAGTTGATACCTTAAATTCACCACACCCCTGTCCATACAAACTTTCTTCAAATAGGACAGACACTTTGATGAAGTTCCCGTGATAAGAAATAAAAAAAAACAACAACACACCAACAACTTATTTCTGATCACTTGTAAGGAAATGCAATCCTCCTGCAGCCCTCCATTCACTTCTTGGGTTCAAACGGTATGACTAGAACTAAACGATGGCACTGAGGAAGAAGTAGTAATATTTTCACTAAAATATCTGTTTAAATAAATGAGAGCATTTTTTCAACAAAATTCCACGCCTAACATCTGTGCACTCACCTGTACAAAAATATATTTATCCTGTTGCTGAAGTCAAATGCATATTTGAATTTCTTTCCAAATAAAAAGCAGTTTTATCTTTTAAATGATATTTTTCTCATCTTACAGTTTCTCTGATATGGCAGAAAGTTTTTCAACAAAATTTAAATGTTTTCATACAAAAAAACCCAAATCCAGTTACATCAACAGTTTTCACCATTAATCCATACCCTGAAGAGCTGCAAGGTTTCAGGGACAGAAGTCATCTCCTGTTCTGTGTCTGCACTGTGTTAGATCAGTGAGGTGCTACTCCAATGCCAACAATCACACGGGCCATAGTAACACAAATAGTAGACAGTGATGATAACATAGACCTTCCCAAGCAGAAAGCGGTAGGTGTGAAATAAGGAGATGTGCTAACCCGCAGAGGCGGCTGGTGACCTCCTACTCATGCAACCCATAACTCCATTATATAGTCTCTACACAGAAAGCAGCAAGATAGCCCCATCGTGGTGCTGACATTCTGCTTGTACATGTCAGGTGAAGGTCAGACAGCAACGGCACCTCCTTCATGAGGTGACAATCCAACATTAGAGCAGTAATGTGTCCAGCTTCAGAGAAGCTGCATGACTGGGCATGCTGGTCCCATGAGCACTGAGCTAACACGGTGGGCTGAGAAGCTACATCACCCTCTCCAGTGTCCTGTAAAACACTTCTAGCTGTTGGGAAGCAAGTTCTGATCACATCACTTGGCAGCCAACTCATACCACCCAAAAACTGTTACACTTCTGGGAGCCAATGCCATGCTGGACCCCCATCAGCTGGCAAGAGGGGCTTCAAAAGCATCTGCTGCCATGTGAGGTGCCACTCCCAGGCCACTGTCTTCACTAGCAAAAGGGTGTATTTCCACCACCTGTTCACTACCACATTTTTTTGGTTTCACCAACCAATATCAAACAGTAGGAAAGGGCCTGAGGTTTTACACTAGGACAGCCTTTGTGAAGGTGTAACAGAATGTTATTACATAGCAGTAACATTCACAGGTGCCTTCCACTCAGAACCTGCTATCATCCCGCTGATCACCCTAGCCACCCTAACTGTTAACTTGAAGTAGCCCAGGTCGGTCAGATTGAGGTCCTTAAGGAAGAGCAAAGGCTGTGCTGCGCCTCCCTAAGGCCCCGACAGCCAAATGCTGAGGCCTCAGGCTGAAGGAGTTCAGTGCAAATATAACGCAAATCTCGTTCCTGTTCATTTCTTCTCAGAACAAGAGAAAATGGCTACTTAAGAAATTGTGCATTCAATTACTTCCAGCTTTGGCAGACTTGATTTGAAACAGATACAGTTCCAATAAGAAATTGCTTTGCACCTTAAGAGCACCCATAGACTTCTGTTGTGAACAAACTGGCTTGTTAAAAGAGCTGTCAGAAGCATTTTTGATCTTCACCCCATCTCCTCTTCTCCTCAGAAAAGAATGATTCCCACCCAAGAGAGGCTAGCAGAGGCTGAAGTAGTCACCCAGCCAAGCCACTCACATAGCTTGTGGAGAACTCTGTTCAGGCTGGCACTTTGGTTAATTCTGAAGTACCTGACTCCAGACCCTTCAGATCACCTGGGAGTGACATAACCATTATGGTATTCCCTCATTTGACACCTCTTCTCTCTCTCCCTACCCTCCAATAAACTTAATTGCTCAAAGATCAGATTTGTTCCAATTTAAGCTACAGTATTCACCAAATGGAATTCTTCTTTCCAAACAGCCCTAGTTAACTCCCGCTCAATGTTTGGATTGACATCCAAATACTTTCCATGAACACATGGACTTACACATACCACCAACCTCATCTTAAAGCAGAGTTGGTTAAGACGTACATTAGTACTCAAAAAGCTGTTTCTGCCTTAGCTAAGCAACTTGGAGTACTGTACTTCCAGTGCTTTTTGATTGTGAAGATAATTGTGAAGATTGTGAAGATAAATATACTGCTGGTTTGGGTTTTGTTTTGGTGGGGTTTGTTTTGTTTAAATTTATTATGTACCTTTATAAAATAAATTCTTCAATCTTAGAATTCTATATAACATACAGCATTTTTGCTAAACTGGGCGGGGTGGTGGTGCTGGGGGGGACTCATTATCTGCAGCTATGCAATAAGGAATTGAAGGAATGAATCAGTATTTTTCATAATGCCATTTGAAAGGTTTTACAACCAAACTTATCACATTATATCTCAAAGGTATGAAGCAGTTAACTTTTTCATACTTCATTCTTTTGAAAAGCAATTTTTAAATCCTAGAAATTAGCTATCAGAATATATGTATTTCTTTAATTTTGCAATATTATCCAGACAAAACTGCATAACTACAGGCAGATGATATGGTATACAAGAGAAAACACAGCGTCAAATATGCTTTTCCATTAAGCTTCCACCACCACTTCCTATTGAAAAGTAGAGACTGCAGAGACCGTTTCTAATTAACAAAGTCCAGGTTTGGCACTGCTCAGTATTTTTTATGAACAATGTCGGCAGCTACAAAAGCTCTGAGGAGAAATGAGACATAGTAGAGGATGAACAATTCAGCAAAATCTCAATATGATTCTAGGTCAGAAAAGAGCAAATGCAATCATCATATATAGAAAGGGACTAGGAAGTAAGAATACAATTTTTCTCCCCAAGTAAGGTATCAAATACACAGATGCAGGGCTGAGAGTTCCAATAGCTCATTTCTTTTAAAGGACATTGAAAATTAGAGATTATGTAGAGAATTACAATACTGTTTCAAGGTTATACGAAACCTTGGTATTGAGGTTAAGTAGCTCACTTTGTTTAGCAGATGAAAGGCGATGGCTGGGTGACTTGACTATGAATTCTAAAAAAAAAAAAATTATAAAAAAAACACCTCAGGCAGAGATTGCTATGTCCTTGGGGCTTTTCATTCAAGCAGAGAAAAGCATAAAAAGGAACTTCCAGCTAGAATTTAAAACCAAACACATTGAAAACTGAGATTAGGTACAATTTTATTTTTTTTCAATCACTGCATTACCTACTAAAACTAATTGCCAAGGAAACAGTACAGTCTGCCTTTTAATGTCTTTGCATCCAGACTGGATGCCTTTTCAGATGCCCACACTACAAATGTAAACCATAGGGTTCAGCACAGAACTAATAGGAGAGTTACATTCCAGCTCTTACTGCCGAGGTCAGACTGTGCAAACCATAAGCACTTTTTTGCTCTTCAACTCTATGAATTTGCACGTCCAGGCAAGAGCAAATCTGAATGCTGTAGCTGTAAGCACTTTGGATGGGATTTATCTTCCCCAACATCAAGTCATGTAAAAGTTTGTTGTGCACCTTAAACAAGCCACTAGCTCCTCACAGTGGAGACACTTCCAGAAGTAACTCTTGCAGCCTGAATGTCTGTCCATCCCTCTCCCTCCCAAGAAGGGAGGCCCAAAGGCTACATGCTTAACGTTCAGTGGCAGAAGGTCAGCAAGATGAATCCAGACTTTCATGACAGCAAGTAACACTATTAAAGACAGAAGCACAAATTGGTTACTCAGGCACTGGGAATGAAATCTCAGCCTGGCTTAAAGTCAAGGGAAGGTTTGCCTTTGACTTCAGGGACTCTAGAACTTTTGCCCCTATTGTGAATGACTTGTATGGCAGGTGCACCTACTAGCCTTTTAGTCAGTGACTGGGATCCAACAGGCTGGGTGCTCTTTGGAGTAGAAAGGCAGACCTCTGCTCTAGGGGGCTCAGTGTTTATAACAAAAGCTGGCAGGGAGGTACACAGGGGCACTGGCGGGCAGAGGGAAACAACCGAACAGTATTTGTCAGAACTGGCTGCTGATGCGTTAGACTATTGAAACAGCACCAGCGTTACTCCAAAGAAATGCTCTATGAAGAGAACTGAAGGGAAGACAATGAGATTCCTCACAGAGGTGTACAGAATGTCTCTCCCAAATGTGCGTGGTGAATTCATAGAATCCTTTAGGTTGGAAAAGACCTTTAAGATCATCTTAGAAGGCATTACTTTTCAAAGCAGAAATAATACTTCACCATCACGCAATGCGAATTCCTTTTTCAATGACAGATTTAAATATTTACAATGTGCTTCCTTGATATTGAACCAAAGTGCTTCCTTCCTAAGAAAATTCACAGCAGTAACCTATGGTAACATTGCAAGATGACAGCTCATTTTCTGATGGGCTATCACTGCAGCACAGATCTCCAGCTTAACTGCTAGATAAGACTTTTTTTTTTAAACTACCCCCCCCCAAAAAAAAAAATCCAACAGGCCATGTGACCCCCTCCCCTTCATGTTTCTTGCCTTAGAGAACTAGTTTCTGTAAGAACTCATGAAGCTAAATGCAGATTTTAAAATATGCCTTTACATATGTAAAAAATAGCTAAAGAATAAATGTTTTCTCTTCTAAAATAATCCCACTAAATTATTTGCTACTAAAGGAGTCTCTGAATACAAGCCAAAGAAATATTTTGGAAAGTGTAGACAGCTGTGCATGATGCAGTTTCCCAGAAACTTACTCCAAACGCTTGAGATAGAGAAGCCTAGTAATTGGAAAAAAGAACAGAGCTACTAAAAGAACAAGAAATTAAAAGTGACACAGCGGGGTGGGGGGGAGGCAGATAACACACATGCATAAGCAATTATCTGTAATTTAACACTAAGTAAGAAGCATGTCTTATGTGATCATTAGAGATAGTTTTAAAGGACAGATACAGAGCATTACAAGTTTGAAAAAGCATATGCTAGATGTCTGTTTTTAGTGAGAGGAAGTTAAGTGAAGCAAGGTCTAAAACCTGAAAATTACTGTTCTCTCTTAATCCCAGTTCTGTTAACAGTCATAGCATGTCTGGTTTAGAGGACACATTTCTGCACCCATGCAGGGAGGGCTCCTTTAATTCTAGTCCCTGAGCTTTGAGATCCCACTACAACTGAAGAAAAAAGCACACAAAGAAAGAGAAGAAAACACACCCCCACAGTCACACACACACAATCCATCCTTTTTCTTCAAGTCCTGTCAAGCAACAAATGTATTTTGTATTGTCAAAGAACAAGTTGACATTGAGCAAATGAACTCTCCTCTCACCTTTTGAGAGGGAGAAAAAAAAAATCAGACAATGCAGTAAACAGTGCTGAAATACTAACAAGCCTGAGATTTAAAAAAAAATTATCATCTAACTAGCGTTTAGCAGAACCTGCTACTATCGAAATGAAACCAGGATGGAACTGCATTTAATTCATACCTCCAATATTACTGGTCTTCATAGTGCCCACTGACATTTTATTCTAAACAATAATTCGGAAGAACAATTGCATTTTAGGTTTCTATTAACAGTATCATGCATGCAGGCAAGTAGCAAGAACAGGACTCGTCTAACACACAGGTTTAGTTAGCGGAAAATGAGACAAAGCTGTAACCTGATGGTATCATTTATATGAAGAATACCCTGTCTTATTAACAATTAATTTTTAATAGGTGTTGATATGGCTGTAGAAAAGTTTTTTCAGCATATTTTCCATTTAATCAGAGCAACTAGTACAGAGGTTTGCAGTTGGGCACTAACTCTAAGTATCTGTAAGCATTCACCCACTTTCTTCTGCAGAAACCATCCTGAACCTAACAGTCTTGGTGCCCTCAAGGCAAGCCTTACCTATTTAATATATACAGGTAGGCATGAACAAATGTAATCATGCTACACATAATATAAGAAGTTGAAGCCTAGAAATGAGGCTACTTTGCAGCTGTAACAGACACTTCATCGTGAGGTATCATTTGAAATCTCTTTGAAGACCATCCATGATGACATAAAAGCTGCACCCAACTTCTTGTACAGCCAAAGAGAGGTAGTACATAACACTAAATGTTAAACCCAAGTCCCTTTGCCCAACGCATCCAGCACCTAAAGGATTACAGAAGCCTCATCTGTAAGATTAAGCCAGAAAAATACAGAAGGGCAAGTGAAAAGGAAACACTGATCCCTCAAAATATTTAGTGTCATACATTAACTCCTGTTGAATGGCTACAAATGTTCAAATTAATACACTGCCTAACACAGAAATGTCACAAAATTATCAGCTAACAAGCAGGGAAGTCGGTCTTTCAGCTCTACCACGTCTGACACTTGGTTAGCCCAGGGGATCAACCACTGCCACCAAAACAAAGGCGCAGTTTCATCTGAGTTACCAAGTCTCCCTCGCTTCCCCTGCCACCTCTCTTCCCCTCAGAAGAACCGAACCCTGATGTTTTAGGGTTCTGTGCTTAAAATTTTATGGTAGAGCTACCAGTTTAAAAGAAAAAAATCGGACTTTTCTGAATATCACTCCCAACTACTTGCCAATAGATCTGAAATTCACACTGAACTCACCACTTCTCACATGCCCTCAGAAAAAAAGGAATCCAGAAGCCCAGTTACCACCTCAGTTATATCTCCATAGGTGAGCTACTAGAATCGTAGAACTGAAGAAAGAGCATTATTTAAGACCTTATTTACCCGAATATGGATGAGACAATGCTGATATCTTTCAGGATGTCTCAGCAGAAGCAGCACATTTCACACAGCCAAGGCAAAGACACACAGGAAAGAGAGGTGCTGCTCACTGCTAGGCAGCTCCCGCAGCCTGCGTGCAGAGTATTTCTGACCACATGGGGAGGGGTACAAAGCCAGATAAATACATACTGATAAAAACACACATTTTGTCTCCCACAATATGCACAAGCCACAGCCCTAAAAAGACTCCCCAGACCACCCCACAGACATCCCACCCAGTTAATTCCTACTGCCCTGGCACTTACCCAGCTTCAAGCCAAACCCAAGCCCAGCACTCTCCTTAGGTATCCCCACGTCTCTTAAAAGAGAATAGGTCTTAATAATTTCAGTACTAATAAAGCAGTATAACCTTCTTAGAAGTCTCAGAAGCCCAGCACTAAAAAGCAGACAGCCCCAACAACTTTAACTCCAAGAGACAGCAAAATTTACCACCCACAGCATTAGTAAATAGTAGTAAATAGTAGTAACCTATTTTCATCTGTAATAGGAACGAATGCTCCAGAGCACTGCTCCCTGTGACTGCAGCATCCCTTCAGCATGGGGAGGTTAAAGTCCAGCACAGGAGCAGAGCAGGCAGCTGGGAGTTAAGTCTATCTCATTTCTTTACTGCAGACATGGCAGGATTGTTTATTTATTTGTTTGACCTCCCTGAAGCATCAAAAACCTCCAAAACAAACACAGCAGACCCTGAGCC
This sequence comes from Falco rusticolus, assembly GCF_015220075.1. Taxonomy (NCBI): domain Eukaryota; kingdom Metazoa; phylum Chordata; class Aves; order Falconiformes; family Falconidae; genus Falco; species Falco rusticolus. The sequence goes on from NC_051191.1 coordinate 66,371,746, forward strand.
ACAGCACACCTTTACTCACAGCTCCTGTGCTGTCAGCTGGCCTGTATTGAGCTGGCCCTGCCTTGGGACACACAGCTGAACCAGAGAGACTGCCTAAAGCCTTCAAAACAAGCTGCATTTTGCACAGCACTGGAAACATACAGATAAAAATAGTTACCAACGCTGCTGCGAAAACTAAGGCGGGGAATAGTTCCTTGAATATTGTTTAGGATCAATCTATAGCTTTTTAATCAGGTTCCACATGGCTTCTCTGTTATAACCATGGGACATCCCTACCCCTTGAGACTTACCTCCTTTCCCTTCTCCTTTATGACCTATTTTATTTCTCACCTGACGCTATTGCTACGCCAAGCCCACAAAAAAAAGGAATCCCTTACATTTCTCTCTTGCACATAAATATCACTAAATCTCAGTGGTTAAGGGCTGTAGACCATCCTTTTCACATGCTTCTTCCAGAGCTGCATGAGGGAGCAATCAGGCAACGAGTAGCAGGCACTGAGGAATGAGAAAAGGAAGATCAATAGGTAAAGGCAGTTATCCCTTACTGTGGTGAAACAACAGCAGGAGGAATATGTATGACTGCAGGCTCAATTATCCCTGTGCGCTCCTGGTGGCATTTCAGGAAGAGTGAGAATACCTGCTTTCTTTGGACTGCTGCAAATTCATTCCTGTAAACCCCAATCATGCAGAAAACCAGGTCAGCCTGGTTTTCTTTAAATGCATCAAACCAGTCTCTTACACTGAGGTGCTCTCTCTAGAAAAAATGTCATCGAAATGCAATGGCTCTTTAGATATTGCTTAATCCAGAGGATGGGGGACCCAGCCTTAACAGCACACGGATGACTTTACCTCCAGTAAGGCATTCAGCGATGCAGCAGTAGCCACCACCAGACACCATGTACTCATGTAGACATATTGTCCCAAACATCTCATTGCATCTTTGGGAGTAAAAACTGTCACTTTATGCAATACTGAATCTGTATGAATTTAAAATTAGCTTCTTCATGACTGTCTGTGTATACCTATAATAAAAGACTTCAACACTCAGAACTTGTGGGAATGTCTGTGTCATTCATAAATTATGAACAAGACTTCTTTAAACCAGGGTAATTACTACAGGTATACAGCACTACGCAGAAATTAAATATTTACATAGAAACGCCCTACTAAAATGTCAATATTACAAAGCCTGCAATAACTGAATAAATTATTTTGGGGTGAGAACTTCAGCAATGAAACAACACAGTTTTCCGACAGAGGCAGCTGAATTTACCAGCTCTAAGTTAGAACCATTTTTCTGCTGCTTTCTTGTCCTCTGTTACATTACAGAGCACTAGCACATCTTACAAAGGCTATCATAAAATATAACGTCTTGCAATGCAGTTCACTGTAATTTCACAAGTCACTAGAAGTATTTACAGACAGGAGAAATATTTCAGAAATACTGTATGTGATTACGGCCAAAATCAGGAAATTATGGACAAAACAAAGAAAAAAACTGTTGCAGAAGATGCACATCATATTTTAATTTGAAATGAACAGTTACTGCAAACATTTTCCCCCCATGCTTTCTCAAACTACTTTGTACCTCTGTTACAAAGAAGGTAAAACTTGCCTACTCTGAATGACAGATATGTAGACAAAATTGAGACAGCCTGGGAAATATAAAAAGGCTTCCAATGGAACTGAAAGGAAATACTGCAATTTATTTTAAATTATTTTAAGCTTAATTTAGAAACTGTTTCATTTCAGCTAGTCACAGATGGAAGTTTAACGTTATTACCAAAATTATTGTGATCACAAATATAGCAGTGATTGCTGCAAACAGTAAGATTTTTACTTTTGCTTGAGATGCCATCTCTTTCCAGTTCTTGCTGACCTTTATATACCTATACAAATTGAGAGGACAGGGCAGTTGCTGTTCAGTTGTTGTTGTTTGCTTTTGGGGGACAGAGAACCAGTATTCTCCATTTTCTCTCCCTTTGCTCCTGGCAGTCCTGGGTCAGATCCCACAGAAGATCTTGGTTTACAGACATGGCAGATGCAACCCGGTGCAGCTCAGCGGAGAAGGTGTACATTGCAGGTGTCCTGCTGTTTCATGAGCATCTATCTACCCTCTTAATGGCATCTGTTCCTGTGGGATTAGAAGCCTGCATACATAGAAGTTTCATATTTAGACTACACTTATTACTGGATAAAGTTAAGCGGAAAAATAACAAGCCCAGATCACTTCATCCAAGATCTGGTTAGACAAATCTTTAGCAATGTGATCATACAAACAAAACCAAATTAGTGTGCTGTGCTCATCTAACACCTGCATCCCAGTTCCAGCTAGGTCAGGAGGTCTTCCGTGGTTTTTTCAAGCTAATACTGCTGGGGACAATCAAGTGTGCAGCCTTCTTCGGTGACATGCTCCTTTTATAAATCTGATCTCTTGCTTTACTTTAATTCACCTTTGTGAAAGTGATGGGGGAATTCAAATGCAGAAGCAAAGATCCTCCATGAATTTCACATGTACACCTGAAGTTTTGAAGCCAGCTTTAAAAACTCCTTTACCTAGACACACAGACTCACAGTGTGGTTGAGGTTGGAAGGGAGCTTTGGAGGTCACCTGGTCCAACCCCCTGCTCAAGTATGGCCACCTGGAGCTCTTTTGCCCAACACCATATATTTCTTTGCTAGCTTAATGTTGCTTTAAAAGGCCTTGCTTCTCTAAGACTTTTAAAGGAACCTTATCTATTTGATACTTTGGGAAGTAAAGTGGATCTCTGAAGTGCACAATTTATTTCATTTGCTTCTACAGTTGGTGGCTTTCAGACATAGCCTGTAACATAGTCTTGCATGAACTATGTAGCATAGAAGCTCCTTAGCTCCCCAACCCCAGCTTGCATAGCTTAAAATTAGACTTCTTTAGTATTTTCATAATAACTCTTAATATAAGTATTCAAGAAAAAGACTAGCTAGACAATGTTTCTGGTGGTCCCTTAGCTCAAGTTATGTTGAACAGATTCTGAACTATGTACCGCGACGTACTAACAGGTGATTAACTTGGGGACTGCTGTGCCTACCTTTCCTTCTTATGTCCAAGTCAGGAATTTGGCTGGCAGACCATTTGTTCACTTGGAGGGAGTTCTAAAATATATTAGATCAGCTAACATTTGCAAAAGGTACAACTTTCTAGGTTAGCCATGAGGGCCAAATTCTGCTCTTATCTGTTCCAGTGTAAGAAGCTGCCTGGTTTGTAAAAGCTGACGCTTGTGCAGCTGCCCTTTGCCTTCCCACAGCTATCACAGAAGAAAATATCCTTTCTGCAAGTAGATGCCGAACCTGAAAATGAGAAAGGAATTTGGCTTTAAACCTCACTGGGATGCCTTTCAGCATGGAAGGTGACCAAAGTTAGACCTATCACACAAACTTAGACCTATCTATCCAGGACAAACAACAAGCAGCAAGTCTTAGCCTGTTTCCTATGGGCTCTCAAAGTCTCACCTTTCCTAATAACTTGGAATCTGTTGGCTAATTATGACCAAATTTGACTGACGGATATAGACTGCAAAGGTGCTTAATCTCTCCTACCAGCTCTGTAAAAAGTGAGGCGTAGCTATCTCAATACTAAATTAACAAAAAAGCAGCAAGAATACCAATTTTCCTTTTGAAAAATTCATATTAAATAATTTTATGAAAACAAATGAGTTTACATCTCATAAGAACAACACAAAAACCAAACTGCAAACTGCATTGCTGGAGCAGCAGTTCATTTCTGACTCAAAAGACAGAGCACTGCCCACTGAGTCACCAGTACCTCCAGCATGCTGCCAAGTCCTCCCACCAAAACACTTTATAGTTCTGGAAACATCATCATGACAGTCACTGTTAGAGTTGTGTGACTTAATGCTATGAAGGACCAAATTCTTCTCTAGCATAATTCTGTTGATTTCATCATGCAGCAGCAGAGAATTCAGATCATAATTCACAGTGTTGTCATGGAGCCCAATATTTTTATTTTAAAAAAAATAATGAAAAAATACTTGCTGTACCTGGCTCCGCATACCTTATGAGTACAGATTAAAACTGCATTCCGAACTAGTACCAGTGCCTTTGGCTCCAGCCCACAACTTGATCTTTATACCAAGCTGGTACCAGAAGAGGTTTTGGTCATGGATAGGTTAAAACCACAAAACTGTAGCTTAATTACTATGGTTACCAGAGTAGAAACAGATCAGGGATTGAAAAAAAATAATTCAGAAATTACTATCCTCCTCATTAGCACAATCTACCAAGGACAATTAGCATCCTTGTGTATCTTACCGGGAGCCCAGTACTCTAAACCACTGAACTACAATGTGACATTCTCAGTCATACTGATCATCACCATCACATCACCCGCTGTCAGCTTCCTGAAAAAGTCATGTTTGCATTCACTGAAGGAATAAGGTTTTTATTAGCCATAAAAAATGTGGAGGAAAAAAGTACCTTTGGATACCTAACTTTAAGTTTCAAAGTCATTAATGCCTTTTTTGGCAGAGTTCTGACAAAGGCTACAAAGAAAGTTGTGGAAGAGGTCTCTGAAAGCCTCTACAGTTCAGCTTCCCTTACATGTGGGGAAGATGGACAGAAGGAGCTTGCAGACCTCGATGAACCCTGTGGACAGGAGGACCTGTGTTACATCATTCCTTACATTTTTCTACCACGGCTCACTAGGATCTCTAAATGGCCACCTGTAGGCCAGGTGCCGCCCCTCCTGCAAGGGGGATTAAGAACGGCTGTTGAAGGGCTGTGACATGCCAAAGGAACTAAATGCTTTATCATGCCTCTGGGCCCAAGCTGTCGTGTGGGTGAAGGCAGGGTTCAGAACCACCATCATCTCATAAACCACACCTGGAAACAAGAGCTTACCTCTTGCAGTTGCAGCAGTTGGATCATTGTGATGGCAGTGTATTGGCAGTGCACAGCACGGCTAATTCTGCGTGCTCCGTAAGTGAATCAAGTACACAAAAACAGGAATCAGTGGTTTGCTTTGCATGATTTTGCTTCTTTCCCCCTTATTAAAAATAGCAACAGTTGAAACCCACTCCTAGTGAAAAGGGTCTTTAATCAAACAAGGTTCCATTGCGTAAGAGCTTGCTGCAAGAAAAGATGCACAAACCAGCGAGCCATCTGACAATTTAGTTTTGGGAATTTCCATCACTGCCTATGCAAACAAAGCTAAAGGTTTGTGACAGTTGCTTGTGTTTCGATTATCTCTTTCGGGATCTCAAAGTTCAAAACCACATTCTAGAGAAGCAACTGGCAGAAGGAAATTATTTCTAACAGCCCATCCACAGAGGAGGCCCCATTATTATCAGTAATTACTCATATTGCCATAGAACCTAATTGTCCCGGCCAAGAATAGAGGCTCACTGTGTTCATTCAGTACAAACAGGCGGGCAACGGCAGCCCTTGCCCCACAGAACCCACTTTCTACAAACTCCCCGTCCAAGCTCCACGTTAACCGCTGCCAGCTCCGCAAGGAGCTTGATGTGGTGCTCAACGCACCCCGTGAGATTTTGGCCAGCCAAAGAACTGCAAAAGTCATGCCTCAGGTTTCAACGAAGATTTCCCACATACTCTCATCATGAAGGGCATCCCACACGCCGGAGCCCAGCACAGTGAAGTGTGTCGTTTAACTTCTCCCCATGCAGCAATAGGAACAAGGGGTGCTTTGTGGGGCCAGGCTACCCAGGGACAGGCGAGGAGAGGCGAGATGCATTCCTCGCAGGAGAGGCGGCTGGAATTTGGCCTCTCCCCGCAATGAACAACTAGATGTGGGGAAAGACCAAAGAAAAATGAAGCGTTTCAACCAGCTGTTTAGGGATTAGTAAATGCTGATGTGAAAATCTCAGTCATAGCAAAGAGTCATGGTTTGGAAAGGGCTAAGTGGGAAGGACTGGGAAGACTGCTACAAATACTGGGATGGCAGCCAGGAGCGGTCAGCTTCCAGAGGGGGAGAGAGCAGAGCAAAAAGGGCAGCTGGGGGTGAGAGGTGGCAATGTACTCTGGGATCCCAAGTAGTTCCCATGTGCTCCGGGATCACCAGAGTATGTGAGAGAAGGACCACAAAAAGTAAAGGGAAGTGTGTGTGTGTGGGGGGGGTCCACAGGGGGCAGGATGGAAGTGAAGAGCTACCGATGGCCTCTAAAGACAAGGGTTTCACCACTGACATGCTGCCAAATAATGAATTAAGAAACAATAGAGGTTTCCGTAACTTCTTCATTCTCATTTTTCCTTAGGTTTTGACCGTGTTACAGTAGCAAAACTACCAGCAACACCTTTTCTAAATGGCCTTACTGGTCACACTGGCACCAGCGGGAGGTACTGCCAGTGCATACACTGGTCAGAGAGCACAGGCAGTTCACTGCTTTGGTTTTCTGGTTGACCAGCTTTTTAAAATGGAAGGATCTTTGGAAGATAAATGACTGGATTAGATCTGAGAAAAATCTGTGTTTTCTTTGTGATTTACCCACAGATTTCCTATGAAATTATGGCTGAACATTGTATCCCTCCACAGCTTCTGGGCCTACATTACTCATCTGTAAATGCCCTTTATTATTCCTTAATAGCAAATCCCTGACTAGGTTGTCTATTTCCACTGTAAACTCTCTAACCTTTTATTTATATGCCTGAAACTCATTATGCCAGGCATCGCAGAATCTCCAGGTACTGCTGTCATGCAACAAATCACAATTTATCCCACCCTGCTGAGACTTAGTAGGCAAAACAACAGCTCATGAAATAAGCAGTATTTTGATTTGTCAGGATGTTTTCACTTTAATGGAGTGCGGTCTGTTCTTTCACAGGGAAACAAAGAAGTAGACCTGTTTCCTAATAAAATTAGCTTTTAATAACTACAATCTTGTTTATGCTGATGCCTTCATTACTACTATGTACATGTGACACCTGTCATACACATACCAGTGGTGGTTACTCAAGTGAATTTTATTTCACCAGAGGCTCTTCCTGATGAAGACCCCAACCAATGTCAATGGCCATTGAGGCTGGATCCCTCCCAGGCTGAGACCCATCCCTCCGGCTGCAGCCAAGGTCATGCTGAGTCACTCCCTCTGGCTTTTCCCCCACATCCATCCAGTGCCAATGCTTTGGTAAGTGCTTGACTATTCATAATACTGTCACTTGCAAAGCTGCAATTCCTTTCTCCACAGACAGCACAAAGCGTTGGACTGCAAGCTCCTAAAATTGTTGCTTATCAGATTTTGGAGTCCTTTCCAAGCAGTAGATTACTTTCTGCTAAAAATGTAAGTGATAAAAGACTTGAAATAGAGGCATTTCACTCTTAACCAGAGAGCTTTCCTAAGGGAACAGTTGAGCTGGGGAACCTGGCAGGAGAAGAGTCTGCCACAAGGTTTTGGGGCAGAATTCAGGATCCCCTTTTCCAAACCCACTTCTTCAGAGTGGAATAATTAACAAGCAGATCCTTGGCAGCAAGAAAATCAGTACCCAGTCCAGCTTCACCTGTGGGTGCCTAACTCAAGTTCACTGGTAAAGAAACCAGGGGGCACATATCAAGAAGAACCTTGCAAATAAGAGATCTTAACAGAATAAAAACGGTACAGCACGGTCTTCAACTGCAGCTCTTCCTGTTATACCCAGGGAAAGGGTTATTTATACCCAAACAAAGCCTATATGCTCATTTTAAATCTCTCATCAGTCTAATCTGCTACAAAAGCAAATTCAACAGCTATAAAACACAGGCATGACCGAGTGTCTCTAATGTCGGCCCAAGGAACAGTGAGTAAAATACTTTTCTAACACCAAGTGCTAAAGCTGTACTCAAGGCATCACTGCATTTTCTGTTCTTGAATAAATAACTCTCCCCAAGCAAGAAAACAGAAAATACTTGACATCACAAGTCATGAAGCAGCATTAAATAAACTACAGCAAAAAATTTTAAAGCCAGGATCCTAAATGTGCATCTCAAAACGCACATATAGTCACCAGACAAGTGCGATCTGTAATTTCAAAGTATGTGGGCAAAAAGAAGTCATACCGGTTTCAATACAAGGTTGCTCAGCCTGCTTAATAAAGCAAACCAAATGTTTTCCATGATAACTAAAATACAGACTTTAGGGTGCAAATTACCAGGTATCTAAATTGGATCATTCAGTTCTATCACTTTAATATGGATTTTATTTTAGGAATAGTAAGCATCTAAGAATTTATAGCATCACTGTAACTTCAAATTCAGCACATTTGGAAAAAAATGTTACCACTCAACTGTGTTGTTCCAGATTTGCTACTATTTTTACACAGCTAAGCTTACAGCATCTTAAGTGAAAGTTTTGTTATTATCAGATGGCAACCATTAGTCCTTAAGTGGCAGAAAAAAACCCAACTTACCTAAGGCCCAAGAAATGGAATTACCTGATGCCCAGAGTAATGCACTCCTAACAGACATCACAATGCCTCCATCTCCCATATTGGTATACACAATTATATTCCATCTGACTACTGGTTCTCTTAGATATAGTTATATATCATACACTTTATTTCACAAAGGAGTCCTTGTTACATATCCTTACATTTTACTTAAAAATTTGTTACCAGGGAGCCAGCTTTATGTCTGAGTTATTATGGATTAGTAATTGATCTAGTGCACAATTTTAGCTTACTCCAGATGGAAGATACCTGTCAGCTGACAACTTTTTCCTTCAGGTTTCTGCTGGGTTTTGTTTGGGGTTTTTTTGCCTTGCCCTTACACATTTGGGGCTAGCCAAGTGCATGCACAAGATCAGTTACTGAGGCTCAGCAGAGTTATGACAATTTATTAAGCTGCAAGAATAAGATTACTTGTTTGAAAGCCAGTAATTATAGATATGCTAGTTCTCCCTTCTTTGCTGGGAAGAAACCTGAACTCTTAAGTTTATAACACATTTCTTGATGACAGTGCTCTTTGCCAGCAGGTGGTGGGCACAGACTTGGCAATTAAATCATTGCCCCGTCTTATCTTTGATTTACCCAAGTAGCCAGGACTTCAGCGTTAGTCTTCAAGTCATACCTGCTATAAATGACCCTGAGGCCCAACCCTGAATATAGGGTATATTGTTAGAGATAGCATTCTTCACATGAGATGCTTAAATAAAACCTTTCCTAACTGTTTGTAGGTGGGAATCACATGCAGTTGTCAAAGAAAGAAAGGACTGAATGCAGCTGTTCTCCTCAACTAAACTTGGACGAATTCCGCATGTTTGCCACTGCTGTGCAGACACCTGGAACTATCCAGAACAGCACAACCTTTTAATGCTTTGTAAAAACTCTGTGGGGTATTCAGGATATTCGAAAAACTTCTCCCATCCACCTAAAAAAATGCAACTTGCCTTTATTAATACTATGAATTATACAAACGACAAGCTATTGAGAGCACATTTTGAATAAGAGGAATCATAGATTCAAGTCGGACAATAGTTGTTAAGTATCCTGGATTAGCTGTCAAATTGAGAATCAGAGCCTATGCCTACACAGACAGTTTAACCCAATTGTGAACTCCCCGTGTACCCCCCCTACCAAATGCTCTAGCTCTCTTAAAACTCAAACGTCAAAAGTTTGAGAACTCTGTCTTGCTGGCCAGGATTCAGTGCCGTTTGGCATCCTGCATCTTGCCTTGCAGATGTGAGTAGTCAAGACTCCAGTCCTGAGCAAGATTAAATCCAGATCATGCTGTGTTCATGTTTGGCCAACAGCCAAGCTTTTATAAATGAATTATTTCACCAAGCCACCTGTTCCCTTTGCCTGACCCAAATTCCTATATTTATACTTACAGGCTTGCTGGTCCTTGTCCATCTTCCCGTCTGAGCTTTACAACTACTAGGAGCCGGTTCTCCTTCTCTTAAGTATCCAAAACAGAAGTTATAACTGCAACTGTTAACAACTTCCAGCTTCCCGCCATGGATTAGTCAGTGATGACAAACAGCCCTTCACAGTTCATTCTCAGTACACTCACATTTGAATCCATCCAGAGGACTAGGGGAACCAAGGAAAGCTGTTTGGTGTGGATAAACTTCCCAGAGGGGTGTACTGAATTCTTGGCATTGCCCCTGCTAACTGCATGTCGCCTGTGAGCTGTGAGAGGTCACAAAATTAAAAATGAACAAACTCAGATGAAGAACAACAGGAAGGAAAAATGAAGTTTATATAATTTATTTGAAATGTCCCCAGAAGTGATTGATTGAAGTGCAAGATGACTAACTCAGGTGACTGAGGATGCCTTTTATGCTTCTTGGTTAACCACAGTATTGTATATATTAGTGCTAGCACTGGAAAACTGCTTGCTGTGTAGATGGATTTAACACAGCTGTACAGCACAGAGGCAAATTAGGCATGATTCAGGGGAGCAGGAGCGATGGAGAGGGTATGGCAGCACTGTGTGGATAATGGGCCTCACTCCCAGTGCTGATCCCAAGGACTAAGTGCATTAATGTAACCTCATTGGGCATCGATTTTCCTGTCTGGGGTTACATAAACAAACAACCCCAGAAACCAGACAATTTTTTTTTTTTAAAAAAAAAAAAAGGGTTGATTTTTGCAAAACACAAAAAAGGTGAAAAAAGTGAAAAGGTATCTCCTTCCTGTGCACACATGCAGCCAATGCAATTTTAAAGCTGCCTTAAAAGTGATCTTTCCAAGGATGATTTTAATGGTGAGGGTGCTACAAAGCAGAGCTGATAAATCCTCTGCTGTTGCATTTTCAGCCCATGTTAAAGCAACATTTCTAAGTATTTCCGGGATTCCTTCAAGTCATCACAATACCTGAACATGGTATGGAAGGTCTAGGCTGCCACAAACGGCCAGTTTTCTTACATTCACACAACGATGAAAAGGGTCTTTAACATAAACAATTCATCTCCATGTCTTACAGAGCAGCAAATCAACACTAATTAAGATGTAGGGCAAAGACTGAAAAAAAGAAGATTAGAAAGTACGCACACCACCATGGACAGGAGACAAATGCTGTACAAGAATGAAAGGCAGAAAATGATCGGCTACAGACAGAGAGGGATGAGCCTCATGAGAGATGCAGAAAACAGCAGTGGACCAATTTCAGTCTTAGTGAAAGCCTTTTGGTGTTAATAGTTTTCATAGGTCTGTTCCAAAATCATAGATTTAGGACAGTGGCCTGCTTTGTCTCTTAATTATTAAGTTAATTAAGCTTTGATAGTAAAAGAAATTCAGAAACACAAATATTATAATCCCAAAATTATTTTTAATACTACCCTCTGCAGAGAAGTAGAGTCGCTGTTAAAACACTAATCTGCAATCTAGCTTAATTTCTACCTGCTTGCTTCAGCTTTAGGCACCTGCCCTTGCTGAGACACATTTTTCACCTTCTGACTAGCCCTAACTACTTCCATCTGTAGCTGGTAGAAATCATGGACTGCTTTCACAGTGCAGTATAAAAAATTGCAGGTTTCTCTCCACAATCATCTGCTGCTAGTGATGCAAGTGGATAAAGGGACAAAGGGCACATTCATGTCTCTACATGCCATATCAATTCCTCTACATCCAGAAGATACCCTCTCTCCTTCCCCATAAAATAGTGTTGTTGAGTTCACAAGGAAAAGGGGAAGGAACAGGGCTATGAAAGTCACACCACCAATGTAAGACAGTTCAGCAGAAATGAATGCATGCATTTCAGTCTCTGCCATTATAAATTTAAATCATCCCAAATAAAAAAATGGACAGTAGAGAACTGTATTGAATTAAACATTACCCCCTCAGGTATCAGACAAATATGGAAGAGAAATCTATAGCAAAGGCAACTGTGCAGCCAAAGCCCTACAATGTTTCAGAGCCATGAGGGATACAGGAAGAAGATTTTATTCCCATTGTCCATATGCTGAACAATGCAAAAACATGAGTGAAAACGAGGTGCTGAAGAACAAATGTATTTGAGCCCATTTGGAAAACCGAGAGGTTGTTCCAAGAAGAAAGCTCTTCTTCTAGAAGCCCTCAATGCATCCAGAAAAATATGATCTTTCATGTATTTTCCTCCAACTGCCAACTGCATAAGGTATATAAAAGTCACTCAGCTGCAAATCTGCTCTGACTTTGAGAATGCTCCTCGTTTTACCATGATAAATGTTCACAAATTACTGGTTTATGCCAAACCTTATTTCTCCACCAGTGTTTTGTCCCTAGTTGCACTTTCAATAAAGCCAAGTGTTCAATCTGACTGATGTGCATACAGACTGCATGCATACCACTTAGAAAGAAAATCCACAGTGCAATGCAGAATGGAAGGAAAAATATTTCACCTAAAGGAAGATGGAAAGATGGCAGCAATTTTTTTTTTAAATCCATTACAAAAGGCCTAATTACAAACAGATGTGGACCTTTATATTGAAATCTCCTCAGTGAGCCCTAATGTTACATTTTTGAGCCTTGGACAGGAAGTAGTTCACAATAATAATGTCTGGCTCACCCATTAACACGTCGGTCAGTCACTTCAGATCTGGTACTAATCCACCATTTTCTAGAAAATCTATGGAAAATTAACTTTTTCAAGACACAAAATCTAATTGCAACTTCCAGTTATCTCTGAGGAGTTCAACCCAGATGACTGACTGATTCAATCAGAATCCCTCAGATTAGAGAGGAATTTCTTAGATTTTTTTAGATGAAAGAGTGAAATTAAGAAAACAATTTAACTATTGGGAGACAACAAATTGAATTCTATTTAGATTTATTTTGCGGGTATGTGAGCCCCGGTGTTTAAAGCTGACTATCATTGTTTAAGGATTGGCTAGTGTAGGAGGACTAAAATCACATGTACTGGCTCATAAGGATGCAACACAATTACTGAGAGCAACCGGCAATATAGGTCTCTGGGGGGGGAAAAAAAGTTCATCTACATTTTTCTTTGCATGCTGCCAAAGCTCCAACAGTAGCCCTAATTTCCCTTAAGATGATTTCAGCTGCTTATGCTTTCTGTAGGATAGTGCAGAGGATTCATTTCCTCTTAGAGGAAGCGATCCTGCCATAATTTGATCAGCATCTCCTGTAACATCAGTACCTGTTTAAGCAGATTTAAAAAAAAAAAATTTTTTTTTGTTTACCGTCCCCCTTTCCTCAGCATTCATTTCTATCCTCGTGCTGACTTTCTGGCAATACAGGTAAAACAGTTTACGGGAAGTATTGTGAACCAGATCATGCAACCAATCTGGGTTACAGACAGCATACACCCCCTCCTCGGTTATTTTTAACTGAGGTCAGTTTTCTACCCTGGTGTGACAGTATAAACAGTTGAAAGCCAGAACACCAGCACGAATGACAAAGGGAGATGTAGGGTTGTCTTGCTGGGAGATGAGCACATCAAACTGCACCCTTAGTAACCCCAGGCCAACGCAGGCTTAATGACAGGCAAGAGAAAATGAAATTCAAGCATGAAGTGAGGCTATGGCTCTGCTAATGGTCACTGTTTCCAGGCAGCATGCTGTTACATATTGGGTTGCTCACAGCAAGCTGCTACTGGAATTTAACTGGGCACAGTGGGCATCTTATCCTGCATCCTACCCCCTACCTTGCATCGTCCAAGGTCCCTTGCTGTCTGCCTCCTTTCTTCTCCAGTCCAACTTCCAGCTCACAGCAGGGTCAGCTCCGAGTTCAGACAGGGTTCCTTAGGGCTGTATCCAGCTGGGGCTTGAAAACCCCCCCGGAAGGAGACTGCACAACCTCTCTGGGCAACCTGTGGCACTGCCTGTGCTCAAGGAGAAACAGTTCTACCTTAAATCCAGTCTGAGCCTCTCTAGTTTCGGTTTCTGTCAGTTGCCTCCTCTCTTCCCACCATCAACTGCTGTGAAGAGCCTGGCTCTGTCTTCTCAATAACCTCCTTGCAGGTATGGGCAACTGCTGCTGGGTCCCCCACAGCCTTCTCTTTTCCAACCTGAACGAGCTCAGCCCCCCCAGCCTCTCCTCATAGGACAAGTGCTTCAGCTCTTCATCTTCTCGATGGTCCTCCACTGAACCCAGTTTATCAGTGTCTTTCTTGTATTAGGGAAGGCCAAAACTGGATGCTGTTTTCTAGGTGGGGTCTAACAAGTGCCAGTTTAAAAGTGATTAATCACTTTGCTTACTGGCTATGTTTCCACTAATAGCAGGCCAGGATGCTGTCAGCTTTTTCAATGTCAGGGTACACTGCTGGCCCATGTCCAGCTTGCTGTCCTCCAGGATCCCCAAACCCTTTGCTATAGACTAGATCCCCAGCCAGTCAGTCCCCAGCCTGTAATAACTGAACAAAAGCTTTGCAAGTGGCTGCTGGATCTCACAAAGGCATTGTTTATAAGTGCACCTCCCAGAATGAACTGCTTTTCCATTAGCAGTGTATGCCTTAGAGACAGAGGTAGTGTTGGCTGCATCGTGAAGGAGACCACACTGTAGAGAGTATCTGAGTACTGTCCCTCCAGGTCTGCAGCTCACTCACCCTTGCCCTGTCCCCATCTCTGAGCCGGTTCCTTGGCAGCACAGCCTTTCTGAGTGACAGAACATGAACAGACACCAAGAAGAAAGTGTTGAGATCAGGATGAGATGCTGAAAATGTTCAGCCTCGCCCAGCACAAGCCCACAGACGCTGGCACTGGAAGGAGGTGTAAAGATATACTGAGATGGCACCAGTTCACAGCTCCCAAGTCATATATCTTGGTCACGTTCATCTTTGGGGAGAATACCTCATTGGGATTTATGAGTTGCTTCACACTTTCCTAAGCATCCAGTGACGCAGACAGGCATGTAGAACAATCCCCATGTAACAGGGTCATATTTGGGATAAGAACCCTCCCCCTCTTCTGCCCTTTTTGGATCCAGAGAAGTCCCACCAGCTGCACACTTCAAAGACGGAAGAGGCAGAGGTGACTCCAGCAGCAGCCATGAGAGGCTTCAGAGGACAGTGGGGGAGCTGGAGGGGCAGCGTCATGTCAGAAGAGAGGAGAGATGGAGCCTGAGTCACTTGCATTAAAGCAGTGCAGGGGAGAGCAGAACAGAAAGGAAGGTACCAGAGACCTTTGGCTCTAGTCCTCAAAAACCCTTTTCAGTCACAGACCCAGAAGTGTTTGTGGAAGCCCTATCAGTAAACTAAGTACTTCACAATCATTGTTACAACATCTCTGAGGTAAAGAAAACAAGAAATTTTGACCTGCCATGGATAGGGCTGCTTACCCATAGCCTGGTTTCAAATAATTTACCAAGGGTTTAAAGTAAAGAAAATACCAAACTGCATCTTCAACCTGGAAATCAAATAGCCAGTGCTATGTGTAATCCAGTGGAAGACTTTGTCTCTGTAGAATGAAATACATAAAAGCCAAGAAGCCAAGTGAGATATTGCCTGAGTTAGTCAGAGAGGGAGTCAAGGAGAGGAACCTGGGGGTCTGCTCAGCTGCTATGGTCATTCTTTGATTCCCAAAGAGAAATCTCTGTTTAGGATTTACCAAGCCCAAATATCTTGCAGAGTTGGATACCAAAGCTGCCTTCTATCCCCATTTTATCTTGACTGGATGTAACTGATATTTGTCCCCTTTAAAAACATTACAGGCCGCGAGTGCACAGTAACTAATCACACAGTCACAGAACAGCTGAGGTTGGAAGGGACCTCTTGACATCATCTCATCCATCCCCCCCGCTCAAGCAGGGACAGCTACAGCAGATAGCCTAGGCAAGAAGATATTTATGAAGCCATTTTACACTTCATTAAAAGAATGAAAACTAACAACAAACATTATCCTTACAGCAAATGCAATGTGAACATGTAAGAGCACAGATACTAAAACCACTAGAAAATGTTCTCCAAAAAATATGCTGGTAATGAAACTCCCAACTCAGCTAGACAGTAAAAACAGGCTGCCTTCAGTCCCATGACTGCTAGCAATGAGTCTTATTCTCTGCATTCTTATGGACTGCAGGTTAGAAGGTACATCTGCTAAAGTAACTTTCTGAACAGAGGCCCTAAAACTATTGTGTTTTTAGCAAAGGCCCAAAATTCCACCTGTGAGATGTAATTGTGAGGCACAGAAATATCATTTACAGACTGGAAAAAAGAAAAAAAAAGCTATGAAAATTAATAAAGCTTTAAAAATAATAATGTTTTGTTTAACACTACAATCTTGCCTAGGACCACAAGTACCCTGTTTCGTAACACTGGAAGCTGTTAAAGTCAACAGAACACAGTATACCTTTTCACATTCCTGCCATTCATTTCATTTTTGAAAACATAAGGTCGGTAGCTGATAGACGTCTCAAGTTTTTTCTGGACAGCTTATATGTGTAGTAACTGCTCTAATTTGGAAGAAGAAGCCTTTATGAGGTCACTGATTAAAACCTCAAAGTTTTTGTCATGTACGTCAGTCTCATAGCCCAAAACATTGAAGTCTTAGGCTAAAACAGAGACCTATGAATACAGCACAAGAAACATCAGAGGTTACTAAAACAATTCATATTGCATGGTGGATAGCATATATCCTGTGTACAAGTATTAATATTTAATGTAATGTATTGCAAGTTGCTTTTACTTCAACATCCTATAATGGCCTTACTCTCCCATCTCACTCTCCAAGAAAGGAAATAATCATATAGCTGAGGCTCTATATTGCAATCTATATGGAAAAAGCTCTGCTGAAGTTCACTGAAGTTTTGAATTGCCAAGAAGCACAGGAGAAGACTTCAGATCCTAGACTGCTAAGACGTGACTTGGTAGTTGAAGATGGGCAGCTCTGTTTGCTTAGCTCCAAACAGCAGAACACAATAATTTAATAATGAAACCGTTAAAAAAATGAAGACTTGCCTCAATAAAATTTGACTGCAGTAACTGAATCTGTTCAGAGAAGGTCCACAGAAGGAGAGGTAACAGTCCTAAACATAATCCTGCCCACACTCTTGCACCTACTATTCCTCATGAATGGATAAACTACTTGTTTCAGCACAAACCTGAAGCCTCATTTCTATGCCCCAGTATGACTTCAGAGAGGCTACAGATGTAGGGAGGCAAAAGCAGAAGCACAGATTCTTGCTGAGGTAGTGGGTGTCTTCCGAGCTCCGCTAGTCAGTCATGGTGCTTTGATGTCCTGCCATGCAGACCCAGGCTGCTGTCCAGCCCACCCTCTATAGGACCTGCTGGGGAAGGTACGCAAAGACCCTCCTCCGCACATCTTGGACTGAGCCTTAGTAAAAAAGCCACCTTCAGACTTCTTCCGTCACTTTGAGAGCTTTCAGATGGAACCCTACAGCCCCGAAACCTATGCCCCCCAAGTCTCCACAAGGCAATTTGCCCAAACCAGCTAATTCTGCCTCACTAGTGTCATCAGAGGCACCATTTGCTTATGTCTCGGTTATGAGTCTGATCTGCGCTCAGAGAAACGTCATAATGGAGGTGGTAACAGAGAAGCTAGAAAACAGATTACAGCATCAGGAAGGGATATGAGCAAATTCTCTTTTGCAGGGCTGCATGTGCAAGAAGAATCTGTGTGGCTTCTCCTATGAAGGTTAGAAGCAAGAAAAAAAACCTCTTGCAGCCTAGGTGGGGGACAGAAATGCCCTACCTGCAGCTAAGGAGAGCTCTGGAACTGAGAGCTCTGGGCCTGGACTGGAGAAGCTCCACTCTTGCCTGGCATCAGGCAAGTTACAGGATTGCTCCTCTTCCTCTCTCTGTGGATATCTTCAGTTCCATGCTGTGGTTGGCACAGCATGAAGGCACCACCCCACGGGAGACATTCTGGGCTGCCGAGCATGCAATCCCATTGACTGCAAGAGGAGGTGAACATGGAAGAAAATTTGTGCCCATCTTTGATTTCTGCTAACCATGTTGACTAATCCCTCTTGTTACTAATTTCAACGGAATTCTTTGCACTACCCCTTCTACCTGTGGCCACGTGCACCCATGTGTCGTCCTGCTTTCTGATCGGTCTTCTTTTCTACGTTATTATGATGGGCTAATGGCTAGCTGCAGCTCTGCTAATCGCCATTGCCCCCCACACACTCCCCCAACCCAAAACTGCATTGCACTTTTCCCCCTTAATTCTGTTCCTCTATTACTGCCAGGTCCTTTCGAACAGCCCTGCCTTCACACCACTGTAAGTTATGTATCAAGGGATCTTTCTCTCTCAACCTGTGGTTACTGGTTTCAAAGTCTTGAGCCTACTGCATAGGTTCGGGGGGGGGGAGGGGGTAGGGGGGGTGGGGGGTGGGGGTGGTGAGGAGGTAGGGAGCCAGAGATCAAGTTTAAGAAGGTGAATAGGTTTTTCTGAAAAACAGTTTTATTCTTACTGAAAATACAATTTTTTCAACTCTTCTGGACACTGAACCAAGTCTGTAGCATAACTCATTTACCTGCAAGTAAAATGAAACCTTTATTTTATTAAAAATACTTCTAAAAGTGCATCAGTTTGTATTCAAAAGAATATGTACCTATATAATCTAAGTTTGTTAAGTGGCTTCCCTCAGTATAGACTATGTTCATAATTTCTAATTGACCAGAATTTCTGTTCCTTTTATACAGCAATATATTTTTGTAGAACGAAAGGATACCTTTCAAATTTGGAAGCCTACCCGTGTGACACTTCCTCTTCTCTTTACAAAATATGTAAGCAGTTCCATTCTAAGGTAGCATAACCCCCCAAAAACCCTAGAGATGCGTGCTGCAGACGTGTGTACGCCCCCCCCCCGCCCCCCCCCTCGGCAGCTGCCGTGCCTGTGCACTGTACGGCTCTCAAGTTCCTTCCCCTGACGATGACCATGGGAAAAGCGACGGTTTTTCAGAGTCACGTTTAAGCAAAGCTGAAAGGTGAGCTGCTGCCCTCGCCCACTTTATACTTTTTGGATGTTACAAAACCACACTTGAAAGATAAAGCAAAACCACCCCTCCACTCAAATATTTCATCCTTTCAGCATGACGCAGAAGTTTAATTTCCACTGATGGGGGGTGACCTCGAGACTACTGAATAGCTGCTTCACCCCCCCTTAGTGACAGCGATTCCCCCCACTGGCAGAATAAAGCGGGTCTATAAATAACTTCGAAAGGAACCGTCTCCCTCCTCGCGCACTGCAGACAAGTGTTTACACAGATCCCGAGTCCTCACACACTGGGTTTGCTCAGCAATCATCCCACGGGCTGTTTCATCTCCTCTTCCTAAAAAAGCCGTGGCCGATGCAGGTGCGGCCGGCGGTACCCTCCGCTGCTGCAAATGCCCCTTGCCAGAAGTTGTGGCCGCCGCCGGCGGGGGCTGGAGCGCGGCCCCGGCTCCAGGGAAATTTCCCAGGGCAGGGGGGTTGCAATCTCGTGTAATCCGTCCTTAAGCTCCGCGGTCCCGGCTGATCCTCCGGCCCCGGGAAACCCCTTCTCCCCACCCCACGAATCCCCGCAGCCGCCCCCGGGCCCGGGCATCTTTGCTCGCTCACCTGCAGGGGGTGGCCCGGGGCTCCGGGCAGGGACACGCGTGGAGTGTCCTCGCACCCCCCCGCACCCGGCGGGGCTGCGCGCCCCGGGGCAGCGGGGAGAGACAAAAGCCTGGGATCGCTCACCTCCTTCAGCTGCTCCAGCTCCTGCTTGAGGCCGTCATACTCCGCCTCCAGCTCGTCGTACTGCTGCTTGAGGGTGAGCTTCTCCTCCAGCACCACCAGCCCATACTCCGCCGCCTGGATCTTCTCGTGGGTCGTCTCGGAGAGCTCCCGGGTCAGCCGCTCGATCTCGCTCTTGTAATGGTCCGCGCCCTGCAGCACCTCCTCCGCAGCCATAGCCCCGCCGGCACTGCCGCGCCGCCGCGCCGCCGCGCCGCCGAGGCAGCCAGGGGGCGGGCGCGGCCGAGGGGCGGCACCGGCACCGGCACCGCCGCCGGCGGCCTGCGGTGGCGACGGGGATGGCGACCGGGGCCGCCTGCGGCAGCCGCCGCCGAGCGCGGGGCCGCGCCGCCCCGCCGCACCCGCGGGCCGCCCCCCACCCTCCCCGCGGCCGCCCGAGAGGCGGGGAGGCCGCGTTCGCCTCTCCCGGCCCTGCGGCGGCCCCGGCTGCCGGCGGCGGGGGCGCCTGGGCCGGGCGGGCCGAGCCCCCGCTGCCCGGGGAGGCGGCGGCGCGCTGGAGGCCGGGGCGGCGGGTGGAGCGGCCGGGAGGCGCCTTCGTGCGGCGGCTGCCGGGGAGATGCTGCTGCTGGCGCCCGCCTCCTCCCGGGGAGCCGGCACCGCCGCCCCCCCCCGCCCGGTCCCTCCCCTGCGCGCTTCACGAGGACAGCGTCGCCAGGTCCGGCGTTCCCCGCCGGGGAACCGGGGACGCGGCTCCGAGGCGCGGGGGCACGGGCAGAGGCAGCCGAGGCGGGGGCAGCCGGAGTCCGCAGCGCCGCTGGCCGGGCCGCCACCCTGTGCTGGCCGCCGCGGGGCTGCGTGTGCGTGTGCGGAGCTGCGTGTGCGTGTGCGGGGCCGCGTGTGCGGAGCCGCTCCTGGCGCCGCCGGGCCCCCTCTCCGCGCTCCGCCGCCCCGGGGCTCCCGCCGCCCTGCCGTTTCGGCGCCTCTCGGCTTTTCGTAGCGCGTTGCGGCGATGGGCGCGTTAGCGGCGGCGCTGCTGGAAGCGGGAAGGGAGATGCAGCCTAGCACACCGCGGGAGCAGCTGCGCAGCCTCGAGTGGTACCCTGCCTCTTCGGGAAGCTGGGAAGGAAGAGCTCCCTGCTCCCTGCCCTGTCCCCGATGAATGCACATGGGAATGGGCAAGGAAACCTGGATGTGAAACAGCGGCGGGATTGGGGCATCGAGCTAAGGCCGCACTTGCATGACCGCTAGTGCAAGACCTGCGCTGCTGGTTAGACAGCAGGGCAGAACTGATGCAGATCAGAGGCGGCCACACCATTGTTTTTCTGCCAAATTAACTGGGGGGCCTAATGCATAGATTATGTTAGTTTTATACTGGCTTTATGCTGGCTGCAGAAAGACAGATGCTACTTGTCCAGCATAAAATTAGAGTGGTGCAGACAGACAGTAACTGATCTCATACAAAGCCGCCAGTAAAAAGTTAGCACACCGGATTAGGGGCATTTTACATATTTGAACTGGAAGAGTGAGTTCATCCTGGATCGATGGCCTAATGTCCCATGGCACAGCCTTTTTTGTTTGGTGCTAGGAGTCAGCCCAAGTTTACCATTTCTTCAAACTCTGGCCTGCAAACAGAGACCTGATCCCGTTGATATCAACCAAGTTTGGCTCTAGATACTAGCAGGACTGGGTTTTCACACTCTACAAACATCTCTTTTTTTTTCTTTCTAAAATAACAGCAACATAAAGTCTTTAAAATTTAACAATTGAGTTAAAATTTCCATGAAAAGGAAGGGTTTTTTTAAAAAAAAAAAGTTACGTGTACAAGATGGATATTGCTGCCCACCAGTGCAGCACTGTATTGAAAATCAAAGACAGATTCCCTTTCTTGCTGACCACATTAACAATGTGGTTTTAAACAAGCCACATCCCTTTCTGCCTCCGCTTCCCTTGTCTAAAAATGAGGTAAAAATGTTTAGATTCCTCAGCAAAGTGCTTTGAGATCTGGAAATGGAAGCACTGACACTAGTTATACAATATACGCATACAGCATGTAACATAGACTTACTTTATAAATACATATGCATGCATTCATAACTAACACATTGTAATCTAGCCTGCGTAAACACTTCTTATTGCCTAGAACATAAATGGCAGAAGCAAGGAAAGTAATAGAGGTTCTGTCAATTTTGTAGCTTGAAAGCAGCTTCCAGAAATGCACATTTTAATAGATTCTACTGTAGAAACAAGCATGAATTGTAATAGGAAAGAAACAAGTATGAATATTAATAGAGAAGGGGAGTGAGTGGCTCTCGTCAATGACTGAGTGTCAAAACAGAGAGGAAAACACCAGTACCCCAACTGTATGCCTAACCTCAACCTCCTTTTCTTAAAAGAAGATGGAAGGTTCCATAAATTAGAAAAGGGGGAAAAAAAACCCAAAACAAACCCAAAGCAGGAGCAAAATATTGTCTCAAGTTTTTTACAAGTTCTAGTTTAGCTGTCTTCCTCAGCTTTCAATCTAGGCCACCGTGCAAGCAAGCCTTTGGTGAACACGCATTCAGGAACGGATCAAAAAAACCAGCTTAAAACCAGCACTGAAAATGAGCGGTTGGGTCAAGAACAGTGTGGAATCAGGTTGAAGCAACCAGATGCCCATAGCTAATCTAGCCTTGATGTCACTCCATTTAACATCATTCAGTTGGCAATCTCACAACCCAAGGGCAGCCTCACCACATGTCTGAACATCTGCACCCCAGAGTGTGCCTGTTAGAATGTGTCAGTTTTTCTGCAATACCTCACAAGAATGAAGTCCAGCTATTGTGCACTGTGCAGAAGTTCACAGTGACTGTAGGGAAGCATCTGTAAACTGGAGGTCCTGCAGCAACTCTAAATTGAAAACACCCAGCATGCCCATGAGTTGCTATACTTAGCACCAGTTTATTCTGGCGCCTTGCCTACTAAACATATCCATTATCAAATCTTGCTCCTTTGGTGATATTTGTCTTTGTTGTAGAAGTCTGCTTCTTTAAAAATCTTCTTTTAAAAGTCCCCAATTGTCAGTTTCTCTCCACTGACTACAGAGGACCTGGCATGGCCAGCATAGATATATACATTCAGACATATATATACATTTAATTAAATGAATCCCGCCTTTCACATCCATGCCTTTTCTTAGGCCTTTAAACTAGCATCTATATTCTACTGTTGAGACTCCTCCATCTATATTTATAATGGACTACTCAGGTCACTGGTGGATCTGAAATATACTCAAGCTCTTCTCCCCAGTATAAGGAGCTCTGATTCACCTCATTCCTGACTCTGTGGAGACAAGAAAAGATGGATAGCCCCATAAATAGCATCTTAGTTATAGGAAAAGACATCATTAAAGAAGGAAGTGTTGCAGTATGACCCAAAGGTGGTCATTCTCTACTGAGGATCTCATAACTGAAGTAACGGGACCTCATTTGATGGAGACTTCTTGCTTACATAACAATGTATGGATTCAAGTGACCGTACAGTGGTGCCAGCAAAGTGCTGGTCTCAGTCGCAGATGTGGTACCTTTCGGAGCCTACTTATCAGTGCAGACAGCTATGAACAATGATATGGGCATTTAAAAATAATCTCACCACTCAGGCATGCATCACCTCATATTGGTTTAAGTCCTGCTACAATACTCATATTTTCTGCCTCCCCCAGCTCAAAAAACATGCCCTGATCTTACTAAAGGTTGGCATATCACTCTGAACTGTTATTTCTCCTTTATTTTGCCCTCATGCACCCCTTTCACATGAATATTTCAAACCAGTCTGTAGTCATTTAGTGACATTCAACATACCCTCATAAAACAAGCCTCCTTCTGATTGCATCCATTTCATGGGCAGAAATTGCCCTTCGAATTCCTGGCATGGGATACTACTAGGAATCTTAAACTAAGGATAGTAGGGCCCAGTACCAAAAAATGCTGTTCTGTTTACACATTTTTTGAGACATTCAGATATTCAAGGACAGGCAAAATGCTACAGTTCAGATCTTGCTCAAGAGAATATTATCCAAATTGCAGCTCAAAGAAGCATTTAGTGAGCTATATGAAATGAACTACTGGTTCTACATCTTAGTAGAAGCGCTGCTGTGAAAGCCACCCTCTACCATATTGCAGATGGCTGAATCTCTGCACCTACACATACACAGAAAGCGCTTTGAAACATGTGTATGGAACACCTCTGAGGACTGGAGCCCATATCTAACAACTGCTAATTAGTGGTGTTTGGCAGACTTGCTAGAGTGGCCAAAGGAAAAAAAAAAGTTATGAGGACCAATCTGTCACTGTTAGTAAGAATGGGATGGATTTCCTGAAAGTGAAAAGAGGAGAAAAGCACTGAGGGAAGGCAGTATGGCAACTGTACTGGGTCTGGTTTGGAAATAAACAAGTAGCTGTTATATTGCCAGGTCTTCTTAAGTACTGAATATAAGCACCACATTTGTAATGAATGACCAGCCAAGAGATAAAAGGGAGTCACTGAGGAGAAAATGAAATTTAAAAAGATATTTCAAGATCCTAGTGCAATAGAAATAGTAATAGGTTTTAAGAAAATTAGTTTATAGAGAATATTAAGGGAAACTAAACACAGGAGCTAATAAGCAATAATGCATATAATGAAAAGTAATGATGTTATGGTGATTAACATGAGTGTCAATATTCAGAAGAAAGGTTTTCAAACAGCAGTGTCCTCATGTGAGTCCTCTGTGAGCAACCTTTAAAGGGTCTGCAAAGGTAAATAAATCAGTATTTTTTAAAAAAGCCTATTATCAAGTGGACTTAAAATTGGTGTATAGCATCCTGTATCCCCACCAGAATAATTTTGGGCCCCAAAACCTGAAAAGGTCGAAACCCACTAATGTAGAGCATACCGAAGCCTAAAGGAAGAATGGGATAAAACAGAACACTTCAACAAGGAAATCACAAAAAAAAGGACTGTACAAAAACAGTTGGCAGAATGTTTTGTGTGTAATGAGCAGGGGTTAGAGAACCAAAAACTAGTTTTACAAGAAAACTACCAAAAATAAATTATAAGGACATTTAGAAAACATAGTCAACTAAAACTAAGTAGCAAACTGATACCTACAGTACAGAAAAAATACAGACTATGCAAAGAATGTGAATTATTATTCTTTAAAGTGAATAATACCACCTCAGACTGAAAGGGTGCTGCTTTTGGTGAGTGTTGCACATGAGTTTTGATTCAGGTTCACAGACATCAGCTGAGTTTTAACTGACAGCATTGCCCCTGGGCTCAAGACCCAAGACACAGCTCTGCCACTCTATACAGAGACATAGTACAGAAAAAAAAAAAAAAAGGTTGAAAAAAGCACAGAAAATATTATTACACCTATTTAAACTACTAGGCACTTTTCTGTGACACAAGGAAGATCTGTCCACCTAGAATACTTTGTCCAAACAGCTTCTCAGCAATTTAGCCTAGATAAATTAGTGTCATGGTGCAAAATGTTCTTTATCAGCCAAATTTAAAACTGGGAGGAGAAGGGAGAACGTGGTTTATCTTAGATGAACCGTAAAAACGTCCTTGCCCAGAAAACCACTACAGCTGGGGCTCAGGCAAACTGCAAAGTAGCCAGCCATCTAGGGCAGCAGATTGTTATGAGATATGAGGACCACATAACTATATCCTGAAACACCTTCTTTTGCCAGAGCCTTGGAAAGCCAGGCCCCCAGTGCTGTGCCTACTGAGAGCCCGGTGATGTGGAGAAGCAAGGCAGCTTGTTTTTAGGAGACTGGAACCTTCCAGCAGTGACAAGTTCAGCTCCACTTCCCCTCTCTGAGCTTCGGCAGAGCGATGGGACAGTCTCCACTGCTTCCTGGCTGCACTTTGCACCTTGACCCTGCTCAAGATCATTTTGAACATCCTCTTCCAAAAGGCCCACAATCATTTCTTTACAGAGGCATCAACAAAGTCATACAAATGCGTGATCAGCTGCTCTTTGTCCAAACATTTTTCATTCCCAAAGAGCAGAATCAGATCAGGCAGTTTCTTCACTACACACAGTTGACTTTGCCATATTTAACACAAATCCAGCATAATAACAGCATGTTGGGGTTTTGCCTTCACAACAGCTGAGGGTTTTTTAAGCAGAAATATGCCAAAACCTGCACGAATTCAAACTCCTCAGAGCCTGCCTGCTGGCCACAGCCCCTAGCTCTCCCTGCTTGGGAATGGCCACCTCCCTCCCATGGTCCCCACCAGCTCAGCACCAGGCCGGTGCCCTGCATGCATGGGGGTCCTCCCCATGGCTGCCAGACAGCCCATCTACTGCTCCCCAGCACCCCAGCACAAAGTTGTCACGCTGCCATCAAGCCATCAGTAATGATCCCCCAAGATGAGACTGTACCTGTGGAGATTAACCAGGGGCTTTACTGCCTGGAGCACCCGGTCCCTCCACTCAACAGCAGCTTTTTGCTCTGGCAGAGGTGACCCAAACCTCCCACTGCCACTTACCCACCCAGCCAGCTGCTCCCCTTAAAGCAGAAAGGGGCAGGTCCAATCCCTTTTTTCTTGGCAATTCTACTTCTTAAACCTGATTATTATTTTTTTTCCCAGACTCTCGCAAATCATTTGCTCAATCACCTTTAGTGTCTTTCTGGGAAGTGCAGTGAAGCTATACATTATTCCTCCATTCTTCTCCTTCCTTTTATTATGTCAAGTCCCATCTTTGGAGTGAGTGCAGAGCTACCCAGTTCCTGGGCTTCCTCCTATCATCACAGTATGTGCCAAATCAGCTGGCAAAATCAGATTAATAGGTAGATCCACTGTTTGAAATAGGAGCTGACTGAAATAAACAAACTGCAGCTTATGGCCCCATTTATACTGATTGTTCTCCTCAGAAGTGGTTAGTGTAGGAGAGGAACAAATTTGTATTTAACAATGTGCCTTGTCTTGAAACTGCAAGCCTGGTATCTGCAGTGCACCTATTACACATAGCTTCAAAGAGCACTTATTTCTGCTAAAGTTAGCATTTGCCTTGCATTCCGTATCATGCATCAATGACTAAAAACATTTACAGATGATGGCTGAGAGAGAAACTGAAATTTTTGTGTGGAATCTAATTATAATGCTGTGTTGATAATATTAGTAAAATACGATTCAGACACTAAAAAAGATGTACGATTCAGCTTTTTTAAAAAAGCTAAAAGCTAATATTTTAGCACTCAGGAATAGTTGGTTATGGCCTTCTCTCAAATACAGCTGCAAAACACACATTACAATGAATGCAGAACATACAAAGAAAATTGCATTGTGTTTCTATTAAGTGAGTGTGGTATTTGGGAAAGGTGCCAGATTTATGACACTATCCTATAAAACTGGGTTTCATTAGACTTTTGCCAAAATACCTAATACAGGGGGGGTGTATTTAAAATGCTAAAATAAAGGCTTACAAAGAAAGCATGTAGATCAAAGCTACAATTATTTTCCTCAGGTAAGAGAAAAGTCAAAGCACAATTAGGAGATTAAGATCTTCAACTGCAGATTGACTTCAGTATGACATTTCCCACTCACGCTTTGTATGTCTTGGATGAAATGGTTGGTTTATCATAAAACAGGGTATCACAAGCTTAACTACTTTAAAATCTCTCTAGAAGTTTTTTTTTTTAATAATTGCATTTATACTATAAATGCTTCTTATAATAATTACATTATTTAACACACAGACAAGGATTGGAATACCTGAAAAAAGAACTGGATAAAATTATTTCATGTGAAATCTGTATTGTCAAATCTGATCCTTAAAAAAAAATTGAAACCCATAAAGAATCCTAAGGATATTTTCTTTGCGGTTTGTTTTCCCACAATATTTGGGGCTATTTTTATTTGTCTTATTCTTTCTGAGCCAGGTCAAAATTTGCTGGTATCTGGTTCCAGCTTTTGCTCACAAGCAAGACCTTTATTTTAAAAAGCAAAACAAAACAAAAACCCCCAGTTGCTGAATGAACCTTTGAGGTCCAGGAGAGATGGACTGTAACTACACCTGCAGATTAGTAGTTGCCAACCCTGACCTTACAGACCAGAAAATATGACTGAATTCCTAGAGGTCTCCTGGTGAGAAACACAGTAAGATTTTGGGATGAAGCATTTTTCTTTCAAAAGAAAGTCTTGTCAATGATGATATGCAGGAAGGTATCACGTTGTATTTTAACAACAGCTATATGAATGTATCTAGCTATAACTGTCTAAGAGTAGAGTAAACCAATCCCACAGTGCCAGAGCCTTTCCTGATATGTTTGGAAGGGGGATAAAGTTAATTGGGAGTTTCTGTGAGGTTGTCTCCTGAGGCTTTTTTCATTCCTTCTTGGATGATTAGGAGATTCTGAACGTGTAGCATTTGGACCTTGGCATGGGAAGTCTGTGAAGTGTGGTTATAACCACCTTTGGGTGCTGAATGTTACTGTTGCTTAGAAGGAGTTGCTGGTATAACCAGGCAACAAGGCAAGAGGGATGCTGCTATTTGCCTACCTTAGTTTGCCCAACTGGGCAGCAGAGGATCAAGGGAGAACAGAAGAAACAATCAAATGGTTGCCAGCATTGTACAAAATTGGGAAAAGAAATGACAGATGGCAATTCCTTTGATGCAAGGAACCCATCTGCTACTGCTTCCCCCATGAGCTCCTGGAGATACTACATGGAAAAGCTTCAGAGACAGCCTGTGAACGGCAAATGTGAATGTGGGTAGTACAGAAGAAGATAGAAGAGAGAATAGTTCTGCTCATGGAAGGGGACCTGAAAAGAAGGGGAGCTGTACGTCTTCTGCTCAGCTCTCGGTAAGTCCCAAAATAGCCTTGTGAAAAGCTGAAACAACTCAGCTATATAGGACAACATATGAAATAACTGCTCCATGATGTCCTACGTAGAATACACAAGTGATAATATCTTCTGAAAACCTAGTTACAAGCAAAGTCCATGTAAAGATCATACTATAGCTGTGGTACCAGATTGTATAGTCCTGCAGAACATCTCAGTTCTGCTGTTGACATCATCTCTGATCACACCTCTCATTCTTGCCTGCTTTGATAAGCAAAGGTAATACATCTTTATATTATTTAACATTGATGCCTGATGATTACCATTTATTATTCCTTTTAAGATTAATAAGTTCATGAATCTTCCCAATTTTCAGGCTGTCTGGCAGCTATTTTTGTCACATTTGTCTATATGATATAAATGGAACAATCTCTGCAAACACAGATAGAGACAAACTTATCTGAAAGAAGGAAAGTGCTTTGGAGCATTCAGTACAACTATGGGAAAATAAATTTGGGCACCTGATTGTCCTCCTGCTTCTGCCTGACTTCCAGCTGCCCTGATGTCTGCTGCTGATCACTCAGAGCTGTTGTTGACAGTCAACTGAATAAACAGGAAACAGCTTTCAATCAGAAAAATCACCACCATGGAGAAGACAATACAAATGCCCAGATACAAGGAGAAAATCAAATACTAACCCCTTTCTCCTCCCTGCTTTTCTTTAAGAGATTCCTTCTCTTTAATATTGTCGGAAAATGGCAGTTGCTACATTTTAAGGGATTTGGCAATTCACTGATGTTAAATGCAGAAGGGAAGGTTGATTTGCAAACTGGTCACAGATTCTCTCTGCAAGGGATCTGTCAGAGTAGAAACATGTTTTGAAAATGAATTAGCAGGATGTGGGACTTGTTTTGAACAAGCGATTCCTGATAGGAATGGTCAGGGGAGACATGTCTCTTGGATCACCTCTATGGCCGTTAGCTGGCATTCTTTGAGTCCAACCCATGGAAAGCTGGAACAGATGCACGTTTATGCACACACTTCAAGGTTATCCAAAGGAAAAGGCAAGCAGGATATACTTTATCATTGTCTTTTACAGCAAACAGTTGCGGTTTGATGTTAAGTAAACACAAAACAAGGCTTAAACACCCACAGGCACACATTTATTTATATACTTGTTTATAAATAATGGTATTACAGAGCCATTATGATCATTACCTTGATCAAGGGTTGTGTTACTGAGTGTAATGATCTATGGCTGGTAGGATAATGCAAATGCCTGAGTGTGATGAGCCTTGGGACAGGCTGAATCAACAAGTGACTGAAGAGCAATATCTGAAACGGCTGGGAAAGTGGTATTGTTGACAGATTTGGCTGATGACCTGTGTTGACATCTGGCTGTTAAGTCCCCCAGCTTTAGAGAGTAATAGAGACTGGGGGGAGTCATTGCTTTGAAGATGTCCAACACCTCATGGAAGCAGATCGCTTAAGGTGGAACCATCATATGTTGGTGCTGAGCTGCTTCCCAGAGCCCAACACGGAGGCAGGTTGGAGAGAGCAAGTGTCACATTCCCCTGAGCTTGACTGTGCCAATTCACTGTGCACGGTGAAGGTCTCAGTTAATTCTGCGTGTGCGTGTGTGTGCCCATGTGTGTAGCTTCTCCTCACACAGCCTGTCCTGTGCTTGGTGAACTGCATACGTTGAGCTTGGCAGTATCTCATTGTTTGGTTTTTCTTTTCCACCTGTGACAGACGGGAACTAGAAAAATACAGAAAAAGAGAAAGGGGGGTGGAAGGATGACTTTGGCAATGACAGTAAGAAGAAAATAAAAAGAAAATGAGAAGACATATGGGAAATGTGTAAGACTTGTGAGACTGGCTGAGAAGGGAGTTCTCGGCAGACCAGAGGCAGAACGGAGGGTGGCAGGGGTTTGTCCACCCCGCGCAGCCCTCAGGGATGGCAACCTGCCATCTGATCCTTGTCAGCAGTGTCTGGGGATATGACTGGAGAGTGAAATGGGTCCTCCCTTCCCGGCCCTTCAGGAAACACAGCCAGCGGTACATTGCTGCTCCCATGCTCACGGGAAATAGGTGTCAGGAAAGGAGCTGCCTGAGCTGACAAGCCAGCCGCCTGCTCCAGTGTGTGGCTCTCTTTTCACTCTGGGGCTTCATGCACTCCAGATTCTACTGTTTGAATAAAAATATCAAGAGAAGACGTACTTAGGTGACTAAGCACTAAAAAATAATGAAATGAAAGGGCTATTATAGCCAGCCTGGTAGATGAGACTTGATGTTGGAAAATGAGATTATATACGGGAAAGCTGTTGGCAGCCTAAGGCGAAAAGAAACCTCACTGTTAAGCAAAGTTTGTTTTAAACTATTGCTGTTAATCAGCTGTGGTTGTAATGACTGGATGCAACAAATGTAGGTAGAGGTTACATTAGCTGCTCTGAGACTCCCGATTTTCTTTTTAATGAGCAATTTGCTTAAAGAGAAAAGCAAAAAATATTACAGGTGAACAAAATTTCCCAGTGGATCACTTCCCTGACCCCATTCAGTGCACAGCATCACAAGCTGCCAGGCTGGCTCAGGGAGCAGGGAGGATCGGGATGCTGGGAATCCGGGAACAGGCACTGCCTGAGACACCGTTCCCTGAAAACCCTCTCACCTAAACCCGACAGTCTGTCCCAATTCAGGTTTACTTTAGCATGGCTAAACTGCTTCCTCTGACTGCAGTTAACCTCTACACAACTAAATACTTAAATCTTTGGAGTGTGAGCTACTGACTGTCAGTGTGAATTTTAAAAAAGCCTTTAAAGATAAAGGTCTCTGCTGCCTTTTGTTTCATTTTCTCCACATCACAGAGATCTGATGTTTGCACCGGGTGGCCCTGTATTAATGGTGTCGATTCCTTGAGACGTCTGAAATAAATCAGTACTTCTCTAAACAATACTTCATGCTGAATGTTGCAGACCTTCCAACACATGTAAAGGCCACATTTACCTGTTCTGCAGCCCATAGGACGTCTCATCCTCTCAACCACTACAGCAGCTCCGTGGCTGACACACAGGGACAGCAGAAACATACAATGCCCAGCGTGAGTGTTTGGTCTTTTAGATGGTGAAGGTGGGATTTTGTGGTAAATTCCAGATGTGTTTCTGCACCTCCCACTGCATCATTTGCAGACATTTCTGAACAATGGGTAGCAGTGGGCAGGGACAGCTCTTGCCTACTGCAAGTATTATTTGCCATAGGCATCAGTGCTTTACATTTCTACTCTCTGTTCTTCCTCATGGGTTTGTATGTCAATAGTTCCCAAGCAACTTCATTTGGTTCCCTGGGAGAGAAAAAAATCTGCTTGTTTGCTCCTTAAGCAGCTTTGCTTTCCTTAAATCCCCCTTTGACACTGTGTAGCACTCTGTTCTGCATATTCCTTTTCTTTTTGTCCTCTCTCCATTCCCCTTTATACTCCCTGATTTCCCCAGGCTTCACCTGTTGCCATACCATTGAAAAGACTAAGTTGTCCTACAAAAGCCACACTTCTTCACATCATTTAGTTTCATATTTATACTGCATAAAATAAAAAACAAGAAGCCCGTCTCTTGCAAACCCATTAATATGGTGAAAATTCACAGCATTTCTATATGTAAACTCTAATCTAAATAACACTGTCATCATTGCTGGGTTCAGCTGCTGTGTACTGACAGAACACTGCTAAAATATACATGTGATGCATCCCCATCCTTAAAAATACATAGAAAAGAAGTATATACCGATGAGACCAATTATTTTTCACTCAGCATAATGAAATGTGCCAAAGCCAGCAAGGACTCATTGTGACATTGTGAATGTATTAAACACACGTCTAAGGCTATTCTAGTCGCAGCATCAGAGGAGATCTCAGACAGACCTCTCATGCATCTCCTCCCAATGACAGCAGTTATTCAGCCATTCCTGACAGCTGTCTGTCTAGTCAGTTCTTAAAAATTTTTCTCATGGAGGCTCCAGAGTCAGGGAATCTATCTGTAGCTTCTGCCTTCGGTTTATAATTGAAGGAAATGGTTTGCCTGACAGTTTGAGCAGCAAAGTAAGTTGAAAAAAAAATTCTTTTTTTTAATTTTTGTTTCTTTTACTCTAGGCTGCTTTACAACTGGAAGCAAACACACGAAAGAAACCTTCTGTGAGATGTGGCATAAAAACCTCTATCATTTTGGGGGTTGGGATTTTTTTTGCAGAAGGGCTAGTGCTTCAGAGTGACAGAACTGACCTTGCTAGCCAGGAGTTACAGAAAGATCTCCCAGTACTGTGTGGCTAACAAAGTGCCAGAAGAAATGCAGCACTGCTGAACGCAAAGCATGGTAAAGGGTGACCCTAATCTTATGTTCCCAATAGCAAGTTCTCATGTCATCTTTTCTCACCAAAAGAAGTATTCTGCATCGCTACAGATAGTTCTTTGGAAGATGAAGCTCCCTACTCTCCAAACATCAAAAAGACCAGGAAGGGAATAGAAACTATCATTTGGTACTCCATAAAGCTATGGTGTACCCAATCTTGTGTAAAGCTCTGGTCTCTTCAAAAATGAGGTTTTACAACTAGAAAGTATACAGACAGGGAGGTTCAGATTGGTCAGAAATAGGAAACAATTTCCACTGTAGAAGAAAGTGAAGAGGATTGGTTTCCTCAGCTTGGGAAAGAGATTACTGAGGACATGATAGAGGTCTAGAAAAAAAAATCACGTGGAGCAGGTGGCGAGGGAATGATTAGTCATTGTTTTTCATGAGACAAGAACTACGGGGCACTAAATGAAATCATCAGGCAGCAGGTCAAAGACAAATGAAATAAGGTACTTTCACATGCAGTGCCTGATTGCATTGCAGGACATAACATCTTGTTTTGTTTTGATGCCTGAAGTATAAATAAATGTCAAAAGCTACTAGATGGGTTCATAGAAGAAAGATCTGTCAAGAGCAGCTGGACAAGATTATGTAGATACAATTTGTAGATCAGAAAGTCTAAATCACAAATTGCTGCAAACTGGAGGAGTATCTTGGAATAAACATGAATCTAAGATTTCCCTGGTTTTATGGCTTTTTCTTTACTAACTGCCACTGGCTATAGTAGAGATGTATATACCAGATAGGGTATATACATAGGGTACTACCTTTCCCTCAATGAAAATTTACATATCTTGAATAATTTAAAAAGTTCAAAATCTTGAAGTTGGAGGAGTGAAGACATAAGAACAATAGAAATCTGTACACATGAGAAATAAAAGAAAACACAAGTCAATCTCTTCTGTGAGGTAGAAATCAGCACTCTGTGAAATCATAAGCTTTTCCATTCTTCGCAGCAAGACTAGGATTTCATGTGGAGGATTACATTTTGTGCGGTGTCAATATGGCAAAATGATGACAATATCAGATCTCTCATTTCTCTCCCTAACTAGGTGTAAGAGGAAAAACTAGATTATTTTTTTTTCCAAAACTGACCAAACTCAGAATTTGATAGATAAATCATATGAACTGAGGAAATGCGCAGAAATGATAAGGTGAATTAAATCTGGAGCTTCCGTGTACACCCAGTCATTTTCTTCACGTTGTTTGTAAAGGTAATGCCAAGGAATTTAAGAAGGACTTAAACCAAAGTACTACTTTATGAATCAGTATTTAATTTATCCTCCAGCTCACATCCCAGCCAATGCCAAAGATGTACTAGGAAATTGATCAACAGGAGATATGATTTTCATTACAATAAGGAATGATAATTACTAGCACCATCTTGACACATAGGCCTGTAAGAAATTAGTGTTACTAGAAGAGAGATCTATTGCCTCAGCTCAAATAATAAACTGTTTTACCTCAGTGTCTCTATAACTGATTTAGAGAAAATATTCTTCAAATAATATATGGCTAGGAAAGATTTTAATGTCTATTGCCATTCACAGGACACCTAGGATTACTTATTTCTATCTAAAAATTATTTCAGATTATTCAGGTACATACTAGCAATTCTTTAAATCCCCATTGAGACTTGCAACTTTAGAAAGTTGTACTTTAAAAAGCGTGTTTATCTATCATGTGTGTTATTATGCATGTCACTGAAACTTAAGTCACGTTACCGTGAATGAAGATCCAAGTAGTATATTGATACACTGCAACATCCTCTTAATTGGCCTAGATACAGAGGAAAGTTTTGTTCCATTTGATACCTGCATCGCTTTAAATCTTTTCAGAGGCTAAAACTTAGGAGTAGGTGGTAGATATTTTATTTGTGTTTCTTTCAGCATGTTTCAACTGAAATGTATCAGCATATTTCCTTGGGACAGGGGTCATTAATACATTTTTTAGGAGGAATCCTAATAAAATTTCCCCATAGACTTAAAACCCTGGTGTCAGTGCCCAGAGAGAAATGGGGTATGTATATTTGAAAGACATGTTGGGAAAGGAAGAAGTTCTCCTCAAATAGTTCTCTTCAGCGGCACCTTTCTATGCTTCTGTGATTTGCAATATCACATCTCACTGGTGTCAGAAATGCAGCAGAATCAGGTTCTATTTTCCAACAGAAATTTCCATACAGCTCAGCCTTTTTGATCTCATAATATTCTGCAGCACTGAAGAACAAACTCAGTCAAATGATCATCAAAACATGGAAGCTGGAGGTAGATCACTGGAAGTTTTTGGCCCCATTTTAACTCTTATTCAGACCAAACTACTTTATTTTTAGTTTATACCGCTTTGCACCCCTGCCATAAATATTTTATCTTTTCACTTTGATTGCAAGTTCATAATTAATTTATATTAACACTTTTAAATCCAGAACAGGGAGCCATATAATGATTTGCAGATTTTAATAATTCTTTGCCATCTCCTGTCTCTTCTTCCATTTATCATGTACTGCCAGAGTTTCTTACCAGAATGAATAAACTTTAATCCAAGTGGTAAAGCCCTGGATAAGCTTCATCTGCAGAAGCTACAATGCTGACCCCAAACTCTGATTTTCCTTTATCTTGTGCAAATAGGTCTGCCGGTTCCTCAGCACTGTCTCCTTGACTTCCAGGGCTCTTAGTTCCTATGCCAGATAAATGCTCTGTAGCAAACAACTTGATGTAGTTCAGCTACCTAACCTAGAAAACAAGAACAGGCTCGTTCATATCTTACCTGCAGCTTCTGCACAGCCTGAGAGTACCACAAGCTGTGTCTGGTTTCCCTGTTCATGGATGATGTGATAGACCAAGTTACTCACAGACCTTCACAGGAATACCTAAACACAAGCTTTACTCTAGAGACTGATCAAGAAATTATACAAAGCTAAGGGAAACCAGCAAGACCTGCATGCAGTTTCTTTCCTCAGCTTTTTTCAACATTCCACCCCTCTAGTCCTTGTCCTTCCAGGCAGTCACCTTCTGCTTTGCTCTGCCTGATTCCAGGACAGATCTCCGCCTTCTTACTCTCTCAGAAATGGATCATCAAAGAACTCCTTTTTAAAAATTCCCTTTCTTCTGCTACCAGATGACTTTCCTCAAAGACTTCCATGCTTTGCCAGGTAATGCAAGGCTTGTTACAAGCTTAAATTAATTGCATAGGTCCCTCATACAGGAGCCAAAATCATTCTGATTAACTAGCTCTTTGTTTATTTACCCTTCAAGAAATATTAACACCCAAAGGTCTAAGGTTCTAATTAAAAGTAATTCATTGTGACTCTTTCTGGTTTTGCTGGTATACCTTTTTCCATCAAGCACTATCAAACTGGTAAGTAATCTATTTCTGATGGGGGTTTTTTTAGCTCGTTAGATTAGCATAGTTACTACATGCTAGTTTCTGAACCCAGCTGCATCACTTGTGTCATATCAACCCAACTTTGATTTTTCCAGTTCACACTGGGAAGTAGCTTTTGACAACTGGGTCAACAGGATGACAAAGTTTAATTACAGTTCAGAGTAGTCTTGATCATAAGATTCCTTCCTTCTGATGAAATCACATAAGATCAAAGACAACAGGTCATATTTTCTGCAGTATGGGCCCTTTACAGCCAACAGGAACAGTCGATTGCAAAGTCTTTTGGGCATTGAACAGTTAGCTCATTTCCTGATGTAAAAGCAACTTTTGCAGACTTAAAATTTTCCACTAGGAAAAAATTCAGTTTATTATCAGAAGTATTGAGATGAAATACTATCTTTGTTGAACTCAATGTGGAAAATACTTAAGTTGAAGTGAAGTTCAGTATTCTTCCAAGTGACCCAAAATGTTTCATTCTGAAGCACTTCTACAATAAACTGCAACTGTTGATTGCAGTGTGTTGTATGATACAAATTAGAGTACCAGTATCCATTCTTTCTTAATATCTTGGTTTCCCTAACATAATTCAGTGTGTTCTTTATTTAAACAACATGGATGCTGCATTGTGTGAGCCACAGGACTCTCATAGTACTATGGAAAATGTGTCTGACAGGGAAATTCTGTGTTATAGTGAGCATCAGGTTGCTCAAAGGTAGCATCCAAGATGCAATGCACAATATTGGAAAAGCTGTATGTAACAAATGATGCTAAGCAAAGCATTTTTAAAATAAAAAACTGTTTTTCAGATAATATGACTTGGCTCTGAAATTATTCATATACTTATTATACAGTCCAGTAATGTTCATTTGTTGTAGAGACAAGTTCTGTTATCAGTCACAACAAATTGACTTTAAGTGGGGTTACACTAGCTTATCTAA
Organism: Falco rusticolus; assembly: GCF_015220075.1. Classification (NCBI taxonomy): domain Eukaryota; kingdom Metazoa; phylum Chordata; class Aves; order Falconiformes; family Falconidae; genus Falco; species Falco rusticolus. The sequence goes on from NC_051191.1 coordinate 66,408,818, forward strand.
ACCTAGAATTTAATTTGTGTTACTGTAGTTTCATAAGAAGTTACAGAAAGATGTCTTTCCCTTTCAGGAATGTCAGACTGCTTTGTTTTGATGCAAATTTTTACCATTTCTAGTAGAAAATCTTGAGGGGAAAACATTTCCTATTTGCATTCCAATTTAGGTCAAAACTAATGCTGCAGTATTCTTGATCTCATTTTCACCCAGCTCTAGAAATTACCTCTTACAGTCTCGAAGCCTACCATGTGAGTTGAACGAGGGGATTGCCAACATCTCTGCCTGCACATTTGCCTTGGAGCCTCCACTGATGAGTAAAATACTTTTCCTGAGATCCTGGTAGCTATCTGTCTCCTCTTCATTAGAGCAACTCACTCTTATGGGACTCCTCCCCTGTGTTAAGTGCCGCTTTTCTTACTGCAGTTTGCGTCATTGTTCTCTCTACTGTGGCTCACAAATAAAGTTATTTTCATAAAAAGCAATGCAGTGGCTTTTATTTCAGGACCAAGGGACTGAAGTACACCCAGTTTTATTAAACAAACCTAAATATATTTCTAAAAGACCGAAAAGAAAATCAATAAGAAGTGACTAAAAAATGTATAAAGATCTGATGCATATTTAACATGAAAAATTTTTCTCTGAGAAGACTGTGTAAAATGAGGTATTTCTTCGAAACCCAGGATTTTCTGGATACTTACTTAACTCTGTTCTGCTGGCAAATTCTTTTGGCAGCACTGTGCTGCCAAGTACTTGTAAGTTTACACCGCACCACAGTACCGTAAGGCTTATCTTGCAAGGTCCAAGTACCCAAAATCAAGCACGTGCACATTCAGGAAGCATTTACCATAATACTCCAGAAGTACCAAGAGGTTTTACAGCACGCATTTGCTTTTGTCAAAGGGTCAAATTCTGTTCCTGCTTACAAATCCCTGAGGTCAACCTGAAACCAGGCCTTGGCCCTGCTGAGCTGCTGTGACTGATGCGCAGAACAATAAAAGCAGATGAATTTGATCATCCAGCTGATGAGACCCTAGACTGCCTAATCCAGAGGCAGGTGAGCTTTTAATCTTGACTCTAGGACTGTAGATGTCCCCTGTTCACACACCATGCCCAGCTCTGAGCCCACACAGACCTAAATGTCCCCTCCTAGTGCCCCTTGGTGTCTGCTTCACCACGGCTGAGACCAGGCTAGCTAAGGGAAGACAGATCTTTTTCCCTAAGTGTCTCTCATAACCTCATCCTCTCAGATGATGTCTCTCATCATCGTTTCAACTAAAATGTCTTTTAAAGTGTCTTTTACTGCTACATAGTTTTCCAAGACAGGCATGGCAACTCACCAGCCATCGTTCACAGTACAAGCAATGGCTTTCCTGGGGTCTTCCACAGTCCCTGTACACTCTGCTGACCAAATTAATTTACAGTGTAGGCATTTGCAGACATCTCACTGGAAAAATAAGATCAGGAAGCCTGCCACGTGATGAACCCATGAGGAAAGCTACTGCAGTCCCAGGCTGTTCATTGCCCCTTCCAGAGGGAAGCAGTGTCACTAGAGGATTGCATGCTTTTGGCTTTTTCAGGCAGGCATCAGAAGCTCCCCTCCCTTCCACAGTTTAAGGGTTGCAGAAGCAGACCCCAAACGTTTGACCATTTAAAAAAATAACAAGGCTACTTTGTTCTCCATCCCAATTTTTCATTGCCTAGGCTGCTCGGCTGGCAGGCAATTTCGTGAAGATACGGTCTGATAAACTGACTTTGAACACTGAATCAATTGTGTGATTTAAAGCAAGAGCCCAAACTCAGCCAGCAAATCACAAAGCAAAAAATTGATTAGAAGGAGAGTTGCAGTAAGCCACTGTAACAAAGGGCATCCTAATAGTTTTATGTTCAAAACAGTCTTTAATGATAAATAATACTGGGTCTAAGAAGTAAAGAGACTGAAATAATTGTTTATGAAATTGTAATCTATGGTTAATTTAGAAGAAAAGGAAGATTCACAGGCATCCTGATTTTAAATCTTTCTCAGCACAGCCGCCTGATCCAAAGGCCATGAAAGACTCATGGATCGGTGGTTATTAAGTGAGATCACTCACAGTATTTCTTTTCCTCTTGCTAGTTACAGAAAGGGTGGTGAGGAAAATTGGACTGACAAATCTTCCCCTAGATGGAAAGAAAAAGCAGAGCAAAAGAAAATCCATCTGTTCTCACTCCTGGAATTTCATGTTATCCCATATAAGGACAAGTTTCTACAGTACATGAATCAAAAGTCCTAAAACCGTGGGTATTACAAAATCACCAGGACAACCACCAAGTGTCAGTGACAAGGTGACTGTATCAGGCTAAGACAAAATTCGGGGTGCTTTGGGATTCCAGTGCATGGTAAGCTGCACTACAATAAATAGCACAACAGATTAATATTTCATGTCCCTTGAACTAAGGCATTTTTTAGTAGAGGAGAGATGGAGCAGAAGGAAGTGGGCAGTCACCTTAGTCCCATGTCCAGCAATCAGATGGTTTGTACCCTCCACAGCACTCCTGCCCCAGGGAGGCCACCATGAGATGACATCACTGTAACCTGCCTGGGCTGGACTGCAGGAGCATGACTAAAAGTCATTAACGTTTCAAGAAAGGGATGGAGAGCAACCCATGGAACTGGTGTGAAACACTGACAATAATGGGGTGAAAATGTGTGGTGTCCTACAAAATGAAGGGCATTTGAGAGGACTAAGCAATAAAGATCATATCTGTCACCTTAAAGCAAGGCTAATCACAGCAGCTGCACACTCAACTTATATCTTGCCTCTATACTGATGGCACATTTTCAAAACAGACAGTGTTGTCATAAAAATTACATTATATATGCATAGCACTTTATTTACATTAACCTAGTTTGTACTGGTTTTTATCAATATACTGACTTTGCTTCAATTTTCTTTTTCTTGTAGTGTAAATCCTGGTTGGTCATTAAATAGTCATAATTTCTAGTGGTCCTTCACACTGCAGCTACAATGATAATATCTGTACACTGGGTCACACCATATCCCAGGTTGAAAGAGGCTGTGTGGAGAAACCAGTGCTATGAAAGGAAACCTGCTGTGTTCCCCAGGTGTTCTTACCTTGCTTTGCCCATTACCTCATGCAAAACTGGAAAAGCCACAGAAGCCAAAACCGAACTGTGCATCTAATCCTTGTCAACTCACTGCCTTCTAGTCTCTTCCAGTTTTGTTATGTTTTGGGGTTTGTTTGTGGGGTTTTTTTGCTGTATCAGTCAATGGTCCCTGGGGAACAGATGGGCCAGGCACCACACACTGTAGAAATGCACCGAGGCAGCAACGGGGAGAGCTCATTGTATGCAAACAGAAGTATAGAACCATAGAATAGTTTGGGTTGAAAAGGACCTTTTAAAGGTTGTCTAGTGCAAGCTCCCCCTGCAATGAGCAGGGACATCTTCAACTAGATCAAGTTGCTCAGAGCCCCATCCACCCTGACCTTGAATGTTGCCAGGGATGGGGCAAATACTACCTCTCTGGGCAACATATTGCAGTGTTTCACTTCATAAAAAATGATAATAAAAAATTCATCATAAAAAATTTCTTCCTTATATCTAGTGTGAATCTACCCTCTTTTAGTTCAAAACCATTACCCCTTGTCCTATTGCAACAGGCCCTACTAAAGAGACTGTCCCCCTGCATGACTGGCAGCAAGGCTGCAAGGCACGGCAGAGAGATGGTGGCTACCCCTTCATCCTTTATCTCACTTTCCATCATCACTTCCCAATATAATCCAAGACTCTGGACCTCTAGGCTTAGGAAAAAAACGCCAGTGATGGAGAAGTGACAGTCAATTATTTCACGCCAGTGTTACTTTTGTTGTTGGTACCAACCAAGACCAGCTTCTCTCCATGGACACATGCAAATCCCCTGGGTACAGGCAGGGGCACGTTGCAAACTTTGATTTTATAGCAGAGAGCAGTGACAGTGCCAACAGGCCTGTAAAGAAGACAGATGTTGCTGCCGGGCTGAATGCAGTCCCCACACTGTCACCTAGTGGATTTAGTAATTATATCCAGAGCTCAGTTTAATAACACACTAATTTCACTGGATATACCACAGCTTAAACATTTTTTTTTTCTTGTACAGTTTCTGCCTTTTCTCATCCAGTTCTCTTAGGATTGCTCCTTCCTGAATCCTCTTTTTACAATAATTTTATTCTCTTCATTTTAATCCCTTTGTACAATAATCCCTATTCCTTTGGTTTACTGTAGTTGATGCCAAAAAAGCACAGAGTAACTGCTCAGAGACAATTTTGTCTTTAAGCAGCAAAGGTATTTATTTAATGCAATGTTGGGGGGCTAGCCGGCTCGCACCGGACAAACTAGCTCCAAAGTTTTTGGCGAAAGTCAGGTAATTTATACAGTTTTCCTGAGAGGTTACAACATCTTTACATACATACTCATTTAATTTCGACATCTAATCATCATATTCATAATAGGTGGGGTTTGGGCAGAGCTTGAGGCAAAGTCTTCTAGAATAGCCTTTGGGGAGCCTTTTGGGTGTTCGTTCCATTCTTTGGCCTTACTTTTGGGGGTTGCTTCATCTTCTTCCTGGCTTGAACTCTTAACTTTGTTCAACAACCTAGTTTCTGGAGCTTGCAAAACTTCTTGGCTCATGGCCTTCTTATGTCCTTCAAATGCCCACCTTATCTTTATTTATGACTGCTATATAGCTCAGAGTACATTCCTCCTATCTCTTACTTTAGTACCATCAGCAGAACAGAACAGGCCGTGCCATCTCTGTTATACTTCAGCATAAACAGAGCATCACCCAGAGCGTGGTACCAAACCCATCCTAACCCATCCTTTAAGACCTTGATCTGTTTCATCGTTCCCAGGCAGGCTAGTTCCCCACTGCCAGCTAGTGACTGCAGAACGTCTTTTGCTTTCTTTTAGGAAAGTATCCTCTTTTCCTTCCTTACAGTAAAGTAGGAATAAGTTTATTGTCTGTGAAAGACAGAATAAATTCTCCTTATACATTTACTGCAAGCGGTGCAGGTGCCCTTTGATACACCTCCGGTCTTGAAAGACAGATCTGCAGGCTGAACACACTAGGTGTCTGCCTCTTCACATGGTATCTGCCTTCCCAGGCTCCAACCCCACACTGTTTGCAGTCTCCTACTCTGAGAAATTCCCCAATAAACTCAAGTACTACAAGGGTAAGGAAATTATGACATACAATTATGCCAGTTATGTTTGCCTAAACCTAAAAAGTATGTAAATACAACAAACTTAGCAGTATGCAGGTATGAGAAATATTAGAAAAATGGTGTTATTAGGATGACAAGCACTCCCAAAATCGGAGTTGTCCCAGCTCAAGAAGGTCTGCAAGGGGCAGCTGTTGGCCCATAGGTTCCGCGCTCATGACACGTGTCCCACCTCATGCGTTAAGGTGGCCTGGAGAAGACGTTTGTCTTCATAGGTGTGGATTCCCAGACAGTGGGATTTACAGTGTTGATCCTATTCTGCTGAGACCTCTTGGTCTTTGATTCTGCATTTTACCCTCTCACTTTCAGTGACCTGTGACTTTCTGTACCTCCTTATTTTGCAGTCAGATTGCTCATCACTCCTGGAGAGTCAGCTCTGAATCTGTCCCAGGGGCAACCCTTCACTCCACCAGCATCCTGCAGCAGCCCTCCTGAGGAGTCAGCTCCCCAGGCTCGCCCAGAGATAACCAGTCACTTCACTCTTGCTCTGCAGCTGGTTTAACCACAGTCATTTTGCAACATCGACCTTATGGTCTACCAGAAAGGAGTTAATTAGCTAAATATATTAATGCTGTGTCAGCAATTTTATTACTGCTTTACAGTTATACTAAGTCAGTGATTTGGCCAGTCTCTGCCCCATTTGAAGAAATGCTAAATATGTTTGTGCTGGTTTGGCAGTTTTGTCACTGGCCTGTCTCAGCTCAACGGTCCCTTTTCTGTAGCAAGGGTCTATGACTCCCCACTGCTTCCAGCTTTTCTCTTACAAAAACTGAGAGAGAAGGGAAAATGACTTGTCAGAAGTTGTAAAGAAAGAATATGAGGCCACTGACATGCAACAGAAAGGGGAGGAGAGACTTTAAACATTATTTAACAGTTTACAAACCACAAGCTTATAGACCAGTTTTTCTTCTCTGTATGTGTGCTTCTGCATTCACATCAGACTCTACCAAAAACCTCTTGCATGAGTACATAATATAACATGAGGTTATTTTTAATAAAAATCTCCAGTTTAAGAACCATTTTAATGACCTTCTGCCAAAAAAAAAAGAAAAAAAAAAGTCTTTTCCACAGGCTACAGGATGATGTAGCTGGGACAAAGACACCCATTGCCATGTTCATAGCTGTCTCCTAGACAAAAGCTGGGAGTGCAGAATTCAGGCAAACTGCTCTAGAGAAAGCTGGCTTCTTCAGCAATTAATTTTCAAGAATTTAGATCGGCTTTAATGATGATAAATTAATGATGATAAATTAAGCTGGATATGATGCACAAAGGACATAAAGAATCCAGAAATCGGTGTATGTACTAGATACGACTTTGAAGCTACAAACAACTGGAAATTAAGTCGTTAGATCTTGCTAGCAGGTGGCCACTCTCCTGGAGATGACAGAAAACGTGCCCTGTCACCAAGCTCTTAATGGAAACCTGTCCCTATTGAAAGGACCACTGGAGTAATAGAAGTCATGACAGGAGAACACTTATTTCAGAGCAGAATTCTCCTTCTATAATCTTATGACAAATACATAGAACAAGTCTCCCAACTAAGGCAAGTGGATATACTTTCTTACTTGTTTTTAAACTCATTTTGGGGGGAAAGTCTTATTTCATTCCTTAATTCTGATGTGTCTCATTTCTGAGCTCTGTCCCACTGGGCTATTTCCAACTGGTACGATTTGGTCTAAGTGTTGCCTCTATACATTAGTAAAAACCATAATAGTAGAGTTCTAAGTGTCTACTGTAAAGCATTACCTTTCACAGTTGCTTGTACCACAAAAATGAAACAAAAAGGAAGCCTCTTTATTTTAGGCATGCTAACAAAATAAAGAAACTTAAAACCTTTTCACACAGGGATAGCAGAATGGAATCACTTAAAAGAAAACTGAGAATGGTGAACACAGCCTTGAGAAGAAACCAAGACCTGATATTTTTCTTTTGGGCTCTTTGCTTGCTGGAAAAAATGGACAGTCAACTATGGGAATAGAAGCTGCCTTCCCCTCCCCTGGCAGAGGTTTCTCTACTGCTGAACCCTCAGGGGTGTGAAAACACAAGCTCACAGTGTGGGAACTCCAGCAGGCCTTATGGGGGCTTTCGGAGCTCTGCTTGTGAAACAAGTTTAACAACCCTTGAACAGATACGATCACGTGATGATGATTTTTCATGCCTGTGCTTCTGCTGTCATTTCCCTTTTGGGGAATAAACAGCCCTTTTGCTATGGTTATGGGTAACATTACGCACTGAGCAAAGGTGTCACAGCTTCTGGGCATCCTGGGAGCTAGAGCATGCCTAGGACTAGAGGACATGGACTACATGGTAATATAACATCCTGGCCATGGGTAAGGAGTGGATTTTATGTTCTTCACCTCCTTGTGCACTACTGTCACAGAGAAGTTCACGGCTTCCTCAAGGCATAGTGATTTTCTCCTTTAAATCTGCGGTGGATCACAGCCTGCTCATTCATCCTTCAGTAGGATGGGAAGGAAATAGCAAAAAAAGAAATGGAAAACTCAGGTTCAGATAAAGACAGCAGGATCACTTCCCAATTACTGTCATGGGCAAAACAGACTTGTCTTAGGGAATTTAACTTAATTCATTGCCAATTAATATAAATATTTGAGTACTGATTTGGATTTTTCTTTCAAAAAAAAAGAAACGAACGTTTATACACAGGGAAAACACTTTTCCTCCCCCATTCCCAGGCCCAGCTTCACTCCATCACTCCAGGCACTTCTCCTCCTGCCTTGTTACCACTGCAGACCACATTCAGTCCCTGCATTGAGGCAACAGGCAGTGCAGGGAGTTGGGATCAAACCATTGAAGTTTCTCTGCTGCTCTTTCCTATGCTCCAGCATAGGTCCTCCATGACCTGCAGTGTCTTTGAGGGTGTTCCTGCTTTGTCATAGGCTCATCCATGGGCCGCAGTCCCTCTGAGGAAGTATTTTCTCTAGTCTGGGTCCTCCATGGGCAGCAGTTACTTAGGGAATATCTGCTCTACCATGGAGCACCTCCTCCTCTAACTTTGGTGCTCCTTCTACTGTTTCTCATTCTTTTGTTTCTCATTCTCTCTTTGGTGTCCTCTACCCTCTCTTAAATATGTTATTCTAGAGGAACCACCAGTCTGGGTCATGGTCGCAGCTGTGTTCTGAGGTGGATGCATTGTGGACCCAGCTGGAGCCAGGGCATCTCCTGGCCTCCTTCCACAGAGGCACCCCCTGCAGCATCCCCACTGCCAAAACCTTGCCACTAACATCCAATACAAAATTATATACCTATTGTCAGGGGAAAAAAATCAGTCCATTTTATTAATCAAATAAGAAACCACTAGCATGCTGTTATAATGTTTTACCCTCCAGGTTTCTTCCCAGACTCTCTCATTAAGGCATTGCCTAGAGTCAGAACCAAAGGGACATCTCAGCCTGACTAAACCAAGGAGCTCTGCAAACACATACCTATTTGCTAATTTCAAGTTTATTCATCAAGAAGTTGACCTCTCAGTCACCTTTCAAAAGTCAGATCTTTCAAAAGAGAAGCTTCAAGAAGCAAAATGGCACAGTTTTAATCCACTTTGTGCTTTCTATAAGTTGTATCCACATCAGAATTAATCATGAATGTGTGTAGCAACCAAGAAAGAGTTACAAAGAAGACAGGGCTACAGAAAGACAGCAGGGATTTCTTCTGCTGAAATCCCAGGAAGACCTCTGACCAGCTCCATGTAGGAGACAGCACTTGCAGCTATAGCGTCCATACATCCAGTCACCATTGACTATGCATTTGGCCCTTCTCTGTTCCCAACACACAGACCACTGAGTAAGCAAGGTTCTCGTCAAAATACTGCAGAACATCTCTCTGCAGTTTCTTATATCCCTTGCAACAAAACATCCCAGGAGTACAGAAAAGCTGAAAGCCACTTGCACTAATCCAGCAGAGTGCATCTCCACTGGACAGTAATAAGACTTACCTTCTTTGGTTTTTGGTTGTTTTTTTTTCCTTGAGAGCCCTTCTTTACACTGTGTATGGAAACCTGTCATCTCAGTGCCAAATAAATACAAGTCAAAAGCATTCTGGGGCTAGTATTACAAGTATATTACTCGTAGTACAAGTATCCTCGGGTTGCAGTCATTACTAAACATCTCTTTCATGTTCCTCATTACATCAAAACACGTCTAGGTGAGAGACAGTAGTGAGCTACCCAGAATATATATTGTTATAGCAGAGTATAAAGATGTCTTTCAACATTAATACCACAAAATCAGCAAAGTTTACAGAGCCATTAAACCCTTAGAACTAACCTTATTTTTATATATAGTCATTTCCAGATATTAAAGCATGTTGTAATTTTGTGCTTTATTTGAGCTCTCTTTCCCATATTCTTTCTATAAAGACTATCTTTTTGTCATAATATTTTTAAATCTAAGGTTTAGGGACTTAACACATGTTTAAGTCTTGTCTGTAGCTGTTTAAGGTCTTATCAGAGAAGAAATTTGCTTTGGATGTACTTGTACATCAGAACAGGTTCACCACAGTTAGCTGCATGAGATGCAGAACAGAAATGCTGAGAAGCAACATCAGGTTTCCCAACAGAAAGCTTTTCTTGCTGGGTCTTCTGCCGAGCTACCCATCTATACTGCAGCTGCTGGAGATGCCCATAGGTGAAGCAGAGAGCACCAGAGATGGTTGTGTTTGGTCTGTTGCTGTGCAGGTCCGTGCCAAGCCAGCATGACCATAACAAGAGGTTTGATGTTAACATGCAACTTCTGTGCATGTATCCAGAGTGCTTCTTCTATGGAGCAGATGGTCTTCAGGCTTTTTATGCTGTTTCCTGTAGGTCCCCCTTGTAGTCATCATGCTGCTCCTTACAGGTATTTTCCTCTGAGCAGCTGTCTGAATGGACAGCGGCCAATTTATCAGTCACGGCAATTTATCAAAGATATTCTAATATTGGCAAAATTACTACGAAGTTAATACACTGGAGACTGAAACTGTATAGAGCAGTTTAAAATAACAGCAACCTGCTGAATATGGCATCCCAAACTGCAAATTTCATTAAAGGACATTTGTTTATGGAGCTTGACAAATTACAAATGTATAACAACCCCTGACATATCTCAAGGATAACTGCCACTGAACAATTTATTCCATGTTGATAAGATCAGACAATTTTCCCTTTGTCAATATGCCTTGGCAAGCCAGTTGTGATAATGAACAGAAAAAGACCTGGGTTTTTTTCTACCTATATGATTTTTGCTGTCTTGTTATCGTCTTTTTCTTACTGTGTTGATATTTACTCCTATTTGGAAGCAGATGATCTTTGCTGATTTACTGACACAGGGATTCTTAATATTGGTATGATGATTCCATTTGTCTCTTCCTCCTGCACTAAGAACTGTGTGCAGCAAGGAACATTAATCTCTTACACATTATATTTATGGACAGTTTTGCGGTAGTTTCCTGTAAAGCATACTGCCAGATCCAGTTAGGATTTTCCTATTTATAGGAAAATGCCAATTCTACCAGCTGACAAGCTGTTGTTGCAGTCCTACTAGTTTGTATTAGGAAAACCTCCATCCACCTACAGAATATGTCTGCTATGCCCATCAAATATTTTTTACTTTCATTTTGGTTCTAATTAAATGTCCTGGAAGACAGATTTCCATGGTGGGCCACAATCTATCTCCTGCTGGGGTCTAAGAAGAGCATTCTTTTTTCTTGCTACTTGCAGAATGATTGCACACACAGGTATTTATCTTAGTCTTCATATGTATCCATTGTATTTGCAGTCTGATATTTCAAATCTATATTGTTTTGTCTGTTCCTCAAGGTCCTCCTGAGACAACACTATGGACCTAACAACATCTTTCAGGTTTGTATTGCTACTGTTCTTTCTATTTCCTTATGTCTTTGAGCATGAACAAGCACCAAACTTAATTTTGGTTCAGTTGAAAGTTGAATCCTGCAATAAATTCTCCTTGCCTATTCTTCTTTTTCTTGCCTATTCTTCTATTGCTTCTGGTAACACTGCATCTTGTTTCTGCAGTGCCTGAAGTTCAGGACAGTATCTGAAATTCTAAAGAGCAAGAGACTTTGTTGTTTTGGCCCAAATACAGCACCCTAACTTCATTCCATATTGTTCCCTAGTAAGGTATAAGCCAGCATCTCTTGTGGCTAGCTGGAAACCACATGTATACCAACCTGTGGGCTAACCCGAGGGCTGACTTCTTGCCTTTACCACAGTGTTGGGGGAAGGAAGGACTCATCATTTTTCTCCATCTCGAACCAGCCATCAGCTGTGGGACAAGGCCTGAGGAGCCAGTCTCCGAATACAGTCCAAATGGGGACATGTTAGAACTTGTCGGCTATAAACCTTGGGAGGACAAGGAATGTGAACAGATAACAACCAACAGGATGAGTCATGCCGAGAAGAGATAAGGAGATGAGGAACAGATGGCGCCAAAGGAGAAGTAACAAAGTTTGTGCTAATTGCTGACTGTAGAAACTTACTTAAAGTGTCCTTTGTTTGTTGTTAACCAATCAGGGATTGTCTAGTATGCAATGCTTAGCTTAAAGAACCAATCTGTTTAAAGCGTGCAGCTTCTGAAAACATATATAAACTCGTGATTGTGTACAATAAATCGACATTTGTTTGCATCAAGCTGCGTCCCGTCTCTCCATCGCAGCAATCAGTGTTACCTTCTCGTGGGGGGTGGTGGTGTGACCCTGGCTGGATGCCTGGTGCCCCCCAAAGCCACTCTATCACTCCCCCTCCTTAAGCCGACAGGGGAGAGAAAATAAAACAAAAGGCTCGTGGGTCAAGATAAGGAATCACTCAAGCAATTATCGTCACAGGCAAAACAGATTCACTTAGGGAATTTACTACCAATCAAATCAGAGTAGGATAATGAGAACTAAAATAAAAAATTTAAACCACCTTCACCCCTCTCCCTTCTTCCTGGGCTTAACTTCACTCCCAATTTCTCTACCTCCTCCCCCCAGGTGTCACAGGGGACCGGGAATGGGGCTCACGGTCAGTTCATCACATGTTGCCTCTGTCACTCCTTCCTCCTCACACTCTTCCCCTGCTCCAGTATTGGGTCCCTCCCACAGAAGACAGTTCTCCATTAACTTCTCCAACATGTCTTTCCCATGGACTGCAGGTCCTTCACAAGGTCACAGGTCCTGCCAGCAAACCTGTTTCAGTATGGGCTTCTCACAGGTCGCAGCCTCCTTTGGGCACTCACCTGCTCCAGTGTGGGCTCCTCCATGGGCTGCAGGTGGATATCTGCTCCACCATGGTCACAGCCTGCCTCGCCACAGGTCCTCACCACAGGCTGCAAGGGAATCTCTGCTCCAGCACCTGAAGCACCTCCTCCCCCTCCTTCTTCACTGACCTGCGTGTCTGCAGAGTTGCTCTTGCATATTCTCACTTCTCTCTTTTGCTGCAATTTGCTCTGAAGACTGTTTTCCCCCTGGCCTTATTAAATATGTTATCCCAGAGGCACTACCACCACCATCATTCATGGGCTCAGCCTTGGCCAGTGGTGAGTACATCTTGGAGCTGGTTGGCATTGGCTCCACCAGACATAGGGGAAGCTTCTAGCAGCTCCCCACAGAAGCTCCCCTGCTACCAAAACCTTGCCATGCAAACCCACTACACTTCTACAGGTTTTCCTTGATATTGGTCAAGAGTCCAAAGTTACTGGGTGAGAGTACAGTTGCGGCTGATTTCTTTCTGAAAAATATCTAATGGGACGTAAGGGAAAGGCACTATGAGCCAATTAACATGCAGAGTACTGTTTTACTCCTTATTAGCTGTATCTCCCCATTTTGGTCTGAAGACCATCTTCTGTGGTGACTTACTGCAAGATTACTTTGTTACAAAGATTATTTTTTCCAGATTTCAGCTTGTAGTCTGTTGAACAAGTGTTACTATGGCAGAGGGACTTTAATTTTATTTTTAAGGAGAATGCTATTTATGACTTTTTTACTAGCATTTATAATTGGAGGAAAGAGGATAGTCCCCCAGGGACATGGGAAGGCTTGAGGTGCATGATGATGCAGGCTGTTTTACAGTCCCAACACCCTTTCCCATGCACTTGACTTACTAGTGCCATAGCAACGTAAAACTGAAACAGAAGCAAGAAGCCAAGGGAGGTTATGACTGGCAAGGCTGGGGGGGCCTCACCAGGCAAAGCCTCATCCCTACAGCACCCAACCAAGGCAGGCAGGACAGGGATCAAGTTAACAACATGAACATATCTTGTGCCTGGACATTGTCCTTGAGGAGCTGTCTCTGCGCAGACTCTATTCCTTAGTGGCCATGTTCAAAGCCTCCATCTTCGCCACGTTGCATGTACAACAGGAATCTAAGACAAAATGTCCCTTCTAAAGACAACCAACCCAAGGACTTAGCAGTCTGTACATCCATCATGGGGCAATAAGGGTCCTTGGACATGTCCCGACTGTAACTAAACATAGGTGCGCCATCCTTTAGATAAGTGGTACAGCATTCACTATTCAATAAGAAGCAGGAGAAATGGCAGCAGAGTTAGAGCATCTGGTACAGTTCTCTAAGTATGCAGGTGCATGCTGGAATTACACAGCAAGCATAGCACAGGCTACAGGCATGCCATAAAGTGCAAAGTACTTTAAGTGCAAAGGCTTATGGAATAGCTAGTGACCCAACACGTGAACCGAGCAGACAGGATGTGGCCACTCTACCCCAAAGATCCCAGCCGCACCCAAGCAGTGCAGGCACAAGTCATTGTGTAAACATGGTCACAGAGCCAAGATTCAGTCCTTGGTAGAAAAGAAAGAAGATGCAGCCACTGAGACTCAAAACTAGCATTCTCACTTATTGTGTGCACTGGGCCAGTGAGCAAACTTCTCCAAGTATTTAGAATATAATCGTCATGGGTCGATGGATTGAATAATTTCCCATTGAAAAGAATTCACTCAAGCATTTAAGTCAGGCTCATGTATCATTATGCAGAACAAAACCCAAAACAAATACTTGGCAGAACTATGTCTTGTTTGTACTGGGTACACTTAAGGCTACAATGAATCTTCCTTAATACAGGCAGTTAATACAGCCGCTAAACTCTCAAGAAAATGCAAACAAAAACCTTCTCAGAGTTGCCAACATTATTACAAAATCCTCCAGTGGCAATGTTCCCCCCAGACTAATAGCTGGGCATGCAGCAAGAAAAGTTATTGGGATAGCTGTGCCAGACAGAAAGGGAGTTAACCTCCTGAACAGTTCCCTAGTTTGAGAGAAGAAACATACACATGATGTAAGGGGAGGACTTCATCCCCAAAAGCCAATTTTTCATTCAGCATACAGATAGAGCTAGGAAATTATAACATTACGTTCCCCTGGGTAATTGTAGCCAAGATGCCTACAAGCACAGATCTTGAGAAATGGAGCAGTACTGAAGGCTTTTTAAGTACTCATGACAACCAATTTCCAAGTCAGAGCTGGGTGGGAGGGGGCAAGATGCTGAAGAGAAAAACATTCCTGGTGTTTTCTGAAGTGTAAGTATGTGCTGTTAAGGAGATCACTAGAGAAAGCTTGTACTCAAGTCCAGTCCTCACTTGCAACTATGAAACCTCTTAAGAAGAAAGATCTGGCACTTATTTTAAAGCTGGTTTGCATCTACAGGAATATCTCAAATGACTATTTTAATTAACTGCAATAAACACAACTTTATACTTTTAAACTAAAAAAAAAAAAGACAAGGCATAGCCTTCAAAAGTTTATTTCAAGTATAAAAATCATACAGTGAAATATCTACTGAGTTCTTACTTTCAGTATAAAGGTTTAAACAGATAGAAAGAATCAAGTACCAAATTTCTGAAAAAATATGATTTCATTCAAAACTCTGAACAATAATGAAAAGGCACTTAAACAAAAGATATCCAGCAACAAAGAAAACTCTTATGTCACAGTGAACATTTTACAAAGACATTAATTACAGTCTGGTTAAAGCGAGCAACGTAGTCCAGACAGGAGTGAATTCAAACTCCCAGCGCTTCAACAACAGCACTTTTCTTCTAAGTGTGAAAAAAGAGGAGAGAAAAACAAGAGAAGTCTTAGTCAACTATCGGTTTACAGCATTGTGTTCAGATGAAGAACTGAGAGTTCAATTTGTACAAGTTCCACAAAGAGAAAAGTAAGAAAACTACATAGCAGCATAAATACTTTGTGGAATCCCCTGACCTGTATGGTTTTTTTGAGGATTTTATATTTGTATTCCCAGTTTACATTTAAAAAAAAAAAGTTTCTACAATAACAGAAAGCCTTGTTAGAAGCACCACAACCAGACTAGCATAAATAGAAAATGAAGGTGTAGTGCTTGGGAATCCACTGCAATCCCTTTCCAGTAGCAATATTTTTCCACTGCCAGCAATGGAAAGCAGAAATTTTCTAGAATCTGAAAACAAAGAATATGACAATTTAAGTGAGTTTGAGGGGTTTTGTCAAGGTTCAACTAACTCCTGCATCTTTTAAAAGAGATTCAAATATGCCAAAAAGAAACAATATATTTGACAATGGCATTTTCAGCATATTTGTGCAACAAACACAAAATAAGAACTCAATCATTCACAAATATGAGGCAATGGGGGGGAAATTGCAAACAACCAAAAAATATATTTTTTTTGTTTTACTATTATTCAGAAATATGAAGTAAACAGGAAAAAGCATTTAGTGTTGGCATGTTTTTCCCAGTTATATTGAATAAGACCTATGACACAGGAGTGCTATCATGGCTTTTGCATCTTTTTTTCCAGATACATCTTCCTGTAGGCCTGAAACATCTCTTTTGAGTCTTTGTTTGGAGTGTGAGGAGCCTCACCACCGCCATCCAGGATCTGTATAGCTGTATCAAGTGGAATACTGTCCTCAGCTGAAAGACAGACAAAGAGGGAGGTTAAACCAAAAGTCGAAGAGTATCAAATGACTGCTCCTAATGTATGTGGTACTTAAGGCCATCCATTGCAAAAAGAATGCCACAAACATCCTTCCTAAAGCACCAGGCACCTCAGATTTAAATCAATCTCCAAGCATCCTTAAGCACCAAATGGTTGTTTGGGTGTCTTTGTAAGAGAGATTTCTAAAGAATACTAAGAAAGGTATGAATGAAGATGTGCATTTGTAAAAGCAAGAGAGAAACAAGACAAAGGGCTAAAAGAATTAATGACAGGCACCAATAGCCAAGGACACATGCGACAGCAATAAAAGATGTAAAAACTGCAAAATGCATTGCCTGCATCAAGACCACACCACAGATAACTTGTCAGCAGAGGATTTGCACTCTGATAAGTCTAACAAGGTTACAGCATGCTGAATGCATCATTTTGCTCCCTGTGAGACCAGTAGGAAAACAGGATTATAGCTAGAAAGGTATCTAAAGCAAAGAAACAAAGACAGTGGGGAGCCACCTCACTCAAGATTTACAAAGGATGGAACAACCAAGATCTTGAGATTAAAGATGTCACTGTTCAAACTATTGACTCCTAAAGGGTACAAAAGACCATCTAAAAAGTAATTTGCCAATCAAGAGAAACAAGAAAGATGTAATAGTGGCACCACTTTCCCTCTGTGTGTCATACAAGTAATCCTGTCCATACTATTGGGACACAAAGGTCCCAGTACCTGTGAGCATGGGTGTATGCACAGACAGCGTCAACTTGCTGTGAAAGCCAAATAAAATTAAAACAACAGTTTTTGGTTTATCGGCTCACACTAGATTTTGTTACATTACTTCCTACATTTTAAAGTGGGAAAGGGTTAGCTTGGTTTTTACCTACAGTTTAAAATTGTACTTGCATCTTGTCACCAGTGCTACTTCTGATTCAACTGCACACATGTAGGCAGGAAAATTCCAATAGTTTCCAACAACAAATTCTTACAGCAATAAAAATCTCCACAAATCTTTGAAACTCATATGTCCACTCTACAGCTTCCATTTCAGCAGCAGAGCTAGTAAAGAATAAGTTAAAATTCTTAATTAAGATTTGCTACTGTAAATCAAGCTATTTGAAATCAAGCAAAGAGTATTTAACTTATATTTCAAAATAAATAATGAGTCATTTCACCTGTAAAGATCTCTTCCAGCTTTTTTTGCTTCACTGGATTACATTTTAACCAATCTTCTTTTTTACTTTTGACACCTAAAGAGAAAATTTAAAAAATGTTTTGAGGTTGGTATATCACAAGTTTCGGTCTCTATTCAGCATCAAGCTTTAGCAGATAGACCAGCACATGCAAAAGGAAATTTGGGTGTGAAAGTGACTACAAGTGTTGATACATACAACTTAAGATTTGGCTTTATCTAAAATCAAAATGCTACATTTGACACAAATATGCTTCACAATGCACCATATTAAACGTTGAAAGATTCAGGATAGGGAAGAAGAGGAGCAAAGAAGGCAGCTTAAAGCATACACAGCAAAGGTCACAGAAACAGTGTGCAGGATACGTCTGGCCCAAGCCCTCTCTCCATCTCAGTGCTCCAAAAGATCTTCCTCTCCCCCATCTACCCAGCCAGACTTATTTACAACCAGGTGAAAGCTGAACACAGATCAGATCACCTTTGGTAACTACGCCAAGGGAATCTGCTTTCTATGAACAAGACAAGCTACCTTGTGCAAGCAGGTTAAGCCTTCTCAATTTTACTTGAAACTGACATGCTCTGAACTACTCTGTATTCTGTAAAACTTAAGGAAAAGGAATAAAACATTAAATTGAAGGAAAAAGACTCATTCTTTTTCAGCTTAACACACAGCTACAGTCTGTCAGAAAGCTAGCTAAGCTATTGCAACCTTCAGCTTCTCGAGTCCCGCGTTTTCACTCTGTAGTTCTGTGTACCATGAATTTAGAAGCAGTATATATATATAAAAAATACTTTTTACTTGCAAATCAATTTACTTACAGATTAATAATCAAGATAGCATCATACCTGCCACAATGGCCTTCTCTCTTTCCAAGGAATTCTTTGTGGCTAAGCTTTCTTCACCAGTGCTTGGTTCTCTGAACAGTATCTCTGGACACAACTTAAATTCAAGTACTTCTATTTTGCATGATTTCTCAACTTCTGAGAGAGAAGCACCTCTTTTTGCATCGTTTTGTGACACTTTGGGCTTTATATGCCGGACAGGTCTGACAGGTGACGTCTCCAGTTTTGTCAGATATATGCATTCCTGTGCCATACGTTTAAATCCCACTCTGTTCAGATAGTGTTTTTTTGGTTCCTTTTGAAGATGCAATTTTAATCTGTTATTTCTTCTATTTAAATATAGCAAATTTTTATCAGGAAACGTTTTCTCAGAGCATTTGTCTCCGTTTTGACCATCATGACATCTCTCTTTGTTAGAAAAGTAGTTTTTAGAGACGGTAGTAGATCGAGCCCTTTTTCTCTGTAGCTTAAGCACAGAGAGATCTGCTAATGAACTCTTTGATTTCCAGCCATTTTCTGCTTTGAGTCTTTTAGCTTTGTCAGTATTTACCGTGCAATTACGTGAAAGCTGCTTGGAATTCTTTGCTTCAGATTCTTTCAGTTTTTCCTCTTCCACTTTTGTTTTCTTAGGGTCTCTCCTCCCAATCACATTTTCTTTCCTCTTCCGTTTGTATGGCTGCTCCTGTGAAGGATAAACTTTCATAGATTTATGCGGAGAATATTTAGGGTTTCTTGACTTAAAGTCTATAGCGCCAAAATATGGGAACTTCATAGCATCAGCACGATGACCATTCAGCTTTTTATGTTTTATTTCTGCTGACAATTTGGCTTTCTCTTTGATGTTAATTCCTACATCTTGCCCAAGTATCTCCTTTTCTTTCCTACAGTTCTGTTCTTCAGATGAGTTCTCTTGACAGGTTTTAATTTTTTGTCCTTGAATGACTTCAGCGTGCTTAATTTCAACAGTTACTGACTCTGTACATTTGTGAATATCAGTTTTGGATTTCACTGCCAAACCTGGTTTGGTTTTATCTTTTGAAAGGGACTCCATTTTGAAAACTGTCTCTTGCTTTTCAGATGACTTGCTAATGTTGTCTGCATCTGGATGGCCAGCTTTCTCTGACAACTCTTCCAAGGCTGTCTGATGATCTTTTTTGTCAGAATTAAGTTCTTTGCCTAACAATGGGAACGCTCTGTCAATTTGCAGCTCTTCCTTCCAGCTACTCTTTTTAGCTTTATCAACATCCTGGTTCTCAGAGGAATTAAGTGGTCCAATTTTTTCCTGTTCTGTTGCAAGTGATTTGCATTCATCATTCACCTTTAGCTCAGCTTTTCTGTTCATTACAGAGGTGTATTCGCAAGTATCTTTTTTATTTTTGCTATCAGTATTTGGGATTTTTTCAGAAATCTGCAGGTTTCCCACTGTACAGCTGTTCTTCATTTCAGCATCAGATTTACTGTTGTCTTCTTGTCTCTGTAGAGAGCTAGTATTTTCAGCTTTTGAAAGCTGATCAGCATTTTTCTCTGAACCAGACATTCCCAATTTACCAGGACTCCAGGGCGTTGTATGTGTTACAGATAGCAAACCCATTAAAGAACAATTTTCAATTTTTTTTCTCCTGGGGTTGGAGGTTTTTTGTGGGGTTTCTTTCTTCTCACATAGACTCTGATGAGGCTGAATACTACCTTCAAGGTTCTCCTCAGCTGAAGCCTTTTCTGACTGTTGACTCACTACTGTCTTGCTGTCACTAGAGGAACTCGGGTTGCGTTCAGGAAACAGTTCTTGCATTTGATCAGCGCTTAATGCTACAATTTTTATCTGATCTACTGGATCCTTCGAAGGAGGATTCTTGTCACAGATCTGAGTCTCTTTCTGAAGCTGACTCTCCATCCGCTCAGCCACAGAATCATTTTGTACTGGTTCTTTTGTCAGCCTATTGGCACCTTCAATGCCATACGGAAACTCTTTCACTAGTTCGGACAACTGATCATTTAGACATTTAATGGGTTCTGCTCCAAAAACGTTCATGTCTTTTTCTGTGCTAGTTTTACTGGATATGTTATTTTGTTTACTGTTGCCCCTTTGAACAGCAAACACATTTCTTTCAGCAGTTACACTGATTGAGACATCTGGTGTACGTTGAGCTAGCTCCTGGTTTATGCCAGCAAGCATTTCCAAGTAATTTTTAGGATGCTTGAAAGATGCATTGAATGACTTTTTTTGTTCTGAGGTAGAAACTGTTTTAAGAGGACTGCCACTGCTTCCTTTCTCCAAATTACTAGTTGTGATACCATCCAAAATCTTACCCGCTTTCCTCATGCAGCTTGACGATTCATTCAACATCTTTTGCAGCAAGGTCTCTTTCTGGGGAGCATTATTGCTCAGCTTATTTTTACGTAAGTCCAGCTGTCGTTCCTTTTGTCTTGGGTCAGTTGCATTTCCTTCTGATGAGGTACCATTTGGTGCATTTGTCTCAGGGACTGACTTGAAGATACTTGCTATTTGTGGGTTATAAAATCTATCACCTTCAACAAGAGAACATACACCAGAAATACAAAACATCTGTTCTCCCAACACTGCTGTGGATTCATCTCCTGTCTCTAACACAGCTTGCTTGTCTTTATGGTCTTTTATACCTTCCTGAACAATTTGACTAGAAAAATTTATGCCCAGTTCAGGAAGAGGTGGCTTGTTTTGTAATTCAGGCTGCAGATTTCCTCTGGCATCTTGTGCCGATTGACTAGTAGCTTCCCTTTGGTTTTCACCATATGAACCTTTTGCATTCACGCTGGTTTTTGCTATGTTTCCATCAGCTAATTTTGGCTGTTGCAAATGCGGGTCCACCTTCTGTACCAGAACACAATCACTAGGTGATGACCTAGCAGTATCTATTGTTCCTTTACTGGTATTTACCACACTTAAACCACTTTTCCCCTCTTCTTGCAAGCTACATATGCTTCCTGAATCAATCACTGGAGAAGTTTTACCTGCAGATGTTGGACCTTTGTCTGCCTGCTCACTCTGTGTTCTCTGTTTGGAAAGTACTAAAGGAGAGACAACTGCAACTTGGAGTTCAACGCTTTTTATGAAATTGCAACTTAAAGTATCAACTTTTTGTCCTACAGAAGCAGTTGTTACAGGCAAAATTGCTTCATCTGTACTAACAAGAACATTATTTTGTTCTCTATTTTTTGCATTTTGGATGTGCAGTGAAATCTGATTTGCTGTGGGACTTTCATTTACCTGACTATTTTGCACACTTACAGATTCTGACGAATGTTTTTTCCACAAGTCCAGGCATGCAGTTAGCTCTTCCATAGAGTAATGATAATTGTTCTGTTTAACAGATTTATTTTCAGGAAATGGCGTTTTTTTCTGAGCCACATCACTCTGGAATTTAACTTCACCAGATTCAGTTGTTTCTGACACAGAAGAGTTTGTGTCAACAATAAATGGCTGCTCACCTTTCACACTTTCTACATTCTTCTCACTAGTGTCTTTTAGTAAGTTTCCACCCGAGACAGATACACCTACCAGTGGTTTCTCACTGCACAAGAGACTTGTCAGTATTTTATCAGCAGTAGCACCAGCTGTCTTCTCTTTCAATACATTTGTGCTGCTCAATACAAACTGAAGAAATGATGAGTTCTTGGGGTTAGCTGGCACATTCTTTGATGCTGTTTTGACAGAGCTATCCACTTGACTAAAACATGAAGCATTGTTCAAGGATGTCACAAAGTTTTGAGATGAGGCCAAGGCATATGAATCCTTTTGTTCTGGTATGGGAGTGCTCTCAAGATTATTTAATTGAGTTGGTAGTTTGCTCTGAGAGGGAATAGGAGCAGGGCTTGAAAGGCTTCCTTGCTCCACCTGAGAGTCACTTTGAGTCACCTCTAATCCTCTGTTATCAGCATCAGCTTTTTTGTCATTTTTTTCTTCAGGTGAAGAGTTAAGTATTGGACACTCAGTCTTCGCTGTTTCAGATGGGGAAGGTGATAGAGTTCCATTGGGCATCCACGGAAGACAATTGGCAACAGTAGCCTGATAACTTGGAGGAAGCAGGGGAGTACCTTTGTCATGTTCTGAAGCTGATAAGAGTTTCCTTCTGTAATGATGCATCCTTTCAAGCAGGACACATTTTTTTTTAATAGTGTGCAGCCTTTGAGCTTCCCAAACTAATCTGTCCTTTGTAATTGTTTTTCCATCTACTGCTGCTGCTGAACAAATTTGAGAATTAACAGGCCTATTCGTTAAACTACTAGTCTGGCCTTCCTGAACTGAAACAGGTTCACTAAGTTGCTTTGAAGCAGTCACTGAAGAAAGAGTTTCCATTTCTTGTACAATCTCATACAGTTCTTTGGAAATGCCGGTGGGTGGCACAGGCATTTCATTAAAGGGCCGATTTGCTGTCACATTTCCCCTTGAATTACAGACATTCCTAACTGATTGACTGACTGACCCAGATTGCTGTTTCTGATAGCATTGCTGAAAACTGTTAAAACCAGAAGCATTTTTTGGATCTGATGGGTGCCTCTGTTGGCTAAAGGCGTATCCATTAGGCACATTTTGAACAGCATGTGGAACACCTATTGAAGATTGTGCTGCAGCTCTTGAATCACAGTTGGCAGGCAACAAAGATGGTGCACAACATCCTCTAGGAGTTTCTGATCCCAACTGACTTGGTCGATATTGTTGTAGCAGCTGGACATTTGCTTCAGTATCTTGATTCAGCGATTGTACAACTTTAAACTGAGTGTTGGGATGATACATATGGCTTTGGACATGGTGCCCAGATGTACCAAGGGACACAGAATTATTCTGGGAATGAATGTTACTTTGATATAATGTTGTAGTTCTCACAGAATTATGCTGCAGTATTTGTGGCTGCACAGTGTAACTGTTTGTGGTGACATACTGAGGTTCCCGGAGTACATTCCTCATGTTATTTCCAGTGTTTATTTGAGAAGACAGGGGAGGTAACTGTCTAAGGGGACAAAAGTAGGCGTCAGAGTTTGGCCAAGAAGCCCGAGTCATCTCTGCCTGCAAACGTGGTGTATGATTGGGAGGTTTTGGAGCTATTGGTAAGTAGGGTGGTGGATGTCGATTAACTGAGTATTTAGAAATAAATAAATCATTACCAGCTACAGATGCTTCTGGTAAGGCCTGATCTGAAGTTTTGAGTCCTTCAGAATTTACAAAAGGGAAGGCAACATTGCTAGTTGGCAGATACACCATTTGGTTATTTCCAGCACAAGTGCATGCATTTTTAGAGGAACAGATGTTTGTCTGAGGAAAATCATGTGCATTACAAAGCAACTGATTGTGACATGCTTCTTCATTTTGCAGGTTCTTCTTTGCATCAGCATTCTGGAGTGATCTTGCATTCCAGTCCATCTTTTCTTAATTTCTTTTTCTTCAGCCAAAAACTAAAATGCTAAGGAAAAAAAAACCAACATTCAAACTTTGATCTTTCGATCAAAACCTATTTCACTTACCAAGGAGTAATTTAGAATGCAATATGAACAAAACCATTGAACTTGAATTGCTAAGCAGAAGGGCAACTCCATTGGCACATCCCATGGACATCAAAGTTGTCAAGTTGCATAAATTATTTGCCAGAACACGGTTAAGGTACAAAATGACAGAGTAGCAACTAACAATTCTATTGACTGTCTGATGAATAACAAAATCCTCACATTAGTCCGTTAATTCTATTGTCATTCAACTTTTTAATTTAACTATAGATTGCTGTATTTACCTTCTCACCCAAAACCAACGGAAAAAACCCAATGTATTTTGCATAACATGATACAATTAGCAATGCTCAAGAGCTGAGCATAAGCAGCACGTATTTATATATATAGATATAAAACACAGGTCACTCAGTTTTCAGACAAGAAGATTCAACTTCAATTACACCTTCAAAGAAAACAAAAGATAAAATTAATTTGGGTTCAGTGAAGATCTCTCATAATAATGTGGCCCACTTGTTTTTATTTTACATGTCATTTGCCCTTCTGCTACACTGTGAGCGGTTACTAATATTTGAGGAAGATGACTCTGTGACTGTAGTGAACAGCACATGTAGCTACAAGTAAAGCACCCCTAATTCTGACTTACTCAGCCAGCAGAAGGCATGAAGCATAGAGATTATATCATCACCTCTACTATTGCAATAAATACACCTCCAGGAGGTGAAGTCACAAATCTCTAACTCTTCATATGTTATATTCCTGAATTTACATTGATTACCAAAAGCCCAACTGGGTGAGCATGTTACTTCTGAACAACCTCTGGGAACTTGTTAAAAGACAACATCTTCAAAACAAATATTATTTCAGTCTTCAAGAACAGAAAGGCACAAAGAAACATGACAACCTACAAGCATGAATGCTGCTTGCATGTCAGTAAGTTCCTCTCAGTATGGTCAAACCCACCTAGCACAGAGCAAACACCTCACTTTATGCAGGGTGTAAAGACAATTTCCCAACAAAATGTTTCAGGTAATTTCTCCCAGATCACTCAAGGCTCCTAATTTTCTCTTTCATGGGCTCTTTTAGATTTTAAGACTCTCCTGACTTCAAACGTAGAAATTAGAAGCATCACTCAGATCTGGCCTGTAAGAGACACAAGCTTTATAATTTTCCAGGTCTTACATCAAGATTCAAAGATAGCTCTATCTTCCTTCACTCTCTCTTTTACTTGTTCCACTCTCAAAGACACCAATAAGAAAAGAAAACAGGAAAACAAAGTCGCATGTGAAATTTGTAAAAAACATCAATAACATTATTAAGGCAATACTTACAGTGATGCAGGAATGAGAAAACAGGCTTTTGCATCCAAGCTAAAGATTTCAGACTGCTAATGATACACTGGGTATTTCCTGAAAAATAATCAGAGGATAAAACAACCATGTCCTTGAATTAGATTACTGCTGAAGAAATTTAAAGACATTTATACATTCCAGAAATATGATCGAGGTATATAAACAAGATTAAGATGCCAACTAGTAGTAACTGTAAAATTCTTGCTGAACAGAGGAAAAATATTGACTATGTGTAACACACAACTTTGCCAAGAGTAAACCCAAGTCTTGTCACTGTCAAGACCATAAAAATCAGTACAACCACAGTTCATCATCATTATTAGCTGGATTAAGAAAATTAAGTTTGTGACTGATGACAATCTTAACATTTTTATAACCAATACAACAAAACATGCTACTTTAAAAAGTGGCATTTGGCAGAAAGCACTTGTCTTAGGAAGACCATTTGAGAGGTTCATTATCAGTACAAAACTCTGAAAGCACATACGATTGCTCCACTCCTTCACCTGCTACTTCCTCACCTTGACCACAAGCCTCAGAAACCACCAGCAACTACCACACAGGCAACTGCCAACTTTTGATTGACAATGCATAGAAAGGGAATGGAGAGACATCCCCACTGAAAGCAGGAAGTAACAGCACAGCTCTTCAACAAATCTAGCATTCAACTAAAACAGCTACACGTAGACTTCTCTGTCAAATAGTTTTAGGTGTGGCTCTGGCCTCTGTCTTATGTAGTGACTCTGAATCACTCTGCAGAGACACCTCACGTTCACCTCACAGAAAGGTTTCAGGGGAATTTGGGTCATCTATTGTTTTGCCAATAGACAGGGTCAGCACAACAGACACAGACACCAAGTTAAAGAAGTGAGATTATCTTTACTTACATTTAAAGCAATAGAATAGTAAGTGAAATAATATAGCAAGAATAAGACAAGGCAAGGCATCTAATTACTACTATATACAGCAGACTATAAGAATAAAACGAGACAAGGTAATGCACCTAATCATTACTACGTAAGGTTAGCTATAGTGATTAAAAAAGATACATCACCAATCACCCTAATACGCTACCGTCACCCAGATCTGCAGTCACTGGGGAGCCCCTGTTGCAGTGAGGATTTGGCAGGCCTGTCCCAGCAATTGGGAAGTCCTGTGCAGGGCATCCCCTTGTAGGTGAGGTCTCCAAAGCCACTGCAAAAAGGTCCAAGTTTCATACTGTTGAATAAACAAGCTCACATAATTACAAATTACAAATGCAGAAACATCTGGTTTCACTCTCCTTTCCAATCCCACCAAAGCCTGGCCAGGGCTCAGGGAGGAACCAAGTGGGTTTCCTTTACCTACCCGATTTTAACCACCAGTTTCCAAACAAGGCCATGTGTCTGGTTTCGAGGCCTTGACCACCTGCCTTTAAGCAAGGAAGGATGCACTCTGTCTTTGCTAATGATTATATTTTATCTGAGCTACATCTTTTGCTAATGATCATACATATTTCACTAACAATCATGCATATTCCATTAATGATCGAATACTAAATATATATAAAAATATTTGGTTGGTAGGTTCATCTGGAGGTCAACTTTGTCTCAGGGCCTGTTTCTCAGGCCTCAGTACTTTATATAATATAAAGCCCAGCAAGTTTAACTGCTACAGGTTTCTATAAAGGGGAAAAGGAACAATACATCCAAACAGTGGAAGGTTACATTTCCTTCTGTTTTCTAATAGCCTTAATCTACACAAAACATCTAAATTAATTTCTGATAGGAAAGACCTCAATTTTTATTGCCAATGTTTGTTACTAATTACTTCTGAGAGGCCCTCCTCTAAGAAAATACATAGAGAAGAAAACAAATGAAGCCTAAAACACAGAATAAATTGTTACAGGCAGTTGATTGTCGCAGCACTAGCAAAACTAGCCAGCTGCAACAAGGCTTTTACCATCCCATACCAGGTTAACTTCAAGAAGTAGCTCCCACACCTTGCCCTGGCACAGCCACTGATCCCCCACAAGGTTTCAAAGGTTCATCTACTGTCTGTGCTGTTTCTTCATCCTCTTCAGGCCAGTCCACCCTGCTGCTTCTCTCTGCTGTGTCTGGCCTCTTCCAGCAGCCTCTCCTCATCTGGGCCCCGTTCTTCTCTCTGCTTCTCCCAGGGCCTCTCCTTGTTTCTCCTATGTCCCAGGCGCTCTCTCTCCTCCCTCTTCTTCTTCCAGGTCTCTCTTCATCCAGAGCTCCTCTTCCATCCCCCTTAGAGCTATTTAACTACTTAACAGGAACCAGCCACAGCTGCACATTATCCACATCAGCCAACCCACCGCTCTTGAAGGAAGCCCACAGCTGTATATTACCAATGTTAATTAACCCAGCTGCATTCCTCTATAATTCCTCTACAGTTATCTATTGGATTGGCTAAGACATTCCAGCAAAGATTTAATACTTCATTCACTGAACACTGTAACTTAACACTAAAGTCTGTACATGTGCACACTGGAGCCAGAAAACACATAACAGGGAAAACACAGGGAGAATATGAGACTCAGCAATGTGTCAGACTCATGAGGGACCAACCAAGATCACAGTAACAGTTGACACCTAGAGTATAGAAAGCACACCCAAAACCAGTTCACTATCACCAGTCAAAAAGACAGTGGACATGGAGTGGACTCACGAGGTCACACCCCTTGTCCTACACATTGCTGGAAGAAAAAGTTAACACAAATGCAGCAAGACGCCACAGAACCATGGTGTGGAAACTACTGTGCCAAGACTGGACAGTAACTGAATGGCCAGCCCCGAGCAAACACCATTTCTGCAGAAAGCAGCTTGGTAGTATTAATGTATTTAGCATTAATGTATTCAGCGTTTCAGTTAAATGGTAAATGCAACAACATAGCAGCTAAGACACCTGCATGATGATCATCAGGTAAACTACTGACCTGTCAACACCATTTCTGCAGAAAGCAGCTTGGTAGTATTAATGTATTTAGCATTAATGTATTCAGCATTTCAGTTAAATGGTAAATGCAAAAAGACAACAGCTAAGACACCTGCATGACGATCATCAGGTAAACTGCTGACCTGTCAATTGGTTTCTGTGATTCACCAGGGAACATGGACAATCAGTTCAAATAGAGAGTCAGAAAATGCAGAAAGCAGGTTGGTTGCTGAAATTAAAGGGTATAAAAAGATAGCTCACCAACTGTGGGCTAAGACCAGCAGCAGAGGATCAAAACACTGAAGATCCCCACCACCTTAAAAATTGTTATGGAGGTAAGCATCCATCGCCAGGCTATGTCAACACAAAGACAGGTAGGTGTTGTTCAAGCCCCCGTGGCATAAGCATGGTCTGTTAAGTACCAATACACGGATCTTGTGGACTGTAACAGGCTGGGAGAACTTATTCTGGGGTTGCTGCTATAGTCAACCTCTGACAAATGGGGTGGATAACAATACCTGGTAAAGTAAAAGTAACTTTTACTTTTTAATACCTGGTGTGTCTGAATGCTAAAGACTGGTTTATTGGGAGGGCATCTGCTCAAAATTATCAAGTCAAAAGCAAAGATGCTTATCAACCACCAACTGATGGTGTTGAAGAGGAATACTGCAAGAGCAGGCCTGGAAATTAGGACCATGCATGGCAATCAGTTAGCTGAGGGGAATGTGCCTGGGAGGACAAGGAGTGTGAATAGACACAACAATTAACATGATGAGTCATAAGAGAGGACAGGGGAGTGGGGGTGGCCCCTTGGTGCCAAGGAGAGGTAACACCTTGCTGTTAATTGATGACTGTAAACACTTAAAAAGTGTCCTTTGTTTGTAGTTAACCACCAATCAGGGATTGCCTAGTATGCAATGCTTAGCTTAAAGAACCAATCTGTTTAAAAGCGTGCAGCTTCTGAAAATATATATAAACTCGTGCTTGTGTACAATAAATCGACATTTGTTTGCATCAAACAGCGTCCCATCTCTCATCGCTGCAGAATACAATCATCATCTAGATTAAATAGTAACTCGAGAAGATCAAAGACAGTTTTGAAACAAAAAAGTATTCAATAGGAGTATAAAAGAAGCATGAAATACTTAAGAGGAAAACACTCTCGAGTAGACAGCAGTAGTCAAGACCCGTGTACCAGTGCCTTAAGTTACCCTGCCAACATCACAATCTCTACCTGCGCCAGACAGAGCACCCTCTCCATCAGATAGATGTGTCTAGCCACATGGTTTAGCCATAGACTTGGCAGTGCCAGGTTAATGGTTGGACCTGATATCGCAAAGGTCTTTTCCAACCTAAATGATTCTATTGCACTGTGAAAGAAGCCTAGCCTGTATCCAGCTAAAGGACTGACAGTGCGGGCTGCAACAAGTAGGGTGCCACACTTCAGCTGTATGCATGTAAACTCATGGGAATGCCTTCTCACCAACACAGGAATTTACTCCTAGGGAACACTAGCAAATAGATTTTCCTAAGTCACCAAGCTGCAATCAGTAAATACTTACGTATTTGCTTGTTTTAGTAGACACCTTTTCAGGATGGACAGCAGCTTTCCCTTGCTGTACCAATGAGAGGAGACAGGTCATTAAGATATGTGAACCAAAGAGCTCCTTTACCTTTGAACTCCCCAGTGCATCAGTTTTGACCAGGAGATTTGGTTTGCCTCAAAGTTCGAAAGACAAACCCCTAAAAGAGAAGTGGAAAGGACCATATATTGTTTGGTCTGCCTACTGACATAGCACTGAAATTAGGAACAGACTCCTGAATATATTACAGAGTGATGAAACAGTGGATCACTAAGTAAACTGGGGACTGTAAATTAAAAATTTCTAAACTTTGATGAAGCGTACAAGGGATTTTGAAAAATCACATCTTTAATTCTTAAGTATAATCTAGTTCATTTTGCATTATTGCATACTACTAATAAGAGCTAGTAATGATAGAGCACATCTAGAGAAACACTAACTTCCTTGTAACAAAAAAATACTCCTATAAATTGCTGTCCTTTGCTTAGCTAGTGATAGGACAATGCAGGAATCCTAAGAAGCAGCCACGAAAGGATCCTTGGGAGGACAGAAAATGATACAAATAGTGAGCAAAAACAATTGTTGGGTCTGTACACACCTCCCAGAAACCTCAGAAAACGGAATACCTCTAACTGGGATTCCCACCACTGCTAACGTCTCTTGGGGAGAATTGTGGACAAATAAGTCTTTCAATATAAGCCGAGGAATAGAAGACAAGGAACGGGAAGTAACTACCCCAATCTCCCAGCAAATTATTGCACTTGGGGTATCCAGTGCCCCAAAAGGAATAAGTAAATTAGATAGCAAAACAGGTTATCCAACTTTCATTTGGAAATAACCAAAATATAATAATAATACAATTGATGTTTTGACACCAGTTCTTAAAACCCAAGTCTGATCTTGGCCAGTCACAGAAGGAACAGACTGGTATTGGATCAGCGGCACAAAAGCAAGAAAGGCCTTACCTGTACATTGGTCAGGAGTTCGTACTTTAGGAGCCATATTACCCAATTTAACTACAGTCGAAGAATTGGCACCAGGATTATGGGTATGATCACATATGAAGAGACACAAGAGAAGTAATCCTTTGACTGAAAGACCTACAGCACGGTTAGGAGTAAGTGAGCTCAAAAAAGCTATAATAAATGTATCAGCAATAGTAGAGAAAATAGGAAATGAGACCTGGGATGCAGCGTCCACATCATAGGAGGAAGTATCAAAATTAGCAGAAAATACTATTCAGAATAGAATGGCTTTATTTGACATGCTATTAGCATCTAAGGGGGGTGTGTGGTGGTGTTTCAGAGCAGTAGAAGATCAACAATATTTGGAAACAAACTAAAATTTTACATGAGATGCAAAAGGATGACACTTCTATTGTCTTTGCTGAAACATGGAAATGGCTGACCTCTTGGGTACCAGATTTAGGTTCACCGATAAAGGTGGTGATATGCATTGTGACTGTAGGAGTTCTAATGTTTGTACATTGAATTAATACATATGTACTCACATGAGGGACGTTGTTTGATCTTGGGTGGACCAACTAATGAAAAGGCGAGACTTAATATACGGGAAAAAGATAAATTCTTCCTTTATACAGTCTCAAAGGAAGATTTTGATACAATAATTATTTATCTTAAAAATAAATATGTAAATATTTATAATGAAAAAAATTTGAAAAAAACTGAGGATGTTAATCAACCCTTATAAACAGTTAATAAGATATGGCCTTGAGGGAAGGCATAGACACCATAAATAAGTCAAGCTAAGAGATGTGGCGTATGAAGGCATAGACTCCGGTTGTGGTTCAACCAGAGACACTATTGTGCAGAGGTCATATTAATATATCTCAGTCTGGATATAAATTCCAGCTGCAGGTACCACCAGGCTCAGGGCAGAAACTGTTTATGCAGTTACATAGCTATATATTATTACAAGCATGCAAACACTTTTTGGCTAGATAACCATGTTTATCTTTCTTACTTTCCTTCATAATACCCAGCTGTTCTCTATCTCCTGTCAAATCAGACATTCTCCATCCTCCTCTCATACATCTCTCTTCAGACATTCTCTGTCCTCTCATAGATCTCTCTTATCTCCCATCAGTAATGATCAGACATTCTCCATCCTCCTCTCCCACAAAGAAATAATAAGATCAGCTCAAGGAGAACAAAATGGTTAATGAGACCAAACAGAAAATTACTTGACCTATACTCGAACTATCCTAACTAGCATACTAGAAGATCCCCCCTCGAGCAAAGCAAGCCCCCTACTAACAAAGCACACACCCCCACACACAGAACATGCACCTTTAAATGGGAGAGGGGGCTTGTAAGAACCAATGAGAATTAAGTGTTGTAATGGTTGTCTGTACTGAAATGAAGGAAAGCACGGTTGTAATTCATGTTTGCACAATCAAGTGGAAAACTGCAGTTGTAAAGATTGCAAAGCTGTTCACGAAAGTGTGTACAGTGGGTTTTGCAGGTATGCCAAATAAGGACAAAGAAATCAAACAGGATATGCGATTGTACAAGAATCAGCCACATATATTCTCCGCATCCCAAGATCACCAAAGGAGGACAAATGACGCCTAGTAACAGACAAGAGCATGCGCAATAGACTGAAGCTTATGCAAAACCCAGGAAATGGAGTAAGGAGGGGATTTCTCGGAAATCAAAAGAAGAACGTATAAAAAGGAATGCTGCAAACCTGCAAATTGTGAGCTGTTGGTGGAGTGCTGACTCCCCGGCCGCCCAGCACTGCTTTGCTTGCTAATCTCAATAAATTAACCGTTCAAACTGCAAATTGACTCTAGTTCATTTTTATAACAGTGTGACTAAATGCAATTGTAAACAATTGTTCAACACATGGTAAGACAATTTATATGCTTTAAGAGGTGTGCTAGCTTTGTTTACTTACCACTGAGTACCCAGCTCTGTGCAGACATGCAATTAACTAGTATCTTGACTCTGCACGTGGATCAGCTTGAAGAACCCTGATTTGGGATAACAGTGCTGTGCACGCACTGCTCAGCAGTCACCAAAACACTGGTGAGTTACCAGCACTGTTTTAGCCACAGATCCAAAATTCAGCACCACACAGCTGCTGTGAAGAAAATTAACTCCATCCCAGCCACACTCAGTACAGGGCTGCAAAGAGCATGTAAAACTCACAGCCAATATGCCTTATTTAGAACTACTGTTTTATTAGTTTCAGGTAACAGATTCTTGAATCACAGGCTCATCTTTTTTCCTGGCATATCCACTTCCACACTAATCAATCAGCTAGTCCCATCACAACATGATGAAATTCAGCATGCTGAAGGCATTAAAGGTATCAACTGCTACAAATTGATCCTTGTGCTCCAGTGCCATGGCTGTCCTGGGATAATCAGGTGGAGAATGCAGACAGCACAGAGGCTGTCCTACAATATCCCCACAGCACACAAGTATACATAAATTAATCAGGGATATAAACAGTCAGGAAGTAATGCACGGTATAGAAAGCAATGCGAATAAAAGTAGTTTGTCTGCCTCAGGTTTGCAAGATGACGACTTGTATGTAAGGGTTAATTAATAAACATACCAATTATTTCCATTTAGGTGTTAAGTCTTGTCTCTTCGGCCAAGTACAGACTGACCTAATCTTGCTATGTATTTTTAGCTGGCCAAATAAGATCTGGCTTGAGCCCAGAGGTAACTGCACATTGGCATCACATTCAAGCCAACATGCTTTGCTGATACTGATGCTATGCATTTCACTTATATGTGGGAACTTAAGTTAAAACTGCATTTTGAGCTCCCACTTCTTTTTTCTTAAATCAAACTTGACATAAAAGTTTATTTATATATACATGTAAAAACGTAGGAACACAAACTAAGAATGAACATCTTAACTGAGAGGATCTTCAATGTAAACTGTTAGCCTGAACACCCAGTACAACAGCATTAAAAAGCGATCTCTCACTACTATATATACACCCCTACATGTAGTGCTCGTGCATGTGACTAAGAGCCATTCATACACTCAAAGAGTGCAAAAATAAACTGGTGTGGAGAAATTAGTTCAAATTGTGCTGTTGTAGTCAGAGCCTCTGCTGCTATGAACCCCTTGAAGGAATAGTTTCAAGGCACAGAGTGAGGTTTATTGGGATAAGGCACTTGTTAAATAGGTAACAATTACACCACCCTGCAAGTGAGGACTATCCTGTTTCTATTCCAAATTCCTTACAATCTGCCTAATAGGCATCACTCAGTTCCCAGGAAAGTGCCCTCACCTGGCATCCCAAGTAACAGGGAGGATCACCAAGGCATGGGCCAGCCACTCCTCAGGAGTGCTCCCATCAGGGCTCCCAGGCAGCAGTTCATACATCACTCTCCTCAGTGCTTTCTGCAGTCACTGCTTAGTGGTGTCATTTTGCTGTTGCCACACAAGCCCAGGGCACTACTTGGTCGGGATCATCTCCTCACTGGTGCCTACGTTTGGGATCTCCAAGGTCCTGGGTAGCAAGCATACAGGCTTAACGTCCAAATTCCCAGTGAGACACACAAATCATGACAGCAAAACTCAGGGTCTTATTTATCAGAAAATAAAATACAGGAACGTGAATGTACAAGCATAAACAGTTTGTTACAGAGCTCCTTAAAAATAGTTGGCAATACATCAGGAATCATACTACTGAAGAATCATATCTTCAATCAGCCCATTGAATCTGAGAGTCAGTAACTACTAACACACCACCAAATAGGGGCTATATCCACAGAGGTTCCTTTGACAAATGGGTCTCCCAGAACCTGGGCAATTATCCAATTCCAATCTAAAGAAATTTAGAGCAACAAGGAGCGACTAATGACAGAAGTGTCTGAGCTTGCAGTGAAGAGAGAAAGAAAGTGAGAGAGAACGAGAGTAAGCCAGCTTTCCTTTTTCACATGAGTAAAGTGAGGAGAATTTATACCTGTCCTTAAGTTTGTGGTGAGTGGAGTCAGGGTCCCTGGTGTGCGATTTAGTCCTGCCGGCTCCCCTTCCTTCCTTCTGCTATTTATTTACATTGATTCTTATGGAGCCTTTTCAGGTTTACATGTATTAACAGAAAGGGACCCTTAACTCGGAAGCGGTGTTTGGGGCAGCACTGGCACAAAACCAGGGGTGCTGTGAGTCCTGGAGCTGAGTCAGGGAGTGGGAGATGGCTGCTTCTCCTAGGAACAAGAGAGACACACCAGACAGCCATTACCTTGGGCAGGACACCCAGGGCAGGGACGTGAGCAGCCAGCAGCTCTTCCTAGTTCACTCCAGGCACTTGTCCCTTGAAGGAGACTGGGGTACCATGCCTGGAAGGGGAAACTGCACCATGATGCATCCCCAGCCCATGCCCATCACAGGTGCTGGGATCCCCGAGTTGCCACAGCAGGGGGTCCAATTGATTCAGAAGCACTTGAGCCTGACTGCCCATCCAGCCCCTTTTCTTTTCTTTATTGCCAAAGACTCCTATCCACTCACCCTCAGGCACAGCTGGGCAAACCTTCCTGCTTAACCCTTGTTGCTTTGGATCTAACTTTCTGTGGGTCAGCGGACTGCCCAGGGCCAAGCTGGAGCTCTGCACAAAACATACAAGACTATTAACATCTGTAATGCCTTTAGTTGCATCACTTTCCCATCTTCCCACCAGAACTCTGTAGCACAACCAGGAGAGAACCCAATTCTCAGGGCAACACCCAGTTTTAGCCCTACAAACTCTCCTTCCAGACCTCTGCTTTTTCTGTTTCAGTCATTTGAGATTTCACATTTTCTAAAAAGAACAGAGTATTTCCATTTAAAAGGGACAATATAAAGAGACTCCACAACAAACTCCTCTCTGCACTCAATACCCTCAGGGGGCACGTGTGGCACAGATATCAGTCCTGGCATTGCACAAACAGGACACAACAAGAATGCTTTTCCCCACTGAATCACATAATGAAGGGGTGGAAATGAGGGGTTAGTATTGTATTATACAGTGGTTTTGATCACACCAAAAAAAAGAAGCAGCACAGAAGGGAGAAGTTGGATGCAACGCCTGGGCAGCAAATCCAGATCATGCTTCCATGACTCAATAAAGGCAGGACAGTCCAACCAGACAATTTTTTATTCCCCAGGCCTCTTAGCAGGCCAAGTCACACATCTGAAGAAATACAGGACTACACCCACTCGTGCTTTGGCTGTCAGCCACATTCCTACTCTGTTTGTCCCATAGCCAAGGCCATATGAAATGCCCAAGCAGGTGTCACTGCTGTGATGAGAAGGGTAGCAGTGGTAGCAAACACTGACACCTACGATAAAGCCAGTCACAGTTCAACAGTAACAGATGAAACTGCAGAATCTTCAACCCAAGCCTCCAACCTGAACCACAGAACCACCATAGTAGCTCTCTGGTTGCACAAGTGTTGGGGTCATCCTGCTGCTAAAGCTTTAGTCAGGGCTGCAGCACACTATGAAATACATCTTCCCTCAGACATGGCACAAAGTGTCACAAGAACTGGTGTTGTCATGGTTTAACCCAACCAGCAACTAAGCACCATGCAGCTGCTCACTCACTTCTGCCCCCACCACCACAGCAGGACGGGGAGGAGAATCTGAAAAAGGTAAAACCCATGGGTTGAGATAAGACTGATTTAGTAAGTTAAATAATAACAGTAATGAAAAGGGAGATAACAAAAACAAGAGCGAGAGGAATAAAACCCATGAAAAACAAGCCATGCATAATACAATTGCTCACCACCCACCGACTGATGCCCAGCCAGTCCCTGAGCAGTGATCCCCACCCCAGTCAACTCCCCACAGTGTATATACTAAGCACAAATGGTAGGAAATACCCCTTTGGTTAGTTCAGATCAGTTGCTCTGGCCATGCTACCTCCCAGCTTCTTGTGCACTGGCTCACTGGCAAAGCATGGGAAACTGAAAAGTCCTTGACTTAGGGTAAGCAGTAAGCACTACTCAGCAACAACTAAAATGTCAGTGTGGTGTCACAGCACAAGCAAGCTATCAGGCTGCACCAAGGCTTTTACCATCAGTCAGATTCTACTGTCCATGCTGTTTCTCCTCCCTCCAGAGGCCAGACCACACTGCTCCTCCTCCATCCAGCCACCTCTCCCACCATCCTCAGGGCTATTTAACCACTTAGCAGGAACGAGCTACACCTGCACATCATCCACGTCCATCAACCCACTGCCTCCAAAGCAAGGCCACAGCTGCATATTATCAATGCTAATCAACCCACTGCTGCATTCTTCTGCAGCAGGGGTCCTCAAACTTTTTAACCAGGGGGCCTGCATGCGAATGAAGTGGCAGGCAGTCATCTGCGGCTGCTTGGTTCCCCCTCCCCACCCCCTGGCTGGGGGGCGGGGGCACAGTTCTGTAAATACCAGGGGCCAGATTGAGGACCCTGGGGGGCCATAGTTTGAGGACCACTGCTCTGCAGTATGGTATCAACATTATTCTCATACTAAATCCAAAGCACAGCACTGTACCAGCTACTAGGAAGAAAAATAACTCTATCCCAGCCTAAACCAGGACAGCATCCACCCCTTATTCTATACCATTTGCCATGCCCAGGCCTCACACTTTCCAGTACATCCCAGTTAACCCCCACCACCTTCCCTGTCTATTGATATATACACACGTACAATCCCCTTAGTCTATGGGGCAATCCCTACAAAAGTCCATTGAGTTAATTTAGTCCCTAACTTCAGGCTCCATCCATCCTAAATCTTTCAGAGCAGGAAAGATGGTGCATGATGTTGGACTGTTGCATGCTGAAGTCAATTCCAATTATATCACTGCTGTGCTGCTCTGGTTTCACTGAAGTTCATGCTTCATTAATCTGAGTGACTTTTACTGTAATATTCTTGATATGACATATAGCACCATAGAAATTATGATATACCATATTATAAAGCAGTTAACATCATACAATTTAATTCATTGGCTCTTCTCACTCAAAATCAAATCCCCTCAAGGCACACATCATAATTCCCCATCCTCCCACATTACCCACCAGGTACATCCAGGCCCTTGAGCAAAAGCAATCCCACAAATGGGTTTGCCTTTGCCTGAGGCAGGAATAACCCAGGCCGTTTCCCCTGGCGTATTTTTTATATGCACTACAGGAACTTTATCCCTTTCTATAGTATGTAAAAGTTTTGATTAAGCAGGGCCAGCCCAATTGACAGATCCTCAAATGCTGACTAACCAGGTGGCTTTTGCTAATGTGTAGCCCCATGTCTGAAGGTCCTACCACCCACTGCCCTCAGTGTAGCCTTTAACGGTCCATAGCATCATTCAGTTTTCCTGGAGGCTGGTACGTGATAGGGGCATTCAGTACCGTGTTCTTTAGCCCAGGTGTCTATAAGGTTGTTTTGCAAATGAGCCCCATTATCCATGTCTATTCTTTCTGGGGTGCAGCATCCAAGTAAGATTTGCCTTTTCAAGGCCCATGTTGTGGACAGTGGCATGGGACACTGTCTGTTTCCAGCCATCCAGCGGTTGCTTCCACCACTGCAAGCACGTAGCACTTGCCTTGGCAGGCTTGTGCGAGTGCGATATAATCAGTCTGCCAGGCCTCCCCATGTTTATACTTCAGCTATCATCCTCCGTACCAAAAAGGCTTTAACTGCTTGGCCTGCTTAACTGCAGCGCTTGTTTTACATTCACAGATACTCTGTGTGATAGCATCCATTGCTACTTCCACCCCTCAATCACAAGCCCATCTATATGCCGCACCTCTCCCTTGATGGCCTGAAGTGTCATGGGCCCAGCAATCTATGAGTAATTCACCTTTATGGTCCCAGTCCAGATCTACCTGAGCCACTCCAACCTTAGCAGCCTGATCCACCCGACAGTTGTTTTGATGTTCTTCAGTAGCCCAACTCTGTACATGAGCATCTACATGACTTATCTTCACAACCAGGTAGCAGTATCTTGCCACTGTACAGCAGCCCAGATGGGTTTACCTCTGGGCTGCCAGTTGCTACAACCACCCCCACAGGGCATTTGCCACCATCTCTAAGTTGGTATAGAGATAAAAGTATTGACCATTTTTCTCATTCAGCAATGTCTAAAGCCAGCTGGACGGCTTTCACCTCTGCAAACTGAGGTGATTCACCTTCTTCAGCAGTTTCTGCAACTTGTTGTAGGGGACTCTGTACAGCCACCTTCCACCTTCAATGCTTTCCTACAATATGACAGGACCCATCAGAAAACAGGGCATATTGCTTCTCACTTTCTGGTAATTTATTATACAGTGGTGCCTTTTCAGCATATCACCTCCTCCTCCAGTGACATTCTGAGTTCTTTGCCTTCTGGCCAGTCTACGAGCACTTCCAAGATTCCTGGACAACTGCAGTTTCCTATTCAAGCTTGATGCGTGATCAGTGCAACCCGCTTACTCTATGTAGCATCAGTTGCACAGTGTAGATCAGACCCTCCCTTCAAACATCCAGGCCAGCACCAGCAGCCAGGGTGCCAGAAGAAACTGCACTTCAGTACCAATCACTTCCAAAGCAGCTCAAACCACTACATAAGCTGCCAGTATCTCTTTCAGTTGGCATATAGCGGGTCTCACATCCTCTGTATCCCCAACTCCAAAAGCCTCAGGGCTGACCTTGAGTCTCCCTCAATGTTTTCTGCCAGAGGCTCCAGGCAGGGCCATTCTCCCTGGCTGCAGTGTAGAGCACATTACATCTTGCCTTGCTCAGACTGGCCCATGGGCTACTGCTTGCTTGAATTGGTTCCTGTTTAATTTGTTCAAATGCTTGTCGTTGCTCAGGGTCCCATTTGAAATCATTCTTCTTCCAGGTCACTTGATAAAGAGGGCTTACAATCAGACAGTAATTTGGAATGTGCATTCTCCAAAAACCTAAGAAAGAATGTGCATTCTACAACACCTAAGAAAGCTTGTTTCTTCCTTACCAGTTGGCGGAGACATGGTTGTTATTTTATTGATCACATCCATTGCGATTTGACAATATCCATCTTGCCATTCTATTCTTAATTGGATCTCCTGTGCAGGTCCCTTGACCTTACCTTGTTTTATGGCAAACCCAGCTTTCAGAAGGATTTGGACAATTTTTTTCCTTTCTCCAAAACTTCTCCTGTATTGCCCCACATGATGGTATCATCAATGTATTGCAGGTGTTCTGGAGCTTCACTCTGCCCCAGTGCAGTACAGATCAGTCCATAGCAGATGACAGGGCTGTGTTTTCACTCCCCCAGCAGTCAATTCCAGGTGTACTGGATGACCGTCCAAGTAAAAGCAACCTGTACTTTGCTGTCAAAGGGATTGAGAAAAATGCATTAGTGATATCAATTGTGGCATACCACTTGGCTGTCTTTAACTCCAGTTCATATCAAAGTCGTAGCCTAGCCAGTGTGGCAGCACGACTTTATTCAGGCCATGATAGTCTACTGTTAAGTCTCCATTCAACTTTCATACTAGCCATATAGGTCTATTAAAGGATGAGTGAATCCTGCTGATCACTCCTTGACTCTCCAGTTGACAGATCAACTTACGGATGGGAATCAAAGAGTCTCAGTTGGTGTGACATTGCCACCACTGCACTGTTGTGGTAGTGATTGGCATCTGTTATTCTTCAACGCACAGCAAACCTACAACAGAAGGGTCCTCCAAGAGACTGGGCAAGGTAGGCATCTGTTTAAGTTCCTCCACCTCCACAGCAGCTGTACCAAAAGCCCACTGGTACCCCTTTTGGTCCTTGAAATACCCTCTCCTGAGATAGTCTATGCCAAGGATGCACAGAGCTTCTAGGCCAGTCACCATGGGGTGCTTTCGCCACTCATACCCGTAAATTAGGCTTACTGCAGCCTCCAATACAGTTAGATGTTGGGATCCCCCTGTCACTCCAGAAATATAAATGGGTTCTGCCCCTTTATAGCTTGATGGCATTAGGGTACACTGTGCATTAGTGTCTACTAGAGCCTTATAATCCTAACATGCCAGACCAACAGACCCACACAGTCCAAAACCCAGTTTCTCTCTCCTCCACCTGGCTGGAGGAAGAGCCTCTCTAGCCCTAGTCATAGGATCCTCCACTTCTTGTAAGAACAGATTAGAATTGCTTTCCATACGATCAGGAGTAAGACCAGCCCTTTCACTCCGTCTGGGGAACTACCCACTGGAAATTGGAGTAGCAATTTTCCTGGAAGAATCCCCATTTGTGATTGTTTTTCCTTTGAATTCACATACTCATGCCTCTAAGGTCAAGGCAGCTTTTC
The DNA here is from genome assembly GCF_015220075.1 of Falco rusticolus. Taxonomy (NCBI): domain Eukaryota; kingdom Metazoa; phylum Chordata; class Aves; order Falconiformes; family Falconidae; genus Falco; species Falco rusticolus. The sequence goes on from NC_051191.1 coordinate 66,449,630, forward strand.
CATCCCACTTCCTTATGTCCTCTCTGTGGTCCTGTAGGTAAAACCACAGGGTATCCTGTGATGTGTACCTTCTATATCCTTCCTCTTGAGCATACGGACGCTTGCTGTTAATAGCCGAGATCCGGGTCGGTACACATGGGGAGTAGGATCTATACTCATCAAATTGCTCAACCAGTTTCTCCACAGCTTGAGTGAGGAAGAGAGATTTTCTTCATATTCCCAGAGCTGGCAATCCACTTCATCCACTGCTGGCACCACTTCATCTCTCCAGCTCATTACTGCCAAGGAACTGGCATACAACGATGGTGCACTCTGTAGACATTTCCACCACACGGGTCAAGTCCATCAGACTTCGTCTGGATCTGTGGGGGACTGTGTGTTGTTCAGGTCTCAATAAATCATCTCTAGCCAGCTAATTCCCTCAGATACTGGATACCTCTCATCTGTTGCAGTCCACTTGCCTGGGCAACACATAGTGTCTTCCTTGAAGGGATACCTTTCCTACACACTTGACAGGAGTCGCCTCCAGAGGCTCAGGACTTGTGTCCCTCTTCCAATTGCCTCGTCAATACCCTCTTTCCTAGTAAGTGATCCCAGTTGCTTAGCTTTCCTACTCTAATTCCAAACTATCAGCCCCATTATTCCAGCACTGGAGCAGTTACGTGATAATGCGCTCACCTGGACGACAGCCGAAATCTTTTTGCATATCCCACAGGGACAGGGATCAAGTCGTTACCTCTTGTTTTGCCTCCTCCTCCTGTTCTTGTGGTAGCTCTATTTCATCCTCCTTTACTAAATGAGCTGTCTTTCAAACCCATTTCTTGTTGTGTATAGAAGTGTTTGATACCAGCACAGGCTGGTCCTCTGTATCAATTGCATCACTCACCACCGAGGCTGGAGTAGCTGCAGTACCTGTCACTGGCACTGGAGTAGCCACAAATAGCTTAACCCTAAAGATGACCAGAACTAGATTCATGGTTTCTAGCAATAGGACCACGCTGGTTTCAACATCCCAAGGATATTCAAGTTGTTGAAAATTCTCAGATGCTACCGTAATTAGCCTGGAGGAGAAGGGGAAGATGTCTCCTCCAGAGGCTGGCTCTCTGAGGAGACAAGGTAAAAGGTGTAATTATTAATAGTTTCCAATAGATGGCTCCTGGCAGATGTGACTGCAGGGCTGAGTACAAATACTAGTTTCACAACCAGCAATTCTATCATATTATAAGCCAGTATTACAAAATAACCTTAGCCCAGCCCCCCGAGGTGACAAACACCACAACAGAGAACACATACGTAACGTAAGAACAAGCGCAACAACTCAGCACAAATAAATCAATATTAGGAACAGTCATTATTAAACTAATACAGTGAATGCTTATAAAAAAGTTGGGTTTAACATGCTCTGGTCAGATCTGTCATTATCTCAACTCTTCTTTGTCCCACACTGGGCACCAAAAAGGACTGTCATGGTTTAACCACTCCTGCTTGCTCACTTCCCCCTTTCCACAGAGAACTGCAAAAAGATAAAACCCACAGGCTTTACCCACAAAAAACAGGACACATGCGCCTGTACCAACCCTTTTGTCGCATGTCCCTTATATCTTCTCACCCTGTTGACATTGTCTGCCTTTAGGTTAAGTTTAATAGTATTCTCTTGTCTGAGTCCCACTTGGTACTCCCCTTCCCAAGTTTATCGCAGCCAAGCCTCCAACTGCTCTTCCTGACTAACTCTCAACTCAATCTCCCATTGTTACCAAAGCATTGATTAGAATCAAATGTTTGGGTTGAAGGGACCTTAAAAATTGTCTAGTTCCAACCCCCCTGCCATGGGCAGGGACACCTTTTACTAGACCAGGTGGCTCAGTGCCCCATCCATTCTGACCATGAACACTTCCAGCAATGGGGCATCTACAACTCCTCTAGGCACCCTGTTCCAGTGTCTCACCACCTGCACAGTAAATAATTTCTTCCTAATATCTAATCTAAATCTACCTTCTTTCAGTTTAAAATTGCTATCCCTCATCCTATCACTACATTCCCCAAGACAGGGTCCCTCCCTGTCTTTCCTGTAGGCTCCCTTTAAACACTAGAAGGCTGTTACGAGGTCTCCTTCTCTTCTCTAGGCTAAACCACCCAAATTCTCTCAACACATCCTCAAAGGGGACGTGTTCCAGCCCCCTGAACTCTTCGTGGCCCTCCTCTGGACAAACAGGTACTTAGGTGATTTAGAAAAAATCATGTGCAACAGCTACTTTTGGATCCTAACTGGTCCTTAAACAGGCAGAGTTAACACTGCTAACCAATGTGTCTAGACTCAGTATGCCCCCCCTTCTTGTCTACCGCTTCGGAAGGATAGCTAGCCTGGCTCCACAGCTGTAAGCTACCTCAGCAGAACATACGGAAGCCTTACAAACTATTTGGAGTGCTCAACAGTACGGGTGCAGAAGCCTTAACCAATAAACTAAACACAATGACCCCCTCACTGGAGAATCTTCCACTTTCCCTTATAGTTATTACTTAAATTGGGACTAGGACAGTGGTTGACCACAAACACTTTACCTTTATGGGAATGTCCAAAACACAGTGACTGCACGTTATTACTTAATCTTCTGGGGTTTTCCTCAGCTCAGAGCTGCCTTCAAGCCCTACCAAGCACTTCAGCTGCAGTAGCCAGAATTTTAAGACAAGGTGACAGCAGAATCCCAGCTGCTCAAATGCATAGAAGTTGTCCAGAACAACGCCACTGACACCAAATGACACCTGCAAGCCCAGCAGCTCTCAGTAAACTTCCATACAATGCAAATGCAAACTTAGCTGTTGCCTGTGTATTGACTATAGGAGATGTTACTAAACAAATCTACCCTACCATCTCTGGTTTTACACCAAGATGGATCTGTGATCCATCCTATGGATCAACAACAGGCCTGGCAGAGAAATAAAGGATGACAATAGATAGATATTGAAGCTTGCATCCCTGATGTAGGATGGGGCTCACGTGAAAGGAATTCCCCTGAGGGAGTATGACATTTTTCAGTACACTCTGACAAACAAGCTGAGACAGTACTTGTCTATGTCGGCAACAGCTGTGTGTATTCATGATCTTGAATGATCAACAGTAACTAAAGCTTTGAATTTGATGTTACATCCAGTTGCAGTTTTATTAGTTTTGACTTGTGTTTATTGCTTATAATCATTCTGTCTATCAAAGCTGGGTGAATAAGGAAACAAATCCTGTTAATCCAACATGTAAAACATATGTAATCAACTGATTCTGTATGTGTGATGGTATATAATCAGCATTAAGCAACTCAACTGTAGCCTTACCGCTGATCTGCAATACACTGCGTATTTATGGTGCAGAGGCAAGAAGTAACCATACCACCACTCTGAGTCAATAAAGTTTGATTGACTGTAGTCACAGGGTGGAGTGTGATGGATACACTTGACTTCTGGACCAAACTAGCAAATAGTTTGGTTCAGGCTCCCAAGGAAGCAAAAGCCTAGGTCATGACCAGGTCAAGAACTTCTCTAGTTTCAACCTGTTCTTTGAAAACCCACACAGGAGCAGGATGACATGGTGAGCTTTGATGCATGAGCTGGGAAATGGGAACGCTGATCATACGATTAACACATGAATAGCAGGTGGTTCTTCCAAGACTAATTTGTCAAGGAACAAATGAAGTTGTGGGTACAAATAATCTCATGCCTACCCTCTCCATCACATGTAATTTGACTATGAGCCAACCGTTTTATTCCATAAATATGACAGATTGAAAACCTTTTTGAGCTCTCCCTGCTAAGCAACTGGCTGCACAGCAGTGATCTCCCCTTGAGTTTGGGCAGCCTCTCAAGGTTACTCCTCAAGGCTGAGAGACCCCTTACCAACTTCTTTGGTATGTGACCAATGTTTTGCATAACCTTGTATCATAGGGCACTAAGATTTTGTATTGCTATTTTTGAATTATTATTATACCCTCCGTACAGTAAGTAATAGATTGAACCTTGCCACTGGACTTCCTTGTGCCTCACCTTTACAACATCTTACTTCAAACAAACCCATTTTTGCTGCTACTTAGATGGTGGTTCTTTAAGTGGTGTAAACCTCTTCTGCAACAAGTGTAACTGAGGCACTCATAATAGTTATAAAATATTCTTATTCATTATTAAAAGCTTCCTTTAATTGGACCAAAACTCTGTTTCAATGCCAGTCACTCCGATCTCGGTTGTTTCCCATCTCTCCAGGATATGGAGTTCAGCAAATACAAACTTCCAAGAACTGAAAGGACAAAAGTTCAGCTGCAGGCCAGCACACCTTTGCTCCCCTGTTTCTGCTTCTGCACTTCTAGCAGTCAGTCTCAATTAAACAAAAGCATTTAAAATTAATTCAGCATGTCTGACATCATAGAAAGATTAGAGAAGCTTGGCAGACCTGCACCTGTGGTACAAGATGGCCTAAATCAACCAAACATGCCCAAAGAGTACATATACACCATGAATTCTCATTTTCCTCAGTTTATAACTGTATTTTAGATATCACAGAAGAACAAGCAGACAAAAGTTTTCTTGCCACGAGGATTCTCAGCAGTTATGCAAGAGAAAATCTGTCAGAAATTACTTATATCTCAGATTGACAGTCAATCACAGGGTGGTTAGAGTAACTGTAAGCATCTAGAGCAGGGGTCCTCAAACTTTTTAACCAGGGGGCCGGCGCGCGGATGCAGTGGCAGGCAGTCATCTGCGGCTGCTTGGTTTCCCCCCAACCCCCGGCGGGGGGGGGTCTGTAAATACCGGGGGCCGGATTGAGGACCCTGGGGGGCCGTATCCCGCCCGCGGGCCGTAGTTTGAGGACCCCTGATCTAGAGACTAGTCACTTCTCTCTGCAGATTCCCATTCCACTACTTCCAACAGTGTATTTTCCACTTTCACTTCCACTTCACCTTTGTAAGAAACTATGGACTAGGGTATTGTTTATTAAGATTTATGTTAAGCCCAATGTAAAGGTTAGGCAACAAAAGATAGGAAATCGCTTATGCAAACAGCCACCAGACACCCCTTGTGTAAGATAGGATAACCGCAATCGCTTACACAAACTAAACCAGATACCGCTTGTGCAAGATAAGATAACCGCCAGATGTCCAGGAACCGACAGAAACAGGACAAACAACCCCATATAAGGACATATGAGTGAGGGGTCAACTATGGGACAAAGGAGGAAGACTTCTTACTTCGGCCTCAACGACCACCAGGAGGCAGAAAACGACCCCCTAACAACAACTGAAGCATGCGCAGAGTACCTCCACTACTTCATGAACACGGAAGTAAAGATGTATAAAAAGGGACTGTTTGAACTGCTCAGGACGGCAGTTGGCGGAGCGCAGACTCCCCTGCCGTCCAGCGCTGTCTTTGCTCATATTCTACTTGCTATAATTAATAAAATTTTAATTGGATTATGATCCATTGTGGTCTCAATTTATAACACCTTTGTTGTCCTAATGCCATCTGCTGCTACAGATACGCATTACAAAGTGATTATTGGATGGGCCTATTTTAGTTTTACATCCATGAACTTCATGTTGAATCCGGCTCTTCTCCCAGCCTTCCTGTGTTCTTAGCATTGTCTCTTTGAACTGCCAGGATATTTTATGTGATTTTATTCAGTATGATCCAGCAGTATTTCTGAGGCAGTTTGTTAGTGGGTTCTTTTTGCTTGTTTGGGGATTATTTTTTGTAAATGATCACACTTCGTTCTCCGAGTCCTCAGGGCCCAAATCTACCACAGCAGGAAGAGCACTCAGAACAAACAGGACCATTTCAGAACAGATAAAGTAACAGGACGAAGATTTTTTGGTTCAAATGACAGTCATTAAAACAAAAATGATCAAAATTATCCTCTTCAAAATTATGTCATTAGCATAGCCCCAGTACTTGTTAAGGGATGCCTTAAGTGACCACCTCCAGAAACTCTGTGGCTTGATGGTTCCTCTTGCCCAGAGGCTCCTGGAGCCCAGTCTGGAGACCCAGATGTCTCCGTTGTAGGCCCTTTAACACAGCTGCTGCTGCTTTCCTGTTTGCAGGTTCAACAAGTAGCAAAGCTGGGCATGCAAGCCAGAGACCCACGTAGGACACTGACACAAACAGCCACAGACCAGGTGCTGCCTTCAACAGCATCTACATGTATGACTCACATAAAACAGAAGTATAGACAGACAAGTCTCTTTCCTCCTCTTTGGTTGATCAGGACTGAATCTCTCTAAAATCCACACATCCCCACCCTCTACAGTCACAGGCACACACACATCCACAGATCTCTTAATTCAGTACAGCCCCTCTGCCCATTCTATACCCCCGCACAGAGCTCAGGCCCTCTTGCCCACTTCACAGGATCTCATAGTTGCAGGCTGGTCCAGCTTGATGCTCACTAGCAAACAGACACGTGCACTTACACACTTGTTTCATAAGCACTCCACACTCACAGATCCCCCTAAACACCAGCATGGGCCCTCTGCCCATCTGATGCCCCTGCCTGGACCTAGACCCTCCTACCCACCAATCAGTCCATTTGAAATCCGCTAGCAAATTATACAAGCAAATGCCACAAACCCAGTTGGGGAAGATATGTCCCATGCACCCCCACCAGCAGGCAGCATCGGGCATGCAGGCTGTGACCCACAGTCCCACCTTCTCACTCCACTCACCCTGCAATGAGGCCCCCACTTACTCCAATTGCTAGCACCACAGGCTACAGGTGTCTACACCCCACTGTGACCCCAGTTGCTCGCACCAAATCCACTCATGTGTCCCCCCAGTAGCTGGCACTCCAGACAAAGTCTGTGGAACCTGTGGAGATGCTCCCTGGAGCTATGGTCTTTCCAGCTACTGACACAGACACCCTCCTGCTCCAGTTGCTGGCACAATGGCCCAGGGATGACTACACCTCCAGTCTGACTCCACTTGCTGGCCCAGTTACCAGCTCACATTGGTCACCTCAGTAGCTGGCACCTAGTCCTTGCAGCACATACACACAAGGACAGAGTGAGACTATGCAGACAGATAGTTAAGAAAGGACTGAAGATGACAGACTGGCTGCAGGAGTCAGGCACAGGGCTCAGTCAGACAGACTGCAGGAGCGGGCTGGAAATTAGGACCATGCGTAGGAATCAGTTAGCTGAGGGGAATGTGCTTGAGCTTGTAGGTCACAAACCCTGGGAGGACAAGGAGTGTCAATAGACACATTAACATGATGAGTCATGCTGAGAGAGCATAGGGGAGTGGGGGGGATGGCGCCAAGGAGAGGTAACACCTTGCTGTTAATTGATGGTAGTTAACCACCAATCGGTGATTGCCTAGTATGCAATGCTTAGCTTAAAGAACCAATCTGTTTAAAACGCGCAGCTTCTGAAAATGTATATAAACTCGTGCTTCTGTACAATAAATTGACATTTGCTTGCATCAAACTGCGTCCCGTCTCTCCATCACAACAACAGACCTCCTGGACAGTCACAGTTTAGACACAACTAGCCCCTTTCATACTCTCTTCTGTCTGTTCTCTCTCTGTGTAGTTCCACCATCCTCTTCCTCCCACCCATACCTGTGACTCCCAGGTTTGCATTCTCACTAGTTTAGAAGTCTAGGTTTGTCTGCAGTTTCTCAGTGGTCCATCAATTAGAAGAAACAGGCAAGTGTGAAGGAAACAGAAGAAACAAACCTTGTCAATCAGGTTTGTCTCTCTAAGCCTTCTTCACTGCTTCCTTCTTTTCCCTAAAATCCAATTGGACAAGGTCCAGGACCAGATAACATTGCCGAAATAAACACTCATATCCCACATATTCTTATCAATTAGCACAGCTGAGGAGGTTTGCTTCTTGTTATCCCCAGTACTCTTTGCCCATCAGGTTTGCATCCCTGAACATTTGGTTTATTCCTTCCCCCTTGCTGTCTCTTTTGCACTGAAGAGGTCAGTCCTTGAGCAGATAACCTTAAAGCAGCAGATGCTCTCACCTTCCATGTACCCTTACATTCCACACATTCCTCAATTTTATTGCTGGAAACAGTGTCCTGGAAAAAGTAGCCCTGCACTGCCAATGCAGGCAATTCTTTTAACTCTTGGTCCGCTATTTCTTCTGCTGCTTTCTCACATATTTCCATTGATACATGAGTTGTGGCAGTTTCAATATTTATGTTACAAATCTGAAATTATGTCTCAATGGGGCTATTTGAGGCAGGGCTACAGCTGCAGGTTTCTACTTCTCATCACACTTCATGAAAACAGCAGCAAAATGCAGAGAAACCACAAAATGTGCTTCTGTCTCTGAATGCACCTTTAAAACTTGGAAATTCTGCAGCTGAGAAATCACAATCATATAATTAAATTTTAAGACTTATTCAGAGATAGGACAAAAATAAAAAAACCAAGGACAAATTACTCCATCATACTGGCAATGGACCTGATCAGTCTTATAGCTATACAATCGCACCAGGCAGCACTGCCATAAAAGTCACGGGAATTGCAGTCACAGCCAGAAGGGCAGCAGTAAAGAGGCCATTCTTCTCATCAGGATGAGATAATACAAATAAACACTATGCCACATATCAACCATCAGGAGCGCTAGATACAGCAAATTCACTTTTATCTTTCAGAATAATCTCTTTGAGCTCAGTTTAGATGCTGCTTAAAACAAATCCAGATTTTTCTGTAAGAACTCTACCTATTTGGAAGAGCCATGCTTCACAAGGAGTTTTAAAATTCTAGTTTTCCACAATACCAAGCAACATACCAACATCAGCAAAAGAGATGTCACTGTTCAGACCAAAACGAAATTTGCAAGATTGTATCTGATGGTTTGATGGCATCAACAAAGTATTTACTGCTTATACTCCTCAGGAAAAAAAAATATGTTCACTTTTGACTAATATCCATAAGCACGAGAAAGTAATTTTTAACACAAAGCAGATTTGCAGGGAAAAGACATTAGTAACGTGTGATGAATTCATCACACAAAATATTCTCCTAATATTCTATTCAGAAGCCTACAGATAAACTAGCAGACTCCTCTATATGGAAAAATCCCTGCCTCTGTAGTATAGTTCATGTATATAAAATATATACCTGTAAGTATACAACTATAGCTCATGCTTTTCCAGTTGTGAGCATTACTGTGATGGAAGAGGTCAGCTAACAATGAAGCAGAGTCCAAAGTTGCTTTTTTCTTGGCTGGAATGCCGTTTCTTAGAATACACTTACACCCCTATGCTACAGCTGCAGATTTCTACTTATCACACTTCACGGAAACAGCAGTGAAATGCAGAGAAACCATGAAACGTGCTTCAATCTCTGAAGAATTTCCAAGTTTTAAGGCACAAAGAACTGTCTTACATCTCCAGTAGTTATAGTTATGTCCTTTTAAAAAAGTACTGCTCTCTAATCATTCAACACCTAATGACTACTAACAGAAGAAAAGTTTGCAATCTATGTATGGAATACTAGCTGAAGTACAAATTAAGATGTTTCAACTTAATTTCAGTCATGGAGAGTAACAGTAATCTTTCACAAACACGTACTAGAAGAGCTCTTTGGCATACTTGCATTTTATGGAGACCGTTTATACTGGCAATAAGGCATATTACTAGCTTCAAGATCACAGGAGTTAAAAAAAAAAAAGTATAGCTGCGATAATGCCTTTCTTCTCTGCTGAATTGTGAAGTTTCCTGTACACTGTAAGTTATATTATTCCACTCATTACATTATCTTCCTTTCAACTCCTCCAAGTTTAAAATCTTAAGGCTTTTTTGGTTTATACTTTTACTGCCCTTTGCATTTTCAAAACTGTTGAAAACTTAAAACTCTCGTATTTATCAGAAACGCAAATAATAGTCAAAAAGATCTTAGTGGTGTCTAGCAATCAAATGTGTGAAAAAGCAAACATCCATTCCCTGTCAGCAATGGGAAAGCACTAGAGTCCTTCAAAAAACTGAGGCTGTAATATGTAATACTAGTTAAGTATAGCTTAGAAATACTTTGAGTGGCAAAGACAGGTTAAGAAGTTCACATTTCCCCCAAACTCATTTTCTTCCCCATTTCTACATCTTCGGGAGCACTGATGCTACTTGTGGTGCTTCAGGATGAGCCAGACTATAGGTAATAAAATAGCTTTCGTATTTTTTAAAATTTTTTTTAAAAAGAAAGTAAGATTACATACCTCGGCAATCTTCTTTGTGTGTCCCTTCAGCCAGATCTGTGGCACCCTGTGGAACAGCAGGAGCTCCTTACTGGCCTTTGCTCCTGGAATGGACAATAGTCATTAAGCTGCAAGTGCAACTTTTACCAAAGTAACAATGGCCTGTACCAACAATATCACTGGACAGCCTTCCTGCATTCCTGATTACTCATAATACATCAGGTTTCCTGGCAGGCTCGGAAGTCCAATTTGCTGTGAACAGCTTCCTTTTGTTAGTGACCAGTATCAATTCATGAAGGCTAAGAACAGCAATCACCTAATGGTAACCACAATGCTGTTTTCATCATTTTTCCTTGTCTTTTTTTTTTTTTTTTTAATTTTTCTTTCCTCTTCTTAAGAATCATCAGCAGGCTCTACTGTTTCTCACAAGTTTTCATGGTCAGGCTTCGCAAAGCATGAAGTACTCTAGGAATTAAGATAGCAGAACAGCACCTTCTTAGACTTTAGCTCCCTTTGTTTGCTGTCTCCAGCCTTCCCTCCTCAATGCTTTTAAATTAGGGGGTGGGGAGTATCAATCTCCCTCCTGTGCCCTCTTGTTGACTATTAATCAATGAGAAGAAAGGTTCAACATCAAACTAACAGGTTTATTATTGCTTTGATTAGGACCAGGAGAGACCACAAACACTGTGACAAAGTCACAAATCTCCAGCCCACTAATACATTGCTCATGGTCACAGCAAACGAAATCGAGCAAGCTCTGCACATACAGAATTTAAGAAAACACTTCCCTGTTTGCAAGCCACAGACAAAAATCAACAGACCCGAGTGATGGCTCAGGAGGTTGTAGCTAAGTAGCTCAGCTGGTCCATTATGGGCAAAAGGCCTGGCAAGAACTGCTGGTTGCCAGAGGAGCACACACCCTCACTTGACCAGGTGAACCATCACACCTCTACTCCATCAGAAGTGACTAAGCAAACACAACAGGCCCCTTCTGATCATTATTTCTCACCAAAAAAAAGCAAACAAAAGAACTGGGAAACATTGTTTTGTGTAATTTTTAGAAACAGATGTAAAAATATTCTACTACCACAACAGGTTTGCCTGCAGAAAACACATAAAGCCATAATAACTTGCTTACTTGTTAAAAGCCATTGTTTAAAGGACAGCCTCCTGTAGATCTAAGTATTTTACTGGTCTACAATTATTTTTGTTGAAGAGCGGTAGGAGGGGGGAGGATCGAAAAAGCATCTGTGCTCTTAAGTATAAAACAGAACCACAATGACAAAATAGAAGTTCTAAAAACTTGGCAGAACAGTGAGCTGGAGGAAGTTTCATCTACTATTAAGCACAAAACCGAAACACCCTGTAACAGACTTGATACGAAGCATGCTGTAATGTTTGTGGTTTTTCTCTGCGAAAACATCAGACAATATAGTATTTCCTGGAGAAAAAATATCGTTTAAGCTTGAACTACAAAGAGGGCTCCATCCTTTTAACTGCAAAGCACCAACCATTTCCTAATAAACATTTTCAGAACTGCCTCAGCACAATGGCAACGGCTTTGCTTTGAAAGGCTTGGGGGAACTTTTATACTGGCCAGCTATCAAGAGTAAAGGATTTAATTTTGTGGACAGTAATATAAAACTGATCATTAACAAGTCTGCTGTCTCTGCCTGGAACACCTATCTAAGCGTTTTGGGACACTGGCTGGTTAGTTCAAGGAAACCGGGCGATAAGAGCCCAGCTTTTGGCGTTACAAGTTTCACTCTCAGCATTCTCAGATGCAAGAGCTAGAAAACATTTACCAGGAGTCACGATGCGCTGGGTTTGTTTTGTTCTAATTTTAAGTCCTCCCAGGAGGCTAGTTAAGAGCGGGGAAAGGCCCAACATTACCACAGAGCTCCTAGAAAGAGTTGAGTCAACCTCGCAACAACTTCTAGGAAAACAACCTCCAGCATTCCTATGGGCTTCTGAAGTATATCCAGCACTTCAGGGGGAAAAGGGGGAAACCTCATGTTCTACCTGATGCCTCTAGTTTTCAACCAATACCAAGAGCATATGAAACATATTTCCCCGAGCACACGAAGAAAGTCGATAAAGAAGTATCAATGGGGTACTTGCCTCTTTTCTCACATTTCCATCTGCCTTTGCAGATGGAATAAGCTACATAATTCTTTCAACTACACAATTCAACCCAAAGCAGTAAGAGCGACCTATAGCTCTTTAAAACAATTTTTTTTTTAGTTATATAAACAGGTTTGTCAGTTCAACCACAATATGAGACTGCAGGTGTCCCTCTTACACAAGGCCGAGCACCGGCTCCTCACCACCTGCCTTGCGATACCCACCTGAAAGGCTCAAGCCAAAATCACAGGCAAGCCCTGGGCTTCCACCACAGAGCTTAAACACAGGGGACCCGAAACACTGTTAGCTCACAACCCTGAATGCAGTTACTCTTTCAAAAAAAAAAAAAAAAATTCAGTCCTATCTCCCTGGATGGGCACACCCGATGGGGAAAAGACAGTAAATCAACTTCTGCTGAAGGCGGGGGGGGGCGGGGGATGTTTCGGAGGCACACAGCCCGGCCCGAGGCGCGCCTGCCCCGCCGGCCCCCGACCGCCGGTTCTGCGGGACGAGACGCAAACTACCGTCCGTGCCCCGCGGCGCCCAGCCCGCTCCCCGCCGGCCGCCCCCGTCCCTGCCCGTCAGGAGGGGGCCCCCAGCCGCCCCGGCAGACCGTGCGGTCCCGCGGGACACTCGCCTTGCGGCGGCCCCGGGCGGCTCTGCCAAGGCCTCCCCCGCCGCCCCGGGGAGGAGCTGGGAACGGCCTCACTGGGCCAGCCTGAGGAAACGGCTCCGCCACCGGCCCCCGGCCCCGCCGGAGGAGCGACGCGGCCCTTGCTAGCGGCCCTCCAGCTCCCTCCCTGCCCGCCCGGCGGCCAAGGGAGCGGCTGTCACCAGCCGCCGGCAGGCACGGCCGCCCCGGTCCCTTCCCTTCCCCTCCCTGCGCGCCGCCGCCGCCGGTACTCACCGAACCCGGCGCGGCCGCCCGGCGAGCCTCTCGGCGCGCAGAGGCGAAGCCAGCGGCCCCGTAGACTCCGATGAGAGGCGGAAGGAGGCCGCCGGCGGCCGGCACGGCGAGGCGAACGCCAAGGCCCGTCCCGGGGCGGGACGCCAGCGCCGACCCCGCCGCTCTGTCCGACCCCGGGCGGCGGTGAGGGGCCCCGAGGCCTGCGGCCTGCGGCGGGCGCGCTGCAGCCGCCCGGCCGGGGGGCGGTGGGAAGGCAGCGGTGCGGCCGGCCGGTGCGCCACGCGGGGCGAGGTCGATCGGCGGGAGCGCAGGTTTCCTCGTGGTCGCGCCGCGCAACTGGCAGGAGCTGTGCGGCGCGGTCGGGTTTGGCTCCCGACTTCTCCAGCCTCTGCAGCCGGAGCCCCTCCCTCCTCCCTGCCTGCCTGCCTGCCTGCCTGCCTCCCTCCTCCCTGCCTGTCTCCCTGCCTGCCCTCTCCGTCCCTGGAGAACTCCAGCTTCAGGCACATCATGATTTCTAAGAAAAATACAGTGCTTCTTTCATCCCCCGCCGAGACTTGAGGACCAGCTGGGACTTCAAGGGGAGCTTGCAATTAGGGGAAATGGAGACTGGTATGTATAGAGGCTCTGTGGTAAATACTAGCTAGATGAAAATAAAATTTTTAATATTTGATGGAAATACTTGATTCAAAGAAATCACCTCACGGTCTGCAACTGTCAAGTAAAGCACACCTTTGTTGGTGCCGGGAGCACGTAGGGGTTGGCACCTCCCCGTACTTGTCCAACGATCTTTGAAATTACAGGTAAATTATACCTTTTGGTTATTTGATAATAGTTGTCACATGCGATGCATACTGAAGGCAGAGGTTCCTACCTCTAGGGCCCATGTAGGGTGGACCTCCGGGCAGACCTCTGGTACTTAGGCGCTGGTCCTCCCCTCACCTGGACCCTGCTCACCTCCTACGTGGCCTCGTACATGGCAGTAGCTGTTCTCATCGCTGCTTTACTCTTATTTTATAAGTACCACCCCTGCTTATAAGCTTATTTACAGAAACAGAAGCATCAGCGCCTAATATGTTTGCAAAACAGGCCCCTGTCTCACTGCACTCACACTGTATTTCAACCATCAGGCAATTGTTACCGAACTGGCAAGCAATGCATGAATTCCCGTTTCATACACATAAGTACTTCAGTTTCACATCACAGAATTACCTTAAAAGGTCTAAGTTTCCGTTTGATACAAGTAACAAGCCTACACTGTGATATGGAGAAATAGTGTGAAATGGGGACAATGGACATCTATCGTGATTGTATATGTCTGCTCAAGGAATGTGGGTATGGTGACTGGTCATGGGTGTGGTGTCTGGTCACATAGCCACATAGCCACACAGCTTTGAGGAGACACCTACCCTTCTTCCTCTAACAAAGGGGCTATTTAAAAAAGGGTGAGAAAAGGATGAGAGACATTCCAATGTTATCTACAGGGAGGGAGTGCTAAGTCTTCTTGCTGGAGAGCATCGGGTGGTCACAAGGACATGAATCACCTACAAACCTGCAAGACCACCACATTCCAGGCAAAGGACTGATAAGCTAATTAACATACGGAGCGAGAGTAAGCGGGTTTAGGTAACGAAATCGTATAGGTGTTAATTGAATATTCATTTATTTTATTGTATAAATGTGAGATGGTTCGTCACTTCGGGCATGCACGTTTGTGGTAGAGCGATCCCCCGTGCATCTGCGCGCAATAAACATACCTACTTTATAACTTTCGAGTTATAGAGTCTAATTCCATACGTCAACTGTATAAATCTTATAAATTATGTATCCTGAGTAGCAGTTAGGCAAACAAAGCTCATTATATAACTATATAGTCAGGGAAAGTCATTTTTACTAAGCTTTACAAATGAGTCAACTCTGCTCACTCACAAGTATCAGAATGCATTTCTTCAACCAGGTTGGGGTGACACATAGGACTGGTATGTGACAGAGGACATGGCAGCTGCTGAATCGTCTCTGTACATCCTAAGTTTCTCTTCATTGCTCAGAACAAACTGCTTTTGGATAGACCTTATATATATAACCTTTCAGAGCAAATAGTTATTGTGATCTTTTGCCTCCATGTGAGTCTTCAAAAACGTTGCTTAGTTATTGTTGTGCTTTTGTTTTCCCTTTCTAGTTACTTTCTGTCTCCAGGCCAGTTGTGCCCCACTTCATGGTGACAGGTAGGTTCTTTTAAGGACTCTTGTAGAATGAGAACTGCCCACAGGTTTGTAGTTAGATTAGAGCTTTATTGTTACATGAAGATTTTAGCAACAGCATAGGTGGTTACACAGAATTTCTGGCAATTGGCATAACTTTCCTATTACCTAAAATTTCAGTTAACTAGATTTTTTTATCACCTGGACACCCTCTACAGATCAGGTCAAATTCTTAATAATCAGTAAACAATACTAGTAAATCTAGACTTACTTTTAAAAGTGTGAGTCTACCCATTCACCCTGACTTCCAGAAATAAACTTCACAACCCTTGAAAGGTTATTCTTGTAGCACTGGGTGCAAGGGGGATCACTTTTCCTAACTTGCACACCGTTTCGACAAGCAGCCGGGTATTTATTATACAAAGACATGCATATACATAAGATTTCCGAGAATTTATTATCATAAATCTCCACCCTCTGGCGCCTGCGCACTGACACCTGCTGATCGTGGTGGGAGGTCCTCTGGGAGGAAGGCTCGCAGTCTTCTTCAAGATATAGTTTCACCTTTGGTATAGAATGCTTTGAAATGGGTTTCTTCTTCGGTGATTACCTAAAATTCTTGCTTATCTTTGCATACATTAGCAGGCCTTCACTGTTTAGTTTGTGTTATCTGCTAAAGATCATTGTTCTATCTACATACACATCATCTATTATCTAGCTTTCATTCAAGTGTAAAACATCTGCTAGCTAAAGATTAGCCCTTCCTGATTGCCCACTCTAAACGCATCAAGCTAATACTTGCCCACTGGGCTGGTTTTAATCTGTATCAACCCTCAAAGGAAGAAGAACAAGGAGGCCAATACTCTAGCCGATGGTTAGCGTTCTCTGTGCCTATATCACACTGGGGAACACAAAGGTCTTAGCAGTCCAGGTGCTGTTGGATCCACTTCAAAAACCTTTTGGATAAGCTGATCTACATATATCTCTCAATTTGGGAGTATGGTCTTTACCATTTCCATAAACTAGTAGATTCTGAAGAGCTTGCCAGAAAAACAATAGGCAAGAATTCTGGCTGAAGGAGACAGCAAGCTGTGGGTGGCAATGGCTGAATAAGGGTCTTTATCTCTTATCTCTTCCTGTCCAGTCCATCCTGTCTACCTGATGTTGCTCTGGCTTTGACCTAGTGATGCTGCTCCTAGCATACATCAGGCCTTAGCACGATCTGTGCGTTAGACAAAATCTAAGCAAGAGTAGAGTGAGCACTCAGAGGAAGCATCCCTGACCACAGGAAGATCACGGGTTTTGCCATCCAGAATATCTCACATACGCTTGTTCCATTGTTCTGTAACAGTTGTCACCATGTCCTGGTGCAATCCTGTACCAGATGTCAGAAGCAGGGGATATCAGTCACATGACTTCATTTTCTTGCTCTCTGGCTATTGAATGAAAACATGTGTGGCTTGTGCTGTGATCCAGGTGAACTGCCAACCTTAAGTAACAATGCATCATCCCTATTTTATTCAAAACAACTTCAGAATTTCTCTTACAAATTTCTATCATCCCACATGTAAGAGGAAATCTAAGAATAGCCAGAGACAACAAACCCACAACAGGGGAAATGAGACCATGTGCCACGACAGGACAGCAACCACACTCCCAGCACAGCACAAACACATTTAGCATTTCTTGTGATGAGAAAAAGACCAGCTTGCTGGTTTAGCACATTTAGATCTCTGATCTGATGTCTAGAAGGCAACAGGATAACCTATGTAAGAATGCTGTGCTTAAGAAAGCTGCAGGATAACAGTGCAGTGACCAATTTTCTCTGATTATCTCTGGGATGATTGTACAAATTGTGATATACCAGGGAGAATTAGCAATTAATCTAAAGGATATCAGGAAGTGCAAGGGGCCACAGAAACTAAAAAAAGCCAAAACATTAAAAAGCTTCTCAGAGACTGAGGTGGCACCAGCAAGAGAGAACTGAAGGCCCTACTGTCTCATGATGTCCTTCTGGACAAAGAGTCCAGCACACAGCCAGACAAGTCCTTAATACATTAGGTGAGCAATTGGCTGGTGGTTCGTGCTCAAAGAGTTATAGTAAGTGGGGTTACATCAGGCTGACAGCCAGTCACCAATGGGGTCCCCCAGGGCTCAATTTTAGGTCCAGTACTCTTCAATGTTTTTATAAATGATCTGGATGCATGAGTCAAAGTTATGCTGCTGATACTAAATTAGGAGAAGCTGTAGACTCCCTCAAGGTTAGAGAGGCCTTACAGAGAGATATGGACACACTGGAGAGCTCAGGCAATCACCAACCGTATGAAATGCAACAAGAGCAAATGCCAGATTCTCCACCTGGGACAGGGTAATCCTGGTTATATGTACAAACTGGGGGATGAGAGGCTGGAAAGCAGCCCTGTTGTTACCATGTGGTATAGTTTATTTTAGCTTTGTAACTATATTGTTTGTTTCAGAATAATCACTATGGAGAGACTGTTAACCAACCTTAGTTGTGTAATTTTATGCCGAGAGGGAAAGAATTGTCTAAAACTTACAGTCACTGAGGAGACTGTACAGTAGCTGAGGAGACTGTTGTATAGGTAACTAATGAAACAAACTTGGACTTTCCATGTAAGGGAAGGAAATCAAGGTTCAGTGATTGGTCAGCTGTAACTATAAGGTTGACTATTGTTTGAGACCCCTTAGAAGACTCTAAAACACTTGTAAGGATCATGCGTGACATTTAATCAACGTAGTACTCTCTGTTGCATGAATATGTATGGTTTTTCTGAGAAATGTAATGCATAAACGTATGTGGACTACATAACTTTGCTGGAATGAAACATACGGCATGCACATCAGGTGGAGCGATCCCCCGTGCATCCAGTGCAGCAGTAAAGGAATGCCTGCTTCTTAATGCTACGTTGGTGTTAAGGAGTTTTCTTATTCCCAATTTTGGTGACACTGTGGAAAGAGATCTGGGGGTCTGGGCTGATGGAAAGCTGAATATGAGTCAAGTGTGCCCCAGCAGCCAGAAGGGCCAACTGTCCAGGGGTGCATCAAGCACAGCGTAGCTAACCAGTTGAGGGAGGTGATCTTCACACTCTACACTGCACTGGTGCAGCCCCACCTCAAGTACTGTGTGCAGTTTTGGGCTCCTCAATATAAGAAGGACATCAAACTATTAGAGGATGTCCAGAGGAGAGCAACCAAGATGGTGAAAGGCTTCAAGGGCAAGACTTACAAGGAACAGCTGAGGTCACTTGTTTTGTTCAGCCTGGAGAAGAGAAGGCTGAGCAGTGATCTCCTTGCAACCTACAACTTCCTC
The DNA here is from genome assembly GCF_015220075.1 of Falco rusticolus. NCBI lineage: Eukaryota > Metazoa > Chordata > Aves > Falconiformes > Falconidae > Falco > Falco rusticolus. The sequence continues at coordinate 66,468,365 of NC_051191.1, forward strand.
AAGGAGGGCAGCAGAGGGGGAAATGCTGATCCCCTCTCTGTGGTGACCAGCAATAGTAGTACACAAGGAAATGAATAAAGCTGTGTCAGGGGAAGTTCAGGTTGGACATTAGGAAAAGGTTCTTCACTGAGAGGGTGTTTGGTCACTTGAACAGGGTCCTCAGGGAAGTGGTCACAGCACCAAGCCTGTCAGAGTTCAAGGAACATCTGGGTGATGCTCTTAGTCATATGGTTTAGTTTTAGAAAGTTCTGTGAGTACTAGGGAGTTGGACGCAATGATCCTTATGGGTCCCTTCCAACTTGAGATATTCTATGATTCTGTGACCTGAAAATCTCCATATCTCTCTCTCTCCTCCCTTCCCCCAGCTCTCACCCCCCACCCCCCACCCCCACCCCCCGCCTCCCCACTTCACATTACAGCCAGAGAGATCAGGAGTCTGATGCAGCAGATGGGCTTGAGGTGCTTATTGGGTATTAGTTTCCCTGTTGCCCAAGGCTTTATGGTTTCTTTGCCACTCGGTGCTTAATCTTTTGGGGATCCTTGACCTTTGCCTTCTCCAGATTCCAAGCTACCAGAGCATGCCTCCCATCCTAGTGCTGTTTGTGTGGTATGGCTGCACCTCCTTCACTGTCAGGCCTGGCCTCTCCTGGGTCAAGAGCTGAGTATACTACGCAAACAGGAGCTGCCTGTAATGAGATGTGACCAATAGGATGATGCAAACAGGAACTGGGTGTAGTGAACCTTGATGGCTGCCATGGCTGAACTATGGACAGGAAAACATTCTGCAAAAGAAAGAGAGTCAAGGATAAAGTGAAATCATTCTCTTTGGAAAGCATATAACATAAATGAAACAAAACCACGATGAATTGAGTGTTGGAAGGTAGTAAAGCCTGCTTTACTTGAAGGCTGATACAGTCCAGCAGTTATATCACTATTGCAAGTGGTTTAGGTCACTTAAAGAATCACCATCAAAGGTATTAGCAAAATAGTTTTAATATGAATTTGTGGGAGTGTGACTTCACAAAGTTTGATGGCAAGGCCCACCCTCTTACTTATTACATAGATAAATCACACAAAGAGTAAAATTAAAATTAAGCTGGAATGATTTACACAAAGACTAAAGACATAAAAGGGTAAGGGAGACCCTCCCATTGAGTCATGAGATTCAGAGTGGGCCCCCTTGCTTTCTAAACTCTTGATACAGCTTAGGTGCAGCTAGATCTGATCTCAGTCTCAGACTTGAACAATGGTTTATATCTAAAGGATGTCTAAGGTCTATCCCCAGTTTAGGGTTGATCACAAGATTTTAGCAACACTTAATCATTGACTAAATTATCATTTACAAGGTGGATCAATATGATTTACTACAATCACAAAAGTAACTTTATTATTGATCCAAGATGGTAACATTCTGTACTTGTTATGAGGTACCAAAATCAGATCACACACACACAGAGACACAAAGGAGTAGATGTATAGAGATGAACATATATAAATGTACAAAGGTATACCTGTTAAAATTTCCCCTCGAGTCCAGTGAAATATTCACACAGAATACCTTTGCATTTCTCTATGGGCAAAGGGTTGAGCCTCAAGGAGTTGGGGTACCAGCCCAGGCTCTGTCATCAGCTTTTGGTGATGGTCCTTCTAACTGCAGACTTGGGAGTTTGTGAACTCTGAGAAGCATCTCACTCAGAGGGAGGTGCTGTTTGCAGCACACTGAGGTCCAGGAGAGCTCTAAAGGGCCTCACTTAGGTCTGCTGTTCATAAGGTCAGAGATGGTTTGCTTTAGTCAACAGTAAATTACCATTCTGGCCACAATCCAAGTCAGTAATTACTGGAATTTTCAAAATTCCAGCAACGGTGATACCGTACCACTCAGGTTACAATTCAGATAAGGAATGTTCCAAGGCTGTCAGGGGATGTTATGATTCAGATAATGAACGGTTGTGGTATGGTCAATGCTGTTTTCCCACCTCAGCCATGCAAGAATTGCTGGTGTGGTCAAGGGACGCTTAACCATCCACACTAATTACACAGAGACCAAGGCCTAACAGGGATTCCTGAGATCGTAGAGTGGCCCAGGGAAGGGGGCGAGATGCACCCCCACAACCAGTTACACTGCACCAGGCCAAAATTGTCTAGGTAACAGTGCTGGAAACACTAGGTTAAGAAGCAGAAGTAACAGAATTGATGTCAATGAGGAATAAGTAATGGGTAGCGTTGTTTATTTTGGGAGTCATCTGGGTAGGGACAAGCCAGTATGTGTAGGGATAATGAAAAGGTAGGCTGGAGGAAAGAGAAAATGGGTAATTAGGTATATGAGGAGATAAAGAACAAAGAAGGATAGGATCTTTTAGCACTAGGACTGTAAGTGCTTATTGATGGTTGTAGAGGAATTATAGAGGAATGAAGGCAGGTTAATTAACATTGATAATATACAGCTGTGGGCTTGCTTCAGGGGCGGTGGGTTGGCTGACATGGATAAGGTGCAGCTGTGGCTGGTTCCTGCTAAGCAGTTAAATGGCTCTAAGGACAGTATGAAGAGGAGCCTGGAGAAGGAAGAATCTGGATGTAGTAGAGGCAAGAAGGATTGGCCTGAAGAGGATGAAGAAACACCATGGACAATAGAATCTGACTGATGGTAAAAGCCTTGTTGCAGCCTACTAGCTTGTTTGTGCTGCAACAGGTGGTGATACTCAAAAATTGAGGTACTGTGGACTAAACACTTCCTGGTTTCAGTTTCCACTTTGTCCTAGAGCCTCACATCTTAATTTCAGTCTGTGGCATGTTTTGTCCTTGTGTTTCAGTGCATCTCAATGTTCAGGTTCCATAATAACTACTCTGTTTTAATGATTGTTAACATGAGTGAGTCTGAATAAACTCTTCAGGTCAGGTTACTACCATGCAGTTAGTCCACACAGCTCATTTTCTGCCCATCAAAAACCTCCCTCAGTAACAATGTTGTTTTCAGCATCTTGAAACAGAAACAATATTACTGACCCATTGCACTGACTTCCCATAGTTCTTGGAGTGAGGGCAGATGCACTCATTACTTCCATGATCATCGCCAATAATAGGTGGAAAACCTACTTTCACTGAAAGAAAGAGGGTTTTCCTTGCAATGGGGATGCTGCCAAACTGGATCCATCTTTTCTTATTACTATGGCCCAGGACCCCATTTCAGAGCCCTCCTAGGGCTGCCAGTGACACCACAGCAGTGCCAGTCTCCAGCTTCCCCACAGCCCTGCCCTGCCCAGCAATGGGCCCCACTGAGCTGCACCAAGGCACAGGTCAATATCCTGGCCCAGTCTTGCAAAGAGCTTTATGGTGAGTGCCAGAGGCTACAATGCCTTTGAAGGACCTTGAAGGGTGAAGAGGAAGGAAGTAAGATAAGGTTGGCTGAATGCCCAGAAGAGAAACAGGAACTTTGGCTTAAAAACAGGATCTTAAGCAAGAAGTTTAGTATGTTTATAGCTTAGCAACTAACCAATGAAATGTAGCTAAGAAGCTCATGAATAGTATTGATTGACCAATGATATTTAGTATGGTGTGCGTGAACAGTGAATTAGGATATATAAGCGTGGGTTTTGGACTAATAAAGGGTCTTCTGATCAGTATTCAGGAGTCTGTGTTGTTAATCTCCTCGCATCTCCAGGGCACTGCCCAGCCATCCTGGGGCTGTGTCTGATGCTGGTCCCCCTCACTGGGCTTGACCCTGACCCCCATCCACAGACTGATATCCCAGCAATGCCCAATGCCAAGGGCTGGGGCTGCCCCTGGCTGCCCTGCTCCTCATCTGGGGTGGCGGGATGGCCCTGGCTGCCAGCCCTGCCCTGCTGCCCATGAGAAAAACAGTCAGGGCAGGCATCCAGCTGAGGCTCAGCTCAGGGGTGTCCCTGCCTCCACGTATATACTCTTTTCTTTTTGACAGTAGACTATGTATTATCACTCTCACATGGCTGAACATCAAAATTCAATGTTGCAGTAATTAGAAGCTGTTGTCATGGTGAACTGATAATTCATAAGGGGCAGGATGTTTGCTTCATGAACTTAAGGCTAGATCAAGCAAACCAAGCCATGTCCTCGACTCCTCACCAATCTTCCAAGTCCTTGCCTTGCAATGACTAACATAGCTATCCAAGGTGTGTAAAACAGCAGAATAGTCTTAGTAGTCCATATGTTTGAACTGTGATGTGATGTGATGTGATGTGATGTGATGTGATGTGATGTGATGTGATGTGATGTGATGTGATAAAAAAAATATATTTTGAATGAAGAAATTTAAAGTGCTGAAGCTGCTAAAAGGCAGAACCAGGCCTTGTTCCTTGGATAGCCCTAATCCAAGGCTGGTTTAAAACTCAGTTAAGAAAATCAGTAGAAGAATAGAGAAACAATAGATGAACAATTTGTATACACAGGTGCTCTCAGAAACACAGGTGTCTTTAGAAACATTAGTATATGTGAACAGGAACTGCTTGTTCAAAGAATAAGTGTGCTTGAAGGATTGTGTAAGTTAAAGCAAGCGGAAAGAAGATCATGAATCAAAGAGGGCCTTGAAACCGAGGCAGAGACTGGAACCAGGATAGATGAATGAACTGGGACAGAGTCAGGTAATGGATTCTCAGAACTGGCAAGACCAAAGGAAACTTCTAAGAACTTGGACATTGACTAATGATTTAATAAGTGTATATGAGTTGTACTGCAACCTTTTGTTCTCTGCCGGTCACTGAGGTGTTGGCCCAACTGAGTTGTGATTAAAGCAAGCCTAGTGGTACCCACGTCTGTGTGAATTTTTCCTTTAACATGATGCACATGCTCATTTTTCATTGTGGCATTTCCTTGATTTGGTATGACAGAAGACCCATCCTATTTATAGTCACAGATGGACCATCACCTTTATCCTGTTAATTGTGTTCTGTCATCAGCTTTCTGAAGTACAAAACTGTGTCCCCAACCTCTGCATATATTCAAAGGGGCACCTTCACTTCTATCATTCCTGATCTTTAAATCTTGTACTTTATTTTCGCTTCTATCCCTGACCGTTCCTGATGCATTCAGTTATCTAGGTTAAAATATCTCCCTCTGAAGGAGTTTCAGAGTGACATTAGGGGCATAATGAATGACATCTGCATTCCAAAAAAAGGATTTGGAAGAAATAAATCGGAGAGGCTAATCAACTGGAGCTTCTTAAAACTGTCAAGATCAGGAATAACAGGCAATTTCAGTCCTTCTTGCTCTTACTCGCTATCTTCCATAATGCCTTTGTAATGGTTTAGTTTTAATGCACCACTTGTGCAGTCAGGATGACTGAAGGTCATTCAGCACTTGCAACCTTTGCTTTATCCTCAGACCTTGGAGGTTAGATGTGATCGCTAACCCTTGAAGCAAAGACCTCCAGCTGAGTCAGTGACTTGTGGGGTCATGCATGTGGGGTATGTTTCCACTTATCATGTCATAATTATATGTTTATTTATTCCTCTGTCTTCTTTTCCCTTTCCTGTTTTCTTGATCTTTGTGTGAGATGGTTTTGGCTGGGATAGAGTTGATTTTCTTCATAGTAGTGGGTATGGGGCTGTGGTTTTGATTTGTACTGAAAACTGTGTTGATAATACAGGGATGTTTTCATTATTACTGAGCAGTGCTCGCACAGAGCCAAGCCCTTTTCTGCTTCTCACCCCACTCTGCCAGCAAGTGGGCTGGGGGTGCACAAGAAGTTGGCGGGAGACACAGCCAGGACGGCTGACCACAACTGACCAAAGGGATATTCCACACCACATAACGTCATGCTCAGCATATAAAGCTGGGAAGAAGAAGGAAGGGCTCGGAGGGGGGCATTCGGAGTAATGGAGTTTGTCTTCCCAGGTAACTATCATGCATGATGGAGCCCTGCTTACTGAAGATGGCTGAACTGACGGCCTGCTGATGGGAAGTGGTGAATAGTTTTCTTGTTTTGCTCTTCTTGTGTGCACAGCTTTTTCTTTACCTATTAAACTGTCTTTATCTCAACGCATGAGCTTTCTCACTTCTGCCCTTCCAATTCTGTCCCCTATCCCAATGCAGGGGGCAGTAAGCCAGCAGCTGTGTGGTGTTTAGCTGCTGGCTGGGGTTAAACCATGACATCATGTTTCTGTTGAGTACTAATATTTGCTGTTACAGATTTGTCACATGCCTTATGCTGGCAATTTCTCTAACAGGCCTACCCACCATTCTTTTGTTCAGTTTCCTAATCCTGTTCCTCTGATGAGCTTTCACACCTGATCCACAAATGTTTCCCAGACTGATTCATCCATTTATCAGTCACCTTACATGGATCCTTATTTGAAATGATCTTCCAGTCTCCTGACTTCTACCACCTTTTGGCTCAAGCATATATCCAGAATTGTATCACCTGCACACAATGATCTGAATCTCAAACCACCCATCCTTTTATCACCTCATGATCTCGAAAATCACTTGTAAGTCCACATCACATGTGGGATCACCTGCCCAGAAGTTTGTCCCCACAGATGTTCAGGGCTGCACACCCAATGCACCATCTTCCACTTAACTTTGAACTTGCAACAGTGAACCAAATTTTGCTTATGGTGAAATTACGCATTCATGCTTCAAACCCCTCTACCCATAGGATATTCTCTTACAGTAGTTAGGCATTGTATCATAACCTGAAAAGAATCAGATTTAATTCCTACCAGTAATAGGCCATAGATATTAAGGACAAGCAGTTGAAAGAAGCATTGTATGCCTGTATTATTTTATCATTAATGTATAAAGTGAATTCTGAAGGTTGCTAGAATAACGAAGTATCTAGTTATTAACCCTAGAAGAGGACCGTATTGGAATGTGCTGAGACTGTTAGGACTCTACACCCAGAGAATACTATCAAGACACTATACAAGATACTGTATGTTAAATTATGTTAAACTACACCATGGAAAACATGAACTATGCTTCCAAGGAATTATATCTTGATGGATTTAAAACTCATGGAGTCACAAATGCAAGTGCTGTTAGGAAACTATATCTTGACAGTGTAGCCTTGTAGCCCAGGTAAAGTAGCCGTTGCCACTGCTGGTTCAGAGGCTGGAGGCTGTGGTTTAGTTTGGTATAGCTTGAAGGCTGGGATCAGTCATCTGGGCTTGTTTTGGCCTGCCTGGGGGTTTGCCTTAGCAAGTTTAGCTGTGTCACATGCCTGTCTGAGACCGGAGTGTGGTTCTGTTTGTATTCTCAGGAACAGAATTAAGACTCAAAATGGAGTCAAGAGCCGAGGAACTTTATTTGCCCAACAATAAATCTGTGAATGCAATGGGAGAGAGAGCAAGACATAAAGAGAGGAAGGAAGGAAAGAAAGAAGGAAAGAGTTTGCATCAATAGCTACCACCCTGGAGCTGCGGCATCCCAACAGTCTGATTCATTTCCAAGTCCGGTGGGGGAATGTTCCGTCCGATGTTAGTTGGTTCCATTTTTTTATAGAGTTGTTACAAGCTGTTCTGCTTAACCACACCTTCCACCTGGCAATGATGTACGTGCCCAACATTCCTCAGGGGCCTCCAGGCACCTTGATCCCCCTGACCCCAAGTCTGGGCACATGCACAGGGGTTTGGTTAAGTTTTGCAGGATCAGCCTCCCCCGTTGCTCCATGGCATCAGTCGGTTTCCTCCTTTAACAATGTATAGATAAATCTCTGCAGTGGTTGTGGTGTTATCTTCCTGCCTTAACAATGTATAGATCATTCACTGTGGGATGGCATGAGTTTCCTGCCATAGCAATGTTGAGACAACATATCTGCTGTGGTGATGGTGGGTCTCACCAGCGCAGTCTCTTACAAGCTGTAACAGCAGTTGCCTAACAATTAGATTACCTATAATATTACCTAACTTGTTTTAATTTGTTACCTTTGTGCAATGGTATGCTATATTGTTATAGTAGTTTTGATGTACTTCTGTGTAGAGGGCACTATCTATGAGCTAGAAGTGTAAAGGAGTACAAGTGCAGGATGATAGCAGAGGCCTTGAAAGTACAGGCACCAGATGATACCAGAGGCCCCAGGTTTATAAACAAATCACCAGTGGTCAATTACTGGTCACTAAAGGAATGCAGCATTGGGAGCTGGATAAAACCGGTTTTCAGGATAACACAGAGAACAAAGAGTAGGCATCCAACATAACATAAACTGCACCACAGACAGCGAATTTTTTTATAGTAAGGAATTATGAAGAAATAAAGAAGGGAAGATATGCTGCATTTTCCAAAATATATAAAAATAAATTTAAGCACAAACCCTAGAGTAAGGAAGAAGTCCGCACCAGCAACATCTAATTCCCCCCAGTGAAGAACACAAGACATCAACAAATCAGTAATTCTCTTTTCCAAGTAAGAGTTATCGCTGTCAGCCTTTGGGGCCAGCTGGGCAGTGGAATCAAGCATCTTAACACCAGAGAACAGGGACAGTGGAATGACAAGTCTTGACACCAGAGAACGGGGGGGGGTACTAGAAAGTTTCTGTACAGCTGTTAAAACTGCTAATTAACATGGCTTTTTCTATAATAGTTATATGAATCAGACTGTTAATGTTGGTACCATCATCATCAGACTGATAACAACACTTTACTGTTAAGACTTCAGTTATTCAAACAGTGAATTGTTGGTGCTATATCACAGCACTATCCTCCATGCAGCCACCTTCTTCCCCCCCCCCAATCCTCAGGGCTATTTAACTAGTTAGTGGGAACGAGCTACAGCTGCACATCATCCACGTCCATCAACCCACTGCCTTGAAGCAAGCCCACAGCTGTATATTGTCAATGTTAATTAACCTGCCTTCATTCCTCTACAATTCTTCTACAGTGCTAGTAAAGTGCATTTCTTCAGCCCACACAAATGGTACATGTTGCAGCCCAATATTGAAGAAAAACTGTCATTCAAACATTGCATAAGAGACATGTCAGTTGACCATGTGCAGAAACAGTTGAGGATGTATGTAACATAATCAGAATTGGAATGATCTTTAGATGTGCATCTAAGACTGCAACAATGACAACAAACCCCACACACCACTAGCAGGCTAATGGTTATAACTGCAATATGATAGTAACTGCAAATGGTGTGGGCATCATTGCCTCGGATTCAACTGTGCAGAATCAATCACTGCCATTCTGCAGTTGTTATGTATTTCAGTTTTATCTTATTAAGGGCAAATATATCTCTGATATTTGTGTGGCCTCTGATTACTTCCACTCAAAGCCTGCTCTAACATGGTTGCAACAATGGGCCAAGAGATGAGGTTCCTGGAGTATCTGCTGTTTCAGGCAACACAAGTCTAAGAAACTCTATTTCCTGCCAATGATCCTAATAAGATATGCCTTAAAGGGGATTTTAGAATCTCTGACCATGTGTACCTGGGATATTTGCTTTGTCCAAACATGGACTGTATCATCTGATTCAGCGCTGATTGGTTTTTTGGATTTGTAGCTGGTACCAGCTTGCCTTCCTGATGTTTTTCATGGCAAGACATTGCCTGTTGTTGGCGTGGTAGCTAAGAAGGTTGTGTTGAATCTGGCATTTTGAGCCTTGCATCTTGAAAAGTTGCCAATTTTATTGTCTTGCAGCCTCCTTCTGCCTTGGACCTCATTCTCACTCTGTTTCCTTCTTTAGCAACTGTGTTAGCAGATGTGATGTTTCTGTATATTTAGGAGTATGCAGGTGCAAATCGGTGGTGCAGTTCTCCCAGTACCATTCCTAGCGATCTCCTACAGGGGTTGGCATTTCAAGCAATGTTTTTAGGTTTGTTTTGTTTGGGGTTTACTGTTTGACATTCCTGATGTAACAATTGTATTTCCCATCATCTGACATCCATCTGCACTAACCAGGCTTTACTTCAGTTGTTTTTGAATTTGCTCTGTTTGATCGGTTTTAACACCCTCCTAGTTCTCATTCATGTTTCTTGCTTTGTATCTTCTGTAGCTGTAACTCTGCTAAAACTTTACCTTTGCCTGCATAGGCCTATATCTATTATGACAGATGCCCTCGCAAGTGCCACATAAAGTTTTTAAGCTTATAGTTAAAGCTGTAGAGAACCTTTTGCTGATGTATAGGATTTCTACATATGTCATTGCAGTGGGCAGCCTGTAAGACTATTGTGAGAGGAGTTAGTGATCCACATAATATCTAAGCCAGGTGTTTGCCCCTGTGTCATGAATACCACGTGACCCTTGCTTAACCCTGACACAGATGTGTATTTAATCATTGTGTAATTAATCAATGTGTTTAAACATAAGCACATGTGTAGTATATTGTTCTGTCCACTTGAAACACTGTGAGTCTTTAATCACCAATTGTATATACTGATCCTAGCAAGTGTGGCTTTATTAATGTAATAAGGATATTAAGTGTATTGCCAAGGGACTTTTCAAAGCTAAGTCCATGTCCCAAACCTGACTGCTATTGGGGCTGATGAATCTGTACTGTGAGCAAAGCTCTATAAGAGTGCAGGTGAGCACAGATCTGACCAACCTCACTATGGGTGAGATCTGTGCATCATGCCGTGCTATCACCAGAGGTCCATTTGATGCTGTGCCATCTCAGGGTTCCCAACAGCAGAAGGAATGTAAGATTTTATAACTTGTTATCACCTTTTCTGGGACATTAAAAAAACCCTATTTTTCTTGAGCATGTTTGTGTCTTTCTTGTTGGGAACCAAAAAGAACCAATGCCTCCTGATACAAAATAATCATTAGCTTTTTAAAAGAAACTGCCATTGCCATGAAAACTTTGATATGAAAGTAGGATGTCGCTGTCTTGACAGAGAAGGTAGCAGTGAGGTAGGAAAAAGGAGTTAATGCATGAGTGGTAACACACTAACATAAAAGAAGGTAATTTCTGAAGAAAGAAAAGAAAAAGAACCATTTATCGTGAAACTGCCCTTCCCTACAGAAAGACCAGTGCCTGACTAAGGACTCATTTGGTTTGGGTGAAACTGATAGAAGCTATAAGCTTCCTTATAGCTTATGTTTTGCTTTACTCGGACACAATATGTAATTAACATAGCAAAAATTCATTGTGCTTTATCTGTTGTAGTACCATCACCTTGGGTTTCTACAGTCAGCCATTTAAATCAAAACTTACAGACTTGCCGCCTGCTTCTGATACTTTTGCAACTTTATCTCCTGTGCAGTAGAAGTTAAATGTACCTGCAGGTATATAACTTTATCTTGTATTCCCTGGTTTGATACCTGCATAGTCTAATTATTACATTCTTGTATTTCTTATTTGTCACATGCTGGTCCGAGACTGGGGTGAGGTTCTGCTCATATTCTCAGGAACAGAATTAAGACTCAAAACAGAGTCAAGTGCCAAGGAACTTTATTTGCCCAACAACAGGTTTGCAAATGCAAAGGAGAGAGAGAAAGATAAATAGAGAAAGGAAGCCGAGAAAGAATGAAAGAATGAAAGATTTCATAGCAATAGCTACCACCCCGGAGCTGTGGCATCTGACAGTCCAATTCATTTCCAAGTCCAGTGGGGGAACGTTCTGTCTGATGTTGGTTGGTTCCGTTCTTCTATAGGGTTGTCACGGGAAGTTCTGCTTAACCACACCTTCCACTCAGCGGTGGTGTGCATGCCCATTGCCGTCAAGTCTCCAAGCTCAAGGGTCTCCAGGCCCCTCAATTTCCCTGACCCTGGGTCTGGGCTGATGCACAGGGGTTTGATTAAGTTTCTCAGAATTAGCTCGCCTTACTCTGTGATGACCACTTCCTGCTATAGCAATGCTTGAGACAAACATCTGCTGTGGTGGTGGTCACCAGCGCAGTCTCTTACATCTGCCCATGTATCAACATTTCTATTTTAGAGATTGTTCTTCATGGCATTAACAATAGAGGTAGAGAAAGGAGGAAGGGAAAGACAGAGTGCATGTCACAATAATTAACAACATCTAATTAACTTTGGCTAATAACTATATATAACTAACTTAACAAAACCAAAACCTGATTTTATGGTTCTGGGGGTTCAGAAGAAGAAAAAGTTTTACCGGGGCAATTACAAGGTGAGCATTTGCAAGGGCAAGTAACACATACTACAAGAGCAAATAAAGCAATAGTTAACACAAGGCTACACAATAAATTGGCACAAGCACATACATCTGATCCATTATTTCCTGTGACTTTGATGACATGAAGCTGAGTGATTGTGGCTGTCGTGGTCCATGCGGTCTGCTGCCCTGGTCTGCCAGAGTCAGGGTTGGGATATGCAACAGGAAAATCAGTTTCCATGCCCCCTTAGCTAAAAGTGTATATACCATCTGGGCCTAGAAACTTCTGTCCCAGATTTAGGTGAAGGAAAATAAGCAGTAACACTATATAATCTGTACTGCTGGTGGTATAGTTTGGTGCACGGCATGAATTTGTTTAACACTGCCAGGTGAGACAGTAGTTATAAATTGCATCTTAGCCACATGTCAAATCAATTGTATAAAGCATGGAATGATATATGGTAAAAACATCAGCATGGCAAGACCACATAACAAATAAAATAGGATTTGCTTAATCCATGGACCACCAGGGAGCCAAGAAAACATATCAATACCCCAGCCTTTCTATGTCTGGGCAGGAACATGGGCCACCTTTCATATTCCTGCGGTAATATGTTTAACAATTTTGCAGGTATCATCAATTTTTAAGCAGCAATTAGAATCATTTAGTTTACCACAAACACCTCCTTTTTTGGCTAGCAGGTAATCGAAAACCATGCGATGTTGCAGTCTTGTTGTTTGTGTTTGTGTGGCCTGATCCACTGATAGGCCAAGGGCATGGCCTGTCTTGTTAGTAATGATCTCTAGTACAGCTTGCAATCAAATAACTCAATTTAGATTATAGATAGGTTCTCGAGCACCATTAAACCATTCATTCCAGGTGGCAAGTCCATAATGTATGATATGTCGAGGGGTCCACTCCTCTTTGCCCCAGGTTTGATCACTTCCACCTGTTACAGAGGTATCAATGGACTACCGATATCAATTAAGGTAATCATATATCCTAACTCCCAAACTGTCTCCATTTCCCTCTGGTAACAAGAAATAGAAGGGGTGTATATAACCTACATAACACATTCCACTCCAATTATTTAGTAGTTTTCAATAAGCATGATGACCACAAATCCAATAATGACCTTTTAAGGCCCAAGTTCCATTTACAAACAGTCCATTCCCTTTGTGTCTTAAATTGGAATTACAAGGAGTTTCAAAATAGGTGGTATTTTTTAAACCCAAAGGGTGCTTAATTTGATTATTCGCCTTTTTCCCTTTAATCCAAAGATCACATTTCCACGCTTCTACCAGATTACTGTAGTTACACTTAATCGTTATTGTTTGGTTGGTTATGCCACTGATGGCACAAGTTAAAGGGTTAGACTCTCTCAATACCTTAGCTCCAGTGAGATCAATACTAGACCAAAAGTTATTAAATTGTTTTCTATGTCGAGTTTCATTGACCCATGCCCAACTTAGCCTGCGAGGGATAAGCTTTTCATCAGTGGTGTTGCTATACAAACACCATACCATGTCGCCCTTCACATGAAGAGAGTGGTTATAAGTTGAACAATTAATGAGTTGACAGCCTGGAATAATACAATGATTTCCATATTTAAATGTCCAATTACACACACTGTGACCCACAAAAACTCTATTACTGTTGTTCTGATTAAGACAATATTCTCCTTTTTCTGGAACTTGGATTTCCCATGGGCTGATCTCCTCATTCCAATAGAACGAGTTATTACCAATAGTTATGCCACTCAGATTATTCACGAGCCATTGTGGGGATAGTGGTTTTGATGTCCATGGCCAATCTTAAATCCTAAAGGGCTCCCACATATCCAACAATTAGTCAAGTTAAAAATGTTGGCCATCTGCTGGCCTAAAGCCATAAATTCATTTTGCCACCCTCTGAGAGCCAGGGGGGGCACAGGAGTTTCCCTGGATATTAAACGTGGTGACAATGGTCAATCAAAACAATCTCTGCGATGGTATGCCAAACATCCTAAAAATATTAAAGCAAACACTGACAAAACTACACAGAAAATCAGCAGCTTCATATGTTTTTTTTCACAGGCAAGTTCCAGAGTCCTCAACTGGAAAAGAAAGAAAAACAGACTCGGTTCATTCAAAGGAACCAGAAGCAAATTGTTATTAGAAGGATGGAGTAATCCACCTGGTGTTGATTTTATGTTCTTTTCCATGAGCATCTTTGGCTTTCCAAGCATATTTATTGAGAGGTTCAGTGAGCGTGAGGAACAGTTCCAATGGCTGGCATTTCTACTGATACAGGCTGTCCAGGAGAAAAAGCTAGTTCTCCAGGAGCCTCAAGAGTCTGGGTCTTCGGGGCCAAAGTCAGGGGTTTAGGACAAAAAGCATTCAGTTGGGGACATCCATTTATTCCCCAGCCATCGCTGACTCTGGTAAATGCATCCCAAAGGTGTTCCACCCAGTGTGGCTTGTGAGGTTTCAGAAATCGTGTTGAGTCCATTAGTTTGTTCTACTATCCCTTTAGCTTGGGGGTAATATGGGGTGTGGAATAACTGATTGATTCCCTTTTCCCTCACTCACTTCTGCACTCTGGCAGCGGTAAAATGGCTGCCGCTGTCCGGTTGAATGGAATCAGGTTTGGGGAGGGAACTAAACCAAATTTTCAGGGCTAGCACTGTATTTTCCCCAGTCACTCATGGAAATGTTTTGGCTTGGACTAGGCCAGAAATCACTTCCATGCCTCCTAATGCATACTGTTTCCCTTCCGATTTTCAAAGGCCCAACATAATCCATTTACCAAGTTTCCCAGAGAGCCTTTTTATCTCTTAAATGAAGGGGGGATCCTTCCATGTGGTGTCGTTCCAGTCTGCATCATTCACAAGCTGAAATGCAGGTTTTTCAAGATTCCTGAGAGACAGGCCAACCTCTGGCATGTGCCTCTTTGTATAAATCATTAGACCCTGTATGGCCACGCTTGACGTGTAGCCATTCCAAAAGCCTGTCCCAGTTTTCCCCTGTTCGGTTTTCCTCCTGCAAAGGAGCAATTCTGGCAAGCTCCTCTGCCCTATTATTCCAACCACCTGCCAGAGTACCCCCTTCCCAGTGGGAGGGCACCCATGCTACTGAAAAATCCCCATGTTTGGCAATATCTAAGGTTTCTTGCCACTTCTGCTTTTGCCACGCCGGTACTCGGTTTACTTCCCAGTTGTTCTGTTCCCAAAAAGGGGGTCATTCCATGCATCCTTTCAACGCTGCAAACAAGTCTGTGTAAACATACGTTGGAGTCTTTGCCCCTTCCTTGCTATTAAACACACTCCATACTGCCACTAACTCTCCTGCTTGGGCTCTGCCCTCACCTTCGGTAAAGATTTCCCTGTTAACATCTACATTAATAACTACAGCTCGGTATTTCCATTGTTTGCCCTCTCTCTTAACAGGCAACCATAAACCACACGTTCTGAAACGCCAGAGTGATTTTACCACAGAAGGAGGAGCGCTATCCTCCTCCAGAAGGTTTGTTACTTCCTCTTGGGCGTTTAACTGTTCAGTGACAGTAAAAACACTACAATAATGTTTGATCTTAGCATACCATTTTCTCACAGTATTTCTTTGGGCCACCCCGTCAGGGTGGGGGGAGTTCCTGCTAACACAGGTTTAATTACCTTAAAAGGTCCCCTTAAAATTATAGGTTGTTGGCTTATGGTCTGCTCTGCTTCTCTGAAAGCCTCACTCACTACAAACCAACCTTTTTCCCAAATGAAGTACTGTTTCTCGACATCCTTAAAGCTCCTGGAGTAAAATCCAGTCTGGTGGGTGGGACCTTCTGGTCCCTTTTGCCAAAAATGAATTGACAATCCCGGGATTGCAAACCCCCACTCAACCTGGACAGGGTCAGTGGGGTGAATAGGACCCAAAGCCTGGTGGGCGTTTGCTTCAAACACCAAAAGCTGTAATGTTTCATCGTGGGCTGGAGCCCATTCCCAAGCTGCTCCTTTTTGAAGCAGGTCATATAAGGGTCATGCAATTATTGCAAAGTCTGGGATGTGTTTTCTTCAAAAGACCGATAAACCTAAGGCATGCTGCAGCTCCTTTTTATTTGCTGGAATTTTTACCTGATCTAGTTTTGAGAGGGTGTCCTGAGGAATACAGGCTGACCCTTCTTTCCACCACATCCCTAAAAATGTCACTTCTTTTGCAGCAGTTTGTATCTTTTGCTCTGGTATCTGGAGTCCCAGAGACTCTAAGTGCTGTATAATCTTTCCCTGTGTCACCTGTACTGGAACAATTTGATCCCTTCCTATCAAAACATCATTGATATAGTGATAAACTCTAACTCCCGGTTCTGGGAGAATTTGGGCTAGTTCTTGTGCCAACACATGATGTGCTAAGGTGGGAGAATGTTTATAACCCTGAGAGAGGTGAGTAGAGGTGTACTGTTGGCCCTCCCATGTGAAAGCAAAATGATCACAGTCCTCTTCTTGCAGGGGAACCATGAAAAATATCTTTCACATCAATGGTGGCCATCATCAGATGAGCCTGTCCCTGAATGAGTGAGAATAGCTCCGCTATATTGGGCACTGCTGCCGTCAAGGGACTGGTGTTAGCATCTACAGTCAGTCTCCACTTCCCGTTTGGTTTACGCACTGGTTTACACAATGGGGAATTGTACAGGGAGTGGGTGAATGTTAAAATGCCTCCTTGCTTAAGATCCTCAGTCACGGGACATATCCCTTCCCAGGCCCCTAATGGCAAGGGGTAGGGCTTCACATTAGTCATCTTGGAAGGGGGGAGGGTAGGTGCCGCTTGCAATAGGCATACTTCTGTCCAGGACATTTCAGCTAATTCTGTGATCTGAGGAACGCTAAAAGACTACGAGTTCCCCTGGGTATCATACCACTGTCTGCCCTTCAATATGTCTATGCCCAAAAGATTCGTTGGGAAAGGGCCTGCTGCAACCTTGGTGTTCACTGGGTCTTCCTGCCCGGGCAACCATAATGTTACCAAGGCCATAGGTACCGACTGTGGTTTCCCCAAAGCATTTAAGACAATTAGGTTTTTAGACGAAGTCAAAATTCCACATTGCTGTGCCTCACTCTGCATCAGAGCAGTGATTTGTACCCCCTGTGTCAATTAAAAAGGCTACTGGTTTTCTCTGTGGCCCTACAGCCACTGTAATCATTAAATCCTCTCTCAGATTTAAGGTGAGTTGCCTTATAAACATCCAGCCCTCATTCCCCCCTCACCTTTGGGGGCTGGAGGGTCTAGTTTCTGATCACCCTCTTTATTTCATTGGCTTTTTCCCTGATCCCTATTGATGATGACTGGGCCACTAGGGGTTGGCTCAAAACTGACTTTTTGCCCTGACCATCTCTATATAAGTTTCTCCAATTTCTGGGCCAGGAACCTATCCATTAGATCCCAGGGAATACCTCACCGGAGCCCCAGTTGCCACCATTCCTGTCGGCTTAGGGGCCTCCCTCTCCCAGGATCAGTAAATCAGACCAATTTTGAATCCTGACTTCTCTGAACCAGAGCTGACCATCCCTCAGCTTTTCCTGCAGCTCATACAACTCTGATTTAGGGTCTTTGCTAGGATCCACCAACAGGACTATATTTTCCCCCAAAGTTAATTAGCTCTTGAGCAACTTCCCACCACGTAACTCTGTCTGTTATGGAGATATTTTGTATCTTCCCCTGTAGCTGGATCCCAATGGATTTTAGAGAATCAGGAAGTCTTTGAATGAGAGGAGTCATCTGTTCTGGGTCCACAGGCATCATCACTGGAAAGCGAAAGCCCTGGTGACGTTCGAGCCTTCTATCATACATCATCTGCAAACAACCTGCCTTTTGTACACTTTCTACTACTTTTGTACACTGTCTTCAGTTAACTGGTGCATGCAGTGTGCATGCAGTGCTTAATGTTTCCTCCAAGGTACAGGGTTAGATCTCTTCATTAAACATCATTTCTCCAGAGTTTTTGGAGCAACAACTGTCAGATGAGGGGTTGAAGAACATTTGCTGGACAGTCTGTAAGTGCAGTCTTACCTGAATGCTGTACCACTTATCTAAAGGATGACGCACCTATGTTTACCTAAAAGCTGGGAAATGTCCAAGGACCCTTATTGCCCCGTGATGGATGTACAGACTGCTAAGTCCTTGGGTTGGTTGTCTTTAGAAAGGACATCTGGTCTTAGATTCCTGTTGTACATGCAACATGGCAAAGACAAAGACTTTAAACATGGCCGCTAAGGAATAGAGTCTGCGCAGAGACAGCTCCTCAAGGACATTGCACAAGTGTGAGATATGTAAATGAATTCTCAGAATTGTAATGAATATGTAAATGTTTTCCTGGAAAGTTAATGAATAGGTATGAGTTGCTTGTATAAAGGAGAGACTGAAAGTCCCCTCAGTGTGCATGACTTTGGTGGAGCGATCCCCCATGCACCCAGTGCTGCCGAATAAAGATAACCTCCGCTCACTCGAATATCAGTGACTGATTCTTTAAATCACTACCAGTTGATCCACCATACCTGTTAGAGCTAGGGGGTCTCCCCTCTCCAAAAGGTTCGATCCCTCATCCCAATATGCTGCTCTATGCATCAATGACCATGGGGCCAATGGTTGCCAGTAGTTAAAAACACACCTGGACCCCAGTATCCTTCTGCTTTCTCCTCCGACAACAAAATCCCATCCCTTCCTGGCAAGCACACTTTCCAAACATATTCCATTTCAGATTCCTTTGGAGTCCTTGCAAAATCCTTCCTTAATTTTGCTAATTGAGTCACTGTAAACAGAGCCTCTTTAGTAACAACTTGGGGACAAGTATGTCATCTGCCTCGCATACTCAGCCTTGACTAGGAGATACATGTGAGGAGGGTTTTCTGCTGCCTCTTTTGACCTTTGTAAATCTCCCTGGGGATATATTTGCCTAATCCCTCTCTCTGTTAACTTTGGCTCCACCTCCCAAAATGAGTCACTTGCTTTCCACAATTCTTTTCTTAATGTTTCCTTTAGTAAAGCGTTCTGGTTTCTTTCCTCCTCTAACAGCTGATTGGTCTCTTCTAACTTCTCTCACAGCATTTGAACTGTCATTTTCAAGGAGACTACCATGGCATCATCTTGACACAGTCTTTGCCTCCTATTTTCCATGGCCGCTGTCAAACTTGCTCCCAAAACTGCAGAAATTACGGATTTTCCCTTCCCAGGCCTAACTTTAGTCTCTTTCTGCAATATCATGATCCTATCCACTATAATCTGCGGTTGGAACCAATGATTTTTTGTCCATTCTCGCCCTTGGTGATCCAGGCAAGCATGATAAGTTCCCAATAAGTCATCCATAAATCCCCACCCCATAATTCAGTGGGGGAAAAAACACGAACTTCTGCAGATGTGTGGGCACACATTTCACCAAAGATGGGTTATTTCGTCCTGAGAGGGCCTCACCGTAAGTTCTCTACCACTAATCCTACATACACACCCCACCCCACTCTCAGGAGGTCACACCTTTAAACTTCTATAGAGAATTGTTCAATTCTATCATTTCGTCCTTCTCCGACTGTTTTCCTCATGGACAAAGAGAACTGTGGATCTGGACTATGCACTCACTTTGTACCAAGGTACATCTCAAACGCACACACACAAACAAGTCTCTCATAAAGCACCGGGCACTTTCTGTTTCACTAAGAATCCTGTCCATGACACCAATTAAAACGTTGCACACCAGTCAAAGACCAGAGTGAGGTTCTACTCATATTCTCAGGAACAGAATTAAGACTCAAAATGGAGTCAAGTGCCAAGGAACTTTATTTGCCCAACAACAGGTTTGCAAGTGCAAAGGAGAGAAAGATAGAGAGAAAGGAAGCAAAGAAAGAATGAAAGAATTAAAGAGTTCACAGCAATAGCTACCACCTTGGAGCTGTGGCATCCTGACAGTCCGATTCGTTTCCAAGTCCAGTAGGGGAACGTTCTGTCCGATGTTGGTTCGTTCCATTCTTCTATAGGGTCGTCATGAGCTGTTGTGCTTAACCACACCTTCCACCCGGTGGTGGTGTGAGTGCCCAATGCCGTCAGGTGATCCTCAGGGGTCTCCCAGCCTCTCAATCTCCCTGACCCCAGGTCTGGGCTGATGCACAGGGGTTTGGCTAAGTTTCTCAGAATTAACACCCCCATTACTCCATGGTGTCCGTTTCCTGCCATAGCAATGCTTGAGACACATCTGCTGTGGTGGTGGTGGTTTTTCACTGACAACTCTTACACTAGTTGACTATTCCATCTCCAAGAGTAAGTACATGGTCTTATCCTCTGAGAGCAAATACCCTTTTGGATGGCATAAAACAGATGCTATTTACTTCTTTTCACTTTTTTTGTATAAGTTATGGTATCCATCAAAACTTTCCTCATTGTCAGGTAGGGCTGCACAGTTTGGTCTCATTTTATCAGTGCAATGACTAGGCCCCTGCTCTTGAATTATCTCTAGGAGAATGGATGGGTGCTCCACCACATAACATGTTTTCTTTATTTCTAAAAACACCTATATTTGGTCTGCCCAGACATATCATTTTCCTTATCCAATAAGCCACCCTTCAGTCTGTGTTGCTGCTAATGTAGCAAAATTAGAAAGGGAAGGTGCTTTTTGTTTTAAACAGTACTGATTTCACTCACACTCATGCTCTTATACCATCAAATTCATAAGCACTAAGAGTACCTGTCCTATTCCAGTCACCTTGGCCAGACTACTAAGAGAGTCTGTGGTCTGGCCAAGATTACTTGTGTATGACAAGGAAGATGAGGGATACCAGCTGGAGAGTTGTCATCATATGTCTCTTGACTGGGGAAAATGAACTAGTTTTTGAATGTCCCTTTCACTCTTCAAGGTACTTCTAGAGTTGACAGAGATTGTAATCTTTTGTCTTTTCATCCTGCCCAACCTTCCTGGGCTAACTTTGCTGATTTAGAATTTGTGTCTCCCTCTCCAGATATTTTATGGATCAAATCCTGTTCTTTATCTTCCTGTTGTTCTCTCTTCACATCTTCAGTTCTATCCTTCATTTTCCCAGTATGCTCACTGACATTCTGGGATCTTGGTAACAATCTAGTGTCTATGCTACCAACACTCACCATTCTTTTAACCCTTCTGTTACTTTCCTGCTGGTGCTTTCAGACACATATATGTATTTACCAACCTTAATGCTTCTATTACAAATCTCTGCACCAGTAGACCCAACTGCTACTTAGAAATTGGCTTTTGTTGCTCTATCTAAATAATCAGTTTCTGTGCTTCTGTGTCCTACCTCTTTTCTTTTCCAATGAATGGTTCCAACCACTTCCTTTCACAATGAAGAGGCAATGGTGGAAAGATTTCCTCTTGCTTTCCCAGCTTGGATTCTCTGCCAACTAATGTGGCTATTAATGAAACAAATCTCACTACAAGACCATACAGATGGGGAAAGTGATTTTTCTTAAACTTTGTAAATCAGCTGAACCTGTTTAATTTCACCAACAGTATGTCTGTGTCCAAGTAATCTGGCCAGCATGACTTGTGCATGACATGAAGGACAAGACATGCCAGTACTGAATCCTCTCTACATGTCCTAAGATCCTCTTCATTGCTGAGAACAAACTGCTTTTGGATAGACCTTAGAGCCTTAAGAGTCAACAGTTACTGTGATCTTTTGCCTCTGTTCTAGTTTCACTCCAAGTGAATCTTGGGCAACACAGCTGAGTCAATGCTCTGCTTTTGTTTTCCCTATCTAATTATCTTCTGGCTCCCAGCCAGTTCCTTTATTGTCCTGTTATCTTATCTTTTGGTTTCATTTTCTTGCTATCTGGTTATAGAATTAAACCATGCATAGATTGTGCTGTGATCCAGGTGAACTGCTGACCTTAGGTAACAATATATGCCATTATTTTAGTCCTTGTTCTGCTGTTTCTTCTCATATTTCCACTTGCTCAAGCATATTGCCACTCTCACTTCATTCAGAACAAACTGAGTATTTATGACACAAATGTCTGCATCAGTTTCAAATAAAAGTTTGGATTTCATTTGCAGATTAGAATTTCAAGATGCTTTCTTTTTGTATGTTATCAATCACTAACATAACTTGCATGTTAAATGGCCAGTTCAATTTGTCTGTTCTATTGTCAGACAAGTTCCAGCTGGACTGTAGGAAAGCTCTTTGCTTCTGATGTGTTTTGTCTGTTATGCTTTCCAGTTCTGCATTTTTTCAGTAAGAATGCTTTCAGTACAGGCTAATATACTGTCATAAGGCTTGCTAAGGCATATTCAGTAAGTTGTGGACCTACCAACCTAGGATCAGGTAGTGTCTTAAGAGTTGAAGCTTATCAAATGTCCTGGAAGTAGGCCCACAGTTTTCTTGGCTTACCCCTCTGAGGAACATGTGTGTCATGCACAACATTGCGGAGAACTTCAAAGCCTGCAGAACGTTTTGTGACAAAACAAGAACAAAACCAAACCAGTGACTATCATCTGCAACAGTCCCAGTCACCATTTGTTTAGCTCCTCTCTTGGGTTTCCATTATTTTCACATAGAGGAGTCCCAGTCACATAATCTGGTGGAAATTTTCTGGTGGGAAATATTACCACAGCTAGGCTGGAAATGCCTTGCCTGTGCACGGCTAGGTTCAGTGGTAACTTACAGACCTGCCCCTTTGCTGCACACAAACCCTCTTTAACATACGTGATTTTTACTTAAATGCTAAACAGCATGCTGTCTTACATGGGTCAGCTTGCAACCTAGTTTATTTGCAAATTGGTCTCCTGAGAGAAGAGTCTGTGGTTGTGTGGAGTGCCCCAGCTCTGAAGAGTACCTTTGCCACTTGTCATTGTCATTGATTTGTCACTTTGTTACGTTGTCATTGATTCAAACAGACTAAGTGTGGCCAAAGCATTTGTAAAGGCTCAGCCTTTGGGATCTGTGGTAATTTAGATGCTGCAGTTACCATTTTCCTTGGGTTTTGTAATGGTTTGATTTAATTTCTCTGCATTCCTATCAACTTGGGGATTATCTGGTACCATGAAATTGTGTCTTATAACCTCTTATGTATAAATCAGTTGAACTCATTCTTCTGTGAAGTATGATTGAGTTTTACAACACTGAAAGTGCCTCCTCTGGAAATCATGTATTTTGTCAGATACAGAAGTGCATAAACCTCTATGCTATCCTTTTAGAGGAGAGAATTTCAATGAAGCTCGTTAATGATATTGACAAAGACAAATAAATTGTTATTTCCCCTTGCTGTAGTTTGCAGGAACTCTGCGTAAGCGATACAAACGTCATGGTGATGACCGTGATTCTTGTGGTGCTGAAGGTGAATCTCTATTCTGCTTTGGTTCATTAAGGCTGTGGCTTATCTGATTAATCAAGCCTTGGTGCGTTGAAGTATTGTAATTTTTTTTCTGAGCATAGGTATTTAATGCTTGTTTGAAGGATTTTCAGGATTGTTGGATTAAAGCCTGGCTGCAATACAGAGTGCTTTATGGCCAGTACAACTAGCTTCCTGATTTTGTATAGGGAGTACTGTTGCTTCTGCAAATTTCCTGCATTTCTCTGGGGTTTTAAAATGATGCTTTACATGCATATATGTTATGTCATATAGCACATTTATGATGAGTTCTTTTATATCATTTGACTAAACCTATGGTGTTTGCCACAGGCAAACTTAACCACAAAACACCTACTTTAACCACATAACTTGAACAAATTACAGCAGTTATAAATTATTTAGGCACAAAGTTCTGAGCAGATCAGCAAGTGGAGGTATGTGGGGAGGATGTGGCAGGGTGTTTTCAGTCTCTTGCCAGGGAAGATGTTTGCATGAGAGATGCCTTGCTCTGGAGTCACATGAACATATATTAATCATGGTCTGAAAGGGACCTCCTGGAATCCACAGTGACTCCTCTCTCCTCCAAGCATGAGATCAGATAAAGTTATACGACTGTTGCCCCAGGCACTAAGCAATACAGGAGTTTCCATTTAATTAATGGCTTTTGAGAGTCACTGTAAACACTTGTATATAATATCATCATAAAGCATACAATTCACGTGACCCTTTATCATTGGTTACTCAATCAATAAATATCTCTATAGCTATACTAGATTTATATTATAAAATTTCCAGCATAGACTGGCTTTTGCATGTAATCTTCCTGGCCGTGGCTGAAGCAGTAGAAGGTGGTTGTTACCATCTGTGGCCCGTTGGAATACAGCCTCATTATTACAAACCTAACTGATGTAGCCCACAACTAAAGCATGATGGACCTTGGCTGTCCAAGCTGAAAAGCTTCCTCTCACAGCTGTTTGTCAACAGCTGGAAACAACTGCTTCTGTAGACCTGCTGGCTCAGCCGCCCAGTTGAATTTAAACCTGACTCTATTTAAATCAAAAACAAATCCAGAGGGTCTTACTTCCACTACTTCCACAATATTTTTCCCAGGAAAGTACCTTCATTCTCACAAATCTATTCATTTCTAAGAAGCAGGATAAATTCTGAATTCACTCTCCTTTGAACATCATCATTAACTCCAATTTTCTAGACACTGTAGGAATATGTCTTTCTTGTGGGGCACATTTCTTCTGCAGTTAGTCCTATCCCCTTGAGGATTTCAGCTGTGTCTCAGCTCTGTACCATCAGAGGCCCTGTGTATTGATTGTCCCCATGCACATTGTAGTTTCCACTTCAAAATCCACTGTGGGAAGTTGGTTTAATACAGAAGGGGATATTTACACCAACAAAAATAACACACCAAACGTAAGTTAGCTAGCTGTTTTCATCATCTCCCACTGAAACCAGAAGCAGCAGAGTGTAGAGGAATTATAGAGGAATGAAGGCAGGTTAATTAACATTGATAATATACAGCTGTGGGCTGGCTTCAGGGGCGGTGGGTTGGCTGACATGGATAATGTGTAGCTGTGGCCGGTTTCTGCTAAGTAGTTAAATAGCTCTAAGGGGGATGGAAGAGAAGCACTAGATGAAGAAAGACCCGGAAGAATCAGAGGGAGGCAAGAGTACATGTCCTGGATGTAGGAGAGACAAGGAGAGGCCCTGGGAGAAGAAGAGGGCCTAGATGAGGAGAGGCTGGCTGGAAGAGGAGCATGGAGAAGGAAGAGGATGGATGCAGCAGAGAGAAGCAGCAGGGTGGACTGACCTGAAGAGGATGAAGAAACAGCACAGACAGTAGATGAACTTTTGGAGACCTTGTAGGGGATCGGTGGCTGTGCCGCAGCAAGGTGTGGGAGCTACTTCTTGAAGTTAACCTGGTATGGGATGGTAAAAGCCTTGTTGCAGCTGGTGAGTTTTGATAGTGCTGCAACAGCAGTGAGGTTGGTAGCACTTAGACAGGAGGTAG
Organism: Falco rusticolus; assembly: GCF_015220075.1. Classification (NCBI taxonomy): domain Eukaryota; kingdom Metazoa; phylum Chordata; class Aves; order Falconiformes; family Falconidae; genus Falco; species Falco rusticolus. The sequence continues at coordinate 66,493,750 of NC_051191.1, forward strand.
GGTGAGGTCTAGAGGGGTGAGACCTGCTCCTATCCCTTCAGCTTGTTTGCTTGTGATGCCACAGCCAGAAGGTAAAGACACATGATAGGGCTTAAGCCAATCTAACAGCTCATCATCACCTTATATTTTAGGTTTATTTTGCTATAAGAATACATAAGAATATGGGCTAGGTTCTTCATTTGGTAGTGTAGAGAACATGACTTCACAACTGCCAGCAGTTTTGCTTATTAGTTACGTGAGTGAAAAAACATGAGAATACTCTGCATAAGCATGTATTTCTGCAGATCTTACTGGCTGTGTGTCTTTCTACCCCTTTACAGTAGTACAAGCATCTCACTAGGGCCAAGCCATGTAATGCAGAATAAAAAGTGACTCTAAATACACCAGGTCAATTCTATACCTGGCCTATGCAGTTATCAATAAATAAAGAACTGAGGAATTTTTAAAATCCTGACAACGCTATTCCGCAGAGGCACCTTGTTGGAGGGAAAATGAACACTCCTGCAAAACCCCTGGATGAAAGCAATTGCTGTGTAATGCAGAGCTCCAGCTCATCCCTGGGCAGTCCACCAACTCACAGCCATGATCTCAGACCCAAAGCAACAAGGGTTAAGCAGGAAGGTTTGCCCAGCTGTGCCTGAGGGTGAGTGGATAGGAGTCTTTGGCAATAAAGAAAAGAAAAGGGGCTGGATGGGCAGTCAGGCTCAAGTGCTTCTGAATCAATTGGACCCCCTGCTGTGGCAACTCGGGGATCCCAGCACCTGTGATGGGCATGGGCTGGGGATGCATCATGGTGCAGTTTCCCCTTCCAGGCATGGTACCCCAGTCTCCTTCAAGGGACAAGTGCCTGGAGTGAACTAGGAAGAGCTGCTGGCTGCTCACGTCCCTGCCCTGGGTGTCCTGCCCAAGGTAATGGCTGTCTGGTGTGTCTCTCTTGTTCCTAGGAGAAGCAGCCATCTCCCACTCCCTGACTCAGCTCCAGGACTCACAGCACCCCTGGTTTTGTGCCAGTGCTGCCCCAAACACCGCTTCCGAGTTAAGGGTCCCTTTCTGTTAATACATGTAAACCTGAAAAGGCTCCATAAGAATCAATGTAAGTTTCTCACAGAAATGTGCCTCCACAGAGCAAGAAAGCAACAGATGGAGAGACAGAGAACAGAAGAACAGAAGGCTGGAAGCAGAGCAAGCATGTCCACATCCCGCACAAGGGGCCTTGAACCCACTCACTTAAAAACAGATATAAATTATCTTCACTTTACTCAGATGCGAAAGTGAAGCTGGCTTATTCTCATTCTCACTTTCTTTGTTTGCTGAATGCTCAGAGACTTCAGGAATTCAGTCTTTAGTCACTTGTCCTTTGCTGTAAGGTTCTTTAGACTGGAATTGGATAACCTCCCTGTTTGGGGGGGGGGGGGGGGGGGGGCAGCGGCTTTGTCAAAGGAATTCCTGAGGATGTTGCCTCTATTTGATGGAATTGAGAGTTTCTAAATTGACAAAGAAGTGACTAAATATATGCTGCTTTGTTCATAGCAGAAATCCTGTTTTACCAGCAAATATTTTTAAGGAGCCTTCTAGCAAACTGTATGCTTATACATTCATGTTCCTGTATTTTATATTAGGTCAAATAATACTGAATTTGACTGTCATGATTTGTGTGTCTCACTGGGAATTTGGACATTAAGTCTGTGTGCTTGCTACCCGGGACCTTGGAGATCCCAAAAATGTAGGCACCGTTTGAACTAATTTCCCCAAATCAATTTCATTTGTGCATTCCCTGAGCATGCCTGTGGCTCTAAGTCACATGCAAAAGCCCTACACATAACAGTTCATGATTTTCTGGGGAAAGACAGTGCTCAGAGGATTTGGTGGGACCGCTCTGTCAGACGTGGCCTCTTTTACTGATCTCGTGTTTCCTAGAATGCTAGAGATAGCCATTGTGTTGGCTGTGTTTTCTAATGAGTGAATAGCTCTTCTTTTCCCAGAATATAAGCAGCTCATTAAAGGCCAGCTAACACGTTTCATCCTTAAATGAGTTATCTCAAAGCACAGCGTAAACCATCCTGCCTTGATAAAAGAAAACCAAGGTGGGGAGGCAAGGCCACACAGTGAAGCTATAATTTCTTTGTATCTCATGGGAACAAACGAGTAAAATTCCAATGTTTTCCTGGATACATAGTATCATTGAAGATAATTAGGGAGGCACTGCCATGAAAAGACTACAAATCAGTGCCAGGACATTTTTCTCATGCAAAGAGCATTCAGTCAGATCAGCTGTAAAGGAGAAGCAGCCCAATAATTTAAACATACATTAATTAATAATTTTTTTATATTATATTAATTAATAGCCAATTATTCCATGATAAACTATCTTTACCTATCTAGCTATTCTCCTAAAGCTTTTGCATCCCATTAACCAAATGTCATACATTGCCTGAATGCTTGGCATATATGTTAAAATACACATATATATAGACAGTATTCTCACAGTCCTTTACTATCTCACTTAACTAATAAGCAAAATTACTGGCAGGTGTACAGTTGTGTTCTATAACAAAATGAAGAATCTAACCTCAAAATGCATTACATGCTCTTACAGCAACGTAAGCACTGAGTGAAAGGCAAATGAGTATGACTTCCTTTCTCAAGGCTGAACTTTCAAAACATGGAAAAACTGTGGTATCTTCAAGAGTAAAATCTGTCAATTTATACAGGTTCATGCCCTTAGACAAGTGGTAACGAGTTCAGCAATTTATATTTAATTTTGAAAAAAAGAAAAAAGACAGCTCCATCAAATTCTCTCAGATGTTTGACCGTCTGCCTTTTCGACTCTGCTGTGTTGCATGGTTGGTTTGCTGGAGCTACATTGGCCTGGGTTACCTGTTTCAGGTAGATTATACTTTTGCCTTGTCTTGAACACTCTGGACTGAATATATACTGATGTCTCCCCTCCTGCAGAGAAACATGTTCAGGCCCTGCTTGCTGTTCTCCATGGGAAATCCAAGGAAGAATTCACTGCAAGCCAGTAAAACAGTTTCTGTCTCTAGAGAAAGGAAGTAGTAGTGGTATATTTTCCTGCTGCCACCATAAACAGCTGTGGACATCAGTCCTCAATAGTTTTTCAACCATTACCAAAATCTTCACTTCTACTTGGGTTACTCAAATGAGAGGCTCAAGTACCTCCATCTCCCAGGTGCTTTAAGCACTTTCTGAAAGAGGCAATAATCTCCAGGAAGGCACATGCCAGGCTCATCCAGCCTGTTATCCACTGTGACCAGGTGGTCCCAAAAGGAGATCTTGGTTCTCTCTCCTCTCTGGTATGCAGACTAGGTTCAGAAAAGGGTCACTGGAAATTTCCCTAAAAGTGCAACTTCTATTGCATTTTACATTAGGAGTATATAAAAGGTTATATTGAGAGCTGCGTTAGTTCGGTCTACTGCAAATGCCTATGTTCACAAGGCAGAAGACACTGGCAGCTCTTTTCAGGCCAAGTGGGAGACATGGTCCTACTCCAAGAAGTGAGACTGACCCAGATATGTCTGTAGCATGAAAGCCTCACAGACAAGCAGCACAAATGAGAAGCATCTCAAGGTACGCCTCCTCCAAGGACAGATGCATTCACCATACAGGAATGGGACAGATGGACATAGCACCAACATGCTTTTGTCTTTCAGATCCCTACAGAGGTCAAGGGACTGTCATATAAAAGCACTGAGTCTCTTTTTGCTGCCTAAAGTCTGAGGGCCCTTCCCATGTAGAAGACAGGTAAACAAGCACATCTCTGGAAAGCTGTGATTACCTACCCAAACAGCCCTTCATAAACTTCGGTAACGATCTTTGCCTGGGATTCTGCCTCTGTTTTCCCATAATATGGGGTTAGCCTGTTTTTTTAGATTATATGACCCTACATCATGTCATGAGTTGATCCCACTCAATTATTTTCAGGTTTCTGACTGACAAAATTGTGTGGGCTCACTCACCTCTGGAGCTGTCATTGATCAGTCTTCCCCCTGAACTTCCACTCTCCGGCCACCCTTATCTTTTCCCCCGCTCTAAAGACAAATGATCTATACTGCTTCTGTGCATCACAGAAATGCAGTAGCACACAACAATGCACAAATGTCTTGTTAGGAAAAAGCAAACAAACTTTTTAACACAAGTTTGTTGAATTTTCATCAGCAAAGCTCATTTGTGTTTACTATTTCTGAAGGAAAAATCTGGATGGCCAGGCTTCTGTCTGGATGGAGGATGTTTGGAAGAAAGGGACTATAAAGGCCAGCAAGCAGATTTTTGGAAGATTTACTTTTGCTTAAGCTTCACAGTTCTGTCTGATGAACTTACCTAGTAAAGGCCAGATAAATATGCTCAGAGGGTGGGAAGGAGAAGGAACCTTTGAATTTGGCAGCCATTTGCAGCTCACTTTGTAAGCTAGATAATAAATGTCTGGTGATCAGGTTCCCAGAAACTGAATGGAGTGTTAGTCAGGAAAAAAACCCAACCCAACCCAAACACAAAATTCCAGCCACAAAACAGAAAATAGAGAATATGTTTTCAAATGTATCTATTCTGACAGAAGAACAATGTAATTTCCTGCAATCATCCTGGGTAAAACAGTTTATTAGCACTTCCCTCAAGGCCTGTTTTTCACAAACAACCTGTATAGTCCTATGGGTTTTGCCTCCCAAGATCTCTTACTTGCCTTTTCTAACCATTAGCCACATCTTCCCAGTTTTCCTAGAACTGGAAAATTCAGAGGTGACAAGAACCATGAGCCCATGGTGAATTTGACAGAGAGTGATCTTCACCTTTCAACTGGCCAAGGTGTTCCTGGTGGTGGCTAAAGCTCCATGCTACATCAGGGCCAGGAAGACCAGAAGGAAGGAACACACAGAAATGCATGAGAAGCAAGGCAGGGTGGAAGCACAGCCCGCTGCTGTGTGCTGGTCCAGCTGGAGGTGCTGAACTCTCTGCAAGTTAATTCAGAGGCTAACCACTGAGAGATGTGTGTTGACAGAGGTGAAGAGTTGGGACTCAAGATGCTCCATGTGAGCTTGCAGGATCTACTGAGTCATTTGTGCATGCAAGTGACCAAAACGCTGGAGAGTCTTTGTTGTTCATAGCCCTGACAGGTGAGATCACGGTTGTAATAAGTAACTAAGGGTAATTTGCTGATCAAACAAGTTAAGCAAGAGGAAGGAACCCATTGTGGTGGTCTTGAGAACTTCCTGTTAACAAAAAGAGACATGTCCACAATGTTATCTTGCTACACCAAACATGGGAATGTCCTGTTTGACAAGAAACCACAATAACAGAAGAAGCAGAGGGGCGTACTGAAGATGTCAGAAGCGACCTCGGTGAAGATAAAAAGAGCTGCTCAGCTTGCTTGCGTTTGCGAGCCCTTGGTGGAGCTGCGACTCCCCGGCCGCCCAGAGCTGCTTTTGCTTTCCTACCTTAATAAATATTTAGTAAATCCATTTCGGACTTGATTTATTTAAATTCAACTATAACACGGTGGCACTGGAGGAGTGTCACAAGGAGCTTGCTCAGGGTAAGACACAAGCAGAGAATGAAGTCCACACATGTACAGGAAAGGGACATTGATATATTGAAAAACCTAAAACTCTGCTGCAGACAGAAGCTGCATAGATAACAGAAACATTAACATCTGAGAAAGAGAGAAGGGTGGGAGCTTAGCACTTAGAGAAGGGACAGTTACTACCGATGTAGATGAGCTCAACAAGAACATAAATAAGGAGCCTTCTGACCAGAACGTGCTAACTACTAAAAGAAAATAAACCAAGGTAAAGTAATTGTGGTAGTAGGAGATCAGCGACCTCCTACTCAAATGGCGCCCATCCTGAAGAGGGTGGATCCCCCCTGCTTAGGGATCATGCTGATATAGATTAAAACCAGCCCAGTGGGCATGTTTTAGCTTGACATGTTTAGAGTGGACAATAAGGCTCATTGTTAGCTAGCAGATGTTTTATGTATGCAAAGATAAACAGGAACTTCAGGTAAGTGCCCAAGAAGGTGAAAAGTACATCTTGAATAGGCGCCAGAGGGAGGAGAGACCTTATGTATATGCGTGACTTTGTATAATAAATATCAGACTGCTTGTTGAAATGGGGTGCAAGTTAGGAGTGATCCTCCTTGTACCCGGTGCCGCAATAAACTTACCTGCTTTATAACTCTCCTCGAGTTGTAGAGTTCAAGTCTGTCCGTCAACATTTCCTTCCTTGAGGATAGGGAGGTCCAACCTTGCCTAAATTTTAGAAATCTCATTACAACTTTGCACTGTAGTTCTAGCTCAATACATTGCAAAACAGGGAAAACAAAGGCTATTGCCATGCTGAAGACCTTGTAACTTATGCTAGGAGTTCAGGAGTTCCTTTAGGTGCTGAGCCTACCTTCTCACTCTGTACCAGTATTCATGAAAACTATCTATGGAAATTTGTTACAGTGTTTAACAAGTAACAGCATGGACTGAGTGCAGAAATTAGTTCACGGGAGAAAGTTATATGGTCATGTGACCTGTAATACACATGTTTTTTCCTATTTTCCAATGCAATGAATATTCTAATCTCATTAGTATTAGCTTGGTAGTGAATAAGCTACACTGCTCTTGCTTTGTTGAATACAGCTCCCTTAAAACGCCACCGCATTATGCATGTGCACACATGTAAGTCTACTACAGCATTTGCTGTTGGGATCCTCCACTTGACAAGCGCTGAAGACAACGCACTCACTCGTGTAGATCTGTTGTCCCCTAAGCAAGCTCGTTACCTGGTGCGCAGGGCCAGTTCGTACACTGCGGCAAGGAATTCCCCATTTCTTTATTCTGGCTCGTGCAAAGTGAGCTCTAGGTGCCCGCAAATGCCTAGCTCTTCGACTGCCGAAACTTCGCAAATTCTCTCCCTTCTCATGTTAATTAGCCCACTTGCTCAGTCTCAACTTCTTTTAGGTCCACCGGGGGTTTCAGGAGTCGATAGTCAACGTGTTGGTGGTCATGACCATCGGGCGGTCACCTTTCCTCTAGTTTTTCTAAGGTCATTGCCCGCGCTGAGCTTCTTATCAGCCCATCCATCCCGTGGAGCTGCTTCCTTTGTGAATTTCCTTTTTCTGAACAAAAGGATTTGCCAGTGCTTTACGAAGCACTTAGCAGGACATAAAGTGCTTGTAACCTGAATTACATAGTCAAGCCACCACCACCACGTTCAATTCCATCAACCAGCCATGTATCAAGAATATATAAGCTAACTAACAAATGCTATATGGACGTTCGGTTTTGTTTAACAGTCTGCATATATTCTTGAATAAACAGAATGCACACCTTCTTTCAACTCAGGATGTCCCATGCAAAGAACTATCACGGAAGATTAACTAAAGTAATTGCTACATGGGACAAGGCAACTTTGTAGAACATTACATCCTGGAACAGCTGTGTTGAATGAAATGCCTTCCAAAGGACTCTCAAATATTAAAAATAAAAGGAAGCGTGAGAAAAATCACTACTCATTCTTTTTTGCTTCTTTTTAATAATGGTGGGTGTCCTGCACCAGAATTCAAGGAGTAGCGCTGCTCTCAGGGATCTCAGCACCATTGGATCACTGCCAGGAAACTCCAAAGCTGCGATACTAAGGAAAGTAAAAACTTTTGGCAGTAAATTGATAACAAGGAAAGTAGAAGCTTGTTGAAGTAAAAACCTTATAAGTTCTGTAACTGTGAGCAAATAGATAACTTAAGAGCCAATAAGAGCCAAAAAGCAGCTGTTGAGATGTAAAGCAGCTATCGGGATGTGCACCAGCCTTAACAAGTTTTGTGGTTTAGCAACAGTGAAAATGAATAGAGGGCATACACAAGGAAGCAGAAGTGAAAAGTTCAAGATGAGGAAGATGTACAGCTTTCATCCCTACCGACCACCAGGAGGTTGAGGATGACCATCCAAAAGAGATTGCACGTGAGCAAGAGAGTGTTATGCAAGATGGAAATAATTTGCATAAGCACCACCTGTTCTAGGCAATGTATTGAATATTAATGCAACTGTATGTATATAAAGAAGCAACTCGATAGCCAGAGTGTCATCGAAATCAGGAATAAAACCTCTTAAGACCAATGTAGTATTAAGAAGCAGGCACTCCTTTATTGCAGTGCCGGGCGCTCGGTGGAATCTCCACAAATCAAGCACAATTATGCAGATTTCACCATTACATTTATACACAAAAATTACAAGGTCGTACACTCCCAGTTACAATGATTGGTTAGTAATTTGCATATATTTATATACCTGCTGTGTCATCCTCTTCTGTTACTATGCTTGCGCAAAGGAAGGGTCTTCACCTGGGCAAGGGTCTTCTTGACCTGTGGGTGTGTTTTTTAGTGTTATAATGAAGGTAATTCACTTTGGGACACCTTAAAAGTAAGTTTTGTTGCCAAGTTGGACAGCTAGATATCTGCTTTGCCAAGCTGTCCCATAACTCATCCTAGACACAATAGAACCAGGTGTTCTGGTTATGGTCTAGAGAGTAAGGACTAAGGTTGCTATGGTCTATGGAATAGGGACTTCAAGTAACACAGTCTCAGATAACAAGCAGCACGGCAACTCATACGTCACTGGTTAATAAGTTTTAACATAACGCTAACATAAAGGCTGGCTTATTAAAATCAAGACATCCCTATAGTTAACTGTTTCACAACAAATACAAAATATAGAAAGATTCAGTAAAACTTTAAGACGATCTGCAACAAGAGTGTGTGAGCTAGGAGGAACTGTCCCCCTTGTGCCCAGCGCTGAATAAACCTGCTCCACAGCTTCCTGACTGTTGGGTTTGTTTGGGAAGCAGCTTTTCTTGTCTTCAGTTGGTCTTTGACCCTTGACAAAAGGGTCAGCTGGAGGCTATATCTGCTGGCAAACACTTGGCCAGCTTCAAGGCACCAATGCATTTGTCTCAAGAAGTTATCAACACTTGTGCACCTCTAGCAAGAACAACACCAACTATGTGCTTTGTTTGCTTTTCCTTTATACATTGATGAAAGGTGTTGTATGTTACCTTCCACTGCATTTCAAAGTGTCTGGCACCTCACACCGGAAATACATGCTGATCCACGTATCAACATCACACCCTACTCATGCAGGCAGAGTCATCCTTCTAGCACACCTGCCTCCATTCTCACCTATTGTGAGGCCTGTGCACTGTATAAATGTACGCACACAGCTCCTACAGGGCCTGTTTCCTGGCAGTGCACAGTACGCACGCACATCTCCTATGCACAGTACATGTGCTTCTGAGCAATGCCCTAGTGAGACTTAAAATTTGTTATTTTACATTATTTAATGAAAAGTCATTATGAAAATCACGTGAATTGACAGTAAAAGCTCCGTACTCAAAGCAATAAACTTCTATTAATAGATCTATAATAACTTCAAATTGCATCGAAATATGCTTTTTTTCTTTTGGAAAGCTTTAAAAACAAGCTGAAAGGATCTAAAAGAGATTAAGTGGTGTTGATTCAGGATTTGTCTACACTAGCAAGGAAGTCAATGCAACAGCAACAGTAAAATAGGGTGGTCTTGAGGCTCTTCACCTCCTCATTCCTTCCAGTTCAGGAGGCTTACTTCAAATGGGATCTAATTTGCCATGCTGTTGAACATCCTTTTGTAAAAGGTTCAAAATTTCTGAAAAGAAAACCCCAAAAGGATTAAATGTAAACATATGCCAATTATATTGCTGCAAAAAAGATGTCAATAATAAATAGTTTCAAATGCATTTTAAACCATACACACTTGTATATGTGCATAAGTAGAGAGGAGTTTTCCATTGTTGTGTAATAGGAACATACAGGAAGCCTGAGAAATTTGAGAATTTTAAACTGCAAATGCATACAAGTGGAAGAATGTAACAAGGAACTGATGCAATATCTGAAAGGTTCTTAGTCTGCATCTGAAGTAAACAAATTTATCTTGATTAGTAAGCATGTATGAAGACTGTTAGCTACCTTAATGTACAGATAAACAGGACACCAAGTTAAAGAAAAGCCAACCTCCCAGTGAAAAATCAAATGGTCACTCTCATAGCAGAGGTAGAAATGTCTCCTCACTGTGGGTATGAGACTGCAAGCAACATCACTTGGATTCCTGTCTTCTTCAGAACTGGCTGTGCGGAACTCTGGATCCTGATCAGTATTGCTACATATGTAAGTGTTGTCCTGTTGTTGTTGGAAGGAACAGCTGCTGACATCCTTCCCACAACAACTGCAGCAGTGCGGCATTTCTTATCCCTCCTTTGGGGCAATAAGGGGCATCATACCTTGCTCATGCATATCTCAGCCTGGCAGTGGAACAAGCCACCAGTCCTTCACAGATCCCAGGGGAGCCACCATCACCACAACATCCATCTTTTCTGACCAGAGTTACACCCCAGTTTACAGCTGTTCTTCCTCAGCGATTTTACCTGTGACCAAAGCCTCTTGAGGTCAATCCAATCTTTAAATTGTTTTCAATTTAATTGACTTCAGAGGAGCCCTTTTCCATCCTGATGAGACAACCACTATTCCCACAAATGAAGTTTTACATTTCCCCCCTCAGTGTTGGTTTTACTATATTTCTTGTGTCATCGCTGTGCTTTCTCCATCATTATCTTGCAACTTTAAGGTAAGATTAAGGTAAAAAAAACCTAAAACAAACTAGTGAAGGTTCTGAAATTCTTTATACTGGACAAACAAACAATAAAAGAGCACAAAGACTCTTCCTTCTTTTTTTTGGAATATAGGTCATCTTTAACATATTGCACAAAACATTAATATTAGAGCAGCCATACCACTTCTCTATGATTTATGTTTCTTAAGTATTTGTAATAATTTGATAATCAGCCTTGTCAGAGATTAATCACCTAATTGTCCCTCTCTGACCTTTTTCACTGAAATCCCATTGCAAGGTGATATCTTATCAGAGACTCCGTTAGTTCCCATGGCATTCAAGATATCAATATCTCAACATCAAATTTTTAAGCCTTTATTAAGAGATTGAAATAGGCTCCAAAACCATACTGCTGTGCTGTACCATATCTGCGTGCCAGTGCCAGAGTGACATTTCAAAAATATAGCATGTTGATTTCTATTGTGGATGGAAAAGGAATAGGAGTCTATCAGGTCTGTAAAATGTTCATAACAGTTCTAAATGCTCACATCTATACTTTTGATTTGCTCTTTAGATCACTCCATCTTAACTCAGTTTTGTATTACCTGAAATATCTTTCAATGTGTTATCCTTTGCTGTATTTATGGTAATCTGCCCAAAAAATTATCCTCAGTGCTTTCTGTTTGTGCTTATCTGTATGAAAGACATATCCTGCTAATGGAACTGACCTGCTCTCAGACTTGCACTGCATCTTAACTCCTATCATACAGGGCTGTGACCTGAGTAATGATTTGCAGTGCCTGCCAAGGGAGGACAACTGCAGGCAACAAACTAAATATATATGTTTTCATAGTCAGGTTTGCAATGACAAAATAAGAAAGCATATAAATATTTCTAGAATGCAAAATAAGAGGAAAGCGTTTGCAGGCTGAAGCAATACAGTGGTGAAAATTCTTGTATTTTGTCAGTGAGAGATGTCTGTGACTTCTGTCACAGCATTGATGCTCCATCCAACCGCTTTTGTTGCCATTCTTTTCAGAGGCTGATAGATGGGGCATTTTGTTATCCCAAATCTGTGTTCTTCACCCGGTGTGCAAGAGCCAATCCATACTGCAGTGTTTTCTTAATATTTCCACACCTAAATACTCGGTAATACTTATTGCATACTCTGAATAAATACATAAAGGACGTGATTTCCTTACATTTTTTTTTTTCTTGCTTATGACACAAGAGACACAAGAATTATTTATGGAGACCAAACAGAAAATTACGTGAACTATGTGTGAACTATCCTAATTGGCATATTAAAAGATCCACCCTCGAGCAAAGGAAGCTCCCCGGTTACAAAGCCCACTCCCCATAGAACATGCATAGTGAAAAGAAGGAATACTGTACCTTTAAATGGAGACAAGGCCTGAAGGCTTGTAAGAACCAATGAGACAATTACAATTGTAAACGTAATTGTAAACAATTGTTGAAAGCATATAAAATGTTTTATCATGGGTTAAGAGGTGTGCTAGCTCTGTGGATTTACCACTGAGAACCCATCTCTGCACAGGCATGCTATAAACAAGTATCTCCACTCAGTGTGTGGACTGGCTCTTGCACACTGGGTGAAGAACCCAGATTTAGGAAAACAGTCTTTAAAAAACACATCCCAAAAGGCAGGTGGTGTTTCCTTTTTATTCATAAGACAAATTTTTTCAAAGAAGAGTACTTCCATTTAGGTAATGAATTTATTAACATACCAGTTCATGCACCCAAAGATCTGCTCTCTGACAGAAGACAAGGAAGTCTTATCCTCTGAAGTTGGAGGATAAAGGAGATGTGCCTGGTAAGTGCCTCAAATTACAGCAAACTGCTGTAATCAGTGCGTTATATTGGTGCTTAATACGCTGATTCACTGATTCCCCCAAACTGAAAAAGACATTGACCAAGTGCTCCTATTCTTAGTAGGAGAGGAAGCATTTTGATGGACATTTCTGTCACTCTGTTAGGAAGATCCCCTTCTCTTGTAATTGTTAGTGTCCTGCTACCTATATGCTAATTTTTTATTAAAATATACAGTTATTACATGACCAGTGCTAGGTTTCTGTATGTACATGTGTTACCAAAATCTCAGAATAAAGAACTTATCAACACCAGTGTGATGCAGATAAGCAGACACTTCTTTATTAACGGCCGGGTGCACGAGTGAGTCCTCTCACGATCAACGCACACCAAGTTTCAAAATCATACACCTTATGTAGAACTTACTCATACATATTCATTAAGTATTCATGCATAAACATAGTGTTTCCCAAAAATCATTAATTCTCGAAAATCAAAATCCGATTCTGTGCAGTAAAGGTTAGAAAGGTCTAGAAATGGGTCCGGGGTATTATTCGGGTAGGTGGTACATGAGTCGGTGGTCGCGATGCCCCCTGCCAGAATTACCTTTTACCTACATTCACTGTTTCTTGGCAGGTAACTACGAGTTGCTTCATTCGACTCTCCCCAGTTCCCATTAGTTCTACATTCTGACATCTCAATGCATTCTCCTAGGCTACACGTAAACACTGTATCCAATCATGCATTCTATCATGAAACTGTTATCTAAGTTCTAAACGTTCCTACTAGGTGATTCTGACCCTTGGTATGGGGCTGTACAAAGGATTTCATAGTAGCTGTCAGTTGCTATGCAAACACAAATTCCACTAAAATATTTCTTATAACTCTATATTCCTAATCAAGTGTGGTTAATTGATTCTAACTAATAGCAGATATGTAACACACCCATGATGAGATCATGGTAGGAAAATTGGTCGTAGGTGAAGTTTCGATACCAGTGATACCAGAAGTTTAATGTATAACCTTAGTATATGTATAACCTTAGGTTTAATGTATAACCTTAGTATAATTATTAGATTGTAATTGAGAAGTCCTTAAATTAGTATAATTATTAAGGCTGTGATCAAGAAGACCTGGTACTGTATGGACAAGATTTATGATCTAACTTGAAAGGAATATCTAGGATGAACGAAAAGAACTGATTTAATCTCATGGAAACCTAGCAGGTTTTCCCAAGAAAACATCATAAAGAGGACTAAGATGACTGGGTCATCAGGTATTTAGAAGTGAATTTGGGTTTGTGGTTGGAAAAGCAGCCCTTCGACTCAATTCAGAAGAAACTACATATGTGCAAAAGAAGAAGGGACTAATGTAAGTGAATTCTGGGAAGATAATCGAATATGTATGGGATTTTGGTGAAATTTAATCCATATATATGATTATACAGAGTATAGGGGACATGTATTAGAAGACAAGGTGAGCATGTTAGGAGGAGATATCCCCCACGCTCCCAGTGCCATAATAAAGAATTCCTGCTTTCTAAACTTCAAAACAAGTCTTAGAAAGTTTCTTTGACCAATATGTCAGTAACAATATCACCAGAGCTCTGAACATGGAAGATTCCTGACTGGAGCAGGTTTTGGGGGACTTCTCAGTATCCCCATGCTGAGTTTCAGTTAGTATTTCTGTTTTATGAACATATGGCAACACATCCACAATTAAAAGCCAGAAGGAAATGGTAAAAGGTATTCTGCAAGTTTATACTCAGTCCGTGTGAGTTCTTGTTTTTGAATGATGGAAGGACAATCAGCCCGTACATCACATCCATCTATATTCAATCAGCCCTACTGACATAAAAAAGGTAATATTTTCATTTACTCTTTACTTTATTTCTGTATAGCAGGTACCATCTGTTAGTAGAAATGACTCCTGGTGCTATGACTTGTCAGTTATAACAGTTTAATCTGTATCAGCAGAAGGCATCAGAAACCCAGAGCTGACTACTTTCTGATATTCAGCATAAAGAGAAAGACTTTGCCATTACATAGCTAGCAAATGCGTTTGGACTAGTTACATTTTCATTCTGTTCCAGCTGGTGATATCTGTTCTGCTGATATACATATTTACCTCATGCTCACATCAACTGGAAAATTGCAGATTCCAGTGCACTGCTGCACACCATAGTTCCCTTTCTAAAATGTAATTTTAGATGTTAGCAAACAAGCAGCAAGCCAGGGAGAACAGACATGAAGTATATAGACCTTGTCTGTCTGTGTATTCTGCAAAATTTCTATGGTCGAGCAAAAGCAGAGTTCTTGGGGCACATGTGATGCTGGCCAGCAATATTGAATGAGAAACCAAAAGCAGCAGACACATTTCTGGGTACTGCATCCAGAAATGGGGGGTGGGTCGGTGAAGGAAGGTAATTTTTAAGCTGTGTATTTTTATTAATACTTGCTTTGAGCTGCACTGAAAAACAATAGGGATGCTTGTTGTACAACCTTTCATTCTAGCACATAAACAGTGTGGTCAAATAAAGTCCTCCGCCAGAGAAAGAGGCTGAGCCCAGAAGAATCCATCCCTGATCTTACAGTGAACTCAGTGTATCAGGAGATGGGCTCTTGGCACTAAATCACTTCAGTTTGCTTATATGATAAGATTCATATACGATCAATAAAACTGCTCTTCCCCACATTACCAGGTGTCAGTTGTTTGATTCAAGGTGACCCAGGCCCTACAGAACACAACTGAAAAGCAACTCCCCATTTTTAGCCATTACTCTATGTAGTAACTGTTAAAAATCAATTAAGACACTTAGAAGAAAAGGACTAATTAAAATTAAATCTGCTCTGCAACTCAGTGATTACAGTTCTATTGATTAATCTTGCAAAACCTTTTTCAGCAAAGGAGAATAATTTTATTTCAATGGGTGAAAAGAATGTCTAACTTCACTTACTACTTTTATTGTGCTCACAGTGTGTCATGTACATCCATTTAGAAACAATCTTGGAAAGTGGACTTAATTTGCTAACCAGTCTAAGTTAAACTTTTGAAGATTCTGTCATGGAAGAAGGATGTAACTCACTTAGAGAGAAGCAGTGATAAGTTTTATTGAGGTGAAGCAATTATTTAACAAAGTTTGATGGAATTCAAAGTTCAAAGGCAAAGTTCACCTTATTAATTACTGCATGAACATACACACACAAAAAAGAGTTAGAATGGCTTATACAGGGACCAGAGGCATGAAGAGTAAAGAGGACTCTCCCACTGAGTCATGAGGTTCAGAGTGGACTCCATTGCTTCCTGCACTCCTCTTCGGAGCCTAGGTGCAGCTGGATCCAATCTTAGCTTGAGATTTGGTCAATAGTTCATATCTAATGGTATTTTCCATGCAATGGTTATAATACCTGAGTAGCTACATAGATTAGTAATGCTTCATAGTATTAATTCAGCATTCTGTCAGTCACTTTATGAGGATCTGTCACAGGTAAGGGATCTCTCAACCTTGAGGAGTAACCTTGAGAGGCATCCCAACTCAAGAGGTGATCACTGTCATGCAGCCTGCTGTTTCAGCAAGGAGAGCTCAGATCTTTCCACAGGCTGTCCATGTTCGTAGAGTGAAGTAGTTGGCTGCTACTCAACTGTATAGACAAGACAGATGTCTTGTTTTAGCTCTGGTATCTTGTTCTGTACTTTTGGCTATCTCATACCTTTGGGTTTTGAAACCACCTTTTGAAATATTTTTCAAAACATCTTCACTCCCTTGTACATGTGCCAGGGGCTTTCCAGCTCACAAGTTCACCCAAAGGACATGAGGCCTGTTGCCTCTTGGCCAGCCTGAACCAAAGTATGGTTAGGAGTCAAGTGTATCCATCACATTAACCCACCGTTGCAGGGTAAATCCAAGAATATCCAAGTATACTATATTTATGCTCTTGTAACAATACAAGTAAACTCAGTATTTCTGCTAATTTTTAGACACAAAGCATTGTAACGGGTAATGTGGCTTTGCACAAGACAAAACTAGGCATCAGATAAAGCAAAGTGTGAGGAAGTCTGTGGCTGGTTCCAAGTCATAAGACCAGACTTCTAAAATGAGTTTGGTTGAATCTGCTCTAAAGTACAAGTAACCCTTTTCCATTCTGTGTTTTGTGCTTGTTTTCTGGTAAGCTACATTTAGTTCTTAAATTTTTCATTTGTTTATGTTCCCCACACACCAAAGATGAATATACTTGAAAAATTCTTCTCAACAGTTTCACAACTGTGTAACTATGTAGTTAACATGACGTTTCTCCTGATTTAAGCTAAAATAGACTAGACTAGTTCTTACAGATCTCATGTGTCTAAGCAGACAAAAGCATATCTCCTGACCTTAATTCTGAAATCTCCAGCACCTGTGATTTCTTCCCATGTCACACTCTACTGTTAGATCCTACAGTGTTTATTGACAAACATGTCCCAATGGCTTTTCCTGGAGCAACCATTAAGGAAACATCCCATGGAAGCTGTTTCTGCCAGCTTTTCTTTTGCTTTAAAAAGAATATTCCAGAAACTAGTAAATGCTTAAAAATGTTTGCATTAGCATTTGGCACAGAATACATATTTTGGTATGGCATGAATAGGCAGGATCATCCATCTTTCCTGTTATTTCCTCAACAGCAAGCGTTACAAGTTTGGTACCAACTTCTTAAATACAAATCAATCTGGAGGTACGATTGATTCTTACACAGTTCCTCAACTACATAACACATGTGGGCTAACCAGATTTTGAAGGAGGCAACAAGGACATTGATACTGAATGAATTCACTTTAGGATAGAATAAGCCTTGTAGTTAAAGTATAATGAATATAAGAAATATATTCTAATGAAATTAATAGTTGCACAGCAAAAGCTGCTATGAAATCCTCTGTACAACCCTGTACCAAGGCTAAGAACTTATATTTACTCAAAAATGTAGGTATAGTAATTAGGTCATGTAACCATAGTCGGAAAGAAATAATTAATGAAATAACTGATCAGAGAAGGAGTCTGTTTCTCTTTCTTTAACTTTCTCTAACAAGGGGCCTGCTTATAAGTAATCTAGAGGGAGCAATTAAAAGAAACAAGCGGAAGAAACAGATGGTTGACAAGGACATAAATTAGCTCAGACCGGTAAGAACACTGCAAACTGGCAAGATCATCACATACCAGACAAAAGGTGAAAAGTACACCGTGTGGAAGACCTATGGCCTTCCTCCCAGAGACCACTGCCCATGTCCCAAAGACCCCTGCCCACAATTCTTGGAGGAATATGCACAAGCACAAAGGACTGATAAGCTAATTAACATATGAAGTGAGAGTAGGCGGGTTTAGGTAATGACTATGTATAGGCGTTAATTGAATAGTCATTGGTTTATGGTATAAATACAAGATAGTTAGTTACTTTAGACATGCACGTTAGGCGGAAGGACCCCCTGTGCATCCAGCGCTGCCAATAAAGGATACTCAGTCACTAAGATATTTTGACTTCGTTCTTTAAATCAATCTGGCCGAGATTTCCCGGAGGGACTCCTTGACTCAACGGATCACTGCGGTGGCAGACAAGGACCCCATTGCTGTAAGTGACGGTATTCTTTATTTTGGTTTGTTTGTTTGGTAGACTGGTCATTTGGAACTGCCCGTAAGTCAAAAGTTAAACTTCTGCAGGGTGGTACATACTTTTGTGGCTAGCACCTTAAGTATACATTTGGTTTTGTTGGCATTCAATTGCCCTTTGGTTGGCATTCAATTGCCATTTGGAGCCTGGCAAGTTCGCCTATAGGGCTCGTTTGGTACGGTCTTGCCTATTACGGTTTTCTGACTTATTGGGTGTGGGAATTTGACTCTGATTATCGTTATTGTGATTTTGGCTATATTCTTGGTAATAATGGTGGTTTTTTGATGCTGCTGTAGAAAGGTACCTGCATGTTGCATTTTGTAAGTGTTAAGTGTATTCTGTTAGTGTGAAGTGGAAAATGGGAGGAAAACAAAGTGGTGGGACTTTAAGGAAAAGTCCTTTAGGATGTGTTTTAAGTCATTGGAAGGATATTGGAGGAACTGCTGGTGGGAAAGTGAATAAGAAAACATTGATAAAATATTGTAATCAACGATGGCAGCTTTATAAGCTGGAATGTGGAGAAAAGTGGCCTTTTAATTAATAATTATAAGGTTATTAATAATTGTTATACTCATTTATGCTGGAAATGTGAGAACATTTTTGTATTAAGTATATTGTAAATGTTGGTGTGTGGTTATTGTCTTAAACATCCGAGGGGTGAATGTGAACCTCTATATGTTATAGAGTGTATATGGTGTAAAGAGTTATTATATGTATGGTGGGGACAAGAAATTGAATGCCCTAACTGTAAGGTTTGGATGCCTTGGGATAAGAGAGAGAGCTGTAAGTGAAATTAGAGTGGTCTGCTGTAAGTGAAATTAGAGTCGTCTGTGGCTGGCATAGCAATTGAGATAACAAAGTGGTGGAATAGTAAGAAAGAGTCCGTTGGGATGTGTTTTAAGTCACTGGAAGGAAATGGGGGGGCAGCCTGGGGGAAGCGTGAATAAGAGAACTTTGGTTAAGTACTGCAATCAGTGGTGGCCCCTGTATAAATTGGGGGTCGGAGAGACATGGCCCTTAAATTGGACACTGAATTATAATGTTTTATTACAGTTAATGTTATTCTTGAGGCCAGAGGAAAAATGGGATGAAGTAATGTGTGCTGATATGTTTGTGTGACAGAAGGAGTGTGGGATTAACACCACCTGATCTTTGATTATGGCTCTAGAAAAGGATAGGGAAAAACAAACAAACAAAACAAACAAAAAAACCCCAAAAAAACAAACACCTGAGATCTAGAAAGATGTTCTTGTTGAAATTTTTGTGTAAAAAAAAAAAAAAAAAAGAGAGCTCAGGTTGTGGTTCCTTCTGTGGAGCAACCAGAATGAAACACGTTGTAAGATAAAAACTTGTACTAATGTATGTAAGATCTAAAGCGGGGTGTGTGTGGAGAATCAAAGACCCTGTGAAAGTGTTAAAGTATTGGGGTGAGTTTGTACAAACCCCCGTACCCCCTCGAAGGTGCGGCTGAGTCATGCTGGATGCATGGCAGGGTGTTTGCTGTTTGCCTGCAAAGGCTGATATGTAAGAACAGACTTGTAAGAAACTATGGACTAGGGTATTGTTTATTAAGATTTATGTTAAGCCCAATGTAAAGATTAGGCAACAAAAGATAAGATAACCGCCAGGTGTCCAGGATGCCACTTGTGAAAGATAAGATAACCGCCAGGTGTCCAGGATGCCGCCAGATGTCCAGGAACCGACAGAAACAGGACAGACAACCCCATATAAGGACATATGAGTGAAGGGTCAACACCTCCACTACTTCATGAACACGAAAGTAAAAAAAAAAGTATAAAAAGGGACTGTTTGAACTGCTCAGTACGGCAGTTGGCAAAGCGCAGACTCCCCTGCCGTCCAGCGCTGTCTTTGCTCGTATTCTACTTGCTGTAATTAATAAAAATTTTAATTGGATTATGATCTATTGTGGTCTCAATTTATAACAGATTTAAAGCAACAAGGAGCAGTTTTGCATTCAGGGTAAGAAAGAGTTAGAACAGAAGTGCTGTTGCAGAGGCAGGCTTGTGTAACCTGCAGAGCAGGAAGAGCATCTCCTGCTCCAATCCTTCTGATGGAGAGGAGGAGGGGGTTGCTGTTGCTGACAATTGAGCAGAAGGACCTGACAATGTCACCCCAATTGCTGCAGCATTTGCAGCACAACAGGACCGGTAACGGCCCCTTTAGGGCAGGCAATGGGTCTGAGGAGAATAAAGATGCATCTTTGAAAGGGAAATTTAGATGTTTGAAAGTTGGTTGTGAATAGGACTGGATAAAGGTTCGAGTTGATTTTTACTAAGGTAATCGTGATGTAGAAAAGTTGATAGAAGGAATAGGGGACGTGTACAGAAGGTAAGAGAAGAAGAGCTGGGTCGTGCTAAACTGGTAGAGGAGATGAAGCAGAGACAGAGGACGAATATCAGGCAGAAGTGAATGTGCATATTGTAGGGAAGTGGACACTGGAAGCGAGATTGCCCTAAGCTAAAGAACCAACAAGGAGTTTGGGTGAACTAGGGACTAGGAAAAATGAGATGGAATTTTTAGTGAATACAAAACCAACTTATTTGGTGTTAAACTTTAGTGAAAAGAATTTGTTGCAGTTGTGGGAGCTGCTGGCCACCAGGAAAACATCCTGAAACCTTTAAAGTACAAACTAAGAAAACAAATAAGAATGCCAAATTCACCAAAATCTTTAAGTGGAAAAGAGGACCTCCCTGAAGTAAAAGAAATCTTTAACCTGTTACAGTAAAAATGATAAGGGGAAGGCCTGCCTAGTTCAGGTAAAACAATATCCCTTGGTCAGCAAGGCTGTGGGGAATATTGGCAGAAAAACTGAAATAAAATACACTCTGTAGTAGTTCTACCAATGTAAATCTGTGTGGTTTACCATGACAGTGACTTGTTATGGGATGTGCAGATGAAACTGCATTGTCAACGAAGTACAAGGAATAAGGTTGGTCAAGTACCTCCTACCACAATCAAGGGCAAGACTGGGCTGGCCTCCGTGTTTGCCACCAAGAAGAATCTTGAGCTCTGCTGCTGGCTGCAACCCAGTAGGCGTTGAGAGGTGGGAACATATGCCATGCCAGACCTTGATGTGGGGAATGGCCCCTGCTGTTATAAGAGGGTCATCCAGGAAGGAAGAACATAAGATGGCCCATTGAGGCACTGATTTGGAAATTGGAAACTGCCTGGCCGACCATGAGGCCATACGAATAGCAGAGGAGGTAGGAAAGGAGGAATTATCCTTAATACCAGATGGTAAAATCCAAACTGTAAGTATAAGACGCATTGGGGAGCTGATAATTTATATAAAAGTCTAAATCAGAAAATTATAGGGCGGAACTTGTATACTGTAATAAAGCAGGTGACTTCAGCAATGTGAAATGTGTTTGAAAATCAGCAACAGTGGCAAGCTGATTTTTCCAGACTCCCAAGAAAAGGGGGGCACCGATATTTATTAAATGAATGGACACCCCAATGTATCATACAGTATTATGGACCTGCGACTTGGAATCCTAATAAACTCATTAGCGGTGCTCAAGAACCTATCTACAACCTGAATTGTATCATTCGTCTACGGGCTGTCTTGGAAATTATTACTAACAGACCAAGCAACTCAAATACGAAATGCAATTTATTAACACAGGATGATTCTCGATTACCTGCTAGCCGAAGAAGGAAGTGTTTGTGGTAAATTAAATGTTTCCAATTGTTGTTTGAAAATTGATGACAATGGTGAGGTAGTTAAACAAATCACATCAGAGATAGGGAAGTTAGCCCATGTTCCTGTCTGAACTTGGAAAGACGAATATTGACTTGTTTTCCTGGCTTCTCAGGAGCCCCTGGGTAAAACTAATCCTATTTTATTTGTTATGTGTATTAGCCACCTTATTGTTTTTGCCATGTGCTGTTCCATGTTTTATAAGATTAATTCAACATGTTATAACTAACATGCAATTTGCTATTATGGTTTCACCCGATGGCGTTAAACAAATTTGAGTAGTACGCCGAAATGTACACACAATAACAGCCAACAAGAATTTGGGAACAATTGACTTTTAACAATTCAGTTAACAATGTAGGCTGAGTAAGAATAAAAATAGAATAGCAGCAAAAACAACCGCCAGGAACGCATAGACGAGGATATGGTAACGCCTTTTATACTTTTCCACCTCCGCCATAAGTTCTTGACGTGAGACAACAGAAAAACTCACCCTCTGCCTAAACAACAACAGGAAGAAAAAAAAAATTGATCCCCTTTCTAATGAACCTTATAGGTTAAACGTTTTGAGAACACTCACCTTACAGAATGTTCAGAGGGGGAAATGTGCACTCTAGACCCTTCCTCCCTGGCAGGTGGCACGGCGGTCTGGTGGTGAGAAAACATTACATTGAAAGCAGGGACCTGTCGTTTGACCATAGTGCCATAAATGTTACCCTTAACAGACTTACCAGAGTGGTAAGCTCAGGAAATGGGTCCGGGACTTCATCTGGACACTCAGCAGCCATCTTTTTCCACACAAATGATCCGTGTATGCCTTTGAACATGCGCATGCGCAATTTTAAAGCCCCACGGAATGTGTTGGAAAAATCTGGAAAGACCGCGCATGTGAAATCCCTATAGTCTAGCCATGATAGTGATGCATGTAAAAAAAAAAAAAAAAAAAGGGGGGGGGGAATGTGTTAAGAAAATATAGTGTTTATAGTTCATTTAAATAATATTGATTCTTATTACTGAAGTGAAACATATAGCTATAACTGTCATTTTATGTTTTGTTTTTGTAGGTTATTATTATATGTATTACCCAACCCTTTGGATTTATTTTGAAAACGGTGTGTTTGATGCAAAATAACTTCAATGAACCATTTGACAATCAGTATACAACAAATAACAATTTATTAACAAACATGAACTAGAAATTGAATAACAGAATAACAGTCCAGCAAAGTCTCATGTAACGTGAAAACAGACTTCTTCACTCGTGAATCCAGTATTTCTCTTCACGAAGTGACGAAGATGAACAGAAAAGAACAAGCCGCTTGGATCCACTATTCAAGAGTAAAGAAAACTCCTGGGAAATCATGGGCCGTCACCCCAGCAGGACCCACAGGACTACGATTCTTCAGGTCATAATTATAGTTGGATGTTTGCCAAATTTGTACTTAACTCTGTGGAATAAGAATGTACATTTATCCCTGGTATGAGGCATATCTCAGGCTCTGAATAAAACTGATTGTTGGATATGTACACATATGCCTGAATATGGAGGAAAGGGTGTATCATTGATTGGAATTCCATTACCTAGTAATAAATCTTGGGAAAGACTGTGGGAAAATACCTCTTGGAGTATTGAAAATGATGAAATTTTGAAATTAGAGATAAATAGTCCTAAGGTGCAAGAGTCATACTATAAGTGTGTTCAGAGATGTAATCCACCCAAAGGATCGGGAAACATGGACTGTAACCCTGTGACCTATGTAAGAAATCAAACTTCTTGTAATACAACTTTAAATATTAGTACCTCGATTTCTGTTAACTCCACAGCTTGGCCAGTGCTGGAAGGAAGAGGATAGTACTGGCTGTGTAATGATACAGCCCAAAAGATATTACCAAAAAACTGGGTGGGAACATGTACCTTAGGAGCAGAAGTTCCTAACATGACATTACATGATTCTTTGTCAAAAGGATACCTGAGAAATCATATCTGGAGAATCAGATGACAAATCAAAAATCCTTTAATAGAAAAGCCAAGTGCTTTTCATAGCTTTGCCCGATGGTGTATCCCATGGTTAGGAGTAAGTGAACTGAAAAAAAACCAACTATAGTCAATATATCAGCAATGATAGAAGACTTGGAAAACAAAACAATCGATGCTATAAAGACACAGCAAATAGAAATATCTAGCTTGTCACAAGTGGTATTACAAAACAGAATGGCTGTGGATTTATTATTGGCTGCTCAAGGAGGAGTATTTACAATTATTAATACCAGTTGTTGTATATACATAGATCAAAGTGGAAGAGTTTCCACTGATTTAGAAGAATTTTGGAAACAGACCAAAGAATTACACAAGATTACAAAGGATGATCTTTCTTGGGGATTTGAGGAAATGTGGAACAAGTTGACTTCTTGGTTACCTAACTTTCAATGGCTGAAACAGATTTTTGTTGTAACAATCATTTTTATAACATTTGGAATATTTGTATGTATATTATGTAGATGCATGCTTTGGTGTTTGAATGCAAGTAGATACATATGTTGCAAAGGAATTTGCATGTACCTAGAAAAGGGGGGAATGATACTGAACGAATTCACTTTAGGATAGAATAAGCCTTGTAGTTAAAGTATAATGAATATAAGAAATATATTCTAATGAAATTAATAGTTGCACAACAAAAGCTGCTATGAAATCCTCTGTACAACCCTGTACCAAGGCTAAGAACTTATATTTACTCAAAAATGTAGGTATAGTAATTAGGTCATGTAACCATAGTCGGAAAGAAATAATTAATGAAATAACTGATCAGAGAAGGAGTCTGTTTCTCTTTCTTTAACTTTCTCTAACAAGGGGCCTGCTTATAAGTAATCTAGAGGGAGCAATTAAAAGAAACAAGCGGAAGAAACAGATGGTTGACAAGGACATAAATTAGCTCAGACCGGTAAGAACACTGCAAACTGGCAAGATCATCACATACCAGACAAAAGGTGAAAAGTACACCTTGAGGAAGACCTATGGCCTTCCTCCCAGAGACCACTGCCCATGTCCCAAAGACCCCTGCCCACAATTCTTGGAGGAATATGCACAAGCACAAAGGACTGATAAGCTAATTAACATATGAAGTGAGAGTAGGCGGGTTTAGGTAATGACCATGTATAGGCGTTAATTGAATAGTCATTGGTTTATGGTATAAATACAAGATAGTTAGTTACTTTAGACATGCACGTTAGGCGGAAGGACCCCCTGTGCATCCAGCGCTGCCAATAAAGGATACTCAGTCACTAAGATACTTTGACTTCGTTCTTTAAATCAACATGATAGCCAGGCTGGCAGTCTCAAAGAGTTAAGCTTAAACTAAAGAAATGCTTTTGTGGCAAAGCAGAGGTCAGGGGAATGGAGACAAGCGCAGCAGCTCCTGATGAGTGCCATCCTCAGAGAAGCAGTGAAGCTGAAAAGCATGTTTCTCTCCTTCACATGCACATCCAGTATCCCTGTGGGGCAGCCAACAGAATTTTCCAGCAGTCACTTGTAATCTCTAGGCTGTTTAGTGAAAGTTTGGTTTATGTTATTTTTATGTTCAATTAAAGAACAGAACTTTATTTGCAGAAATTTTCAAGCTTTGTAATCTTTGACAGTTTCCAAATTAAGCACAAAGAGCAGAATAAATAAATGATTTATTACAAAGACTTTGATCAAAATAACTCAGCTGCAATCAATGTCAGGGCCTCAAGTTGTTTTTAGACATGCTTTTCCATGTGGCTCCACAATTATCTCTCTTAGAAGACCTGCATTGCTCCAGTTATTCTCCATTTCCTTCACATATCTATATGGTGTGCCCTTCAAGTTTTAACTCATCTGAGAGCCTTTGTAGCATGCAGACTATTCAATTACCTTTAACTTTTGCTTGCATAGTTTCTAGCAATAGCTTATGTCCTTTCCAGGAGTTATTTATTTTGCATACAGTGTTGCATGCAATGCATTCCCTTGCTTGTGTTTGAGACCTGAAAACCACTCAGAAAAATCTGCATTTGCCTCAGACACCTCTTGTCATTCACAAACACCTGGGCAGCAGGGGCATCTTGTTCAGCTTAAGTTTGCCTGCTTCATAAAACAGCCACGAGCACTTCTATATTTTGACTCCACTGGAAAAATTAGGAAGCACCTAGGCATGTCTAGACCACAGTTTAGTGCACAAAACGTTGTTTATTGCTCAGCACTGGGAGCTTATGTCCATCAGCTGGGCCCATGACCCGAGCCACTTCCCGCAGCCAGGGAGAAGAGCTGCCCCTCTGACTGTCTCGCAACCAGGGAGAAGAGCTGCCCCTCTGGCTCTCTCGCAACCAGGGAGAAGAGCTGCCCCTCTGGCTCTCTCGTAGTGATAGGCGCTGTAGCCCCAGCATTCCATCACCACGCAGAGGGAAGGAGTTATATGTCAACCAGCTCCAAGCCCTCACTGGAGGCCACAAATATTCTAATGTTCATAAGTATTAATCTTTCCATCTCACCCTTTCTAACCCCTGTCCCATTTATGCCATTTTGCTTCCAATGTATTCTCCTTTTACATTACAAGCAATTACATTGTTATTGTCAGTGGTAAAGCCTTGTTTCCTACCCCTTCTTATATTTCACAAGATATACATGGTTGTACAGATCAAACCCCAACAGACAGGTTCAAATAAAATTTAAACATCTACAATGCACACCATCTTGAGATAGTAAGTTGTCACCTTACATACCACCTTTTCAGAGATACTGTCTTTTGCCAGACACAAAACAATCACTGGGCTTGTTAATGAGCATCCGCTCACAGAAATTAAGGTAGTTTGCTAGACAAAGCAGCTGAGCACTTCAAAGGATTTTTTGTGAATGAACTTAAGGTGTTTAAGAGACAGAGCATTTTAAGTGAGGGCTACAGCATGAGATGTTAAACACCTGTAAAATAACAGAAAACAAGAACGGCTGGAAAATAACTGTTAAATGAAATGTTCAAGGGTGATAAATGTTGACTGGACCATTATAAGGAGATTATGCAAAATACTGCACATGTGCAGGATTATTGGGGTGCACACAAAACTGCAGAAAGGAGCCCAAGTGCAGCACACCTCCCAAGTAACACTGGGAAAATAAGTGAAAAGGAAATGAGAAAAGCTACTCCAGGAGCCTCAGCTTCACCTTCTCTGCAATATTTTGCCAGAGTGACACCACTCGCATCCCTAGGATGGCTGATCAGCTTCTGTCCCAGCAAAGCCTTCACTCACCCTGCCTGAGTGCTGCCCAAGCTCCATCTCAGTGACACATTTCTCTACTGTGCTGCTGGTGTCATCCCAGCACCTCCTCCAGGCCAGCCTCAGCTCTCTGGCTCTTATTCTTGCCCTAACCTCTGATTTAAAGAACGAAGTCAAAATTTCTTAGTGACTGAGTACCCTTTATTGGCAGCGCTGGATGCACAGGGGGTCCTTCCGCCTAACGTGCATGTCTAAAGTAACTATCTTATATTTATACCATAAACCAATGACTATTCAATTAACGCCTATACATGGTCATTACCTAAACCCGCCTACTCTCACTTTGTATGTTAATTAGATTATCAGTCTTTTGTGCTTGTGCAAATTCTTCCAAGAATTGTGGGCAGGGATCCTCGGGACGTGGGGGGTGGTCTTTGGGAGGAAGGCCTTAGGTCTTCCTCAAGGTGTACTTTTCACCTTTTGCCAGAAAATGCTGAGCTGGCTGAGTTGGCTGTTTTCCAAACCTGCAGAACCAGCTTCAACCAATTCTCCCTTTATCTGCCTTTCCCCCCACTGGGGTGTTTTAGCTTAAGTTTGAACATAACAGAAGGACAACAGATAACAGGATGTTAGCTTAGGTTTCAACAAAAGGTCGACGGATAACAGGATAGCATTACAAGATGTTGACAAACAGAATACACATTGAGGATGTCACTATTCTATCCTACAGTGAATTCATACAATATCACCTCATACCTGAACTGTTAACAGTGTGAGCAATCCAGGGTTAAGAAACTCACTTGTGCTTGGTTTCCTGTTGTCTGCTATGTACTAGTCAATGATGCTGGCATAAATCCTGCTACATAAAGCTGCTTTAATTAAGTAAATTTGCAAAGCACGTATGGATTGTACCCTTAGTCTAATGGGAGCTTACAGACACACATTGCTTAAAATTCACAATACTAAATAATCAGAATTTTCACAAATGTTATTTACACAATCTGATTGCAAATTCTTGCCAGTATATTGAGTGAGTCTTTTAAGTGACATTTGCTTGCCAGTCCCATGGAGCAGCTTGTCAAACTGCAAGCCCTTCCCTCAAAGCCTTAGGCCTCTGGTAAAACATACCAGGTACTTGCTCGTTAGTAAACTGCTCATACTCATCCTTCCTAACTGAGCTTCCACCTTCAGGTATCCAAAGCTGCCTCCAACCTAGACCTTGCCAGTCTTGTGCAAAGCCACCATTTTAGCAAACACATCGTTCTGCACTGTCTTTTCACCTTCCAGGAGCCTCCTGCCATTTAGCAATGCTTATTAACCTCTTAAAGGCTTATTCTGTTCACAATTCGTAGCTGAGCATTTTTTTGTGATGCAGATAACCAATAACTGTGGTAATAGAGAGTAGACAGACTCCCCAGTAAGTACTCATTCAAATCAACTCCAACACTAATCAAAGATAAATACACAGAACACAGCCTTCCTTCAACACTTATCTTCCACCTCAAATTCCATATCACTACACTCTTCCTTCTCCTCATCTCCTCCTCGTATGAACTAATGAGGTTCTCATACTCACTGACATAGTTCTGCCTACTTTATCTCTTTATATAAGACCATTTCAGAAATTGCTGGAGACAAAGAACAGCAAACATTTTTTTACTTCACCCGCTGTAGAATGCACTGCACCCCAGCATTGCTTGTGGGCTTGTACACAAATACCACCTCAGCTCCGGCTCTGAAAGCGAGACTGTACAAATGATCTTACCAGAACATTATCTGTGATTGGGCCCAGCATCACCCAGATCAGAAGAGCAGTGTAACTGATGCCTTACAACTGAATGGTGAATGATGTGCCACTTATCTAAAGGATGATGTACTTACGTTTATCTAAAAGTTGGGAAACGTCCAAGGACCCTTATTGCTAACATGAGAGATGTACTAATTGCTAAGTCCTTGGATCTGTCATCTTTAAAAAGGCTATCTGGTCCTAAGTTCCTGTTGTTTATACAACGTGGCAAAGAAAAGGACTTAAATCATGGCCACTAGTTTAGCGAGATATGTAAATGAGTTCCTGGAAAGTTAATGAGTAGGTATGAGTTGCTTGTATAAAGCAGGGACTGAAAAATCCTCTCCCTGTGCATGACTTTGGTGGAGCGATCCCCCATGCACCCAGTGCTGCCAAATAAAGATAACCTCTGCTCACTCGAATATCGGTGACAGATTCTTTAAATCACAACCATCCTTTGAAGGGACAAAAGCAGGGCGCAAGGTCTGCTTTCTTACTGGCATGCATCAAGTCCAGTTTCAAGTGACAGCACAGTCCACAGATCAGACAGAAACTACACTGGCTAACAACATGAGATACTGTGTCCTAAGTGAAGTAGTATGCTTTTTAGCATGGAAAGAGGATCTTACAGTTCATACAGGCTAATGGACAAAAGCAGGAATGGTTAGTGACTGTTGGGCAAAGAAGCCTGGCATTGGAAAGAAAGCATAGGCCATGCCCTTCAACTATTAGTAACTGGGAGTCTGTGCAAGCCAGTCTAACAGGTCACCCAGCAGTAGATGTTCAAGTATTAATGGCATGGTTAATTACAGTACACGTTGCTGCCTTATTCTTAACTTATGGAAGTGTCCATGAACTGAGATGATTTATCAGATACATTATCTCACTGTTGTAAGCTATTACTACAGGAAATATCTATAACTAAATGCACCATGAGACATTATGGAAAAGGAAGGTGCTTTTACTTTAGAAGTTATTTCACGCCTGCTCATTCTTTCATACTTCAAGCATCAAAGATCCACGTATCAGAGTGGACTCACCAGGATCACTTGCATGTCACCTAGAGAACACACAACAGCTACTGAATCTTCTCTGAACCTCTTGGGCTCCTCTTCATGGACTATGACAGAAGTTCTAGTTATTTTCTGGACAGATCCCGTAGGAGTCAGCAGTAATTCTAGCAAGAACAATTAATCGCCCTGTAACAATTGTCCCTTCAGCATCCTCAGGCCTTCTGTAAAGTTGCTGCCTATCTTCTTTGTTTTCCTATTTTGTCAGGTCTATCCTGATAAAAATAGGAATATCATCAGGGCTATAGCTTGTCTTTACCTTGGTCTAAAAGGAAGAGAAAGGCTACAATGCGGCATGCTGTAAGCTTGCTGCTATCCTGCTGCCAAGGTGTATACCAGGAAGCAGTAGGAGCAAGGCTGCTCCCTAGGAGACAGGCTCCCAGGAGCTAAGGGGCGACCATCCAGCCGGGAGTTCATAGCCCTCACCAGCCAGGGCCCAGGCTCACAGCAGCAGAGCAAGGAAAGCAGGCCAGACATGGAGATGGCAGCCAAGTCCAACCAAGGGTCCAGAGCACAAAACAGCATGGTGGCAATGATACAGGTTCATGGTTAAGCCAGGCCATAGGTTGCAGGTTAGACCAAGGAGCTCCATTGCTAGGCTAAGTACAGCTACAGCTGAGATCGACAGTCCCCCAACACATCTTAATACTTTTACTACAAATCTCTATGCTAAGAAGTCAAAGCAATAAATCTGTATGTATGTTTAACTTCTCTAGGTATATGTAAGATGGAATCTCCTTCAAAATCCCTATGAACTGTCATTGTCTCAGTGGTAGATACCTATTACTTGAGCAAAGTAATTCTGTATCATTGTATATTGCAAAGATAAAGAAGCAGGTACTTTTGGAAATAACTTGACATTTTTAGATTGCCTAGTTTCACTTTTCATATCCCGTGACTTTTCCTGGAAATTACATGAAACTATAATCAACATTTTTCTTTTTCTGAGGGGAAAAGTCCTTATTAATCGCTTCCTGGCTGAGTGACACCTTTCTCAAAGCACAAGTCATTAGTGTGGATTCAGCGGGTGTTGTGTAACTCAGAACCAATGTAGTTTTGCTACATTGGCTAAGATAATAGAAGTGATAACAGATCATACTAGGACACTGATACTAAGAGAGAAATTGTAGGCTCATAGAAAGTAATCAGGCATAGGGCAACCTGCTTATATTTTATATTACAAAAATAAAACTAAGCTGCCTGCTCCAAGTAGTTTTTCAAGCACTGTCTTACAATGATGTTCTAAGGATTGTGAGGACTGCCTTATTGATTCATCAGGCCAACACAGCTGCAGCCATGCAATTTGCATTAACAAGAACTGCGATGAACTATCCATGGAAGCATCATGAATGTTATTTTCAAAATGAAATTATGCAGTGAGACAGACCACTCTGCTTGGCCTCAAAACACATAATTGAACATGTTAAAATGGCTGCATCACTCTGAAGAACTCAGGGTGGGTTTGTATAGCATAGTCCAAGAAAAATCTGAACTTGCATGGGAAATTAGAAATTCCTTAATACATGCTATGGGCTAAAGGCACTATTTAAGAAAAAAACTGTAATACGTAGATAGTGAACAGTCACAAGATCTGTAGTATAAAAAAATTTGAAGCCATTCTGAAGGATTCAAGCTGAGTATGATAGATTAATAAAATGTAATCTGTGGTGTAATAGAAGTCTGCCAGTTATAAATAACTAATCAATTGACAATTACTTTGTCAATTTGTATTTTGTCAAATATCTAAATACATCTTCTTTGCTACAAGGTTATTTAGCCAGATGTGCTTATCTGTGTATCCTATTCTGAGACAGGAAAAGATTACATCCTTTACAATGGAGCACTCAAGGCACCCTGTATACGTGATGCATTAACTATGTTTGAAAACTGCAGTCTCCCACACAGGTGTCTGTCATTCTGAAGCTCTGCAGCTGTGCTGCAGCGGCTACAGCTCACCTCTCAAGACCCCTCACTTGCTTATCAGACTCAGAAGAAAGAAATAAGACTGTAGCTGTAGCTGTTTTTAAGAATCGAGGTCATCACTGCAATCTTGCTATCCTTCTCACCTTTGCAGTCCTGCTCTGCTAGTTGGATCCCCTGGCTAAATATCTCCAGTGTAACACAGAACCACTGTACCAGAAACCATAGCTGTTTCCTTCCTGCTCCTCCTTTGCATTGGCAGGATTGACAGAAAGCAGGCATTTCAAGGTGGGATGAGAAAACTAAAGGAAATGTGTGTTCTTAACAAATATTGGGAAACAGAGGCTCAGCTGGTGCTTCCATAGTGTTACAGCAGTGTCACATCTTAAAAAGTTGGTCATAAGACAGGGGGAAAGGAGTCATGGGATATTTACTAAGGGACTCTTCATGCAGAATGGGAAGGCTCCCAGCAACTTGCAGACGGCACGTTCAGTTCTTGCTTTAGTAAGCACCCCCCAGCACCTAATGAACTGCAGCACTGGTGTTCACAGGTACATGCACAACACCATAGGCACTATGGTAAATCCTTTTCTCATATGAAACAATGAATTGTGGGTGACGATAGTTGTGGGAGGCTGTCAAAATTTTATCGAGTTAAAATTGCAGCTCTGAAAGATGCCATTCATCTATCACTACCCCTAAACATGTCTAAACCAAACCAGGCATTTTTTACAGTTAAGGCAGTCTCCCTTCCTATTCTGCATCTTCTTAGGTCTTAGACAAGAAAGATGAAGCAGTTCCTTTGTACATAGCACCATTTGTTTTGAGAAGGGAAAAATAAAGAGAGTTTTCAATTGCTTACTAAGGTACACATGACTCTGCTAGAGTTGTTCATGTAGAAGGCATATTTTTGGAAACGTATTCTGGCATCTTCTTCAACACAGCATGTATGTTCAAAATCATTGAAAATAAAATCCTTACTGAGAGAATCCCATCATCTCTTGTACCTGGAGAATTGAGCCATAATGCTGTGTCACTAAGTGAAAAAAAAATTAAATGCTGTCAAACAAGACACAGTAGAAACTATAAAATTATTTCACTGATATTTAAACTCATCTGCCAACCTCTTTTTTTACAGTTCAGTGACCTCCTGGATGCTTAAGTACTAAACAGAGCTCTGAAGGTGCTGCGTGCTGGTCCAAGACCGGAGTGAGGTTCTGCTCGTATTCTCAGGAACCGAATTAAGACTCAAAATGGAGTCAAGTGCCAAGGAACTTTATTTGCCCAACAACAGGTTTGCAAATGCAAAGGAGAGAAAGACAGAGAGAAAGGAAGCAAAGAAAGAATGAAAGAATGAAAGAGTTCACAGCAATAGCTACCACCCCGGAGCTGTGGCATCCTGACAGTCCGATTCATTTCCAAGTCCAGTGGGGGAATGTTCTGTCCGATGTTGGTTGGTTCCATTCTTCTATAGGGTCGTCATGAGCTGTTGTGCTTAACCACACCTTCCACTCAGCAGTGGTGTGAGTGCCCAATGCCGTCAGGTGATCCTCAGGGGTCTCCCAGCCTCTTGATCTCCCTGACCCCAGGTCTGGGCTGATGCACAGGGGTTTGGCTAAGTTCCTCAGAAGTATCTCCCCTCGTTGCTCCATGGTGTCAGTCAGTGGTTTTCCTGCCTTAACAATGTTGAGATAAACATTTGCTGTCATGATGGTGTTGGCTTCCTGCCATAGCAATGTTGAGACAAACATCTGCTGTGGCGATGGTATTTTTTCACTGACACAGTCTCTTACAGAAGTGCAAGTGAAGTAGGATTTATGATTACTCACTTCAGCATAGGTCCATCTGGTGTCATAACCTGAAGGGAATTTAATACATTTAAGTAAACCTGATAGAACAATGTGACAGTAACACGCCATAATTAAACATATAGTAATAACAAGTCTAGTGCAAAAACATTGTGTTTGTTTTCTCTTATATTCTCTTAATGAACCATCGTTTTGTAGAAAAAATTTTCAATGAACCTTGGACAAAAATGTCTGCACAACCTATTCACTGACCCTAGGACAAGAACGTATGCTATGCATAAGTAGCATGTGCAAAGGTTGTCAAGCTGCCACATCTAGAAAACACTATGTATGTTATCAGAAAAGCGCATCCTGAAGGATATCTAGGAGAAAAAAAGAACTGCCCGTTGGAAAATCAGCCAACTACTGCACAAGAGTCACATAACTTTTGAACAAGAATAATTGTATAACAACCGATGGAAACAGCACGATTGTGTACAAGGTTGCAACAAAATGAACCAGTTGTGTGGGTGCCATTGTTTCAGAACCAGGTATGCAGAATCAATCACTCTGGCATTCTTTAGTGCTTTGCTTGCACGTATTATCTTGCTATCATTAAAGAAAAGAAACCATGAATGTTTGTTTAGGATCTAGTATCCAGCTCTTGAGGCCTTGTTGCAATACAAATGTAACACTGGCTTACAATACACTGGGACTATTGTATAGCTTCACAATGGGTGAAAATGTTCTTACAGCTGCAGTTCTGATCCCTTCAGTTTTACCTAAGGAAGTCTTCCGAAAGCTGACCTCTGTCTTAAAAGATGAAATGTCACCGTGATTTTGGAAACAAGATTTTAATCAAATAAATTTGATCTCTGAATAGTGGAGCAGGGAGGTCTGGCAACTGCTGATAGTTCTGTCAAACAAAATACTGAGTTGCTAGTTCTCAGAAGGAGGAAAGGAACAGCAAACAACATGACTGACCAGCTCAATTAATTCAACAGACCAGGCTGTGTGAAGGAAAGTTTCTCACGCTCATACACACAAACACAAAGAGGCATCCCATCACCTGAGACCAGCCCCATCTACTACTCCCACCAGACGGTGCGGCTGAGCCCAGGGGAACCGGCCACTCGCTCTGTCTGACCTGGCTCAGTGTCAGGCTCTTGGGCAGCAGCGTGACTCCAGTAGGTAGGAGTTCCACCATGCGCCCTTTTGTAGTTTATCCCAGCAGGCAGCTAAGCACCACACAGCCGTTCGCTCACTCCCCCGCAGTGGATGGGAGAGAAGATCACAAAAAAAGGTAAAACTGTGGGTTGAGATAAAGACAGTTTAATAAGACAGAAAAGGAAGGGAAAATAATAATGATAATGATAAAAGAGCACACAAAACAAGTGATGCACAATACAATTGCTCACCACCCATTGACTGATGACCAGCCAGGGCCTGAGCAGTGAGCTGCCACCACCATGCCCAGTTCCATCAGTTTTATTGTTCAGTATGATGTCATATGCTGTAGAATGTCCCTTTGGCTGTCCTGGCTGTGTCACCTCCCAGCTTCTTGTGCACCACCAGCCTCTTCACTGGCAGGGCAGTGTGAGAAGCTGAAAAGTCCTTAATTTAGTGTAAGTACTGCTCAGCAACAACTAAAACAGTGTGTTAGCAACATTATTCTCATCCTAAACCAAAAAAACACAGCACTGTACCGGCTACTAGGAAGAAAATTATCCCAGCAAAAACCAGGGTACACCCTCTGCCTGTACTCGCTGTCATATCCCACTAAGGGTCTCTACTGCTGGGGGGAGGGTTGTGCCCAGATGTCAGCATAGGCTGCCAGTTGGGTCAGTTCATGACAATATTGCAATATACCTTTCCAGCAGTTTCAAGTATTGTTCTGTCGGAGAAACTCAAAGGCAGCAGGAGGTCACAGGCTCATGGTTATGGGCACCATTGCACTGAGATGGTACAGCAAGCAAATTGTCAAGCCAGCACAAATATACAGAGAATTTTTGTGTTGAGAAAATATCTATGTCACTGACTTAGCATAAATGAAGTGCTGATTTAGCAAAAATGTATTCAGCATTTGGCAAGCTACATGGTAAACAGCATAAAAGTTTAGTCAGCTGTGTGAGGAAGACAGTAGTGGATAAAAAGTGACTGGCCATCTCTGGATCAGTCTCATAGACTGCAATTCAACAGGGAATGTGAGAGTAAAATTAGAAGGTAAAAAGATCGCAGGTCACAGAAACTAAAGGGGATGAAAAGTCAATTCACAAGCTATGGAGTCAGAGCAGCAGCAGCAGATCAGCATTGAAGACTCCAGTATCTTGAGACCAGCTGCTATGGAAGCAAATATTGTCCTCCAGAGCACTTCAACATGCCAGGCAGGGCACCCTGGGAGCCACTTTGCCAGAAACATGACAACACTGGGGCTCCTGCACACCTTAACAGGTTAGGAGAACTTGAGATCTTATTTACCATAATTATATGTTGCTACACTTTAAATAGTTTACAGCAACTATGTGATTGAATAAGGAGGCTGTTGAAGGATCACACCATATATGTTTGTATATTCACTCCTCCACTGGACAATGCTGGTTTACACCAGAATAGGCAAGAGGTTTTTTCCAGATCTCAATAAAAAAGGCAGCTCACAAGTATATGTGGCTAAATGCTATTTATTGAATAGCTAGAAACTAAGAGTACTGGGTCAGTTGTACATCCTTTCTCATGCTGGGAAGCCAAAGGTGTGTCAGTGACATGCAGAATCGAACTCTACAACTCAAGGAGAGTTATAAAGCAGCAAAGTTATTTATTGCGGCACCGGGTGCAAGGGGTATTGCTCCTCCTAACTTGCACACCTAATTTTACTCACAACACATATTTATACAGTGAAGTTGGTTAGTTCCATCCAAAGTCTAAACCTACTAATTACTGGTTAGTTGCTTTCTCATTTCAATTTTCAGGTACAGTTAATTTTAAATTCAGTATGCATGCTCCCCGAGCAGGGGATCCACCCTTTCCAGGAGGGGCCATGTGAGTAGGAGATCAGATCTCCCACTACCACAGTTATTTTACCCTAGTATCCTCGAGTCTTATCACTTCAGTAGTTTGCTTTCTTTTAGCAGTTAGCTCATCCTTATCAGAAGGCTTCTTATTTACATTCTTGTGGAGTTCATCTACATCTGTAGTAACTGCCCCTTCTTGAAATGCTGAGTTCCCGACCTTCTCTCAGACAGTGAGGCTCCTGCTTGCGTGTTGATGGTTCCTGTTACCTTTGCATCTCCTGCCTGCAGCAGAACTTTATTCTGCTCACTATATTCTCTTGCATCATCAGTATTTGAGGCCTTTTCAAGGTGGCCATGTCACACTGTGCAGAATTCCCAACTGTGATGAGGTTCAGAGTACCTCACCACTTGCACTGCTTTTGTGTTCTCAGACTCCATTACTGTTCAAACTTTTTCCTCACAATACAACCATTAATCTGTTGCCCAAAGAATGAGAAGTGTCCATGAAGGACAGGTCATATATGTCAAAACATCAAACAGGACCACCTGTACATGCCTTTGTAATGTCTGTGAGATAGCATAACAGGACATGGACTGGGGCCGCTGCCCAAAGCAGGTTGGGTCATTCAGTGCTCACTTAAGTGGAGCAGGACATTCAGTGCTACGTATAAGCACCAGTAGGGAAGGGCAGTCATAGTTGCGTGTACATCAGGATCACTAAGTCCTCATTACAATGTCTTCTGATATGGTTCCCATTATACACTATTACACCTTCTGTTCCTACTAACATGTTCTCCTGCCAGTTGTCAACCCAGGTCCTGCTCGGTTCTTGCTCCATGGTCCTGTTTGTCACAACTTACCACTTTCAGCCTCTCTTTATATTGTACTCAACTCTTGGCCAAGATTAAGCTATGCTACTGTCGTCGACTGTCTTGCAGATACATGATTAACAGAAGGCCAGTCTGTTATTTAACTTGAAATTTAGACAAAATATGTAGATAACTATAATGAAAAACAAGAGGTCAAAAGAATTTGAAAAACAGAGGATGTTAATCAACACTTACAAACAGATAACAAGACCTGGCCTTCAAGAAAGAATAGACACCATAAATACCTCAAGCTAAGAAATAACAAGATAAGCTCAAGGAGAACCAAATGGTTAATGGGACCAAACAGAAAGTTACCTTAACTGTGTGTGAACTATCCTAAAGCACATAGTAAAAGATTGTCCCTGGAGCAAAGGAAGCCCCCTCTCACAGAACAGTGGCACAGTGAAAAGAAAGAATGCTGTACCTTTACATGGAGATGAGGCTTGTAAGAACAAATGAGAATTAAGGGTGACTAAATGTAATTGTGAACAACTGCTGAAAGTGTATAAAATGACTAAGTGTTAAGAGCTGTGCTAGCTCTGTGGATGTAACCACCTAACACCCACCTCTGCGCAGACTTGCAATAAATGAGCTTGCAGATCTGTGTGTGGGACAGGCTCTTTGCACACTGGGTAATGAACACTGTCTGTGAGACAGCAGTTTCTGGTGATCCATATGGGACAAGCCTTGCCCTGATCATCTTGACATCCTGATGAGGAGTGGTGACGGAAGTGGACTCCAACATGCACCGACCAGTTTGATCGAGGACTCCACCACATTTCCCTCCTGCAGTCAGGCAGTAAGCAACACAATGGTGCAACACAAGCATAATGAGGTATCAGCTAAGGAACTGCAAGGGAGCCTCAGTGAGTGGAAAATCTGTTCTGATCTCTTTCTGGTCTGGGTTTCATTCTGCTCTGCATAAATCTCTCTAACTCGGGGATCACACCAGCAGCTTATTTTGACTTTTGTATATAGATGCTTGAGAAGGGAAACTATATTAACTTCTATTTGCTGAAGTCTTGATTAAAGAAAAAAATTCCTAGGAAATAATATGGGTTCTGGTTCCTTCACCAAGATACCCCTTTGTGCTCCTTTTAGGATGCATCCTGAAAAATTGTAACTACTTTGGTGGGGATCCCTTAACTAAGAGAAAATTATGCAGATACTGAAATCAGTGGTGGCTAAAGTATAAGGTGGATGACGTTAAGAAATGACTGCAAAATGGGAATTTGAATTATAATATTATATTGCAGTTAATGCTTTTCTGTAAAAGAGTGGGTAAATGGGATGAAGTACCATATGTTGATTTGTTCTTTGCCTTGTGTTTGGCCAGTTGACCCGGTCAATAGATAGCACACAGACACCAATAAAGAAAATAACCTTAATTTACTGTTTGTTTCAACTTAATACAGAAAATAAGGCAGTATACACATACAAAAGGATTAGCTTATGGTGATTCAGGCAACAAAATAGGTAAGCTAATGCACCTAATCATTACTACGTAAGGTTAGATGTAGTGATTAAGAAAGATACATCACCAATCACCCTAATACTACCATCATCCAGATCTGCAGTCGCGGGGGAGCCCCTGTTGCAGTGAGGATTTGGAGGGCCTGTCCCAGCAATTGGGAAGTCCTGTGCAGGGCATCCCCTTGTAGGTAATGTGATAAACGCAGTCCTGATTCATGTCAAAAATAGAGTGTACTGTGATAAGTGTAATTGTTGTACCCTGTGCCTGTATCGAAGTTGTGGTGAGTGGGCGCGTGTGGTTCTCCTTTAAGACAATGTGATGGCTTCCCCTTCCCCTGAGGCAATCGCTGCCTGGAAAAGCCCGACAAGGGAGATAAGGAAAGCAAAACCACGCCAGGGAAGGCCTGCCGAAGGAGACAAAGACCTTGAGATTTGAAAAAGCGCGCCAAAGGAGAGCCAATAGGAGGAGAAGGCGTTCTCTAACGGCCCAGTGGGGAAAGAGCGGGACGAACATCCGGCGAGAAGGGATTGGTCAAGATCCGGGCATAAAAGATGCTGCTTTTAGGACTCAGGTGTGCGTGTGGTGGAACTAACTGAGCTCTCCGTGCACCCAGCGCTGTCTTTGCTTATTGTTTCTCAACCTAAATTGATTGAACCCAAAATAAAATTGTTTTAATTGTTATCGATTATATCAGTAAGGTCTCCAAAGTCACTGCAAGAGGGTCCTGCTTTTATACAGCTGAACAAGCACCTTTCATAATTTCGAAGGCAGGAACATCTGCAGTAACTTCCCCCGTGTTGGATTCCATCCCAAGTCTGGCCAGGGCTCAGGGAGGAGCACAAAAGAGGTATTTTTAACTATTACAAATTTTAAAAAATGTCTGGTCAAACCATCTGGGGTGTTTCTAAGACAAGATAATTTCAAGTATGGAAGTGTCTGGAGGGTCTTGTGCCATGCTTCCAGATGAAGATAGACCATTTCTGCTTAGATTACTTCTTTTTCTTGCTGATTATTGTTTTTTTGAAATGGCAATCATAAGCTTAATATACCAAAATAGCAAAGCTGACACCACATATGCTTAGACAGATGCTTAGGTTGTTGAATTTATCTAAAGGTCAACTTTATTCAGGGCCTGTCTTGAGGTCCCCAGTACTTCACCTTGTGTGATACTCATGAAATGAGGAAGAAATGTAAATTGTTAGACAATGATCTGAATGGTATCTATGCATTGGCTGAAAGTGGACTTAAGAAGACTCAGAGGTGTTGTTCAGCTTGTGAATTTGGGAAGGGATATATTAAGGGAAACAAGGAACCTCAACAGATGTACAATTGTTGGTACCACGGATCAGAAGACAAAAGGCTAGTAGCAATTCTGGTGAATGATCTCCTCAAACAGAAGAGAGAAATTTCCCTCTCATTTCAGAGAGAACTCCAGCTCAACACCCAGCGATACAGGCACCACTCTGGCAGGGAGTGGGAGTTGAAGGTTTGTGTTAGTGTTTGTGCATGTACTGTTAACCAGCTCAGACTTATTAAATTGGAAACCATCAGTGGGATGGTATAGAAATAATCCAGATAAAATGTATCAGTTAGAGAAGTCATTTGTGCTGAATCATAATCCTATCTGGAGTGACATGCAAACACTGTTAAACACTCTTTTTACTCCAGAAGAAAAGCAATTTGGTTTGGAAAAAGCTGAGCAAGAGAATCAGAGACAAAATGCTAATGATGATACAGCTAGATTTATGCCTAAAACTGATCCAAAATGGGACCCAAGTTCTGGTACTGGGAGGGGAATGGTTAAACAGTACCAGCAGTTGCTTTTATATGGTATATAGCATGGGGTCCTGAAATGGAAGAACGTGTCAAAGTTACATGAAATTAGACAAGGAAATTATGAGAATCTCTCAGCATTTTATAAGAGATTGTGTGAGGCAGCTAGAAAATGGGCTGATTTAGATCCTGGAGATGAAACTAGTAGGAGAATATTTAATATATTTCTTATTGGACAACCAGCTTCAGATATAGAAAAAAAGTTAGAGAAAATAGGAGAGGTAGGAGGAATTACTATCTCTCAATTGATAGAAATAGCCTATGAAGTATATAATAAGATGGAGTAGAGAAAAAAGAAAGACAAAAAGAAAGATTAAATGATCACAAAATGCAGGCTAATTTGTTAGCTGCCCATGATTACTGAGAATTAAATGAGAAGTGGGATGAGAGGTCAAGGATGTTATTGAGAAAGTATCCAGGGTAGAGGTAGAGGCCAGGGCTGGAATTCTGGATCGGTTTTAGAAAGTTCCATAAAGCCAAATTAACGTTCCTGATGTAAAGGTGAGGGACACTGGAAAAATGAGTGCCCAAAATTAACAGTTCCCCAAGGAAAGAAGACCCCTGAAGCTGATCTGATTATGCTGGGGGCTTCAGATTCAGACTGAAGGGAATTGAGGGGCAATATTAAAATTTCCCCAGCCAATCACCTAGTTTCAGTTCAGCTGGGAAATGAAATTATTGATTTCTTGATGGATACAGGAATGACATATTCAGTTATAATTAGTTGTAAGTGTCCTTTAAGTAATAGCTCTATGCCAGTATGCAGGAAAGTGAGCTCTAAAACCATTTTTAAAACCAACGGAATGCAAAATTTGAAGTAAAACTGTAACTCACAAATTCCTTTATATGCCAGAATGTCCCTTATCCCTCTTAGGGTGAGATCTGTTGTGTAAATTAAGAGAGCAGATAAAGTTGTCTGATAAGAAAATACAGCTACACCTGACTAAGGAAACAGCTTGGAAAGCTCAAATCTGTTTATTAATGGACAAACAATGGAGAAATGCAAACATCCCTGAGGAAATCTTGTATGCTTTAATAGCTACCGTATGGGCAACCAACAGACCTGGAAGATCAAAGAGCGCAGTACCAGTAAAGGCTGAATTAAAACCTGGAGTGCAACTGGTAAGAAAAAAGCAATATCTTATTAAGGTAAAAGCTTGTTTGGGTTTGGAACCGCTAATAAATTATTTTATTCAATATGGACTATTGAAGGAGTGTCAATCTGAATATAATACCCCAGTCTTACCAGTTAAGAAACCCCAGACTCAAGAATACTGATTGGTGCAAGATTTGAGGGAAATCAATCGAATCACAGTAGATATACATCCTGTGGTTCTGAACCCTTATACTTTTGTTATCATCTTTACCTAATAAAGATGTTTATCGTACAGCATTGGATTTGAAGGGTACCTTCTTTTTGCATAACACTGGAGGAGGAGAGTTAGAAGCTTTTTGTGTTAGAATGGGAAAACTTAGTGACGGGATAAAAAGTTCAACTCTGCTAGACAGTGTTACCCCAGAGATTCAAGAATAGCCGTGTTTTGTTTGGTAATGTATTGGCCAAAGAACTGAAAGACTGGCAAGTTAAAAATTCTTTGATTACCTTGCTTCAATATGTAAATTATAGTCTACTGGGAGCCACGACAAAACAGGAATGTCAGGCAGACATCATTAGTTTACTAAATTTCTTGGGACTTCCTGGGTACCCAGTATCACAGAAGAAAGCACAAATTACTCAGATAACTGTAGAATATCTGGGGTTTGAGATTTCATATGGCAAGAGAAGGTTTGGAACAGAATGAAAAGAAGTGATATGCCGCATAACCCCTCTGAACTCAAAGAAAGAGTATGATTTTTAGGAATGGCCAGGTGTGCCACGATGAGAGACGGGACGCTGTTTGATGCAAACAAATGCCAACCTATTGTACAGAAGCACGAGTTTATATACATTTTCAGAAGCTGCGCATTTTAAACAGATTGGTTCTTTTGAGCTAAGCATTGCATACTAGGCAATCACCGATTGGTGGTTAACTACCATCAACTAACAGCAAGGTGTTACCTCTCCTTGGCGCCATCCTTGGCGCCATCCCCCCACCACCACTCCCCTATGCTCTCTCAGCATGACTCATCATGTTACTTGATGTCTAGACAAGCTCGAGCACATTCCCCTCAGCTAACTGATTGCCATGCACGGTCCTAGTTTCCAGTCCGCTCCTGCATCAGAGGGGGAGTGATAAAGTGGCTTTGGTGGGCACTCAACATCCAGCCAGGGCAAACCCACCGCAGTAAGCAAGGAACACACTTTAGTGGACAGAATCTCCAAGACTGAGGTCAAAGGCTAGGGATAGATTGGATATTCCACATTACCTACCATCCCCAAGCTAATGGCTTGACTGAAAGAATGAATAGGTTGTCAAAAGAACAACTAAATAAAGCCAACCAGTACTAAAACTTTACCACATTGGAGTTCACATTTTACTAAAGCAGGGGTTTTGTTGGACAGCTGGAATATTCATAATCAAACCCCCTATGATTGTATTACAACACCTGCAGTACAAAACATGGTAAGAATTTAAATTCTTCCAGATGGTATCTCTCCCAAAATATGAAGTACAGGGGAAATGGAATTGTTTACACTGACAGATTGCATAGCAGAACTGTTGTCTCACAAATGGAGTTCGTTACCTGGTGTGCAAAGAACCATTCTCACAACTGAGCTGCAATATAATTTATTTCAGTTTTTGCACAAGACCTAATACAAATTTTTGTATTAGGTGGTTAAATCACAAAGCTAGCACACTTCTTAACACATTTTATAAAACATTTTATACACTTTCAACAATTTTTTACAATTATATTCAGACACACTTAGTTCTCATTGGTTCTTACAAGTCTTGTCTCCATTTAAAGGTACAATATTCTTTCTTTTCACTGGCATGTTGATAAGGAGGGGGCTTTGTAGGTAGGGCACTTCACTTGCTGGAGGGGGGATCTTTTAGTATGCTAGTTAGGATAGTTCACACATAGTTCAGGTAATTTTCTGTTTGGTCCCATGAACCATTTGGTTCTATTTGAGCTTATCTTGCTGTTTCTTAGCTTGAGGAATTTATGGTGTCTATTCTTTCTCCCAAGGCCATGCTTTGTTAACTGTTTGTAACATACCCTGTTTTTCAAATTTCTCTCTTGTTTTTCATTATATTTACATACTTCATCTAAATTTCAAGTTAAATAACAGACTAGCCTTCTATTAATCATGTATCTGTGAGCCTGTCAACTACAATTCTCCCCTTTGAGACTATTCAAGAACACTTTTCTTTAGGGAAGTCTCACCTTACCTCCTGATCACATTATCAACAGTGAACAACATCTAAAAGTACATTGAATCAATACATAAATACATACAACCACTGACAATTCAATTATTAATATGCTTAACAACCTTTTTATCCATGTGGTTAAATTAGGGAACCAAGATGTTAATAATTTCCATGTTTCTTCAAGTCTTGAAGAGGTATATACAATCTAAATGAACTACTGATCCCCAGTTCTTCCAGTGATGCCAGAAGTTTAATGTATAACTTTAGTATAATTATTAGATTGTATTCAAGAATATCTTATATTGTATAGATAAGATTTATGATCTGATTTGAAAGGAACTTCTAGGATGAAAGAGTACAACCAATTGAATCTTGAAAGGAACATTTAGGATGAAAGAAAAGATCTGATTGAATCTCATGGAGACCTG
Organism: Falco rusticolus; assembly: GCF_015220075.1. Lineage (NCBI taxonomy): Eukaryota > Metazoa > Chordata > Aves > Falconiformes > Falconidae > Falco > Falco rusticolus. The sequence goes on from NC_051191.1 coordinate 66,538,282, forward strand.
CAAGTTTTGCCAAGAAAACATCGTAAAAGGACTAAGATGACCGGGTCATGAAGCATTTAGAAGTGAATTTGGTTTGGTGGTTACAAAAGCAGCCCTTCGACTCAATTCAGAGGAAACTACGCATGTGCAAAAGGAGGAGGGACTAATGTAAATGTATTCTGAGAAATTATCAAATATGTATGGGATTTCAGGGAAATGTAATGCATGTTTATGCTTGCATGGAATATAAGGGACATGTATTCGAAGAAAAGATGAGTACATTAGGTGGAAATATCCCCCATGCTCCCAGCACTGTAATAAAGAATGCCTGCTTTCAAAACTTCAAAACAAGTCTTAGAACGTTCATTTGAGAGATCTGTCAGCAACACCAGGTGGAGTTCCTTGATTCCATGTTAATTTCAGTTTTAAATGTCCAGTCTCTCTTGACTTCCACTCTTCCAGAGAGGTACTCTTCATTATAGTATAGTGAATCCAACTGTCTGTTCCCTTTACCTTGACCACTGTGGGTGTGATTAATAATACCAAAGATGGTCCTTTCCAGCATTTTTTCAGAGGTTCGTCTTTCCAAGTTCTGATATAAATTAGTTCTCCTGACTGGAAGGTAGGTATGGGGGTGTCCAGAGGTATAGGTGCTCTTTCATTCAGGTACCTATGAAGTGAAGATAGAGTATAAAATGACGTGCGGAAAACAAACTCCACAATCTGTAAGATTGTAAAGTAGGTATGTTTATTCAGCGCTGGGCAGCACGGGGGTAGTCCCGCCAAAAACCGTGCACGCCCGATGCGAAAACTTGCTCTATTTTTATAGGGCAACTCATTACATATTCATAATATGTTGCAATACGCCTATACATATGAATTATCTATCCCCGCTTCGTATTAAAATTAGTTCTGCGAGTCATTTCCATACTTTTCTCTCGACTGAGTTTGCGCAGTGTCTCCTGGTGGTGGTCGTCAGGGGTCCTGAGGATGAAGGCAGGCGAGTCTTCCGCTAGTTGCCCCCACACCTGGCGCAGGCTCAGTAACGTCCTGGTCTTTGTCCAAACCGCAGAACTGGCTTTGGCTTGTTCTTGCAAGGTTGTGATTGTTCTTTGGACTTATACGGTCATAAAGCTGGACTTATATGGTCATAAAGCTCCCTACTCCCGTATACCTTATCACAGCACCCAAGCAAACCATGTAAGATTTGGCAAACAGCTAAGCAGACTATCATAATCGTTAAACTTTACCCTAAACAGCTAAGCAGACTATCATAATCGTTAAACTTTACCCTATCTCTTAACCCCCCTCTCTCTCAGCCCCACCAATAACATGTATTCAGTAAGTATCTGATTTCTGCTTACATCAGGGGTCCTCAAACTACAGCCCACGGGCCAGATACAGCCCCCCAGGGTCCTCAGTCTGGCCCCTGGTATTTACAGAATCCCCCTGCCCCCCCCCTGCTGGGGGTTGGCGGGGGGAAACCAAGCAGCCGCAGATGACTGCCTGCCACTGCATCTGCGCGCCGGCCCCCTGGTTAAAAAGTTTGAGGACCCCTGGCTTACATGCATCTGATCACCTTTCCCTGTAAAGCTACTTACTGTGTATGGTTTGCCATATAAAATTTCAAAAGGACTAATTTCTTCTTGAACCCTGGTATTAATTAAGATTCATAATAAAGCTATGGATAAGACAGCTATCTATTTCATTTGAGTTTCCTGGCCTAATTTTTAGATTTGTCTTCTCAGAGTCTGATTCTACGTTCCCACTAGATTGTGGCCTCCAAGGCGTATGCAAGTCCCAATCAAACTGTAAAAACCTGGCAATTTCCTGCACTACCTTAGCAATAAAACGAGGCCTATTATCTGATGCTATCCCCTCAGGTATTTCAAACCTAGGAATAATTTCTTTCAATAACACTTTGATTTTGCGTTGTTGTTTCGACATGGGAAAGCTTTTACCCATCCAGAAAAAGTATCTACAAGCACCAGCAGATATTTGTACTGATTACATCTTGGTAACTAGAAGAAATCTATTTGCCAGTATTCCCCTGGAGTATGTCCCCTCTTAACTTGCCTGGAGGGGGTCTTTTTTGTATTTTTGGATTATTTCTGCAATAAATCAGGCCTTGTTTTACGATAATATTAGCAAAATGTTTCTTATGCTTGCCACTATTGCTTCAGCTCCCATATGAGTTTCCTGGTAAGTTTTCTTTATTAATTTCCTCATTAATGGATCAGTAACTATGATCTGTCCAATGTCCATTGTCCACTATCCATTTTCAGATTTGGTACAATTCAGAAGTTTTGCCAATTGATCATCCCTTTCACTGTAATTTGAAGGCTCTTTTACTGCTAATTTCTCCATAGGAATCAGAGCTCCCATAAATTAATTTGATAGAGTAATTCATTTTGCACCATCATCTGCTCTTTGATTACCCTGAGTTACATTTGTTTTTCCCTTCTGGTGAGCCTCGCAGTGAGTCACAGATGCTTCTTTTGGTTTTTGACCTGCATGTAAGAGTCTTAAAATTTCTTTCCCATGTTTGATTGCAGTTCCTTGTGAGGACAAAAGCCCTCATTCTTTCCAAATGGCCCCATGAACATGTACTACCCCAAATGCATATTTTGAATCCATAAAAATATTTAGTTGTTTATCTTCAGACAGTTCTAGAGCTTGAGTCAATGTATTAATTTCAGCTTTCTGAGCTGATATATTGACAGGTAATGACTTAATATCTACTTCTTTCAAAGTTACCACAGCATATACCACTTTTCACTGCCTATTGTCCATAAAGCTGCTTCCATCAGTGTATAATTCCCAGTCTGGATTCTCTAAGGGTATCTCTTTCAGACCTGGTCAGCTGAAGTACACTTGTCCTATGATGTGTAGACAGTTATGTTCCAGTTCATTATATTCATTAATGGGGTTGCAGGAATCAGGATGAAAGTCACTTTCAAAGTGACATCATCTTGTTCAATCAAGGATGCCTGATATTGAATCAATCTGTTTGGAGGCAAGTGATGGTCCTTCTGCTCCAGTACTGTCAGAACAGCATGAGGCACAAAAACTGTAATAGGCTGTCCCAAAGTCAATTTTCAAACTTCTGTAATAAGACCGTTGCCATCACTGCTCTGAGGCATGCTGGCCATCCCTTGCTTACTTCATCTAATTGCTTAGGGAATTATGTCACCAGCCTTTTCCAGTCTCCAGGGGTATGAGTGAGAACTCCTAAAGCCACAAATTGTTTTTCATATATGTCACATGAAAAAGGGGGGTAGGGGTAGCAGGGGTGTAATCCTCTCAACCCCAGGTGTTTGATCTGTCTATTAGCACCCCAGGAAAGCAGAGACCCTTGTGCCCAACCAGTCTGTCCTTGTCCCTTTTCAGGGACCTTTCACTGAACAGTCCCACTGGATCAGAGAGCAATTGGACTGCCCTGTTCAGGGAAACATGCCAACAATATCAGGGGGACCCCTCAGCAGGTCTTCCCACTTTATCTGAATGTGTTACCCTCTGCCGGCAACTGCTAGTGCCCACAAAGGACACACACTAACAATTTATGGAATAACACACTCTATTAACATAAAATCGTGACAAGATTCATGATGGCCGGTGATAGGGACTGCCTGCAAAAACAAGCTTGAAATGATACACAACCAAACTACATACAACCAAAATCTTGATTACTAATGACAGCTAGAATGAGTTATTTATTTAGCATGCATAAGTCAAAGTTCTTACCCAACAGGCGTCCCTATGGGGGAGAACACAGGTTCAGCCTGTCGACTGATCCCAGAAGTTTCAATGGAATCTTCCACTAACTTCTCCCCTCACCCGTCCACTTTTCATACTTCATAGTACATTGCATATTCATTCATCATTCACGGGACTGGTTACAAGTTTCTCGCTTCTAATGCAAATTAGTACGCATCCTCAGATAGCGCTACTGAAGTTCTCTGCTAACTACGCATGCTCCTCAAGCGGGGTTTTGCCCTCTTTCAGGAGGGTTGACTTGGAGGTTGTGATCTCCCACTACCACTATTCTCTTTGTCCTATTTTCAACTAATTTTCTGTTGATGTCAGTAGATTGCAACACCTTATCATCCTGTTTCCTCTTAGATAACTTAGATAATGGTTTTCTTTTCGCTATCTGTTCTGTGTTTCTCATGCTCCCCAAGGCTGACTACCTTGATTAGCAGTCCCTTCATTCAGAACAACTTCAGAGAGCAAGTCAGCTTGACCTAACTTTGTGAACACTGAATCAGAGTTGGGTAATCCAGGAGTTTAGACAACAATTCCCCCTGCCCTGGACTTATTTCAGTCCCGGACTAGTCCATTTCTTTCACATTTAGGTGGAGCTTGAGTGACTCTAGTTATACATACTGTTGTTACTAACAAGTATGATGTTACTAACAGTATGATGTGCCCAGTGAGGTGCAGTAGTACCTTGGAGGTAGTTAACTTTGAGATGGAGGTGTGTGTTAGTATTACAACTATATTATTTCATCTGAGGAAAGTAATTTCACCACAATGCTCGGTTTCATTGTGCCATCAAATGCTCGGTTTCATTGTGCCATCAAACAGCCACGGACACCTCATGGATTCTTCACATGACAACCGATGTGCAGCTTATCAGCTGTGTGGTGCCATCGAGTTCCCATTCCTGCAGGGAGCACAACAGAGAATGGCCATGGGGTCTCGACTCCGCTCCACTCTCTGTCACTCCTGCACTCCTGTCAGCATGTGCTGAGCTGGCAGGATGTGTTGCTTAGGGAACTGTGGTGATGTAGATTCTATGCATGCAATCATCCTGAAGGTGACAGCTGTATTTTACCCTAAAAAGTTTTCTGTAATACTATGCTTCTGTTAGGATCCAATTTTCTCTAATTCTCCCCCCCCCAACAAGGAGATTTTCCCGCACTCTTGAATTACCATCACAGGCAAACCAGACTCAACTTGGGGAAAATAAAGTTATTACCAATCGAGTCGGAGAAGGATAATGAGAAAATAAAAACTAAATTTTAAAATCACCTTCCCCCCACCTCTTTATTCTTCCTCAGCTTCACTCACAAATTCTCTATCTCTGACCCCTGCAGCAGCACAGGGGGATTGGGAATGGGGGCTGTGGTCAGTTCATCACATATTGTTTCTGCTGCTCCTTCTTCCTCAGTGGAAGGACTCCTCATCCTCTTCCCCTGCTCCAGTATGGTTTCCCTCCCATGGGAATCACTCCTCCACAAACTTTTCCAAAGTGAGTCCTTCTCACAGGCTTTACTTCTTCACAAACTGCTCCAGTGTGGGTCCCTTCCACGGAGTACAGTTCTTCAGGAGCAGACTGCTCCAGCATGGGTACCCCCATGGGGTCACAAGTCCTGCCAGCAAACCATGCTCCTCATGGGCTTCTCTTTCCATGAGGTCATAGGTCCTGCCAGGAGCCTGCTCCAGCATGGACTGTCCACTGGGTCACAGCCTCCTTCAGGTGCATCCACCTGCCCTGGTGTGGGGTCCTCCACAGGCTGCAGGTAAAACTCTGCTCCACCACGGACCTGCTGCACACAAATAGTACAAATATGTGCACATGCTTTATAAATATGTAATGGCAGAGGGGTTTAATTGTGAGCAATGTCCCTTGTGTGCAGTATGAGCTAATCAACAGCCACAAGCTATATGTGCATTTATAGCTTCGGCATGTACTTACATCCGTCAACCAGGTATCTTTTTTGTGCTCTTCTACTAACCTGTCATAAGGGCAGGATTCCTCCATAGATGTAGGGATATCTCCAAGGGGAAGAGTATCCCTTAGTGTGGGCATATAATTAAATTATATTGATATCAAATTATTAATAAATTTTAATGTTTTGTTAGTAGTTTGACTTTAAAACAATTGGAACAAATGAATTGTTACTGGTTAATTCAAGTTATAAGCATTTTTGAATGCCCTGCTAAACACTTTGTTAAGTACCAGCAAGTTCTTCGTTTAAATGAGGAAATTACCACTACAAGATGAATGAGATGACTGGAAGTTTACCACAAGAAACACTAACTAGGGGAAAGGTAATTCTGATGGGGAGATTGCAACCACCAGCTCACTGACCACCGACTCAAGAGATCCCTCAGACCCAAAAAGAAGCTGGGACTGAGCTTGCAGACTAATTAACGTAAGAAGTGAGAGAATTGTTTAACAAATAGGAAACAGAGTACAAAGTATTGAAAGTTATGTAACTTGTAACCAATGAAGGCTGATGTCCTTGTTTGCGGAACTGTATAAATAGCATAAAGTGTTGACAACTGGAGAGCTAGGCAGTTGTGGGTGATCACCTAGCTCCCTACTTAGCACAAAACAGAATAAAGGAATAGAAATACCTCAGCTTGGCATGTGGATTGGTGCTGAGCACCAGGTAATGAACCTGCCTACAGGACAGTAATACAGATCCTAGAAAATTAGCATGTGGAGTGGTTACATGTGGTCTCCGTGGTAGAAATCATTGCTGTAAATATTTCCATTTCCAGTGTGTGGCTGCCTGAGCTACCCCTGTATTGGCCTCAACACAATCATCAGTAACCCACCCATGAATAGGCATGAGGGTGTATACAGTCTCACTGTCTGGGCCCATGATTCTTTCAGGTTCTTACAGTGTCCAAACTACAGCTAAAATTTGTTTTTCCATCAGGATATAATGTATAGCGGAGCCTCGTAATGCCTTAGACCAAAATCCTACAGATTCTTCCTAATTTTTTCAGCCCAGTCATCTGCCACGATTCCTATGAGACTGTATCATCGAGAATAGTTACTTCTAATTCAAAGGGACATTCTTGTCTAGGAGTGTATAATTGCACATGCTCAATCAAAGCCTTTGATACCTGCAAAAATGCTTTTTGTTGTTGCTTGGTCCACTGCCAAACAACCTTCTTCCTAGTTAATTTCTGCAGAGGGCACATTAATACTACCAGATGTGGGATAAAAGTTCTCCAGTAAGGTCTGTAGCTGTTTTACTGTGGTTGGTACAGGAAATCACTGGACTGTTTGCTGTTCCTTATTCGGTATTTCTCCAGTCTGTCCATGCCAAACTGTTCCCAAGAATTGTACAGTAGCACTAGGGCCATGAATTGTCTTTGGATTAATAGCCTTGGTCCTGTATATGCACTTTAAGTGATTTGGCAGCTGCTTCAATTTCTTCTTGTAGCTTTGCCACAATCAATAGATGATCAGTATAATGGTAAACAGTAATGGTACCTGACCGTAATGCTACATCATTTCGTGGCAAATGGACGGACTGTGTATCCCTGAGGCAATACTTGGGAAGTATATTGCTTTTGTTGCCAGGTAAAGGTAAACTGGGTTTGGCTTTCTGAAGCAATGGCTATCGAAAAGAAAGCATTAGCAACATCTATCACCACCTTCCAGGGTTTTAAATTTTTGCTAATTTTTAATGTGAGAGTAACTACAGCTGGTACTGTAACTGCAAGTGGAGGGGTAACTTTATTCAGTTCTTTATAATCTACAGTCATTCTCAAAGTGCCAGCCAGTTTTTGAACAGGCCAAAAAGGATTATTAAAAGCAGTCATGGTTTCCTTAATGATTCCCACTTTTTGAAGTGCCTGAATGGTTTGAGTAATTTCCTCCTCCCCCTGGAATACAATATTGTTTCACAGTTACCACCTTGGCAAGCAAGGATCCCACTTCAAGAATCCATACAAGATGGTTTTAAATTGAATAGTGAATTCCACTTGCAAAGTCCCAAAGCAGAAGCAACCATTTAAAGTTTCAACTGTTTGTCCTGACAACACATCAATACCCAAAATATATTCTTTAATCTGGGAAATTCACACCGTCATGGTGAATGGAATGGCATTTCCTATCGTTAATGTAGTCTTAGCTCAGAGAGCAGAGATTGGATTTCCCCCTAAATCCACAGATCTGTGATGTGGCTTCTTTATTATTAATATTACTATGTAATGCAGTAACTTCAGCTCCACTATCCACCAGAATACTGGTATGCTACTTAGGATAGTTCATACAAATTTCAATACATGCTTCTGGCAGAGCTAATGTAGCCAAAGTGGCCACGGTGGTCCAGTGCTCAATACCTGGCCACCTCACAATGCAGGGACTCTCTGACTTTTTTGTTGGCTGTGGTGTAGCTGTTCTTGAATCCTGTTGACTACACCATATGTGTGAGTCAGCAGAGGCAGAACACAGGAACAACCACAAAACCACAGATGAAATGCAAGGAGTAAATTTATTTTTGTTACTTTGCCAACCAGGGGATGCCTGAAGCAGCAGCCAAGCAGAGGCACACAAACTGAGCTTGGTCCATGCTGGCAGGTCGATGACCTGCTGTTTTCACCTGTGTATCAAGGATTCACACAGGCATAGATTACCCCTGTGCTTTGATCTTCTCTGTAGCAGGGCAAGAATTTCAAGCATGTCTGATAGTGCACTTCTAAACCTATCATAGGCTTATGTTATCTAAACACAGACGTTCTGCTTGTCAGGCACACAAGGATAAACAAAATTAATATGATATATGTGATTTTCTACACCTTAGCTGCATGTCATTTGAGCATGTTTATATTCCTCCTCGCCAATTGTTCATTGTTATCCCACAGTGCTTTGACGACTTCTTAACACAGCAGACTACTCAGGAGCTGATGAGAGGAGATGCTCTGCTGACAGTGATCCTTACAAGCAAGCTGGAGACCTAATCAGAGATGTGAAGGTTGAGGTACCCTTGAAATGGAGTTCAGGATCATGAAAGGAGGGAAGAAGGTAAAACCTGGGTTATGGTCCTGGGCTTCAAGAGGCCAGACTTTAGTTTGTTTGGGGATCTACTTGGATGAATCCATTTGATGTTGATACAAGGATTATTTACTTAAAAGAAAACAAGAAAGAATTTGAAAAACAGGATGTTAATCAACTCCTACAAATAGCTAACAAGACACAGCTTTGGAAGAGAGAATGGACACCGTAAATGCCTCAAGCTAAGAAATAACAAGATAAGCTCAAGGAGAACCAAATAGTTAATAAGACCAAACAGAAAATTACTTGAACTGTGTATGAACTATCCTAACTAGAAGATCCTCCCTCAAGCAAAGAAAGCCCCCTACTAACATTCTGGTGAGTGACCTGCTGCTCCACTTAGACACACACAGGTCTATGGGGCTGGATAGGATCCACCCAAGGGCACTGAAGGAGCTGGAGAAAGAGCTGACCAAGTCACTCTCCATCATTTATCAACAGTCATGGCTAACTGGGGACATTTCAGAAGACTGGAGGTTAGCCAATATGATACCCATCTACAAGAAGGGCAGGAAGGAGGAGGATCTGGGAAACTACAGGCCTGTCAGCCTGACCTCGGTGCCAGGGAAGGTTAGGGAGTAGATCATCCCAAGCACCATCACGTGGCACGTGCAGGACACCTGGGGGATCAGGCCCAGTCAGCATGAGTTTAGGAAAGGCAGGTCCTGCTTGAAAAACCTGATCTCCTTCGATGACAAGACAACTGTCTAGTAAATGAGGTCAAGGCTGTGGATGTTGTCTACTTAAAGCTTAGTAAAGGCTTTGACACTGTGTCCCACAGCATTTTTCTGGGAAAACCTGGCTGCTCATGGTTTAGATGGGTGTACTCTATGCTGGGTAAAAAGCTGGCTGGATGGTTGGGCCCAGAGAGTGTTATAAACGATAACAATTAAAACAATTTTATTTTAGGTTCAATCAATTTAGGTTGAGAAACAATAAGCAAAGACAGCGCTGGGTGCACAGAGAACTCAGTTAGTTCCACCACACGCACACCTGAGTCCTAAAAGCAGCATCTTTTATGCCCGGATCTTGACCAATCCCTTCTCGCCGGATGTTCGTCCCGCTCTTTCCCCACTGGGCCGTTAGAGAACGCCTTCTCCTCCTATTGGCTCTCCTTTGGCGCGCTTTTTCAAATCTCAAGGTCTTTGTCTCCTTCGGCAGGCCTTCCCTGGCGTGGTTTTGCTTTCCTTATCTCCCTTGTCGGGCTTTTCCAGGCAGCGATTGCCTCAGGGGAAGGGGAAGCCATCACATTGTCTTAAAGGAGAACCACACGCGCCCACTCACCACAACTGCGATACAGGTCCCAGATTTACACAGGGTACAACAATTATTTTTGACATGAATCATGACTGCGTTTATCACAGTAGTGAATGGAGTTAAATTCAGTTGGTGGCCAGTCACAAGTGGAGTTCTCCTGGGCTCAGTATTGGGACCAGTCCTGTTTGATATCTTTATCAATGATCTGGACACAGAGATCAAGTGCACCCTCAGTAAGTTTGCAGATGACACCAGGTTGTGAGGGGAGTGTTGATCTGCTGGGGGGCAGGCAAGCTCTGCAGAGGAATCTGGACAGGCTGGACCAATGGGCCAAGGCCAATTGTATGAGGTTCAACAAGGCTCAGTGCTGGGCCCTGCACCTGGGTCACACCAGCCCCACACAGTGCTACAGGCTGGGGCAGAGAGGCTGGAAAGCTGCCTGGTGGGAAAGGACCTGGGGCTGTTGGTCAACAGCCACCTGAACATGAGCCAGCAGTGTGCCCAGGTGGCCAAGGCGGCCAACGGCATCCTGGCTTGTATCAGAAACAGTGTGGCCAGCAGGACAAGGGCAGTGATTGTCCCCCTGTACTCGGCCCTGGTGAGGCTGCACCTCAAATCCTGTGTTCAGCATTGGGGCCCTCACATCAAGAAAGACATTGAGGTGCTGGAGTGTGTCCAGAGAAGGGCAATGAAGCTGGTGAAGGGTCTGGAGCACAAGTCTTATGAGAAGCAGCTGAGGAAACCAGGGTTGTTTAGCCTGGAGAGGAGGCTCAAGGGGGACCTTATTGCTCTCTACAGCTACCTGAAAGGAGGCTGTAGGCAGGTGGGAGTATTGGTCTCTTTTCCCAGATAACAAATGACCGGACAAGAGGAAATGGCCTCAAGTTGCACCAAGGGAGGTTTAGATTGGATATTAGGAAAAAATTCTTCACTGAAAGTGTGGATAACCATTAGAACAGGCTGCCCAGGGAGGTGTTGAAATCACCATGCCTGGAAGTGTTTAAAAAAACGTGTAGATGTGACATGTAAGGACATGGTTTAGTGGTGGACTTGGCAGTGCTAGGTCAACAGTTGGACTTGGTGGTCTTAAAGGTCTTTTCCAACCTAAATGATTCTATGATTCATGGTCCTGAAATTCAAGAGACTAGTCTATAGCCTGTTCAGGGATCTACCTGGATGAATCCATTGGATATGATCCCAAAGACAAGAGAGGTCCAGGGGAGCTGGTGCTTGCGCTTTTTTCCTCCCTAAGGAATCACTTCTTACAAGCTCAAGAATGGTGCACACCAGTATGCAAGTAAACCTGCAAAGGTGGCAGAAGGGCCTGCATGGATGAACAAGGAGATCCTGATTGAACTCAAGCATGAAAAGGAAGCATGCAACAGGTGGAAGCAAGGAGAGGTGACCCTGAAGGAACAGAGCCACTGTCCAAGTGTGCAAGAATGGGGCTTAGGAAAGCCAAATGCATCTGGAGTTGATCTGGTGCAGGATGAGGTGGGCAACAAGAAGCACTTACAAGAGAAAATGTGGGCCAACTCCTGAATGGGCCTGGGACCTGGTTATAAAGGATGCTGTATGGGCCACTACAGAAGGCATTAAGAAGAAGAGAAAATTATTTCAAGCAGAACTTCAGCAGAGTTTAACTGTAGATTTTGATTGTAGAGATACGTATGTTAGGATGACTGACTGCTAAATTTGAGCGTATGACGTAATATTAGAATGTGTTTCCATTAACAGTGCAACCTGGATGTACTCTGCGTAACAGCTTGTTCCCACAGGAATGCGTAAAAGCATAATGCTTCCAGCAGACCTCAGTGTACCCTCTAGAACATTCAGTATTGTGCAAATAAGAGACTGATGGATTTGTTTTATTTCGAAGACTGCTGTAAAATTGTGGTGAACCCCCCTAGTCCTCAGGGCTATTTAACCACTTAGTGGAACAAGCTACACCTGCACATCATCCATGTCAATCAATCCACTGCCTCTGAAGCAAGGCCACAGCTGCATGCCATCAATGCCAATCAACCCACTGCCTTCATTCTTCTACAACCTACTTTACAATCTACCAATTGTGAAGTCTGTTTTCCGCATGTCAAGGGTATGATATGAATCATCTAATTAACCTACCAATGCCTATGTTGAGTTATCCAATCATAAAAAAGTGTATTTTGTAGGTCTTGCAGCACCATCACTCATCACCATCCTGTTTATCTATTAATCCAGATGTTTCAGTCATCAACTTCAGTAAAGTTACAAGGCAGCAGCAGCAGCCTGTGTTTCTCTTAGATAAGATTCTTCAGATCCTTTTGTGAGAACGTAAGTTTCCTTATGCTGTTCTTTTTAGTAGGAGTAGGTGATGGGTCTTGGGTCTGAAGGTAAGGCCACAGCAATTGTGAAGTCTGTTCATCTGATTTGTGTCAATATGGAACAGTGCTTAGGGTCGCATGATGAAATGTAACCTTCTGTCTTACATACCATTGTATAACCACACACCTAAGAAAAATGGAGTGATCAATGTGTACAGTTCCTGTATCTTGCAAAGGACATCTGGTTACACACCCAGTTCCTGTATCTTACAAAGAACATCTGGTTACACACCCTGATATGCTGGCTAAAGCTGGTTTGGCTGCTAAATAGGGCGCATGCGTAAAATCTAGGGTCATCCTAACAGTGAGCCGAGGAAGACTGCTGACTTCATCCACCGACCACCAGATAGGAGTCAAGAAGACCCTCGGAGATGGAAAAAGCATGCGCCACAGAGTACACGCCTATTCCAAAAATTCATTTACATAAACCAACCCTTTCTTAGAAATAGCTATGAGTATTAGTTTAGGAAATATAAACCAAAAGTAAGTTTTGTACAGTGTGTGTCTTGGTGGAGCAGAGACTCCCGGCGCACCCAGGGCTGTTTGCTTGCCTCTACTCATTTAATAAATTGCAAACTTTGATTGCAATCCTATTTGGGACTCAGTCATTTATCACACAGATGTTTCAGTCACCAACTTCAATAAAGTTACCAGGCATCAGCAGCAGACTGTGTTTCTCTTAGATAAGATTCTTCAGATCCTTTTGTGAGAACATGTTTCCTTATGCTGTTCTGTTTAGTAGGATTAGGTGGTGGGACTTGGGTCTGAAGGTAAGGGCACAGCAATCATACCCTAATAACGTTTGCTCCTAAGGACGGTGTTGGTCTCTATATCACATTATCCAGGCAGAAAAGGGGGGGTGAGGGGGTGGGGGTATGAAGAGAATTGCTGGTAGAAAATTCTGGCAGACAGCAGGCTCTCATCTCTGCAGATTAGCAGAGGTTCGGAAAATCGGTGCTGTGGTGTAACTCCACCAGTAGCAGCAACAAGGGAAACGGTGGTTAAAACCACCATGCCCCTTGCCTGAAGTCCCTCTGATATGGAGAAATAGTGTGAAATGGGGACAATGGACATCGATCGTGATTGTATATGTCTGCTCAAGGAATGTGGGTATGGTGACTGGTCATGGGTGTGGTGTCTGGTCACATAGCCACATAGCCACACAGCTTTGAGGAGACACCTACCCTTCTTCCTCTAACAAAGGGGCTGTGAGAAACTATGGACTAGGGTATTGTTTATTAAGATTTATGTTAAGCCCAATGTAAAGGTCAGACAGCAAAAGATATGAAATCGCTTATGCAAACTAAAACAGCCACCAGATACCGCTTGTGCAAGATAAGATAACCACCAGACGTCCAGGAACCGACAGAAACAGGACAAACAACCCCATATAAGGACATATGAGTGAGGGGTCAACTATGGGACAAAGGAGGAAGACTTCTTACTTCGGCCTCAACGACCACCAGGAGGCAGAAAACGACCCCCTAACAACAACTGAAGCATGCGCAGAGTACCTCCACTACTTCATGAACACGGAAGTAAAAAATGTATAAAAAGGGACTGTTTGAACTGCTCAGGACGGCAGTTGGCGGAGCGCAGACTCCCCTGCCGTCCAGCGCTGTTATTGCTCATATTCTACTTGCTATAATTAATAAAATTTTAATTGGATTATGATCCGTTGTGGTCTCAATTTATAACAATTCCTGGTGCCGTGACTCGGATAAGGAACGGTGGGCTTCCGTCCTCCGGGGAGGCGCCCCGCGGCAATCCGCGGCCCCGCGACCGACAGCCTACCTCAACCTTATCGACGAACCTAAATTCTAGAATAATGAGCAAAGGAGGAACTGGTAAAATCCCATAAAATTCTGTGCACGGGAGTCCGGACGAAGACGCAGGATGCGTAAGTATATTGCGAATTTGTTTGTGGGTTTGCCGTTCGGGCGGGATTGGGTCTCCTGGGATATAACGAGTGAGAGGTTCGATATACTGAACCAAGCGAGTGTGGACTCTTAAGTACAGCGTCTCCCATCTCCCGCGAGGGACTGGGCCAGGAACAAGGGGAGCGAGTGAGTGTATGTTTGTAGATGTTCCAGAAGATGGGGGCGAAGGGCAGCAAGCCTTCGACTCCCATGGGAAGGGTACCCACTGTACCTAAGAATACCCCTCTGGCATATATCTTAGACAATTGGAGATATTTCCCTGGAACCCTAGGGAAAGATAAGCAGAAAATGATAGAATATTGTACTAAGATATGGGGAAGGAAGAAGATTTCTAAAAATGTCTTTTGGCCAGTCTATGGGTCAGAAGAAGATTGGGTAAGACAACAATTAAACCTCTGGGTTAATAATAAAAAACCCCTTAACCCGGAGGAGAGTCAATATGCGGAAGTGTGGCTAGAAAGACCGGGAGCTAGACTTTACCCACTGAATGAAATAAAAACTAAACAAAAGAAAAAGAAGGAAGAGTTAGACGAAACCCTTCTAACCCCCCCTCCTTACGCTCCTCCTCCTGCTCCCACAGCCTCTCCAGAGGTCCCCAGAGCGCCCACTCCCCCACCAGAGTTGGAACAAGAGTCTCCCTCTCCTCCTAGACGCGTAACTAGAAGTCAAAAAGGGGCAGCTCAAATATACCCCCTAAGAGAAATGCCCATGGGGGGACCTCAACCTGTGATCGGATATATTTCTGTGCCTCTAAATTCGTCTGACCTACGAGATTTTAAAAGAACCGAAATGGGAAACTTAATTGAGGACCCACTCGGAGTGGCAGAAAGATTAGATCAATTTCTGGGACCAAACCTTTATACTTGGGATGAGATGGAATCTATCCTTTGTCAATTATTTACTACCGAGGAAAGAGATATGATTAGGCGAGCAGGAATGAGACTGTGGGATGCTCAGCATGCCCAGGGACCCCAAGCAGATATTAAATGGCCACTCCAAAGACCTAATTGGGATAATCAGGATCCGGTGCATAGAACTCATATGCAGGACCTGAGAACTATAGTAATTCAGGGGATTAGAGAAGCAGTACCCCGTGGCCAGAATATCAATAAAGCATTTAATGAAATGCAAAAGAAAGATGAGAGCCCTACTGAGTGGCTGGAACGACTGAGGAAAGCCCTTCAGCTGTACTCTGGGGTAAATCCAGACATCCCTTTAGGGCAAGCGCTCCTCAAAACTCAGTTTGTGGCAAAATCATGGGAAGCTATCAGAAAGAAGATTGAAAAGTTAGAAGACTGGCAGAATAGAGGCTTGGATGAATTATTGAGGGAAGCTCAGAAAGTCTATGTAAGGTGGGAAGAAGAGAGCAGCAAGCGACAAGTAAAAATGATGGTAGCAGCGGTCAGAGAGGATCGCAAATGGCGGACTGGTGAACACAGGTCTGCTGGAACAAAACAAGGGAACGTAGTAGTAAAGAAGGAACAGAGATGTTGTTTTTACTGTGGAAAGAAGGGACATATAAAGAACAATTGCAGAGAAAGGATCAGGGATGAGGAAATATTGAAAACGGAATAGGAGAGTCAGGGGCTCTATATCTTAGGGGACCAGAGTCATCATGAGCCCTTGATAAAATTAAAAATAGGTCCCCATAAACAAGTGTTCACCTTTTTAGTAGACACTGGGGCTGAGAAATGGACTATTAGGCAAATACCTGAGGGATGTAAAGTTTCCCCTGAAAAAGTACAAGTAATTGGAGCAAAAGGAGAACCCTTTAAAGTAAGCAAAATCAAAAATGTGGTATTCGAAACTGAAAATAAATTTGGAATGGGTGAACTCTTGCTCGTCCCTGAAGCAGAATTTAATCTGTTAGGACGAGATTTAATTGTTGAATTGCAATTAGAAATTAAAGTGAAAAATCAAGAGCTAACGGTGTCTGCTTATCCTTTGACTGTGGATGATCAAAAACAAATTAACCCCATGTCTGGTACTCTCCGGACACAATTAGTAGACTGGAAATCCCACCGATTAAAATCCAAATTTCCGAACCCCACATACCTGTGAGGGTAAGGCAATATCCCATATCCCTAGAAGGACGGAGAGGATTAAAACCAGAAATTGATCGATTATTAGCACAAGGAATCTTAGAGCCTTGTATGTCACCCTTTAACACTCCCATTCTGCCTGTAAAGAAACCAAATGGGAAATATCGGCTCGTACATGATTTAAGGGAAATAAACAAAAGAACTATCACCCGGTTCCCTGTAGTAGCAAATCCATACACACTGCTAAGCAAGCTAGGACCCCATAACTCCTGGTATAGTGTGGCTGATTTAAAGGATGCCTTTTGGGCCTGTCCACTGGCAGAAGAATGCCGTGATTATTTTGCCTTTGAATGGGAAGACATAGAGACAGGCCGTAGACAACAATTGAGATGGACCGTGCTCCCCCAAGGGTTCACTGAGTCCCCTAATCTGTTTGGACAGGCCCTGGAAGAGCTCTTAAAAGAATACCAGGTACAAACGGGAAACGTGCTGTTACAGTATGTAGATGATCTGCTCATAGCAGGGAATAATAAGGAAGATGTAAGAAAAGAAAGCATTCGACTCCTAAACTTTCTTGCACAAAAGGGACTACGGGTATCACAAGAAAAGTTACAATTTGTGGAGGAAAAAGTGAAATATTTGGGGCATTATTTGTTTAACGGCAAGAAGATATTGGATCCAGAGCGCATTAAAGGAATTCTGGAATTACCTATGCCTGTCACTAAGAGGCAAATTCGGCAGGCATTAGGGCTATTTGGGTATTGTAGGCAATGGATAGAGAACTACAGCTTTAAAGTTAAATTCTTATATGAACAACTGTCTAAAGACAAAATACCCAAGTGGACCCCTCAGGATCAAGTGCAGTTTGCCAGTCTCAAAAGGGAGCTAAGTCAAGCACCGGTTTTAAGCCTCCCAGATTTAAAGCGGCCATTCCATTTATTCGTTAACATACATGAAGGAATGGCATTCGGAGTATTAACTCAGGAATGGGCCGGACAAAAGAAACCGGTGGCATACCTATCAAAGCTGTTGGACCCTGTGAGCAGGGGTTGGCCGAGTTGTTTACAAATCATTGTTGCTGCTGCCTTATTACTTGAAGAAACGAATCGTATTACCTTTAATGGAGAAGTTGTCCTATATGCGCCTCATAATATAAGGGGGGTGCTTCAACAAAAAGCAGAAAAATGGCTTACAGATAGCCGACTATTAAAGTATGAGGGAATACTCATAGAATCTCCAAAACTATCCCTAAGGACTATCGAAGCGGTTAACCCTGCAGAATTTCTATACCCAGGGGAAAGTACTGAGTTAGTACATGATTGTCTTCAAACGATTGAACAACAAACACGAATTCGACCAGATCTAGAAGAAGAGGAATTACAACATGGAGAAATATTTTTCATAGATGGGTCATCTCGAATAGTGGAAGGTAAACGATTGTCCGGATATGCCATCGTTAAGTTGGAAAAAGGAGAATTTAAGACAATAGAATCGGGCCCCCTGAGTGCCAGCTGGTCGGCTCAAGCCTGTGAGCTGTATGCATTGTGGAAAGCATTAGTGTTACTGAAGGGAAAGGATGGAACTATATATACAGACTCACGCTATGCGTTCGGAGTGGTACATACCTTTGGAAAAATATGGGAGGAAAGAGGATTTGTTAACTCACAGGGAAAAGAACTGATACACCCGGAATTAATTCGGCGAGTTCTGGGGGCATTGAAAATGCCGAATAAAATAGCAGTTGTACATATAAAGGGACACCAGCGAGGTACAAGTTATCAGGTTAGGGGAAATAATGCAGCTGATACAGAAGCAAAACGAGTGGCAGGCAATTATAGTACGATTTTGACTATGCAACAAATATCTGTTAGTAAAAATTTGAGTTTTGAGTCTGCAGAAAAGGAAAAACTAGAACAAATGGGAGCTAAGGAACAGAATGGTAAGTACATATTGCCAGATGGGAGAGAAGTCTTGCCGAAGGGCATAGCACTCGAAATATTTTCAAAAATACACAGTAAAACACACTGGGGAACCCAGGCGTTAGTTGATCATTTCAATCAACAGTTTGCCTGTATAGGCGTATATAACATAGCAAAGACAGTCACGGCACCCTGCGAGACCTGTCAAAAGGTTAATCGAAACAACATGAGACAAAAACCTCTTGGAGGACGTTCCCCAGCATACAGACCTTTTTCACACATACAAGTGGATTTTACTGAACTACCCAGGGTAGGGCATTACAAATATTTATTAGTAATGGTGGATCATTTAACACATTATGTTGAGGCTTTTCCTACCTCCAAGGCAACTGCTAACCAAGTTACTAAAGTGTTACTTGAACACATTATACCTCAATATGGAGTACCTGAAGTAATCGACTCGGACAGAGGAACACACTTTGTGTCAAAAATTGTTAGAGATCTAACAGAAAGCTTGGGTATTAAGTGGGAATACCATACTCCATGGCATCCACAAAGTTCGGGAAAAGTTGAAAGGAAGAATGGAGAAATCAAAACTATTTTGACTAAATTAATGATAGAAACCAAACTATCATGGATTAAGTGCCTACCCATGGCACTATTAATTCTCAGAACCAGACCCCGAGCAGATGTAGGAATATCAGCGTTTGAAATGGTGTATGGAATGTCCTATAGAATTGAAAGTCCACAAACAAATGTTTTAATTCGAGACCGTGTGATTAATGAATATGTTTCACAATTAGCAGAACATCGTAACAAGCTTTGGGAACATGGACTGATTGTGCAACGACCCCCGTTGGACTTAAAAATTCACAATTTTAAACCTGGGGACTGGATATTGGTTAAAACGTGGAAAGAAGAAACCCTAAAACCCAATTGGGAGGGACCTTATCTTGTTTTGCTTACAACAGAAACAGCTGTCCGGACTGCTGAGCGTGGATGGACTCATGCCAGTCGCATTAAAGGCCCAGTGACGAGACCCCACTGGAAAGTAATCAGTACTCCAGGTGACACCAAGATAACCCTGAAAAGATAACGTAATGATAGAGACTTTATTTGATTATTTTGTCGCATTACCTTTTGGTATAAAGTGTGTATTGCTGTTTATATTTGCTATAATTATTTCTTTTTTTATCTATTACATATGGAAGCGTACAAAGTGTGTTGAAGGAAATTGCTAAACTTATGCAACCACACAATATTGAATATAGAAGATATGCTGATGTAAATAATATATGCACTCTAGATATACGAATTAGGTGTAACAATTTGAACTGCAATTGTTATCCATTTGCTTGTTTCAGGTGTAAGGTATGCCAGGATAAATGGTGGACACACTGTGAATGTGGATACCCTCTGATAGGAGTTTACACACAGTGTTGAAAAATCCAAAGAACTCTCACTGAGTGGAAATTAAAACAATTAGAGTCTAAACAAGAAATTATTCGAGAATCCCATGAGTGGTGGGAAATTTTTACCAAAGGAATAAACCCTCAATATTATTGTTACCACTCCAACGAACCAGTCCCCTTTTTGTAGCTGAAATCTTGGCTATAAAGTGCAGAAGGGAAGTACTAACCGTGTCTTGCTTTGCCCCATTAGTTAAAGCTGCAAAGTGGGAAGCCTATGTAAACAGGCAGAAAGCCCGAAACAGCTGTTCTCCTGAAGACAGGCAGAAAGCCCGAAGCAGCTGTTCTCCTGAAGAATTCCCTTGCTGCCGAGAAGATGGTACACCCCGTGGCTCGAAGCAACCGAGTCGACGGGCAAGGCAGAGGAGGAACAAACTGTGGAGAAAAGAACCAGAACAATGGGACACAAAAGCAGCAATGGCCGAACTTCCCCAGGACTGGTAAAAATATACTTAAATTGGCAAAATTGACAGACACCCTTTTTCCTGGTATACCGTTAGTTTTGTTATTGATAATAACCCAAGCAAATGGAAACCCTCATGAACCTATGGCCTGGAAATTATATAATTTACCAGAGTCAAAATTAATTCAAACTCAGATCGGTCCAGGGAAGTGGAATTTCTCCGTGCATCTATATTCCCTGATACCTATAGAACAGGGCTCCCCTGTTTTTACCCCAGATCTAGCAAAGCTTCAGGCCCAATGCAAGGCATTTTATATATGTCCAGCAAGTAACCCTGGCAGAAGTTATTGTAATTATCCAGGTCATTTTTACTGTGGCTATTGGGGTTGTGAAACTGTTGCTTCAAATTGGAAAGCGCAGGGAGATAAATATATAGATGTAACTTGGGGACCCCCGGGCTGCACTCCCCCAAAGCATGATTTTGATGGACACCCTAAAAGACCCTGTGGCAGCGTGTCCTGTATCAGAATTGAAATCATTATAAAAGAACCCCAAGATGACACATGGTTAGTTGGCCGTATCTGGGGAATTAGATATTGGGAATCAGGAGCGGATAGGGGAAGTTGCTTTAGAATAGTTAAAGAAAAGCTTCCTCATGATCCTTTGTCAATAGGACCAAATCTGGTCCTGAATCCACCCACTTCCTCTGAAGAAAAGGTTGCCCCCGTAATTGTCGTAACCCCTTCTCCAGACTCCCTTTCGGAAACAACTAATGACACTGTGACTGAATTCTCCTTATCCAGGGATCTAGAGTTGTCAGAATCCAAAGACCCCTTATGGAATCTAATGCAAGCCTCTTATCGTGCCCTTAATGAAAGCAAACCAAATTTAACTGAGGAATGCTGGTTATGTTATAATGTTAGACCACCATATTTTGAGGCAATTGGAAAACCAGGTAGGATTCAATGGTCTAATGGTTCAAACCCACGAGAATGCCCATGGGATGACCAGAGGAACCATACGCAAGGAATTACTATTCAATTAGTAACAGGTCAAGGAAAATGTATAGGTACAGTGCCCGAAAAGTAGCAGCCTTTGTGCAACCGAACAGTCACTAACACCAATATAGAGAAACACAAGAATCAAAATGACAAATGGGCTATCCCGACACCAGGAGCTAAATGGGTTTGTTCAGACATCGGAGTAACGCCTTGCCTATCCCTAAACGTGTTTAATCAATCTCAGTTTTGCGTACAGGTGATTATTGTTCCTCGTCTGATCTATCACACCTCTGAGGAGGTGTTACGCCACTTTGAAGGAGACCTGAATAGACAAAAACGAGAGCCAATTACAGTGGTAACCCTAGCTACACTGCTGATAGCGGGCGGAGTTGGAGCAGGTACAGGCATAGCCTCCCTAGTAAAAGGTCAGGAATTACAAAGTTTGCAGATGGCTGTAGATGAGGATTTAGCAAAAATAGAACAATCTATCCAAAATTTAGCCACTTCAGTAAAGTCTTTATCAGAAGTAGTGCTGCAAAATAGAAGAGGATTAGATCTATTGTTCTTAAAGGAAGGAGGGTTATGTGTAGCTCTCAATGAAGAATGTTGTTCTTTTGCTGACCATACGGGAGTAGTCCAGGA
Source organism: Falco rusticolus (assembly GCF_015220075.1). Taxonomy (NCBI): domain Eukaryota; kingdom Metazoa; phylum Chordata; class Aves; order Falconiformes; family Falconidae; genus Falco; species Falco rusticolus. Next base: position 66,560,103 of record NC_051191.1, read on the forward strand.
CACCATGTCTGAACTCCGGAAAAGGTTAGATCAACGTAAGAAGGATCGTGAGGCGGGCAGGCCATGGTATGAAAACTGGTTTAATGTTTCACCTTGGCTAACCACTTTGTTGTCTGCTTTAGCAGGACCGCTTATTATGTTGATTCTAGGACTTATATTTGGGCCTTGTATATTACGCTATATTTTACATTTTATTAAAGAACGGTTTGACATAGCTAAATTGCTTATTTTAACTACGAGGTCTGGGGCAAAATATAAGAGTGTATCTATTAATGAGGATGAAGATTGTTGTGAATGCGTTATGCCACGTGAGAACTATGCCTATTGTAATTGTGAGGTATTACCTTGTGAGTGTTATGATAAATGTTGGGATTGTGGAAAAAGGTTTGCTTGCAGTGCCGAGAATGAAAGTAGTGTCTAATAAACAATAATAGGATAAAAAGAAAAAGGGGGGATTGTGAGAAACTATGGACTAGGGTATTGTTTATTAAGATTTATGTTAAGCCCAATGTAAAGGTCAGACAGCAAAAGATATGAAATCGCTTATGCAAACTAAAACAGCCACCAGATACCGCTTGTGCAAGATAAGATAACCACCAGACGTCCAGGAACCGACAGAAACAGGACAAACAACCCCATATAAGGACATATGAGTGAGGGGTCAACTATGGGACAAAGGAGGAAGACTTCTTACTTCGGCCTCAACGACCACCAGGAGGCAGAAAACGACCCCCTAACAACAACTGAAGCATGCGCAGAGTACCTCCACTACTTCATGAACACGGAAGTAAAAAATGTATAAAAAGGGACTGTTTGAACTGCTCAGGACGGCAGTTGGCGGAGCGCAGACTCCCCTGCCGTCCAGCGCTGTTTTTGCTCATATTCTACTTGCTATAATTAATAAAATTTTAATTGGATTATGATCCGTTGTGGTCTCAATTTATAACAGGGCTACTTATAAAAAGGATGAGAAAAGGATGAGAGACATTCCAATTTTATTTAGAGGGAGGGAGTGCTAAGTCTCCTTGCTGGAGAAGATCAGATGGTCACAAGGACATGAATCACCTACAAGACCACCACATTCCAGGCAAAGGACTGATAAGCTAATTAACATACGAAGCGAGAGTAAGCGGTTTAGGTAACGAATATGTATAGGTGTTAATTGAATAATCATTTGGTTTATTGTATAAATGTGAGATGGTTCGTCACTTTGGGCATGCACGCTTGTGGTGGAGCGATCCCCCGTGCATCTGCGTGCAATAAACATACCTACTTTATAACTTTCGAGTTATAGAGTTTAATTCTGTACATCACCTCAGCCTCCCCAGGCTCCGCTGTACGTCGTCCGGGCTTGGGGAGAGACTCTGTCCTAAACACGAAGCACTGGAAGCGGGGAGAGACCACCCCTCTGCGCGAGGCGTGGGGTGCTCCACGGCATTTCTGCTCGCTTCACGAGGCGCCGCTGCCCCTTCCCGCCACAAGCCCCGGGCGGTCCCCGGGCGGGCCGGAGCAGGACTACACCTCCCGTCATGCCCGCCAGCCGCAGGGAGCCGCCGCCATTTCGGTACCGTCCCCCGGAGCCGTTCGGTCTGCCTGGCGCCGCGCTGCTCGGCCCTCGCCGCCGCCATGAGCCGCCTGAGCGGCGGTTGGGACGGCGCTGGCGAGGAAGTCCAGCTGCTCCTGGACCTGTGAGTACCGCCCCCACACCCCCCTCCCTGTGCCGGCCGCCCCCTTTTCTCCCGGGAAGGCCCGTGGGCTCAGGGCCGGCGGCCGGGCCAGAACCAGCCCTCAGCGGGGCCGCGGCCTCGAGTGAGCGCAGCGCCGCCGGGGGGCAGCCCGCGGGGCCCGCCTGCGGGGGAGCACGGAGGAGGGGTTTGCCCAGGGGGACAGGGTTTGTCAGGCCTTGGGCGGGGTGGCAGGGCAGGTGGCAGGGTTTGGTAGTGGTGACAGGCTCGCTGACGGTGTTTGGCAGAGGTGACAGTTCGGGAGGAGTTACAGGGCAGGTGGCAGGGCTTGACTTTAGTAACGGGGTTTGGCAGGGAGATAACAGGACGATCCCTGAAAGATCTGGGTGTGGAGGGATGACTGGGGATTCCTGGCCCCAGTGAATCCACTAATGGTGTTTTGCTCTTGACTTTTTTCATTATATCAAATTCCTTTGTGTTCAGGAGGGACTTAGAGACAGCATAGGAACGAAATATTAAGCTGGACAGGTAAAGGAAAAATGGCTATCAAACAATAGTTAAAAATTTTATTCTTATTTTAAAGCACTGAAGATATGACTATAGTTGTCCTGGTGTAGCCAGTAAGTGTTTTATAGTTTCCTATAAAGCAGAATTAGCAGTGAAAACATTTATAATTCAAATGATTAATTGGTTAAACTGCAGACGAGTAATGTAGTCTGAGAATATCAACCAGCTTTTTGAAAACAGTGTGACTAATCTTAATAAGATTTTTTCTCAAGCTAAATTTAAAATTCTGTGTCAAGAGACAGTTAAATGTAACTGGAAGATTTGGCATAGCTCCCGCTGATTTCCAGGTGTTGGAGTATTTTCTGCAAATTTGAACTAAGTATTCCGTTGAGATTTGCAAGTCCCTATTCAAGCATGGCTGCATTAGCCACTAAGTATCTTCAAGATTAAAAAAAAATCTTAAATTTGTATTTAAGTTTTTAGATACAGCTGGGTTTACATACTATGGGTATGTGGTGGCAATCTGCCTCCTTCAGGATGAATTACCAGAAAAGTTAATTTACTCAGTGGCCAAAATGTAGGTATCATGTGATAAATATGTATTTAGCATGTAGCTGAAGTGTGTGCTCTTGGATGACAAAGGACCGCTTGACCGTTCACATGACTCAGTAGGCATCCATCACGGAAGAGGGCACAGTCACATGATAGGTGCATACATAGCTCCCCGAAAGGCTCAGAAAGTTCATCCTAGCCAAAGGTAGGGTGCTGGTTTGCACTGAGCTGCTGGTTCATTTGGCATCTCATTAGGGAAGGTGTCAATTCTCAAGGCTAGCCAACTGATGTATTGCGCAACGGACAGTGGAGGTAGAAAATGCAATAGCAATCTTATGTCCTTTCAGATGCCAAGGACCCCAGCTATTGCAGCATGAGACAAGCCCTCTCACATGGGTCAGTGTGGTGCGCAGATCCCATCCATGGCGAGGTTCACGCTTGCTGTTGTCTTTAGAGCTTTGATAAGGGTTTTTCTTTTTAGAAGTGAACACCTGTTCTTCATTTCTGCAGTCAAGTAAAGGAATGTTACATGTAGACATGCTATTTAATCTCAAGACAAATAATGTGGATAGTGTAGTCTACTTGTATGTATACTGAGTTGGAGCCATGTATAGGCTTCTTTGTTAGTCTGTCAGCCAAGTTTATCCAGCAGTCGCTGAGGTTCAGTGAAGGCGTACACATGTCCAGAGGAAGTGCATCCTTACACGTGTCCAGAGGAATGACTTGAAGGTCATCATGGTGTGTGCTCAGGTTGTGTAGTAGTCACTCATGCTGTTGTACAGGTCTCTGCAAGCAAGGCCTGAGGTTAAACTCTGCGTGGATTCTGCTTGAAATCACTGTCTTCTCATTACAATGTCTTCTGCAATGACCTGCTACAGGTGTCATTACTACTGTGCAAATTTTAGTGTTTTTTTAAATGTGCTTCCATATAGAAATCTTGTTTCTTTCCATACTTAGAAATCTATGTTACACTTCAGATTGTAGACCCATAATATTTTGACCTCTCTAGAGTTTTTAATTGGTATGGGTTTAATTTGTTATTTGCTGGTATTCTGGTGCCAGACAAGGTTCTGTTCCAAAAAAGTTCTATATAGGGACTCCAGAGTTGTGGCTATATGCTAAATCTAATTAGGCTTAAGTCTACGCTGCTGCTGCACCCTGACCTCAGCCACTTGTTCTGGCAGTGTTATTTCTGTGACCTCACAGTTTTTGTCAAAGGAATTTTCATTCAGATCAAATGCCAAACAGCTTATACTACAGCTGTGAATTTCAGAGCCAGCATGAGGAAGGTGCAGTAAAAAGTGGTTGGGGAGACAAGGTGGGTGTGGAAATTGCCTTTTCAACTTGTATTTGGACCTTACATTTGATTAGTGTGTAATGACAGCTGGACTGCTAATAGAAATTACTTAAAAGGGTTTTGTCTTGCTAATAACACTTGTGGTTTTGCAAAGCTAGAATGGTACCCATACTTTTTTTGGTGCATGATTGATCTGGTAAAATTATTTTTAAGATCTGTATTACACTACGTGCTTATCTCGTGATTACCCTTAGATCCTAGATCTAGTAATTTCTCTTTACATGTACTGTAGCGCTTGATACCATGAACAGTTTCTACTTCTGATTGGTTACTAATCTCTTTTATACTACTTTATTAGTACTGCTGCAACTGCTTTCTATATTAGTGTAACAATATAATTGTTATACGAGTAAGACTAAGACTTGAAATGAATAATTACACAACTTTTTAACAGTTGTGTGTGATCTTAGTGTGTTGTTTCTTGTCTTATGCCAATCAGGTGATGGCCATCTATTTAATCCAGACTGCACTTTAAGCTTCTTACTTATGTTACCCCTTAGGCTTATTGTTTAACTAGCAGAACTTACAACAGAAACTAAAAACTGAAACAAATTGTTAGTGTGGCATAGTCCTTTTAATGAAGTCATTATTTTTAGGGTCTCCAAACCTAACAGAAAGTGCATTTATTAAGGTGTTTCTCCTGCTTGGTGGTGTTTGCCACCTGTTGGCCTTTGCCCCCTACCCTAAAAGAGAAATTAGCATGCCAGAGGTCACATGCACAAGAGCATCATATTGGAAATATTTAGAAACATCCTTTTTTTTTTTTTTCTTTCTAAAGTTATAGCTTATATTAGCTTCTGTTCCCTGAGGTTATTGTTTCCAAGATGAAAAATGACCAACTTCCACACGCACTCCTAGCTGATGCAGTTTTAAGGCCAGCATATTGAGGTACACCAAATTTGTAGTTGGTTTAGATAATTACGCTTGGTTGCAAACTGACAGTGTAGAAGTTGCAGGGCCTGCCAAATAGAGTGGATGCTTGGCAGCAACAGCATGTGCTGGAAAGGCAGAGGAGGCAGCTGTAGCTGTCATACTTTTAGGAGGGTGCTGTTACAGATCCCTCAGAGCCCTGGCAGGTGTTTTAAGTTGACTTGTTCATGGCCAGACATGAGCTTGGAACCAAGAGAGTTTTTACCATCAAAAATGAGAGTCTTAGAGCAACAGAAACGAAACATCAAATTTAAAGGTGTTTTAATTAAGATTGTCACTGCGTGATAAAGAAGCGTGCTGCACATGTCAGTCGTCACAAGAGTATGTACTTAGGTATTGCTTAGATTTGATTGTGCCATGTGTTATTAATAGATGGTTCCTGTGAAACAGATAGCATTAACAGGGAACCAACTTACTGCAGACTGATGCGTTACCTAACTTGTTAGCGTCTTGAAAAACTAAGGTCTTGCAAAGGCATTGGAACATTTGCAGATGTGCAGGGTACCATCTCTATGAATGAAAACTGAGGACAGAAGTAAAGCATCAGTTTCAAAACAGCTTCCTTTTATGGTCTTACTATGAACATAAATTATCCAACCCTGAAGAATGCAGGAAGGAAAATGGTTTTTTATTTGCTTTTACACCTATTTTAGTATCTGTTCTTTTGGTTCATTCGTCTTCTGATGTGTCCCATGTCTAGCATCTGTTCTGCTATTCTATTTCACGTGACATAACTTAGTATAAGCTACACTTTGATGTAATTTATGAGTAAGTATTCTAACAAGTAGTCTAAAGATCTAATTTCTCTTTGTGTGTTGGAAATACACACGTTTGTCCTGTCATAAGGCCCTAACTCTGTCATAAAGCTTAAGGTTAAAGATCATAGGCCTTTTCTATTCTGGGCATCTCGATACACTTGGAACAAATGAGTATGCCGTTGACACTTTGTAAACAGCTCTGAACTATAAGCAGCTGGTGTAACAAGTTTGATAAGGTGGAGCAGGGAAAAAGCAGTTGGGGTGTTTGCAAGAAGTATTTTTTTTTTTTTTAAATCAGGTCATTACAAGAGTAAAGTGCATCTTGGTTTTTCCTGTCCATGAAAAATAGGATTCAGGTAATTTAGACTGGGACTGAATTTGTCTGCCAGGTGAATGCATTCTAGTCTTGACTTACCATTTGTGGTTATTGCTGTGTGTATCTAGATCATGTGAAGGTGTAGATGCCAACTACAATAGAGAATGTTACTGGGCAGTAACAGTAGCTGCTGTGAGTTTACTAGTAGGGCAAGTTTATGGAAAAATGTTGATTCTACAAAAGCAAAATATTTTGTAGGAACCTAATGTTTTCCTTCAACATTTTGGATAGGATTTAAAAAGGAAAGTTGGCCTAGGGAATCTAATTCGAGCATCTATGATCAGTAGGTAGTAAACTCCCAAATCAAAGCAGTCCATCACTTAGATGGACACATTAGGTTTCTAAGCAAGAGGGAACAGTGAGGAGTTACCTCTCTTCCCCCATTTCATCTCCCTCCATTTCAGTTTTGCTGTAGTGTAATGCTTTTTAAACACGTGGTATTTCCTAGACAACAAAGTGTTACCTTTTCAGTTATCTCAGGATGTTGGTTAGCTTCGCTGTAGTTTATGTTCCTCATTTACCTAGGAACTTGGTTGTTTGATAATAAAATCTCCCTTCAGAGAGTTCCTTCCTTAAAGACTAGCAGTTCATCTTGTAACATATGAGAGTGTGGTGATTGCTCTGAAGGGCAGTACGCTCAGTACACTTAGAAGATATTCATAAACTTTTCCCAGAGTTGCCTCCAGTGTTTCCGTAAGCCTGTGATGGTAATTTAAAGTTGCAGAGGTTGGGAATTCACATTTTGTGTATCCTATGATACATTAAAGTGCCTTAGGAATCTTAAAAAAATAGGATTGCATGATTAGTGTCCCTCTACAGTACTCAGTATAGCATAAGTGAATACTCTTCTGTATATTTGACCTCAGAAAGCATTATTTCAAATGTTCTACCTGGGTTCTGATCCACTTATATGAATACTGATGTATTTGGTTTATTTTGCTTAAGTAAAGTTCTTAATGTTTTCTCCCAAAAAGCTGTGTTCCATCTGGGGTCTTTTAATGTATTCTGACTGAAATGATCCCTTTTTCTTGCATTCACACAGATAAAATTCTAGGATTTCAAATCCTGTCTTAAAGCATCACCCAGCATTCCCTGATTTTATTAGCTTATGAATATTTATTTCTACTTAGCCCTTCCTTTTCAGATAAATACTTAAGCCTTGTGTGTCTGTGAGATTTGTTTGCAATTTCTCATGCAGCAGTATCTTATGATGGAGACTTTGTGTAAGTCAAGTTTCAATATCTGGCCAAGGGAACAGGTTGCTTGGAACAAGGAAGCAATTTTGACCCAAATACAAAAAAGGTGCCTAAAGGACAGAGTGTTTTGTGATGTATAGAAAATGCAGTACATGTTGGCATTAATTTCATTCAAAATCTCTAGCCTGGTGTGTGTGATAATCATGTTGTTTTCTTCAGTTTGATAAATCATTTTTACGAATAAACATTTGGAAGGAAGGAGGCCTAAAATACTGCTAGTAAAAAAAGAATGGCTGTGCTTACTGAGTCAAACCTATCTCTGATTGTCACAGGATTTCAGCCACCTGTGTGAGAACCTTTCTTCTTATCTCAGGGCAGCTTAATTTCTTGAAGAACCATTGCTGATGAGGGTTTTTTAATACCTTGTAAAAATCCAAGTAGGTTCACTTTCCCCTATGTATTACGTTTTCCATGTGTCCACTTGTTCTTTTATTTGCCTAATCTACTTTGTAGGACCATGAGCTTTTTGATTTGAGATTTCCTGGAGCCTACTAAGACAGAAGGATTTCTATGTCCAGTGACAATCCTCTGTGATCAGATTTAGTTAAAAAGATAGTTTCTAGTTAAAAGGGTTGAGCACAGGGTTACACAGCACAATTAATGTTAAAAATTAGTACTACAAACTAGGCAGTGAACAAAATACTACATCTGAAAATATCTCCTTAACGTTTTCAACTGAGGTGAAAGAGATGTCCCATCTCTGGAACCAGCTGTCCCAACTAAAGCTTTTACTGCTGACCAAGTGGAGGTTGAAGTGGTGAAAAGATTTTTTTTTTTTTTTTTTTAATGCTGTGAATGTGCTACCAGTAAATTTATTTTGTGAGCTGGGTTGGTGACTGCAGTGAATGAAGCTAATTTTTGCCTACAGTCGATTGGGAAACAGTTGCACAGAAGGATCAGCTGATTGACTCCAAAGGGCAACAACTGAATTGGTGGTAGCATGAAACAGCTGGAACTGATAAGGTTTGAAGACAGCATAGCTGGATGCAGAAGATGACATCTTACGGCTTGATTGTTCTAGTTCTATTATGTAATGCCCTTTTTTGACTGTACTGTAAATTTCTTTTATTTCAGGTGCCTTCAGTGTTTGACAAGGAACCTTTCCAGATATGCTGCAGATATTAAGTCAATGCCACCCAACATAAAGGATAAACTGATTAAATTAATGAGTAGGCAAGGGCAAATAACCGATTCAAATATTGGTGAGGTAAGAACCCATTCAAAACTTTACTGTATGTGATAGTTTTTCATCCTTGTGTACTGTTTACATGAGACAACAGGTAAATTCAGGCCCACTTACTCTGTTCATGTTTGTTTTCCTTAAACTTCATAATGTTAATAGTCCTATATTAGTAGTAATAGGATTATGTTTGTAGTAAATTTAAAATGTTGTCCCTTCAGTGATAATTGACTTCTGTGTAATCGGCTGGCATCTATTATCCCTCTTCAGTATCGGGAAACTGGACTATTGCTAACCAGTCTCTGTTCCTGAAGGCAGTATGTTTCAAGAAACTAGTGCATAATATAGTAATGAAAAGATTTCAGGGACTTGTACATTTCTGTGTGCACATAATCTCCTTATAATTTATTTAGATCTTGACTCTTCGCAATATGATGATGCTAGGGCTCGAAACTGATAGTTCAAATTCTCTCATTTGTCTTGCTCGCTTATGTGTGTCAGTGTTTCAAAATGGAACTAGTTAATGATTTTTCTTTAGCTGTAAATTCAGGGGCACATCTGTTTTGGTATCTATCTACTGTTATCTTGTTTTGCCACAAAGGGAGGCATGAGAATTGAGGAAGGCTAAAGGTTGACCTTGGGGAAACAGAAAATGAATGACTCCCTGTTCGTTCCTGCTTTGACCTGTAACTCCAAAGAGGCAAATAGTATCAGTTTCTCAGAGCGAGAATAGTGAAGCCAAGACTAGACGCAAAATCAGAAGTACTGTGGAAAACTTATGAAAAAAAAAAATATCTTTAGTGTGCACCACATTTTGATTGTTCAAAACAATTCTTTGAGCAAAAATCAGTCTTGTTCACTTATCTTATTTTGGGAAATTTAAGTTGACAAAATTGGGTTTAGGCTATCTTTTCAGTAAGTCATCCTTTCCAAGAACCCTAAGAAATGTGTATAATTAAAACCATATGATTGTGTGTGTATAAATGCACAAAAGCTATCAGGGTATCTTTAGTCTGGAAATAAACTCTCTAGTTTAAGTTACAATCTTCTCCTGTGTCTCTGTAAAATCCAATCTGTCATTGTCTTCATTCAGCAGTTGATGAGTGCCTTCTCTTGGAGCCTGTTTTCCATCTGACACTGGGATATTCTGGTCTGGTTCTTTTTGTCATGTGTTTTTCCTTTCTCTGTTCCTGCAATTTCCTGCAATTCTATCTTTAGCTGTCATCACTTTGCTTGGGCATATTATACCTTAGTTTTCCTCGCTAACAGTTTCCAGGTTTATCTCACTTGGATTTGTAAAAAAAATGCTAGCCACCTTTTGGATTCTGAATTCATGCTGCTTCTCCATACCATTTTGCTTTTCAGCTTTCCTGTTCTTTCATTTTGCAGATATTCTTGTTGCTTGGCATAGCAAAAATGGCTTATGTTGTTTAGCTCCTCTTACTATTCTTAGCTCACATCACGTATAACCAAGCTATTCTACATTTGACACATTTATGACATCTTAATTAGTCTTCTATATGGATAAGGAATTTTTTTTCTTTGCTGGTGTTTCCATTCTGCCCTTTTCTTTCATAGTCCCCACAATCTTGTGCCTAGATCTATTCTCTTAGAATTTTCCAGGCTATGTTATCTCATTTGCTTTTATGCGTGTGCTTTCTTTGGTGGTGTTTAAGCATTTTGCTTAAATTTCTTCCAGTTTAAATTCTGTTAATCTGCACTTCGGTATAAACTTCTATTTAATCTCTTACTTCCCTGTTCATGCCCAGATTTGTGTTATCATACTTCCCCCCCGCCCCCCCCCCCCCCCTTACTCTGCACTTTGCTTGGAGCTGTGTTCCATGACGTGCATGCTCAGCTCCTGTTTTCTACCTCACTTTTACCAAAAGCTCTGTAAAGCCATTCAGCATGTGTCCACAGGATATAAATCCATACTTTAATCTCCTGTACTCTGCATCCAAACAATCCTTACTTTATCTAAAATTCCATCTTCTTTGAGACAGATTAGATTTTAGTATATGCATTCAGTGATTATGAGTCTGTGAATAATAATAGAAAGCAAATCTCCAAGTAATACCTGACTGTGTGAAGAACCATGAGCTAGGGACACTTAATCTAGCTACTGCAAATAGGCAGTATTCTGATAGTATTATTGCTTCTCATCTAGACTTCCTTACATCTAATTGTTCTTTCTTTCATAAGGTTTCTCATGTGGCTTCAAAACCAGCAGTTTGCTCACTTTTTGTGTCCTAGGCAGTTTGGAATTGTGAAAGAAAGCCTACAGTCAGGGAAATAATCTTGAGTAAATGTTGGTGATCACTTTGGCCATCTCAGGGTTTGGCTGTTCTAGTTCCTTACATATGAATTCAGAAATATGAGTGAAATAAGAGCTGCATGTTATCTTGTGAAAACTACTCATAAATGTATTATGGGATATGTTGGTGGTTTTGTGGCATAAAAAGACTGAGGCTTTTAGTGTTTGGGGAGGAAAAGCTGTCAAAGCTGTCTGAGGTCTGCCACTCATTTTGCAGAAAGGTTGCAGTTACAATCCACTAGAAGCATTTGCTTTTTTTTCAGAAGGCTTATTTGCCTTTATTTGTCAGTAAGGATTTTAGCACCTTAACATATTTGCCGAGCAGAAAAACAGTATTCCTTGTAATATTGTTATTGTAACTGTTAGAATGGTGAACCTGAGAAAAGAATAGGCCTGTAACAGGCCTGTCATCTATGCGCTGTTATCTTTGCTTGTGTGTGGAAATTTACCATATGCTTTTATCCTTGTGAGTTAAGGAAGGAAATTACAAGCTGAAGGGAATAATATAAGGTAATGTGAAAACCTGATCTAATGTTTGCCTATTGGTCTGAAGGACAGCTCAGCAAAGGTATAGATTGTTTGCTCAAGAGGGCTATAAGCAGTATTTTTTTTAAAGTAGTGAGAATCCTTGAAAACTTAATTTGAGGTAAGCTATATGGCTATTGTTACCAGAATCTGAAGACTTCCATTGCTTTGGGTCTGAATTTCATAAATGTTCTCTTGGGGAAGATTTCACAAAAACTCCAACCTATGGTCTTGTGGGAGTGAAAGAGCCTATTTAATGAGGATTTGGTAACTCCTCATGTATGATAATGAGTTCGCTTGTTTATGAGAAAAAAAGAGTGTGTGCAGGTGAGAAAAATACCCTGGGGCAAAATATCTTTCAAATATTACCCTTATCTGTTCAGTGGATTGAAGTGTTGATCACAGTAATTTTTTTTATGCTCAGATTTCTGCCATCAAAGTTGTGCTGGTAAGTTTGAGAGTATTATCTGTGCTAAACTTATCTGTGCTGGCAGAAGCACTAGTGTTAGCAACTGTATTATCCATCAGTATTTCCACTGTTTAAATAATAGTGTTCATGTGCTCCTACCCTAGATGTGATCACAGAAACTGAATGTTCATGCTGTAGATTAGCTGTTGCAGCAAATATACCATATGTTCTTCAGAGTTTCTAGTTCCTAGGACTGATAACCACATCTAGTGAATGTTTTTTTCAAATACTTATTTGATATCTATGTGATATCTAACGTTACAAGTATTTTAGAAAAAAATATGCATGTTTTATAATACAGCAGAGTTTGACTGAAATGGTAGGTTTTTGTTACAGGTGTTGCACCCTGCTGTAGAGTCTTTAGACCTCCGAGACTGTGATATTTCAGATAATGCATTATTGCAACTTTATAAGTGCAAGCAACTGAAAAGAATCAACTTAAATTCTTGCAAAGAAAACAGATTGGGAATCACTTCAGAAGGTACGTTATCTGTGCACAGATAACTGGGATCTTATTTCTGTTTTATTTTTCTTGTCAGATTGGAGTAAATTGCAAAAAATATCTGGGGTAAATATTGTTTTAAAAAGTCCCCAATGCTACACCAATACTAATTAAAAGTCACTTCAGTGGTGTAATTTACAGGCCTAGAGCACTGATTATCTTATGAAAGAGAGCTATCAGGTTACTCTTATCTAGGTTTCTGGCAAACCTATGCTACATTTGATCATATTTTCCACTTCATCTTAATTATTCCTTCCTCAAAATTTGTTTCAGAGCCTTACCAGTAATACTGGTTAAAGTTTCAGGCTTGTGATTTCCTAAATTACATTTTCCCCCATTTTTAATTAAATATGTTTGTTTATTTAATAAGCTTGTAGCATCTTCTCTGACTTAAAAGACTTGACTTGCTTTAGGACTTTAGGATTTCATGTGTTACTTTTAACATCCAGTTTCAAGTTGTATCAGGAGCTGTTAGTTTAAAAGAATTAAGCTTGCTGAGTTTTATTTCCTACAAGGTTTTTTTTTTTGTCCTTTGATTACACTTACTCCTTTGCTTCATCATTAACTCATCCTTATTGAAAATTGAGGCAAAACATTAATTTAGTATTGACCTAATGCATATTGACTTTAGATCACTCTTGGTTTGTATTTTCTTACCACTGTGTAGTGAGACATTTACCTTTTTACTTAAGTAATAGGTTAAACTTTTAAAAATTTATTTTACTTATTTTCAATGTCACCTCATTGTTATACTTTTTGACCCCGAAGATACAGTTTGCAATAGTCTTCCCTCCATGCTTTCATCTGTCCACTGATTCCTAGTACGATTCTAAGGTACTAGCTAAGTCTAGAGCTCATTGTGTACTTCTCATCTATTTAGACAGAGATTCCCAACTACCTTGCAACTAAAACTGGGAAGTCCAGGTCTTCATGGGCAGGTTCCTAGTCCATGCAACTTTACTAACTTTCCTACTTATAAATAGCCATTTTTGAACTGAGAATCAGTTATGGAGTATTTAATTTAAGCTGGAACAGTTCTTTACTACTCATCACAATTACATACAGAAAAGAAGATACAAACCCACCCCATTTTAAAGCGTTGTTACCTTTTACTGATTCAGTAACTGGTGGGGGTTTTTTGGTTGGTTGGTTTTTTGGGAGGGGAGGGTGTTGGTAGTGTTTTGGTTTTTTGTTGGGTTTTTGGTGGGTGTTTTGGTTTGTTGTTTTTTTTTTTTAAGAAACCTGCTGGCTACCATATGCAGAAATATCTGAGCCAACATTTACTCTGTAGGCTGCATGTGGAATGTTGAGTGTCTTTTAATAAACAGTATCCAGTAGTACCTCTCTGTCAAATTCAACTGCCGCTACTGTTCGTTTTATCATTCTTTGCAAAGTGGTTCTGACCCAAGCAAGTATGTGTTTTATCCATGTTTCTTTGAAGTTCTTGCATAGTAATGTACCTTAATGACATTCAGCTTGTTATATCTATCCAGAAGTGATGTTATTTTCTGTACCACTATAATCATCATGTTTCCATTATCCTTGAAATAAATTCCTTTTGTGAATTGCATTTGTAGTTCATGTGCTTTTATTTTATTGACTACTATCTAACATTTCTGGGCAAATATTCTGGTTATTACTAACTGTCAGGGTTCTGAGGGCACCAACAGACCCTAATGGCCGTACCTGGTCTCACCTGCCCACGCCCACCTGTACCAGCTACCCATGGACCTTCACTGCTGGCCTGAGCATAGGTGTCCCTGGTTCCTGTCCTACTTCTGAGCTATTGTTTTGATTTCTTGAATTGACCTTGAACATGACCTCTTACCTTGCATTTTGCCTGATATTCACAGCACCATCAGTGGGTCCTAGTGCTATCATTAGTCTGCTTTCAAGCCACTGACGTTTTTTTTCATGCACTCACTGAGGTGGTACCTTTTGTATGTAATACCCCTCTGCAGTATAGAAGGGGATTCAGCATTCAGAAATCCTTGCCAACTCTAGCACTGTTCATTGTAATTTTCTTTTTGTCATCCTTGAATTAAAAGAAACCAACCACAAAATTATTTCCTTGTACAGAGTCTTGGTGACATGGTATGAGATGGAAGTTGAACAGTCAATGACAGCATATTGGATTCAGCATGGTGGTTATGTTAAAAAATGAATAGTTCTTTAAATTGCTCTGGTTTTTTTGACAGGTGTCATAGCGTTGGCCTTATCCTGTCCTTACTTGCGTGAAGCGTCTTTTAAAAGGTGCTGTGATATAACTGACAGTGGAGTACTTGCTCTTGCGCTCAACTGCAAGTTCCTACAAATAGTGAACTTGGGCAGCTGTTCAGGCATCATGGATGCATCTCTGCAGGCACTAGGAGAAAACTGCAAATTTCTTCACAGTGTGGACTTTTCATCTACTCAGGTAACTCTGGTAGCAATTGGCTAATTGACTTTTGTTTGTTTATTTTTTAAATTTGTCGTGATTGAGAGGGGATCTTTTTAGCTCTACTCTTGACAAGATTTAGAACCACAGTTCATTTCCAAGGTCTTCCTCTAAAGGAAAAGGAAAGATAATATTTTGTATCTTGGTAACCAGAAGAACACATATCTTGGTATTACAGCATATATTGTGGGCCAAAGATAAACTGTTAGTAGAATGTACCTAATACTGGAGATTTTCTTTTTGGTGTCTTTATTTAGAGCAATCATTTATTTCAAGTTGTAAAGTCCAAAATATTTACTTTAAAGTAAGTAGAATCTTGGACAGATTATTGTCTGCTTTCAGTTAGGACAAACTGACCTGAGTAATAATAATATAGGATGTCAAACAATATGAGCCCCTAGCAGAAGTAAACACTCCATAATTAGTTCTAGTTGAAGAGTGACTGTGCTTTCTGAATGGCTTGTCAGAGTTAAGTTATGGAGGCATCATGGAAAGAATGACATTTAAAATGTCAGAAAGGGCAGGTAGGATTTAACAACAGTTAGTATTTAGCATGAGAAGGGGGAGATCAGCTGCAACAGCGATACTGTAACATACTTCATAATTACAGTAAGATAATGAAGTGAGGGAAGGGATTTTTTGCAGTCGGTGTAGCCTGCAGTTGACTGTGATGGTGAGTGATTATGTTGAATGAGTCAAGCACAGAGCATTCATAGAGAAGTGTCAGATCTGGAAAACATGTAGCAGGTTCTTATTTTAAATGCTATTTTCTTTCAGTTTTTCCAGAAGTAGGGCATCAAAAGTAATTTTAATCTTTTTCTTGGTAATTTTTATTATTATCATTTAACTCTCATTGCTTCAAACTTCATTACTTTTTTGTTCCTTTGTCTCTCTCTTTCTTCATAGGAAATAGCTATGTTTTCCTGTATATGTTTTAAATGGGATTAAAACTTCTTCAGTAACTAAATGTTTCTACTTTTTTTTTTTTATTCCTTTCTGATAATTGTATGGTGGTAATACACTAGAATTCTGAATTTAATTTGCCTAAAAATAAAGGGAAACTAGATATAAATGAAATAAGTTTAAGATGAAGCATAGAAGCTAAGGATGGCTCGTGCCTGTACAGATTGGAAGGCCTAACCATATTCTTGTGTTTGAGAGCCAGAATATGTAGTAAAAATATTAAGTGGAACTGGCAAAGCTGTGTGAAAGAGAAGAATAGTGAGAACACTGGAAGTAAGTGAACAGGCAGAAGAGCACAGCTCACTTGCAGGAACAAGGAAGCATACGTGAGATAGACTACAAAGGGGCCCAAATGCCTCAAGGCTGATGTAGTAATTTTAAAAATAGGTTCATCCAGTGACTGCAGAGATGAAGTACGATAAGCAGGAGGTATAGAAGTGGTACAGAATAAGAAGAAATGGGGCAGGTGAGACAAGAGAAGGATTGAACCAAGAAGGATCTGTAGCTCTGTGTCCCCTGTATGCACACAGAATGTGAGTGGAAGCTTGACCTGAAGAACTCTGCTATACTGGCCCAGGACCACTTAGGAAATCTGTTTATGTTTACTTATCAGAATGCTTATATTACCATTCTAAGGAGGTAGGTTTCATACATAAATCCTGTACTTACTGCTCTACTTCTAGTGTGCTCTAAATCCCAGCAGTGTTAACAGGTAGAAACACAGGAGTCCAAATTCCTGCACCAATAAACAATACATTTTTCTCTTTTAATGTTCATTGACTCAATGTATGGCAAATAATTGTGTGAAGAATCTTGCCAGACTGTAACAGTTTTCTGTGTAGGATGTTGTATTGCCAATTGACAGGGTCAATAGATGGCACACAGACACCAATAAAGAAAATAACCTTCATTTACTGTTTGTTTTAAATTAATAGAGAAAATAAGGCAATATGCACATACAAAAGGATTAGCTCACAATACCCTGATTCAAGCGATAAAACAGATAAGCAAGGTAGTGCACCTAATCATTACTGTGTAAGGTTAGCTATAGTGACTAAGAAAGCTACATCACCAATCGCCCTAATACGCTACCGTCACCCAGATCTGCAGTCACTGGGGAGCCCCTGTTGCAGTGAGGATTTGGCAGGCCTGTCCCAGCAATTGGGAAGTCCTGTGCAGGGCATCCCCTTGTAGGTGAGGTCTCCAAAGCCACTGCAAGAAGGTTCAAGTTTCATACTGTTGAATAAACAAGCTCACATAATTACAAATTACAAATGCAGAAACATCTGGTTTCACTCTCCTCTCCAATCCCACCAAAGCCTGGCCAGGGCTTCAGGGAGGAACCAAGCGAGTTTCTTTAATCTACTTGATTTTAACCACCAGTTTCCAAACAAGGCCATGTGTCTGGTTTCAAGGCCTCGACCACCTGCCTCTAAGCAAGGAAGGATGCACTCTGTCTTTGCTAATGATTATATTTTATCTGAGCTACATCTTTTGCTAATGATTATACATACTTAACTAATGATCATGCATATTCCGTTAATGATTGGATACTATAGGTATATAATGCTTGGTTGGTGGGTTCATCTGGAGGTCAACTTTCTCTCAGGGCCTGTTGCTCGGGCCTCGGTACTTCAGATGTGGGACAGTTTAGTGCTCTGCAAAATGTGTTGGCAAAAGCAGGAGTGTTGCAGGCTAGCTAATTGATCTGTTCAGACACCTCTCATGCAGAGCAAAGCTGGGTTGCTCTTGTCTGAACTGCTGGTACTGAACTGCTTGTACTGAGCTACGTAAGCCTTTGCTAGAGATGCATACAGAGTTTGGTAACAGCTAGTCTTACCAAGAAGCTGACGTGTTTGTGGCTTGGTACTAACTGCAGGTGGTTTATCCCCAACACAAGAATGTATCCGTAGATGACAATGAGCAGATGTGGCATTACAGGCAATGCACATAGATATTCAACAGAATAGGAAACAATACTGCAACACTGTAATAATAATATAGCAGCGGTTACTGTAAGCTTGTACAGGAATGTGAGAGGACTCTGTTTTAATACAAAACTGTTTTCATGCTCTCATGCTGTCATAAACATGCTCACAAGCATCAAGACAGTAGCATTGAGATGGTCTTTCCAGTGTTCAGGCACCAACCACACAGTCTGGTCCAGCTTTGTTTTGATGACATGGAGGATAAGGGACACAGGCTATCAAGTCTCTATCACTTTACTCTGATTGGTCTTAGGTTGGTGACCACGGACTGGTTTTGGATATGCCATGTCATACCCTTTAGGCACTGACAGTGATTACTCTCCATTCTGTCCCACCCATAGGAATTAATAGAATTTACTCATTTACTGCCCTTTGTGTCCTGGTCTAGGTGTCTTAAGGAACTAAATGTGCTGTCATCTTGAAGACCTGCTAAGCTAGGTACTAACAACTGCCATTCTTACAGGCCTTTATGTGCCTCCATGCTAGGACGTTCCTGTCCATTCTCCATTCACACTGATCTGACCCTTTCTATTACAATTCTGTACAGTAGGCTTGCAATAGAAGGCCAGAAGGCATTAAGACAATCTGTGCAATGGGAATAATCAAATCTTTAAACAGAAATGAAGTTTGTGGTCCCTGGATTCTAGTTGTCAAGTTTGTCTGAGCCTTACTGGGAATATTCGGTGACTGCTATTCCTGCCATCTAGTATAAGTTCTATGAAGAAACTTGTGTCATGCATCTGATACCCAATCCAACTTTTGAAGTGGCAAGGAAGCTTAATGCATTTGCTTCCCAGAAGCAAACTAATGAATTGGCCTTTCTTGCCTTTCTAAGGAAAGTTGTATCTTGTCTCTCTCCTCTCTCTTGCTGGTGATTATTGCTTCATGGCTGTCTGTAGCCAATCACTTCGATAAACATTTTAGTGCAGTGTATGACGACTACTGTAAGACTGCTTGTTTGAGGGATTTTTGTCTTGTGTAACTGGTTTGCTTTAGGATAAATAAAAGTAAGACAGCAGATAAAAGACTCCTATGATTACTTTTTTATTTCCCTAGCCCAGGAAACTTCCTTCAGGGACATCTCCAGCAGTCATGAAAATAGGAGACAAATTGGTCTAGGTAGAGATCTTATAAATTAAAAGTGCCATGCTCTGACCCTAATAGCATACCTACTGTTAAATGAGACAAGGAAGCTGCAGAAATAGCAGTTACACAGTTGAAAACATCTGGATAGAAAGGCAGGCTGGATCTCATAGCAGCAAAATGTAGCAGTGTTTAATAGACTGAAAAAAACATACATGGATAATTTTCTCTACAAGCTTAGTTGGGAAGAAAATACTGTAATGCTAAGTTTATTCAGTGACTGCAGGGAGCGAATAAATTAAAATATTTTCCCCACACATACAAATAGCTGTGTTTGAAAAAATTGAGCTTTAGCCTATTGTATTAATAACATGGTTTTTATTCTCTAGGTAACAGATGATGGCGTTGTAGCACTAGTGAGTGGAACGTGTTCAAAGAATTTAAAGGTAACTGCCTTAACCTAGTAACAAAAAAATGAACAAAAGCAAATACCTGCATTTTTAAATTATCTGTGCTACTTCTGAGGGGTGGTTTTTATTGACTGATTTTTGCTTTAGTGGCCCTAATTTTGGTTATGAATTGAGTATTTCCTGTCTGTGGCAATGCCCCAGACCAGCTTTTTGATAACCTCAGTCTTTTCAAGATGGATTTTCTTCTGTTGAATGTAGTATGCTTCTTTTAACTGACATTGCTTTAGACAGCTGTATAATAAATGCAAATGAATGCTTAACTTTTTCTCTTGACTTCTTTGGAGTTATTACTTGATTTTGTTCAACACTGAGGCAGAATTTGTAATATGGATAATTTCATGGATTTAAGACATCAGTTAGCACCTCCACATAGGTAAATCTCTTAAGTCATGAAAACAGAGTTGTCTTTGCGTAAAGATTCTGTAGGCACAGAGACAGTGCTAAAAGGATGGAGAAGAAGCATTCCATACCTCTTACCATAAATGATCTTGTACTTTCTCTGTGTGTGTGTTTGCTTTTGTAAGGGCTGCTTCTGGATCCAAGCTGTGCATCTAGAAACTAAGATGGGAAACAAGCCATACTTCTGCTAGTTTTATAGTGTTTAATAGAAAAGCCAACACTAAACAAAATACCAAATTTGGATCAACTGACAGTATTAATAACCTGGAAAAAATAGATCTGATATTGTTGTATTTGTAGGGCAAACAATTAGGTTTTGTTTTCTTTTTTTCCAGCTGACTTTGTCTATTTTGGACAATCTTTTTTGTCTTGATAAGTCTTGTGGTACAGATTAAATTATTATTTTTCAGACCATAGCAATGAGATTTTATATATATATATACACGCACTAGAAGTTACTTGAAAATATCTTTGTCTTTTAGTTGGTTACACCTTTAGCTGTAGCAAAGCATTGTTTCCAGATTTTCTAAACAACCATGAGACTATGCAGATAGTCTTTATAAGACACCTCTTGTGTCCAGCCTACAAATGTAAAGCAGCGTGTATCTCTGTCGTTTGGATTGGGTCATTCAGAGTAGGTAACTCTCAAAAGTCTTCAGTATCTGTCTTAAAACACAAAGTTTTCATAACTTTATTGTAATAAGTTTTAGGTTTGTAGTTGAGTAAGGCAGGGTTCTGTAAAGTCCCTAGAGGGTTCCTAGAGGGTTTTGAACTATTTTCCAGCAATGCTGGCATAATTACTGTCAGGATTATCTGCTCTTTTCTGTATTATTACTGTCCAGAGTTTGCAGAGAATTGTGTGCTTGTGTGTAAGCTCTTTTTCTTCAAGCCATAGAAATGCAGTTCCATTTATTCTTAGTAAAAATTTCCAGCTTACAAAACGTGGCTTTTGGTGTTTCCTGGTTGCATTGCTGTGGTTGCTATTTCATTGAAGGTGCACAGGTTTTCTTTTGTTTGTGTGTGCATGGATGCCTGTGGAAGCTGCACTAGATCAGAAACAAGTTAGGTAGCTTACATAAGACCTGCTTCATCTGTAAGTGTTCGAGAAAGTAATATTGAGGTAGTGGGCTTAGATTTCAGAAGAACCGATGGGAAATTTCAGTCATGACAGACTGAATAGTGATACAGATTTTGCTTGTTTGTTTTCATGTGCTCTGTACTTGCATCCACTTTAAAGGCAATGTATTTAAGTGCTTTTGCATTTTGTTTCTGGGGTGGGTTGTTTTTTTTTATATTCAGGGGACGCAGTCTGTGCAGTTTTAATAAGGCAAAATTTAATTGGTTTGTGTGGAATGGCAGTTTTAAAAACAGAAGTTGTGTTCTGTCAGTATGAACAACTAGAACAGTTTAGGTCTCTTGGTTTACAAGTAGTAAGGAAAAGAAATTTAGTAGACAATATGGAATTATTTGCTAGAATCTCTTCTTCAGTGTAACTCTTCCTTATCTGTGTCACAATCCTCATACCTCTGCTTGATATCATCAAAGTGCAAATTTATAGACAGTGATCTGATGACAGGTACATGGTGAAAAAAGTAGGGTCTGAAAATTCTCAAACTGTAGCTAGCAGGCAGCTATATACATCTTCTTACTTCAGAGGCATTCAGATTCCACATTTCACTTATTAAAATGAGCTAAAAACTATACATATATCAACTTTTGTATAACTTGGTTCTGTGAATAAAGTTCTTGTTTTCTGTGTCATCATGCTGTACAAAGTTGAATTTATTACAAAAGGTCCCTTCCATTTCTGTGCTCTTTGAAGATCCTTGGAGTTTATAATTTGGAAAGGCACTCTTTCACAATAAAACAGTGGGTTTATGGGGTTTTTATTTTTACCCCAGGATCTCCAAAGTATATTTTCCCAAATGCTATTTTCATTAGGTTTGATCATCTCTTTTCTAGATTTCTTCTTGTATGTTAATTTATTGATATGTAAGGCAGTTTAGAGGGGAAAAGAAAAAGTTGGTAATCTGTTAATTTATTCTGAATTTATTCTTTCTCTACCACATATGACTGTGGAGAAATGAAGAAAACCAGTTTAGTCTAGTCTTGGAAGACATTCTTAGACTTCTTTTAGGAACTATGTAGACGGGTAGATAGATATTGGGAACTTCAGCAGAGGCTCATGAATCCTGCCTTTTGGGGAAACCCCAGAATTCAGTTTGGGTTCTGTTTTCCTGGACAACAAATTGCTAGAAGAATGTGTGTCATAGAAAAACTGAAGGGACTCCAACACTGTAGAATCTCATTGAAGAGTTTTCTCAGTTGTCTTGAATAATATGTGTTTTGGGAAAACTCAGATTTGTGTTTCTAGTTTTGACTCTTCATAGAAAAGCAGTCTTATTTTTCCTGAGGGTATTTTCCAGGTCTGCACAGGACCACATATGAGGTCAGTGCACAGAGGAGTAGTAAGTCATAGTTTCTTCTGGGTGGCTATCTCTGGAAATGGTTGGGCAAAGGAAAGCTCAGCCTCCAAAACTATGGGTGCTCTGACAGGCTTTTGTTACTGCTGTTTTCATAACAGGAGATCCACATGGAGCGCTGTGTGAATCTGACTGATGTTGCTGTGGAAGCGGTCCTTACTTGTTGTCCGAAGATACACATTTTTCTGTTCCATGGATGTCCATTGATAACAGGTAGGTCAAATCATGCGGGCAGTAAGAAGAGTAATTACTATGTCATAGTATCTTCTTGCTCCCTGGAAAAGAACACTCCACTTTTAAAATAATCTCAAACAAGTAAGAACTTACCAGATAAAATTACTCATACACTGAGATTTTCAAAGCGAGGTGAGAATTTTGCTTTGAAGAAATGGTGACCTTCAGAGAGGGAAATTTTTGTTTTGGAGTTTGAAGATTTTTTTTATTTATTTACTTTTTTTACCCCTCAACATGCTGATGAAGATCCAAAGTTGATGATAAAGACTTCAGAAAAATATGTTAGCATCTTAAACTCATACTCTATTTCAAAAGTATGGAACAGCATCCATTCAAGAAAGAGTGGAATGGATGGAATAGAACTAGGGAGCCTGAAAAAAAACCAACCCAGACTTAGGAGAGGTTATGATCTATCTGTCTTGGGTTTTTTGAGTTCAGTTGGTTGGTGATGCTTTACATTTATGTGATTGGAGAAAGAACAGAGTGGTTTTGAGTTACTAAAGGTATATCTGAAGTGTGATACTGTAGTAGAAAGATAACCATAAATGGAGATATATAATTGAGGTAAATATTTTGTTGTTTACTTAATTTCCAAACACTACCTGTATATATTCTTAATGAATAACAAGAAATTCCTTTGGGTTTTTGCAGATCGTTCCCGAGATGTTTTAGAGCAGCTAGTCATATCAAACAAAATCAAGCAAGTAACATGGACCGTTTACTGATTTCTTTATCGTTTATGTATGAGTGTAAAGTTTACAGATGGAAGAGCTCTTTCAGAAAGCAAGCACCCTGGAGAAATAGCTGGTGACTTTTGTACCACCAGCTTGCTTCCCTCGTTGTTCCCACCAGAGGTCTCCGTCACCATTCCAGTCCTGACCTGGGCTTCCCCACTGTGTCTACTCAAAGCCTGTCGTGTCTTTGCATCGCTGATCATACTTAATTAAGAGGAAAGTTAAACCATAATTAATGTTACGCTGTAATTGCTCAGCCTCCTTCAAGTATCCGATTTGGCTACTAAGCATCTTTTAGCATCTGAGCTACATACACAAACCCAGTTTAAGTAAATCTGGGCTCTGAGTTTGTAGTCTGAAAGGGTAGTTGCAACTAAAAGTACCAAGACCAAACATAGTGTTAACACTTGTGAGGAAGTGTCTGTAAAGTTGGGACTTAAATCTGACAAAAGTCAACAAGCAGAACTGGTGAACGGAGGTGGCATTAACGACAATGTAAATGCATTTTAAGTAGTAACAGTCTCCTTTCACCGTGTACTTTTGCTAGGTCTGGAAGAAAAAGTATAGGTATCTTTTGATATTACTGATGCTGCAGGTTTCTGATTTTATTGACCATCAAAAACTTGCTGGATTTTCTTACATACAAAACTACAGTCTGTGAATGTGTCAACATAAACTTGCTTTGAAATTGTGGTGTCTTATCAAATTTCAGAGTAGTAGCGATGACCAATAAAAGAATCATATGTATGGGCAAATAATTATTTGCTCTGGCTTTTGCGTATGTTTCTTCATGAAAATCCTTTTAGAGGGCAAAACACTGGTCCTCGTAAGCATAGCTCTGAGTGAGTAGGACCAAATTTCATGTCTGAATACATGAATCTCAGGATGGTAGAGTTCAGCAGATATGTGTTCCACTGTATGTGGTTTATTATATTTCCAGTGCTGAAAATAACTATTTATATATTGCTCCATTGTAGTCGTATTAAAGAACAAAAGTAATTTACAAGTGTAGAATGAGTTTATTACGTGATGGACCAGTGGTATCACTACAATTGTAAGTATGTTCATTAGCTTTCTTGAAACAGCATAACCTATAGTGAGACTGATTTCTACATGCAACTTTTTTAAATGCTAGCAGTTTAGCATACAGGCAGGTAGCACGCTATGTTTAGCTAGGCTGGTCTTACATGGGTCTGATGACCTTTAGAAACCCATGAGTTTAGGCAACTATAAGGAATATGTTTATAATTTAACAGTTGTAGCCACACTTATTTAAGTGTTGCAGAAATAAACCAGTCTTCTGCTAATCTATTTAAAGTTCAGGTCGAATTGCAGGGAAGATAATAGTATATATGTTTCATCCAGTAATAATGAAGGATATTACGATGTCTGATAATAATCTCTGTTCTTCTGTTATGATATGGTTTATGGAAGAGCAAGCCCATTTAGAAAACTTGTTCAAGTCTAACTGAAAGCATAATTTTCAAACTGCAGTGCCTCAATCCCTAAGTCTTATTGCATGCAGTACCATGGCTCAGCCCAGTGATGAATGTGTTCCTATGATAACGACAGGTATAGCTGCACCAGTACAAACCGTTCCTGCAAACAGGAGAAGCTGATTTTGCTACATTAGCAACTAGCATCTGAAGGCTTTAACTGCAGCAAATCCTTGGACTAGATAGAGGACTAAGAACCTAATCTACCATGTTTTATTGGCTTTTTTGGCTAAAGATCAGTTTAATGTTTTCCCCTATGGAATCCCTAGTATCAATCAGGGCCCATCATTCCTTTGAATTCTTGGACATACGTGGGAGATATGTTTGTTTTGTGTTATTTTTTCATATTGATCCAATCTAGCTAATTAGGCAGCAGCCATGACACGCTCAGTAGTTGTCGAATAAGTAAACATAAGGATCAGGCTGCCAGCCCTGGTTTCAGGAAGGGTGCCACAAAAAGAGTAGGTAGAATTGTAAGCTAACTCAAGTGGGGAAGGGGCCTCGGGAGGTTTCTAGTCTAACTTCCTGCCCAAAGCAGAGCCAACTCTGAGCTCAGACCAGCCTCATCAGGGCTTATCCAGCCAAGTCTTGAAAAACAGAAGATGACAGAGCCTTCACAAGCTTTTGAAGCAACTTCTTCCACTGCTTGACTGTATTAATGGTGGAAAATGTTTTCCTTCTATCCTGTTTGACCCTATTGTGTTTCAGCTTACACCCTTTCTCACTGGAAGAACCTGGCTGTCATCCTGACAACCTCCTCATAGGTATGGGCAGGCTGCTCATGGGTCCCTTGAGGACTTCTCTTTTCCAAGCTGAACAAGCCCAGTTCCCTCAGCCTGTTATTGTAAGACATGTAACTGTAACATAGTGCGGTGATGGTCACCAGACTCTCATCTCAAGTGCTACACACAGAAAGAAAATCATAAATTAAGATAATGTAAAGCAGCTAAAGGTGCAAGACAGTGCTACTGCTAACCTCACTGGCAAAGTGAGATTTTTCCCCTTGCTAATGTAACCTTGGATTTGTCATGGTGAAGGAAAATGCAGCTTACACTGTGTCCTTAAACATGCATGTCTGTCTTCTCCTATAGCCTTTTCTAAATGTGTAACAGTGGTATAGCTTTACCTTGTGCTTAAAAATCTGTATAACACTGTAATGAATTAACACTGTATTTTTAGGTTTGGAAGTTTAATATGTCACATTAAATCCTTCACCGTCAGAGCTTGAGTCTGCTCTTACGTGTTTATTACTAGCATAACTCTACTGGAATATTTTGATTCAGGTTATGTCATGGTCATTTTCAACAAAAATTTACAAGCACTGGGTGAAGTCCAAGAAGAACATCATATATGCACTTACCACTTTAACAATATCCAAACAATACAGAATATATTGTAAATTGTTGAGCACTGCACAATATTCACATATTGTTCTGAAGATTAAAGTTTATAAGTCTTCTGCTTGGATAGTTCTGAAAACTTGTTAAATTATATTTTATAATCATGTACATCTGAATGTGCCTCTAACTCTCCTACTTCATAAACACCGTGGTTTTCTGAGTGAATACCACATACTTTTTCACATTTATAAGCTCCAACTACATCACTGGTATTTGGATAGCTGTAGGTGCACTGTGTTCCATTCTGCAGTTACTCAGTTCCCCATTGCTGCTTGTTCAATACTTAACTGCTAAAGGTGACAGTTCCTGCAAGACTGGCCTGAAGGTGTCGGTTTCTTCTTCAGATAGCTGCATTTACAGCCTTGTACCTGCAGATCAAATTTTCCTCTCTCTCTTGTGTTGTTTTTTTGGGTTTTTTTGGTTTGGGGTTTTTTTTTTTCCTTTTACCTTGCAGAGGGTTCTTCCTTGACAGATGTAACTGAAAGTGATTCTGGAGCTTCTTGTGCGGCATCTCCTCAAGAGAAGAGAAAAAAATAATTGTATCTGACTTTTATTCCCTGTTTTTATTTAGATACTTTCTAAACATTACGGAAAGAAAGATTTCTTCATCCCTCACCAGCTTCCTATGATGGCCTTTCTTACCCCTGCAAAGTTAGGGAATGCGTATCATTTAGCCCCACTCTCTAGGGGATAGTTACCCTGTATGTATTACTATTTAGTCACTTTCCACTTGCTAAAAAGTTTTCCTTTGGCTAAGTTCAAGAAGCATATTTTAGATTTTGTTGCAAGTCCTAAATAATCACTCCAGCAGCTTCCAGAAGGAGTAAATTTTTATTATAGAGGGGGAGGGGAGATTCAAATGGGTTACGTTGACATTCAGAAGAGATATCCAGAAAAAGAGCAAGGCACTTTGAGTGTAATATGAGCTAATAATCTAGTGGAGAGTTTTATGAATGTCAGCAACAATTTTCTCTGTAAATAAGCTACAAAACTGTGCAAAAGCAGTGCAGTAATCTTTCAGCCACCACTTTCTCCCCACAGCAGTATGCTGGATGTCCAAAACATTTCACAATACTGTCAGAGAGGAAGACATGAATATGCATGAAAAACACCAAGCATGCAAAGTCCTACTTGTCTTTGGATTTGCACTTCAGTGCAGGCCCCTTCGAATACAGTTTACATGTAGTTTTTACCTCAAATGGAGCAAAAGTCTCAGCGAGTATGACTGGAATCAGTACAGTAACCTACTTGGCATCAACAGATATCTTCCATATTTAATTGCCATTTTCATTTTACATACTTACAAAAAAAAGCCAACCAAGTGAGACAAAATCCATTTGAAAGCCAGCTTCAACAGTTTTCTAAGCTATTTGAGGGCTGATAACTCCAGACAACACTTGATGTTAATCCATAGTTTTCTTGTCTAGTGTATTCGGGAAGTGAATATTCTATAACTTTGTGCAACTGACTGCGAATGCTGTGGCTTAAAAACTGATGCCTGCCAGGGTCACCGATCAGCACTTCAGTTCGCTGTATCCTGATGCATTTCCTCAGCCAGTGGTGCAGACCATCCGCAAGCTGCTCATCATAAAACATGTCCCCTAGAACAATGAGGTCCCAGTTGCCGGCCTCTGAATTAATTATGTTCTTAATGGTGATGGGGAAGGGATTCAGGTGATTCAGTTCACAGTTCAAGATCATTGCCATTCCTGCAACTGAAGAAAAAAAGTCAAAGTTAAATTTTAGGATTCTGCCATTCAGCCCCCTTACCAATTTCCTTGGCACATCTTTCATCTCTTATTAAATATTTTTGTTTATCCTATCTAGGTACTTCTACAGTTTTCATTAGAGGTCAAAATCTGGCATAAAGTGGCCGAATTTTATCCTTGTTGCACCGTCACGCAGGGAAGAACTATTCCTGGAATGACACCAATGGAAACCAATCACAGAATCAAACCAGAACATCCAACTGCCTTAATCTATGGGCATACCTCCTCCCTAACCAATCAGTAAATAAATTATGAATAAATGGAATTCACAAGTCAATTATGGGAAAACAAAGTCTGGTGGGAAAGGTAAAATCTAGGCCTAACTTAAACATAACATTGGAAAATGCAGGAAAACACTATGGTCCTACGGAGAAGCCAACTTGCCACCTGCGCTTGTGAGTTCTCTCCCAAACCAGCTGTGATGGTGCATAGGCAACACCTGATGGAACCGTTGCTGTTTGTTCCTTCTAAGGAGCTATGGAGGGTTACTCAGTGTGAGAGAGGATGGTATAACCCAGCTTCTAATACTGGCAAAATCCATTCATCTTTTTAGCATTCTTAGAACTCTGAAACCTGAATTCCTCCCAAATATGGAGGGGAGCTTGTATTAAATGTGCTTTAAAAACTAAGAAATATCTGTACACAGATGAAAAAAAAAAAGGCCTTACTTGGGTCAATGTCATTAGCAAGGACTTGCGATGCACCACTCATCACAGCAGCTATTGCTGTTGCTCCACATCCACTTCCAAGATCCAGAACCGATCGTCCTTTAACAACACGTGGATTATCTAAAATATACCTGAAAGAAAACCTATTAAAAGCAACGAACAAGATTATGCAAATTTTTCAGTTTTGCATTACACTGCATAAGACTTCTTGTCACACTTGCAATGAAGCATGGTATCTTAAAAACACTATTCCACAAGTGCAGCTGGTACACAGCTCCATATTTGTCTCTGCTGATATAAAAATCAAGAGCAATAGTCTTTCTCCCCTCTCACCCGCCCCCCAAACAAAAAGAAAACCAGCCAAGTAAGCAACACCATTTCAATCAAGCTCACCTGTCAGATAGAAGCTATCTAATAAGGTAGATTATTACCAAGGTGACTAAAAGGCTTGGCATCAAGAAACTGGAAAGTAAGGATTTGTAGAAATAAAAAGCAATCTGACTGAAGAAACATGAAAATGTATTCGCAGTGAATGCTGCGTCCATCAAAAGGCAAGGCCTACCCATTCCCTAAAATACTGCTTAATACAACTGCTTGGAAGAAAAGGAATCTCTCCTCTTTCTTTTCCTGAACCATGCAGACACAGATGCAAATAGTTCTAGTCTGCTTAATATTGTTCCTGAGTAGCAAGAAGAAAATGAGAATAGAGCAGCAGTGAGCAGAAAGAGTATCTTCATCCAGTTGTTGGCACCTGTGAAGAGGAATCAGCAAGTAAAAACCTCTAGGCTGGACATGGAGAACTGACAGAAGGCAAGCAGCACCACAAATCATATAGCCATTACTGAGGGTTCAGAACTTTTAAGAATTGCCTTGAAATTCCATCTTCTACAACAGGGAAGACCCTAAGTGGTGGGGAGAGCCCTAAGTGACACATACTACTGCAATTTGCTACAAATTTACTACCGATTGCCATAACTTCTGTGAAAGTAGAAACAGGAAAGGATTGTACATTTGTGTTGTCTTCTGGCATGGAGGGTGATGGCTGACTCTTCACGCAGGGCTACCAGTAAGCACAGCTTTTGCAGGTGGGTACCAATGCAGAGAACTGTAATGGAAACGTTAAGATTGATGTAAATGGTGAATGGATGGATGGAAATGCCTGGGCCTAGAAGCACCAACAGGAATGGCAGAAGGAGACCTAACAGGAATGTCAAGTGTCAATGGCACTAGATCCCAGCACGTCTGCACACAGATTCCTAGGAGCCCAGACTGGGAGAAAAGACGACAATCTACTCTCAAACTGAACAGTTCAAGCCCTTAAGAGATGACAGCAGGAAGGCTGAAACCAGGACTGAAGATACAAAATAACTAGATCAGAAACCCAGGACACAGGAGGAGGGCCTGTGTTAAAGAAAATATATTTTGAATTAAGAAAGTTGAAGTGCTGAAGCTGCTAAATGGCAGAGCCAGGCCTCATCCCTTGGATAGCCTTAATCCAAGGCTGGTTTAAAACGCAGTCAAGCTAATCAATGGGAGAACAGAGAAACAACAGATGATCAATTTGTGTACATAGGTGCTTTCTGAAACACAGATGTCTTTAGAAAAATTAATATAGATGAATAGGAACTGCTTGTTCAAAGACTAAGTGTGCTTGAAGGATTGTGTGAGTTAAAGCAGGCAGAAAGAAGATCATGATCCGAGGAGGTCCTTGGAACAAAGGCAGAGACTGGAACCAGAATAGATGAATCAGCTGGGACAGCAATGGATTCGCAGAACTGGCAAGACCAAAGCAAACTTCTAAAAACTTTGGACAGTGACTAATGATTTGGTAAGTGTATGTAAGCTGTGCTGTATCCCTTTGTTCTCTGCCAGTCACTGAGGTGGTGGCCCAACTCTGAGTTGTGATTGAAGCAAGCCTAGTGGTACCCATGTCTGTGTAAATTTTTCCTTAACAGCCTGACATCCCATGCCTCTTGTCCTACACGTCACCACAAGGGATCCTGCCAGACAGCTCGGGCATGCACAGCTCGGTGCTTTTGAGTGGGTGGTTATGAATCCAGTGAGGGAAACTGGCTCAGTTTCAATGAGAATCACCATCTCCCATAGGTCTGGCACCCAGCTTTCTGTTACCACAGTGTTGCAGCATTATTTGGTACTTTGAAGCAGTACAGATGCTCTCTTTTTGGAGGGTACCCGTGCAGGACATTTGTGCAGAGGCTCAGCAACTCAGCTGCTGGGCAGCACTCCCCTGCAGCCATTGCTCCTCTAAGGATAGCCTCTAGTTTACCAACAGGACGGAGAACAGTAGTAGTACCTCCACAGAAAGTGCTCTGTTTCCCCTTTCTAGGGACTACGCTTGGATTTTCAGCGACTTTCCAGCAGTAACTTGTGTAGAGCATGACCTGGCCTAATGCTGCAAGTGCCTGGTTTCCAGCTAAACGGTGCTCAAGTTACCACTGATGACTGTGGTGACTTGGGACAGCTGGAGCCAGCGGCATCCCCTGGCACACACGCAGTGCATTACGCTGCTGCTGGAGACGGCTGTCTGCCATGCTCAGTTAACAAGGTATCTTGGGTTACACCAAGAGGAATGGCCTGAAACAGGAGACTCCTGATGTGGAAATGCCAACTGTGCAATGAGCACAGTTACAGAAGCAGAATATTTTCATGCTCCCTTTTTCTTTTTACTTTTCTGAATTATGCAGCTAATTTCTAGCATTCCCAGTACATCAAACAAGTGCACAAACAATAAGTCAATAGAGTGGTAAACCATATGGTAACAAAATGTAGAGATTATCCAATTTAATTATGCAATGTTCAGGAGCACTCTAGTTCATCTACACGGCAGGGTAATCAACTCTCAATTTAACTGCAAGACACATCTTTTTCCTGGTCAAAAGCACCTTCCTATTTATGCTTCTTGCAGAAAAACAGTAAAGCCCCAATTTAGATCCTTCCCTTTCATCTATGTGGGGAACATCTGACAGCTTGTTCTTTGCTGTAACAATTACAAACTTTTTCTGCTGTTCAAAGTGAGACTTTTGATTTTACAGAATAAAAGAACTCTAACTAGTTCCTGGGAATCAGGAACATTAAAGACATTTTGACAGTGGCCAAAATCAAAATGTGGCTTCTGATGTGACTAAAATACAGCCACAAGGCTTGACAATACAGCTGCTGAAATCCTAAATGAGGAGCATGGTTCAGGATAACAGCATTCCCAAGTGCATCAGCATAAATCTACTTTTCTGAATAGACCAGACACACATCCACACTCCTGTCCCCTACAAAAAAACAACAAAAAAAAAACCCCAAAACACAAAAAAAAAACCCCACAGAAGCCAAACCAACCACAAATTACAACAAAATAGTAATCCTCCTGTTTGGAGCAACAATAAATGACAGAATCAAACACCTCACTAGGTTTCGATGGCAACTGCACGGACCCTCCACAGATCCAAATTCAGCCCCTTTGTCAACACATGCATCACCACTGAAGACAACAGATTCCAGCTTAAGAGCCATAAGTTATTCTATATACAGCAGGGGCTGACACTTCACTGCCAACCAGCAGAGATTGTGTCTCTCCTGTACAAGCAGAGAGGAGTACGAATACTATGCTCTCATACAAAGGCCAATACCCATTGCTAGGGATCACTACAAACAGAGCCAGGTTTGACATCCTGGCCTGTAGCAAACTGGATTTATCAGCTTTTGTGATGCATGCTGCATACCTGGAGAGGGCTTGGCCTCCTGGCCAGTAAATGGCCCAGAATGGGTCCCCATAAGGCCAGAGGTCAGGTTTTTCCTTCCAAAACCTGCAGCGAGGGGTGAGGAGGCGCAGCCGTATCTCTGGCGTGAGATGCCCACTGCTGGTGACCTCCGTGTTCTCCTCCAAAAACGCTCTCACCTCAGGATCCAGAGACTTGCCGGCACTCCAATGGCAGCAGCGCTTAGAGCGCACAGAGGAGCCTCCTCCCCTTCTGCTCCTCCAAGCCTTGGCAAAGGTGTTCTGCCTGCCCAAGAGGAGAAGCCACTTCCAGCTGCAGAAGGCCATGTCTCCCCAAGGACAAACCTTCCCCAGGAGAGCTCAGAGCACAGCTTATCTGAAGCAGGTGATGAGGCAGAAAGCTTGAAACAAACTTATAGGATGATGTTTTTCATAGTGATGGATGGCAATGCCTGAAAAAGAGAACATCATTACTTAAGTGATGTTTCCTCAGTGACTTCAAGGCTGTGCCCCACCAGGGCTTTAGGAAGAGGAGGTCTGTGTGCTGTTGTGTGACCATGATTGTGTGCCTTGCCCCTGCCCAAAGAACCATTGAAGTCTGAAAGAAGTGGTATTTAAGGAAGAAGCTATCAAAGAGACCCATTCAGAAGAGTGCTGTAAACATACCCAGTGAGAAACAACCCGTTTCACAGGACAACAGATAGAGCTAAAAATTAAACATACAACCTTTTAACATCTCCCTCCATCTGCCTTGGACATATACATACAGCAATCTACTGCTGTTTCCAGTTCTTCTATTGAATCTTAAGATTTTGCAGTACTGCTCTGGCATTGCAGGGCCTAAGGACATAGCAAAGGTTATCAGTAGGTTGTTTGGAAGATGCCGTTAATTACAAGTTTTATAATAGTGATGAGTCTTTTATATGAAAGCATCTCTTTAAAGGCAAGCAATTAAAGGATTTCCTCAAAAGACTTTCCTCTTTCTCCCTCAGATTTGTCAGGCTGATAGCTTCCAAAAGCAAAAATAAAATCTCCAAGAACGGATCAGAATACTGCCAATTTGTTGCATTTCCATCTGTATTTTAAAAGTCTTACTGTGCAATAGTTTCACATGGATGCTCTCAGCTGTAGAAGAAAGCAGACCTCCATCACTGTAGCCTACTCCCTGTAATAAACTATATAAACATGCTCCAAGCAGTCCTAAGAGAGAAACTGAATCCAACACAGTTTAAAAAATTAAGCTTTTAAAAGGCAAGACATTCAGACTGGATGAACTCATGCTCCAAGGCCTCCTGACACCACTTGAGGCCAGTTTTCAGGTCACGAGCAGCAAAGAAAAGGATAATGGAGGATTCATTTAAAAATCAGGGGAATGGAGAGTGGAGAGCGACAGCATGCAGCTGAGGGGCAAATGAAGAGGAGCCGCTTAGCACTTTATCACCATACTGTCCTCACCCCCATCTCTTGCAGACCCTGGGTCTGTCTTATGCTGATCCTGTGAGTATACCTACCAAGCAGCGGCCTGAATCCTGCCTTCCTGCTCAGTTCTCCTCCATCCCTCCCGTAATATTTCCATATATTTTTTTCCTTTCTTATCTTGCTCTCTAATTTCTTTTCTATAGCTTCGACTTGCTTGCTCCAGGGCACAGCTTTTGAACCTCCCTCTAAACTGGTAACCAGAGAAGCATTTAAGGCCTGTGCTTCCACAACAGCAAGAGTGCGACTATGAACAGACACAAGAGAAATGGCACTCTGTTCTGCAATTGCTGTCTCTCTTTTGCAGTGGTTTCCATGAGAAAGCAGAATGACGCACAAAGACAGCTTCAGCCCACCCCTGCCAATTTTTCACAGCAGAATAATTGTGGCCAGTTTGGCCATCCAGGTTGTCCTTAAAAGCTAGACAAAGGGACAACAGGAAAAATATGCTAGTAAAACAAAGTCTTACACTTCATATTTTGTGACTTCAGGTTTTCTTTATTTGTCTGTATCTTTAGTGAAAGTTCTTATGTGTTTAGTGGCATTTTGTTGTGTGCTGACCCCTGCTTTACATACTGGCTTTAGTTTGGTTGCTTACAGAAATGTTAAGCTGTGAATTTCCTGCCCATAACACTTTGCTGTTTAGGCTGGCAGTCCAGTTAAGTCTTTGTGGGTTTATTACAGATAAATATATGTGACTGAACATTCCGCCTTTTTCCCACATTTGAGAATGCCATTCAGCAGAGTCCATGTAATTAAGGAATGCAGCTAATGACTGCCTGCCTTCTTGAAGGTGGAGCTGCATAACCTTCATCTGCCTAAGGGAAGCATGAAGTTAAGATTTATGTCTCTTGATGGGTTTCAGTTATCAGCTGCGTGCTGGTCTTTCCCCATGAATTGCCACAAATTTAGTAGGGCTGAGATTCGGCAGCCTGTATACTGCGCTGCCCACCACGACAGTTATTCTTTTTTAATTAATTGTCGGTAGAGAAATATCTGCCAAGAGCTCTGTGCTCAAAATGCCAAACTGGGC
The DNA here is from genome assembly GCF_015220075.1 of Falco rusticolus. NCBI lineage: Eukaryota > Metazoa > Chordata > Aves > Falconiformes > Falconidae > Falco > Falco rusticolus. The sequence continues at coordinate 66,594,877 of NC_051191.1, forward strand.
TTAGAAGTGTTTAGTGCAGGAAGGTGTCAGGATTGATCCCCTTGGGTTTGACACTGCTGGCCTTCCCGTCTCATTGGGAACACAAACAGGGGCGAGTAGAACTTGGAAAAGGGGACAACACCATGCACAACCCATTTAAAAAACAAAACAGAAACAAAACCCACAACAACAAAAAAACCAAAACACACACGCCCCCCCAAAAAAACTCACAACCCCAACAACCAAGTCCTGTGTAATTTAACCCATTTTTTTTTAAAAAAAAAAAAAAAAAAAAAAGCAGCAGGTGCCTCCCACAGTACAGCCGCAGGGACGCTGCCGGGCGAGGCCGAAGGCTGCCCGCCTCAGCGGGGCAGCGTCGGGGGTGGGGGGATGCCGCGCCCCGGGGCGGCCGCCGCTGCCATCCCGACGTCCCCGGTTCGTCACCCCGGGCTGCCCGCCCCTCTGCAAGGCGGCCGCCACCCCCGCGGGGCACGGTCACCGGGGCCGCCCCCAGCCGCTCCAGCCGCCGCGGCCGGACGGGCCGCCCGCCTGCCCATCCCCCCCTCGCCCGGCCGCGGCCGCACCGCCCCCCGCCGGGGCGGGACCGGGACCGGGGAGCGCCCGGCCTACACCTACCTGCTGCCGGCCGCCACCACCGCTCCGCGCCGCTCCGCCCCGCTGCGCGGAGGCCGGGCTGGGCTGGGCTGGGCTCCCCGCCCGCCCTTAAAGCGGCAGCGCGGCGCGGCGTGCGGCCTGGCCCGGCCGGGCCCGGCGGGGGGCGGGGGCTGTGCTCGGGGCAGCGCCCTGGGCCCGCACCGCCGGTCAGCGTCATGGCGGCTCCCATCCTGCTTCCTTTAAAGTACTGTTTAGAAGACTTGCATCAATGTAAACTAGCTCTGTATTTTAAAATATTAATTAAAAAAACCACCTGGGAAAAGGAGTCACAACACAAATCCTAATTTGACAGCAGGCAACCTGATTTGTTTCCCTTTCCTTTGTGCACCAGACCAAAGCCTCTGTCACAGGGGTATGGCCTAACCAAGGTCTCCCGGTCTCTTTACAACAGCTGCTGCAGGTACCGGGCGCTGACGGACCAGGCAGCGCTCCAGCACCGGCTCTGTCCCCCGGGACAGCCGAACCTGCCTCCCCCCGCATGTCCCCCTTCCCCACGCTGCACCCGCCCCATTCGTATTTCTGCTGCTCTACGGATGCCACTGCTTCCCTCCCCTCCAAACCCTCCCTGCTGCGGGCAGGAGGGAAGGAGCGGCCGTTCTGTGAGCCCCCCTTCCCTTGAAGCGCTGCCGTGCCGGTGCTCGGGAGGGCACAGCTCTGTGGGCACCTGACTACAAGCGGAGGTTCCTCCCAGGCTGCAAAGTGCATTTTCACGAGGCCACGACTGCAACTTGCCGGTGGCTGGACAAATAACCAAACCCTCCTGCATCTCCCCGCTTCCCCGGCCACTGTCCCCCACAGGGCGATCCCCCCAGACAGGGGCTTGCCTCCCTCCCAGGTGGGCCCAGGGCCAGGGCCAAGCCCCTCCTGAGGGTGCAGCCAGACCAGCCGGGGCTGGAGGTGGTTCCTGGGTTCCCTGCTGGGTGCTCCACGCTGCGGCCCCATGGCTGACCCTCTTGCAGGGGCTGGTTTTGCTGCCTTGATTAGCTGGCTTCAGCCAAGGGGGCCTGGAGAGATGCCTGCGGCTCTCCAACAGCTCCCACCAGCTCTCTGCCCCATCTCCAGTCCCATCTGCCAGGATTTAGGGACTATAAACAGCCCCTAACACGAGTGACAAACGTGGTTTTCTCTAGCTACCCCATGGGACAAAGTGTCCCAGATTTCACATGCTGCATTTTGAAAAGGCTCTTGTGCAGTGCCTGAGGTGGTGATCCTAAGCCTTGCAGCACTCAGGGTGCCAGGTTTTTTTTAAAATAAACCTGGCAATGACACATCCAGCCTAAGCCTCGATCTGTCCAAATCTGTGAGGTTACGAGGCCATCTAGTGATCCGCTGGCTTAGTACAATTAAAACGCGCTCTCCGGCGTGTGAAAGCTGCCTGTAAAGCTTTTCCTTAAACCTGGGGGACGTGTCCCGAGAGAAAGCGGTGCCTCCGTGGCGGAGGATGGAGGCGGTGCACTGGGAGGAGGCCAGGACCCAGGCAGAAGCAGGTGTCCACCTTCCACACGGAGGAGCCTGAAGCCCACGGGCACATTAAGCTGTAGGAATACTTGCACGCCTTTTACCCTTGTAAAGCAGGACTCACGCTGGGTCTTTTTAGAAATGATCCCCCAAATTATACAGTGTGAACCTTTGTGGTTTAGACTCAGGAAGGACACTATTTCTTGGAGCCCTTAGGGGATCCGTGAAGTTTTCAAGGTCTTGGGTCTTTCAGCACTTCTTTCTGGTCCTCTCCAAAGAGGGAGACATTGAAAACACTCATAATACCCAAAACCATGCATAAAATGTGCAATTCAGGACACAGGTCTTTGTGCCCTCTAGATACTCACCACCACGCTAGGAATAAACTTGGTAATGTAACAGGAAAATCATTAACAACATCAGCTCAGGGTGCTATGTGAGATGTGGTAACAGCTTTAATCACACTGACAGGTGATGATACAGCTCTACCTTGCACATTCTATTTTATGCCTGGAAGGCTCTCAGAGAAATCTGTCAGAAAATCTTTTTCACTTAGATTTCCAGCCTCTTTGATTGAGTATTTTAACAAGTAAGTTCTCAGGTCTAATTTTTCTGAACTTCTGTTACATGGTATTACCTGGTAGCTATGCAAACCTGAGTGAAGTCACTGCTGCCTAATACAGACCAACATCACACTGAGGCAGTTCAAAAAAAAATGTTGCCTGGCTGTTCCCAGCTTAGGGATTGCTTAGGTGAAAAAAAAGAGAGGTGAAGTCCTTGCTTCCTGGTAACATTGTCTGGGATGTGAAAACCAGAAATCCATTCTTTCTTATTTAACCACAAATACTTACTTATTATTGTATAGACTTCTAGCATGACATAAGAAACTCTGATACCAATGATAGCTGCCATTCCTCTTGTGAAAGTCTGGGTGAACCAGTTAGACTTTCAAGACCTGCTTTGTACTGATTACTTCAGCAAAGTACCAAAGCCTGTCCCCTCTGAGACAAAATGTTTAATTTCCAAAGGCTTTTTGCTTTAGATGGTGACATCTTGAGAATTTCTGCTGCTCAAATGTATGCTATACTGTGCGGCCAAGTATCGTAACTGTGCTGGAATTTGCTCTGAAGACAAGGACATCTTTGATCACAACATAACATCGATTTGGCGTATCACGGAGGAGTACAACACTCGCAAAATTCAGCTGTAGAATAGCACACGAGGGACTCCCACGTGTCCAAGGGAATTAGTGGATTACTGGCTGATGATACAACTGCCCATGTCTCTGGGGAAATCTTGTTTGAGCCAATTAACAACAAAGAAATGGAACTCCACAAGGACAGAGGGAAGGGGAAGGCAAAGAGGAGCTACCTTTGCATTAGTGAGCCCATGACTCATGAATCCTCACAGATACAAAGGTTAAACTCAAAGGAAGGCAAGCCTGCCATTTGGCAGCCAAGTGATCACCCCAGTTCACTCCTTTTCTTCCAGGTGGTACAGCTGAAGCTCCAGCCCCAGTATCCAGATCTCTTTTTTGTAAGGCCAGCAGCCACAGTTTGCTGTAGTGAAAGGACCTGGGTGGAAATTCACAGAAGGGAAGATGGGTGGATTCAGAGTGCTGCTGACTTGTAAAAAACATCCCAACAACTCTATATCAGCAGTCAGGGATTTTGCACATCAGGATCAATTTGTTGCTGCCCAGAGGCTGCAGAAGCAAGTCGTTATCAAAATGTAGCTGGTGCTAGTACCTAGTAGCTAAGGTAAAATTGAAGGTGGGAGCTCTGGCTAGGTAAGGGAAAAGCAATTCAATCATTCTGTGGTGCCTTCAGCTACAACCCACACCTACTCATTTCAGAAACATGGTACATATTTTGCAGTTGAAGAATAGATATCATAACACAAAAAAGTCACACATTACCTGCAGTATGTCCTGAAAACATTAGATGTGTTTTTCATAGGATTACCTTTCCCTGCTACTTTGCCAGATGCATTAAATTAGGAGCAGGAAGGAGCAGCAGCTGGTAGAGATGAAGGCATGAAGTACCTTCTAGCAGTGAATACAAGAAGGGGAATCTTCAGCTTTTTTTGGGAGTGGAGGTGGAAGACATATTAGGCTCTTGTGCCACTGCAGAATCAGTCTTCCTGATATGAGGAGTCCCTGTGAGAGCCTTGATGGTAAGGCCAAGAAGCTGAAAACTATTACCCCTGAGCTCATTCTTGATTTTTGCCTTTTGTCCATGAGTGCAATTAAAGCATGCTTAGCCTTAGCTAGCTGCTTGTGTTCACAGACTGTTAAATGTGGGAGCATTTTTGTTGCACGGATGAAGACTGGAAAGACACATGGAGTCAGATGGTTTGTGTTTCTCTTTGCCGTGTTGTATGGATACTTGTTTTGATGTTAAAACTACTTTTATGATGCAAAAACATGTTTTCAAGTATTTCAAAACAATGTTCAATTGTATTTGAACAACTGAAGCCTCCTTGAACTAGCGGGACTTTGGCTCCTATGCATCTCTTACAGCAACGAGACATGGGCTCCTAAGTTCTGGGATTTTGTGACAATCAGCTAGCGTGAATAAAACCTCACTGTGGGGGAAAACTAGACAGAAAGCAGTCCAGCTTGATGAACGTGTTTATAGCTAATGAACGTGTCCAGAGATGTGTCTTGTAAAAACAGGTGCTCTGGTGGCTTTAGTTGCACAACAAGAAGACTGCAACATAGACAGCAGCTAAGAGGAAGCAGTCACCATGTTGGCACAGCCGCTTCTGGTGATGCAACTACCTGTATTGGTACACTGATAAAGGTGGTGGTGGTGGGCAGTTTGCAGTGGGCTTTGTCTGTAGCTCCCTCTGGTATTCCACAAACTGAACTATCCCTGTTGTACCTCCTGTACTGTTTTGATGCTACTGTGGTCATCTGTAATAGCTTTCCAGATGCCAGTGTCCTGTTTTGGGTGGCCAGGGGTCTGTCATAGTGTTATATATATTTTGGGTATCCCCAGGGTCTGGGCAAGCTCTGTAGCCAGCCCAAGGTAGGGCACAACTGCAAGAGGAAGAAGGAAGGACTGTAAATAGAGCTGAGCAATGGCTGTGCCTGGTGTCACAGCATTTAACTGGGGGAGGTGGGGTGGGGTGGTGGTGTTGTTTTGGGGGTCTTTGCTGTGCTTTCCCACAAAGCCCAGGGAGAGGAAGATGATGGAAGCTGAGTGAAAATGGGCAGCTGGGGAAAGGGGCTGCTTAGGCACTACAAACCCCTCTAGTCTGGTCTCTAGACAACCTGTAGCTGCCTGAGTTTTCCTGAATGAACTGAAGATGTTATCTAGTCCTTCCTGACTTCCTATGACAGGAATATCCACCCTGTCAGCTTTCCCTGCATGGCTTTGTCCCACATTCCTTCCACACGTGATGTACTAAGGACAATATACAAGTCACGTTACTTCTGTATATTTATTAAACAGTAGCTTTTTGCAGACAAGCAGAAACCATGTCAAACAATAGAGCTAAGCCAATGCCGTCTGGAGCATGTGGACATGACTGCTGGTTGAGGCCCTAATGCAAGCGATGCTTCCCAGGCTTAGCTCTCTGTTGCCAGGTAAGCTGGATTCACTACTGTGTTTAAACCTGTGACTAAGTCCTTCTCTTTTCTCCAGGCAGAACAATTGCTCCAGCTTGCTCCAGCGCACAGGCTGAAGCCACAGTATGTTTGGTCATCTGACTTTAAGGATCATGCTAACAGCCATTGGTGCCAGGGATTATGTAAGCAAATCAAGTTTTCAAGGAGCTGCATTGGTCCACAGCAGCTGGTTGATTTTTGTAATCCAAATTTCTTAGTTTCCTGCTGGTGCTCAGAGCCTGGCACCAGCTGAATTCTTTCTTTTGCCTTCTACATGGTGGTTTACCAAATATTTGGACTCTTCCAGGGACTTGGGAACAGAGGAAATAATAGACATCTGAGACAGACAGGTGGTGCTTACTCTCTAGAGGAAGCTGTTTGCCAAGGACCTGACACAATACGCTTCCTCCAACCTGAATGATTATATGGGGCTTGCTTACAGAACAACTGAAACTGACAGTAGCCTATATATTATGTCTTTGTGCATTTCAACCTTCTCCAAGCTTGGTACATAGGCAATGCACTTCAATTTCCTTCACCACAGCAGAGGACACGGTGCAGTGACACCCAAATGGATCGTTGACAGTGGGCTTGCTTCCAGCTGGACCCGTTATCAGCAGGGCTGGGCAGGTTGCACGTGGAGCTGCTGAGAAACCCCCAACCTCATGCTGCGTGATCTCACATTTCAGGTTTTATCAGCTGAAGTGTCAGGCTTCGTGCAAGCAGCTGCATCCAGCTTGAGTGGAAGCAGCAGTGTCACTGTGACCCTGCAGCACTGTGAGCTGGCACAGGGGGAGCCAGGGCAGGAGCATCTGCAGGCAGGCTAATCCTCACCTGAACACTTGACCCAAGGACAACAGAGCAGACAGGCTCTGTCATCTTCCAAGATGAATGTAAGCACTTCCACGACTGAAACCAGCACATCTCAGCTGTACGTGCTGGGTATCAGGGCCCTGAGGTGCTAATGGGTCTTGTCCTGCCCACCCCCTGGGGCTGCTCCTGCCTACAGCCCAGGACTATTTCAGCATCCCTGGGACTCAGCAATGTCACTCACGGCAGGGCTGGTCTCCAGCTCCACGCAACCCTGCCCTGCCCATCCGTGGGCCCCACCAATCCATCCCCTTCCCCACAGCCATCCAGGGGCTGTGGTCCCAGCCTGGTTCCCCTCACTGGGCCTGATCTTGGTGACCACCCGTGGGCTGACACCAGAGGCAGAGTAGCCGGACACACCGACAGTGCCTGGCACCAAAGACTGCTCGCTGGCTGTTGCTTTTTGCCTTCACTACTGCCTAGTAGTACTGAGCACCAGGAGGCCAATGGCTCTGGTTTAGCCTGGGAAACACTTTTTACTGGAATTTCCCAGTAACAGTTGCATTTCAGCCTGGAGGGACATGCTGAGCTAGCCCTTTGCCACATCAGACAGCATCAAATGCTCTTGCCCCCAAAGGATGTGCTTGATGGGAACGGCTGAAATTGCTCAGCCTGGATTCAGGCTTAAATAAATTGTGACTATTGGTTTGCAAGAAAGTCACTAAGGAACATGATCCTTGAGGAGGAGCGATTCACTTTGATCTCTGTCCTGTTCAATGTGAGCTCAGAGCTGATTCCCAGTAAAGCAGGAGCACAGCAAGCCAACGCAGAAAAGCTACAATCTAGCTTTTGTCAGCAGTAAGTCTCCTGAGCAGCAAGTACTTTAAGGCCATGTGCTGTTTTCAGTGGCAGAGAGATATTGCTGAACCTGTGGACATAAATGTTTAGAATTCTGTTAAAAACACTAGTAGGGAAATAGAAACAGACCCTTTAGTGCTTTGATTAGCAAGAACTGCTTTTAGATCCATAATGTAACATTGCTGCAATTATATGAAAATGTATTGTAACTGAGCACTCAGGAAAGCAGCAGTCCTTGCAAAATGACAAAACAATTCACAATGCATATTCATTGCAGGAAACATTTTTCATCTGTCCTTGATCTCGTGTTGTGTATTGGCTATGGATTCTGTGGATTTGGATTTCTTTAGCATGCCCTTGGGCTTTCAAGTTTGCTGGGATGCATTGTAATGTAGATACAGGGTGTCTGGCACTTCTTAGTGAATAAGGCTTCAAAGGGAAGTTGGGAAATTGAAATCAGGGAAGTTGAAATCAGACTCTAATTACATTTGTACAGAGCCCAAAGGCATTTTGACAAAGAGCTTACCTGCTGTTCACAGACACATTTTGTCTAGTGCATGTGAAAACGTAGGATTGGTTCATGGTCCCACTGGTATCAGCAGACACGGGACTGCCTGACTTTTGGAAATCAAAATAAAGGAAAACAGTATTTGTGACTAGTTCTGAACACAATGTTGTTACTTAGGTAAATGTGACAGCTTGAGTGCATCTTCTCTGGAAGATTTCCCAGCACCAGAGATCAGCTAACTGGGAGCACAGACCACTGGCACAGCTGTGCCCGAGCCCCTGCCACTACAGACAACATTGGTGTGGGCATGTGGTCCAAGCAGCTCACCAGGATCTCCTCTTGCTTTTTCCCTTGGCACAACATGTACCTATGAAACTCTAGTGGTTTTTTTTTTTTAAAAAAAGGCCACCGCCTTTTCCTCATGCTTTACATGAGCAGGTATATTATGTTACGAGGCTCTTTTACCTCCTTGGGTGTTCCCTTAGCGGACAGATCATAGGGTACTGGGGTCCAGGAGCACTGAAAACAGAGAAGCTGGAGTTTAGAGGCAGGAAAACAAATACCCTCAGCAGAGAGCAAAAATTATTTCAAAAGAAGAACAGAGGTTTGCTGTCCACACCAAATACCTGCCTCATCTCAGGCCTGGTGTGAAAGGCATCTGTCTGCAGACAATGGCCTTGGGACGCGTGGGCTGGAAAGACTCGGCGTCAGTCAGGGCTGCTGCCTGCATAGAGGTGCATCTGCCTCCCAGTGCGATGCCATTGGGGCCAGCTTTGGGAACAATACAGCTTTGTGCCTGGCAGATGTTTCGGCAGAGGCAAAGCAGTACTTGCTTTCTTTTCCTGAGGGCAGTTGAAGCACAGGGGGTGCACTGACCGATTTTCAGGAGTCTGGTTCTCCTGCAAGTCAGGCTATGAGCAATTTGGCCAAGGTCGTGCAGTGAGTGAGTGATGCTGTCAGAGATGGATGGAAATCTCTTTGTGGGTGCTTGAGCTTGATGGTCCCAGCACAACACCTCCATTAGTGCGTGACATGCTGGTGATTTATCCAAGCAGTGTACTTTGCTGATTAGGTTTTATCTCAGTGGCTGGAGGAGTCTGTCTGTCTCCTACATCCAAAGAGCAGAAGGCATACCTCACTCTGAGCAAAATATGGTCTTTGACCTCAGGGTCTTGGCACTGAATCATACAAAAGGCAATGGTTGCATATGATCCTTCTCCTGACCTGGGGAGGGGGGACAGAGCACCCTCACTTAATCAGTTGCTTGGCAGGAGGAGGTGCATCTTGCAAGCTCAGTATAAAATCACAGGCAGAAGTGGAGTAAAATGGCAGGAATCTCCACAGATTTTTGCCTTTCTGTGCTGCTGAACACACGGAGAGGAAAGGGCAGGGTGTCAAAGGACACAAACCTCCAGAAAGCGGGCATGGCAACTGTAGGACTTGCCGGAGAGTTGTTTCTGAGGCAGTGTTCAAAGTCCACATGCCCTATCTGCTTGGAATGCCACTGCCATTTACCCCTCTGAGATCTGAACCCCTAAGAAGGCTGATTCAAGCTGGGGGGAGGTTTGAAACACAGGTGATGAGGCCAACCCTGAAGAGGAGGTGCCTCCTCAGCAAAGGGCTGAGCTGCGTGCTGTGCAGCCTGGTTTGCAGCACGACAATCATGGGAATGAAGACGGGCAATATGGTTCCATCCTCGCCTGTGTTTTAGGATTTGTTTTCTGATGGCGAGCTGGATGCGCTCACCAAGCAGGCAGATAAGGCTACAGTTTTTGTGTGATGGAAGCAGCAGGAACATAGGGCCAGTCCTGGGAGGGAGGTGGGAAGAAGGTGTAATTAACTATTAAATCATTTCAATTGCCTCATGAAACCTCTCCCTTAAGGAGCCTCTCTAAAAGCAGATAAGAGTGGAATGTGTCTATATGTGCCTGCAATGCAAGGGCATGCGTATGATGGACATACATTAAATGCATAAAATGCAATGAGCTACAATAGGGAATTAGAGATTTTAAACCTTTAAATTTTAAATTGTCGAAGCTTTAGAGATCCTATGGCAGAGATGCAGGAAAAGTAGTCATCTTTCACTTTGTTATCTATAATTCTGCCGTATGAATAATAATTACACAATGTGACAGAGCAAAGTCGTGTGCTTTTATTCAAGCCTAATCTTTATAGATATGAGGCCAGTACAGAAGATGAGCTACTTGCTTTAATGGTATTATAATTTGATTTAATATTAGAATATGTGCCTGCAGTATCTGCTTTCTAAGCAACAACAAATTGCACTGGAGGAAATGTTCTTTGCTTTATGCCTTATGGCTACTGATCTGGTTTATTTGGCTTTAAACCCCAAGGCAGCCAATGCTTTTCCAGTGCTTTAAGTAGTCTTGTATAAGCTCAGAGAATAAAAGCCACTTTGTTTATGAACCATGCTATAAAATCTTCTGCTGTTGTTTTTCTTCCCACTTCCACTGTATGTTCTTCTCCACTTTGTGCCAAAATGACTTAAATTTTGGTCTTACACTCCCCCCTTATTCCATCCTTATCCCATTTCTTTCATCTGACTATTCACACTTAACTTCTCGTGAAGTGGCTCACAGCACTGTGAACTGCTAAACTGAAAGTCAGCCAAAAGTAGAAAATTGTGTGCATTACAAACATTCATATTGCATCTTTGTTGTTTTCCCTTTCTTCCATCCTACAGGATCTCATGACCCTATAGATATTACAGTAAAACAGGAGAGGCTTTCAATGGAAAATCAATCTGGCTTGGCAGCTCATGAAAGGTCTTCTACAGGGAATGTAGCTGTGTGAAGGAGTTGAGCAATCCATCACCAGCAGCATGATTTCCAATTCGCCAAATTCACAAAAAAGTGAAGCAACAGTGTCACAGCAAGAAGAGATGTAACCTTTAAATAGCAGGATTTTCCCACCTCTTTGAAGCATCAGGCACTGGCTTCTTGCAGAAGTAGGACAAAGAGTTTGACGGGCCTGTAGTCTGATCTTTTATGGCAGATCCTAAGGGCAGGGGAGACTGACACGCATGTTAACACTTGACCCAGTTTAAACTAACAGGTTAGGAGAGACAAAGACTCACTGAGAGGTTAAGGAGAGGGAAAGCTGCACCAACTTGATATGGAGAGAAATATTCACTGCGACTGAAAACACAAATACCTAAGGAAGAACAAATCTGCCAAACCAAAAAAATTTCCTTGCTGTGTTGTATCACTGGCAATCCAGCTGGTGATGGGACAAAGCTGCTGGCGCAGGAGAACAGATCATACTGAAAGGTCCCAGGTAGATCTGGTCTATGCCAGTAAGTTTTTGTGCTCATACCAGCCTGAAATTCTCAGTCCTACCTTATCCCTGTTCCTTGGAGGAACACATAAGCAGCTCCTAGTGCACGGATACTGCTTTGTGCTCTGCTGTGCCAGGGACAAGCCTTATTTCCCCAGGATTATTTTTCATATGCTTGGAAAAGGGGACATCCAGCCCATCTATGCCCCTTGTGGAGCTTTAACACTCTTTGTTGGTGAAGGGAAAAAATACTCATCATCCCATCCAGCTACCTCTGATAATCCCAGATGTGTCTCATGGCATGATCCTATCAGTCAGTCACTGCCTCTTCCTCGGCTGTACAAATGCTTTTCCATGGCATTTGGCTGATTAGTAAGTATGTGCAGCAGTTCATGATGCTTTGGGACCTTGTCTTCACTATCGTCTCACTCTTGCAAGAAGCTCCACAGCCCCTTTGTGAACCTGCCTGTGACTGCTGTGAAATTTAAGCAATCAATGTTTAAAGTAGAGCAGAAGTGTTTAGGCTGTCTCGAAAGCAGGGCAGCACTTCTAGAGAGGCACTGGGGACCATTGCAGGGTGGGTTTGGATGGTGAAGAGAGAACAAAAATTCCTGGATCCTGGAAAAAAAGCAGTGCAAAAAAAATCCCAGCATGGGGAAAAGGTAATTATGGACAATGAGGGAAAACCTCAGTGCTTTCCTGTGTTGTACATAAGATAGAATTCACTGGGTGATGGCATGTGATACAGAGAGCTGCCATTGCACTCTGTATCTGCTCGCACACCTGGTGTGGGAAGAGTTCATGGCGCAACAGAGCATGGGGTGGGCACAAAGTGCTCCTGGATGCTGCAAGCCAACGCAGCTTGGCCAACTCTGCTCTACTGTGCAGGCTTGCTCCAGGCAAAGGCCTCTGCCGCTTTTTCCTGGGAGCAGTTGTTTATACCCAGATAAAAGGAGAAGGCAGCTTGCAACAGACTCGGTTGCATTCCTATCCTTTTTTGAGCTGATATGAATGTAGCTGAAGAGTGAAAGAAGACAAGTGAAAAATAAGCTGTAAATGGGTATCCAGTTTACCTCCTGGAGCAGAAGGAAGCATTGCTACTGGGTGGGAAGAAAAGAGTCTTGATGTAAGTAAAACCCCACAGCTGAGCTCTGAAATTTTTGATTGTAATTGATGTTGTTGTCTAGTGACCTTACTTTCAAGTCTACTTTCACTGTTGAAATCTCCTAAAAGGTGCTGATTCCTTGGGATGAGAGCCGGCATGGAGGAAAAAAACCATGAGTGAAGAAGAGCTACCCAAAGGAAGCATGTAGTGTCTAAAGCCAGACCAGCTTGGAGGGAAAGACTGGAACTACTTAGATGGAGGGGCTTAGATGAGAATCCAGGCCTGGGGACATAACACGACTTACCAGAGCCCAGACACACTCGGCACAGCCAGGTCTGGCACTGCAAAAGAGCTGAGTGGCCTTGTTGGGATGCCATTTATTCACAGAAGATCAGACATCTTAGATGAAGAAATCACCATCCCCATGAGACTCCAAAAAAGTCTGTGGGAGCTGTATTTGCAGGAGCGGGAGCTCAACCTCTCAGCTGGTCTAGGAAGAGTGAGTTTACTAGGTTTTATACCTGCAATCTCATATATTGTGCTTTATCCCCTTGTTTAACACTATATGTATTATTGATTTTATTGAGATTGAAGTGTCTATGCACTGAAACTTCATTCAAGCAAAAAATACTGTCTCGTAAAGAAGACAGCTAAATCAAAGCAATCTAGAACCACTGGCTACCCAAGATAAAAAAGGTAAGGACCATTATATTCAATTTTTGGTTAATCTTAGAAGCAGTCCTAACCCATCCAGCTTTTAGAGAGGCTGGTGAAACCTGTCTTGGACTGCCTGGAGACACTCATGCCATTGGGCCTCCAAAAGTGAAGGAGATGGTACTTCTCCACAGTAAGAGCAATAGTTTCGAATGAGAATCAGAGAGTGACTTGTCAAACTCTTATCATCTGACCTAAAGCTGAATAAGCAAATACATAGAAGTTAATAAACAAACCAAACTAAATAAAATAACCTCTCAGTGCAAAGTCGAGGATATAACTGGTCTGGCAAATTCTCATGTGTATCTAGTAAGGTTCAGCTTGTTATACCAAGTGCTGCAACCACCAGAATCTGTGGTTGTGATAGAGGACTTTTTTTTTTTTTATATATATTGGGGTTATTAGGAAGTGAGGAAATTGGTTTAGCTCTTGTCTGCTTTCAGTAGAGCACTACAGGAAGCTGAGAAGTAAAAGGGCATAAAATTTGTTAATTCAAAGGGAAGGAGAGAGAGAGATGCTGATCTAAGTTGCCTCCAGGTAGGAAGGAACAGTTACTCCGCATACCTCCATAAAATAACCCACGCTGGATGAAGTATCAGGTCCCTTGCAGGCATTTCTTTATCAAAGGCACTTGTTGAATAAGGACATATTATAAATCATAGAAGGAAAAAAGGAAAAAATATGGCTCACGCTGCTGAGAGGTAAGTGAAAGAGGCCATAGGAGTCCACAGTAAGCAAAGGACGAGATTGTAATGATGACTGGCTGCATGGACCCAGACTGGTAAACAGGTAAATACAGAAGGATGAAAGTGCACATGAATCTCACAAATAAAACAACGTCCCTAAAATATACAAATGGCAGAATAATCTAACGTAAGCAGGGATCTCATCAGTCTGGAGAAGAAAGTCTCAGAACTTCAAAACAATTATCTCTGTCCCTTCAAAAGTGGGTGCCACTCCCGAACGGATCCGCCAGTACTTTGGCATCGGGTAATAATAGCGGGAGGGGTTATAACAACGGGGATAAAATAATACGGATTTCCTCGTGGGCGCGACGGAATGGCCAGTAAATCTTAAACACACTGGGCACGAAGAGACAGTTTCGATTTTTGGTTTGAAACAGAGTGCACGTAGCAAAGAAATCCTTCTCCGCCCGAGAAGTTAACGTGTACGATGAACATCAGCCACGGCGCAGGACGGGCAGCGGACACCAGCCCCCGCCCCTCCCCCGCCGGGCGGTTCGGCCGCCGTTCCGCCGCTGGGACCGGGGGGAGAAGGAGCTGCTTCCCCGGGCCGGCTGCGGCTGCGAGCGGCTCGGCCCCTGCGGCTGCGGCGCCCCCCGCCAGCGGGACGGCAGCGTCCGCGGTGGGAAGCGGCACCCGCCGCCCCCTTTTTTATTTAAAAAAAGCGCCCCCCTCGCCCACACCGCGGGAGGCGGGAGCTTTATCGCACATCCCCGAGGACCACGGAAGCGACGTGTGGGAAAGCCGCCCGGGGCCCTCCTGCACCCCCCAAGCGGCGATAGCGCCCGGGACCGTCCCACCCCGGGGGGCGGGAGGCGCTGCCGCCGCCGGGGGTTTAAATGCCCCGCGGGGGCGGGCCGGCAGCGAGGCTCCGCCCCCCGCCCCCCGCCCCGCTCAGCTGACAGCGGGGCCGCGCGCTGCCCGCCCGCCTCAGCCGCCGCTCGGTGCCTGCCCGCCCGCCCGCCGCGGCCTGCGCGCCCCCGCCGGGGATGGGGGGCGGCGCGCCGTGACCGGCTCGCGGGCGCGCCCCCGCCGCCGCGCAGAGCCGCTGCCGCAGGGAGCCGCCGCCGGCGGGATGAGCGGGAGCGGCGCCCCCGGGCCCGGCGCGGCCCCCTGCCGCTTCGCCCACTACTTCGTGCTGTGCGGCATCGACGCGGAGAGCGGGCTGGAGCCCGACGAGCTGGCAGGTGAGCGGCGCCGGCGGCACCGGGCGCGGCGCGGAGGCCTCACCCGCACCCGCGTCCGCACTGCTGCGGCTCGCCCGCGGCCCGGCGGGCGTTCGGGATCCGCCGCTTCAAAATGTCTGCCCCCCCCCCGAGGAGGGGCGCGGGGAGGAGGGGGTCGCTGAGCCGGCAGAAACCGTAGGGAGGGAGCGATTTGGAAGGGGAATGCACCCGCCGGAGCATCCCGCGGGGGGCAGCGCCCGCCCGGCGGCGGGGGGCGTTTGTCCACCGGGATGCGCCCCCCCCCGCCCCCCCGCAGGCCGGCGCCGCCGGCTCCGGTCCCTAACGGTGGGAGGGGAAAGGCCGCCCCCGCCCGCGGCCGGTGGGTGCCGAGGGACAGGGGATGGGAGGGGGCCGGGTGACCCAGCTCGCTTTCGGTCGGGGCAGATGCGTTTCCTTCCCTGCTTGCAGTGGAAGGGGGGAGCATGTCTGAGAAAAACTGAATTAATCAATGGAACAGCATCCTTAATTATGCTGCTTTATTCACATATTACGTCTATTCAGAAATAGCCGTCCTGCATCCTTCCTTCCCCTTCCGCCCCCCAAACGTTACAGAATCAGAGAAAAAAAATTACTACTGTGGGGTCTAAATCATTTTCTAAAATGTTTATTTTTGTAGGGTTCGTGACTGGGTGTGAGCTCATTATGTGGGCAGCAGGCAGTATTTCTACCTGATTGTTACTTGTGTTTGTGTAAAAGGAACCGTGTAAGTCAGGTTTTTACATACAGAATTGGATCACTGTAAGCTTCATAACGGGGCTTAATTGCATGGAAACTAAACATTTTAGGAGTCTGAAAGCACTTAAGTGTGTATGTTTGCCTGTTCCTATGCATTCACGCTGCGGGCGAATGAACCATATGGGAGTGAAGTTGAGGGCAGCTGCCAGGGTGTGCACCTCTGCCTGGGGGGGGGATCCTGGGGGGGGGGGGATCCTGGTGAGGGCTCCGACGCTGTTGCATCGGGAGGCACCTTGCCTTCTGATTGTGTAAGAGAGAGGCTTGATATCACTGACCAATGTACCCTGGTTGAAGTTCATATTTTTGTCACCTGTAAAAGGGGTGGATACACCACCTGGTGTTCCAAGGAGCTTTATCTTAACGTGGGGGACCTAAATCCTTTCTCTTTGCAGCGAGCACACACTGGAGGTAGCCCTGGGGTCTCAAAGCTGAAGCATTCACCGAATGTTCTTTAACCTCTCTTTGCTTTTTCACGTGTACTAGTGAATGCAATTGTGTGTTTTCAGTTTTGCTGCTTTTAGTGAAAAACTGTCTCATAAGCCATCTCCCAGCTGATGGCGTACAGGGTTTGATTTGCATAGTATGACCTATTGGGGTTTCAGCTACCTAAACTTCGAGTCATCTCTTAAGTCTTTTATCTGAAAGAAACTATTCTTAAAGCAGTGTTGGCTGGCAGGCTGTGCCTTCCCCGATGAGTACCCAGACTTTCCAGCTTGTCTTTCGCTGATTTCTGCTCCGTTTCCCAGTGAGATGCGGAGGCGTGTTCCTGGGGAGTGCTGCCCAAGGGACAGCCTGAGCGCGGTGGGCTCGTGCAGCGTGGTGGCTCAGCTACAGGGCTCATTGCTTGCAGTCATTCAGTAGGTTTAGCTGAACTGCTCCAGCAACACTAGGCAGATTTCAAAGCTAAAGGAGGTCTCCCTCTTCATTTTTCAGTTAGAGAGACATTTTGCACACCTGGGATATGCCCATTTGTAAAATATAATGCAACCGTGAATAATTTCAAAGAGAAATTACCACAAGTAGTTGTTTTTAAAGCACAAGTGGGGCTTCTTTCTTCCATTTCCCCCCACCCCCAATAGGAAATAACAACTAGAAATGTCTGCAACTGATTTAAAGTACGCAAGGTCCAGCAGTATGTTTGAGCATACAAAAATTTTTGGTAATGCCAATTTGGGAGGCATTCTTAATACCTAGGAGGGTTGGGATATGATAGGGGAAGAAATGGAGTAACAGAAATGTGATGGGACTTACATTGCCGCTCAGCAATGTTATATTTTTAGGGACCTGTGACAAGAGCTTTCTGTTATCAGCTGGGAGCTCAGCACTTGGAAATATTAGGGAGGAACAGGGAGTGCTGTGAGCCACAAATATAATGCAGGCATGGAAAAATTATCTCCGGCTTTAGATATAGCTGAGAAAATGTTTCTGTTAAAGCTTGGGGAGTATTTATGCCACCATAGGCAGGCATTAGTGAGATTCCATCCAGAAATCTGTTACAGGTTTCAATAAACCAAGCTACTAGGATTGAATTCATTACCAGAATAGGTGAGGAGAAAGATGCTTGAGGGAACAGAAAGTCTATTGTATCACAGGAAACCCACAAATGAAGACTATTTCTTTCTAAAAATGCTGTTACAACATTTTGTAGAAAGAAATTATGCTATTCTTTCAGTATTGAATTACGCAGCTGTGAGAGCTTTCCATCTTGCTATCGTTGTGCTTAAAGAAGTTACTGAGGTAAGTTACAGCATCAATGAGAAGTTGCTGTTACTTAAGCTGCTACACAGATCATCCCCCATTTAGCAAAAAAGTAATCAAGAACCTGCTTATCTCCAAACCAGTGAATCCCTTTAGGAGCTAGCATACACAAAGCACCTTGCTCAAGCCAGGTTGGACTGAATGGAGCTGTGCTAGGGCCAAGCAGAGGAGCACAAGAGGAGATGAGATGAGGAGCTTTTCTGCTGCCCTGAGGCCTCTCATGTGAACAGAGAAGCAGAAGTTACAAAATCCTCTGGGGATTTTCAGCTTCCAGGTGGACGTGCTGGTGATCAGCTGAGGCACAGACTCACATCACCGGGGTACGGGCAGAGTGCACAGTAGCTGCCAGTGAGTCAGCTCTGTCGTCACCTGGAGCTCCCCGACCTGCACCCTCCCTTTGCTGGGGACAGTCGGGGACCCACCTCCACGTGAAGGCTTTCCTTGCCTGGTGGCTGAAGCCCAGAATCTCTTTTCATGTGAACCCTCTGCAGGTTGGCGGGAGAGGGGGGAAGAAAGAAAACCACACCAAAAAGCCCTCATCAACTGCATTAGGCATGAAGTGAAATGTTTCTATGATGCTCTTGGAGGCAGAGTGAAGAACTACCTTTTTAATTCTCATTTACAGTTGTTAGGTCTATTCACAAAATTAAATAAAATCAAGGTTTTACTGTTGTATAAGGCCTTGACATGCTTTTAGGGAAGAGTGACCTGCTTGAAGTTCTTGTTCCTGTGGATACACAGTGCTTAAAATCAATTTGGTGGATGAGAATTTTCCATCATGCAAATGGTTCATTTTGCTTAGATTTTTTTTTTGCCTGTATGCTGTTTTCTGGTACAGATTTTCCTTTTTTTTTAAAATAGAAATTACTCCACAGCTGGTTCTTCAAATGGATTAATTTTGGTTTTTGAGTGAATTGATTTTGAAAAGTAAAAAGCTATTTACCTTTTGCTCTATTTGGTAGCGTATCCAAGCACACAGCAAAGTAGTGTATGGATTATAATGTTGTCAAAACACCTGAGGCACTACCACAAAACTCTCAGTCAAAGATGGAAGAAAAAAAAATCTTCCTGGGGACTTGAAGGAGGAAAGGAAATTATCTAAAGATTTCTTGGTACTTAATGGTTGGAGAGGTCAGAAAAGAAAAGCAGAGTGTTTGATGTGAAATATCTTAAAAAGCATGAAAATTTCGGTATTACTTTCTGTGCCCTGTTGAACTTCGCTAACACAGGATGAAGGGAGCTATTCTTTCATGTTCAGGGCTGATGGAAAATACATTTCAGTTCACTTTTATCTTCTTACCTACTTCTTTCAGGTAAAGCCATTTTGAGACTATCAGCTTTGGAATTGCATGTGCTTAAATGAACTCGTTATAGTAAATATGTAACATTGCCTTAAACAAAAAGACCCTATTCTTCATTAAATTGTTTCTATTACATATTTTGTCATACTGTATGAACTTTATAAGTGTATGTGCAAGGCATGAGATTTTCCTGGCTTTTAGATTTCGCTTTGAAAGCACGTTAAATTTTGTAGTATCTTGTTATGGAGTGTTGCAAACTACGGTTTATAAAAAATCCAGAATACATATGATTCGATTAAAAGGAAAATTAAATATCTTCTATTGGGGAAGTAATTTAGTGCTCTGGAGGAAAGTAGAGAGAGAATTAGGGATGAGTGGTTTGTTCCCAAGTGGAAGGACTGGTCTGTGCTCTACTGAGGATGCTGTTGCCAGAGCGGTCCGGAGGGAGAGAGGATGCGGTACGCCAGCACGGGAACCAGAGCCTGAAGGACCGTGTTGGATGATGCCTTCTGCGTCTCGGAACGTGAATATTGGTGGAGTTGCGGTAGGCCTCTTGCTGTGTGAAATGAAAAGTTTTATAGCTTTTTTCCACACATAAACTGTAAAATGTTACTTCCAGACTATGCTTATAGTGAGGAGATAATGTAGTTATTGCATCTTGTCTAGCAACATATTTTGCAATGTCTAGTTTTGGCCACAATGTAAAGATCCACTAACACATTGTCCTGGTTCAGAGCTGTAGAAAGCCTGCATCACTTCTAAGATAGACAGTCTTAATTTTTTCTTTTTATGACCAGCAAAGCTCAGAGTGCTCACTGGTCATGCTTACTGGAAATTTTGAGTGTCCGGGGGAAAATAGACACTACTTCTACCTCATGCTGTTTCCCTACAAATACCCAGTTAATGGTAATTAATTCTCCCCTCAATTAAATGCTACTTCAGTTCACAACATTGAAAACTGAACGGGGCATGTTGCAGTCTGGCTAACTGTGCTTCTTATCTAGTAGGCTTTTATTTTTAGGAAGATAAAAGACTTTTTTGTCCTTGTGTGTGCTTGGCACCTGCATGCTCATGCCTTGCAGAGCCTCCCTGCAGCCTGCACTGCTCTCCATTGCGCTTCCTGCGTGCCAAGTCACCCTGCAGTGCCAGAAAACTCGGTGCCATTACTACAGCAGTGCAACTTCTTCTGTTCGTGGCTTTGCTGAAAATAAGTAATTGGGTTTTTTCCTAGTTTACTGGAAATAGACTGAGAAATTTCCCTTGACCGAGGAATATCTAAACAGTTGCGGTTCCTATTCATGGCTTACTGAGTCGCTACAAATGAAGAGCGGGCTACAGGAGTTCTGCTTTTCATTTGTAAGTGCAGTCCAGAGTTGCACAAAGCATTCTTGGAGGGATTGTCCAGGTTAAGTAACCTGGATATGGATGAGAGTGGTACAAATAGAGGAGAACATGGTTTATGTGCAACTTAACAAAGTTTAACTTGCTCCTCAGAAGCCATTGTAGTAGATTGCTTAGGATTTCTGATCATGATAGGGATTGTGGGAGGGATGGGACTCAAGCATTTCTCTTGTCTGCTTAAGAAGCAATGCTCATATGCAGCGCTAAATCTTCTGACTCCATGGCTGGAATGAGCAAGTCTCATGGATAAGGGATTGGATGGAGTAGTTGGCTTATTGAAGTAACTGTTGGGTTTTGTAAATTGTCATAACGAACAAGGAAACACTGGGTGTACATTTAAGAAACCTGTTTGATAAAAGTCTGAGCTGGGTTAGTATTTTGTTCATGTGAAAACAAATATTTTGATTTTAGTCTGCACAACTAAAGTGGTGCCTTCTAGTTAAAGTGAGTATGGAGATAATCCCTGCTTTTGTGGATTGACTGACTTGACTCCATGCTGAAACAGAAATAATGTTTCTGCTGTCTACATCTTTAAAGATGGTGGCATGGATAGTTGCTGTAGTGGTTTAAAACATGGGTGGGTTTTTGGTTTTTGGTTTTTGGGGGGGTTTTTTTGCTACTAGGGAAAAACAGAATTCCACTGTAACACCACACAGATTTGATTTTTTTTTTTTTAAAGATTTCTGAATTATACATTAAAGGCTTTGCTCCTGTAGGAGGATTTCTGCAGCCAAAGGATACAGTGCTTTTTATAAAGAATTGTCAATATTATTGACAGGTATCATCTCCAGTTACGATAACCTTTAATAAGGAGTAACTCTTGCTCACTTGGATAACAGACCATTTGTGGAATTGCTAATGGCTGTGACATATTTTTATGATTTAATAATAGTGTTTTCATTCTTTATCTTCATATATGCCAGAGAGACACTGGATTTAAATGCTCCCCTAGCCCTGGTGCGACTATTCTGTTATACATTTGCCTTCATCTAGGTTTTTTTTTTTTTGTTACACTGTATTCCTTTGAAAATAAGATATTGATTGGGCTGGAAAAACATCATTATTCCTATCAATAGCACTGACTCACTAATGCTAAATCAAAGAGAATTTATTGTACTTTTTTTTTTCCAGATAAGCTGCCGTTTTAATTTCCAGTTAGAAAGACTAAACCCTCTTGCACTCTTGGAGGCTATTTTGTTGCCAGTGGCTGTTGCAGTGGCACAGAAGAACGTGTGACTATGTACATGAGGTTTTTTTTCATTGAAAATCCTAATAACTGGCCTGTTAATATTGCAGTCGGTAGCTTTTTTTCCTTCACATAGTGTAAACTGCAGTAGTAATCAAAGTGTTGGCAGGCAGAACGGCTGAGCTTCTGTCCTTTCTAAGAACGACCTAAATGCAACCCTAATCTTGTTCCTACACATCAGCTTGAAGTCACCACTGGCCCCATCCTGGCAGCTTAGTGGTGTGGTAGCTGGGGAGAGCTGGGGTCCCCAGCACCACAGCCTTGAGTGAAGAGCACTGAAAGGCAAAAGTGCACATATCCAGAAGAGCATGGCAGTGCCAGATGAAGCCATCGTGGCTATATGTTTGTAGGGAGCGTGAGGAGAGATGGTGTTTTTGAGCCTACGTTGAAGGTGAAGGTGCCTGTTGCCAGCAGAGAGGCTCCCGTGGTGATGTCTGCCTCCGCGATGGTCCTTATGGCTGCTGGAGGATGGCAGCATCTCGGGGAAGGCAATACCTGCTCCTCTAAAAATGGGAGAACAGAAACCATAAATATGTCAGAATTGCTCAGGGCAGTGTGTGACTGTAATATTGATTTCCCTGCTCAGCTGTTTGCCCATGAAGCCTTTCTGTCCTCGCCAGAGTGATTTCCCAGGGCTGCAGGAGCTGTGCCAGCACCCTGACACCCTGCCCACAGCTCTCCTATGCCAGTGTGGAGCTTGCCGTAGGAATACCTTCAGAATGAGCTGCTTCAGGAGAGGCTGAGATGCATGCAAACTAGCAGGACAAGGGTGTCAGGGCTCTCTTGCCTGCCGCCTTTCACCTGCTTGTCATGGACTAATCAAGTTGTCCTTAATGCCAGCTTGTCCCTGAAACATGCTGGCAAACACACAGTCTGCAAAGCCTCTGCATGGGCTGACACTGGATACGTGTTGGCACGCTGCTCCCCGCTGCAGTTGCTGATCTGTTGCAATGAGGGTTGGAGTCGACGAGAAATGTGAATGAAGGAAAAAGAAAAACCACAAAACAGCATGTGCACTTTGATCCAGTTAATACCATGGTGTTTGGCTGGTGCTGTTTGAGATCATGTAGGACTACACGGGAAGAAGATTACAAGTAACTTGTTCAGCCATCTCTTGTGTGTATGGAGAGGAACTGTAGCAGTCAAAATATATGGATCCACAAAAAGTTTTTGAGCGTAAATACCTTTTTTTTCCTTTCTTTCATTATCTACCTCTTGAACAGAAAATAGGAAAAAATATATGGTAGGAAAAGTTTTTGAGGGAAAACAGATTTGGTCAGGAAACAGTAGGCCTTCACTGTGGTATTTTGGTCACATTAGCCATATTGATAATTTCAAAAGTAATTAGGGAAGGAACACTGATGGGTCATCACAATAAAAGACACATACTGGGGAGATGACTAATGTGTGACAGACTGCTGAGGTGTCAGGTACTGGCATGGCTGGAAGATGCTTCTGTTACATTACCAGTATGAAAATATAAACAACTCAATTTATGCTTCTTGCTTGGAGTCAAAGATAGTTTTACTCAGCTGTCTGATCACTACATCTTAGCTGAGAGCTTTCTCATTAGGTGTCCTAGGTTTGATGAAGGTGCCTGGCTGGAAACGTGAAAACATGCTCGCTTAAGGTATGAGGTTCTGTTTCTTCCTCCTTCCTCTAGCTACCAACCCAAATTTGGAAAAATAACAACAGAACAACCAAGCAGATGCTTAAAGAGTGAAATGGAAAGAGTATTCCATTGCCAATACATACTCTGTAGAGCTGGTTTGAAGGACTTTGCTAGATCTCAGTGACCTGCTTCAAGTGATAGTATAAAAATTAACTGTTAGTAGATAGAGTATTGTGAGAGGGTTATGGTTTTGGTGGATCTTTAAAGAAAACTTGTTCTCTCACTGGAGAACAGCCTTCACAATTTCATACAGAAATGTCAGCAGTTCCTGGTTTGTGTTCAGAGTAAATGTTTAAATGTTGGTCTTGAAGAGTGAGCTTCCCCTGTGCCTTGGAGCATGAGCTTGGCTTTGCTTCACAGTCATATTATTCACCAAACTGCAATAATAATTCTGGGACGTAGTAGCAATTTTTATCAAAACCCCCAAGCTTTACATCAAATGGAGTCAAATCGTGTTTTGAAGCTGTGTGAGTGATAGGTTGCACAGCATGAAAGCTGGAAGAATCCTCTGTCCGTCCCCTTCTTGGTATTCTCTTGTCATGTTAAAGACTAACATGTGGAAGGGTAAGGGGGCTTAATCTGAAACACCATTCTGTGTAAACAATGACAGGATTAAAAAAAAAAAAAGCAAAGCTCAACTGTCATGGGTATGCAGTGGCTGCTGCTTTTCATGGATGACTGAAATTATTTGTATAAATTTGCATTTTCCCCCTTAGCATCTATATAAACCTATGCTCATTTCCATGCATAGCTATTTTCACGTACAAACTGATTGGCATGTGATGAAATGCAGTGTTACCTGTTAGCAGTAGCTATAGTTACAAGGGAAAAGCAAGTGCCACCATGAATGCTCCTTACACAGGGCTGCCCAGGTGTAAGGTGTTTTGAGACTTCTGTGCTTGAAAAAGAGGGCTGAACATTTTGTAATGAAACGATGAAACCAAGTGCTCCCTTAACTGGTAATTTATCAATGAAATATTGATCAAACAGGCCAAGCAGTCTGCTTTGGACTGGCTGACATTCAGGATGCAGCTGGAGCCTGCTGGGAGAGGATGCTGCCGTGATGGTCCAAATAGGTATTGCTTGTGCTGACTTTAGGTGTCTGATGGGTTCTGGAGCCCAGGTTCTTGCTGGCCTGGAGACTGTCTGGAGGGTCCAAATCCCTGATTTAGAAGCCCACCTCTTCTGATTTTTCTCCAGGTTGCTGCTGAGATGAATCCAGTCCGATGGTGTAAATACCTTCTGCTGAGCCCTCTGGTCTCATGAAAGATAATCAACATCTATTTTTTTTAAATTCAAACTATGAAGTATTTGAGCGAAGAATGTAATATACAATTGAGTAAATATTTGGCTTCTCTTTGTTGAGGGAGGGGAAGATTTGCTGATTAGTTGGTTACTCACACAATAATGTTTTTCCATCAGTATTCCCACTTGGTATTCTTGTTTGTTTTATGCTGCACAAGACTCTGACATGAATTTAAATTTAAGAACAATTTTATACTTTAAAATGAAACAACAGCTTTGTTAACATAGACCTTCAGCTGTGATGCTGGCTGGTGTGGGAGGGATGAGGGACTGTTGCACAGTTTCTGGAATGGGACTTTTTGTAATGTAGATGTTGTGCTTTCTCACTTTGTTTATTCTTCCAGTATAACAATTTGAAAATACACAGCACTGAGTATTTGGGGCATAATTCTCACATTTTATTTAAAACACAGCCCCCCCCCCCTTCCCCCAACAACAACAACAAAAATCCAAACAAAACATCAGAAACACCCAAACACCTAAAATTTTGTGTGAACATATAAAGATTAAATGGCTGGTCATGACTCTCAAGGCTTAAAAACTGCCAGGTGCTTTGTAGAATGGCTGATGGTGGATGTATGCTCTGTCACAGAGCTTTTTTGGAAGGGTGTATTCTGCTGTACGTTTTGCCTTGTAAACACTTCAAGAATGTCAAGGCCAGGAAGAATGACACCAGGTGTCTCTAACGCACCCCTTTTCTGGCTGTCAACCTTTGTCTGTAATGACTATTGTTATGAATCTATTAAGGGAGAATATTTTTTTCTGGAAGTCAGGGTAGCAATTATTCAGCACAGATGAATTAGGGCTTGAGCCTTTTCCCAAGATGATGCTATTCAAGATAGGTTTGTCTTACTAGCATTTGCAAATGTGTTGACTCTTTCTGGCTTCAGCAAGTGTGATGGCAGATGTTGTTTGACTCTTAATTCAAGCAGGGATGTGTAGTCTAGTGTTTCTGTCTCAAATCAAGGAGTGACTAAGTGCTAAAGAATCCTGGTGTAAGGAATGCTATTAAGTAATCATTTTTTCTCTGTATAAATATGAACATCTGCATCGGGTGAGGCAGCTGTAGCTGTGGCCTGCTGTCATACTTAGCGAAAGGGGAACGGTGATGGGAGATGTTAACTTCCACAATAGCAGTTCTGGTTAATAACTTATGTCGTTTCTCTGCCTGTGTCTTTGTTTTCTTTCTTCCTGGAGCTGCCCACAGGGTGGTGAGTTGGGAGGGGAAAGAAAGAGCCCGGTTGAAAATTGCTCAGTCTAACACACTGTTAAGAAAAACAACTAAACCCCCCCTCTAGCTTAATGTGGGCTGAACTTCCCATGAAAACTCTGCCTTAATGAGCTCGGACCCCTCAGCCCTGCTTTGTCCCTGTCAGCAGGTGAGAAAGAGCTGAGGTCCCTGGCGCGGGTGCCCTGGCTGTGACCCAGGGGCTCGGGCCCCCGATTAGTTCAGCTCTTGTGCTTTTGGCGGGAATAAGAATGAGAAAACATCTTGTCTTGGGGCCTGGATGTATTCATGCTCCTCGCCTGCAGGTCTGTGCTAGTGCTGGAACAGGCGTTCGTTTAGGAGCTGGCGAGAAAAGGCGCGGATTTAGGTCTGGCCAGAGCTGAGGGTGAATCGCTCAGAGCAACTATCGCAGTGGAGTGTCCAAGATATGTCATATTTAAGAGTGGTGAAGGTCTGAAAACTATTTGCAATTCAAAATCTGTCTTGGGTTTCAGTTAGTGGTTAATATTTTGTCAGCACTTGGTGGCAATGACTTGTGACTGTGTCCCAGCATTGCTCTTGGTGTGCTGAATAGCTCAAAAAGGAAGCTGGCACTTGGCGAGAGACCATCTGTGTTGTTAATAGTGTAGCGTTACCCCACTCAAAATTAAAGCTTGTGTGATTGGTAACATGATCACACTAGACCTGTTTCCCTTTTTTTCAAAAAAGTCAAAAAACTAAGTCCCAAAACCAATCTGTATCCTTACCTACCCACTTCTGAGCCCATAGGTCAATTTAATTTTGCCAGAGGTGAAATTGAAAAGAGGGGGATTTTTTTGGTGTGAAGTCCCTGCAGCTAGAGCAGAGATCCTAATTAACCTTCCAATATTACAAAGGCTATGGGAAAAGCAAAAGCATTTTATAAAGCACGAGAGGCCCCTCCACGTAGGTATCAGGGCAGGCTAATTGGGCACAATGCTGGGATCCTAGCGGAGCGTGCATTGCCTCCTGCCCATCTGGTGGGTCGGGGAATGAAGGGGTAACTCATGGTGCTGAGGGGAAAGAAGGGAAGATCAGAGCTAACAGGCCTGTGTGAGCAAAAGGAGCTACAGATGAGAGGACCGTGGTTTCTCTCCTGGTGTCCTATCGCGTAAATCCTAGTGCTCTTCACCCATACCTGTGAAACCATACAGCTGTGTTAATGCCACCTTTTGTAATCTTTCCTTCTCAGGCTCAAGTGAACTGTGTTAGGAGAGCAATTCTGCTACAGCTCTTACAATGTGATAACAGGTGGTGGGAGCAAAGCCACATTTGGCAATAAATAGCAATGCAAGGATGGTTGTTTGCTGGGTCAAGGTCCTTCCTCAAACTCAATGAAAGGATGTAGGAGCTCGGCTGTGTTGGTGCTGTTGCATCCAAGAGATGAGTCTATGGAAAAGCTCTGCCCCCACCCCCAAATGCACTGAATGAGAGGTACAGCAGCAGAATATGCTGGGGAAGGGGGTTCTCAACTTTCTTTTTCCTTCTTAAATCTTCCTTCTTCTCACACTTAAAACTGAACTGGCTCATCCTCATGCTTTATTGTTTTGAAAGGCTATTCTGACCTTTCTGATAATATTGTTAAGAACCAAGAACTATATTCTGATGTATTAAAGTGCTAATGATGCATAAAGAGTCATAAAACTCCATTAAGTGCATTAAATTTTGAGTAACTCCAGTAAAAGGCACTGTAAGGGATGGCTAATCACTCTATTTATGAGTTGTCTTGGAGGAAAATGGCAATATTCAGCTGAATTTTTGCACTGAAACCTAGAAGGAGATGGCGTTGCCTTGCAGTACAGTGGGAGGCTGGCAATCCACGCTTGATTAATCTGCTCATACCAAAGTGACATCGCTCCGTGCTTTCAGCAAGCTTGTCATAGACGAGTGCATTTATGAGCCCCTGGGCAACTGAGACTACACTTGGAGGGCAGGGGCAGAAATCAGGAAGAATAAACATTGCTGACTGTTTCTCTTTCTTACGTTACCTATACATACTTTTTTCCAAGCAGTGCTTAAGTGATTCCATGTTAAAGTGAACATTTTAAAATGCGTCTTCACATCACTAACAGTAGCAGAGCTGTTGTGTGTGGGTTTGACCAGCTGGGTTATTTAAGCCTTTTTGTTTCCTTGGACTTTCTCTACTTAAAAAATGTGATCTTCAGATGTGACGGGCTGACTCTTGATTAGTCACTGCTAGACTATGCTGAGCCTTAGTACATTAGAGAGAGGCTGGGGCCAAACCTCCCCCAGGGCTGGCCAAGCAGTCTGCTGAGCCATCATCTTCTTTTGAGTGGATTCAATTAACTGGTTGGTAAAAGTGTGTAAAAGTCTCTGAGGGCTGATGATAATTTGCGGTCCAGAAAGTTTGGAAATTATTCTGTCCTTCAGAGAAACCATTTCAAGAGGCTACTTAGCTTTTGTAGGGTTGATCATCTTTTACTTTCTCTTTCTGAATGTGTTCAATAAAAAAGGGATTGCAGCTAAATTTAAGCAAACTCTTGCATTCACGACTTACATTTCTGTTTTCCTTTGTTGCAGTGGCTTACTGATAATTGTTTTGCTAATGCATTTAAATTCTCCTTAAAAATGTATTACCTGGTTTATTTTGTGGGAGGTCATTGGTTTCACAACGTTGTATAAAACTGAAACCAAATCCTTCTGTCTGCAGCTGCAGTGTTAAATAGAACATCATTGTCATGTGGTGAACATGGCTGTCAAAACACTTCGGGCGAAGTGGGTAACATGAACAGTTCTTCTACTTTAAATATTTATAGAAGAAAATGCAAACTCAGAATGCTGCCAGCAGACAGACATACTGCTTAAATACATTGTTGTGTTGGTGAGGGCATGAATCTCCGTGCTGCAGCTTTAGGAAGAAGACAGCGAGTTGTCTCTCCTTGTGCACGAGCTCAACAGTGTACTTGTTCTGCGCGTAAATATCTATGAAAAGAAACTGGAAGTTTAAAACTTCAGAAGAAAAACAATAGCTCTATGCGAGTGATTTGCCTGCCAGCTCCCCCCAAAACAGTCCATTCTCTTTGCCCACTGGTCTTCTGCTACAATAGTCATGGCATAAGCTCAGCACAAGCCCCCTCTCTCATGCCCAGCCTCAAGGGCTGGTGCGTGTTTATTTCAGGTCCTCTGGTGCAAACAGGTGGTGAACTACAAGTGGTGAGATACTGAGGAGAAAACCATGTAATTAAATCTGTCACTGTAGTGTAATAAATCTCTGTTGTATTCTTTAGCTTTTTAGATGCCTTTCGAGCGATACACAATGGCTGTGATTAATGACTATTGTATTGTCTTAAATAATAAGCTTGAGCCTTCAGATAGGTGACATAATTTAGCCGTAATGAGCGTCAGCTTCATGCGTTTGATCTCAACGCTTTGAATTTCAGCGTCATTGTTGCCATGTCCTTGAGAGATCGTTTTATGCTAAAAACTGGTGAAGGGGGATGGGAGGCCATTTCTGTGAGCGTGAAGAAGCCAACCAATCTGTTGCTCTGAGGGCATTGACTTTTTTTGTTTATCTCATTTTTAAATATGCAAGATGAAAGCGGTTGGTTAGTTCATAAACTGGACCCACTGTTACTGAGAGAGATTGTCTCTTTGACAAAAGTATTCCTTGCTGGGAGGTGTCTGCTGACAGAACTAGTGATGGGTATTTCCTTTTGTGTGTCAAGATGCACCAAATACTCATAGCAGGGAAAAGGCTTTTCCATCCTTTCCACACTGCTGCCCTGTCCATCACCACCTCAGCAGGCTTCTCTGTTGTTTTCTCTCTTGACTGAAGGCAGCAGGTCTTTGGTATGAGCTCCTAATTTCTTCACATTTCTCTTTCCATCGCCTGGATTCAGCTGACAGGAGAAAACACGTTATATTCTCTTCCCTGCAGCTACTTGTGAAGAGCTTTCCCCTCTCTGTGCTGTGTACCTGCACAGCACTTTGGCAGAGCTGGGAAGGGAGGGCTGAGAAACTACAAAGCATATCAGACCTAATTATTCAGTTAGCATAAGGGCCTTTCTTCCCTGCTTGGGATATGTGCTCTTGACTGTGTGGGTAGTTTGACTGACATAGTGTGCTGATTTCAAAGCCATTGCACAGTGCCGCATAAATGCTTCAGACCCAAATCCATGCTCCCAGCCCAAAGGGGCAGCCTTAACGGCAGCCTTTGCAGGGCTTGTAAGTGAGGGGTCAATGCAGACTCTCCCCCCATCATTATCTCTGTGGGGATTGGGGGGGAAAGGGGTTTTAAATCCCTCACCCTTTCCTATTAAGTCTGACTCATTTTGTCTGGTTTAGCATTGTGGTAGAAAGAAACATAATGGATTTGTTAGGGTCAGTGCTTCACAATGTGACAGTTGACTTTGATGGGCAATAGGGCCTAGTTTGCCACTCCAGACAAAGGATTTGTAGGTCTTGCAGGCTGCCATCTGTTTCTAAAAGCAAGTTTTTGTGGAGAAAGGATGCAACTTGCATGCTGAAAAAGTTGGGTGTTTTTTTCTTGAGAACTGCTGAGCCTTTGTATTTGAGCTTTTAATTTCAAAACTTAAGTACAGATTATTAATAGCAGGACTCCCCTTTTGCCCTCTCTCGGGCAAGCTCCACATCCAAATACCTCTAGTGGTGGGCTGATGTCTTCTAAAATACTTGTACTTTAGAATACATGTACTTACACCCCAAGTGTTTTCTATTCTTTCCTCCAGCGTCTACATCAGCCTGTCTGAAATACAATGTCTGGCTGCATTCAGGTTGTTTGCATTTATTCTGATACATAAGAAAATAAGCAGGATTGGAGAAGAAATAATGTTCAGCCTTCGTTTGGTTTTTTCACTTGTGCTGAAGTTTTGTCTTGTGCTCTCTTAAAAACAGCAGAAGAAATAGTTGATCATACTGTGCCCCTGTAATCTAGACTGGAAAGTCCTATTTTCCTGCAGTGATTCCACGGTGGAGTCTCTTAAATAGAATGGCCAGTCGACCTGTAGGGCTTAGACTTGCTGACAAGTACGATCTATTTATGTGCCATGTGTTAACCTGACTGTTAATGGATTGTTTCTATGTATAACTACTGGAGGTAGCACAGGGCTGCGCAATCCAGGTCTGGAGGGCAGGAAAAGATCCTGCTGCAGGACTTAGCAGAAATAATGAGTAAAGCCTCTGCAGTTTTCTTCTTTCCAGCTGGAGACAAACAGGACTGCCAGCACTGATAAAGAGATCCTGGCTCACAGTCCTGTCCTGCCTATTTATTTAGCCAGTTGCTCTCCTGGTGCAATACGGCAGGGGTTGATCCAGTCCTTCCCAGCACCCTTACGGTGCATTTTTCTTTTTTATTAAGGGGAGCGACTGTTGTGGCTGCCGTAGCTGTGCAGCTACACACGTGCGTCACAATATGGGGCTGGAAGTGCAATGCTCCCCTCGTTGTGGCAAGTGAGTTAATATGCTGCCGATGAATGTCACTTTAAGACTGTGGCAACAGCCAAAAGGAACTGGCACCTTCCACCCACCCCAAAAGACAACAGCCCATGTCCTGTGCCAGAAGGGCCTGCCTCCGGAGCCATCCTGGGCATCTCGGCACCCTCCTGCAAACCAGCATTTCCCACCAACGCTTTTTCTTTATTTCTGCCAGTTGCCAGCCACTGGCAGACCACTGGGAAGCAGCAGGGGGGCTCTTGCTCTCATTGCCCGAGTGCTCTGTTTTGGCCGTTCCTGGATTTAACCTTTTCTCCAGACTGGCTCCTGGCCCTGGTGAGTGCCATGGTGCCGGGGACTGGCTCGGGAGAGGGGGCTGCCAGCCCTGCCTGCTGCTGGGCAGGTGGGAACACAGCCATCGGCTGGCGAGCAGCACAGCGGCTCCGACGCCCTGCCCTGGCTTTCCTCACCGCTCTGCACCAGAGCCAGCACTGCCTGAGCAAGGAGGGATGTCCTTCTGTACAGGCAGCTGTGAAGAGAGGAAGATTTTTTTTTTTAGGGAATTAAACTAATAAAATGACTGCCTTTGATGTGGTGGCCTGGTTCTCTACCAAGCGTTCTGCTGCAGGAGGTAGTATCCTGCTCCTCTGCCAGATGTTCCTCTGAAGTCTGTTCCTGGCTCCTGCAGAGCAGCCCCTGACTGCCTGTGGAATCTGCCAGTGGTGTGGCTTCCTAGGTCAGTTCTTCCACCTCTTCCTAGCCTCCACGTTTATTCCTTAAGTGTGGGACTCTTCAGGCTTCATCTTGAGAGGTGAAGACAGCAGCCAGATTCTTTGGGGATCCCATCCTTGAACACATCAGGAATATTTTTTGTCAGAGGTGGTTCTGCAGCTGGTGTGGAGCACCTCTGCTGAGCAAAGTCCCTGTCTTGCTTCTGAGGAGCTGAGGTCTTCAAGGTCCAAGGGGTGGCACAACAAGCCTGGAAAACACTCCAGGTAAATACCTGAGGTCCAGAGAAGCAGCATTCCTGGTCAGTGGGGTTAACTTAAAAGAGAGTGTACCCAGCTCTCACGGGATCGGAGCTGACACATGGTAGGCAGTCATCACAGGCTGCTTCTGCTGATACAGGCTCCTAGGTACTCTACCTGGCCATTTTGTAGAGTTTAAATATTTTGCCAAGAAAGGGCTTGTCAGGTCCTGCCATGTAATCTAGCCATCTTAGGATAGTTGATGCTGGTGATTTTCTTTGGAGACGTGGTGGTTTAGCTATCAAGTATATGCCTCAGGAATGAGCCCACCCAGCTGCCTCCAATTCCTTTCAGGCAACAGAAAAACTTCATGTGTTTTTTTAGGTGTAACAGTGCCGTGGTGTTGAGTCCTAACACCCAGATGGGACCTTTGGAAATATACTTGAGGAAGCCCAATATTTTCATACAGTTAACTTTTAAATTACCAAAGCTGAGAAACTTGTGCCTGTCTTCCACTAAAATACAGGGTGACACAACAAGCTTCACGGAAGTGTCTTCGTTAGCTTAAGAGGAGCAGATTAAATTTGAAAGGGTTTTGTTTAAGAAACATTTTCATAAAGGGATGCAGTAGCCACTGATGATGCATCAAGTACTTCTAGGTGGTTGTGTTATCACTATATTTTAAATGAGTGTTGAGTTTAAGAAGCCAGCATGCTCTTTAGGGTCTATTTGTGGTCTCCACGCTTTTGGCAACATATGTATATACTGCTCCTTGGAACTGTCAAACTTGCTGTAGTGGTAGCGATATGATCCTGTGTATCTTCTCTT
Source organism: Falco rusticolus (assembly GCF_015220075.1). Taxonomy (NCBI): domain Eukaryota; kingdom Metazoa; phylum Chordata; class Aves; order Falconiformes; family Falconidae; genus Falco; species Falco rusticolus. The sequence goes on from NC_051191.1 coordinate 66,627,735, forward strand.
TTTGTGTGGTCTTTGTAATCTTCTACACCTTTGGGGGAAAAAAAAAAAGAAGGGGAGGGAGGAGAAAATATTCAAGAGTGAGGACAAAAACGGTGGAAACATCATTTATAGAAACAGCAGCTGATTTAGCTGGTTTAACCAAAGAAGTATTGGCCCCATCAGAGGAGAACTATTCTGCTGTATGTAATTGAATTTGCCAAGCTGCAACAAGCCGTGGCATTGCAGTTTCAACCCCTGCCTTTGCTAGTCAGCGGCATTCAAAGCTGCAGAGAGATGATGAAAAATGCTGAGCAAATGCTGTGTGAACTGTAGAGTCAGCACTGAAATGCCTTCTTGACCTGGTCATGATGGTGGGTTGTTTCCTTCTTCTGAGTCAGTTTGGGACATTTGGGCACGTGTCTGACATGCAAAAACGAATTGCTTACCGCAGGTAGCACGGGTTGCCACTGCGGGGATTTTCTTCCTTGCAGAGGTCTGCGTGTGTGCACTCAGTGCCTTCCAGGCAGGCGCTTGCACAAGCTGTGCTCTGGAGAATGCCTCTGGTCTGATCAGAGCTTTGTGGAGAAAGGAAGCTGAGATTGCTTGGGAGCTGCAAGAAGAAGCCAAGAGTTTTCACATCCCGTTACACAGAGGCATTATTTGTGTCTCTAAGAATAAGGGTATAGTAGAGGACTCTACATCCTAAATTTTAATCCTGACGTGGCATTGACTGTAGTCCCGAGGAGCTTTATGTTCTGTCTTTCCTTCAGTCTACTGGAAAAAATGTGTTATTTGTACAGGGCAATGAAAGCGTTGACTATGAAAGCTGCAGTTATTCAGACGTACAGTTGGATGGTTCTGAACCAGTGCAACGCTGAGTGGTTTCAGCCTGCCTTGTGGGATGGCAGGGGACTAACGTCCTACCAAATTAGTTGTTACTTTAATTGCGAAGGGGAGGAGTGGTGTTCAAATGAGTGCCTTCCATTTGAGTTCATTTGGAGCTGTGGATATAGAAGCGGCTGTTTTTGTTTGATAAACTTGATAAACCTCATCTGCTGTAACAGTGATTTAAATTGCAGGAAGATAAATTGAGGTGGAGAAGGAAATTGGAGGGCACAGGCTCAAGCCTGAGCAGGAAGGTTGTTTTAATAATGTAAAATGCATGTTGCTTTGGTTCAGGATGAATGCCAACTCTTCAAAGTTTTGAAGGCAAAAAGGCAGAGACCTCAAATTGTTTAGGAGTAACTGAACGTCATATTTGAATATGTTTGAGATGCCTCTGAGAAGCAAGCCAGAAGACTCTGTAACTAACAACCAACAGACCAAGACAGAAGACTATGTAACTTCCTTGTGAGAACAGGCAGGCGCTCTTCTGGGTTTGTGTTCTCAGTCCTAGCATGAGAGCTTTCTGTTTGTGCTACCCAAAATAGTAAAATGTGCTGACGAAACGGAGGAATTTAATGTAATCAGGGGAAGACTGATGTAGTTTATCTGTGGGCATGGGTGTGCCTCTGTGGGGGTGTGAGATTCCTGCCCTAGATTAAGGGAGACGTGTGTGCTTCTGTTGGACCCAGAGGAAATGATTTGAAGTGCAATGAATAATGTTTGGGAGGGATGAAGAATAGGAGGCAATGAACACAAGTATCTTCCTAACTTAAGGTTAGTTATCTTTTAGGTTTGGTTTGTTTTGTTCTGGTTTGTGTGTGTGTGTGGTACACCACATTTAAAATAGCTCAAATGCAAAACTTGAGGTTACAAAGCACACTAAAACTGGAATACAGACTGCTGTTTGGAAAAGCAAACTTGCAGAAATTTGTAAAGAAGTTTGTAGCCTAAGAAATGGGCAAAACCAATAAGAGACCTGATAATTTTTCAAGGTTCTAAGGGAAAAAAGATTATCACACAGAAGAGTGATGAGTTGGTGAAGCCAAAAGTTAAGTAGTTTTACAACACTGTCAAAAATCCTTAAAGCACAGATGCAAAGTGCCTGGGAGGCTGCGGGTGGTGGCGGCTGTTCTTTCTCCGCATCAGTGTGTGTGTGTGTGTGTGTGTACAGATGCATGTGCAGGTCAAGTTCCTCTCATCCAGTACAGCTGAAGGGACCCCAGATAACCCATATTGTTAGAAAATGGAGTTTCTGCAGGCTCACAATTCTCTGTGACCCTTTGCCCCTCACTAGATGAGAATTCAGCAGTTTTCTGATAGTCCTAAATGAGAGCCGATGACCTTGAGGGCAACAGGTACAGCTTCAAGAAGAATCGTGGCAACTTAATGGCTTCTTGTGTGTGTTTTTTCTGCACCAGATCTGAGAATTAAATAACTATAATCTTTTGCATGGGTTGTGCTGTCAGTGATCTAAGCAAAGAAGCCTACTTCATTTGGTGCCAGGGCCCTTGCAGATGAAGAAATTGCAATGCTTTTTTTTTATGGTATGTGACAACTGATACTAATGCGTGTTCAAGAGCCTCATTAGTCTGCAAGTCCTAGTATTCCACGAGGAGTGATCCTCTAAACCTCTTCAAACTTTTCACTTATGTTAACAGTAGAAATCTTGACACCTGGTTCCCTCACTCTGTCCTTCAGTTCACTAACAGAAAGTTGTGGAACATGAAACAAGAAATCAGGCTTTTGGGGGTTTGGTTTTTGGTGTGTATGTGTGCTTATGTGTGTGTTCATGATAAGTCAAGATAATGTTCTTAACTTCCTTAGGAACTCTGAATATAAACCCCATGTTTCAAAATCTAGGAGGTAAGAAGTAAATAGGAGTGCTTCTGATAAATGTTTCTAAGAGGATTTGTTGAGATAAGTGACGTATAGGGATTACCCCATTTATATGTATATTTGTACTACAAGATGAACTAATGTTAGACGCCTGACAGACCAAATCACAGTACTTCTTAAACGGGTACAGCATTTACATTTTCCTTGTGATATGGCTCTGTTGCAGCGTCATTTACCACAAGCTTATCCAGGAGGCTTAGTTTGTGCTGTGAAAGCACAAGCTCAGTTAGTTACATCCACATTAACCAAAAATGTTCAGTCGTCTTAGAAGATGACTTAATGGCTGACAGCTGTCCTTTTTCCTTCCCTTTTGAAGCTAGCAGGCCATGTGTCACTAGCCAAGGTGGTGCTTGTCAGGCCTGCATGCTCCTTATCCCTACAGTGTGGGTACCACATAGTTCTGGAAGGTGATGGGTGGTTTCTGAAACAGTCTGCAACAGTTGTCCTGCTGTTGGAGCAGCCGGGGAGGATGGAGGTGTTTCAGTGGGGTGGCCATGGGTTACAGTAGCACAGGCAAAGCAGTGACTGGAGGGAGAGGAGAGTTGCAGCTGTTGAGAGAGCAAAGCAGTGACTGGAGGAAGAGGAGAGTTGCAGCTGTTGAGAGAATTGCAACAATTTTAGGGAGATGTGTGACTTGATCAGGACTAGCCTGTCTGGTGGCACTTAACTGCACAAAAAGACTTAGCTGAACTATGGTGCTAAAAATCTCGTGGGTGAGAGCATGGAACAGATTTTGGCAATTTTCAAACTTAAGTCCATTCTCTGATACCTGAAATTCCTTCAAAAACAGTTTTCAAAACAAGTGTTCTTATTCTTCAATCTTTAACTCTTGTATTGGGGCATTAACAGAAAGGAGGGGATTACCTGAGGGTCTGTAAGCTTTTTTGCAAGAGTGACTGTGGTGGAAGAGGTGTCAGAGGACTTGCTCTGACAGAAGTAGATACCCTTCAGAAGAGTCCTCTGCTCTGCAAGCTTCATCTTTCTCCACAGTTCTTAACCTGTCTAGTAGGAAAACGATCTTACAATTCTCTTTGGCTTCTGCCTTACCTTGCTACATGTCCAAAGGAAAGTCGTTTCCTTTCTGAAATGTACCAATTTAATGTAAGACATCTAATTGTAGTTGTTGCCATATGTTGCATTACTGGGTTAAATTTAGTCGTAAGGCTGAATTAAAAACTAGGTTGTCTCATTCAGGCAGTCCCATGTGTTGATTAAGTAGCTTGAGCTGCAAATGCTGTTCTGTGCTGCATGTAAAAATGCCTGCCTAGATCGCCAAAGAGGATTCCAAGTGCTTCCTATTGCCCTGTAACGGTGGGTAACACATATATGGCAATCCTGTCCTGGTCAGATATGCTGTCTGTCTTGTCTAATAGCTAGTATATGCTGTTGCTATAGCATATAATCCATCAACAATGTTATAAAATAACTCTCCCTACGGGGTCGCTTCTTCATGGTTACCCTTTGGAAAGGTTGATTTACGTACTGAAATAGCAGGGAGCTTGTGCGTGTGCATGCACATCCTTCTACTGAGCCCAGTGTGCTGTGATGGGCAGGCATGGGCAATGACCAGTCTGCTTTTCATCCTCTGCTGATATCAAAGGGAGTTTTTGTTCTGCTGTCTCCTATGTACCTAGAGTTCTTCCATTCATGAGCATCCCCAGCCTGTGAAATAACTGTGATGTTATTCACACATAACCAGGTGTGATGCCTGTGTAACTTTGTTCAGTTTGTTTGATGGATGGGATTTATCCCCATCACTGTATTACGTTTCTATTGCAACTTCTAACCTTATTTTGGAAAGTCATTTAATTAGTTGGGCTGGGGTGGGGAAGGAAGTCATAGCTTTTTGAGACGTGATGATATTTTTGGAAGTGAGAGAGGAGGATGTAGTTATTTGGATTCCTTCCTTCAGGCTGCCAGATTGACTTTCTGAAGACTGTACTAGTGCAGGCAGATTTGGCATTTCTGAAGAATACGCTTACTGCTTTTTTACACAGTGTTAGGAAACTATTCCAGCTCAGGGAGATGCTGGGCCCCACCAGTAGTCTAAGAAACTACAGAAGCAGTGTATGCATTGCCCTGGAAGGGAGCTGGTACATCTGCCATTTTGGAAGCCTGTCTCAAATGGCACAGCAGCCTCTCGGTGCATGGTTACACATGTTTAATGAGCCATGGTCCTTCAAACAGAGGCAAGAATATGAAGAAATAAAGTACTAAGCAGATTGAAGCGCAATGCAATCACTGCATTAATCAAAACTGCCCTGCTATTTAGCACAAAACTAGTTGAAAAAAAGTAATGCTCATCAATATGGATTTAATTCATTTGCAAATGATTCCATCAATACTTTGGTCTTTGATGTATTCATTTTATCCAGTAAATCTGTTATGTAGCTAGTATTTCTCACTGAGCAGTCTCAGCCCTCCATAGGAGGCAACTTGCTGGCAAGACGGAAGTTTATCAGCATGTTTGGTCACTGCAGGTCTGCCAATGAAATCCACAGGTAGTTGTTTGGACTTGCCTATAGAAAATTCCGGGGAGAGCCCCCAGAACCCTAGGAAGAGCAGAAGAAAGCTTCTAGGTCCCATTTTAATTTGTGTTTTTATGTTGTGGTTGGCTGAGGGTTCAGCATATCTGCATCTCTGAGCACCTGGGAGGCAGTGGTACAGGCTGACAGAAGATTCTGGGGGTGCTCCCGTCCAGAGTCGTGCTCAGGATGCGTGCTCTTCCCTACCATTCCCTTCTCCCCACTCCTTCCTAGGCAGTATCCCTGAGCTGTTCCTCAAGAGGAGTAGTGATACTAAAACCTTGTCTTCTGATGAGAATCGATGCATGGTATCTGCGGAGCTGAGCAAGGAGAAAGTCTTATTGCTAAAACTGTCGTTGCAAAGGGGATATTAAGAACTTTGTCTATTTAAGGAAAGCTTAAGGTCACACTATTTATGGCTGTTGCCTACAACAAATCTCTTGTGGAAGAAAAGGTGAGGCGGGGGGAGGAAAGCTCTTTGAAAGTTGTGTGAGCACCTGGCGTGGGTAGGACTGGGTGTCGTGTGACTTCTGAGTAGCTGCTCCTGGACTAGTCATTCTTGATGAAAAGATTAAATGTCCTTATGGTATAAAACATGAAGTTGATGTATCTTTTCAATGCCATCCTGTAGTTCATATTCCAAGGCCCTACCATAGCTTTGGTTTACGAAGACAAACCTTTTGGTTGTATTGCAAGGCCAGTAGCAGCTGCAAGGGGCTGTGTGAAGGAGTGCATTCTCCTAGGGCAGAGCACAGGCCACTGCTTTGCTGTGTGTTGGAGAACTTCAGTACCTGGCTGAATAAAAAGCTTCTGTAGGTTGCATAAACTGTTTGATACGGCATGGCACAAGGTAAAGCAGTACACTGTGAAACATTAATGTAGAACTTAAAATCTTGCTTTAAAAACTTGTTAAACTTTAATTACAACAAGCATGGTTTAGACACCTCATTAAAATGTTAGAACTTGATGTTCAGTGTATGAGTTCAAGCAGGAGAAGATTATCCTGAAATATGCATGCAAACAGGATTTCCCCTCTTCAGAACAGTAGGGACGAAGCATCAGAAAGTAAAGTATGACATTAGAAGTGCCAGTTACAGCTATCTGCATGGATTGAAGTCACTGGGTTCCTATCCATGAAACAGCTTGCCCCAGGAAGTAAAAAACAATTGTTCATCACCTTCTCCTTAATGTGGCCCATAAATCTCTCTGACCTAATGAAAGCTGCAAAGCACAAGGGGAACTTTGATTCTGTAATGCAGTTACAAGGTTCAACGTGAAACTGAGGAAGTCCCTGTCCACACTCCCAGGATTTGTCCCTGCATTTTATCCAGCTGAGGATTGGTCAGTTATTTCATCTGGCAACATTGAGCTCATCCCAGTCAGGTGAGTGGTGTCACCAGGGAACAGTGGGGTTACAGTCACCTTATGGGTCTTGTCTGTGGTCATTTTACAAGCTTCTTGGCTTAGCCAGGCATGATGTTTTTCCTTTACTCTCAGGTGTTGTCAAAAGCATGGCACTATTTGCAGCAACGTGCAATCCTTAGTGTAGGCTCTGAAGTGATTGTAGTAGCACATGTATAGTAGTACATGTAGCGATTGGCTTGGCAAGGCTTTGCAGCACCCCACTTGCAGCTGGGTGGTCCGTGTCTCTGATACGGAGAACTTGGGCACTGTTGCATACATCTCTAGGAGGGCCTTTTGTTCCTGGTTGCAGCAATTATGGTTCAGTGGTTCTGTACAACTGCTAGTTCTCTTAATTTGATCCTTTATTTAAAAATAACAAATACATAATAAAATAAAATAAAATCCCTGGCTCATTGCAGGGATGACTATTCCAAAGCAGTGAAGAGCCTGAGGCTCTTCAGGTGCAGACTTCTCTCACTGCAGTAGTTGCCTTGGTGTAAATGATAAATGTGGTCATGTTGAATAGCAGCATGTTATTGGACTGCCTTGGTAGTGTGTCGGTGGGAGGGAGGGCAGAATGAGCAGTATCCTCCTAAGAGGAAGTTGCTGGCTACACATTTGGAAAACCTTGTGATTATCCCTTTGTAAGCCACCTTTTCATAAGGTAGCTATGGGAACTTTCTTTCAAAGACAAGTAATTAAATATTTTTCATCATCCTACATTTTAGTATTTCATTCTTCCATTCCTTTCTTCTGTGTCCTAACAGTTTTCTTTGGGAAGTTTGGGTCACAAATGCTAGAGAGAATGCCTGTCTTTTATTGTCATTTTTTGAATCAGTACACATTAAAATCTTTCTTCCTTTAAATAAAAATTTCCACTATTCAGAAATTTTTAATTTTTTTGCCTGTGAAACCAGAGACAGTTTCCCTGAACTGTTTAAAGCTGTTTGCTTCCCTTCCCCATATCCTCCCCATCCTCCAGGTGTCTTTTTAACAGAAGAGACTGAAACTGTCTCTGAGGCATCGCTAGCCTACCATGCGATGCACTGGAGCTTGTGGAGACTTTTATATTGTAATTAACTTGCAGATGTTTAACATGAAAATTTTGTCTGTGGATCTGAATGTGGCATCATTTACCATGTGGAATAAAACAAGGACAGGGCTTCGCAATACTAATGAGTCTTTTTAGTCAAAAGAAATGTGCAAATCTGAAATAGAGATGTCTGAGATAATTTTGTGGCACTTGTAGCAAAGTGAATCAACTCGGCTGCACAGGTGCTTAGAACAACAGGGACGCAGGAAATGGAAACCTTTGATTTTTCTCTTAAAATAAACCCAGAATTAACTACAAGCACAGCTTGTGGTGCCTTTTTCTAGCCAGTATAAACCTTCTTGGTAGACTACCTGTAGTCGTCTCCTGACAGCAGTCCGGTAATAAAGGCTGCTGGCTTTGGGCTAGATGTGAAGAGCCAGAAGTGACACGGGCCTACGTTTCCTTTGGTTTCTGTAACACTACAAGGATCGTAACTCTGAAGCTCTGGTGGCAGCTCTGAGGCAGAAGTGACCAATATTATACAGAGCATAAAAGTACTGGCTTTTTTCCATGTTACTTGCCATGTCAGCTGTACTTTTGCAGGGACCCATAGGGTCCCGAGCAGTCCTGAAAATCTGATTACTACAGGCAAAGCGGATAGTGGCAGGTGGGGAAAAAGCCTCAGCATTGGTTTAAGGTGCATGTGTGTAGGACAGACTGGAGAGTGCGTTTGAGCAATGATAGAAAATCATAAATGGGACAGCAAAATGGTAATGATTAAAGTTATAAGAAAAAGAATATGGATGTGTCTGATCCTTTCTAAATACTTGACAAGCAATGCTAAGGCAGCTCGGAGAACAGAGTATTCATCTCTTTCTGCCCCCTCCCCAGCTGGAGCCCATGGAGCAGGGACACGGATGAGAAATTAAGCAAAAGATTGCAGCCACTTTAAGGACAGCAAATCCTGTTCACTAAGATGTATGTAGATGGTTACTGAAGCTTCATTTAATATTCTGCTTCATCTCTGATGTGTGGCCTTGCAGAGATCCTGTAATTTTTGTAACTGAGATATTTGAATGCTCCTTCTGAATTTAGGCAGCAAATTGTACAGATAAGTACCAAAAGATTATTTACTTTTTCTTTAGATCGTGGGCATCGTAATTGCTTAAAAGTTATTGTATTTGCTAATTTATACAAAAAGGACATTGTGGTTTTCTGTTATGTACAGGCCTGTCCCTTGTAACAAATGCAACATGAACAAATTCCCATCCCATCTTTTTTTTGGTCTAGTTTTTATTGTAGTACAGTGTTTTAAACAGCTGATACTGAGTAATTGAACATGTCTCCAAATATGCTTTCAGATGACTCTTATTGCTAATGTGTGAAAAGGAACAAATGCTTTAGGGTAGTGGCTATCTTAATGTTCCTTAGGAGAAAAGCATAAGCCCTGAGTGCTCCCTTTCACATCCCTAGTCTACTTGGGCTGTGTATTTGGTCAGCTTTGTTCCTGTGACAGGATTTCTTTTAAGGTAGCTAACTTATGTTTGTTCATATTTCTTGAAAAAAAAGGATGATGAGCCAGAACTGAGTCATTTTGTACTTTGGAGGATTAAGTAGAATTTGTGATATTACATTTACTGGTTTGGGTGAATGTTGCAGTGAAGTTTTCATATTACCGAGGGCCATCACTGTTCATCCAGTTGCCTTGCTGCGGTCTGTTAAACAAAATGACAGCTACAGGAAACATATGGTTTCAGTTTTGGGTGGCACAGTGTGTTAAGCAGTTCAAGATTTGTCGTCTTAACCTGTTTATTGAGCTTGATTTTTAGTAAGCTCCATCAGTAGGGTTTGTTTGTTCTAGGGTGACTTGTGTCAGGCTTCCCCTGGTGGGGCACCAAGTCTGTTTACAACACGGGTGTCTGTCTCCTACAATAGTCATACAGTTCTCATTCAAATGGAGCTTTTTTTTTTTTAGAGCTGTTTGAATGTTTTTAATATTCAAGCCCACTGCAGTCTCATAACTTAACCTACCAGCTGAAGTAAAGGCTTTTAAATGAGACTCTTCACTACTGTTCCTATGGTTACACTGGAACAGAAACCTGCTAAATAGGAGCCAGAAGGGCACAGAAAATCTTTTAGTAACAGTTGCTATCATCATTGCAACTTTACAGTTTCCAATTTATTCTTTCATGTTGTCTGCAACATTTTCTCTTTAAGTGGAAGCGTATCTTTCTGAGGATTAGTGGCTGATACTGTTGGAATACAGTAGCTAGAAGATGATGGAGACACATCCCCTGGAAACAGCTTTTTGTTCTGCTTGCAAGTGGATTTATTCCCCCACCCCACCCGCCCCCCTTCCATCATTTAACTTAAATTGCAAAGCGCTCTTTCTGTGCAATTCTAAGAGATAACTCCTGAGTTGGCTGTAGGTGACTTGCATGCAAACTACAAACCAGCGTGTCAACGTACACCTTCCTATCAGGTGGTGGGAGTAGTAAGTGGTACGTTAACTGCTATTGTGGGGAAATAATACATATTTAAAGCAAACAGTCAGCAGTTCCTTGAGCACTGGAACAAATGGAGCCCAGGTCTCCTGTGGATTTGCCTTGTGCATGATTGATTTTTACCATCTGAGAACGAGCACGCGCCTTTCCTCACAGCTGGGGCATTTTGTGGTGTTTCCCTCACGTCACATCTCCAGGGGAAAGCACACACGGCAGGGCAGTGCTAATGGGAGCTATGGCGTCCTCCTCCCTCCCTCCCTCCTCCCCACCCTATGCCCACCTTTGGGTTGGAGCAGAGGGGTGTCCCCGCTTGCCCATTTTCTCCATCTGCTTTTACTAGCCCAAGAGCATACCAGGTCACCGCTGCAGTCTCTGGGTGCTCATCCCCTGGGCTCCCTGGGGAGGCATGTGGAGAGGTCAAGGTGCCGGGCTGCTCTTGCCTGGAGGTTGGAGGGGGTGTGGCAGGGCTGGGGCGGCCATGGAAGGGGTGCAAGGGAGAAGATGCTCGGCAGTGAGCGATGGGACTGCCCCCTGCCCCTCTTGACCCTCCCCGTGTTAGTGAGAAGCAGGAAGGCCCCTCTCCTTCTCTCCAGGGTGGTGCCAAGGAGGCAGCCAGCTGCTCCTGCGGCACCTGCACACTTGGGCTCTGCCTTCAGCTGCCTCTCCCAGAGAGACCCTTCCTCTGCTAACCCCTGGGGCAGCAGATTGAGATGTTGCTTCTGTTATCTCGCTAATGCTGGTGAATGCAGAGTTTCCACTGGAGAGCAGGGTGAGCGGTAGCTGTGGGAAGGCACATTATCTGCTTGGGAACTGACCTCTTGGGGCTTGTTCTGGTTCCTGTTTAAAAGCATTGTCCTTGTGAAAACATCCTCAAGCCCTGTGGCATGAGAGCTGGCTGAAGTCAGCTTTTGTACTGCAAAAAGCCCAGGGTAATTAGGCTTCTGTATAAATAACACTTGAGGACACATTAAAACAGAAGAATGTTTATTCTAGCTGCTCTCTGAATACATGCGTTTGCCTTGCTTTTTAGATTATTGTCAAGGGTGGATAGAAGATCATCATAAAGGAGGAGCAAAGAAAATCAGACTGTAATCACATAATGCAAGCCTTGTTTCTCTTTTATAATACCGTTTGTGACTCAGGTTATGTGCAATTTGTAAGAGTTGTCAAACCAAAGAAAAAATTAAAGAGATATGGAGATTTAACAGAGATGGTTTGGGAGGGACTAAATGGAAAGTGGCAAGACTACAAATTGTGAATTAGGGTCTGCTTCCTGCTCTGAATAATTTCAAGGTGTGCTATGTAGCATGGTGTGTACTGGAGCATACTTGCTTTATCCTAGTGGTAAAGTGTCAAGAATACCTGGGGCCAGTGGGGTTAGAAACAACAACAAGCTGTTGGGGTACTGGGAGGGAAAGCAGCAAAGCAACAAACTGTACAATATATACCTATTTTTCAATCATGCTTTGTGATAAGTTAATTGCTTTTGGTGGTGGACTCTGCCCTTTGAGTCAGCAGGTAGGCTCTGACCTGTGGTTGTTACCCAGCCCCAGGGCTGGAGCTCCCTGGGGGTTGGGGTGCTTGCACCCCCTGCCCAGCTGCCGCCAGGGAGCCAGTGGCTGTGTCCTGCCAGGCACGGCCTGGGAGTGGCCATGTCCTCAGCACCACGCTGTTTTCTCCAGAATATCCAGAGGACAGAGGGTTTGGCATAGTGATAGTGCACTGGTGCCATCATTTCTGGGATAGCCACCCTGAAGAAAGGGACTGTTTTGTGTCCATCACTTGGCCTGAAATATTCTCTGTTGTGAAGCAGCTTGAGGTAAACGTGAATGATTTTTTTTTTTTTAATTAAATAAATCACAAGATTGAAATGCAGACAATGCTGTTGCAGAGTTAAGAAAAACAGGTGAACAGGGGTGAAAGAAAAACTGGAGCTATAATTTCTCGGACTACCTTCTGCCAGCTAAAGAGCTAGCTGTCCTTACCTGCTTTGCAGATGCTCGTATCTCTCTAATCTCTCCAAGAACCAGTCAGATGTGTGCTGTGGCACCTGGCTAAGCCTTATGTGCTGGTGGGCTGATAGCAAATCATTAGTTTTCTCCATATGAACCTTATAAATGTATATGGCATGTAACCATGGTCCACGCACCTTGTATGCTATGAAGTTTCCCTTGAGACCAGCAATGACAGCAGTCAGTCACTCAGGGTGATGGGCAATTTGAAGGCATCTTGTGCAACTTAGCCATAGGGAATAGTGTAGCAAAGTGATTAATAGAAACTAATTTGAGTGCCTCTTCTCTGAGGGATGATGGAACAGCAAACACACTGCTTGTCCTGGGCTGGATCTGAGACTTCTGCTAAGCTTGACCTGTAATAATGTTTTAGCGGAGGTGAATTTCCAGCACTGGTGTAAATAACTCTGCCTTGGTGTATTGACTGTACCATTTAAGTGAGGGTTGCTGACTGCTAAGAGACGGGTCTTTCTCCCCAGTCTGCTACTTTCTGGGAAGTGAAATTATTGTTCTAGAAGCTAGTGTTTTATTGGTGTTCTTCTTCAGATGCTTAAAATCTTCTTCAGTCTTTGCTATGGTTATCTTTATGTGAACACAGTAAGTCTTAGAGATAAAATGGGAAACTCCAGAAAAGCTGTTAACTGCATGAATAAATTCTGAATCTAAGATTAGTAACACTTCTGTCTTGTCAATATATAGGCATGTAAACGTTCACTTTGTACTTCCCCCTCCCCCTCCGTGTCCATTTTTGTCCTTTAACAAAGTTTCTTTTTTTATTCTTCTCAGCATCATCAGTAAGACTGGCTTTTTCATTTCCCTTGCCCTGTGTGTAAAAGCTGTCTATTGAATGGCCAATGATGGAAAGGTGTTTTAGATTGTGACCTGAGACCAGGTCCTTCTGCACCGAGTTCCGCAAACAGCTTTAAATGCAAAATTCCTTTGTTCTACATCTAGACACTGCGAACTACTGAGAGGTATCGATTCCTTCTGTTTTCCTGCTGGGCAAGTTTTAGGTCTAAAATGGCCAGCAAAGAGTTCAGTCTGATTCCTTCTTCTGGTGGGATTTTGATGGGAGGTGCTTGCGGGCATGATGAAGTAGCAGCTAGTAGCTCTGGGAACCTTGCTGTGATATTGAGAGCCCTACTGTGCCCCATGAAGGGTGGCATGCTGCCTTCTTCTGCCGGTACCCAGATAACTGGAAGATATTGTTTTTTGCTGAAGATGGTTGCTGAAGCCGTTCAAGCATGTGCTTTATTTGTTGTTAATAAAGTGGAGAAAAGCGCTATCTTTTTAGTCAAGGTGCTACAGTAGTCCTAGAATTTGGGTGCCATACCTGAATGGAGATGAGGGACACCTTTTTAAACATGAGTAGGATGTAAGAAAACAGACTGATTAAGCTTTCTGGTTTTACTCATTTATGGTTAGTGTATGTGAAGCAGAAGTCCTGTAGCCACTGATAGACTTGTAAGAAAGGTTAACAGAGGCGTTTCCTTTTTGCTCTTTAAAAACATGATTTCCTTTCACCTGCCTCAGCCCTCCTTCTGGTGGTCTTGAACGAGATGAACTGAAAAGATGAAATTTTTCTTTCCTTGGTCTTTCTGCTGTTCAAGAACCTATAGAATCCAAATCCTGTTAACAGGAAGAAAAGGTGGGGTTTTGGTTTTTTTAAAATGGACTTTATAATTAAGATGGCATATTGCTCTTTTGGAGTGAGGTGACATATGAAATAAACCTAAAATAAGGAATATCTATCTTTAGATGCCTTTAGTTGCTGGGATCTTTGTTGGCTGGATGCATCACTTGGCAGGCACCACCCAGAGCCTTCTCCATAGCTCTCTGGTTGTTATCCCTGCTTTCACACTTAAATTTAAGGGCTAGTGAGGAGGATCCCCATGCATGCGAAGCTGGACAGGGAGCAGACCCCAGGAGTGTTCACACACTGACTGAAAATCAGACCACTGGGTTATGTTTGAGATCCTTCTTGCATGTCTCCTTCCAATGTATGAGTGATGCACTTATGTACTTTTTTTTTTCTTTCAAAAGCCATTTTCAGTTGATAACACCTCTTCTGGGACACAGGAGAGGGAAATGTAGACCCAGTCTCTCCCCACTCCAGTAACCGTGCGTGGCCCCCCCCCCCCCCGCCCCAAGGCAGGCATTCTACCTCTTACACCATGTTAAAGCAGACCATTGCTACTTCCTTAGAAAGAAGCTTGTCGGGGTTTAACCCCAGCCGGCAACTAAGCACCATGCAGCTGCTCACTGACCCATCCTGTGAGATTGGGAAGAGAAGAGTAAAAGTAAAAAAACTCATGGATTGAGATAAAGACAGTTTAATAGGTAAGGCAAAAGCTGCACACGCAAGGAATTCATTCACCACTTCCCATGGGCAGGGAGGTGTTCAGCCACCGCCAGGAAAGCAGGGATCCATCATGCATAATGGTTACGTGAGAAGACTAATGCCATTGCTCTGAAAATCTCCCCCTTCCTCCTTCTTCCCCAATGTTATGCGCTGAGCATGATGTCATGTGGCGTGGAATATCCCTTTGATCAGCTGGGGTCAGCTGTCCCGGCTGTGTCCCCCCCCAGCTCCTTGTGCCCCCCCAGCCCGCTCACTGGAGGGTGGGTGAGAGGCAGAAGAGCCCTTGGCTCTGTGCAAGCCCTGCTCAGCAGCAGCTAAAACATCCCTACATAATCAACACTGTTTCCAGCACAAATCTAAAACACAGCCCCATACTATGAAGAAAATTAACTCTATCCTAGCCAAAACCAGCACAAAGATATAGCTGCCTTTTGTGAGGGTACTATTCTTGTAAAACACTTGAAGCTTGCTTGCTGGATCAGGCCGTGCGTGCAAATCAGGCAAAGCGGTGCCTGAATTGTAGCTGATGTGGGCAGGAGCTTTGTCTGTGGTGGCTGAGGGAGGATGCGTGGTGGGAAGGAGCATCCTGCAGAGCTGGAGGTGCCTAAGGAATTTTCAGGCCAAAGGAGAAGTTATTTAACAAATCCATAAACCTGTAATCAGTGAGCAGCCAAGCCTGCAAGTGCAGAAAACCAGGCTTTTCATACATATAGAAGGAAAATCCTATGGTGTTGTATCCACTTTTGGATATGGATTTAAAGTTTTTCGAAGACCGGAGAGCTCAGCACTGTTACTTTTCCAGGATTTTGTAAGAGCCTGATTAATACCAGCCTTGCTGCTGATGAGTTTGTGAAATAGTTCATGTGCAAATGTTGCCTCTGCATTTGCTGCCTCCTGGGAAGATGATGGATTCTGTAATTCATGTCAAAAGATCTGTGTGTCATTCTGCAAACAGAGGTGATGCTTCAGATCAAATCAATAGATCACTCCCAAGCAGGAAACCTTCCAAACAGGATACCCTCTGCATTTTAAAAACAAACATCATAGCTAATACTGGTATACAGGTACTTACTGACAGCATGCTGATGAAGGCATCTCTTTTTTTTTTTTTAGAAGCTCCTGTGGCTTTGTAGGTGCTCTTTAAAGCATCTCTGAGGTTGGTGAGTATCTTTTACATGTGGAGAGCCAGGCCATAGTAGCCCAAGGTGCTCCCCCAGGAAGGGAGTGTGCTTAAGTGATGATGGAAGCTTCTCTTTGGACTACACCAACAAACAAAAAGCTACCCTTAACCTCTTGCTATTCAGCTTCCGCAGCTACGCATAATGTAGTTTTAGCCAAACCAGAGAAGAGGTGAATGAGGAAGATGGTAAGCACCTTGTCAAAAAATAATTTGGTTGTTTCTCTTCAGATTGAATCTTTCTCGACTCTTCCTTCTTTCCCTATGTCTCCATCTCTAAACCAAGAGCAGCAGTCATGTAAATGAGCCTTTACTTATACTGCTTCTCTCAGTCTTGATGCATCCTAATTTTAGTTACGTTATGTGGCCTGAACAGTATCTTGTCAGTCCTAATGGTTTTGCACCTAAAGACCGTTTGTCCTTAAATATATACCAGAATGACTTTAGAAAGTATGTTGAGTCTTGCTTTGGTGTTGTCTGCAGATTCCTGTGTGCCTGATAAGCTTTATAGTGCTGCCCAGTACCATAATAAGAGCATCTTAAGTTAGCTGGGTGAATGCAGATTGATTCCAGCATTTCAGCACAGGAGAAAATCGGAACAGGAGGAAAAAAGAAAGGGCCTGCTGCTGTCTTAAGGGCAGTGGGGGGACGGGGGCTTATGAAGGCTGGAGGCTTCTCTCTTCTTAGAGCTGGAGGAAAGAGAGATGGGGAAAAATATGCTCAGAGTCAAGTATGTGCTGATGGTCTTTCTGGCTCTGAAAAAAACCTGAGGGTATTCTGCTTGTAATCTTCCCCGCCCCAGAATCCTCTCTTTTTAAAACTCTAGCTCTTACCTGGGCTGGAGAGTTCACTTTACACAAAGCTTATGCTTTCTCTGTGGCTTATTTGAGCCCAGGCGATGGGGCCTGACCAAGTTGCATCTTGCACCTTCGGAGCCAGGTTGGCATCCCTGGCTTTTAGGATTTGCTCTGTCCTTCTGTCTCATGCTGGGCTAATTTAGCCTCATCTTGGTAAACAAGAAAAGGGTCCTTATTCAACAGATTTGAGCTGGAGTGACTGCAGCTGTCGTCTGGTCTGTGTGCAAACCAATTTTGTTCATTCCCTTGCCTGGCAGGAAGCCTGCGCCAGAATTGTGTCGGGACTAATCAGCATTAAACTGATGTCAGGAGGGCTGCAGCAGGCTGCCTTGTAGCGAGGCAAGAGCAACAAGGCTGTTCAGGAGGGATTAGCCTAAGTCCTGCCTGAGATGCAGCTGTGCTAGGAAAGGCACCGAAACTGTACGGAGTGTTTTTCTTGGGCCTTCTTGTTGTGGCAGTCCCTAGCTGACTGCCAGTGAGAAATCATCATGATTTGCTGTGTGACCATAAATACAAAAGCCAGGAGAAGGTGCAGTGTCCACGGAGCTGTAATAGCCAGGAGATGCAAGTGGTGCCTTTGAGCATGCTGGGCTTTCTTCTCCTGGAGAGGCAAGGTGGCGGGGAGTGAATAAGTTCAGTGTGTGGTCTCCAGCCAAAAGATGATGTTAGTGGTGCTGTTGCTAGTCCTATGTTATACCGTAATAGATGTGTTAGTGCTAAACAACATAAAGGCTGTGAGGTAGAAATATTTCTGAGACAAGACCAAGGGTTGGCAAGGGATGATTCACAGCTCTAATGCCTCGCAGTCTCTGTTTTCTTTCCTGGTATTTACGGTGCAGGTTCAAGAGTGCCTCCTGGTTTGCAGTGAAAGCATTAAATCAGAGAGATCCCAACATGCTTTTTTTCTCCAAAGATGCTGAAATGTTGATGTCTGTCTTTGCTCTCCCCTCCCTCCCGCTGTTAAATTGTCTTTGTAGTTTTTCATCTCAAAAATTATTTTTGTCTCTCTCCTGAGCACCATGTTTTGGCTTTGAAGTCAGCCCTGCTTTGAATGGGGGCATGGACAGGATGACCTCTGGAGGTCCTTTCTGACCTGATTATTCTGATCCCCTCAATCGTGATCCTCCTGCTTTCACAGGTACATGTTTTGGATGATCCTACACCTAAAATTCTCCAGCTTCCTCTCTGACTCTTAGGCGTCCATCTGTTTGTGTGTCTGCTCAGCATTAGTCATCCCTTCTCTGACTGTAGCTATAACACCTCATTGTATAACCACATGAAATGGGATGCTGTTGTATTATCCACAGCAGGCTCAGCCATGCTCTAAACGCCTTTTAGGCCTCCTAAACGACTAGGTAAATCTGCATCTGCCTAAATTTACACATCAAACTGTTTTCTGGTACAAAGCTAAGCCCAAATGAACTTTTGAACCGTGTTCTTGGCACATGTTAAGCATGTTTTCATTGTTTAGGAAGCTTATTTAGGGGGAGCAAGCAGACCTTCTGGTCTAAGATGCCCCAATTAATTACAAGCTATGCAGCATAAGAAATCCTCCTTCTTAGGGAAAAATCATTAGCAGCAAACCTGTCTGAAACAAGGGAACTGAGACCCAGGAACGGAGCAGCTTTCCGAGTGCTCTCATCGCTAGTGAAGAAGGGGCCAAAGGACCCAGCCTTGCCTTGTGCTTACTCCTATGTGGGCTAGCACCAGTGGGGATCTCGGCGAGACTCTGGCTGCTTTGGACATGAGTGTGTGATAAGATACAGCACTGTGTTACCAAAGCTCATTGAAAGCCTGAATACCTCTCTGCTGAGCTCTCCCTGGGCTATGTCTGACATGTGGAGCATTTAGTGGGTGTGAGTTTATCCTAAAGGGAGGTGAAGTGGCTTGGGAGTTACTCTTAAGTGGGAATAAAATTAAAAAAAAAAACAAACCACAACCAAACAAAAACACCCTATTTTTTTTTTTGAAAATGTGGTGTCCAGCTAGGCACTAACAGAAATGGTAGGCTTTCAAGGCAGCCTCCAATGCACATTCTTGAATAGTCACTGAAATGTTGGTCCCCACGTGTGTGTGGAAAATATACACGAACCTCTCCATCTCTGGTATCTCTGATTTATTTTGTGTGTGTGTGTGTGTGTAGTGGTGTTTTGGTTTTGTTTTTTTTTTTTTTTTGCCAGTGAGAGAAACCTGGCTGGTGTGGGAGCTCTTCCCCAGGCAGGGAGGGCTGGGCAGGATCTGGTCCCTTGGCACTCTTGCCTCCCACACTGCAGGGCAAACTGGACCACGCCGTGCTGAGCACACCTCCTCTCATGTTTCTCCTTTTCGCTTTCCCTAGTCATCTTATAGCAGTATCTTACCTGCCATGTTCATGCTAATGATGTGTCTCATTCTTTCCCTGACAAAAGTGGTTGAAAACAGGGAGCACCAGTAACAGAAAGGAGATTTGCTGTGAGCGGAACTCCCTTTTCTATCCTTAAAGACTGATATTTTTTCCTAAACAAGTTACCGCTTTTTCAGAGTCTCTCTGTTGGTTTCTGGATCTTCAAAAATTACTTTTCCTAATGCAGTTGTTACACTTGGATTCTGGGGCCCTATTTTTCGTGCTTAATCATACACAGTGTGCTGTGCTGATGGCCAGTGGCTTCAGGCTCTTACCCTGAATTTGTCCTCTGTAGCCATTTCTGATGCAGGAGGTTGGCTTTTTTAATTCAAGGTATTTGACAAGTTTGAGCCCCCTCCCTGTGGTAGCGCAGATGGCAGCTAAAGGGGTGCTGGAACGATTTCATTCCTACCTTGGTGATTACAAACCGGATTTCAGGAGAGCGTGTGCCGAGACTGTGAATCTGTGCAAACAGATCCCGCATCCCTGACAAGCGCAGAAGGGATTTGATGCTCCCTGCCGTAGCTAGTGCTGTGGTCCAAGGTCCTACCTGTTCACCTGTGCTCTCCTGCTTGATCATTATGTGTAGGAACCCCCTCCTGTCCAGATCTCAGTTTCTTGATTTCTAATGCTCCTATGGAGGTTGCACATGTAATGTTAAACCAGTACCACCTTAGTTCTGTGTGGGTTTGTTTGTCTCTTTCTCACCCCACCCCCCCCCCACCCCCGTACAAAACTCCAAATGTCATGATTGTCTGCTAAAAGAGTATTTTTGCATTTGGTGACCTTTTTGAAATTGTGAGAAGATGGGCAAGGAAACAACAGGTATTTCTAAGACAGGAAAAGGTCTGTCTTATAGACTAGAAAGGCACCTTGGTGTTCTAGAGCTAAAACAAGGCTGCAGTTCTGTTGAGCCTGTCTGCATGATGTCCCAGCTGGAAACCCCAGTTTTCACAGTGCAGGTTTACCCTGCAGCAGCTCCTGAGCAGGTCCTGGAGGAGCTGGAGCAGCCTCCAGTGCGCTACTGCCTCTTCTGCCTCAGGGCATCCTGTGGGAAGTGCAGAGCTGCTCTGGCTGTCAGGGATTAATTATTCACATCCGAGGAGAAGGGCTCTTCAGGAAAATTTGACCTGGTGCAACTCCTTTCTCCATCTTAAGGACCGTGTGTGGGTTTCAAGTTTTATATGTGTCCAGCTCACAAAGATCAGGGGTTTGAAGAAAGGGACAGCTTGACTCGAAATGTCTGGAGGTGCAGCAGTTTCCAAGTTCATGATCTGACTTGGGAGTTTTGCTTTCTGAATAATGCTGGGAAAAGAAGCTGTGGTCAAAAGCTTTTCTTCTGCTTAAAATAGTATAAATTGTATAATACGTTAAAAAAAATGCACGCACATGCACATTTATGCTTCTTGCCATAGTGCACTACTATTGTATTGCCCAGCTTTTCCTGTACTCTGTGAGATGGGCAGGCTGGTGCTTATAAGTTCATTTTGTAGATGTGCAGCCCGTTTTTTTCAGTTTTTGAGGCATTGTGTTATTTGTTGGACTTTGAATGTATTCCCTTGCTCTGGATAGAAGTGCCAGCATGTGCAGTGATCCTTCCTTTTGCTCTCCTTCACCTACTGTTTCCCACCCTCCTGCAGCTTTTGTACAGGTGTGATGAACTGGATGGAGAGGCAAATCCAGCTGGGGGGTTGCAGACAGCACATTCCCCTCTGTTTTTCATCCCTCCATCCCTCCCTCGGGTATGCTTCAGCTGGCTCAGCTCACCCATGCGGTTCCCCATTGGAAATGCCTAGGCTGGTGAGCCAAAAGCTTGGATGCAGGCCTGGGAATAAGGAGAGGTGAGAAAAGGAGCCAGGAGCTGCTTGTGGTCCCTGAAGCATTGGTGCCACTGCTGGGTGTCTGCGGCTTCCTGCAGCGCCTACCCCTTGGGCTGGTAGCCTGCCACTTGCTGAAGGCTGTGTGGATGATTTAATGCTTTCACTGCAGAGTTACAGCCTGGGAATTGTGTGGGGCTGAGCTGACACTGGCTTGACATTAAGAAATAATCCATTGCAGCTTTTTTTCTGTTGTAGCCACTGAGGTTAAAGCTGCAGAGGAATTCAGGCAATTTTCTTCCCCCTTTTTCTGCTTACTACAGGTGTAGATTGTTCTTAGAAGCCATTGCAGAGATTTTCTGTTGGGGACCTTTGCAAAGCTTTGTGCTATTTTGTGATTGGAATGCACTTCTGCTGTAGCTTGCTTGCTGAACTACAATTGCATAGGATATATTCTTTCTCAGAAGATCACAATTTCCAAAATATTAAGTAAAAGAAAGGTTAGAGAAAGGGAAAAACTGACCTTCTGTCAGGACAGAACACATATTGAAATAAGTGCTTTTGTTTCTACAAGTTGACACAATGTTGGGATTAAATGCATTTTCAAAGCAGAAACTACAAGGCTTAAGAAACATAGTTTATATTAGACAACGTTGATTATGGCTTCTTCAACATGCCCCGACAGTTCAGAGAGATGAAGCAATTCTGTCATTTACCTAAGAAAGTGCAAACCTGTGTCAGAGAGTCCACCTGGATGACTATTGAGGAGTCATGTGAGTTTGCGTGTTATCGTTTGGGTAGGGTGACTGCACTTTGATCCAGACTGGAGAAGGAGCTGTACCCAAATGGGGCTCGGGTTTTGCTGCCATGAAGTCAGCTGCTCAAGATCTACCCCTGCAGGCTGTATCAAAATCCATCAGCTCTTTAGGCACGGATGAAGTGATGGAGAGGTGGGAAGGTGATGTGGGACAGTGCCCTTGCGGGATTGTTACCACTGCATCCTCCACCCTCACTGCCAAGTGGACAGTGCTAAGGACCTGAATGAAATGGGCTCAGCGCTAACCTGCAGCCTAAACCAGCTGTGTTGGGAAGCACCAGTATAAGAAAGGAAGTGGGAAATGTGAGGAAGATGCCTGGACAGGCATACCAAAGAGTTTGGATCTCTGGGACAGGTGGCAAAAGGGTATTTCTTTGGGGAAGGATTAATTTGGGAAGGGGCTAACCAGAAGCACCACCAGAACAAAGAGTTCCGCAGGCTGTTTATAAATTGATACTCTGATGCCAGAAAATACAGAATCAGGTTGCAGTTTCATATTTCTGTATTAAAATAAGTCACATTCAGGCTGTCATATTGGTATAAACAGAATAGACCTTGCTGAATTCAAAGCCAGGGGTGGAGTCCTACTTCAACAAGCAACCTTTTTCAGAGGCAAAATGAGTGTATTTTTGAAATTTTGTTGTTTTGGCTTATAAATAAGCTTAGCTAGAAGCCTGAATGTTTTGTAATTCTTTTGTGACCCTTGAATTTGCAGCTGTAGGATGTATGCGAGCACTCAGATTCCTTTAATCTCATGTACATACATAGTCTTTGTGATTTCAAAGGAGAATTCTGTTCTCAACATGCACCGCCTATTCTTGTGACGACTTGAAGACCAGCCCCATTGGACTGATTTGCTGTGTACATGTGAAGCCCTTGAAATATTCATTATAGTCTGTGGTAATCTAATATTAGTGAATCATCTTACAGTCCTTTACAAGAAGGCATTTTTTTCAGCCTGATAATAAAACTGCAGGCTTTATTTAAGCAAATATCCAGTAGTACTTGTGCTCAGCTATCCTCTGCTCAGCTTATTGCTAACAGCTGTGTAACTGCTGAGATCTGCATAATTTGTTGTCACAAATATTTATAGTTTGGGTCTTTCCTCTTGTGTGTGCTTTCTATGCTAGTATCAAAAAAACCCCCTTGCTTCCTTAATGTAAATATTTAATCCAGCACACACAGACCTGTTAACCTTTGCATTGAGGAAGTATTCATCAGGGATGCTCTCTGTGTATTTGCATGTGGCAGAATAAATCACCAGAAACCTGTCAAACCCTGAAGAGGTATGCAAATGCCTGCATCTCTTTAATCTGGCATGTGTAGATCCTGTTTGATTTGAGATGGGAATTCTAATCCCATGGGAGCGATGCAGGAACTCCTGATGCTTCCTCGGTGTGGCGAGGAGTGATGAGACAGCTGGTGTCCAGGTTTGAGGACTGTCTCTATTGTTGCTTGGGCCATTTTGTGAGGCTGGGAGGAGCCCCAGGTGCAGAGGCAGCTTTGAACCTGTAACTGAGTGTTCCTGCCAGCCCCCTCTCCTTGGGGGAGAGACGGTGTGCACATGCATGTGGCTGTGAATACATTATGTGTGTGCTCTCTCTCACATACAATAGCGCTCTTTAGTTGGTAGGCTTATGTTTTATAAGCAAAGTGAGTGGGCACTATTGAAACCTATCCTTACACATCATAAACAACTCTCTCCTGTCTTGATTTGAAGGAATAACAACTTTCTCCTTGCAAAATTATTATTATGCTCTTGTTTTCTGTAACAGGGTGCTCAGATTTAGCTGTCCTACACTGTCACACCAAGACACCGTTGTTTTTCAGAATCACATTGCTATAGCCATATGTTTTGTTAATTCTGTTTCCTTTTGTATGCACTTCCCTGCATTTATTAGACGTCCCAGACCTTAGTATTGTCACAGAGACTGTAGGTACTTGTCCTGGTTTCAGCTGGGATAGAGTTAGTTTTCTTCTTAGTAGCTGGTGCAGTGCTGTGTTTGGTGTGAGGACAATGTTGATAATGCACTGATGGTTTTAGTTGTCACTGGATGATGTTTATACCAAGTCAAGGACCTTTCGGTTCCTTGGGCCCTGCCAGCCAGAGGGCTGGAGGGCATGGGAAACTGGGAGGGGACACAGCCAGGACGGCTGACCCGAACTAGCCAAGGGGATATTCCATTCCATATGATGTCATGCTCAGTATATAAGCTGGGGGAAGAAGGAGGAAGGTGGGGACAGCTGGCGTTATGGTGTTTGTCTTCCCGAGTAATCATTAGGCATGATGGATCCCTGCTTTCCTGGGGTTGGCCAAACACCTGTCCACCAATGGGAAGTGGTGAATTAATTCCTTGCTTTGCTTTGCGTGCATGTGTGGCTTTTGCTTTACCTATTAAATTGTTTTTATCTCAACCTTTGAGTTTTACCTTCCTTTCTGATTTTCTTCCCCATCCCTCTGGGTGAGGGGCAGTGAGCGAGAAGCTGCATGGTGCTGGGTTGCCGGCTGGGTTTAAACTACAACAGTACTACAGTGAGTTCAGCCACGGTGTGGTCTGTGCCTAATCCAGCCTTAATCTGCTCAGTATGAAATACTCCGTGTATGCTCAAACAGTTACTGAGGTCTCCAAAACAGCGTGATATGGCTCCATTATGTGAAGCATTCTATTTAACTCTATAAAATCATCCTTTGCGTGAAAGGAAAGTGTAAAATACTGCAATGTATCTCGTGCAGAAATAACAGTTGTGTGCAATGGCCAGGAGGGCTCTTGTGTCTGGTTGAGGTGGCTCTGTCTGTCTTGGTTTTGAAGTAGCCTCTCCATAGTCAGTGACAACTCACGCCTATTTAAAAATTAGAGGAGCAATTACATGTGTTCTACCTATGTTTTTTTTAGCATGCCAGTCAACCTGGGATCCAGGCACTAAGAGATGAATGGATTAGTGGTAGAAAGGAAACACTTGCTCAAATGCCAAGTAATTTTAGGGTTATTTAGATCTCTGTTCTCTGCTGCTTCCATGTCTACTAGCAGGGTGCTAAAATAATGGGCAAAATAGGCACTTCGGATAAAAGTGGACTTGGATTTCTTTCTCTCCTTTATGTGCCTCTCTCCAGCTCCCATTTCAGAGTCCCACTGGCTCTTTCCAACCCTGTTTCAGGCCAGGAGATGTTCCCTGTTCCCTTTTGTGGCTCTCCAGGGTCTTTTTACCTTTACGGTCTCAAAACACTCCTAAAGCATATACTGTTTTCACATGGGTATCTACTGCTCTACAGAGGGATTTTTACTGGAGGGGCAGCGGAAATTTGAGAGGAGAGGGGGCAAGACACTGATTTTCATTGCTGAGCTTTGACAAAGGAGAGACTTCTAAGATACAGAGCCCTTTGCACTGACCCCTTTTGATCATTTTGTGGGACTTTACCTGTGTTCTTTAAGAGATCTTGTTGATGGCAGTGGAAGGTGTATCCTGGGGTTTGAGGCTGGGCTGTTGGGAAAGCAAGCAACCCCAAAATTCACCTGAGAGGAAATGTGATAGATGCCTTGAAGTGGCATTTTTGAGGCATGAAGGTTAGGAACACACCTGCAGAATCACACTCATTTCCAGACATCTGTGGGGATGAGTGGGACAAGGGAAGAAAGGGTCTGAGGTGCAGGGGCATTTGTGAGCTGAACACAGAGACAATTATTTTTCTGGCCGCCTCATTTGAGGTCCACCTTTACAGAGATGCTTTGGCACGATACTCACCAAGGCATTAAGGGAAGCCAAAGGATTTTGTTTCTGGACTCCCCTTTAGAAAGGATTGGAACTAAACCTAGAGGCATGGTAGAAACACTGCTGTGCTTTGAGTTTTCCATCTGGAGTCTAGTTTGGATCCAGAAATTAGCATTGGTCCATGCCTTTGGATTTGAATGGTAACACTACTGTGGCATGGGGACTGAGTCTTGATTTCAGCTCTCTGTATTTTCAGTATACTTGGAAACTGGCCACAGAATGGTCAGCAGTGATAAAGCATAAATTAAATCTGGTTGTTTATGCTTTGTCTGAGATATATATAGCTCTGCTGCAATGAAAAAACCTAACGCTGTCATGGTTTACTTAAGATTTACTTAAGCGTAACTGCTATTTTTCATGTGGCTTAGATGTGCAATTCCTGTGCGCTGACAGCTTCTTAATGATCCCTTGGGTAAACTCACTGGTAGCAGCCTGTTCTTCAAACAATTTCTAAATGCAGGTGGTATTGACCAAGACATGTAGGTTCTTGCAAAGATGTTCATGGCAGAAGCGGTATTTTAACTGAAGAGTTACAAGAACTGATCTTTCTTTCAATCTGATGGTATTTTTGCCTCTTAACAAAGTTCTGATGCTTTTAGTTGACAAAACTCCATTGCTTTTTCAAAGCTAGGAAGAACTGTGTCATCCAGCATGTTGTATGGATGTCTCGTTGCTTCAGTGGCAGGTTTGCCCACAGTGGAAGCATTTGCAGCAACATGCTGATCTCCAATTATTGTAGTACTGCTGGGCTGAAGCAGCTGAGAGCAATCTCCAAACTGAAATGGTTTCTCAGGCAGCTCTTAAGTGGAAGCATCAGCTCTGGGGACCAATATGGCTGTGCGGGCAGCAGATCCTTGTCTGCCTGCATCTTCATTCCTGCTCACCACCCTTCTCATTCGGGAGCTCTGGTAACTTCAGGCCTTGCCTGTGGGTTCTTATGACTTTTCAGTGTGCAGGAAGCTTTTGGTTTTTTTTCTCCTTCTGAAAGGATTCAGCTGTTGAAAACTGACTGAAGGCTTCCTCTCAGAGTAAGGCGTAAGGACAGTTATTTATTGGCAGCAATTTAAACAGCAGTTTCTCAAAAAATCCTAAAAGAGATTAGTTTGTGCTACACAAGGGAGTGTTTATACTTCATGCTGATGAAAGAGCTTTCCTGACTACAAGAAGCAAAGTTCTTTCTTTGTCAGACCCTTTTCCCATCAAACCCACTTATAACTAAGTTTTCACAAAAGCTCAGCAGCTGCAGCCTTTGACAGGCGAGCATTGCCTTGCTGTAACTCTTTGCTTGTAAAGGGTGTGCTAAAAAAAGTAACTCAGTACAGTGAGAAGCTATGTCTGGGTGCACCCTCTCTAAATCCACCTTTTAACCCACTTCTAATGAGTTGTCTAAACCTGGCAGGTGTGGGCTGGATCTTCAGGGGATGTGAGGAGGCTGTGCCTGCTCAGGGAACACCTGAGTTCTAAGTAGCCAGCTTGAGTGCCACCGCTGGCTTGTGGATTTTGCTGTTTGAAGAAAAGAAAAAGCTTCTTCAGAAACTGGGGATAGCTTCCTTCTGGTCACCACAGCCTGTGCTTCTGGAGAGTGCTGATGAAAATCCAACCGTGGGTCCTTTGGATCCTCTTTGTGGCTCAGCACAGCAAGGGACAGCTCTTGAGAAGACGAGAAGGCAAGGTGTTCCTGTAAACCCGAGAAGTCTATTGCCCAGCTAAGTCCAGGGAGCCAAGGCCTCAAGCTTGTGCGAGATGGGTAAAAAGAAAGCTGCTATAAAGCAAAACCCCAAATCAGGCGTAGCTGACTATTCAAGCATCTTCATGCTCCGTTTATGTCAAAGTTGATTAGTGCTGAAAGTGGTCCAGGCCAAGTTAAGCTTCTTTCTTTTCTTGTACTGATTTGCAAGCCAAGCTTAATTAGGGTGGCAGAAGGTGTTATCAGTGAATTTATTCACGCTTTCCTGTTGTATAAACACAGCTTTGGTGAAACCTTCTAACTTTGAGTAACAGAACACCTGAAACTTGCCATCCTGATGAGACAAGGGAGGCTAATATTGGTGTGTGATATTATGTGCACTGCAGAGTGGTTTAGAAAATTTATCTTAATATGGCTCAGTTTAAAAGATAACTGAATGCACTGTAATATAAGAATAAAGCTGCCTGTTCTTGTACTAAAAAAGTCCCAAAGCAAAATTTACTGGAAAATTCCCCTCTTTCCTGCGTTCTTATACACAAACCTAAATAGTAACAGTAGAGGGATTTTTAGGATGACAGGTTCTGGTTCTTTGCGGGTTGGTTTGTGGGTTTTTCTCCCCCTTTTCTCATCTCCAGGAATACCAATTGTAATAAAGCAGACCTTCAGACAAGACTCTTGTACCACGTGTGTCCCTGTGGAGCAGAGGACAAAACCTGCTTTAAGATTCATTTGAATTGAAAATTGTTTGTGAGTGCCTATTTCCAAAACCTGTCTGAGAGTGTGGCACCATGTTTTAACATGAAATAAGGTACCTCTGAATTTGATCCTGCTCTTGAAATGAGTAGAAAGCACAAGTGTCAAATGCGTCCTGTGCGAAAGGAGTGACTGGATACCTCATTCTGTGTTCAGTCCATGGAGGGAGGTGAACACATGAAATGAGGATTGAGAAACGGGTGTTGCAATGAGCGGGAATCCATCCAAGCTTTGCAGAGGACGTGATGGCATCTAGAATGTCCTCAATTCCTTGGCAGTTCAGCCCAAGCCGGCAGTCAGGTGCCTGTGGCTCCAAAGCCAGGGATCCCCTCGCCAGACGGGCTTTGGCATCCTGCTATGTTGAAGGACCTGAGCTGGTGTTTTGCTTCTGCTTGAACATTGTCAATATTCTTCCGGGAACTGAGAGATGGGTTTGGTTTCATACCCTTCCATTTCCTGTGCTTGTGTAGCTATGCTTCCCTTCAGTTTCCTATGCTATGTAACTAACCAAAAGCTTAGCAGGCAATTTAAGAATAATGATGTATGAAACTTAAATGAACTTGTAATCATTGCTCAAATTGTTTTCTTTATTAGTAAAAATGCTCATTCATTCCATGTCAAGTGTTCAAGCAGATTTGAATATAAAAACGCAATAAAAAAGCAAATATGCCACTTGCTCTATATAAACAGGACAGACCAAGGATTTCTGGGACACGCTTTCTGTGTACCACCTAGCAGTGGCTTGGGAGTCTGTGCTTGGAAAGGCAGTGTGGCAGCACCAACAGAATGAGTGAATTCCACGCGTGTTGATTTCTAGAGAAAATAAAGGCCCGAGGTGTAAAAAATTCCCTATATTTATAAGTGTAGGTCCAGTCTTACTGTGTCTTGTTAATAGGTTCCAGCACCTGGGGACAGACTCCAAGGTAATTGCATACCGTGCCTTGGGTACCTATTTATTAAACTCCTCCCACCCCACTGAAAAAAAATCACCCAAACTGACATAATTTAAACCATGACTTTTTGGATTTGACAAGATTATGATGCAATTTTATGTAAAAGGGATGTGTAACTCATACTTGTTTGCTAGTGTGGTGGGATGGTCTGTTGGCAGCTGGCACTTGGGACTATTTTAAGAAGTTGAGAGTGTTTGTGCTGTAATGTTACTCTGTAGGCAGATAGGTATTTTAATCAAGGTCAGAAGGAAGATAATGATAAACTAAACTACTCACATTAGAGCCTTTTCATCTTTATT
This sequence comes from Falco rusticolus, assembly GCF_015220075.1. Lineage (NCBI taxonomy): Eukaryota > Metazoa > Chordata > Aves > Falconiformes > Falconidae > Falco > Falco rusticolus. The sequence goes on from NC_051191.1 coordinate 66,656,846, forward strand.
TAGACTTGTGAATAACTCTTTTAGGTGAAAAAATTTCCTTTAGAAAAGGATTTTTGAAATATTGAGCCATTTCTAAGTGTAATTAATTTGCGGCAATAGTCGTATTCCATTGCCTTGTGTTTATATAAAGAATTAGGCTGTACAACAGTGTTGGTATCTCTGTATTAATATCGCTGTTAATGATCTTTTGTCATTTGACTTCTTGTGCAGGAGATTTTACATAACTTCTCTGACTGTTTAGCCATATGGTTGATGATGATAAATGGTCAAAATACTGAAATGGGTAGCAAAACCAGAACCTGTCCCGGTGCTTCTGGGACCATCTGGTTATGCATCCCTTCATGAGTTATGTCTTTCCTTTTCACTCTTCGTATTGCAGAGGTGGTCACTAAGTCCACAGAAGCTTGGTGCCAAATTCTCTTTGACTGATGATGTTGTAAAGGACTTTTGGGGAGAGCTGTGAGGACAGCCTGGCAGAGAGCTTTGTAAAGGCAACATGGGTATGGGCCATCCGCAGGGGGAGTCTCCAGCTTTGGCAATTGTTTGTTTAGTTTCCTTTAATTTAAATATTTATGCAAAATTTTAGTTCAAACAGCTCAAAAGTAGAATGAAGTAGCTTAAGACACCTGGAGTGGAAAAACATAATCCTGCAGATTTGAATGTGGGTTATCTTCAAGTGCCTCATAAAGAAACAAGAAAATTGTCCTAAAATAAAAATTCACATCTAAAAATCTTTATTGAAAGAACTCCTGTGCCCTCTGCAGAGGGCTGCCTTCCCAGAAAATACAGCCTTGGCAGAATTATCTGGGTCCTCTGAACTGAAGCCTGGATTAACCGCTCAAGTAGGAGGTCATGGTGGAAATACTTTGAATTTACACCTAGAAACTGAATGACCAGAGAGGTCAAAGGTATTGCAGCTTTAATATATGCTCCAGGTTTATAAAAATGGATTTAACTTGAGGAGGATTGTGTAATGCCTTTGCGTATTGTGTGAATGGGACTTTTTTGATGAAGGAATGCCATGGCATCTATGAAAACATATTGGTTTCTCTGTAGATGAGAAAACCAGTTGGAAGAAACCTGTTAGACATGCTAGCAGGAAGCTCTTCCATTAGAAGTACCTACTGGGGTAGCTGTTACAGGAAGACAAGATTGTTCCTTCAGGTTCTAGACGTAGCTTGCTTATTCAAATTTTGGTCCCTACTATGAGACAGAAATGATGAATAGAGGTATTGGGTAACTTCAGTAAGTCCTGGAAATGGCATGCAGTACAGATTGAAGGTGTAACAATATAGCCAACAGTATGATACTAAATATAACTTCATGGGTTTAGTTCTACACCAGTTGAAGAACTGGTGTTTTTTCCCCCCTGAGTTTCACAGATTCTGGAATGGCTCAATATATGAACAAAGATGTCTTTCATAATAGGGACGCTGTACAGCAGCATGCTATTTGAAGTACTGAGAATTTAATCTTGTTACTAATTTTGGCAAGTATTTCTGCAATATCTGTCATTGTGTTCAACACCTTTATAGTAATACAGTTGTGGAGAGTTTTATTTGTCACATGGATTTACCCTTTGCCAGTAGTGGGGGAATGAAAGGTTGCAAGGGGGAGTGTTTAATGTCTGGTTCACATTTTTTCCCTTCCCCGGTGCATTTATATATCTTTTCATTTTGTTCACACTTGCTTTTTTTATCTCTGTTTGTTATGTTGTGTAGTCTTGTACAAATGGCTAGAAGCAGATCTCCATGGCAAGAACTCAGATACTGCAGACAAAACCTCAGGTAAAGAGGGGTTAAGGACAAAACAATCACCAGGCCCTCTCTGTCTCTTTATTTTCAGTCTTCTAATTCCCCTTGAATCAAATTAAGGGCCAGAGTTCAAAACCAAAACCAACCCCCCTGGACTTTTCCCACTCTTTTACCTAATTTAAATCAATATCTAGTAAATTAAGTTCTATTTCTTGAAGCTCTCTTGGCAGATGTGCTTCCCCTCTCCAACAAAATGCCACTAGTGGTGTCAGGTATATTGGTGGATATACAATATGCTGGATCTTTGTGTGCTTGATACAGACTGAAAAATATCTTGCATGAGACCCTGTTAGAGGGCACTTACCCAGAAATCCAACGAAGCTTGGTTATGTGGATTTGTGAACAAAGGGTAATGGAAGGTCTAGCTCCACCAATTTCTGCTGCAGAGACCTAAAGGTTCTGACACCTCAAGGAAGCATCTTTTGCAGTCTAGATTTAAATAGCAGTATTAGTGAGGTCCACACAGACATACACCCATTAAAAAAAAAAAGCCAAGTCATTTAGATGTATTGATAGCGTACACAGCCTGCTATGGCTTCCCGCTTGAATATGATCCACCAATTCCTTTACATATTGACATGCAAGACGTAGGTTAGACCCTGACCCCTCCCCAGCCACCCCAAAAGTCACAACCATCTTAAAGGCAACACAGATTTTAGAATTTTGGAATGAAAACTGTTTTGTCTGCCTTGTCCCAGTCCTCCCTTTCATATAATTTCTCTCCTCTGTTGTAAGATTATGAGAATACATAGTCAGAAATAGCACCCTTGAGATAATGTCCTTGAACTCCTACTAGCCTGTCACTGCCACCTTGGTGTCTTGTAAGGCACAGAAGAAGAGCAGCAGAGCATGGTTTCTGCACTAAAAGTAACTGGTTCCTGAACCTGACAATTAACAGCTTTGTTGCTTCCCAGCCAAGCACTATTACTCCTGTTCCCACGTTGTTTTCTCACTCACACCTTGTATATTACTTGCTTCTCGTGCAGGGTCATCCAATTATCCGGTAAGCTTAACAAAGTTCAGGCTGCAGGGAAAGAACATAACTGGATGCTCTGAACACTTCTAATTAGAAATAGCCTTCAAAGAGGTTGTTGCCATGAGGTGCAGTACTGTCCATAGTCGTGCTCCCAGTACATTCCTCTAAAGGAATAAAAGATATTTTTATTTCTGTAGTCACAAGCATTCCTGTCTACGTTCCAGAGCTTGGAAGGAGCAAAAGATAGCTCGCATTCCCTGGACCAGAGGGTGTGGGTGGAGGATGCCTCTGCCTATATGGTACACAGCCTCTATAGCTGTGATAATTAATTAAAACAGGTCTACTTAAACCTTAAGATGGCTAGATTTTTAAATACCGTCACTCATATGAAAGCCATCGTGACTGACAACCTTACTTTGCAACTGTAACTGCATTTTCCTAGTAATTGTATCCTTCATCCAAAACATAGTTAAGGCTTTTAATAATTTTGAGAAATCTTTTCATTTTGAAATGAAATTAGCATGTTTTTTCTGGATCAAGCATCCATCAAATCACCATTTGCTTTTAATTTGAAACTAAATGTCCCTTTAAAAATTAGTGCCTTAAAGGGAAAGCACAAGTCGTTTAGAAGTACCGTTAGACAGGATGTAGTACCCAATTGAAATGAAACCTGAGTCTGACATATTTTACCCACAATTTTTGAGAAGTTCTTGAATTATTATTTTTTTAATATCCTGAAAGCAAAGGGATTAAATTTAAAACTAATTTTTTTATTTGCTTCTGAGAGGCAGCTTACCCTATGAAATGTACTGTTTGTATGAACAGGTACCACACATCAAGTACGATGCTTCTGTCTGTATTCATAGTACTGTGATCTGGCCATTAATATTTTAGAATATGGATTCAATTTGCATTTGATACTTGCTTCATTTTTAATGTGCCTTGCTACTCCTGTTCAAGAAGTTAGCAAGCAAGCACTTAAAAGCACGTAGTAGACTTAATGAAAATTCACTGTTTGCCTAGGATAACAGCTAAATAAATTTTATTTGCCACATGTGACTCAGCAGTTCAGAACTACCAAGGCTGAGAGCTGATAATATCAGGTATCCTTTGGCCCAGATCCCTTCCCTCACGTTTGCCAAGAAGGTTTTGCTCCCTGTGGTTCTTTTCCAGCTGCTTGTCCATGTGGAGCTGGCTTCACAGTCCACGTCTCTCATCTCATTTTGGTGAGAGTCGGGGTGTTTCCTGCTAGTTTGGCCAAACGATGACATTTCACCCTGACACGCAGGCTACTTTCTGTCATATGCTTATACAGTTTCTTTCCTAAATTATGCATCTCCTCTAAAAGCTTTCCCTGCCTGGCTTCCCAGGAGGCAGCTTTGTATGGAGCGTGCGATGTCATGTCCTTTCAAGCTAATGACCTGTTGATTTACTCCAGTGTGGTTTCTTGGCTCTTCTCTTTTGTCTCGTGATCCCTGATTGAGAAAATTGTATTTTCTGTGTGTGTATTTTACCTTTAATTTATTTTTTTTAAAAAAACCACAGTAGTAAAATGCAAACCCTGCAGAGACTCTGCAAAGGTAAGTTATTTGTGCCATTTACTTCTCTGGATAAAATGAATCCATGTTGTCAGCCTACTAGGACATCATTACTGCTGGTTTGGGGAAGCTGGATTTCTCAAAGCAATGTTCATGCTTCATAAACAACACTTTTTTAGATGTGTCTGTCGTCTAAACTGCACGAGTATTTGCAGCAGCATGCAAATTATTTGTCTTTTCCAAAAGCTGATTGAAACCCTGAGTTTATTGGCAAATATGTCTTGTTCTTCTCCACTGGGTCCAGATGCTGCCAGAGTATTGCCCGTCAAAATGGGGGGATCGTTTATAGGGAAAAGGAGATGAAGTATATTCAATAACGAGAACAGCAAAAAAATCAAGGACTTCCCTGCTTTTATATCCCCAGTGATGCAGGTTTTGGTCTAGCTTGGAGATAAGTACAACTTTACCTGATGGGATTAGTCAGTAATTGAGCCACCAAACTAGCAGAGGAGGATATTTTCCCATGGAGAGGCCTTCCAGGACCCCTTCCCAAATCTCTCTGTGCAGTGTGATATGATTCCAGAGCCTGCCAGTGCTGCTCTAACACTGGAGAACAGGTTAAAGGCAAGACAGCACCTAGCACCATGTACCAGCCACCCGCTCTGCTCCACCACAAGCGTAGGCTGTGCAACAGAACAGACAGGTAAAGCTACAGGGTATGTAACCCTCCACCTCCGGGTGTATGTGGAAGTTATTTAGGTGAAAACTATGCAGTTTGCTGTCCCATTCCATCTGAGCACACAGAGCCACGTTCCCTGAGATGCCATGTCTTTGGTGGGCTAGAAGCAGGGCTCTCCTGAGCTTGCCCAGCACACAGGGCAAAGCCTACCCCAGTGTCTTTGGTGCCTATAAGTGAGCACAGGCAGTAGAAACAGTAAATGACGTGATTAATGTACATTGCTACTGGAGTCCCATTTACAGTTGTGTGCTAATACCAGAAGATGAATCAATTTAGTTGTTGACTGTCATCACTGGGGGCTATTTTTCAGGCGCAATGTGTTTTTACAACACTGATACAATATAGAGTGGAAAACTAGTCTCCAATAAACCCGTGAAGGGCTCAGCCGGTGAACTGCCGAGGTGATGAGTGTCTCTGAACCGCACGAAGTAGCCTATTAGCATCCATCAGGTTACAGTAACATTTTTTTTTTTTTGTCAGGAAAAAGGAAACCTTTAAAGAAATTTGGACTCCCGCAATCACTTGCTGTTAGTGACAGCAAACTTAATGAAGTCACCCAGGTGCTCTTCAAACTTTCAGTATAAGCAACCAAACGCATTTAGCATCAAATATCTGCCTTTCTGCTCATTCACGGTTGCAATGTAAACTGTGTCAGATGTGAGAAAGATTAAAGATCTAATTAGGAAATAACCTCATGCATATTTACTTGATTATGCAAGCACATTAATTACTGTATGATACTAAGAGTTAAAAATGTTGCCAAGTATGTTTAAGTACATACCTGGAGAGATAATTTTTGCTGGCTTTGTTAGGATTTTTATTTTGTGAAACTTTAGGAATCTGTGGATGACATTATATCTTTATCTCTAAGCTTCTGCAAAGAACTTCTGGATAAAAATAAGAGGTTATTCTACTGCCATGTTCTGTAATAGAGTAATGGTCTCTGGTTTTGTATACTTCAGTCTGAGCTTTGAAACCAAGCATGCAGAGGATCTTCATAGAGCTTGTGCTCTGGACTGCCACAGCAGCCAGTGGCAAGTCTGGTCCAGTTTGGTAGATGTGATGAGCTGATCAGCTAAACCCAAACCCAGACATGTCTTTAAATTTGATCCAGTTTAGCAGATACCTTGTTTTCTTTATTTCTGTGATGCATACACTTTTGCTGGATTGCTGGTTTGCCTTGAGCAATTTCAGAAGCAGGGTGGATTCCCCTGCCAGAGCTCCTCACATCTTACTGTTTCCATTTATTCTTGCCCCAGGAAATATGGCTGCAGTGTTGCATCATCTCAGATGTTTTCTCCTCCCAAGCACAAAATATCCCTGTACAAGCTTATTTGCTTTTCTCCCCCATGGTTACCCACCAAAGTTAAGTGAGACAGACATAGTGCTAAAAAAAACCACAGTAGTGCTGCAGTGTGTCTAAATCCTGTGTTAAAAATGAGCCATTGTATCAAAATACCCGTATCTTTAAAATCTCAGAGATGTCTTGGGAAGGAAAAGATTTCAAACCCTTTCTCTGAAAGCGTTTGAGAGCAAAGTGCTGTTGGAAGAGCTGGTTAGCTATTCTCCACCAGCCAGCACAGCTGACTCACGCATCTCGAGGAATTTCCACCTGCCTACACATGTCCTCATGGAGGGGAGCTCCGGCATAAGCCTCCACTTCCCCTTCCTGACCAAGCGGGTGGTTGGCACTGGTGTAAGAAATGCCTGACCTTCACCTCCTCTTCCTCCTCCTGCCCTGTTGTGCAGGTGCCACTGCGATGGCCCTGGCACTGCAGCCCCTGAGAGACAACACAGGTTCTGCCATCTACGTTAAAGATGTTTAAGGGTTTCATACAACAAATGGTTTTCAACCGTCTTAAAAGTTCACCTGGGTAATTTTTACCTTGTGAACTGCCACTGCATGTGTTTTCCCCATTATCTTGTGTTCCCCACAGTTATTTGCACATCCTGAGCTCTGCCAGGCAAAGACTGAGAAGCTCTGCTTTCAGCTATCAGGTTGTACAGAAATTTCCTTGGGATAATTCACTCTGAGCCAAATGATTGTGTAGACCATACTTCACAAGGAGCAAAGGGCACGTGCCAAATGGCTGTGGCCTCAGAAACCTTCGGGTAACGGCCGAACTGTGAATTTTGCAACACCACTCGGAGGCCGGTAGCTGCACGAAGGCCAAGTCGTCATACAGAACGCAGCAAGCACAAATTATACTCCCCCAGTCCGTGTTGCCTTCAGAGAGGGGTTAGTGGGGTTAGTGAGCTGTAGTTCAACTTCTCTGCAGGAATGGTGAGTTGTCTAGAGCTTGCCAAGCGTTCGAGTATTTTTTCATCCAAAATAACCTCTCATTAAAAACATTAATGAAATGTTCATTCTGTCTTTAAGTATAAAGAGAAATATTTTTTTCATTTAAAAAAAGAAATTCAATTCTGTTTCAGTAGCTTATTTTTAAAAATATCTAGGTAACGCTAAGAAGTCCCAAAGTGAGCTTTTCGGTGCAAAGCAAGGTTTGGTGAAAAGCGTTTCACATTGTGAACTTAAGGCTTTCATCACATTCATCTCTCAGGTGAGAAAGGAACAGAACCGGAAAGACCCACCTGTAGTCTTTAAAGCAAGAAACCTGAAATTAGTAACCTGATACCTGAGAAAAGTGTAGTAGATGGTAATATGATTAATAGATTTTAAGAACTTCTTCTTTTGATTAGTGTTGCATACTGTAGAGCGTCCAGTGGTGGAAACTCCATTAACAATATCGCTGTGAAATACACTATTTGTATGCTGATAACTGGATGCATTTCTGCTTGAAGTCTAATTTCAATCTTCCTCTTTGCACTTGCTGGATTCTTTGTGTGGAAAAAGTCTGTCCTTGAAATTTGGTGTAGGAAAAATAGATGTTTTATCTTCACATGGCACTTGTGATAATAAAAAAGATCTATAATGAGTCCTTGAATAATTTATGATAGCTGGAAGGTGCTCATACTTTTTATTGACCGTAAGACAGCTTCTAACAAACTTGAGGGCAAGTGTTTTTTCAGCATCTAAGTGAAGCCATCTCTAGATGTTCAAGCTATAGGGGAAGGTAAGGAATTCAATTGATTGCAGGGTCTTTTTATGTAATACCGCAGCAGTAATTTTTCTCTTAACAATAAATTTCCATGCTGTAAATGCTAAGCTGGAAGCTATGTTGCAACTGTAGTAAGAGTTTGTGGGAAGGAGGGTAACGTCAGACTGAATGGGCATCTTTTTTCTTTTTTAAAAGGTAGTATGTCTGTTGGGAGTGAAAATGCCCTTGAGATTTCACACACATACACACACGCACAAAAAAGTGAAAGTTAGCTGCTCAGGCCAGCTACCTCTGAAGCCTCACTGCTGTGACAGTTCATTATTTCTTCATTTGTTGCAGGAGAGAATTTTGACCAGAGTCCCTTAAGAAGAACCTTCAAGTCCAAAGTTTTGGCCCATTATCCTCAGAACATCGAGTGGAACCCCTTTGACCAGGATGCTGTCAACATGGTACGTAGAGAAGCTCTCTTCTCAAGCTGTTTCCTGATTTCACCTCTGAAGTAGTTCCTGGGTTGTTTACAACCAGCCCTTGTGATGTGATGAACAAGGTGCTTCTGCTGGGACTAAGAGCATGGACTGAGACCCACTAGGCATGCTGGTTGAAAAGATGCAGAGGAAGAAGTATTGTGCAAATACAGAATACTCTCAGGCACAACAAAAGTAAAATGCTGCATTTCCCTCATTATTTCTAATTAAGTCTAATGCATGATGAAACAAGTCTAAGCCCCATCTCGGTGAGTGGGTGAGAAGTGTGTGGTCACCAAGGATACATATCAACAGGTAGGAAGGAGGCAAACCAAGGAATTTTCAAGATACTAATAGCCATGTGGAATTTTTGAATACAAAACCTCTTGATGCTGCATATAGCAAGGGAGAGAGGAATCTTTACACAGAAGCTGGAACTTGCCTAAACCACAGCTTTTGTTTGGTAGTCACTTTTAATGGCATCTCTGCACCAGTGCATCTTCTGTACATCTCTTTGCTCTCAGCTAAATTTGATGTGAGTGTCTATGTGGCTGTCCCATGTGAACAGGGGAGGGAGGAGAAAATTTCTGGAGCAGGGGCAGTGATAATTGAAAGACCAATGATCAACTGGAAATTTTCCTAATGAGTTGATGTTCCAGGGATGTTTCCAAAGTCACCACAGCACTTGTTAAAACATGTCCTGACAAAGACAACAGATTACTGGTATTTGTGCTTCCCAGTACAGAAAATGCTATTTGTTGTGTAACTTAGAAGTAACCAGATGTTGAAACAGTAACATTATACAGTATTACTGCTTCCAGCTGTTTTCAAAAATGTGTATTGGGTCTAACTCAAAATTGGAAAATTAGGGAACCCATTACCCCCCAGTCTGGTTTAGATGTGTTTTGCATTTGAGGAGGGTTAGGACTACATACTAGCTACTTCAAAACAGAACCAACCTTGTTGTATGGTGCAGGTGTGAAGTCAAGAGAATCTCCTGGTCTTCACCCAGGACATGGAGTGACAGGGAACACATAAAACTCACAATAAAATGGCTTTTGCAATGCAAAAGTGCATTTGGAAGTTCCCTGCAATCATGAAGATGTACAAATCTGTAGTTCATCTCAAGTTCCATTGAATTTTATTGTTTAGCATTGTGCCAAATATTTAAAATGAAAACACAGGAGCTGGAAGTAGCGGTGACACAGAGAGCTGATACTGTGGCATTCACATGCATAGAAGGGCAGAGGCGAGCCTGCCCACTCCTCCTGCCTGCTGACAGCCGGGGATTTCTGTCCTCTGCTTCCAAACGTGCACTGATGGAGATGGTGCAGCGTTTGGGGCAGGTCTCCACATCACTTTGCTTATACAGAAGGCACAGAGGACGCAGAACAATGCTTCATCAGCACACTTAAGATGGTAATAACTCTGCTACCAAGGCTACTCACGCCTTTCAGCTCTGCCTTTGAAGTGGGGGTGCTCAGAGGAGAAGCAATGAGGGGTGCGCAGCAGGAATAGGGCAGCAAGAGGTTATAGCTGGAATTGCTGCATTATATGTCTCTTACATTACAGCTGAAAATGTCTAGTATTCATGAAATGTGATCATACAGGACAAAAATAGAATAGTAAAAACTGCAGGAGACCTATTAAAATAAAATAATTGAACTGAGCTGCATTCAGCTGAAACCATATAGCTGAAGAACACATCTTTCATTTGCAGTGTGTCTTGGAGGGAAAAAAAAAAAAGCATTTACTAACAGCAGCAGTATTTAATGGTCTTTTAAATCATCTTTTGGAAAACTTCTTTATTGTTTTGATCCGAAACATCATTTAAAGTAATATCCACCTCCGCAGAATCCCTTGAGGCAATTATTGGCCTTTCTGATCTTGCCTTGCTGTATTAGTTCTGCCTATGTGTTTGCTTTATGTGAGCTTCCAGAAGCAATTTTCCTCAGAGAAGAAAATGCATAAATCCTTGAACGTTAACTTGTGAGAACTCTGGCTTTGCTGGATGCCTAAGGAATTTCAATTGCCTTCTGAAACCATCCTGTCACTTTAAAAATAACCCCCTGAAGTCCCAGGCAATCACGCTGCCTACAAGTTGTGTTTTCCCTCCTTTTCAAAATATGTATCAAAATACAGAGTTCTCTTTAATAGGGAAGTATTTCTTCCCCCCACACTGCTTTTTGTGATTATCCCTGCCTAATGTCACATACTGTCTTCTGTGGTCATTCTGCAAGTAGTATGTTGTACCAAAATTAATTTCTCAGTAGAGAGGAAAGTGCAAGTTTTAGGAAATAAACCTCTTATTTTAGTCCTCTGGTTCATCAAAGTGTATAAATCTTAGCCTGTATTTTTGAAGTCCAAGGAAGCATTGTTCATTTCACATCGTGTACTCAAATGAAAGAATTAAAGGTTCCCCAGTGTAATTTGAAGGAGCAGGCTTTAATACAAACAAAAGCATCTTTCTTGCCACCCCCTCACCCATGGTGCATTTTGGGTATGGCGCTTGCTGCCATGGCATGTTGTGAACATGAAAAATATCCGGGGGCTTCAAAAGTGAAATAGAGGATCTAATGGAGAGGAGATGAACCAGTGCTAATGGGCAGTGGTCCAGAGGGGACCTTTGGTTCAGAAGTACCTGCAACTGGTGATGGCTGAGGGGAGGAGGGAGGGAGAGACTACAGAGTGTGTGTGTGTCTGTCTGTGTGTGTGTCCTGCCTCCATGTTTAGGAAAAGATAAAAATACCTCCTACCTATCAGTTCTAGAGATGGGGTATGGATTAGCTGACATCTTTGTCTGTCTTTGTGCAGCTTCCCTTTATTTTCACAAACCATGTTGATTATAAGCCTTATTGCAAGTATGGCTTAATTCCACATTTTTCTGCTGATGGATATGTTTAAAAATGAAAAGTGCTCTGGAAACCAGAATCTTGTCATTTGAGCAGTACTGTTGGGTAGTATGCTTTTATATAAAGATACAATAAAGGTGAACTGACTGCCGCCTTGCCGTTAGCCAGCCAGCTTCACCAGCAGGCAAAGCTTTCAGACCCTGTAACGTGTCCCAGGCTGCTCTTCCCCAACACTCTCCTGTGGGGTGTATGACAAACACAGACGAGATGGGGATTGATGTCTAAGTCACTAAGATGAAAGTTTTCATGCATTAACTGCAAATCTGAAGCTTTCTGTATTGCTGGAAAATGAGCACAGACCCTTCCTTTTGATCTTAGTTTCTTAAGTGACTCTTGGTCGCTTTTCCCTGCCTGGGTGCTTTCCCATCTTCCTTCTTTCTCTGCCTTTTCCTGTGTTCTCTTGTAGTTCTAACAACAGTGGCAGTCTCTGTGCCAGGGTGTTGCAGCCAGGGTTTTAAAATGTCAATACTCTGCATATGCGGGACTGTGGCTGAAACTTAACAGATGCGTGTCCCTTTGTGTGTTTATACTCAGTATATAAAGGGTGAGGGAGTAGTAATTAAGACTTGGGAGGAAATGTATGCAAAACAGCCTTCTGAAACTCTCAGCTGGTCTGAATTTCCCTGACGCTTATCTGTTCTTGATTGTACCAGTACATATAATTTGCTTATCTGGGTATTTTTCTGTAAAATGAAGAAAATATAATCTTTGATAGTGTTGAGATTAAAACCTATAATTTTGGCCTGATTGGATTTGATAAGACTATAGCAACCATTGAAAGCCCACACTCTTGAAATAAGTTTTTATTAAGCAAGCCAGCCAAAAAATGAGGTTAAGACATATTTATTTTGCAGAGTAAATTTAAATAAAGCGTGAAACAAGGATTTTTTTTACTATATACTTTATTAGAGAAGCCTTAACCATGGCACTGCTGTTGATGCCTCAATAAACACTATAAATCTTTTGAATGAAAACATGGCTGTTGTTCAAAAATGGTTCAAGCTGCAATTTCACGGTTTACATCAGCAAAGCCCATCAACTGAATTAAATACTTCTACCAACTCCAGGCTTCTTATTTCCCAACACATTATCTTTTAGAGCAACACCTTGAAGAGTTGTCCTAGATAACTTAGGGGCATGCTAGCATGTTGTGAAGTGAGCCTGGACCACTTGCCCAAATCCCAGCTGGCTGGTAGCAGCTTTATCAGGCTGGCGAATGATTTCTGCGAAGTGCACTGGTGAAGTCCAGGGTAGGGTTTGCCTGAAAATATATAATTATTTCTCTTGTCCTCTTCCACCATCAGAAGAATTTACTCCTGGTCAAGGTAAGACATTAGGAGATGCACTCAGTCATGTGTAGGTTCATATCCCTTGGGAAAGTGAGCTTCTGATACAGTGTTTTGGAACAGGAGGAGCACTTTGAAGGCTCTCCCTCTCTTCTTTCCTTTTATTTCTTCAGATGGGAGGTACAAAGGAAGCTGTAGTTCTTCATTTACAAACATACTGATTTAGCTAGAACATGAGGAGTTTTATGCTGATGTACATTCAAACAAGTTTTGCTGGATGTTTGTGATTTTGTGTTGGATGATAGAATTCCTGAGGAATGCCTGGAAAAATGCCTCGAGTTATCGCTAGGGCTATGTTTCAGAGAAACACACAGTGTAGTAGAATCACTGCAAAGGATTTTGCTGAGTGGTAAATCAAAAACTAGGCTTTCATAGCTTCTGTCTGTTTCCCTTTGTGGACCTCCCTGCCCTCTTCTTCCAATCTAAACTATTTTGTAGCACTTAAGGAAGAAAGTACATGTAATAGCTGTCAGTCAGTTGGGTTTTTTCTTTTAAGAAAATAAGGGAAGATCAAAGAATTTCAAGAAGTCTGTGTAATTTGATCAGTGGTATAAGATGCTTCCTTAGCTCTCTGATTTTAGAGTACGGTGAGCACAATACATGTGAATGACAATAAAACTGGATGTTTTTATATGATGCTTAAGTAAATGAGACGCATACTATTCAGTAGTGAAGATAATTTCACAAAGTAATGAAAAGGAGTTGTAATGATTTAATAGATAGCTCATTTTGGAGGCTGTTTTCATTTCTTCAGTCATGTCTACCTCTTCTTTTAAGCAGTGTCAGTCTTAGGCTGTATGCTTTTGGGCTACTTTTCAGGGGAATTATGTTTAAAGATAAATGGCTTGTTATGATGTGGAAAAAAAGAATGTGTCTGTACAGCAAAAGTAGCAAAATAAAATTGTAGCTTAGATAACTATATCTATTTCTTTTCTCTTTTTTTTAGCTATGTATGCCCAAAGGGCTGTCTTTCAGGACACAGGCGGATAACAGAGATCCACAGCTCCATTCGTTCATCATCACCAGAGAAGATGGCTCTCGTACGTACGGGTTTGTGCTCACATTCTATGAGGAGGTCACGAGCAAGCAGATCTGCACAGCCATGCAAACGCTCTACCAGATGCACAACGCAGAGCAATACAGCAGCGTCTGTGCCTCCTCCTCGTGCAGCATGGACTCGCTGGCCAGCAGCATCGACGAGGGCGATGCCACATCCCTCGCCAAGCTCCAGCGGTACAACTCCTACGACATCAGCAGAGACACACTGTACGTCTCCAAATGCATATGCCTCATCACCCCTCTGCCCTTCATGCAAGCCTGCAAGAAGTTCCTGATCCAGCTGTATAAGGCGGTGACCTCCCAGCAGCCACCGCCTCTGCCCCTGGAGAGCTACATCCACAATATCCTCTATGAGGTGCCCCTGCCCCCCCCGGGGAGGTCCTTGAAGTTTTATGGGGTCTACGAGCCCATCATTTGCCAGAGACCTGGGCCCAACGAGCTGCCGCTCTCTGACTACCCACTGCGGGAGGTCTTCGAGCTGCTGGGCCTGGAGAACCTTGTCCAGGTTTTCACCTGTGTTCTTCTGGAGATGCAGATCCTTCTGTACTCACAAGGTGGGCACTCGTCTGACGATGCACATTGGGTCTGTTCCCAGTGGGCAGTTCCTGGGCAGCTGCAGCCACAGGAGCTAATGTAAAGCTGTTGATTTTCAGCAGGTTTGTGAAATCTGAGGATGTAATGAAAAAATGTGAGAGAAATGAGTCTGTCCTACTGGAAACACTAAATAATTGTTTCCTTCAGGCAGTCTTGGTGCTGCTTGTTTAATTATGCATTGTATTTATCACTTGTGACAGCTAGCAATAGAATTCACTTAATTATTATCCTTACATTGCCCTTGATCATGCTGCAAGACAGCGTGAAACTAATCCTATCTTCTGCAAAAATGCCAGCAGAAAGTAATACATCTTGCAGAAGACACACTTGATACTTTCTTTTTGAGATTTCAGCAGCATATTGAAGTTTGAAATTTCCTGCCATCTGTATGATCTATATGTTCTGGTTAAAGCACTGAGAGTTTTTTAGCACTTAGAAGCTGAAGTTTTGATGCTGGGTTGGAACTGAGTGGAGTTACAGGGCATCCCTCATAGTCCTGCTTGAGAGATTTGGGAACTCTTCTGACAAGTATGCTGTACTTCTTTTTGAGACACTTAAGACTGCAGTTGGCAAACGCTAGCTACGTTGGCAGGAGCTGCCTGCACAAGGCTGTCCACGTTGAAGTATGCCAGCGAGCTTTTGAAAATCTGGCCTGTACGTTTTCCCTTCTGTTTGTGTCTTCCTGCAACAGTGCAATACTCTGCTACGAGTTTGGGGAATCTTGGCGTAGCACTGGGCCTGCTCTGAGGTTTTACACCCCTGTTATGTTTCCTACATGATATTGGTTGCTGTGGGTCAGGCCCTGGTGATATTTGGGTACCAAAAGGCATGTGCTGCAAATGTTGCAATGCACCAGAGTGCCCAAACAAGTCAATTTCAGTTTCCTGCTGACTTTCAAAGGGTTGTCCAGACTTTTTGCAAGTTCCTCTACATCTCATTGGATGCCCGTCTGTATTATCTGGGTTCCCCAATGGCTTCTGTGATGCTGACCCTGAATTAGTAAAATGTGCCTTCAGGAAACAGTGGGAGTGATGTGGGGTGGTCTCATCAGATGAGGGTGAACAACATGAAGCCAGGAGGTACACATACCTTTTAACAAAAAGAAGAAAAAGTGCTGAATACCTGGACTTCTGAAGAGATGTGATTCAAGCAACAAACAGCTTGAAATGGAGCGGAGAGGATGGGAAGTTGCCTAAAATGAGTATGGGTAACAAACCTTTAGGCTCCAAAAGTGAATGCTTGGGTTTGTCATATAAAAGAAAAGGTCAGTAAGTGTGTAATAGTAATAATAATGAATAAATGACTGAGAATGGGGGAAAACGTTCAGGGAGGTGGATGGAGGGTATTTCTTCTGCAAATAACTGAATTCAAAGAATTGCTAGTTCTTTGCAGAGCACTTCTCCACATGGACTCTGGGGGTTTGCTTTCAAGAGCCCAAAATAAAGGGCTTTATCTGCTCTTGGTTTGAAGTATGAGCAGAAATCCTGCTGTTAGTTTTGATTAGGCTGCTTTTCTCCTCCCTTCTGCTTCTGTGTATGTGTGCTTACCCCTTCTTCCTCAGTTTGAATCATGCTGCCTTTGCCACTTGACAGCGGGTTCAAGATTAAGCAGCAACACCACTGAAATGCCTCCCCATCCCTGCTCATCATTCCCACCCTGGTCCCTGCTTATGAACTCGCTGAAAACTGAGGTTTTTTGGTTTTTGTTGGGGTTTTTTTTTGCTGTAAGCTAGTAGCATTAGGAAAAATCTGCTTGTCAGATTACATTTTGTTAATATTTTGTGCAGATGGAGAGCAACCTGCATATGCATTACTTCTGTAATAGTCCTTGAGACAGATACAAAATATCCACTAAGTAATTACGACTCAGTTTTTAGTGCCACGAGAAGTTAGATAAATGTTTTTCTTCCAGTTACTGGCTATAATTTAAGGGTTTACTTGTTTGTTTTCAATGTGGTTTGTTTGAGGTTTTTTTTAAGAAGAATGAGATTGTGATAATTAATCGTCTCTGCCCTCCAAAATTCAGATATTTTTTCCCTCTCGCTCTATTATTGGTGAATCTAGGGATGTCCTTGACATGACCTTTACTTTCCTATCTAATGTAGACACAACTTGATGGCACATGGGGAAAAGCATACAGTTGTATTAGGGAAATTCTGTGATTATGTAAATAGCTTCATAATGCTGGTTCCCAGAGGTGAGGAATGTGGAGTGGAGGTCAAGTGCAAAGCCTCATTTTTGGCACATCCTGATAGCTGAGTGCTTGGCTAATTGTGCACTGCAGCTTCTTTTAAATTCAGTCTTGCAATTCCTAAAAGAAAGCAAAGCAGCTCTTTTCCTATTTGAGACAGAACCAGCCTAGCTACTACTGGAAATCTCCCTAAGCTTTGAGATCTGTCAGGGAGAAAAGCTCCCAAGTTCCCAAGTTCTGTCAAGGCAAAAAGTTTAGAAGTTTTTGGCTTACATACCTCTTGTTGCAAAGTAATGAACACGAGAAGATTTTGCAAATGTGTCCTTCCTTTCCTTTCTGCTTTTAAGAGGACGGACTCACTGGACCGTGTTTCCAGTGGCCTGGGCTTGCTGCAGCCTTCCCAAACTCAACAAGAATTTAAAGATGGTCTTGTGATCACAGGGTGCAATTTCAAGCAAAACATTATTCACCCAAAGTCAGAATTCCCAGAAATGTTACAGTACCCAAGAAATGAGAGCACTGGAACAAAACCTGCTTCAGTTCACCAAACTATTTCCATGAGAGGCTGCTAATAACATGTATGGGAAATGTAAGCTGACTTTTCTGTGGTTCTCCTAGCCCTCTTGGAAGGAAGCTTTTCATTCAGGCTTGCCAGAAATTTTGTTCCTGTTTTTAAAGAATAAAGACTTATTTTGGAAAGTTGAGTGACAATATAAATTGCCGCACAACCCTGATGGTACAATGAGCCTGCTGGCTCTCTGCTGAGAACTTTGAACTTCTCATTAAACATCTGTCTGCTAAAGGCAGATCACTTTTTGTGGCCAAGAAAGAGCTGAGAGGAAATGAAAACTGCAAACACTGGGAACAACTGGTCAAATGGCTTTAGTTCTTAACTTTATAGCCAAGCACAGGCAGCAGGCTGCCTGCAGGAAGGATGGTGGTCAGGTGGACTTCCACCTAGCTGGTGATAACAGCAGCAAAGGGCTGGCAGGAAGGTGGCATAGACACTGTACTGGCTTTTCTAGAGTGTCTTTTCTCTAATGAACTAGGAGTTGATGATGAAAAAGTTTATTTTTAACCCTGTAGCTGAGGCATAACATTTCCAGCAGCCTGAACAAAGGCATTTAAATGAGGAGGTGAAGGCGTTGGGTGACTTGATCCAGCTTGCCCTGGACATGTTCCCAGCATGATGGGAGAGTATCTGGCACAGCTGTGTGGTGGGGACAGGACCAGTGAGTAGCTGTTTGTACCATGGCTGCTACAGTCAGCTTTGGGTGCCTGGTTGCTCTGTTCGTGGTGTTTACGGGTGAGTGGTGTCCCGTCACCTGGGGGAAGGCAGGGTTTGTAGTGGACCGTAACTTCACTTTGCAGCGGTGGTGGTCAAGCAGAGGGGTGGAGAGACTGACATGAAAGAATCATGAGCGCATTTTTTGAGCTCATTTTTAAGCTGCTTCGCTCCCAAGTGTGTTGGACTGCAGGCAAATTCCTTAATCCTCTATTTCTCTCAAGTTTACATTTTAAACTTTAAAGCAGCCTGGTGCTACAGAGCTCTCACTGTGACTTTAGAAACCACAGCTGGGGAACTGTTGGTGTGGATAATTGTGTCCTTCTGGGGCAAAAGCCACTATGATCAAAGCATTTCAGTCTGAAGCTGTGAAACATCTTTGCAGCTTGGGAGCAGCGAACAGTGCAGCGGCAGCGGCAGCGTTAGGGCAGAACGCGGAACAAGGCAAGGACGGCTGGGTAACTGGCAGAGACCCGTGCTTGTGCCTAAATGGCAAGGCTGAAAAGACAAGCCCTTTACTGTTCATGGAGACAGTGTGGACTTCCAGGGAGTTAATCAAAATCTCTGTTGGTGTGTAAATGTGATAGACTGCTCTAAGTGCTGAATTTGGCCTGCAAAGGTGACACAGAAAACTGTACCTGAAAGCACTAGAAGCAGAACTCCTGTGGCTTCAGGTTACATCTTCCTGCATATAGACAATACTTTTGAGTTTAAATAGGGCCAGATTTTAACACTGAGGCTTTGAAGACCCCGGGGAGCAATTAGATACTTTTCCCCAGCTATTCTGCAGGGTGCAGTCTTTGCAATACTCTTGCAAATGCCCTCTATTTTAGTCAGAACACAGCTCTCCCATGTATCCATGAAGGTGTGCGGGTATCGTGAATGTCCAGGCTTCCAGCAGTGTCTGCTCTGTGATAGCTGCTACAGTTCCCCAAGGATCCAAGGATGTCTGCTGCAGGGAGATGAATTCAACTGTGGGCTCTGCGGAAACCTTGGCAATCCGTTTTGTACGTCTGCCTTTCTAGGGATTTAAACATGAGAAGGAATGTGTGGGTGAGACAAAGATAAACTTCTTAAAGCTTAGGCTGTTTCTACTCATTATAATTTTGAGCATTTACCAGGTTGTTTTTCAAAGGCCTTGAATAATTGCTTCTCAAAGATTGAAATATTCTTTGCATTATTATTTTTCAATCTTAGAAATTATAATACAAATGAGTATGCATCTATATAGTCATCGCCTAGAAAAAGATAGTGTCTGAAAGATCTTTCTTGCAAAGTCTGTTCTGTGGGATATTTTTTAAAATGAATACATTCATGATGTATTTGCCTTTTGAAATATTTTTACACCACATATTTACATAGAAAACTTCTGTTCTGCTTGTTATTTAAATAGTTGCCCCCCATGCTAGTATTCATCAAAACCAATGGGAAGCTATGGCAGAGAGCAGTTTGTGTGGTGACGAAATGTGTCTATATACGAAAGAGACCTGGGTTTAAGGCCTCAACAGCACCACAGTCAGAGGAAACCGCAGTGTGTGTTCCTCTGGAAATGAGACAAGTAATTGGATAGAATAATCAGAGAATCAAATACACTCTTTTTATTTTAAACTTAGGTGAAAAGGCAAACCCATTTTTTAATTCCAAGTTGCTCAGTTTTGTTAAATGAAGTCAGTATGGCCTGAAAAGTCAAATTTTTAAAGCATCTGGAAACAAGGAGAAGGAGCTAGTACAAGTCTGTACCACAGCCCCGCTCCTGTTTGTATTCGCAGTGTGGAGGAAGATTGGGCAACTGCTTTTAACACTATGCATGCACGCACACACCTCCTCCATTACCTCTCCAATTATTTTGATTGGATTTTATTATTTTCCATTATAAAACATGTGTACCTTTTAAGAACAGGGAGAAGAAAGTTAAATTAGACCTTTACGTTCCAATCGTGGCAGATGTCAGATAAACAACATGGCAGTCAGAAATGGTCTTGAGCAAAGCTGCTGCCCACCGGGGTCTGTGCCCTCCCCACCACCTCACTGCCCTGGTGCAGGGCTGCTGCCCACCGTGGAGGCTGCTCTGCCCCAGCAGCCATAGGGGTGAGCAAAGGGCTGCTTGTGTCATCAGGGGCATTTCCATCTGTCCTGCTGCCACGTTGTCAGCTTTGTCACAGGCTTTTACCCTGCTCTTGGAGGCTTAACCATGACGGTAATGGGAGCTAATTGAAGTTTTCCTGGGAATTAATACTTAAGGTTGCTCTTAATCGTAAACTAATTTATGCTGAACCACTGATGGCAGGCTGTGACACAGATAAATTGTATAAATGGAAATTTATTGAAGTAGAAGGGATTTTTTTCCATTAAGCATTTGCCAACAAGGGAAAATGGGAAGAACTGGCCCCAGTGAATATCAGCCTTAGGATGTTTCCCTTGGGCCAGAGCTGACCCCCAGTCTGAGAGGCTAATTCTTAGTTCAGGCAATTAGATGCTGGCTCGCCTTGATCATCGTGTTTTAGAAATCTGTTTTGAGATTTGCATAAACTGCCATTCTGCTTCTATCTTGTAACTCATGCTCTGTCACTCACTGGTAAATCCACTCTTCTGTTGGGGATAAAGGGTGTTGAGATGCCATGGGTTGTTCCCTCAGGATGATCTGCTGCTTACAACCCCACGTCACCACCCTGTCCTTGTTGCCTGAAGGCAGCACTGGTACAAGGTGAGTTCTGTAAGCATTTCCTGAAGGATTTTTGTGCATTTTATCTGAACGTTTCTTGAAAAATCTCCTGGTCTGGCTTGTCAGTCATTGTAACTGCTGGTATACAAACCAGATGAAAGATGGAAACTTCCAGGGTGCTTTGAAGTCTGCAACGCTTGTATGTGTTTCTTCTGTGGAGCTATTGAGACCTGATTTGAAAACCTTTGCTCTCATAAACAATTTTTGTCTCAAATGTGAATTTCAGATTCCCTCTTTCATCTGCAGTATGCTATATATAAACATGACAGATCTGAAGGTACCAAGCCCCTAGACAGGTCTCATAATTGTTGTGCACCATTCCTGACTCGCACTCAGAGCTGACAGCAAAATACTAATTTCTATTTTCCAGTTTTTCCAATATACCTGGCTCAGCTAATCCATATGTTGTTACAAAAAGTGGCAGTTGAACAGCAGTTGCTTATGATACTTTGGCTGAAGAGGTAGCGTGTGGAAAAACAATTAGTCATAAGAATGTTTTAAAGCTGGTTCAGGTGTTTCCCTCTGAAGAATTAGCTCTTATTCATGAAGGGTCATTGATTATTTTTATTTATTTGGTTTTCTCTGTTGATGGCTTTGCTTTGTTTAAAGCTATTGTTTAGAATTGTTTTGTTCCTTTTGATAAGGTACTCTTTGAAAACATCATCTGATTATCATCTTCCAGGATACATATTTAAATACGTGGCTTTGCAAAGCTGCTGTTATACTTTATGCATGTTCGAAAAGCAGTAGAGGAAAGGAAGTCGTGTCCAGGTAACTCATCTTTTCAAATCCTTCCAAGTGCTTTCAAACCCTATATAAAGCAGGACATAACAAAGAAAAGAAAGAGGAAGCACAGTCTTAATTTTTAAAGCATTGTACTGGATTTAGAAGATCCAGGCTGAGACTCCAGCTCAGTGGTAGGATTTCTACTTTACCTTTTGGTAGGTTACTGGAACAGAGAGTTGCAAAGCTGCCAAGTTATTCTTTCACCAGGACGGCTGGGTGTGTTGAAACTAGAGTAACAGTGCACTGATCACAGCAAGAGCATGGGTTCTGCTTTGAATGAGTGTGTGTGTGTGCTCTAACACACGCCTTACACTAAAATAATCCTGTGATTGGGCATTTGCTGAGAAGGTCCCAGGTGAAATTCTCTTCTGTTTGATTATGACCAAAGATTTGAACCTGTTTTGGAGGTAGCACCTGAATGAGGGAGGTTTTAGCTGTTCTGGGCAGGGATAACATTGATGTCCTTCTCCTTTCTCAAAGTATCTTGGTTTCACTTTGCTGCAGCATGGGAAGGATTTTGAGATATCAGACTCCTTTGTAGTGGGAAAAGTAATTTTTTTTCTTGAGCTTTGTGAATTGCTTAACACATCAGAGCTTCTATACCCTGTCCCTTAAAATGAAAGGAGAAGGATTATTTTGTTTCTCAGTCACTGTCTTTGTTTGGACTTTAAGCTCTTTGGGGGAGATATTTCTGCATGCAGAGTACCTGTTGTAACACTGTGCTGTTTGGTTATTGTCTTGTTATTGTATTATGGAGAATCAACATCAAGACAAATATTTGTCAAATGTTGTCCTCTTTCAGAAAAACATAGTGAACCGACGTTCAAATGCTGAAACCTTTGCCTTCTCCAGCACAAAATAGTGATTCATAATTATACAGGAATCTCTCAGGGTTTGCATTTTAAACATTACATTGTATCTTGTGAGCCATGTGAATATTACCAGACTTTTGTAAAGCAGGGCTGAAGCATGGTGCTCTTGCGGCAGAACAGCTGACCTGTGACGGAGTGGGTCCCCACTGTGATTACTTGTCCTGCACAGGCAAGTGAGATGCAGGGATTTAGCCAAGGACCCCTGGCAGATGCTGCCAGAAAAAAGGGCTGGATCCAGAGCCTTTGAACTCAACTTTGTTGCCTTCTTCAGTTTGGGAGAAGGTTATGTTTGAGAGACGGACCCGTGCCAAATTCAGCTAAGCAGTTGCAGTAGAAGCTGTAGGGGCCACTTTACCCTCGGATTATCATCCTTGAGCAGTTTCTCTTTGAAAATGTCCTGTGTACAAATTAGAGGTTTAACTCTGCACACGAAGAATCATAGAATCTTTTAGGTTGGAAAAGACCTTTAAATCACCAAGTCCAACTATTGATGTAGCACTGCCAAGTCTACCACTAAACCATGTCCTTACATGTCACATCTACACGTTTTTTAAACACTTCCAGGCATGGAGACTCAACCACCTCCCTGGGCAGCCTGTTCTAATGGTTATCCACACTTTCAGTGAAGAATTTTTTCCTAATATCCAATCTAAACCTCCCTTGGTGCAACTTGAGGCCATTTCCTCTTGTCCGGTCATTTGTTATCTGGGAAAAGAGACCAATACTCCCACCTGCCTACAGCCTCCTTTCAGGTAGTTGTAGAGAGCAATAAGGTCCCCCTTGAGCCTCCTCTCCAGGCTAAACAACCCTGGTTTCCTCAGCTGCTTCTCATAAGACTTGTGCTCCAGACCCTTCACCAGCTTCATTGCCCTTCTCTGGACACACTCCAGCACCTCAATGTCTTTCTTGATGTGAGGGCCCCAATGCTGAACACAGGATTTGAGGTGCAGCCTCACCAGGGCCGAGTACAGGGGGACAATCACTGCCCTTGTCCTGCTGGCCACGCTGTTTCTGATACAAGCCAGGATGCTGTTGGCCTCCTTGGCCACCTGGGCACACTGCTGGCTCATGTTCAGGTGGCTGTTGACCAACAGCCCCAGGTCCTTTCCCACCAGTCAGCTTTCCAGCCTCTCTGCCCAAAGTCTGTAGCACTGTGTGTGGGGCTGGTGTGACCCAAGTGCAGGACCTGGCTTGGCCCATCGGTCCAGCCTGTCCAGATCCCTCTGAAGAGCCTGCCTGCCCCCCAGCAGATCAACACTGCCACCCAACTTGGTGTGATCTGCAAACTTACTGAGGGTTCACTTGATCTCTGTGTCCAGATCGTCAATAAAGATAACAAACAGGACTGGCCCCAGTACTGAGCCCTGGGGAACACCACTTGTGGCTCTCTGCCAACTGAATTTAACTCTGTCCACCACCACTCTTGGGGTCCAGCCACCCAGCCAGGTTTTTACCCAGCATGAAGTACACCCATCCAAACCATGACCATCCAGTTTCTCCAGGAGAATGCTGTGGGACACAGCGTCAAAGCCTTTACTAAGCTCTAGGTAGACAACATCCACAGCCTTGCCCTCATTCACTAGACAGGTTGCCTTATCATAGAAGGCGATCAGGTTTTTCAAGCAGGATCTGCCTTTCCTAAACTCATGCTGACCGGGCCTGTCATTCATAATATTACAAGCAAAACTTGGCTTGCAGTTGGAGGTAGTTACCAAAGTCCAATAGTGATGGTGGGATAGAATCTGGAAGTGCTGTTTCCCTTGTTGCAGGCATACACAGTCTGCACAAACCCTGGCTTTTCCATCCCCTTCCATTCTTTCCTTCAGTCCTGGTTTTGTGTTCTGCCTCTGGTTTTTCTCTCTCTGGTTTGGGGAAATGGAGAAATCCCTTGTTTCTGTCCTCAGTAGCCACATAAGCTTCCTTCAAAGAATCTCTCCATCAAAGAAGACTTTATGCCTTACAGAATAGGTGTCTAACCTTGTACAGGCTTGAAAGTAAATAAAAAGTAAGTAACAGAGTTTCTTCCTTCATTATACAAATATCAAAAGAACAATTTCCAGATTTTTCTGGAGGAACCTGGGAACATCCTTCTCTTCAGTGGACATATGTGTTTTTTCTCTCTGCTAATGGCTAACAAGCATTGCTAGATGGTAACAATTAATTTGGTTATTTTTAAAAACAGCTTTCCTCATAGTAAATCAATTACAAAACTTGCGCTAGTGACCATGTTAAATACTACCAGCATCAAAAAAAGTCAGCGTGGATTTTGAGAGTCGAATATCCCTTATCCTAAAAGATACTTGCAACTATGCTGTGAAGACCTGTTATTTTACATGGCTGTGTAGATCAGAACAGACTTTGAAATTGTCTCACACATACTAAGACATGCTACCTTTTGTACTTGGAGGTTTTTTTAACCTTTAAAGTTTTCAGACACCAAAGCTTCACTAGTAGGTATTGTAAGTGAGTTTGTATAAGTGCTCCTCAACATGACAGCCAGTGGATGTGTATAATTATAGACCGTTGCACAGGGAGAGATTCATAAATAGCTGATCTGTAGCTGGGAATGGTTTTGAGGTGTAACCTTGAGACTGACTTGTATGCATGAAAATCATGTTGAAGGTTGAGTGACTAGCTATTAGTAAGACAAGATGAAAAATATTTTTGCCCTGCTGGCTGACCTTCTGCAGATCGAGGTGGGTTTTCCACAGAGAGTTGCTAGCAAGAAGGAGAACGGGTTATGCAATTTGTTGTTTTAATTTGCATATTTATTCAAGTGCATCTTCCCAGTGACCTCTTAATAGCTGAGCAGCGTCAGATGACAGTGCTTTTGCTGTTGCTGATGTCTGCCAGGGTATCAGGCTGGCTTGTTCAGGAGACAGGGCGGACCAGGCTGGATTCCTACGCAGGCAGAAGCAGTCAGTGGGGTTAAAGGAAAAAAACCTTCTTACCTGGCTCATAACTGGAGCGTTCATACATATATCTTTAATTTCATGGAGTGGGGCAGAGAGGCTAGGAGGGATGAGCAACAACCCAAGTGTTGCCAAGGATCTGGGTCTGGCCTTGGTGAGAGTGAAAATCTTTTCGTTGCTCAAGCCAAAGCTTGTGAGACTTGCCTGGCACAGAGGAGAACTGGGTTTGGGTACAGCCACAGAGGAGACATCCCTGCTGCCACTCGTGCTGCTTACTGGTGATGTAACTGTGCACTGAAGCTGGGGGAGCAAGTCCTTTTGCAAACAGCAAAAAGAAGCTTTCACAAGTAGTGGGGGCCCAGGATGGGAATCGGAACTGACTCCACACCTCATGCAAGTTCAAAGCCACTTAAGAACTTGTGCTTTGGTGTTCCTGTCTTTACTGTTAAATGAGATGTGCTGCTTCTTCATGATAAATTTAGATTCCCAAGGAGTTTGGGTTTAAGTACTTCCATGTTCTTAGAAATTTGGGGGGCATTGTTATTAATGCAAAAGCTGTTCTAGTGTGGAGTAGAAGCAATCGTCTGGTTTCACATTCACCAGCAGCAACCACCCAGCAGTAGCAGTCTTTACCTGTTTTGTGATGGATTGTCTGCAGTTTGAGATTCACTGTAGGAATGGCCATCTCTTTAATACCAACTTGTGTTTTGTGGTTTTTTTTAGTTTTTTGTTTTAAAAAACTTGTGTTCTCAAATTTTGATTTCCTCATTTATATTAATAACTTGGATGTGGTATTGCATCGTGCCAGCTGCATATTTGAGAAACAATTTGCTCTTATCCAAACTCTGAAATGTTCTTGCAGCTCAGCTGGATCAAATTAAATTAAATTTTAATTTAAAAAATAATGCATGATAATGCATGAAGAAAAACATTGCAAAGCAGTGAACTAGTGGATTAAACACAAATTTGGGAAAATAATGCAATATAAATACGCTAGCTGTACAGAATATTTTTGAGAACTGGATTTCTGTTAGGCTTCTGTTTGGATTTTATTTAAAAGCAGTGGTTTTAAACACTTAGGGAGTGTAAACTTCTGCTGATAATGTGGCCAAGAAGAGTCTTTTGAAAAGTACACTCAACCTTAGGAGTATTAGCAAGTGGAGCAGAAGCAGACAGGCAGGAGCAAACAAGAAACCACAGTGTTTCCTCGATGTTCACTTCTTTCTCCTCCTTTTCCTTGGAAAAATACATGCTTTTTATGGTATTATCTGCACTATAGAGAGAACTTTTGGTATCCTTTTAATAAAATAATTTAATAATAATGAAATAGACCTAGATAAGATATGAATATTTATGCTCAGCAGTTTCTTCCTAAGGGTAATGAGTTTTGATAAATTAAATAATGTTTAAGGTTTTTAAATACTGTCTTATTTTCAAAAGAACATCTTACTGTATAAACATGGATTCTGTCTTGTTTTGTCACTGATGTCCTTACCAACCAGATTTCAAAAGCAAAACACAGAAAGATAATTTTGTCTCTCTCTCTCTTTCTCCTTGTCCAGATTATCAGCGTCTGATGACGGTGGCAGAGGGGATTACAACGCTGCTGTTCCCTTTTCAGTGGCAGCATGTGTATGTCCCCATCCTTCCTGCCTCTCTCCTGCATTTTCTGGATGCTCCTGTTCCCTACCTGATGGGGCTGCAGTCCAAGGAGGGAACCGACCGCTCCAAGCTGGAGCTGCCTCAGGAGGTCAGTCTCCACCTTTGGGGTTGTTACTCTGGAACATGTTACTAATATTTTCGTGAATGTCTGCTGGAAAGTGCCATGCCTGGTGTTAGGAGGCTTTTGTGGCACTGTGAAGACCGCTTGCCAGGAGGAGTGAGAGAGCAGAGGAGGTCTGCACAGCTCTTCTTGGCCCATTTCTGACTTTAATGAGTACCGCTAATTATGTAGATTTCTAAATGCTTCTTCTGCTTCTTGCTGTGATGCTGAAAGTTTCTCTGCTTTCCCTGCATCACACGCTTCACCAGGTTTTGTTAACCCTTTGTGAGTGTCACAGTCCTATTGACAGAACTAAAGAACATTTCATTTGGGGATGGTCCCTGTGAATCCGGATCTCAGATGCAGTTGTTAGATGGTGTCACCTGTCCCCATCCTCCTGCTGCAGCTGAGAAGCGTGCCCCATCCCTCCAGCCTCATCTCACCCTCGGGTGAGCCTGTGTGTTCCTTGCTGGGTTGAGGTCTTATTACTAGACCAGCATCCTGGCCTCAAACGAACCAGATTTGCATTAATACTGTGCCTGCAAACCACTTAGAGGCATACACGCATGTGTACTTTCAAAATATTGACTCACTCCAACGATAGTCTTTTGAAGATCTTCTGTCCTGTGCAATGGGAAGGGAAAACTTTTCCTGGTCTATCAATTCTTTCCACAGAGAAAAAAGGGAAAGCAAGGTTGTCCTAATCTAGGTGTTAAAATCACTGGTGTTAGAGAATGAAATGGAAGCTTTTCCCCTCAAAATTTGACCAAGATGATTAGAACTGCTTCGCATTTTAACCTGGCCACTGACCACTCTCTGTATTGCAAAGTCTTTGGGCTATGGCTAGCCTGTCTGCACTTGAGATGGTGGCTGGACCTGTCTCTTGAGCATGCCATGCTTTTTAACTTGGCTTTCTTCTTAAAATCCATGGGAACCCTAAGAATAACTGTTTGTGTGGCTGTAACATCTCGTGACAGTGGCAGCACCATGCTCAGCTCCATCTGGAGACCTCTCCTGGAGGCAGAGTCCCTAAGGCTTGCAAATAGGTGCTCTGACAGAAGGCAGGTGGGAGCAGCAGCAGAGGAGAGTATGCAGGAGCAGGAGTTGGTATGTGGAAGGGGAAGGGTAAACACAGGGCAAGGATAATACAGTTTTTAATAGAGATCTATTTGAAGTGTTAGGTGGAGGTGACTGATTCTTAGCCTCGGTGGCATGTAACAGTGCAAATCAGGTCTTACCTCATGAATGCAATGGCCCAATCACATGAAATTAATTGTATGAAATTTGCATTGGTGTGGAAACAAAGCTGGTACCTAGCTACGCTTTTCAGTTAAACCATGCTAATATTGTGTAATTACTGTGATTTTTAAAATTATTAGTCACATGCTTTTAGTTAGCAGATTAAGCTGTCACTTTCCTTAAATTAAGATTTTAATGCAATAGGCTTGCAGCATCACTGCAATAACAAATTCAGTATCACCAGTGAGGGAAAAGGAATAGTGGGGTGGAAATTGGCCCCCCTCCCATTATGATGTTTAACAAACAAGTGAAAAATATCAGCATTTATGAACAGCACAGGTCCAGTAACTGTGGGTGAGGGAAAGAAAGAAGGGGTATTGAACCAGGAAGATCTTGAATCTCAAATTCCTATAGACAATTAAAACCAGAATATCCTTCAATGTGCAAGCAGTGATGAAGCACTGTTTGCTTTAGCGTTCCTTTATTGTTCAGGCCAGGGGCTAGCTTTTCAAGCTCTTGCTCTAAATATAAACCATTTGTTTGTTAGAGATAAAAATTCTAACAACTGGCCATCATGCTGTCTTAAGGTTACTAATCTCTCTGCATTAACTTTAATCATCAGATGTTTTTGAAGAGAGAAGTGAGACCAATTCCCCAAGGGTTTTTTGAATCGCAATCTCATTTTTCAAATTTTGTAAATGATATGCAGAGCTGAAATTAAAAAGCCTTTGAAATGAAATATTGATAGATAAGAAGACAGTCCTTGAGCTAAAGAACCGTACCAACACATAGCACAACTCTTTAATAGCTGTATGGTTAAGTAAAGCAAATTGTTTTTTATGAAGAAATGCTTTTCTTTGTACAGTCCAAATTTATTGTGGAAAAGTGAGCTGAAGGGACATTTCTGCTTAACTAAATGAGTCCTAATACCCTTTAAAGTATCTATGTGAAAGGTGATTCATGTCAAACGTCCCTGAAACATCCGATAACAGTGTTTGCTGTGGAATATATTGTTCTGCTGAAAAATAACCTCCTCAGAAAAGGAGGAAAAGTCCTTTCTGTTAGCATATTCTGAAGATTAGTTGGTTTGGTGACAAAAATGTCGTGTTTGGTGAGAAGTAGAAAACAGTAAAAGTGCCTTGGAGAAGGCAGAGGAGTTGTGCTGATGGCCAAGTCAGGCTAACAAAGACCTGCTGCTGCTGCTGGCGCTGCTGTTGCCCTGTGGATTTCTGCATCTCCTGTTCTGCAGCTTTATGCCAGGGTAAAACCTGTCAGGGCTCAGCACCTTGGGAATCTGACCTGGTTTAAGATTTTATTCAGCACAGTGCACTCAGAGAGTGAATTTCAGATGTAAGCCGTGGTTCAGAAAAGATCGATTACTGTTTTTCATGCTGCTATTATTCCTGAGGGTGCATTTGCAGTGTAATTAATTTTTATGTAGGATTCTTCCACCCTCCCATTGACTATTTCTTAGTAAAAGTATCTGCTCTGCTAGATTCATGTCTTCACTTAGCTTTAATCTCATGGGCTGAGATCCATCTCCATTCATAACAAAGCTGTCTAAGAGCACGCTGTTTAAATCTCAGGCAGAGGAATTGCCAAGATTAAAAGCCTCCACAGAAACGAGGGGTAAGGGGGAGTAGGGTTAACCTCCAGTGGACAAGCTATGCTCAGACATGATCCCAAAGGATTTGCATGGGACCCTCTTTTGTGGTTTTGCTTGTAACAGTGTCATCTTTCTCACTGAACATCTCGTTCCTTGATAGTATGGCTACAGAGGCTTCTTGCAGTTGGATCCTGGTAAAATAAACATGCCCTTGAAATGCAGTAATTCACACAAACAGTACTTATGTGGGCTGAGAAGTGGTGCTGCACATCCTGCTTGCTGGTGTGTCCTTGGCTGGTCTGGGAGGGGATATCAAATCTTTGTAGTGGGAAGCTGAGGATTTGCAAGTCCTGGGGAAACAGGAGAGGGCAGGAGGCTTGATTTATTCATTAAATCATTGCCCTCAGCTTTACTGAAGTCTGAAATGTCATAGGCTAGTCAACACAGCTAAAGTCTCCTGTAAAGTCTTACCCTTCTGTCTGGAAACACCCTAGGAAAATAGGACTACTTAGCAGAGGAGCCAATTCAGTGCTGAGCGTCCATGTTGAATTTTTTCTTTGTATTTCAGGCAAATTTGTGCTTTGTAGACATTGATAACCATTTCATCGAACTACCAGAGGAGTTCCCCCAGTTCCCCAACAAGCTGGAGTTTATCCAGGAAATCTCTGAGGTTCTCCTGCAGTTTGGGATCCCACCAGAGGGTAACCTGCACTGCAGCAACAGTGCCACCAAACTCAAGAACCTGGTTCTTAGTGACTTGGTGAACGACAAGAAGAATGGGAACATCCCCAGCAATGCCTTCAACATGTACGAGCTGCTGAAAGGCAACGAGACGATCGCCCGCTTGCAGGCCCTCGCCAAAAGAACGGGCGTGACAATGGAAAAAATGACCATCACGGCTCCCCTCGTGGAGAAGGATAAGGATGGGAAGTTGCCATGTGAGGAGGTGGAACTGAGGGACTACAAACTGAACGTGCAGCTCCGTGAGGTTTTCGCCAACCGCTTCACACAGATGTTTGCAGACTACGAGGCTTTCGTCATTCAGGCTGCCCCCGATATGGAGTCATGGCTGACAAACAGGGAACAAATGCAAAACTTTGACAAAGTAAAGATAGCTGCCTATTCATTTTTCCATCTGAAAGTGCTTTTGGGAGGGAGGGAGAATGGCTATATTACATATATGTAGCCTAGGTACTCTTTAATCCACCGTTCTTCATCTGCCTCACTGAGAGATTTGTCCGTTTTGATTAGGCAGGGTCAGATCGCCTGCCAAAGTAAATTGATGCAGATCCACCAAGGTGGTCAGAGCCAACCTGGCTTGTACGAACCAAGCTGGCTGGCTTCTGCCTAGCTGGTGAGGGTTCTCCCGTGGGTTTGGGGGAAGGATAGCAATGGAAAGTGACTTTTTTTTACTTTCTTTTCTTTTTTGTTTGCTGAGAGGAGAGGTGCACACATAAGTCAAAACATAAATCTGGTTTTTCTTGTTTCCTAATATCACAGTAGAACTTTTTGTTAATGGCTAGTATTATTCTGCAGAAGGCTATCACATCGTTATGGCAGAGGAGTCCCATGAAAAGGAAGCTGAGATTATAAATGGGGAAATAGAGACTGTAGGCTAGAAAAGGAATGAGAAATGTTGGGATGCTTGCACAGTTATTATTTCCAAGTGACTCTGCAAAGTAGATAGCGTTCTTAGCCATCAGCTTTTTCAGATACAAGTCCTTCTCTAACAAGAATGGTAGAAGGATGAAGAGTCAGAAACAGAGTAAATATTGATCTGAGTCAGATAAAAAAAATGCTGCCATGCCTTTTATTGGTCATGTTTGTATTCAGGCACCGAGCTGTGCAGCATTCAACAGGAAGGGGTCATTTAGGCAATCTCTGCTAGTACTTTTACAATGAAATGGGCTGTTAAGGTTAGGGTTTCCAAAGCTCAGTTAGAGACTTAGGCACACACTCAGTTTAAATTGGAAATTCATTACTAATTGCCCTGAGTAATTTCACAAAAGAGCATTAGCTGAAGAGCACTGTACACCCCTTTATGTATGACACCTTAATAAGCAATCTGGTTCCCAGCAGGGATGCGCAGACCAGAAGTCCCAAGTGGGTACACGTGGTGGTGGTCTGCTGTGGGTTGCACGGGGCTTGTTCCTGCAGGCGGTAGCTGCTAGGCTACTTTGAAAAAGCTGGCAGCACAGTAACTTCATATTCCCTTTACCGTAGCTGTCACAAACCCTTCCCGACTGCTTATTTCTCACACTTGTGGACCAAATACGCGACCCCCAAACCAGGCCCCTTCATAGACAGATTCACATCTCTCTGAGAGCTGTTTTTGTGGTGGGGAAGCCTTGTCCAAGCCTTCCTGTTGGCTGCTGGGTCGGTTCTCTGCCAGAGGATGGCTCATTGTGTCAATGTCGGGTGGGAACGTGGCACTAATGAGCTGTTCTGTATTTCAGGCTTCCTTCCTTTCGGACCAACCTGAGCCTTACCTCCCATTCCTTTCACACTTCATCGAAACACAGATGTTCGCAACCTTCATAGACAATAAGATAATCTCCCAGTGGGAAGAGAAGGACCCTTTTCTGCGAGTTTTTGACTCCCGAATTGAGAAAATAAGGCTGTATAATGTAAGGGCCCCTGCACTGCGGACATCCAACTATCAGAAATGCAGCACTTTGAAAGAAGCAGGTACGTTCAGACAGGCTAGTAAAATATTCAAAAGAACAATGTCAGCCGCAAAGAAATATAGGCCCTCAGTCATCTGAGCACTGCAGCTGGTGAGGAAGCCCCAGAGCTACCTGAGGAGGACTCAGCAGTGTCCTTATTTTCCCTAGGCAAAAACTTCAGTATGCTTTTAAACACCAAAACCAGCAGGTGCCTTTACCTTCCCTTCGAGCTCTCCTAGGCTAGTGCCTTTAATAAACACAAACCAAACCACAGAGCTGGGCTCGCTCACCATTTCTCATTTCAGGCAGCTACTCTTCCATTGCCAGGAGAGCTTTCCTGCACTGTGGTGGTGGGACCACCGCCAGCCACACTGAGGAGCTGAGCCCTGGTGTCTGCTCCACTGGCCTTGCCTCCCTCTTCCCGTAAAAAGACCTTTTTTTGCCTTATGTCATTTGGTTAGAGCAGCGGGGGATGCCGAGGACATAATCCTGTGTGGCATATTTAGTAGCTCCAGCAATAGTTGCTCAGAGTTAATGAACGCCGTGTACTGAAGATTTGGATTTTTTTGCATTACAGTCACAGGAGGCATTTTCAAATTATACTTGAGTTCCTTACTGTGCAAGTATTTGTTTCTTTTCCAAGCAATACAGGGAAATTATATTCTTAAATTTGTTGGGACACATATTAATGAACTGGGGCAAACACATTTCTCATGGCTTTTTTTTGTTTAATTCCTTCAGAGTGTTTTACTTGATACAAATATGGCAGAAATAAAAATCCTGTGTCTGCTTAACTTTTTCTATCTAAAACCAATTCTAATTTGCAGGTCGGCTGTCTATTCAGCGTCTAGTTTTGGTAGATATTGTGGCACCGGAACCTCATTTTCTATCTTGTGAAAAGCAGCAAACTGATAGTAATATCAACTTTACTTCATATTTCCCGTTCACACTATATGTGACCCTAGCACTGATCCAGCACCTGTTTGTTTAACCGTCTATTTTCAGAACCCTTCAAACCCTCTGACCCCACACTGCCCGGTCCTTTTCTCCAAAATAAAAGCCTGTGAAGTTATTTGCTTCTTTAGAGGGGAAAGCTGCTTAGTTTCTGGTGGTAGTATATGTAAATCTTATAACAGTTTCATTCCCATCACAGTTTTCTAAAACAGGAAATGAGTTCTGTGTTGTTCTTGACAAATGAAAAATGGATTTAGTTTCTGCATTTTGCATATTTATTCACTTGTGATATGCTGAAAAGAATGGGCCTGCCCAGTAATGGATTGAATTTTTTATTCAAAAATTGAATATTTAAGTTGCTAATAAATGCTGATTTCCCCCATACACCTCCTTTCCCCTTCCCCTCACAGTGCATCTGACTCAATGTTGAGAGGGTGACAGATTTTATTTTCATCCTGCTCGAGATCGGAGATGAAATCCTCAGGTCCTTGTAGCAAATGACTGAACCACATTATCTCAGCGGAGCCGAGATTCCCGGGGAGCCCTCTCTGGTCTTGCCATACCGTCCCCTGTTTCCAAGCATCTGTTCATCTTCCTGGTGCTGCTTAGGCCTTGCCACAGTTAGCTATGGTTTTTGAAAGCCTGTCATCCCATAATGGCATATCTAATTTCAGGTGGAGGACCATTATAATAGGTGCCAGCTATTTGCAAAACTCGGGTATCACCC
Source organism: Falco rusticolus (assembly GCF_015220075.1). Taxonomy (NCBI): domain Eukaryota; kingdom Metazoa; phylum Chordata; class Aves; order Falconiformes; family Falconidae; genus Falco; species Falco rusticolus. Next base: position 66,691,068 of record NC_051191.1, read on the forward strand.
CTATGGGTCTGCCCAGGGAGATGTGCCTGGGGCAAAGTGAGGTGCCCGACCCCACAGAGTTGCAGCTGGCCTCAGAGGTCTCCAGTCTGCTGAAGGAGGGTTAAAACCAAACACTGAATTGCAGGGAAAGATTGCACTGCTCTTGTTAACTCATAACGCATCTCGTAGGCTTCTGTAAACACCTGCTTGCTTAACAGCTAACGTGCTTGTGCCAGTGCTAGCTGTGTTGGATGAAGAAACTAAAAGCAAAATAACAAAACAATAGCACAGATGTTTCCTCACTTCTGTAAGTGACAGTTTTCTGAATCTAAAGTCACTAGTCACTATTGAACTTTTTAGAGTGTTTTCAGGGATAGGAGCATGACCGCTTCTGTTGTCACAGCATATGTCTTCAGATGTATCGCTAACGCAGGTGATCACCTGTGACTGTAACTTGCAGCCCAATCCATCGAGCAGCGGCTCATGAAGATTGATCACACAGCTATCCACCCACACTTACTTGATATGAAGATTGGCCAGGGGAAATATGAACAAGGATTTTTCCCGAAGTTGCAATCGGATGTCTTGGCAACGGGACCCACCAATAACAAGTAAGCCCAGGTTTTATTTTCTAGATTTGAAAGCAGGTTTCTCGTGTAAAGATTCACATCATTGGACAGAAGTCCTAAGTTTGGATTGCTGCTAACCAGTCTAATAAACCCTAGCAACTCTTTCCATTCCTGGTTTGTATGGGCTGCAATTTTTTAATTTATAGCCATGTTTTTCATTATGTTAGAAAGCATTAGGACTGGTTTTGGGAAGATTCCTCAGTAATGTTTTCCATTGAGTGGTGAGTATTGTGTCTTTTCGTATGTATTTATAGTTGTATCATTGCCATAATAAATCTAAAATTAATTTCTTCCCTGTTTTGCACTGAATAGGATAATCTGGAAACCTGAGCCAAAATTCAGATTCTGAAACAAATTTTGGTATTGAAATCTCCACATCATTGTGCGTAACGAAGTTATGCCTACTCTGTTCCTCTCTTTTCTTAGCTTTTATTATATAACACAATCATTTTTATAGCTCTCTTTCAGTTTTCACATTGGAATAACCTGGAAGAATAGCTTGGTGAGGGTGGAAAGTATGTGGTTCTGTACCTGGGTTTCTCTTCTGAGTCTGATAAGGTTCTGTAGTGCACTTCAATATGAAGGTAGTAATACCTATAGCTGTAGGATTGAGCATGTCATTACATAGTTAATTTACCTAATGTGAAATGAGAACCTGGAGTACTAATACACTATGCTTTTATACAGTTATAATATAAACTAAATGCTGTAAGTTACTTTTTAATTTCTTCCCCCCAAAAAACAGGATTGGGGGTGGGGGGGTTCTCCCCTTCAAAAATGGAAGATTTGTGCATCAGTGATTGCTACTTCATGGAATTATTATCTCAAGTCCTCACTGCTAGCTGCTGTGGTAGGTCAAAATGTGGGAACACAGATAAATCTGAGAGTTCCAAGAGCTCCAATTGTCCAAATGCTAAAGCTAGCTCTCATTTTAGACGTGTGCACGCACACACACTGCTCTCAGCTCCTGTATGAGGTGCCCACTCAATTCTATTTATACACATTTTGTGCATCCCAGTGCTAACTAATCCCTTTTTAATAACCTACTAGCAATAAGACTTGCAAATGACAAAATAAGACATCCTTAAGCATTGAATGTTTAAAGAATTGCAGTTCTTTAAAAGAAATTTTAAAAACCCAACCAAAAGGAAGAACGTGTATTTCAAAGTTCCGTGGTTTGCAGTGTTCTTGCAAACAGAAGACAAAAGTTTACAGTTAATGCTTCCCTGAAGGATGGAGGATTTCTTCATCTTCTGGGATGCTGTGTTTAGCAGTCTGCCTCTTATCCTTCTGACAGGTTTCAGTTTTAGCATCAGCAGCAGTGTGATCATGCCCAGCCTGCTCAAAGTTGCTGATATCCTCTGGCTCTATTGCAGAATCTTGGTGAATCTATGAATAAGCATCAAATTAAAAATCGTTTTCTTTATGCCATTTGAGATGCTTCTGTTAGAGTGGTACCTATTCTAAAATGTGGCTTTTAACTCCTTGAGTGATAATTTTGATTTCAATAGCTGGATTTGGTCTTCAAATTGCAGCATGTTTCAGAATTTATAAGTACCAGAATCCCATTACTTACCACAAAGCGGTGTCAAAGTGACAAATGCTTGGAATACCTCCAGCTGTATATTGCCAAAAAGGTCTGTAATTGGAAAATCTCAAGACCATCTGTTTATATCTTTCTGCTTTCTGGCTTTTTATGTGAGCAGCTGAGAGGACTTCCTTTCTGTCTCATTTAGACGTCTAATTCTGCTGAATTTACACCCACGTATAAAACAGATAGCCTTTTCATGCTCTCTGCAAATACAGCATAATTCTTTTGATCACAAAAATCAGTGGAAGTATAGCATTCCATTAATTTGCTTTTCCTAGTGTGTGCTTCTTGGCAATATGTTATACTTGCATATGGGACTGGGCCTTTGCGTAGGGGGGAAGAGAACATTTTAGCTACGTTCCCAGGCACTTCAAATGTAGCTGTTTTGTGTGTTCATAAAGTTAATGCAAAGGATATTGCTGTGCAGATGAGAATTGTTTTTGCAGAGTTCAGTTCTACATAGCAAACTTTGTCCTGAATGTTGCAAGGAAGTTTATTTGTGGGGGAAAACAAGGAAGAAAATAAAAATCATTCCAATGTTACAGTCAGTCGTTGCAGGACAGTAGCAAATAAACAAATCAGAGCTGTTTTAATGAAAAACTGTCCTTGCTGGCCAGCAATCAGATCTTTATTGCTTCCCTTTCTGGGCAGATAAACTAACAAATATACAACTAGAGCTCATAATGTTATCTAGCTATTCCCTTCCTGTATCTAGGCAAAGCACTGAAAATACCACTGTCAGTTACTGGGCTGTGACAGGTATAATCTATCTAAATCACAAATATAATGCCAAGAACAAACACCTTTCCTTGTAGTTCTAGATCCCATATGTGATCCCAGAAGACGATGTTGCCTAGACAGGCAGAAATTGTGTTTGGGAGAGGAAGTGTCTGGCTCTTGCTTGCTGGCCATGGAGAAGCAGGGCTTGGGGACAGGGGCAGGGTGAAGAGTCATATTGGATCACTTCCACCTAAACACAGCTGGAAACAAATGTTGATCACGTTACCATGTGTAAGTGTTAAAACACGAAAGTCTGTAGTACAAGCGAAGCCCAATATTGACCCATCGTCCTGCGGCCATGCCCAGCAGCATGCTGTGCCCCACTTCTGTCACTCTGCTTCTTCCCCCTCCTGCTTCCCCTCAGGATGTCCTTTAGAAGACTGGACAACGTGGTGAACCTGTGTTCCTCTGGCCCCAGCCAGCATCACACTGCTTGCTGAATTTCTCTCACCTGCGTGGTCATTTCTTCTTCGGGAGAGCAACTCCTCCTACATTTGCTCCTATTCTTACCAGCCTTCATACTACCGGTGCATGCTTTGTGTCATTAGGGCTGGTCTTCACCTGTTCTCCCGTGGCGGTCAGAAAATGTTGACTTGCTCAGCTAAGCACAAACTTCACTGAAAATAACTCCAAACTTCAATTTACTGAAATGTAATGAAAAGTTTAAAAACAGGCAAATAAAAACCCCCAAAACCCAAACACCAAAAAAAAACCCCATTCCAAACACCCACGTCCATAAAACTGGAGAACAGGCTCCCAGGTATACAGTGTCCCTAATCATCTTTTTGATCAAAACCACCAGAACATGGAAAGACATTAACTGCAGAATATGCAGATCTAAACTTAAGCAAAATGTAGGAACTGTTACATCCAAACTATTTTTATAAATTAAAAGAAATATAATTTTTCTGTAAAGAAAAAGGCACTTCATCCCAGCTAACAGTAATTAGAAAAAGCCCTAAACCAAAAAAAAAACCCCAAACCCACCCAGTTCTGTCCTCTTTTCCATCACAGGCAGCCATGTCACACCTGAGGGACTCCCTCTGCACTCATCACCTTCGGTATGTCCCCTGCATCATGGGAAAACCTTCTGAAGCTACAGGGAGGCAGCTGTAGCTTCCTCTAGGTACAAAAGCAGCTCATCCATGCTGCTCTAACCTTGTAAAGCAGTGACTTCGGCAGAAGTCCTCCTAGAAAGCATCCCAGGAGAAAACAGTTCCTTAGGCAGTTTGTCTGTTATTCTGGAAAAGAGCCACAGTTTCCAGAGTCCTTCCTTTTTCAAACCCCAGCACCACACTGTGGTTTACACACGTTCCCCTCTTCCTTCCCTGCATGCATTTTCTGCCAGGCTTTTAAAACTCTGTCTGAGACTCCACTGGCTGATGCATTTGCAATGATCCAGGAGGGGAATTTGAATGACAAAAAGCCAAGCTACATAAACACTTCATGGTTTTTGATTAGCTAATTGTTAAATTAGGGTGAATATGCTTACAGTGCAAAATTAAAACAATGAAACAAGCTGTGTTTTCAATCTAATTGATTACCTTGTAACTTAATTTGTACTAAGAAGCTTGATAAATGAGATTAAATATTGCAGAGGAAAACATCGATTGCACACCAAGCATGGGAATATATTTGCATTCTGGCAATTTGTAGTGAATGCTTACAAAGAACAAATTAACTGATATTTATTTATTAATTTTTTTTGTTTGTTTTCAAAGGAAGGTTTAGCTTTGCACACTTACAAAATGGCTTAAATAATCCTTTTTTTGGCTTTCTCTTTGTTTAGCCCTGTTTTTCCCATCTTCTGTATCTGAGCCCCACTTTCTTCCTTGCTTCCTTCCCCAACCAGCCGGTTTCCTCTTTCCTGCGCGGGCCACATCTCTCTCCTGAGCCCTCTCACCTGTATCCTGGCTTCATGGGAGCTTCATGCTTTTGTCTGTCCTCTATGCTCTACCTGAGCTGCCACAATCCCAAAAGGCGGGCAAAGTCCAAGTCTTCAAGCGCAGATCCAGCTATGCTTGGCCTCCTAACCTCAGGCTGTAGCTAAGTGATGTGTTGCTCTTACCCATAAGGCAAATTTCAAAAGTATTTGTTTTCTCCAGGCGTTTTTTCCTGTGCTATGTTTTGCTGACCTTACCACTGTGTCAGTATTTATTTGTAAAAATGATGCATTAGGAGTGTACAAAATTGGTTCATTTTTGTGCTCCGGTTTATGGCATAGCTTGTGCGGGCACTGTCCTGTGGCTTCCGTCACTGCCCCCCTTCAGGCTGTGGATTGCCCAGGGTTTACCTGCCTGGTGCCCTGGTTCTCATTTTTAAGTAGGACTACTGTTTACTTATTCACTAACATTTAACATTGGTTAATGTTTTTCAAGAAAACACGATGCATATAATGAAAAGTGGTTTCTGTATCTCTATACGATGATAGAATTCATTCTGGTTTTAGCTAAATTATCTTTTGTATAGGAAATGATCTGTCTCTTCTACTGAGTGCTTCATATTATATGGACCTTTTCTACCTCCCTATCTGTTGGGTACAGTTCCAAGGCCAGATGTCTTCAAAGAAGCTTTTTTTTTTCCCCCCATCAAGCCAAACAATTGCATTTTCAAGTAGTATAGAGTAGCATCTCTGCAGTGCATCTAAATGAATGAGAAAGGGACAAGCAATGAGCCACCCACACACAACACTGACGTTATTTAAAACTTGCAAGTAGTAAAAGCTCACCTTTTACGTATGGAAATCTGAAACAAGCAGTTGCTATACATTAGATGACCTAATACAGCAAACCACTGACAGGTGCAATGAAAATATAAACGACTTGTCTTCAAATACATTCATTTTCAAGAATCTTCAGCATGACTGACAATCTGTGCTTAAAAATGGTTGCTGAAATAGGAACTATGTGTTGTGGGGACTCTTGGAATCTGATGGGCGAGTCTCCTGAGTAGTGACTGATCCTCCGCTCAACTGGTGCGAGATGGTAAAAGGGCAATTAACTTCTTCCAGTTAATATATCGTTTTAAAATAGCTGTGCAGATTTAAAGTTTACAGGGAAAAATGCGTGTCAGATCCTTGCATCCTCTGTTCTGTTTAGTCTCCCCTGAGCAGCGTCACTCTCTCAATGGAATTTGCAAATTAAATACCACTTAGGCCAGCGGTTTGTCAGGGCTTAAGGGGTGATGCTGGCAAATCACTACTGCTGTTCCTTGCAGAGGATGGTGGTTGTGGGTACCACCCTTCTGCATCGCTTCTTTTCATGTAATCTGATGAGAGGGCCTGTCAGTGCAAGACCACTCTCTGCAAGGCACTTTGCTCGTTTTTGTCCAGCCCATCAGAAGTTTAAAAGCTTTCCTCTTCAGCCCTACAGCAGAGACGGAATAGATGTAGTCTCTCTTCAAGCCTTCCTCCTCCTTACCATGGATCAGTGTGTGCAGAGCGATTCACAGTGCAGAACCCCTCCCCCATGGGCCCATCCCTGATCAGGTGGAGCTCAGTTTCCACCTTCCTTTTAATTTGTTCAGTCTCATGTGTATTTGACTTGGAATCTCTGTATAGTCCCGTGGAAACTACATCTGAACCCAAGCAAATACACAAGTCTGTGTGTATGTAATGTGTGCAGGCTGCATGCATGCTTTAGGGGGATTTGTTGGAGGGTGTAGGACAGCTATGTGCTAATTTGTGAATATGGAAACACAGTCAGATAACTCATTTGATGGAAGTATATAGGTAAAAGGGGTATTGTCATGAATTGCAGACCTAAATAGTAGTCTGCCTCAGGAGATGGCCTGTATAAGGAGATTTAGGTTCTGTCCTATGGACAAGTGCATTTGTCTCCTTCCTTCTCTCTGTTATCACTGTAAATAGATTGTAAATTATGATAGTGAATTTCATGATGATGTCAATACTGGTTAAATCCTCCTGCGAATGAAGTTCCCTAGCAGCATGCTGCATGTACTGCAGTATATATCCTGCCTGTTATACCTGTGTCTGGTTTGGGTAGACACCACTTCTTCATTTCACCATGGAGCTTTAAAAAGTGGGGGAAGAGGGGAGAAGGTAGGGGGAGGGAGATGAACACATGGTTGCAGTACAGCATGGCCAGTCCCTGGTGTGAGGCTGCTGCTTTGCTAGAGTGGTTTCCGACAGCTCGGCTTTGCTGCTACCTTACCATTTTTATTACAGAAATTAATTAATTAAATTAATCACAGGTTAAGTACCATCTTTTTTCCAAGTGTCATCTTTACATTTCCTGCAAGCTCTTCAAACCTATTCCTGCACTTGTGGGGTCTAATTTGACATTAAATAATACTGACTTCACTGTCTTCGTGTTAAAAGGGTCTTACTTGGAGGTGCCTTCATTTCTTTTCTTTATATAGAACAGCGTACAGTCTTCTCTAGTCCCTCCTCTGAAATATCACTGCTTTTTCACAGTCCCTGGTGGTGAAGACCATTCATCTTTGGATACGGGAGTTAGGTATGGGCAGACTACTGAAACGAGCCTTTTCTCCCTTCTCCATGTAGGCAGCTTGTCCCCAGGCTCTCCGCAACACAGCACCCAAGCTGCAGCTGCTTCGTGCCCAGGGACCTGGTGCTTGTAACAATGCTTCCACTGTGAGGAGTAAATGAAACATGCCAGTAGTCCATGCTCATGGCTCTACAGGCAAAAAATAAAGGGGAGAGGGCGTTTTTTGGGTCAGGGAGAACTTGGGCAGCATCTGGGCTGGGCAGCAGTGCTGTGTGCACTCCCCAGTGCCAGCCAGCTGGGGCTGGCTCATCTCCCTAAGGCAGGGACCAGCCTCCTCTGGCATCTGCTCCACAGGGACACGGGAGGTAGTTGTTTAGCTGAAAAGCCCAAGACTAAGGGCTGACAACAAGCTGGCATTTGCCCGTGCCGGTACAGCTTTCCTTGCTGCTTTGGCAGCACCAGGGCTGAGGTGTGAATAAGGCAGCAGCAGAGTCAGCGCCAGGAGAGGCACCCAGGTGGGATTTCAGCAACCCAAGGGAGGTGGTGTGGCCTCTGGGGAGGGCTTTTACCCACCTGTAAAATCACTTTGAGCCACCAAAGGGAGAGGAAGAATAATTTAAATGCTATCTCTGCTGATGAGAGGGAAGGGAATGGTTATTGTAATACTGAAGCATTATTTTGGGAAAATTCTGGCCCAGTAAAGAAAAGGCTTTAAAAGATTCAGCTGCTTAATCCTGCTTATCTGCTGTTATATCTTTACAAAATCTCCCAGAGATTCAGGGTGGCATCCGAATGCATAGACTTCACTCAGTGCCCCAGCAGCTCCTCTTCCTCAGCTTAGAGGTTGGGGAAGAGGGAGTGTGCAGCTCACTGTGTGTGTAATTGCTCTAGCTAATAAGCAGTGGTCTTTTGTTCATAAATGCCCAATGATCCTTACATTAGTTTGCTGAAAATGTTTAAATAATTCTGATAAATAATCTGGAGAATGGCCTGTGCCTCCTCCCAGGTGCAGCATAAGGCTGGAATTAACTGAAAATGCTTTAATGATTCCGTATTACTTGTGATTATTCTGTGGCTTTCGTTCTGCTTTCACCTTCGGTGAGATGTGTTCCCTCAAAGGATACTTCTAGCAATTCTTACATCGTCCAGTAATTGCAGAAATGCAGGTGGGGAGGAATCCAAGCTTTGTCTAGAATTCAGAAAATACCATATAAATTGGAGCAGAAAAATGGGATGTGGGTAATATTTGATCTATAACTTAACTTTCCAATGTATTATTGGCATTCTATCTTGTGAAATGTAAGTGTGGTACCAACTTGGAATAAATGGAAGGTCTCCAGATCCAGTAGTTGAAGTCACTTTTATGTCTGCTGTCCTCTGTTCAAGGGGGAGACTTTTCTGCTACATTTCTACTTGCTGAGATTATTAAAATGTAAGGTTTTATTTCCTACCCCCCCCTCAGCCATCTAATGAGGCATTGGGTGTTGCTTCTGGGAGGAAAAAAAAAAAAAAAAAAAAAAAGTGGTGACTTACTAAACTCATGGGCTGAATATTTTTAAGACTTCTGAGGACGTGCAAAGACACTTAGGTCAGTGATGTATTCCCCTGAGAAGGTATCAGCGTTTGCTGTGCAGAGACCTGTTTGGGCTGGGTGTTTTTAGTTACCAGAGACTTGAGGCTACATTGCTTTAAAAATAAATCTCTTGCCATATGGGATAGAGAGGTGCTGAACCATAATTACATGCAGACCCAGATGTTTATTTCTTCCTTTGTACTTGTTTTGTTGACGTTATTTGGGAGGTAGGAAGGGACTTTGGTTTGACCATAAAAGCTACAGGTCCTGTGACTTTTTTCCCTTTTTATCTTTGTGGTTAGCCAAAATTTGGTCTTTGGTTAACTCACTGGAGGAATTGGTGGAGATAGTTATGTATGCAAAGTCCTTCTCTCTGGAAACAGGAGGGTTTGGCTACCAGGGGTCACGTCTGTGCACTTCTCTTAGGTTAGGTTCCCCTCCTACGCATCCCCAGCAGCTTGCTGGACATGTCAGGACCTGACTCCTGCTCTGTGCAAGGGTTTCCTCCTCCAGGCACGCATCTGCCTACACCAGCTGAAACTCCTCGCCCAAATAGGTCAGATCCCAGGTTCTATTTGTATATGCTCCTGTTTGGCGTTCACACAGAAGTAGATGGCTTTGGGATCTGGAGACTGCTGTCCCCACCAATACCGCCTGTGTGGAGGAGCTTATCAAGCACACACTTCTGCCTCTGATGTGGGCCTCTCTGCGTTTCTCTCTGTATAGATCAATGAAAAGCAGAGAACTCAAATCCCCAGGGGCTTTACCTGCTGATCACAGCTCCTGTAGAAAAAGCCATCTCGGAGCAGTCATTCTGGCATGGTGCCCAGCATGGACGCTTCAGTCTGGAGAAGAGAAGGTTCTGAAGGGTCCCTTTGATCCAAGCACTGAGGATGGGGAGTGTGAGGTGTTGTTTTCTTGGTGCATTTTATTCTTTTTATTTCCCTTTTTTCTTTTTTTTTTTTTTTTTAATTCTTCCAGATTTAGGTTATTCCTTCAGATTCTTCCAGGCAGTTTCCTTCCATAGATAAAGCCTTATTCATACATCCCACCAGGCACTGGAGCTGGAACACTGCCCTGGGCAGGCTTTGTGTTCTGCCTCACCTTAGTTCTGCTCTTTAACTTCTTGATGCAGGAGACAGGCAGAACAGATGACTTCATGAAGCAACTGAAAGGCTATACACTTAAAGGCTTTTTTTTTGTTTGTTTACTGTGTGTGAAAGATATTTTTAATTTTAATTAACACAACCACAGTAATTAAGTAATATCATTCAGAAGACATAGACTTCATGTGGATTAAGATGCTTATTTTTGATACTTGATAGGTTGCTTTATACAGTGCTATTTCAGCTTTCTTTCATAAATAATTTATTAACTTATTTTTTTAATCTGCACCAGTTTAACATTTTGGTTTTCAAGGATTTGACAGAAGGCTGTGGTATTATTAGAAACCCTGCAGTCAGACTAGAAATTCCTTGCGACAGAATTATCTTGGTTTGTGTTTTGTTATAGTATGTGGCATAAAGGAATTTGCATGCTTGTGAGCTTTAAGGTTGCTTCATTTCAAACCTGGTTACCAGCCGGCTGCTTTCAGGCAACAGCCTCAGATGAGTTAAAAATGCAGCCGAACATATATGAACATGTAGGAAAAATATAGGCTTTCCTTGGTATTTAGAAACCTGATGCAAAAAAAAATATATATACATGGTGAAGATAGCAACATGATCAATCCCAGGAACATCAATATTGTTTATAGCCTTCAGACATAGGTGCACCCAATATCATGGTAGTTACTATCACAATGACAAGTTTCTCTGAAATAATTCCTGGCAGTACCATAGAAAGTACTGCCTCTCACAAAAGAGGAAAATCTTAAGAAGTTGCTGGTCAAAATACATCATTGTACTTCATTTGCTCCTACAGACACTGTTTTTATCAAACCTCTGCAAATGCAGCAGGCAACGGTGGTGCTGGGTAACCAAGTACAATTTACCTAGTGGTGGCATCCATGTTGCGGCATGACCTGCATTTTGGGTAACACAGGAGCTCTCACTGGAGACCCTGGCAGGCAGCAGGCACGTTTCCATCAGGGCTTTTGTCCCATGGGTGCGCACTGGCCTGTCACCTGCCAGGCAGTTTCCCATGGGGAGGTCAGGCACGAGCTTGCACTCACATCTACTGTAGGGTCCAAGTTTGTGGGTTCACTTCTCCAGCTGCTGACCCATCAGATGTCCTCTGGCTCCTGACCCAGGCTTTCCCTCCTGATTTTTTTCCACTCACATGTGTCTTCTCTCTCTCTGACTTCTCAGCCGCTGGGCCAGTCGCAGCACCACAGCGCAGCGGAGGAAAGACCGCCTGCGGCAGCACTCGGAGCACATCGGGCTGGACAACGATTTGAGGGAGGTAGGTGGCATCATCAGTGGGCAGCATGAGCTTGTGATCCACCAGGTGAGGTTCAAACAACTGATCTGCTACTGCTTCAGGCAGGTTTTGGCTACCGTAAGGTTTGTATGGGTCTCCACAGCCATTTAGATGCTGCTGATCACAGATGTTTGTATGCGTTGTACAACTTCAAAGCACATAACGTAAATAAAATGCTTTTATTATTTTGGAGTAAGACAGCCCTTTGTCATCAGGAAAAAGGCTTATTTGCTGATTTAGACCCTGACTGTTACTGCATACAGAGAGCAGAGCCCTGGCGCCCGCCTGGGTCCAGCTGCCGAGCGCTGGCCAGAGTGAAGGTCTCTAGAAAAGTCAAGTCCTCAAATAAATGTCAGCTCTGCAGAGGCGAATTAGGCAGGGCTCTTTCATTTTTTAAAGGATTTTTTTGGGGGGTCTGTTTTACGTAGATTCCTGACATGAGTAAGCCTATTTGAAAGGTTAAGACTTCGGGGCCTTTTCATGCCTAAAGCTTGGAAACTCCCATGCATCTTGTAAATGTCAGTCACATACACGCATTTCTTTCCCGTCTTTTCAGTTTCTCATCCTTCATTAAATATTTTCTGCCATGTTTCTCCATTGATGTCCATGTGCTTCTTTTGTATGTCACTAGCAAAAATGAAGCACTCATGCTGTTTTGTGGTAAATCTTGCTGAATAATGTTGGCCAGTGTTGGCATTTGCCTTCTGAAAGAACCTGAACAGATGAGTGGACTCTTGAACTACAGCTTTGAATCATGTTTCGTGGAAAACACAGCAAAACAGCACTTGTATATGTTGCTATTTTTGCTAACATGGCTTCCCAAGTGTATTTTAAATGTTGCCTCATGTATATCTCATCAGAGCCTTTTCAATACTTTGTCATGTATTTACTTTCTTCTTTTTTTGGCTGTGGATCATATGCATGCTTCTTTTGCTTTGTCTCTTTCTTTCTGGCTATTCTGCCATTGGGGCATCTGCCTCCTCTTAGCCATCGGAGGAGCTTTTGCTTCGTCAGAACTCAATGGCCTTCTGGGAGTGGGATCAGGGACCACCCCCTCCTGCACGGCCTCCTAAAAAATCCTTCTCTGAATGCTGCCTGGTATGTTTCAGTTTTTCTTGTTGAAAACTGCTTTTGAGATGTTGTTAGCGTAAGGAACCGCTGTCTTCACTCCGTCTCAAACCTCTCCCTTTCTCATAGAGTATGAGCACGTCCATGTAGCGCTTGTGGTTATATGTGTGGTTATAATCAGAAAAGTAGCTGGAAGTCAGCTCTAGGCTTCCACACCAGCTCCCTGGCACACATGATGGCTCCAAGGCTGAAAGACAAGAATTTTTGCTTTGTTTTTTTCCTGTGTTGCTCGCCGGGCAATTCAGCCTAGGGTATCAAATCCAAAAAGTATTGCTTTCTGACTGCTGGATCATTGCATCCCAGTGTGGAAGAGGGTGGTGGTGTGTGGATGCTGATGAACTGGCAAAGAGCAATCAGTTGGTTCTCTCATCCCACCCTTATTCTTCTCTTGAATTTACAAGAGTTAATATTTTTTTAATTTTTATTTTATTATAGTAACAAGACATATGATGAAGAAAGTAAAGTTATCCATGTTTTGTACTCTTCAGAATATAACCACACTTTGCATTTTATTTATCCCTTCACATTTAAAAAGAAATATTAGATTCCTAATTATATATTCCCTGTATTACTCTTCCACTGGTTTTGTTGCTAATTTTTGCACTGAGATAGATGGAACTCACTTGTGAGATTGCTTGCTGAACAACAACACACTTTCATAATTTGTGATATATGATTTTTATTATTTATTCCCACGTGCAGTTTTTAACTATTTTTAATTCCTTACAGTATTGGTGAAAGTGTAATTACCTAACTGAGCACTTTTGTTGAAGACAGCTTTCCATGGCAGAGCACTCCATTCTCATCTGACCTGTTGGACTGATGTTAACTGGTTCTTGCCCAAATTTTGTATTGAAAAAATCCAGTTGTCAGAAAAACTGTACTCCCCCATAAAAAATAAGTGAGCTATTTCAATTAATTTCAGCGTGTTAGGATTTTGCTTTTGCTTTTCCTGATCTAGTGGAAGGTACCCATGTCCATGGCAAAGAGGTTGGAACTAGGTGATCTTTAAGGTCACTTCTGACCCAAACCATTCTACGATTCCAGGAAATGAATTATTTTTGCCCCAGGCAGAAAGCTCTAAGGACGCAGCAGCCATAGTGAGACCTTTCAACTCCCCGGAAAACCCAGCCAGCAGCAGTGCTAAGTTGCTGGAGGGATGTGATCTGCTCCTTTCAGGGGAAGAGCGGTCATGGTCACATACTGTCACCCAAAGAGGCAGCATTAATTGGATAAAAGCACACTATGGAAGTGGAGCATTCCCACACCAGGCTGAACGCTTTGTTTCAAGACTTTTATTTGGCAATATTCTCTTAGTCTTTTTAACAAAAACTTTATTAATAATGCTTGAACAACTTTTTGATGGGCTTCACGTTTGCACACCTAAACGTGGCCAACTTCCTAGCTTTGCTCAGCATGTAGTCATGTCACTGATGCTGGGAGCAGAGGACACTTGTCCTTAACAAAGAAAGCCCAAACCAAACCAAAAACACCCCACCCCTGAACAACAAGGCAGTTGAACAGGAGGGTTTAAAAGTCTTTTATTATAGCTTGGATCCTTTTTTAAAGAGTATGCTAATTTTTGTCCATACTTTTCAACTACCACCCCACAGTAAAAGCATGAATGATCAGTTCATGTCAGTTTTGTTTAAAATGAGCTTCACTTGTACTTAAGAAGTTAATTGACAATAAAATCAAGTCTCATTTTTCATAACTATGCAGATGAAAAGGAAGGGGTGAAATCTTTGTCCTTTTGCTTTTTTTTTTCAAAGGATTTTTTTTCAATTTGTGTATAGTCTGGTCAAAAATTAGGGAAATGTCTTTTCATTTTTTTATTTTTTTAAAGTGACAATAAAATGACAATGGAAAGAAACTTTACTTGGTGTTTTGAATTTATTGCTGAATGGAGGAATGTGTTGCGCTTTTATGCACTTGCTGTGGCTAACTTTGTGCTAGCGGCTAACAGCACAGTTCACTAGCTGATATTGACTGTTTCAGTACCACGCAGGAAAATATCTTGCTTTTTCTGTTGTTAGAAGGGAGTGTTCCACTTCTACAGCCTGACACCTAAACATCAGACAGATGGTGATTTTGTTCCCACACGCTAGCTTGTTCCTTTTCACCAGCATTTGCTCACCTAGAATTAGGATGAGGAGAGCCCCTCTAACTTTTAATACCTGAAATTATTCTGTTTAATTTTTAGAAATACATGCAGGAGGCGAGGAGTTTAGGAAAAAATTTAAGGCAGCCCAAACTCTCAGACCTCTCTCCAGCTGTGATTGCACAGACCAACTGGAAATTTGTGGAAGGGTTACTGAAGGAATGTCGCATGAAGGTAGGTCCTCTCCCGTGTGCTCTACCCTTGCTTACACTGAGTGTAAATAGCATTTGCAGATGGTGTCCTGAAAGTCCTTCACAGCTGGAATGGCGTTGGTCTGTCAGTATACCAGGCGATTGCAGGGTGGATATCCCTTTAGTGTCGTATTTTTCAACTGCTAGAAAAGAAAGGATCATATTTTGACTCCTGTTTATGCAGTTAAAGTTAGTGGAAAGATTAAAAAGGACAGGAAGGAGAATCAGCGTGATAGACATCTTAGGAAGGATTTCCTTTAATTGTTCATATCTACATGTAGCCTAAACATAACAGGCTCAGGACCCTCGGTCAAAAGGGAAGCATTCAGCACATGCGACTGTTGTGCAAGTTGTTTAGGCAGAGCACGTGAAGTATGGCAGTTTCTAATATTAAAGAAGCTTTTATAGCCATGGAAGTATAACTTCCTGGTGTCTTTGTGTCAGTTCCAGTTGGTGGTATACTGTATTACCTGGGTTTTAAAGTTTAATAGCTGTAAGAAGGAAAGCAGATGCTGAGTAAGACTCCCATGTATCTAGCTCTGTGCTCTGTTTTTTGATACTGTTTGGTAATAGATCAACAGCGTAGAAACAGGGCAATAGGTAAAGGGTATAGAAATAGGACAGTATGGAGTAATCATGCTGATTTTTTTAAATTATTATTTTTAATCTGCAATCTCTGTAGAGAGATTTGAAGCTTCTCTGGTCAAGCCATCAACAACGGTCTGTAGATTAAGCATGTTTAAGTAAACTCATCTATAAATTCTGTCTCTTGTTGGATAACATTCTTGGAAACGGTGTTTTGGGTTTTTTTAGACTAAACGCATGTTGGTAGAGAAGATGGGCCATGAAGCAGTTGAGCTTGGACATGGAGAAGCCAACATAACAGGTCTGGAGGAAAATACATTGATTGCTAGTCTCTGTGATCTGCTAGAAAGAATCTGGAGCCATGGTCTGCAGATCAAGCAGGTTGGTAACTGGAAACTCGGGACTTCGTGCATACAGTGCTCTAGCAAATACTGAATGCCACCTCTGCCTTTTAAGCTGCTACTCAGTGGTGTCATTACAGCATAAAGTGGGAGGTTTCCTTCAGCTCAGAGCCCCTGGTTCATGTCTTGTGAGGGTTTGAAGAGTTTGGGGTGGTTGGTTTTTGGAGGGTGTGGTTTATTTTTTATCTATTTGAGATGTACCTCTGGAAATTGCAATGATGTTAAATAAGTGTTTGGTTTCTTTCCTTTCAACATTTACAAGGAAAGCCCAGGGAGAGGACAAAGAAACAAGGCAGGTGGGACACTGCTACTTCAGTGGTTTGGTCCTCCCCTCTTCCTGAGGGTTCGTGCCCAAGAGAGGAGGATTGATTTTTCACTACTGAAAAGTGAAAGTTTTACCTGCTGAAATGCCATCCCATTGTTTTGCCATGTTCATTGGCCTCTTTTCTTTTGCCTGATTCATTTAAAGCTGTATACTGCTTATTCAATTTTCAGGGGAAGTCTGCTTTGTGGTCCCATTTACTTCAGTACCAGGAGAGAGAAGAGAAGCAAGAGCATAGTGCAGAGTCCCCAGGTGAGTACTTGGCAGCTGACTCCATGAAGGGTCCATCACAGCCAGTGAACTTGGGCCCGGCAGGAACAGTGCAGCCACGTGACACCCATGCAAGATGTCAGTGTTCTTTCTTGCTAATATCACATTTACATTTTGACAGCCTTTATAATCATTGTGAAGATGCCTTGATGTCTGGACAAAATAAATTGACATCATTGAAGGCAAAGGAGCATACTTATTATCCCTGTCTGGAAAATCATTTGATGTCTGTTCACTACCTTTGTTCCCTTTTAATCAGCACTGAGAGAGGTGTGAGAAGCAATGCTTCCGCAAAAGATGTTTTCTGAAGAAGCTGAAGGTGTAGAGCTGCAGCTAAGACAGCTGAATTTTTCTTTGAATGAGCATAATCTGTCTACCAAATCCCAATGTGAATAACTCCATGTTCAATAAGTCTTTATACTGGTGGATGGTATAGTTCAGAAGTTGTATAATCCTCTATTAGTCAGTTCGGATGCTCCATTTATGCTTTGCTTGCCCCCTTATAATTACTAAATTACTGCTGTGTTGTGAGAAAGGTTGGTTTTACCTTGAGATCTCCCTGCCCAGTGGCTGCTGCTGGATATCGTAGTTGAACTTCAGTGGGTCATCTTCCAAGGACTCTCCAGTCCTCCAGATCTTGTAGATGGGAACTTGTATGAACAGTCCTTAAAGACATATCTATGGACAAACTAGTCTTGCTCATGAAAAGGCTTTTTAGTGAGCTTCAATGAGTAATGCACACAGCAATCTGGCTGGCAGGCACAAATTCCTGAGAGCAAAATGTGTCACCACAAAGCAGCTTGATCAGAGTAGCGGAGCACAGAAATGCGTGACATTCTTAGCATTAAATATGCTAGTGTAGCTTAATTTTAGTGTGTCCTCAGTTGTGAGCTTTCCATAGAAACATATTTCTAATAAAATCCATTGCCATACAGATTTATGTTAATATATTTCACATACGAAAAAGGAAGCTAAATCTCCAAGTTCAGTGCTGGATTAAGGAAGGAATAGGTAATATATTAAACATTTTTCATTTTGTCTACTTCTACGTTTCCAGGATAGAGTTAATGATAATGCACAGAAACATGGCAGTTACCAGCCACTTAAGATTGTTTTCAGCTGTATGTAAAACAAATGCATTGCAGACCATTACTATGATTTTGTATTAAATTCATGTATTTTCTCTACTGTAGTTGCTGTTGGAACAGAAAGACGGAAGTCTGATACAGGAATTACTCTGCCTACTTTGAGGGTTTCCCTGATACAAGATATGAGGTACACAATTTGTTTCCTAAAGTATTAATTGTGGTTTTAATTGTGTAGCATAAGGTGAAGATCCTGATTAGTTTTGGGTCTGTGAAGGCTATGGGGAATTAAAAAGTCTCCTGAGCCCACATTCAGATCTATGAAGTGTTGCCTTTTTGTTTTCGCAAAAATTTTTTGCACATTCACTTGATTTATTTTGGTTAAAAGACAATGAAAACCACACAAGTTTTACTGGAGTTTTTGTTTTCCCAGGGGGTTCTTCTAGCAATAAAGCCAGCTTCTATGAATCACAGCAGATATGTTGAGTTCCTTAGTACCTTGAGTTTGTTTCTTTTTCTTTGTTTTAAATTACTGACCAAGCAGTTGATAGACAGAGCAAAGGGACATAAAAACCTGCTTGCAATGCCTGAGCAATATTCTTTCTTTTCAATTAGCATTTTATGGAAAACAGTAATAAATGTACAAATCAAACCAGTATTTGGGTGAATTTAAAGTTTGGATGTGATGTAAGGGCAGGGCTCTGTGGGAGACCACAGCCTGGCTCTGGAGAGCTTTCTAAGTAGTGTTGGCTGGGAATCAGAAGGGTTATAGAGTGAGAAGAGATGGAGGCTGATGTGACAGAACCAGGCAGAAGTTCTTCAGGGCAGCTCTTTGATCAAGCCACTGCCAGGTCAGGCCACTGTTTTGACACTTCACTTGCCATTGCTAAGGACTGCAGGATGGGTAAAAGTGCCATGAAAAGTGGGGGAGGAGCAATGCAATAATGCTTATCTGTGAAGAGCTGCTAGCGATTGCTAGCAATTTAATGCATAAGGCAACACAAATATTGTTCCTTGTAATACCATGCCCTTCTTCCACATAAAAATATGGCAAACAATCTTATGGTAAAAATAAAATTAATTATCGTTAGTTCACAAAACCATGATTACAGTGATGTGACTCTTACTATGCATGTTATTACAGAGATTTTTTTTTTCTGATGTGAGATTTTTTTTCTCAAAGAAAGTGACTGTACCTCCCACCTGCAGTGTACAACCTTTTTGTATGATGCTATGTAGTCTGAGTCTTGTGCTCTGATTTCAAAGAATATGACATGCCACATAAGGCTAAAACGACATGCAAAAGTGGGAGGGAGAATACGCACAGTGTAATTAGGAGTATAATGCCAAGAGGTTGTTTTGAGCATGTGTCTGTCATTTTAGCATCCCTCTCGTGGGACATGGCAGCTATTTACTGAATTCAGTCCTGTGAGACTGACAGGCATGTGGAGGGTCAGTCTGAGGAAAGGGTGAAGGAGGATCTGGAGCAGAAACTCACGTGCTGGGAGGGGATTGCTGACAGAGGAGGCTGTGCGCGCTTGCTGCCGCATGCAGGGGTTTTGTCTTCCACGTACTTCCACTTGAGTAATGAAAGCCCAGCTTGGATCTGAGCTCTCTTCCTTGAATCACAGGACTGTTTCTGCTGCTTTTCAGAGAAAAAGTACAGAAGCAGAACATTAATTTTTGTAATATCTTGGGTATTCTTGATTGTCCAAAAACATGTCTGGTCATAGAAAATGCTGGGCAGATGGTGAGTTGAATTTGCCATGTGTAATCTCATGGCATACTTTCTCCTGCTTGGAAGGAATGTTGCTTAGTATTTGTTTGCACACACAGATTTATGCTGAGGTTAGAAGGATGGGTAATTGTTAAATTGCCGGGGTTATGGTGCTAACTGAACTAATGGCTAGAGGGTTAAGCATTACCTAAGCATGGCTTGTTTTTGATGGCTCATGTAAGGTTATGTAAACAACTTAAAAAACAGGGCTGAATCACAGTCACGCTCTGAATGTGTGATAAGCCTGTGCTACAGGTAACGTGGTGTGTCCTCTGCCTCCCTCGCAAAGCCAGGCATCTTGGATGTGGTAAGAAAGATGCTCAAGATGTTTATTTTGGTTCTTTGCATGGAGAGTCTCTGCACAAGTGTGTTTGGGGGTATGCCCTTCAGCCTTTCCTCCAGGCAGGGATCTGCAGCATCTCTCCCAGCCCTCTTCCAGCTCCCTGGCAGGCTCCTGCTGCAGCCTGCCTTCAGCATGGCCTCACCCCTCGGGCACATCGCTGTGTGTCCAGCCAGATCAGACAGTGCCAAGGCAACTCCCTGAAACCTTTGGTCCAGCTGGATTCAAGTGTGGGGTCCTTCCCCTCCAGGCAAGCTCTTCCTTGCTGCCGGCGCTTGCTTTCATGCCTGTGTGGTGCCTCCCCATCCACGGGGAGCTTGCAGCAGAGGTGCAAGCCCCAGGTGCTGGGTCCACAGCAGTGATGCTTAACCTGCTGCAGTCAAAAGAAGCTGGGTTAGCAAAGACCTGCTGCCTACATGGAATGAGCTAGTATGGCTCATTTCTGACTGTGCTGGGGTGGGGAGTATGCACACCGTCCTTGGGGGCATGGTGATAGTGAGCAGCTGTAACCTCTTCCGTCAGCAGAGCTATTTGCAGAGGGTATGTCTCGCCATACCCCAGGCTTACATTTGACAAGGTAAATAGATTTTTCTTTATTACTAATGGGATTAAAAGCAAGTCCCAACCTAGGGAGTCGCATTGAAATTGCTGTTCAGGGCTCTGACAAGAAGAGTTTGCTGTGCAGTGGTAAGCATACAGTGCTTATGTTTAGGTCACTGATAAAAATAGAGCTGCTTGACTCTCACAACTGAGCGTAAAATAAATTGGAGCTCCTGAATGCTCTGTTCTGTTACACTCTGCTTTTGCTGACACCAAGACTGACTACTGAATCTTTCTAATGTCTCTGGCAAGCTGCATGATTGCAGATCCTTATGTTTCCCAAATGCACAATTAATGCCAATCTGGTCTGAACCAGAAAAAGGTAATGAAGAGATTCAGAGCATGCATGGAATAAAGTTGAGTCCATCTGTACTTGAGTCTTCTCACAGTAAAATAACATATTCTACTCAGTGTTTCATATCAGATGTAATTCAAGCCAAGCACTGGGCTGGGGGAAGGGGAGAGGGGGAGATGATAGCCTGTACTTGAGTTTTCCATCTCAGAAGACTTGAAATGTCTGAGGACAGTGTCTCAACACAATGTAGTTGAGTCCACATCCTGTTTCTCAAGGACTCTGGATCATGTGCCCAGCTATCTGGGCTGGAAGGTCTAATGCTGGCTGCCACACTGAGCCAGGAAGGGCTTTCCAGTGCCAGGAGCAAGGCTCTCAACAGTAATTCAGCTGGTAGGCATCACTGCTGACAGAGGGAGGCTGCTGAGCTTGCTTATGAAGGGCAGGGACTTGTACATGAGTGTAATGTGCCCTCCTACATTTGTTTTACAGCTCACTGAGAATTAGTATCTCTCACCTGGTCCATCAGAGAATTATCCATGTGTCATGTTAGGAAACAGGAGCAAAGTTTGTTTGTTGGGTTTTTTTTTGGTTTTGGTTTTTTTTTTGGAAAAAGTATCTTTTTTTCCCCCAACCTTGTTTTTTTAAAAAGGCATTTTAAGTAGACTAGGTTTTGTTACTGGTAAGCTACCATTACTCCTACTGTTTGTTTCTTCCTGATGGTACTTCAGATACATAGGTACAGCAGAGAGCCATGCGATGCAGACATATCAGCTTGGTTTGCAATTGACCTGTATTTTGAGAAATCCGGTGGGTCAGCCTGGTGGAGAACGGTGCTACTGAGCTGTGTCTGGTATCTACTTCATTTGTGCAGAGCGAGCTTGTATTTCTGGACAGCACTAAGTTGTACTTTGCAAATTTGCCCTTAAGGTCCTAATTCTGTTATGCTAGAAACTCTATAAACAAGAGAGTATTTTTCTCAAATAATACAGGGTCTAAATATAACACAAAGCACGCACTTGGATATAACAGATGGGGGAAAGCACGAGACAGTGAGACTATACTAGTCAACGTAAAAAGCATCAGTCACAGCATAACTTTGTTGGATTTTCTTTGGAGTAAATATTGCCACATTCCCTAACACTCAGCAATGCATGGAGAGCCTTCAAGGAAGATGCAGGAGTTGGGAAGGAGATCACAACAGAGATCAGTTCAGACTCAGCAAATGGTACTTGGAGCCTGCCACAGAGGTTTAGAGGGCTGAACTGCCTGCGCACTTAACATGCAAACTGCGTGAAAATTAAGAAATTGCAGCCTTGTCTTTTCTCCTGCTGGAAACTGTTACTTACATTTCTTGCTGTTTATTAACCAAGTCGGGGGTTTTTGGAAGCAGCTTCACCCTGCCATGGCATTTCACTTCCTCTTCTAAAGCTCCCTGTGCTCTAAAACTAGGGTTTCCGGCATTCTCCAAATGAAATATATGTGAAGTTTAAAAAAGAAAAGCAAAACCATAGAAGAAGGCTCCTATGGAACACTTCTGCTTTCCTACAGACCAAGCATGTGGAGGGCTGTTCAGATTATCACTTACACAAGGGCCCCTCATACCTCTGAAAATGCAGTTCTGCTTGTGACTGCCTGTTGCTGGTTTTGCGCAGACGATCCTCTTTTTGTCAGATTTCCCATTGCTGCTGCTATCAAGGGGGTTGTTAGAGCCTTCAGAGCAAACTGTGGTTTGGAGAAACTCTTATGATATGTATTTGTCCTCTGCTCTCCCAGACATAACCGTTTGTGTCAGCAGCTTGAGGGAAGGACGATGATATAACTGGGTCTCATGCGGCGGCTGCTTTTTTTAAGTGTTAGCAGTGTCCGTGAGGACACCTACCTCAGGCAGTGCAGGGGTGAGCAAATCTACCTCTGCTCACCTCGGCCAAGCAAATGCCAGGACAGAGCAGCTGATATGGGCTGCAGTGCATCTGGGTTGCAACCCACCATGCCTGGGAAGGGCTGCCCCACGTCCCCATGCCAGCATCTGTGGGGCCCTGCTGAAGGTCTCTTTCTCTAGAAATGATGTCAGAAGACATTTTGCAATTCAGCTGCTGCATCACACTGGATGTTGCTGTTTGAAGCATGTAGGATTTTTATGATTAACCTATTTTTATTTTATTTTCCCACTCGTTTCAGGCATGTTCAGAACATGAGTGAGATAAAGACTGATGTGGGGCGAGCCCGAGCCTGGATAAGGCTTTCTCTGGAGAAGAAGCTTTTGTCTCAGCACCTGAAGCAGCTGCTTTCCAACCAGGCACTTGCCAAGTAAGGTGGCTTTTTTTCTCAAAACTTCGCTTTCGCATTTTCCTCGGTGGTGTGTCAAGGTGCTGTGCAGGCTTGGGGTGCAGCCGGGCACCCCATTTGGGTACTGTAGTTTCCAGCTAGAAGTGACTGAAGGGCAGAGGGTAGCTGGGGGGAGAGGTACTGCCCACCCAGCAGGGCAGAAGTCTGCTTGTCTGCATTTTAATTTTAAGGAATTTTAAGGAAGGAGGTGTCAGTTTTTGGTCAGGTCAGTGCATTGATCCAAGCGGCTTTGTGGCCCTACAGTCACTGTCTTGTGCAAATGAAGCAGCAGGGGCAGGAATGCCCCTTTTCTCACAGCAGCCCTGCCTGATGTTGGCTCAAGCCAGAGGCAGGCCCCATCCTGACTGTGGATGAGCTGGGTTAGAGGCCAGCCCTCCCAGCCACTTAGCAGCTCCCCCAGCTTTGCTTCCTTTTGCAAGCACAGACACTTAAGGATCTGCCTGTGTAGATGTTCCCTGACTTCATTTTCTCACAGTGATGCATTTAGAAAAAAAACCCAAACCTTATGAAATGAAAACATCCTAGCTATTGCCTGCACTTCTGGCTCTGTGATGAGTTACATGCATGATTTATGCCAGAAGCTACCAAAAACTCAAATCTGCTAATGGGAAGAGAGAAGTAGCTGGAGATGGTCACCTCTTGGGAGATCAGCTAAAGGCACGGTGGCAGACCAGTCTTTTCCTGAAGTTTCATCTACGTCTATCTACCCCAGCAGCTTTTTGGGAGCCTGTTGCCTTCAGACTACAGGCAGTGTCACAAGCTCTGTGCTTTCTCAGAGCAGGGCCAGGCTACCTCCTGGTGTGCCTTTGCACTGCTTTGAGCAGTAGGTGACTTACACTCAGTTCACCGAACTGCAAGAGTGGTGGGAAGACCCGTGCTGGTGCTCGGTGCCCTCCCTGGTTTGATGTCTTCTGCTTAGTTTCCTCTGTCACAGTGTGGAGCAGAAAGAAGATTAAGTTAATTAGACAAGGCTATTCCACAGTGGGAAGACACAGGGAAGAAATGAGGTTGCTGGATGTTGGTTCGGGTCTGCTGTTGTGAGTAGTGTTAGCTTGTATCTCTGCTTTGCAGCAAAACCAAAACTGATTGTTTAATGAGATGAACTCAGTAGCCTTGCTATGGTAGTGTGGAGCCAAGACTGATCTGTAAACCACGTGTAGCGTAGGGGGTAAATGCCCACTATGGGTTTCTAGCAGCTTGGGTTAGCTGGGGAATCTCACTTTTCATAGCTCCCATTAAGATCAACTCTTCCTTTGGTGTTTTGAGATTCAAACACCTTTTAAGATACTTGGTGCTTTTTCAACAAAAAAGGCGGTGTATTTCTTTCTACCAGGAAACTGTACAAGCGTTATGCTTTCCTGCGCTGTGAAGAAGAACGGGAACAGTTTCTGTATCACCTGCTCTCACTCAATGCTGTGGATTACTTCTGCTTCACAAGCGTCTTCACCACAATCAGTGAGTTGGAGAATCATTTTTTTTTCCCCTGAACAACAATTAGTTGCTGTCATGGTTTGTAAGAAATGCTGCTGCTGGTGCCTGAGTAGCTGAGCCCTTTTCTGGAAACGGTGGTTGTTGCTGCCAGGCTCACGGGTGCTGGGTGTTGCTCTGGGAAACCAGCTGGATAGCCAAGGTTGTGTGGGAGCTCTGCGTAAGAGCATTGCACAAAGGAGAGTAATCAGCAGAGAGTGCTGCTGTAGCACTTGATTTTCCTTGCCGAGAGCTGTGTAGTCTCTTTCATCTTCCCTCCCAGACAAGTCCTCTACATCCTAATGCTCTTCCCGGCCGTGGCTAAGTGTGCATCCTAACAGCCTGCTTGCCACAGACTGAGGAGGAGGAAGTCTTGGAGGATGAAATACAAGGCATCTTGTGCTCTGCTGTGTATTTTAAATCTGTTTTTGCTTCTCTTTAAATGCCAAAAAGGTTCCCTTTCCCTTCCTCTCTTGTAAGAAGGAGAGCAGGGGTTGGATTGAAATCTGGAAATGAATCTTCCTTTCTAGCACTGGGCAATGCAAAGGCAGCAGGACCCCATAAGCTGACCTAATTGTTTGGATTCACCTTGGCAGCCTTTGGTCTTCATTTCCCTGCCTGTTCAGAGTGAAGTGACTCAAGTTTTACATGGCTGTCAAAACAGCCACTCAGTCTACTTTTTCTCCTCTTAAAGCAATAAATCCCCTCAGAACTAGCACAGCACAAAGAGATTTATTCATCCTTGATTACCTTATTTCTGCAGGGCATCCAGTTTGACAGCTTTCCCCTGTAGGACAAGCACTTGGAATTTGAGGGTGGTTTTTTGAGTGCAGTATCATTGTATGGCACACAAAAAGTAAAAAGCCTGGCTTATTTTACCCAGCCAAAAAGGCAGCTTGTGAAACAGGAGAGTCTTGCGGTGCTAGTACGCAGTATCTGAGTCAAATCCAAACCGGGGTGGGTGGCAGTCTTTGTCTTAGGCATGTGTGGGTGGTGCAGATTTAAAAGCAGAATAATAAAATAGTAATAATAGTTATAACGATAATGATGATAATAACCATACACATAATCATCATCATAATAATTATAATTATAATAATAATATATAATAATAAATATAATAATAATAATAATGGGGGGATGTCCACCGAGACACATAAGACTTGGGACTTTGGCTATGGCGTTACCATCCTTTGCCGGCATTTCTGACATTCCTTTCGCCCTGTCACCTGCCGTCAGCCCCCCAACTCCTTCCCGGCTGCGGGGACGGCGGTTGCCGCACACGGGGCTCAGCCCCTTCCCTCGGCGGGCTCCCGGCGCTGCGGCAAGGCGGCCGGCTCTGCTGCGGGGCTGCAGCACCACCGTGCGGTACCGCTGCCCCGGTGCTGCCCACCACCCCCCCGGTGCTGCCCCCCCCCGCCTGCCCCCCCCCCCCCCCCGGCCGCGCTGCCCCTGCCTACCACCCCCCACCCCCACCCCCGATGCCCGCAGGCAGCACCGAGGGCAGGCAGCACCGAGGGCAGGCAGCACCGAGCCCCCCGCTGAACCGTGAGCGGCGGGGGCAGCTGCGGCGGCGGGGGGGCTGCTGGCAGCGGTGAGTGCGGTGGAGGCTCCCCCGAGCCGGGCCGTGGGGCTGCGTCTTCTCGCTCGCAGCTGGCTGGAGGGGGGCTGCTGCTCTGACCCCCCGTGAGGGGGGAGTCTCTGCCGCCGCAGCAAGGTTCATCTCGGCCTTTATGGGGAGAAGAGAGAAGGGTGCTCCTTGTCAGGGTGCTGAGACGTGGGACAAGAGCTTGCCTTCAAGGGGTTGCCCCAGAAACTCTACTCTAAGGGAAGGACAAAAAAAAAAAGTCACAACTAACTTATTTTCCCCCCTTCCTGTTCTTAGTGATCCCTTATAGGTCAGTGATAATTCCTATCAAAAAACTAAGCAATGCAATAACCACATCAAACCCATGGATATGTGTATCAGGAGAACTAGGGGACACAGGTGTAATGCAGATTCCTAAAAACCACCTAGAAATGACATTTGAGGTGAGTACGTGCTCTTTACATTTTACTTTTCGATTTGAAACATGCTTACAAATAGACTGATTTGGTGAAGGTTGGATTTATTGTCTTAAGATCACAGCATTTCAGATTCTGTGCAGGTTTTTAAGGTCATTGATACCTTCAAATATGTGCTGGGAAAACAGCGCTGCCTGCCCTTCCTGCGCTAGATGGAAGCTCCCTGTGAGCACACACCTTTAACCGCCGGCTTCACTGCTGTCCCTGTCCCTGGCTCCTCTTCTCACCTGGCCAACCCGTTTCTGCATCTCATTCCCTCCCATATCTCCTTGCCTAATTTTCCTTTTTTTTTTTTTTTTTTCCTTCCTTCCTCATTTTTGGCTCTTCGTTTCCCTTCCAAGTTTCTTTTCCCTTCTTTCAATCTGTCTCCCCGCTTACTGCCACCCAGGTCCCGTTCTACCTCTGGCCAGTCCCAAATTTCTTCTCCTCCTACTCCAGTTCCCTGTCCGGCATTGCCGCTTTCCTGCCAGCCAGCCAGTCTAACCCCTGAGCTCTTCGGCTTCCCAGCTTCAGGCGCTACCCCCGGCAAACCGCTGAGCTGCTGTCCCCGTCGGGCTCTCTTCTTTATGCTTGCTGTGGTTTTCTCTTGGTGTTTGACTGCCCGGCATTCCCCTCTGCTTTCCCACCATCAATTCCAGGTTGGCTTGGTGCCACCCCAAAACAATTCCTGCTAGCGGGAATTGCAGGGAAAGCCCCGTCAGGCTCCTATAGCTCCAGGCTGTACCATATCCGGTAAGAAGTGATTTCGTAGGACAATCTGCCACTAAAATTAAAGGTGTGTCCATTGAGCATATGTGGACCAATCTTTAACAACAATTTAAAAACCCACACTTGCAAATACAGGTAGATTTTGACAGAGAAGAGAGGGGGAGGCTATTTTCATGATACAATGGCTGCCTCTCATTCAGATGTTAGTATTTTGTAGAGAAGATCTCCAGGCTTCTAACAAGCAAAATAACATATTTAGACTTTTCTAAGGACCATGCTAACACTGTTCTGGATTATTCCTTTGGCTGAAGCTTTCCTAAAATATCATCTTGGGTAGCCACCCACTATGGAAAATGTCAGCCCAAGCAGCTTGTTTGGCAGTATTAGAAGAAACGAAAACCAGGGTCTGCAAGGGGAGTGTTTAGGTGACGTTAATAGATGTTGCTGCCAGCCCCACCTACAATTACATATCGCACTGGAATTCACGGTCCCTTGTTTTCCTTGTTCTGTCTCTTTATGCTGTTAAGAGTTTCACGTTAGTGATTTTTGTCTTAAGCAAATTGATCTTTGAAAATAATAAAGGATCTAGGGACTGCTTCGTAGTGTAGAGGGAGTCAGCTGAAGGTCAGTATGCTCAAAATGCATTTTTGAAAAGCTGTTTGTACTGAAGATCTATTTATTCTACAAAAGCATACCTTTTTATCAACTTAGCTCAGAAATTTGTAATTAATACTTCTCAGAAATACTCAGTGAGTGCTCACAACAAAGAATGTAAACTCTTCACAAGCTTTTAATAGTTTTGTTTCAAGTTATTTATTTTCTCCTGTCTTAAAATAATTAACCTGCTTTTCAAAATGCTCTGCATGTTTGGTTGGAAATACTTGCTCTATAAATCAAAGGAAACTAAGTAAAAACATACATTTAAGACCATATGTGTGCATGTGGCGGGGGTGTGTGTTGTCTGTTGTTTTTTAAAGTAAGTAAAAACTGTTATTCATTTCAGTGCCAGAATTTAGGGAAGCTGACGACTGTTCAGATTGGTCATGACAACTCAGGGCTACTAGCCAAGTGGCTGGTTGATTGTGTCATGGTCAGAAATGAAATAACAGGACACACGTACAAGTAAGCAACAAGTTTTAATTTTCTTTGTCTGAAATTCTTACTTGTTAAATCTAGAGAAAGCAAGAAGGCATTCATCTTCTCCTCAGTTAATGGAGCACTGTGAATGGATTTGGGTACCTGATAGGGTTGGGTTCGTCTCCCCCACCCCTAGTGCTCTCATTTCAGAAGCCGTAGTTGGAGTCGAATAAACTGATAAATACCAAACGAGATTTAAATGTAGGATTTTCTTTGCATCTCTCTGAGACAGGACAGACAGTATGGATACTTATGAAGTAATTCATATGTTTGTCTCTAATAATTAAGTCTCTTGATTTAAAGTAAGGTGAGGGACAAATGAACTCTTTAAACCCCCAAGAGCTGGAATGACAGTTTAGGACAAGTCTTTGGTTTCTTTTTCTTTTTAAAAATATTCAAATGTCTAAGTTCTGTAACAAATGTACAGAAACTCAGATTACAGGAAAATAAAAGGCTTTGATAATGTCTTAATCTTCTATTAAGTACATGCCTTTGGTGTTGAAATGATTTTCTAACTCATCATTGGTTTTAGAAAACATCTGGCTAAGCACACTTAATTATTATTTTTTTTTTATAAACGTGGACTTGGAAAACTATAATTCAGAGAGGTGTGCTCCAGAGCTCAGGGTTGGCCACAGTGTATGGGGGAAACTAGGAGGAAACGGGGTACAAGGACTCTGGGTATGGACATATGCATGGATTTTATTAGGACTGCAGATGGGGTCAAAAAGTACAGCAATAAAATATGAGGTGAGGTTTGAGTACGAGGAGATGTCATGGCTGCAGCTGGGTGGGAAGTCTGTGTGGGGATTTAATTATTAATCATCGCAATATTTTTAAAGGCTGAATATCAGTTGTGGTTGCAAGTGAAAAATAACCCAGCAGAAATCAAGATGTGGACCATGACAGATGCGTATAATGCTTTCTGTTGTCCCGTGCTTGCATGCAAGCTTTGCATATTTCCCTTTTCCTAAGGATGGTACAGGGGATGCTGCCTGCTGAGTTCTGGTTTGTGAAAAGGTTTTGGCTACAGAGTATTCCCTGCCCATCAGAAGTGTTTGCTGGGTGCTAACTGTCCCTCTGGCTTTGAGATCAAGCTAGACTACCTGGGCGGCTGACCTGTGCTTGTCCTGGGTGTGCGGCAGGTTTCCCTGTGGACGATGGCTGGGAAAGGGAGTTGACGATGGCAGTTTGGAGCGAATACTCATTGGAGAGCTGGTGTCCTCCACGTCTGATGAAGAGCTGGGAAAACAGTGCCGTACCCCACCCCAGCAGAAATCTCCTACCACGGCTCGACGACTGAGCATCACTTCCCTCACAGGGAAGAACACCAGTAAGTCTTTTCCTTTCCTTTCTCACCGGGGCCCTCGAGAAGGGGGCAGCAAGCTGATGAGTTTTCCCTGTCCTGGTTTGTGTGTCTGCGGCTTGCTCTGTGGCTGTAGACATTGCCTCTTTCAATGTCCGCATCTGACAAGAGGTAACGGTCTCTTGGTGGAGCACGGGGCTGTGAGGTGAGGGAGGAGGAGGCAGCAGAATTTGCAGTAGCTGGGGCTGCTCAGTTTCCCGGCTCACTTCGCAGTCGGTGGGAAGACAGTCCTCTCCGAAGGGCAGTTCAGAGCTTTCACGTGGATGCTGTGAACTACCTTCTGCGGGAGCGCGTCTCCAGAGGGACCCTAGGGGACATGAAATTCACATCCCTAAAATTAGCTTTTTATGAGTAACTGCACCTAGCTACAGCAGGCCATGGGACTGTAAGGGCCACGTGAGGCACTCTCTGCTAAAGCATACAGATGCGCACAGTGTAGATTCATAAATCTGTGCAGCTCCTGTAAAATTAAGAGGACATGACTGCTGAAATGTGAAGCAAGGAAAGATTAGCCTCCAGGAGTAACATAGCATTTAAAAACCACCGCGGGACCACTGCAGCTCTTCACATGTGCGAGTCCATATTAGCTGGAGGAGCAGGCACCAGAGCATTTCCTTAGGTCTGAGAACACTAAGGCCCAGTAATTCATTTGTCTGGTGAGCTACTTGAGGCTCTGTGTTAGACCTGCCAAAGACTGGAGGGCATCGTGTACTGAAATGATACTGAATTAATTACACCATGCTTCCAAAATAACAGTTGTAGGACAAGCTAATAGCAACCTACATATGCCTGAAAAACTAGAAAGGACTCATGGAAGAGCCATGAAAATGATTGAAGTCTGGAAAACATATGCTTAAAATGAAGTTTTAAAAGTTCAGTGTGCTTCTAATCAGAAAGTGAATGAGGGACTAGATAATTTTCTGCAGGTACCTGTGTAGAAGATGAGGTGGCGGCAGGTGGAGGCATGGCATGATTCAGTAACAGAGGCATACAGCTAAATAGATTCAGAGCAGAAATGTGGCATATGTTTTACCGCAGAAGATGACTTACTCTTGGAATCATTAATAAGGAATATTCTCTGCCTGTGGCCCCTCGCGCTGGTACAATGACTAGACATGTGCCGTAAATAGGTAGTCGTTTTGCCTCAATAAAACATGGCAGGTTCAAGTCGGGAATTAATTAGTGCTGGGTTTTCTGGCCTGTCATGTAGGAGTCAAATGACTGGGCAACAACTTTTCAGCCCATGTCTCTTCGTGTGAAGGTTGCTGTGCTCTGTGTGATGAGCAAGATATGATTAACTCAAATAAAATATTAATCAAGCCAGATCCCTGGGTTGTGCATTTTTAAGTAGGGTGATTTATTTGACTATTCCAGGGCTGCTCATCAGTTGCTTGTATTTAAGGGTCAGGTTTACCCAAGACAAATGATTGCCTGAACTCTTTTAAAGAAACAGAATAATTCCCGCAGTTCAAGCTATGTTATCATACAAATTTGATGAATGTTTTAAAGTTGGTATATTCAGCTAGTATGTTTTCAATCATTTCACAGAGCCTAATGCAGGACAGATCCAAGAAGGAATTGGGGAAGCTGTGAACAATATTGTGAAACACTTTCACAAGCCAGAGAAAGAGGTACTTCTTACTTTTCATTACTTGTCTGGTGTCTGCAATGCATGTAAGTATTTTTATAAACAGAAATGGAACTGATGTACCAGTAGAGACTGATAACCTTTAGATTTGAAGCTTCTGGCATATGAACAAGTCAAGTTGTACTTACAGACTCTCCCTTTCCCCCACAGAGAGGGAGCCTTACCATTCTGTTGTGTGGAGAAAACGGTCTGGTTGCAGCACTGGAGCAGGTCTTCCACCATGGATTCAAGTCAGCTCGCATTTTTCATAAGAATGTCTTCATCTGGGATTTCATAGGTAAGCTGGTATGTGATTTGGAGGCAGGAGGAGGAGAAAGACGAGGGCAAAATTACTATTCACACACAGGCCTTGGATTTTTGTCAGCTAGGGTGCCATTTGTTTCTGCCTAGCACTTGGTCCAGGTTGCTTAAAGTCAGTGAGAAACAAGACAGTAGATGAGAAATACTAAACTTTATATACTAGATGAGTGTGAATCTGTGCAGCAATTTGAAAGCACTTTGAATTCTAGTCATTTATTCATAAGTGGATGTTCAAACAGCTGCTTTTGTACCCAGACAGAAGGTAGGCTGGAGGTTGGGGTAGAGTAGCAATCCATGTTAAGGGGAGAGTTGGGAAAAGGCACAGGGAGTGAAAGGTTTAGATTTCTACTTGTTATGGGAACTCTTCTAATCACTGCACTGGTCTTATGGTGATGCTTATCTGTAGGCCTATGTTGTGGTAATTTAAGACATACTTGTTCCCTTAAAACATGCTCACAAGTTGAGATACTTAGCCTGAGGGTAAGCTCTTACTTAGAAAAGGTGAGAAATCAAAGCTGATGGTATCACTTACAATGAAACTGTTGGTAAGGTACGTCGGTGCAGCTCCTTGATGTTACCTGTGTTAGACATCAGCCAGTCTGCTGACCACTGCTGTGTGGCAAAGGTGGAGATCACCACCTACTTACGGTCTTCAGAGTGAGGAATCCATATATAAACTGTGCAATAGCTCTCAGCACATTGTTTTTTTTAAGGATTCCCTTGCGTTATTCTATGTCACAATGAAGTACTTCTGCTCACTGGGTTCTGATTTTCTCTCTACCACAGAGAAAGCTGTTGCTTACTTTGAAACCAGTGACCAGATTGGAGACAATGAGGAGGCCCTTTTGCTTCAGAGATCTTCATGCAAAACCTTTTGTCATTATGTGAACGCCATCAATACAGCTCCAAGGAACATTGGAAAGGATGGCAAATTTCAAATTCTGGTTTGCCTGGGGACAAGGTACCTAACTGCTCTTTGTTGTATGTGTCGTTTTGCATGAGACTAGAATATTTTTACACCAGTTTTGTTTCCTTTAGTTTTCCATTTTAAGACATCTCATACCTGTCTATTAACCAGTACCTATTTTAGGCAGCTTTAATACTACATGAAAAATTGGAGCCAAGAAACAATAATGATACATGGCTAGTGTCTAAACTGCTAAAAATGTTTTGAGCTCTTTTATAACTGTTAGCTTGACAGGCATATGTATGAAATTTGTCTTGAAATTGTATTTTTGATGAAGTGCTGGCTTGGGGAATGCAGAATTTCTTTGCAAGAGCTGGTGCATTTCTAAATCCTTATTGAATCACTTTGCCTTTGAAAATGGGATGTCTGTTATAATTTTGAGAAAACTATTCCAGGGCAGTCTTTCTTTCCTAATAGGATGCTTTCTGTCTTGTACTTGGGGAGGGGTGGGGGCAGTGCTTAGTTGTATTTTGGAGGGTGGAAGTTGGTATGTCTAGAAATAAGTACCACTTTTGTCTTGTCTGTCTGGAAACCAGGTGGAAAACAGTCTGTTGTTTTTTCCTGAGTATTGTATCCCCTGTTCCTGATCTGAAAAAGTTGCTGAATTCTCCAAAGTCAGTTGTCCAATTCTGCTGATATCTTTCCATCTTGATTCCTACAGTATGTTCAGTTACCTGTATTTTACTAACAAAATCAAGGGTTATGATTATACAGGAAACTTTTATGTGCAAACATGTATAACCCGCAAAAAGAGTGCATGTTTTGGGCTGTGTTCTTGGAGAAGAATTTCAGTTTGAGATCTATTGTACTTGATGCTAAATTAATTTCTTTCATCCCCTTTGCAGGGACCACTTGCTCTCTCAGTGGATCCCGTTGCTGGCAGAGTGCCCACCCATTACAAGGATGTATGAGGAGAATGCTCTCCTACGGGACCGCATGACTGTCAACTCCCTCATCAGAGTCCTACAGACATTGCAAGATTTCAACATCATCCTAGAAGGATCGCTCATTAAAGGAGTGGATGTTTAGCATGGCTTTGCTGAGAACTTCATTTTTCCTTTCCCAAGCAAGCAAACCACAACTGGAGACCTGTCAGGACTTGAATGCGATGGTAGTGCACCACTGTAAGGCCAAGCTGCTGGTTGAAATGGGAGTAGGAACCCAGTTTGTGCCCAATGGGGACTGTCCTCTAAAGCTGCAGAAAGCTAAGATGCAGTATTGTAGTTTATTTGAAACATAAATTTAGTATAAAATAGAGTATTTTCATGTGTTAGATGTGTGTAAATATGCTATCTTCTTTAAGAAATTATATTCTCTAAGAAATTTTTCTTAGACTGAATGTTCTTGTTCTGACTATGAGTAGCTTAAACCCAGGGGAAGGACTGGGGGGAGGGAAGGACTAAGGTGGGAAGGGATGCCGCTACTTGCTTGCAAGGAAGAAGCCAATCAATGTGTAAATACAGCGCAAACTCAGCAGGGCTTTTTTTCAGGTATTGCAAATTAATACAGCAAATACCCTTACGTAGCCATTGTGATTGTCTCACTCTTGGAAATGTTGTAAGCATATGCTGTTTTACCCTACTGTACATGGTCTCTCTTAGTTCGTCTTTTTTTCATTTTGTTTGAAGACTCAACCCTTTCCATGCACAGAAGTTGTGAGTTGTCATTTTTTTTCTGTAAGGTCTTTTGTGTCACTTCTGTTGATCTCCAAAAGGGGAGACAAGTGCTGAAATGCTTAAACACTGTTGAGGAGGACTGCTGTCAGCCTCTGAGCCTGAGAGCATGGGAGACCTGTTTAAGCAGTGCTGCTGCAACCCGAGATGGGGAATGATGGCTTGCTTGACTCGCAGTGTGTCCCTTGCCTGTATAGATGTTCTGGTGATTCCCCCTTGCCCTCAGCCAGTTTGTGTTGTGGATGACTTTTTTTTTTTTTTTTTTTTCTTTCCCCCCCTCCATGTTGAGGAATTTGGTTCATACCAAATTCTTGCTGTACTTGAGAAGAATCATTGCTGTAGAGCCACAGACACCGATGTTGC
The DNA here is from genome assembly GCF_015220075.1 of Falco rusticolus. Taxonomy (NCBI): domain Eukaryota; kingdom Metazoa; phylum Chordata; class Aves; order Falconiformes; family Falconidae; genus Falco; species Falco rusticolus. The sequence goes on from NC_051191.1 coordinate 66,725,704, forward strand.
TGTGCTACTGAACTGTATCAGCTGATTTTGAAATGCTGATAGGTTATGAGTCTTCCTTTATCCCACAAAATGAGTGTTTCTAGGAAGTACAGGATCTTTAATTACTTTTTTTTAATTATTATTATCCAGCTACCCCCAAAAAAAAAAAAAAGGCAAAAAGAGGAAAAGAAAAGAATCTCACTTTGGTATTTTGAGGCTCCTCTCCTACACTCTTTCCAGTTAATATATTACTTAATACAGCCTGTATATATAGGTACAGCTCTTGAAGAGGAGCTGAGAACAACTGAAATCTTGTATGCTAAAAATTTAACAAGAGATTACATTAAAATCCTCTTGCGGATACCATGCGGCAAATACAGAGTGTATTTTCCATTCTTGTGCATGGGAGTTGGAAGGATTTGAGGGCATAGTTAAGTTCATCTGGTTTTAGGTTTTGGAGGTTAGTTTAAATATAGGTGTTTGTTTTCCCTTGTTTATTCCCTATGATCTTGGCCGTTTTGTCAGCAGGTTTCTGTGGATGTCTCACTGTCAGCTGTGGCTTGGGAAAGGCCCCGAACTGGTACTGTAAGTGTTTTGCCTCGCACTGTGCTCTCAAGTGGCATTGGGAATGGTGGGCAGTTGCAGGTCTCAATATAGTGTGCACATGGTAGAGAGAGGGATGAGAGCTAAGGAAAAGGAAAGAGGATGAGAATTAGGGTTTGCTTTCTTACCTGCCTTTTGTCAAGCTTCTCTCCTTTCCTGTGGTCCTTCAGCTGTCCAGTTCTTATGACAGCACTCACTTTAGCATCAAAGTTTCACGTCATATTCCCAGCCAGAAGAAAACTGTTCGTGTGACTTTGTTTCATTAGAAGGAGAGTTTTATGTTATAGAAGTTTTTTTGTTTCTAAGAAAGAAGTAAAATAACACTGTCAGGGAGTCATTGACTTCAATGAGGGTTCCAGTTTTTAATAGCTGTTCTTTCCTTCGAGGCTTGTACTTCCCTAAACTGACTGAACTCATCCCAGATACTGTAGGCAGCACCGCCATGTCACTACAGTGGGTGTGAGTAACTAACGTAAAGGCTTATGAATGGTGTCATGAGTAAGTAGTCAGAGCCCACAGCTGTGTGACATCTCTTTTACATTTCCAGAAATGTGACATTTGGAGTGTTAGGGTTTTCTGTGTAGCCAGGCTGGTCTGCTTAAAGTCAGCAGAAGATGCATGACAAGCCTTCAGCTGCAACTGCATCCTTAGTACTTAACTCTATCAATAAATTATACATTTAGCACCAGAAACCATGTGGCAGCATTATTTGGTAATGACTGCTTAGGATGTTTTGATTTCTATTACAGCTCAAGCCTTTTATGTCTAATGACTGCTATACATGATTTTTTCACGCCCAAACCAAGTCTTAAGTGACTTTCATTTTACTGAAATGATAACCTTGGATTTCTTCACAGCAGCATCTGCATTTGCTAGCTGGATACTTCTCAAAAGTATACTGCTGTATACTTCTCCAAAGACTATTTATTATTTAATCAGTCATAACATTAATCCAATGTGACATGGGTTAAGTGCAAGCAGGGTAAAGTAGAAATGTGAGCATCTCTAAAGGTCAAGCATAGATGAATAAACCACACACAGACAAAAGGGCAATAACTACAAAAAGTCTTTCTGAAGTTAAAATAAATCAAAACCTGAGGAATTTAAAATTCAGAACAGGGCCTTCCCCCATTTAAACTACGTTAAGGAACCTTTAGCACTTAACTTCAACACAACTTCATGTCAGCTTTTTCAGCAAGTGTTGACTTGCTTGGTTTTGTCAGTTTTCACATCATATTATAATAGTACAATAAAAAGTATGTATGTCTAATATTTCCTTGTAGGCAATAAAACACCCTAAGATATGTTGAAAGGGGCACAGCTGAGTGCCTCAGATTCCTAGAAGACTAGTTATTTGACAACCTTGGGAGTACGGTTCTTTGTAGTGAGTTTTTATTCTGCCATGTATAATTACTTTTTTTTTTTTAGTAGACCACTTTTGTTTGTTGGAAACTGTGAGGTTTTTTCTGTAAGGTTTACAGAAATCATTCTACCCACTAGAATGGTGAGAAACCCATCAGGATTCTTCTAAGCTAACACAGTTTTTACTTCAGTGTTAAAGCACCTTCTTTGGTTGAGAAAGGGAATCTTGGAAAAGACCAAAGCTCTTTGGTATCTGCTTTTTTTTTAAAAAAAAAAAAAAAGAAAAAAGAAAAAATCCTGTCCAATACCCATCTACAGATGTCTGAGTTTGCATAGTCCTGTTATACTAACACCCAGCATGGTAACTTGAGGGAGTCAGAGAATCAAATGCCTCACTATGTACAAAATGTGTATTTATAATTCTCTGAAACGAATGAAATTCTACTGTTTAGGGAAAAATCTACTCATGTTTATTCTGAGTTGGTTTGTGTAATTAGGTATCATTGTTCTAAAATGTCTTTTTAGAATAGTTGTGCAATGGCATATTTGAGAAAATTCCTTCTTTCAATCAAATGAAGGTGTGCATCTTAAGGGGAAATACTGTATGTTACACTTGAAATGTACAAATGTGCCCTGTATAGCTTACAACGATCCTTAAATGTCTTCATTAAGTATATTTTGTCTTTACATTATTACTAACTGAATAAGAACTGGATTATTTTCAAGACGACATTAGTAAAAGTATTGTTATATCAAGCACTTTAACATACATACCACAAACTGACATGGGTTTTTCAGGTTTTGAAGTACATTGAAATACAGCTTTTCATGCTATGTCCTTTACAAATAAAACTGTGAGAATAATGGTTGGTGTCACTTTCTCCTTGCAGAGGAACCAAGACATTAGAGTCCCAAGCTAAAGAACTGATCTGAACCTGGAGGGCATGTTCCGTAAAGGGAGTAAGTTGAACAAAATGATTCAGCTGACAGTCTCCTGGTACCGGGAACTTGCTGGAGCAAAAAGGAGGAGAAAGGCTGTGAGGGTCCGCTCTCAAAACCTGCCCTTCTGCCTCTCCTGACACAGAAGTCTGACTGTGCCGAGTCTGACCAGCTCTTCATTTTCAAGGCTTAGGTGGAAGGTGTGGCTGATGGAAGGAGGAAAATGGGATCCCTGTGAAGTTTAGCTCTTTCCAGGGTGGCATTTGCTAGGCAGTCTGCGTTGCTCTCTCCGTAGCTATTGCACGGGGAGGAGTGGGAAGAGGCGCGGTGGGATCCTGTCGGCAACAAATGGGAAACATGGGAATAACTGCAGCCAAGTGTCTCTTTCCTCTCTTGACGTGGGTCGCCCTGAAATTTGAACACAGGGCTAAAAACCTGGAATGAAACTCATGCCCTCCAGTCTGCCAGTTAGCATGTCCCATTAGAAGAGAGGTTGATGGAGAAGAGAGAGATGGGTGCCTGCAACAAAAAAAGTGCAAATGAATGATAGTGAAATACCCTGCTTAGTAATTAAAGGCTTAAGTTGGACTGGATTTTCAGAAATGCCCCCCACCCTGTCCCTCTCAGCTTTAGCCCTGCTGGAATTGGCAAAAATAGGAGAATTTTTGAAAACTGCGTAGCTGAAATGCAGTTCCCTGCATGTGTGTGTGCATGGTGCATGTGAGGTGGGGCATGTCTGCTCATTCGTTTTAACTCTTGGTTTTGAAAAGGCAAAGGATCTAAGGAGAGGACTGAAAGTCTCAGAGCTTTGGGACCATTAATGTGAGAATCTTGAAATACATTATTTAATGATACTGGTGTTTAACAACAGTGTGGCAGCCAAATTATAGGATCCCATACATGTGAATAAAATCCATAGAGCTGCTTGTGGTCAAATTTCAATAGGAGGAGTGGCCACGCTTAATACACCTCCTTACAAAATGTGTTAGGCTTAAGTACGTAAATCAGAGATAGTGGGTTCTGGCATCTTAAAGGCAGTAAGTACTTGAAGTAAAGCAGGACTAAACTTGTCCAGATAAGGAAATTCAAAGAACTTCCTCTCCACTGCACTGTCATTAATGCAGTCTGGGAACATTACAATGTTTTCTGCAAAGGGTAAGTAGGAGAAAACTGTCAGAAAACTTGCATGGGTGGGAGCTGAAATAGCTCACCAATCTAGTTTGTTCCTTTCCAGCATTTCAGGTAAGCTGGTTGGAACGAATTGGGCTCAAGTTAAGAGCAAAGCTGCTTCCCTGTCTGTCACCCCATCAGCTCGGAGGTTGAGGCTGCTGTCATTGCAGTCAGGGATCATTTCATTGCTGATATTCCTATTTTCTCTCCTGCTATGCTATCAGAAATGTATCATTTTAAGTTGGTTTGAGCTCAGCCCAGAATGTGAAGGGAATGGGAAAATACCTGTACAGGTCTGCTATCCAGTGGCTGGTTAAGGTAAACTGTCTGCCAAAGCCCCTGTGGAGCTGATTTGTCAGTGGAAAGCTGTAGTTCTGCAGGAGAACTTAACACGTTAATGGGCCCATCTGTATTCCCTGCAGACATCGAAGGGCATCTCAGCTCCTCTGAAAAAACTTACTCTGTCAGAAGAGGATGTGACCAGACAAATTATTTTCTCCTTTAACCAAGTCCACCTTTGTCTTGAAGGGGGGCTGCGGGGATAAGGGACAGGGACAGGGAAGGGGAAAGCACAGCCAAAACCACCCTGATCCTTACCTACAGAATATTTTTCAAAACACGTTGCTGTAAAGCACCTCATTGCTGTGTGATCTAGCAACAACCTTGTTGTCATTCAATAATCAATTCAGTGGGATCCATAAATGTAAAATAATTATGGTTTATATCAGAGAGGCTGAAGTATTCATACCAGTTACTCTGAGTAATAAAGTAATCTGTAAGATACTGTTCCTCCTGCTTATAGTGGTTATCCAAGACTTGTGCAAGTCTACTTGTCTAGTACAAGGGGTAAACATAGAAGATAACCAGCACTTATACTTCTCTATCTTTGTGGAAAATAACTCCTTCGCTCAATACAGACCCCTTGGTTTTATGTGACCCTTCCCCTGAATGATCCATCTACTTCTAGACCTGGCCAGAGCAGCAAGTTAAAATGGGTGAATCATGGCGTGGTCTGCTCACCCAGCCTCAGGTGTTCAAGCCCTGCTGTAAAGTGCTAAACACGTGAATGCGGCGAATTAACAATTGAGTTTTATTTGCAAAGTGCATTTGGCAGGACTGTGCAGCAGATGTAGCTCCCAAAGAGCTCAAACACTTATCACAGGGCGTCTATTCTCCGAGCAAGAGGCAGGCATGGAGAACACAAGACATCCCAATCTTAGCGCAGCACATTTGGTGCCAGATTCGCTCCCACTCCCATGGTCAGCTGATACAAGCCTAAAGTCAAAAACTCCTTCCTCAATAGCAGCCAGATGTTGGGTTTGGTGGTCTGCAATCTTGCATTCTCCTGCTTTCAAAGAGAGGTTATCACAAAGGCTGGTGTTAGCCTAGGGAAGCCATTTTCCTTACGCTGCTTCTGCAGCCAGAGGGAAGAGATGGGCTCCTTCAGCAGGCCTTGCAAGGAGAAACCTCACTTGGCTGCTTTTAGTTATGCCTACAGAAGTCCAGCAGAGGCAACTTGTAGAGGCTAAGCTAGCATTAATCTTTATGAAAATCCCCCCCCAGCACTGTCCTCCCATACTGAGTTCATTTCTTCAAAGGTACCCAAGTGATATATTAGCATGTTCTTTACACATGAAAAAATAATTCACAAGAGTAAAATCTAAGGGTGGTCGACTGAGATAGTTGTATGTTTTACAATATGCTAATAATTTAGATATAAAGACAAATTCCTCGTTTGTCTTACAGAGGCACAGGATAGAGACCAGAAAATGTGGCTTCAATTTCTAGATCTCCCTGAGTTCCACCGAGACCCTTAAGCAATTTGCTTATGGCACACCCCATTTTGCAGCTAGAGAGCTGAGATACAGAGTGGTGGGACTTCACTTCAGCCAGTCTCTGCCTTGCTCTGCCTTGGGCTTAGCAACCACTCATCCAGTGTCCATTGGTGTGTGGATGAGAGCAGCTTTGCAATGCTACTGTGACAGAAGTACCCTGAGGTCTCACTTGTGGTTAATTCCAGTTTAAAGGCGTTGGTAAAACCTGTTGATTTGTGGTGGTGTGGGCATATGCAAGTCTGTCTAGCTGTGTATGGTTAGAGAGTTTTGTAATCGTCATGACAGAAGAACAGACTTTCTTCATACTTAACTACAATACAGTGGTTATGGTTACTATCTGTCTGCAATGTGATTAAGCACTACAGAAATGCATATAAATACTTGCTTGGCTGTCGTGTGAGGATGGCAACCGCTTCCCTACCAAAAGGGAGGAAGAGAAAACAGACGCTTTGCAAGAGCAAGTCTCCCCGGCTTTTCATCCTGAGCCCAAAGCTCTCCTAGGCAGTACAGCCATCCGTTAACATGAAGTTAATCTTGTCCCCTCTCTGCCTACAACCTGTCCTGCTCATTGCAAACCCAAATAGATCATCATCCATACCAGAAAATGCACAGTGGAAGACACATGAAGTGTTAGCGAGAGATTTCCAATAGTAGTGAGAAATGGTCAGTACAACCGAGAATCATCTTTGTTGTTGCTGGTGATTTGTTTGTTTTAAAAAAGCATGGAATTAATTTCAAATGAAATGGGAAGTCAGCTCAAAGACTCTGCTCCTGTACTTGAGACGACTCTGCCATTAAGTCTCCTTAGCCTGTTTCTTCTGCTGAGTGCTTTCACCTGAATTTACTGTGAGGGTGGTGAGGCACAGGAACAGGTTGCCCAGAGAAGCTGTGGATGCCCCATCCCTGGAAGTGTTCAGGGCCAGGTTGGATGGGGCTTGAGCAACCTGGTGTCTAGTGGAAGCTGTCCCTGCCCATGGCAGAGGGGATGGAACTGCATGATATTTAAGGTCCTTTCCAACTCAAACCATTCTATGATTCTGTGAATTAAGTTTACCTGCTGCACACATGCAGCTTTTCAGCTGTCATTACCCCATAAGATAAATAGGATGTTCTCTAAATTGGACCATGTCTTATGAACCCACCAGCTTAGAATTACTGTAGCTATTGGCTTGCTTGAGATCTAAACCTCTTGCAGATGGCCTGTGGTTCCTGACTGTGTAAATAATATGAAGCTGGCTGAAAGTGGCTGTGGTGCACAGGACATCCCCTGCCCCCCTCCGGCCCCAAAAGACTTTCAGAAAAACTGCATTCAGACAACATAAGTGGAAACATCACCCCATGGTTCTACCCAGCTTTCATGTTCTTGAAGCTGTGGAAAAGGTTTCCATCCATGGTAAGAGGAACACAGGAGAACTAGGAAAAATTTTCAGATGGGAGAAACTATTTAATTAATCCTCAGCATGGACTTTGTTAGAAGGTAATTTCAAATGTCAGCAGGAATTGTGCTAGACAGGGGTAGTGTGGGTAGCTGTGATCAGTGAGAAATAGGATAGCTATTCTGGGGTTAGTCATTTGTGTTTAACTGGCACAATGCTGAGAAGTGAGGAATGAACTAGCTGATCTTCGACTCACATATGTGTCCTAGGAAGTGCAAATACAAGCTGATCCACCACGGCTTGCTTGAAGTCAGTGGAAGTTCCTAAAACCAATGAATTTAGACAGGCACTCATGAGCACTGTAGTCTGCTAACCTACCAGTTTGTGCAGAGAAGAGAAGTAACTCTCTTTTGGGAAAACAATAAAGTGACTATTGTTGCTGCTTTCAACACATGTTGTTTATTAAGCCAGTCCCACTCTTACACATAAGAGTTTGCTTCTCGGTGATCTCAGCATTTTACGTACAAATGTTTATCTCTGTGAAGTGCCAGGCTTGTGCTAATGAAGATACTCAAAGCTCTTGTGCTCATCTCTTTGGTTAAGATAGCCTGGAACAGAGTAGCAGCAATACACAGTGTCTGACAAGCAGGAGATTGACCATGAAGACTTCCAGTGTTGACTCTGGGTAGCGTTGTGAACATCATGGTTTGTCTTATCACTAAGTGCAGGATGTCCTGGATAGATTCCACCCAACCCAGTATCACAGATTACGTTAGCGGGCAAATCTGAGACCCATTTCTCCATGGCAGAACAAGAACTAGCAGTACAAGGCAACAGTATAGGCATGCCCCTTCTCTCCCCTCCACAGCCACTCCAGGCTGTAGTTACCAAAGCATTTTGCCAGCTGCAGCCTACATACATCAGTCTTTTACTTGCACTCGGCCTGTAGCTGAATGAAGCTTGCTTTGACATTGGAGGTTAAATCTGTTTGCAACTGGACCAGCTCCTGCAAGCATCCAAAGTGTTTGGAAGTTTTCATCAAAAAAATTGTGCAGGGCTACTAGCAAGTTTTCCCAAACATTGCAAGCTTAGTGCCTTTCTGATTCTTTTGCTGTGCAAGCTGGCCACATTCCTGGCAACATCCTAGGCTGAGCTGCTGAGTGAGGTCTGTCCTCAAAGAGCTTCCTGGGATGACTGTCTCTCCCTTGGACCTTGCTCCTTTTAGGTTTCATAAACAGGGGGATTCTGAGTAACTTTTACTTTTGTGCTAAGAATACGGGTTAGGAAGGGAAGGAGAAGGAAACAGCAGCAAGCTGGGGGAGGAAGGAGCCTGTAGTTCATTGAAATGGTTCTCAGCAGGCAGTGTTTCCATACAAGAACGTCCCTGACTGCCCCCTGCCAAAGAATTGCTTGGGGGAGGATGGCAGGAGGGCTTCCACTCCCTTTGCTCCTCCCAAACCTAAAAGAGACTTTCTGCCTCTGGCTTAGGCAATTAATCAGGTAAGGAAAAACTATTGAGGACTCCAGGCACAATACACACCGTAACATCTCAATCAATTTCCCACTCCCCCTCTTTTAAAAGATACTTGCCTGCAAGGGCCAATACTGCTTTTTCCTTGGTTTAGCTGTGTTGGCACAGGAACCATGGGTAAGGAGCTGGGAGATGACGGTAGCAGCTCTGTTTGTGTCTGTATAATCACTCAAGGCTCTCTTACTCAGCTAATTAAAACCAAAACCCCTCTAGCTACCCTGAAAAATGCAAATAACATTTATTAAAACATTGTTCTGTGGAATAACCAGCACCAAAGTTACAGAAAGGCTGTTATGAAACAGGATTTTGCTTGCAAAGTGGTGGATGGCTGCAAATCAAGTGAATACCAGGCTTCCTTCATGAAAGCATTAAGTTGGGGACACACAGAACTGTGTACAATTAAAAATGTATGAAACGCACAAAGACAAACAGCTGACAGGGGCCAAGGCTGTCTGAACACCTTCTCATTGTGCTTTGCCTGTCTCTAGACTTAGTACAGATATGAGGGGTGTGGTATATGCAGCGAAACAAGATTTATCCAAGGGCATTGTGTTCTTAGCACAAGTAGCAAGGAAACAGACAAAACACATTAAAGCAGAAGAAAGAAGTTTTGATGAGACAGTAAAGTGTTTGTTCTTGAATCTCTGGCTAAATGCACAGTGCGTATTCAACAGCAGGTTTGTTGCAGTATAAAATAAAGGAGGGAAATATGAATGCGAAGCTGCTAACAAAGTTGAGTCTGATACAACGACACACAGCTCCTGTGTATTCACATTTATATCAAGACCCAAGCATGTTTTGTACAAGCACGAAACGAACCCTTGCTGCAAAAACAAGCAAGTGAAGCTTCTTGGTTGTTTCCTGCACCTGATAAGACATTACAGAACAGGCCTGATTTAATTCTTCTCCAGTGGTGGCAATGCCAGACTGGCTTGAAAGGATTTGATCCAACTTCTGAGCACTCTAATCTGAGTCTATCAAACCTTTAAAAGTGACTTTAAAGGTAACTAAATGAAGAACTCTGGAATTACATGAGTGTGTAAAGCCAAGTGCACGTTCCAGCCTTGCTGAGCATGGGCTGGAGTGTGGCAATCCTAAACCCCCATGCCTGAAACAGAAATCACGGAGACATTTAGAGAGGTTGTTCTGCTTTTATGCAAATCTGTACAGGTAAGTATAGCTCACAGACAAAGATACATATTAATGTGTTGCCTTTTTTTTTGTTGGTTTCTTAGGTTTGCAGTTTTTAACTTCGACTTAACACGGGCAATACCAAACTCTTAGCCCTAAAACGTGCTCAGATTTATATTTCAGTATCTGTAACCAATCCAGCTGTGCTGGAAGATTAACTTTTCTGCTCTTTAGCTGTCTGTAGGAAGGGAGGACTGGCTGCCCTGTACCGCCCAGAGAACCTGGTGGAGCTAAAGCATCCTGCGTTTGCTGGTAGAGCTGTCCCGGCTGACCCCGGCAGCTGCCCTGCAGAGGAGCCTGACCGGAGCCACCACGTTGAGGGAGCACCACAAAAGAAGCAGAATGGCCAAGCAGTTATTGAAGGTGTAAAATACAATAAAAAATAAATTGAAAAGCAGGAGGACAGTGTAGAATCAAAATAAATAATAAGGGAAGGAGAACTGAGGAAGCCAGGGCTGGGGAGGACCACGCAGGCTCAGGGGGCCTGATAACAGAACCGCAAATGGGGCATGAAGAATTCGATGCCTCCTTCTTGGCTGCCACCCTTGGAGGCCTTGCGTGCTGTGCTGGCCCACCTCAGCCAGTGCCCGCGGGAAGCCGGCAGACACCTGCGAGGATTCCAGAGGGCCATGACAGGGACTATGCGAGCGTCCTGGGGGAAAGCAGAGCCAAAACCTCCTCAAGGTAGCAAAGGGGCCACGGCCTTGATGAACCATGAGCCCTTGGGGAGAAGAGCCAGCGGTGGCCGGGCCCTGCACCAGCCTGAAGAAACCACTGACAAAGGCTGCCATGTCAGCCTGGAACAAAACCTCTCCCATGCAATAAAAAGCCCTGTCCTCTCACATTATCGTGGGGTAGGCGAGCTGTGCTGCGAACCTCATGGCGGAGCCTAGAGATCAACAGGGTTGCCAGCCCTGGGGCAGCCTGCGTGGTGGCATGGATGAGGCTGGGGCTTGCGGAGGGCCAAGGCTCGCAGGTGGATGGCCGGTGCTCTCCTAGGACACTTCGAAAGTGAGAGGCAAGGGGCAACAGAGCAGTGCCCTAGAACCGATCTGCACACATGCAGGTACTGCTTTCTTCCATCTTTAAAAGCCAATCCCTGTTGACTTTAGCCACCCTAGGCACGGTCGTGCTGTTCCGAGACACCTCACAACCTGAGAACAAGGGACAGTCCCTGTGACAGCCCCAGCTATCTGGTAAGAGACCAGGGGTTTTTGACTGGACATAACGATGCAGTTTACTTTCCCAGGACAGGAGATTCTCCGCTCTGCTTCAAACATCACATGTGGTCCTACAGTTCTTTTGACGACTGAGTGGAATGGATGCTGTCACTTAACGAATACTTTGGAAGGTGATTTGTTGTATGATCATCTTATGGTATATATATATTATGCAATTATGTAGATCTAAGTACTGTTTCTAATTTCCTATGACTGGTGTTATTATGCGCAGTATCACACCTACCTGAGAGGGAAACAGGAGTTTTCCAACAACAGCTTATTGACTGACCTCAGAGAAGTTGGGTACTCCCATTTCCTTTATGGAGAGGGAAATGCCTGCTTTCTTAGGACCATACATAGAATATAGGTGAGTTTTAAAAGCCCTCGGTGCCAAGAGAGAACTAGCAGTGAAGGGAACACGTCATGCTTCTTCAAAAGATTTATGGATATTTGTAACTCAAAAGCAGCTGTTACCTCACCATGTCAGACTAACCACTGAGTAGGACTTCCACATTGATGGTAACAGGTTGCACTCCAGCAACTCAGTCTAAATTTCTATGAGGAATGTAGTTAAGATGCTACTCTCAGTGTTTTCACAAAGACTCTGTATGAATTTCACACAGGCAGATGACATATTCTGCTGTCTATTTACCATGACAGACTTGGGAAATGGAAAATTAATAACTGCTGCCATAACAGTTCTCCTATAAAGGCACCTGGATCATTTAGAGTATAGCTTGCCTGAAGCATGACTGCACATACCTGTTGCAGGGGAGCCTGTGTCTTTCTCTGTGCATTAAAAACACATGGAGCAGGAAGCAGTGATAATGGTGGGTTATGTAAACCTAGCAGGAAGGTGTACTGTTGCAGAGCAGAAGCTGGCCAGCATGAAGACTCACCAAAATACTTGGAAAGCAAAAAGTTGTGGAGGCACTGCTGAGTGCTGCCGTCCCCCAGAAGGTGGGCTGGGGGTAAAAGCCAGCACAGAAGCATCACAGCCTTAGGGCAAGAGGCAGTATGAGCCTGGGACCATGAACATGGGAGGGGATTGCCATGGTACAGAGGTTGCAAAGCAACACGTAATTTACCAGAGCTAAATAGCATGTTGTTAAGGACAGCGAGACCTATGCAGCAGGCTTGAAGGAAAGTGGACCATGGCACTGGCCTGTTTCACTCAGCCCACAAGAAGCTGCGTCTCTGATATGCTGTGCCTGCATGAGGCACACGCCTGACATCCTAGTCTGTCTAGGGGTGGATAGATAGAGAGATGCCACCAATTTGAAGTGTACTCAAGTTTAGCAATTGGCATTTGTCCTCTAAGCCTCCCAGCACAACCTCAAAATGTTGTTTCCAGTGCCCCAGTCAGCACCCACATGCTGACTCAGTGTAAGGAGGATGCTGGGAGCCCATTTGCCACTACTTTTATAAAAGAGTCTTTAAAGGGCTGCTGCTTTAAAGAATGGCACGTACAAAACCCCTCCTGTTTTGCAGGCCTCCTGTGAACAACTACTTATTCTAATTTACAGCAGGATGTATTTTATAAGAGGGTAAACTTGGCCCAGCTATTTAAGGGAGAAGTATTTGAATGCTTACACACACACACACACTGGGGAAAGACCTGGACCGTCACAGCACACACACATCTCCGCTTGATGGGTACAAACATACTTGCACCTGAGGGTTGCAGTTGAGCCACCCCTCCTGTCTTCTTTGTGTATTGGGCCTCTCTGTTCGGAAACAGCTTGAGGATCCAGACCCAGAGAAAACACCAGGCCAGTAAGACCTGCCGTCTTTGATCTATCTGGGACCATGACTAGTACTAGATATCACAGAGAGAATTGCCTGAAACCTTGAACTGTTTTGCTCACCACCAAGTAGTTAGTGATTGACCTAAGCATGACAGATTTAACCCTTTTTTTTTTTTTAATTACATGGTGTAAATTAGGTGTTCATGATTCCCCATTCAACTCTGAGTGCAAGACTCGGCCCCAGCATTCACAGGGCAAAGAAGGATCAGCTCAAGGGGTCACTTTCATAGCTATCCAGTTTTCCCACTTTCCTCCTACAGATAACACAAATCAACCAGTAAATATTGCTCTTGGTTTTGAAACCCTGCATTAGGACTGGTTCAGCCACTGCTAAGGGTAGTTGTCCTGACAAGAATAGTCAGTCAGTTCAGCTATGGATAGAGATTTGTGTTGACAGCTTGCTGAAAATAGCATCTCAGAAACCACACTGCTAGCTGGTTTTAGAAAGGCCAGTTTTTGAAGTGTTTCTGACTGGCCAGCTTGTTACTCTGTAAATAGCAATTGCTTTGTTTAGCTGTTTTTAAGAAAGTGTCTGTGTCTGAAGGACGATGCCATCCCAGGGCACATCCTCATGGCCTGGCCATCCCTGCAGGCTGCTCTTGTTCAGCTTCCCCAGGAGCCCCTGGGGCTCATAAGAGGAGCAGGAGCTCACCTAGGGATGCCATCACTCAAGGAGCCACCTTGCTCACTGCCTTCCTGCATGGAAGCTGGGCTTCCCGCACATGCCATATGCTTCAGGACACCACTGCTTGGCTGAGCCCCCAATCTGCTCAGGTGAGTTCAGTCTCAGCTGGAGTATCTCCCCTCCCACAGCACCTCATTAGCTTCCCAGATAAGCCCAGTCACTCCAGTGGGAAAGAGAAAAGTCTGACTGTGTCTCTAATGGAAGACGTTTCTTTGGCAGCTGAAAGGTATGTGGCATGAAAGCTGTAAACCCTCCTGTTTCAAAAACTGCCCTCTCCTTGTTGAGAGGTTTCATGCATCTTTCCTGGAGATGTAGGTAAGTTACAAAATACCTCCTCTGGCCCTGCACGGCCAGTACCCTCTTGCATCCCTTTTCTTCCATACCGGCATGGCATTGGTGGTACCTTCCTTGGTGGTCTCTGCATCACAGGGTCAGTGAAGACAGAGGAACTTTCCTGCTGCCCTAAGGTGTCTATCAGATCACTTTGTGCCTATGTAACACAGGGCTCATGCTGCACACTAGGTCTGTGGCTTGGGCTCTGCCGCTTCTGCCCTGGAGACAGCATCTGGATCCCTTGACTTCTATGCATGCTGTAATTTGCAATGTGAACAGACAGTCAGACCTGAGGGAAGTCACTAAGGTCAGTTGTGTGTCCTGGTTTGGGTTTATTTCAGTCTCTTTCATCACCCTGTAGAGTTAATTCCTGACCACAAATATCCAGTATGGGACCCCAGCTTGCTTTTGGGGATTCCCTGTGATCGACATTTGCTCAAATTTTGCCTGAAGGTTGCCCATCCTGCTTCTGCTCTCCCCTTATCTGTGTGGCTTTGTGAGTGAAGACTTTCCTCCTGCAAAGTCTTTCACCTTCCCTTCCCTTCTTTTCATTTTCAGAATGGGAGGCCTCTGCCCTGAGGAAAGGGGATGTATTCTACTGCCTCCTCCGTTCATGCTGCTTTTTCCCTTCCCGCCCTTTTCCTCTGTCTGCCCTTGGCTTGTTTTCTAGAGGATGTTAAGTGTCAAACTTGGTTGATTTGTTGCAGTCCAATTAGCTGATTCAATCCAGTTAAGCTATCTGAAGTTATCTGTGTAGTGTGGTGGCTTTGTTAGCCAACTCCATTCTCTCTTACCCTTGCATAACTTTTTGCCTCCAGCTCCTCCATCCAGATCTCAGTGGCAGATTTCCACTTGGTTTTTGGCTGCTTGTTCAAAGCTTGTGATCGGGACTCCAGGTTCTGCAGATTTCCTTCAGGGACCATCTACTCCCACCACCTCCTTCCCCTGGTTAGGCAAGTCTGCCCACCGCTCTTCTTTCTCTCCAGAAAACTTTTAAATACTGTGTCTGGCAGCTTGGCAATAATGTCAGCAAGATGCTGTCTCCTCATGAGAATCGACACTTGTACTTGAGCTCAGTGAGGTATCACTATCCCCTGCCTCGCTTTGGCTGAATAAAAACTCTGCCCACAAAGTGATGTGTTTTCTCCATAGTTTCTGTGGCTCCCTGCTGTCAGAGTCTTAAATCTGAAACTCTGTCACCTCTTCATAGTGCCTTTTTCCTTTCCTAGGGCTACCTCAGTATCAGGTTGATCTCATTCTTCAGCTAGGTCCTCCTTGATCTGGGAACTCTTTTTTTTTTTTTTTTTAAATTTTTTTTCCTCTCTCCTGGAAAGGGAACCTATGGACCTTTTTTCTGTCTGCTGGTACTGTAGCAGCATCACTGAGAACAGACCTGTAGGCTAGAAAAATCTCCAAAGAAAGAATGGTGATGAGTGAAGCTTTAACTTGGAAAGATGCTGCTTCAGGTTGCTTGTTTTCATTGAGCTGAGTTTCTGGGTACGAGCCTAGGGCACCTACACCTGTAAGAAATCCTTCCTGGCAGTTCCCCCTAGGAGTTCTGTTGCCCAACTCATGCTGACCATGCTGGCGGTTCCCTAACAGAGGATTTCAGGCATCAGGATATGACCTCATTCCTGAAACACAACAAAAATCAATTAGCTTCCCTAGGTCATTGTATTACTAGGCATCCCTGTGTACCTGTGTGATTCCAGCTGAGAAAGGTCAAGAGAAAAAGCTTGTCATGCTGAAGCACTGCTTTCTAGCCACCATGGATGCTCTCCCAACTACCCACCCGTGCTTTTCATTCTTTTCCAGCCAGCTATGTTGGTGTTCAGGGCCATGTAGTGGCAAACGGGGTTAAGGAGATGGGGCACTGTACTTCGTCAGGCGTCTTAGATTCGGTAAGAAGCTCCAAAAAGCAAATTCTGTCCCCTGTGATCCCACATGAGACCAGGCCTGCACAACACTCTCCAAAGGAGCTCGTAACTTCCTCTTCCCTAAAGATTGCTCTCAAATCATCAATATAAAAACTGGAACTTCGCCTCATGCTGTTGGGAAAGATAAGGGTCTCTGTTCAGAGGAAAGATCTCTTTTGGGTTTCCAAATACTTGGCCTGTTTTCAGAACTGCCCCAAATGACAATATAAGGAGGGCTGGGAGGGAGTGTGGTGTGGTGTAGTTAACTTTCTTGCCAGGAACAGTCTGGCAGGCCAAGAGGGCTGATCTTCTTAATGGTGTCTGCAAATCGCCTTAATATAGGTACTCATAGAATAGTCTGATTTGCTTTAATAGGGATGAAAGCAATAGTGCTGCAAAGAAATGAGTAGCACTTGGGAAGCTGCATTAAAGGTGTTTAAGCAGTAATAGAAAATGATCATTTTTTGCTATAGACTTTGAGCAATTCTTAAGACTTAGAGAATTATCTTCCTCTTAAGGAATTTGAAATATCACTTAAAAACTCTTTGGAAAGGTTATTATTGTCTGCTAAGCCTTGATGGATTTCTTACTTAGGCTAGGCTATAAATTATCTGCCTTGTTCCTAGGAGTAGACCAGTTCAGAGTCCTGTCTCTCTAAGCTGCATAACTTGAGTACTTCATTCTGGCAGTATGAATATCATGATATCTATTTTTATCATCATCAAACTTTGCTGTCACTGTTTATTTGTAGCCGTCTGTCATTTGGCCTAAAACGTAAAACAGAGGGGAAAAAACAATCGCATTTCTGCATTAACCTGTTTGCTTTAAACTACCAGTTCTGTGAGTATTTGTACCTTCAAAAAATTAATATGCTGTTAATCATATGGACAACTTACACAAGCAGGAGCTAAAGAACTGATCTATTGATCTCTGTCTGAAATTGTACTCCTTGGCAAAATCTTATTTACAACTGTAAGTCAATCAACACCCTTTTTTTTTTTTTTTTTTTCTCCTGAAGGAACACCTGATAACTTTTTCAAAATCCTTTGGCCAGGTATTTAGCCAACAAAGCAAACTTTGAAATTATTCAAGTTGTAAAAAACATCTTACAGTGAAATCTCAAAGCAAGAACAGCTGCCTGGGTTTGGTTTTGACAGCTGCTCTTTACCTAACAAGTAGCCTATTTGTGTTTACTTATTCATTAATACTGAAAAATAACACAATAGGATCAGATATCTTAGCTGGCGAATGCCCTACTTTTCCTCCATGTAAGCACCTCTGCCTCAGAATTCATGATACATGTATGTTTTATATTTAAAAACCCCTTGTGCGTAGCTTTATTATTACACCACCGACATAATGCAGCTTCCCAGCTAAAATAATTAAGATCCCACCCGGGAAAGGTACCAGATTAACTGGAACACAGCAATAGTCCCATTAGTTTTCCAGAGACCCCATGTGTTCTTAAAGTAAATGCGTTTTAGAACTGATCTGCATAAGAACAAATCCTCTGGTCTAAAGCTCATATTCCAGGTCACCTGTGATGTCCATGAAATCTCATATTCCTCCTTTATACCAAGCTCTGAGTGGAAAGGAAGATGCTTAATGTTTTAAATCAGGGCCTTGACAAGCGAGGCTTTACCTGTGAAGTGTAAAGGAGCATGCATTGTTTCAGATGTCTCTTTTCCTAACTAAACTCCTTAGGCTTGTTCCAAGTTCGGGGCTATTTTTCATCACCCTGTTTCCACACAGTGAGGTCAGACAAGGTGTCCCTCTGATGGTGTGGGGAGCGCAAGTGGTTTGCTCAAGGGGAAAGGGCCAGAGGAACCTTGATGAAAGCTCATTAGCTATTTAAGTGCATTTTATTTATTTGCAAGCTGGCTATCAGCCAAAAATGAAAACTCTAACCACTTTGGAGTTACAGGGTAGCCCTGAAATGTCATCAGCAAACACTTCAAGGAAACTAGAGACATTTCAGAAATGAAGGTTTTGACCGTGTTTTTCATTTATGCATTGCCATTTGGACTTCCATGGATAGAAGTTGTTTTCCTCTGAGAGGGCAGGAATAGCTGAACTGTTCACAGGCCAGAGCAGTACAGCATTTGGAAACAGAAATCCTCCCCGGGAGCATCAACTGTGTTCATTATTGTAAGTTAGAAGCCTGTGTTCCCCACTGAGCTTTGGGGCTTGCCTGAAACTTGGAGCGTAAGGGCATAAAGCTGTGAAATAAATACCCGAGCAGTTGCCCTGGCCCTGGTTTGTATGCAATCACTGCCTGTCCTGAGCCATTCTGTGAATGTTCAGCGTGGTGGTAAGGGCAGGCAGCCAGTGATGAGCACCAGAGGTGTTTTGTTCAGCTGGGTGCTGAGAGGCAGCACGTTGCTTGCTACCTATGAGGATTCTCCTGGAAAATGCTGTTTCATTCTCATTTTGGGTTATAAATACTATACTAGATAGACTAAAAAGACTGTCATGGAGGGGCCTTGAGAAGCGTAGAGAAGTAAAAATCAGAAAACAGTGGGAGAAAATCCAGGAGTCACTCCCTCAAACCAAGAAGAAAGGCGGATAAAACCCAGGCACGTTATGTGCAAACAGAAGCTGCCGAAAGAGCTGGTAGAGTTCCCTAGACTAGTTAAACCCAGTAAAATTCTATACGTGTTTTGAGAAATTATTCAGCATTAGCTACAGTTGTGTCTCACAAGTTGGATGTCATTTGGCTTAGCTGTGTCTGGAAGGAAGCAGTGGTAGCAAAGGCAGCACCCCAGTCACCTCGCAGATCAGCCTGGGGCCTGCCTCGTGAGAAATCCCCCTGCCCAATGTGACCAGTTTTGTAGCACTGAGGAAGGAGATGGTGCAGAATTACCAGCCATTTACAAGCCAGTCGAGATGATGTGAGGTGCTAAGGTAAGGAAAAGTAGACTGTCCTGCCTGCCTGGAGATCCCCCAAGGCTGGCCAGTGCTGCTGCTGGAAGCCACAGGATCATTTCAGCAAGAGTTCTCTGTGTCTTGCTGACTTTGTGCCTAAATTAGGGTTAGACTGAAAAGGTCATTATCAGGATAATTTGTTACAGAAATACTCATCCCAGTTATTTTAGAATTTTGGAGTATGAAACAATGACTGCACACTGTTGCCCGAGCTGTTGTTGATTCTGTGGGAAACTTTTTCTCTTTTAAATACGTCGAAAGAAGGCATTCAGTGTTGGGGCTTGGTTTGAGCATAAGCCTGGGAGGCAGCGGCTTGCAGTCCTACTGTAGTTACAGGCTGTCATGGTGCTAAGTCATAAGTGCCCAAGCGTTACTGTGTATGTATCACATGCTAATCCTTCTGACACACTTTTTAAAGGAAAACTATTTCAACACAACCTGCCCGCAGTTTCGTGGAGCAGCCCTTCCTAAATTGCATAAAGAGTGTGAAACGAAGGTTGCAATGATGTGACACTTTAAGTCACACGTTCTGACGCAGCAGGAAAAACTGTACGAGCCACTGACGATTTTTTAAGCACCTTACAATTTTGAACCCTGCATGGGGGGAAAGAAAAAAACACCTTCCAAGACCAGCAAAAAATCTTTCCCTCTCGCTCGCGGAGGCCGTGACCCTCCGCCCGCCAGCGCACCGAGGTTCGGCGCCGCTGTCCCCGGTGGGAGCCCAGCCGCGCTTTGCGCGAGGGGGCGGCAGCGCCGGTAAACACGGTGGGGGCGCGTTGCGCCACGCGCAGAGGGGCAGCGTCCGCTCCGCGCTGGGGTTTGCTCCGCGCTGCCGTGCGCTGCGCCGGTGCCAGCTCCGCTTTGTTTTGTTTTGTTCCGCGGGCTGCAGGGCGCCGGGCGCGGCGCAAGGCGAGCGCGGTAACCCCGCCCCTGCCGCCGGGGAGGCAGGTGCCCGGGCCGGGCCCCGCCCACCGCCGGCAGGGGGCGGGGCGGGGAAGCGGGCCGCGTGCGTGAAGTCATCTCCGTCGTCACAATGGGCAGCGCCTCCCTCCTCCCAGGCTTCCCGCGCGGCCTTTCTCCCTTAAAAGGACAATGGGGCGCGCAAAGCGAGAGGGCTTGATTGAGGAGAATGGAGCCGTGGGAACGGCGCATGCGCAGAGCGCCGGGCGCCGAGGGGAGGGGCGGAGGGGGGGTGTGTGTGTGTGCGCGCGCGCGCGGGTTCGCGCGCCAGGCAGTGCTGGCAGGCAGAGCGCGGAGGCACGGGGAGGGCGCGCAGCGGCGGGACTTCGCCGCGCACCGAATCGCACCGCACGTTTGTTGGTGGGCGCAGTAGAGCGGTGAGTGACTTCTTTCCCTTTCTGCTCAGGGGGGAGGAAAGAAAAGTACAGCTGAGAGGGAACGGGAGGTTTAAATCGGTTTGGGGGAGATTTTTTTGTTTATTTGTTTGGGTTTTGTTGTTTGGTTCGGTTGCTTTTTTTTTTTTTTTTTCCAGCAGTTGGTGGCTTCTGTTAAACACGCGCTTGATCCCGCAGCTTGTCTTAAGTGTTGCAGCGGCAAAAAGACTTTGCCGCCTGAAACAGTTTGACACGCATGGCTCTTGCGAGCGGCGTTTTCCCCCTTTTCTCAATTAGTGGAGTTTCAAGGAGGTGCTGGCGGGGAGAGACACCTCCCGTATTGTTGCGGACCCATCCCGAGCGCTCTGACACCCCCCCGCAAAGTACGATTAAAGTCGCGAGGAGGGAGCGCAGCAAGGTTCGCGACGATTTAACTCCAAAAGCAGTCCCCGGCTGCGGAGCGGACTGGGGAGACCGGGCTGGGGGAGCTGGGGGGCTGCACGGCCCCCTTCCCGGGCCGCGGCTGCCCCGCCGCGCCACGCGGCCCCCGCCCGGTGCGCAGGGGGTGGCGCAGGTGCGGCCCCGGCGCGCACCGCACCGCACACCTGTAGCGCCGGCGCGCGCGAGCTGGTGCTAGCGGAGGGGAGGGGGCACGCCGGTGTGCCCGCCGTCCCTGCCCCGCCGCGGCTCCCGGAGCGTGTGGGGGGCACTCACACAGTTGTTTGTATTTTTTAGTCACCGCTCGTATTTGCGGAGGGGTCGGGGGTTGCGCACGCCCCGAGCCGGGGGAAGCGCGTGGCTGTGGGCTGGCGTGACACGTGGTGCCGGTCGCACGGGTCGCGGCGTGGGGCCTTCCCCCGGCTCGGCGGGCGCCCCGCCACCGGCCCGGTGCGCGGCGTGGGGACGGTGCGGCGGGCGGCGATGGCGTCCTGCCCGCTCGCGCGGCGCGAGTGAAAGTCGCTGCCGTCCCGGTCCGCGTGTGCCCGCGCCCGGCGCCACCAAGTTCCGACTCGCGGCTTGCGCGGCGGGGCGCGGAGCGGGGCGGCCGCCGTGCCCCCGGCGCGGCACGTAGGCAGCGCCCGGCTGCAGGAAAACAAAGGGCTCGCATGTGCTGCGGGCGCCGCGGCTCCCCGGCGCGCCGGGGGAGAGCGCTCGGCCGCCCGGGGGGGGGACTCGGCCGCCCGGGGGGGGGCGTCGGTGGGGTGGCACTCGTCCCGCGGGGGACGGTGTGTTTTGGTGGCTGGCCGCTGGTTTTGGAGGACTTTGGAAGGGTCGGTGAAACTTTGGATGCACACGCGCTCCCCGGGGTACCGCGCTGCGCGCACGGCGTTGGCGGGCGCGGGCGGGGCGGGTGAGCCCCGCCGGCCGCCCCGGGGCTGCCGCGGGGCCCGGGGGTCCGTGTCGCCCCCGCCGCGGCGTGCCCGCGTTGCTGGGAGGTCTGCGACGGCCCTTTGAAGTGCAACTGTTGCCATGTTTGAATTACGTCAGGGCCGAGCCATGAGGAACCAGCGCGGGGCGGGGGGGGACGGGACCGGGGCGGGGGGCGGCGGAAAGTGGCCGTCACCCTACCGGGGCAA
Source organism: Falco rusticolus (assembly GCF_015220075.1). Classification (NCBI taxonomy): domain Eukaryota; kingdom Metazoa; phylum Chordata; class Aves; order Falconiformes; family Falconidae; genus Falco; species Falco rusticolus. The sequence goes on from NC_051191.1 coordinate 66,747,488, forward strand.
GGGTCGGGGTGCCCGGCGGGGCTGCAGCGGCTCGCCCCCCGCGTCCTGCCGTCCGTCCCCCCCCTCCTCCCCCCGCCGGATGGGGCTGCTGCACCGAGACCGCGTGGTGGGGCGGCGTTTGCAGCGCGGGGTCCGCCTCGCAGCGCCCAGCTCCGCTCTCGGGGCTTTCCTCCCCGCGCGCCGCCTTCCCCTTCCTGTGCTGCTTTAATTTATTTTTAATTTTATTCGTTTTTCGGCAAGTTGAACGCTTGGCAGCCTCGGGGAGGCGGGGGCCGGGGCCGCGGCCGCCCGCGTGTGCGCTCCCGTGGCTCCACCTGACCGGCGGGGCCGTCCGCGAAAGTAGGTCGTCCGCCCCGGGGGGGTCTTTGTTCCCGGCGCTGCCGCGCCTCCGCCCGCCAGGCCCCCTGTCTCCGGGCCGGAGCGGGGCGCCCCGCCGTGCCCGGGCTGGCGCTTCCCCGCGCCACGCGGTGCTCGGCAGAAAGCGGCCGCCGCCTCCCGCCCTCCGCAGTGCGCCGGTCCCGGCGGCGCGGCCGGGCTCGTTATCTTGTCGGGCGCCTTTGATCACTGTTCCGTTCTTCCTAAACTCGCAGTTTTGCGCCAGGGGAATGCTCCCAGTCCCGCTCGCCTTTTCATGAGATCAAACTTGCCATCTCCTCTGCGCACCCATCTCCGGATGCGTGCGGTTAAAGGGGTTTAAAGGGACCTGCCAGACCTGTTGTTTTCTGGGCTGAGCCCTGCCTGTCCCGGGGCCACCCTCGGCTCCGCCGGTGGCTCTCACCTGGTGGGAACGGCCCCCGCGCGGCCTGCGAGCCTTGTCCCTGCTGGCGGCAGTGCTTTGGACCCACATCATTGAATAATCTTTACAATCTCAAACAGGTTTGGAGCTGCGCCCTGGTGCTGTAGTTCTGTGGCAGCCGGTGCTGGATGCTGCCCCCTCAGCCTGCGGCTGCGTGGGGAGAGGAGGGGTCCCTTGGCTGGGCTGGAGGCTGCCGCCCCACTGGGTGGGCAGAGGAGAAGTCCCAGTGTCCTGAACTGAGCCAGAACTTCAAGGGTGTCAACGTTTGTCGTCAAGGCTGAGTAACGTACCTGAGCACAACAACCTAGCTGTCATGCTCTCTTCTTTTCACTTTGAATTTTAATTTGTCACTAGTGGAAGGTGGTAGGGTGAGAACCATGGAGACACCTGTTTAACGCTTTTACAAGGCAAGCCAGGAGGGTGATGGTTCCCCAGCGAACCCTTGTACTATTGTGTGCTTGCTCCCGAAGGTGAGACTGTTTGTCGGCCGTGTGCTGTGGAAACCCCCTTCTCCCCAGCCTGCACCCAGCCAGATTCATGGTGTAGCTTACAGCTTTTTAAAATAAAGATTGCACGAACTTCGCAATGTAGAGCGGACAGTGAACTGGAGGCCTTTCTGCTGACGCCAGTGGACACTGAACTCATTTGGCACCCAGGTAAATTCCAGGTTTCTTGGGATCTGTAGTCTGTGGTTGAGAATCAGCAAGTAACAAGTTGTGGGATTTCCCACAGGCATGCAGCATCCAGCTTGCACTGAAAAGTAGGTGGGATCGAGTGCCAGAGCCTCTGGGAAAAATTCCTCCTCACTTCTCTCCCAGCCCAGAGATTCTCAAAGAGAAGCCAATTGCCTACATTTACAGTCTTTCCTTTAGAAAGAAAATATGACTGTCTTCTTAGTAGAAGATGTTAAAAGAGCTGATAAATTCACACAGATTAAAAGTAAACATTAAAACTGTGACAGTTTCTTACTCATGCTGAACAGTTCTTTCTGTGTCACCAAGCTCTCTGCTCTGCATTGATTCTTAACACCTGCTGCGTTGTACTTTCATAATGAGATGAATGACATACACAGTCCTACTTGACAACCAACTTCTCCTTCAGACTTGTACCCCTTGTAGCATGCAGCTAGTAAGCTGGGGCTTGAAAACTGAGTGGTTAAGCAGAATGCATGGGTGGGACTCCATTTCATGACTCAAGACTGCATTTCTGTAGAACGTGCTCAGTCCAAAGTCCAAGTGAAATGACCAGTAGGATTACTTAAGGATATGGAAATGCATCCTTTTTAATGAAGTCACTTCAGCTGTTCTGCCAAATAATTACTACTTCTGTTCAAGTCCCCATCGGGTACGTTACCCTCTTCAAGAAAAAAAACCCCAAACAACCCACCAAAAACCAAACCAAAACTGAAGTGTTTCATGATCTCAAGTGTTTGGGATGCTTTTTCAGTAGCAGGTGGTTGCAAGCAGCATCATAACAGCTGCAGGGACTGTACTCAGATAAGCATCACAGACTGAACTCCAGCAGTTGCTTCTGAAACATCCCAGGTTTTCCTTGCAGGGCTCCTGATCAGACTGAGTGTGGTGTTAGTTATGCAATACAGCGGGAAGAATTCCTCTTTCAAGATCGAATGTCTGCAGGTGGGACAGGTTTGGGATTCCCCCCCACCCCCATGCAAATCTTGCTGATTACTGTTTTCATGCTTTGGCCTATCCCTTCTGGAGCACTAACCGCATGGCAGTTTAGAAGGAACACCCAAGTGGCTTAGCCTTTCACTTCTCTTGTCTAAATGGGTTAGGTACTAATTTCCCACTGAAGATCAGCAGGTGAGTAAGCTCCTTTGTGACTTGACTGCTCCTGAAAACTTTGCAGGAAACAGCTTGCGATGCAGCCAGGATGCTGTAGAAGCTCTAACATAGGAAAAAATGTCCATTTTTATTTTTGATACATGCTTGATAGTTGCTGCCAGTTGCATGTGGTGTGCTAAGATTTCACTGCAGCACTGAGCACACAACGGTAGCTGCAGACGACTACCAGCAAAAGAGTGAGTTGCTTATTTTGGCAGAGGAAAAATTCCTGAAGATGTAGTTTTGACCTTTTAATGGTTTTGCTTTGCTCATCAACTGAAAACTCCACAGGATGCTGTTTCGTTCAGATGTGCCTGGGCTGTAGTGGCCAAATAGAGCTTTCCTCCAAGTAAAGATCTTCTGGGTGGAGAGAGGAAGGGAAGTGAAAGGAAAATCTGAGGATATAGGGGACCAGAAGAGTGTAAAGTATGTGCAATTCTAAGGTTATAGTTGTTGAAAATTAGTCGCTCTGTTTTGAGCTATAAGGACTGATGACAGTGTAAAAAATGTTTTTGCAGATACTGAAGTTGCATTTTCAAATGACTCCCAAGTAGCTTGGTCTCTTACTTCCTTGGAGTATTCTGGCTCTGGGCGTGTTAAAACTGGACCCCAGAAAACCGTATTTTAACTTATATTCCAAATTTTCTTTTTGCAGCGCATAAACTCAGGGGGGAGGTAGGTTTACATTGAGTCTCTGATACAGATCAGTTCCTCTGTTCATGTACAATTCTCTGTCCTACAGCTGATTTTCAGTAGAAGTATTGCAGTTCATTTCAGCAGAGGGACAGGCCCAAGAATTTATTAGCAAGTCAAGCAACTCCGCTTCTGGCGCCATAGACAGCTCTGGAAGTATTTTTCATGTGTGTGCTTGTGCCTGGGTGTATGCACTTGCAGATGTAAAAGCCAGAGTATGTATATTCCTTCTTTATTAAGGTATCTGTTTCTTTTCCTTTAAAAGAAAAAAAATGTAGTATTTTGGCTATGTTTCTTAGTTCCAATGAAATTCTGTAGAGATGAACATTGTGAGATTTTTACTGACAGGAACCGGCTGCATCGACATATGCAGGCTAGAATGTATTTTTTTGTAGCCCAGCTTCAGAGAGGCTGTGCCAAGGCTCTTTTGTACACAGAAGAGGCAATGAAATTATTTGCAGAGGTTCTCCTGTCTGACAATGTACTGGCAGTTTTGGATTGCACAAAGGGTGAATGATCCAGGGTCAGAGTGAGGAGGTGGGAAGATGAAGGTACTGAGTAGTTGGACTGGCATCCCTCTGTTCTCCCCTCACTCCAAGGAATGTTTGTCTTTCAGCTTTGCAAGAAGCAGGTGAGCATGTTCCTTCCAACTGGCCTGATAATTGTGTTACAAAAGGAGACGTGCCTGCCTTCTAGGAATTCCTCCCTTTCTATTATAAAGGGGTTTCATTCTTCTTGGGTGATCAGAAAGAATGCAGAAGGAATCTGGAAAAGCAAAGTGGCTCAGCTTTTCTGATTTGAAAATCTGAAAGAGTTCAGAAGCTCTTCCCTAACTTGAAAACTTAATGAGCATCTGAAGCAATACCTCCTTTTAATTTAGATCATCAAGTTAAATTTTGCAAAGACACCAAGCACCAAATTCTAGTCCTGACAGGTAACGAAAGTATTCAGACATATGATGCATGCTGCTTTGTACGAGCCTTTCACAAATGTAATAAGTGGCGTGTGTGGGGTGTGGGTTTTTTATTCCTCACCTACTTTACTATTCTCTGCTGAACTCTGAATTTTTTTGCAAGACAAGTCTCTGTATTTGATACTACTTATCCAAAAGTGAGAGGGCAGAGTCGGAGAGAGCTTTTTCCTGCGGTCTTTTCTGAGTCTGTCCAAGTTGCTAAAATTGTTCAAAGCAGAACTTGAGGGAATAGCAACTTCTCCTTTGGCAGGGAGACCAGGGAGGAGGAGGACCACTTTTTTCCTGATTTGGAATACTGCTCTCCTCCTACTGCAGGTAAGTCTCCATTTCTGCAGAATGACAAATCTGCTCCACTAGAATTTCTGTTTCTTTGCTGGTGGGCTGTCCCTTTCACTTCCGTGCAACTGCTGATTTAAAAGATGTCATATATTTTAATTGCATGCTTTAAGTTGGCAAATCACATGCTTAAATAACACTACTAACATGCTTAAATATGGTACAGTTATCTTGTGTAATGCTTTTTAATTTCTATGGAAGTTATTCCATTCCTACCTGCCATCTTTTTTTTTTCTGTCCCAAATTCCACATGGTTAAACTTTCATGGCTAAGATTCAGGTGTTACGGTAGTTGGCAGTCTAATTTGAGATCTAAATTGCAAAGCTTTTGAGTTAAACCTTTTAAAGGGCAAGTCATATGTACTTCTAAGTACACGTTAGCTATTAAGCTCTTCAGCTGACAGAATATTTAGTGTATAATGGTCCAACAGCAACTGTTCGGGATTAAATGTGTAACTGGATTGACATCTTCCATTTATAACTGCACTTCAATGCAGTTGTCAGAGAAATGTTTTACTTGTGGTTTTGCTACTAGCTCTTCCCCATTCAGGCATGATATATGGTAATACTGTTGCTGACCATTCATCAAGTGGGAAACAGATGGCACTAGTTTCCCTTCTATTGAAAGATGGTGTTGAAAGGCTGCTCCTGTGAGAATGGCAGCAATGATGCAAAACAAAATATTTTCAGAATATATGCGCCTGATGCCAGTCTTTGCCAGAACATTAATTGTAAAACATGCATCTTGTTCTATTGTGGTATAAATACCAGCTGGTGACAAAGAGCATCTCAGTAGTGTCTGTGTTTCTGGAAGACACCGGGTTAGAAAGTAAATCACACTGTTGATAACAGCACTGTGTCTTGCCCTGTAACAGTCAGGATGTTCTGGCTGCTTAAGTTTTACAGCACTGATGAACCTTGTGCCTGCAGTTAGTCTTTGGCTTATAAAGAAAAGCACCAGATCACAGATGTAACATTGGAATAGTCAAACAAAACCCAAAATTGCTGTTTGGTAGTTGAAAGTTCCCAGATGAACGTGCTGTTGGATCTCCAGGGGCTTGTTAAACATAGTGTCCTCAAGAGACTATCTATTGAAGAAGCATATCTGATGTGAAGAAACAAAATACCTACTCATAAGTGTTTGCCTAGACACTCTTGTTGTTTGTCTTAACAGTCCAGGGATGCTAACCTGATTTGGCTGTGCATTCGTTTGCTACATGCCTCTGAAAACATATCCAAGCAGAAGCAGAGAACAGTTCTGAGTCTAACCATTCCTCAGCAAGCCCATGCAGCAGGTCACTAGTTAGATACCTTCTTTTACTTACTACGGCTGCTTCTGGCTTCCAGGCCAATGCTGTGCTAATAGAGGGAGCAGTGAACCTCCTAAGCAGCCTGGCAGCATTTGGGGTGACTCTGCTGGATATTTGCACGTCATCCTTTGAAAAACCTAGCCCTAGGTGAGCTCCTTTTGCTGCAAATGTGCACAAAGAAGAAAGGAATACAGCACTTCAAGCCTGTGGCAAATAGCATGAGTTAGGACAGGAGGGAAGGAAAGACCTACCCCCTCCATCTCTCTCCTAAGCCTGGAGAACATCCTTAGCATTCAGCTTGTGCAGGTCCCTTGCCATCAACAAGCTCTGCAAGGGGTTTGATCAAAACAGGCTTTTTTTTGAGAGTTGACTTGTGTCTTTCTGCACGTTTGTGCAGTAGTAATTGCAAGGAGCCAAGTGGTCTTGTATCATAATATGCTAAACTGAAATGTAAACATGTATGCTTTCAGCTGGATATGGGTTCGTGTAAGTATTAACCAACAGTATTAGGTACAATTTTTGCTTTTCTGTTGTACTTAGGAGCCTGGGAACCTTGTGTGTTTATTTGGCAGTGCTGCATGCTCTCATCTCCCCCTCTGGGGTAGGGGGCTGTATTTTTACTGGTGTGGAGGACTGTGACTAGGCCTGGGTGGTTCAGTAGCTTTTGCTGTGGTTCCACAAAAATGTGCGGGATCTTTTTCTCTCACATCCAGTCTCTGTCAGTAAGGTAAGTGCAGTGCTAGGAATGGCTGTTTTTTTGGAAGCATGTTTTTGACCTCACTTGAACCTACTTTTCAAATTGTTATGTTGCTGTTAATGATGCGGCAAGCCTTGTTGCTGTAGACCGAAGATTTCTTTCTCTGTCCTTTGGAGGATATTAGAATTGCATTCCTTACCTTCCTGCAAGTGGGAGATTTGGGGACGGATCCCTATGCCACGTACATTCACCAGTAAACCCAAGCTGGGCTGCTGGAACTCGGCAGTCCGTGGGACTGAGAAGTGGCTGGGGAGCTCCCTCTCACCAGACTTGCCCACAAGTGATGGAAATGCTGCGCTCCTGAAAGTCCTGTCCTGCCTGCGCTACTGGGCCTTTCAGAAATACTTGTGGGGAGGAGAGGTATTTTTCTTTTAGCTTCTACAAGAATATAATGACTTGACCTCTTGTTAAGGGAAGCAGGGGAAATCTTGTTGTTTGTGTGGCTCCATCTAATTTAAACTTTATAAAACCAGAAGTTCTCTCTCAGCAGTGGGAAGCTGTTCTGATGGAGCTTCCTGCAGCCGGTGGCCTGTCCCCTCTGAGCAGTTAGTGTGTGAAAGGCAGTGGAGGTGGCCGCTCGCTCCCTGCAGCAGGTGACTGAGGCAAACCTTGCACCACGGTCTGTTTAAAGAGAGCGTCTTGGAACGGTCCCTGCCTGTGTTACGAGACAGATGCAGCATGGCCTGTTAAGACTTGCTGTGCGTCCAGGCTCAGCGCCAGGAAAGCACCAGCTTTGCTCAGTCGTTGGTTTGGGTTTTTGAAGCATTGTGGGAGCTCTGTTCTGACAGCTTCTCATCCCGTGTCAGATTGTGCCTGACAGGAGTCTGCACTGGGGAGTAACTGGTGGCTGGGGAGAACTGATTGGTGGTGGGGACATCATGTCTTGGAGGGGTCTTTGTCATGGTGGCTGTAGTAAATCCACAGAAACTTCAGAAGTTTCTGCCTGGAAAACACCTCCGCTGTACGTTACCTGCTCTGATAGCAGATCGCAGCCCAGGTGCACTGAAAAGGGCAGGCAGGACCTCTAAGAGCAGCATGGCTTTGGCTTTCTGAGCCGGCGCTGACTTTGCAAAGCTGGTGGTTAAGAAGAAACACTGTAAACGGAGTACCTCTCGCTCCGGCATCATTGACGGTGGCTGGGATGTGTGGTAGGTGTGTGCTGAAATGCGCCCCAGGGTCCTGCTCCCCGGCCCCTTTTCTGGCTGGGTTTCCTTCCCATGGAAAGCAGGGTGGGGAAGGTGGGAGGGTAAGAACTGAGCCTGTGCTGACATGGAGCTGGGATACTCACCCAGGCCTGAGAACCGAGAAGCCTGCTGGGTCCTGCAGTGCAGACATGGCCACTGAGGGCTGGGTGAGGCTCCACCCTGCTGTTTTTAGAGTGGCTTTTCAGGTATGTCTGCCCTACAGCCTAGAGGTATGACTGCAGCTCATTTAAAATGACTCCTACTCACTTTCAGCAAAGTTTGGCAGGGCTGTTTCCAACAGATGCCGGTGATGATGATGCGGTAGTTCACATCACAGATAGCTCACAGCCCGTCCTGCAGCCTGTTCTGCCACAGATGCAGGGCTTTCGCTAGCCAAGTCGGCTGCGTTCGCATCTCTGGGTTGTGCTCTTGTAGATGTGCCCTTAGAGTAGAATAGGGCAGTAAATGGGCTTGTCATGAGTCCTGCTTGGTATTACTTAATAGTCCAGCCGTTGCTAATTACTTTTTCTTTCCTTTTTAATAAGCAACTGCATTCTAGGTGCATCTGTTCTTCCGAGGCAATGCAGGATAAAGCTGTGGCCTAATCTCGCTGTTTGCCATCCTGAATTATAATTTACTTGTGGTTTGCTCAGTGAAGTTCCCAGGTTTTTCTTTCAGTATCTAACAGTGGTAAGTAATACCCATTCCTGCTTGTTTTCACAGGCTACAGCTGGGAGGAAAAGATGTTTGGCTTTCACAAACCGAAGATGTATCGGAGTATAGAGGGCTGCTGTATTTGCAGAGCTAAGTCTTCCAGTTCTCGTTTCACTGACAGCAAACGTTACGAAAAGGATTTCCAGAACTGTTTCGGGTAAGATTCTTTCTTTAGTCAACTTTGTGGTCATAGTGTTGGGTCTCCAAGCCACAAACCTAATGTGCTGTCCCTCTTGCTCTGAAAGACTGAAATACTGGGTTAGCAGAGGTGCGTGGCAGGGGAAGGCTGGCTTCAGCTTCCTCACAACTTTCCTGGCCAGGCCAGGAGGAACTGGATCCTCTGTAGCTGTGTACAGTACCATTTGGTTACCGATCTGCTGTTGCTGCCAGTGGAGAGCTGGTGTAGTGAAGGGTCAGGCTCATGCCTCTCCCACCTCGCAGCATGTGCAGGGGTTTAGATCCCTCTCAGATTCTGCGTTTTGCACTTGTTCCTTACCATACCAGATGGTAAACAGCACAGGTCCATGGAGGTGTTCTGTGTCTCTGAAGATACAGGAATGTTAGACAAAGCTTGATGAGTAAATGTTAAACAGTTCCAGCAGAGTTTATGCAAAGTACCCTATTTCAGGTATTGGTCCCTTTGTTCAAATAGGGCATAGCAATGTCATTAAAACTTCTCATTTCCATTCTGATGGAAAGCGAGCATCCAGTAATTCATTTTCTAATTGGGTAATGTTGCACATAATGTTACTTGAAAACATTGGTAAACAAAACTATAAATACCAGTGATTTCTTGTGCCAGCTGCTGTGACCCTTCTAACTTTTTTGAAATACATTCTAAGAACTTTGAAGTTCTGTATAAATTTGTGTCCCCGAATTGTCAGGAGCAAATTCTTCTTGATAGTTTGTCATTAATTTTTACTTTTGTTTATTTTGATTTTTTTTTTTCTGAAGCAATATGAATTTCTCCATTTATGCTGCAGCTTTCCATGAAATCATTTCCCTGGGAAAAGGCTGCATTGTTGATACATATTTTCTGCTTTTTCTTTCCAGTCTTGTTGGACTACCTCTCGTGAAAATCATAGGCCCAAGTGGAACTCTCATGCGTTGTATTAAAAACTACATATACATATCAGTAGTGCTACTGTTGTAGCAATCAATAACTGCACTTAACTTTAGATGTGCAAATCTTTGCAATGTTTAGAAATATTTCCCTCTCTCCCCCCCTTTTTCTAGAAACACTCCTTTCATGTGCAGCTTTGTAGTTCTTAGTATTTACCATGGATTTTTGTACATAAATCTGGTGCTGACAGTTTTCCTTCTATTTCTTGGCCACTGTCCTTGACAGTGGAAAGATTGTGTGAAGACCCTTTGCTTCTTGTTGTTGATAACTACAGTAAAGAAGCTTGCTTTACACAAGGTCTTGTGCTATCTGAAATATGTTTGCCAAGGTAAAAATGCAATCTTAACACTGAGCAAATAAGGGCTTATCTGAGCCTGCCCCGTTCGTCTATAAATGCTTTAGAGTCTTCCCATTTAAATAGCTGAAAAATTCTGCAGTGTATCCCCTTTATGTTTCTCTTAGCATGGGTTAGCAGTAGAGATAATTTCTGAAGAAAGCTTGTTACAGGGAGAAAGTATTGTTGTCATTCCAGTGACTGCTGCTTCTGAAACCTTACCCTACGCTTACGCGGGAGTGTTAGCTGGTATTTGTTACTCATCCTTGAAGCTCTGTGAGAAAGTTGAGAGCTGAATAAGCTTTTGTCAGATCTGTGAGGTCTGTTCCCAAATGTACGTTCAAGGAATATGATTATTCCTCCTCCTTTCCTTTTCCAGCCACACCAACCAACCCACTGGAGCAGTGTGGTGAGGGTTTTTTCTTGTTTGTTTGGGGGAGCAGGGCTGTTGGTTTTTTTGAAAAAACCCAACTGAAGGTGACAGGAACTTTTTCGTGCTCCTCTGGCAGCTGATTGCAACACCTTTTATTTCTATGAGGAAGAGTGCTTTCTGATAGTGAGTCCTGGTCTTTAAATGGCAATGTTTGAGCACCCCAGATGAATTGTAAAGCCTGAAAAACAGAATTTGAGAACCCTTCTTTTCCATCAATTGTTATGTTTCTTGCTGTTATCAAGTGTGGGGGGGTGGGTGGTGCTTTTACTAATTGTGGTCAAGTGATTTTTGCTTTTGTTTTTACCAGGCTCCATGAGGCCCGCTCAGGAGATATTTGCAATGCCTGTGTCCTGTTGGTGAAAAGATGGAAAAAATTGCCAGCAGGATCCAAAAAAAACTGGAATCATGTTAGTAATTTATTTCTCCTTCACCCCAAAACTAACTTGTTTCTGCCTTAGTCCATCCTGCTACATAGGAGAGGTGCCGACAAGGATTTGGGGCTTGCTATTTTCCCCACACTCTCCCTTCTCACCCTCAGCATCTCTAAATCCTTTTTGGAGTATTTCCTCTTACATGGCTCTTAGCTGTCTTCGTTTGGCTTACATGCAAATGGTGATTATGCAAGCCTGGGATGGAGTCACAGACTAACTTACCTTGTAATTCCTTGTTTTCACAAGCTCATAACTTTCCAAAAGTCTCTTATGACACTCAAAACATTTCATATTTGGCCTCTATCCAGAATTGGTCACGCTGGGGTTTTTTTGTTTGGTTGTTTTTTTTTAAAGTAGTTTGAACAAGCAAGGTGACTTGCTCAGGCAACACATAAATCAGTGTCGTTTAGTCAGATAATTACAATAACTAATATCTTGCAGCTATTCTCACTCATATATTCTGTTTTGATACATCTAATTCAGTTTGGGCCTAGGGCTGGAAAGATGATCAGAATTCTTTGCATATTTTATAATCTTTATTCAGGAAGCCTTGACAGTAATGGGAGCCAGAGCTATGGTTATGACTACCACTAGCTTTATTCAGAAGTTAAACTAATGATTTTTTAAAAAATAAAAATTCCAGGGCAAATGTTTGGCAGACACTCTTAACTGAAACTGTATTTGCTTAAACAACTGTTGTCTACTAAATGGAATTTGTCAGAAATGGGAAGAAGGCAAAAGTTGACCTGAATGTGGATTTTAAACTAGTTTACTGTTTTCCTACAGGCTTAGCTTCTTATAAACCAGATTTAAATGAAACATGAGTGTCAGTGCACAGAATTGCCATGGTTTAACTAAATTGATTTTGATCACCTTCAGCTGAGTCAGTACAGGTACCTTGACTAGGGCAGTATCTGGGCATGATGCAGAAGTATTAATGGACCCATTTTCTGTGTTCTAGGTGGTAGATGCCCGGGCTGGACCCAGTCTTAAAACAACACTGAAACCAAAGAAAATGAAAACTCTGTCTGGAAGCAGAATAAAGAGCAATCAAATCAGCAAACTGCAAAAGGAATTCAAACGGCACAGTAAGTGGACCCGAAGAGTTGTTGGCAATAAACTTTGGACTCCCCTAACATAACTTACTGTTAACTGGCCAAGCTGAATCACCAGCTAGGTTCAGTTGTACACTCACGCATTTGGGTGCTCCCTGTTTTCACAGCCTTTCATTCTCCAAGAGCTTGGGGAGAGGGTGGCGTGAGGAGGATGAGCTTGTGTGCCAGGGGGTGGGTCATCAGAAGTGGGGAAGCAGGGAGGGGGAGCCTGATTTGAAAGTAGACAACTGTAGGTTATGTCCAGTGTTTAAATTACATGTGTCTAGAAAGGACTTCTTGGGCAAGACCCTCGGTGAAATAGAAGTTGGAAGAGGTTTCCCCCTGCTGTCAGTAACTCACTATGGCCACTTTCAGCTCTCCTTCCCCAAGAAGCACCGTTCTGTTGATGCCATTATCCTTTTCTTCTATACATGTTTTCAACCCAGGCTTTTTATTTAACCTAGATTCCACACACACACACCCCTTTAAATTCCTGCCATGTTTCCTCTGTATAGTTTCCTTACACCTTTCTCTGCTGGTCTCAGTGATTTCTTTCCGCCAGCACTTAGACTCTTCAAATAGATTTGGATTCATAACTTTCTTACAATGCCATCTGCCAGTTAACTCTAAATATATGTCAGTACTTTAGGCTTTTCCTCTAAAGCAAACCTTCCAGCTTCTTAACTGTTGCTGACTTGGTCTTCGGTTTCTTTCAATTATCCTACCTGGCCTTCTGAAGGAAGAGCTCTCCAAAGAATCAGTAAAGGCCATGACCCAAAGGGCTTGTATCGCCTCATTCATTGTGCTGTAGTTAACCTAATTGTGTTACTGTAGGTGCTAGAGACTGTAACTGGAAGGTAGGTGAGCAGACCTTCTGTTAACGTGTGTGTCTGCACAAAGTACATAGTTCATAGTCTCAATCCAGCAAAAGCTCAATACTGCCTAACCTATTGCAGTCATGAGAAGAGCTTTGCAAGACTTTAACTGAATGGGTAGGAAAGGAGATTTACTGTGAGAGAGAGAAAGTACTAAGTCTGAGGCAGAGATCCCCATCATCTTCAAGGATCTTCCAGTGATTCCAGAGAGGGACTAGGATCTTGTCTGAAGCGTGGCCTGCATAAGCTGTGTTTGAGAGCTAGGAGCTGAAGCCTGATCCTGAACCTCTTTCCAGTCCCTTGTGTATAAGGACCCTGTCCAGTTCCGAGTTTTGTCTCCCAAGTGCTGACAGATAATCTCTCTATAGAAATCAGCAGGGACAAGTGAAGAATAGGTTGTAATTGTTAGTTCTGGTTACATATGGTTTTTCTTGTTAATTAAAAAAAAAGTCTGTGTCTCTGGTCCCAATCTGTGTGCAACCTTTTACAAGTCAGGAAGAGGGTAAGTCGTTGGATGCATGTTCTGATTCTTGCATTTTTTTCTTTCCCCTACAGATTCTGATGCCCACAGCACCACTTCGAGTGCCTCCCCAGCTCAGTCGCCCTGTTACAGTAACCAGTCTGATGATGGCTCTGACACAGAGATGAGTGCTGGGTCCAGCAGAACACCAGTTTTCTCCTTTTTAGATCTCACATATTGGAAAAGGTAAAAAGCAACAGAACATGCACTCTGCAGATAGCAATTCACTTCACATAAACAGTACTTGATTCTGCTTCTTCAGGAATTTGCTACTGCTGAACTTAATTTGTTTTAAGGGTATACTTTAAGTCACAGAGTATTAGACAATATCTGTCTGTCTTTAGAAAGAAATGTGTGTTTTAAGACATTTTCCTCTATCTCCCTCCAGTTCCCTAAATACTAATACAGTTGCTGGAAAATATTTTTTGTGGTTTTGAGAGTAATACAATATTCCTGACTGTCATTATCTTGTCTTAAAAAATGTGCTCTGTAGATATGATGTGTTACCAAGTACAACTGTGTGCTCAGCTTGCCAGCAAAAGGTAGCATTTGATTTGATTGACCTGTGATGGTAGTCATTAAAAAAAAAAAAAAAAAACTGGAGTGGGAGGAAAACCACAAGATTTTCTGGGAGCTGACAAGCTTGTTCTCTGTTATGGCCTGTTGTGACACAGTAACCCCTCGTTTAGCCAATTGCTATATTGAAATTGTTGTGACTGCTGCCTCCTCTCCAATAGTGTTTGCAAGTGCATTGTAGTCAAAGTTAGTTCAGCCCAGATAGTCGTGTGTCTGAAACTTCTCTGGGAAGCAAAATGGGAGGCTTAGGTTTGGTTTTTTTGGTTTTGTGTTTTTTTCCAAAGTGGTGTTGTAGATTATACACAGACTTGTTTTCTGTTTCTGAGCAGACTTCTCCTTCCTAACCTCTGAGCTGGAGGTGGTGTCTTGGGTCAAACTGATTTTTTTTTTTTTTTTTTTTTTGCATTTCTGTATATTCTAACCACACAAACTATCTGTCTCTTTTCTGCCATTTCTTCCAGGCAAAAGGTCTGCTGTGGAATTATTTACAAAGGGCGTTTTGGGGAAGTCCTCATAGACACTCATCTCTTCAAACCTTGCTGTAGCAATAAAAAGTCTGCCGCTGAAAAGCCAGAACAAGAAGGATCACAGTCTCCAGCAATCTCCACCCAAGAGGAGTGGTGACTTCCTCGGACAGCTGAAGAAGGTTATACAGATCCTCTTATTCTCTGGAAAAATACTAGAAAAGTGACTGTTCACTTTGGACACCTGCTATGCTGCCAAAAGACTATTCCCTAGAACTGTTTTGGGTTTTACTGCTACAATTCCACAAACTCTGAAGCCAGTTTGTATCCTTTCAGAAAGACTGTACATAATATTTAAGATGCTATGGAACACTTAGCAAAGCTGAATGCTGCTGCAAGGTTGTCTAATCTCCCCCCACCCCACTTGCTTCACAAGTGACCATGAGGCTGGGGGTTTGTATATGAAAGTATATGTAGTTCATGTTTCTGTATTGAAAGAAGCAGTGGTTGTAAGGCATTTTTTTTTTAAAGTTGGTTGGTAACTTCCTTTAAGTCCCCAAGAAAATATTTCGTTCTTAGACATGTATGAGTCAATAAGATGAACTAATACATAGAAAAGTTTTAAGTCACCTCTCTAGTTATATAAATATATATTTTTTAAAGGTGTGGAGATCTCACCCTATACTACTGACATAACAAAGACAGATATTTCATCCCTCCTATGTGACACAGACTGGTAGACTGCAGACAGCTCTACTACAAGTGCTAGTTATCCAAGAAGCCCCCCAACATAAAGTGCTTTTCAGAAGGGGTGGGAGAGCTCTCCTCCTTAGCTAAGGAGGAAGATTTACCTAAGAATTGAACATAGCAAAATGGGAAGCTACTTTTGTTTTAACCCAGCAGCAGATACCCTGGGCTTCATGTAGTAATTGACTGGTGATCAGAGATGGACCAAGAAAACATCTTGATACCCAAGTTAGGTGTAGATGATGGCCAGAACTTGGGTAACTGCTACCTGTTGGCCCAGTGCAGCTGAAATGTGACCACAGACCAGACTTTATGCTGGTTTTGGACCTGACATAGATCCAAACCCCTTGCTAAGAAATCAGGCTCTGGTCCAGGGACATAATCGGATTGCAGCCTGGGGTCTGGATTCACAATTGCCATTTTGAAACCCTTCCCCTGCAGTGCTTCTCTGTGTTCGGGTTTTGTGTTTTTTGTTTGTTTAAATGACCACCAGATCAATGCTTTTGTGAATACTGAATATGAAAAATTCTATTAAGAATGGTGCTGTACGGAATTGAGGCAGCTCTGTTTGCATACGTGATCAAAAGGTAGCATTTTGGATTCCTAGACAAACTCGTGTGCAAACCATTGTGACACTCCTTCAAACTCCACTTTGCCTATAGGGTGGAGGCAGCTTCCTGGAAGAGTGTGCTGCAGTTTTAGCTCCCAATTGCTTCACGTTCCTGTTATGAAGGTTTAACTTGTCTAAGTTGGGAATTCTGCTTTTTTTTGTGTGTTTGTTTCTGGTTTTGGGGGTGGGGAGGATTTTTCTTACTGATACTCTTATGGGATATTCTACAATGGATTGCTACAAGCTTTCCTTTTTGTGAGAGTTGGCATAATACTGTGGTGGGTAGGGGTTAGGACTGGATTTCTATGTAGTCTCGCTTCCTGAAATGGGAATGCTTAGCAAATGAAAATATAGGTGGGAAAAGATATGCAGGTTTTAAGAGGAGCCTCTACCCTGAACACTTTTTATTTTCTTTGCCTTTCCTCCCCCCTCTCCTTCCATTGGGTAAGCCAACCTCTGGAGAGAAAGAACATCAGGGGAAACAGGGCTTTGACTTATCACAGCCTTACAGCTTTCATTGGTCTTATTTTGCTTTTCCTAAACTCTCTGAGATTCTGAAGACAAAGCTGCCTACCTTGTTTTCATCTGCAACCAAACAGAATCTTAAAATAATTTAGGTTGGAAAAGACCTTTTAAGATCATAGAGTCCAATCGTAGATATAATGGCTACTTGCTTGTATACCAGCTTAATTAGGTTGGTCGTGTCTAATAAGGGCTTGAGCAAGAGTCCTAGCTGTTTTTGCAGACACCTGCTTTCATTTGAATTTTTGTTTTCAGCATCATTAATTCTGTATAAGGCTGCAGTATTGGTGGTAGGATGTGCTCTGATACGGATCATCTCTTCTGTATTTATTTATTTATTGCTAGGTTTCAACCGCCAACTGCTTCCTCTACTCCATCCCACCTCTTCCATTCCCAGTAGTAATGCAAAATGAACTGTATGTAGTCATGCACTTTGTATTAATGTATTAGAAATCTATGGAACCTGTTTTGTACTTTTATACTGTTCAGACACTTGTAATCCAAACTTTTTTTTTACTAGGGTAATGAATAAATTTAGACTTATTTAGAAAATAAACAACTTCTCCTGTATTCAGCTCTGTTCTGCTAATTAGTGTTTGAACTGGCCCGGGCAACCCATGTTTCTATTTGAACAAGACTTTTTTTTGCGATGAGATAATTCTCTAACTTGTAAGGAAGAGCAGAGCAAGGGAAGGAGATGGTGTTTAGTATGATAGACCGCTGTCTGGGGGCAGAATCACAGAGGTTTCCCTTGGCACTGCCTATGTCAGGCATTCCTTTACTGGGAATGGGTGGTGCTGACATCTTGGTGTTCCCCAGGGGCTTGCTCCCTGTCTAGCTCACCGGCATTCAGCAAAGGCCAGCTGAAGCAACAGCATTAAAAGGTTGGTGCTGATGGCATTTGGAAACATCCTTTTCCAGAGTCAGTGGAAGAGACCAGTGCTCCTGTCCTGAAGCTGAAGCCTGGAGTGTTCCCACAACAGATGTATTCAGCTGGATAAGCTCCAGCAGGCTGGTGTGTGAGCAAGGTCTCTGGCAGGAGATGGCAGTGAGTAACTGAGTTTAAAGATGAAGCTATTCCCTGATAATGGGGAGAACATTGGAACCTTAAGCATGATGGCTTGTTGCAAGAGAATGTTTTGAACTTTAGTGGAGACAGTGATATATTCCTGCTGGTACACTGGCCATTTTCTTATAAATTGAGCACAATGATATCCAGAGATTCATGTAGGAATAGTTTCAGTGAAAGCTCTGCATAGACTGCAAGACCACCTGATTTTAGTACAATGACATCTATTTTGGACATATCTGCTGTATTACCTGCTGTAGGTGCCTAAACGTACCTTGAGTGTGATTTGGTTCACTGAAAATGAAAAGCGCTCTGTAAAGTCACTGAAGAGAAGCAGGTGCACCAAAAGGTGGTTTAAAGCAAGTAAGCTAGTGTGTATCCTACTCTCTGCAAGTTACACCTTTTTTTCCAAATAATTACTTTTCCTTCTTTTATGCTGCTGCTGCATGCTGGTGATATAGATACTGTCTGTGTAACCTCTGGGTGCTTAGAACACCAATATTGATGGACAGAGGGCTTTTTTTTTTTTCCTCCTAGCCTTAACCTAATAGAGGATTACAGCTGCAGAGGAGGCGGTTTTTATGGGGATGCTGGGGAGGCAGGACCCGCTGTCTTTGGAGGAATGTAAAATGAAAGGAGGCAAAATCCTGGGTAAAGCCCTCCTGTGCTCCACCTGAATTGGCTGTCACAATGATGTGTGACATCTGCTAAAATACCTTACAATGTAAGATGCTTTTCAGAGGATTGTATGATACTCCAAAGGTGAGGAAAAACAAGGCATGTGACAAGAAAGTATTTTGCTGGATGTCACCAATGGACAGGAAGCAGATCCACAATTTCCAAAGCGTAAGCTGAGTGCCCAGTGCTGCTGCTGAAGCACACGTGTACGGATTCTGTTTGCTTTTGTATGGTGCCACACAAAGAGTAATTTTATTCTGATTTTTACAATGTAGAAACTTTTTTCAGTGACTACAACACTGAGGCTATAAACTGCTTTCTTGGCAGATGACTGGGTGCTATGCAGCCCCTGTGACTAAACAGTTAGAACTCTTGTGAAATCTTATAAAAAAATCTAGTTTTAGTAGGATGTAACAAAAAGGGAAGGTCTTTCTAAATGGTTCTTGTGGCACAACTTTTAGATTGTCCAGATGAAGGGTGAGAGCAGTCTGCCATATATTCTGCAGACCTGGTCCTGTGATTGCCAACAGAGGCGCAGCTCCCTTTTCGCTCTTGTTTTCTGTTGGCTTGCGGTGGGAATCTGGCCACGAGGGGGAAAAGGGAGCACGTGTCCAGTTCCCCTTTTTCAGACACTGGAAGTGGCACTGGGAAACTGCTGCTGACCTCCCTATAAACAGTCTCCAGTAAACAAAAACAAAACTTGTGCAGGATAATGGTGTGTAGGGTTTGGAGAGCTGCTGAGGTACCTGTTTGGTTGCGATGGGCATCATGTAGCAAATCTAGCCTTTTCAGCAAACCCCACTTTGTTGTTGCTATTTCTGTTGGAAAGTCTGTGTTAGTGTTAACTGCAATGACTTGGAATTCTGTTAGTGAGGAACAGGTTAAGTCAATGGTTATGGACCTGCAGAGAAGTGACATTTTGGGAGAAAAAAACAAGGCAAAACACTTGTGTACTTCTAAATGCTGAATATATTTGAAGGGAATGTAACACTAGCATTTCATGCTATTTATCATAAAGAATTTAGGTTTTGGTTTTCTTTTGTATTTGTTAGTTATTTGGAGGATATTTTCTAATGTGTCTGAGAGTGTTGTTATCGCTACAGGAGACCATGACATCTGCTTTGCCATAGCCTCCCACTGAGTACAAGATTGACTGGAGAGGGACAGATTGCCCAGGTGTCCTAAGCCTTCGGTTCTGGGCATGGGAAAGTGTAGAGGAATGCAGCAGTGGGTTGATTAGCACTGACAATATGCAGCTGTGGCCTTGCCTCGAAGGCAGTGGGGTGATCAACATGGATGATGTGGAGCTGTATCTGTAGCTCGTTCCTGCTAAGTGGTTAAATAGCCCTGAGGATGGTGGGAGAGGTGGCTGGCTGGAGGAGGAGCAGTGTGGTCTGGCCTCTGGAGGAAGGAGAAACAGCACCGAGAGTAGAATCTGACCGATGGTAAAACCTTATTGCAGCCTGATAGCTTGCTTGTGCTGTGCCAGGAAAGGACTGTTCATGATCCTACCCAGCCCTTGCCCTCACCGTTGGCTGTAGACTTCTCTTCACCACAGATCCTGTTTCAAGTACTCTCAACCTCAGTGAGAACCTGGCCCCAGGTCTCTGCTGAAGCCACACAAAGGACTGGGAGAGCTGGAAATGGGCCAGGAAATGCGCTTAGCGTGGGTGAGGCTTACACAGAGCTGTGGGAACCGGGCACTTTGGAGGCTGCAGAGAGGCGTGCAGGTACCTTTTACTGCTGACCTGCAACGTGGCCTGACGATGCCGGGGAAATACAGGCGTGTAGGAGGAGGGTTAAACGCCTGGTACCCGAGGGCATGCTGCAGGAGGCATCGGGCAAGCACAGGCTGCCAGGCAGCTGACCACTCTGGAGGAAGGAGCGCACAACTGGCAGGTGCGGTTACGTCCTTCTGTGCCAACGTCCTCCAGCGCTGCTCGCCTTCATGCCATCAAACTGCTCCACCGTTTTGTCGCGACCAGGGAGCCCCGTGCCCGGCCCGTACCGCTGCGGGGGCGCTGGCAGGCCGGGCGGCCGCAACAGGGGCTCGCCCAGCGGCGGAGGCACCGGGCGGCCTCTCGCCGCCGCTGGGTCCCGTCCCGCTCGGGGCCGCCGCCGCGAGGCGGGGTTGGCTGGCTCCGCCGGGGCGCGGCGGGGTGAGGCCGGGCCGGCCCCGCCGGCGGCCGCGAGGTGGCGCTGTGCCCGGGGCGGCGGGCGCCGTGAGGCACGGCCGGGCTGCCCGGGCCGCCGCCGGTGCGCTTTCCCACGCGGCGTCCCTGTCCCGGTGGCAGCGGCGTGGCTGGCGGCAGCGCCCTGCTTAGCCCCGGGGAGGCGGCTCGCAGCGGCGCTGGCAGGAGTCGAGTCACCCGGTAGCCGTCCGCTCCCGGCGCTCAGACGCGGGCGGCCAGCTCCGCTCTCCAGCCGCAGCAACCCGGCGCGAACCTCCGCCGCCTCCTGGCTCAGGCTCGCAGGCGGGGCGGGTGCGTGAGGCCGGGCCTTTAATTTCGTTCCGTTTCAGCGAGGAGGTACCGGACAAAGAACGTTTTTGCCCGAACGGCCGGGCTTGTCCCCAGCAGAGAACCCGTCCCCCTGGCCGGCTCTGCCCGCCTGGCGGTGGAGTGAAGCCCCCCGGGAAAATCAGCTGGCAGCGGGGCTGGGGTCACAGCTCATCCCTGCTGACCGGGCTCCGAGGCGTCTGTCCGGCCCCGGGGGAACGGGGGGCATGGCATGGGAACAGGCAGCTCTTGCTTTGCTTGGATCAGCGTGCCTCGGCAAAGCGTCTGATCTGTCTCGTACCCTCCCGCCCGTGAAGAACAGCCACTTGGTGTGTTCCAACAGGGAGGAGTGTGAGGGGATACTGGGGCCTGCTCCTGGGCAGGGGTGGCGGGACAGCTCTGGGCACGCCAGGAGCAAGGGCAAGAGGCCGAGGAGGAGAAGCCAGCGCCGGAGCCTCTTTGGCCGCAGAGAATTTCCGAGCACTTGTATAGCCAAGGGGTACCCGCTGGCTCAGGAAGGTTACACGTACACCTGTGGTGGCTATTACAAGCTCTGACAGCAGCTTCAGGGCTATGGGAGATGCTTCTTTGTTACCTCAGGGATTTTACCTGACATCGGCAGAATAAAACAATTATTCAGGTTCTAGTTTAATTATTTGTTTGTATTCTGGTTTAATGATAGTTGGTTGTTCCTTATGCAAATGTTATTGTAAGCGTCATTGTGGCTCTAAGGCTCTTGGGAAGAGATGAAGAGGGAGCAGAAAGCATTATGAGCCTCGATAGTGCTCAGCACAGATCCAGGGCTGATTGCAGTTAGCCAGCATGATTTTGGACACCACAAGATGTTCAGTCAGGCTGATTGTTGTGTGCTCTGAGTAACTGAGGTGCAGGTGTTTGGAGCAGTAGTAAGCTGGTTGGAGAGCTCCCATGCCTTCTTGAGCATGCTCCTGCTGGCCTGGTCTTGGCTCTGTCCTTCATCCCTCTCCAACAGCCTAAGAACTAGAACACCGTGAGGGGGTAAGGATAGAAGCAGTGCTTCCAGTCTATTGAAAAGATTGTGAAAATTTGTGGCAGGGAAGTGCGCAGCTGGATATTTTCTCTGGATAACGTAAGCTGGCCTGTGCGGTGGATATGGAGCGGTTTCTCCTCACCCCCTCTCTCTTTCTCATGGTCACCTTCCCAGGATTTCCTCCCACATGTAAAGAGCAGCTTAAGGCAGGATGAGGCAAACTTAAAAACACTTTAAGGTGTGGGGGTTAGTGTTTTGTATGGAAATGGAGATGCCTAGTTAAATACTTTCCTGAAAGAAGGGGTGTTAAATGATAAGTTGTTTCTCCACCGTGGAGAGGGAGAGTAAAATTCTAGACTTCACACCTTCATAGACCCTTTGCTTGGGTAGTGCTTGTTGTCCCCTAAATGCCCACTTAGGAACCAAGAAAAGAAAACCAGCTGAAACTGCCCAAGCACCATTCCCTGTGCCACCACCCCCACACCCATCACCCCCCCAGGCTCCCTCTCTTTTGGCTATAAATTTTCCTTCCATTTTTGTTCCCCAGTCATCTGCATGAGCGCTCTTGGGTTGGCACCTTTGCCAGGCTGTTACCCTTTACAGGGCACGAGGTGGGCGGCCTCTTCCTTCCCCTGGACACAATTCACTGACTGTCACCTACCCAGAGGTAGGCTGTTGAAAAGGCAGGTGCACTGTAGCGCTCTTTGCCTCTAGCTATGATCTAGCTTTTGATGTGTACGAGATGGTAGAGAAAAGACAGAAATACACAGATATTTTTTTTAAATTGGAGGAACAAGAGGCACTACTACAAAACAATAAGTCATCATCCAAAATTCCCATGCTGCACCAAACCTCCTTTGGTACCTTTTTGTCTAACTAGGAGGGAGGTCAAAAGTAAGAATACAGAAGCATTAGTATTATTATTAGCAGTGCCTGGTAACAACACTTTCATTAAAGACATCTCACATGTTTTCACATAAACTCCTATTTTCGGGTTCTAAAACTCAGCCGTAAAGTTCACCTGCTTGCTGACATCAGGCACTTAAAGTTTAAGACTATAAGCACTTCAGTCAATCAAATTTCTGGTGAAAGCGAAGTCCTAGAAGTCCTCCTACATATTCTAATTCAAATTTGCTTTTTTTTACAGTCTCTGCACGTTAAAGTACAGAGTGGTTGAGTGAAATTATTTATGATGTACACACTCTATAGGTTTCCAAATTCAATGCAAATGAACAACTAGTATATTTGATTTCATACCTTAATTTTTTGGGGCTTTAAAGCAGGCCTAATCCTAATGAGTGCTGAGGACCCATCAGAAGACCAGCCTTTTTTTTTAAAGGTGATTGGAAAGCCTTTTTAGTAGGGAAAGGGGATGGACATGGGACAGACAGCTGTACAGGACTAGCACAGAAAAGTCATTGAACAGCCATGAAAAAAGATGACTAACAAAAAATGTTTGCAGCTAGGTAAGTATCCATTGCCATGCCAGAGTCTGCACACTTGTTCGTAGCTACAGATAAACCTTTCCTGGAATTGTTTTCTATTTGCTTCCCTCAGAAGCTTATATAGGTGAATTATTTGCAGGATCCCAAGAGAACAGTGTTTAGGAGAATGTTTAGTTGGCACTAAAAGGAACTGAGGATAAAACGAATTTATTTAAAGACAGAGCTCTACAACATGTGCCTTTCCTTGTATTGCTAGACTTCATTTATAGCCATCTCAGTTTAGGCACTGTTATCTGGAGTAGGCAATTCTAGGAAATACAGCAAAAAATCCCGTCTATGGGAACATTTTAAGGGTGTCCAGAAATCTAGCCCTCAGGAACATTTTGGAAAACCTCTGTATGGTATCGATCAGGGCCATCCTGAAAACACCCCATGCCTGCTCCCTCAGCAAAAGATACTTTGAAAGTGCTTAAATTGGTGAAGTTGGCTAGAGGACCCCCTGTGCACTCATTTCAGTATGTTCTCAGGGTCCCACCTCGTGGAGGAATAGGAAGTGCCCCATCTGAGGACCAGTAAGGGAAGGGCCAGGCCATGGGGAGTGCAGCTGGAAAACTACAAAGGGATCATTGCCTTGGGACGCTCTCTGCAAAAATCCTGGATATTGTTTTTAAATGACTGAGCAGCACCAGACTGGGATTCCTTTGAATGTACACATGGTCCCCAAACAAAGGCCACTGTGATGGCCCTTTCCAGTGTGAGGTCTCTTTCAAAATCCTTTCAGTGGTCTGATGGACAGACATTTATATACATTGATTTTAATTCTTTCTGTGTATTTTGAAAACATTCATCCAAAAGTGAAGCTGTATTGAAAGCAGTGAAGAAATAACTCTTTACTTTCTAATGGTCCCTTGGATCCAACCACAAAACTGGCTTGAACGACAAACCCGACTACGTTCACTTGTGAGAAACTGAAAACCTCCCAATGATGTTCATTTCCCAAACAGCCTCTTGAACAGAAGGGAATCATCTTTTAATAAAATGCCACTCTTACTAAGCTGAGTAGCATTTATCTTTTTTTTTAATGATAAATTAAGTAAATCTGTTGGATGTAGAGTAATTTGAAAACCTATAAATTGGAAAAGGACATAAAAAGATGTAATTGCAGTTTTCACTGCTCTGAGGTATGTTCCTCAGGTGCCACAAGGGTTTGAGAAATAGCACAGGGAACAGGTTTAAAAGAGATGATGCCACGTTAAGGGGAGGTTGGAAAGATGGTTATGGGATGTTGTCTAAGCAAAAAAGGATCCCATAAAAAGATTGCCAGCAACACTGATAGCATGTACCAGTCTCTTCTTTGCCACCTCTTCTCTTGGGGTCTGGTCCTCTGATCCAGAGGTACTGAGCTCCTGAGTTGGTCTCCTTTGGGCTGGGCTGGTGCCTGGCTGCGCATACCCTGAGACTGGCAGCTTCAGGAGAGGCAGGGAAGGGCTGCTGTCCCCCTGGGCCAGGCAGTCCTGCACAGAAGGCAGCGCACAGTACCTCTGCCTTGGGTCACAAGGGCTCTGCAGGTACTTGAATACCATGTGTGTGCAGTTTTGAATTCATCCAACACAAGAAAAAGATGAATAAATTGGAGCAAATTCAGCAGAGGGATATCAAGATGGTCACTTTCCTTGTGAGGAAAGACTGAAGGAACTAGAGTTGTTTAGCCTGGAGAAGACAAGGTTTAGGGGAGACCTAGCAACAGCCTTACCAAGAAGATGGAGCCAGACTCTTTCCAGTGGTGTATGGTAGGAGGATAAGAAACAAGCTGAGAATAAGAAGAAACTGCTTCACCATAAGGAGAGCTAGGTAGTCAAACGGGTTGCCCAGAGAGGCTGTGTAGTCTCCATCTCTGGAGATTTTCAGGACAAGACTGGAGAAAGTTTTGAATAACCTGGTCTGAGCTCATATCTGACCCTGGACTAGAGATCACCTGAGATCTCTTCCAACCTGAATTATCCTATGATCTAAAACCAGTCAGAGGAATTACATCCCAAATGTGCTTCTGCTGAATTGAAAGGTAATTGTTAAAGGTGTAAAGGTTTATATGGCCAGTATTTAAAATTATGGGTTTATTTCAGCCTGATGGACAAAATCAGCCAGGTTTTAGTCCTGAGTATTTACTATCATATGATGAAATGGAAGAGAGAAAAAAAAGGGAAGACTTCGGTTAAGTAACTCTATGGAGGCATCTGAACGTTCAGCTGTTCTAGGCTAGTTTACAGAATCTAGGGTGTATGTTACCTGTGCATTGATCTTGAGGACTCTTACACTGCCAAAGTGATGCAAAGCACTCTCACTATTCCCAGGAGTAGATTCTTTATTGCTAGAAAATAGTCGTTACTGAAGAACTCAAAATAGTGAGTCACACTGAAGCAAAACGTGTTTTAACACACTCCCCTGCAATGCTTTCAGAGTGCAGAGATGGAAGCACCACAGGGGCTGCAGTCCTCCCAAACAGTACACATGCTAGTTAATGTGTTCCCCCAGCAGGCAACTATCAAACCATCAAGCCCTGGAATATAACAGAATATATATTCTTCAGAATATAACTTCAAAATACAGAAGTGGTGGGCTTGTTTGTCAGCCAATGTAAATTAATGTCATTGTCTCTTTCAAGCCAGGCGGTACCAGTTGAAGATTTGGTCCACTAAAAGTAGTTGGAGACTGTAAGTGGTGCAGAGGAATTACTGCTAGGAGGATCATTTAGCAGGGAAAGAAGCTCAGTGGGTGATGCTCATGTCTGTCTTTTCTCATTGCTGCTGGAGCGTTGTGTCATGATGTGAGAGCCATAGCTATGCTTACGGTCATGCTGGCCCTCGGTGCTGTTCTCAGTACGTAGCTGCCCTGAAATACTGCGAGAGCGGTGCTCCACTTGCCCGTCCGCAGCAGAACAGGCCACAGTCCCATCATCGCTGCAAGCTGGTATACACATGGCGGGCAATTTTCATAGAGGCTGGGCTAGAGATGCTGGGCATGCTTGCCTGCTGCCAGGTCTGTCTGCAAGTATTTAAACTGTGAAACAGCATGATGCTCTAGCGATCAGCAATGCTGCATCTCGTGAGTGTTTCACCATCTGACATCTAGGAAGCGATTACTCCCTGATGACTCTTTCTTATCTGGCATAGTTTAACCCTTGGTATTTGCCTCCAAGAGATGATCTTTGGGCTTCCCTTCGGCCTGAAAGGGAGCTGACCAGGGACCATGACCTCTTGCCCACCTTCTGCAACAGTGAGAGAAACAGAGCTTGTACCCACCTACAGTCTTTTTTCATCTCTGCTTTAGGGAGAGTACACTTGGGGTCATAAATCAGTAGGGGGGCTTTGCTGCTAGCTGTAGAGGCTCTGGCATTCTTCATTGCCCCTAAGCTGTGGTATACCTTCTATGATTTCTATCCTCCAGAAGTGAAAGTGTAGGACATGCAGGAGGCACGCATGGCATCTATTGCTTGGAGAGTCCACTAAGTATCAAGGGCCAAATCCTGCTCAAGGGTTCAGGCCATTTCGATTAAGTCAAAAGACCCCGTTCTTTCATCTGAGAACAGATGCAAATTAAATGGCCATAAATTTTACAGCTGATTGTCAGATAATGATATAACTAGGATCAACAACTCTTGTTCCACTCCGCTAAGATTTCACAGCCATGTGCTGCTGCTACTTGTTAACATTGCTTTAATTAGGCTATGGCATTCCATAGAAGCAGAGTTTTGATCTAGTCTGAGGAGGTCTTCCCCCTGGTGAGAAACTTTACTAAATAATTGGGAAAATGGCAGTGGATTGAATCCAGGTGAAGCATCACAGGCCAGTCATTAACATCTCCTTGCAAGGATTGCTTTCATGGGAAGGCTACCTTGTGAGGAATTGGAGAGCAAACCACAGCCAGAATCCTTTACAGAAAGGCTACCACCTTGTAATAGTGGCAGAGGGTGAGTTCATGAGAAGCTAATTATAGCTATGTAAATAATTAATGGTGAATGCAGCCCATTTTTTATATCTGATTTATCAAAATCCCCACGATCTGATCCAATTCCTTCACACCCGAGAGGACTCTGTGACAAAGAACCACACTGGGGGACTCTGCAGGTGTTGCACGCAGAGCTGGACAGGATGGCTGCTATGCAGATGGCAAGTGTGTCTGTGTGACAGGGTATACCCACGGCAGTGTGCTGTATGTGTGCACGCTTCAGCGTGTGTGCCTGGGGCACAGCAGAGCTGTGTGTGCCCTGAGTGCCGGGCAGCCAGTCCATGGTCTCTTGCTGAAGCAGCCGTAGGGACAGAAATGCCAGGGAAGGAAACAAGATGGGCAATTGTTCCTGGAACTGCTGTAGCATAGAGACCATTGGAGTTAACATGCTATTTTATGTCCTGAAGGGAGAGCAGATTTATTGTCCTCCTTTATGCTGGTTTGGAATAAAACAGGAATATATGAACCCCTTTGCTCCTTTTTCTGTTATTTTTAATCTTCCAAAGTTAGAGTTTCTAGAAATTTTAAAATAGTCATGAACAGAGGTCAAGGTACTCTAGAAGTAAAAACTGAGTAAAGTCTATTCATGTTATATACTGGCTCCCCTAAGTAACATCACCTTCTTGGTCTGATCCCATCCCCACCCCACCTTTTCTCTCTCTCTCTCTCTCAACTTTGTCTTTTTTAATGTTTCCATCATTTCTGTCTAGTCTGTTGGATGTGCTTTTGAAGTCTGAGTGATAACTAATCATATTGGTTTTGTGGCTTACTGCACCTTTGGGAGTAGAATGGAGTCCTGGTATGAGTTGAATGTTTCAAGACACAGATCAAATGGAAAACGGGAACAGACAGTGTCCAAGTGGATTTCAATACAGGAAGACTGAGCAAATGTGGCTCTTAAGGAAGAAATGGAAGAGTGTTTCTAAGTGAAGGAAAAGGGGATTTTTCAAAATGTAAGCAGTGGCACTAGTATAATGCAAGTTCGTATTGCAGGTGAGGAATGTGCCTTTTATGAAAGGTTGGAGAGAATGTGGAGATTCATGACAGTGTGGGATAAAAGGAGAGCTGAGAACTATAGAGACCTGAACAGAGTCTCAGTGGTGTTAGCATACAGTAACCATCTGTTGTCTCTTTTGCTTCTGGAAGGCCTCTGTCAGCAGACAAGAAGCAGGAGCTTCACCTCATCTGTATTACCAGCTTTCCATGTGAGACAGGCTGTTTGCTAGGCAGGCACTTTCTCCTCTTGTGAAGGCGGGTGAGTGAAGAGCCTGCCCCCTCTGCATCACCTCTCATAGTTTATACAAGCTAACCCTGGGCTATTGTTTGTGCCTATGTGAACAGTGCCCTGTGCAACATGATGTGTGGCTCTGAGGCTTAGACGGGAAGCTTGTGAGCTGCAGATGGCTGCGCGGTGACAGCATGGGGCTGAGAGAAGGCACACAACTGAGCAGAGATCTGCTGGAGTAACAGCGTGGAGGTAGCTGGCTTCCCACATACCCTTCCTTGAGCAAAGTCTCCATCCTCAGTGACCTGTATAGATTCCTCAGACCCATTTTCACCTGCAAGGAAAACAGAAAAGAAACTAAAACTAAATAGGAATTATTTAATATCCATGCAGGAAAGTATAATTCAGACTTTTGTAGGCTTTGAGGGGCAACAGAGAAGTTATGGAGGTGAAATTTTTGCCATGGAGTTTGGAAGATGATTCTGGCATCTATTGATACGTAGTTAGATTAGGCTTGATTTTCTAATACAAAAATCTCAGGGAAGTCAAGTCTCTCCCTTTCATATTTTATTGTTTCCTTTGTTGCTTGAATTAGGTTAAAAGCGGCAATGTCTGCAAGTTGTGAACCATGAGGTAGATTTCTCTTAATTTTCTAACCTGGACATCATGTTCCTATGAGCCGGCCAAAATAAAAGGGCAGTGTTTATATGAGGGATTATGCTTTCTGACTGCCTGTGACTGCAGGGGAACCCACTCCATGACCCAGGGCAGGTCCCCTCCCAGCTCTTTATTCTGTAATGAGAACAGAAGTGGTATTTTAGACTGTGTGAGTTGTTGCCTGCCTCCTTGTGTAAAGCAGTTTGGCCAGTTACTGCCAAGTTATAGGGAGAAGGGAGTTCAAGAATTATCCTGTCAGTTCTGCTCTTGTCTAAACTGGAATGAAGTGAAAATTGCTTCTTTCTGTTTCACATTTTTCTCTCATTTTATAGTGTTTGAAGATGAGTAGCTATTTCAAAAGTTAGGAAATACCAAGAATCTGATTTCTCTTTACACTCAGGTCACAATCCCCTGTACCAACAACATAAATGGCCTTAAAAGTGGCTGTAAACACACATGTAAAATTTACAGGTAGTACATCAGTATTTGTGTGTTCAGGGCCCACTGTGGCAATGCAGCAATAGTATAAGTTATATGCCTATGTGCACAGGGTGGGGAGTTTACACAGAGCCCTTGCTAACTTTAAAGCTGCCCCCCAACTTCAAGCTGTCTTTCTCATCTCTTTCCTCTTTTGTTCCTTTGCCCTCAATTACATGTATGTCAGAGAGCATGAGTCATTCAAGGTTTAGAATAATATATCTAAAAATACAATAGAGTTGTAACAATACCACATTTCCTACTGAAAGAGCATTCTTGCTGTGTGACAGGAATGAGTTCTTTCAGTTTGTCTTAACCACTTCCATAATCAACACCCATGCAAACAAAGCCCACTGTAACACAGAAAACAGGTATTTGGTGGGTTGTACACTATAACTATGTCTCTTTACTTTACAGCTTTGTTAGGGCTTAGATGCATGTGCATTGGCAAACATTTTTTGTGATGTTACTGTCTAGGATGTCACTACAAGCTTGTTAGAAGCTATTTGTCATGGTTTATCTGCTGGAGGTGAGGCTATTGAGGGAGAAGGCTGTGGGAGGGGAAACCCAGTGAAGGCAGCACACGCAGAAGGTCCCATCCCAATTCTGGCTTGGTAATGACAGGACTGACTGACACTGTATTGTCATTTCTGCTCCATCTTTTCCAGTGTTTTTCTTGTTACAACAAGTAACTTTAAAGCTACCAGATTTAGGACTTGAATCAGGAAATACATCATAGCTTCCATGTGTAACCATTTGGGTGATGGATCAGGCCACATACCCAGTTCTAAGTATCTGAAGAATTAGAGGTGTCTAGCACAGAGCTTTAAAATATTTATGGAAAAATCTTAAAATCAACTTAAGTAAAATAGCTTGGCAGTAAGGGCTATTGGCAGTAGTGTGAGATTAAATAGTAAAGGATCACCTAGTACTTGAGATCTTCTGGAACCCTTGGAACTTCTACCTAATTTCAAAATTTGTTTTTTATTTCAGGTGCTCTGCAAGATTGGGGTTTTTAATTAAAAAAAACCAAACTGCCATACAATTTAATCATGGATATTAGCATACTACTGCATACTTTCAGCCATAGCCCTTTTAAATACATTGGTTGTTATGAGCAACCCAACACAAGGGAAAATGAGATTTCTGTTTTTAGGACTGTCTTTCTGTCATTTGTTGTAAGATAGAAATTCATTTAAATTTTCAAATTAGTTGAAAACTTGTGCCTAACAGAATAAATAAAACATTTGGCTTAAAAAAACCCCCATACATTCATCATCACTTCTACCTGCCTCAGTTAGATAGCAATAAAAATAAAAAAATTATTCAGTCTTCAGTACATTCATTTAATATTTATGATCATTCACTGGGCTAAAAGTATTCAAAGGAAATTAAATGTACAAGTAACGAGCCTCATGACTATGCAACGAAGTGGGAAATTTTCAAATCATTGTTTTAAAGCATGTGTTAGTTCACTGTTCTCTATTATCTATTTAGAAATCACTGTCACAACTCTCATTACTGGATGAGGTAGAAAATAAATGTATAATAATTTCAATCAACTTCATAATTTTTTAAGATATTGCTTTTAAACTCTCCATTATCATATGCAAAATGGCAAAGTCAGTTCCACTTAATTTATTTCATATGTTATTCCAACAGCATCACAAACAGTTCATTGTTACATATCTCTCCAAATAATGAGTTCAAGACATCCTTTCCTCCGTAACACTTCAGCTGCATACTACGCACTTCATATTGTGTAATTGTCTGACGAAGAAGGGAAGCAGGTAGCCCAAGGCTATTAGAAAGGAGCGTCAATGAAAAAATGTTCGACACAGGTGTTACCCCCTAAGGACAAGGGAATATTTGGAGGATGAAGAGAAAAGGAAACATGATGAAACTAATCAACAGATAATTTTAAAAAATAGTTTAACTTCCTTCCCTCATCAGGGTGCTACCTATCGCTACAAGTGTTCTCTCCCAGGCTGGGAAACTTCCAGGCAATCATGAGATTCCCATAAAAGGTGCTGGATAAAATAAGCTGAGCTCTGTCTGAACGCTATACTCAGAGGATTTGCTGGAATGATCAACATGAGCCTAAGAAACCCCATTCACAAGAAAGGTGTTTAAATTGGAGTCAATTAATTTCTTGTGCACTTAAGTCTGCGCTTTGCTGGACTGGCAACACAGTAATCACACAAAATGCATCTACTCAGAAATACCTGTTTCTTCTCAGTCTAACAAACACAAATAGCCCCCCCTCACCACACACACAGTGAAGCACATGTTCCTCTTCTAATGATCACAAGGTAATGGAATAGCAACTTCTTCCTCTGTATGTTTGGAGGGGCAGGCTATCCGGAAGGCAGAGAAGGCATCTGGGTAATTTGCTAAGAATCAATCTGCTACTTAACATAATTTTTTATCCTTGACACTGATTTTCAAGGCAAGTTCCCATGTAAAGTTCTTTTCAACTGCACCTGCAGGCCTCAATGTGTTCCTGATTGTAACAGTAACAGCTAAACAAGAAAAAAACTTTAGAAACATTTTGTAGCCCATTAAACTGCTATAATTTTTCTACTTGAAGTCTGTATATAGAATTTCAGAGTAAATAATCATATTTTGATTAGCTGTGAGAAAGGTCATTTGCTGCAAGGCTGGAGACAGGGGGGAATTTAATACAAATAGTTTTCTTCAAGTTGTATTGGAAATTTAGGCAAGTAATTCAGGTTCCACTCCGAGGGTCATTCATAATTTTGGGGGTTTGGTATGTTGGGTTTTCTCTGGTACATCCCACCATGTAAAGCAAAGACCAGAAGAGGAGCTGAGCAGTGTTGTATTGCCCTGTGTGGAGCCCTTTTATGGTTGGGGATGTGCTAGGTCTGTGGATCCCCTGCATCATTTGAAAAAAACCCACAGCTATTAAGTAAGAGAGACTGAGACTCAGCCTGTGAGACACTGAAGAAAGACAAATAAATAAATAAAAAAGAACAGTTATAAATTATATTGGCATTTCATATGGCCATCGTATCTGAGTATCTTCTTTATAAAATCAAGGTGAATAATGCAATTTCTAATGGATTTTTAAGATCCTCTCTATTCTGTTTCTCTGCAGAGAGCAGAAATATTCACCTAACTGCAGTCAGACACCATTTTAGGGACCTTTCTGTAATCATACAATATACTTGAACTACACAGCAAAAGAAACTTGACAGGAGCAAACTAAAATGCAAAGCTAAAACTAGTAAACATTTAGCAGTGTGAAACTGACAGCAGCGTCATGGATAGGCATTACGGCAGGGTAAGGGAGAATGTGGAGGTTTTAAATTTAAACTCTTTCTTAATATATATTCCAATATTCAGTTGCTTGGTGTTTTTCTTGTGAACACCTCAGTTAAATTCAGGCCTCCACTGAATACACGAGAAGCCCAGTGGGAGTGAGGGACAAAATACTGACCTCTGAGAAGCCCACAGCAATATTCCCAGTGGCTTCAATGACAGCTGGAATGCTGTCTTGCAGGATTACTTCTGTACTTAAAGATAAACCTGTCAACAAATACTTACAGACCCAGGGCCTTTTGGTTTTATTTTCAGAGTGGCTGAGCATTTCTAGTTACCACAGACATCAGAGGGAACTGTACGTGGCTCAGCATTTGTGGAAGTGGAGGCTTTTAGCTACGGGAGTTGTCTGCTCAGTCTAGGGCTACCTGCAGTCCTACCTACCCCAGGAGATTTGAAGGGTGTTAAGGCAAACTGGCTCCTGGTTCTTCATCCTGGTTCTGATCCACTCACCAGCTGCACAGCCTGTGCTGGGGTGCACCCAGCCTCTACCCTGGTGTGTGCAACTGGCTATCTCGGGAAGGAAATTCAAGTGCGAAAGTGTTCATCAGTTCACGTCCCTGTGTAACACTGAATAATTCAAGTGGTTCTGTCCTGGTTTCAGCTGGGATAGAGCTAATTTTCTTCCTAGTAGCTGGTGCAGTGCTGTGTTTTGGGTTTGGTGTGAGAACAATGTTGGTGGCACACTGATGTTTTTGTTGCTGGGTGATGTTTGTACCAAGTCAAGGACTTTTCAGTTTCTCAGGCCGTGCTAGCAAGAGGCCGGGGGGGGAGCACAAGAAATCAGGAGGGGAAACAGCCAGGACAGCTGACCCAAACTAGACAAAGGGATATTTCATACCATAGAAAATTATGCTAGGTATATAAGCCGGAGGGAAGTTGGCCGGGGTCTGCTTATCACTGCTCAGGGACTGGCTGGGCATCGGTCAGTGGGTGCTGAGCGATTCTGTTGTGCATCACTTGTTCTCTTTTCTCCCTTCCCTTTGTGTGTAATTCCTGTCTCCTTCCCCCTCCTTTTCATTATAATTGTTGTTGTTATTATTATTGTTTTCATTTTATTTTATTTTAATTATTAAATTGTTCTTATCTCAACCCTTGAGTTTTACATTCTTTCACGATTCTCCTCCCCATCAACGGATGGGCAAGGTGGGGAGTGAGCAAGTGGATGCATAGTACTTACTTACCAGCTGGGGTTGAACCACAACAAGTTCCAAAGGATTTTGAGGCCTGGAAAGTGTGGCCACAATCCGGGCATCCAGTGTGGCCCAGGATTTTGTGCTCTTGTTGATGTGCTGGTGGCAAGGACAATGTGGCTGTAACCTAGGCATGTAAGACAGGACAGCATTCAGAAGGGATGGTTTTTTTTCCAATTTGGCCTAACAATCCTGCATATCATGCTGTTGACTTTTGAGTCAATCTAGGTCATTTTAGTCCATGAAATGAATGCGTGTTTATCACTGAAACATGAAGATAACCACATCTCTCCATGCTGCCTTTCTGCCTTACTGCAAGAGATTTCAAGGTTGTGCTTTGTTGTGGTTTTAAAAGTTTTCCTTCCAAGCTGCAGAAGGGTCACTAAATCTCTCTCTGATGACAGAGAGAGAAGGTCTCTCTCTGAGGCTCACCCCTGGCTTTTTGTTTTGTTATCATTAGTGATAGTGGTGCAGAAGTATAATACTGGTCTGCTTTTCTGAGGAGCTGAAAACACTCTGCAGCCAATAACTTGACCAAGAGGCTAAAGGTTCCAATTATTTCACATCTTTGTTTTCAATCATGCTAGTGTACAATTGATTGAAAAATGGGGAAATTGAAATTATTCTCCTATTTTCTGGCAAGCTTCAGGGCTGGTTCTGGTAATTTTTTTACCAGAAAATGTTCCTCATATTCCATTGGCTCTAGGAGGTATAACAGCAATATGCTTTTCACAACATTATTCGTTGCTTTTCGTAACTACATTTCCGCATGTTCAGAGTCCTGCAGAAGCACTAGGGTTTTTTGTTTTCCTTTTTTTTTTTTAACAGGATCTCTGAATTGAGCAGTATTCATAACTTTTAAAACATAATAATACATATGTATCTGAATAATATAAATAATACAGAAAGTAAACAATTATTCATAAACACTTTACTTAAAGTTCTTTCATGTAACTTTTCATTAGCATACAGATACTGTGCTGGAAAGCTGTCAAGATTTTTATCTCAAGGAAGCACTTACTGCTTCTCTTTAAGAAGATGAACCATTCCATTATGATCACAATTCTTGTGACACGAAAACCAGCAAATGTACAAAAACCCCATGCTTTTCAATATGAATTTTTAATAAAAATAAAATTTGTAGAGTGTATTGTCTTAATGAATTCAGTGGGATTAGTCAAACGCTCAAACTTAAGCATGGGCTTGTGCACATGTTAAATTATGGTCCTGAACAAAAGAATGATTTGTAGACTCAACTGCAGTTTATACTCTCTGTGGCTTCGGGCTGCCATGTTCCAGCACTTGTGTGAACGGCTGCACTCGTATCAACATGGCAACACAGAAATGCAAAGTACTTAATCAAATTGTTCCAACTGAAAGCTTGCTTCTTGTGGCAAAACTTAATAAGAGAAAACCAGATTAGTTTCTATGCAGAGACTTTAGAGAGAGTGTTTGAACTACTGTTTGTAACAAATACTGAGTAAATTAAAATGGGAGTTAGGTGATTAAAACAACGTCCAATACTTAATTCATTATAATAGCATAAAAAATATTAAGACCCAAGTTGTCAGGTTCCCTGAATAAATGCATCCTGCTAGCTATCTAAGTTTTATGAAAGTGTTGGAGTGGTTTCAGCCCTGTTATAAATTGTCAACAATATTGCTATTTCTGATAAAAATCAATTCCTGTCTTTTAAAAGATATTAATAGGTTTATGAGCAATTTGTTTGCTGGTGAGTCTAAGAAAATCATAGTTGCAATAGAAATATAGAATCTTTTTAGAATACAAATTAATACACAGTCTGGGTTTTATTAAAAGGTAGGAAAATGAACAACTATGATCAAAATTGGCTTTTATACTTCAAATTCTACAAGGAATTGTTGGAGTTCTTCAAGAAACAGAGGCCCTATCCTATCAATACTTAAATTTGTGTTTATTTGCATTCATGTGAACACTATTGTTTTATTTTGTGAGAAAATGGGAAACAAAATTAAGCATGTGCATGTCCATTTTTAAAAAACACCTCTCCACTTTATTAAAGCTACCAGAGGGTTGTTTTGGGTCTCTGCTTTATGATTTTTTCCTATAATTTCTATTTACTGTGTATTTTAAACTTCTGTTAACACCTTCCCTACATAAATACTGTATTATTTCAAGTGAATTTTATTTTTTTACAGGAACATAGATGAATGAAATAAGCTAACTGATAAAAAAATCTCTACAGTCTTTAAGCTTTGTTGCTAATTATTTGGGGTGGGGTTTTTTTCTCCTGACTGAATCTCATAATAGCACTTTGTGAAGTTGCCAAATTCCGCCCCTGTTTTTATTCAATTACACACAGGTGCATAATGTTTTGCATATGAAATTGCTCAGAACTTGTAGAAGAAAACAAAATGAAGCCACAGAAATTGAGTCCTGAGTTCAGGTCACAGACAGATTTCAGGAATGTCCATTTGTCTCCCACTCATTCTTTCTAATGACAAAATCAGAAAGTGGGGCCTATTTTTTTCTTTCCTCACAACATATTGGGAAATGATGCAGAGAAAAGTATCAGATTGCAGAGATAGTCTGCAATGAACTGAAATCAGACTTTAAAATTAAGTTTAATTGAGTCCTAGAATGCAGCTGTGACATAGTAACATTCAAAGGGAAACACCAGTGAAAATATTTTCTACAGGTCCATCTGAGAATGCTCAAAGGCATTTAGGTGGCAATAGGAAGTAAATAGATCTGTCATTAGTATTTCCCTGAGAATAATAAAAATCCATTAGCTCCCCTGGAGGAGTTAGGGTTATGGGTCATAGGATGAAAGGCATGAAAGCTGTCCAAATAATTACTATCTAAACCATACCTAAGACTACCAACTCAATAAAGAAAACAACCAAGTCAGGCTATTTGACTTAAACATTTTTGAGCCATGCACCATGGTCGTAAGAGTACAGCCAGCCAGAGTTTCATGCTTGTGAGATACCAGGAGATCCTCTGCTACACAGAGACTGGAGCCATTAGCAATTAAAGATCCTGCAGCTGAGTCAGTGAGCAAGCAAGCAAATCAAATTCTCTGAGAAGAACATGTGTTCACATAAGAACTCGGAAATCTGAAAAAGAAGGACCCCAGATGTTTCAGAAAGGTTTTAAAAAAAACAATTGGGAAGCTACTTTAATGGAAATGAAAACCATAGCAAAAAATGTTCTAACCAAGAAATACAACAAAGCAGGATAATATTTTAATGGATGCTTGCAGCATCAAAGAGCCCTTCAGGGCTGTGATGGCAGGGCAGGGTCACTGAGCAATTTATAGCTACTTCTTGGGAAGCAAAGAAACACTGGACTCTCCGGGCTCTGCCAGAGGAGCAGATGAAGGAAGCACACCTACCTCACAGTATCATGTAGTTAATCCCTGTGCAGAGTGGTTGCCATGTGCAGTTCTGCAGTTCCTATTTGTAATAAACTCTTCCCACCACAGAATCATAGAATGGTTTGGGCTGGAAGGGACCTTAAAGATCATCTAGTTCCACCCCCCCTGCCACCCTCCACTAAACTTGCTTAAAGCCACATCCAACCTGGCCTTGAACTCTCTCCTTTATGTTTAGGAAAAATAAAAGATTTTTCTGCAGACTACCAAACTAAATAATAAAGGTTTTGGAAACAGCCTTGGTTTTGTATGGGGAAATACACTGGAAGCTTTTTATCAGCATTCCTGTGAATGGTGGAGGCGGGATTATCCTCCTTTTCTACAAGTAAAAGTCACAGATGCTACTAATTTTGAGTGTGTAATTTGAGTTGATGTATCATGCCTCATTCTCCAGAATACTTTGTATTCAAAGGACAATATTATGCTCAAAGCATCCCCCTGTCTATGCTAGTTGCAGCTGTGAATACTGTGCATCTACAACATGATCCTAAGTCTTCTGGAAAATGATGATCATGTCCATGTAAAGTTGTTTGTAGCAGAGATAGGGGTAAATTTAGCCTAAAGGTCAGTGTTCACTTGCTTTATCCATAAAAACATCTTTTCCCCCAGTTATTTTGCTCATTCACTGTAAGTCTCCTAAATCGCGCAAAAAAACAGGTGTGAGTCCTGAACTTATCAACTGTTTTAATGCGCAATCCGGTTTTGTTCTAAGGCCACATACATGCCAGGCACAGAACAAAAGAGGGGGAAGGGAGAGGTTTCATGGAGAAAATAACACTTTAAATGTGTTAATTTATCAATTTGTCAAAATGCTGAGAGACAGACATAAAATGAACAGAATTAATATTGGTTTTAAAGGAAAATATACTTCTACTATTTTCTAACTTTTCAGTGCCTAATTTTACAAGCTTACTAATATTTTAACATCAAATTTCCAAGGTCTCCCCAATAGTCTGTCACTCCGACTACTCTTCTATACCATATAATATCTTCCTCCCTTTTATCTCCTCTGCATCTGAGCATATTCTTGCCCATGTGCTCAGTAGCAGAAACACAGAAAACACACAAGTATGATTCTCATTCTGAAAATGAGGGTAGTCCTCACAGCAGAGTGCAGTGGCAGTTCAGAGCTTTACAGTCTGCATGTTCTCTGCGCATAAACTCTGGAGACAGTTCAGCTGCCAAAAAACCTAACAAGCGCAGGTGTGAGTTGGAACTTCCAAGGCTTGGAAGTAGGCAAACTTTTTTCATAGGGTCAATGAAATAAATGCTTCTGACACAAATAACAAATCCACTTTCACATGACAGTCCCTAGAGCAAAGCATTTATGGGCAAAGGCTCCCTTCCCTTTAATCTCACCATTGGAAATTAGTTAATTTCTTTTGAACTTTTCACTCACATACACACAAAAAAGAAGAAATCCCACATGAATGGCTGCTCTGCAATGTTTCCCCTTTTGCAGCTGAGGTTTGATGATGTCCTAAGCAAGGACAGAGAAACTAACAGAAGGAGGTGCCGCTTCTTGCACCGCTTGGGCCACCACATCTTTCTCCTCAGCTGGTCCCTCTTATTATTAAGGTTGCCCAGCACTTCCCAATCTATTTTTTCAATTTGCTTTTCGTTTAACAGCTTTTTCAGTCCCAGATGAACTCTCCCATTCTAGGTGTCTGTCTCAAACTGAGTTGAGACCCACTGGGTTAGCCATTTTCAAGAATGGGACTGAAGATTCAAGCAGTTCACAGGGTCCTTTCTGCACTTTCACTGAAATTCCAGAAACCCACAGCCTGGGCAGAGGAATTTCAACTTCACTGTCAAGGAGTGTCTCTTGTGCAATGTGCCTATATGTAGGCAGTCAGCACATACTCCACAGAATGCTCTTTCAGCTGAACTTGTAAATTCTCCAAAGATGCTTCTGCCAGGGAGCATAACTCCATTCCCTCACAGATCTTACAGGTGTTAACATGGGCTTTAATTAAACATACTCTGTTTGGCCTGGAGCTACAGAGGTGAAATTTGATTAAGTTTGTAATGGCTGCTCCCAGGCACAGCAACTACTTCTGCTTAGCTTCATGGCTTTAAAATTACAGAAGAATGAAATGTCTGATGAAAATTGAGAAAATGGGGAGAAAAAAAAAAAAAGGCAAAATGAAAAAGAGTCAATAGAAGCAAGAATTCTGGCAAGGTGAGGACTCATTGAGGAGATTAAAACTGGCTGGGAACTGGAAAGGGTGCCTGGCACTGGCTGAGCAGGAATATGAACCAGTTTGCTAGGCAGGATTGAACACGGAGGTAAAAAGGAAGGAGAGGAAGTTCCTACACAAGGAAATTGAAACTAGGATCCTGTGATGAAAACACAGAAGACATGGAGGTGGAGTGTAAAGGGAGAACTGTTATCTTTAAGAAACATTTGCAAAAGTTAGGTAGAAAACATTGTGGTGCGCAGCAGCTTGTGTAAGGCAGTGCTGGTCACTGAGTGAAGCACCCTTTCACCAGTCTCCTTGGCTTTGAGATCTGAACAGTAGACAGCCACAGGGTACATATGGGAAAAAACTCCTTGCAGCAATGTATTTCCCAAGATCCTCCAGGTTCTTCCAACCTGGATTGTGAGATCTAATGTATTCATCCCTTGTTGGTTCCAGAATTCCTCAGCCTTCCTTTCTAAGAGATGTTCAATGAGTGAAGCAGGCTTCTCTAGTCCATCACTGTATAATCTTTGCAACACATTTAGT
The DNA here is from genome assembly GCF_015220075.1 of Falco rusticolus. NCBI lineage: Eukaryota > Metazoa > Chordata > Aves > Falconiformes > Falconidae > Falco > Falco rusticolus. The sequence goes on from NC_051191.1 coordinate 66,787,565, forward strand.
CTATGTCTTTCTTTGCTAAAGTTAACAAGCAGCTGATCTTATTCTACACATCTGTTTACTTTCTGGACTTTCACAATACAATAATAAAAGGGATGGCAGGGAATGAAGGTGGGAACCTGCTCCCAGTCTTCACCATGGCTGGCTGGGGATTGGCCCACTATAGCTGGAGGGAGGCAAACTGACACTGGATGCCACTGGGATTAGGAAGGGTTTTGTTAGGCTGGATGAAGAGTCAGGTGTGGAAAACTGGAAGTGGTTGGGCAAAGGGCTGGCACTGTGTGCAAAGGAAATACTGCTTCTCAGAGGAACCTGTGACTCTGACAACATGCAGACCTAGGCAGAAAGACAGCCTAGAGTTCAGGAGTGGAAACAGGAAGGCAAGAAAAATGAGATTGGGATAAATTGCTGGGACTAGGAAAAATCAGGACAGTTCTGGTTCGAGGGGATAAACAGAATCAGTCAAACATGAAAAAATGAACAGCATGCTTTTCTTTAGGCATTAGAGTGCAACCCCCTTCTGATCCTGGAGTAAAAGGCACAGATCCCCAAGTTGGGAATGCTGAGTGTCTAGGAATCTGTGGCTATGATCAATGTGTGGCTAGACTATAATAACCTATGATCATCTACTTAAAGATGACCTCACAATGGGTCTGCAAAATGGCATTAAATGAATTAATTTAGGCTGCACTTAATCCTGGTACTTCCTAACATTGGTGTGCTTGACCTTGCCACATTAATAATGTTCTTTAAAGTACTCTAGAGACCATACTTATATTATAAATGTATATAGCATCAGTCTCAAATAGTGATTCTGTCTTTGTTTTAAAATGAAGTTCAAATAGCCTTTGATTTTAAATATGCATTTGAATTGTATGAATCTTCCTTTAATTTTTTTTCCTCATCTATACAATTTCATAACTGTAAAAGTGCACTATAAAGTAGTTTGCAAGATGTAATTATGATTTATAGAATAGTCCCAGGTGTCTTCACATTAATTATGACTTATTATTAATATATACATTCATTGATCATTCATTCTATAATTACTTTGCAAGGATCTAGCCCATCAGTGCTAGCTTTGAAAGAAACTACACAAAGAACAGAAATCTACTGGAAGAACTTTTAGTGTACGTTGCTGATCCTAGACACAAGCTGTGTCTTATCATTAGCATTTCTTCTCAGTCATGAAAACTAGCCTTACAAAGCGACCTCATTCTAGGAGCTAGGGCTTTAAGAACAATGGAGTATTTTGAGAGTTGTGATTAAACCAAAAGTGGCAAGACTGTGGATGTTACAGGTGGTTCCATATGACTGAATCTGATTCTGTGATACTCTGTGAATTCTTCTCATTGTTTGAATCACTTATCTTTTGCTTGGTTTCACTTTTAAATGCAATATTTATTTTGTATGAGCCTTTCCTCTCCAGTTTTCTCATCCATCTTCTGTACCTTTTGTGTTCTGTGAAAGCTCTCTTTGCATTCCTTCCTTACTGACACATTCTTTTCTTCTTCAAAATGTTTCTATTTTCATAACTTTCCCAACTTTCAGAATCTCTCAGAACTTGCTATAAACTGTCACTCCAGCCTTCAAAAAGGGCAAGAAGGAGGAGGAGGACCCAGGAAGTGACAGGCAAGTCAGCCTCACCTCCATCTCTAGAAGGGTGATGGAACAGCTCATCCTGGAGGTCACCTCTTAAGTACATGAAGGAAAAGGTTATCAGGGGTAATCAACATGAATTAACCAAGGAGAAATCATGCCTGACCAATCTGATAGACTTCTATGATGGAATGACTGGCTGGGTAGACGAGGGGAGAGCAGTGGATGTTGTCTAGCTTGACATCAGCAAGGCTTTTGACACTGTCTCCCATAACATCCCCATAGGTAAGCTCAGGAGGTGTGGGTTAGATGAGTGGACAGGGAGGTGGATTGAGAACTGGCTGAATGGCCAGGTGGGTTTTGAATGTCTCCAGAGAAGGAGACTCCACAGCCTCTCTGGGCAGCCTATTCCAGTGCTCTGTCACCCTCAAAGTAAAGAAGTTTTTCCTCATATTCAGATGGAACTTCCCATGTTGGTTTGTGCCTGTTGCCCCTTGTCCTGTCGCTGGGCACCACTGAAAAGAGCCTGGCCCCATCCTCTTGACACCTGCCCCTATGGTATTTGTATGCGTTGATAAGATCCACCCTTAGAGGCCCAGCTCTCTCAGATTTTCCTCATAAAGGGGATGCTCCAATCTCCCAATCATCTCCATAGCTCTCTGCTGGACCCTCCCCAGTAGTTCCCTGTCTCTCTTGAACTGGGGAGCCCAGCACTGGGCACAGCACTCCAGATGCAGCCCCACCAGGCCAGGATCACCTCCCTCACCTGCTGGCCACGCTCCTCCTGATGCACCCCAGGATCTCACTGGCCTTCTTGGCCACACGGGCACACGGCTGGCTCATGGGCAACTTGCTGTCCACCAGGATTCCCAGGTCCTTCTCTGCAGACCTGCCTCCCAGCAGGTCAGCCCCAGCCTGTGCTGGTGCGTGGGGCTGTTCCTCCCTGGGGGCAGGACCCCGAACTTGCCTTTGGTGAACTCCATCAGGTTCCTCTCTGCCCAACTCCCCAGCCTGTCCAGGTCTCGCTGAATGGCAGCGCAGCCCCTGGTGTATCAGCCACTCCTGCCAGCTCTGTATCATCAACAAACTTGCTGAGGGTACACAGGCCTCCAGCTGGACTCTGTGACTGTGCAACCTGCTCTGGGTGAGCCTGCTTTAGCAGGGGGTTGGACTAGATCTCCAGAGGTCCCTTTCAACCCTGACCATTCTGTGACTTTATTGCTTTTTGAGGTAACGGCCACAAAAAAAGAAACAAAGGAAACATAATTCCAGCTTAGTCTTCTGGTGTTTGGAGGGTCTGTTTAGTCTCCCAACCTTCAATACCTTGTGTAGCACTGACACCGTTGTTACAGGTTAATAAAAGTCTGTTGGTGATTATTTTATCGTGTATGTTCAATGGACTGAAGTGCTTTTACTAGCTATCAAGTGTTTACATGGTTGGGTTGCATATACAGAGGACATACACACCTTTTGTTACATAAGATGACCCACAGTCCTCCAAGTCTCCTCAAGGGACTCCATACTGGACAAGAGGAACTCTTCTGCTGGTTTAAACAGGCACAGACCAACATTTCTTACTGTCCCATGGCCACCCAAGCCACGCTAGCGAAGGGTGCAACCGGGCCTTGTGTTGCAGACAGGTGGAGGCTGGGATCCTCTTGCACGCAGGTGACAGGACCCTCTCCTCAGGGCTGCTTGTGGACAGAAGCCTGCCTGTCTTGGGACGACTGGTTCGAGAGGCTGCAGTGATACATGCAACTGGACAGCGGGTCATGGCTTCACCAGGGACCTGCGCGACCTTCTCCCCTCTGGACAGAGCAAGGCGCGGGGTGGTGTCACACCAGACATCCCTTCCCTACGCAGCTGACGGCGAGCCAGGGCTTTCCTAGGACGCCCCGTTCCCCCCCTCCTGCCAGGGCCACCGCCCAGGCCTCTTGCCCACGCACGGCTCTGGAGGAGCACCGAGTCCCGCCCGGGAACGCGGCACCTCAGCCCCTAAACCAGGGACCCTCACCGCCCGCCGGCGGCCCCCGGGCGGGGCACCCTGACCTTCACAGGGAGCCGCCCCTTCCCACACGCCGACGGGTAACGGCTGTCCGCCCCGGTGGCGGGCCCCGCCCCTCCCGCATCACGTGAGGCGCGGCGGCGCAGGGCGGGAAGGCAGACGGGCAGGTGAGGCGGCGCCGGCGATTGGGAGGCGGGCGGTGACCCCGCGGCAGGCCCCGCCCCGCCCCGCCCCGCCCTGCCGCCGCCTCTATATCAGGCGGGGGGCGGGCGGTAGGGCGGGCCTGAGCGTGTGCGGCCAGCGAGGTGAGCGGGGAGGTGGGAGCGAGGCGGCGCGGGGCTGGCCGAGGTGCCCCGCAGCCTGGCGGCCGCCACCGCAGGGAAGGCACCGCAGGAGGAGGAGGCGGCGGCGGCGGCGGAGGTGGTGTAGGTGGATCCCCGGGGCGGCGACGCCGGCATGGAAGGAGCCCGTCGCCGCTCAATTCTTCTTCCTCTGCCGTGCTCGGCGAGCGGCGGCGAGGCGTGCGGGGTGGGGGGCCGGCGGCGGCCGTGCTCTCCCCGGGAGGCGCTTTCTTGCCGTCCCTGGCAAGGGCGTGATGAAGGGCTGACCCCGGGCTCGGAGCCACCTCTCGGGCCGCTGGCGGGGCCGCGGCAGGGGTTGGGCGGGTGTCCCGGGGAAGGACGAGTGTCCTCCCCCTCGGCCCCCGCCGCGGGCAGCTGGTGCCCGCCGGGGTCCTGCGCGGTAGGCCTGCGGGTGGGCAGAAATGTGGTGTCATTGCTTTCTAGGAGCAGGTGTAAGTCAGTAGTTGAAGATGAGGGTGGTGGAGCATCTCTTCCAAAAACTCTGTGCTCAAGGTTAAAGCCCAGCCCCTCCCATTGAAGCCGGGGTCTTGCTGTGGCACGGGCACATCTTTTGGACGGCTGTAGGCAGAGACCAGTTCCTCATGAAGAATGATGCTGTTGTAACTGAGCGTGCTACTTGCTTTATGAAGCGTGGTTTTTCTCATCTTCACTTTCTCAGTTGAAATATTTCTAGTTTAAATGCCTGGTTGGATTGCTGCGAAGGTCATGAAGGGGTAAAACCGATGTGGTGGGGGCAAGAAGAGGGGCTATACCTTCAGGTGTGCGATTTCCAAATGATCATTCAGGCAGCAGCCTGGATGGGAGGCTGGTGGCATGATTTTGCAATTGCTTGCTTGCAGTTTTTTCCCTTGTGGGTGATGTGTGCAGGAAACCTGCCTAGTTTTATATGGACACTATATTGGGTTTCTGGAATCATCCCCTGTGCTGTCTAATTCTGCCTCTGTAAAGGATTTTTGGTGTCTGGATGGGTGGGGAGACTTGAACAATACAAAGTTTGCCTTGCTTTGAAATTACTGGTACAGATATTTTGAAGAGGGAGGGAGCAGAGTGAAAGATTGTGGTAAATACTGAGGCGTAGCTTTGTGGGTACATGTTCTGAATGTGTGATGACAAAAGATTTAACTTTAAAAAAGGGAGGGGTGGTGGTGATGAGAGAGAGAGCTAAATAAAAGGAGTTTCTTTGCAGCTCCATCCATTTCAATGGTGCAGCTTTCCCAAGCCCCTTTCCGTTGCCCATCATCACCTTCAGGCCGGTCAGAGGAGGGTGAGGATAAGAGCATGAAGGCTGCCAAGCAGCAGGTGAACCCGTCTGGGGAGAGCCAGCCTCCCTCCAGTCCCCTGCAGTCTGCGCTGAACTCGGCAGCCTCTCCTTCCCAGGCATATGAGACTTACATTGATAATGGGCTTATTTGCCTCAAACACAAGATCAGGAACATTGAGAAAAAGAAGGTAACTTGATTTTCTTTGGTATAGCACATATTTAAGCTGCTAATTGTAAAACTCGGTGTCTGTTTTATGATAGCTGGAATAAGGTTGTATATATAGAGAGAAATCAGTGTTTTTGTTAAAATAACCCGTGGAAGGGCCTAAATGTGGATTTCCTAGTATTTTTATTACCATTTGTAACCGTGGTATAGTAAAAAATGGTGTTCTTTACTCTTGCTGTTCTGAAATGGGCTACTTGTATTTGACATTGTGTGAGCATAACATTATTGTTTCCGAGAATCAGGAACGCAGCTAACTAGAAATGTGCTCTCAGCTGCTGGCTTTACAGTGTGTGCCCAATAGTTAGCAAAAGTAACTCGATGTTGATAAAAACTGGGGATGCTTCTTTACCAGGCTTAATCAGTTCAGAACTAACTTGGACCTGATTTGGTGATGGCTTATAGTCTTGCAGGGATGTTCATATTCTATTGATCATGTGCATTTAATATTAGGATGTAGAAATGTATGTAAAATTGGAAATTAGAACAGTATTTCCTCTGACTCATGGATATGTCAAATATGTATTGCCCTTCACTTTGCACAAATATTTGACTTCTGTATTTTAAATATAGAAGAATGCTATTCACTAGAAAGCTTTTATACCGAAATCATCCAAAGCCTGCTGTCTTGTTTTAAATTGTGCTTTCTTTTGGGGGGGGGGGGGTAGGATGTGGGCAGGGACAGTACTGTGTTAGTAAGAACTGATATAATACAACTAAAACTGCAGCCATAGCTAGTCAGGCTTTTGCATTCTAAGATTTTTTTCAGTTGGTGGGGGACTGAAGGCTATGTGCATGACTAATTGGGGAAAATGCTATTTTCTGTAAGATAAAAGAAATAATGATGCTGTTGCTTTTGGTACTGAATCAGGATTACAGGTAAAGCAATTGCATGAATGTTGTGCTTCTCTAAATGTCTGAAAAGCTTATTGTTACGTGGTAGGGTGAGAAGGAAGAGTAGATCAGGCTTCTGGCCATGTGGCTTGGGGACTCTATCCTCCTGCAGGAGATGCAGTATTACTGCTGTCTCATGTCATGCATCATGCTGTAATATTGAATAATGTCAGATAAGCATGTTTTCTTTAGGTGATTAACCAACTGTGTTGTATTCTACTTTTGTCCAGGCAAGCTTGTTGTGGTGAATGTCTCAAGTATCTTTGGTTTTCACATGAATGACAATCTGGCCTCACTAGCAAATGAAAGTATGACTTATTAAAAGGAGTAGAAACTATTCTTAGTTCTAGATTCCTCTAGGACTGTGTGGGTAGGTACACCAATGAAATAGTATTCAGCTTCATGGCAGCGAACTCCCCTTTCTCTTCCTTGTGTGTATAAGGAAGCTTGTAATACTTAGTAGTTTTAAAAGCTGATGCAAATGATTAAAGACTTGGTGTATTAGAAAAAAAAATATTTTTTCCTTGAAGACATTAGTCCGCTTTCTTAGGAAATAGTGCTATAAAAGCCTGATGACGTGACTGAAGCCAGATTTTGAAATACGTTCTCTGGAAAATTAAATAGGATTATTCACAGACTAGATAGATTACGCTTTAACTAAATTCCAGCATTGACTTGGAAAAGCTAAAATAAGTTCACTGGATCTGTTTGGAACCCCTTTAAAATCTAGGGTCAATGCATTAGTATTTCTTAAATGAAACAAAGGTAGTAAGTTAGAACTGAAAGGAGGTAGGCAGCCTTGGAGACTGAATGCCAAGTTAAAGGCACAGCAAAACTTTCTATGTTACTTTCTCCTGAAAATGAGAGGGAGTAGTAAAACTCCTATTCTGTTGCAGTATGTAGATGACTTAAAAATACAGAAAAAATATGTAATTTCACTTGTACCCCATACTCTACATTAGAGGAATAAATACAAAAAATTTACTTTGGATTTTCCTGCAGCTCAAGCTAGAAGACTACAAAGATCGCCTGAAGAAGGGAGAAGTCCTCAATCAAGATCAGTTGGTAAGTTTGCTTTGTGTGAGTGGATAGCCTCAAAACCTTTAAACATGTCAGAACGGATAGGCTGCTGAAGGTGGTGGTGGTGTAGTTTTACAGAAGTAAAATGCTGGCAATGGTATTATTCACAAAAACAAATGGACAAATTACTGGTAATTAAGATGAATGGTGAGCCCACAAGCTTTGTCTCCTACTTTAACCTTCATGCTGTGTACTGCAGTAATAGAAGCTCTGTGGACCTTCAGCTTCAGTGCTGCTGCACCTTTATTTCTTGATGAGGTGTCCATGTGCAGCTTATCTGTATGTAATTGTGGTGGTAGAACACAAACCTCAAGACTTCTGGGGTAGCTAATTAATCCTCATGACTTCATTAACAGGTGTTACTTGAAATTGGCAGTTGGCTGCACAGTGCTGTTGGTTACAAGCAGCTGTTAGAGTAACAAAGTCCCTGCTGGTAGAAAGGAAGATGCTGGTCCAACTTGCATGGGATCTGAAGGCTTTCCTAATACAAGAATCTAGCTATGAGTTACTGACTTAATTGGGAATACTCTCTTGTCCTTCTAGTGCTGCCATGAGATAGCTGGGAGTTGCCAGCACTTTCTAATGCTGTTAGAACAGTATGTCTATTCTGTACCTAAGATAGCAGAGTTCTGAATGCCAGCATGCAAGATTGTTACTTAAAGATGTGATCCACTTTGTGGAGCTTGCTTAAAATTGCCTGATGTTAAAACAATGAATCTGGCTCTTCTGTCTTGGACTAGAATGGATTCTAGATCTGAAGCCATGTTTCTGTAACATGAAAGTTACTGCTGCTTAAGCATTGAGTAGCAGTGTCACATAATCCAGTGGGTTTATTGCTCTAGTCATCTAGGAGTAGATTTTAACATGCTTCACATGTGCTAAAGAACAATTGTGTGATAAAGGGCATTGATGCTTCAGTGGTAGTACTGATCCTGCTAATAAACCAGTTGGAAAAATACTTCATTGACTGTTAGTTTTACCACAGTGCAGCAGTATGAGAACACAAATACCATTTCCTTACTCTGAATCATTTGTAAATGAGAACTAGACATAAATGGGATAAGGAGGGAAATGATAACTTGCTACTTAAAAGTGGAGTAAACCTATGGGAATAATTGATCTTTCAGCATTTAACTACAAAATCTGATGTAGTCTCTTGCCATCTCAAGTGCAGAAATATGTATTGTGTGATGTTTGAAATAGGATGGTGACCTTTTATTCCTCTAAACTCAGTCTGGAATTGGGTGGGCAAGGGCCTTCTGTCCTTAGATTGTAGGTGTTAAATATAATGTTTTCCTCTGTTGCTAGCAGTGAGATTGTTGAACAGTCTCCTGTGTAAGTCTGATTAATCTTAAATATCTTTTAAAGCTACTTCTAAATTTGACAATTTCTTTGGTATGTACCCTGGACTGTGGAAAGCTATTAGGTGAAAATGAAATTAAGATGTGGGAAACTAAAGAGGTGAAGGATTCTGTGGATGTCTGTCTTGCAAATGCATCCAGTAGCACTAACTTTGGAAGATGGCAATTAACTTGGTTACCGGCTTTCCATATTCCCAGCTGAGTAACTTTTTACATATTAGTATTTTTATCGCAGTTTCTGGGGTATCTGTCTTCTAAAATGGGGTACTAGATTCGGTCTTGCTAATACACTGATAGGTGGTAGTCACAGTGTTCAGATGACTGTTGTAGAAGCATGTATCAACTTCAGTATTTACCTAATCTAGTCAAGACCCCTGTTTCAGTGGTTATGATGCAGAAATACTGTAATTTTGTAGCTTTCAGATGCAATTTCCCAATGTATATACAAATAGTGGGACCTGGTGATCAAAGCTAGAGCAGAGCTCAATAGTTTGGACACTTGCCTAAAGAAACTAACTGCCTATAATATGGTGGAGCTCTAATGTAACTTGATGTCATCTATATTTGTCATGCTTTCTCTCACAGAGGAAGAAGTGCACATCTGGTGATGAACTTGTTTTGCAAGCAATTTGGATCAAAGTATAATTGCTTATGGTGCATGCCTGCCAGAGCTGCTGTGTGCTAGCCTTACTTAGGGAACATTTGTTTCAAAAATGAGGAGCTTCCAGCAAGTTCAATGCTCTCGCCAGCAGTTGTGTTCTTTGCAACTGAGCAGACTTCCCTCAGTACTGTTCCTCCAGCATGCTGTTAAAGAATGTTAATAACAAGTGTGACAGAAGAAAGCTATTGCTTTCCTACAGGCTGTGTTATAGCTTGTCATCAGAGCAGTGGTAACTGTTCTTGATATTTTCAGGTAGGGAGTTTTATTCTGGGATTTACATTGTTAAAAGCACAATTACTGCAATCTGTCTAGTGAGCTGTTGGTGTTAAATTATGAGTCTTCCTGAAATGTGTAGGCATTAGGGTCTTAAAAGTCATTATCCCAAGTGCTAACTGAACTTGCTAATTAGTTCTTAAAAGTTAAACTACTGAATGAGTGCTTTACCATCAACTTATGCACTTTGTGTTGAGTAGCATGTAGGCCTAGTAATGTCTAGTATTCTACAAATAAGTGAATGTAAGTAACTGAACAATCAAACTGATTGAGCGAATTCACATGTAACTTGTTTTCCAGTTATTTAGGAACACATGGAATTTGCAGATGTCCCATATCTTACTGGGACAGTGAATTAAGCTGTTGTCACTACAGTGATGAAACACTTGCCAATACTGACGCTATTTTGAAAGGGCTTTACATTTAGACTGGGCCCATCCTAGTAAGAACTTCAGATATGTCATGAGCATAAACCAAACTGAATGTAAAGCATGTGTGAACAACTGAAATTAAACTTGTTACTTCCCAGGCATGCCTTAGGGTATTGAGGAGGATATGGGCAGCATGTCTTAACTACAGCATTTAGCTCCTTTCAGAGCTGTCAGACTTTCAAAAAATGAACTCCTTAATGAGGAAGAACTTATAAAAGATAGGGTATATCAAAATGCAATTAATAATGTACTGTAGTCTTTTTGAAGACTGGCTAGTAAAATATTGGTTCAAGCCATTAGTGAAGACAGAACACTGATTTATTTGTGGAAACTAAATTGGAAAGCTTTTTTTCTGAAAGTATGACTTGCCTTCTGTATTCTTTCTAAAGTTTGTAGAAATTATCTGTGAAGACATGCAGCTAAACATGAGGGTAAAAGATCTGCACTGAACTTGTCTGTCTCCTGTAGTCCTTCCAGTCTTTCATGTCAGTGTCTGATGTTTATGTAGCTGTTTACCTCTGCCTGCAGAGACCTATGGGAACAAAAGGAAAAGGGAAATAACTGGTACCCAGGCTTTCTTGTTTTCAATATTAGTATACTAAGTATTGCAGATGAGGTTGCCTGGAAAGTGTAATGCAGACAAACTTGCAGGATATCTGTGCGGTGGTGTGACCTGGCTTTGTATGGCGTATCAGACAGTCATGGTATTTGTGACTTAAAGGTAAAGTATCAGTTACAGACATAGTATCTTTGAAGCTAGTTTTAGAGCAGTACACATTAAATGACTAGTTCTCCATGAGAATTGAAGTACAAGGGCATTGGGATGTCACCAGTAGTCTTAAGGATGAAAAATACATTTTTATCTATCCTTTTGTAGGAGGCAGTAGAGAAATATGATGAAGTAGTACACAACTTGGAATTTGCCAAGGAGCTTCAGAAGACTTTTTCAGGACTTAGCCAAGATGTAAGTATAAAATGTTTTTCCCTGTACTGTTAGGAGGTAACTGAAGTTTATGCTAGTTTTCTGATGGCTACTGTTGTATGCCAATATGCAGAATACTAGCAAGTTTCTCTCTTGGAACTTGAGGGGACAATGTGCTTAAACTGTGTGGAGTAGTGAGTACAGCAGAGCAAATGTTGACAATTTTGTGTGCTACTGACCTCCATGATACCATTATTCACTGTGTACCTCTAAGAGTTTGTGCTTCAAGTAAATTGGGTCATTGGAATCAGCTGTTTGAGATTACTCCAGTTCATCTAGCTTTGAAACTGTTAACCATCTTGCTGGTAGCTTGTGCCTGATGTGGTCTCATCCCCTGTGTAGGTGCAGACTGGCAGGGGAGCAGCTCTACTGGAAAGGACATGCAGGTCCTTGTGGGCAGCAGGCAAAGTAAATGAAGTGTATCCCTAGAACAGTAAAGGCTGGACTTAAATTAAGGAGAACTGATTATTTGGGACTTATTAACCAGTCATGTCTTTTTCTGGTCACTTGGTACAAAAAGGCTATAGGTGAACTTCAGGGAGTTCAGTGGTGGGCTCTGGAACAGCTGGGGCCTGGAAGATGAGACCTGTCAAGAGAGCCTGGAAGGCTTGTTGGGCCTGGTGATGGGAAGGCTTGGCAGGAGATAGTGTTACTTTCAGCTACTAAGGAGATTACTGAATGGGTGGAGCCAGGGTTTTTGGTGAGGGATGTATTATGAGAAGGAATGATCTTAAACTGAAAAAGTAGTTTCCAGCTAGGTGGAAAATGGTCACTCTGAGGACAGTTGAATACTAGAGCAGGCTGCCCAAAGAACTAGTAAACTCTGTTCTTGGATCTTTTCAAGACCTGACTACACAAAGCTTTAAGCAATCTGGTCTTGATTCAGTGTAGCCTTTGTGCTGGAGGCTGGGCTAGATGACATCCTAAGATCCCTTCCAAACTGAATGTTTTGATGTTTCCAGTGCTGGGGTTAAATCACTTTGGTTTCAGTGAGAAGTACAGAAGTACAGTCTTTTTTTAACAAAGCTTGTGGAGTTTGCAACTTACTTGGCTGTAGTTGGCTCTATGGTAAATCACAGATTTAGTGCTTTATTTAGGCCTTTATACAGGGTTTAAAGCACTAGACACTTTTTATGCAAGCAAGTGTTGTATCTTTGGAAAAACTGGTCTCTTGGCTCAAGCAAATACTACCCTTGTGAAAAGATTTGATCCAAGGTAGAGCTGGGCATGCTAAACATGATTAGTCACTGCTCTGGCATTGTTTCTCAGCATTCTTACAGAATGCTGAAGGACTGGTAAAATGGTTTGTCTTGGTGTTGACTGAGACCCAAACAATTTTGCTAGAGAGGCTTTTCTTGTATATGTAGTAATTCCAGGTAGTGCAGTAAATCTCTTAAAGCACTATGTGAGCAGAGATTTAAAAGCCTTTTCAGCAGCATTGCAGCTTTGGGTTCCCTCAGTCATTGTATGGTGAACATAGAAAGTACTGTGCCGAATGTCAAACTTGAATTGCTTCCTATTGCTTTCCTCTGTAGCTACCCATAAAATATCAGAAATGAACGATTGTGACCCAGTGTATCTTTCTGTAGGTGCTTTTAGTAATCCAGCATTAACTTATACCAGTTCATGTTCGTTCTTGAACATATGCTATATTTAAAGGCTTAACCCACTTTGTTTTTTCCTTGGCTCTAATTGTAACAGTATGGATTCTACAGCCAATACCTATTACTGGAACACTAGGGGTTTTGCTGGCAAACAGCATCCTTACAGTGCCTTCTAGAAAACTAAATTTTCATGTTACTGCAAACAATTCAGATACCCCATACTGAGGCACTTAAATTCTGTGGTTACTTGGATAGCTTCTGTTGCATGATTCGATTAGTACATGATAAACTTCCCCTCAAATGTGTCAGGGCTGTGTATGTTCTGTGACTTGTTGTTGCTTATTTAATGAGTGCTTCAGTCTTCTGCCAACAGAAATAAGACTGAGGGTTTTGCTGTATCATTTAAATTGGAGTATTTGAAAGTGAAGAGGCAGTTGTTTTACTAGGAGAAATTTTGACAACTTCTGCATCACTAAATTAACATGATAAATTTTAAAGGTCAGCTAGGCTTGGTTTTGTGTGTTGGTATTATAACAATTCCTTATATTCAGTTGTAAAAGCTGTTACAAAAAAGCAACTAGCAGGCATAATCAGGATCTAAATATTATAAAGGCATATCACAAGTCAAGCTACCATTATCCAGTTTTACTGAAAGCTAGATGTGTAGAGAATTAGAGGATAAATGGGGAGTTCACCCAAGATCTTTCAAGCTCCTCCTCTGGAAATGTGAGAGTTAGGAACTTTTATCTAACCAAAATTAATAGTTGTTTTGATCAAGGTAGAATGATCAATACTACAACTCAATATGTTTTATCCTAGAATCCTGTTACTAAACCATTGTGTTTAACTGTTGACTTCATGTGTTGAAATAGCTGCTGAAAGCCCAAAGGAAAGCCCAGAGGAGGGAGAGTCTGTTGAAGCTTGAAGCAGAGAAGAAAAAACTGCGTACAATACTTCAAGTCCAGTATGTGCTACAGAATTTCACTCAAGAGCATGTTCAGAAAGATTTCAAAGGTGGTATGAATGGTGCAATATACTTGCCTTCTAAAGAACTAGACTACCTCATAAGATTTGCAAAACTGACATGTCCAGAAAGAAATGAGAACTTGAGGTAAGTTTAGGATTTGTCTAATTGGTATGCTTTGTTCGTTACACTAAATGTCCTGTTTGACACTGCCATGTCTTGAAATATTATGCTTTGGGACACTACACTAATTAAAATTCTGTTCTTTAGTCTGAGACTATGAATGTAGCAGATTTGCTTTACTCTAAGCACTAAAAGCTGCAGTAATTACAGCCTCAGTTGTGTGTGAGCTACATACAAGCTCTGCCATCTTATTTTTCCCTGTGGGGTTGAGGGGAGATAGTCCAAAACTGTTATAAGCAGCGAGGCTGGTGATGTGCTGCTTCCCTGAGGTCTCACTGTTCATGAAGTGAAAAACATGCAGTAAACACAGAACTGTTCTATATTCCATTCACCTGATAATCCAGATATGCTTCTTTATTCTGAAGGAATATAAGGTGGTACTCCTGAGGCTCTATTGCTATTAGCTTCAAAGTAGTTTCAAAAATTGAGTGTTTGATACCTCTGCACAGTCATGCATTTTAAGGTAACTGGTTGTCAACAGATATATTGTATATAAGTACTAACTGGGCACCATGCTTCTACTATGATGGCTTATGCTTAGCATGACAGCCTGTTTGTTAAAATATTGTAGTAGAACTTTATATATGGAAAAAGTAGTTATTAGGTGCTAAGTTGAAACACTTTTTGAGTAAGAGTAATTACATATTTAAATGTGACTTCCTAAAACTTCTAATCACTTCTCATACTAAATTTGCCTAATCTTTGCTCTTAACTTCTAAAGAACATCTGCTTTTAAAAAGATACACAATAGGAGTCTCTGATCCCAGTGATAAATTTTTCTAGCTTATTCTCATTGTATTACACTTCTACAAGAAGTTTGTCTGGAGTGGGTGAGGTGGATCGTGGACCTATGTCAAAGTTTCTCAATAACTAAGAGTGGTGGGAGCTGTTGATGGTTGACCCTGCACATGTGCATCCAATAAACAAGGTGATCAGCTGATAAACAGGAGTTTCCCTGTCTGGCTTGGAATGAAGTCCAACCATATGGTCTTGTGGAGTAGTGCTAGGCTCTCTAATTTGTCTTAATTGCCAACAAAAACTTGCATTTACTAGGTTAAATCATGTAGAGATACAGATGAATCACTTTCAATAGTGGATCAAGGGCTTAGGATTCAGTCTGTAGACAGCCTTTATTTGGAAAGCTAAACATCAGTGTCTTAATGACTAGTATTGGGATACTGGAACACTTGATTTTGACTGATTCTACCTGGTAAAACTGTCACTTGTTTCAGTGTTGAAGACCAGATGGAACAATCATCTCTCTACTTCTGGGACCTTCTAGAAGGAAGTGAGAAACCTGTGGTTGGAACAACATGTGAGTATCTCATCTACAGAAAAACTTAGATGTGAAATTTGTGTGCTGGTTAAACATCTTAAAAACAGTGAATATATGTGGAAGGTTACTACATTAAGCACTTTCAAATGCTTTGTAACTCAGTTATCCATGGATGAACTACTGTTTTTCCGAAGTACTAGGTGCAGATCAATAACAGTATGGCATGCTTTCCTTTCCAGGTAAAGACTTACTGTACCAATGTACTAGCATGTTTGTGAGCAATAATGATGGTAGTAATTCAAAAGCTGATGCATGTATACCTTACAGAACCAGCAGTGGGAAGCTTTTTGGATAGTTATGTGCAAACAGGTTAAGATGGGAACACTGTTCCCAGCCACAAAATGCTTACAGTATACTGATGTGTATTACAAAGCTGCTTTGGTCCCAGGCTGAAGATCCCACAGCACTGAAGATCCTCTGCTGTAGGAATTCCAGCCTTAGACCTGTTTTCTGACTAATAGCATGCTAAGGAAAGGAGCTTGCTGTGATCTAACCAGGCAGAATGCAGTTTTTTTGACCTGTTGCAAGTGTCCTTTTCAAATGCCAAAGTCTGTGGGACTGTACATACTCTTCTGTGTATGGCTTAGTTTCAAAAGCCCTAGTTGTAAGCCAACATGAACATATGTTCCTATTTAGAACTTGCTTGTGAGGAAACAGTGCTTACTTGAGTGTCTTTCCTATTGCAAATAGACCTTGCTTGTCCTGTTTACTCTGGTGTTGTAATGGCTGTGTGGCAGTAATCTTTCATTTGTCATTGACAATGTTGTTGAAACGGTTAGACCAGAGCACTAGCGTACCCTACCTAACTTCCACATACAGATAGCTGAACTAACAACAAAGTGTTAACACTTATCATAGTTCTGGACAAAGTGCAAGCTGGCCTTGTATTGCTACAGGCTGGTAACTTTAGCCTTATATCTGTTGACATGAATTCATAGTTGCCTAGTTATCTTAGACTTGTAATAAACTCTTGTAGTGTTTTGGCTATCATCTAAACTTCTATTTTGTCAGTATATCCAATCCCTTTAGTATCAGTCTTGCATCCTTTTGTGCAGAAGCTAAATTTTGGATAAAGCTGTTATGACTTCGCATTCATTGCCTTGGAAGACACTTTAATATAGATATCAAGTTCTAGCTACTATTCTTGTTCCATACAGTTGTCACTGGAAGGAGTGATTTTTAACTGAATATTTTTCCTGTTCTCAAGGCTGCCTTGTCTCTAGCTCCTCTGAAACAATTTCTAGTATCACTGCTACTTATGAGGTATTCACTCTCTAAGCTGCTGTCTCCTTTTTGCGTAAAGGAGTAAGCTGGACAGTGCTTCTCAGGGTACACGTGTTTGTCTTCAACCATGTCAGCTTTGACTTTCCAAAACTTCAGAGGATTAAGTTCAGTCTGGATCAGTCTCTTGCTTTCTCCCTCCCTGCTTGTTTTTGCAGTGGACTTTTTCTTCTGAGACTTGCCATTCTATCACTGGGAAGAGTGTCTTGTTAGGGCAGTTCTATAGTGACTTTGTTTAGCTTTACCTGTGCTGCAGTCTGTACAACAAGCTTTTAGTATCAGTGCTGGCTAGCTTACAGATGGTAAATAAACCCCTTTCTGAGCATGTGGGAGACCAAGTGCCTCAGTGTTTACCTTGTGTATACTTAAACACAAGCTGCAGGTCTTACCTCTGGATTGCAAAGATGTTCTTGGTTGTAATATAAAGCAGTTTAACAAGTACTTAAACATTTTATTCCTATAACTCAGTAAGATGTGTGAACTTGGAGAAATTGTAATCTGTATAAAAGAGAAAGGAGTCTTGATCTGTAATCTGAATACCCTATACTTTCAGATTTTCATATATTTGTCTCATGGATTTTTACTTTTCAGATAAACACATGAAGGACCTGTTATCCAAACTTCTAGACTCTGGCTACTTTGAAAGTATTCCAACTCCTCGCACCAGTATACCAGTAAAAGAATTGGAAGAAGAAGTAAATAGAAAATCTGAGAGAACAAGACAGATGTCAAAAGGAGAGTCTGTGAAAGAACCAGGTGGAGTATTACAAGGTTCAATTTCTGTATCATAATGTTGGGATAAGCTTGAACTGAGCATTGACTTTGCATAGCTTGATGAGCAATCTAATCCTGTGCTGTAACTTATAATGTAGTAACTAAGTAGGGCTTGCAGCCCTATTCTGGCTAATATTGTAGAAAAGTCTAATTCACAGTAACAGGATGTTTTTGCCTTCTGAGCAAGTCTCAATGTTCATGTGATGTGAGAATTACAACAACCAAATTATGGATACTACAAAATGCCTCTTGCTTAATGCTAAACTCCTGCAAATGTAAAACCAAATCGGAAAATAAAGGCTTGTCTGAAAATAGCATGTTGAATGACAAGCTGAGATTTCAGAATATATGGTTTAGTAATTGGCACTACTATTTAAATAGTTAGACTTGGTACTGTTTGGTCTGCCTTTATGCATTTGATCAGTTGAAACAAATTAACATCCTTTCTCTAGAATCCATTATGGAGCTTATGAAGTCTGAAATACAGCCACAGGAGGTAAGATACTCCACTGCTAATTGCTTTCCTTTATATTGTGATCTAGCAGAAACATAACTGCACTTCTGCAGCCCTTTTTTTAAACTTAAAGGGAGCCTGAACAGCAACTCAAATGTTGCTTTAGGTAGGGAGTGTTAAAGACTTGGTTGCATTTCTCTTTCTAACCCCAAATTTATGGCTTCTGTGGGATATTTTGGGATAAGTGGGGCAGGATGACATGAAGCAGTGTAGCACTTTAATGCTCTGGCACTTTCTGGAATAAACCAAAGCATCAGCTGTTAGAGTGGAAACACACTGATCTTTTGTGTACTATGGGATAGAGAAAATACACATCTACTAAAGCTGTCTATAAAAGCTAAGCTTATTGCAGTAAGCTTGATACTGGTGGGGTTGAGAACGATGTAGTTGCTCTGCTTTCAGAAAAGTAGGTATCACAAGACATTATGCACTTAGGGGTGTGTAGACCTGTTTCAACAGCTCTTCAGACTCCTGATTTAAGTACTCGAGCTTCAACTGGCAATAGCCTAAAAACTATTAGACTTGGTTCAAAGGGTGGGGGAGGGGTGTCCTGTTGTAAGTGGAAGCGCTGGTTCTTAAAAGGCTGAATCCCAATTTCCCAGGTATCCCACTAGAGGGTGTACTCTAGAACAAGTTTTTGTAACTTACTGGTAACAACACTGTTACCTGACTCTAAAGCTCTTCTGGTGACTTGTCAGAAAAATCTCAGCCTGTGAGCCTTGTACATTTTTCACTTCATATATTTACTTCCTGTTTATGACAAAGTGGTAACTTGGGAAAACTTCAGGACATCTTCAATGAACTCTTACTGACAGTAAACACAGCCTGGAGTTGAAGTCCAGTGGTACTAAATCTGAGAATCTAGTGAATTTTTAGTGTTTAAACTCCATTAAAAATGAGGGCTCTACTTGGTTGCTGGGCCAAAGATTCTGGGGGAGATGATGCTGCAATGCTTAGCAGTATGTCTACTAATATAGTACCACAGCACTTTAGATACATAGGAGGAGAGCTACCTTTGTAAAAATAACAATTCAACTTGATATTGTTACTGCCTAGGAACATCCTTTAGGATAAGGGTAATAGATTCACTCAGCTCAAGTATGTTTCACATGTGCTGTTCAAGACTGATGCTTCTGTGGCATGCCAAGCAAAGCTAGCCTGCAGTGTTGTAGGATTAAAGCCATGACTGGCCACATATTTTCTATGGCTAGTGCTTAAGTTGTCTAGGCTCTGCCTTTAGTCAGAAATTTTCAGTAGCTGGCTGACCTAACTTAACTGACCTGAACTGTAGTAGCAAAATGTTTTCTTGGGAGCCATTAAGTTTCTCTGGTCTATATAGTTTCTCAACAGGCGTTATTTGCCTGAAGCAGAATACTCTGTCAAGAAGAAGCCAGAAGAGCCCAAATCTTGGGAAGCTGAGTGTGCTAGAAAGCAAGAACCTCCAAAGTCCTGGGAAATGCTTGTTGATATTGAAGAGCAGGAACAGAAGCAGAAACAAGAGACCTTAAAGCCTTGGGAAGCTCGTGTTAGGCAGCAAGAACAAAAAAGACCAGATTCTCCAAAGCCTTGGGAAGCTCGTGTTAAAGAGGAACAGAAGCGTGAGTCTACAAAACCTTGGGAGGCCCGTGTTGAGGAGGAAGAACAGAAGAAGCAAGAAGCTGCAAAGGCCTGGGTAGGACGTGTCCGAGAGGAGCAGGAGTCCCCCAAACCTTGGGTAGCAAAGGTTAGGGAAGAGCAGGACCAGAAGAAACAGGAATTGCCTAAGCCATGGGTAGCAAAGGTTAGGGAAGAGCAGGAACAGAAAAAGCAGGAATCCCCAAAACCTTGGGTAACCAAAGTTAAGGAAGAACCACAGCAAAAGCAGGAATCTCCAAAACCTTGGGTAACCCAGACTAGGGAGCAACCAGAGCAAAAGAAGCCAGAGCCTGTGAAATCATGGGAAATGCCTGTTAGGGAAGAGCCAGAGCAAAAGAAGCAGGAGCCTGTGAAGGCTTGGGCTGCACATGTTAGGGAGGAGCCAGAACAAAAGAAGCAGGAGACTCGAGAGGCTTGGGAAAAAGCTGACAGGCAGCAGCAAGTGTCATCACAGCAGTTACAGAACCCTCCGAAGTCCTGGGGAGCTGCAAGTATTGGGCCAAAGGAGCAGATGGGGCCAAAGAAGTTTGATATGGAGCCCAAAGAAGTGAGTTGGCATATGTAGTATTACCTGTCATAAGCTTTTGACACTGGTGTATTGGACTAAAGCTACCTATTAGCAGAGGCTTTATAAGGTACATTTTGTAGGCCTGTATTTAGTCCTGTTTCATTCTTTCTTGGGGGAAATAATTCTGGCAGTTAAACTTTATATTTGAGTGGCAAGATGATCTGCTCTGCTTTTTACATCAACACGGTATTGCTGTGTTTGAGCCTTGAATAACTGCTTTATGCATAAGACAGAAGAATTAACTTAATTCATCCCTAGCTATTGGTTGTGTCCACTGTTATCAGTACAAAGCAGGTATGACTCATCCAGGGATCAAATACTTTGTCTGTGGCTGCATGCAAATAGCACTTCAGTAATTTTTTAGGCTTTTGATTAAAATAGCTGCTGATTCAAGAGATCTAACATCTAGATGAAGCAATACCAACTGTACAGGGGCTTAAATATGTATTTCCAGATGAATGCATAAACCATACTGCTGTCCTGGAGAGTCTAACAATAGCATAGCTTTTTCAGAAATGTGAAATGAAAGCTATTGCAGTGCTTACAGCTGAGCAGGCTGCTAGCCTCTGGTTACATTACCTTTTCTCACCTGTGCTTGAGTAGCAACTATTCTGATAACCGTAAAACTAGATAACTGAACTGTGCTTTGTCTACCATCTTATGTTAAGAGCAGTGACTTCAAGAAGAAAATATGGGGAATTGAGCAATTCTTGTACACAATGTTGTCAGCACTACTGTCTTGTTTCTGCAAGAAAGCAGAAATCAATTCATTCCATATTACTTATAGCAAATGATTAAGCTTAAAACTTTCCAGTAAACTTGGCATAACTGAAAAATGGATGTTCTTGTGCCTAGAAGCGGGAGCGTAAACAGAAGGTAGAATACGAGACTAAAAGAGTATGTAACATGCAGCACTGGGTAACAATGGGATAAAGGTGTTTCAGCTTGATCCATCTTTACACTCGAGCTGAGTAGAATCTTGTGTCCACTAGTGGTGGTGGTACAGGTATGAAATGTGGTTGCCTCACTAACTCTGAGCACAAGTAGGTGTTGTACACCCAACTCTGCATACTATCTGAACTATGGGAATAGTCTCAAGCACTTTAAAATGCTTTTGAATTTCTGGTGTCAGATTACTTTAAAGCTTAAATGCAAGGTGCTTCCTAACGAGATGGGGCTCTTATTTTTATATAGGATGGACAGATGGATGGCTTAAGTGGTGGACAAAACTTTGATGCAGTAAGGAAAAAGGAGGGTCTCCAGTCAGCTGGAGAAACTTGCAGACTGCCTAGGAGTCTTCATAGCAATGTGCAGGTGTGCATATCAGCAATATTAAATTAAATGTTGGAATGTGACGGTGGTGTAAGCTGATTGCTGGATTAAGTAAACAAAGCATATTTGTAAAGTGGTCAAACTTGGATTTACATAGACCATAGTGAAATGGCTTTATTTTTGCTTGGTAGCTGTTGACAAATACAATTTTGTTATTAGTATTGAGTAAGTAGAAAATAGTGTAGTGTCAATGTAACTAACATTATTTTTTAATAAAATTGGTTATGAATCTTTTGACTTGAGGCACATATGAAGAACAACTAAAATCATATTGAACTTCTTGGATAATGAAATTTCTCTTGCCTTTGCCTCTTCCTTTTTCATATAAGCAATCTTGTGCAATAGCTGCAACAATTTCACTCCCAAGGAGAATATGTAAGTGACTTTGTGCAGGGATCTAGGCATGGTAGATAAAAGGCCTATGTTGCTGCTGCCCTCTGGAGCTGAAATTAATCTTTCTTTACTCCCTGAAACAACTGTTAGAGCTTTGAGATCTTTTTAACAAACGACTAGGTTTTTAGATCTTAAAATATGCTTATTTAACTTGGTGTACCATAAGATGCAATACCTAAGAAGTTGTGCCTATTGTAGAGTGAGCTGATGTGCATGCCTGTTAAACTGTTGTTCTATGTAAATGTTTGCAACCTGTGGACCAGCAAACTTGGTTAGAGCTGAATTTGTGGCCTGCTATGTGAAAGTGAAAGTTTAGCTTGCTCTGTCATCCAGTGCCACTTAATTTTTATACCTGCTGTGGGTAGAAAGTAAAAGTTAATTCTATATCTGCATGGCACAGCTGGAAATTACTGTTGTGATTACAGCTTAGGTATCACCTTTCCAGCTTACTTATTACTCCACAGGTAACAAACCTAAAGAAGAATTGGGAGTCCTGTATCATAGAATGGAGCTTTACTAGTATGTGAGGTGGTTGAAATGTATGTTAGCGTTATGTGTAAGTAGACCTTTAGTCTGTAAAAATGAAAATCGAGCTTTAGCAAGAGTTACCTATATATTGGTAGTCTGGCTAGTAAAATTCCAAAGTGGTCAGTGTACCTTTATGTTGACTTATTTGCAGTGGTTTAACAGGCCCTAAAACAAATTCTAGGTATTTCTACTCCAGTTTGAGTTGGTTCTCTAGGCATATATCAAAACAGTTTCTGCTGAGTGCATAAATAGTGTTGAAGGTTAAATTTTAGAAACATACTGTTACGGCAAGTAAGGTCCTAAACTTACCAGGGCTGTGTAAAACTCTAACCTGAATGTTAGAGTTGAACCACTGATGTTAAGTGATCTCAGCATATATGTTTGATGTGAGCTGGTCTAACAGGTTACTAAACTCGGAATCTGCTACCAGGTTGTAATGACTTCCAGAAACAGCATCTAACACTAGGCTAGAGAGAAAACTTGGTGTACTTGACATCCTTAAGATGGTTTTACCTGCTGTTTTTCAAAGCATCTCATTTTATAAAGGCATAAAACCTGAAATTACTTTAACTTCCTGATACTTTTGTATATATTCTGTATTGCACTTGAATATTTGAGTTTTGAATACCTTAAGTACCAGCAAAACAGCAAATCAGTGTGAGAACTTCACTATAGCTGCTTCGGGCTGGTGTGTTTTAATATATGCAGGAACTAGAAAATAACTTCCACAGAGTGGAGAGTCTGTGTTTCAGTCCTGGCTTAAAGCCACATAACTCTATGCTTGGCTCTTCTGGTTGAAGTAAAGAATGTTACCAGCATAATGCACAGAGTATAAGCTGGGGAAGGCAATGAAGACTTTAACAAACTGTAAAAGTATACAGAAGATTGTATCATCTTTGTAACCACAAGTGAAACAGGGCAGTCTCTTTGGCTTCCATGCTCTTGAGGCTGGTTTTACTTGTCTAATGTACAAGTCCAACTTAGGTAGCTAGTGGACAATTTTAATATCTTCAGATGCTACCAGACTTGACCTGGTTAGGTGACTTAAAGGTGAAAAGCTTGTTATCCATTTGCAAACATTCAGAACCCGTTTGCTAGTGTACTTGTGTCTTAGTAAACCGTAGTTAGGAGGAAGAGGGTAACAGAAGCATTAATCAGTTCAACCTGTAATGGATTTAACATAACAGCATGTGTTAAGATGCACCCTGCTTGTAAGTGAGGGATAATAAAGTGATGGACAGGAAGAATCAGATTCCTAGTAATTAATCTACAACTTGCTGTGATTTAACTTTATTCAACTGTATCTTTTGTCCTGCTCTTAGATCCTTCATAACTTTAGCTCCTGTTTGTTATTGGAAACTAAACAGTGACTAAGCAAGTTTATATTGCTGTAAAAGGTAGTGCTTGTGCATCAGGAAATCTAAGATGGAGTAGTACAAAGGTGCACTCTTCCAGCTCTAGAATAAAGTAAAACTTCTCACAGCTCAACAAGTAGTTACTGTTTGGGCCACAAATATTGGATAGAAATGGAGTCCTCTAGAGTTAATGATGTACTGCATGTACGTGGACTATGCTTTGTGAAGCTCACTAAATCCTGCAAGCTTCTTCCCTGTGCATGCTATTGGAGTTTTTGCAAATGCTAGTGATCAGTTTCATGTGACTGTTGAAGAAATGCAAGAGGCTTCTTGGGCTTGTCCTAAAACTGGATGAAGAGCTTTTTATCAATTTCTTCTGAATTTAGTGAGACAGATGTCATGATGCGTACCCTTCTGCCATATAGTCAAATTACTTCATACAAATACTCAACTATACTGCTGTACAGTGTATTGAAGTAGTAACCTCCTTTCAGAAAAACAGATGTTTATACTGTAGGAAAGTAAAAGCTTTCATGTGTTCTTGTGTGTCTCAACACTTGAGCCTGTTGAAATAATGCAAATACTTCATGTCTTCAATTTGCTTTTCTCTAGCTGCATAGATAAACATAAGTGCAGCAAAGCTTTAGAGAACTGATAAAAAATATGGTTTTAAAATACTTAAAGGAAGCCTGTTTCTTCCCCAAGCTGCTTTCAAAGGATATGTTAGACTATCTAGACAGTCTTAATATTATTGTCACTATGTAAGTAACAGGACTTGTGCTATTTGAGGAGTTTACAATCATGATTTTCCTGACACCTTAGATTTGCCTATTTTGTGACAATATTTTTCTCTTTCAAAGTGAAGTGAGAACCAGTTGTATGAGCTGTTAAGGGACAATCTGAAACAGTCAAGGAGTTTTAATGCACCATAGAAGTCCTTATTTAGCTAAAAAGTTAGGCTCCCCCATGGGATCCTAGGTGTATTTTTCATGCCAAACATTTTTCTGCAGGAGCTGGTGCATTAAGACTGTCTGGCTTATTAGTGAAAGCACTTTGGTCTAATCCTGAATAACCTGCTTGCAACGTATCTCTTAAGTGCAGTTTCTTAAGAATGTCTGGAAATGCCATCCTAAAAAAAGATCTGTACTTCTTGGTGTGGGCTCTACTGGGAGGAAGTATGTTTTAAACCTTCAGTTATGCAGCTTTGATTTAAGTTTGTTCTGGCCTTCAACTTAAATATGTGGGTTTCCTTAGATGGAGGTTCCTAATCTAGCACTAAATGCTGGCAATCTGCTGTTTTCTGTACATTTGACTAAGAAATTAAGTGAATTAATTCTGTTGCTTAACTAGTTGTGGCAACAGTAAGCTGATGTTTTTTTAACAAAATGAAAGCTTGGTTCAGGAAATAACAATAACAGCACAGAATTCCTTGACCCATGGTATCTGACACCTCTAAGTTGCTTTGGAAGTTTATTGGATAAGGTAGTTTGTCTTGTTTCCAGTATTGGATTTAATAATTTTTTCCTTATTAGGTGCCTAAACTTGCACATCAGCCAGCTGCAGAATTTTGCTCTACTTCAACTCTTCCAAAAGATCCAGTATTGAGAAGGGAAAAACTTCAGGATCTGATGACTCAGATACAAGGGACTTACAACTTCATGCAAGTATGTTTTTCTCTGTAGCACAAAGCTTCAGTTCCTACTGGATTAGGGAAAACAATATTAACAATGCATGTTTGCACTGAGTAAATTAATCTAGCTCTAACAGCAAGTTGTCTCATGTATTTCCTTTGTATCTAGGGTTTAATTTTTTCTCCCAACCAATGACTTTTTTTTTCAAAAGGAGTCCATTCTGGATTTTGATAAAGCTTCACCAAGTGCCATTGGTTCATCCCAACCGCCTTCAGTTACTCCTGCAAGTAGTCCTGTAGGTAGGTAATACTGTAAGTGTAACTTGTGTATAAGATTTTTGTAAATGCTAACAGGGTTTGCTTGGGCTGTAGATCAGTAGGCATTGTGAAGACAGCTTGTCTAATTATGAAGAATACCAATGTCTAATTTAAAAAAGGCAGCTCGAGCCTCTTCCCTGCTTTTTTGTTGCTGGAGGTGGTTTCAGTTAGTGTTATCTGCCTGGAAATGGAATGCTTGTATAATCATTGACTGGCATGTGCATATGAACCCAGCTGCAGAACTGACATGCTCTATCTGTGTAACAAACTTCTCTAGATGTGGTGTGGATATAGACACAAGGTGTGAATGAGCTCAGGATAAAGAGCAGTTTTCTAGCTACACTTAGAAAACTGGAACTTTCTGCAAAGGGCTGTACTGAGAAAATGTTTGGGTGGCTCTTGGGCTGTAAAACACAATTAACCAGTTCTAAATATTTAATGTTTTAATCTGGAAAGTGGATATCTCTTGTGGTAAGATACTTTTATTCACTCAATACCTGTCTTCAACAAGGGAACTGAAGCTTGGCTTACTGATGCCAAGTCTAAATATTTGCAGTGCACACACTGAAAAGCATGTATCTTCTTATACCAAATGTTTCAAAAAGTAGAACTGCACACTGAAACTACATTTAGTGTTGGAATTTAAAAGTAAATGTTGCTTAACATTCTTTTACAGCTTCAAAAGAACAGAAACTGCCAAGTCAGAGTGATTTTCTTCAACAGCCCCTTCAAGTAAGTTAGAACTGTCCTGAAGAGGCAGAGCTGTAGCCAAGGAATGATACAGAGGTTACTTACTAGACTTTAATTGTTTTTCTTGTCAGTAGTTTTGTAACAGATTTCATATAACTTAGTAACTTGCAAGTCTAAGATCACTCAAATGCTGACAAAGTTGGCTGCTCTTCTGCTTGAAAAGTAGCAACAAATATTTGGAATTTTGTGAAGTAAAATGAATGTTGAAGACATGCTGACATAGTTTGAATATTTAATCCATAGATTCAACTCATAGCTAAGCTGCATGCAGAAGAACATGCTGCTGCTCTCCTAGGTAGTGCATGTCTTCATATTTGAGATCCTCACTTATGGCAGAGGGACAGTGTCTCAATTTTTAGCAGCCATGGTTAAGTGAACCTTAAATTCATTCACTGTGCTTGCATGTCTTGCCACTTTGGCTTGTAAATAGGTTTCCTTGCTGCTAACAAGAATTCCTAGGAAACTGGTCAAAACACTTCACCTCCTGCCTTATTCTGAGGTTTACTTTGAAATGCCCCAGTGTGGGTTTCGGTGAAATGCAACATTTAAGATAATCTTTCAAAACCTTACCTCTTTTCTCTTTGTGCAAGGCTGCTCCTTCATCCATGACATTGCATGGTTCAAATACTTCCCTAGCATCTGCTGATCAGGCTCTTTCTGGCTCTGAAACTGAAGACTTGGTGGCATCGCAGACACCCCAGGTAATACACCCTGGGATATCACTGGCATTCAGAGAGCTGTCTTAACAGAAGGCTGTGGTGAGGCCTCTCCTGAATAACTATGCTTGAACAACATACAGGGACAGAATGCCAAGTAACAATAGTATAGCTGACATTATGGAATACTTGAAGAAGGCTGGGAAAATTTTCCTAATAATGCATAATGCAAAGTGAACAGTCTGCCCCTTGAAATGGGAAGGCTGTGGGATGAAAAAAGTGTGGTCCACATTCTTGTGGGAACATATGAGCAGCATAAATATTTGCTTTGGTTACAGTGTAGAATACTCCCTCTAATGACAAAACAGTGGATGCATGAGTTGGGATGGATATTGTTATGAAATAGCAGACTTCTGTGTAAGCTGAAGACTGAGATGTGTTCTCTCAAGCATTAACTGAAGAAATACTGGGAATCTGACTTAGTGGTGTTCAGCCAAGACCTCAAACTTGCTTAACTGTAATTATGTGCAGTTAAATCTTCAACTAGCATTCAAATATTGGTTAGAGCTGAAAATAGTGTTTCTACTTATGCAGATCACTGTTTTAAAGATCTTTTGCTGAGTGTTGCTGTGTTTAGAAACACAGTTGGCTTTTTCCTCTTGAACTCTCTAATACAGTGTATATAGATTATAATGGAGAGATGTTCATGCTTTTAAAACGTTTTTGTTGATGTACATGCTATCAGTATACTGTGTGCATAGCATTTACTCTATCCTTTAATGTACTATATAGTTGAATATAACAGTCCTGATCGGGATATTGTAGTCTTGCTGTCTCTTGAAGCAATAGTTTTGGCCTGGTTCTTGACACCTTCTCTTCACTTCTACAGTGTCGTAAGACTTGTTGGGCTGACAAGGATTGACTTTTGCTATTTAATATGCATCCAGAAGATTTGTGCTGTGTTATAATGTAGAACATCTTATTTAGTAGTGTTCTGAGTTTTTTGCAAACTTATTGTTTGGAATTAGGGTTGCTTATGCCCAGCACACCTCTGCTCCCTTAAGCTTGAAATGTGGTGTTTTGTCTTCTCCAGTGCAGTTTCTTGTGGAAAGCAGTAGATAAGCTTTGTTTGGTCTCAGCCCAACCAGGGAATACACAGTGACAGTGCACTCTCCTGGTACACAAGTGCATGCCAGATCTGTCTGATGTATCTGTGATGGTATACATAGTGAGAATGGGACCGGGTTTTAGCCCTAGGCTGTGTATCTAAGTATAAGCAACTCTTAAAGTTAGCATTAGAAGTGTGAGTCAAAGATAGAATATGAAAAGCTTGCAAAAGCAAGCAAAAATTTGGCTCTGAAGCTATGTTCAACAGAGTTTACCAGAAGCCTAATGTTAGAGATGTCTTTCTGTGTAATTTAATGAGACGGCTATGTGTCAGACTTCACTGTAAAAAACTGCTTGAAGCAATCTACAGTTCACCTGACTTTGCAGGGCTAGCTGTACAACCTCTTGTGTAAGAAGGGTGATCTAAGTCTGAATCTAAAGCTAAGTACTTGAAGCTTTTGGCTGAGATTAATATTAGTATGTTTACTTTGGACTTAATGTTTATCGTGGTCTTTCAAGATCCACTTGTTTAAATTTATATACTGGTATGTCATAGCTCTAGCAGAACTTTGTGCTTCCTGCAATACTTCTTGTAATAGCAGGTGCATATATGGTTTCTTCTAGGCATCAACATCACTTTCTCAAGAGACTGAGAAATTTACATCTCAGCCACTGTATCAGACAAGTTCACGTATTTCTGAGCCACTGATACCCAAAAAGATTGAAATTGCCCAGGTGAGCTATCATGAATACAGGTGAGGATAAACATTGATTGCTTAAATGTCTAAAGCCTTACATTCCTTTTGACTTCTGATTCCTATAAATATTGGTATTCTAAATTAACACTTCATTTTGCCATCTGCACAGATGAGACTTAATGCTGGTTAATACTTTGTCTGGACAACTCAGCTTTGTTTCTAATCTGAAACATGATTGACTAAGTTGAGAGGGGAAAAAATCAAACCCCTAAACTTCCTGAGTTCCTTTAGAAAGGAGAAGTCAATTTTAATATCAGCCAGACAATAATCTTCCAATAAATAGAACAGCAGGCATTATGTGTTTCCTTAGTGGTAGAAAAATACCTAATGTCCCTTTATTGTGAAATTATTACAATGAGTGGTATGTATAGTAGCTCATAGGCACACTTCTCTGAATCAGCAGAGATTGCAATAGAAGTACTGTTTGCTGAGGATGCACAGCAAAATTTTAAATTGTAAGCAAAAGCTATTTTGTAGCTCTACTGTGTCCAAATGTCATCCTGTAGAAACTGCTGACTTCTGTCAGTCTAGGCTTTAGAACAAATTAACTGCTTCTGTTACTGCCTGATAACTATCAAGTGACCTTTCATTACACTTATTCTTGCCTCAGGCAACTATTCCCCTCCCAAGTGAGCCACAGTCACCGTTGCCTACTTCAAGCACCTCCATATCACCAGTGCCACCAGCGCAAAGCTTTCAGTCTCCTCCAGCAAGTAGCAGTTCTGTCACAATAACAGCAGCTCCCTTTCAGGCTATGCAGACTGTAAGTATGCAACTTGAGGCCACAGAAGAATAATTGATGGTAATGCTAATAACTTGGTCCTAATACTGGGTAGCTGGCTTCTCTTAATATAGTACAGAACTTGATAGATCATTATGATGTTTTAATGCTAAAAAAAACTAGTTTAGTAAGTTAGAACCCTGCTTCTCCAGTGCTGTCAGAACTTAAAACAGATCATCTAAGAACAGAGGTCCTGGTTTTGCTCTGTATAATCCCAAAACCTAATACTGGGATATCTTAGTAGCCTCAAGGAACTAAAAAGGGAGAAGTGAGACCTGAAAGAAGCAGACTTATAGCTGTGCCCCAGGGTAAAGTTCATTATGCTTAAACTGTTCTTATGCATAAATGTCAAATAGACTGCAGAGGAGAGAGGGAATTCTGAAGTATATAGCTGTTAGGACTAAAAGCTTTCTAAAGCCTGAACTGATCTTGCTGCTTTTTAAACAGTTTGCTTTAGTGGGGTAAAACTAAACTCCACTGGAATAATGGAAAATGTGTCCTTGATAGGTTATTAAGCTACAGCAGTCTATCTTGTTAACAAGTACTCAATATAGATATCAAGGGAATAGTCCACACAGACAGAGTGGCATTTCTTGCAAATAGATACTATTTTTTTTCAGGCTGTACATCATTACTAATGTTCTCTAACATTACTACCATTGCTGCTGTCTAGTAATCTGCAGTGCAAGTTTAGACTGACTTGGAGGATGGATCTCCATTTAGTTGTTAATATTCCCTTCCTTGTACTTAGTCAGACTACTCTTCTGATGTCTTCTGAAGGTGTTAGAAACATTCATTTAATGTTCTTGCTTAAAAGTGGTGATTGAGATTCTCCAAAAGCATTCTCTATTTCAACAAATGTAGCAGTGCAGTTCCACAGCTTGCTTGGACAATCTGAATCTTGCAGTATTGAGATGTATATAGTAGGATTTTGTGGAAGAAGGTAGCTAACAGCCTTTCAGAGCACAGGAATTAAGAACTAAGACACCTATGACATCCTGATGTGGTCTGTAGTAAATTACTACATGACTCTTCTTGGTTTTTTGTATTTGTAGAACAGTCCTCAAAGGTATAGAATTTTAATATACACTTTAAATAATGCAAGTGGTGGCAGGGAGATTGTTCTTTCTAAGACAGATCTACTTAAATTATGCCAAGTGGCTAGGTGGTGACTTCTCATGAAAGTGGAGAAATAGCAGCATGCTATCTATTATCAAGGAATCTAGTCTTTTTGGGGACCCGGTCTATAAGAAGCATCTGTCATGATATAAATATGGAGTCTTAGTTTCAGTCATTCTGATTATATCTGAACGTAGTGTCCAGAGTGCTTTTGATCATAACAGTACCACCGAAAGCTCGCTTGAATGAATGCTGTGGTGTTTCCAGGCATACTAAACGTTCAAGATTTTTCTTGGGATTTGTGGGTCAAACTGGCAGACAGTCACTAAATTGCTAGGATGTCAATTCCTCTTGTGGTAGCAGTCTAACTTTGTAGTGCAGGGTTTTCTTTCTACATTGCCTAGATTCTCATTGCTGCCAAGAAGACGCAGCCACTGGATTTCAGTAGGTAGCCAGAAGTCAGATGGTTCCTCGCCAAATAGTGGTAGTACAGTGACCGTAATGGAAGCATCTGCTTACATGTCCTCAGATGTCTGAACATCCTATTGCTGCCTTTGTGCTTATGAAAGTTTAAAGGCAGATCCTGCCTGTAGCCCTAGTCCTTGGAATTCTGCCTGTAACACTTGCTGTAGGAAAAAGTAGACCACTTGCTACAAATACTCCAGGATTTGGGTATTGATAGCCTGACTGCACAGCATCCTTAAATTTCTTTTAGGAAGAGGATTGCTTTGGATGACTTGGATTACTTCATCTGGTAAAATAAAGACAGAATTTGTGTTTTATAAGGGGTCAAAATTTATACTTGACACCTCAGTATCACAAGGGGTTTCTCTCTCTTAGAGGCAGCACTTGGTTTCTTGACCCTGGAAAAAGTGTTCATTTCCCATTTTAATTATAGAGGCTTCTACAACTGGCAAGAATTGTCATGCTATGAAGCTGTCCCTTGCAAGTACCTGTATCTTGTCCTGGTCTGTCTTCAAACAGTTCATAGTCTTGGAAAATGGTCAGATACACCTCTGGACTCGGTATCAGTACTGCTGACAGGTCTTATGTGAAATTCAGATCCTTTTTACTGAAAACAGACTTCTTTCTCCCTGTTTGATCTTGATACTAGTTGTCACTTCTAACAGCATCAGTTCTGGTAACTTTGGATTATTGGCTCTAAAGCAATAATAACTGGAGTGACTGAACTCTAGTTAGATTTAACTAACAGTAATATCTGTGTACCACCATACTGCACAGGCTATAATGTTAAACTTTGAATTACAAGTTGCTAGGTTACATATTTACTCAGAGGGAACTTAAAATGAGTAGGAAGTTAAGGCTCAATTTACCAAAGGGGTGAAAGCTGTCTAATAGGGTATTTGAGTGGATTGTAGTGTTGCATCAGGTTCCAAGATGTGTGAAGACCCAAATTCTTCCCATATCTCATCTTGGTATAGGCTGTCACAGCCATAGGTTAAAAGCTGTAGGACAGGTAGTCAGTGAATTCAAGAATGGATTTCCCATAGAAGAAAAATAGCTTATGGCATGGCAGCTGTTCCATTGATCAAATTCAGTAGCTGTGTCAAGCTATGTTTCTTGGGTAGTAGCTACATAAACAGTATTAAGCTCTTTTACTAAGAGGGAAAAGGATGAAGTACAGTGTTCTTGATTATTTCTAAGAAATAGTTGAAGTTCTGAAACTGGTCTGGGTGTATGGATTTAAACCACAGTGTAGTAGGGTGGTGGCATTAGGCAGGGTTTAACTGGTAGTGTTAAGCATTTGTCTTTAAACATGTTGTAGGTATTTAAAGTGAATGCACCACTGCCGCCACGTAAAGACCAGGAAATTAAAGAGGATTCTTCATATTCGGCAGGATATAACCAGAGTTTCTCTACAGCAAGTACACAGACTCCTCCTCAATGCCAGCTGCAGTCTTCTCATGTTGCAGAACAAACAACTCTTTCACAAGAATCTCTCTCTTCAGGTGAGAACTGTACTTGCATCTGTATTTCAAGTGGTCTTTAAAGATCTTCAGGTTATAGTAGTATTTTAATTCCCCAATGTGTGCTGTGAGTTGTAACTCAGTGAAATTCTTGAACACTTATGTAGCACCTGCTAACTTTAGGGTTACATCAGCTCTTATCTAGTTGACCATATGGTAGGTAAACTTAATTTCAAAACTGCTAGCAGGATGAAAGGCTGCTTCAAACTAGTTTCTATACTAGTTCCATGGATGTGCCTGAATTTCCCAGCAGGTGGGAAATTCAGTCAGACAACTGTTTGCTTTGAATTGAAGCAACAATGAAATACTTATTTAGAGTCATTAACTTGGTCTCTGGTAATAGTAGTGCTAGGAGTTGCTGAGTCCTAAATAAAGTTGGAATAAGCTTTCAGTCTTACCTGTGGAACACTGAACTTCTGTTAACTGTGGTCTTGAGCTCATTTATTCAATGGGAAACTGACCTGCTTGACATTCTGATACTGTGCCAGGTAAATTTATAAAGTTGATGCTAAACTTGAAACGAAGCTAGCCCCTAAACATGCCTGAAACAGGTTCCGGGATAAAAGGAAGCTCAAAACTAGGGATCTGGATTTAAAAGACTATCTAATCAAGTGATTCAAGGTCATTTAAAACTAGTTTTCTGCCAGAGAAATCTTCATGGGTATTATACTAGAAATAGACATACTGTGTGAAGTCAGTGAGATATACAAAGATTAAGAGCTCCAGAGAATGAGCATACTTACATGCAGTCAGGAAAGCATTTGTAGCTTGAATGCTCCTTGTCATCACTGAGACTACAGGTGATCAACCTTCTACACAGTTTTTTGATGGAACATCATGATTTATTGATTAACCTTGTGCAGTTTTAAGCTTTTTGGATTGATGGAGTAATACAAAGTGTGGGCCAGTGGAAGCACACTCATGGCTGCAAAGTCTGTATTTAATATTACTGTGCAATCAAGTGGTGTGTGAAAAGCATTCTTGAATACCTGTTGCTTGGGGTTGAACTGCCTGATAACATGTGGTAGGGTCTAAAGAGACTGAACCCAAGTATCTAGCTTTCCATAGTTGTCTCATTGCTATCTAGATAAGATTGTCTTAACATTTTGAAGGATGTCGACTCTGAGGTGACCTAGTTTATCAGTGTATTGGAACTGCTGGTTCCAAGTGAAAAGTCTTAAGCAGGTGTTAATTCAAATTTATTCTAGCTTTGTTTTCTTGATGCTGCTACCAAGCTTGTTCTGACCTGTGCAACTGAATCTTGCTGAATGCATCAGAGGCTTACAATGACAACCTGGGCTGTCTACACTATACTTTGTTCTATAGAGTGCAATACTTGTTAAAGGGGAGGATCCTCACTTATTTGAAGTAATGAAGGGGCAGAAGAACAGGATATTCAGAGCAGTTTAATCAGTCTCTGAACCTCCTAATGCTGCCATTGCTTCTAGTGCTTCTAGGTGTGGTAGCTTACTACAGTTAAAAGCTTTGAATTCATCTGTGTCTTCTGTTTTAAGCAGTGAATTACCAACCTGATGGAGCTGTTCCTGTTAGCAATGGTAGCCTTGCCTTTTATCCAGCACAGACTAATGTTATTCCCAGACCCCCTCAGCCTTACCTTAACAGTCGTGGGTCTGTCAGAGGATCTGCTAGAGGTGGAAGGTCACTGGCTAACTCATATCGCTCCCCTGGTGGGTACAAAGGTATGTCTGTATCTATTACCACCTTAAATCTTGTGTATTTTCTCTTCAGGTGTCACTTGCAGTATTTGCCCAAACCAAGATATTCTTCTTAACACTGCTGTCTTTAATATTACCAGCAGAAACTGGGATGGGGGGGAGGTTTCCAGTAGTGGAGAGCCCTTCTGGATTAATAACAAACTTAAGAGGAGGATTGTTTAGTCTCTGCAAATCAGTTGCTATTCTGCTGCTAGCTGAAGTATTACAGAAAGCTTAAGCTGACTTTAAGCAGATACTAACTTGAAGTTCTTGGTAGCTGTGGCCTATTCCACTTTGAAGTGGAAGGGCATTTTCTGTGGTACTTGTTTCAGTTACTGGGCTGAAACTGCTCCATACCTTGTAGGAGCATGTACCAGCCAATGAATTGTATGGTTCTAACTTAACAGCAGTTAAGGGTCTGGTAGTATCTGGTTCTAAATTGCTTGCAGCTCCTCTTTGGTAGTTAGTCCAATACCTAAAGAGGCTAAATATTATAGCACCTAAATGTGTAACAATAATAGCTAAGCATCTGTAATAGCAGAAGAAATTATTTCTTAACTTTATGTTAACTTGCTAGATCCAGAGAAGATTTTTCTCAGCTGTTCTGTGCAGTCCCATTAGTATCAAACAGGCAGCTCTTAAGGTCTCACGTTAATACTTATACACATGTAGTTTTGATACATCCACAGTAGTTCAGAGTAGCTAATGAAATGCATTCTTTATGGGAGTACTGAGACTGCTTCAAATTCTGAACTAAAGAATGGATGTGTAATTGCATAACTTAATAAATTAAAAAAAACCATGGTAATTGCCAAAAGGGAGCTCCAATTGCATTCTGGACTTGTACTGTAAACCAAACAATGATACTGAATAATCAATCTTACTTGAACAGGTTTTGATGCTTACAGAGGTTCACCTTCAATAAGTAATGGCAACTATGGCCAGCTGCAGTTCCCTGGTAGAGATTATGCTGGAATGCCATATTCTCAGAGGGTGAGTATTGACTTTGTTTCCAGTAGCCTTTTGAGCACTATACAGGAGCTAAGTCTCCAATACTGTAGCTTTTCATTAGCTTAACAGGTGAACTATTCCCAGCAAGCTAGAGGTTAGTTTTTTCCTACACAAAACCCTTTTTTTGGAACAGTAGATGGCAGTTGAAATAGGAAATCCATTCAGACAAGAGTTCAGAGGTCAAAATCTCTGACAGATTGAATTTTAGTCTGAAGAGAATCTCTGAAATGCAAGCAGATAACAAATAAGGTGTGTTATAGTAAGTCTATTTTAATTTGGATTTTAAAGTCGGTACTCAGTGCCTCTGTAGCATAATGAACTCCTAAATGGGACTGAATAGGTGGTTAGGCAAAATAAGTAAAATCCAAAAAACGTGTAAGAAAGCAAAGGATCCTGGTGGGAGGAGGGTCTTCAGCTTTTACATGAGATATATTCTTCTGTACAGACTTTGAACAGACCTGAGGCTTAAGGTATTACTCAAACTGAACTGAGCATATAGTTCAGAAGCTTAATTTGCAGAACCAGCATCAAAATAGGTCTTTACCTTGCAATAGCTTGTATGAAATTAAATTTAAGGTAAATAGGGCTGTTTATCTACATCTTATTTCTGAACTCCATTGTCTATTCTAGAGCTTGAATTGTGCAAATGAAAAGTACTGTATTAGGCCCAACTGTTTTCAGATTTGCTTAGCAATCTTCCCAATACTTCTGTTCTTGTCTAGGATGTTAATTACCAGCAGTGCTATAAAAGAGGTGGGATAAGTAGTGGTCCTCGAGCAAATTCAAGAGGTAAGACTAACATCATGTTCCCAGTGGTACGTATACGTGCTTGGGTGTAGCAGATGGAGTGTTACTGTGAATAGCAAGAAAAAGTGTACTACTACTGATCAAATGGATCAAGCTTGGTATAAATTAACCAAGCTAGGTGGAAGCTTAAGTACTGTTCTTAACACTGCATAGCAGATTTAACTTCACTATTCTCAGTTTGGTGCCTTCACATGTCAAAGTTCTGACCTCACTGGACTTTCTTCACAAATACACTGACTAGTAACACATGCACAGAATGGTTCCAATGCTTTTTCTGGCTGCTTCTGTTAATTGCACAGTCCCCCCTGATTCTAGAGAAGTTATCAGATCCCAGAAACCTTGGAAGATAACTTTTAATGAAAAATAGTTTGGGAATATAGCTTTTACTATGTACTTCCATGCTGGAGTACAAAACTGAAAGAAATGTGTAAGACTAGCTGTCTGAATCCAAGCATGAATAGCATGTATTTTGAAAAGTTGTAAACAGGATGATTTAATCCTACTGTATGTGCTGGAAAAAGCTGGATTTAGTATTGTAAGTGAAAAGTGACATGAACAGTAGCTGTAGATTGCTGCTTTGAAGAATAAAGGGAAATGATGGCATACCATGGAAACTGTTTTAGGATAAAGCAGGTCCCCTCAGTCTGAGGGAGGACTCATAGAATATACTTCAGAAAGAGAACTGAAAGAAAGACAAGATTGTGGTGAATTAACAGCTGGCAGAAGTACCCATATTGATGTTAAGATACCACAGCAACTTTAGTTTTATTGGGTATCTTAAAGTGTTTCTTTCCTGTGGAAATAACAATGGTTTGCAATTTGAGTGTGACTGCTTTGTGTTTCTCAGACCTATTAATGTTTTCATTCTAGACCCTTTTAATGCACACTTTTGAAAAGATAAACAGCTTCATTTTGGGCTGGGGGGTGCAGAAAGCTTAAAAGCAATTCTGGTTCTTGAGACTGAAAATATTCTAGCATCATAATCAGATACTATGTAACTCCAGAAGAACAGTATTGATGTTACTTGAAGTGCAAGTTCAGATCTTGAAGGTGACTAAATGACTACTTCATGCTGATACGTGGCAAATAATAAAGCTAAACCTATTACAAGCTACAACCCTCTCCTGCTTATTAGTATGAAAAGTAATTGTTTGTAGTTAATGATGGCCCATTTTGCTGAATGCAAGTGTGAATATAAACCAGCTTCAGAGTTCTGTCCTTGCTGGCACCTTCTGACAACTTGCTGTAGCTGAAAGACAAATCTGTTGCAGAGCCTATACACTTGCAGGCATAATATTATCCTTCTGTTATAGTACTCATATCATTTCTAATGATCTTTAACAGCAGGGTGGAGTGATTCCTCTCAGGTGAGCAGTCCGGAACGAGACAATGAAACCTTTAACAGTGGGGACTCCGGGCAGGGAGACTCCCGCAGCATCACCCCTGTTGATATGCCAGTGACAAGCCAAGCTGCCACCATACTACCAGTGCACGTCTACCCCCTTCCGCAGCAGATGAGAGTTGCCTTCTCTGCTGCCAGAACATCTAACTTGGCCCCTGGAACTCTAGACCAGCCAATTGTGTTTGATCTGTTGCTGAACAACCTTGGAGAAACTTTTGATATCCAGCTTGGTAGGTTCAACTGTCCAGTGAATGGTACATATGTCTTCATCTTCCACATGCTGAAACTGGCTGTAAATGTTCCCCTGTATGTGAATCTTATGAAGAATGAAGAGGTCCTAGTGTCAGCATATGCAAATGATGGGGCTCCTGATCATGAAACGGCTAGTAATCATGCAGTCCTGCAGCTGTTCCAGGGAGATCAGATCTGGTTGCGTCTGCATAGAGGAGCCATCTATGGAAGTAGCTGGAAATACTCCACCTTTTCGGGATACCTCCTTTATCAGGACTAAAATCCAGTGCGATGTTTACAGAAGAGCTGCTCCGAACACCTTGGTGGAGGGGGGTGGGACTAGCTTTGCACTTACTGACTTTATAGAAGATATGTGGTTCCATTATTGGGGGAAATGATGGTCCTGTTATGCAAGGTGAAATCATGGAGTTGGGGTACTGAATCAGCACTAATTTGGCACTTTAATCAGTTGTGATGTAGCCTTGCTAGTAAAGCTGTGAATGTATATTGTTTGCACTTACCCTAAACTGTATTAATGTCCAGCTTACTACACTATTGATTGCCTCAAGTATGGGCTATTCACAATGCCTTGTTGTGCCTCAATAAAACAAGTTAATATGCATTTTAGTATTAATCTTGCCAGTGGTCTTTATTTTAAAAATAAATCAACTAGAGCTTATTCCTGGTGTGGGGTGTACGTGCTTACTACATAGAACTGTTATTCAAGTTTCAATAATTCAATGTAAACTACATAGTTCAAATGAGTTTTCTTGGTGGTTGCCATTTTCTAGTGTTCCCTTGATCAAAATGAATTTAACGCTTCGTTACCTGCTTCCTTTTTAACTGAACAAGAAATTGGAAGCTAAATGCTACATATTTCTTTAAGACTGCTTACTTTAAATGCATATCCTGTCAAGATCTAGCTTAGTCACATCACCTGTCCTTCAGTAGTGATGCAGTTGAAACTCTTAAACCTCAAAATGGTCACTGGAGGGCTGGCTCATGTTGTTACCCAGCTGCAGTGTATTTTGAAGTTAAAACTGATGCTTGTGAAGCAGATGTGTATGGCTTCCCTTCCCTGTGGGACTTGCATCATATTGTAATGCATGTTATCTCCTTTCAGGGAACTGCTGAGGAACTTGGTATTTGTAGTTGAAGCCTGCTGCTTGCATTTTAAATCAAACCTGAATGCAAATGCTAGGAAGCATTTATGAAACTACTTTCTTACAGCTAATGGGCTGTGTGACCAGTCTTCAGCAATCTCTCATGGCCTGAGAACTGAAAAGCTATGATAAATCCTTGTTTAAGCTGCAGCATGTCATGTACTATAAAGCATTTCAATGTTCAAAATGGAAGTATGAACTAGGAAGAATGCAGGTCATTGGTTCCTTCTAATTTTAAAATCTTCAGTAGTTTGTTTTGGTGTACACAGATGAAGTACGGCTTACTGCTAAGGTAGCTAGTGCAAAAGCCTGACTGGTTTCTAAGGATGAACTAGAACTATGCAAAGTAAAAGCAGTTCAGTTATCTGCTTATTTAAATAAATGTGAAAACCTAAATGGAGTAAACATCAGACCTGACACAAAGCTGCTGGTTCTTGGTAACTGGTTTCAAAACTTCCAACTTTTAAAACAGTTCTCCCTTGGTACTGTGCAGATGCTAAACCCCCTTGCCTAGCATGACTTCCTAATGTTACTGGCACAAAGATCTTGGGTTTATTCCAAGTTGAGATTTCTTCTTTCGTACAGAGTTTTAAAACAAGTGATCATACTCAAGTCTTGGATTAATTCTTTTGGCAAGTTCTGAGATGAGAAGCTTAGGTAGGAAAAAGCTTTAGGCAACCTAGTTTTTACTACTACAGTCAAAAAAGGTCAAGCTTTAACTATTGACTGCTAAGCCGGTATGTTGTGGTTTTTAATGTGCTAATTCTGTTTTTAGCCAAGAGGAGTCTTATTTCTAGAACACTCAATAGAGGGTAGGTGGCAGGAGTTTAACTAGCACCTTTTTTCTTGAACTATTAATTCTCCTTGCATATTAATATGGGTATATGGTAGACAGCCTGAAGTGCTAGGATAATTTTCAGCTTGCAGTAGCTTTTTGGCTATGGATAAGCAAACTTCATTGATTTTCTAACAGGCTCGCAACTCTAGATAATTTTTTTTTACATGGAGGACTGATGCTATTGCCCTTCTCCCAGGCTCTCTGTCTAGGGGCTAGTGAATAAGTGAGCCCTATTATATGCATAATGTGCGTTATGCATATAGTGTATTTGGCAGGATATCCCTTGCACTTCAGGCTCCCGTAGCACGGGCTGCTTCATTTAGCATACAGCTTATTCTCCTTGTTTTTATCATATGTACTTGTATGATGAATTTCCTAAGTTTTAGGAACAGGTTACCAGTACTTTTGCGAAGCTCAGCCTTTGGCAACCTCAAATGTGAATATGTGAAGCATATGTTGCTTTCTTATGCTCTAATTCAATAAGTCTGGATAGCTGCTTGATGGACCCATGTTACATTTCTTTAAGGCTAATTTTATTTCTTACTGGCTGATCTAGCGAAGCTTTTTACATACTCTAACTTGCATGTATTTAAGTATCTTGAGGTAAACATCTCAATTTTGGAGATGGTTGTCCATCTGTGTAAGATAGATTTTTAAATTTCTGACTAAAGGAGTATACACTGTCGCATTCAGAAGCGTGCAGATATGATGAAAACTGAAGTCTAATCATTATACCATTCCTTGATAGTAAATTTGACCGTAAATCCTATAATGGATGTTTTTAAAAACCTTCATATTTTTCTAGGCTTTATCAGCCTGAATTGGAATAAACTCTACAGTACCATGTACTTTAAAATAACGTGTTCGTTATTAAAAAAAAATACACAACTTGGACAATTTTTTTCCCATAAAATAACTGAAAATACGATGAATTTAATCTTACAAGTTTCTCGTATAGTACCTTCTTAGCCAGAACTGTTGGTTTTCACTGTGTTTCTAGCTGGAGCTGTGAACACAGCTTTGGCTAACCTCTGTTATGAAAAGGAAAGTAAGTACAATTGAACAGGTATTGTGATAAAGAAGTTTTCAGATTACATGTGACTCCAAAGGCTAGTACTGAACCTTAAACGCTAAGGCTGTGTTTAAAAATGTACTGCAAAAGACCAAGCAAAGCACCTTTTTTTTCCTTACCAATAGCTGGCCGAAATCCACGGGTAGAATTTGCATTTCTAATCTTCAAAATACCTAAACCCCTGACTTTATATGATTTCCCATAATGATAAATACTAGGATATTGATAACTCATTCTTTATGCTTCCAAATTAATGCTTGGTTTTGAAAGCTTCTCAAAGTACTCAGAGTATTTCAGTGCGTTATTTACTCACACGGTATTAGTCTACCTCAGTATGTCCAGACTGAAGATCTAGATCCACACGCTACTTGTGGGCACAGCACGGAACGGGTGAGTTTCGCAGCTTGAAAATATTTGAGGTAACACTAGTAGAGACTGTGTAAACTGTCTGACTATGCTTTTTTTCTCAGTTTTTAAATGGGGTTGCTTGAATTGTTGCACTGATGATAGGTGCATAATGATGTAGGTGATAATGCCTGAACTATATAAGGGTGATAATCAGGTCTAATTAAAACATACAAAGGGGCATCATAGTTCTGCTAAATTCCTATTGCTGTCGGCTATGCAAATAGGATACCACCTAAATTTTCCCCAGCTTAGTTACCTTGTGCAGCCTGCCAAAGTTAAACTGCAAGGGTAAGGACCTAACGCTGTTTTTGATTTGGACTGAGTGAATTTCTATGTTTCCTTCTCCAAGTTCAGTGAAATAACAGAACTACCCTGAAATGGGAGGGTGCACAGGTTTTGGCTGGGGTAGAGTCCATTTTCATCAGAGTAGCTGGTCTGGTGCTATGTTTTCTATTTGCTACCAAAATGCTGTTGGTAACACAAGGATGCTTCAGTTACTACTAAGCAGTGCTTACATAGCGTCAAGGCCTTTTCTGTTTCTACGCTACTCCACCAGCGAGCAGGCTGGGGGTGCACAAGAAGCTGTGAGGGGGCTGTTGTGCTCAGCCATACAAGCTGGGGGAAGGAGGAGGAAGGGGGCACGCTGGAGTTACAGTCTGACATCCCAAGTAACTTATGCATGATTCCTGGAAACAGCTAAACACTTGCCTGCTGATGGGAAATAGCAAATTACTTTCTTGGTTTGCTTTGCTTGAGCACATGGCTTTTGCTTTACTTATTAAACTGTCTGTGTCTCAACCCATGAGCTTTCTCACTTTTGCCCTTCCGATTCTTTTCCCTCGTCCCACCGGGAGGGAGGGAGGGAGGGAGTGGCTGTGTGGTGCTCAGCTGCCTACTGGGGTTCAACTGTAACAAAGGGTTTCTTAAAGTTTTCAAAATACGAATGGACTTGTGATTTTTGTGTTTTTTCCAGGTTATGGAAGTGAGAGGAAACCATGAATGATCTACCTGAATTGTCATGTGATTTCCTGCAGCTAAGGAAACCTCCATCCTGCAGGCTGCAGTGGTGGTGCAGAGGATGTCACTGTTCTGTTGTACTGGTTCAGTTTACCTACCTTTTCCTCCCTGACTGGTCTAAGTTATCTACAGCTGCTCCAGCAAAACATTCAGTGGGGGAGATGGCTTCAGAACTTTAACTCTGATCAAAGTCTTGTATCCGGAGGCCTGACATACATTTATCTGCATGTCATGCAGATCATCCTTGCTAGCGCTTCATCAAATCTATACGTTCCTTCTGAGAAAATTAAGTTTGAGAGTCTTGTGGAGGATACAAGAAGTCTGTTGAGTATTCTAATTGGAGATCTACTGTACCCTAACCAGATACAAATGAGTTAACTCTAGTTATGCGTTTGTTCACAAGTCTCTGATCAACTTAATTTTGTGTCTTGTCTCCTAACAATTCTATTAAGAATGAAAAAGCTTATACATTTGTATCTGCTGACTAAATGTTTCCAGGTGGTGTAGTTGGAAAAAAAAGTGCTGTGAAGTACTAATTTGGCCGGAGACTACTAGTTCCTACAGCTTTTGGACTGTTTGGAACTCAGATGAGTAAGGTTTGAGATGGGGTTGATATGGAATGAAGGCTTTATGAGAAGTACAGATCCAATCACTTTGTCACTGGTTTACTACAATGAAGTAAACTCTATATTGTAAATAGTGGATTACTTTTAGCCTGTAGCACATCACACAAAGGATCATTGTTGTCTTTCTCATACTTTTCCATGAGTACCTCTTATTAACTACAATTTACAACCAGATACTATCCGAAAGGAGCTTGGTTGACCTGATAACAGAGCAGCTGTTCCACGCCAGCAGAAGGCGTTACACGTAGCATTCAGATAAAGCACTACCTGCACTTCAAAACAACCAAAAGTCAAAGGACTAATTTTAAGTAACCAGCAATGTTTAAGGCTTTTCTAGTTTTTCTTCACCTCCCAAAGTTCTTGAATTTAATTGAGTTATCTTGATAGCAACTCCATCAGCAACTTTGTCTGACTGTCATTGAGGTCAAATTTAACGTTGCTTTAAAAATCCTTGGCTTTAGCAACCGAGTTTCAAAATATGATTGCTTGTTCTAAATACTTCCTAAAGCTGTTGTTATAGTGTACCTATAGAGTTCTGGAGCTTTAAAAAAAAATAAAAAATAATAAAAAAAATCTTTGCTTTCCATTCTCTCCCCACATCCCTTTTATTCTCATCCCTTTTCTCTGTACTTCCACACTAGTGCAACTTGGATTTCATTTACTTATTTTTAATTTCTTTATATATCACTTGTCCCTTTCATATTGGGTCTTCTCTCACTAGTAGTGTTAGACAGTTGAGAAGAAAATCTCAGAATTCTACCTCAGATTCTTTATTTTGCAGAGTAGCAAAACAGATCTAAAAAAAACGCCCAACATTCTAATTCAGTTCTATATCCATTATTTTGAAGTAGAAGTAGCCCAAAACATTAACAGAATCTTTGCTCTAACAAAAAACTATACTAATTCTTGCTTATATGTGGTTACTTTCATCCTGAAGGTTTTGAAATTACATAAAAATATTTCCATTAATGACTAAAGTTATTTTTTGAATAATATAGCCACTGGTATCTATGGAGGTTCACGTTTTACAGAAAGAAGTATCACACACACATCAAACCCTGCACACAGACTAAAATGCTTGTAACAATACTTCCACAACTAAATCACTGCTGACATATTACAAAGGAAATAAGCATTGTTGAACTGGATGTTACTTGCTTTAGAGACTTGCTGGCATTGCCTCATTGATGGCTGTGTGCAGAAAAAGCAGGTCTTAAAAGCAAAATCTTAGGTGTAAAAACTTTTTCACTTATTTTGTAGTGAATCTTCTGTGTTAAAAGTGCCATTTTAAAATACAAATGCTAAGTGCAATAATATGATTTTAAAAAATTTAGGAAGATGTAAAATAGCCTTTAAACATATTTTGTTCTTTATTGATATGTTTTACATCACAAGACTAAAGTCCTTCAAGAAATGAATTTCCGAACTTTTGAAGTTATCACATTACCATAGATGAATACACAGAAACAGAATAAAACAGAACTGTTTTTAAACTGCCGTAACATGCTAATTTGGGAAAAGGAAGTACAGATACAACACTACAAGTATTTTAAAGTAATTTGTTTTAGTATGATACATGATCCAAGGTCTTTAAAATGGGCAGTTTTCACTGGAGTAGTCTTATTTGCTATCTTAACCATAAAGGGAAAATGACAAAGAATTACCATAATTAACAATATATGCTTTTTTACGCTCACATTGTGTTTATGATTACTGAACATACCTGAACATCACCTGCTTCTAAGAAGAAGAAATGAAAAGGTG
Source organism: Falco rusticolus (assembly GCF_015220075.1). Lineage (NCBI taxonomy): Eukaryota > Metazoa > Chordata > Aves > Falconiformes > Falconidae > Falco > Falco rusticolus. Next base: position 66,832,322 of record NC_051191.1, read on the forward strand.
AATGAAAGTACCTACGATTTCTTGCTACATGCTGTACAGCTGCGTTACTGGAGAACAGAAAGACAGTTCTTGAGTGACAATGATCAGGCGTTCTGCTCCATCACTTCAAAAAGTGATGAAAACCACAAGACAGTGCACAGTCTCCAAACAGTAGACAGGTATAATTAATTTTTACAGCTAGATTCTTTTTTAATTATCAGAAAACTTATTAAGGGACTTCTTTTTATGAATTCATTATAGTATTAGCTGATGTAACATTTTCCTTGTAAACAATTTAGGAACTGAAGTTATTGAGTGGCAGTAAAGATGTTGTGGCAAGCATTACCGTATAGTCCCCTTGGTTAGAGCAGGGTATCCCTAACCATAAATGGTACTCCTGTGCATTTAGCATTGTCAACAGTATTCTTCAGTATAGGTCAGGTAATATGTAACTTGAGGGAAGTACTGCTGTTTTCGTAATTGAGGAGCAGTAATGAGAAATGACGTTTTATACTGTAATTGCAATGAACAAATGACATATTGTCCAGTTGTATTCTTAAAGCGTCTATAGAATGATCTTGTAATTGCCTTTGCATTTTACTCTCCCAAAACACAGTAAATCAGGGGTCCTCAAACTTTTTAACCAGGGGGCCGGCGCGCGGATGCAGTGGCAGGCAGTCATCTGCGGCTGCTTGGTTTCCCCCCGCCAACCCCCGGCGGGGTGTGTGTGTGTGTGTGTGTCTGTAAATACCGGGGGCTGGATTGAGGACCCTGGGGGGCTGTATCCGGCCCGCGGGACATAGTTTGAGGACCCCTGCAGTAAATAGTCTTTCTGTTCTTTCTACCAGTTAATCACACATCTCTGGTTTGTAAATGTTACGTAAAATATCACCTGCAGAAGTAACCAAAGGATTTGGCTCTTTAAGATCATTATTAGTGATGAGGGTTTTCTTGCATGCTGTTGGTCTGTGAACTGCACCTTTGATAGTCATCTTACGGCTGCATGGATATTTAAACCTTCCTTTGGTTCATCTGCACATTCCAGGATCTAAGGGGAAAAATAGGACAGAGGTGGAGAATCACAGTGGGGCTTGCAGTTAGAAGTGGTGTCTGTATATTCCTGACAGCTGAGCGGTAAGCACCTTCCACCCACTCTCACACACAAACACCATTAAGATAAGCAACCCATTGTCAGGGTCTACTACCCTACCTAATGAGGACAAGTATCACCAAGAAACGTGCTCAGAAACATACTAGGAATTACGATGTGTGCCCCAACTACTTATTTTAGGAAGCTCGTTGCAGCAAATTTCTGTCTTCTCGCATGTTGCAAATCTTGCCCAGCTGCACGTACCTTAGGTACCTGGGCAACTGTGTGAGTAACGCCAGTTCTCCACCATGGAACTGGTATCACCGCTGCGCAGCCTTGGTGTTCTCACTTTTAATTCCTGTGCAAACAACTGACATAGTAGCAAATACAGAACAATGAAGCCTGGTATACAAGCTGAAAAACTACTAGGAATAATAATAATAAAAGGTAAACTGTTAAGAAGGAAAAGTAGGATTATTTGGGCTTTTTTAAGTATGTGCTGGCACAGAGGGATGGGGCGGGGCAACCAAGCGCCTTGCGGGACCGGTGCGCCTCGGCCAGCCCCGCCAGCCCCGCACGGTGCCCGGAGAGGCCTCAGCACGGCTGCGCCAGCCCCTGCGCCCCCGGCAGCGCCGCCCCCTCGCGGCCGCAGCCGCCCGGGCCCGCTCCCCGCCGGGGTCCGGTGCCGCAGGACCCGGCTCCCCGCTCCATCGCCGTGACAGCGGCGGTGTACCATCAGCCGAGCCCCCTGCTGCGGTCGGAGTACGGGGCAGCGCTCCCGCATGCAGAGGAGCGGCCAGCCGGCCCCCCGCCCCCGGCCGCTGTCTCCCTCAGTACGGGGGAAGCGGTGGGCTCCGCGGCCCCGGTTCCGTACCGCGACATGGCCGCCCCCGCGCCACTCCGGCGTGGCAGCCGGCCCCTAACCCCGCCCACCGCCGGCCGTCCCGGCTGACTTGTGTCCGTACAATAAGATGGCGGCCACCTCTCGCCGACCCCTGCACGAGGCCAGAAGGCGGCGCTGCGGCCGTAAAGTAGTGCCCGCTTCCCGATACCCAGCTGTCGCAAACCGGTGAATGGCTCTGGAGAGGGACCGGGGGGGGTGGGGGACACGAGCCTGGGATTGTGGCACGGGGGGGCGGCGGCGCTAGCGGCGACGGCTCCGCTTCCTCCTCCTGCCCCCGGGGAAGCGCTGCCTGCCGGCGAGGGGAGGGCAAGATGGATCCCAACAGGATCATCCAGGCTCTGAAGGGCACCATAGACCCCAAGCTGCGCATCGCCGCCGAGAACGAGCTCAATCAGGTGAGGGGGCGGCCTGCCCCGGCCGGGACCCGCCGGTGGCCTGCCCCGCCCCCGCCCCGCCGCGCCTCACCCCGGCCGCCGCGCGGCACGGGGGCGCCCGGCCCCGCCGCCAGGGGCGGGGTGCGCCCCCTCCGCGCCGGGGCGCCGCCACCGCCCGGCCGCCCGCTCCGCTCGGCAGCGCGGCGCCGTGAGGCGGGGGTCGCCGCGCCGCCGCCCTCCCCGTGCGCGGGTTGCGGGCCGGGCCGGGGGCGGCGGCGTCCCCCGGCGGAGCGGGCCCTTCCGCGCCGGCTGTCAGCGGCCGCCCCGCCGCGCCGCTGGCCCGGGCGCTCGGCAGGGCCGGGCGGGGACGGCCCAGCAGCGGGACCCCCGGCCGGGCTCTGCCGGCTACCGCAGCCTCCGGGTGGCGGCGGGGAGCGCGGCCGCGGTGCGCGGCGGGCGGGCTGGGTGCCCGCACGGGGCTGCGTGCAGCGTTGCGGGAGCGGGGCGCGCCGCAGCGGAGCGGGGCCGTGTCCCCTCGGCGTGGCCCGCGCGGTGGCGGTGCGGGACGGGACGGCGCTGCTCGCCCCCCGCGCTGCTCGCCCTGGCTCCCGCAGGCGGCTGGTAGCAGTGGCGCTCCGGGGTTAGTTTCGTCCCGTTCAGCACCGTGCCCAGTACAACTTGGAGGAAGGCACGTTATGCTTTCACGGGTAGTATTTGTCACAGCACCCCACGGTTAGTGCAGCGGCAGCACCCGCTGAGTCAGAACGGTGACCATAGTCTGAGCTTGGACGCTTGAGAAAAAGAGACGGTTCCCTTGCACAGCATGAGTAAAGCTTTAACCTCTACACTTGGATGGAGTATGTGATCATCAGGACATGGATTTCATGAGAATCGGCTGTCAGGAATTACTGCTGCTTCAGGATTACTCCTCCGGCTTAATTTTCTATTTAGGCAACTTAAAACTCCTTCTGAATTAGATAGAGCTAATCCTTGCTTTAGCAATTGGCAAGTTCCTTTAGTAAATCAGTGGATTAAGTACTGGACATTGAGAATGTTCTTGGGGATAGTTAGATAAAAATGCAAACCTCTTTTTCTTTATTTGGCATAGTTACTTTAAAAATTCATCGGTACCTATTTTTATCCTTGCTGTTAAGGACTGAGAGTGAAATTGCAAATATTTGTTAGCAGCCTGTTGTGCAGGAGTCAAAACTACTGTGATAACTGCTGTGTGTTTGGCAGGCTCAGAACAAAGAGGCAGCCGTCTGGATTCCTGGGTCCTACTCCTCATTATGTCAGTTTAACATCACCAAAAAGTACTGTGAAGCTCAGGAAGAGTTCTGAAAGCATTTTAAGATCGAGACCTGTAAAATGTTTTAAGTTTAAGGGATGGATAATGCACTTCTCATGAAAGACTCAGGTTTTTGATTCAAGAGTATAAGTGTATTTATTGAGAACAGGTGGAGACACAGATTTTTATTTAAAATAGCTGACACGTTTTCTCTTCGCTGTTACAAAGAATGAATCTTGAAATGAAGACATACCTATTATTGTGTAGGCTTCCTGTTACTCAGTGAAGCATGATGTATCTGACTGACATAACGTACTGAAGCAGCGCTGGGTTTGACATGACTCTTTGGATGAGTGGAACAAAAGTGCTCCTGGGGAATGTGGCTTAACCTGGGTCTGTGACATCTTGAAACCTTTCAGTGCTTTGAAGCAAGACTTCAAAGCGACATACCAGACTCCCATGTATCTAATGATAATGTTGACATGTCACTGTGTTCCTGTAAGTACTGGAGTCCAGATGCTGTTCTAGCATTTATCTTGTTCTAGCGAAGGAACAAATCCACCAACCATATAGAAAAAACTCCAACAGTATGTACTTGGAGTGGTAATAGAACACTTGACTGAACAGAACAGGGCTCACCTGTTTCTTCTGTGCAGTACTTAAAGTGATGCTGCTCATCGTACATACTAATGGGTGTTGAGGTAAAACTTAACTTGTGTTAGCCCATCTGTGGTGTACATTTGCTTTCAAGTTTGAATGTAGATAGTGACAGGAGCTTCCCAGAGAGTATAAATCCTACTAGTCCACCAATACAGCACCTCTGCATAGGCACCTCATTGCTTGTACCAATACAGCGAGTCCTTCAGAACAATATAATAGTCCCAACTCCCTAATTTGCTTGCAACATAGAGTGTAGGGAATGAAGTTAAAACAAATGAAAGCTTGCTCACCTGTAAAAAGCCCCAGCATGTTTGAAAATGCCTCTTTCTCTTCTGTATGTTCCTGAACCTGTGTAAAGATAGAGCAAAGTCAGTGAAGTTGCTTTCTGCCTTTTGGGTTAACATCTAACTGCATTCAGAAATGGAATCAAGATTCCTTATTTTATTTTTTCCCCTTACTACATTTATTGGAAGGCTGTTTGTGAATTTTCTTCCTCACACAGCTAGAAACAAGTGTTGGTTTCCAGCTGAAATTAGTTTACAGTCCATTTATATCCATTTGTGCCAGTCTTACTTCTTAACCAGAATAGGTTTCTTGGTACCCTCCCTGACATATTTGTCAAAGGCTAATGCTTACCGGCCTGTTTTCCTAGCCTCAACAGACTGTATTTCCCTTGCCTTATCATAAAAGTGAATTTATGAAATTAGTAATAGGTGAGCATAGCTCTTCTCTGTGCTCATTTCCTTTTGAATTAATCTTTCGTGTGCAATCTCATAATTTGTGTTTGCAGCATTCCAGAAAGCCTCGCACTGAATGCCACCAATACCTCATTTGATACATCCTAAAACTACAATTACCTTCTTTGTGTCCAATGTCTACATATTTCTTCTCACTGAGTATACAGAGGTCCTTTTATCTTGTGGTTGTTCCTTTCTAAGAAACTTCAAACTTTTAGGAGAAATTCCTGTCATCCTTGAGTGCATACTGTGTACTTTGTCCTGTTACTCTACTCCATTTTTGTTGGTGCAGTTCTAAAGATCATTCAATTCTTTGTAGGATTTTTCTGATCTTTCTCCTTGGATGATGCATGCCACTTCTGAGTCATCAACAAACTTCACTTCTCTCAGTGACCTGAACACAAATGTAAATGTGGGATTTGTCAGGAATGTGATTCTTGATAAACCGAAGCAGTAAATTCCTGCCAGGTCAGCAATCTCTATCATGTAACTGCTGTCATTTCCCCTTTAGCCTGTTGATTTTATAAGTGTACACATCCTTCCATACCCCTCTGTTTTTTTCATGTGTCCCTCATTTTTTTCTTCAGCTGTCAAATCAGAACCAGTGTGCACTTTGTGATCATATTAATCAATCATACTGTACTTACTAGAACAGTCAATTGTCATACCAATTTCTGTGCACCTTTCTTTGGTATCTGTTCTAGGCTGTTACTGTTAGGTCTGTCTCATGGACTTCAGGAGCTTTTGCTGGTTTTAATTTTAATTTTTTTTTAATGGCTAAATTCTGCTTTCACGTGCCAGTTCTTAGAATGTTGTGGAATATACTGTCTGATTATGTGAACACACAAAGTCATTCTGATACCAGTTCGGTTAGGGTTACCATACAGTTTTAATGCATTAATCTTCATTGGCTCAACCTGCTGTAGTAGATCTCTTTGGCCTGTAACAAAGGGGAAAATAGGAACACAATTGCAGAAATACAGCTGTTTCTTTAAATGTTGAGAAGGAGCTGCAGAATTTGGCTTTGACAGGAACTGAGTAGCAGCGCTGGAAGAAGAGAAAGAAGTGTGAGAAGATTGCCCAAAAGCCCAAGAGTCCAGAATGAAGTTGGGCTTCCTTCAGCATCTTCCACATGTTCGTTGAGGTAGTAGGCAGGGGTCTTAAGGCCACTCTGAAAGTGAAATGAGTACCTCATTACCTAGGGGAAGGAATCTCATGTATTTATATTGAAGACCAGCTTAATAAGGAAGTTGACTTGCATGATTAGAAGGTCTGTGGAAAGTGGGGTTTGTTTGAGACTGGATGAATCTGGCAGCAGAACCCACAGAGGAAAGAAGCATGTGCAAGAACCTACATGAGCTTCTTTTCACTCTCTACAAAATCACTGTGTTTTCCCTTCCCCAAACAATACCTTTGTGTGTAGACAGGGAAAGGAGAAAGTGTCTTTTGAAGTTCTGGTTTGTTTTAATAACTGTCTGTGACTGAAAAAACAAGAGAGAAAATACTATTAACAACTGCAAAAATATTCCCGAGTGTGACACTGATGGAATTTCTAAGTAACAGATTTTCAGTGCACAGCAAAGTGAAAATAAAACTTTGTAAACCAGATAGTTAAGCATTCAGATCAAAGGTATGTAAACCTTAAAATAATCCTTGTAAACAGTTAATTGCGTATGTATTCAAGGTACAGACTTCCGTGTGTTCGTCTTTGCAAACAGAGATGTAGTGCCTTGCTATTTCAGCAATTTCTATGTGCCATACTTGGATTCAGAGGTGCAGAGAATGAGATATTTACTGCTGGTGAAGAAGGATGGTCTTAGCTTTCCTTGCAGAACCTGAGGGAAGACCCCAGTTTTCCATATCCATTGTCCTAGATTGTTCTGTTGTTCTGCAGGGGAAGAAGCACCTTCCAGTGCCGTTCTGCACTGAACCACTGTGGTTGCCATGAGCGCAGTGGTAAGGTTACTGACAAATGTGGTTATGGAGCAGTTGCTTGCTGTAGGCTTTAAATGCAACAGCAAGCAAGACACAAGAATGCTGCTTCCTGAAATGAGTTCAGTAGTATATAATATATGATAACCTCAAAACAAAACTGGAATGTTAGATATGAAAAGTGTTTGATTCAGCAGGATTCATTAGGGGATTTTTTAACTATATATTTCCTGCTTAATCTCTCACTGCATTCTAGTCCTTTACATGTGACAGCGTTCATCTTGTTTTTCAGTGGCTCATCTGAGGCTTTCTTGAGTCTCATCTGTTCTATATCTAATCAAATAGAAGAGGAAATAAGCAAAAAATGATGTTTTCTCAGTTTTTTTGAAGACTGGAACTGTGATGTTGAAGTGGGAAGGAATACATGTTAGGCCAAAGGTGAAAGGACAGAGTGCAGAAAGCTGTGCAGCTGCGGAGCCCACCCTCAGACAGCAGACACAGGTGGAATAAGATGCGTGGGAACATATGCATCTCTTCTCCATTGCTGTAAACTTACCCAGGTGTATCTTACCAATGCTGTACGCCTCTCCCAGTTTAGCTGCTACCTTGCACATTGCTCTATCCCATCCCCTTAATCTCAATGGAGGCAAAATGAGATTTATTTGGTTTTTAGCATAAATGCTCTGATCTGTGATCCATGCAAGAGCAGACAGTGTATGTTTTACACAGCTTTAAAATAATAGTTCTGTGTAAGTACTCAGTGAAAGTTTATTTTGAAAAACTTTTACTTTCTCCTTCAAAATAAATATATGCCCCCATCAACTGGCACCTTCACAGAAAGTTTTACCAGATCGCAACTTGTGAATTCAAGGCAATGTAATTATTCACAAACTGCACAAAGCAGCATGCTGTTACAGGAGTTCCACTGAAGGTCTTGTTTCAGCCATCTGGTGCCTCCCTGCGGCTCCTGGGCATGGCTCTTCAAAATCAGCAGATAGCTTTCCGTTCCTTCTGGGGGATTGACGATATTCCTGCTCTCCCTCCATCAGGTGCAGCTATAATGATATAAATGTCTTGCTGAACTTATCCAGCTCTGAGGTCTCTTCCTTGTCTCTTTCCATTTACACAGTGCACACGTGACACTTGGTCTGCACCTGCTCACGTGATACGTACGGCTTTACTTGCTGGTGTCCAGGAGCCTGTTGTATGGTTTCCTGAGCAAGGCAGGGGGAGGAAACATCCCAAGATCACAATTAGCGTGCCAACTAAACCAGCGAGAATGTGCTGGTATAGGAAAAATGTTGCTGCATACAGCTTTTCAGTAAGTCCTCTGTTCTAAAAATTGCAAGCGGCGTGTAGTTTGTTGCTGCATAAGTGAGCAGGATGGTATTTGAGCTTCAAAAATACAACAGAATCAGGTGTCTTGTTTCTAAACTGGGCACACAATCTCTGTTCATCTCTACAGTGTTCATGTTTCTGATAATGAGTAGAAAACAAAGCTATGTAGAAGTGTGAATTATGATAATAACAGCAGTACGGAGTAGAGGGATTTAGTGGGAGCTTGATAATGTGTCCCTGTGATCTTTAGGGGTGTTGGTATGTAAAGCGTAAAGAAACCCTCATAGCAGTGTGCTGGTAGGGATGAGGCCCCCTCAGAGACACTCTGCATACCTTCTGCTTAATGTGTCTTTTGTCACTCCAGGCACTTGCCGAGAGGATTTGCTGTGCAGGCCAAATAACCGTATTTGTATATATACTGGCAAAACTTCAGGGACAGCAGTTGTATCCCAGCATAAGTGGTACCAATAAAGCTTCCTGGAGAAGCGGTGACTTTAATATAGAATCAGGAAAAGCTGTTTGCGCAGGGAAAAGGAAATTATTTATACTGTTATCACTGTCCACCCAAATGTGATACTGGTAGGATTACTGCAGGAAAACAACAACAAAACAACAACTCCCCAAAAGGTTGCATTCTTAAATCAGTGTGTTTATAGTAGTAAAATCTGTATGTAGATTGGGTCTGAGAACAGCACATTGATGTTTTGTAGAAGAAAAAGGATGATCAAGAGTTCACGTACATTTTTGGTTTCCTGTGCTGTTGGGATTTCTCATGCTTTCCTTATGTACGTGGGAGTCAGGTGTTGAGTGCTGGAGGATGCTGCAGCCCCTGTCAGAACCCACCAACACTGTATACAGGTTCTCTCCAGTAGCAACTGAAGGGCAAGCTTTGCACTCCAGGATACTCAATTAAAAGGTTATCTTTGGAATCCAGTGCGCTTTAACCAGTTGGCGTTGAAAGATGGTATTTCAGCATGTCCATAGATGAGTGGAGTTTCCTGTGCTGTCTGTTACAGCTTTTACTTTATTTGGAGCATTTCTTATGGATAATTAAAGTTTATAGAGAAGGGAATTGCAGGAAAGTATGCTTTTGATTTGCCATTACTGCTTTTATCTGAGATCTCAGATTACTCTATAAACATCAAATGAGTCTCTGAGCACAGAGTAGGTTAGCATTCCACTATCATTATAATCAGTAAAATGAGGGCCAGAAAGTTAAGTGATTTGGTAAAATTATTGAATGATAGTGTTGTGATGCAGCTGTTACATGTAGGCAGCACAAAAGCAATGTAATTTTGCATCATTATGGAAATGTTAGATCAATGAACTGGATACATGAAGAGCAGAATTTATTTCTTTCACAGCTTTCAAACGAGGCAAAGTTTACGGGAGGGTGTAGTTTACTTGTACTTAAAGCATAGCTCTGGAAACAACCACAGAGCTGCCAGGCATAATCTAGTTAGAAAGAAATACTATAAAAGGTGAAATAAAGAAAGCTTCTGCCATCTAGCCCCAGTAAACATCTCTTTTTGAACATAAAGCACATGGATCTAAGTGATGAAAGATCTGACCTACTAGTAATGAGTGATGTTGCCAAGGCTTAGCCGTAACTGCACCATGCTGAGTCAACAATTCTTCACATTGGAGGACCCCTGTTGAATGACAGCAGTATAATGCTATCAGATTTTCACATCTTTTAAATCTGGCGTGCTTTGCTCAGAGGTTCAGTGAGCATTGTTTTCTCTTTGAAATTCTTGAGCTGCGTGGCTGATGTAGTGTTTGAAAAGTTCCCAGGAAGGCTGTGGGTTTTGAAACGTTATCTGTCTATGCTTGATTTTAATTAAAAATGGTTATTCCACTGTGTTTCCTCAGTTTTTATTTTTTTCTTAAGAAGCAGTATACATCTAGTTCTTTAAAAGGTAGCTGTATAATATGTGGCTAATGCAGTTGCTGCTTACACTTGAAAATAATTTTAAATGGTTTTCTTAATCTCTTCAAAGTTCAGTATTGCTATTATACCACAATCCATTTTGCAAATAAATGGTATCTATTGATGAAGCATGCCAAAATTCATTTGACCTATGAGGCTAAGTTAAATAATTCAAAGACAAATCTGTAATGCTTCTCACTATGCGTTCTCAGAATTATTTAAATATTTACTATCACTAATGTCTAATAGAAAGCCTTGTGATTCCATCACTACTTACTCCACCCAAGTGCTGTTATATGCTCAGCTTTTACAAGTAATTACTGGGATTGCTGTAGATCTGGGCAAATCCAAGTGCTAAAACCTTCCATACTTTATAAGGAGAATCAAAGAACACTGCAAAATCCTTAGTATGTATTTCGTAATCAGCTTTTGGTAGTACAGTCTTCTTTAAATGTAGTGATTTGCTAACTGTGTTTTATATGTATTTCAGTCCTATAAGATCATCAATTTTGCTCCAAGTCTACTGCAAATCATAGTATCAGATCAAGTTGAATTTCCAGTGCGTCAAGCAGGTGAGAGAAATTCCTTGTTTCATTTTCTTTCGATAGAAAGTCAGTATGTTAGTTTGACGGAGTATTGAGCTGTTGCAATGTAAGTTCATGTTTGTTCTGAATGTGGAAATGAAAAGGGTCTCTCTTTGCCATTTCTTTCGTACGTGAGGGCCAGATAAAACCAAGGGCATAGAGTAGAGTCCTGCTTTGGCTTCCCTGTGTTTCTAGTGATCCCTACTGGATTGCTGTGATACTGATATGAAAAGAGAATGATTTCTGCTCAAAACTGAGTATGCAGGGAGCCTTAGGTGTTCTTTCTCCTGGTGGTGAAGAAGTAGTGATGCCAAGAGAAGTGGGAATTTAAAAAAAGTGGATCTCATTTGAGTACATGTTTCTATTTGAAACCCTTTTCCTAGAAAAATGAAGTTTCTAAAAACCGGAAAACCCCCACAATTCCCTAGGTCAGTGGTAGCCACGTGTGCTTAATCGGTATCTGTGGTGTCTGCTTACAAAAGTAGATGTGAAGGAATGTCACATAACTGCTAAGTTATAAATTTGTAGTCTGAGCATGTCTAGGAAGGTTGCCCAACTGTGTGTGTGAGTTCAGGTATGGTGATGCAGTTAACTATAGGATATACATTTGTGTAAGATCAGATTCTAAATTCTCGTAATCCATTTTAACTACTCAAATGTTTTTGTCAGACACAGAAAATATTCAGCTTTTTCAAGAAATCGATCTTTCTGTTCACAGCTCTTTTTATCCTATGGAACAACATTTCCCATAGAAGCACTGTTGGGTTTTTTTGTACAGATCCCATTAATCCCCTGAGTGTGTTGGGGCATGCTGACATATGCTGTTTGTCATGCTGGCATTTATTTTTTCAAAGATAATCCAACTTTGTATGGCATTGTTAAACTCTGCTGCAGTCAAGCTTGATGCTTAATCTGGACTCCATAAGATCATTTTTATAAATTAATGTCTCATTTCAGTACCATTCGGGGGGGGCGGGGGTGGGCGGGGAAGTATGTAGAACATAATTTTTGGGTTTTTTTGTTTTTGTTTTTCCAGAGCAGAGGTATAAAATAGAAAAGTAAAGTCAACAGGTTTCCCTGGGAATATTTTAAAAGCCAAGAATTTGTATAACAACAAGATCTATGGGCAGAGTAAATTAAAGTCTTGGGCTGGTCTTTCTGGACCTGTTTCTTGTCTGAATATTCTGGCACGTCATAGACAAAGAAGTGTTTTTCCTCTTGTTCCTATAAAATACTTTACAAACTGCATATTTTCATACTTTGCAATTTGTCATCACCAAGAGAAATGATTGTAGCCAAGGATATTTTATTTATACTTTAAAGCCCTAGCTAGTAATCAACCAAAGTAGTACAGGGATAAGAGTTTATTAAGAACATTTCTTTAATGTTTTACACCATATTTCATGTTTTGTAAAGAATGCCTACAGGCATTTTAGTACTAAGGCGTAAATGCTGCTTTATTTTCAGTTGAAGATTAACTTTATTTTTCATGGTTTTTCATGTGAGACAGAAGGGAACAATTCTAAGGGATTATGAGGAATCCTAATAGTGAGATAAAGCTTAGGGAATTCACAACAAACATTTTGTTTGAATAGAACGTAAGCCACATGCCAGTTTCACACGGGGCATTTCCCCAAGCAGAGTGGCCCACCTGCCTGTACAGTGATTTGTTTACAGGAGCCTTCCAAAACTTCACTTACTGAGCCTGAGTAGTTGTTTTAGGGATGAGCAAAAATGCAGATAAGTAGAATTTTGTTTGCTTGTTTAGAACGATGGAATATTATGGCCATATAGAATAATAAAGAGGGTACCCCAATAGAAGCTGACTGAAATACTACTCTGTTCTGTTTAGAATCACACACTTGAACCTGACCTTGTGTGGAATCATAAAAAAATGGTTTTCTGACGCAGCTGTGCTTAGTACCTATAATTGTTAAGAACTCATGCAATGGTTTTCAGTTGTCTTTTCAATTCTGTTCTACTTTCAACTGTACTACAGGTTGAGCGCAGAGTAATGTGGAGCTGTGTTAAGACTTAAGTTATTATTTCCTCAATGTTTTTACTTAGCTGCCATTTACCTGAAGAACATGGTGACACAGTACTGGCCGGATCGTGAACCACCTCCTGGAGAAGCAGTATTTCCATTCAACATTCATGAAAATGATCGTCAGCAGATTCGTGATAACATTGTGGAAGGAATAATCCGTTCTCCTGACTTAGTGAGGTATCTTATACTGTGTAGAGATATTTCTATAGCTCAAGTTTTCAGACCTACCAGTCTTGATGTAGTTAACGTGAAATCCTCAAGTTTCTTGGGAGGTGAAGCAAGTACTTACTTTGAAAATGTAATAATGATAAATTTTAACGTATTTATGTGCACTTGTTTTCCAGAAATGTAGTAACCAGGCTAAAAGCCCTGTGATGTGATTTATGCTCTTATGGTGTTTAAAGTGTCTTACAACACTTGCTGTAGTGACAGCCTGTCTACTTGGCTGGTTCACGGCAGATAGCATAGAGGGCTATCTGCGATAAGAATTAACCATTCAGAGAAATACTGCCCAAGATCTGTTTTCTTTTTTTTTTGTAGGCCTTTTGTCAATTACTTCTGCAATTTTTATATGTAATCCCAGTATTTAAATGTGTATTAGCATTCTTGGTTTTAAGATGTTAAAGAATGAAGAAATGCTGTTCTCTTTTTGCTGGAAGAGTGGTTCAGACTCACAGCATACTACAGACTATGATTGTTCACTACTTTAATTAAAGTGAGGCTGATAGGATGGGATTAGGCTGTAGCGTATAGATGTTCATCTTTGAAAAACAGAAGAAAATCCTCTTCTCTCTTCCTCCTCCTGTCCACCAGCTAGGTGCCCAAATATGTCATCTTTTGTCAGTAGTCATATCCGGAAGAGGAGTGATTGACTACAGATTGAAATGGGGATTAGAGAAAACACTTTAAAAAGTAATGAAACACCAGAATGCATTAGCTATAGCTTTGCTGTCACTGGAGATCTTTATGAATAGATAAGACAAACACCTGCCAGGAATGCTTGGGATATAAATGGTCCTGTACCAAGACAAGAAAATGAACTAAACCATTGTTTCCAGTTCAGCTTTTCTAACACACTGAATGCAGATGATCAGTATCTCCACTGAAAGAGATAGGTGCTCCTTGCCAAGGTTATGCTGCCAGGTAAGGCAGCTTGTGTTCTTTCTGTGATAATGTAGTAAAGGCATGTTGTTTTCCCCTGCTATCATGTCATAAATACCAAGGCTAAATTTATACAAAAGAATGCAAAATAATGCAAGTTTGAAGAGTGTTTTGCAAACTAGTCCAGGCATCGTTTCATAACCTGATATTCAAAATGTCCTGACATTGCAATGACAATCTGCATCTAAAAGGATTGTTGAAAACCCTGGGACAATCACCTGGAATAAAGTACAGACAGGGTTTCTAAATACTGGCTAAACTTGTAGATTTGACAGAGGTTAAAAAACTCCCAAGAAACTTTATTGGAACAAGCCTGTTGTTGTAATACTGATCTTTTTCACTGTTTGCTTGTGAGATTAAGGGGGGAGGAGGAACCAAACTGGCAACAAGCACAAACTCCGAAGGCTTGAGGGGGAAGGTAGGTTTGTAGGAAGCTAAAAGGCTCGGTAGGTGGAGGGCCCCTTTTTGAACTGCTATGCAATAGTGGCTAGTTATGTAATGGACTGCAAGAGGGTACCCAAGGAAAACTAAATGTAGAAGAACCAATATTTTCTGCAGATTTTTGATTCCTTAGCCAAACCAAGAGTATTACAGCTTCTAGTTCAGTGCCGCTCAACTTTTTTAGTCACACTTCGCTAGGCAATTAACAATCTTGTCTTGCCTCACCATTGTGAATGGCATCTAAAAGTGCATGGAGGGAAAGGAATAGTAAGATGTTTTTACACAGTTGACTCTGCCACATGCTTCAGAGGTTCAGAAAGTGCTGTTCTAGAAGATCCCAGGAAAACTGTAATTTCATGAGGAACCTCTGGCTTGGATTATAATACCGACCAATACTGTTTAATAAAAATGTACGAATTTGTGATTTTGTGGTTGCTTTTGACCTCATAAGCATGTAGAGGTATCAACATTCATTTTCAAAGTACAAAGCTAGCTGGTTTCTTGAGCAATCGATTGTTTTCAAATATTGCCTGGTAGATTTGGAGAGGAGGGAGGAAAGGAGGAAAGTATCTAAAATGTCCTGAAATCAGTTTCTTCCTTAAAATTAAATCCACTGGGATTTTTTGCCTTGTTGTTCCTCTGCTGCTTCTCAGAACTCTTTCAGTGCTGTCAAAATATATGTGATACTTACAATGTAATAAGTGTATTGTGGCCAATCAACCAAGACTTGGGATCTATCCTTTAATATTAGACACTATGACTCGATCTTATTTACTTACAATGTATTTCTTTTTGCCTCCCGCCATAGAGCCCAGCTGACGATGTGCCTCCGTGCTATCATTAAACATGACTTTCCTGGCCATTGGACAGCTGTGGTAGACAAGATAGGCTACTACCTGCAGTCTCAGAACAGTGGGAGTTGGCTTGGGAGCCTCCTGTGCCTGTATCAGCTGGTGAAGACTTATGAGTAAGTTGATGTCCATCAGTAGATGAGGAATCAGTACTTTTAGTCTTAGCTGATTACTGGGAATAACATTCTTAAGAGCACTGGCAGTTCTACAAGGAATTTGGATAGAAAATGGCAATTAATAATTGTCATATGTTTCCTTTCCTGCAAATAAATGAAAACTATTCATCATCTTTATATCAACACTGAATTGAAAGCAGAGATGCCAGCAATAATCTGTATGAATTTACTGATGTATTTCTCTCGAGGCTTTGTACTTTTGATCTGACTTAATCCACCTGTGAAAAATTTCTTAAATGTTTGTAACTTCTTTTGTTTGAAAATTCCCCAAATGCTGGTTATACGAATACAAATTATTTGTTACTTCTATATCCTGGAACATATTGTTACCTGTACCATCCTCCTGATAGTCTAAATCCACAAAACGTAAATTAGAAGTGCAGTGAACTTTCACTCATTTAAAAAAAGATATTATTGGTTGTTATGTATGAATGTTATAAACCACACAAAAGAAATCTAAACAGAGAAAGAGAGAATCTTTAACAAATAAAGGAACTGTCTTTCCCTTTCAATGGCTGTTCAGTCCTGTTTGTTCAGCACCCAACCTGGGTTTAGCATTGGTATGAATGTCAGAGGAATTCAAGTCCCTGCTCCTGTGAGCTGACAATTCAGTAGTAAAGATCATTAGCTCCTCCTGCCAATAGCTGCATTTATATAAGGTAACATTTGTTGGATTTCATTTCTGTATTTACAGGTTAGGGAATTTGCACAAATTGTTGAGGTGGGGGCTAGAGGAGGGGAGAGTGAATGAGTGAGTGCTGGATTTTTTTATTTTATTTTATTTTTTAAGGTACAGAAATTAAATTGCTGGTGCGGAATAAGCATTAGAATCTTCAGTGTGTAGATCCTGGACCAACATTTTTGTTTCCTTTGCAGATACAAAAAAGCAGAGGAGCGAGATCCTCTCATAGCAGCAATGCAAATATTTTTGCCTCGGATCCAGCAGCAGATGATCCAGCTTCTGCCTGATAACTCTCATTATTCTGTACTGCTTCAGAAACAAATCTTAAAAATCTTCTATGCTCTTGTTCAGGTTGGCATCTATGTAGAGGAAAACCTAAACTTTTGCTTTGCTGGGCACAATGACCCCCTTCAGTACACTCATGGGTGCGATTGTGTAAGAATACCAGTTTGGATGGGAAAAGTCATGTACAATAAACAGTTTTTATAAAAATGTGATCTTTATAGATTTTTCTACTTCAAAACTGGTCATGTGATCCCCCAGATTAAATTTTTAATGAACCAAGGTATTTCTGCACGTCCTATTTGTAAGCTTACTGGAGAAATGTTCCTATTTTTATAAAGTTACACATAACCTGATATAAATAGTGTGAGCATCTAGACTGTGCTAGTTGGCCTCTGAAAGTGTCAGTAGTGGATATAGTGGTACAGTTGTCAAATAGTGCACTTCAGTAGGTGGCATTTGTCATTATCTTCTGAAGATCTAGCAGAAATTATTTATTGATGCACATGCATTGTACAGAGATGAGTTTGGCTTTTACAGGGATGAGTTTGGTGAGGAAATACTTTTAGAGAATGGGAAACAAAACAAGATCCTACATAAGGCGTAGCCTGAAAATTATTACTGCGGGTTAAAAAGTTAAAGTAGTTTGCTATTAGATGGGGGGGCAGATTAAAAAGATCCCAAGATCCTATTTTGCTTTTCAATAGCTTGCCTGAATGTTGTCACTTTGCTTTGGATTTTTATAGAGAAGTAAGATTTACTAGATAGTAGCTAGGTAGTAATTAGGAGTACATTTCACTTACTAAAATACTATTGGTTTACCCAAACCCTATAATGTAGATGCTACTGTGGTCCCTAAAAGTTAGCTGGGCTATTGTGAAAGAAGAGGAAGAAATATACCAAGGAACTTTCCTTAAACAGTTGCCTGCCCAGAAATTCCTCTGTAAATTGTACCAAGGAGGAAGCAATTAGAGTAGTATTGATTATCTAACCTAATTAGCCTTAATTTTCCTTAAAACCTCATCTTTCTCAGAATGTAACTACTGTAGAAACATCTTTTACCTTTTTCAGAGAAAATTTGTATTGTGTGACTGTGGGTTTTCTTCTTGTTTCAGTATGCATTGCCGCTCCAGTTGGTGAATAACCAGACTATGACTCAGTGGATGGAGATCTTCCGTACTATCATTGACAGAAATGTCCCTCCAGTAAGTTTTAGTTTTGTAAAGACCTTTGATACTTGGGTGTTGACATTTGAGGAACAGTCAATGTGAAGATATTCTAAGTGTTCCATTTTTTAAGGTGTTACCTATGTAAGATTCTTATCCTTGTAATAAGTGGCATTTCTGACGGAAATGCAGGAAGATCATGTAAGCTGTCAGAATTCATTGTCTGAGGTAGTGACACCATGTAAACTCTGATCTGGGATATTTTGCAAGTTTCCAAGTATTGTAGCCAGCTTGTTTTAAACAGGAAACAAAAGGTCATCACAAACCTGTCATTTGTCTCTATTACTCTTTTTCTTTCATCTGTCCTTGATGTTTCTTGAAGAAAAAATTAAAAATAGTAATATAAAAATAGACAAAAAAAGAACAAAATAAAAAAAGTAAGTTCTTGTTTGTGTGTGTACAACATTAACTGGCATTTCCTAAGTGTTTTAGAAATTTATTTCACAACCTCAACTTTCTTATAATAGCCTTTGCATTAATATATGGTTAGGACGTGTATATTTGTTTTAAGCCAGAGTGCATGCCACCATGTAGTATTCAAGTATATCTGACAGTTTCTGTTTTTTAAATATGCATAGTTTTGAAAATTGAAGTACAGGCATTGTACAAGTATTGAACATATATGGGTACATTGACTAATTAAGATATTTGAAAGTTCGTGAATGTTACATAACTGGTAACAATCAAAGCTTTAGTCAGTGCTGTGCATTTGTATTAGTTTACTTGGTAAGGAATATTTAAATCATCATTTATCTCAACAATACACACGGCTAATTTAAAATAAATGTATTTATTTATAGGAGACTTTGCAGATTGACGAAGATGATAGACCGGAGCTGGTGTGGTGGAAATGCAAGAAGTGGGCACTGCATATTGTAGCTCGTCTTTTTGAACGGTAAAAAACTAACAAACTGATTAAAAATTAAATTTGGATTACAAATCTGTAATGTTACTTGAGGTGCAATTAGACAAGACAGTTCAGTTGATTTAACAGCCCATGGTCACCAAAAAGGTGTTCCTGCTGCTGTCCTCTGCTTTTCACCAGCACAGACTGTTCTGAGCTCTTAGTGAAATTGTTTGACTAAGATAGCCAGAAACTAGCCCCACTGGAAAAGTACAGGGTCTTTTATTTTGGTTTGTTGTGCTGCTTTCTTTTTTTTACTACATTCAGCTACAAGTCCTTATATTCTCAAATGTAAAGGCAGGGGAAGATTTGAAGATAAATCCATAAACATGGAAGTTATAGAGCTTGTAACTAAAAGGCAGCTATATTTACTTGACTTTAGTATTGTAGTTTATGATAATCTAAGAAAAGGGAAATGGGGCATTATAAGGGAAATAATGGCTTAGAAGGAACCTGTGGGAAAGGATACTTTTGGAGATGGAAGACTACTCAAGGTCCTTTGTGTTTTGGAAAGTACTGTGTTACTGTAACAGAAGTTACAGTAGACTTCTCACAATGTAAATATCTGTGTCCTCTTCTTTTCAAAGGTATGGAAGTCCTGGAAATGTAACTAAAGAATACTTCGAATTCTCAGACTTCTTTTTAAAAACATATGCTGTGGGCATACAACAGGTAAGTACAGTTCATTTGGTTCTGAATGAAATCATTTTCTCTGAAGAAATGTATTTTCAGCAGTATGCTTGTACTGCAGTTCATTCATTAAACAAAAATGAACAACGTCAGGCAGGATTCCTTTTAGTGATTGAGAAGTGCAAGACAAGTGCTGATAAAACAGTATTATCATCATATATAAACATTCTAGATATATCTGAGAGAAAAAAAACTATAGATGCAGAGGCCTCATGTCATAGAAGCGTGGGTTTTTCAGACCAGTCTTTAGTAAGTGCTTTTGCTGCAAACAACTTAGGCACAGTAATGTAATGACACTGTTGTATTTCAAGGAGATACAGACAGATTAGAAGGTGTCTGGAGAACAGTAATAGAAGTTACTTTATATCTAGAAAGCATATTTTATGAAAATATAGCATAAATTTGTAGTTTGCAAGGAAATTCTTTTGGGTGGGGAATGCTAATTATTTGTGAATAACATGGTGTTGTGGACACAGTTCAGTTCTGATAAAATTGCATAGAAGAAAGGCAATTTCTGTCAGAGTTCTCTTAGTTCTCTGCCAGCTCCGCTGTAGGCTCCTGGGAACGTGGGCTTCCAGCATCTCCCTGGTTTGGTGGAATGGCTATAGCTACCGGGTGCCTGAAAGCCCTGAGAGTGCTGGCTCCCAGGCTTGGATGTTTTTGGCACAGCTCCTCCTCATTCAGCCTGCCATATACTGGATGACAAGGAGCAGTAGTTGCCAGGCTTTTGGCTCAGCTAAAGCTCTTGGGTGTCCAGGCTTTGGGTTACAAATTCCAAACAGACTCCTAAGAAGCCAGGAGAATGCAGTACACTCTCCTGCTCATGATTCTGGGCTCTTGATTCCCTTTGGCCTGTAAACCTTGAAAACCATCTGGGAATGCTGTTTTTTCATGTGACAAGTGTTTGGATAATGTGTATTTCCAGAATATGTGGCTCCTCAGCGTGCTACCAGATGAAATATCCCTGACGTGACATCCGCAGCCATCTTACAGCTTAAATTTCCGGTGTCTTTGATGCAGGATGCCAGGCTGTTGTTGTCATTTCAAGTCAAATTTAAACTAGATTTCGAAATACCAGGGTTGTCCGCAAAAAAAAAAACCACCAACTTTTCTCCATCCAGTTTGACAACAGAATTGTTTATCCCTTAGCATAATAATTTTGTGTAAATATGTAAATATTAAGAATGAAGGAGAGGAATGGTTGTGGTGAGGCTGTAAGCATTAATTGAAAAGGGGAACAGTCTAATATCTATTCCAAAATCCTTGCAATGTTTAAGTCCTTAGTGGAAAAATAGACTCCCATGGGCAGTTATCGTTTGAAATACTTAAAAGTTTGTCTAAGAGATTAGGCTATGTAGCAGAGGGAGCAGTTTAGCTTTCAAGTTAAATGGACTGGACAATCTGCACATTTCTTCCATTTCTGCTCTTAAATGCTGATTTGTCACATTTTTTTGCAGACTAGTAAGAATTCTACCGTGAATATTACATTACTAAGCCTTCATTAGTTATTCATCAGTTGTTAAGTGCTGACAGTGTGGTAGAGTCTATATGAGATGTAGACAATTCTTGCCCAAGGAGCGTATCGTATAAAAGACTTGAGATCAGACTTAGTATTCCTAATAAAAGAGTTAGGTTCGCAATAAGATTTGTTATAATCTTATGAAGAATTATGAAGCAGAATTGGCCTTCTGAAAAGACGTGATTCAATGTTTTGTTATGTAGTGCCCTTGATTTTTACTGTTATTCATGTACATGCCAATTCTTACGCTTATTAACACATAAGAGTACATCTGCCATTAGTGCAGATTAGTGGCTTTGTACTGTAGGTTTTTCTTAGTACAGCAAGCCTTTATACCAAGGAAGCTTTTTGTGATGGAGTTTGTGGCAGCATGCTAGGCGATACTATCTGATGTTTACAATAGGTAATTGAAGTTAAGGGTTTTGCATCTCTTCTGATTCACAGATCTAAACGGTAACCTATTCTTCTTTTCTAGTTTAGTATTTCTATTCTTATCACTGTTCTTCCAAAGTAATTTGTTGTCTTTGGGGGCCTGTCATTAAAAAATTAATACAGACACCACTAACAGATCTAGAAGCCAACCAGTTTGAAAATATCACTGTGTCTTTTCCTTATCTATTCCAAATTTTGCTGAGGCTTGTGTAAACTGGGAGCCTGTGAACATTGCAGTATAACTTTGGCTTACAATCACAAGGGATCACATAGTAGGGCTAATAGTAAAGGTAGACATGTACATGAATGCTTGCAGGATTTGATCCTTAACATTTATGTGATCTCTGTTTTTTGGATCAAAGGCATTTCAGTGATTACTAACAGTAGAACCTCTGCTATAAAACCAATTATTCTGTCCATGTACATTCACTGAAGAGGTGGACTGCATGCCTATGCATGAGAATTTTCGGTCTTTATTTAAAAATATCAATTTATTTCTTTAGGTTCTCTTAAGAATCTTAGACCAATACAGGCAAAAAGACTATGTTGCGCCACGTGTTCTTCAGCAAACATTAAATTATCTGAACCAGGGGGTTATTCACTCTGTAACATGGAAGCAAATGAAGCCACACATACAGGTCAGTGCACAAAACCCAGTCACAAACACTGCATGTCATCAGTGTGGTTAAAATAACTCCAAAACCCCCACCAGTTCTGCAGTTTTAAAGAATGTTTCGTGAATCTTTGATGCAGCAGTCGATCTGGGCAAAAAATAGCATTTATACATTAATGCGGTTGATTTTATTGGTATTATGACTACCTTTTATTGCAGATATTGTAACCTCAATTAAGGAATCTGTTCTATAAGTTCTTTATTTTTATTTTTGAAGTCTGCCAGACAGTCATAATGTTCTGGCTTTTATTAGTTGCTAGTGTTCAGAATTGTCTATAGATTTGGAAATTCAGAATTGATTGTCATGCAAAGAGAACATCGACTATAAGGTATTGAACTCTGTGTTAAGGACATGCTTCATAAGTGAACTAAGAACAAGTGAAAAGTTATTTTTATGCTTTTATTTTTTCATGTCATAAGCTCCCTTGCTGTAGTTAATTAATCCCATGACTGTTAGGAGGAAGGACTCTGAAATCCATTCTCATGTTAAGTGTTGCAAAGGTGAGATCCTTCTGCAGAATACGATGTTCTGCTGTTCATAGACGATGTATGTCTTGAAGTGTATTTTGCATGGTACTGTATTATTATAAATATATAATTACTGATGTGTAAGGATGTTGCAGAAGGGAAGTATGTATATTGTAAGTTTATTTCTGATAGCCAAAATAAAAGAGCACTGATTAAAAGAATTTTACTTTTCAGAAAAGTAGGTTGAGTAAATTAGTGTGTAGTGGAGGGAAACTGTACTGGAATTTGATTTTATGTGTGCTTATGTGTATTTGACTTCTCTAATACTAGACTATAACAGAAGAAGTGATATTCTCTCTAATGTGCTACAAAGATGAGGATGAAGAGCTCTGGCAAGAGGATCCGTATGAATATATCCGAATGAAATTCGGTAAATGTTTGTGTTTAACGTTTGTTTTTTTGCTTTCATTGTAACTGTACACTATAGTCCCAATTCACAGCATGGCCACTGTAATGTCTCTGTCTTCACCAGTGTCCTGAACAATAGGAAGAAGAAAATTTGGTTCTTAAATCTCACCAATCTGTAGTTAAAAGAAGGCGGCAGATCAAGTGAGTTTTGGCCACTTGGCTGGTAGCTTTAAACTAAATGATTATCTTAACTTTTTTTCCTACTTCACATGTGCACAGTGCAGCCCAAATAGATTGGCATGCTCACTTTTTAATGCCAGTTTCAGAATCCAGAATTGCAGTGTGCCAGCTGCCTGCAAGTTCTTGCAGCTCTCGCTTTGACCAGAAGAGGCCTGACTTGCTCTTTCCCTATTGAAAATTGTTAGTCTTCAGCATTTTGTTACCAATTATTATTATTGAATTGTAAGACAATTAGATATATGTATTCTTTCAAAGATGTAGTGCAAAAATCTTTGGAATATCACATAGGACCATATTATGAATAATTACTGTTACTAAAAGAGTCATGTCACTGAAAAAGAGAAGGATGCTTTTAAAATACAGCAGTTTTAGCAGAAAACTCCTGTAAGCCAGGCACCATGGAGATATGTAGCATTTGGTAAACTTCCAGTTAGTTGATTTGGGATTCACATATGAGAAAACAGAATTTAAATTTTCACAGAAAAATCTTGGAGAGTTGTTAGGCAAAAAAATTAATCATGATACAGTGTTGGTCACTGGGGCACAAACACATTGCTGATTTTTGGTTCTTTCTGTGTAAATAGTGAATCCTATTTTATATATAGTTGAAACAGTTAAATACAGATCTAAATTGTATTGTGGAAGGTAAAAAACCCTTCAAGCATAAAAGTACATTAATTTGAAGTTTAGTGAGGCACATTTTGGTTTGGAACAAGAATTCCAGTAGTCTGGTAGTATTTCTTAATCATCATTTATCTTCACATTCTCAGGAAAAGTTAGTGTGTAACTTTAACCACATTTTAACATTATGTTTTTAGATCTTTTTATTTGATTTGTGTAGGGACATTTGGATTAGAACATGTTTGGCAGAACAGATTTTTTTTTTCAAGATATAAATTGTATTTTCAATGTGATTAAAGGAGGTTTACTTGTAATGAATGAAGCTAAAAAAGCTTCAGCTTTCAGCAGATTTAAAACTACCCCAGATCCAAGTACTTTTTACATACAAAAAGTTTCCCATGAGGTTTTAATAATATCAAGCCAAAAATGTGTACATATGGTACACAGATGGTGCTGGAATGTATTGTTGTTCTTCCTATAGTGGTTTTAATTAAAAAAAAGCCAGGATTTTTCATCCCTTAAATACCTGTTTTCAAAAGAATTAATGAATAAATAATGCGTTCCTAATAAAGGCAATGATGAGCCGTCAGCAGATTTGGAAGGAAAGAAGTAAATGTTTTCATAAGCTATGTGACATAAGCTTGGGTCTTACTCTTTAACCATGAAGTGAAGACCACTGTGTCAATAGTTTTGAAGTTAAATATTCACTCTGATTTTGTGATATACCACAAACAAAATGGTTTATAAAAACTTTATTGGTATGTCATTCAGAAAAGGAGTATCTTTTTTACCTTTTTTTTTCCCCCCAATTTGTTAGATGTATTTGAGGATTATGCATCCACTACAACAGCAGCACAGAATCTCCTTTATACTGCTGCAAAGAAGAGAAAAGAGGTATGGAACTAGTGTTTTTTAATTATGTGAAGTTTTCTTAACAATGTCATTTTCCCTCAAATTTGAAGATGCTATGGGAAGCTAGTCTTGAAAAATCTACTTGCTAATACATAGTCAAATGCTTTTCTGGCTGAGTGCTATTAATTATGGGAGAATTAAAATATGTGTGTATGTATAAATAAATAAGTGGATTCCTCTTGCAGCTTTACAATTAACCTGCCAGATATGAACTGAGTTGGAATAGACGTACTGGTATTTTCCAGAGTTTACAAACAGCCTCTGTCATGGCTGTTCTGAGCTTCCCAAATTAGCAGGAGGAAAAGAGAACCTGATCTTTATTAATTTTCACTCATACTATTTAAAATCCTGTTGACAGCAATGAAATTAACAAGAACAAAACCAATTTCATAGTTACTTTTTAAATGAGGGCATAGCTTTGCTGTAGATCTTTCTGTACTTAGTGATCTGTGCAGGAGTATCCAGCCGAGCCCTGGAAAGCACGCAACAGTTTGCTAAAACGGCCAACTTTTTTCTGGGTACCATTTTAACATCCAGTAAACATGGAACTCTGTTTCCAGATGGATCTTCAGAGAAGAGCATAGTCAGATGGAATAGCCTATGACCTTTCCACTGCTTTATTGTCAAAAACGTCCTTGCCCACTGACCTTCTCATTTTCATAATTTGTACTGAGATTGTCAAAATGTCATAATATCTGAAAAGCACATAGTGGGTGTGGAAATGACAATAAACAATTGGTTTTGTGAAGAAACCTTTCTAAGTCTAGTCAACTGTAGAAGTTACTGCCAAAATCAATAGATTAAAATAAGTTTATGAGGGTTTTGTCCAAGGTGTTCTTGAATATGTATTATGTTCATACGTACATATACACACATGTATGTATTTATATATGTGTGACACAAGACAGAAGAGAAGTTAAGGGAAAAAAATGGTGAGGTACTGTTTGAGCCTCTTGCCTTTTCATTACCTTTTTTGATTTGCCTCAAGACAACAATAAAAATATCTTATTTACTATTACTAATGTGAGATTTCAAGGAGATTGTTTGACAAGTTTGGCTGAAAAGTTTAAAAAGAAATCTTCTCAGTTTTAACTATGGAAAGATGTTACATGTAGTACCTCACAGTTGCTTTGGCCAAGAAAAAAATTTCAACTTTAAGTTAAAAACATTATATGAATTTTTTTAACAATGCTATTAAAATAATTTGACAAAAGGAGATTGTGTGTTTTCTGTCTTGTGTAGGTATTACCAAAAATGATGGCTTATTGCTACCAGATTCTGACAGAGCCAAACATTGATCCAAGGAAAAAAGATGGAGCTTTGCACGTTATAGGATCCCTAGCAGATATTTTACTGAAGGTAAGTGGGTAAAGAAGTGAAAAAGGTTAGTAGTTCTTATTATCAACTGCCATTTCTGATAAAGTTGTAGCTTATAAAGTATGGCTAGCCTTTGGCCATATTTATGAAGTCTGTAGAGAGATTGTACTGTGCAATAAGAATCTGTTTCTTAAAAATATTAACATTCTTTCCTGGGTTTTATATTCCCATTTTATATGCAGATTTGTCTTCTTAGGTTGCTCCAAAGCTCCGTTTGTTTGCTACAGAACAGTCCCCTGGTCCTCTCCCGCTTTCCTTGTGAAATGGAAGGGTGTTAAAAAAGCAAACATGCATTCCATCAATAACATTGCTTATGATTCTTCAGCAAACTCCTCAAACAGCCTGTGCTATTGTGGGCTGCTTCTGGTTCCAGAAAAATGTTTACTTAACATGTTGCAGGAATGTGTTGTCTAGCTTTCCAGCTTTCTTACCCTACAATGTGTGGCTTTAAGTCTTATTTCATCAGCCAGTTGGGAGTTTTGAAAATAGCTGGAAAGAGCATAGAGTTCCTATTCTTCCTCCATTTTTTTATGGACAGTACCTCAGAATTTTGATTATTTTTCTGGAATTTGAGTACACGTTTTAATCCACACTGTTGCTGTCTAATGTAATATAAATTACGGTTTCCTTTACGCTTCTGTAGACGATGGAGTCTAAAGTATGCCCCCTCCATGTCAAAAGTTATTGCCAAAAAGTTACCACTTTTAGCCTGAGAATAGCAGCGTTGTGCTGGAGGCTTCCTTTTAAAAGTAGTTTATTTTATTTTATGTATGAGTTTTCTGTGCAGGATATGTCTTCATGTTACAAGCAACATCTTAAAAACATCTACCATCTATTTTTTACCAATGTACCAATCTGTGATCTGATCTGAAATCCTGAAACATCAGTAACTTTTGTGGAAATTTTGTAGATTACGTTGGATTGTAAATGCTCTCCTTCATGCCGGAGTATAACAGTGAAAGAGAACATTGTGTTGTGAGGAGCCTTTCATCTTGACTTGGGGGTTTCTAAACCTGAGGAAATAAAAAGGATTTATTCCAGCATACCACTCTTATTTGAAATTTTCAGTCTTGAAACATGAGGTTATTATATACATTGTAAAAAAAGTAATAATCGCTGAACACTGCAGACTCCTCTCAACTCTGAATATTTTGTGTTTGGGATTTGGCAGATTGAAAAATTCCATTAACTGTTTCTGTGTAAAATACTTGATTTGTGCTTTCTGGCTGGTGATCTGACTGAGATAATAGATTGCAAGGAGCTCGTAGACACAGCGATCCTGCCTTAACCACCTGGCTTTCCATAGTGGCTCCAGTTTAATGCCTGCAAACCTTTGACCTGTGTGCACAAGGGAAAATTCTTTTCCCTTTGTGGTTTTTCTCTGCTCAGTTCTTCATTTGCCTCTCTGAGGGCAGGGGAATCAGTGTGGGGAAAAAATTATGTATGCATTGGTGAAGTAGTAGTGTGATCACCTAAGTTATATTTTGTATTGAGTGTCCCCTTTCACCCTCTTCCTATCTCAGCCACTGAATCATTCCTTTAGATGGTAACAGCATATACCTTTTCGAGTATCCTGGGGCTGTAAGTGCCCGGACGGTCCCAAGTCTCTATGCTGATGGTCCTGGCTTCCTGTGAATATCTTGGGGTTGGCCAAGGTTGTAATAATTAAGGATAATTTTCATCAAATATCCTTCTCCAGCCAAGGAGATTTCTATCACAAAGGAATTAGCTTAGTCTATTAAGAAACACACAAAAAATTGAAGTTACTTTTGTTACTTCTGATGCTTATAGTAACAGTAGGTCATTTGAAACTCATATATGTTCCATACTAAGCTTATATTTATCTTCAGGCATGTATGTACTCCTTTGTAAGAAGAATGGAGGTACTAGATCCTAATTAATTTTTTTAAGAAAAATAAGCTGGAATCAATTGCCTTAAAGAAAATGGAAAATTCCAGTTTACAGTATTGTAATGAGTAATGTGGAGTTGAATATTCTATGTACAGTTCTTTCACTTAATCTGGCTATGAACTTGCTATGCTTATGAGGTTTGTTCAGTTCAAGCTACGAGATCTAGATGTCTTTGTGAGAGAATACCTTTATGTTACATAGACAAATCATTGTATTTCCCATGGTTGATAGCTGAAATGGTTACTGACTAGAATGAAGTATGTGCAAAAAAGAATGGTCTCCAAAATTAATTTTTATTTACACCAACAGAAGAGTGTCTTCAAGGATCAAATGGAGCTGATGTTACAGAATCATGTATTTCCATTGTTCATGTCTAACCTGGGGTATCTCAGAGCTAGAGTAAGTTTACCAGTTCTTCAGTTTCAGTATTTGCCATGATCCTTAGCCTTGCAGTTCCACTTCATTCTGAATGTGAATTAAAGAAATAAAGCAAATACATAGTAAAATTTCAAATAACAACTTTGTGCAGTAGTTTTTCAGCATTTTGATTTAAAAAATGATCTGTCAGTCAAATGAATTGATGGTATTCTGTGTCATGTTAATGTTTACATCTTCAATCAGTCTGCATAATTGCAGTGGTTGTGCCCTTCTTGTGACCATTTTTTGTCAGCAGATCTCAATAACTAGAGTGGTTGGATGGCTGTGAAGAACAGGTAGGATTTCAACAGAGTAGGTAATGTCAGTTGGAGTGTAGCTTTATGAAAACCCCCTAGTGTCCATATCAGTCACAAACAAAGTTAATTTTCTTTAATTTCTGTTCTTAATTTTTTTTTCTCCCAGAAGGACCAAAACTGTGAATGCCAATTATGTACTTATGGGATTTATTGGAATTTGGGAAAGGAAATTAAGAATTGCTTGAGTGCAAAAACTGTATGAATACACCGTAATTAAGAAAAAAACCCCACAACAGTACATGAGAACAGAGAGATAGTTAGCATTGGTTTTGAATCAGTTAAAAAATGCTAAAAATTGCAGTGGTCCCTAACTTGCTTTTCTTTTTGTCATGCAGTCTTGTTGGGTACTTCATTCATTCAGTGCTTTGAAATTTCACAACGAGCTAAACTTGAGGAATGCAGTAGAGTTGGCAAAGAAGAGCCTGATTGATGATAAGGAAATGCCTGTCAAAGTAGAAGCAGCCATAGCTCTTCAGACATTAATAAGCAACCAAGAGCAAGGTATGCTACAGTGATTCATCAGTTGTATACACTGATGATTTTTAATTTTTTTTTAGAGATTAGGAGGTTGGTGAAGATTTATGTAAACATTTCTAGTGTTTAAAGACATAGATTTCAGAACATTTCATCATGTTTAGACAGTTTCACTTGCTCATTAGTTACTGTATGCATCCCAGAATTCTGATTTGAAGTTTTTACAGCAGTTCTCTGCACAAAAGAAGTTAGAATCAACATATTGCTTTCATGAAGCGAATAGCACCTGCCTTTGTTTTTCTTTAGTGAAGTGAAATAGCATGTATTTTTAAGAACAAATGCTGCCTGTGTATGAGGGCATGTATTCACCCAAAACAGTGGATCTTTGTTGTAGATGATGTTTCAGCACTGAATGTGGTAAATGTACAATTTATTTACTTTGTTAGTCTGCTAGTTATAGGCTGTAAAAGTGCCTCGGGTAGGTTTTTTGGCCTTTTTTTTTTTTTTTTAAGTGAATTAAACTTTAAAAAATTACTTTGTTCAAGAGTACTTAGTTACTCAGTAGTTTTGAGATACTGTATATTTGTGTTTATGGATAGTTGATTTCACCTAGTTTCAATTGTTTTATTTTAGCCAAGGAATATGTGAAGCCTTATGTAAGGCCAGTTATGCAAGAACTCTTGCACATTGTTAGAGAGACGGAAAATGATGATCTTACTAATGTAATCCAGAAGATGATCTGTGAGTACAGTCAGGAAGTAGCTACTATCGCCATTGACATGACTCAACACCTGGTAAGAGACAATAGTAAAATAACAGTCCAGTCAGAAGCACATGTCTAGTTTGGCAAACATTTAATGAACTTTGTTTGAAGTGCACACTGTTTAAAGTAATCTTTATGAAGGTCCACCTATAATATTTGCAACACTTTGGTTTTGTATGAAACATCTTTAAAACGTGAATTTTTCAAAGATACTGAATTTTGTCACTGGCTTTAATGAGCCAAGTTCTAACTATCTCACATTTCAAATTACTTAACATCGCCAGAGTTCTCAAAAAAAGAGGTGTTTTTAATTTTCTATAGTCCCCTTTCAAAGGTAAGGAGCATATTTGTCAATGCTGACAGCTCTTACAGATAAGGCATTGCTGCTGTTGCATTAGCTATCTTGGTTTTCCATGACAAATTAGAAATGTGAGTTTGCTCTTGAATGTCAAGTTGGTTGTGTTTTTTTCATAGGCTGAAATATTTGGTAAAGTACTCCAGAGTGAGGAATATGAGGAAGTAGAGGACAAAACAGTTATGGCCATGGGCATCTTGCACACAATTGACACTATCCTGACAGTTGTGGAAGATCACAAGGAGGTGAGATTTTCTTTTATACGTCTTTTCCTCTGCTGTTCACTCGTGCCTTTCGTTCATGACAACAAGCACTTCTATGTATGTTGCATCACTTGAGTTGACATGAATGTGCATTTACTGTAGCAGAATGGTGAATAGCAGAAGCAAGTGATCTCTGACAAATCTGAATTTAAAGCCCAGTTTACTTTTGTGATTTCTTAATTGTTTACCTCTCAACTTCAAGGGGAATTTATAGTCTGAGGGTAAAATCCTTAGCCCTTATTCTGGTGAACATTTCATTGGATAACGGTATTACAGACTGTTACAGTAGTTTTGAGGGAGAAATAATTTGCGTAAGGCTCATTTTTTACAGTGGTGACTCATATTTTGATGTTTACCCAGCAATTTCTTGGATAGAAGTCCTAGGAATTGGTCTCCCAGTTGTGGTGCAATTTAAGTCTACATTTCACGTGCAAGGAAGAAAGAGATTCTTTCTGCCCATACCACTTGGGCTGACTGAAGTAGGAAGGAGTTCAGTGACTGACCAGAGAGGCAAAGTCAGTCAGTAACTTTAAGCTCAGTTGCCATAAAAGTGTTTTGTCCTAGATTGTTTTGCCTCTTTGTTTTACAATGAGAATGTTTCATTGCAAGTGTGAAATCTTTTTGTGAAGCTTATAATTTAAAAAATACATTAATTAAAATACTAATTATTTTCTTGTAAGACCATTGTGTTCCTTTGGATTTCAAAACATCATTCATTCCTTTACAAGAACCCCTTGCAGCTTTTGAAAGCTAAAGTGAAATCTGGTAGTTCAGCTGAGCACCAGTAATGGTAGTTCGAAGTGGATCTTCAGGTTTTAGCCTATCCTTTGGGATTGGGGTTTTTTTGGTGTAAATTTAGCAGCTTTTTTCTGTTGTGTGAAGCACAAACTAAAATACTGTGTGGAGTGCTCTTCATCTCAGAATCTTAGATCATTTTAGAAGTGATATATGAGGCTGAAAACTCCTTAGAAATTCCTTCCCTTTCACCATTAAGTATGGAGGGAGTTTAGGGGATCATAACTTTTGAGTCAAGTGTCTGAAGGTAAGTGGATGAATCTTGGTCCTGTGTTTAATCCCTTTGCTAGAAAAAGCTCAGAAGCCTGACGTCCTGTGAGATTATTTCTGTAATGAAAGACCTGTGGTAATAACATGAAATTTCTGTATTTGCTGGTTTTAGACTTACAATGTGGCTATATAGATCTCCTTGTAATTTAATTCATAAATGTAGTCCTTCTGTCCAACGTGGCAAGGCTGAATCCTGACTTCAGTACAGTTGTATGCTCCCAGTTTCTGCATGTATTCTTCTTGCTGAGTCTACTCTGGGAAGCTCTCTGTAGACATCTTAAGGAAAAGCATCTCTTCCTTTCTTCCTTTTAACTCTTCTACTTCAAAGATTTTGGTTTGAATACAATGTTACTTTATATCCAGACAGGGCAAGAGAGAGAGTTATTGATAGGATCTGTGGAATAACCATAAAATGAGGTATTTTTTTTTAAATTAAGAAAAATGCTTTAAGTGACATGTCTTAAAGCAATACCGTGTATTGAAAAGTGCAGTACTTATATCAGTAAGACCTTATTTCATAATATTGTGACTGTTAATGCAGCATTTAAAGTGATTTTTGCTTTGAAGAACTTCTCAAACTGAATTAGTCAAATACGTTGATTAAATTACTGTATTTCTGAGTTTTTAAATAAACTGCTTTATGTTTTCATTTCAGATAACTCAACAGCTCGAGAGTATTTGTCTACAGATCATTGGCCTTGTTTTGCAGAAACATGTTATAGGTATGTTTTAGAGACAATTTGTAGAAACACATGTTTTTACATTAAAAGTTCTTAAATTAATTATTGCAAACAATACTATGTTTCTGAAGAGAACTTCATCTTTTTTTGTGTGTGCTATTTTAAAGAAAAAAAGGTGTTAATTTTTATTTATGATTTGTTTCTCCTGATGCCCTCTTGTGCATTAGTCAGGCTGGTTCCTGTGGTTTGGAGGTCAGACGCAAATGCAGAAGATGCAGTTCTGATTATAGTTCTAGCTAGCTGTGTTAAAGGACAATGTCTACAATTATATTGGTATTTTATGGACACGGTCTGCAATTAAATTACTGCTTTATCAGTACCCTGCACTAAATAGCTACAGTTTTGTAATAAGGTCTTTAAGAAAAAACAAAGGTTGAGAAAATAAAAATATTTTTCAGTAAATTGTTTCAAAGCAATGCCTTTGATGTGCTGGTAATACATTTTTCGGGTGTGTTCCATTATAATGGAAAACTGTGCATAGTTTTGTAAATATAGGCCAACATATGGCCCATTCAAAAGAGTCTTTTCCAATTTGTTTTATTTTTCTACATACTGATTTCGTTACTAATTACTGTCCTTTAGTTGTTATATAACTTGGGGGTTGGTTTCAGATTTCAAGGTATTTGCAAGCTATTTTTTTAAAGCACCTCCCTTCAAATTGTTTTTCCTTTCCAGAGTTTTATGAAGAAATTCTCTCCTTGGCCTACAGCTTGACGTGCCAGATGATTTCACCTCAAATGTGGCAGCTTTTAGGGGTTCTATATGAGGTTTTCCAGCAGGATTGCTTTGAGTACTTTGCAGGTATGATCACTTCTATTCATGTTTCCACTGTTTGGGAATTAATCTCTGAAGATGACCTTAATAAGGGTCGCTTCCATTTAGTGTCTTGCTTTGAATTGATCAAGTATTTGAGTCATACCCTGGCCGTCTGTTTAGCGTAGGAGTATGACAGGAGCATATTTAACTAGAAGCATGTTCAAATCTGTCAGTGTGATCAGTTGTTGTAGGAGGTCCTGAACTCAAAGAAAGTTGAAATACGCGAAGTTAATGTGAAACCACAAATTAATTAAAATGTGATCCTATTCTATTTCCTCTTCTGAGAATGCACTCTGCATGGTGCACTTTATGAAGAATTCTGCTAAAACAGACTTTTGCAGAGTTTGAATCTGCAACCATATCCAAGAATCTGAGCTAATGAATTAATTACAGAACTACAGCCTCACTGGTTAGTACTTGCATGTATTAGTTGTAATTTTTTTCTCTTTTGCTCTCCCTGTTCCACAGATATGATGCCTCTCTTGCATAATTATGTGACCATTGACACTGATACTTTACTGTCTAACCCAAAACACTTAGAAATCATTTATGCTATGTGTAAAAAGGTAAGGCTTCTGATTCTTACTGTTGCATTTATCACTGGTACTTAACAGTCAGATTAAGTGGAATGACCTGAATGTCCCAGGTGCTGGCCAGTCATTTCAGAACGAAATGAAATTTAGTCTCTGCTCAGTTCCAAGTACAGATAGCACCTTCACACTTTTTAAGTGACATGCTTTTTAAAAAATTACATGCACAAATCTGTGTGGGAGAAAGTTGCTGTTCATCTTGACTTTCTTCTATGAACAGCTTTTTTGGTAAGTAGAGGAATTAATGAAGCCTGATTTCCTTGGGTCGCGTATCTTGTGATTGGATTCTCTAGTTGTCAGCTAAGGTGTGAATTCATTTGAAGTTCTTTCTACATGTGTAATGTTTCTCTTTTACGCTGATTCTCTCATGTGTAACAAAGTATGAGATCCTGCTCCAGCCTTTCTCTAATTTTGGCCATTTTAAAGTGTTAGGCATCTAGCTACCTGCTTATTTTTAAGAAACTTACAGAAATTGAGAATTCTGCTTCTTTGTCAGGTTTGATTGGCACTGACCATAGAGTTGAAATGTACTGAGAAGAAGCAGTCAGTTTCAAACATATGTGCATATACATAGAGTGATTGCATACATCTTGTTTTTAATCAGACACTGGCCTAAAGGTAGGATTTCGCTTTGCCAGGCTGTTAATCTGCCAATATTTATTAGAATTGAAGTAAAAAAAATGGAAACAGAATGTGGAAAACGGCAATGATTCTTGTAAGTAACATTTCCTTTAAAAAAGAGAAAGTGATGACATGTAAAGAATACTAACATTCATAAAGAACTATAGAAATTTCTTCTAAAATTTTAAATTAATCTTTAGCCACTTTTCTTTGTTTATGCCCTGTAGAGATGATTTTTTTATGTGTCTTAATTCCTCACAAAATAAAGCATGAATAGGCGTGTATACGCTGTGTAGAGGTTTTCTGATGTATGCAGGTACAGGAACACTTGCTTTCAAAGTTGTCAGTGGTTAACACTGACAAACTAAATTGTCTTTCTGGTTGGTAGGTATTAACAGGAGATGCAGGAGAAGATGCAGAGTGCCATGCAGCCAAACTCCTAGAAGTAATTGTTCTTCAATGCAAAGGACGGGGTATTGACCAGGTGATATATATTGAACAGGTTTTCTCTTTTACTGGTTTCCAGTAATATGTGTCTGATTCCTGAGGAAAGCAGTTGGAATTCAAGAGTTTGAGTGTAATGTAAAGTGTAGGAATGGAGACAGAAAGAAGTAAACGAGCTCAGGAGAGTTTGTAAGTTTGGGGGTTTTCTTTTTTTTGGTGATTAGATATTAGTGGGCATGACTGGAAAATGAATATAGATGATAAGTATATAGTATGATGTGCAGGATTGTCTGGTTTTGCCTTCTCCTAATAGGATTTCCCTTTTGATGCAAACCACATTGTTAAAACTATTGTGGCTGAGAGATTAACTATACATACCCAATTATTGAAGCTGTTTCTCCAAGCAATATGGACTAGACTCTTTTTAATATTTTGAGTTACTCAGTGCATTTGGGAATGAAGAATTTTTAGCATGGGTGGATTGTGATTGCTGGGAAAAACATATTCATAATTTTTAAGAGTTTCTTAGAAGACACTTTGAGCTAGTAGTCATTTTCCTATTAAGGGCTAAATTCTGGTCTCATTCTTTACATAATGTTCCAACCTAAATTATTTTAATATGTGTTGCCACAGTGCAATCTGTGGACTTCAGTGATAAGTTTTCAGTTAATTTCACTGAAACCAATATAACTTTACTAATGTAAATCTGAAGTCATTGAAGATAAAAACGTTCCCTGAAAGATTTTATTTTTAAAGGAAACCTGGAAGGGATTACAGTGAATTGTATGCATTTGCATTGAAATAAGTATGTGTTGGAAGGCTTAGCTGAGCTCCACAACTCTGTGAATTGAAATGATTTTTTTATTTTATGCAACTCATAAACTAAAACATTCATAATGCTTCCCAAATTGTTATAAAGAATAAACCTGTACATTGAAATAGATGTAAATGTTTATTTCATTGTGTAGAAATTGTGCATACTTGCTTTTATCTGAATAAACACACCTATTTCAAACTTCTATAAGAAATTTAACACTACTTTATGTTTATTAGGAAAAAACTTCTTTTCTTTGTCTTGCTGATTTAGGTAGTTTCATTTTTAATGCCTGTTAGTTTTGAAATTGTTGATTTATTTAAAGATCAGAATATCTTTGACTTCTTTTCTAAACGTTTTATAAGTGCTAGAATGAATTCCACCAAATGGCCCCAAATATTCTCCTCTGTGCTGAGAATAACATTGGCAATTTTTAGCTCAGAAAATAGCTGTTTTGGAGAAGATTTATAATCATGTGATCAGAGGCTTAAAATGCTTTTATACTAGGAAGTTAATAGAATATGTTCCTAGGTTATACCTGGACTTAACTGAAGTTAACTCTGATTAACTCAATTCTGATAAAATTATTGTAAACTTTTGTATAATCTGGCAACGTACATAACGCATGTTTGTTGGGGATTTTTTTCTCTTTTCTTCTCCTTTATATTTATATGCTCAGTGTATTCCACTTTTTGTGGAGGCTGTTCTGGAGCGGTTAACTAGAGGAGTTAAAACAAGCGAGCTTCGTACCATGTGTCTTCAGGTTGCCATAGCTGCACTCTACTACAATCCTGACCTACTTCTGCACACCTTAGAGAACATCAGATTTCCACACAATCCGGAGCCTATCACTGCACAGTTCATAAACCAATGGATGAATGACACAGACTGTTTTCTTGGGCAAGTATTGTGGTTTTTCTTTCAGAGGTCTATGGTTTTGATCTTTTTTTGTTCACTTCTGTTTGTGTCCCTAGTCATGTTGGTGGAAGAGTTCTCATTCCTTGATGAGTCTATACAACAGAAATCCACACCAGATCTAATGGCTGTGATGCCAGTAAAGGTGACCGTGTAACTTTTTCAGGTCTGTTCAGCTGTGTGCTGAATTTTCTGTGCTGTGAGGATACAAGGGTACATTACAGGTCATATTTTAGGTTAATTTTAAGTTCCTTAATCACAAACTATCTGCTTCTCCAGCATACGTTGAGGGTAGTATTCAGAGCTGACCAGCAGGATTTCAGCGAGATGTTAACCTTTTTTCTGAAATACCGTATGCATATTTTCTGTTACATATTTTATGAAGTATTTTTAACTGCTCCATTTAAAGTTTTTAAAAAAATTATTCCGTCCAATGAATCCAACATGCTGATTTTAATGCCTGCGAGTTGTTGATGATCAACTTGCATATTTATCATTATGCCACTGATGTACTGACTGTTCAGCATACTCCTGAACTTAAACTTCATTCTGGACCTCCCTTGAACATGTGTACACTCACTAGTGTGCACTTGGGCAGGAGCTGAACATTGGTGAAGTAAATGAAGGTGGACAAAGCCTGTCATCACGTGGCTAAGCATGCACTTGATGCTGGGTGGATGTCAAGTCCAGTGTTTGACAGTTAGTGCTTGCCTCTCAGCTGAGATGTGGTGTCTGACTGTGAGATTCAAATCTACTTAAGGACCAAGCAGACAGTCAGATACAGTAAACAGCTACCTCTTACCTTACTGCTATGAGTTACGTTCTGTCATTGCAGGCTGACATCTGACTGCAGGTGTACGGGCAGGCTTAGAATGTGTCTTTTCTGTGCATAATGTATGCCAGCAGACTAAGTGAAGCATCAGTATGGTCAGAGTCATGCCACGAATGAGCACAGACCAAGACAGGCAGCTCCTGACCCATAGATGCATACCTTATTTTAGGTTGTCGTTCTTTTCCTACCTGTTTTTTATTGGTACAGTCTTGTCTTTCCAATTTCCAACAAGTCTCTAGGGGCCTTCTTACAAGGTGGTTTCTCCATTCCCTGGTCATCCAAGTAGCTTTCCTCCATACCCGCTCTTCAGTTAATCTTCCCTGAACAGAATTGTATGCCATCTTGATATAGCTACATTATTGCCTCAGTGTTTAGAACTGAACTTAGAACGAATTTAGAACTGTGTGGTGCATTATAGCACTGCAGTACCTTTTTCGTAACTGTCATAAAATAGTGACTCCCAGTCAATCAGTGACCAACTGATATACGTGGGTTTTGCTCTCAGCATGTCCTTTGTATTATTTTTAAAGCACATACCAAATGTACACAGTAAAAATTATTTTCCTCCCTCCTGTGTCATAAGTACACATTTTAGTGGGATGAGAATGAAAGTGTAGTAGTTGGTAGAGTTGCAGCATAGACTACCTTATTTTAGGTCTGTGAACAGTTCATATTATCACGAGCATTCTGACCACTTCTACATGATACACATATTAAATGTCTACGTACATCCTGTATCTTAACATAAATACATGTGTTATCAATTAGAGGGGTTACTTGAGTTGATGACAAATAAGGCATAAAGGACCCAATGTACTTCGTTTCTTTGGAGTGCCAGTGGCTGAAAAATGGCACTTTTAAGCCTGCCTCTCCCACACCTTATGGTAATACTATTGTTAATTATTAGATTGTTTTTATATCTACCTAATTTAGAAAAGAGCAAGATTTCCATGTACCATTTTTTTTTGTGACTGAAGCAAAATTCTTGAGATTCAGCTCTTTGTGCTGTCACTTTTTTCTACTGCATATCAAATGCTGAATGCATACAGAGACAGTAGGAAGGAAGATATTCCTCACAGAAGGTAAACTTGTCATTCCTTTTTTAAAAGAAATCAAAAATGAAAGAGATGTATAGCCTTAAACCGTTCATCCCTGGAGCATTCAGAGAGAAACTAGTCGGATACAGATTCAGAGGACTGCAGATCTGACTAGGCTCCAAGCTGAAGTACTCCTGTGAGCTACAGCTTAGCTTTCAGTTCTTTTGTGTTGCTTTTCAAAAAGCATTAACTACTCCAACTACTGTGCAACTAAATTATCTTTCAGAGCTGAAACAAAAGTTGACAACACCTATGAAAATGAAACACTGAGATCATGATGCTAGATTCTGATCAGACTCTGCACTTGAATGGCAGCAGCAGATTAAAATGTATCTCTTTGATCTGCTGCTACCAGCAGTGCAATAAATATCTGTAATATTGCTTAAATCTAAAAGGTGACTCTTTCTTCAGTGCTGTCTCCTCAGTACGTGACTTCCAGGTGTAAGGCTTTTGCTATAGTATTGCTTGTTGGGCACTGCGATGCGATGTAAGGAACTTCTTCCTCCCTTTCCCTCAGGACAGCACTGCTTCTGGAAGACCATTTATTTTAGTAAGGGTAGTAAAGGCCATCATCTGAAGAGCAGCCCGATATTCAGAGGCCTAATTGAACAGGGGAAGACAGAAATGCAAACAAATTCTGGCTTGATTGAAACCCTTTCTTGGGTCCACCCCTGCAGACTTCATGTCTTCATCAGTGAAGACAACAGTGGGAAGCCTGATTTGTACAGTCCTTTTTCTCACCAGCCATCATTCACTGCTGCTTTGGTTTACAGTTAGATTGCTTTCCAGCAAGAGGCAGTTCTAGGCTTAAATTCAAATCAGTTGGAAGACTCACAGATCCTAGAGAAATTGGAGATCAAAGTAGATCCACCTCCAGGTGTGAAGGGCCAGGTACTGCCATTTCTTTGTTAGCCCTGCAGGAAACCTGTGACCTACCAGTAACAGTGGCTCTTCAGGATGCTTTGTCCATGTAAATCTCACAAGTCTTAATACCGATAGATCGTGCTCTGCCAGCGGTGGGGATGTGCATGCCTGCATGCGCTCAGGCTGCTGCCAATGGTGTTTGCCAAAAGAATGCAGTATTTCTTGAGCAGCGCTTGTGAACACATGAGGTGGAATCCATGGGAATAAGACATCTTGTAGGGGGAAAAGCAGTTAGGGTAAGATAAGTAACTGTTTTTCCATGTTATTAAAAACATGAAAACTATTTAAAACTAATTAGAAATTTGTAATATTAAAAATGATCCAGGTAAGGAGAGCTCAGAACTCGTCGTAAAAATCCAGTATGTCATTGTGGATGTTACGTATCTGTGGATGTGTGCCCATAATGCCTGTGTACCACAGTATATTGTATTTATTATTTCTAAATGTTCTCTACAATAACTTCAAACTGAAAAGCCATTTGTAGAAACATTTGTTCCTTACTGCTTTCCACCTTTTCCTTGACAGCTGAAATTTGGGTGAGACTTCTGCATGACTTATGCTTACTCTCATACTAAAAAATTATTCTGTGGAAACTAGGCTGAGAGGAAAAACTAACTTGCTTAAACCCCCCCCAGTAAGTGATTTTATTGTGTTAGAAGCTGCATAGGGGGATTTGCTTAAGAGGAGTTTAAATAGTTAGAAATCCTAGTTTTCTTGGAGTTGTATATAAAATCCCAGTCTTATATAGGAAAACAGGGTTAGTTCCAACTTTGCAACTAGGAGGAGATAGCAAATTATTTGCAATTTGTCCAGGAACTGGATTGAAGAGAAAGCAACTTGATCCTCACATAAAGGAGCATGGTAAACCAGTAAAGGCAAGGCTTAGTGATTTCCCTTTGAAAATACTTTCAGCTTTGTTTAAAATACAAAAGATTCTTAGATCTTTTTTTCCTGTATTGGAAGGAAGTGTATTAGCAAGAAAAGGTCCTGTAAATTATGAAGACCACACAGAGCTTGTTAAAAATAGGCTTTCCTAGGAGCCATGCATTGCACTGCCATGTGTTGTGTGTTTAGCACTACAGGCTTGATACGCCATTGAGGGAGCAAGCAGAGTCTGTGACTGTTAGGGAGGATTGATGTGTACTGCTAAGCAGACAAGTATGGGTCTGAAAGTATAAAGCACTGAGGAAATTCATATCCAGGGTCCCTCATGCAGACAGAAGGGTGCTGAAGTAATGAACCCTTTGACAGCAAAGGAATGGTCCTGAAAGCATTCTTTGCCATTACAAAAATACATAAATGACATAGAATTCTGTTTGCTTGTTCTGGCCTGTGGGTACTTGATACAGCTGGGGCATAGTAGAATGCTGAACTTTCAGGCAAGGCAGATGCTTATCCTGCTATTTGTCTCTGCTGGCAGGTGGAAGAAACAAGTCTCCTTCTGGCTCAGGTTTACTAAAGATGGCTTGATGCCTGGATTTCTGCTGTCCTGCTGGGGTTTCTAATAACATGCATATTCTGAAGACATGTTCATTCTTATAATTTCTCTGTTTAGAAGCTTGAAAATTGAGCATGACAAATATACTGTGGTTTTTGGCCATTTGCGCTGCATCCTAATGATGACTCCCTTTTAAACAGCAATGCTTGATTCTTGCACTTTTGTTTGCTGTCAAGAAAAGATAATGGAGTATGAAGCTAAGCCACTACTTACTAGAATTTTCTTACATTTTACTGTGTTGCATTTTGCAGTTGACATTGTGTAATGGTAGCTTTTTCAAATGTATTATAAATGCGAATTGTCATTAACTACTCTGGCACATACACTGAAATTGCTTCATTATACATTTGAGGCTTAAAGAAATTTTCATGGCTTTTCAGTGTCAAGATGCAGGATAGAAGTGTTGTGCATAGATTACAGAGCTTTGGTCAAACTTGAATGAAGGTGCTGGCAGAGTGAGGAGGTAGAGAAAGTTCTTTCCTCTTGTACTTGCAGTGAAGACAATTCTCCCAGCAAAGCAATGCTTCATTCATAGGTAGCATCGTCTGTAACTTGGAGCAAATGGTGATGAGCTTGTTTTCAACACAGAAAAACTGACAAGAGTAAGGAGTTTAGGTCTTTTTTTTTTTTTTTTTTTTTTTTCTGTGAAAGCAGACCCTGTTCCCCTGACTTGGTTTCCTTGGTTGATTTGTATGCCCTCTTTTGTGCCCCATTCCTTCTGAAAAGAAGGCATTGCTGTTAGCAG
The DNA here is from genome assembly GCF_015220075.1 of Falco rusticolus. NCBI lineage: Eukaryota > Metazoa > Chordata > Aves > Falconiformes > Falconidae > Falco > Falco rusticolus. Next base: position 66,873,849 of record NC_051191.1, read on the forward strand.
TGATGGAAAGAAACTCTCTGCCTACTTGCATTTTGGTACATTTTTCAACACGTGTAATGGAGCAGCCAAACTCAACATGACAAAACATGTCATTGGATAGGCTAGTTGACTTTGCTTTTCTTGGAAGGTCTTCTGCGATCATCATGTTTCATGTGGTAATATATATTTTATTGTTGTTGTCAACTGCTCTGAGAATGGAATCACTTCACAAAGTTCTAACAGAACTAACAAAATGAGAGGTGTAATAAAATCCCTCCAGGTCCCCAGCCTTGTTTAAGCATATGTAAAGTTCAGAAAGCTGTAATACATGATCACTTATATTACTTAAAGAATATTATAATTCAATAGCATGTTATTTGGGATCTTTGTTAATGAAATTGTAAGCACCTTGGAACTGGATTTCTGTAGCAGTTTTTGAAGTGGTGGATTGAGCTGGCTGTTCCACTGTAAGCTTTATTGTATTCTTTGCTGCACGTCTTACTAGTTTATTCTCTCTCAACTCATATCTTCTTCATTCCAAAATAAAACTGATCCGCTAATGGAAGTGTCTACCAAGAGTCTGGAGGATGGACATTTTCTGGCAGTTCTAGAGGTTTGCTTGGTTTCTGTAGGTCTTGCTGAAACTTCTTGCTGTGACTACTTGTCCTGCAGAAGACTTGCATAGAAGCTGTCAGCATTAAATTGAACAGTTCAAACAAAACAAGCTCCTCTCAAGTGCCCTTAATAGCAAAATAGCATAATGTTAGAGGAGAGTTGAATACTACTGGTGTTTTCAGTAAAGGAGGACCAAAGAGTATCTGCAGAGGCAGTTAGAGAATTCTCCCTGTCTTGTTTGCAAATAGCTTCTGTTTCTGGAGGTGAAAATCAATTCTTATTTTTAAGAGCACAGGCTCTTACCTAGTTTCCTGGTTGTGGTCACATAAAAATCTTTTTGCTACTAGCTTCGTGATTTTTTTCCCCTTCAATTATCTACAGTTTTTGTTTTACTGGAGGTCTGCTCATTTGCAAATTCCCTGTTTGAGAGTACTGCCAGTTATTCTTGATACAGTGGAGTTATTTCCCTGCTTTCACTGGAGTTAGCAATGTGTCTCAAGTTAGTGTTAGCAATTGGATGTGTAATACAGCCATTCTGATGGACTCTTCGTAAACATGTTTAAATGCAGCTAACCCTGTGGCACTCCATAAATACACACTGCAATTCAGTGCATTCCTTCTTATCATTACTCTTCACTAATAGTATTTTGCTAATTTCAGTCCCTGCAACAGTACTGCTATCGAAGCCAAGGCAAATTAATTTTCCATTCTATTTAATGATGATAAGCTGTATCAAATGCTTTATTACAGACAAGATATTCTACATAACTATTAAACAGTATTTATTCAGCATTCCAAACTTTGCATTTGGTAATCAGAAACAGTTGTTCCAGGATTTTGACCAGTTATTGAAAGGTATGTAAATGTTACTGGGCAAGTACTTTTGAGTGGGGAATTTAGATTCAGAACAAATGAAATAATGTGTTTAGGATCATCCAGCGTAGGCTCTGAGCATAGTCTCTGTGACATTGTCTTCTGCCCTGTCAAGCACTAGGACTTTAAAGCTCTCTACATATCCTTGCAGTAAGAATCTGCTTTTTGTCCTAACAAGTGTGTGTTGTTTCAGACTCCATGACAGGAAGATGTGTATAATAGGACTGAGCATCCTAATGGAATTGCAGAACCGACCGCCTGCAGTGGATGCTGTGGCTGCCCAGATTGTCCCTTCAATCCTCCTCCTCTTCTTGGGCTTAAAACAAGTTTGCGCCTCACGGGAACTCACAGAACATGAGGATCATGCTAAAGATGAAAAACACGTTGCAGAAGATAATGGTAAAATCTCCCCTTTTCACATTGTGGATTTTGTCTGGATTTAATTTAAAGGGGGTAAGAAATTGCAGTTCATTTTTAAGACTTATTAGTCTGCTGGAAATAGCTCATCTTACTGGGTGCTTGAAAGATCATCTTAGGAATTGATTTTTCCTTCCAAAATGTGATCAAAATGTTTCAGTGTATAACAGCTAACACTTTGTGAAAGGGTAGTATTGGTTTAAGAGTAACAATAAAACTTGTAAATCTACTCTTCTGGGTTGTGCATGTGCTCCATCTTCTCACATAACCAGGACTGCACTGGTTATATTCTTGATCCCTGGAAGGAAGCTGTTCCTAGTACCCAACTATTTGAAAGACCTGTTTGGTTGAACTTTGAAGGAAATCCTAGCAAGTCTTTGTCCAAATGGAAAGTGATTTGCTAAGTGGGGTTTGAGACAGCGGAGGTTCCTGGAGTAGACAGACCTCTTACTGCTGTGTCTGCCAGAAGAGAAAAACCACCAAAGAATACCCTGTGGGGGGAATTGTGGGGAGTGAATTTTACACAGCGTTGCAGGGAGATTTATGTGACTGTATTTGACTTGGAAAGGAGATAGATTGTTTGAGGTCTGAAAATTAGATTGGATGTAAGACAATTATGTAATACACTCCCATTCCACACTTGATTGTTCTGTAATGGAATTAAGGATTCTTCTCAATGCATAGGAATACAGTGTGGAAACAGCACAGTAATTTTCAAATCTCTGACCTGTCATTCAGTCCCAGCTTGTGGCAGATATAGTCATCTTCATTCTTTCTAAACTGTTAACACAGGAAGAGCTGAAGGTTTGGAAAGGGTCTTTTTTATCTTGTTTATAAATCAGAAATACTTTTCTGTAACAAACAGCAGTGTTAGAATTGCATATTGGAGTTGCATTTAATTCAGGATATAATAGTTGTTTCATAAGCAGAATGAAAGGTAAAGCTGAGTGAAAGAAGCTATTTTAACTTTATTCAAATAAGGGAGCATTCTGAAGACTACCAGGCAGACTTTTGGCCTACATCTGGTTTTCTCTTTGTTTTGTATCAATTTGTGAAGTCTATGCAAGTCTCTATGTGTTCATAATTTCAAAAGCACAGTGATGGAACACTTTGTCAAAGACACAATTCCTCAAAATTTTTGGATCTTTTAATTGCATGGTGACTGCATAAATGAAGGAAGAAAAAAGATGGCAGTTTCACATTCTCCAGGTGTGTTCAGAAACAAAAGTTTAACTGATCTTGAATGTAGAAAGCATTTTAATGGCTTCATTTTTCCAGTCCTTCTGAGATTTTGAGGGAAGGGTGTTAACAGAGGGTCCCCTTTCCAGCCAAGCCCTAAACTTACTAATTGTTCTTCGTTCGTAAGTCATTGCTTCCTTAAACTTTTTAAACTTTTTAAACAAAATTCATTAATGCCTTTGCAGAAGAGATACCAAGTGATGAGGAGGAGGCAAATGAAGTGAGCCAGGTGATGCAAGACAACCATGGTGGAGGAGGAGGAGGAGGTGATGGTGGAGGTGGAGAGGAAGAGGACGAAGATGATGATGATGATGACGACTGGGATGAAGATGCATTGGAAGAAACTGCTCTTGAAGGGTTCAGCACACCTCTTGACCTTGAAAATGGTGTTGATGAATACCAGTTTTTTACACAAGCACTTTTAAGTATGTGTTTGCTAATTGGCAGAATGATGTGATGAAATAGTCTGGAGATGTTGATGAGCATCAGGAAAAACCCTTTTCTTTGTTACAAGTAATAATTTAGCTTATTGAAACTGAAAAAGGCGATCTTGCTTTCTAATGTTAGTCCTAAGAATTTTTGGCTTACAAGTACTGCAAAAAACAAATGGTAGCAAATACAGCCAGAGATTAATCCTCTTCATGGTCTCTTTCAGAACTTTTCAGTCACAGCCTAAATAAGTGGGACTCGGTCACTAGAGGGACTCCTATATGTAGAAATATTTGTCACTTTCTAGATGTTAAAATCATAATGGAGAAATTATTTTCTCCCTTTCCTGTTTGACTAATCCTGTTGCTTTTAGTTTTGCTATGAGTTTTAAATTAGAAGATCCACCTCATGAATAATGGCCACAAAGTTTCTGTTTCAGAAAGCAGAGGATGTAATTAAGTTCCCCAAACTAGATTGCCTCTATTATAGCTGGGATTCTGTGCTAAGAAAACTGACAGGAATACTGAACCTGTTTTGCAGTGCAAAATCTGTTTTAAAACCAACCAGGGATTCTGTGTGTTTCATTTTGTTCTTCTGAAATTAACTTGCAGTGTAACCTGATAATCGTTTTTCATCCATGCCTGTTCCGACAGCGGTGCAGAGCCGAGACACAGCCTGGTACCATTCACTGACAGCACCGCTGAGTGAGGATCAGAAGAAACAGCTGCAGGAAATTTATACATTAGCAGAACACCGGCGAAATGCTGCAGGTAAGTCACTTCTCTGGGGCCATTTTATCTGTTTCAGGGATGTTGGAACTGAATCTAATCTGTAACAACAGAAAGTGTAAATCTCTGCGCTAATTAACATTTTCTGAGTAGTGTGAGCAGGATATTATGCTTATATTATTCCTTGCCTGGAAGTGTGTGTTACTCGGAGAGATTACTGTTGCTTCTAATTAATTGCCTTCTTATTGATGTGTGCTGCTGTTTGAAGAGGTTATGAACTAGTTTTGCACAATCTGACATTTGAAATGAAGAGCAAATTAAGGCAATACCTAGCTGTCAGCCAGGCATTTGATGAAGAAAATACTATAGATTATTATGTGTCTAACAGTTTTGTAACTTTTAAACTGCTAACATTGCCTTCACAGTCAGTGCAGGGTTTTAGAAGTTTAGGAAGCTTTCATCATGGAAAATAAATTCAGATTTAATCAAAAAGCATGCAGAATAGTGTAACAGACTGATTCTGTAAAGGATTAATTTCTCAGCTCTGTTGTAGAGCTGTGTGTTTTTACACATTGAGAGAAAATTTCAGTGTAATTTATTACTGTCACTGCATTTAGGGAATGAAATTTCGATTCAACTGAGAGTTTTTTCCACAACTTTGCATTCTTAGCTGTGCTGTATTGTCTCTGGCAAAAGCATTCTTCATGGACTATTTTTCTTATCCTTTCCTTTCTTTGAATTCTAGAGTCTAAAACAATAGAACAACAAAGTGGCTACACATTTGACAACAAAGGACTGATCACAGCATTTAACTTTGCTGGAAGTACTCCTGGTGGCAACTGAAGGATCAGCTACAAAGGCCAATGGGAAAGGTCTCATTGTTACATTGTCTTGAAATCATCGTGACTTCTGAGTGATAGGGGAGAGTAATTTAATGCTGCTGAAGGTTTTCTGGAAAATAGCAGTGTGCTTCCCCCACCAGAATGCTTTTTCTAACCAGCTACTGTAATGTACAAATTCTTGTGGTGTTTTTATAATTTGATGGACTGAAAGGAAACATTTGTCCTCAAGGAACCTGAATGACTGGGAAGGGGCCAGGCTGCATCTAATTGCGTTGTACTTCTCAGGTTTTTGCTGTGCAGAATTGATAGATTCATATGGATAACAGTGCCTTCTGTTGTACATGGATTGCCCGAACAAATGGATTTTGGAGTGCATTATAATTTTTTAAGTGTAAGGACATTTCTTGATACACTGTAAGCCTTGGTTCCATGTTTTCCAGTCACCTGCTTTTTACTGCTCGGTTTAATTGTTCTTTGGTTGCATACACATTGCTGGATTCAGAATATTATCTGATCTTCCCTATTTGGTGCAGACCAAATTTGTAGAGGGAGGCATCTGTTGGAGTTACAGAGCATACACTGGTTACGTCAAAGGATCATAATGAAATTGCAGTTTTCCCTTGATGCAGTAGTATTAAATTATTTCTCTTAGCCATGAAATCAACTCGCTTAAGTTACGATGGCATGCATGGCAGGTGGTTACCCTAAATCTACATTGATATTACCTCCTGCCTGGACAAGTGTTGTGGCCCTTGCATGTAGATGTTCTACATGACAACTTTTTATTTCCACTATTTTTGATGAATATTGAATTTTTCTTGGGATTCTGTAAACCTCTTTTATGGTTTTATTCATTCATTACCATTCCAGTGGTAGTACTGAATAATGTGGTACAAAATATTTACAATACGTTATTTATCTTAATAGAAGAAAAACAGCTCCAAACTTATTTCTTCTTACTCTTACACTTCTGTGATTGTATTTCTGGTCTGCATTCCATTTGGCTCTTCTTGTCCCCTGCTGAGATTTCATTATCTGCCAGATTTCTTCCTAAATTTCAAAGAATGGTTTCTCTTAAATTGAAACACATATAACAAGGTGTTTGTGAATATGTTCATTTAGTGAGAAACTGACAACAGTACTAATTTGAATAGGTACCCCTCCTTTAGATCTATTGGGATCGCAGTGGTATAGCCAAAATAAGTAGGGGTGGTTTAGAATGTGAAGTTTGGATTTGAGATAAAATGTTGAGACCAGATTTTGTCTCTAAGTGTTAATTTCTTTATGACTTAAAACTATTTAAGCACATAGCGATAATGTATTTCTTTAAAGCAGTGCCTCAACAGAGAAGTCAAAGCCCTTCCCATACCCCCATCAAGTTTAAAACAACTGTAGTGTTCAAACAACAGGTTGCTGGCCCTGCACTGTGCTGAACCTTTATTTTTTTTATATGTCAGAGTAATTGTAGTTTAGTCTGATAAATCTGCAGCACTCTATACCTTGGCTTCTGGAAAAGGCTAAAGTGTCTCTGCCTGTTCATTGCCCCATCCCCTAGAATTTCCTTCGCCTGGCAGCTGTGGGGCAGAAGGTTCCCCGCTGCTTTCCTTTTTCCTGCCCCGATGTGTCAGACTCTTTCTGGTGCTGTTCTCTGCTGCTGCTTGCTTTGTTTTTTTTCTTTCTGCTCCCTGCCCCCCCTCCCCCAGTAGCTGCAGAGTGAAGTTAGCCTGGTTCATGTAGGTTTTTCACTGCTGCTAGCCACTCAATAGCGACAGTGAAAATTTCTCTTTTGGATCCGTTGAACATATGGGAACCTGAGAATTCCGGGGTCTGTATTTCCAAAAGGGAACAATACATTGAGCTGTGATGGACAGGCTCTTTAAGCTCAAGCAACAGAGGGATGGGACATCCTTTGTTGGAAGGTCAGGCCACAGAAATTATAAGTCACTTTTGTTAATTTAGGCCTGAGGGTGTATTGACTGAGATGGCTGGAAGGCATTGCATCCAGTTTGTTCATGAGTTTCTCAGAAATCATAGAAGTTTTGAAATCCTTCATGAATTTAAAAAATGTTTTGGGGAAGTTAAGGACACATGGACGATCTCTCTTTTAGTGACAAACTGAAGTGGCAGGTAAACTGTTTAAGCCCTGTATAATTTTATTTTTAAAAAATGAGATTGTCAAGTTGGGTTTCTTTCAAAGCCTTTTTTACACTGGCATGCAGAGTAGAAGAGGGATTTATTTTTCTTCTGCTAATGAGGTTGCTTGCACAGTCACAAGCTGATATTTAGGAGTTAATGTGTTCAAGGAGAAATCTGCTTTTGCATAGCAGCATCTTTGTGTCACTCAGCTGAACTATGGCTGCTCCCTAGTTCTGCTTCTTGTATACTTTTCAGATCAACTGCCAAGAAAATTTCATCCAGATGTTTCTTACAAGGGGTTTAATCAGCAGCGTGGAGTCAGGAATCTTTGTTGTCTGTTCTGCAGTGGGGGTTAGAGATGTCTGAGCGAATGGCATGTAAAAAGGTTAAATGCCCTTCCCTTCCCAGGAGACTCGTGAGCAAATGTTTCTACTGGCAAAAGCAAATGTTAATTATTTTATTCCTTTTTTTGAACAGGGTTTTCATCCAAAAAGATTTATTGGGCTCTAGCCTCCGCTTTAACATACGGTTCTCTTTTAACATGATAAATATCCGTTTGTACATGATCATAAATAGGTAATGGATTTTAGGGATTTCTTTCTGAGCTGTGTCCAGCTTTGTACTACATTAAAGGGAGAGTAACACAAATGTGCATCACTGTCTCACTTTGAAGCCAAGGTGATCATGGAATATCAGATACCAGCATCAGCCAACCAAGCAGCGTGTATTTGCCATTGGAAGTACAGAAAATCCTGACTGTATTGTAAAATAAAACAAAAGCTGATAACTGCTGACCTATGTTGCCCCATGCCCACGTTCCCAAGGTGTGAGGGTGACTCATATGGGCACCATGGGGGCTTTACATAGGAAGTTAGCATTATGTAGGTTATAATCATAGCAAATGTTAACTTACATAAGCTGCTTTTTCAGAAAAAAATCATCTGATCCTGGGTATTGAGTTGTATATGCTGTTTTGTCACTCTAGAAAGGAAAACAGGAATCACCACGTGTTTTGGGTGCTTCTTTTTGCTCTCCCTCTTTCAAAGTTGAAATACTTGGTTTGCTTTCATGACAAAGCAAAATCTTCAATCAAAAATGGCCAGCTCCAGGAAAAGTGCTGAACATCAAGCTAAGGAATAAGCTAAATAAACCTAAACCCCAACAATCCCCCAAAACCCACAGGTGCACAGTCTGATTGAAATAAATGTGCTTTGGGAGTGTAAGTCAAAATATGTAAAGAATGTTACCCAAAATAATACTGTGAGATTCTTTGCTTTAGGGAAAGGGTGCCTGTGGGGTGTCAGAGAGACATGAAATGAACTGCTTTAGGACATGCCCTTTGCCTGTGAAGTCCAGGCAGCTTGTGACTCTGGATTCCATCATACATTGTAGAGGAGAGAAGTAGGACAGTAGAGATTTTGGGGCTTTTTTTTTTGGTAACTATTAAGCAAGAGTCTGTCTTGAGACTTTCATGAGCCAAAGGAATTGTCGACAACATGAATGGTTAACTGTCTTTTGTTGCCAAAATACTTTTCAGCTTTTTTTCTTCTGTTCTTTCTTTCTGTTATCAGATATTTTAGGGGATATTCAAAATACCTGTAATGGTAAAGCTTAAACAATTTTTTTAAAATCCTGTTGTTCTTGAAGAAATACAACTTATCCATTGCATTTCTATCTAGAGAACAAAGTCTCGTATTTAACACATGCAGATGATACAGAACTACAAAAACCCCTCACTTGTGCCTGTGGTTTGATGAGCCTTTCTGTGATTTACTTCTTAATATGGGTACTTTGAAATCCCCACACCTTGTACTGAAATTTTTCCAAGGGATAGGCAAAAGTGCACTATGTAGTGGAGTACCCAGTCCTAGTTCTAAGATATACCCTAGTCAATCTTTTGATAATGTTTGACAGTCTGGTGGTCAGTTCTTCAAGGAACTCCATGTCTGATCAAGGATATTCTTCAAGTCCACCAGACTCTGTATCCTTGCAGTGGACAGAGAATTGTATTTCCCTCATCACAGGAAGGCATACAGCAGGCACGGCTATCAACTTCTTGATCTTATGAGTGAAAATAGCATTCTTTTCTCTTGGATGTCAAATCTTACCCTAAATGGAAGTGATACAGTAGAGATGGATGTTCCCAGTTTGTTAAAGGAAGCCAGACGCTGTTCCAGATACCAGAAAGTCTTAGCATAAAGCCATATTGTAAAGAGGATATGTGAACAGGCCAAGCTGCTTGCTTTTGACACCTCTTCTGCTGTTTCTGTAAAACCAACCAAACAAAACCAATGTAAGATGAAAGAGAACTAAAGCAGTGCTTGTGCACTAGACAGGTAGAAACTTCCCTGGCCTGTGGACCCTAATCCCAATACTCCCTGCAAATGCACTCAGATACTTTTCAAATAGAATATGCAGCATCTGTGTGGATATCAGTACCCTGAATCTGACAGCCATTAATGAGAGGCAAAGAGTGTTTTTTTTCTCTAACAGGAAACATGCATCCCTTTAAAAAGTCTGGGAACCTCTTGTCCTGGCTGATGAGCAGTCACCGACAGGAGACACTCAGTGGGATTACAGCCTTTTCTTAAAGGCTGTCAGCATACCTCCTCCTAAAGGGCTGCCTAGAGTGCTCCATGTCTAGGGAACTAACTGATGAACGCTCCCTGACTAAAGAGTTTCGAGGATCAGCAGTTTGGAGAGAATCTGCAGGTGTATGTAATTGCGATGAACTGGGAAAGCATCCATTTAAATTGAGGTGATGTGTTTGATATGATCACAGATCTGTAGTGTTCCTGATGTTGGCTGGATCTTCTCGAGGAGCATCCAAGAACTTTGTTCCATGACTTTCTCCAGGAAGAGAATGTGCTTGGGCAGCCCCAAATTTGGTGCAATGCTTTGAACTTGGGATCAGAAAGTAATTTTGATTACAAGCTGGTAGTTGTCCATATTAGAAAAATGAAAGTGGTATGTTAATAGTAGGATTCTCTTTATAGGCTGCATAGGGGTTCACAATTTTAAGTGCTTGGCTACATGTATGGTGGGGTAGGAGATGAACTTTCAGCTGCATTGATTGCTCCAATGTCAATACAACAGTGTCACCTCCAGGACTGCCCTGAGGTGAATGGAGAGTGTTGGTCAGGGGCTGCCTGCTGCACCATCCAGGATTATGTTAGATGAAGTGAAATGCAAAAACTGAAACGTTGCTTGATAGTTGAAGCTGTTGAGCAACATAAGTGTTTTCTGGAAATGAGATTTTAATATTATCTTCAGTTATGTTTTAATTTTCAGGTTTCTTGCCCTTATGCAAAATACAAAATTACCGTATGACATGGGCCTATTGATTTTTCACAGGACTGTTTACCATCAAAGGTGTTTATCCAAGAATTGTTCCTCATTTTTAGGTATTTTCAACATGTCTGTTGGTAAAGTTGCACATAGCCCTCTTCCACTGCTTTCTATGCACAGAGATCTTGGAAATGAACTTAATGAAAGGAGGAAAATCAGTGCTTTGAAAAGAACAGACTAGCAGACTATGCATAAGCAGGTTATTTTTAGAAAACAGAACAACTATGGTCTGTGCAGAAAATTTGAAACAATAAATATTTATACAAAAGTGCATGAGGTAAAGAAATGAATATAAGACAATATAAGCAAGACTCTATTCTTTGATCACAGCTGTAATGTTTTTTTTTCCATTGCCAAACAATGTGTGAAAATTGCTTTTGATTGCATGTGCTGTTAGTAATGTGCTTAACATAAATCATCTGAAATGTTTTTGGGCTCAAAAAGAGACCAAAGAGGCCATGCAGATTTCTTTTGATATGAAAGGCAAAGATATGAGCCCATGCCTGCAGTGACTAGGGGGAGACCGCTATGTGCTACATTAGCAGATTGAATTGCAGGATCATCACCTTTGTAATGAGCCTAGAATAGTGAACTGTGGGTTGGCTTTGAGGGCAAGAATTGACAAATGCAAAACATGCATTGCTGACAAGAAGAACTTCTTCCTAGCTTAAAGAATTCTGTACAGTGTTCTCTTAAGCTGTGCTGAATTTGCTTCAAAAATAGTAATAAATCTTATTGCTTAGGTCGAATGTTACATCTGTTGTGTATTTATATGGGAGGAATAATGTTTCTGAAAAAAATGGAACATGCCACCTACCGAGGACCCCAGTCTCATTTTATAGCCTCTCCTCATACAGCCATAAAGCTTATTTGCAAGAACACCCCAGAATTAAACAAATGTGTGTATTATCTAGAGTTATGTGCACTGTGTAGCAGTGGGTGTTTGTTAATTTCAGACTTGTGAAGGCAACTATTCACATGCACACTTTGCCTGCGAAAGAACATAACTGACATTTGATGTAGATAAGATCATTACAGCTCATCCAAATACAATTCTCAGAATATCAAACTAGTGAAGATAGTCATCTTGCAGTCCTGAGAGAGGAGGTTGTGCCGGAGCTGGGACCAGCCTTCCGTGTGTGGAATTAATACAGAAGATAGTTTTACCAAGCCTCCACAGGACAAGAGATCAATCCTGCTGGAACTGTAAGCCTGATGTTTATATCAGTGGAGTATTTCCCTGACAGTGAGCTGCTGAAGTAGACCGTTTGCTAAATTGCACTGATTGATAATGCTTGCCCTTTTCTGTATGGGGCATTTCTGTGAATCCCTCACAGTCCCTCCAAGAGCAGTGGTTAGTGGCCCATTTTTGTAACTGGGGAGGCTGATTTAGTGTAGTTTGCCCAAAGCCATAGCAGCATGTTGCAGCTGGCATGAGAAATTAAAATTCTGGCTGTATAGAAGTGCCTGGGAGTTTTGCCATTGACTCTAATGGAGCCAGGATTTCACCCAAGAAATTTGCTCAGTCCTAGTTGTTTGGATCACTGCTAACACCTTCCAGAGCAGCTCTGCCAGAACATACTTAATTGATGAAATCGCTTAGTAACAGTGAGTTCTTCTATTGAGCTGCAATTTCATCTGTCTAGCAGTGACATTGTTTAATCGTATCTTGTGTGGGTTGCTTGGTATGATGAGTTCTTCTCTAGGAAAATGGTTCTCGGCTAGGTGACAAATGACATGCCAATTGCTTATTCCTCTTGAGGCTTTGAAGTGCACCTGATGACGTGGGAGCAGAACTCCAGGTAACCTGCAGTATCCTCTGTGCCATGTATCAGGGTGTTGGGAAGCTTATAGTCTCTCTGCAGGTATTAACAGGTATGCTGGATCAGTTGTCAAGGTGTAGGTTGTGATTGCCACTTTTAACAGGCTCTAAAGAGTGTATTTTTTTTACCAAAGTAAATGTATGGCTCCTGTGCTGCTTCCTGTCCTCTGACAGAGAGTTGATCTTTTAGCCAGAACCACATTCTTAGGCTGAATATTAACTCCAAACCTCTTAAAAATGTCATGTCTTTTGGTCAGTCACCAGCAAGGGTGAAAGATGGTTGCTGTTTGCTTTCTCTTGTTATCAGGCATGTTAAATGAATAATTTAAACCATTTAATTCCCTGTTTGATTAAATCACTGGGACTTCAATCAATCCCATGCAGTTTCCTACTGAATTTAAGGGTTTGTTCTGGGAGAGCTCAAGCTACGTGGATTTGTGTGTACATCAGGAAAGCTCTCCATACTCATACAAATGAGATTGAGTAACATAGAGTCTGGAAAGGTTGTATCCGTATATGAATAATGGATGGTTTCCTTTTTTATTAAAGATGTCTGCCTATCTCTCAGCACCTTGTAGACAGAGTATGCAGCTGCAACAAATGAGGGTGCCTGAAGCAGCTTCAAAGTCTCCCTATTAAGTACCAGGAACCTGTACTGTCCTTTTCAGCACAACATGCCTTGCCTTGCACCCGACTGCCTCGGCAGGTTGTTGTGCAAGGAGCAGTAATGGAGCCAGACGGCTGCACCTTTGTGCAGGGATTTGACCACAGCTGTGGGGCTGACACTCGGGCCTCAGCAGCAGTTGTGGCTGTGTTCTGGAAGAGCTATGTCTGTGTGGAGAAAACATACCCTGTGTCGCATTTTCCTCCTGCCGTAAGTGTATCTTTCTGGAAGATGCGGGGGGAGGGGGTTAAATAAAACAGCAACAAGAGTGATTGGAGAACACAGCAAAGCATCTGACCCTGCACTGAACGGAGCCAGCTCTCACCACCCATTCCTGTGCGCAGACCACTCAGAAATGTGTTAGCGTGAAGTGAGATTGAACAGACACATGAAGTATAGTTCCTCAGTATCAGGATCATAGCTGTTGAGTCCAGACAAACAAGAATCAGCTCAGGGTGAACAGCATAATTAGCTCAATTTGTATTACTGTTTTGAAGAAAGACTGACAGGATCTGTCTGTGTCATTTGGGGGGTGGGGGTGGGGGGGTGGAATCAACCCGGCCAGGAGAGAGTCCATGCACAAGAAGTTCCCTGAGCATTGATTTCACTGGAAGAGCAAGCATGGAAATTGCTCCAAGGAAGAGTTACTACTCCTGATGTGCAGTTCAGAATGTTTAATCAAAATTGTTAATCAAAAGGTTTACTGATTTCATGAAGGTAGGACTAAGGTAAAGAAGGTTGCTAATACTTTCCCGTTGCCCTCATCTGGTCTGTAAGTATGGCTGCTCACGGAACCCAGGGCTGTCTGAGCCACCAGGCTGGAGGAGCTAAAGGACGTTCCCAGTTGCCGAAGGTTGTTCTGCCAAGGAGGGAGAATTCTGTAGTGTCTCAGGCTGCCTCAGTTCTTGTGGTTGCTTCTTTCTAACAGTTGTGAAGACACTTTTGATTGTTTAATGGGATTTTCTTTTACTTAGTGATTGATACTCTTCTAATAAAATGCACATACTGAAAACCACTGCCACTGCGTGGCTGAAGTAGCATCTGTTTGTGGTGGCAAATCATGCCTGGCTGCTGTCACAGAAGGGTGGGTGAGAGTGCTTCTGTTTGCCTTCCATCTGCTCTAATTAGGCTTCGTTACCCTCTCACTTTGCTGTCTGTTCCGGAGCTGTAGGATGCAGTGGTCTTCCAGGGCATCAGGATCTTGCCTTAGACCTTCAGCTTCTGCTTGTTGTAAGCAAAGAAATAGCCTCGATTGTGATTTTGGATGGCTCAGTCTTCCTCTCACATGTGCACCTCCTGGGGCTTTGTGGCTGTGAGCTGCTGAATTGGGAAGAAATGTGGAGTGATGCCAGATTCCTCTGTCAATAGATAGTCCCACAAAGCATAGATTATTAATCATGAGATTATTTTACTATTCTGTTTCTTTTTGTGTGTTGTGTAATAATGTTTTTAAATAGGTTTTGAGCAATTTTTTTCAGTGATTCAGTGCCCAGTTACTGAACTGGGGCCCAAATCCTGATTGAATGGAATTCTGTAGCTATACAGCAGGTTGGGGGAGATGCAGACAAATCCAAGGTTAACTATGACAAGGAAAAAAAGAGTATTGCTTTGTTTATAAACTGTGAATAGTCAGTTTATTGCTTCATATACATGTTCTGCTCCTGATTTGGGGGGAGAGATTTAATTTTCTTTCACTTCTCATTTGGATATGGAGTTGTAGTTGACTTTTAACTCCAGGTTTTACTTTATGACAGTACTGCTGCAGGAAAAAAAGCACCCGCTATTTAATCTCAAAAGACATGTGCTAGTTTATTTTGTTGCCATCTTTGTGGCTTTCATCCAAGGTTGCTTGTGTTACGGGATGCCCGAGTCCAAGATTTATTCTGTTGCAGGAGATTGCCTAACAGGACACTAATAGTTCATAATCTAATGAATTTCCAAAGCCATATTAAAGCACCGGGAAGCATTTTATACTTTCCTGAATGATTTCTGTTTCACAATGTAATTTTGTACAGTATTTTCTTACTGGTTTTTTTTTAGTATTCCCTTTTTGGTTGAAGAAAAATAGGGTGGAAAAAAATTGCCAACAATGGATATGACTTTTAACGACACACAGGTGAGCACTAGTACATGTAGTGCTAATGGGGAGATAAGGAAAAAAATAAGCACACTACCTGATTTTAGGCACCCAATTTAGTTTAGAAGGCTTATCTTAGTTTTTTGTAGGAGAGTGGGGGATAGCCAGAGTTGTGCTCCTAAGCCATCGAACACTCTAAATCTGCCTCTGGCAAAGCCAGATTCCTTCCTTCTCTTATAAAGCAAGCTCAGGGAAATGAGCCATCCAGGTTGGGTGGGTAATTCTGCTAATGTAAGTATACCCTTGGTGGGTTTATTTGGAGGGGAGAGAGAAACACTCAGGAGGATTATAACCAACGGTAATTAGAGAAGAAGAGCCTCCACTCCTTGTTTGCTGATTGTGTGCAAGTGTATAGTCAGTTTTGCCGTTGCTTGTACATAGGAGAGACCGAAACACGAGTAATTTGATGCATACGCTTTATCTTGCTAGAGTAAATTGCAGCCTTTCCTTGCCCAGGAGCTGAGCTCTTCTGTTTTACAGTGTGTTATGTTGCCTTAGTTGCACCATCTATTGTGATGTTTTTGGTGCTTTTTGGTTTTGTGTTTTACTGCGGATGCTCTAACCCAAGTAACTGATATGACAGCATTCAGGTCAGCAGCTCATCAGTGAGTGCTGTGGAAGATAATCTGTGAATGTCAAAGTTGCAGGACCTTGAAAAAAGGCAATCAGCGGGAACAGCTTGGAAATCTGCTGAACAAAAGCACCTGAAGGTAGGCAAGGTTCTGATTATGAGGTACGGAATGTGTCGAGCCCCTGGGCATGTGGTGACCATTAGCCTGTTCTTTAGAATTAGGGGAAAACCCTAAAGAAGGGAAACATATAACCCATGGGGGATGTATGTTACAGAGCTGGATTTTCTATAATTTTTTATTACTATCCCTGCTTGAGAACTCAGAATCACTGGGTAGTTCAGGTCAGAAGGGGACTTGGGAGGTTTCTAGTCAACCTGCTGCCCAAAGCAGGGTCAGCTTGGAGATCACAGAAGATTGCTCAGGATTTTATCCAGTCAATCTTACTGCTCTTTCTGTAGGATGAGCAGGGGAAATTCAGGGTTAGCAGTGGCAGAATGGCTTGGCTGGGCCATGTGGGCAGAGATGATGAGGAGGGCAGGTGTTTGACTTGTTCAAAATGTGATAATGGCAATAATCTTTAATGAAGTGCCTCTGCTTCAGACAGTCTGAAGATAATTACACTTTGCATTTGAATGGAAATGAGCAGAAAAAGCAATAAGTATTAGGCATGAGTCCCACCGCCATGCAATTTCTAACTCTGGAAACTACAGCTTGCTTGAAGTAGCGTTAGCTTCAGTTGCAAGGGTATGTAATTTCCTCAGAGCAGTCCAAACGCTGAAGCATGAGTTATAGAGTTCTGTGTTGTCATGAACTACAGAGTTGTGTGGGAGGGGGAGGTATAAAAGGAGAACCTACAGGAGAAATGAGTGTCTGGATTGCAAAGTGTCAGCAGCTGTCTAGTGAGTTCTGCTTGCTGAGGGAAGCAGGTGGCTTATTATTCACAAGAGAAGAACGAGCATCTCACTGACAAAGGATCTAAGCATGGAAGAACAAGATGAACGGAGGGATCCCCAGAGGTTTCAAGGGGATGGGTTGTGACCCTCATGTTCTTAACCTTTTCCAGGATGACAAAGCACACTGGTGAAGGAGAGAAGGCTGGAGAGGGAAACACTGGCCTTTGAAGGTTGAGGAAGGCACCTGCAGCCATTTACTTGATGTTACTGCAGGGGAAAGTAGAGGCATGTTTCTGACCCTGAAACTGTTTGCTCAGCCCTGGTACAGAGGTGCGTGGCCAGCACCGCTGTGCCTTCCAGTGTCAAGCCTTGCCATCAAATTTTGGTTTCTTTGCAATGATCTATCGATGAGAGGTGCAGGTGTATTGTCTCTTTATGGATGTACTCAAAGCCGGATAGGGGACACCAGGCTGTAGGAAGATCTAGATGAAAACGTGGTGGTGAAGAAGAGGGAGCACACGGACATACAGAAGTTTAGAGAGAGGATCGAGCGCTATCGACGCAGTTGCAGAGCCCGCATTTGCTTCTTCACAGCGTTTTCGAACACGCTTGTAACTCTCCCCTAGATTCCTCTGTCACTTGTGGGGGAAACGTTCTTCCTCCCGGCGCAGAGCCGGAGCCTGCCAGGTGCAGCCGCAGCGCTGCCACCGCGCACCCGAGCGCCGCGGCTCCTCCGGCGGCGCCTTTTCACCGGGCGGTCCCGCCCGCAGCGGCTCCGCCAGAGGGCGCGGGCGGGGGCACCGCTCTGGGAGCGGCCCCGGCGCTGTGCCCGCCTTTAGCGCGCTGTGCCCGTGTTTAACGCGGCCTCGGCGCTGTGCCCGTGTTTAACGCGCTGTGCCCGTGATTAACGCGCTGTACCCGCCTTTAACGCGCTGTGCCCGCCTTTAACGCGCTGTGCCCGTGATTAATGCGGCCTCGGCGCTGTGCCCGTGATTAACGCGCTGTACCCGCCTTTAACGCGCCGTGCCCGTGATTAACGCGGCCCCGGCGCCGTGCCCGTGATTAACGCGCCGTGCCCGTGATTAACGCGGCCCTGGCGCCGTGCCCGTGATTAACGCGCTGTGCCCGTGTTTAACGCGGGTCCGGCGCCGTGCCCGTGATTAACGCGCCGTGCCCGTGATTAACGCGCCGTGCCCGTGATTAACGCGCCGTGCCCGTGATTAACGCGCCCGCGGGCGGGGCGGGGCGGGCGGCCGCGCCGCTGTCCGTGGTGCTGAGGCCGCGGCGGGCTCCGGGGGGCTCCGGGAGCTCCGGGTGCTGGTGCTGCTGGGCTGAGCCTTCGGCCGGGCGGCCGTCGCAGGTTCTCTGCGGGCTTCCTGCTCGCTCGTAAAGATTGACTGCTCCATAACCTTCCTGTCTGTAATCCCTCCGTGTCATTTCTCAAATAGCTTGGCTCTGTGGCCCACTGGAACCCAGAGATTTTCACCATGGTGCACAGCCCTGGTTGGAGGTGTTTAGAGTTACCTTTCATATTTCCTTGCAGAAAGCTGCCATTAGTGAAATAACTATCCCCTAAGCTGAGCACAGTGGGGACTTCTCAGGGAGATCAGTCTTCTGAAAATGGCTGTGCTACACCAAAGCAAGGAGCAACTCTGCTCATACCATCCCAACACATTGTCAGAGTTGCAAAGCCTGAATCCTTAAAATCCTGACTGAACTGATATAGCTGAGCTTCTGCATGCTCTTGATTACAATACTTGATTGCTTAGAACCGCTTACAGTAGCTAAAAATATCTGATATATTCAAGCTATCAATGACACATCCAGCACATAATATGGGATGCCACCCACTGGCTTGAAAGATTTATTATTGTCTTTGCCGTGTGCCTGACTTGCTACAGAAGGCAGGAGACAGTCAGGGGCAACACTGAAAGAAAGAGGGTCCCTTATTACTTACCTAACTTGTTGGGTCAGTTTATGGTTCAGAGTTCTGTAGTACTAAAAGTTCTTTGTGAAGTGTGATTATTTTTTTTAAATTGGTGCAATCTCTCTGATAGCATTGGAGAGCTGCTTCAAGTACAGCATTTCCTAGGAAAGCTGTTAGCAAAGGACATTTCTGTAGGTTTTGTCACATTCTTCTGACATTGGTTTGCTCTACAGCAACCTTTAGGTCCATGAGAAGATCACATTGGGTTCAGCTGTACCATTCTACAGGTGAATGACATTTAAAGATGTAATGCTCTTAGAATAAAGACAGATTTATTTTTCAGTTTGACGTGTTTGTGGGTTCCTTCCAACAGAGTATGTATGCCAGTCAGGCTCAGGGAAGAAGAGATCTCAACACCCACTATCACCTGGATTCCCTAGGCCAACTGAGCATCCAAGGAAGGAGCATTTGAGAGGAGAAGATCCTAGATCTCTACATGTGATTTCTGATGCTGTAATCACTATCAAGCATCTCTTTTGTCAGTTTTCTGAAAAGTGCTTGTTAGCAGTCTAGGATGCTTTTTCCTCCTGCTTCTACCTTTGTCTTGCATTTGGCCCTGTTTCTATTTAATTCAGGGAATGACAGGATGCCGTTCTCCGGAGTGGCAAACCTTGGTTCTAGGAGTCACAAAGTTGCCTTGCAGCTCTCGGTGTACAAGAGCTTTACTTCTGTATGTGTTGCTCCCTTCACTTGCAGGAAGGGTGTGAAGTTGCATCTACAACAGTCTTGCTTTTGGTGTGAGGGCTTGTCCTCAGCATTATTGTTAGCATGAGACATTTATGCGTTGCATATGATTCTAGAAATCTCTGCTTCATTTTCCCCACATGTTCAAATAATGGCCATACAAAGGAGGCTACTCATCTTGTCTGTGCCAAGCAAGAACTCATTTCTGCAACTGATGTGCCATCACCCAGTTTTTGCCTGCAGGACTATGTTCTGCATAGGAAAAGTCAGCTGCAGAGGAAAAACTCCGAGAGTGAAGTACAACCATTTATAAACCTTCTGTAACAAAATGCAAAAAGTGTTTCCCATTGCAAGTCATGTGGCGGGGCTTCTATCATTATGATTTTTCATCCCAAGATCAGGTCAGGCAGAGCTCAGCTAGCCATCAAGATGATTTTCATTCTGTATGTCACCTATTTAGCAATTTGTCATTCCCAGAAGGCTAAATTTTTGGTTAGGTTTGATTGCATGAAGTGACAGGTGTAGGCTTAGCTTCCCTTTTCTTTGCAATATTCAAAACTGAATTGATGGTGGTTGCAGAAAGATACCAGATATCTTCAGACACCAAAACATTTAAATCCAGATAAGAAATGATTCTGTCAGGCCAGTATATTCTGCCAAGTGGAAGAGAGCTTCATTAAAGCAGAGCAATGCCTGTTATATCCCTGTTATGAAACACTAGTTTTCTGACCTGATTATTCATATGGAGATTTTAGACAGAGACATGGAGCACCTCCTTTTCCAAAGATATTCACCTCCTAGTTTCCCTGGTGTCTGGTGTGACTAGACCCCAGGAAAATACTATATGTGCCTTTTCTTCCCTGTATAGCAGGAAGTTGCCAGTTTTGCATTAGCAGAGGAATGAGAGTTTGATGGAGCCCCCTCTATGCTCCACTGTGATATGAGGTTATGCAGTAAATTTACAATGGCTTCTTCTGCCCAGCAGGAACCCCACCCTAAGACTGTGTGACAGATGTTCTGGTTTTGGAGCACATGCCTAGGTAATATGTCTGTGATTAAAGAGGCAACAGATTTGTCGTGGCAGCATGTTTCATCCTAATGAACAAGGACAAGGGTCTGACTTACCTAATCTAGTTGGCCCTGCTCTGACCAGGACGTTGGACTAGAATGACCTGCAGAAGTCCCTTTCAGTTTGAATCATTCCATGATTCTAATATAGCTGCCTGAGCATATAGCCAGACTCGAGGGTGCTTCATACCACCGGTGCTGGAGCCATTGCTGCTGCAGCTACTTTTGGCCAGAGGTTTGTCTCCTAGTGCTGCCTGCATTTCTCCTGATGAGCGTGGAGGCACTTGGAGATGCAGTTTCGGGGACCGTGCTGTGGTGTGGCCGACTGTGCAGTCTGAACACTCTAGTTTGTGTCAGTGCTGACAGGCCTCTGCCTCCCTGCAGCCCGCGCTTGGTTCTCTGCCTGCACCATGAATGTGGCTGGCTGACCACCTTTCTGCAGTACTTGCACCAAAGAAGAACCCCTTCTGCCAGACAGAGCCCCTTCGGGCAGCTCTGCTGCTTTGTGAAAGGCTCAGGAATCTCCACACGTGAAAACTTAAGGCCACCCCCAGCCCCACCTGGTGATCCATTGCTCTTCACCATGACTGGGTCAGTCTCTGTGCTTCTCACAGAGTTCCTGGTTACCCAAGCCACTCCAAAATTATTCTGTGGGAAGTCTTGCATCTTTACTGTAATGCAGATTTTGTTCCATTGCTTCTGAACAAGGTAAATCACACAAGACTTTAACCTTTATTTACTACAAATTGTCTTTCAGTGCTGTGTGCCATGAAACTTCCCCGTAAACAGGCAGGAACTGAAAGAACAGGAATTCCTTTGAGTTATACATAAACCAAGTTTGAGCCCAGATAGTGACATTTATAGAGGCAGGTGACTTGTTGAATAGTATGCTCAACTGCAAGCCACGATCCTAAATGTCAGCCCCGGAATGCCATAAATCCTATCTAAAAAGTGAGCAGATTGTTTTATGTTTCAACATGCTAGCCCAAAGCTCCACATAAGAAAAGAATAAAGAGTGTGGGTGGCATAATTGTTACTTTTTTATATCCCAAACATACGCTTCTAGCAGTCAGGACCTCATAAATTTTCCCTTGGTGCTTGTCAGTGTTGCTTTGGTTTCCAACCAGGGGCTTTGAACTCTGCTGGCCCTTCTCCAGAGCTGTGAACGTGACTGCACTGATGTCTGCAGTTTTGGGGATCTAGTAAAAATGCTCCTGAGAAAAAAAAAGCTTAGCTTCTACCAGTGAAAGACAGAACTTGATAGGTAGGATTAAGACTTGTTCCCAGTTTAAATGGGCCTTCCCATACTAATCGCCCTCTCCCTTGTGCTCCCATCCCAACCCCAAGCTGTGGCTATCCTACAGTTCAGCCTTCTTAGGTTTAGCCTTTTGCAGCCTGATCTGCTCCCATGCTTATTTTCCCTACAAGTTTTCCACCTGGTTGGCATTTGAAAATCCTGCTCACCTCCTCAACAGTATCTGTGTGAAGGGTGTCACCAGATGTCGAGACCGTTGGCTTCAGCTGCCCGTTCCGACTTGCGGGTAAGGCTCTGCGAAGCCTCTGACTGTAGCTGCTGGAGAAAGGCTGCTGCAGGGCTGGCCGTGTGCAGGAGTTCCCAGGGAAAAGGGTTTGAATTTATTTAAATTTCATATTATTTTCTTGTTTGTTTTGCCGTATTTCTTTCTTTGAGGGTTTTTTTGGTTTTGTTTCGTTGGGGTTTTTTTAGCCTCCTTGGTGTCACCCAGTAGACAAAGCCTTTTGGTTAACTGTAGGCTGGGGTCTGACTGGTCCTTAGCACTGGCTCCAGAGATTTCTCCTACCATGTGACTTCTGCTTTCCTCTGTTCAGGCCCGCATCCCTGTTCTCACAAACAGGACCCTGAGCACAGCGCTGCTTGGAATTCACCCGAGGAGCCAGATGGCAACACCCTGCCTCTCCCCCGGCATGAGCTGCTTTAACGCTTCAGACTGGGATGCAAGTGCCAACCCGCAAACATCTGCCGCCCATGTGGACTGGGCTGTGAGCAGCAGGTGCAGGCTGGGCTGACGCGCAGGCACGCAGGGTGGGGATGGCGTGGCTGGCCAGCCTTCCTCAGCCCCGGCAGGCCGCAGGGCTCACCAGCTGCTAGCCACTCTCCTAGCCAGGCGCAGCTTGCCCTGGGGAGTTTTCTGTTTGCCTCACAGCAAGCACCCTTGGGTTTATGGGAATTAGTTTTCCCTTACTGAAGCTTAACAAATGCAGCACTTATTTGGGATGTCTCTGATGACAAAGATGGGTGGTGGGGGGTGGGGATGGGGATGGAAATCTGGGCTGGTTTGCACAACCCTAAGCAAAATCTCTCTGACATCTTTTTCCCTCCTTTTGCTGAAAGCAGATTTCACCTTGATAAGTTTAACCCATAACTACAGCTGACCCACCACAGGGATGAATGTCATTTTTACAGAGGAAGAAAAATTACAGGAAGAATTATCTAGTGCTGCATCTTTTCAGTGTAGTAAGTTTTCAAGGTACTCAATTTATACCATTATAACTCTTCAAAATGATCTAAGAAAATAACTTCTGAAGCTCAAACTTTGCTTCCTTCTCAAGTGCAAAGGTTAAACTTTTGTGAAATCTTCATGTTAAACCAGCTAGCAGTTTGTCAGAGGTTTAGGGAGGAGAGAAGGAAATAATATGGAAAGACGATCATGATTTAAGCAGCTGTTCTCAAACAAAGCAGCCTCGTTCTTTTATTTCTATTTATCTAGCCTGTCTTTCAGAGAGAATTTTTTGGCTATTGAAACACATTTATTTAGATCATTCTTTTACGTGACTCAGACCTTGTCAGCCAGTTCCTGGCTTGTAACTACTCGGTTCTGCAACCTTAATATTCTCTTAATGTTGGTTTGTATACCATTTCCTATACTTGTTCTTGGGAGCAAATGGAAAAAAATGAGCTTTTCCCACCATATGGAACCATATGTACCCTTACAGGGGTCAGCAAAATGGCCAAGCTATTTAAACTGAGATTTAGCAGGGACCTCTACTTGAGTCAAGTGTGCAGCAAGACTGCTGAAGAGCTATTTGCTCTGGCAGGGTGGTCTGCAGCCCACAACTGTCAGTGGCCACGGTGAGTGGTCAGCAGATAGTCTGCAAGAGTTGTGTTCAACATCAAAATAAATGTAAGTTAAAGGTGGAATGCCCTGTTTGAAAAATGTAGGGCATGCTGTGGGTTTCCTGTAAACCCCTGGATTGCAGGTTTGGGAATCATTGGTCTGCATGGCCAGCTGCTAGAAGAAGGTGGGGCACCTCCTTTGCTAGCGAGTTCTTCAGCTGGTTGAAGAACCTGAGCTTTGATTTGAGTTGCGGTGGAAGAGTGCATCCACAGGCATACCTCCTGTCTTAGCTCCTGCCTCTCACTCTGTTGCTTGTGCAGGTGGTCGCTTTCTTCTACCTGCAGAACCTGGGTGCTGTCACCAAGAGTGAGGTGACAGGAGAGGTGCTGTCTGTGCATGCTGCTATTCTGTCTTACGCCAGAGTGGTCCCCAGCAGCAGAGAATCACAAAAACAGCCTTGCTTGGTCCCAGGCCCTGCTTTAAATTGGGTGGTGGGCTGTTGGACCTTTTCACTCTAGAGGCCTGGTCCACCTGATATTTTTCTGTTTCTGTATTGTCTAAAGATTGCTCATGCCCTAAGAAAAGCACATTATTCTGCAGAATTTTCTGCATTTCCTTAGGGGTAACCAGCTGAACTGAATGTGGCCCTGGCTAAGAAAAGAGAACAGTAGGGATATTTTTTGGCAGTGCTAACCAGAGCATTGCCAGTAGCTGTTTATAAAAAACAAAACCAAAATCCACAACCCTGACTTTGGGCAGCTTTCTCATTCCCCCTTTCTGGCCTTCTCTAAAGGCTGCTGCTCGCCCATATTGCCCACCTGCTATCTCTGTGACCCTCTGGACTCAGCCAGCCTCTGTTTGCTGAAGCCTGCAGGGCAAACATGTCGTGGCTGTCTAGAAGAATTCTCGTGGCGTTGATCAGCGTCTTGTAAATGATTTTATAAACATCCACTGTGGGTTTGCTGCACACCTTCTGTGAGTGCAGAGATCTCCCATTGCAACAGAGCATGCTAGTGCAAGCCCACATGGGTAACTCAGGGTCTGGTGCAGTGCCAGCAGCTGAGTGTAAACTGCTGGCTTTGGGCACATCCCTTCTGGATTGTGGACCGATTTCCAAGGCAGCAGCATATGCGCTTCTGGGATACAGCATACTACTTCCTTTCGGTGTTTTGAAGCCTTGCTTCAAAGCTTCAAGAGCTTCTAAATAAGGTGGTTGGAGCCTTTCTTAATATTGGTGAAATACTGTGGTTTTCCCTAAATTCATCCTCAATGGCTGGACTAATTTTGCTGGAACTGTCTGAAAATATTTAGCCTAAGGCAAGCCCATTAGATGGAAAATTTCTGCCTGAACACTGAATGTTTGGCAGTTACAAGCAACTGAAATCAAGGTCTTATAAAATGGAGTATAAGGGAAATTTAACTGCTGTCATCTGTGCCAGGTGTCTGCCTATACTAAGGTTTCTGGGTGGATATGCAAGTAATATGTGCAAGTTCATAATACATCCTTTCTCTTTAGGAACCAGCCCTATTCTGGTAAAACTCGTTAAAGTCTATGGAATTACAAGATCATAAATCTAATATAACGCTGGAAAATCAGGCCCTATAGATGTGCTCTGTGTGTGGTATCAATCTATTTGCAGTGTATATATAAACAAGATTTGTGGTGAAATGAGAAAAACAAGCTGCTTGTATATCATCTAGGAACGAGCTCTATGTTGTGCTTAATATTTTCCAGAGACAAATGTGGTGACAGACTTATCAGAAACACTGGCTGAAATGAAGCTGTTGATCCAAACATCCTCATCATCTTTTATCCTAAAGCCAAAGCAAAAATGAGACGTCCCAGTGGGTGTGGGCCATGGTAACATTACTTTTTATCATTATTGTTATTATATTCAGATGTTGGTTGTGTTTACAATTACAGTGCTGGCAGACAGACTCTATCAGAACTGCCAAAGCTGATCATCTAGCCCCAAATCTGATCATATTACTGAGAACAGTCTGGGGGTTTTACAGGGGCCGGAGACAAATTGACTCTTTCTTCCTTGCCAGCTCATCTTGCCGTATCTATTTCAGAGTGAGGCGCGACATCTATTTTATTAAGCCTCCGCCACTTGCTTTGGATCCTTCTGGGTGGCTGTCAGGCAGAAACTAAGCAAAGCTTTGTGCTAGCGGAGGGAACAACGCACAGGTATCCTTGCAGGTTCGGCGGGTAAGTGAGCTCATGTTCACTGCACGTGAAAGATAAACAAGGCTTTCTTTCCCATTTTGACACTTTTTTTTATTTTTTTTTAACAAAGGATGTTGAGGAGAGCAAATGTCTGCCAAGCCAATATACGTCATTTCTGTTTGGTGAGGCTGACTATTTTTCTGTCCCAGGGATAACAAGCCAACAGCACTTGCATGGGGTGTACATTGCATCCAAAGAATAAAGTGGCCTAGCAGCTAAACTGGGACAAAATATATCCTTCAGGCAGGTCTGGCAGCCAGCACTTCAGTGAGTTTCCACTACACAGACTCCGTTCCCTGGATTTAATGGCTCACTGACTGAAAATGAAGAAATGAGCAGGGTAGCTTGCCCTCTGGAGAGAAAGCGAGATGCTCTTTGGAAAGCAAGGTAGATATTCAGATATTTAAGGAAACAGGAACCCCAAGGAAATGGCCATACACAAAAGTGTTATTCTGAGGAAATGGTCTAGGGTAAACAGTGGAGCAAAACTGCTTGAGCTTTGATCCTGACTCCAACAGAAGGACTGTTTCCTACTGTGGAAATGACTCCCTGCAGCTGTATATTAAAGACTGTCTAAAAAGACAGCACAAACCTTCCAGCTCCTGCTTATTAAATCTCAGGACAGGAGCTCATTGGGCTTTGTGCCAGCAGCATTCTCCTGTCCCATAAAATAGGGAGATCCCCAACATGTCTCCTTTACCTGACAGGGTGCAGCAATGATGCTGGAGCCTGCGGGTCCAGCCGTAACTCAGGGAAGGGGATTTCCCATATCCCAGTCAAACATCTGGTCACTGAAATGGTCTGTGGCAGCATCTCCTTTCTTCACTGCTGGCAAGAGCTGTTGCAAGTGGAGATCCTCTAAGAGAAAGAGATTGTTTTGATGGAGCTGAAATAGTTGTTTATGTTTTTCCTTTGGTGGAAACTGCTTGCAGATGTCCTGGGGTTTCAGGGAAACTGAAATTGCCTTTTTAGCAGCAAGATTATTCATTCTGTCCTACCCTGCATTGTATAGTGCTGCTAGTATGAGGAGCCTTGGAGAGGGGACGTGTCTTCAGGTTCAGCCAGAAACAGTTTCAGGAGCAGGCAGCCAAAAGCAGCTTCTTCTTACAGCAGAGATATGCCATGGGAGGCAGGGATCTGCTGAGTCCTGAAATCAGTGGGAGGCAGATGTCAAGAGTCTGCTTCTTGCAGAGACAAGATCTGCTTTGGATGACAGCAAAGATCTTCTGACACCTAGATTGCAGGGTTTCCAGATGCCTAAGCACCATAGCTCGTTGTCCCTGCCATTTGTGGAGGCAGAGATACCTTGGAGCTGATGCAGTTCCTCTCTTATAGCAGCAAGATTGTGGATCCAAGGTGCCTACTTGGTTTGGAGCTCAGGAAAAGCTGTGATCTTGCTTTGAAAGTGGATTTTCCTGACCTGTTCAGCTCAACAGCCATGGGAGAGAGAAGGCTGGGGAGGGGGAAGAAAGGAGAGTGATCCAGAGCTGCTGTCCCTCAAGGTGATGTCTGGCTGCCTCTGCAATGCCCTGCAGCAGTGAAAGGCAGTGATTTCCCGAACCAGTGCTCCACTTCCAGAGCCTGCAGGCTTTGACCAAGAGCAGTCGCTGAGGTCCTACAGTTATGCCCAGATGGGGATCCTGCCCCCAGCTCTGCGTCCTCTGGGAGAGAAAGAGGAAGAGAAAAGAAAGAGCAGTGCAGAGTAATGGTGCACATGTCCCACTTCAAAGACTGGCTGGGCATGCATTTACCAGGCTAAGAAACAGGTCCTTCCACATACCATTCCTCTTGCTAGATGGTACATTTCCCTGTGCCCTTCGCTTTATGAAATTACTGTTCTTCAAACTACCAAGTGCTTTCATTCTGTGTCCTACCTCTTTTGCCTCTCTCCCTCTCTCTCTTAACTGTGTAGTTACCATCCTTGGCTTTCTTCCTTTCCTCTCTGTTCCTTACCCTTGCACCATCAGTGAATTGAAAAACACGTTTCCACAGACAGAAGCCGTCACAAGAAAGTCACAAAATCCCACCCCCACCCTCCAGCAGTGAGGTGTTCAGAGCTGGCCAGGAAGGGTTGATGTCCTGCTCTGGGCTTTGAGCTCATTGCCGGTTTCTGAGCCCTTTACGTTTGTGTGGGCTGAAGGGGGACGTAGCTTTGAGGACCCTTTCTCTGAAAAAGAAAAAACAAATTATTTTCTGTTTATTTTCCCCAAATTCAATTTTCAGCACCTCTTTTGGGGAGTTTGTAGGCAAGCAGGGAGTATGTTTAGTCTACCTCAGCTGGTGTTCCAACAGTTCTTTCTTGTGGACAATTCAAGCACATCTATGTTGGACCTCAATCCAGAAAACAGCTGAAATGGAAGGCAATGGGGTTGAGTGTCCTGGCTTAGAGAAGTTCAGCACAAGGTGAGCCCTTCTCAAGAGAGGACCATCTATTGAAAGGACAGTGACAGCAGGAATCTCCACCCCTAGCACAGGCTGTCAACCCACTCTTTCAGATGGGTGAGTCCTCACAACTGCTCTTCCTGCCACCCGGGTCTTAACATTGGAAGCTGCCATATGTTTCCCTTCGAGGGAACTTCCTGGTAAGTTTTTCCTAATTTTCTTTGGATTTTTCTAAGCATACACTTGATTCTTTCTAACAGATTTAAGAATTGATTTGCATTGATTTACTGCATGATATTTCAACATGCTGCAATAGACAATCCAAGTGGGCCAAGTAAAAACCGCTGCTGTGTGTGCAAGAGTGAAAACAGAAAGAAGGTGCAGATAATGCTGTCAGCACACTTCATGGAGAGGAACCATTTCCCCCCTCATGCTAAGGAATTGGTATTTAGGTTTTGCATGGTTAAAAATGCAGCATTATCTTCCCTTTCACTCTTGCTTATTGCTACTTAGCTGTTCTCTTTTTATTTGAATAAGCAGCTCTGAAGAGGAAATATATCTGTTTGGTGGTTTGTTTGTTTATTTGCTTTTTCTGTGTACAAATGCCTATGTAGAGGAGCAGTGAAGCTCAGCTTAGATGTTATTTTAAGCAGCTCATTTTTGCTGCCTGACCTTTTTGACTGAGTTAAGGTCCCAGGAAAGTCCGTCTTTTTTCCCAGATTAGATGATGTGCTTCATAATTTGGGCTGATGCCAATAATTTTGATTTCTGCAGCTGGAGGTGGAGAGAAAAAGGGACCTTAATTCTACTAGTCTTTGCTAAATCTTCTCAGAGGAAGTCTGTAAACCCCTTCTGTAAACTGCCTCATCCTTTGGTTTCATCTTCAAAAGTAAGGGCATCAACTACCCTGCGAAGGACAACAGCACAGGGTGTTTTCCAGTAGGATGAAAGTGGCGTAACTGTCAGTCTTGCTCCATTCTGAGTTTATACAGTACCATTAAGCTGACTATCACCTCTTTCATGATGTTGCTTCCAGTTATTTTGTATATTAGGAGTAGTGATATGCTGGAGGGCGAGGCGGCTGTCATTCGGGGGCACAGACAAGCTGGAGAAATTGAACAACAGAAGCATCGTGAAATTTCAGAAGGTGAATGCAAAGTCTTGCACCTGGGAAATAATAACCCCATGCAACAGTACAAGCTGGGGACTGCCTGGCTAGAAATCATCTTAACCTAAAAGGACCTGGCCGTCTTAACAGACATCAAGCTGAACATGAATGTGCCACTTTGGCAATGAGAGCTGGCCACAGCAACACAGGGCACGCCAATACCGGGACAGCTGGCGGGTCGAGGGACGTGATGGTTCTGCTCTATTCGGCACTTGAGAGGCCACAACTGGCATAATGCATAACCTGGTTCTGGCTCCCAGAAAGCGTGAGAAAGACATTGATAAACTGGAGCAACGTTAGTGGATGGCCACTAACATGGTCGGGGGCAGGAGTTCATAATGGTCAGGGAAAGGCTGAGGAAACTGGGTTTGTTCAGCCTTGAGAAGACAAGATTCAGGTGGAACCTTACTGCTGCCTTGAGCTACCTAATGGGCGTTACAGAGACAACAGAGCTGCTGAGAGGTGCCCAGAGAGAAATTACAAGAGGCACCAGGCACAGCTTCTAACGGGAAATTCCTACTGAGCCTAAGAAAAAGGTTTTCCCCAGAGAAAGATGCAGAGCTGAAGAGGTGCCCAGAGAGCTGGAGGCCCTGAATGTTATCAGAACTTGATTGTACAAGGCCTCGAGCAACCTAAGCAAATTCTGAAGGTAACCTTCCTCTGAATGGAATGGTTGGACTAAATGTTCTCCCTCTTACTCTACACATCGCTTGTATTTAGTGGCCCTGTCTTTTCCCAGCTCATCAAATCTCTCTATCAGATGGTTACATATTCAAGTTAAAGCTGTTTGTGGTACCTTACAAAGGAAACATATGTGGCCTACAGCTGCTGAAGCATAGGTGTGGACCTAAGCCTGTGAACACCTAGGTATGTCCTGGTGCTATGCATGGTATGTGTAGTCCTGCCCTCACTGAATGCAATAGTTCAGTATTCAGTGGCTTCAGAAAGATTGCATTTATTGTCCTTAATATTTAGTTTTTATCGATGACATTCGGGCTTTCTTACAGAAAAACCCCCATTAAATCTTTACAGAAATGAGAGCTTTCAGATGTGACCTTTTGCCTTACAGCATTGTATGGCTGCTCCTTAAATATACATTTCACATGAGGTGCATACATTTTGCCTTGTAACCATAATTGCCATTTGATTTCCAAAACTGATTGGCAAAAAATACCCCTGTTACTGTTCCCTCACTAGTGGTTCCCTCCTTCACTTGTCTTCCAGTCCCTGGAACAGTAGACAGGTATGTGTGTGTGTCTACTGAGGAGATTGGAAATAGCTGGACAGCATCAAGGCTGCGGAGCTGCTCTGGTCAGTTCCCGGTGAGCCACCGTGCCCCGCTGCGTACCCCTGCTCCCCTGAGGGACCTTCATCACCTCACCCATGCCAGACTGCTGGTGTGGCCCTGATCCGACTGAAAGGGCAAAGCCCTGTGGTGAGGGCCAGGTGTAGATGGCTGGAGGAGAGATGAGAACATCTTCAAACTACCATGGAAGGAGAAAATGATGAATGCTTTCCCACATGGCCATCAGCAAGCAGGTGACTGTTTCACAACTCTTGCCTGTATCAGACAAGCTGTCATTTTCAAAGGCAATTAAAAGGCATACTGCAAGTCTGCTTTGCTGAGCACAGGGAGAGGAGCGCAGGCTTTTTCATGAGTGTGGCCAGGAGCTGTCAGGAGGTGTTGGCATTAGGTCCCTAATGATGTCGACGCAGAGCTGCAGCAGAGATGCCTGGGGAGCATCAGGCTGCTTATCTCCACTGCAGCTCATCCTTGCTGGGATACTGGAAAGGTCACACTTGTGACTGCTGCACTAGGCTTCCTTCAGACCCTGCTCAGCAGCAGAGAATGAATATAGAAGAAAAAAACAGAAATAAAACCTGAAGCCAGTAATGAAAAGAAGGGGAATGCAGCCGTGATGTGTTGCTGTATTGAGAACATGTACATGTACCAAATACATCCTTCTCCTTTTCCCCCAGCAGATAATCCACAGGGCAAACAAGCCTTTGCTGTTACTGTCAGCTGATGAGGTTATTCCTTTGGTTCTCACTGACACGTCTGAGGCTGGAGTTCCTGGAGTTCCCTCCTTGCCTGTGTTCCCCTGACGGGGATGTTACAGTGGCCGCAAGCTTTCCTCATTCCTGCACTTTCCCTTAAAAATAGCAAGGCTGGTTGCAAGGAGACAAAAGAGAGAGGGGGAAAAATGACAGCTTTGTTGCTTTTTTTCCTTGGTAATGATCTGTGAATTTTCTTGGAGGAAGTCAAGGAACTTGGGGATCTTGAGGGCAAAGTTTCACAAGGTCCTTCACACTGCTTGTGTGCTCTGCTGTCCTTTTGCAGGGCAAGGACACTCTGCTTTCATACTAACACAGCACTGTAATGCTTTATATTAGCTCACTCCATTGTTTAGTGTATTCAGAATATGCCTTTTCTAATAAATAGGAAAAAAGATCTCTATCTTCTTAGAATTTAGATACTTTCACCAATGACTCCTTCAACAAAGCTGTTCTTACATAGGAGAAAATACCAAGATTTTGTTTCTCTTTTATCTGATATAATACATTTTCACTTCATAATAACGTGGCACAGCAGCTGCATTTTCAATGCCAGTATACGTGGTACCTACATTATCTTACTAATGATCGTATCTATGTAAAGCTGTACCTGCAATCTCGGGTATTTTCCTGCTCCCTCGTAAAGCCTGAGGAAGACCACAACCTAATGGAAACGCATTAGAGGGAAAAGTGTTTTGGACATCTGTTTGTTTCTTTGGACTGCATTAGAGTACAAACAGTAGAGTTAAGCTAGGAGCAGGGTAGAGCCTCCACATCCTCGAGTCGCTGAAATGCTTGCA
Source organism: Falco rusticolus (assembly GCF_015220075.1). NCBI lineage: Eukaryota > Metazoa > Chordata > Aves > Falconiformes > Falconidae > Falco > Falco rusticolus. The sequence goes on from NC_051191.1 coordinate 66,906,012, forward strand.
ACCAAATTGCAGTGCCGGTCTGCGTATTTTAACTGGGTCACTGAGTGAGAGCCATCTGAATGCTTCACGCTCTGCAACTTCCAAGTAATTGCTGTTTAAGAAGTCATTTTATTGTTAATTTTCCTACTTACATGTTTGAAGCTGAGCTTGGAGTTATGCAAAGAAGAGGCACAGTTCACTCTATTTTGGATCTGAAACCAAGTAAATGTCAATATAAAACCAACTTTATAACTACATTGTAACTTTACACATTAAAATTTTTCACATTATGCTTTTGTGGCAGTGAAAGACGAAGAACTCTGCCTTTTAAAAATTACCCTGTTTAAAAAAAAAAAAGTTGATAAGTTTTCTGAAGTGCAAAAGAAGATGCTGCTTCATGCATCCATGTCTTTGAAACACTGGTTGTTTCAAAGCAAGGAAAAGACTGGGTATTTACACTGCTTTATCTGACCCACATCCCATATAGCTTCTCAGTTCATTTATTTGTGTTTTGTAATTTTTTTTTTTGGCTATTTTTCCCAAAACATGGCTCCTAAGATCAGTCCTATTAACTCTGGATGCTAGGATTGGCAGAACCTTTAGGAAAATGAAAACCGAGAGAAGTTTTGCGACAACTGAGATTTAAAGCTGGGGGTTGAGGCTCCTGGGTTCTTCTCCCGACTGCACCCACAGCCTTTGCCATGGCCAGTGGGCAAATTGCTTACAACATCTACGCTTCAATTTGCCCTGATGCCTCAAAATCTTTGCTGCTAGAACTGGCTAGGAAATATTTTTCTCTCCATGGGAAATTCTGACTTTGGTGGTTAAAAAACCAAAAGAAAATCAATTTCTGTCCAGTCCTTCAAATTTGTAGCTAAAAGCTGCAGCAGGCTGAGAGCTCTGGCTGGGACCATCACTGTGATATCTCAGGGAGCTGTGACTTCAGTGCCTCGTGCCACAGTCTGGACCTGAACAAACCTCCCCTTGTTCACCGGTGTCCTGTCCCTTGCTTGGCTGCCATGGGGTGTAGCTAGTGTGGTGTGTCCTGGCAGGTATAATCCAGAAGGAAACCTTGGCCAGCTGAGGCTTCAAAACTGCAGCTCCTGTGAAGAAATTTGGAAGAATTTCCAAATGCATGGATTTTTTGCTTCTGACCAGATAAATTAGCAAAATGAATAATGAAAAATGTTGCTTAGTTAAAGCAGTGCCTGTTCATCGTGACTGACATTACTGGCCCTATTGATATGGTTGCATTTGCTCTGAGATGGCTTTAGCCTGCAGCTGGCTACCTGGTACTCCAGCCGCCAGCCTAGCTGGTAAGGTTCTTCCAAGCCTTGGCTCTTTCCAAAACACACAAGGAACACAAGCATCCATGTCAGGGCTTCCTCCGCATGTTCTGCCCGCGTAAAAAGGAAATTACAGCTGTGAGGAACTTTGGCAAACCTGACCTCTTGGCTTCTTCCTCACAGCAACCAGGACAAGTCTTTCAGGAGCTCTGTCTTCCCTCACTACAAGACCTTGTGGCCTCCAGGTTCTGGCAGCCCTGAGGGCAATGCAGTTCCAGGTTGCACTTTCTTGTTAAAGTCTGGCAAAGCTCTGCGACATAAGAGCTTTCCCTTCTGCTTGGGAAGGGATGGTTGCTCTGCTTTGCAGTAACCCTTGTAGCGTGTTAAAACCTGTGAAAGTCCATAGAGGAGAACAGACACTTCCTCAGAAGAAAAGAGGAACAAATTCAGTCGACAAAGGGGGTTTGTTATGTGAATAAGTGCTTTTGCCAGCCTCAGACACACTTGCTGGCATGCTGGTGGAAATGGTTCTTGAGGCAGTGGGACAGCCTTATTGAGCAGAACTATCACGAGTGAGTTGGTCGCTGTTGGCAGGGACAGTAGCTGGAGGCATAAGTAGGGCTATTGGAGTGGACAGAACGAGAGAAGGCTCTGAAGTAAAGGAAAAAGCAGCTGAATTAGGTTAGGGTTTCAAAGCAAATAGCATTCTTCAAATGACCAGGCAGGAAAGGCAGCTTCAGAAACAAGACAAAATGATAGCTGGACAGTAAAGAAGGCCAATAAGTGAGTGACACAGATTTTATTGCAGAAATATGCAGCAAAAGAATTTAATTACAGTCATGATTTATTAAAATGAGCTGGGAATTGTCCCAGTTCAGAGAAGCTTTTTATAGAGGAGGCAGCCCACATATTGCCTATCCAATTAGCAAGAGAGATTTGTGGACATAGGATGTGGAAACTGGCAGCCACAGGGTGAGTGGAAGTGTGTCTGTAAATCACATTTTGACAAACGATGGAGAAGCCTGTCTTGGCTCATCACAACTATTCCCCTGTCTGTCTCTTTTTTTCCCAATTCAGAACTGAAGTGTTTGTCCCCTCAAACAGCTGTACTGCCTTTGCTTCTTTTGATGCTGTGAAGTTCATCAATATTCATTAGGACTGGAGAGAGAGAGACTAATTTTCAGCAACAGCAGCTGGGTGACTCCGTGTCAACACCAGCACCAAGGCTGGATCCTTTGCCTTTTGGCATCTCCCACCATCCTACAGTAGGAAATCTACCCTGCCACCGCAGCGCTGCTGGCTGGGGGAGATCTCCTGAGGACTGCAAGGGTTCAGGTGGGATGCCCACACTAAGCCTAGCAAGTCCAAACAAGAGCACAGGAAAATCTAAGCAAGCTCGCGAGGTGATGGGCAGAAGCTTTAAAAGGGTGTGCTGTTGTGTCTAGCTCATTCGCAAGGGAAACCCTCCACAATTCTTTTGAGAACTTTTCAACCAGCTAGTTGGATTGTCTTTTATTTTTGTTATTTAGTTTTTAACTAGAAATTACATTTTTCAACCAGTGTATTTATTTTCCAAAGTTCTGAGCAGACCAATTCACATTTTTCTTGCTCTGTGAAGTGGCTTCCTAGATAGTATAAATTATAAAGCATCTGCATTTGTTTTAGGATTTGCTAATGTTGTTTACATGTTATGTGTGTGTGTGTCAACATGCTTAGCATAACCCTGTATTGAGCTGAGAGTCTCAAAGGAGCTTAAAACCTGTTTCAAAGTATTGCTGTCGCTTAGGGCAAAGGCAGACATTACAGACCTGCAAATATCTGTCACCCTGGGAAGAGAAGCCATGGGAAGTGTTGGGCAGAGACACCTTGCAGGGCTCTGCAAGACAACTCTGCCTCAGCAGCAGGGCTGACAGCAGAGACCAAACCAGCTCTGAAGCTGTGGTTGCACCCACGCACTATGTGCCTCCACTGAGTAGCCCTGGTGAGATGGAATGGTGGGTTCAGGGCAGCGTGACTCCGCTGATTTTCTAGGGCTGATACCTGGGCTGTGCCAGCCTCCTTGGAGGTGATGTGCCATCTCTGTGCCTGTGACAGCACAGATGCACCCTGTATGACTTGTGCATTTCCAAAAAAAGATACTTGTGGTGTTGCATTTAGCAGCATCACCCCATGTCCACAAGTGTCTCGTTTCTTGTGATGGTGGTGCTGGCGGGCAGGAACGGCAGCAATGGCTGTTTCCTGCTGGCCCTTTGTTACGTGCCTTGGGCTGGTGCTGGCAGTGGTTCCCCTCAGACCTGAGGCCCGTGACCCTGCCTAGACTCTGGTCCTTACTGCATTGAAACTCCATTTCATCTAAGGAGGTTTCCATAATTCTGCATCCATAAATGCAGGGAAAGAAAAACAGAAATGAAACTCAAAAATGTTAGGTACATCCTTATTGCAACTGTTTGATATTTAGGAATCTTACATTGTGAAGGACATGCAAAACTTCTGCTTTTTTGTTTTGTTGTTGGTGTTTTTGTCAGGCACATTTGCCACCAGTCCCGACTTGCTATCAGTTTTGCAGGTAAATGTCAAACTGACCCAGCATCACTGAGATTTGCCTGATTTCAAGTCTGACTTGGGCTTGCTTTTGGCAAATGGGCACTTGCAGCTGATCCAAATCCATTCAGGAGCTCAGTAGATGCTTCTTCTGAGCCTCTTCTATGTTTAAAAATGGAAATGAAACATAAACCCAGGTGCTTTCTGTGCTGTCCTGAGTTATGGATTTTATTCTTCTTGTTAAAACACTGCTTACACATCTTCTGGTTTATAATTTTCAAAGACGATACAGTGTAAAATACCAGGTTCTACGTGACAAATGGCAGTAGGACTCCAGGACCCTCTCTCTTCTCTAAAGCTCTGCTCCAGTTCACTTGAATTGAACAGCAAACCCCCTCAGCAGGGGGGAGCGGAGGCTCTGTGCATTGCAGAGACCCAACACTGCAAATAAAACTGAAATTAGTCATGGACTTTGCTGAAATTCTGCACCCTGCATTATGCAGGAGTTCAAACAAGAAGATCTTAACTGCCCCTTCTAACCTAAATCTCAATGAAAAAGGGATTCACATTTTTGAGATTAAGCATCAGAGGACTTTTTTAAGAAACAGTTTTCTGAGGAGACAAGAAACACTTTGCTTTAGTTTTCTGGTCTGAAAATATCAACAGTTTGTTTTAAGTTGAAACAAAGCCATGAATTAATGGTAAAGCCATTGCTAACCATGCCTACAGATCTGCAAAAATAAAGGGAAAATGGACTGCTGGATCTTAGATATTCCATAGGGTGCTTAGACATGATAATGTACTGATAGGTGTTGCGTTTATCAAAACGCTTAATACTGAGCTGAAATACTAAATGGAAGAAAAATTATTATTGTCAAGACTGACCTGAATCTGGCAAGGATTCTTTGTTGTTTGTAGCTTATATTCTTGACATTGTTTTTCAGCTACTTAAAACTATGGCTTCCCTGTAAACTGAGCTCAGAAAATGAGGGTCAATAACAGGAGAAGAAAAAACTGCTGCAAACTCATCTAAGGGCAAAAGATTTAAACCTCTGGCTGACAGTAACTTGCAGAAAATTCACCGTCATTTTGTTTGCAGTGATTAAAGGTGAGCAACTTATCCACATGTGATTTCTTGCCTTTGAAACACATTTAGTTAATTAGTACATCTTAGTTTATTTTCTGCTGTAGAATAAGCCTCGCTGTGGGAAGCAGAGCATAGGAAACACAAGATGGTGCTTTTCAGTGGCAAAACTTCAATGATGGCATCGTTTTTCATACTCGCAATATTAAACCACAGTATCCACAAGGGAAGTACTATAATAGCAAAATGCTATTAAAAATGATGGTGTGTTTTATAAAAGCTTCCACTGCCTTTCATAATATTTGCAGATAATCTCAGTCTGCAAATTTGTCAAGTCATTATTCTGCATCTGCGATATTTGGCGATAACCAAATAGATTTTTTAAATACATTTTAGTCAACATTAGGAAGCTCATCACTAACGTTGAAAAAACAAAATGCAAGCATTAAAAGCAGTCTAAAGACAATATATTGTTATTCTAGCATACACTCCAACCTGCATGATAACTGCCAATTAAAATGTTAAGGTCTTCACTCTAGAAAGACAGAGGGGCTATCTGGCTTCGTATGCTATTATCCACACATCTTTTTGTGATTTGCTAGCTAGGATTAGTGACCACGGGCTTGTTTTGCCTGGCACAAGACAATTCTATTTAATCAGGTGCATGCACTAGAAGTCAACAGCTGCAATTAGGCATTCACTTGTACTAAATATACTATCTCAAAGCCGTATGTGCACATGACCTTAGATCCCCAAATGGCAGGTGATGTGCTGTCTCTGGAGAGGGGCACAGTAAAATTGTAAACCTGTTTTTGATGGCCTGGATGCTGGCAGACATGCACACACATCTTTGCCCCACAGACGAGGCAGGAGCCACTTCATCAGTGCAGCAGAAGTTCTTTAAGAAACAGATAGGGAAAGGTAGGTGGGAATGAATGGGACCTCTTAAAACTTTGGGTACAGTATAATACTCAAATACAGTGATATTTAAGTAGTACTTTGCATGTCACGCATTAGCACTGAGTAACTAAAAGAAGAGACCTCGGCTTTTCATTTGCATATCAATTTGATTAGGTTGTGTGCTCGTAGCACCTTCCTGAACTGCAGTATTACAACTGGGCACTAGAGAGCTCCTTTTACCAAAGACAGCTCAGCAATGCCAGGGAGGCTCCCTGAGAGGCGCTTTCCAAGCATTCCTCCCTTTTTAGGGGAGTTTTACGCGGTTTTAAATTTTATGTTGAAAATTAATATTGCCAAGGGAAAGCTGTCTTTGCCAGAGTGATGGCTGCAGCTGTAACTCCAAATGTGCTACCCCCAACAAGGCAGAGACTTCGCAGGAGTTGTAACTTGGGAACTAATTATACAATTTCAGAGATAGCAAAAAGTAAATCAAATGCTGCCAGCTTGGAATTTATAATTAAGTTTTCCTCGGAATAACAAACATACTCAGTATGTGATTTATTATGACTCTTACTGTATTAATAATAGTAATAGTCTGTGCCATGCACCTATGCAGAGTACATGTTTTCGTCTAAATTGCTGGATTACAGTCACAGATGCAGGCTGAATTCTAACTAGCTCTCTGCAGTCACTCTGCTGATAACCTTAAGCCTTACAACACACAAGCTATTGCTAAACACTACTCTATTAGCAAGTGATGGAACAGGATGGCGATTGGGTCTTTTTTCAGTAGTTGTGTTTGACCTGCTGCCCCCCAGTTGCCTTTACTCTATCAATCATTTATTCAAAACCAAAACAAAATCTCCTATGCTGTCACTGTAAGGGCATATGCATTCCAGCTTCTCAGGCTCTGACACAAGCATAGGCTGCTGCAAGGTGCGGTAGCGATGTGACATCCTATCATATTCCCCATTAGGGATTTTGCTCTAGGGTTGATTTACCGACGCTTGTGTCCCGAGGTCAGCAGTGGGAGAGCATGGGATTTTGCCTCCCAAGCAAGTCCTGTCTCACTCCTGTCTCAAAATCCTGGAGTGCAAAGACTGAAAAAGTCTACATGAAAACTTCAGAAAGGTTAGGGGAGCCTTGTTCCAATCTCTCCTGTGCATGGTAGTGGTGCTTGGCCAGAGCAGAGCTATCGCTGGCTCTATTGAGACCTGTAACCACTGCTACTGCTGATCATCCCAGAAGCACTGGCACATGGATGCCCACTCTCCTCGCTCCTGTTGCCTCCTCCCAGTTTGAACCAGAACACAAGAGCCAGCAAAATCTGGAGTGGAGAGCCTTTGTGCTACATGCAGATCTTTCTCTTCCCAGTCCTCACGTGCCCTGAGGGGCAGGACATGGCTTTGCAATCAGGAGATGGGTTTTCACCTCCTGCCTGTACTTTCTGCCTGAGTTCCTTTCTAGCTTTGGGCTTCCTATACCTCTGTTGCTTCACCCTGTTGCCAAGGCTTGCTTTCTTCCACCATTCCTCTGCCTTGTTCCCCTGCCTGGATTGGGACCAGGAGGCTTTCACTGGGCAGGTGTGAGGGACTGCAGCTCTGTGGGTGGTTTTAATAAGGGCTAGGCCTGGGTGTAGGTGTCCCAGTGGGAGGTCAGGGTCCGTGCAGCTGATGGCACAGCTGGCAGGGTGGCCCACAATGTTGGAGGCTTACTATTGTGGTTGCTTAGTGACACTTTTAGCCAGATGGACCAATTCATTGCAAATTAAAATGTTCCAGCTCTGATTAGACTACTTGCAGGCAGCCTGAAAAGACAAAAATTTTTATTGTTGTCCTTACCTGGATGCTGACGAGGATATTCTGCAGCGGGGAGTCAGATCTGATCATGGTTACCTGGAATGCCAAGGAAGCGGTGCTGGGTTTTGAGGAAGCTTCTCTTCCAGGACAGCCTGTGTTAATGACAGTGAGCTGAAATGTGGCATGAACATCTATCTCGTCACTTAGTTTCCAAAGCCAGTTCCAAAGCCAGCATGTGACAATGATAGCTGAAAGACGAACTCTAGTGTTCCTGTCTTTGTTCTTTTCAACCCACAGTCCTCTGGAAATTTATAGATAGGTGGAAAGAGGATTTTCAGCATAGGGCAGCTCCAAAGAAGGTCAGTATGGGAGGGGAGAGGCTGCCGTTTGATTCATCTGAAATTCTTCTCTCTTCCAAACTGTTCTGTATGAGCCTTGGCCGTGCCATTATTCAACCCATACACTGGCTCCCATACACACAGGGCAAGTCCCCAGCATGGCACTCATCAAGGCTCTTCCTAAGTGACCTTGCGCTACTGGCATGGTCCTTTCCTACCTTTGTGAACAGAGGGCTCACAATGACAGGCAATGTAACAAAATCCAACTGTAAGTTGCCTAACTGGAGCTAACAAATGAAAGGGTGTGGTGAAATCAGGGCTAGCATGTCCCTTGCAAAACCCCACTTCTTAGAAAATTGTGTTTTATTGTTTCCATCCCTGGGAGCTCACATTACACCCCAGTCAAACCTAGCAGGGCCCTGTCATTCATCAGTCAATTTTATGGCATGACAGGAGCCTGCAAAGTTAGAAGCCAGTTAAACAAATTAAAAAATTGAATGGGATCCTCTGACTGCATCTTGCAAAATTAAAAAGGAAATGCCTTGGGGTATCTTTTCCTCGTAGGGAGGATCATATGGGTGCCCAGAAGGCAACAACAGCAAGGTGGCCGCTGGAGAGAAAATGTTATGATGGAAATTAAAATGTGATTCCTGTCAAGTCACCCCTCATGAGCCTGTCTTTTCTCATCAGCATTTTGAACCATGTGATATTCAGAAAAAATGAAAATGCTAGCTGTGCCTGTGAACTACTTTCCCCCCCTAACTTTATTTCACTTCAGCGGTCCAGAGAGCAAATCTTTTGGGAGGTACCCAAGATCTCAGTATCTGAGGAACTCTTTCTAGAAACTAAATATAATAGCTCTGCCAATTTAGCTGACAGATGTGGTTATTTCAGTGACAAAGCACCTTGGGACCTTCTAATCCCCCTCTAAAAAAAAAACCCACCACAAAAAAAATCCCCCAGTATCACTTTATTCATCTCCCCAAAATATTTTGTTATGTGGTCTTAGGAAAAATGGTGCATTTAAAATCGTTTTTATAACCCCTTATTGAATGGATGGTGATCTATAGGCTATTCTTTTCATCAAGATGTCACCCACTGTCAAGTCTGACTAATAAGAGTTTATAGACCAGCGGTGAGTATAAGCGGTCTCAGTGACACGAATACAAACTCAGCAGCTCAGCTTACTGCAGCTTAGCACGGATTAATTTCCCATGGCAGATGCCAGCCTCATACCAAAAAAGACTAACCCCACCTTTATGATTCTTCTCTTCCTCACAATTGTCAATCTATTTAAATACAGAGATAAGTGGAAATAGGCCCAAATTACAAAGTGTGGATCTCTGCAGCACTTCGAGGTTGGGCTGTGCTTGAGCTTTCCTACAGGCTCCTCTCCAGTCCTTTCCCTTATAAAACTATTCAGAGCAAGCTTGGTATGTTTTTACCCTTTTTATCAACAAGCGTGTTTGAGCAGAAGTGTATAAATGATGTTGTCTCTCAGGTAATTAATATTTTTCTCTCCATCTTTTCCCAAGGGAGGATTAAGAGTACAGAGGTGTATCATGGTTTGATAGAGCAGTTTGTTTGCTATTATTATCCTTTTTGTTTACACTGGAGAGCATTGACCTTTTTGCACTGAGAAGATGATGATAAGCGTCACAAAAATCCTTGGGTGTCCCAGAGAATAGCTCATTATTCTTGAAGCAGCTTCCAGGGAAGCTCTGTCTCAGCGTACATGACCTCCAACCTACAGAAGAAAAGGTTGCCTTGTGCCTGAGGAACAGAGCTGTGGCGTGAACTTGGTAATGGTTAAGATATGCTGGGCCACGGACCACCTCTAAAAGCCTCTTGACAGTCCTCAGGAAAAAACTAAGAAGGATCTAGGACATGGCAGTGAGGCCCGATGAACCTCAAGCCAGCCCTGAATTGGATGTGATGTCCCCAGGGTGGAACAAAAGGGCAGGTGTAATGCTGGGACTGGTCTGCTAGGGGTGACAGAAAACCCTGCAGGGAGGTGTTGCTGAGCAGGTTTGGTAACAGTGAGCACACTAGATTTGCTCTGACACTGTGGCTTATTTTGGTTTCTATACCTTCCAGGCTCCAAATGCTATCCAGAAAGCTTCCAGGCTCCTGCTGCAGGGATCCTAGGAGTGCTTCAGCTAAACTGCAGATGACTTTTGGCTTTGTGCTGAAGCCATGGGAAACTTGGTAAGCTGCAAACTAGGCAAAGCTCAGTAACTCATTTTTTAAATTGTTTAACATAGAAACTCAAAGGTTACAAGTTCCTACCAACTGAGAAGAAAGCTGGAGTGGAACCAGGCAGGAGGAATCAGCTGAAACACACGAAGGCAGTGTGACGGGTATAAGAAAGCAAGAGAGACTCATCTCATCGGAGAAAGAATGAGAGGAGGGAGTCCTGTGGTCCCTGTTAGCAGGAGGAGCAGAATCTACGTAAGACCATACATGAACTCACATGTGTGCACTTGGCTTGCGGAAAAGTGAGAAATAATGGTGCTTATGTCTCCCCGGAGCATTTCAGGCAAGCCAGAAGTTTGTATTTGCATGGATAAAAGGTGGTAAGTACTGTTAGCAGGTAGGGCTCATAACTTGTAACCTTGCCAGGTTTGTAGCCCCAAAACTAATTTTGCAGCACTGCAGCAACAATGTAACAAAGCTCAAAGTAAGCTAATGTGGGAGGGAAAGGTGACTGCACCCAAAACAGACCAGGTTTTGCACCCGCTCTCTCACCCTCATGTGTTCTGCATACTGCTCCATCCCTGTATCAGGATTTCTCTCCTTATCTAGGTGTTTGATGGCTCCTAGCCTGTTCTTTTCTTCCTTGCATCACCTCTTTAGGGCTTTGGTTTATGGTCTGTCTTCTGTTCTACTCTGTGTGTAGTCTGTCTGGAGTTTAGGGAGGGTCTGGTAAGCTGCACCTAGGTGAGCTGGCATCTTGGTGACCTATGTGCCATCTGTGCCTTCCAGTCTCACACACTGGCCCTTCTGGTGCTTCCACACCTAGATAATCACCTTCATTCAGAACGGGCTTAATATTTATATTTAAAATTCCTCAAGTATTGCAACATATTTTAACCTGTGCACAACAGGCTCACAGGAGTGCAGATGAGTGCTGAAGAGCAAGGATCGCTTTGGAGGGTCCAATTTATCCTACCAGCAGTCTTAGGGTCACTTAGATGCATGGTCAACAGAAGAGGTGGAGAGGGAAAAGGAAGCACTGAAAAGCTACTCCAGTAATTCCCAGCTGCCTCCTCCTCCATTCTGCTTCCCCCTGACCCTGCCCTTCTCAACTGGGTTTTCAAACTGCTTCCTTCAAGAAGCTCTATAGAGTTTTATTGCTTTGATTTCCAAGTGATCTGTTAGCTGACTCTGAACTTCTCAAACCCTTTGGGGAAACAACAGCTGGCACATGGCGGTGTTTGCAGGTGAAAAGCAGACCTGTGTGATAGCTTTCCAGCTAGTGTAGCACCGGTGTTGGCTTAGCTTGCTGTAATCGTGCTTGAGAATTTATCTTTGCTTTAACACAGCCAGAGCTCCTCAGTACACCTTGGTGTAAGAGGACTAGTGAGAAGAAGCCATGCCCGGAGTGGCTGATTGATACCTTGTTTTATCTGGAGTGTTTGTTCAACTTAAACACTAGGAAGTAAAGCACTATAAAATAAAACTGTAGCTGCTTGCAAAAATAAAATCCAAAGAAGTCACCTGAAAAAAAAGTATGTCGGATTCCTTTCCCAGCAGCTTTTATGGAAACTTTCACCCTCTTCAAATTACAGTGACTCCATGTGGTTTATTCTACATAGATTTTAATACTTTTGCTAAAATTTATTCCAGCTGTTGCTAATCATAGAGATATGAATAATATTATTATACAGAGTCTTGACTTGACTTGGTGCAGATTTATTCATTTGTAATTTTTCCATCTTAAACCCAAATACTAAAAAATAGATGAAAGGAAAGAAAGGTGATTGTAACCACTGGATTCTACTTCACCATGATGAAATTGAGCTTGCTTAGTTATCAGAGAGTAAATGTAGAGATTTCCTGATTTTATCTCACTGCCTGATTGTATCAGACCATTTGCAGTGACTGCAATTCAAGTGCAACTAGGATTGCCAGAAGATCTTACATGCAAATCAGTTACTTTTAGGAGAGAAGTGCTACTGAATTCCAGCTCAGAGAAGCCCAGAAAATAAAACCAACTGAATCTGAATAGGGAAGAGACTTGGGGTCTTTAATCTATGTTCTCATTTTGACATAAAAACTTCCAAGAGACAATTACATTGAGCAATGTACAGCCAAATCTAAAGGCTGAGTATAGGGTCAAATTAAACTGTTCAGGTCAGTCCAAGCTGAGAATGCCTCCTTTGTCTTGCCAGACTCAGATTCTTCTTCCGAATTCAGTGCCTCACTGCAGGAGCAATATGAATCCCAACCACTAAATATTGATCAGTGCTGAGCCCCAATCTGGTCCTTATGCTGCACTTGACTCAGTGCTCCCAGCAGCTCAGCATCCAGCTTTACAGCCATGTGACAATTCACATGTGCCCTTGCCTCATAGGAAGCATATGGTGTCTTGAGTTACTAATGTCCATTTCTCAGGAAAGCTTCTTAAAACAACTTCTCTCTAGCAAGATCCCTGCTTTAAACAGCGTCACACCCATTCTGACCTGCTTGTGCTCAGAAACAATGTTCCAGGTGGAGAAAAATGTAGTCCAGGGCTATGCACTGTAAGTGAAAATAAAACGTTGGGTCGTCCGAATCCCTCGTTCGCTCACCCAGAAATGGGCCTATCTTGAGCTGAGTTTTCCCTTTTTAATTTTTGTGATTGTGAGCCATTAGCTGATTTTCATGAAGTACATAAAAAATCAACTTAAACTGCCTTGTAATTAATCAGCATGAAATAGATGAATGTTACAAGTGATAACTCTACGACTCAAGCCCTCTAGGCTGCACTTTTCCCTTGCTGTGATGCAATAAAAAAGATCTTTATGGCAAGGGCAAGACTGAGAACTCTTTTTGGGTTTGCGAAATTTCTGCAGTGCTTCTTGAGGGGGAAGACTGCAGATTCATGCTCTATAAGGAAAGAAAAACGCTTTCTCTCCTCCACTCCCCATTCCATCATGGGGTTCTGTACACCCAAATCACGCACAAAAAAATGGAAAGTACTAATCTCCTTGGCCAGTGAGTGAATCCACTGGAGTGGGCAACTTCAGCAGCCTATGCTACGGTCTGCTTCTGCTCTGTAAGTAAAGAATCCTGTTATTCTCATTGCTGGGACTTGTCCCACCTTTGTATTGTCCCTGACCTTTAAACTGCAACTATGAAACCCAAGTCACCCTGTACTGTTTGCTGGATGCCTCTCCCCTGTCAAATCGTGGATGTTCCATCCACTGCGGAGGTTCAAAGACTCTGTACAATCCTGGCCGTAGACCAAGGCTTAACCTGGGTCTTCAAAGGCAGAAAATGTATTTGTTGTATGAGCTGAAAAGGAGATTCCCTCTAATCCAGTAACAACTATGGCAAGCTTTTTCTCAGCTTGAAATCTCTCATTTTACACAAGCATATGAAACAGGTGACAAATGGATCTGAAAATGGGTCATGGAGGATTCTGTGTTACTTGCCGTCTGTGTCAGGGATGGGAAATGTGCATCCATGGGGATCCACCAAACAGTGCTTACCATGTAACAACATCTTCTTGCTGATATTTGTAAAAACTGAGGGGCTTGAATTTTCAGAGCTAATAGTTAGCACACGCCATGACTGCCACAGGATGAAGGCTTATTGGGGGGGTTGGTTGTGGGCTGAACTTAAAACACTACATCCCTATTCAAAAGAAGAGTTCATCCTGAGAATACTGGATTTCTTTGTCTCCTAAGGATCACAGGACCAGGGTACTAAGGGCAAGAAGTTTTCCTCTCCTGCTTGTACTGCTTCTGGCTCTTGGCCACAGTTGAAAGTGAAAGTAAAAACACAGGAACTTTCACTGTGCTTTAGGAAGAATTCACCAAAGAGAAACTTTCCATAGCCTGCATAGACCTAGAAGCAATTTGGTAACAAGCAAAAAGAATCATAATTGGGATTTTCCCAGCCCAGTCCAGCCTTTCACTGCACTGTTTCATTGCTCTTGGTAACTCCAAAGTTCAAATCCTACTTGACTAAAAAGAATGTACTGAACAGCACTGAGCTCCTTGGAGGGCCTCTGGACCACGTGGATTGCTCTCTGTCTCTCCGAAGCTCTTCCAGCACAGATGGCACGCTGGATTAAAGATGCCAAACTTGGTTCCAGGTTTTGCAACACTCCTTCATTTAAGATGGCAATTTCCTTTAATAGCTAGCAGAACCTGGTGCCTGGCGCATTCTTTCTTTCTTTTTTTTTTTTTTTTTTTTTTTGCTTTTAACTGTATGAACATAATCTGTATCAACCAAAGATTATATGCGTGGCAGATACAGAGTTTCATCCTGGGGCTACTGAAATGAATTGCAGAACCATTCAGTAACTGACTACAAGCAGAAATCAATTGCACCAGTTACCAAATGACTTAGTTTAAATGTAAAATTATTTGTTCAGACAGCAAGAAACTATTTACATATGCTACTTTTGAAATCTACCTCTAGCTATGACCATATGGCAATTTAACTTTTAAATTGTATTTACTGCATTCTTATACTTTAATCAGTCAATGCAAAGCTACACCCTTCAGAACTCCACATTTAAGCTTGAAACTCAAAACTTTTGCAGTTTCTCTCTGCCTTTGAGCAGTTGCCATCTTCAGATAATAACAGATCAATCAGTGCTCAACCCTTTGAAGTGTAACAGTTCAAATGTGCCTAATGCCTTGTATACCCTGCCATATGTTTTACTCAAAGTGGAGGCTAAACTTTCCTACTTCAGAAGTAACGAGCTCTGCTCAATTAGCAGAGCAAGGTTTTTTTGAGTATCGCACATAATTAGTTTCAAGGCCTCTAGTTTTAACAGCCATTTGTTATTCTTTTTATATAGCTGGCATGAAACTTGTGATTCAAATACAAGTAGGCAGTCAAATAGCTGGAGTGCTTCAGCTACACGCATGATTCCAGAACTCAGCTAGGCTTTTCTGAGAAGCAATTTGCCTTTACATTTCAGAAATGATGACATGGCTACTTTAGGTAGAGAAAGAATCAAGGCTTGCAGTAGGAGGAAATACTTCTTATTAGACCAGATATTTTTGGAAGTGGCAAAGCAGCTTTGGAGCTGCTGGATTCTCTTCTTTCTCTCTCTCTTTCCTCTCCCTTTGTGTATATGCCTGCATGTATATGCATATATATGTAGAGACTTAAGATCCAGTATACAGCAGCATTCAACATTCTCCTGCTCTCTGAATTCTGACTTCTTGCTGTTAGTTTCTTTATTGGTGGTCAGGACTTCTAGAAAACTTCTTGAATTCAGTCTGTGACAGCGACTGCTGCACGATGAGGTAATGTTTGCCTTTGTGGATCGAAAGGAGAAGACTATGTGCTTGTATTTCAGCAGGTCTTGTGAAGAACAGCGGTTCTTCCTCCTCGGCTGACTGGAACATTGCTTTGTCTCTTTTAGATGTCTGCTTGAGGGAAGAAAGGAAAGATCTGGTTTGTCTTGGAGAAGTGAGAATAGATTTTCTTCCCATAAAAGAAACTTGACAACTTAGTGTTAACTACACTTTGCATGTAACATTTCAATAAGGGCATAAGAAAACAGATGAAAAAATAAATAGGGTTTTTCTCTCTTGCAAACTCTAGGTTTCCATGCCAGTTGAAAGCCAATGGCCAGTGTTGGTGGCCAGCTAAGGAGATTGAGGGCAGAAGGAGTCCTGAATGGGCGAGCACTGCCATCTCTTTCCGTGCTTTTTGGTGTTATCAAGCATGGTGCGTTATGCAAGTGAGTGGAAAGTTGCAGATCTGTACAGGAAGCAATCTTACTTATTTTGTGGAGTGCGTCGGTTGTACTGTGCGATGTTGCATGGCTGTGTATGTTACTGTCATAAGATATTGACAGGAAATTCCTTGATGAGAAAATGTTTTTCATCACCTCTTCATAATTTACCCTTTTAGAACTCTGCATTTTTTGTGAGTTTTATGTGGTGAACTAGTTAATCTCAAAGGGCGGATGGTGGGACTTGTAACGCAACAGGGACATGTACCACAGTCCTGGCCAGTGGACGGTGAGACCTGTCCCCTGCCCCAACATCAGGTTGCCTGATGGCAGCCCTGGGCCCTGTTTTGTGGTGGGAGTGGGCTATTGGCGGGCTGCCCCAACCTGGGATGAAGGAGGACAGAAGGCTGAAAGACATCAGTGAGAAAGGCTGTGCAGACCCTGGTCCACAGTGGGTGGACCAGAGAGACATGGGAGTCTTGTTGGGAGGTGCAGCCTGGCAAGGCACAGCTGGGCTGCTGGGTGCACTGGGTTTGCTGGGCTCAGCAGCAGTGCTGCTGGCCCTGCTTTAGGCTGCCTCGCTCACCCACGTGCAGTACATCTGCACCGGAGAACAATGAGACCCTTGGCTGCCTGTTTCAGACCTATAGGGGGTTGCAGATTTTGTTTGGTGGAGTAATTCAGGATTTCAAGTATTATCTGGAGTCTACTGTAAGGCAATTTCAACCTTTAATTCTTACACATGTTGTTTTTGCTTCCATCAACATTACAGTCCATCCTTCCACTCACCCCCCTCCCAGTAACTGTCACCATTTTAATTCAACAAAGTCCCGATTCCACCTTTTAAGCATTTCTGCGATAGTGACTTTGTTTCCAGAGCTGCTGGGCACTCGTGGGCTTCAGTACTTCAATGCCTCTGGATACCAGGCTGTTTCTCTTTCCGTGCCCACGCACAGATGTTGGAGTCTATCTTTACGTGTGAAGCTTTGAAACTTTGGTGAAAATGGATACCAACACACCACTGTGAATGGTCTCTGATGCTGGGAAAAGCTCCGGGTAGCTGACTGCTAAAATGTCATCAGCTACATTAGGGAAAGTTTGAGTTGATGGCCCTGCTTCTGGTGGAATTTCCTTCTGTCCTGGATATAAACATGCCATCCTAGCTGGACTTATTTTTAGCTGTGACAAAAGTGCATCTGAAAAGCCTGTTCTGTTGCACTTGGAAAATACCAGATCGGTCAAAGTGCCAAATATGCTGGGGGGAAAAGCATTCCTGGAGAGGGCTTGCCCAGGACAGTCTGGATGAACTCTTCACAGCTTCCGCTCCCCTCGTTTTCCCACAGGCAGGAGGCACGCTCACAGGCACGCTCTCGGAGCAGCTCGGAACTGCACGGGCTGGTGGCAAACCATGCTCAGTGTATCTTTTCTCAAGAACAAATTCAAAGTACGTCCAGTATGTTCATTCACCTCATTGAATCTAATCTTCTTTGCCAAGCAGTGTTCTTTCTTTGGTTATAAGCAGGAGGTTTTAAAATGAGAAAAAACATTAATAGAGTCCTTGGTTTTTTGTTTTCTGGAAGAGCCATGGCCACATACCTTTTATAGGTGCCTGGAAAAATGATCTGAACACAGCCTTCCTGAAGCAAAAGTTACTGGGGGTTGTCATCACTACAAGAAAGGTCCTGGAAGGGGACAGACACACTGCAGTCACCAGAATAATGCTTTGGAGAAGGCAGCGCTCAGGTGATTTTGGAGGAGGGACAGGTGATGGACCAGAGCAGAGAACAAAAGTTCCACAGCACCGAAATGCCTCCCGCGCTAGGACACAGCGGGGGGCTGTTTGGCACAGGCGATGCTGCAGGCTGGGTGGTGTGGAGCAGCGTGGATGCTGTGGAGCAGCGTGGATGCTGTGGATCGGCACGCACGCTGCGGATGCCACGGAGACGGCTGGGACGTCCCCGCTTCCCGGGTGAGCATGGCCCGCAGGGACGCTGCTCCCGGCGCGGCTGGCCGTGCAGGGGATGCCGGCGGGGGCCGAGGGGTCCTGGCAGCAGGCGGCGGAGCAGCCCTGCCGCCCGCCTCCCCGCGAGTGACGGGGGCGACCCACGGCTCCGGGGCTCCGCTCCCGGCCCCGCTCCCGGCCCCGCCGCGGGCAGCGCAGCCTCCCGCCGCCGGCGTGCGGGGGCCACCCCGGGCAGAGCCCACCCCGCCGACGGGCTGAGGTGGCGGCGGGGTGACAGCGCGGCAAGGAGCATGCGTGCGGGGGGAGGGGGGAGGAGGAGGAGGAAGAGGAGGAGGAGGAGGGATGGCGCGGGGAGGCGGCCGCTGTTTATTTGTAGCCGGGCCCGCTGCGCCTCGGCAGAGCGCGCGCGGCCGGCGGCGGTCCCGCTGCCCGCCCCGCTGCCCGCTCCGCTGCCCGCTCCGCACCGGCCCCGCTGCCCGCCCCGCACCATGCGGGCGCCGCTGCCTCCCCGCGCCGCGGCGGCGGCGGAGCCGGGGCAGCCAGCGCGGCGCCCCTCGCCCGCACCCGCGCCATGGTGACGGGCTCGGCGCTGGGCTCCCGCAGCCGGGACCGAGCCGCGCCGCCCCGCTGCCCGTCCCCGTCGGCGGCGGGCGGGCGGCGCGGCGGGGTGGCGGCGGCGGCGGTGGTGCTGGCGGGGCTGTGCGCCCTCTGCTACGGCAACTCCCTGCGGGGCGAGTTCGTGCACGACGACGTCTGGGCCATCGTGAACAACCCCGACGTGCGGGCGGCCGCCCCCGTGGCCGCCGCCTTCGCCAACGACTTCTGGGGCAAGCGGATGGCCGAGAACACCAGCCACAAGTCCTACCGGCCCCTCTGCGTCCTCACCTTCAAGTAAGTGCCCGGCGCCGCAGCGCGGCTCCCCCTCCGCCGCCCGGCGCCTCGCCCGGACCCGTCGCCCGGGCGGAGGGAGGCGGCCGGCCCCGGGTGGGGGCCCAGGGGGAGCTCCCCGGCACCGTCGCCTCCGGTCCCGCGTCCTCGGCTTCGTGATTCAGCATTTCTGCCCGGAGCGGGACGGGACGGGGCGGCCGCGGGGGTGCTGCAGCCGCCGGGGCGGCCCCGCGGCCCGGCCCGCTGGAAGTTGGCTGGGGAAGCGGCGCGGCGCCCCGGGAGCCCGCTGCCGCCCCGGGAGCCCGCTGCCGCCCCGGCGGGTCCCCCCTTCCCTGGCGGCGTGGGAACAGGTGGCGCCTGGTCCCCAGGTGGCCGGGGGATGAAAGGGAAACCCGAGCGTTTCCGTAGGCTCCGGTGACTGAGGAGGGTGTTCGAGTCGCATTCCCCGTCAGTGCCTCCGCTTCATCGCCCGTACTTCTCTCTGCCGCTGCACGTTCGTGCCAGGAACTCACCCGGTGCGGTTCTGAAGCGGACCCGTCCCCATCCCTGCCTCTTCTTTCAGCGCTAAGCACAGGGGTCTGGCGCCGGGGGAACGCGCCGTTTGTCGCGGCTGCGAGCTTCTCATGTCACTCGCGGAGTTCCTCGCCAGCCTCGGCTGCTTCAGATGTTCCCTGTGTGCCGGCAGAGTTGGTGAGGAGGAGTTTTCGCTTTTACAGGAATAAAGAGAACTTCAGTAGTGGCAAAGCAGCTGACAGTTACCGCTGCTAATCCTGGAAGGAAAACAGACACCTCTCTCTCTCTCCCCGAGGAGAGTAGTTTGTAGCAGATCAGCTTAGGTACAGTTCATACGGTTTGTCATACTTTCTGTTAGCTTGTTCTCATTTTATTCTAATGAAACGTAAATGATGGTGAATGTTTACCACGTTTTAGTAACTAATAATGAGATGGGTGTTTGCAGGGAACTGTACTGAAGAACTAGTGTCGCTGGGTGAGGTTTAGCACTAGGGCCCTGTCCGTAGGTGCTCGGTAGGTGCTTGTTACAAACCTATGGCTGGCATAAGGAACAAACTATGTACAGTGGTAAGCGTGCTGGGAGGAGGTGTTACTGCAACGTGGTTGACCCTGCTAATTGGGTAATTATCGTATTATTCGTAAAAATACCTGA
Source organism: Falco rusticolus (assembly GCF_015220075.1). Lineage (NCBI taxonomy): Eukaryota > Metazoa > Chordata > Aves > Falconiformes > Falconidae > Falco > Falco rusticolus. Next base: position 66,925,861 of record NC_051191.1, read on the forward strand.
CATTAACATTTCATGAACTGCGTGGAAATCGTGTGTTTCTGTGAAGCAAGGGCAGTTTTGGGGAATGCAGCATCCCTTTGGCACTCCCACGGAGCACTTGCTGCCCTTCAGTTGTAAGGGCGGGCTTGGAGCTGAGAGCCATCGGCATTGGCGCGCTGGCGAAGCAGGGCTGGATGGGCATGGGTGGCATAGCCCTGATAGAGCAAAACTGAACAGCACAGACCCTTGTATACCAGATCGTTAAGGACACATTTTGTACCTGCTCCGCGAAGGGGCACTCAGCAGATTTCTGTAGAGAGCGGAGGGGGTGTCGGCAGCCACAGGCAGAGCCGGCTTTGTGCACGCAGAGTGCCTTCTCCATCAGGTGCCAGCCAAACTGTTGCCGTTTGGGGAGCTGTCTGATTCTTTCATTACTCTAGTGATACATGTGGGGGTAACCTGAGAGGTGAGCGAACATGCGTGTATCGCCACTGACCACACCACATGCAGTGCTGGAACCAGGCTTGGCCTCCTGGATCAGGTTTTGCAGTTACATTATGCTAATTAGCAGGAGAATCTTAAACTTTAATAACGGAATGGAAACTGAATGCTTTAGTTCCCATTTATATGTCTTGACTCTGAACCGGTTTTGCCCTTGCTATTTAAGGGGGGTGGGGCAGTTAGGAAAAAAAGGATGAAGTGCTGTCTCCATCTAATCCTTTTTGGAAATCAGTGAGACTGACTTTTGTGAGCAAAATTTTACCCTCAAGTGCTTATAATAACCATGCAGCTAAGACATAGGGTCAAAGGCAGAGTCATTTGTTCACCACTTGGCATTGCATTTGTAATAGGGAAGGAATCGTTTATCTTCCCTGGCTGCAGAGGAAGATTATTTCCACTGCGTTCCAAATATCCTCCCAGCTCTCCAGTTTCCACATTCTTCCCATTTTATTTCTACCAGTAGGGTGCCAGAGGAAGATGTTAAGATCTGGGTGAAGTGGATCCTCCAAACTCCCAGCACTTCCAGAGAGGCTTCAGAGAGCTTGTGCCAAGTGATGCTGAGCCTGTGGTTGAGCTGTACTCTGCCTGCCCAAGCCATCCACCCTGCCTTGCCCAGCCAGAGGTTGTTGCGCTGCAGCTTCTGCAGAAGGAAAAAGGATTTACCTTGATGCTTGTAAAATGCTCAACAGAAATAGACTTCTAACAAAATTGAAATGAATGTTGTTCATTAATACTTTTGTTAGAATTTACTGTATCCACTTAGGGTACTTGAGAAAACTGTGTGGCATGTGCTTTGCAGGGTCTTGCTGAGGAAGGGAAGGGGGGACCAAAGTATTCTGGTCTATTTTATTTTTTTATTTGCTTGTTTATTTCTTTTCTTGTGCTAATTTGGTCAAATCCAAGGCTTTTTAATAGTAGCCTAGTGGCTCTGCTTCTCTTGCATGAAACTTTCATCTGGAAAGGCTTGTTTTGAGCCTTGCTGTACTAAGATTAAAAATCTGGGAGATATCCAAACTGCATGTACAGAACAGATGTGAAGGGTGGGCTGAAATTTGTATCTACAGATCCGCCAATCTGCAGAAACTTTTTCTGTCCTTTGTGGCTGTGAAAGTAAGAAGGACTCATGATGCCCTCTGGACTTTTCATTAGGCTAAACGTATCCTACATAGATGCTACGTATGCCTGAAATGATCTCAATTAAAAAAATTCATCACCCGACTGTCAAAAAAATCTTAAACAGACATTGCTGAAATTTTGTAACAGTAGTTCAGTGTCCCTGATGAACTGGAAATCTTAAGTGACAGTCCTCATTCCAGTAGGCAAATGCTCTGGAGCCAAGGAGTGAAAAGTGCTCAAGTATTTGACATTATTCACACTGGATCTGTCAGTATGAATGATCAGAGGAAAATAAAGAGTGGCCCATGTTACTGGAACTATTAAGCAAAACTTAAAATATTCACAGAACTGCTGCATTGTTTTATGTGCGTTAACATCAGAAGAGGGAAAAAAGGCTGCACATGGACTGTTGAATTAAATGTTTGTTTTGCATCTTTGAACTTCTCTCACCTTTTCTCTTGACTTCAATAAAGGAATGTTAAAACTGTTGGTTCAGAAACATTCCTATTACATGTGAATAACTGTTAGCTGACAGGTCTAGCACAACTCCTCATCTGCGCAGGACTTCAGGTGGTAGGCAATAGTTTTGCTCAGTCCTTAGGAAAAACTTAATTCATGCTCTCTTCTCCAGTTGATGTCACTCAGAGATGTTTACCTGCTATTTTCTTCTCCAAGAAGTGTTTCAGTATACTTCTTTCTAAAGAAGGTGGCTTTTTGGAGTCAGGGTATACTATTTCTTGGTGTGTTCCCTATCAAATGTTAAGATGAAGGGGGGGAGGGGGGGGGGAGTGCAAAATGAACTGCCAATTCTGTAATTCACTCAGGATTTTATATTTAAACTGGGTCTTTCTGTCTTACACTGTGTCTCTGCTAGCAGAAGTTCAGGGAATCATTTATTCCCTTGGTTCCAGTGGTTTTGCATAAATGTTTCTCAACTGTTAAAGCAGGAGCTGCAATCGTTGATGCTGTCTCCTACCCTCTTTCTCTTGTCTACCAAATCCCCATGTAGATAGATTTTTCAGCCCGGAAACAAACAGGTGATGGAGGTTTGAGGTAGTCGGCAGCAGAGCGGGCTTAGCCCAAAGGTGTGCAGTGGTAGGAACTGGTGAGAACAAAGCCTTTCAGAAAACCCCGATGCCAAGATTTAAGGACTCTGAATTGGAGATCAGCCTCCTGGTTTGGCAGGTGGTGGAGAAGGGAAAGGCCAGCCTGCTCAGCCCCTTTGGTGGTGGGGTGGAGGGCACTGCCCAGGCAGGTGCTGGTGGGGGAGGTGCCTCCAGTAACAGCTCACCAGGGACAGAAGATGGGGCAAAAAGGAAGGTAGTGAACAAGTCTAGGCCATGTAGCCTTGACAGAGACTCAGGAGGGTGACAGTGGGCAGAGAAGCCCAGGAGACACCTGCTCTTCCTCGAAGGAGGTGGAAGTGACTGTTCACTGGGAAGTTGCATGGCCCTGTGGGAGGGGTGTAAGAATGTCCACTCCAGTTGCTGCTGGGTGGCTCTGGTGGCCCAGGAGGAGAGAAGCTGGGGAGGCAAGCTGTAAAAGGGAACACAACTCTTCCACCAGAAGAGATATAGGTACATAATTTCTGCACAGAGCCATCCTACTAGTACTCTGGCAGGGAAAAAAAATAAATTAAAAAGTCCAGGCTGTGCTCAGCTGCTGACTGCAGAACAGGCGGCCATCCAGGTCAGCCCACTGAGGCTGCTAGCCATGGATGGCTCGAGTACATACATGCTTAGGAGGCAAATAGGACCCTTCAGCAACAGTTCAGTGTTCTGTGTGGGCACCAAGGGCCTAATGTAAGACTACCAGTGGCTTTGGATCAAAGCCTTAAGTGACTCTGAGCTTGGGTTAGATGTTAATACATAGCCAAAGAGAGAATTAGTTCAATAAGTCACTGCCAACCTTCTGATCTATCTAGTTGCTTGCAGCTGATCCTTCTATTTTTTCAGCGGTATCAGTGGCATGAGTTTCAAGGACAAGGAGCTTAAGAAAACCAAAACAACCCGGGGAAGATAAAAAGACCTTAGATTTTATTTGTTCTTGATTTAATGCTATATTACAGTTTGACATCACAGGGTAATATAGTGGAGCTATAATGTGTCAGGTTAAATACACAGTGCACAAGTATTTTCTTCACTCTGTACATCTATATTAGGGCAATATCACAATATTTAAGGTTGTGCCAGTATTTCTCCTGTACAGTTTATTGTAATATTTCTACCCTCACTATAGCAATCACTCTCCATACTGAGACTGTGATACCTGCCATGAAATTGATGTAGTACTGGTGTAGCCACATTGGGCGAGGCGGAGCTTGTGAAGAGAGGCAGTTGCTTTTATTAGACTGGTTGTGTTATAGTTGGAATATACAGGTACATTTCCAGGCATGTAAGATTTTCTTCTGAGACAGAGCAGAGTTCCTTGCTGCCGTTTCACCTCTGGGAGAGGGTGTGTGTGTGCCCCAAAACTTGTTTTTTTCCCCAGTTCCAGGTGCACAAGAAGTCTTGTCCCTGTCCCCCTGCTTCCCTGAATGTAATTTTTGTAGCAGGTGTCTGTTTTTGCTTGTAGGTTTGGGCTGTTTTCTCTGTAGGGGGACCGACAGGGTCGTTTGCACTCCTTGGAAGGAGGACAGGACTCCTGGGAAGGGTTGGGGCAAGCTCCCCGCCCTGGGAGGGAGGACAAAGACCTGGCTTGGGGGTCTGTTGCTGCTGCACTGCTTGCAGCTGAGCCCAGTAAGTGAGCGTCTGCCAAGGAGGATTGTACAAAACAGGTAGGACTTCTGCCTAGGCACAGCATTTTCTCAGTCCTTGAGACTCAAAAAGATTTCTGTCTCTTGAATTAAAAGCCTTTTATTATGAGGGGAAGAGTTTACTAAAAGGTCCAAGCAGATTCCCCTGGAAGACTTGGCTGAGGTGAATCCAGTCACACCTATGTTTGCCGCTTGCTTCAGTGGTGTTTTGTCTCTATTTAACATCTACCAATTCCTGGGGATTTTCTCTCATCTGGCATCCTATTCCTCTTGCACCAATGTCACCCTTAATTTTCTTTTGTTGTCTTTTACCTACAAGGCTCAGCTTTCCACCAACCTTCTTCCTCACAGGAGCATCCCTGTCAGTAGTCTTTAGAGTCCATGAAAATGAAGTGCTCTGACTGCTGCTGGTTAGCTAAAGGCATTTCTCTGCATTTACTTGCTCTGTTTCTGACTGCTTTCCTGGGCTTTCTCATTTATTGTTGCTCAGATTTAAAGAAAAAAATACAGGGGGTAAGGCAGAGACCTGTACTCTTTTTCACTCACTAGAATTGGGTTTTGGTTTTTTGTTCCTTCTTTTTTTTTTTTTTTTTACCTCGTTTGCTTTGCATTAATTAAAATAGCCCTTCCTTTATGGTCTGCAGCTCAAGCTAAAAGATGACCAAACTTACTTCAAATTTGGTAGAAAACTCTTGCACCCAGTTTGAAATACTGTCTTCATTAGGTCTAATAACTTTAACTGGATTTCTGTTAGCGTTGTTTTCTCTGCTTGATGAGTGGCTGTCCTAGCTGGGTTCTTAATCACATCTTAGCTCTTTCTCTCTGCACTCAGAAGAGGACTACTTGATGGCTGCTGAAGAGTTCTTTGAGCTGTTTGTTTCCTTCCCTGCATTGCTCTTGCTGAGATGCTACTCAAGAATAATTTTGAAGACAAACCCTCTTTTGTTCAAGATCTAGGTAAAATGACACCTGTTTTTTCAGTTTGTAAATTGCCATTGTATAGCTTTTTAAAAATTTTTCAAGGCCATTTGTAGAGACAAATCTAAAGCTGTGTGAATAATGCTTTTGCTATTCTTAACACAGGAATGATCGTCAAACTACCCTTTCTAGGGTTTCACTAGAAATTTCTGCCCTGGCATCTTTGCTACTTCAGAGGTGCTACTGCTTCCCAGCCTAATTGTGATTTCTGTTTTCTGTTCCTAACCATGCTGGAAAGCAATAACCTGCTTGGAATGCCAACATTTAACTAGTGCTCTTGTAAGTGATGACTGTTGTGCACTAAGGGAATTGCTATAGCTTGGGAATTGATATGGCCTCTCTTCTCACCCATCCCCTTTATAGCAAATCAAGTAACAAACCATTTAAGCCTTATTGTCCATTTAATTCTGAGGCATTGTACTGTACTATGAAAAGATTATCAACACAAATCAGCACAAAGTGCTGTTGCACTGTGGTGGAAACTCCATCCTGCTTGTGCTGGCCATTGCATGAACACTGCTGCAGAGGGGGCTTATTTTCTTTTTACTGCTACAGGTTTTTCATTAATCTTTGCGCTGTTTCCACACAGAACTTTAACCATTATTGCCACTGATGCAGCTGCACCATTTTTGGAGTGCAAGTGCTTATTTTCCTGGCACGCAGTATGTGCATCTGTGGAGTTTATTAGGGGATTCCACTGTGCACTAGAATTGGGCATTAGTTTGCATAAAGTTTGCCATATATATCACGCAATTCCAAAAGGAAGGAAAGATCACAGGAAACTTAATCCATCCTTGTATGTTAGATTAATTTATATAAATCTGCATGTGAGCCTTCCTCTATAAAAACAGTGGGGGTTTTATGAGGTGTGGGATGCTCTGAGACTTTCCATTAAGTGTTACTCGCTATAACAAATTGCCATTATTATCCTGTGCATTTCTATTTCATAACGTGTTGTGGTTTTTGTTAGTCTTTTGAAAATAATAAAACAGATTAAACTAAACAAGAGCTGCCCAGGGATAATAACAAAGTCTATAAAAAGAGAAAATCTCCAATTATGGTTTACAATATTATTAAATCATAAGAGGCCTTAAAAAAGTTGAATGAGTCTTCATGTGTATGAGTGGATAAAAAGCTCTATGTTAGAGCCCGGGGGCGCTGGTTGTTATATACCGTAACTGGATATGCATGGGATTTGTCGGCAAGCCCATACTCCTGCGGCATAGACCCCTCTGGTTCTGGGTCCGCAAGGATGAGGTCACCGAATCCCACTCAGTTTCCAGGCCCTCTGTTGGGGGAATTGCTTACCCAAGGAGATGTGTCCCTGCCTGATGACTTAACTAGAGGACAAGTAAGGGCCTGTGGCTTGAGGGTACCATGGTGCACAGTCCCTGCTCTACAAATGTCGTTCTTCAAACCAGGTGGCTGTGCCGAGAGGGAGGGCGAGTGGTTAACTGGGAGTGCTGATAGATGTTGCTTATTCTTTTAAGAGCGAGAGTGATTTGCTTTCTTCTGGAGAGCTTTTTTACAAGCTCTATTCAGTGGACCTTCAACAGCTGGTACCTGTGAGAGTCACTTTCTGAGAGTGGAGCTATGTAATTCCTTCTCCTAGAGTGGATGGCGGAGGAACGGAAAAGCTGCTGTAGGTGGCAAGGCAAACTACACTGCTGTTCCTGGAAAACATCCATTTTAGCCTTAACAAAATAAAGGGATTTCTGTGTTAGGCATATACCTCTTATTTTGGTATACCTCCTGCTTGGGCATGTGGTTTTGGCGGTGCTGTGCCTGGGGTGTGACCTGCTGAACCACACACGCTGCAGCGCTTGGACACAGACCAGTGTCTTTGCTTGAATACATGTGTCAGTGCAGCCTTCTCAGCCCTGACGCGGCACATGATCGATGCTGAGATTTCTGTAATGAGTTTTTGTTTTGGTGGTAGCTTGGATGATGCTGGTCAGTTAGGAGCTCTGTTAGGAGATACCTGTCAATGTCACCTAGTATTGAGAGGCTGCTCCTTGGTATATGCGCTTTTACCCTCCTTTTCCCCTGGACCTTTTGAGGGCCTTTGATTTGAACAGCTTAGCACACTCTTTGCCTCCAGGGAGATGCTGAAGCAATGCAAAACTCTTCTTTTCAGAGTGTTTTGCAGGCAGATGCGGAAAAACCTCCTTGTCTGAGATGGTGGTGCCTTCTCTTTCAAGTGGTTCCATTCCTAAGAGCATGGGCGCTTGCTTTATTCAGTCCCAAATCTGTAGAATATTATTTGCAAGCACCCCTCTGGTTTGATGAGTAATCAGTTTGAAAAGTCTGGCCAGGCCAAAGCATCTGCTCTCTTAGCTGTGTGCTCTACCAAGGTCATAACACACATCTTACAATTTGTGCTTTAGCTCAGACAGATGTAAAGACCTTCATGCAGAAGCACCTAAGGTCTTCCAGTGCTGCAAATTAGCAATGATGCTACTATGGGTGTCTTTGGGGCTTGCAACTTAAAAAATGAAATACTTTCTCCATTTGTGGGCCAGTTTAGATATGGAGATACAAAGATGACACCACCATCCCGCCCCAGAGTACAGTTGTTGCCTGTGAGAGCTTCTGTTCATGAACATTATGGTGGAGAAACACCACTTCTTAATTTTCAGATTCCTTATCTTTTACTTGTTGAGCCATATACCGTGTATGTTTACTGCACAACTCCCATGGTAATGCTGCTGCCAGTAAACAAAGACAATACTGAACCTCTGTAACTGTATTAAAGAAGGGAGAAGTAATTTTTAATTTACCCATCCCTTCCTGCTCCCTTGCCCAGAAGTTACTCCGTAGTTGCTCCACAGTGGAACAGATTTGGCTTTCCATAGTAGGCTGCCTTTTTTCCCCATGGATGCGTGAGTGTGCTGGGGAGCTTTGCAAAGTTCTTGTGACTTGGATGAAGACTGTTTGGAGTCCCAGATTTGCTCACCCGTTTGACATACAATAAATTCAACAACTGTTAACGTTTCAAAATCATTCTGCTGGGATTGTTTCAGGACAAAAGAATGTTTCCTTCATTGCCATGTGGCCTAATTTCTTATGACAAAGAGCTTTAGCAGCAAAAAAGCACTGCTGTGAATATAGCACCTGCACAGATTCGTGTTCAGTGTTCATGGACCACCTAAGATGGTACTTAAAACACGCAATGAAGCATGCTTTAGTCACATATTGCTGTTTAATGAAGGCTTATCATGGTGGTGTTACGTTTGTGTTCTGTTCTGCTTTTTATTTTATTTTTTTTTAATTTAAAGAACATGCAGGGGAATAACGAAGCTGTGAGGCTGATGCTTTTACATAGCTGTTTTCAGTAACTTGTATCGCGTAACTTGCAGCTTACAAACCTTGTTGACTTGATGTTTGCCCCAAGAAGGGGTGTGAAGAGCATGCCCTGCTTTTGGGATAGGTGCCCTGATGACGGCAGGAAGATCCCTCCCCTACGAGGTTCTGCCTGTCGTGCCAGCAGACCTGTTTTGCAGGATGGGAAGTGATCAGACATGATCCATGGAGACTAATCAGAGATTTTTTCAAGAGTATTGACAGATGTCATGTTTTTAGTGATTGATCATCACAAATTGGCCAAATAAATAAATTATAATCTCTCACATTTTGGTGCATGGGTTCATATCACCTGATAACCTGAGCACTTGTTCTCACCTGCCTGCATCTGCTTTCTCCAGAAATCAGGTTGCCCAGAGCACACTTTGGCATTTGAGGGGGAGCAGTGGTGATGACTGTGCTCCATCCAGCTGATTTACAGCCAGAAATGATTCATTCATATAAAGAAATGGGTGCTGCAGGTGGTCCCTGCCTTTGCACACATCTGCAGCTGCCTCTGAGTGGGAACTTCGGCTCTTTCGGGGCAGGATGGCCCTGTGCTGCCCCTTGTCCCCTGCAGTGCGCTGGAAACACGATTTAGGCTTGGGGGTTCCCACTGCTGCAGCATATTTACAGCTGAAACTCTGTCTGGATGTCTGTTACTGACATTTGCTGTAGCTTGTCATTCTGTGCTGGTAGGAATGAGAGAAAGTGAAGTATGTTGCTGCCCTGAAGTGGCTTGGAGGTGAAATTGGGGGGGTGGGGGGGAAGAAAAAGCCCTAACTCTTTGTGTATTCTTGAATCTCACAGCCTGGTGTCTTTGTCAAAATGTAGCTGCATCAACCCATACTGCAAAGGGGAAAGTCAAGTCATGCTAAAATCTTACTTTTTGCAAACTCTCTGGGTTTCAGCTATTGCCTCCACAAACACTCCAGTGGGAGCAGAGCAGGAGTGCACAAGACAGACTCCTGGTCTGGTAAAGTTAGATTTGCCTGGAAAATGCAGCCCAGGATAGATGGCACTCTGTTGCTGATGAGTAAGCAATGTAGAGAGTATGTATAAAAAGCATATGTTTGCCTGTCACAGACACACCACGCCTCCTCTGTCTTACAAAAAACCCTAAGGTGTTTGCATAGCAGCAACAACTCAGTGGCTTTTGCACCATATATGTCACGGGAGACCTGAAGTCTGTTAGTAACAACAGGAAGGGTTACTGACCCTTTAGCAGGTTTACAGCTACATGCAAAATATTTAGATTGAGCCTTCTTTTCACTGGGTGTCTTGTCATTTTTAATTTTTTTAAAATATCTTTTAACATTAGTGCTTCCAAATTCCTTCTTCATATATGGAGTCTTCCCTAGATAGAGACACCGTGTGTGTATATATATGTATATATTTGTCCAGATGTACAGATGCAGTTAATTCTAAAGAGAATTATCTTCAACTGCATGTAAGGCAAAGCCTGTGAACAGCTGTTGAGCAAGCTGGCTGTAAAAAACAGTGACCAGAAAAATGTGTTAATACGTGCTGTCAAACTAATGTCAGAACAACTTGTTTGGTTTTTTTTTTTTTTAATGAATGAGACAAGTAACGAGCCCTAATTGTCTCATTGAGTCTAGGGCGATGTTAGCTAACTTATCTTTACCATCAGTGTCCTTATAAAAATGCTAACTATTAAACCAGCTTCTTACTGTAGACCTAGTGTCAGTAAAGCATTTAAATAAATGCTTAACCTTCAGTATCTGGAAGTGCTTTGAAAGTTAAATCGGAATAAATGTACCTGTAACACCAAGCAGATGCTCCAGCGCCTTACTGAGTCCTTGTCTTGGCTATTCCCAAGCAAAAACATCTATTCTGTAGGAGAAAATAACTACCTGTATTGTAAAGCTGCCACGTGGCTGAGACAACCACAGAAAAACAGGGACACGGGACAAGTGCCAAACTTCTGATATTGGCCGGTGTTATTTGTTGCTAAGGAAGCACAGACACTGACTCATTGCAGTAAACTGTACTGGGAGGGCACAAGCCTCTCCCATCTCGATGTCAAAAAGGTTGCCAGATGCAACCACATATTTTAAAAATTGGGGAAGTGGTTGTCTTTAATCATCACATAGAACAGAAGTTCAGAGTGATTTTTCACTAATTAGTTTAATAGCACTTAGATTAGAAGACTGCAAATCAGGCAAAAAGCATAATTTAGAGTCTTTGAAAGATGTCCTGCTATTACAAGACCTCTCCAGTCTAGTAATGGTTCCGTTTTCTTTCCTTACAGGTTAAACATATTGCTGGCTGGTATGAACCCCTTCTATTTCCATGCAGTGAATGTAATTTTACACTGTCTAGTGACTCTTGTGCTGATGTACACTTGTGACAAAGCTGTGTTCAAGGACTGTCGGCTTGCTTTTGTCACGGCGCTGTTCTTTGCTGTGCATCCCATTCACACTGAGGCTGTAAGTATGTGACACAAAAAAACAACCCGGTGACACAAAAGCTAAAAATAAATGCATACTTTATAATTCATAATTTTTTGTAAAGAAACCTCTGAATCATACAGAATATGGTAGTTGTGATTTTTGCTGTGGAGCAGCAAAGGTGAGAATATGCTATATTTAAAATAATTTGCAGGAGTCATTAAGAAACATGTATTCATATGTGCCATGTTTCTGCTCTGGTACTAAAGTCTAATTGATGGCCCTAATCAGCGATGCTGGGAATAAATGGGCAGTCATTCAGCTGGTGAAAATGTCGAGTCTTCTGAAGCCAGAGACCTCGGTGAGGCTGTGCTCTCCTGCTGGGACATTGTTGCATGCCTTCAGTCATCTTCTATAGTCATCAATTTAAGGGAGAAAAAGTGAAGGGAGCATTAGTGTGTATTCTGGAGGAGATGGCTCAGATAGAGGTGATATGACCCATGGATTGATTTTATATTGATTTCAATTAAAAGCTAGGGATATCATCTTCAGAAAAAACTCGTTAGTTTAATAAATGTCATGCTAAGTTTACGGAGCAACAGCTCATGGTGGATGTCTTTCTGTTAGTTATAAGGAAACATTTAAAGATGTAGTCATGCTAAAACTGCAGCCTGTAGCATGGGGAGGTACTTCTGTAGATAAAATGAGTCTTGCTGTCTTTGAGATGGAGATGCAATGCTGGCTATCCGTACTTAAAAAAAGAAGCGCACTCGTTAGCTGAGATACCATTAACATCACACACTTTCCTTATGAGCCTTTGTAAATGAGTAAGGGAAACGGCTGCTGTGGCTGAGAACTTTTGAGGAGAGATTACCTTAATAACAAAAAGCCATGAGCTTTACAGTTGCTCCCTGTGCTGTCTCTTCTGAACTAATCAGCTAGGCTCCTTTTGATAATACAGCTTTATATTATAAGGGAGGTTTTAGAAGAGGCGCTCTTTGAATTTATTTTTGTCTGGGTCACAATTTAAAAAGGTTAAAATAAATGCCAGAGCGCTGAATACAGCTTCATTATGTAATCTCAAAAGAGGTGAAATTTCAAAGGGCCTTTTATCTGCTTTATGGGCCATTTTTAGATTTTTATGAAATGGAATATTCAAATAGTTTGTAAAAAGACTGTTTACACATTCTTCTTCAGTATTCTCTTTCTTATTAAAAGACTTGGTTAATTAATATGCAGAAAAAACTCATAAATTCAGATTTTTCTGAAAGAGAGTGAATTACATACCACTTACCACTTTTTGGTGATAAAGTTCATTCAAATATTAATTATTAACTCATTCCTATATAAGAAGTCTTCTCCAAAGAGTTGCTCTTTCATTAGTCTTTTTCTTTAACAAATCTCGGTTCTGGGAGTTGGATGCATTTCTCGTGTGAGGCTTATTATGCAAAATGTAAACAGATACCTAAAATTTGCATTTCTCTATGCAACTTTATTAATATTTTAATAAGAAAGTAAAGAATTACTTAACTGTTGGCTTATTCATTTTGCTAAGTGAGAAATGCAGCAGACAAAACTGAGCGTATCCTACACAAGTAACATTTCGCTAGATTGAGGGAGGATAACACGGAAAAATAAAAAGCTTGGAATAGTAGCAGTTGGTGTGGATTGTTGGAACAATCACTGAATGCACATGCCTTTTTATATATGTGCTTTTACACCTGCCTGTCTCTTCCTTTCAGGTAACAGGTATAGTAGGCAGAGCGGACGTCCTAGCCTGTCTACTCTTTCTGTTGGCTTTTCTCTCCTATAATAGGTATGGAACCTTGTTATCGGTTATGATAATATCATGACATGCTCTTGTCTGGGGAGGAGACAAAAGGGAAACCTGTCATTTTTCGGTGCTTGTTGGCAGAGGTACTTCCCCCAGCACTGCTGCGTGGAAGGGCCCTGGCCCCTGCCTTCAGCCAGGGTGCCATAAGTGATGCTTATGAGAAGAAATAAACATAAAAAGAGAAGACAACATTTAAAGTCCCCTCTTCCATTGACATTACAGCTGACCGTACACTAGAGGAGGGCTTGTAGAGCTAAAAATTACGAAGAAAGTTTTTCAGCTGAAGGCAAACTACCTGTATGTAGTGAAGACAGACCAACACATGTCTGCCTTTGAAATATGTGCTGGGACTGTGGGACTCTGAAATACCTGGTCTAGGAGAGTTAAGGATTGTGTCTAGACCATTAGTCATCCTTTTCAGATGAAAACTTGGCACTGTTTGCTGGTCTGTGTCCTAAAACTGGACTGAACAAGTATAAATAAAGAAATAGCTTTACTCAGATGGGTTTTCCCCATCTTTAGGAATTCAGGAATAGGACCGCGTTGTCATGGCCACATGGAAAAATGGCTTATATATCTCTTGGGCTGTTTGCTACAAACCCACAATGCTGTTTTCAGAAGGTTTCAAAGGTATAAAGTGGTAGTGACCCTACAGGAATTGGCTAACTTGATTTTTGCTTTTTTCTTACCTTCCTCCCTCTCCTACAGCCTTGCTGCCCAGTCTGTTAATGATTAGGACACATCTTTGACTCAGGGGAGTGTGGGTGGGATGGAGGAATTTTTACTTGCACAGTGCATTTTGTCACGTAAGGAGAAGTAAGCATGCGTGTTCTAGATGACAGAAAGGAGGTGTTTTTCTGCCCTTTCTGTCTTTGTACTTTGTTGTCTTCTGACTATTTCAAGTCCACTTTATTTTTCTGCTTGTCTTTTTTCCCTCCTGTGCTCAAATTCTTGGTGTACCTCTCAACATTTGTGTTTTGCCTTCCTGTTCTGTGTAAGCCTTTGTCATTAATCAGCAAACAGTGTAGATTGTTCATGTCACTTATTACCAGCATCTTAAGAAATAAAGGAAAAGTATCTCAGTACTTGTGTGAATGTAGTAAACATGAAAATCACAGAGAAGTTAAAATATTTGTCTCATCTGTTTTTCAGGAGTGTGGATCAGCTTTATGTTGGGGAACATTTCCCTCCCACTGCCTCCCCATTCTTTTTGCTGCTTAGTTTATTCCTTGGGACATGTGCAATGCTGGTGAAAGAAACTGGAGTCACTGTGTTTGGTGTGTGCTTGGTTTATGACTTTTTTTCGCTCTCCTGCAATGGGCTCAAACTGTAAGTAACTTACTGTGCTTGATATGTTTTCAAAGAGTTGCCACCTGTATGTGCAAAATATGTATTATTATACACAGCACTGTGGGAGATGGACTTGCCCTGCTGAATTAGATGGCATACATTTGACAAATTTGGAGGGCACCAAAGTTTCATTCTCTATTTTTTTGTTGTTTTTTTGGTTGGTGTTTTTGTTGTTACTCTATTGCTGCCTGTTAACTTTTGCTGGGTAGATAGACCAGTTGTGAAGAACTGATCTCTAAAATGCTCAATTCACTCTGGCAAGACTAACATTTATTTTTTCTGTTGGAGTTCTGACTGAAGTATCAACATCTTAAAATTTCTCTGGTTTAACTCCTTCCATTCCACTTGCAACATCTGCTTGATTATCAGTCACAATGTCATGGTCGTAGAAATATCATACGACGTTTAACAGTAAAATCAGGTCTGATCCTTTCTGTCTGTACAGAATGGACAAAGAGGGAAAATACCCAGCTAGTTCTGGAATTATTGGAATAATGAGCAGCTCTCAGCAGTCACTGCAGAAAAATCAAATACTTTGTATCCCTCACTCGGTGTCACAAATAGTTATGCTATTCTGTATCTCCATTAAAAGTCAGAAGTCTTTTGTTTGATAGAAGCTGTTTCTTATGCATTTCTCTCCCAAACCATACCTGGTGCAGAGCTGTTGATGAGTGAATGTAAGGGCTTACTGCCACTGAGAGTGGGAGGTCTCGCTCCTGCCGTCGCTGCTCATGTTCCCACTGGTGCTGCCCCACGGGCGCTGCAGGCTGTCATGCCCCTGCGTGAGCGAGTGTATCTGGGTTATAAAAAAGGACAATGAATTTGTGTTTCTGCAGGAGTAAATTAAATCAGGTCCCAGAGGGGTTTGGGGAGCGCTAGAGCTGGCGCACTGTGAAAGCAGCAAATGCAGGGAGGAGAAGAGGGGCTGTCCTCTTTCAGGAGCTTCCTGGATTTCCTCCCATTTCAGCCCCTCCTCTAGGTCTCAACAGGGGATGGACCATGTTTCAGGCCCACCTGCCTTCCCTCTGGCTCTTTCAGCAGCTATAGCAATCAGAGGGCAGGTATGATGGATCGGCAGAGGATTTCTCCTATTTTGACTGGATAAGTAATTCATAACGATGTAACTGGTGAGCAAGTAGCCAGCAAGGGGTTTTCTAGGGACTGACAGCTGGCATTCTTGATAACAATTGCATTTACAGTCTGCCAGGTGTGTTCCAGGAGCTGCCTGGCTAAAGGTAATAGTAATGTTAATTAATCAGGGAAAAATCTGTGCCTCCCCCTCCCCTCAGTCTCCTGTAGATCTGTACTTTCCCATAGGTTCACATTCCAGCGGTCTCTCCAGGTTATTTCTTTGCTTCAGTAGCATCCAGTTGCCCAGATGTGGCAGTTATTTAGCTTGCAGGAATGAAGCTCTCTAGTCCAGATGTGCTGCATTTTCATATTTGCTCTCGTTGCATGTATTGTGTACTTTTCCATCTGTGGTGGGATTTTATGACTGTATCTGACTTTTTTAGGGAGCAGCAGAAAACCAGCAGACTTCTACATGCTGCCGAAACTCATGCACTCCTTCCGCCAACCTGTAGAGATTTCTTTTCTGTTTAAAAAGAGGCAGAACACCAATTTTCTGCAGAAAAAAGTTAGGAATGGCACCATATTCTTCCTCACAGTGCTTTCCACCTTACCAGAGATCCAGAGAACAGCTTAATATGGGAGTGCTCATCTTCTTTTGCTGTTGGGTTTCTTCCTCTGGATCTAGTTAGGAGCTAATAAATCCTGTCCTCCCAGCATGCAACGACCTTGTATTTTGGAATAAATAACATGTAATCTGTTGCAGTCAGATACCATGTTGTGCTGTTCTCATAATGTTCAACATTTTGATAAAAGGATTTAAGGGTTTTTATTTTTCATGTTTACTTCTTTCCCCTTCCCCACTTTTTTTTTTTTTTTACCCCCTTTTCTCTGCATGTGTTATCAGGAGAAACGGAGGGATCCACCAGAGACCTGCCCGGCAGCCTGTGGCTTCTCCCTCTGCCTCGCTGCAGGTCCCTCCAGCCAGCCGGGAGAATGGGAAGCATCGCTTTGCTCACCGGGGCACCTGGAGCTCCTGCCACCCGGCGTCACCCGAGGAGCAGCGGAGCGGTGGTCTTTCTGTTCCCAGCAAAGCCATGTGGGCCATTCGGAGGTACTGCTGGCTACCTGCTGCTCTGTTGTGGTTTAGTTTGCAGCTGATCATACCTTAAAATATCAAGTAATTCACTTTGGTTTAGCTGTTTTTGTCCTGAAACGTGCTGTAATTTTTCTTTTGCTACTGGAGAGGGAAGAGAGGAGAAGGTGGAAGGATGGTTAAGGGAAGAAAGTGGAACTGATCATATATAGGTGTTACATGAGATCTGTAACTTCTCAGACCAGAGAATCTGTTTCTTCTACCTGTAGTTTAAATGGTTCAACCCACTCAAGAGCTTCTGCCTTGCAGGTGTTTTGTCTGATGGGTCTGACTTGGGGATGATTGGGTTTTTGGTTTTGTTTTTAACAAGTTTGGATTTGCTTACGTTGCCTCTCCATGTGGGAAACTGTGACACAGAAATGGTAAGGAAGTCAAGGCTTTGCAGAGTGGCTGTGTTCTAGCTGCTCTGGCACAAGATGCTCCTGGCCATTGGGAACAGCTTCTAAATTTGTCTGTTTGAATTTATTTCTTCCCCTGTATCCCCAAATGAGCAGCACAGTTGGAAAGTGACCCTGGCCCCTTCTGATGTACCAGGCTAGAATAGGCTGTCCAAAAGCCTCATTTAACGTCTTGCCCCTAAAGCTGAGGATCTGGTGGGGAGGAGTAACCTGAGCACAGCAGTGATGCAGCTGCTATTCCTGGCCTTTGCTTTCTCCATGTTTCTCTCATTTTGTTCTCTTTGATACTTGTATTTGTTTCCATTTTCCCTGACAGGATACTATGGTGGAGAGTATCAATATCAAAAATGTCTCCTGCCTTGCTCCATCTTCTTGTTTCTTTCTTCCTACTGCTCCTTTTCCCCCTCCTTTGCTTTGCACTTTTTCCAGACGCCTTCCCTCTGCCCCTGCTTTTGGGAATGTCACTTTCTTACACCAAGAGGAAAGCCTCTGGTCTTCCAGCCTCTTCAGAAGAGGCTGCAGAATTTTTATTGGAGAGACTGTGCGCATGGGATGGCTTCAGAGAGAACTCACCCATGCTCCCAGCTGGCATTTGATTTTCAGTAGCGGCATTTGATTTTCAGTAGCTGCCTCTTCAAGTGTTGTAATGGAAGAAACATTGTTTTAGAGCAACCTACTTTGCTAGTTTTTCCCTTGACTGAATTCTTGTTTTCTCTGAAGACAGGATAAGGCTGGATAACTTCTTGTTGCATGGAATGAGAGCCTCGTGGAGGCTCGGCACTTAGACAGTGCCTACTTGTCTAATGTCAACGGTTGCTAGTCATTACATTATCAAAAAAAAAAAAGTGCTGCTACAGCATTTGTAATTTCAAGAGATCTTCTCTGGAAGATTAAATGTATTGCAGCTCACTGACTCAAAATGATGTCCACGTTGCACGGAGAACTGTGGACTACTACCTAGTCATATGACTGCAGTCTTCTTTCTTCCATTCGCTGAATCCTCTCACAGGACAGATTAAAATAGTTGAAATACTTTCTGTACAAAAGAGTACAAGTCTTTAGTGCTATTGGCATATTACACAATATGAATTAGGAAGCACTCAAGGCAATTGCTCTATTAAAATACAATCCATCTTTTTTAAAAAAAGTAAATTCTTGCTACAGATGAAAAAACATAGGAGGGAAAAATTGAAGTTGCTGCAAATATACAAAATTAATTACACAATTTCTCCTCTGTAATCAATGTTTCTCTGCCTCCTGTAGGTCTCTTCCATGGCAAAAGGGAGGGGAAAAGATTTTTACATATTTCAAAAACTCTGGAGTTGGAGGGCAGATTGGACATAGTAAAGTAGCTTTAGGTACCTTACCTAGTGCACTGGGTTGCTAGCTGTAAGGTCTTCATTAAAATAAAATGGTTGTGCACTGGTTAACCTGTACTTTTAAGTACTTGAAATGTGAGCAATTAAGTTTCTATTTAATAATAACTCATTATGTATCTTTCTACTAGAGCTAACTGAAAAATGCAGGAAAATATAATGGAGGAGGTAAGTGAATCTTGCCTATTAGCAGTAACTGGAGCTAGTTATGTAAATTGGTGTAGAGATTTGTGATTTGTGACTTGCTCTTACCTTCAGCTATCCAGTGAATGTGTGGGTTGCAGTCCTGGGTGTCTTCAGGAGTTAGGAATGAGTTAGTCTGGATGAAAATGTAGGTTTTATCACTGCGATTTATTGCAATCTGGGCGGATGCTGGCACATACTACTGAAACGAGGTAACTAGGACCTCTTGTGAGTTTCATCCATCTCCCTGAGTTTTAAGACCTGGAAGAGGCTTGTGACTGTATGTGCCCTCCCCTATGACACATATGGAGAAGGGCAGACGGGAACCTTCATGTCAAGCTTGTACTTCTGTTTGAGATAAGGACAGAGCTTCAGTGCTTTCGCGGTCATGATGAGGTATAATATACATGTGTCCTATTAAAAAGCAATGTCAGTGCCAACACTTCGTTGCTTACTACAGCAATGCTCTGTTAGAACCATGAATATGTTTAACAAGGATGATATATATAAAACAATTTGTCCCAGTCCCCTGTGCAAGTTGTGCCAGGAGTTATTGTCACTTATTTTCTTCTTTATTTGTTAAATTCACTGAAAACTGACATTTTTTTTTTACTTTTTTTTTTAATTCCAAGGCTACATATAATTTCAGTCACGCCATGTCATGCATGCCTCATGCTCAGCATTGTTAAATGCTGTCCAGCCCATGGACACTCTCATACCATCTAATCACCCTGATGGTTTTGAGCTTTGTAAATGAGCCTGTGGTGGGCCCACAGTCTAAGCTTCTTGAAAAACAAGACTCCTCAATAGATTGCATACTTTTGAAACCAAAATCTCTGTTTCTCTTTGGTGACCTAGAAACTGATGTTTATTGCATCTACTGCTGGTGATTTAGCAGGTGAGACTCTGAGCCGGTGAGACTGGTGTTTAATGCTGCCATTTTCCATGTATGTGAACTGTTGCATTAGTTTTTTGTGTTTGTTTCTTCTTTTTTTTATTTATTATTTTTTTTGCCAAGTGATGGAATGAGAGAAGAAGCAGGTGTGCTTGGCATTGTGCCCAACAGAATCGCTTTAGATCTCTGTACATGCAAAAGAGGGGGAGCTCACTACTTGTTAGCACTGTGGGATCCAGGTGCAAAACCCCATTGATTCAGAATTCAATGAAATCCTTAAGGCTATAGCAGGGATAAAATGTGTTCTGATGACTAAAGTGGCAGCAATGTTTTTTCCTTTTGCAGTAGCAGAGGAAAGAAAATGGAGATGCTTTGCAGAACATGGTGCTTTCCAGGGATGGCTGTGCTGGCCCTAAGATTAATATTCTATGAGGAAAAGTATGTTGAGGTCATAACGTATCTTCCCCGAGTCCCCACACAGCATGCGGGGTCAGTATTTGAGCTGAAACAGATGCTGTTCTTCAACATGAAGGAAGGGCAGAGGGCTTGGCGGGGGGTGGTGTGTGTGAAGTGGCTGTGTAGCAATTGCTTGGTGTTGATTTGGCTTTTCCTCACTGAGTGCTTCTATTTCCTATTCTTGTGTAGCCATTTTTAAATCTTTTAAACTAACTTGACAGTATGGAATGTTTCTGCTTTAACATGAAGTTTCTATTCAAAAAGCAGAAGTCACAGCTGTGTTTCTAATGCTTCCTCTTGCCACATGGTGTAATGCTACTTCCTAGGTTCATAGCTGATGTGGGCAGAATAGCGTGACTGGTTTCCCAGGTAGGGGATTTCATGTGTGCAAACTTTACCTTTTCTTGAATTTGTTAGAGGGAGTTTTATAGGAAGGTGTGGCTCAGAATATAAGACTGCCTGTTTTATAGAAGTGCGAAGAAGATGCTTTCTGTTAGATTCAGTATAACTTTCTTAAAATTTAGTAAATTGTTTTCAGTTGTACTCACACACCCTGAAGGTCAGTGGTGGTTGCATTCATATGCAAAACACAGCAGTAAAAAGCATTGCGTGCCTCTGAGAAAACACTAAGATAACTACTATTAATGTATTATTTTGGTCGAGGGCAAAAAATACAACAAAAAAAAAACTTGTATACTTGTCACTGGCCTAAAAGGTTACTGCGCAACAGCAAAATAGTGAGGAAAGAATACAGGGCTTTGCAAACACCACAGCAATAATTAGTGGAGAAATTCCAGGACAGTGGCCTGGTTTGAGATTCAGTTTGTGGAGAAAATGGTCCAGGAGTCTAGCAGTCAAAATGATTTTCTTCTCTCTAGGGAAGCGAAATGAGTAACCTGGAGCATTAAGCAATGGAGCCAGCCGTGGCTTTTCCCTTTGTTTCTCTCTCACTGGTGATCTCCTGAGGGCTGTAAGGCTTTGAAAATAAAGGAGCAAGCTCCTAGCCTGTGATGCTTTTGGGAATTGATGTTTAAAGTCGAACTGAGATTAGGAAATGCAGTTTCACCCTAAAAGACAAGTAGGACCCTGAGTCCTAAGGCCTAAGAAGGCACAGTGCGTGCTGAAAGATGACAGATTAGGTAAGTGTCACTGTTATCCTGGTGGCTGTGGGATGCTTCTTCTATGATGATGCAAGCTTTACGGGTTGGCTAAGGCTCTGCCATCCTTGCTATTTAGTAAGTGTAAGTCAGAAATGGAGTTCAGCCCCCTTTGGGGAGCTGTACTGCAGAGGTGGATTCAGCCTGTGGTTTACTCTTCTCTGAACTCAATTCTTCAGACCATTTTTCTGTTGTGAGTCTGAGCAATAGTTCTGTGGCTACTGTTGTGTCCGTTTCCAGTCTTTAAGGAAATGTTTGCTAGCAGTAATGCATAAATCTTCTCCTTTGCCTGCAATCAGTGATGGTATTTATTGTCATGCTCAGGTGGTACCTGAGGCACCAGAAGACTCTGCTAGAGTCTAGACACATGTGAGAGGTAGGTGCCCCTCTGCTTAAAGCCTCGGATTCAGCCAAGGATTTGCACGCTCTGGCCTGTGACGGGCTTCCAGAGAACCCTTGTGTAATCTTGGGAAAATAATTACATCTCTTCACTCCCATGGAGTGTGCTGGAAGATGAGGCACAGTAATGCATGCTTCTCTTCCACCTCCATTTGTGCGATGTGGTGGTTGTTTTAAGACTTCCCCCCCCCCCCCCCCAAAAAAAAAAAGAAAGCCAAGGACTGTCTGTCTTATGTGTGCTTGTGGTATTATGTGTCTTAATCTTGGAAATCTGCACGTGCAGAAATCAGCAGAACTGAGCTCATTGCTTCCTAACAAAAGTTTGTTTAAAACCAGCACTGCTTTGGGATGGTGATGACTAATGTTGCATGTACACACAAAAAGACACATTTAGACATGATTAGGCTGCAAAATCATGCACTCACCAGGTAAGAAAGGCCTGATTTAATTTTGGTCCTGTTGTGTGTTTATGTTGGGACAGTCTTTAGTTACACTATCACATACCATTTTTTCAGTGTGATCTCCACTCTATTCGTTACCCAGAATGGATGGTGTTCACTTAATGAGCAGCTATTCAATTTTTTGTTTCTTCCTTGTCTAGAGCATGGCCCCATGCCCTATTTACTTCATGTTATTCAAGTCCTGCTCTGAGACAGACTAACAACTTCTCAATAATTTCTCTGTGTACAAACTACCAAGTGCTGGTATTTCCTCGCGGTTTGTCGCTTTAGTCTGTAATCTTTAAAAGTACTGTTGGCATAGTTTCTGGATGTGTAATTTCCTTGTTTTGAAAAAACAAGTAAAGTGAATAGCCAGAAATTTTGCAGTGGAGAAGTCACATGGGTGTGACTGAAACCTTTGGATTCACCTCATCGACTGCTGCTGCTGGAGCACGCAGGCTAGCTGGTGGCAGCAGTAGATTGTGCTCCACAGGAATCAGTGTTACGAGACGAGGGACTTCTCCCCTTACGTATTTGCTGACTAGAGGAGACCCAATGATGTGATGTTCCCCATCAGAGTTAAGAGAGGAATAAACCCCAGCATATGCAGGCGCTTCTGGCAGCCCCTTCCTTCCTCCCTCCCCAGTCTGTCCTGTCTCGTCTACTGCAGTGTGCCCTCATGTCTTCCCTTGCTTGCTTCTCCTTAGTCATTTAATTGCTTCCAATCTTTGTTCCTCAGGCTTTGCCTTTTGGATCCTGTTGCTTTCCTCAAAAGCTACTGTGATAAACTCCCTCTCCCAGGGTCCCTCCTATACTCCTAGCACCAAAGTCCTTGCCTAGCCAATTCAGGGGCCCCCATCTGTGTCCTCTTACTGCGTATCACGTCCTCCATGTGCTCCCTACTCTTGTCTCTCAGGTTCCGTCCCCTGCTGTGAAATTTTTGCCCTTCTAGGAGGCAAGGTCCCTCCTGGGTTTTCCAGCTATCTTGCTGTCTCTTTGCTTCTCCTTCTCCTCTCCGTCATGTGTTTCTGCTCCGTGGGCTGCAGGACCTTTTTGACTGCTTTTCTCCAGCTCTGGGCGTTCAGCTCTCCTCCACCCTGTACCATGTAACCTGTAACACGGGAGTTTTCCCTGTGCTTGCTGCCAGCGTTTGAGGAGGAGGGAGCATGGAGAGGCAGGCAAAAGCCAGGAGCCTGCTCTGCCGTGGTGCTCGGTGTGGTGCAGAGCCACGGTTGCTTGCACTCTTGGCTTATTTGTGTATGGAAAAACAGGCACTTGTGCACACGCTTGTTTGAATAGGAGAGGCTCGGTTTGAAATTTGACTTCCTTGCTTGGATTGTTTTAGCTGTGATTCTGATCGGTGTTTTTTGTCTTGCAGTACAGAGAAACACCACTCGCCCTCTTTTTAAATTCTTCCGAGAAGGAAGTAGAGAGTAAATAATATCCCCTGGACTATTAATATGTGACAGTATCAAGAGGCCTGTTTATTTCAGTAAGCAGCAAATAAACTTAATTAGTTTGGCTTCATGTACTTTAACTATTGGAAGAAAGGGGCAAGACTGAGGCTTATGTTATTTTTCTTAGATTATGATGACACATTTTTTTTTGGGGGGGAAGACTATTTAGTCTTTTAAAGATCCTTTAGACTTTTATTTAGTCCATGAAAATCCATTTTTGTGAATTCATAACTGGAAGTGGTGTCTGGGACAAAGAACCACACTGCACAAAACACAATCAGGAGGAAAAGTTAATGGCTGGTTTTGGTTTTTTTTCCCATCTTCTGAAAGGTGGTGATGGCTTATTCATTCATGTGCAGAGGGAATGTTTTTTTTTCTCTCATTAATGGGAGTTGCGTTTAAGCCCTGCAGTTGCAGTCACTTCATTGTACGTCGGCCTCTTCTGTTCCATGTGTTGCTAATTGGAAATACCCAATTTGTAGGTGCAGTCTGTGTCTCCCAGAGCTGATTCACAGGAGACTCTGTTCATTCCTTTTACTTCACCGGACTGCCTTTCTATTCACAGTTCATGGCAGTCTCATTAAACCAGTATTTGAAATAGCAGTGTGCCCATGTTCATTGGCTTTCTCTGAAAGCCCTGTAAACCAGTGTCAAGGAATTAACAGCAGCTGAGAAACAGAAAAACCTTAGTGGCTTGCCAGGTCACTTTCCTTGCAGTAAATCTAGGTTAGTTTGACACAGAATGGTATTTCAGTCACCTAGGAAATTAAAAAAAAACCCAAACCAAAACACCAACCACTACAACGCCTGAAGATAGATGATACAGTGTTGCAGGTATTTTCCCTGAGCTAATCTGATTGAACAGTTTCTCTCTTACATCTTTGACTTCCAGGCACATCTTTTGACATCTAGTGGAAACTTTTAGGCTGTTCTCAGGAGTGAAGGATTCAGCTGTAACTACCTACCTCATTAATGACTGATGCTTTCTGAGCTGGTCCATGCCTCCTCTGTGAAGCTGGTAATCACAGCATGTATTAAGTGAAGGACAGCAGACTCTTAGGACTAAGTTATGTGGCTTTAGGTTTTCGCAGGCTGACACAAGCAATCATTTGCTCAAAACCATGAGGACACCCATCTCATCAAATACGACTAGGTGGATGATTTCAGTCGTGTGATGTGTTACTTTGATTTATTTTTTTTTTAATGTGAAGTAGCTGTTGAGATTTAATATTTAGTTTAAAAAGACAAAATTTCTTAGCATGTCTAATGCTTCTTCCATCCTCCCTGTATGCTTTCCCAGATGAATAGATCCTTTCCTGACTAGAAACTTAATCTTCAACTTAATCTAAAGAAGAAGAGTAGTAAATCCACTTTCACATTTCTAATTCAGTTATCCCAATATTCTTTTCCAACCAGTGCATTAGAAACCTTAATCCTCTGCTTGGCTTGGAAATGATGGAATGCACATTTATCTTCAATTGCAGATCTTTGAATGCAGATTTTTTTCTTGCTACTCTTTTAAGCAATTTCCAGAATGTGAATGTCCAGAAGCTGCAGTGCAGAAGGGCCACTTGTAAATGTGTTCCACATTCCCAAGCATCCATGCTGAAATTCAGATACTAGCTGAAGTGAGCCTTGAAAGACAAGGTTTGTGCTTGGGCTGTTGGAACACTGCTATTGAGTGTTTGCTTTCCAGATCTGAGAGGTCTCACAGCATCTGGTGATGCTCTGCTTTGCCTTATGAATTCTCAGTACCTGCCACAACTGATCATGGAGTGGCTTAAATGAAAATCTGTACTGAAATATATTGTGGTTGGTGTTGTTTTTTTTTTTTTTTTTTTTTTTTTTAACCACCTTTCTTAAAGTATCATTCTCCTGCTGTGTTGATAATGCAGTTGTTCCCCCTGTTAAAAGCTTTGGTTGGCAGCATGTTTGCTGTAGGTCCTCTGTTCGGGCTGGGGGCTGGGCTCCTTAAATGTCTCCTTTTGTGACCTAGGAATCCCTTGTTTTTGCAAATGGGCTGTAAATTAAGGAAATATTAAGTGTAAAATTTGTACTTTGAAAATAACTATGGTTGCACTTTGGTTGCACTAGTACAACAACTACGGAATAAAATACAATTCCTTTTAATCTGTGAAAGATGCCAACAAACCTGCTGGGTGTTCATTTTAGAAGAGGAAACCCTCTCCTTTCTGTTTTTCATGGAGACAAGGACTTCATCAATTGTTCAGAATTCAGGGAAAGAGTAATTATCAGTCAAGGGTGGAAGGGAGAGGGAACATTGCCTTTATTTCCTTCCAATAAAATGCAGTTTTATCTGATCATACAACACCACCATTACATGTATTGTTCTTGCAAGACCATGTTAAGAATTTCTGCAGAGACAAAAGCTGCTGTAAAATGATGGCCTTCTCTTGCAATATTTTGACATTGCTTGATTCAATTGCATTTACTGTAATCTCTGCCTAATCTCATGACAGCAGCTTGTATCACTGCTGCGCCTATGAGTTATTTGTACATGTTTGAAGCAGAGATACTTATTTTGTATTTCAGTAGTAATCTCAATTAGTTTGTTTTTCTCTCTTCTCTCCTGTTCTCTCCAATGTTAATTATGTCACATGTTTATTTCAGAAGATGAATTGCTTAGAGTACAAATGTTTTTGATACGAGCATCAGGAATTTTCATCTTAAGAAAGCTGTCACCTGGTCTGAGATCTAAATGGCTGCTGATGCTGGTCTTTCTAATATATCCATTACAGATCAGTGTTCCTTTGCTGGTCTTGGCTGACATACTGTGGATTCACTATCAAGACCCCGCTTACGATATTGAGTGGTAGCTCCATCATGGAATTAATAGGGAAAATCAAATTTCTTTATTCATTGCCCATATAAACTTTTGGAGATGATGGGTAATTTTCCATTCGGAAGGCATTTGTTCATGCTTTTGGTCTAGTGCTATGCATGAATATGAATATAGGAATTATTGCATGATATTTCTTCAGGGAAAAAAAAGAACACCTTCTGCTTTATATTAGGATTTGTCTATTGAATTCACATCACTATATTCAGCGTAATAGAAGAACATTGTGAGAACACCCTACCAAACCAGGGGTCCACCTAGGTCTGGTGTCTGTTTTCTGACTGGTCATTATTTGTTGCTTACAGAGGAGAAATGAATGGGAACAGGGCCAGTGCAGGGTTATCTTTCCTCTCTGTCCATGCTGAACACGTGGCAGTCAGTGATTTAGAGTCTATAGATCTGGATGGTTTATCCGGATCACTGTGTTTAAGACTCTGTGGAGCTGTCCTCTGTGGAGGTGCCTAATTCCATTTTTAGAACCCTTCTCTCCTCCAACTTTGAGGACATCTTGTCACAGTGAGTTCTGTGATTGAATTGCACGCCATACGAAGAAATCTTTCTCTTTGCCTGAAAACTGATATTTTCATTGGGAGTCCCTTGACTTTGTGTGATAAGTAGAAAGTAATTTCTCTGGTTCACTTCCCCAAACCTTTCATAATTTTACAGTATCTTAATATGTACCCCCTTTCCAGGGTGGAGAGCCATGTTCTGTTGACTGTCTCCTCATGCAAAAGCCATTCCGTGAGTCTGATGAGCCTTATTATCCTTTCCTGTACCTCTTTGATCTCTGTTAGATCCTTTGAAAATTGGGCAGAGGAAGGGGACACCTCAGAACAATATGCAGTACTCCAGATGCAGGGACACCTTGGGTTTATATTCAGTGTATTATTGCTTGTTCTTTCTGTTCTAAACGTGCTATTCAAAAGTTGCATTTTTCTGTGCTGATTTACAGCACCACCTTTTTTTTTCTTCATTATTTATTCTTTTGTTCTGACTGCAGTCTGCCTAGGTAATTGAGTTGTATGGTAAAAACCTGAACAGAAAATCTGAGTATCTTTTATTAGTGTGTTTGAACTCTGTGCACTGGCTTTGGCTGCAGAACATCCTGCAACTGCCTGGCCTATTCCCCGTTACAGGGGAAAGGCTGGAGCGAGGCACTGAACTAGGCTAAGAAGTGTCGGGCTGCTTCCAGAGCCAGAGGTGACACCATCAGACTCTGTAGCTGCTGTAGCTGGGCCTCAGGTACCTCGGTAAGGGTTTACAGATTATCCTCCCTTTCCTAACTGCTATTTGAAGATGAGTAATAACTCAAAGTCACCTGGCTTGGGCAGAGCTCGTGGGCTTCCTCAGACAGCCCCTCATGAGACTGAGTCCTTCTTATTGCTTTTTCTCGGCTTCAGCAGTTTTCCCTTCTCCTCTGCAGTAGGGTTACAGCTGCTACAGGGGCTGCAGCCACTGTCTCAGCGGGCATGGGCAGTGCGTGTCCTCGCTGTCCAAGTGCCTGTGCTCCATCAGCCAGGGAGAAGTGTTACTGCTCTAAACCAAAGGGCAGAAAGTCTGAGCACTTGCCTGGATTCAGAAACAAAATCTGACATAAAGCAGAGACTTAATCCAGGATTTCCCAAATCTTAAGCAGATCTACCTTAGCAGAAGTCTTTCTATTTTTGCTGGTAAATTGACAATTTCTGTCTTAAATTTTGCTAAAAACATAGAGCCCCTGTCCCCCTCCCCTTTCCTACAAGCCGAAAGCTTCAGCATTATTTGTTTTCAAGTACAAGGATCTAGACAGTGCAAGCAATGATAGCTGCTATCCCAGGGCTTTCATGTCACTATTTGTTGCATTATTTACTTTGATGTGATTTGGCCTCTTGACTCCATCAAAAGTGCCTTTCAATGTGAATTAATTAAGAGAACTGTATTTTCTTCTTTCAATTGCCTTTAAAAGAGAAGTGCTCCCAGGTGGCGTTAGGGAAGGAGGGAGGTGTTTTCTCTCTCTGCACAAGCCATGCTTTTGGTGTAGACCAAAGGCTTTCTGTGCCCTCTGTTACACTTTGGGAGTCTGCCGTTTTGATGGATTGAGGGTGCTTTCTCCTGGGAGTTTGGAAATACCAGAACAGAGTGAAACCCCCACAGTAGCATCCCAGCCCAAATAAGCAGCTTTCTAATAATGAAGATGACTTTAATATTGCAGCATCCTGTCTCTGCAGAGCACTCAGTTAATTATGAGGTGTGAATAAGGAATCTGTTTCACAGTGCCTTGGCAATTTTCTGAGTTCGCTGATCCGCAAACAAGATTATTCCCTAATAGTCCGTCATCTCTGCCATTATTACACAAGGATGTTAAACTTTAAATTAAATTAAAAATGATCATCTTTAAAGTTTGGTGAGCCACAGTTAATCTTTTGATAGTGTTTCTAGGATTAACTATTATAAAATTGCTTAGTTATTTGGGGAGGAGAGAATTTTTTGTTGTTCCTGCTGTGCCATTTTTATAAAGACCACACTATAGCAACTCTCTGCTGCGAAATGCAAAAAACCCATTTTCATTTATTTCTTTTCCAAGTCCCTGACACTGTCAGGCAACTGGTGTTTTGGGGGTAAGCTGCTTCATCAAGTTATGTGGCCTTTTTTTTTACAGTTCTTTCAATTGCTACCAGCTCAGGAGTGAGGGACTGAATTTGGTTCCTGGATGCCAGCTGATTGGCCCAGCTCTGTCCTTGGCCCTCAGACAGTTTGTGCGGGGTGGGAATGACATGGGCTATTGTGCAAAACAGTCAGATGGTTTCACAGAATCATAGAATGGTTTGAGTTGAAAGGGACCATAAAGATCATCTAATTCCAACGCCCCTGCTTGCTCAAAGCCCCATCCAACCTGGCCTTGAACACTTCCAGGGATGGGGCACCCACAGCTTCTCCGGGCAACCTGTTCCTGTGCCTCACCACCCTCACAGTGAAGAGTTTTTTCCTTATATCTGATTGAAATCTATCCTCTTTCAGCTTAAAGCCATTACCCCTTGTCCTATCACTGCATGCCCTTGTAAAAAGTCCCTTTCCAGCTTTCTTGTAGGCTCCCTTTACGTTTGTGATCTCTCAGGGTTGTGCAGAGCTACAGCTCCTTGAAGACATCTTTACCATTACTAGGAGTGTCAAGAGAGGTTTTTAAGGTCAAGAGAGACCATTTATGATCATCTAATCTGAGCTGGAGCATGGTGCAAGAGACAGCTTCGTCTAAGAATTACTGCATGAAGCCTACGTTTCTCTTTGAGCTATGTTGCACATCTGTCAGCAGCCCTAACTTTAAAGACTAGATGTGATGGAGTATTTGAAATATCCTTAGGTGGATGGTTGCAGCGGTATGCTGTTCTCACTGTTAAAAATGTCTGCCTATTTCTAGTCTGATTTATGTAATTTCAGCTTCCAAGCACTGCATCTCATTATGTCTTTTTCCACTAGATTAAACAGAGCTCTCCTAGCTGAAAGTTTTGCAGTCTGTGATAGTTGTTTTATCATTCTTCCAGACAGACTGAAAGGCTGGGCTTCCTCAGGGTATGTCTACCCAGCAGTTTCTCTTGTGATGCAGTTTATGTGCTTGGACCTGAACAAGTCTCGGATTAGGCAGCTTGTGCCCTGCTAATAATATGTCTGCAATGGCATGGAGATCAGAGTAGGTGAAACAACATTTGCCATATTTTTTTAATTTTTTTTCCTGTGGATGTCATGATAAACTGTTTCAAAACAGTAAAATACAGTTATATTTTGCAGCACAAAAATTTCCATATTGTGAAAGTCAGTACTTTGCTGAGCGAAAACAAGTAGATTAGAGTAAAATTAGTGTATCTTTGATAATAAATCCCTATGGGGTAAGAATGAGATCTTTCCATGTGTGTTGTGTTTCTAGCAAAACAGTGTTTCAATCTTAATTGGAAAATTAGTCATATGAGGAGATGCACTTGATACTGCATCTTGCACACACAGATGACATTTGAATGGTGTGCTGCTTTTGATCTTATGAGCATTGCCAGGCATTAACGAATGCGAGTGCTCAGAGTCTGGAGTTGACATTTTGTCTGGAGTGCCGTGAGTGAACACGCGGTCTTCGAAATGCTGCATAGAGTCCTTGTTCACAGTCATGCAGCTGGAGAAAAAGGGATGGAAAAAATTTGCATAGATCATCCTTTTTGACCCAAGATTGTCCCTCACGATATAGTTCCTAGCAGCTTTTATATTGAATCTAGTTTTAGAAACAAGAAAATATATAGATTGATATCTTTATTACACACTCAGTATGTTTTACAATCAGGATATATAAATTCAGCGGGGAAAAAATGCCTTCTGCTGAATTGCTGGCAGCCTTACCTAGAGTGCGTGGGAAGCTGTCAGGAAAGCAGGGATGTCAGGTGTTGACCTACACTGATGATGCTTCATTTGTGAGATTTAGTCAGATTAAAGCACGAAGTAATATGATTAATTTGGCTTCAGGTTCAGCGTTTAAGAATACATAAGACAGAACATCAGCATCATTCCTTTATACCAGCTGAGACTGTGACCCAGCTGGCAGACTACTCTGTGGGTGCCATTATCTTTTACATAACAAGTTTGATATTCTTACATTTCATTTTTTTAAGCATCTGTCATTACCTCTTCAGAAACCCCTTACAAATTAGAGGTGCATCTTGCATAACTGAAGAGCCATTATTGTTTGATTACCAGGTAATGAAGTGCACACTTGTATGGAAAGAATGACGACTCCAGAGATGATCAAGTTCAGCAAGATTCCCAAGATAATTTCTAGAAGTGTTTTCTACCTTCAGCGCTTATGTTTTAATAGGGGTCAGGTCTTATGTCCAGTATCTTCTTGAAAAAACTATTAAGGAAGAAAATATATATGTAGGGCTTGAAAAGGGGAGCTGTTCCCATATCAAAGTCAAGAGAGATATTTTGCGTCGTCATGGAAAATGCTTCCCTGCCTTAGCCCAGAGTTTGAGGTTGCTGACTTCGATTTAGTGTGGTAGCTTATTGTGTTATTGGCCCCCTGGTAATTCTGCCAGGACATGGAGGAGGCTTCTGGGGAGGCAGGAGTCCTCAGAATTCAGTATGGCATGGTCATCCCCCAAGATACGTTTGAAGAAGACTTTAGTTTTCAGCTGGATAAAGTTGCAGGGCTCTCGAGCAAGTCCCGATGGTGCTCCCAGGGCCTGTTTTTGAGACATGGGATTCCTGGCACAGTCACTTGGAGGGGTAATGCTCTCTGCCAATTAGTAATCGTCTTCTCTTGGGCTCCCAAACATTGGGGTACTTGAGCAGGAAATTATTTCGAATGCTTAGTCCTCACGTTTAATGCTTTTTTGAGTAGAGCTTAGTGTGACAATCACAACCTGCTAATCCCTCTTAGCAGAGTCCCCCAGTAACTGGGACACATAATCATGATGATTACTGGGTCATTGCAACTGAACAGCTGGCATTGATCGCTGTAGCTCTGTTTGTGTTCGGTATAGCTCAGGTTTCCACATCTCTGGTATCCTCATGATAAGACTCAGGCCCCTGCAAGCTTAGTGAATGGGATGGCTAACAGTGCAGATCTGACAGGCTTACTGGGATTCTTCTCGCCTTCTTAAACTAGGCGTGGTGAATTTTAGACCATTAATTTTAAAAGACTTTTCCAATCTATTAACACTTACCTTCTTAAATAGCTTCTCTGATGGGAGTTGCTGTGGCTTTAGCAAGGAGAGAGATAGTCTCTGATTCAGTAAAAGAAAAACCCAAAACCTAAACAAACCAACACAATCGAGAAGATAGTCTGCAGGTAGCACTTCTTAAAGTAATCCCCTTCCTTCTGTCAAAGGAACGTCAAATGGAAAGGCACTACATCATCAGAAGTCATCCTCTTATCATGCACAGCCTGTTACCTAATCACTTTCGTAGGCTGGCTCAGCACTGCCTTGTGTCCGGTTGGATCATCTCCATGGCTCCTCTTGGAAGGCTGCTCTACAGTCTGACAAGTTTGCCTGGAAAGCTTTCTTTTCCCAGCCTAAATGCCTCGATGGCCAATTTATGGCCACTTAACCCTTGTGTTTGTGCATCTCTCTTGTCTTCCTTCCTTTGTGTGCCTGTGTGTTAATGTGTGGGCACACAAAACTAAAGAGACTGTCAAATGAGGTACAAACCTGGTGTTAAAAAGTGTGAGAATCCAGCAGCGCCTCTTTATTTTATAAGTGTTCCTGGGGAGGGGACACAGAAGATTGCCATGGGTTGTTACCAAATAACCTTCTTACTGGCGTTGTCTGTGCAAGCTTTGTGTAGTGACAATAGCTGAGACTCTCTAGAGAAGCTGCCTTTGCTTTTCCCAAGTAGAAGAGTATGTTTGGAGTGCTTGTTTGTATTTTTAATTATTTCTTTTGGTCAAGTGCCATGAAAAATCTCAGCAGCCTCAGAAATGTAGCAGCCATTTTGAGAAAGCACAGAACAAAAAACATAAGCAACCACAAATGTGTGGGATAAAAAACATACCACCAGTATGTCCACAAAATATGTATAAGGTCCTTTTATAGGAGAATGAAGCAGTAGAACATCCTGCTTTATCCTGGCAGCTGGCGAACAAGAAAAATGAAGTTGGATTGTTTTGGATAGTGGGTCATGCTTATGCCCTGTTGTACACTAGTGGAAAGCAAGTCTAAGTGAGGTGAGAACTAAAACTTAAACTGGACCTAAAATTTAAATATCAACACTTTCCTGGCACGTTACTCAAGAAATTTGCTGCTTCTTGCTTTCTTCTGGACTCCCAGAGCCATTAGTTCTCATGAAATCAGGCCTTTTGGAGACCTCAACTCCCTTTTCATGAGCATGTCGGGTAGGCTTCCTTTGCCAAGCTGATGGGGTGCTTCTTGCCCATTGTGTCAGTCTGAATGATTGCATGAAAATGATGTAGCCTGTAAGCAAAAATAGTATGAATCATAGTTTAAGAAAAGGATGATTGTCTTTCCTTTCCTGGTGGCATACTTCCCAGAGGGATGTTTGTCTTTTTGCTGTCTTTGACGTCTTTGCCATGCATTTCCATCTGTGAAGTCACATAGAAAGAGTGCCTTTTACTGAGCCAGGAGTGACTTGCTCCTTTTTGCCTAGACGGTCTAAAAGGGCTGCTGGATCTCTAGGGGAAGGGTGTGCACTTCTATAACCTCCGTGTCCCCTGGAAGGTGTGTGTGCATGGTAATCCCCATGCATGGTAATCCCCATGCCTGGCACAACCGCAGGGCTGACTGATTTTTCTGCAGACACTAGATGAAGTTGAGGGCTTTCCTTGGCTACAGCTGGCATCTATGGGCATGTGAGACAATACTGTAGCTGCTGTCTGATGGACTGTAGTTTAGGTTGCTGCTGGGTCAGGGAAGGCCTCCATGGGCTGGGTTGTTTTGTCTGACAGCTGTGGAGCCATGCTTCAGAGGGGTGGATCTATCTCCAGCTCTGTGCTAAGAAGTATCCGTCACTCAGCAGTGGTACCAGCTGCTTTTTAGCTAAAGGAAAAAAAGCTAGAGGAAATAACTTGGAGCTGCATTATATTAGTGGTCTGAAGTATTTCTGGTTCAGAGGAGACAAAATAAACTTTCTGCATGAGCTTGGGTGTGTGGTGCTCTGCTCCCTCACCATCCTCAGACGGCAGTGTGAGGTAAAGGCATTTGACGCCTTTCAATATTGGCATCAAGAAGAGACTGAGGCCCCTTAACACCCCCCAGCAATTGGGTAACTTTAATTTCCTGAGAGCTGAGTAAGGAATGTTGTATTCCCCTTTCTCTGGCAGGCTTTAGGAGGTGAGTTCCTTTGTTTTGGAAACAAATTTGATCTGAAAACATACTTTCCATAACAAAAATAGACTGTGTGGTACAGTCTGTAGACCTGATGTGAAGGCTGAACTTTTCTGTTGTGAGTAGGTGCCTTTGGTGTCAAGTAGTAGATGGCTTCACACATGGATGCCGTGCTATCTGCTCTGAGTAGCAGCCATGGTATCAGTTATGTACTGGGGTCCGAAAGGCTGAAAATGTATGAGCATGAGGGGTTTCAGATTTCCTTTTTAGTTTTCTATTTTTCTGGTTCAGTAAAATCTTTTATATGGAGCTATTTATGTTAAGAAACAGAGCTTAAACAGCTCTGCTCCCCTGTTTGCTCTGTTTTGCTCCCCTCTCCTCCCCCCGTGCTGTCCTAGCTCTGGGTGGCTCAAACGGAGAGGATCTCTGCTCAGGACACGTGCTGGCCTTTCGGACAGAGACGTGCCGCAAAGTGTGGTGAATTGCGATGTCCCTTGACCTTTGGGAAGCCTTTGGGAAACCATTCCCATTTTGCTGCTGAATTCGCAGCTTTTCAGGTTGTTCTTTCTGTCTGCGAAACTACCCATCAGTCATCGCTCCCTGAGAGACCGCTTCTTGTTATTTTTAAGGGAAATAACAATTACAAAACCAGCTTATGATGTCTGGTGTGAATGAGTCCCCTTTATTTTACTTTCTAGCCCTGCTGTGGTGGCAAGGATATATTAGTGGCATTCCTAACCTTAGTTCTCTTTGATGGAATGGTGTTTATGTATTATAAAGTAATAAATATGTAATACAATAGAAATTAAATTGTTGCTTTAGTTCTACTTTTCTTTCATCCACAAATTTGTTAATCAAATGGATGTATATTTATGGATTTAGGTACCTGATGTAGGAAAATATTCCCAGAAGACAGTAAGAAATTAATACATACAGACCATGTTGCAAATTGCGTTTAAATAGCTATTGCCTTCATTTTCCCCACACTTGAGTGGGAAATCATGCTGCAGAGAGAAATAATGACTCTGTGATAAATCTTGAAAGAAGTACAGATGAGGCATCTTTATAACGAGATACAATAATTAGCAACTGCTTTGTTTTGGATGGTGCGGGTGGTGTATTTGGATGCAGCAATTGTGTAGGTGTGGTGAGAAAGCAGAGGAGGGCCAGGATTAATAAAACTGGCTCTTAAATCTTCATTTTTGATCTCAACCAATCTAATATTATATAGAAGCACAGTCAAATAACAGCACTGCCAAGAGAGAAAATTTGGGGTTTTACTCTTTCTCTCCCACCTTTCCACCCTCCAAGCATCACCTCGCTACTGTCCTTTGTGGCGTGTTTTCTTTAAGATGGTTGATATGTTGTCTTTTTTTTGTGGTGGTGGTGGTGTTTTCCTTGCAGTGAAACCAGTGATCCAGCCTTACTCCCTTCTTCTTGCTGTGTGAGTTTATAATTAATGCTTTTGCAAAGCATGTTAAGACCCTTGGATAGCAGTGTGGTTTTGGCAGTGGTTCAGTCTCCAGGAGAAAAGTGCATGCCTTAGTGTCTAGGGAAAAAAAAAATGTATCAGGTTTTTAGGGTTAGAAACAGACAGGTAAAAAAAAAGCAATTGGGATTAAAAAAATTGCTTTTCTTTAACTCCTGTAATCTGAAGCTCTAGTCTCATAACAGCATATTTTTTATTAAATGAAGCATCTTTCCTCCTGGAGTTGGGAGTCATCCCTGTTGAAATTGTAAGAACAATGCTTATTTTGCACTGGTTTATCTCCAAAACAGTATTTCCTTATACAACCTTACCCTTTCTTTGCTTCTCTGTTCTCATGATAGAACAAAAAGGAAACTCTGAAATGTGTCAGCTGTTGTCTTAAAAAAAATGGAGCGCATCCTTTTCTAACTAGTCAAAGGAATGGAAACCACAAAACCCTCTGGATTGCTGTCAGTCCACGGTGGCGTGAAGATCCTGAATGTAGCCACATGAACTATGCCAGGGCTGTCTGGCTGTACCAGCCCTCTTTCTCAGTCTCTGATATTAATGCTTTGAAGCAGGTCTCCGTTTCAGGCTGTTACTGCAGCGCTGAGTCATAAATCGGCAATGGGACAAAACTGGTGAAATGGTCACCCGCTTCTCAGTGTTAAAGCCAAACATAAGAACAGTGTTTGCAATGCATTACTGAGAGGCTGTTGTGGTGTCCCAGAGTCTCTGGCAGCCTGGGCTCCTGCAGTGCCCCAGCAGCATTGAGCTACTGTGGGATGGGTATGCATGCAGGAGATGCTGCGGATGTTGCAGAGCTGTGAAACAGTCTTGCACATTCCCTGTAACAGCATTGACAGAGAAGTACTGAAGGAAACACTGGTTGGGTAGGTGTCTTTTTTTTTTTTTATTTGGCATTTTTCCCCTTTTTTAAAGCTGTCGTTTTGATAAGGGTGTTGGTTTGGGTGTTTGGGGATTTTTTTGCATGGTTGACTTAAACTTGGTGACTGTTTGCAAAATGTGCTTAAGGTAACCAGTGTTAGGAATGTTAGGAGTCACATCTGGAGTTCCTGTAAACCAGTTAGCTTCATTTGGGGAACAGTTCTACATTTTCCACCTGCTTGCTCTGAAAAGTGGCCATGAAGCAGCTTGAGGACATCTGGGAGGCTAGATAACTGGTACTTCTGCGTAAAGCAGGGATGGAAAGCTGCTTTTGTAACAATATGGTTACTTGCTGATGAGGATGTGTTATACCAAGCACACTCACTTAGCTCCTTTTTTGAGAGCACAATAAAATTAGTGTCTTATATCCTCCCATTTAATTTCCAGTGGTGGTGATGCAGTTTTTTCTGTGCTAGGCATTGCTGTGGCTTGTCCTGTTTAATCCACTCTGCCGTTCTGGAGGGAAGGTCCTTGAAACTCCTGATGGGAGGTATGATCATGGGCTATACATTCCTGGACAGCCATCTGATAGGTCCTTAGTGGACTGTGGGGTGAGCAGCTTGCTTACATACAAAGAAACATAGGTGATGTTAATCAGAATTTGTCTCTCTGAGGAGAAGCCCAGCAGTGCAGTTCATGCTCAGCTCGGCAATGATCATTGAGAGACGGACTGGCTGCTGAGATCTGGCGGCCGTGGGGCAGCCAGGGGCTCCCCTCTCAGATCCAAGCTGTGTGGTCCCAAAGAGCCTGTCCGAGTTTAGCATCTTGGGAACTGGTTGGCCTCTGAGTTTTGGCTGAAAAAGATGGCTGAGGTATGATTGCATTGACACAGACAATCTGCAAGCTATAAAGCAAATATCTTCATCTTGTTTTTCCAGAGTTGCCTCTGCCAAAGTGCTGTAAGACTGGCTGGCACTTGGGGCTCTGGATAAGCTC
This sequence comes from Falco rusticolus, assembly GCF_015220075.1. NCBI lineage: Eukaryota > Metazoa > Chordata > Aves > Falconiformes > Falconidae > Falco > Falco rusticolus. The sequence continues at coordinate 66,963,120 of NC_051191.1, forward strand.
TCCTCTGGCCTTCTCATTACTGATTTTATGCATGTGTTACCATACCAACGTTATTTGTAGTAGTCTTATTTTTTTTCCTGTCAAGAGGCAGTCTGTCTGTGTACTGCTATTGTGAGATGACAGAAGCTTTTCCATTTATGAATCTGTCTCTTTGATTGACCCACAGAATAGCAAAGGAAAAGCTAGCCCGTGCTTTTTGAGCATATTTTTCCATCAAAGCTGGCATCAGTTGCTGGGAACTCAAAGGCAGGGTTGCCAAGAGGGTGAAAGTATCTTGTGCTCTTGTGCACAAGAAATACAGACCCAAAAGGTGATTTTTTCTGTCAGTAGCTCTTAATTATTTTTGTCAGAGCCTGAGCTGCATTTGGACAGTGTGGGTTTTGGGGGAGCCGAGTCCAAGGGAGGTGAGCTTCCTCTGTAGCCGATGGAGAGAAAGAGGGTCCCCAGAGGGTGACTCGGAGGGAAGGATGGCTCTGCATCACCCCTTCCCTTTCACTGCTGATCAGAAACAGCACACAGGGAGGCTTGTTTCCCAGGCAGAATTTAGTCTTTCTGAATACCCCCTCTGCTGCTGCTCTTCTTGCAGGGCTTTCCAGCAGCTTTCACCAGGATTTTAATATGCGGCTTGAAGTGCTTTGTTTCAGGAGAGTAGACTGATCTGTCAGATTCCTGATGCATGCTGTCCCGATGATAGTTACCAGGGCAGAGCAAAGAGGGCAGGAGAGGGAGCATGCCCTACTGGGTGGTGATGATCCTGAGCAGTGATGTGCTCGCATAAGCGTTGTAAATCCCGAGTGGTGGGTCAGTTAGCACCAGGAACACTGGCAGGGCACGGATGAATAGCACCCAGTGGGATTGTCTCATTCTTCATCAAGTGCTGGCTTTCTACCAAAAGTTGTTTTAAAAAAATAATGATACAGAAGTAGAAAGAAGTTATGATTCCCGCTGTGAAATCAGCAAGAGGTGGCTGTTGACAGAAGTGAAAGTGGGATGGAGTCTGTAGGGTTTTGTCTCTCTTTTCCGTTACTTGGTGGATGCTGATATTATTTATATCGGATGCGGCCTTCCAGAGTCAGTGAGACAGATCAGTAAGAGAGAAAAAGAAATTTAAATAAATTAGGTATCTGGCACCTTTGAGTTTTAAAGTGAGCTTGTGTGCAATTGGGGGATGGTTGGCTGAGGCAAGAAGTGTGATCTGGTGTAATACAGTCCTTATTCCGAAGATGTTACTGGAGAGGCATACACAGGATCCCAGTTATGTGTTTGAAATGCTTCCACTCACACCTATGTTTGCATCAGGTCAAAACCACACAGTCAGCTATAAGCCTTGCTTCTGTGCCTTGGAGATACATCGGTGAAGGGCATGGAGAGCCTCCGTGCAGCCAGCGGTGCTGTAATGTGTGCTGGAGGCAGCCTCTGCCGCAGCCAGCCTGCTCACCCCTACCCCAGCAGACAAGGAGGCAGTGGGGGCAGCCTCGGGGTTTGCAGCGCTCCAGCCAGCACAGGAGCTTCCAAAGTCAGTGTGCAGCCTATGCCAACAAGGAACCAAATCAGAGTACAGTCTCCTGACCTTGGAGGAAGGAGGGAACAAGAATGAGCTCCTGTTGACTCCCAGCAGTGTGAAAATTAATTTATTAGGTTCGTCCTGATGAAAAAATACCCTGGACATCCTAAAAAGTTCTGCTTAAACTGAACTGTTTTATTATTAAAGCTAACAGTCTGCAAACAAAAACAAAAACCCACCCCCAAACACTAAAAAAAAGTAAAAAAAAAAGCATTTCTCAATGAACAGCATGTTTTTTTTCTGTTTTGGACATTTTCTAAATAAGAAACTTTAAAAAAGATTTACGTTCAGTAACAGTCACACATGTTTCCCAAGGATGGGATAGAAAGAGGAGACTATTAAGGTGCTGCTCCTTGTCCCCACCAGCCTGTATTGCTGAAGGCTGGTCAATGCAACTGTGTGTATTTTTCTCGTGGAGCTTACAAACGTGTAGTGTGGGGGTGGCAAAGGTATTTGCAAATCTGAGTTGAAATAACCAAAAGGTTTCAACTGAAATGAATGCTCCCTTCCTCTCTGAACATTTTAGAAATGTTACTGCTTCCCTGCGAAGCTATCAGTATGGCATATATAATAGTTAAGCCTGTGTAATAAAAAGGCAAAACTAAATGAAGGAGGCAAAGAATCAGCCCCTGTTCCTTTCAGGAAGTGGTATTTCACCCAGCAGCAAAAGCCACCTTGCGAGCTATGGCAGAGTGAGGTCAGTTCAGCACTTCCCGGGAAATCTGAATTTACACCTCACCTGAGCGCCTGCCTGCTGTAGTCAGTGGAGCTTGGTGTAGATGGTGTTGCTCTCGGGTGCCTCTCTTGATTTTCCTCATTTGTGCAAGATACTGCAGGAGATGGTCTGCTTCCTTAATCCATATTTGCATACGGAGGCACTAACCTCCGTTGTCCCCTCCGAATTACTCCCCCTGTCCCCATCTCTACATTAAATGTTTGAGAATAAACTGGGGACTCTGCTTCACGTGGTAGTGATAGCACTTGTGGCTGACCTTCAGAAGTTGTTACCTGCCCCGCGCGCCACACCCCCCCCCCTACTTTCAGTATGTTCATAAGGAAGCCAAATCATTTAAACCAGCTGGAAGATCCCTGAACTGCTACAGTTCTATAATCATTTCCCTCCTACCTTATAAAACTGGCTCTCTCCAGTTTACTGCCAGGCCCTTTCATTGCCCATTGAAAAAATAAAGGTCTCCAAGGACCCTGCGCTTCTCGGCTCTCTGAGAGATCGATTGGATCAATGTGTCTCTGTGTTTCAATGTCTCTGTTCTAATTCTGGAGACAGCTGCTCTGGTGTGCTGTCAGGTGGCTGTTTGCAAAGGGATAGACTCCTGGATCTGCTCAGGGCACTAAAACAAGCTCATTAGAGCGTAAAAAAACCCAACAAACAAAAAAAAGGAGCAGTGGGTTGTTGCTCTGTAATAGTACCAGTCAACTGGGCCAAATTTTTCTTTTTACCCGAGGCAAGTAGCCTATAGGGTAATGCAGCATGTATGGTTTGGTAAAGACTTTAATCTCATGCAGATGATTTGTAGTGATTTTTGTAATGTGAGTTGTTTTTTTTAAAGTAAGTTGCCCGAAGCACAGCATGTTCATCAACACTGCCTTGGTTTGCTCCATCCATCTAGTGGAATCTGTTTCTTTCTGGCCCTTGTGAAAAGCGCCCTTTTCTTCTCCATCATATCCCTGAGCTATCAATTCAAGGAAACAAAACTGAAGCAGACAAAACAGCTTTGCTCAAGTAAAGTGTGCTTGGGTGAGCTTGTGCTCTCTGGAGGAAGCTTTGACAAGCAGCAACCACTCAGGTAAACTCCATTCCACCGCTTCTCTGCTCCTCAGAAAACACTGCAGTAACCCCCTGCTCTGAGCAGGGCAGGTTAGAGACTCACTGCAAAGAGGAGAGGCTCTGAGCCAAGGCTGGTTGGTGCCCATAGCGTAGGTGCCTCCTGTGCTAACCACCACAGGAGGGGAGCGTGGTGGCCAAATCTAGTAGAAACTGCTGCTGGTTTGGAGATTGCTCCTTTCTTACCCATGCAGGATCCACAAGCTAAGTGTGATTTGAAAGCTTACGCTCCCAGTGAAGGTGTGTGCCTTCCAAAACTCTTCCAAAACACCTGGTCTCGTCCCTCCGTGGGAGATGGGAGTGCGCAGGGCTTGCTGCTTGCTTGCTTGGGCTGCAGGATCTCACCGGAGGGTCTCCGGTGTCCCCCTGGCATGGGCTCGGGCTCTGGCTCTTTGCTGTCGGTGAGTATGACAGCCTTTGGTGAGGACGTTGCTCTCTGTATTGGTCTCTGGCATCAAACTGAGACTGTTGATTCAGGACATTTGTTTGGTATTATTCTTACTCTCTTATTTTTCTCAAAATAACCTTCTTTCTTCAGGATCGGAGGGCAAGAGTTTTACATAGTTAATTCAAGAATGTTTTTCTTCCCATCCATTTCACTGCTTAAGAAAACTTGAAAAGTAAACCAGGAAGCATAAAAAAGAAACACAGTTTTCTGGAATAAGTAGCGTGTTACTGTTTCACAAGATTTTTCCTACTGAGACGTATTTTGGAAAAAGACCCTTTTGTCTGTGTATAAATAATACATATACATATAACCTGAAAGTTTTTACAGTGGCTTACAAACAACAGCTGTATTGACACTTCTGATTTTTGAATTATGTTTTAAAAATCTTTCCTTTGTTTTTGCTCCACAGTTCAGGTTTCTGTGATTTGTTTTTGTTTGGCTTGTGGGTATATTGAATGCTTTAGTAGTTTAATTGCATTCTAACCACAGAAGTATATATGATTGGCACTTGGAGCAAGCCTTTATTTCTCTGGGAATGTTTGCAGAATAGCAATTCTGATTGCTGCTTTATGGATGTTACATTTAATCAATAACTCAAATACAGAAATAACAGCATCATTCTGTCTTCATTCTTGGTTGGCAATACTACCCACACTGGCTGGTACTTTCTTCTTAATTATTCAACAAGGGGCTATTTATTGTGTTTAATAATAGGATCAAACATGCAGTGCAAATGGTAAAGGGGAACAAGAAAAGAAAAAAAGTCAGTTTAATGAAAATACCTGTTTCCTGTGAGCACATCTATACAAGAGTTTTTAGATCAGTTTTGTTGCAGCGTTGCTTGTCCCGGCGCTTCTTTACAAGTAAATTCAGGAGAATCAGTTCTCCTGCTTTAGCTGCAAGGGGACTGCTACCATGCTGCAGAGCAGAGGCTGTGCTGGTGTTCCTCCATAGTGACTCTTCTGGTGGCCTTTGAGGCCAAGCTGCTGGCTGTGTCCATGCACCTGTGCAGTAGTGGTCCTGCAAGAGCCACCACAAGAATGAGCAGATGTGTTTGTGGGAGCTCAGATACTGCTTCTCACCTTTCCCCTCCTCTGTCACCTGTGCCCTTTTCTCTAGACATCTGTATCATTTTTTGATGAGATCCCATCAGTGTTTGGAGTCTAGACAAGCAACATGCAACCTTTCCCACAAGGTGTGGCTCCTTCTCCTTGCGCACCAGGGTCTGTCTGTCCCATGGCCTGTCTGCCCACACCCTCACACCCTCCTTTTGGCTGGCTTGTGGGACAGGTGTGATGCTGGAGGATGCCCCACATGGTGCCGGAGGGGGTGTCCCTTTGGCAGTGTGGAGCTGCATTGCAGCTGGGCTTTGGAAAGGACTTTTGTTGTGAGATGACCTTGTTAAAGGGATCTTGGCTGTGGTCTGCCAGAACAACCCAGACCATGGCTACATTGGAGGGTGACAAAGCCTTGAAAAAACTGGTTTTCGTGGGTTCCCCTCAGGCCAAGCGGGTGATTGCCTTCTGGCATGGGGTGTCTGGGGAAGAGAGGCTATCTGTTAGGTGGGAAGGTTTGGTTACTCAGTGTCAGCTCCAGTCCCATCCTGTAAAATTTTGATGTGATTGGTATGTTACAGGCTGTTGCAAAATCCCTGAGGCAGAAGCTGCTTGGATTTTTGGCTAAGTGCAACATCCCATAAGCTTTCCTGTGAGCAACTGTGCAGGATCTTTCATACTTGCCAGGCTTGTAAATATCAGAAATTAAGCCCACTTCTATGGAAATGGAGACTACAAAATGATGTCGTTTTCTTGCTACTGATTATTTTTGGAAGTTGCCAGTGCAGTTCAAAGCAAATATCTTAGTAACTTAAAGAAGACTGGAACATTTGTGGTCTTATTTTTCTGGCGGTAGATGAGACTGATCTGTGGTCAAAATAGGATAAAATGTAATTATTTTTTCTAATTCTGCCAAGTTATAGAGTTATTCTTTTACTGATATGCTTTTGGCTTTTACCGTTTATTACCTGTTTAGATGAGATATAAAAGAATAGCTTTGCAGAGGAAATCCATTTAAAGTAAGCCACTAATCTTTAATGGCTATTGCGGATTTTAATTTTTATTTTTCACAGATGAACATATCATAACCGAATCACGAGTGCCTGTGATGAAAGAACTGGTCCATTTTTAATTTGAAGAATTTAAGGATTTGTGTGTAGATGGTTGTGTGGAAAAGTGACCGAGAGAAAAGTTATTGGAACCGCAGTGTTTGGTATTTCATGCCAACAGTAACAGCACAGGCACAATTTACTCACAGGGCTGCTGACAAAAGAAGTAATTTGCTTCCAATTTTTGAATTGTTTTCTTTCAGATTCTTTCTGTGTTGCAGTATAACTTTGGCATTGAGTTGCATTTGATTGCAAACATCAAAAAGTTTCTCTGAAAGAACACCAGCTCTGAAGAATGTTATTTTGCTTCTTCGCTATATTGCTAACAGACTTGTGTCATTCATATTTAAAAAGAACAAGCTATTTTTAAATTTAAATTAAAAATAACAGACAGTTTCCTAACAAGAAAAGAATGGGGAAGGTGGTTTGGTTTTTTTTACCATTTATTTTGTATTTAGAGATGGCTGTGACATATTTACAGATTGCTTTATTCAATCTGACAGAAGCAAAGGGACATGATAGATCAAATGTCAGATTAAGAATTTTCCAGAAAGGAAATACCTTCTTCCTGAAGTATTTAGTGTTGACATCCAGTAAACTGTTTCTAAAGTAGCTGATGCATGGGTTTCATTTTGAAGGAAAAGTTTGTGGAAAATGGGCCAGGCTTCAGTTTGAGGACAGCACAGCTGAATTTAGTATCTCTGCTACTGGTGGCTTTTAACAGAAGGTCTAGATCCAAACAAGGGCCATCCCTTTCCTTTCCATTGTGTGAATTTGGGAAGATTTTCAGTGTAAATGAATAGGTTCTAAACTCTTAATTTAGAGGGCATCTTCAGGAGAATCCACGCAAGCTTTCCCATCTTCATTAACACCTCGATAAAGAAACTGTTGCTATTGCAGTAGTGCCTCATACACTAGCTCTTTTGCACTCCATGCTCTCTCCTGCTTCCATAAAGTCTGTGCTAACATGGTCCTTTCACCCAGTCCCAGCTCTTAGACCTTGCTGTCAAAAGGCAGAGGCAGCCAGGAGAGGAGGAGGAGGGAAGATTAGCAAATTCATGAATGTGCCCCCCACCCCTCCCCGAATTTTCCCTATCACTTGTTTTCACTTATTTTCTCATTATCACTTGCTGTTTGTTTCTAGATGTCCATAAATTGATTCTTGGATGTTAGTGATGGTGAACTCCCCATACATACTCTGTTTTACTGCCCTGAAGGTCCACAGTCCCCCTACCCCATTATAGTGATGTGGTAACTGCTCCTCTTTTCATCCTGTTATCTCAAAGTCAAAGATTCAAACTGTGGATGCGTGATTTCCCGCCCTTACCAATTAAATGAAAAATGTGAATTTAAACTGAATGTGACAAGTAGATTCAAATTACAGTTAAATTATGGAAGAATTAAAAAAAAAAAAAAAAAAAGGTTTTGAAATAAAGCAATAGTCTTCAGACTACCTTTACAGAGGGTTTCACGTGCTCATTTTCTCCCCTCATTTCTTTGCAAATTGTGTCCACATTTCCTTCTGAAACCAGACTTTCACTTACCACTTTCACTTGATTTATCAGAAATGCTCACAAAACATTATGTGTCTCTCCAAGCACTGCAGAAAGTTTCTTTTTGGGTCACCAAATGATGACTTTAAAAATATAGCTCAGTTCAGTAAACATATTTAAGAAAAAACCCCACAACTGAGGATTTGTCCTGAGGGAGAGCAGGCTGAGCTGTAGAAGGTTGCTTTCTTAAGTTTTTAAAATTCCTTAAAAAGTTGTTTCAGGAGCTGGCATTGTGACCAGCTGACCCTTATCTACCCCCATGCTTCTTATCAGTGCCCATCACTTTTTGTAGCGCTGATACATGGAGGAGGAAGGAGGTGATGGGCCTTTTCTCCAGGGGAGTTCTTTGGTGCTCCTGGCACACCCTGATGGCTGTGTAGGGGTGAGCACACGCATCCCTGCTGTGGGGCTGGGTGCTTGCCTTTGCTGGGTGTATTTACAGTTGGACTGTGCTCCTTGCTGAGTCCTCACTGCATTTTCTGGGGGCTGGATGCCTGCATGGTGCCATGCGTTTGTCCATAAGAAGCAGGCAGACTGCCTGAATGTGATGGCTTCTGTTTTGTCCTGTTCTTTTTGTTGTGGTCCGTTCCCTTCCCCCCCCCCCCCCCCCCCCCCCCCCCCACTTCCTTGTATAATCTTTTTTGGCACTGTATTTGAATCCAGGATAGTTTGGTGTTGCTAGCAATGGTATGTCTTTATATCCTGTTTTGAGGTGTGTATCTTTCCTCCCCTGTGCAGAGCGCAGGAGGCTCACCAGAGAGAGACTGAGTCTCAGAGACACTGATTTCTGTGCTTTCTCTGCCATATTTTACTGACAGAATGGATTTATTCCTCCTCTTCTGCCCTGTTGTAAACTTTAAAATTTCTCTATTTTATTTTATTTTTTAAGTTTGTTTACTGGGGTCCTAGGCAAAGACAACAGCAAAAAGTTAAAGCCTTAATTTCCTAATTGCATATATATAATTTTAAAGCCACCATGGTTCCCTCTGTAAATTAGCAGACTAGTTGGACTAGTGCATTTACTGGCAGGACAGCAGGTCTCCACATCTTTTGTGGCTTGTTTGTAAATTTTTACTAGGACACTTGATTCCCAGAGAACCTCCATAATTTCTACTCACAATAATGAAGCCTTGTTCATGAGTGGAGGATAACCTCCTCCCGTCTTCACATAAAAGCTGGCAAGTAAGCTAGTTTTTTTGTGATTAGGGAGCATGTTTTAGATACCTTGCAGACTCCCTGCTTGGGCACAGTGGGTCTGCAAGCAGCCCCTTCACCAAGCCTGGCCCTGCGGAGCGAGTGTGGCCTGTGGACGCTGCGCTGTGTTTTGGGGAAATCTGATTCAAGAGCTGCCAGCTGTTTTCTGTGCAGAGACATGAAGGCAGCATTCAGTCTGTAGGAGTCCTGGCTGTCCTCTGTGGTTTTGGGTCCATCTGCTCATGCTGGATTGATTTGTCAGAAGCACAGCTGCTTTCAGAAGTGGAGCTGCTCTGGGGAAGGTGGTCTCTTTCCTGCCTCTGGTGCCACAGTCCAGCTCCTGAGTGCTCACTGGGGACACAAGTGAATGCAGCTCCAGTGGCAGCAGATTTCTTGCATACTGCTGCTGGATCTCTGACAGCAGCAGGGGCTGGAATATCTCCATTATCTCCATCTTTCTTCTTGGCTCCTCTTTGTTCCCATCCCTTTCCTCTTTGTGCCTACCTTCCTTTCTCCTTTAGCCCCTCTCTTCCTTGTAACACATACTCATATAGCCTCTTCTTGAGACACAATTTTCAGCCCTCTGTAGTCCAAGCAAATGGTCCCTTCCAGGTTGGATACAGCCATTGCAGGAGAGAGTCTCCTCTCTCAATGGTTTTGCAGTAGCAATGCAAGGAGAGTCTGATGCTGTTCCTGCAGGCTTCTGCTAGATGGTGCTTGGTAGGGCTAGAGGCACTGGGGAATTGATACAAATCTCTAGTGACATTGCAAATGGAGATCTTTTTTTTGGTGGCTTGTCATGTGCCCAGAAGTGGAGTCAGTTGTCACTGAAAGCAACAACAGGAGCATCTCTGTAATCCCTCTACACAATTCAAATCCATGCTCCAAACTACAGAACCACTGAAGTTTTCCTAATAAACTGCTTGCATGACTTTGTTGATATGGGCAAATATCTCTAATTGCTTTTTCAGGAACAGCCTAACTGATTTACCTGATACTTTTAAGGAAGAAAATGATTTCAGCTTGACACAAGATCCTGGAAGGGAAAACTTCCAGCATGAATGTATATAACTTGTCAAAAGAACAAGCAGCTGAAAATAGGGGTTTGTAGTTGAATGTGTGGAGCAGCTAAAGCTGCTATCGGTGCTGCTTATAATGCTTTTCCTTGAAATACCATCCCTTAATGGAGCTAGGTCAGGGAATAATGAGCCTAAGTGTGGATTTCAATGCCTCAGGTGTGTGTGATGCAGAGGAGATAAAATGGCTGAAATCGATGGAAGCTTTAAATTGCAGGCATGGTGCTTTGGTTTCCTGAGATCTGCCGGATGGTGGCTGTGCTTTGATGAGGTCTTATTTTTCCTGTTAGCCCTGCTCAACCTTGTCTCCCTGTCCGTCAGCCAGTGGAATGTCTGGTATGAAGGGATGCCCCTTTTCATCTTCCTGGTCACATCTTTGATCTGTTACATGCATTTTGCTGCTTTCCTTTTTTTTCTTTCTATTTCTGATCCCTTACTGTGCCTCTCTTCTCCTTTCCCTGTTACTCCCAGTTTTCTTCCTCTACTTTCATCCCACACAGAATGAGGTATGTTTTGCCTAAAAGAATAAGGAAAAGCCAGAAGTGGAATCTCCTCTGCTATGTATGACAAGACAGTTATGCCTTGCTTTCCCTGAAAATCCGACAAACAGTAAAAACTCCAAATGTGGTCACAACTGAAAATGTACACAAGGAGCATGTGACATTATCAGTGTGAATGAGTTAAAACTATTGTGACTTTCATAAAATCGCTCCATGGCCCCCTAAAGAGTCTGTAAAACTGCTTCTGTTTGTGTGTGTTTATGCATCTGGGTCTGCGTGGGTAGTGGTGGCTGGGGTTTAAGGCTCTCCGGGGAGATAAAGAGCAAGGACGCCACACACATGCTGTGGGGAATGTCAAGACGACTTATAAAGAAGGAAGCAGGAGGACTTTTTTTTCTTCTCCCTTGCAAAACTTGTAGCTATGACTGGTATTTTATTTCCTTGCACTGACAGGTATTTTAAGCAAGTTAAAAATCCAGGTATGTCTGGAATATATTGTTTTTTCCTCTTTTTTAATCAATTTTTTTTATTCCACGATGGATTTTCATTCCTGTTTTCTCCCTGGGGTATCACATATACTTGCCTATGGTTGTTGTCCTCAAGGAGGAACACAGGTTGAGCTAGGCTGAAAATATACTTCTCCAATTTAAGATCTAGCTGGCTGCACAGACTATGCAGAAGTCATCTTCAAGTAGAAAAGGTAAGGTGATCTCTATAGACAAAATATGGCTCCTGTAAAACTTGCACATTCTCAACAGGGGAATCTGTCAAACTGGTTTGGAATTAGGTGTGCATCTATCAGTGACCTGAAGCTTTGACATTTGCCTAAAATAGCTCCTTCTAAGTTTAAAAATGTCTTGATTAGAGGTGTCTTAGTGTTATCAATAATTAAGAATAAGTTAACAGCCTTGCTTTCATACTCATCCTTCTAATGTCTTTCTTCAGTATTAGGGTTTTGAAAGTGCTTGTTCAAAACTCTGGTGGTTGCTGGGAGTCGGATGTTTCCTGAGAAGAGTGTAAATGGAAGCAATGATCTCACAGTGGCCAAAACAAGCTCTCAAAAGACCAAAGCTTGTTCTACTTCATAGTTATCTTGGTCTTTTAGATGTCCCTGATGGGGACCATTCGTCACACATCTGAATTGTTTGTTTGCTTCCCTTGAGAAAGCCTTCAAAGAGAACAGAAGAGCAAGTTCATGTTTTATACCAAAGCTGAGTCGGCTGCAGCGTGTGGGGTAAATGTGTTGCCAGTACTGGTCTGCGCGATAGCTCACGCAGCCGTGGCAGTGAGTGGCAGCTAAGGAGCTGCCCTGCTCCTTTCTCTAAACTCTAGATGCCTCCAATGGTACAGGCAAATTAAAAAAGCTGCCTGCTTCTTAGAGAAGTTTGTTTTGATTAACACAGAGTCCATCTGGTACCAGCAAAGTTTACATTCCTGTAAACTGCACAGTATTGAGTTTTACTAGGCCACCTACCCTGCTGTCTTCAATTATAAAACCTCTGAGTTCCCTGATGATGTAATTGATTTCAGGATGAGCCGTGCTTTTCAGGAAGCCGGAGCTGCCAAATATCTGTCTTGGCCTCTGCTCGAACTGTGTGAGAGAAGTCCCTGCATTATTAAGCATTTCTTGGATTTATTGTTTGTTGTGATTCTGGTTGCTTCAGGGAGTATTCCTGAAAGGCTTTTAAAAGATAGCAAGTACGCAATTACATGCTGATTTGCTTTGTAGGAAAGCTGGCGCGAAGCTGCCCAAGTGGGCTCCTTTCACACTTGTTTAGCAAACCTGGCGATCTGGATTTCCTCCTCTCATTTTATCACTTCATTATGAAAATCTGGGAGACCTACACCTTGAAATGTTTGCCCACTCTGCAGTAGCATTTTGGTGCATGGAGAACTACCATCAGTACAGTTTTCCTACATGTATCCTGTGCCTGCTTTCATGCAGAAATGAAGAGGTGTGTGTATTTTGGCATGGGAAGCCACATTACACTGATCGTGGTGGAGCAGGTAATAGGGAGTGGATCCTATGAACAGTGGGATGTTTGGCAGCCTGGTTTCTCATAAGAGAAAAGCTTTGCTCCTTAATTGAACTACCGCGGAAAAAAAACATTTCTTAACTTAAGCTGCAAAGTAGCAAAACCGTTTGGAGGGGAAGGATCAGAAGGCTCAGGGCTCTCCTGAGCTCTTGCTTCACCCATTCCCAGTTACCCATTACTTTCATTCTGGTTCCTTCTTGCTTGCTGCCCATTTGCTCTCTAGCACAGAGTGATTTGCAGTTGGTGTCGGTGGAGGGCTTTCTTTTTTATTCCTGGAGATTTTACTGCTCAGCAACATAAACTGTTAGGGGCCTGTCAGGATTTTCTGAAATTCTTTCAGAAGGCCTGCTTTGCAGTGACCATGGCTACCCTGCAATTCGGTGGAACATTTCAAATTAACTTCCTCTTGCAGATAAACTCACACCTTGAAACTGTGCTTGGTAGCTTGCATAGTGTTATGCTTGCTGCAAGGAAGGTGTGAGATTTTAGTTACTCATAGGCAGACAAAAAAAAAGTCAAAATCAAGGTGTTTTAAAGAGTAAGCATTCCTGCACTGTACTGCCAAGGGTGGAAAAGCAACTATTGCCTTCCATTTACACTTATTTTCTGGCTTTAATTTTCTCCTCAGGCCAGGCTTGAGAGAGAGCAGAGAGCTGGAAATAATGAGGGGTTCTTCTAGGCTCTGTGGTGGTCTCCAGTTCTAGATCATTGTTTGCAAGGCCCTGAAGCACAGAAACACTTTCCTGAGCCTCAGCAGCCTAAAATGAAGTTTAACTTTCTTGCTGAAGGGCTACCTTCACGAACAGCCTGCTGTCCCTAGCAGTTGTTCCAGCTAGAACATCTTCAATGTGAACTTGAGCTGTTAAAAGCCAGATCCCTGCTGAGGGTGGCAAAGCAGTGGAGTCGGCATGTCCCCACTGCCCCACAGGTGCTGCCCCCCGAGCTTGTAGCTTGCCTAGCCACGGGTGGCTGTCATGGAGGATGGCAAACCTGTGGCCCGGAGATGGTGGCTGCCTCACGAGTTTTAGGTCACTGATGGGAGGTGATGTAGTTTCTCAAGGATGAAGTTGGCAGACTTCTTGAGACCGATAACAGTGCTTCTCTGTCTCTAATTGTAGTTTTGGAGAAAAAGCTGAAATGTGCTGGCTGATCTTTTCCCAGAATAATTCCACCTAAAGCAAATATTTGTAATGGAAAATTTCTGTCCAAAGTGTTGCAGTTAGTTAAAACTACAAGCGAGTGAAAGCAGGTTCTTGAAAAGAATCAGGCAGCATGATTAATAGAGGGCTGTCCTCCCTCCACCCATAAAAATATAAACAAAATGTAACCCAAAACTTCTGTTCCTGCTGAAAATCACGAGGGGGTTGAGTTTCGTGTAAGGTTCCAGTAGGGAACAAAAGACCGGGGTTTGATCCAAATGCTATTAAAGTCACCGAGAGTCTTTCCCTTTGGCTCCAGTGGGCTTTGGAGCAGGGCCATGGTGAACACTTGAAGGCCAACCTGACCTTTCATGGAGAGAGAAAGCTGAAGGCTTAGTTTCATCTCACTTGTACTTGCTGAAGCCTGATTAAAATCAGTGGGAGCTCAAAAAACTTTACACTTTGCGGAGTTCAGCCCTTGAAGACTAGTCTGACATTTAAGTCAGATTTGGTGCTTAAATGTCAACATTTGTAAATAAGTAGACACCAAAGACAGAAAGTCATCTGGCTTGCTTTACAATGTATGGTTTGGTTCCTGAGTTTTAGGCACGACACTTAGGGAAAGTTTTCTGAAGAGCAGTTATTTTATAGAGAACACCCAGATGTACTTCTTTATTCTTGTTAAATGCTGCCTGTTTCTTGCTGGCTTTGCCCCTGGTGCTTTTGTCTGCATCTTGCCATGGTGACCAGGCTTGCAGACTTCCTACTATAGAAAATTTGAACAAAAAGCCAGATATTAAAGACTCTTGGCAGCATTAGGAAGTGCTGCAATCTTGTTTTTTCAATGACTTGAAAGGTGGAAGCAATCAGATAGTAGACTGTCTTGAGGAATTTGGAAAGGAAATAAGATGTGGTTTATATGCTAGATGTTCACGGGAGAAACTTCTGATGCTTTCATGCTTGGAAAGGTAACTTGTGTGCAGGTGTTGTGATTCATGCTGCAGTTTTTGTAAATAATTTAAATAGAGTATCCCAATACTGATTGTATGTTACACAGAGAAACCTGCAAACATTTCCCTTCTGAATTTATTTTGTTTACTTGCTATTTATAACTTCTTAAAATTATTTGTCATTTTTCAATAGTTTTCTAGCTTCTATATGCTTAAAATATTCCTGTTCTCTCTTCTGTATTTCTTTTTGTTTCTCATCACTTTATTAAAATAATGAAGCCACTGTAAGGTCCAATAGAAATTGAATTATCATTGAATTAATGCCATAGGCATGGCACTGTTTGTTATACTAAGAAAGCTCCTTAGAATTTGTCAAATGCTTCTACTCTATTAAAATTAATATGTAGTTTTGGCTCCAGATACAGTTTAATTATTGAGAAACAGGAAGATTTTTATGAACGCTCCAACAACAATAAGCCACCTGTGTGTTTGTCTCTCTACAGTTAATTATCATAACACCTTGTCAGCAGACTCATAATGCAACTTAAGCATGCAGAATATGCTTTAAAAAAAAAAAGCTTAAAATAAGTTCAGTTCTGCTAGACAGTTATTCCCATCTGTAGAGGCTCAGCAGAGAGCTGGGAACAAGGAGTTTTTGCATTTTAATCATGGCCTAAAATTGAATTGCTCTGTTTGGGTGACCTTTTAAAAATGTGTCTCAGTGTAGTCTTCTGGGAGTCTGAAGACAGCAATCTTAGTGAGACATGTGGGGCTTTTCTAAGGATTAAGGTGTTCATTGATGTTTTAAAAAAAATAACTAACCAAACCCAGATTTTGATGGGGAAACTGCAATGTATTGTAGTGTGTATTGTATGAAGGTGGCCTCAATATTTTACTTAAGTCATGTGGAAAGAGCTTTGAAGAGTAAGAGTGATGTCATTGTTACTGCAGGTTAGTCTAGGGTGGCTGAAACCATGTACAGCTTTTTCTCCAGTTTGAAAAATGAGTTATTGTTTAAAAGTATTTCAACAAATACTTGTTTCCTTATGTTTCAGCTACCTGACTGCAAATAACAACCAGAATTTCTTGTATACTGCAAGGCCTTTTTTGAAGAGAGCTGCTTTGGTGATAAGCTACGTAAGTATGAATGGACTTGATGATGTATTTCTGTGTATGTGACAAAAATGAACATTGCATGGTGGTGTCCCAAAAGGCTTGTAAAGCTTAGATGGTAGAACTTAATACAAAGTTAGTCTTAGAAAGTAGTCTAGATGACTTCAGCTAGGCAGAGACAAGAATATTGCTGTGTTTTCAGTTCAGATTGTCTTCTAATTTATAGTGGTTGCCCTTACAACCACATGATTGTCTGCAGGTATTTCCTGCCCTAAACACAGGAGTACTCTCTGGTGCTGGGCTGACTTTTCAGTGGCATGCTGTTAGCTTCAGTGCAGGGCTTAGTAAGAGTCACAAGAAAAGCTCTGCCTGCAAATACCTGCTGCTTGGCATGCTCCAAGCAGAACTTGACACGTTGCAGGGGAGAAAACAAGCACCTCCACAGGTGTGGACTGGGTGTGCAAGTCCGTGTGTTGCTCTAGGAGTCAGATCCCCTTGCTTGTCCCTTGACAAGTGGTTTCCAGAAAGGTGGAGGAGTGCCAGCCCACGGGAGTCCTTCCAGGGATTAGGATTACACAGCATGAGAAACACCGATGGAGCTTGTCCTTACAGCTGTGCCAGCATGAGTGAACAATAATAGCTTTTAAGACATCATCATGTTTTTTTCCCTCTGTATTTAGGTATGGGTCAATAGCAAAAGTCTGCAGTCTGAGCTGTAGCAGGATGATGGATTTGTCCTTCAAAATGCTGCCTGTGTAGTGGGTAGCCGAGTGCTGTCAGTAATGCACATGTGAAAGCAGGGGGACCCGACGATGTAGAGTGCTGTGTGTGCTGAGGGGTTGGCATGTTTGTCACCTGCATAGGGTGGCAAAATTGAATTTTGCCTAAACTGCTGGGCTGACTCACTTCTAGGAACAGAGCACAGCGTGGAGAACAATCACAACAAAATATTTGCTGGAGGCCTTAGTTCTTCTGAATAGAGCATTGCTAACTGAAGTGTTCTTCTTTAAAGGTGATTCTCGTATTGTATTTCCGCCTCTGGATAATGGGAGGATCCATGCCCATGTTTTCGGAGCAGGACAATCCAGCTTCATTCTCACCGTATTTACTGACGAGGTACAATGCTGCTAATCAAACAGATTTCAGAAGTGTAGCCTTGACATTATTTTTAACCTGCACTGAAATGTTTTACAGATTGCAAATGAGAAGACTTATTTTGTTATCTTAACTTAATTACTTCTTATTGCTCTGTCTAGAACAGAAAGCAAACAGCATTATTTGAACCCCAAAGCATGCTCGGGGTCCTACAGAATTACATTACAGATGCTTTCTTACCGAAAAATGTGGGCTTATTTTTATGCAAAGCCCAAAGAACATAGTTAAATTTCCTGAGCAAAGGACTGGAAGGTCCAGTGACTGAAGCCTAATCCTTAAAACTGGCTGCTCCTGAGGTATGGGATGCAAGCATTTGGCTTCAGCTGAAGTTTGTATAAAAATGGGATGACTATGCTTTTTGGTGGAATATTGGTGGCTGTTCAGTGAAGATGGAAGGCAGAACTCCAGTGGCACAGAATACTGCAGAGCTCTGGCTAAGCATAGGATGGAATGCTGTGGATTGATTAAAAACTATGAACCTGAAATTTGTGTTAACAGATATTTGTTATTTTATTACTATCTTTTTTTTTTTTTGTAAAAAAAAGATACATAAATGTTTAAATTTGGTAAAAATGCTTTTTTGGGTTTTTCTTTCTTTGCCTGGGACCCAGTGTGTGGTTAGGTGAGCTGATACCACATCCCTCTGTCTCTGCTGGGCCAGACTAGCCAGGCAGGGGCAGCTACAACTTTGTTTTTCCCTCCAAACCTACCTAGGTCGGTGCTCTGAGAAGATGGTAGGAAGTTGATTTCCTCTTAAGACAGGGACATGTGTATAACTGTTTGCTCTGGTTAGTTACTGAACTGGGGAAAGACACTATGGAGGCTTCTGGAGGAATTTACTGACACCTCAAATGAAAATGGGAACAGTCCTCCTCTCTGTCACTTTCTGGCCTTGCTCATTCCATTCTGGTTCCTCATTCCAACAGTGGAATTGCAGCTGAGACACAGGTTAAGATCAAGCAATTCTTATTCAACATCTGCGGCAGAATCGGACTGGATCTCATTTGGGAGACCATTATGATAATGTGACAACAGCCTCTATTACCATCAAGGCTAGAAGTGCTTCCAGGAAGCACACTGGCTGATTTGGAAAGCTGTGATCTGTTCACAGTATTTCTGGCAGATTCATTAATACCAGACCCTGCGTGGCACAGCATGAAGGATTTGCTGCTGTCCCTTTTTGCTATGTCTATGCTGAGATGGGGGTCATCAAGTCATAAATGATCCTGGCCTAATTCCAACTACGTATTCAATGTTGCAAATGTCTTTTGTGTGTTGCCTCTTCATATCTTGTAATGACGGGGGAAGGTTTTTTTAAACCCAAAAGCCAAGCCATTCTTGGGGTATGAAACAGTGACTGTTTTTACCACCAGCACTATGGATTTTGTTAACAACCTTATGAAAGACAAGTGAGAATGCTGCTGGCTGAGGTCCTCCTTGGCCCCAGCAGCAGCCCTGGCTTCACCATCAGTTCAGCAACACCTACCTGCTCCAAACCTAATGAAGGAAAGCATTGCCAGTAAAAACCGGTATTGTTGTGCTGGAGGGATTCTAAAACTCTGTAGTTATGTCAGCTGTTCCATTTCTTCTGAGCTTGATCTTAAACCTCACTTTAGCCAATTTACCCAGAAGCCTGTGTCTTCCATCCAGAAAACCCATCCTTTCAGCAAGCCCCAATGCCAGCTGTTATGTGGCTTTCTAACACACAAAGTTAAATTTAGCTGGTCAGTTCCTTCCCCGCTGATCTGGCACCAGCCTCCCACAGCTGATGTTCAGGCTTGGATCCTGACAACAGCAGCCGTGAAGTAGGTTTGTTACTGAATCCCGGTCAGAGTCCAGTCAGGAGACAGGACCAGAGTCTGTCCAGGAGAACGGGTGAGAGGCCAGAGTAAGGACAAGTGAGAACATGTGTCTGTGCGGGGTCCATCTGGGAGACAAGCTACTTACAGAACAGGTCCAAGGGCCATCCAGGAGACATGGCTGAGCTGAAATGGGGCTCCTAGAGCAATGGGCATTAGGTGCAGGGCCAGGTGAGGCTCATCAGGGCCCTGACAGTGAGTTGCTGCAGTTCAGTATCTGCCACTTCTCCTGTCATGGATCTTGTTGATGACCTGTGATAGTCTCTGTCCTCACTCTCTGGGCAGTGTATGATCTAGAAAGAAGCTGGGTCCTGAGCTTCTGTTAACCTTAAACCAAGTCTCCTGGCACGAGCCTTCATCTTAGATGTGAGGGATCTGCAGAAGATATCTATAAATTCTTCTCTGCAAGTCTTGTTTTTCTGAATTCAAACCTTAAGCTGACCACCACCTTGAAGTTGCAACCAGCCAACCTGAACATTGCCAAAGACTGGCTTTCCTGATCCCATGCACCGTCGTAAGCCTGCGGGATCCACCTGCCAGCACGTTAGGCTTGCTCAGTAACACCTGCTTTCCTGAAACCAGGAAATTTACTTCAAAATAGTCAGTAAGCCATCAACTGCCTCAGAGCTAGCTATAGGCTCAGCTGTGCTGCTGGCAGTAGTCTTCATGTTATACCTGTGGGGTTTACCTGCAAACAAGAAATCTGAGTTGAGAGCTGTTTTTTTATTGTTGTATCTTGCCAGTCTTGCGGAGCTGTAGGAAGACAAATTAGTCAATGTGGATGATAACTCAGGGTAAGTTTCTGGACAGCTGGGTGGCAAATTTTTGCTAAATGGGCGAGCGGTCAATCCTGCAAGGTAGACAGAGACCCAATGACTGTCTCTGAGCTGACACCCCACAATGCACCCACTAACCACAGCCCCTCTCTTGGCAACAAACCTTTTCCTTCCTCATGTCCTCATTCAGACTCGAACTATAACTCTCACCTGAGAATTTGTCTTACTGTGGCCAGAGCTGAAGCTACTGCTGCAGAGCTGACATTGCGCCAGTCATCATGACTGCAGGACTGGGATGTCAGATGGAGCCAGTAAGGCTGAGTGCCGTAGGCCTGATTTCTAGGAAGAGCTGTGTGTCTGGCCGGTGGGAAGGCTAGGCTGAGGTACTGGGCTGGCATTCAGCTGAACTGTAAGGAAAAGGGACGCTGAAGAGATAAGATTGTTTTTAAAACCTGGTATTTCCACAGGGTGGAAGTAAGAAGCTGAGTAAATTGCTTGAGGGTGGATTTGGAGGTGACACAGCTTGCTGGCCCCGGTGTAAAGGGTGACATTAGGGTCTAGGACATCAAGGCCTGAAGATATTCAGCATCCAAGTAGGTGCTGGTGTGTGTGGTTGCTTGCTCAGCTGGTGGATCCCCAGTCACACGGGAGAGTTTGTATTATGGCCCAGCCTCAGAGAAGCTGTGAGGCAGTGTGTGTTCCTCAGCTGTAGACACCTGTAGCAGCAGCATATGAAGGGTTGCTGTGAGAAGCTTTTAACGAGGTTCTGAAGGCAGTAGTTAGGTCACAGCACTGAATTTAAAGCCAGGATGTTATTTGCAGGTTGGATTGAGTTGAGAGGAAGGAAGTGGAAGAGCTAAGTTTGGTGTCAAGACCAGAAGGGAGAAGCCCCATGAAGCTAAAACAAAGGCCAGCATTGGGTGGTGATCTTGAGGTGGTTACTGACACCTTAACTGTGGCTGAAACAAGGGTTAGTGCTCAGGCAGAGGGCAAGTTGTTTTGTAGCAATCTGAGGATCATGCAGGGCACAAATGGGAGTTTCTCTTTGCAAGCAGTCGTCTTTATTTGCACTGAGCTTGAAATGCGGTTATTGTGCATGTCTCAGCAGGGTGAGTGTTATGGTTTTCAACAGAGTTGAATGTTATTGTAAGACTCGGCCAACTTTGTGGAGCTAGGAGGAAGGCTGATGACAACAAGGAGAATAAAAAAGAAAAGCAGTAATTTAGAAATGTGTGGCAGTCTTTGTGAAATGCATAGTTAGATTTGGAGTCGGGGTTTTGGCTGACACAGGATGAACCCAAAGGAGTATTGTTAACTCTGGCAAGGTTTCTGTGTCAGCTGGTGAGCTGTACGGGTGTGGTTTGTCCTGATAAACGTAACACAAGGGTTATTAGAGCTAGAGTAGGGGTAGGTGTAAGTTGTGGGTTTGAAAAATATTGAGTAATGAGGTCAGATTTTGTCAGCCCTTGTGATGCTTGTAGTGTAAATTAGATGGCTGAGGGTGTGAGAGAGGTCTATGCATCCATGACTGTGTGGAGGAGGGGAGCGTATAGAAATTAAGGTGTATCAATTAAATCTAAGAGGACACAGGTTCAAAGCAAGCCAAGGAGGTGGCTTGCAACAGGTAGTTCAGCTGGGGAGCTCCTTCC
This sequence comes from Falco rusticolus, assembly GCF_015220075.1. NCBI lineage: Eukaryota > Metazoa > Chordata > Aves > Falconiformes > Falconidae > Falco > Falco rusticolus. Next base: position 66,984,139 of record NC_051191.1, read on the forward strand.
TGCAGGATGCTGTGGGTGTGCTGAAAGTTTATGCAGACTCAAAAGAGAGATTTGCCAAGTTAAAAAAAGAAATCCAGGCTACTATATATGCAGAAACCATGTTCAACTTGGGGACATTATGCTAGCTAGAAACGGGAAAAAATTAGCATGTTCTTATATGCTTTGCTTGGCATTAATTTTTGGTCACTGCTGGAGAGAGGAACCTGGTCTGGACAGACCTTTGATGTGGCCCAGTTTGGCTTTAGAACGTGACTACGTGTTCTGTGTAACCTGTACCCAGTTTTGGGCAACACAAACGTATAAATTATACAGATAATTACTTCTTTAACCATTGGAAGACAAAATATGCTGGAATAGTGACAGTTTTTTAGTCTTTAAAAAGAATAATCATCTGTTCGGTATGTTCACTAAATTACTGTCCTTAAAATTACAAATTATATTCCCAGACACATTAAAACTTCCAGTGACATAAATGAAAGCCATATTTCCATGTCCTTCAGTGTGTTTCTTGGCAAGAGTGATCTGAGAAGATGAAATCTGTCCATCATTCCCTTTCCCGGCAAAGGCAGAAATGAAGGTGTTTGGAATCTTGCTGTTTGTAAGCTCTGCCATTGCAGGCTGTTGTATGCTGCAGAAGGGATGTACCTTCAGTGACCTGCCTTAAAGAACATAGATTTCCTGTCGTTGTGACTTGCCATCCCAAAATCTGCTATAGGTGATCTGTTGCAATAGAAAACCTGATCTCAAACCTCTTTTGAAACATTCTGGCTTGTACTGGATGAAAGTTGAGGAAGAAGGCAATTGAAAAGGTTTTGAGAGCTACCCAGCTTTAGGTAAACAGTGTACTGAAGTGCAGCTCAAGTGCTAGCAGGTCGTTGAGTGGTGGGGCTGTCATGTTTCAGGCATTTTGCACAATGTTTCTTTCTTCTGCTCTTCTTGAGGGGAAAGAAGTAGGAGGCCTCCAGGTAAATGGATTGTATTGCTAACACCATAGTAAGACAAGGGAAAAGTCCGTTGTATAGCATCTCTCAAGGTGTTTGAAGCAGATTAAGTCCTGCCAGCCATTTCAAACTAAGAAAGTATGGGGTTTTTTTAAACTATATCTTTGGGAGTCAAGTCATATTAATTTTTGGTGGCATTTGCTTGTGACCTCCCTTGGCTGATCACTCTGGGCAAGAAGCAGGCTTCTTTGTGGTGTTGTATTAAATAGTTAATGCATTTCTACTAAGACTGCCTTGAGATAACGTTGTCCTACGGTTGAACTGCTCTCTGTAAGCCGGCTTTCTGTATTTGCTGTTTCAATCAGGTAAATGAGAATTCAGTGCCTCGGAAAGCTGAAGAAATGCTTACACATAAAAACTGGCACATGCTCCTTTTCATAGAGATTTGTGACTGTTTTCTGAGCAATGCATTTAATAATCCTAGTTGTAAATTCAAAGAGAATGAACTACTGAGAGGTACACAACAGACCTGTGTGGAGAAGTGGGTCCCTGTGCCAGCCAGCTCTGCCAAGACAATAGAAGTCAAGTGCAGCATCTGCTCTGGTATGGGATTTTCACTGACCTTAGGCTGGGAGCTGGAATTAAAATAGACCCCTGTGACATCAGTTCTTAATTATCCAGGCTTGCACATGCTTCCTGAGTGGAAAAGTTCAGCCCCACTTGTAATCTCTGCAGGCACCTAGCATTCAGGGCTTACTTCTAGACAAAGGGGAGAGCAACAGCATCAGTAAAAATTGCTGTCATGCCTACCCAGGGGCCAGACAGTCCATACATTAAGTGTAAAATGTATTCTTTATTTCAAGGGGGCTGGGGGTTGGGGGAAAGCCTATCTGGAAGATGGTGCTACAAAGCAAAGGCCATCCTACAGTAGCAGGTTCCCAGAGCCGCATGAAAGATTTCAGCATCTCTCTTAGTTAAGTTTTCTTGGTTTAATGAATAAACTCAGGTAGGTATTGCTGCTCTGGAAATCAGCTTGATAGGCATTTTTAATGGGCCATGGTGCTTGCTGCAAGTGTTGGTTACACAACAAGCCTTCCCTTCCAAAAGCCTGCATGTGCAGTGGAGGGGGTGCAGGCGAAGCAGAGGCCACTGACTCCTATAGGCGCGATGCATTTTGCTTTTCAGAGTACTTCCACGCAGGAAGGCTGGACCATAGCCAGTCTCTGGGGCAAAGCAGCATGCCCAGGACATCCCTTTGGCTCCCGCCAGTGTGGGGTAGGTAATGCTCTGGGGTGCGATGGACTGTTTCCAGAAATGTTATCACAGCGGGTTTATGAGGTCTGGTTTTTAATTTCCTGAGGATCAGCCACCAGTATCTCAGCGGCTGTCCAGTGGATGCTCCATCCCCTGCCACCTCAGTGAGCCTCTTCTGAAGCAGTTGCCCACTGATGGCTGGGGGTTTTGGCTGTGTGACTTCTGGAGTGCGTTGCTGTCGGTGGCAAGCTATGGATCACGTTTGATCACAAGGCATGCTCTCACCCACAGCACACGGGGTTTTGTGGAGGGAAAGCAGTACATGATCGGTCTCAGGTTTTCCAGCATTGAGACTCTGACAGCAGGCTCGGGTTTCACTGGAAATTCACAGGCTCTTTGAAAGCCTACTCTGCAAGAATTTGTTATTTTTCAGATTCCTAGCCACAGAGTTGAAACAACTGGGAGGGTGCCGTTCACCAGATCAAAGCTCTTCAGGCTGTAAAGCTATAGAGCACATCGTAGTCTGCCTTTCCCTCTGTGCCCGGGGTGCATATAAACCCACCTTCCAGAGGAGTTACCTTGCTATTCATGAAGCTGCAGCTGTCTGTTTATTTCTATCTTTGTCTTTTGTACTCTGTCCTCTACTGACTGACAGCTTTTTTTCCCTAGATGCAAAAGTTTTGATGAAAGGGAGCACATAGGCACTTTTTCCAGTTACAAGGACTTTCTGTCTAGTCAATATTTGCATTTGGATGCTAAATTGAAATTGGAATGTCTATTGCTTCCTTGTGTAGTCTTACTCCATCACTGAATGTGCTGCATAGGCAGAGTGTGATTTTTCTTCTAAGGCTACGAAAAGAAAATGTTTAGGCTGACAGTATACAGAGCAGGAAAATAAACTCATGTGGGAAGGTATGACTGGACTGGCAGTTCCCCAGGGGAAGTGCAAATATATACAATTTTAAGACAATATCCTTAAATACCACCACCTGGTTATAACTGCAGCCACATGTGTCCTAGGAGGACATTATTGTGAAGCGGCTCATCAAACACACTTGGTTTTAGGGCTTTGTAGAGGATGAAGAAAGCCTTGAGTTGAAATCAGTTCAGCTGTTAATGCAAGTGAGAAGCTCTTTTCCCTAATAAAGGAGCTCTTCTCACCCTTACAGTGAACCGAAACTTCCCTGGCTCACTGGTAGTGTCTGTTCAGAAGAGTATTAACAAGGTCTGTGACTTCTGAAAGGGCAACAACTACCTTCCTGCTTCTGTTTCAGATCCCCCCTTCTTCGTACACCCCATTCTTTTCCCAAATACCAATTAAGTGCACTGTTATCACCTGTCTTCTAGATAGGTCCATTTTTTCCCCAACCAGGAGAATATTTTGCCTTTGCCTTGCTAAAATCTCCAATGCAGGAAAATCTGCTTGCAGGTGGATACCCTGTTGGGTCATTGGGGGTAAGGTTGCTTATCAGGAATGGGACAGGTTGTCCCTGAACTGGGTAAGTGGTAGGTTGTACCCACTGTGTGCACCTACAAAGAACAGTCACTGGCCCCTGTTTTTCCATGCAGCTTCTGTGGGGCATGGTCTGAGTCTTGTGATCGCTTGTGTAGCTCAGTTTTAGAAAGAAATCTGTAAGCATAGTCCCTGGGTGCTGGGTAGAAAAGCTTAAAATGCTCCAAAATCAGAAAGCAGATGAAACTCCTCATAAATTTCTGTAAATCTTGTAATATTTTTTTTTTAGCTAGTCTCATAATCCTCACATGCTGTGATCGCCTGGATTTGGCAGAGCTGAGACTATGGCTTTTCCAAGTTTGTTAGTCTTGATTACAGTAAAAGGTAACAGATGATCTCTCAAGTGTTTTTTCTGTTGTATTGTTTATGGCTTTAGGTAGTGCCCTTTACTTTCATTTTTGCAACAGAAGCAATTAATTCAGGTAGTTGTATCTTGCAACAGGTTGTAGATACGAGTCACCCTGTATTTATCTCAAACATGGCACACAACAGTACATTTAAACAACAAAATTTAAAACTAAGCAAACAGGATTGCCATGACAACACCGGCTACCTACAGGAGGAGCTGGTTTTATGAACATGGCAGAGAAGTGAAAAGGAAACACTTGATACTCGCTGAAACTTGGATTTCTGTGTTCAGTTTGCAAATAGCAAAAACCCAAACAACTCTGCTGTAATGCAAATGATGTTACCCATCCCGAGGGAAAACCGATTGCCCATCAAGAGGCAGATTCTTCCAGTCACCTCACCAGTAACACTGTTTTGCCTGAGATTAATTGATGGAGTAGGAGATGTTACACGCAGGGATTTTTCTTCCTTGGAATTCCAGTGGACATGAACAGCAATATAAAGATCTTTAATTTAAAATATAATTCAGTTAGTCAACTAATTTAAAGAAAATACTTTTTTTACCATTTGCAGGTAGGTTGCTGAAATGCAATTAGCTCCTGGAGTGATTCTGTGAATCTTTGAGTCTTTTCAAAATTTGCCAATTATTTCCTTGAGGTGTCAGCTTTGGTGAGAGGGTTCTTCCAAAGTTTCTCCTGCATTTAGCTTTCTTCCTGATTAGCCTTGTAGTATGAGAACCACACAGATATAAAGGAGTATCATGTGCTTTTGACAGCCATAAGTAAAAAGCAGTACTGAATTGTCAGTAACTATTATTAGCATCCTGTTATTTTTCTGTTCCTAGTATCTAGAATAGCGATAGCTTTATTTTATACAGACATCCATTGTATTCAAGGATAGGTTACCAATGCCGAAAGCATATCCAAACTTTTGCCTGGATCAGAGCTTGCTCAAGGCTTTCTTGCAGCTTATAAATGCCTCCTGAAATCAGGCACTGCCCTGCTGGATCTTGCTTCTGTGCCTGCTAATGGCACATGCACAGTCAATGAGAGTGTTCAGGCTTGATGACAAGAGATGTGGCCAAGGGCTCTCCAGTAGGGTGGATGGACAAGTGAACCAGCTGACCGTATATAGATGGTAACGACTGTCATAGGCTTTAAAATTATTCACTGCTGTTGGCAGAGTGTATTTAAGAGACTAATTATTGCTGTAATGGAATGGGGTGATTGTCCATCCCCTCTGGGACCTGCCTCTGGCAGCAAGTTGTGCACATGGCTCCCAAGGAAGACAGAAACCTCACAAGCACATGGAAAGAGAGACTTGTTTACAACCCCCTCCTGATCAGCACATGTCTTCTCATTTTCAAGAGCAGTTTGTCCTAACCTTCCACAGAAATGCATTAACTCAGTTGATCTGGCTACCTCGAATTCCTCTTAAAATTTGTGTCATCGTTTAACCCTGGCTGGCAACTAACCCCCACACAGCTACTCGCTCTTTGCCCCCTGCTAGTGGGATGGGGGAATCAGTAGAGTAAAAGTAAGAAAACTCGTGAGCTGAGATAAAGACAGTTTAATAGGTGATGCAAAAGCAGTGAGCACAACTAAGGAATTCATTCACCACTTCCCATGGGCAGGCAGGTGTTCAACCACCGCCAGGAAAGCAGGGATCCATCAGATGTAACGGTTACTTGGGAAGAGAAACTCCATCACTCTGAATATCCCCCCCTTCGTTCTTCTTCCTCAACTTTATATGCTGAGTATGGCGTCCTATGGCATGGAATATCCCTTTGGTCAGTGGGGGTCGGCAGTCCTGGCTGTGTCCCCCACTAGCTTCTTGTGCTCCCCCAGCCCGCTCGCTGCTGAGATGGGGTGAGAAGCAGAAGAGCCCTTGGCTCTGTGTAAGCGCTGCTCAGTAATAATGAAAACATCCCTGTATTATGAACACTGTTTTCAGCACAAATCCAAAACACAGCTCCATGCTAGCCAATATGAAGAAGATTAACTCTACCCCAGCCAAAACCAGCACAATTTGTTAAACTGACTCAATTTGTTGTGGCAGCAAACTGTGTTTATTTATTCTGTGCTGCATAACATTTTATTAGCTCCCACCTTATCAGTGAAGATGCAGAAAAGCAACTAGTCTGTCTTTTGCAGTGGTGCATTTTGTAAAGATCCCAAATGTTGTGTCGGTCCTTCCTACTCAACAGCCCAGCCTGAGTAAGTTGGGGAGGGTTTCTCGTATGTGTTTTGGTTTGCATACAAACTTCCACGAATATTGTGGTACTTATTGAAAATGTTAATATGCCATGGCATAAAAGGACACTCCCTCCAAAAGCTGGGCTCTCCTAAGGCATCAAGTGCAAAACTAAGTCAGTACTGCTGAAAATCCTAATGTACACACTTGTAACAGTATTGTATGCCATGACATTATTCAGATTGACATAAATGAACATACTTTTTCTTTTAAAAGTAAAGCTAGAAATGGATCTCAGTTTGGCTTTTAAGTAGCTGTAAATAGATGCTGGCAACCTTTTCTTAGTTGACGTTGTGTTGAGGCTGATACAGAAGTCTTGTTTTGTATCGCAGCCGAGCAGAGGTGAGGCCAGGCCACATGTAACATCACGAGTGAGCGCCTTGTGATTAAGCTCCACCAGATTTTGCATTGCTGCGTTTCTCTGTAATGAGGTCCAGAAAAGATTGGCTTGGTGACTAGAAAAGATGTATTTGTTTCTTTAGAAATAGTGAACAATCAAAATTGTAAGAGGAGATTGGGTAAAATTAGATTATGTTTTTGAGGGATGCTTTCTTAAATAGAAACTGGCTTTTTAATCACTGCCTCCGTTCAGAGAGAAGATGGGTTTTCTCTCACTTTTCCCCTTGTTTACTACCTCAGAGGGGGGAGGGGAGGAAAATGGAGGCATAGAAACATACTAAATGGCTGAAAACCTTAAAAATGTGGGAATATTCAGTTTTCCATCAGAACTGGGAGCTTAGAAAGATTTGCAGGGAAATGAGAATGTGTCTTTTCCACTGTTTACAATGAGATGTTATTCCAGCTCTGTAAGCCTCCCTTCTTTTGGGTCTCTGTGCTGCTGCAGATATTTTTTTTTTTCAGATGAGAAGATAAACTGATATCCTAACTGTCTGTCGTTATTTAAACATGGTTTCACAAAAAATTTAGGCCTGTTCCATCCCTGTGTCTTGGCACAGCACCCATCTGGGAACTTCCATCCTGCCTGCCTGGAGTCACGTTTAGCTTTGGTGTCTTACCCCTTCTGCAACAAATACAATATAATGTTGTTAAGTGCTGCTGTAAGGGGATGCATTTTGACCCCAAAGAGGCATGTCTGTAAGTGGTGAGTGAAACAATTCTCTGTCCACATGGCGTGACATCTCTTGGGCATCCTTTGTTATTGTTTTAATAAACCTGCTAAGGTACTGCAGCAACTGCATGTGGTAACAACAGCAAAAGCAGGCTCAGATGGAAGAAATCCTATGCAGGGTAGAATATAACTTCATTTCTTTTTGAGTATTTACTGCCATCTTTGGTGCTGTTCATAATGTGGATTTTCCATCTGCAAACCAAGGAAGATTTTGTCTGTTCTAAGACTGTTGCAATGTTGGTTGGTTGACTTCATGACTGCTGTAATAATCTCCAACCTCTTGCATACAAAAGTATTTGAACTTTTATAAATGTGGTTTGAGGGGGATGCGCGTTGGGCAAGTAGGTGCCAAGCAGCAAAAGGCTGAGAGGGAGAGGGGATGTTGGTTTGATTTTATTTTTTTCTTAGTGTTCCCCCTCCCCCCCCCCCTTTTTTCTTGTTTTCTTTAGTCCAATCATACATATGCTGTTCTTGCTCAGTCTTCTGAAAACCTGCATACTTCCCAGAGGGCAGCATGTTTCCCATTTCCATTCCCCATTAATCTCCTCTCTGCTGAGAGTACCAATTAATGAAGGTTACACCACTTTGAAAGGCTCCCTGCTTCTCCATCGCTTCTGTGGCCCATCTCATGCAAACTGTCCCCAGCCCTAATAAGCTATGATGGGATCAGCCAAGAATCACTGTCTGCTTCCCTTCTTCTGTATTTCCTCTCTGTGCTGGGATGCGAAGAGAAAAGGTCTGAATTTTAATTGCTCAATATTGTGCACATAGGAGAAATCATAAATTGTAAGTTAACCTCAGCTAGAAGGACATTTTGTGTTGCAGGAGCGATGCAGTGAACTGTGTAGCAGTTCAATATATGTATGTACCTGCTTAGTTATTATTCATTTATTGTTGAAGTTGGTAGAAAGTCACTTCAAAAATTTAACATTCAATAGGAGATGAAGACCTCTTAATTTTCCAAAGGCTGGTGCACAGAAACCATGCAAATATTATTGATTTTATGTTATTTCTTTAAACGTTCTGTTGAAGTGCCCCTTACCTACGTTAGCATCATCTCTTTATTGACAGAAAGTTGTGGTATTGCCTGTGTGTGCAGAGTTTTGTGGGTTTTTGGTGGGTTGGGATTTTTTTTCTCCCCCATGCTTCCATATAGTATGTGTTAATTGCCAAAGAAAAACGTTTCATATGTTGGCGGTCATTTCATGTATTATGTTACCTGTTCTCTTTTGCAGGTTTCTAACTTACTCCTACCTTCTGGCCTTCAATGCATGGCTTCTGCTGGCACCGATCACCCTGTGCTATGACTGGCAGGTCGGCAGCATCCCTTTGGTCGAGTCTGTTTGGGATGTGAGGAACTTAGCCACAGTGTTACTGGTGCTGGTGATGATGTTACTTAGCCTGCACTGTATAGCTGCATTCAAGGTAACACCAAAAGACATGCAATACAATGTTTTGTTTAAAATCTTTTGTGTCCTAATCTTCAGATGTAATGGTCAGTAGGCATGAGTTTTCCTCTCAAATGCATTGGATCGAGATGAAAAAAACATACCACTATATAACTAATGCAGGCAAGCATAACAGATAAAAATGTCCCTCTAGTTCAATGTCTCAGTCTCTAATTGGTCTGATTTGAGGGCAAAACTTGGCCTGGAGTACTGCATTCAATTACTGCTAATGATCCAAACCCCACTGAAGTTGTTAAGCATCTCTGCCTCTCCCATAGTCATTAGGCTCTTAGTCGCTTGCTTCAGACAGGACTGGGACCTGTCATCTGTAGAGCCATTTGAAAATAAAATCAGTTATTTTATTCGTACCTTTGCTATGCTTCTAAAACCTAAATGTGGATACATCTTGATAAGAAGATTTCCCATCAGCAGAGTAATGGAATGTGGAAATTGGAAATGATCTGGAAACTGTTTTTTAGCGTAAATAATACAGTTGGTAAGCCATGCTTCACAGTTCACCTTTCCAGATCCACCATTAATTGTATGGCAGAAATGAAAGTGAGGTTGTACTAGAGTTGTCACAGATCAGATATGCACTTACATGGAAGGGGGCTTTTGTGTGGATCATAGAAAGTTGCAAGCTATTCCTCCTTCAGCTCTGTTGTGGAGGCTTCTTTAGGAGAGGTATTGGTAATCATTTTTTAAATACTGCAGAAGTTTCTCTTCCTTAAACATACTTATCACTGAAAAGCATAGTAGGGGAGTGACAGGTTTTTAATACCTATGTTATGCTAAAATGTGCAGGTCACGTACGTGCTTCACTCTCTACCCTGGCAGTCTTCCTGTGCTCCTGATAAGAGACAGAAAATGAACCAAGCAGTTTGAGACTCTGGAGTCATTAATTTAGGTTATACATTGACTGATGCTGTATGGGAAATATAGGAAAATACCCTATAGGGTATTCACTAGCCCTACCTGCAGGTTGTACATCATCTTGTATTCCTCCTGTTTTCATTACTCACTGCTAGAGATATTCAGAAGTGTTTGTAGTAGACCTAATCCTGTTCCCAGGGAAGTTAATGATAAAATTCTCATTAGCCCAGTACTGAATACTTCTGAAAAATCTTATCCCATGTTCTTTGAAGTTTTGGTTGCTTTTCATTTCTTCTCCTGTTGTTGGAATTGGTACCATGTATAAGATTAATGTTGTTGGTTTGCTGGGAAAAAAAATCTTCCAAGATTATCCAAAGACGTTTTGTGTTATTTTGGGTAAAACAATAATCCAGAAGGATTGCTTTGGGTACCTGAATAGTTTGTCTTCTCTCAAACTAAAACCCAAAATATTTCAAAATACTTTGTGCATTAAGTGTCTAGAAGTTACCGTACTTCTTTTCCATCTGGGGTTTTTTTTGGTTTTTTTTTTTTTTTCCTTAAAGGCAAAACATTTCAGTCTGGATTTATGAATAACACTGCTTGATTTGAAGCTGCCACTTCTTATTTTTTGTAAGAGTAAGTTCTCTGCTTTGCTCTTAACCACTATTAATGTTGCATTAAGCAACACGAATTTAATTCTCCAAGCATTTACTTAGTGGATGCTTTGAAATTAATCTTGTAGATTCCTTTGTGTTTATCCTTGAAAACCCTAAACTCGGAATAAGTTGAACCTGAAGTGATCTGCTTTTGTGTCTAAGCCAAGTAAAACCAGAACCATCACCTATTCTTGACGAAGTGCTCTAATCAGTCTCTACTCACAGCCTCCCAGCAAACCCACTGTGAACACAGAACTGGTAATGGTCCCAGGGGGTCAACTTGGACATGTTTCCCACAGCTGTAGGTATAATTAGAGGTAGCTGAGATATTCTGCTTTTCAGGAAGTTCTGAATATCTAAAACTATTTTCTATTTTATTTTTAATGACTCTCTTAACCCAGTTTTGATACTGCCACGAAGTGGTATGAAGCTGATTGGGTGGTGCCGAGCAGAATGAATTATTGAGGCAAGCAAACAGTAGGAAGAGGCACATTTCCTGGAAATAAATTGTCCTGTTTGGCTTTAGACAGTCTTGGGAATGTCTTCTACAGCTAGGAGAGGGAAGTTCAGGACATGTGAACTGCAGCCACAATTCATTATGTTAGGGTCTTAAGAAAGCTTCTTTCCAAATGCAACAGCAGTGGCCTTTCATATGACATTGTTCCCCCCAAGGAGGACCATCCTTCAGTGAAGCCCCAGGCAGGCTATTTCTCAGTATTTTGCAGGGTGTAGGCAGCATGAGACGCATCAGTTAATTTTTCATATTTCATAAAGTGTAAGGTGTTCTGGTTTTTTTTTTCGCAACAAATGCACAGAACTCTTTTAGCAGCCATTTTTCTCTCCTCTTTCATTGCAAAGTCTAAACTGGAAGCAATAGCTTGCAATTTTCTAAGGAATGGTTTTAGAGTGAACAGGCATGCTGTTTGTGTGCTGTTCATTTGAGTGTGTAGGTGTGCAGGGGTAAGAGAGGACAAAACCTCACATTCATTCTCATTGGCACTAACACTTTCCTCTCTGTGGTATGGAGAATGGAAATACTAGAAATGATTTTGGCAGAAGTGAAGACTGTGCAGTGAACACTGAACTGATTTTCAGTGGCAAGAGGCAATGAATGTGCAGCCACAAAACAAGCTCACAGGAGACTTGCAGAATATATTACATGGACTGTAATTAGAGAATGCATGTATTGGATTTCTGCCTTTGTTGCCATTGAATTTTAAACAGGGCTAATTTGTTGTTGACGTTTGTGATTAGGTTAATAACCCTGTTGGCATGTGTGTGTAGTGCTGATAAAGGACATCTAAGGGATGAAGCTTTTTTGTTCCATTTCACTTCGTGAACGTTGTCGTACCTCAGAAGGAGAAGAAACAGTGCAAGATTCCTACCCATAAAGTGCTTTGCTTGGAACATAATCTGTTACTGGGTGGGGTTCTTAATGCTGAAAACTGCAGAAACAGTGAAGGCAGCTTTCCAGTTTGTTATTGTCGGGCAAGAGAAGCCTCCCTTCTTGTCCACCTCATGCACTTTCACTGTTGTCCTCCTTACTTAATGAGGAAGTCACTTGAAAAATTGCTTTGTTAATTCCTTGTACATAACTTGTATTTGCTGGATCATTTCATCTGCGTAGTTAGTGTCAATCCTTCTTGCTTATTGGCCAAAGAGCTCCCCATGAGCACATGACAATTAATGTCCATCTTCAGGAGGCCTGATGGGAGTTAAGAAAAGGCCTGCCCCTTGTTGCATCTCCCACTGTGGGAGTAAAGGACCTTGGTGTCATTTCTGGCCAAGATTTTTCCATAGTGACTAACGTGGCAAAGTTTCATTCTGTCATTAAGCACCTCTTTGAAATGTTTTGAGACTTGATTTTTCACCACGCAGATGCCTTCACAGCATGCTCTGAAAATTGGCCTCTCTTGAGCACCAAGAAGTCACCAGTGGGTCTCGAAATGCTCAAGTTCTCTTCAGCTCTTTGCAGTGAACTTCCTCACCCAGCCTGGTTGGGCTTTGAGTAGCATGCTGGGGATGTAACAAAGGCTGGGGATGCTATTGCAAATGCCTGCGGGCCAGAAAAATAATAATATTTGGGAAAAGATGATGAGATTTGTTTATTGTTCATTTTCAAAGACAGCCTCAGCTGCAAGGAACTGACATTGTCTGTCTTCCAGCTTTGGAACCAGGTAGATTACTCAGGTACCAGTGGATTGGATGAAGTGCTATCTTTTTGGTTGCCAAGCCCACCAGTTACAAGGCCAGAGAAATAATCTACCTGATGCTTCAAAGGGCCAGTAGCATATGCAAGGGCCCATAGCACTGCCTTTCTACACGGGAAGAAATGGTGAGCACCTGGTGAACTAGAGAGAGGACAGTTCTTGGCATAGCGTCTGGATGACAGTTATTTCTTTGACATGTCATAATAATTCAGTGAGCATGAAAGGAAGACCCTTCAGATGTTTGAAACACCACTGTGCCTGGCATTTTTAGGTCGCTGCTTAATTAGCAGTGTGATTAAAATGCAGCTTGTCCTGTGGTTGTAGCTATGAACGTATGTACAGAGCACATGATGGATCAGATACTGCTTTCTGTATGGTACCTGAGGGCTGATAGTGGGAAAAGTCATGTGTGTGTGATGGGGAAATTTGGAGCAAGGTGATCTGGAAAACTAATTTGAAACAGTAGCTTTTGTATCTGATCAGTCTGGGGGAATGTATTGCGCCTCATGCTGCTTGGCCCTTGTCTTGCATTTGTGCTCATGACCAGTGCTATGGAGGGACCTCGTGGTGGTTCACAGCACCTTCTACTATTCAGCAGGAACACATATTGATGTGCAGCAGAACTGCTACTTATGTTTCACATCAATTAAAAAAAATAGTCTCTAGTGTCCTCTAGGATAAACCTCTTTAAAGAACATGCTTTGCTGTTCTGTGTGATGTGGCTACATATGGTACAGGAAGGTGTGATGGTTTTCTGGTTATATTCATTACATGCAACTGAGATATGTGTTACTATCCTTTCATATGCTACAGTTGGTTGTTTTTTCCTCCAGGTCTAATTTTAAGGTAATGCTGCCTCTTTATATTTCTCTGCATAGTGCTTCTTAGCCAAGACAAGGCATTTTATACTTACGACTTTAATTCGTGCTTTAATTGGCATCATATTGCCATTTATCTGGATGTCTGAATATCATCTAAGCATATTCCTCAGTCACTCACAGACTATTTCTTGGCTGAAAATGTTTAATACCATGAAGGAGAGGAATGCATTTGCATCTCCCTTTGTGAGCATGTTTCTGTTGTTTTTGCTAGCACTCATTATGTGTGTTCTATCATGCTATTTACTTTACCGTGCACTCCTGAGACCTTTGCCTCGTTTCCCAGGTTTGGCATTTCATTAATAAATCACAGCTTATGGACCTTTCTGGGGAACAATTGCCTTTTATAATATTCTACAGTAGTACCAGCATAGTTAGAAAGTATGCCTAGCAAAATTCATATGCCACAACACTTCCAGAACAATACCTGCTTCAAAGGCATGGCAAGGGTGAATAAAGCTATTTATCGACAGGGTTTATCTGATGAGCTGGAAACCACAGTCATTTTCATAAAAGGTCCATTTAAAATAAATCCTGCTTTCATTTTCCTGAGGGCCCACTTGAATTCCTTCCACACAGAGAGAAGGTCAGGACTGATGTTCGTAATCCTTAGCAGCAAGGTTTTTCTGTGCGGCTTCTGTTGTTAATGTTTTCTGCGGGGAGAGAGTAATAAGCCAGAAAGGCTCTGTTTAGTGGAAGCTGGAGGAAGGTGGGGAGTCCCTTGCAGGTGCCCTGTGTGCCTTGGCAGCTGTATTTCTGCTCTGATGAGTGCTGCGAGTGGATCAGCTCCTGGTCCCTGGTGGGGCTGGAAGAAACACGAAAGCCTTCCCAGGGTGCTTGCTGTGCCAGCTGACAGACTTGAGCAAAAGAAGAAACCTTCCTCAGTCTGTATGCAGTTGCTATTCTAAATTAAAAAGCAAGCACAAGAACTGTCAAAATACCTTTTGCATCATTTTTTTTCTTTCTTGGTAGATGTTTGAAATAACAGGTTTGGAGTGTGGTACTCTGAGTAAATACAGCCATCACTGAAGTAGTTCTGATTTGGCTCACCATGAAGATATTCAGCATCTCACGAAATGGGCTCTTAACTCCTGCAGGAGTTTGTCACACTAGGTAGCTCATTTTCATAGGGCCAGGTAGTTCTGCCATTTTCAGCGTATTAACACTGAATTACTATATTTTTAAAGATGCTCTTTTTATTTCTACCATTTTCTTCTTCTGATTTAATATTTCAAGGCCACTCAGAGCTGAAAGGTTTTGGAATGGCATAATAGTGTGGGTGAGTAGGAGAGGGGGGCTAGAATGAGGATCAAGAAATTTACAGCTGCAGGAGATAATGATGCTCATTGTGGTCTTAGTTAAATGTTAAGGCATGAAACTATTGTGTGATTTTTTTTTGTTGGTTTTTTTTGTTAGGATCCTCTTGTTCTGTGTTACCTCTTGAGAGCAAATTTGCCATGAACAGAGTTGCTTTTCCAAAGATCATGCTGTCACGTACTGCAAGCAGTGTGCATGTGTTTAAATTTTATTCTTTTGGTTCCTGCTCTCCAGCCACTCCACATGGTGAAGCAGACTGCAGTCACAGAATGAAAGGGAAGGGGGAAAAACAACCACAAGGTCAAAAACATTATTCTAATTCCTGGAGCAATTTGTTGACTTTCCTATTTCCTTTTGGAATATTCCACTTCTTTCAAAGACGTATGTGCTCCTGCATCCTGCTCAAATTGGCTTGTCAAGTGGAATTAAAGGTTGCAGAGATTAAGGATTGGGAAAATGAGCTTATATCTTCAGGGAATTTTAGAAACCTGGGGAGAGAGTCTGTAAACACAGATCTGAATGGATGGGTAGCTGAGGTTTACAGAGAAAAAGGAAGTAGTAGATACCAAAATTTTACTTTAAGATACTAATACAAAAAGTTAAATATTGGTAGAATATACTTCTGTGCCCCACTGTGGGTTATGGGATCGGGAAAGGACTACCGTCTGCTTTTATTCCATAATTGAAAACCTGACTTCCAGAGCTGCTGAGCATCCACAGTTCCCACTGATGTAAATAAAGTTTTTAGGCACTTTTAGTATTTCTGAAAAATAAGCTGTTTTACAGACCAGGGCTTGCTTCCTTCTGGAAATGGAAAGCGCATGATCTTGTTAGAATGCTCTGAGACATGTGCCAAGGATTTCTCTTCAGATAATCCTGGGTTAGGAATCCAGTGATACTTTCAAGGATTTTGATTCAGTTTCTGACTGGTGTATGTTTGCCTGTACATCCGTTCCTGAACAGGTACTGCTACTGGTGAACTGGAAAGTAGTTCTTGTTGTTGCTGAATGCTCAAAATAGGATCAATGTGTCAAGTAGTTAATAAGCAGTCAGCAGTGATGGTCAAAATAGCATTGGAAATCTCCATGGCTCTGGACTGTCTGTGAAGTATAAAATTTGCTTAATTCTAATCAGTAGTAACTGTCGGTGATCTTTTAGAACTAGATGCTCACCGAAGAAAACAGAGTTATTTTAGGAAGACAGTGAGTTGTTAAGCCTGGCATTCAAGCAGCTGGTGCTACTGAAGATCCTGATTTTTTTTTAAAAAAAGAATTTATTATGAGATAAAAGAATAAAACTCCTCATAAATTATAGTGATTACAGAGTTTGTGGCTCTTTTTGTAGGAACAATCTGATTAAGCCAGGTGTCTGAGCCAGATTTGAAGCTGGGCAATTTTCTTTTCCTTACCAAATGTTTGAGTTTTTCAGACCATCTGTTGACACCTGACTTACGGCGCCATTCACTTGGAAGTGGTGGCGAAAACAGGCACAGATCCACAGTGCCCTCCTGTTTGGCCACAGAAGATGCAGATGTACGTGTCCCATCCTGATTTCTGCTGGTGACCTAGAGGAGACTATGTTGATGGTACATGGAATGTGGTACAGCTCTGCCATGACCTCTGTGCCTGCACCAGTGAGGTGGGACTTGGGAGCACCCAGTGCTTTCTTCTGTGAACTTTACATCAACAGGATTTTTTTCTTGTGAAGGGATGAATCCCTAGGGTTGATTCCTGATTAGCTTAAGTTTGCTTTTTATCACCATATGCATGAATGCAGAGTGAATTTGACCTGCTTCTACAACATCCCTTTTATCTTTAATACTGTATATGTGGAAAGTGCAAGAGTAGATGTTTGCAGATCTCGACTTCTTGCCAGGTGAGATGCTGCCAGTGGTTTGGTGCAGGCCAGTGAGGAGTCCTGTTGCTGAGCTGCTTGTGGCTTCATGAGTGACTGGTACAACAGGAATACATGAATTAAGTTTGTGTGCAGTCTGCGCTAAGGGTTTGCACGAATGGATGTTAGGAGTAAACTGAAGAAGTTCAATCCTGTCTGTGGTCTACAGACAGTCGTGTAGCTTCCTGAGCTGTAAGACAGGGATGAGGAGCAGAATGAAGTTTCCATAGTCCAGGAGAAAACATTTAGTGACCTGCTGCTCCACTTAGACACACACAAGTCTATGGGGCCAGATGGAATCCACCCAAGGGTACTGAGGGAGTTGGCAGAAAAGCTTGCCAAGCCACACTCTCTCCATCATTTATCAATAGCCCTGGCTAACCAGGGAGGTCAAGCGTGATGCCCATCTATAAGAAGGGCAGGAAGGAGGATCTGGGAAACTACAGGCCTGTCAGCCAGACCTCCATGCCGGGGAAGGTTATGGAACAGATCATCCTGAGCACCATCACGTGGCACATGCAGGACAACTGGGGAATCAGGCCCAGCCAGCACTGAGTTAGGAAAGGCAGGTCCTGCTTGACAAACCTGATCTCCTATGACAAGATGACCTGCCTAGTGAATGAGGGAAGGGCTGTGGTTGACCTGCAGCTTAGTAAAGGCTTTGACACCGTGTTCCACAGCATTCTCCTGGAAAAACTGGCTACTCATGGTTTGGATAGGTGTGCTCTATGCTGGGTAAAAAGCTGGCTGGGTGGCTGGACCCCAAGAGCGGTGGTGGAGTTACATCCAGCTGGTGGCTGGTCACAAGTGGTGTTCCTCAGGGCTCAATACTGGGGCCAGTCCTCTTTAATATCTTTATCAGTGATCTGGATGAGGGGATCAAGTGCACCCTCAGTAAGTTTGCAGATGACACCAGGTTGCGGGGGGAGAGTTGATCTGCTGGAGGGCAGGATGGCTCTGCAGAGGGATCTGGACAGGCTGGACCGATGGGCCAAGGCCAATTGTATGAGGTTCAACAAGGCTCAGTGCTGGGCCCTGCACCTGGGTCACACCAGCCCCACACAGCGCTACAGGTTGGGGCAGAGAGGCTGGAAAGCTGCCTGGTGGGAAGAGACTTGGGGGTGCTGGTTGACAGCCAGCAGTGTGCCCAGGTGGCCAAGAAGGCCAACAGCATCCTGGCTTGTATCAGAAGTAGTGTGGCCAGCAGGACAAGGGCAGTGATTGTCCCCCTGTACTCTGTGGTGAGGTCAAACCTCAAATGCTGTGCTCAGTTTTGGGCCCCTCACTTCAAGAAAGACACTGAGGTGCTGGACCATGTCCAGAGAAGGGCAATGAAGTTGGTGAAGGATCTGGAACACAAGGCTTGTGAGGAGCGGCTGGGGGAACTGGGGCGGTTTAGCCTGGAGAGGAGTCTCAGGGAGGACCTTATTGCTCTCTACAACTACCTGAAAGGAGACTGTAGTGAGGTGGGTGTTGATCAGTTCTCCTAAATAATGAGTGATTGGACAAGAGGGAATGGTCTTGAATTGTGCCAAGGGAGGTTTGGATTTCATATCAGGAAAAATTTCTTCACTGAAAGGGTGGTTAAGCACTGGAACAGGCTGCTTAGAGAGGTGGTGGAACCACCATCCCTAGAAGTATTTAAAAAACACGTAAATGTGGTGCTTAGGGACATGGTTTAATGGTAGACTTGGCAGTTCTGGGTTAACAGTTGGACTTGATGATCTTAAAGTCTTTTCCAAACTAAGTGTTTCTGTGATTCTTTGAATCTCTGTGTCTTCTTTGATGGATAATGCATTTACCTCCTAGGCCTGCAAGTGTTTGAAAATGTGTAATAGCAATCATTGCTTTTATACAGCCATGCACTACCAACTTTCCTGGATACGAGCTTTTTTGCACTTGCAGTCAGATGTTCCAAGTATAATGTCTCACTGGCTGCAGTGGACCATCCAGAGCTTGCTGGCAGAGGGTGATTTATGCTTTTGGTAGGAAGGAAGTCTTTACTCCATGGAGGTGTTGGTTCTAAGTGGTGGAGAGGCAACGCTTGCCTCATTCTCAAAGTAAACTGTTAAAGGAAGACATTAAACCCATTTGATTGCCACCTTCCCATCAAACTGGCAAGCATGTATAAAGACCTTTGGAAACATTCCAGAGTAGAACAGTATGGAATTTGCTTGGACTTGTTCGCCCAGCTGCTGTCTTCCCCAAGGTGCAACTTTGTCCAGTCAGGAGGAAGGTTGTTCTCATGGCTCCTCTTTCCAACACCTCAACTGTTGGAGTCGCCAGGGGATATGAACATAAGCCCTGCCATCACAGTGTGAGCCTTAATGGATCTGGCACCTCAGGTGATGCTTTCTCAATGGGAAAAATAGGAAATTTACAGTGACTTATGCAAGTCCATAGTTTATGACAGATATATTGAAGTAATCTGCGTAACCTCCTGTGTTTGTACTTTGTGGGCTCTGGCTTGTGGAAGACTTGTGATTTAACAGTCGGCTGCAAATATTTATTTGTGGCTCAGGAATATGTCTAGTATGTAACATGGGAAGATTTCGTTCAGTTGTAAACTCAAGACTTCCTTTTCCCCCAAAATGCCAAGGAAGCACTTTTTGAGATTTACTGCTGTATTGGTGGGTTTTGGCCTTGGAGTGATTCTTTGCCATTTTGTTTGGGATAGCGTGAGAATTGTTTGCTTTGCATTTGGGAGAAGTGGTGTTCTTTGATAAGTTTATGAAAAATAGCTGGTTAAAAAAAAATCTTCTTTATTGGTTTTTGATTTGGCTTGTCGGTGGAATTATTCTTTTGTGGGTTTTTTTGTGGTTTTTTTTGTTTTTTTGTTTGTTGGTGGGTTTTTTTGTTGTTTGTTTAAGATATAATGGAGGCCAAATTCTAATTAGAGGTGGATGTGAATTTGAAAACCCCCCACCAGACTGTCCGCTATAAAGAATGTGGTTTTGATTTGAAGTTGGCTTGTCTTTAACAAAAGGAATCATTGTAAGGTTAATTCAAAGTTGTTTGTTTGGTTTTTTTTTTCCCCAGAGACCTCTGTGACTGATAGGAAGATAAGTTTTATACTTCCAAAAGAAAGGACTGACTTTAAGAGGAAAGGAGATGTCTCTCTGAAAAAGGAATTAAGTGATCTATAATTTCTAGTCATAGCTTTTTTATTTTAAGGAAAAAGGAAGATGAACAAAATTGCCAGCTACTCTTTAAAAGCTTTCGCTCTGCTCCAGACACCTGGATGATGCTGGTTCTGCTGTCTTTAGCTCAGCTATCTCTTAGGTAGGCTCATATGACCAAAGTAGTTAAACCAAATAATGGTCCCAATACTTTTTTTTTTCTTTTTCACTCCCTGAGAAATGTAACAAGCTACAGGTTGTTGTTGGGTTTTTTTATTTAAAGAACACATGGAGGGCATCCTCTGTGGCTTGTGTCGAGTGGAAGATCCTGCTGCACTCTGTTCCTGCAGCCCTACAGTACCAGTCCCTGATGTTCTTGAGCCGTTATGTTCCGCTTGTCTACTCATTTATAAACCCACCAGCCTCTCCAGGGGAAGGGGAAATAAAAGCTGAATCTGCTAAGTAAATTTTGATAGGGAAAAAGATAAAGGAGAATGTGGTGTCTTATGAGACTTGTGCAGTTAGGTTTTAGCTGTCTAGGGTTATCACCTGTGGTACACAGAATCCTTTTAAGACACATGGTTGCATTTCTGTCCCTTTTTCTGTTTTCTCTGAGCTGCCTTGGTGAGCAGGTGTTAGCCCTTGCTGGGAAGGCAGGGAGAGCTCTCGCAAGGCTGGGATAGAAGAATGTGCAGCTTTTTGGTCAGGGCAAAGGCTGGTTTTGCTCAGTATCTAATTGGCCAGTAGAAACTATTTAGGGAAGTGGGAAATAAGATCTGGCTGTGAATAGGGTAACTATTTCCTCCAGTATAAATTCTGAATCATGGGCAGCCAGTGGTTTAGGAATTACTTGTACCAGAGGCTGCATCCAGACTGTCTCATTAATGGGCACAGATGAGTTCCAGGTGACCAGCAACCCTAACCTGCTCTCCTGCCCAGGGGATCTCCCCAGCCTCTCCTCCCAGGCAGGACCCATCTGCAGGGTGCGCATGTCAAACACATGAAGTGCCCATACAACTTTTGGAGAAGTTAATGGCTGGGTAGAGTAGAGAAACCCCCACTGAGCTCTGGAGTGACTGCAGCACACACTTAGCAGTTTGACCTGCTGGCTGGCAGGCAGGACCATGTGTAGCACAAAATGACTGAAGCCTGGCCTTCAAGGACCAGCCCTTCACAAAAGCGTCTGTCTGAACCAAATGCTTTAAAAAGGGCACTGCCAGATGCTTCTTGTTTCAGAAATAAGAAGCATCACAGAGGGCTCTGCTGCTCCGTGAGGCTGTTTTGCGAGTGCTGGGCTCCTGTCTCTGAGCCCTGCCCAAGGGACTGAGCTGGCAGCCCTCAATGGCATTAGTCTAGAGCTGTGACTTGTTACGGAGAGAGAAAGGGCACACAATACTGCTTTCTCCTTCAGCTGAACCAATTCCCACATTTTCCTCTTTCCTATTTGTTGTACAGGTTTTGTCTTTCTCCAGCATTCAGTTTCCTTTGCTTATCTGCAATGCTGCAGCCTTGAATAACACAGTGTCCTTCCTAAGGATGTTAACTGGAGGTTGGTTTCCCAATTATTGATTTAACGAGCAACTGGAGCAATATTTGATAGCTGGTTCATTTGAAAGCAAGAGTGTATCCTGGGGACAGAGAACATTTTCTGCATTAGCAGTGCACTCCCTTTGGCCCAACAACCTTTTTGTGCCTTCGGGTCATTGTTAAACCTCTGGGATGTAGAGTGGTAGCAGCAAATAGGCACCATAATTAGGCCAGACAAGGTGGGAAGGAACTGTCAAATGGCAGGAGGCAAATGGAGTACATGTCCATAGCTGGGTGGGAGGGAAGCTGGACACGAGCTAGGACTGACAATTTGCATTCAGAGTTAAGAAATATTTTTTTCCCCCCTTATTCAGTTTTCCATTGTAATTACAAGCCAAAATGACCATTACCAGGCACCTCTGCTCATCAGCTTTATGGACTGGTGTCAGCTTCAGCTCTGGGAATAATGTATTTTAGGTGCTATTGTGACTGCAAGAAGGCACTAGTAACTGTGATTCCAAGATACTGAAAAAGCAGATAATAAAAGCAGGTAATTGTGGTGCTGTTTAAAGCAGATATTGGTAAAGAAGTCTGGAAACGTTAACTCTGCTTCCTTTTCTGTCTTGTGCTTCCTCTTTGAGCCAGGGGAAGCCAGTGCACTTTTTTGTGATCCTGTGGTTCAGCTCCTCTAAAGTGACACCAAAGGCTCCTGACATGCACCCTTGCATTTGGTACCCATAGAAAGTGTTCATTGTCTTTCCCACAGAATAAGATGAATATATTTTAATACTGGGACTTCCGAATTTCAGCCACTGACTAGGCCAGTGGTAACTGGTGTTGCAGTCTGTAACCACGCAAAAGCAAGACAGGTTGTGCTGCTTGGCCCTACCTCATTGATCAGACTCCATTCCTCTACTCAATCTTGTTTCTAAATTTAGATCCCTCCAGTAAAGAGAAGTCAATTTGCTCTCCAAAGTTGAGAAATTGCCCACAACAATTAGAAGGTGCTGCAACCATTACGTGATTCTGGTTGCATCTGTTTCTAAGCGTGACAAAGCTTCTCCCAATGGCTGCAGAAGGGTGCTGGTGAGGCAGCAGTAGTGCAGGGCAGGAAAGCCCAGATGGCTGCCTGGGTGGTTTAACAGACCTAATGCTACAGTTCTGTTAGCCTGATGTCGTTCTTTGAGATCATCAACAGAAAGCATGAGCTGATTCACGCTCTTGGGGTGGAGCTAAATCTGAAACTCAACTTGCCCAAAGAGGCTTGGGTCTCTCCACGGCAGGAATGGCGGCCGTTGTGGATCATGGCATCCTGAGATGCTTGTGTTGGCCGCGCAGATCACAGTTGTTTCAAATTGCATGTGGCAATTCGATTTCTCCTCAAAGAACAAGCCAACATTGAAGTAAGCTCAAGTGAAGAGCATTAACTCAGCTCAAATTAAAGACATTAATTTTAACGTAATAGCATGTCTCAAATTTCCAACTCCATATGAGTTTGGAGATCTTGTGTGCAAATGTATCATTTCAGATTCAGATATTGTCTCAAAAGGGATAAAATGACTGCATTAATGTGCCAGTTGGGGCTAGTTTTCTTTAGACTAAATGTGACTGATCGAACAGATTTTTCTCAGTTATAAACATTTAGGACTGAACACAGCAATCTGTGTGTATGTGATATGCATTTGTGTATTTACATACAGCCACACTGTGGTAGACCTGCTAATGTATACATTCACACTATTTTATGCTTACATATTACCAATATGGGGTATATTTTAAGTACTACCTATGCCATCTCAAGAGAGCTGCATGCAATAGAGCTGACCTTGGGAAAGATACCAAGAGTAATAATACTGTGGTTAGTGTTTGTGCACTTTCTAGCCATATCAGAAGCACAAACTGCGTAAATGTGGAAGAACAGTGTCTTGGAACAATTTCTTTTTAATGCAAAACATATCAAATGTTAATCTAAGTAGCTTTTTTTATGAGTAAGTATCTCAAAAGGAAAAGGGGAAGTTAGTGGTGAATTAAGTTGGATTTTTTTAGTTGATATTTGTTTGATTTTGTGTTATTGCAGAAACTGGAACACAAAGAAGTTTTGGTTGGCTTGTTGTTCCTGGTTTTCCCATTCATCCCAGCCAGCAACCTCTTCTTCAGGGTGGGATTTGTGGTGGCAGAGCGAGTCCTTTACATGCCGAGGTAACTATTGCAATTGAATTCCTTTCTAATGAGACCACCATCCCATTTTCTAAAAGCAGGCATGATTGCTTCTTCCCTTTACAGTACTTCAAACATTGTATTTCTAGTCAGTGTGTTCTCTGCCTTTTGAGTTTTGGCGTGATAGCATGAGAGATTTTATAGTCAGTTGAGAGCAGATTGCTTGGCAGGAGCAAAGCTACCCAAAATCCTTTTTTTTTTTTTTCTTTTTTCCTTTTATACAGATTTTTGGTGTGCTTGAAACAGCTCAATACAGAGGTGAGGTGTTGTTTCTTAAGGATTGTCCTCCCAAGACTTTTTTCTTAGTAGCATTATCAACTTAAATTGTTCAATGTCTTCACCTTAAGGACAGCAGCTGAAAATTTAACCTGTCATATTTTTTATTGTGGTATTGCTCAACTTTCCCACTACATTAGGTGGTCAGTAAAAACGAAGGCGACTATTGCTGTCTTTAAAGGGCTGCCAGCTTCAGTTACAGAATACGTGCATGGCCTCCTGCCTGTAAGCTATTGACTGCATACACATCTAAGAGTGGAGGATTTGCAGTTTTTGGAGAGGATGAGGAAAATCCAACCACTTCTCCATCCCTCAGCCTCTGCCCTGGGATTTCCCTCAGTTCCAGCCTCTAACAACTGTTGCGTGGGTGGCAGTCTGGGTGCTTCCGATTACATTTACTCAAGTGTTACTTGTGACATCTCCGCAGTATCCAGACCAGTGGCTGCAGTGGCAGTCAGAAGACACTCATTTAAGATGCACCAGACCATTGCCTATTTCACAGAATCCTAGGATACCTGAGGTTGGAAAGAACCTCTGGAGGTCATCTGGTCCAAACTCCCTGCTCAAGCAGGGCCACCTCCAGCCAGTTGTCTGGGTGTGTGTACAGACAGCCTTTTACTGTATCCAAGGAGGAAAACTCCACAGCCTCTCTGGGCAACTTGTGCCGGTGCGGTTTGTTCCAGCCATGAGCACAAATGGTCAGTCCTGGGTGCTCTAAGTCAGAAAGCCCGATTCTACCCTCAGGTACAGAGAGTCAGGATCTGTTACGTCTAATGGGAACTACCATTGTTTTACTCCACAAAATATTTAAATTGTATTCCTCAGAAAATGTGGATCCAAAAATCCTTTGACAACCGGTTATGGGTGGTCTTTTGCAAACCTGTATGCATATTCTGATTGTCGTTTGTATAAGCACTATCACAAAAGGGCTGCTCACTGGTGTATCACAGAAGGGCTGCTCGCTGGTGTAAAACTCAGGGTGTGTAGGAGCCGTTGCATTTACTATGCAGTTAGGCTGTGTCTCTGTGCTCTGCTATATACTGACATGCTTTTTGGGTCCAATCCTGATGATTTTATTCATATCACCAGCCCTGCTTTTGTTTGCTGAGAGTATACCTGAAAGCATAGTGACTGAAAGTTGTCCCTCGGAGTTATTTTGCAAACGATACCCTCAACTAATGGAACTTGCATCATTTCAAATTAACTTGGAAATCCGATTGCTTTAAATTCATGTAACAGAAAATGAGGAAACACATGAAAGCGCAAAGCTATTAAGGAAACAGTCAGCTGAACACAGGGCTGTGTTGAGTGGTTGCATTTCTGAATCTCAAAAGAACAACTGCGGAAAATACTTCAGCTGTCAGCAGTTCCTCATCGTCCTCCAGATGAGACTGCTGATATAATGAGAGGAGGGGCAATGAAGAAGAAAAAGTGATGTTTGCGCAGAGAAAATTAATCAGCGTTAACATGTGAGCATATAGTTTGTATAATGCTTTTTATTTCCCTGAGGGCTTTGCAAATATATGACCTACAAAGTAGGTAATTGATAGTTGCTGCTTTTTTTCAGGCAGGAAAACTGAGGTAGAAGGATTAAACGATTTCTCCAGAGTAGGTCTGTGTCAGAGTCCCTGGATCTCATACTTTGCTCAGATCACTCATGTTTGGTTTTTGCTCTTACCCCAGGCCTGCAGGCAGCTGGTGTGAAAAGTGAAGGCAAACCTGGGCAGTTTGCAGGCATGATGGGCAGTTTCCAGCCAAAGGATCTGAAGAGAGCTGAGCTCTTGGCTCGTAGTTACCAAGAAGTGAGCTCTCTTACACCCTCTGGGTGCAAAATGATATGAGTGGTGAGGGGGACTTCTGTGAACATTCAAGAATATGGCAGAACAAAAATTGTGGGGTTTATTTTTTGCTTTTGGGAGCGTGGCAGTTTAATGGTGATGGCTTTAGGAAGGGCTGTGGTTCTTTGTTCTTTGTTTAGAACAGCCTTTAGTGGTTTTCTTCTGCTACATCTTGAAAAGGGCTCTGCCTCCCTTTTGCCATTCCTTCTTTAAAACTTAGCAGGTCAGAAACTGTCATTCAGCTTTATTTAGATAAAAGTCCTCAATCAGATGGAGAGAACTCAGTGATCTTTGGTTTTGGGCTTATGCTGGAAGGTGTTTTTCTGTCTCTGTTTCAGGCAATAACCTTTTATTAATATTTATGGATATGACAGAGTGTATGTGTGTCACAGCCTAAAGTCCTAATTTAGTGTTGCTCAGTAATTACCTGGGCAAAATGTCAAGCATTTTATTTTCAATAAAAGTTAAGTAAGAACCCAAGGATTTATGTAAAAATTGTTGTAAATAGAAAGGAACAAGGAATAAGCCTTTTGCTTGATGTCTAGTTATATGGCTGGGCTTTGCCTTCTGGGGATTGATGAGTATTTAGAACAATTCCTCTTCTGTTTGCAGCTGTACCTCGGGGGAGAGGGTTAGAAGCTAAGTCAAAATGGTTGAATGTTGTCTTTAATTGGCTTTAGCAAAACAGAAATATTTGGAGAAAACATATATTGCATTTAGTTGTCATTTGAGGGTTACAAGCATTTATTTGTTTAAATTAGGAATTTTTAATAATAGTATTTACTTTAACCTGAAAAATTTCATAGGAAAACAATTTATTGTCTTTTAGCTTTTAGTTTTAATTTTGTTGTTGTTTTCTTATTCTTAAGAGGGGAAAACTTGTTTTCAGGGGGGCTAGGGGTGTGAAATAAGTATCTTGGGAGTGGTGGACAGGGTACAACTCCGTAGGCCACAGTTTTCCAGAAATGCATCATGATAAATAGCTAGATCAGTGAAAGACTTAAACCACTGTGGGTTTTCCTCTCTTCAAAATGTAAATGTAATTATGCTTACTGTGTATCTGCTAATGCTGCTCAGAACAGCACAGACAGCCTAATTGTTTGAAAATCCAGAACAAGTATGTGCATCCAGTTATTCTGAGCTGTGAGCAATTTGTCTGTACTTAAAAAGGAGCACTAGCTCTTCCTCTGTGTTGCCCTTCACCATGCAGAAACTGGAGGGGCAATGCAAACTCGAGCCATCCAGGAGCTGCCCACCCTACTGACGTATCAGCAGACCTGGGGTTGCTCTCAACTTAAGGGATCGGACCTTTCCTACCAGAGCAGTTTGTATGTTTTCCTCATCTTTCACTGCTACCCTGATAGCAGTGGCTCCTGGCTGGGTGGCTGTATCGTAGCTGGACAACTTAAGCAGTTTTCAAAACCTTATATGAACCAACAAATCAAGCAAAACATTGCTACATGGCTTATTTCCAATATGCTGAAAGCAATAGGCAATCCAGTGGTACCTGCACCATTTTTTTGTTAACTCATTCATGGCAGATATTCCAATGAGTGGGTTGCAGAGTGCACAGTTACTCTTTCCCAGCACAGGCAATTATGAGTTACTGTCATTTTTTTAACCAGCTTCTCATTATATCAAGAGTTGATGTTGCAACCCTAATTGTCAATACTAGATGAGATCACTGCTATATACAGGATGGCATTTGCTTCAGCGTCAATCTCAAAATCCGCAAGACAGCCAGCATGCAGAAAAAAGTGCACTTGTATTTTTCAGGAACTTAACACATCATGTTAAAACTTAAAGCTTTCCCTGTGCCATAGCAAAGCAGGCACGTTATGAATTTTTGCCTTTGCACAGAGCATGTTTCTGATTTTTTGTGCTAATGCATTCGTTCCAATTAGTGCGATTCCATACATTATTAACTTTTGTAATTGGAGGAAAAAAACCCACCTGTTAGGTAGTGCATTCATCTGTAGTTTTTATGAATCTGAATATCCCTGAGCAGAAGTCCCCATTGCTTTCAAGGCAGCCACTTAAGGATGGGACTTACTGGTGCTTCTGTCTTCTGGGAGCATGTTATGCTCTCAACATTATCTTCATTTTCTTAAAGACTGGTAAATGGACTTAAAGACTTGCGTAATGGGGTGGTGTTGTATTTTCAGTTTTCTTTGCTACCCCTTTCTTTAATGTGATTTGAAGCTACACGTTCACCAGGAGCTGAATTCCTGTTTACCCTTTAGAATTCCTTCAGTATTAGATCAGATCCTGTAAGGGATCATCTGGTTTACAGAAGAAGCTTCTCTTTTCAATTGGAGTCAAACCCTGACCTCAGTGAAGGCAGCAGTGAAAGTCCCATTGACTCCATGGAGACAGTTTACCTGCTCCCTGAGCTCAGTTTAGCAACATAATTAAGCTTTTTGCCTGCTTTCAAGTTAAATCCACAATTCATTTGGAATTCAGATATGGAATACAAGTTACACCTGTTTCGTTTTCTTAAACATCATTTCAGTGCCTTGCTCTATTGTTGCTGCTCTTGTGAGGGCCATGGAGCAGCTGAAGTTCAGGAGTGAACTGGGTTATATTGCCTGTAATTCAGCCATGGACCTGAAGGCACTGGGAGGGGACTAGGAGGGTATTATTTGATGGAAGTGGGACAGACCTCAGCCCCAACCTGGTCCCTCTTTACCATGAGGGTGCCTGCCTGTTCAAGCTCCAGGGCATCACTACAAGCAGCAAGCAGCGGTCTGCAAAGTAGCTTGTGGCTGGAGGTGAGAAGGTGGGGACCTCGGCTGAGGCAAGCAACTCCCAACTCCCATTCTGATTCCCCATGTACTAAACAGGGATAGTAACTCTGCTTTGCCTTTTGGAAGTGGACAGACAGAGTTCTCGTTAATGCGTGAGAAGTAACTGCTTGTAGAAGGGCTGAAAGCTGCAAGCAGCTGCCTTTCAGGTGCATATCCAGACTTAAGCTCCTAGCTTTTGAGGGCTTGCCCACCCATGTTAATCACTTCAAGAGGGAATCAAAGCATCCATCCTCTGTTAATGCAGGCAAGAAATGCTGAGATGCTAGTGCCATACATTTTGGCAAAAGTCAGTAAAGATGTAAGAATAAAAGCTGAAATGATTCTGCAAAGAAAGCTGAAAAAGATTAGCTCATGGCATGTTTGGTCTAGACTGCCGTCTTGTGTTATTTTAACTAAATTTAAAATACGCTTTTGAGAAACGTTGTGTTTTAGCCATGTACAATCAATTCAGGAAGAAGCTAAATTTGTGTGGAGTATGAGCATTAATGGCTATATTGGAAATATTTTTTGGTATTAGGTTAAAGGAAAATCTTCAACAAATTGATTCTGCTCTTGAAAATAATACAGATATGTAAGGAAATTGTCTTTTAAAAATAGTAATTAAGTTAGTGTCATCTTTTGGAAATTATTTACTTGGTCATATTGATTAAAAGAGGAATTCTTATTTACAAGGGAATATGGTGCCCTTAAGAAGATGCCTCATGAAGTTTAATAGAAAACAGTATCATACGCAAAGATTTTGAATATTTGTGATGGAATTGAATGGGAAATTATGTTCCTGCTATAGAATTCTAGAAGTTATTACGGTAATTTAATTATAACTGTAGCATACAAACCCTTCCCCAGTGAAATATGGAAGACTTAGGGAAATTTCTGTGGCATCTCCATGGAATTATGTCAGATCTTTCATTTATAAAATGTTTTCTTTCCATAATGCATATAGTAATCAAGAGCCTGAAAAGTTCTGTATTACCTGTAAATATTTCAAATAGGAATCTGTTGGAAGTGAAATCTTGGACTCAAACACTCTAATGAAGCGGGTTCGTTTATCACGTGATTTACTAGAAGGAAGGGAAGGAAAATGTGTCCAAATGTTTAATAGCCATTCAAAGGTTAGCGAAATCATTCATTTCTAGTCCATATTTTCTCTCTAATAAGGAAAATAAGAGTTCCTGCATTTTCTGTAATTACACCAGGTTCTGACTAGAGGACCACATTGCTAGTGGAGGTAAATCATTTTGATGACTTAGCTGATCATGTCTGAGTGTCTTTAATATAGGCCTGCACAGCTTTTAATTTAGAGCCAAGGACAAAGTCTAACACTAATTCACAATGTACGTTTGCCAATTAGATGTATTCTGCCAGTGTGTATGATTCTCTGTGTTAGAACTTGAAGACCTTATTCCAGGAAAAGGCTTCTTAATTCTGGTGAAATTTGACATTTTATTCAGCAGACTCAGTAGTAAGGTAAGTACGCTGCCAGTTCCTTAGCTGCCACACTGATGTTTCTGAGCTGTTAGGCTTGGTTTTTCCCATGGCATTTATTTTGTATGCTAAATATTATACCTTGATGGTGGACCCTGAAGTCTTTTAACATCTCTAGTAACCAAGAAAAAAAAAACACCCTAATTCCATGTCATCATTACTGGGAGACCCGCAATTTAAACAACATGTTTTCCTTTGTCCCCAAAACTCCAGACCAGTGATGATGCAGAGATGCATAGAGAATGCTGCTGGCTGCCCACGTGTGACAGAGACACAGACTGCACCCTCCTTGCCTTTGGACATTTAGTCCAAAAATGAGACCACTCCAGCAGGTTTTTCCCTTGTGGTCCTAACTGGTTGAGAAAGCTTTGATACAACATTTTCCCATGGAAAATATGACATTTTAGTTAAAACTTTTTGCCAAGGTGTGCTGAGTACAATGAAACTTTAGATAAAAAGGTTGGAAACAAAATACTTCTCCAACCTAAGATGGAGTTTATGGTCAAAAGGACATGGACAACAGAAATGGACAGTTGGATGGATGTAGCCCAGAACTGCCTCTTCGGGCAGGATATTCATCTGATTGTTGGGACATCAAGGTCTATCTGCCACACACCAGCATTTTTCCAGCATCGTTAATGCTGATCTACACCCTGCTGGATCACTTGGTGGTGGCAGTTTGATCCAGACCTGATCTAGGCCAATGCTTGCACTCCTGTCAAATCAGCCAGCCTGTAACTTGCTGAATTTAGGCTAGCCTTGTACCAGCTGCGAGAGAAAATCTTGATCCAGCAATAAGCTTGGCAGTACAAAATAAACTTCTCAGAATTCCTGGAATACATTTGGACCAGTGGAGTGTAGTTGTTCCAGATCAGCAGTTGGGCTTTGAAGGCTGGAGAATTCTGGGGACCCCAAACTCAGAGCCCTACATGTGCACTCACTCACTGCATCCCCAGCTCTCAGCCTGACCTGGCTCAGTGGTTTGACTACAGGTTGCAGGGAGTGCTCTCACTTCCGAGTTACGGCTTCTCTGGGTGACCCAAGGCAAGCTAGCATATATATATACAAATACACCATTTTTCCAGACAAAAACATTTTTTAAAAAGTCCAGATTTTATCCTGGCCCCAAACAGCTGTAGCCTTGGAAAACTTGACATTTCCCATAAAAATCTTTGCCACCCTTCCAGCACTGCTCATCGCTGGAGCTGCATGCCTGAGAATGCTTTTTGGGGCAGAAAGAACTGCCATGGCCATGCTTGTTTTTGCCAGCCCTCCTTTCTGCATCTGACTGCTGTGTAGTGAGGCAGGAGCAGCCCACAGGGCATGCCAAGCATGCTTTTTGCAATCAATTACTCCCCATTAGAGAAGTATGAGCAGAGCCAATGAGTTTAACAGGGGTGATCTGCCTTTTTCCTCTGCAGCAACAGCCCTGCCTGCAAGCTGCATTTCAGCTGACTTTGGCTCTGCCTCTCACTGTGTTTCCTCAGCTCAGGCTGCAGAGCTGGAGCAGCTTGGACTGGGAGCACGAAAAGCATGTCGTGCCAGGTAACATACATGTGGGACTGGGGCTAGGAAGCTTGTGGCAAACTACAAAACCGAGAATCAAAAGTTTGTGTTCAACATTTGGACCTGGCAGCAGATACTGTCTTTCTTGAGGCTGCGCTCCCTGCTCTCTGAAGGGCAGCAGCAGCAGCAGAGTATGGGCTCAGTTTTAAGTCATGCACTCAAGGGTTAAGCTTGCTTCAGAGCAGTTTGAAAGTGAGGGTTAGTTTTTATGGAGGGAAAGGGAGTCATCTTAAATAAGTGCTGGAAATCAAGAAGGAGATTTGCAGCCCAGAAGGAGCCTCTGGGGTGAAATGTCAAAGCCAAGTGCATTTTCTGGTCTCAGTATAGTTTTGGGATAATCCCTTTTGTTGCATTAGCAGCCCCTGAACCGGGCAGTATTTCTTCCATGCTTTGACAGGCTGCTTATAGGCAACTCTTTTCCTAACTGATATGTATGTATGTATGTATCTGGATTCTTATCTAGATTGAGCTCTAAAATCTGGAATAACTGCTTTGATGAAATCAGTGGATTTACTCCACATTTACATCTGTGTAGTTGAGATTAAAACAGTTTTTAAAAAGACCCAACTACTTCACAAGATCTGACATCCCTAAAATAACTGCAAAGAAGCCCGAGGAAGGCATGTTTTCAGCATAGTGTCTCCCACCCTTTTTAACTCCTGAGCTTACAGTCCTACCTGGGTGAGTTAGAAAAGGCTGGGTGTGAAGTGCTGGTGTCCAGGCAGGTTCCCTCTCGTGCAGTGCCTCTGAACTCTGCCCACGTGCTCCTCCATGGAGTGGAAAGTGGAAACTTACGCTGTGCAAAGTTGCAACTCAGAAAATACAGTAAGATGCATGACTAGAACATGCCTTGGTTTTGAGGAGCTTTCTGCAGGAGTAGGTCTCCAGGCAGTTTCTGGAGGAGGTAAGATGGTTTCCAATGCAGGCAGGTCGCTGTAGCAGAGCATCCTGATAATCTTGGGCTGCGGCACTAACTACATATGTCTTTGATTACATGTCATTGCCAAGAACCAAATGCAGCAAAACAATTCCTGACTTTACTAAAAAGTGAGTAACTTGATCCACAGAGGGAGAGAGGAGCTGTGTGTAAACATTGTCAAGTAACAGCCTTGCCTTGGGAAAGGAGCCATAATGGCCAAAGGAGGGGTTGAATTTGTGATCTAATTAGTGAGGAAGTGTTTGCAAATATTAAGTATCTGCTCTTTTGGCTCTTGTTTTAATCGGGCAATATATGCAGTGTACCACGGGAAATGGGGTCTGTGTGCCACCTCATTCCCATCTGCTTGTGCCTCCTCTCACTTCGCTTTGCAGGTGGAATATTAACAAATCATGGAAATTATAGATGACAGTCTGTCATTGTGCACCCCTCTGCATGCGATCTGCTAGGAACATGTGGCAATGGCACAGGGGGTTTGCCTGCCAGGTGCAGTCCTGCCCTCACTGCAATTTAGGACATGCCTAAGGTACCACTTTAGTACCACAAGTGTCTGAAACATGAGAAATCATGAAACCATTGGCCTGTTGGTCTGTTTGCTGAGCTCTCCTGCAGCTTTGTTGAATTTCTGAAGCCACAGGTTCACCTGTAATGAGTGTGCTCATTGTGAGCCCGTGGAAAAACTATTACCATGTTAAACCTGTCAGGCTGTTCCTCAGGTCCTGCTTCACATCTGACCCCAGGGATGAAGCTGGCATGGACTTTTCACAGTGGGGAACAGTTGCTATAGCAAGCTGTTTCTTATCCTACAGAAGAGGAAAAAAAAAGCTTAGCAGTTTTACAGTAATCCAGTAGGAAATGGATTTAAAAAATAAGTGGGTTAGGGGGTTTACTTGTTTCCCATTGTTTTGGTTTTGCTACAAAGTATTTCAGAAAAGTGCTTGCTTGACAGAGGGTGACAATGCCAAGAGAAAAGCCCTTTTGGGAGAAATGTTCCCTTCCCTTCCCCTCCCTAGGAAATGCTAGGGTTAACAAAAAGCCCAAAGAAACCCTGAACCCACAACCCTATAGATAAATATGCAGATAGCTTTGGAGATGTCTGGAATGCAGTACTTAAGAGTAAGTTTTTCAAGTGGCAAACAGGTCTTTGATGAAAGGTCCTTTTGAGACATTTTCATTCTTTTCTGTAAATGTGTGTGAGTAGAAGTTGATTTCCTGGCCAGCCAGTGCTAACGTTTGATATGGAGTCAAGTCCCCCTTCACGTTTGATATGGAGTCAAGTCCCCCTTCACACTGAGAAGAAAAACTAATGTATTCAAAATGTTCTCTGTGTTTGTAGGTGATGGCAGGGTCATGGGAGAGTTAGCCACATGGGAAATGTCATAGAATCACCTGGCAAGTTACTTTAATTAGATAATTGCAGTCTCACCTGTATGGGCTCTTTCCACCATGGTATCACTGCTTGGGCAGCTGCTGACTTGCTAAAACTCAGGGCAACTTCGAATGGCTCATCTGAAGCCTGGTGAGGTGGGGGACAAGCGAAATGGGATGAATTTGCATCTTGTGGGTGAATCATTGCAGGGGGTCTCTCCAGGTCCAGTGACTGTCAGGGCTTGTTGCTGCTGCAGCAGCTCCGTGCTTGGTGCTTTACTGGTTCAGAACATCATGGTCGCTCTACTAAAGCTAGTTTCTGTACCAGGAATGTTGAATCTAGTGTGAAACAAGTGTGTTGTAAGGTATGAGGGATTCTGTGGTTTTGGGACTACGAATAAAACCAGTATTGTAATTATGTTTTTGTGACAGATGCTTAATACATTGGTGTGAATACTTTTTTTTTTTTTAGAGTGGACCATAGAATCTGGAGGAGGGATCTCACTGTGCCCTGATTTTGTGTTAATAATTTGGCCTTAAGGTGTAAATGTAAAAAGAGATGCAAAAATTGCTAAGGATAATAGCTTTGGGGATGTTGCAGGGAGTTGTTTTGCAAACAATTAATGGCACGAAATCGCGAATAAATATGCTTTCCTGGTGACAGTGGACATGTGAGCACTTTCAGTGCTTCTGGGAGTCTTTGGCCTGCAAAAGACCTGTAGCCAGGAATGCAACATCTGCCCTCAGCCAAAGGATGGGCTTGAAATGACCATGTCATTAAAAAAGCCATGCAAAAAGATGCGGCTCCACCCGACTTCTGCACCAAAAGGTCCCTAACAAGATAATGTGGATGTGTTCTCCACACCCTTTCCTTGGTGATCTGGCAGGAAATTGTCTGAGGTTTTAAACCAAACTTATGAGGTTCTGAAAATAAAAATAATCACCTACTTCATGCTTTCTGATTCTTTTCCTTTCTCTTGGGTTCCTGTGCGCTTCATAGCACAGGTACATTGACTATAGGCTGGTTAGGCTGTAATTGTGGCACAACTACAACTCAGTCCTAATGTTGTCACAGTTATCTCTATTTCGTTAAAGTGTAAATCATGCTTCAGCCCTGCCCTCTTTAATATCATTCCTTTAGCCTTACCTGTAGCATCTTTGCAGTTTGGGATTCTAGTATGTTCGCTACGCAGTCCCCTTCCAGCAGCCGTTTGGGAACCCGCTCCGCTCTGTACAGTGCTGAATCCTGTAGTCTTGCTGCCTTGCTGAGTGTGGAGGTAGAGCCTGCTTTTGGGTTACTTACCTGTTCATCTCTCAGGGAGTCCTGTGGCCTTTTCAGCAAGATACCTTGGTTTCCACTGAGTGCTCTCCCCTGTGTGGTGGGTAGAGCCCTGGACTGTGTTTGCTAACCCCTGTCAGCAGAGGAAATAACTTTACAGCCATGTCAGGTTCCTGCTCTGTAAGGGTAAAATCGCAGCAGACCTCCTTTGCAAAGTGCTTTGGGAGCCCCTGACTGCCATGCAGAGCTGGGCGCTGCTGCGTTACCTGCACTGTGTCGTTGCCAGTGCAGCTGGGATGGGAGCTGCAGCCTGAGATGAGCCCTTACTCCTCTGTAGCACCCAGCATCTCTCTGTATCTGTCATGGCAATACACTGCAGATGTTCGAGAATAACCCCTGGAAACAGCACCTTTCCAGTGGCTGGGTAAGCTGTAACGCGGTGCTGGCTTGTGCCTTGGACAAGTAGACTGAGTGCTGCTGCTAAGGCAGAAATTCCCAACAGCTGGGGCAGGGATTGACATAAATACCAAGACACTGACGTTTGCATTTTTTGTTTTCTGGACGCATTCACAATTCTGTTAGAAAAGGCCTGTTCTTGAATATATGAAGGTGTAGGGAAATTCCTTTGAAAATGGCCTTGTGCTAAAGCAATTAAATAATGTTTATGTCAGATAATTAATTCCAAGGGAAGGATGAAATTGCTGAAAGGCAAAATAACAGAGTGAAAACCATCTGCAGGTTTTTGAGACATTTCTTATTGGAAAGGAAGGGTTTAGTACCAAGATTAGCTTTTCAGAGGTTTTAGAAGTAGGGTTCAATAGCTATAAAGGCTGGATTGTTTGGCACAAGCATCTCAGTCTGTAGCTCTAAATGTCTGCTTGAAGTTAATGTAGGTGCAATAAACATATGCGTGCAAAAGAATTTGTGGAAAAAAACAGTGCAAGTTCCATAGGAAATGCGTTGCAGCAAAATGCAAGCAGAGTTAAGTGAAAAAAAATAATTGATACCCACTTCTGAAAAATGGGAGAACTCTAAAACAGTAATGGGAAGTTTTGAATGATCACAGATCTGATGATGTTTCTGGATTTGCCCCCTAGTCTATACCTCTCTGTGTTCTATATGGCACCTGTGCTGTGCCAGAGACAGCACCACTGCCTGCTGTTGGTCAGTATGTACAACAGAGGCACTTTTCTCCTTAGTAAAAGCAAGATTTATTGTCTCTCACCATCCTTAGGAAGCCCAGGCAGTAGCAGTGTTCCTAGCCCTCCAAGAGGGCAGAGAAATTGCCAGGAAGCACGCTCACAGCTCCTTGAAGATAAGAATTTTTTCTTTTTCTGATTTCCAGATTCACTTTTGCCATATGACATGTTTCCTTGCAAGGTCACCTCTGACAGGGGAATTGAGTTCTTAGCTTTTTTCACCTTATAACGGTCTCACCAAGAAGTTGCCCGGCTTTCTCAGTACAGACCAGGAAAGCTTGCAGACCTCCAGCTGAAACATGTGGAGATGCAATGAGCTGTCTGCCTCCAGCCTGCATGCACTGAAGTGTGGGATTCAGCTGGTGTTCAGGGTGTGCCAGTGTCTGCTCTTTTGCCTCTGTGTATTGGTGGTCCCCATGTGTTATTCCAGACCCTTCTGCCCCTTTTTTCTTCAGCGGGAGCTGCCTGGACTAAGCTTTTAAGTCTTAAAACTAAATCAGGTGCTGAGTAACTGCATTGGAGAGTTACAGATAAACTAATGAAATTCCTTGAGCAATAGGAATTGAAATTCCTCTTAAAAAATGCCAAGTAGCATTAGTTGCATGCCAAGTACAGCAACTGAAAACTCCATGTCCAACTCAGAGGGACATCACTGGAAGAATTAACATAACACCTGAAGTAAGGTAGACAATTAGTGAATTGATTTAAGGTTATACAGGAGTAAGACTTCAGTTCAAAATGCAGGTCACTTCACAGAAAATGCCTCAGTAGTTATGCGTGGAGAGCCATGGAAGTATTGGGAGGCTGGGCACTGAAGAAGACCGTTTGTGGCTTCATGGAAGGGCAGTGAAGAAGCTCTGCTAGAGTATCTCACGTGTTCTGGACTGGGCATTAGAAAGGGAAGGGCTGGCCCTGATGGCTGTGCAAGACCAGGACAGGGACTTCTGACTTTTGATGTGGCCTCTGCCACCCACTCCAGCTGCGGCATTTACTACAACACTCACTCTTCCACCTCAGCTTCACAATTTGTAAAACTAGAATCAACAGTGGCCACCACTGGAGTTATTTAGACACTTCCCTGTATTAAAATGCTTTTCACTTCCACACTGCTCTGTTAAGTGCCTAGTATTACTGTTATTACATGATGCTTTCTCAGCTTGCTGTTCAGAAAAGCAGCTGCCTTCTGTGGGCTGGTGTAAGCTACCATTATGCTGGGTGGTATTATGTACACTACTGTACTTTTGGCATCCGCATCTATCATTTAGATTAATTTGGAAATTGTGTAGTGACTTGAGAAAAACTGCTGTTGAATTGGAGTTTTTTAGCCTGGAAAATATAATTAGTCCAAAACCTCTATAATTGTGTAATAAATGCAATACTGAATGGTCTTGCATATAAACTGGAATACTAGAATATAACTTTTGGTACCTTTTCCGTTTCCTTTTTTTCCAGTATGGGATACTGCATCCTTTTTGTCCACGGTCTAAAAAAGCTGTCGACATGGTTAAGTAAGTGGAGAATTACTGTTCTGACCCTCTTTGCTTTACTGCTGCTGCTCTTCTCTTGGAAGACCGTGAAACAGAATGAAATCTGGCTGTCACGAGAATCCCTTTTCAGGTATAAGTGACCACAGGAGAATATTTGCATTTTTGTATTGTTTTAAGTAAGTTGATTACATGGAATAGATTTCTTTATTACAAGTCCTGTTATTGATGCATTGCTATGATTAACATTTTGATTATTATAAAATAACAGGTACTTTCTGTTTTCAGGCAACTGTGCAAAAACTGGTGTCAGCACTTTATATGCTTATACACAAACTTTGGTTCTGGCAATCACATTTTTAAGACATGCTGGTTTTAAATAACTTCAGTTCTGTAGATTTACCAATAATGTAACAGTTTTCTTTTCAAAGACAGCAAAAGTTTGTTGCAAACCTCCAGAACACCATAGTAACGCAATCGAGTATATTGGCATTTCTTTAGTGATGTTCTTAAAGACTAAAATGAAATGCCATAAAGTGCCAAACTTAATGTACCATATTTCATTTTATTTGATTACTCTTTGCCAAACAGCTTTCTTTATAACCTCATTTATGTATTTTTTTGCACTGAAACACTGTTTTATTTTGTGTTTTCCTAGCAAATGTATTGCATTTGCCTCCAGCTGCTTTTAGCAGTTGTCTAATTGTGAAGTAATTGCAGAAATGCAGGTGATGTGTGCGTGGGTTGCTTAGCTTTACTTTCTAACTTATTGGCCAGAGCAAAGTTTTATTTACGCGGCACTAAAGAGTATTGAATTATTTTTTATGTGCACCCTTCAGTCTTCAGGAAATACTATTGAAGTGGTTGGAGCTCTGTTAGTCGGATTTTTTTCAAAAGAATCTGGAATGAGGGTTTCTTCTCCCCAGCGTGATTCATTGCCCGTCTCCCTGCAATGCTGTTTGCTGTTCAAACAATAGCAGCTATGGTGACTGGTCTGGGCTCGCACGTGATCCCCATGATGTGCACCTCCAGTCCAAACCCTTCTAGCTAATGTTGGATGCTTGGAGGAAAGCTGGACACCTTTCCAAGTTGGATGACTCTCTTGTTGAAAGGGGGGTGGGAAGATGGGAATTCCATATGCCGTGTTGCAGGCATCATCTGGTATCGTGTTATGTACAGTTGTGGTCACTCGTGTTTAAGAACTATGAAGTTGAACAGGAGCGGATGACAGGAGGGCATCTCCTAACAAGGAGCATTCTTGGGATGTTATGGGGTGCCAGGGGTTCTGCTGCAGTAGAGGAGTATAAGGTTACGTCTGCTTAGTTGGATGCAAATAGACTTCTGTCCATCCTACCTCCATTCAAAGCAGTGTGACCATCTACAAGCCAGCTCAAATTCAGAAACCATGCCACTGCTTCAATGCAGTACTGAGCTGGAGCTAATACACCTTGCCTCACGGTAGGGATTTGGTGTTGCCAGGGGAGTATGTAGGGATTGGTAGCTTGGGTTGAGCTGGCTTGTTCTTCAGCTCAGGTCTTCTGGGGACAATTCCAGGAGATAGATCTGCCCTGGGCTTTTAAGGAGAAGGCAAGAATATAGGTATGCTCCTGCTGGGTCACCTCATATCATGGCCTGCCCCTGAGAGCAGTCAGCAGCAGCAGAGTAAAAAAGCAATGTGAGAATAGGGCCAGCAATAGTGATGGTTCTCTCCAGTCCTTTCCCAGCTTGCAGTAATCTACAGTTTAAAGACTTCCTGAGTCAGGAGTTACTTGCTATTTTTGTTTTAACAGCCACTGATGGACTTTTCTTCCACTAATGTCTCTGACTGTTTTTTCAAATC
Source organism: Falco rusticolus (assembly GCF_015220075.1). Taxonomy (NCBI): domain Eukaryota; kingdom Metazoa; phylum Chordata; class Aves; order Falconiformes; family Falconidae; genus Falco; species Falco rusticolus. The sequence goes on from NC_051191.1 coordinate 67,023,794, forward strand.
TATTTATAGTTTTGGCTTCTACAGCATCCTGTGTGCGGGGCCCTGTCATTAAATTACACAGTCTGCACACTAAGATTTCCCTTCTGAGTGCTGTGAGCCTTCTGCCTGATCATCTTGTTTGTGTCTCCTAGTTCTGGTGTGCTGAATGAGTAGTGAGTAACAATCAGCTCATCACTTGTCCTCTGCCTTCCATGCCTTTACCTCCATGCCTTCACCCAAGGCTGTCCCCTTCATGCTGGAGTCTGCTAGTTTTGAACTTGCCTCACATGGAAGTTGTTCTGCATTTCTGATCCTGCTTGTCAGTCTTTGCTGGAGACCAGAATCACCTTTCAAGCGATATGTGCAGCACAGTGATGTAGGTCTGCTTTCTGTTTTTTGTTCTCGCCTATTAATTCCTGACCTTCCACTTGCCTTTTGTGACCTCTCCTGAGCACTGGGTTATATTTTCACAGCACTGTCCACACAAACTCAGAGATACCTCTTGTGAGTGGAGGTGTCTGATACTTAGACATCAATCTGTATGCCAATTTATGCAGATTTAGAGTGTGTGTGCACACACTCTCTGGTACTTGTGCCTGTACCAGAATTGCATTTCATCTGCCATCTTCTTGCCCAGGCTTTGATACAGTGAGATCCTCCTGCAACAATCTGTAGTTAGCTTTAATTCCTGCAGTGTGATTCACATCAGTGAAATCAGCAAATGTGTCACATCCCTGTTTGTTCCCTTTTCAAGATCCTTTGTGAACGTGTGAAGCAGCTGAGATGCCACTGCATGTCTCTAGGGAACCCTGCTTGCAGTCTTCTCCAGTTGTAAAAACTGTTCAGGTACTTGTGCTCTCTGCTTGCTGTCCTTCAATGAGGTATTGATACAGGAGAGAACCTTCCCTCATACTGCACGATGCCTTTAAGAAATTGGAAGTCTTTAGTGAGGGATTTTATTAAAACCCTTTTTGAACATTTAAGTATACAACAGTGATGTATGTGATTCTGTCTGACTGGGCTATATTTGGATTTTCATAAAAGCTTTCCATAGCTTCAGTACTATGTACCTGTTGATTCTATCAAAGAATGACAGATCTGCCCAGCTGACTTCTTTCTGCAAAATACAAGCTTAGTTCTTCTCTGTTGAATTGTAGTTATCCAGAAGTTTGCTAGAACTAGTTTTTATTATGGCTTTCCCCAAGTTACCCAGAGTGGAAATCAGACTTGCTCATCTGTTGCCCCCCAGATCCCCTCCCTGGAGCCAAATGACATAAAGTTCATCACCTGCCATTGCTCTAGTGCCGGCCTGATTTAAATGATAGGCTATGTACCACAGCTAATAGCAGCATCACATTTGATTTCCTTTGGATGCATACTCCCAGGCCCAATGGATTTATAACTGTTCTTGGTGTTGATTTCTTTTAAGGTCTCTTCTACTGCCACTTCAGCTTGAGACAGTGCTTTGGACTTGCCCCTGTAAGGAAGGGCTCCTGTGTGTCAACCTCCCTCAGTTCCACTGTAGTGAGCACTGATGCAGATAATCCATTTAGCTTTTCTGCTGTGGCCTTTTCTTTTTCAAGTGCTACTTTTAGACCTCCATCATCTATTTGCCTTAGGGGATCTTTGGCAGGTTTCCTATATCTGATGTATTCCATTATTAGCTTTGATGGCTTTAGCAAGTTTTTCCTTAAATCTCTTTTGGTCTGCCTAATTATGGTTTATGTTTAACTTGCTGAAGCTTATCCTCTTTTCTTTTTTCCTTTTGTAGCTGTGACGTTCACTTTTTAAAGGGTGTTTTTCATTTCTTATAGCTTTCTTTACTGTGCTGTTTAACTATATTAGCCTTTTTGTTGTCTTTTTAAAATCTTCTTTGATAGGTGTTATACATCTCTCATGAGTCTGTAATATGGTAGGACTGTTCTTGTTGTTGGGAAGGAAATGCAAAAGAAGAATGGTATAACAAGAAGATAACGTCATTCCAGGAGTGGGAGATCTCCTCTTTGGGGCAGGAGGAGGAGGCTGTATATAGGCAGATGAGGAGAGGGAGGAGAAGTGGATGGAGGCATGTGCTCCAGCAACAAATTAGAAAGGACAGAGCAGGAGGAGGAGATAAGAAACAGTAAAGAATATGAGGGAAAATAAAAAGGAAACAGAGCAGATCTATAGATGTGGGAAAGGAGACATAAATCAACCTACTTGGTAGTCTCTGTGTGTGTTGAATTGTTTTTTTAAAGTATGTGCTGAGAGAATCTTTACTCCCTTTCCTAGTTCTTCATTCTTCTTTCTCCAGTTGCTGCTTTAATAATTACTGCTTTTTTCCTCCTTACTTTTTTATTCCCCTTCACCTCTACTTTCCATTCCTTCATTTGCTTGGATGTGGTTCTTCAGGGTCGATCTGTCTTGATTCCTTTGGCTGAGACTTGTTCTTTTATACATGCCTTCTCTACACTGGTCCAGGAAACGTTCGTATACTCACTATGTTACCAGTTTTGTGCTTGTACCCCATATTGTCTCATTCTTAAGGCTTACCCTGCTTTGACATTGTGCAGCAGCACTGTTGCCATCTCTGGGCCATCCTGACTCTCAGTCTCCAGCCCAGGGGCCAAGTTTTCTGCATCCTACTGGGTCCTGGCTGAAAGGAGCAGTGTGGGGGAGGATGCTGCTGTCTGAGGAAATGATGCATCTCCGCATAGGTGCACTAGCATATGTGCAAGGACTAAATGAGAAGCAAATGAGCTACAAGTATAAGAAGTGGCCAAATATATAGAGGTCTAGCTGTTTGAAGTGTATTATTCCAACAGATCTCTAGAAGCCCCGGGCAGTTTGTCTTACTGTATTGGCAGGTGGGCAGGAAGGGCTTATTTGTTAAATATTTAAGGAACTACCCTATAGAGCAAATGCATAGGCCAGGAGGTCAGGCTCCACAGGCTCCAGCTGTGGTCAGTGTTGATGTCTGAAGCCAGAGAGGAGGTGGTGAGGGCTGTGGGCTAACCTCTGCATCTGCTGTACCGACCTAGTCAAGGTTTGTCAAGCTGCCACGTTTCCTGTTGCTCCTGGAAAGCATCTGCATATGCTGCCCACGTTTGTGACAGTGCCTGGAAACGCAGTTGTAACCAGCAAAGGAACTGTATGAAAGTGCCACTTTCTTAGTCAGCAGTTTTCCCTCCCAAGCCAAGTCTGCTGACTTAAGTAATTTGCAAAAATCAGCCCAGCCCCAAAGGTGGCATTTACTGCTGTGTTGCTTTGTTACTTCTGAAAGCTAGCTCAGCTGAGGAGAGCAAGTCCTGTTGTGTTTTGTGCATCTTCTACAAAACAGTTTAATATGGCCCAACATTGCTATCTATGAAATAGATACAAGGGTAGGAGGCCAAGGAAAGTGGTTGTTTGTGTCATCTAGAGAATAATTTGCTGTATAGAACCTTTATTGATGATAATGATTCCCAAAGCAGAGGAGACCCCATCCATCTCCCAGGGCTCCTGCTGAGGCAGGAGTGGCCTCATTTCCTTGTGAACTGAGCACTTTTCATATGGAGATCACAGAAAATCAATGAAGCCGCAGCCCTGCGCCCAGTTACTTTGCAGAGCAGGACATGCATTTAGCAAAACAACAGAGGGGTTCACAGGACGCTTTTCCCAACTGAAGTGGGATTTAGGTAATGCTGGTATTTGAGGTTGGAAAATACCAGTGGTATTTTATTTCTCTGATTTATGGCTAATAGGCTTCTGCCTTTCCAGGGAGAGGACGTGTTACGTAAAAGGGTTTGCCTATTGTTTATTTTCCATTTATGCTGCTTACTGCTGTCATAGAAGTCAAAAAGGAAGGAAATCCTCAAGAGAAGTGACGTCTGATGTTGGTGGGCTAGTTTCTGGCAGGAGCCATATCTGTGCCATAGGTTTTCAGAAGGGCATGTGTGTGCTGCGCTGGGAAAGAGAGAAATAGGAGAGTTTGGAAAACCCCATTGGAAAATTAGATTGAAATATTGAGAGACTGGGGGCTTGCAGGAAGCAGAAATGGAAGAACATTGTGTTCTGCTTTGTTATTTATACTCCACCCTTTCCTGCTTGGCTTGCATTATGGACATTATTGTTTCCTCAGTCAACGAGCAAACAATGTTCTCAGCTGGTCAAGAAGCAATTAGCAGGAGTGTTTGCCTATACTCTCCTAAAAAATCCCCTCCATGCCCAGCACTGTTTGCTACTACCTCCCACAGGGCAGAGACTCCAAGCAGCCTCAGTCATTGCCTTGTGCGTTTGCAAAATGAAATCCGTCCTCCCCACCCATGTGAGGAGAATAAATAGGTTAGGGAGTGTGAGCAGTGTGATGCAGAAGAGAGCATCGCAAGAACCCAAACAGATTTCTGCCTTTCCTGTGTCACCTCCACCTCCAGCAGAAGCACGCAGTTGAAAGGAGCTTTATTAGTGACATTTTAATAAATGGGACTAGCAGGATTAATAATAAATTCTATTTAAAGGGAAACAGTCCAGACTTAAAATATTTAAACATATGTATCTTACTGTTAAAACTGTATTTCATTAGAACTGAAGTAGTTGTGCATATGCAATGTACTCCTCATTGATAACTCAGTTTGCTCTGTTCCAGCAGAGGCTGTAGCAGAACCAGCAACTCATCACATGTAGGTCTGAGAGAGCAGCAGTTTTGAGTGCTTGTGTGTGTCTCTGCCTGTAACGCTGGCGCTGATGTAATGAAACCCTCTCTTGTATAAGAATTAATATTCCAGTAATGCCCAGAGGTTGTAAGTGTGTAGTTAATAGCTCCCAAGGCCAATGGAAATTAACATAGCCATAGCAGTCACACATTACTTGCTGCTGGTGCAGTATATCTTTGTGAAAACTAATATAGAAAAATCATTCTCTTAAGAATAGCATCAATTAACTGATTTAATTCAGCGATTAGTCACAAAATGTCTTATTCGTGTAGTGCTCCCAGTAAGTAATTTGGAAATACCTGATGATTAGGAAGCCAAATGCAAGGTGTGTTTTTAATTTCAGTAGGCAAACTGTGGCTGTGTTGTGCTGAACTCTCTAAGGCAGCCGTGGGCAAATCTTTGGAACCTTTACAAGTAGGCATTAGCGATGCTTGATACCACTGGCTGCAGATAACCAAAAAGATATGATATTTGCCACTACGATTCTCTAGTGCCATTTTCTAATGAAATCCCTGACAAAAGCTTTCTGCAGCTGTGGGTGCATTCTCCCCACGGGAGAGAGTGTGCACCCCACTGTAGGAGCTGTGTGTGACCTGTCTTATGATTAACTTCCAAGCCCACCAAAGCTAAACAGGAGAGACAAGACAAACAAGGCAAAGCAACAAGATTTGGGAGTTTTCTAATCCTTGCTTTTCCTACCTGAGGTAGGAGAGTCAGAGATGGGGCTGGGGGTGGGGGAGGAAATGAGCAGCTGGCAGGAATCTGCTTGTGAGCAAGAAACAGTGCTTTGTCTGGTTTTATGTGAACAAATTCATCCATCCTTATTTCCCATTACCTCAGAGAGCCCCTATTTATGTGCTGGAAAAGATTCCCCCCATTAAACGGAGCACCGACTTCTCTGGATTCTCACAGGGAAATGTTTCCATAGCATACGTGCTCCTGTGATTTCTTTCTCCCTTTAACCTTGAAACAGCATTTCCTCTAGCTGTGCAAGGTGTACCTTGCTTTCTGTGCTCTCTATTAAGTAAATAAGCATATGCTTGCTCTTCTCCTTTTGTCTTTGTGCCCTCATTATTAATTCCAACTGTTGAGTCCAATCTACACATGGCAGGGGAGAGGTGGGGTGGCTGTGCAGCCACATGGCCTCAGTCATGTGTTATAATGCCAGAGCATACCACTTGCCAGCTAAGGGCGAGAGTCCCGTTAGTCCTCACCTCCTAGCCATACTCCGCTCAGTGCTAAGCGGTGCATTCGTGCTGGCTTGGTACTCAGAGTATGCTATGCATCCCCTCTAGTGGCTGATGCATATGGAAACGATACCTTCTTTCTGGTACCTGCAGCTGACAGATGTAAATCAAAATTTTCATAAGGAGCTTTGTGACACTCAGGTTTAAGCAGGGAGCCTGTTATGTCTATATTATAGAAAGTACTACATGCTTTGCCTCTAATTATTAGCCTTTTTAGAGCCTTTCAATGTAGTAATTCAGATTTTGAAATACGACAGCATCTGGGCACAGGGAGTGTTGCAGTGTTGGTGCTAGAGGCGCCTGCAGTGAAAGGGGACAGGATAAGTTGAATTGCTGCCACATATTTATGTCTGCCTGGGGTACATGGTGTACCAGTGCGTGAAAGAAGCTTGGGGTTGCAACATAAGTTGTGTTGGCACAAGTAGTGTGCAGGAGGCAACAAGGCACTCAAAATCCAAGCAAACTTTTCAGAAAAAGGGACTGAGAAGGCGGACCTCGGGGAAGGTGGGGTAACCTGGCCACTAACACTGTCCTGCTTCTGTTCCTCTTTGCAGCTCAGGAGTGAAGACCCTGCCCCACAATGCCAAGGTGCACTACAACTATGCCAATTTTCTGAAAGACCAGGGCCGTAACATTGAGGCGATCTACCATTACAAAACTGCTCTCAAGTAAGTCCCTTGAGGGCCTGGAGGGGCTCGCTCTGTGCAGTGCAGCCTGCTGTTAGCTGAGCCCTTCCCTGCTGGGCATGGGGTGAGTTGCCTGTTCCTCACCCCAGGCTCCTGAGGGCAGCTCAGCTTTTTGGAGGCTGGGAAAGTTCCCTGGCTTGGTGTTTGTCTGTCAGTAAATGAGGTAGCCTGCCTTCCCTTCACCTCCACGCGTGTATATATGTGTGTGTGTGTGCGTGCGCACTTCAATATATGAGATAGAGATGTTACCATAGCTACACATTGAGCAATGAGGTGTCATTTATGCAGCTGAATGTACGCTGGTAAGCGGGAGGTAGTTGTCCTAAATGCATTTTCAGGTTCCTGGGCCATTTATCTTAGCAAATTGTTAATGGTGCATGCCTGGAAAATGCCAGTGCTGTAGCCATCTGAAGCGCAGTAATAACAATAGTACTTACTACTTGTATTGAGGCTTCTGTCCACAGAGCTTTGCATGAACACTAAACTAATCGATCCTGAAAATGCTGCTGTGCAGTAACAACAGGGTTCTGTACAGGGGGAAGCTGACGCAGGAAGGTGAAACGCCTTGTCCATAGATACATGGAAATCTGGGCCCAGGACTGCGCTGTAATACGGGACATCTCCTATGGTATCTCTGAAGGACCTTCCTGACCACGCACGGAAGGGATGACTCCCTGTGAGCAGCATCCCTCCGCTTGCCACTCCTGCTGGAGCTGTTAGTGCAGCTTGGCCAGGGCCTCAGCTGCTCCCCGCTGCCCAGGCAGCGCTTGGTACAGCAAGCAGGTCACCCCAGTTCCCCAAACCTCTCCCCTGATCCTGGAGGTTTGGCAGAAGGGACAAGCCACTCAGGGAAATGAGCGCAGGGAAAAGGGCAGTGGGAAGAGTGGCAAGGCAAAGCAGACATGGAGAGCGCAGATAATGTCTCCAGGAATAAAAGCATATGTGGGAAGGACAGACAAGGTGAGGAGTGGCTCTGATGGACAGCAAGGGCAGAGCTCAGCTCCACAGGGCATGTCAGGAGGTGCAAGAAATGTTCTTTCTCAATATGTGGTGTGGCAGGAAACTCCAGAAATTACATTTCTCTTTTGTCTTCTGGCCAGCTGACGGGGTTATAACAAAGGCTCTCCAAGGGCTCCTAACTCACCCAGGTTAAGCTGAGAGAACAGGATTTCATTGTCACTGAGAAGGGCCTGAACCTGGGTGAAGGTGATTTTTAGCTTTTTTGAGCAGCATCCTGTTCTGCTTTACAATGCTGAGCATTTAGGAAGTAATTTAGAAAACCCTCCATCCTATTTTTTAATGTTTCCAGGAACGGAAAATCTAGCACAACCATCAATAAATTGTACTGAAGGTTAATTACTTTGGCTGTTGAAAATGTCCTTTATTTTTAGTCTGATTTGTTTAACATCAGCTTCCAGTCATTGGATTTGTTTATACCTTTAAGTGCCACACTGAAGATTCCATTACCAGAAGTCTGTTTTCCATAGTGATCAACTTCTTCCTTAACCTGTTGCTTGATACAACCCACTGATGTAGCAGCCACCGTTTTCAGTGTTATGTGAGGTTTTGCACTCCTTCAGTCATTCTTGTAGCTAGTCTCTGAACTTTCTCCAACTTACCAGAAAAGCCTGTTGCAATTTAAAAAGAAGAGGGACTAAGAAAAATTATCCAAGCCCTGCAGTGTATGTGCTAGTACAGAGAGTAACTGAACTGCTCCTACCAACATTGCCTCTGCTTGTGTAAATGGGATTTGCGGACAAAAGATTTTGCTCTTCTCTAACTCAGCAGCACCCATTTATTATAATTATAATTCTGTCTTCTGCTCTGCAGTATTTCTATTATGAAAGGTTCTGTTTTGAGAACTGATTGCAAACATTTCCTCAACTTTATTAGATTGCATGGTTTGTGCTGGTGTGGTACTCTTTATAGAGCATCCGAAGCCTTGTCAGGGCTTGGAGCCACACAGAACCAACCACGCTTTTCTGTATGCACTTGGTGTCTCAGTGGCACCAGTGCTAGTGCTCTACTTGCTTCAGTAGCTTCAGGATTAGTTGGCACTTTTGAAAAGCAAGGCCTTGTCCCCACCTTGCACATTCACTATCTGACGCGGCCGTGCGGACCAGGAGTTGGGAGTCTCCTGCTGGCTCCATCATTGGGAAGCTGCATTACTTGGTCCTGTCACCTCATCTCTCTGCACTTACACTTCCCTTATTTTTACCCCTTCTTCCCACCCCTGTCACAGGGAAATTATCTGGGGCCTGTGTAATAAGCAATAAAACAGTGTAAGTAGAAAGTATAGCGTGTTCTCCTGTTGAGAATTACATTCCGTGTTTTCCCCTCAGACGTACCCTTCTGAAATGGCTGGGGTTGTGTGCAGGTCTTGCAGCCTCCACTAGGTGCCTACACGTGATAGCTGTGTTGAAGCAGTGGAGAAAGTGATGGATGTGGGACAGGCAACATGATGGTGGATATAGTGGAAGACTCTAGACTGGTATTACGGATAAGAAGAGAGTTCATGTCCAAGCTGTTTATCCATCCTCACTGACTCCTGCTGTGCAGTTGCTTCTCTGATTGTAGACCGATTACTCTACAATTAGAGAGAAGGATGTAGTAGCTGTAGTGTCCTGACCACGTTTTGATGGTTCAGAGTATTTTTGGCCACTGGGCTGACCTGAAAATGGAAGAACAGCTGGGAAGCTGAATTGCTACTCGCTGCGTGAATTTCCTTGTCAGAGAGTAGGCAGACCAGCAGCTCAGGTGCTAACACAACAAGCTTCCCTGCTTTCCCCCAGGTACCCCTCACTGGGTGTCCTCTCTCCAGGTGAGTCCAGGTGGATCTACACTCCACAGATTACAGAAAGTACAAGCTGCTCAACAGGCTTCGTAATCCAGTGGCAGCACCGTTAGAGGTATGGAAGATCAAAGTATCATATCCGCCTAGTGTGCAGTGAGCAGATCAATAAGACAATTAATAAGGAAATGGAGTCAATAAGGATGCAAAATGCCTCTGCCACCACCTGGGAGCTCCTGGGAAGTAGGAGAGGGAGAGCGGCATTGCCTCATGCCAGCTCCGTCTGAGGCACATGGGTGATGCGCTGTTCCAGCTCACTTCTAAAGCTTGTGCCAAATTACAGTGTAGGTCTGCTTGGTCTCTGGTGACTTGAGTTTAACTGTTTGCTAAACAAAAGTGATCCTGTCAGTGTGCAGTCAACGGCTTGAACTGCTGGCAATTACCATTCCACGAACGTAATGATGCATATCCACGTGCCGCTGCTCTGCCAGAAGCGTCGGTTGCCATGTAGCTATTTAGCAAAGCATTGCTCCTGGGGAACAGGCAGGTGAGGTTGTAGCTATAGTGTGGGAAAAGATGTTGAAGTGCACACAGGTTACATAGTGAAATAATAGCAATTGAGACTAAATCCTGGGAAAATTCATCCCTGGTGCTTTAATGGATTGCTCCCATTCCCACTTTCCAAGGCAGGCGGGATCCTCTGCTGGCACATGTTGGTGTATCTCTGTTAACTTCAGGACAGATAGGTGGGGGAGAAGAATGTGTTTTCTCTGACAGTGAAACTGCAGGGCAGGTTTCCAAGGCAAACTTGGCGATTGATCCTGACAGCCACCTGTTGATGCCATTGCAGGTGGTCTGTCAAAAAACTGATTCCTCACCCCAGCCCAGGGGCCAGTGACACAACACCCTGATGGAGCCAGGCTTAGGTAATTAGTGCAATCTAATTATGCTGTCCAAAAGCAGGGGAAATGAAAACGGAAATGAAATGCAAAAATGAAGAACAACACTGGAATTGGAGAGGGGAAGAATGAAAAGAAAAAACATTCTGTGTACGTTGGAAAAGCTCCTCCTGTATGTTGGGTTCCTAAAAGGGGAATGGAGAGCCCTTTGGGGATGCAAGATGAGTTATCCATAAAGCAGCCCCGATGGACAGCTGGTGTTCTACAGTTGTAGCAGTGGCTTATAAACCTTTCAGCTTGCCTTCAGTAAAACAACACAAACACGCTGCTGGATTAGACTGCTTTGCCTGACACACGGTAGTGACCCCAGGAGATACTTGGGGGTTTTTTGGTGTTAAAATAAAGGCCAGAAATACTCTGAGATGTGGGTTGACCATGGCTACTCTGAAAGCTGGCCTTAACATTCTTGCTGCCGCTTCTGCTGCAGATTTGCAGCTGCTGCTAGGAATTTCAGAGACGCCCTGCTCCTGGAGATCAAACAGAGCTGATCTTATCTGAAATAATATTTGTCTCATCACTCTCAAGCTTGTGAGTGAGAATATGAGGTCATGCAACCTCATGCAAATATGAAGAACAACTCTCATGTGGTAATGAAGATATTTTTGCTATTGTTGATAGCTACCAAGCTTTTGTCCTACTTCTCCCCAGCCTTGTTTGCTTGATGTTGCTGTTGAGACTGTTTTTTCGCTCCTCAGGAACACACATGAGCTGACGTGCAGAGAGAGAAAAACAGTAAAGCCTTAAAACCCATTTGATGAACATTTGTTACAGTTTTAGTAACCTTTCTAACAATGGAAGGGGGAAGGGGGGGATTCACCTTCCCTGCTACAATTGCGTTAATTCAAAATTTTAATTCCCAAAGCAGCATTTTCTTACCATCTGTCTCCGTGTTCATTGCCAGGGCCATGCTAACCATGGATGGTAGATCAATGTGGGCGACAGCAAGTGGGGCTGAAGGAGGTTGCTGGGTTTCTTACTGGCGTTGGGTGAATAAACAGGCTAATAATAGTTCTGTGCTATTCAAGCTACATTTCTGTGTCTGGCAAAAGGTCAACATTAAAAATTCATGTTTGTACTTTTGGATATAAAAACATACAGATTTGCCCTTAGTTAAGAAATGTCAGTAGAGTATTGTGTTTAAGTTAATAGTAGGGGAGAAAGTTGTCTTTGTGTGAAGGCAGATACTTTGACCATTAAATGATACAAAATGATCAAATCATAAATGAATTATTTCTTCATAACTGCTTTTTTCTGGATGAAAGTCACAGAAATGAACTGGGATTAGGGGACTAAAGAAGGAAGAGTGCTGAAAGAAAAAATACAGACAGTAAGGCCAAGGGAGGAGAGAGAGAGACTCAGGCCGTCCCTGCAAGCATCAGGGACTGCACGGCAACCTGGAGCTGCTCTCTGGAGTGCTGCTGTCTCCCAAGGGAGGCATGGGCAAGTGTGTGAACTGACTCTTACTGTCAGTGTAATACCTGATAGTAGAGTCCTGCAGGAAATATCCACCATATATGTAATACTGTGAGTTTATGTACGTAAATGCACTAGTGTGTGTACGTGAGAGTGCACACACATCTGCAGTGTGCCTGCACATCAACAGGTTCATAGTCGCAAGCTCCCCTTGGATTTTCTTTGCCAAATGCAGCTGACCAGAGCAGGAAGGGGACCAGCCTGCCATGCAGAAACCTCCCTTCTCTCTTGTGGTGTCTTCCAGAGAGGAGAGCTTCTGGGCAGCAAGCAGGAACTCTCAGGATGGCTTTCCTTGTGGCTCAGGGAGCTGCTCTGGTGCTCAGCCTTGAGAGGGAGGAGAGAGTGGGCCAGAAGGCAGATGAACCAGTATGAAAATGCTTGGTGCTGTGGCATGTGTAGTCTGGCTCTTGCAGAGCTTGCAAATAATACAGCTTAGGGCATTGCTCACAGCATGGAAACTGGGAATGCTTGTTTGTAGCATCAAGAACTGTCATGAGATCATGCTTATGTATACTTGGTACTCAAAAGCAGGCTAGATGGAGGAGGAGGGAGGAGGAAGCTGTTTAGGTACCATATCCATATCCCTCACCGAGGAAATAAAATTGGTTCATAACATCGCTGAAATGGGTAGAAAAGGAGCAAGTGAGGCTGCTCTTTTTCCTCACTCCACTTTAGAAATAAAGCCCTAATGCTGTAAGGGAGACTCAGGTTTCTTGCTAAGCTTTCCCACACACCTTCCCACTGGGTTTTTATATATCTTAAATCAACAGAACTCGGGGTTGTTTAAATTCAGTTAAATTGCACTCTTCGTGCAGTAAAAAAATTGTGTTCATACAGCCCTTTGTGTGTGTGTGTCTCTGTGTGTGCCTTGAAAATGCCTCTCAGCATGGACTGCAGGTGGCCTTGGATACCATCTGTGATTTATTTCTGGAAAGAATTAAAATACCAGCACCATTTGTTAGCCTGTTTTTACAGTGAGTCAAAAATGTGTAGTGCTGCTTTGCTGTGACTGCCAGGGCTGCATTTGCTCCTGAAACCGTGAGTGCCCTTCTGACACTTGGTGTTACTTAGGCCTTTGGAGCAAGCCCTCTGGTTAGGCATTTGAAGAAACAGCTTCATAGAGACTTCACATAATACTCTGTGTTACTGGGGCAGATCACGTCCAAGCAGTCGGAAACATCTTTGCACCATGTTCGTCTGAATCACACTTCGACAATAGGCTTTTGGGGTAATTGGTGCTCTTGTGTATGTATATGGTGGCTGTCCTGAAGCTAGACAAAATTGTTGAGGGATTTAATAGTAATTGATGGCTGAAAGGCCTGCCTGGTAATTTGAATTGGAGACTTAATGGCCTTTACAACACAGTGCATGGGATGATGGCCAAATTACTTCAGCTAGTGTAATGTATTTTTGAACCTGTTCTCTATGAAGTGCTAATCCGTGCCTGTTTTGGGGTGTGCTCCACCTCTGCTTAGTTTTTCTGCTTTTTAGTAACCAAATATCAATCAAGCATGTGCTGTTATTTACTCAAAAACTAAACTGGTGTAAGTGTAACCATGAGCCCTGATGCAGAGGCATCATGTGTGCCTTGGAACTGCATTGACAGCAATGGAAGCTGATGCGTCTGCTGGGATGGACAGATGTATGTGTAACTGACCCCTGGACACTGGTATTTACAGGCAGGATCCCTTCCTAGACCATGGTTTCTGTTGTGGGTGCAGGTCCTTCAGGGACTTGCTGGCTTTTCTAACACATCTTCTTGGAGAAGAGCCCCCATCAGCTACAAGAATGACTGCTCTGTAGCCTTCCTCAGACACTGCATCATTGCTCTGGCTACTTACATATAGGGGGCTGATGCTAACAATCTGGGAAATGGAAAATGCATCTCTAATGAAGCTGCAAAGCTGTTGTCTTATTGGGACAAGGCATCTATTTTGTATTTTATGTGGGCTATATAGAGAGAAACCTATGGCTGTATTTTGCAGGTGTTCAAGTCTATTTTTCACTAGTGGCTAATGAGAAACACAAGTCCAAGGGTTAATTACTTGTTCCCACAGCCATTTCTTTTTCGCTAGTCTTCTGTCCTTGTCTTTATGAAAACTTTGCTCAAAGAATGACCAGGTCACACTGATTATTGTTGTGCTAAATCATCAAAGACTTGCCTTCGCTGGTCCTTACCAAGGGTCAGCAGAAAAATTGGTTCCCAATGCACGTCTGTCAAGGGTAACCTTGAGACTTTCTGTGAAGGCTTGGCAGGAGTAGTTGAGGCACTCTGCTGATCCCCAGGCTTTTGAACGGCCCCTTCAAGCAATTTGAGTGGTGCTGGAATGGGGCTGCTCGGATTTATACCAAAGACTGAGGCAACCCCCAGGCATCTCAGAGACAGTTGTCATCACGGGTGACAGTATGGGGCCGTACAACTTCCTCTGGCACCTGTGAACCTTGGGAGATGACAGGTGTGATTTCGCCCCATCTGCTTAGATGAGATATATGTGGTTATTTCATCCCCTCATGTAATGGTTTGGTTGAAGAACTCACCCGATGGTCCCGTTTGCTGTGGTGTCCCTCTGGCTTCTGTGGATTCTGTGGAGGTGTGTATGTTTGTGCTATCTGTAGGTCAGCCATGTCATGAATTATTAGTCCTTTGTTGGGCTTGAGTGGTTTCTGAGGTTTTCAGGACTTACATGGATCCTGCATGAATTCTTTATGTGAGAATGTAAACAAGCAGCCCAGTTTGATAACCTCATGTTGCCTTGGCACCACAGGGAACATGTGAGTTTAGCAGAAAATGTTTTATTTATTTATTTATTTATTTTTATTTAGCTGCAATGTTGTTTGACTTGAAATCCTTTTTTTCTCCTCAGCTTTGACTTCTAAGCTTCTACTCCTGCCCAGGTTTGAAAATGTAATGAAAATTCGTAAATGGTAATACTGTTCAATGTGCTACAGGTTTGTTTTTTAAATGGCAAGCTTCTGGATATGTTGTTTGGGGTTTTTTTCTTAATGGATGCCAGGGTCAAAGAATTCATGGGGCTTTTGTCAATTTACAGATTGAATCAATTCAGTTTCCCTTTTTCTCACATTTTTGTCCTGGAGAGGTTTCCCTAGATGTTAGGGGACAGCAGCCATGCTCTGCCCATCAGACTCACCCTGTTGAAAGAGTTTGGTGGTGGTAGGGTGCCTGTGAGCTGCTGTTCCTGCCGGCTGGGCTGCCTGGTGGGGGAAGAAGCTGTACAGCCAGGACCTTTCCTCCTTCCACCGATCCCTGGCTGCAATTCAGCACTTCCTATTTATACCAAATTGGCCTCTGGAGATCCCAGCTGAGATCAGGATCCTGCTGTGCCGGCCACTGACTGTAGCTGGAGGCTGTCATCACTGCGGTGGGGTTGTGTTATGAGTGGAGAGGCTGTAGTACAGGGCAGAGGAGTTTTGTTATTGTCACTGTAGTGATGGGGCATGGTAACCCTGAGAGACAGAGTTGTCCCGGGCCACATGGGAAGCGTGGCAGGGATAAGCACTGTCTCTCAGTGCTCACGTTGTAGGTGCTCAGTGCCAAAATGTGGGTGACTTCTTCCTACTAGAAGATAGAGGTCATTTGAGGTGGGCTGGGGTACCCAAGGCATCTGTGGGGGACCCCCTATCCTTCAGCAGCAGCAGGGGAAGGGCACCTTGGGCAGGTGTCTGAAGCAGATGCAGGCACTGGTGATTAGGCACACCTCCCCCCCCCGACTTCTTGAGCAGGACCTCCATCAGGTCCTGAGCTGGTCCATGTAACACCAGTGAGGACCCTAACGGGGCCCTCAGGGATGCTTTGAGAGTGACCAGCACCATGCTGGGGTGCGATTGCTCCCTGTGCTACTCTCAGCATTTTGTGAGGTCCTGAGCCGGACCACCTCACAGCTGAGTACGTGGAAATGGGCATGATGCAATACCCAACGCCAGGCCGTGCTGTGTGCAGCCAGGAGTATGGCTGCTTTGTCATGCTTTCAGTGAGCAAGGTTGTGCCTGAGGCTTTCAAAGGAACCCAAAGGCATTAGATCCCTCAACTTTCAACAGGACTTCCAGTCTGGTTTTTTTTTAAAAATACAAAAAATCCCAGCCTGCCACAAACCTTCTGCCAAGCTGAAGGATGGGAAATATTGATGCAACTATGAAAACTCTTCAAGAGAAAACCAACTGCTGCTTAAAATTGCAGGATCTCTCCCTCTATAAAAGGAATTCAAATGCTGAAAATTGAAGGTCTTTTTGAGAAAGAGAT
This sequence comes from Falco rusticolus, assembly GCF_015220075.1. Classification (NCBI taxonomy): domain Eukaryota; kingdom Metazoa; phylum Chordata; class Aves; order Falconiformes; family Falconidae; genus Falco; species Falco rusticolus. The sequence goes on from NC_051191.1 coordinate 67,039,857, forward strand.
AGGGCCTGGCTCTGTGACCTGCTCTTTTCCACATGATGTAGAGCCTCTCTCAGAACAAGGTGCCACTCTGTCATGAGTCCATGGCCCACGTTGTTGCCAGTGAAGGACAGTTCCCTGTAGGATGACTAGTCTTGGAATTACATCAAGTCAAGTTTTAATTCAAACTGACATATAGCTTTATTGAGAACTTATGTAAATACATGAGTGTGATGTAATATTAAAATTGGGAAATTGGCTTGAAGTGGTATACTGGAGTAAATACAAAATGGGCAGTATAAAAATTTGGCACAGATGAAACATTATCCATGTAAAATTCTTACTTTTATTGGCAAGATGATGCCAATGAAATATTATGGTATGTGTTGGAATGGGGCAAAACATGCCTTAAAAACAAGTTGCCATGCTGCCAGCAAGTAATTGGTCTTGGGTAATTAAGGCCTGACTCTGTGTACTTAATCAGGCTGAAGTGAGCCTCATGGATGCCGAGTGTTGCAGTCGCGTAAGCACTGGGAGAGCTGAGAGCAGGTAGCAGGGAGGTGTCCTGTGGTATGGAGGACTGGTGAGAGGAGGTTTGTCCTAGGGCTCTTCAGCTCCCCTTCTCCTTTTACCACAAGAGAGGTAACATAACCTGTTTTTTCACAGCAGCAGCAAGCAGTGGTAATTAATCACAGCTGCTTCAGAGGTGGAGCATTCCCCACGAGCGCTAGGTTTGAATGCATGCTTTAATCAAAAGATGCATTAACAAAAAAGAGGCGTGTTAGGTCTCCCCAGCTGAATCCATTGCTGATTTTTCTTTCTAGCAGAAATTAGTATACTTGGAGCCCCTTTGAATATTGTGCAAGATGATGCAGGCATGTTTGTTCTTTCTGCTGCTGCTGCCATGGCATGGCTTTTAGATTAATGATGGCCATTGTTGTCTACAGCTTTTGTAGTGGCTTTAAGGCCTCATGTTTCAAGTCACTGGCAATGCACTTTCCACAGGCTTATCATCAATGCTTGGAGGGTGGCGGGGGGATGGACACTGGGCTGGGGCATCAGGGAAAGTCACCCAGGTGCACGATGTCTCAGAGCTGTCCCTGAGAGGTGTCTCTGGACTAATGTCAATAACCTCTTCTGTCAAGTGGTGGCTGTTGGGGGCTGCCCAGACCCCTGAAAGCCAGTATTGCAGCCTTTTCCATGCTATTTGTGTAGTTTTCCAGGCTAATTGCACGTTAGTCTGGCCCCATCCCCTCTTACTCTCTGCCCCCGCATAGCGATGGCTGTGCAAAACCCACATAACGCTCTTAAGAGTGGGTGGGGAGTTGTCACACTAATGCCTTCTGCCCCCTGAATACCTCTGGCACCATACCAAAGGCAGTTTAAAGGCAGGACTGTGAGCAGAGCTTGCCAGTTGTTTAAGTGGTCTCTCTCGATCTGAATTAAAATAATTAAAATTCTTGGTAGATTATATGTTGTAGTCAAGACAACAAATTCCCTCCCTTTTTCTTTTCACTGGAATTGTTTTGTAGTTCAGATATGGTGCCAAACAGAACCCCTCAATTTATTATTTTTTTTAAACTGTTGTTTCAGGTAATAGCATTAAATTAAAAAGCAAAATAAATGGTCATCAGCAGTTTGATGACAGTGTGTTCTGTGCCTGGTATCTTCCTGTAAAACTGGGAATCTCTTGACTGTGCAAGTCAATAAGGCTTTTGTTCATTGGTATTAGAGGGAATTTTGCTGGCCTAAAAAAAGTGGGGATAATTAGTAACAGGAGTTCTTGTGCAGTGTATACCTGTAACAGTTAAAGAAAAAGCTGCTTAAATTTATTCTGACAATTGCAGATACAGCACTGGAGGAATCATTTGAATTATTCATTCTGCAATGAGGAAACATCCCACTTGTCTTCTCTTTAGAAATGAAATCCCAGTCTGATTTAAAATATACTTTTGATGGGTTGGTTTCCTTTTTTTAAAGTAATTTTGCTGTTTCAAGACTTCTATTATAATTACCTGTGAATACAGGTTTTTAAAGAAAATTATTCTGATTTCTAAAAGAAAGGAGAAATGGATTTTTTACATGAACTGCTTCTTGTAGAATAAGTTTAATGAAATTCAGCTCTCTTTCATAAATAATGCAGCACTTGCATTTGATTAGGTGAAGCCTGGAGGAATTTCTACCTAATCAGATGCATAGCAAGAAGGATATTGCCTGCAGACTGTTGCCATTATCAATGGTGGTGGCAAGGAAAATACAGCTCCGTGTGTGTCCAGATAGAGAGCTTTGTTTCTTAAGAGAAGTTGCAAAGCAAGGCATATATGTACCATCAGCTGATTCCTTCTGTCTCAGAGTGTCCTGAGTATTTGTAAAGCAAGGCCTGACTTCTGAGTATTATCATTATTGTGGCACGAAGAGACTCCAGGTTAACAGGAGACCTTCTTGCCCTGGTAATGTGTTTCTGACCCTTCCAAAGAAATAAATACATGTGGGGAAGAGACAATCTTTGCATCAGATTGCTTACAGTCAAAATAAGTAAAGTAGACATCGGGAATCATTGGGACCAATTCCAAAAGTCTTGAAAAACAACACAAACCTCCCGATAACATAAAAATCAGGGGAAAAAATGTATATGTGTCTCCATTTGTTAAAACAATAGGTCACATACAGCAAAAAGCAAACCAGTTTGCAAATGGTGAATCTGCCAGTTTTGCAGAAACATTTTGAGACTTTTTGAGTAAATGTAGCTTTGATTAGTCATCCGTGGTCATGTTTTATGCTGTTCTGTAAATCCAGCCACAAGACTTTGTTCTACTCTTTGTTTTTATTCCCAGGAAGCTGTTATTAACAGGGGTGGGTGTGCATGAACAGAGGGTAGTTTGAATAAGGCCATTAGTCCTTTAGTCAACATCCATATTCATAAATAAAAAAGGATCTGGTCCCCATTCTCTAGCCCTGAGGCCAACTGGCATAGATTGACCTGCAAGTAAGTGTTTGTATCCTCTGAGAGACAGTGTCTGAGCCCAAGGTGGCTTCTGTGACCAAACCCTGGTCTGGGCTCAGCACTGAACCACTCCTGGGAACTATTGGAGGGTGGTGTGGAACTGTTTGGGATCTTGTTAACAGTATGACAGCTTGGATGGTCAATGGCTCAGGCTCTGGTTACTGTACTAGAGGTGATGCTGTCTTAGGGCTTGATTATGCTCTCTGCTGAACTCAGTTGTGTAGCATCGTGCTCTACCGCTGTAATGAAGTAATATTCCAAATAAAACTGTAAAGGACTCAGCCCTAACAGCAAAGCCCAACACCGTTGTTTTATCTCGCTGTGCTCAGATATTTGTCTTCATGTTTGTTCAAATACGTAAAATTCCAATGTTGAAAGTTCTTCAGGCCAGATGCTAAGCAGGCTTAAGCTGACAATTTGTGCTAGCTGAGGTTCTGATTTTTCACTTAAATTTCTTGGAAAGGGCAATGGGATGTAATGAATAAATGTAAAACACAGGAAATAGTGCCCAGGATACATGGGAGATGTGCTTGCATCCTGTGATTTGCTGTCAAGGGGTTTTAGCACTGAGCTCAGAAGTGTATTTATGGAGCTGCTGGTCAGAACTGTGCAATTTAAAGGTGAAATCAGTTCTCTTTTTTAATCTTGAGTTTTTATTGCTCTCCAAATTGGTACAAGCAAATCTCCTGGGCCTAAAATGTCATGGGAGCACCGGGGTCCAAGAACAGAATTAATTTCTGAAAGTTTGAGAGCAAACCCATAAGGTTTAGGGCTGTAAAATGTTAATCTGTTTCTGACTTTACCAAGAATTGTCTGAAATGCCCACTCATAACTCAAGTGACTTCATGTCAGGTATTAGAACTGGTTTATGTGTGAGTGTTGACAGAAGTAGTGCACAGCTTTTATCATAGCCAACTGGAAAAAAAAGCATCAAAAACATAACTCCCAGACCTTTTCCTGGTCCAAAACAATGTCAAAATCCTATGGAAGAAATGGGAAACAAGCCTGAGCCCTCAGTCCTTTGCCCTAAGTAGACAGGACATTCTTCACTCAAGATCCTGATCAAGGTATCACACAGAGCTGTGTCTCAAGTGCTGAAGAGCAAGCAAGCTTCATCTTTTCAGTTGCTCTCCTGCTGTTCCTGTGGAAAGCATTTCTCCCACCCTGCTTCAGCTGGGGAGGCTTAACCTTGATGACCACTGGATTTCTGGAGTAAAGACTCAACACTATACCCTTATCACCACCATCTTGTCCTTTGCTGATGCTTCTGCAAGCACAGGCAGCCTCTCACATCCCAGAACACATCAGGCTCACTGGGTAGCTTCAGTGATGGAACATGCTGCTATTTCTATGCCAGCTGCAGTCTCACCGTGAATTTCCTACTCTTTGCTCCTCTGCGACAAGATCAGTTAGGAAACTCTTCAAAAATCACTGGAGCAGCAAATGCAGGTAGCATGGATGAATGGAGACACTGGGCAGTGCACCTGAGGGCTTGCAGCAGAAGTGGTTGTCTCTGGTAGATGGGATGATGGTCTGTATGGGAGGGACCTGGACAGAGTCTGCAGTCATTATTTACTACAAGTGGTAGTCACTACATGTATCTTTTGTCATTTATAGTAGGCTAAGTTTTAAAAAATGTATGTGACTGCATCCTTGAATGATGTCTCCTCAACTATGTGGCTTTGCAGTCCTTGTCTGCTAGGGTTTCTGTTGGGTGGAAAAAGGACTTTGGGCTCTTCTCTTAACTGCTGGAAGCATCCTGGGTGTGTTACCAGTGCATGTCCATTTCTCCCGGAATTCCCTCATGCATTCCCAGCTTCACCCCTAAGACCTTGCCAAAATCACTTACGTGCTGTGGAGCAAAAATGTGACTGATACAGCTGTTGCAGCAGTGTATAAAATGCTAAATTATTCATGGTACTTAAGCACAGAAAATCCCAAGGCTGAACTGACATAATAAAAAACTCCAGGCAAAAAAAAAAATCACCATGGAAAGTCTTAGATTAAAAACAGTTGCAAACTTTAGAGTCAGACTATATTATAGAGTCTTAATCCCTTCTTCCTTCAAATGCCCCTCCTCATGCTGTACCCTAGGCTGTCATAGCCAGCTACTTTTAATGTCATTATCCACATCACTTTCCCATGAACAAGGACCTAAGGCACAGAAATGTTGGATGATTTGTCCTCATCCAAAATAGAAAATCTGCAGTGGCAGCGGGATTTGCAACTGGGCCCTCTCAAATTGAAGCCTTGACCATCTTAACCAGCTTCCTCCCTGTCATGAATGAAATGATGATCTGGAGGAGTTTCATGCTGTTTCATACCAGAGCATCAGTCCTTCTTGCACAGCTGGTCTCCCAGCTTGCCTGGGACCTCAGTGGGCTACCATCACAGATTTCTTTCTTTATCACTATGAACATCGGTCTTCACCCATCTGTCACAGAAAGGGTCCTTGGTGATAAATCTTGCCCTGGATTACTTTCACCTCTGGAGTTTTCTGGTGAAAGACCTACAAACCAAAATATTAATGTAGGGGCACAACTTTGAGAATTTAACCAGCTGAACGGACCATAACATTCTGCTTAATTCATGGAGAATTTTAGAAATGTACTGGGCCTACTATGTAGTGTTATAACTGAAACAGATAGATGTAAAGATCAATGGATCAGTTAAAAAGAGAACTGAGGCAAGTGGTAAAAAAATACAACTAAAAATATAGGGAATTCATACTGTTAAGCAGTCTGTTTGCAGATTTATTTTTTGTCATTTTGCTCCGTCCTGAAACGTTGTTCAGCAGCTGGTTTCAAGTTTCCTTTTGTAATTTATTATCACTTTTGTTGTGGAAAACTGATTTAAAAACAAACCCAAAACATAGATCTAAACAGTGTTGTGTTGGTTTCTGTATATGTCAAAACATATTTCTATTGGAAACATTTTTGACAAAGCAGTTCTTGCTTGTTTGAAAAACATTTTGAATGAAAATGTTCAAGCTGCTTTAGTCACTTTGCCTTTTGCTTGGAGGGTAAAATAGGCTTTCAAAGCTGTTCAGTGGTCCTCTTTGCCCTGGAGGCATACAGAAACTGTAGGAGAAGATCTGACTTGCAGTCTCTTCGGGAGTTGAAAAGGTTCCTCAGGATCCCATCAGGACCTGAAGCAAATGAAGAGAAAAGTGTTTCCTAGCTGACATCCTTCCCTTTATCAAGTGCTGAACAGAAGTGGTGGCAGCATTAGTGACCTCCACTTTACTTGTCAATAAATGAGTGTCTTTAACTTGATATTTCATTTTTCCTAGACTGTACCCTCGTCACGCAAGTGCTCTCAACAACCTGGGGACATTGACCAAAGACGTGGTGGAGGCAAAGGACTATTACAGACGGGCCCTTCAGTTAAATCCTCAGCACAATCGAGCTCTCTTCAATCTTGGCAACTTGCTCAAGTAAGTTGTATGCAGAGCTGGCACCAAAGAAATTCACATTCTCTCTGTACAGATCACCAAACTAGTTTTTTTCTGCCATCTGGTGAAGAAATGGCATTATTGCTTATTGCCAGCCAAGAGTGCTGGCACAAAGGTGAGGCTTAGTTTGGATATCCTTATGCTGTCTGCCATGCCACTTCAGGTGCTGTTTACAATTGTATTTCAAATCTGGCATCAGAAATGAGGTGCCTAAACCCAGCTAGTCACCTGAGATTTTGATCTTGGTGGAGAGGTATAAGCCTTTCCAGTGGAGCAAGCCACATTGTTCAAAGGCAGGCATCTGATGCAGATCTAATAAATAACAGATCCAACAAGCCACTCTCTGCAAGTTCCCACTTCTCCTCATTAGCTGTATGGAAGGTTAGTGTGTAGTTTAGGCATAAGCACCTAACTGAGATGCTCAGAGCAGCAGAAGGCTCATCCCATTGCATAATGAGTGAGTTTGAGGGGAAAAGCTGGTTTGCATCCCTATATGGTTACTCTGCCAAGCAAGAAGGCAAGTCAATCAGCTCATAATTTCACTCATTGTTATTTAGAGTGTCAGCCTTCAGCAAAGAGAGTAGCAGGTGATAATAATCATGCAAAATAATTTGACTAACCATATCTAAAGACTGAACTTAGATCTACACAAAAAACTTTGCCAGTGTGGTAAGATCTGCTAGGTGTACAATTACAAAAGGAAAACATCTCTATTCCTGCATTACTATTTTGCACTAGCAAAAAAACCCCTTGTTTTTGTGAGGATAGCATGTTATTTGCTGACAGAACTACAGAAACTACAGCAGTAAAAGTACATTTTTCCTGATATAAACCATCTGTTTTGCTGGTAATAGGTCTCTGGTAAATCCTTTGGAGCAGATTGGGCTTTAGTGTTGGACTAGTTTTAAAGTGGCACTGTCTCATCAAAACGTACTTGATCTTTCTGGTTCTGAAATATTACTTTGAGTGAGAGTTTATATGAAGGATATTACATGGATTGCTGAAGTTCTGCCTGGTCCATTCAGTAGCAGAGAAGCTAGAATAATTTTACAAGTAAACCTGATGGTTTGAGGCTAGAATATGGCAGGTGAGTAATTCTTAAATAGGAAGTAGGTGAGTGCTTTACTGGAAACACAAGAAAGGAAAATGGTAAAGGCAGTCTTACTACAAGAGAGATGGAAGGTCTTTATAGTATTCATAAGATTGGGTTGATTGAAATTAATCTTAGGTGGCAATGGTGTTTAAAAATACATATTGTCCTTTTAATCCATCATGTTTGCCTTAGTTATTCTCAGTGATTTTTTTTTTTAATATCAAATATTAATACAAAAGGAAGTAAGCTAGAAGCAGCACGAGGATGTCCCATGTCAATAATACTTAAATCTGGCCTGTTGATAGGCTGTTATGACCCAGCAGATGGATAGAAACTGGATTTGTTGCACTGGCAAACCACAAAGGAGACACGTGGAAAAATCTCTTGGAACTGCTGTTTTGTATGCAATATGTCATGTTTTTCCTAATGTGATAGTTAAGATATTGTGTGTCCTGTTGGATTGCATTTCTGTACCTAAAGGGGGCCTACAAGAAAGCTGGAGAGGGACTTTTTACAAGGACACGTAGTAAGAGAAGGAGGGGTAATGGCAGCTTTAAGCTGGAAGAAGATAGATTTAGATTAGGTATTAGGAATAAATTCTTTACTGTGAGGGTGGTGAGGCACTGGAACAGGCTGCCCAGAGAAGCTGTGGATGCCCCATCCCTGGAAGTGCTCAAGGCCAGGTTGGATGGGGCTTTGAGCAACCTGGTCTAGTGGAAGCTGTCCCTGCCCATGGCAGGGGGGTTGGAACTAGATGATCTTTAAGGTCCCTTCCAAACCAAACCCTTCTATGATTCTATGTGCTCTGCATCCTTCTGTGGTCCGATATGTTGCGGTATGTTGAAGGTGTGTGCTGCTTGTGCTAAACTCGTTGAAAAAAAGCATTCAGGTTCCACTTGCCCTTTCCCCACACTTATTTGCTCCCTTTTTCTAAACTTTCTTTAGGTTTCCAAAACAACCTAGTGCATCTGGACACACCAGTAGCATTAATTGTAAGAAACTGGGTGTCCTTATCTCCCTATTCAGCTTTAAAAAACTTGCTGAAAAATAGGTATAGGTCACAGTGTAGGGATTAGCACATATGTGAAGCAGATGCTATGTGGGCAGATCCTATATGGATGTCTCCCCTGAAATGCTAGCCCAAACCCTTTGGCCAGCACCTTTCCTGGATCATCCATCAGCTTAGCAGAGTTCCTCAGCCACGCTGGAGCATGAGGTGACTTGCAAGATGACTAGACAGGAATGAGGCAGAGATTTCAAGCTCCCCCTTCCTAGAACTTTGTCTTTATGTTTCCTACCTGGGTCTCCAAATTATTCTTTCATATATATTTATATAGGGCAACCAGTATTTTGCAGACACTAAATGCTAGTATAATCTAGGTAATAAATGAAAATCTGCAGAGTATTACAGGCAGATATTGCTTTCTGGCTGTGCGGTGAGACATTATGAAGAGTGTTTTCATTTTTAAACATATGGCAGAGAGAGTATAAGTGGTCAAGCCATAAAAGCATTCTGTCCTCTTTGCAGAGGCTTCAGTGCATGGTGCAAATCAGGAAAAGCCAGATCTGCAGCACTTAAAGCATGTCCAGTAACAGCACTGCTTGTACTGGGGCACATAACGAAACCATCTGGCATGGGGAACTCCCAGTTGAATTCTGCTGAGTTCGTTATGCCCACCCCTGCTCATAGCATGGAAATCTGATGGTGGGTGTTAGATTTCACCTCCTCTGGAGTGCTGAGAAAGGGGAACTGCAGGATTTTGGAAGGATGAGTTTGCTATTCCCATGTGGGAATCTGCCTCTCGTTATTCCCTGTAAATAAGCTCTCTATTTAAGCATCCGTTGCTTGTGATTTAAGATTGAATAGAAATCTGTTTTGAGGGTGGAATTTTCAAGTTTTTTTCTGCAAAAGTCCTAGATGAAAATGGATGTTTCCGTTTTCTGTTTGCACATAATGAAGACAGCTATGTGCCAGAAGATGAATGTTCTCAGGAAGCATTGCAGGGTAATGGCTCAATAAGCCTCTGGTTTTGTTTACATATCCTAAAATAAAGTTGTATGTCATAATTTTCTGGCCTAATATAAATATTGGGGAATAGATAATTAAACAATGCCAACACATTTCTAAGTTAAAATAGACCGAAAACATGGCCTACCTAACAGTGAGAAATCTCTCTGCTTTTGTGGTCCGTGATCAGTGACACAGAGCAGCCTGATGCTTTGTTTTGAAGCTTCCCATTATATAAATATTTAACTCCTCTATATAGACTTATTTTTGTTGAGATACGGCTTGAAAACCTGAGATAAATATCATTCAGAATACCTCACAGATTTGTAGCCTGTGGGATATTCTGTGAAAAGACAAGAAATAAAATATTATGAACATTTGAAGTAAATATTTACCTTGGCTTTCTGTTGCAGGAATAATGGGAGAGAACTTCTTACTTGCAGTACTGTATCTATCTATACCTAAAGCTCTCCAATATTCAGTACACTATTTCTTATGAAGAAAAGCCTCAGAACTCTTACGGGCTTTGAGTGTTATGGCTTCATTTTCAAGGAGCAAGTGAAATGCCTAGAAACCATGTCCACTGAAATCTTGAGTTTATTCAAAGGACTGAATGTTTTTTGAATGTAGAGTAACACTGTCCTCTGTGAGTGTTATTACGATTTAGTCCATGTTTAGCCTTCCCATTTATTCAGAGGAAGGACTGTTTGCTGTCTGCCCTCTCCGATACAGTCTTCTGGATAGGAATGTATGTGAATGTGCTGACACAGGCTTGTGTAACTGTGTGAAGATAGTGAAAAACATCAAACAGTTATTACATGTCTTGGGATTTAAGATCTTTTAGAGAGTGAAACATTCCTCCCTTCCATTCAAAGAAGCCAACCGAGTGATAATGTTTAGTGATGCTGCATCTGGCTTTATGGATGGTCTTTGGTTAGGATACTCTTATGATGCATGAAGTGCTGTAGTTATCTGTCAGTATCACATACATACACATTGTAATCTGTTTATAAAAAAATACTCGAACAAATTCTGGCAGTGTCAAATTTACAGTAGATTTAAAAAAATAACTTAGGTTGGAATGGACTCCTGGAGATCATTGGATCAAGCCCACTGCTTAGAGCAAGTCTAATTGGATTGGGTTGCTCAGGGCTGTGTCCAGCTGAATCTTGAACACCTCCAAGGACAGAGATGCCACAGTCTAACTGTGCAACCTGTTCCAGTGTTTGACCATTCTTATGGTGGAAAATATTTTTCCTTATATCTAATAAAAATTTCCCGTGTTCCTACTCATGTCTGTTGCCTCTTGTCCGGTCACTGTGTACCTCTGAGAAGAGTTTGGCTCTGGCTGCTCTGTGTCCTCTGACCAGGTAGTTGCAGGCAGCACTGAAACCATCCCTGAGCCTTCTCTAGGCTACGCAGACACCGCTCGCTCAGCCTCTCCTCAATGCAACAAGTGCTCTAGCCCCGACCTTCTTTAGTGGCCCTCTGTTGGGCTTGCTTCAGTAAGTCCATGCCTTCCTTGCACTGGGGAGCCCAACTCTGCACAGACATTTCTCCAGATGTGATCTCACAAGTGTCACATGAAGGGGAAGAATCGCTTCCCTGGACCCACTGTTGGCCTTCTTTGCTGTGTAGGGTATATTGCGGGCCTGTGGTCAAATTGTTGGTTGTCAGGACCCAAGTCATCCCCCAACCTGTGCTTGTGCACAGGGTTGTCTCACTCTGGGTGCAGGAGTTGCATTTACTTTTGTTGAACTTCATAAGGTTCCTGTCAGACATGGTCCCTCTGAAAAGCGGTCTGGTCCCTCACATTGGTGTCATCCATGTAGTACAGATGAATGACAAAGGAGTGCATCTAAATTATCTGAAGGAGTTTTAAACCAGGGAGTTGAACAGGCTTAGAAGCTTCTTTTCAGACAGGCAGAGTTAGACACTGCAAGCTCCTCTTAGATTATGGTGTGAAACCAAGATGAGATGTTCCGAATGGTTGTGGAGCCCTTGTTGAGTTCTGGGTTTCTGGCTTTAATGCAGTCAAACTAACTTCACAAAATAAAACAAATCTTGAAGGTTAAAAAGTCCTCTAGACACTTAATTTCTAGGTAGCTTTTTCTGATATAAATTAAATGTGCTCCAGTGCTAACAGCCCACACAGAGCCCTGTGCAGCACATCGCCAGGCTTCTGTGGGGTGGTTTAAGTTGATGCTGCTCCAACTGTGGGGCACTTGTGAAAATATGGAAGAGATGCTCCAAGTAGAAAGAGCTGTTCCTTGCTCTTGGCTCAAGCATGCTGGCTAAAGAGAGGACACTGGGAGCTCAAGTGGAAGAGGGAGGCAGGAGAGGGCATTGTAAGGCAAGGTAATTTGGGGTAAAATTGGATTAGGTGATCATAGACTCCTTGTGTCTGTTGAATTTGTTCTCTCTGTCATAGCAAAGGTATACATTACCTAGCTTTTCCTGCTCCAGATCCCCAGTTTATGGTAAATCAGTGTATCAGACTGTTCTTCCAATGCTCTGTGCTCTCCCAAATTGCAGGAGATTTATATAAACGATGGCCTTTATCCTGCAAAGTGTTGGCCTTGATCCAGGAAACCACTTCAGCCAGTAATTAATTTTCAACTTGCGTACATAAAAGTTAAGTACGCGTTTAAGTGCTTGGCCAGAGCGCTTGGTATCTTACAGGCCTAAACCCTCTGAGTAACTACTGGATCTGCTTTTTTTAATGTAATTCAGTCTGTCACATAAAAAGACGCCATAATCTTTCCCTCCCTACCCTCACTTTCAGGAGACAAACATTGTTCTTGGATCAAATGGGAAAAAAAAGGCCATTTTGAAAAAAAGAGTAATTAAGAGGGCTGCCCCATGTTCAGAGTGCATGCTTGTGGTTAATGGGAACTTTTACTGCTGCTGAGTGGATCACTTAATCCTTTTATTTCTGTAGCTGGCATTTCCTACATTTTTTTTGCCAAACATCAATACCTTTATAAAGCAGTCATCTGGTTTTGATTTATAAAAATGTGTCATGAAACTCCAGCCAAGGGATCCAAAAATTTTATAAATTGACAAGCTAGCTAGTCTTTAATTAGTGTAGGAGAAAAGTGGTTCTTTATTTGTTTTTGCTTCATTCATGTGATTTATATGGAACACCACTGGAAGAAGAAAAAGACTAGCACAACTGGTTTTACTTAGCTTAATGCACAGGCAAAATATTCTTCCAGTTACACAACTAGAAAGGGAAAAAATCTGCAAAGCCACATATATTATCAGCTGAAATTTGCACCTTATAAACAAGATCTGGTTACTTGACCATGCCACTCAGATGAAATCTAAGGCTAAAGCGGCAAGGTGTTCACATATTTTCTGTGTCCCAGAGCCCTTTGTTTCTTTTTGTAAGCACTGCTATTCATATTCTTTGTACACCCCACACAAAGAAAATGTTTTTCCAGTCCAGCTAAACATTCTTAGATGTCTGTTCAGGAAACCTTCTCATTTTTCCAAGGAAAGAAATACAGAGTGATACTGGAGAAATCGCAGCTCAAATAAATAAATACCCTTAGGTTTTTGTTCAGGAAACCTTTTCTGTTTTCTGTGGCAGTAAATGCAAAGCAATGCTGGGAAAATACCTAGCTCATCAGCGTAGCCATCTCTCAGTTGTCTCTGTTCATCCTTAGGATCTGAAGAACAGACTCCTCTAGCCTAATGATTGACTTGCTAAGGAATTATTTAGAGATCCCAGGCAGATTTAACTTAGCAATATTTTAATTTCAAGTGGATCTGTAAAAGCACTCATTGTCGAGGAACATGCAAAGACTCTGGGGGTTTTTGTAAGGATATGCAAATGTTTTGCTGTCTCCAACTCACTGATGTGAGAGCAGGGTTGGTGAGAGCAAATGTCCTGTTCCCAGGTCAGTCAGTGCCTCTGTGACATGATTAGGGCCAGACATTCAGAAGCTGACTGCAAACCCGGTATTACCCTGACAGCATCCCTTCCCATAGGGCATGCAACTTCCCAGAGAAATCGCTGGGAAGGTCTTGTGCAGTACTTAATGCCTGGGGACACTTTTACTATCTTGTCCTTCATGTGTCTTCAGTTCCTGATGGGATGAATGGGGCAGAATTTGATATATTTGCCATAAAGAGAAATACTGAGTGGAGATGTATGGTAGAACTGGAGAAGTTTACAAAATCTAGTGGTTATGACTCAACAGACAGAGCATGTGGCCTGTAACCACTTGCCTGATAGCCAAAATAAAACACTTTTTGCTCTTCAGTGTGTGAGGTTGAGGAATGCACTGTTTTGGGGGTGTTTTGTCCTCACTGGGACCACTGTGTAGTGCTCAGTATGACAGTCACCAGAATAGCAGACCAAACAGCAGATTCGTTAAAGCCTGTGTCCTACCAACTCCTGAGAATAACCTATGGAAACAGTGACGGGCCGAGGAGATGCTGGGTACACACACTGTGGAGAGGAGGCATGAGTGAATCATACAGACTTTGTTGAAGAAGTCAAGCCAGGGACTTTCACATCTCTTTAAAGTAGTTAATGGGATGACCTAAATATGTGCTTAAAGCAATGTTTCTTCCTTTTTTCCCCTCTTTCGCTGTCCTGCAGGTCTCAAGGGAAGAAGGAGGAAGCTGTAATCTTACTGCGGGACTCCATTAAGTACGGCCCAGAGTTTGCAGATGCTTACTCAAGCCTGGCCTCACTGCTGGCTGAACAGGTAACAGCCATCGCTGGAGCTCTTGTGCTCTCTGCGCATGTGTATGCACTGCTGCCGCGGCCGCAACACCTCCTGCACATCCCAGCGGAGCACCCTCACCTTGCATGCATGGATGGCAGGCACGGCTCCACAGCTGTCTGCAGAGGGCTCTCAGGATGCTTCAGAAGTGACTTTTTCAGGATGGGAGGCAACTCCTTTGAAGTCAATAATTACACCCCCATGATGTGGCTCTGAATTAAATCACTGTCGTGAGTTGTGGGTAAACACCCTCCCTGCCACTCCCTGCATCTATGGCAAAGTCTTAATCCATTGCACCTTGAATGTTGTGACAGCAGAACAGGCAAGCGCTTCCCCCTCAGACTGATGCACTTACATAGATAACCTTGAGATTTCATAATAAATCACTCCAAAGCTAGGAAATCCCAGAAACAAGGTGGCCTCTGCAGCCTGAATTCTGCCCTTTGCATGCACGCATCAGGATATGGCCCTTAATTACTGTGGTAGCTGATCGCGTACAGGGGGTGGGAAGGCTCACCGGCTTTATGTTGCTCTTAATGAGCAGCTGTTCAGTATTTTATTTAACCTCATTGTTCAATATGTGTCCAGGGCTTATTTACTGCGCATGGCCCAGGCTGCACTCTGGGGGCAGGATTACTCATTTCTTCTTGGGCTTGTTCCCTATGCTCATTACTCAGGGCCCTCCCTGCTCTCTGTAGTTAGATAATTTATTTCTACAAGGTCCCTGTGAGGTGAAGTATTGTCCCCACAGAGGAAAAGGGAAATTGAGGCACAAAATGCTTGAGTTCAGAAGAAGCCATGAAGCACGGGTTCCCACGCTGAGACCACCAAGCCCTGCTTTTTTCCATGCCTGCAAAAGCAGATGAGGGTTGCTGTGCTTCAGGCATTGCTCACATGGACTGCAGCCACAATCAGTGGTCCCAGTCTGAGAGCTAGGGGGGTCTGTGACGAGGTCCTCATAACTACACAGCTCCAGCACACCTTCACAAACATTTTGAAAACTGATTTTTTTCTTTCCCTGAGTTTCAGATCTAACTGCTTCATAGCTTGTGGTGCTAAAGCTTTCTTAAAAGGTTGACAAATGTAAATACATACAGAACAAAAGAGCAAAAATCTTTCACTGTTTTCCCTCAATTTGGTCAGTGAAATCTTTTCTCTGTAAGAGAAGCAGATAAATTTCAGCAAAACTATAAGCAGAGGTCTTGTTCTGATTTAGGCTTCTTTAATGAGGCACTCTGCAAAACTCACCTATGATATATGTGGATTACTGAAAGACGTGATGTTTTATTTTCCCTTTTAAGAGACTTTCAAATATTTGAATATTATCAGTATCAGCTACAGAGACCTAGAAATATAGTGTATGAATGGAAAGAAGAGCCTTGTTGAATGGGAACTGTGTTTTGAATGAGGCCGTCAATGAAGAGTCTCCTGCAAGTATAGGAAATGGGTCCTTTGCAGTAATACCTGGTTTTAATAATAATTGAAATTATTAATTAGAACAATTGATTGTAAGGTCAACAGAGTAATAAAACCAGTATAGAGTCCCAAGGCCTTCTGCCCAGAGCAAATAAATGCCATTAGTTACTCCAGCAATAATTAATCTACTCTTACGTATAGATTGTTCATCCTCTTGTGACTTGAGTAAGTAGTAGGGAAAAAAGATAATATAATTTCCTCAGAAAAGAACAATTTCCTGCAGGCTTTTAACACCTTCTCATGTTCAGCCACAGCAGATGACTACCTGATAATACTGCTCCTGCCTCACACGCTCACCCTAGGGACCACAGTAGGGGCTGTCCCACAAATACATGCTGGTACCCGTGGCTGTGGGCTGCAGAATCGCACCCTAGTGCTATGTGCTTCCTGGAGGAGTATGGGCAGAAGTTTTGGCATCTTCAGCCCAAAGGATGATGGTGGGACCCCATTTTTCAGTTTTTGGCTTTCCTCTTTAGTCCAAGCAACAGTGTCAAAAATAGCTA
Source organism: Falco rusticolus (assembly GCF_015220075.1). NCBI lineage: Eukaryota > Metazoa > Chordata > Aves > Falconiformes > Falconidae > Falco > Falco rusticolus. The sequence continues at coordinate 67,056,110 of NC_051191.1, forward strand.
AAAGTTACAAACCCGCTTTTCTGTCTACTTGTGGCCCAGAGTCTGTCTCACAGCTGTAGCAGTATCTGTGATGCCAGACAGTATGCAGTAGGCTGCGTGGATAACACCTCTTTGGGGAAGGGAGCTCAAACTGGTCCCCTCTCACTGGGATGTGATAGAAAGGACCTGAAGGGCCATAAGTGGCACACTAAAATGAGATGACCATGCCCATGACAAACTGCTGCTCCTTCAGCTTTGCACTGAGGCTAAGAAGGGGGGAAATGGGTGGATGTGACTCAGTGAAAGGGTGCCAGGGTTGCCTTGGTTGGTCCTGCACAGCATGTTCCTGCTATCTTAAAGGCAATGAATCCAAAGGAGACCTTTTGGGTCCTTCTTCCTACAGCAGTAAATAATGCTTCTAAGAGGAATGTCTTATGTGCCAGGGAATTAGCCTGTAACTTGATGTAATCGCCCTTTTCTTTCCTTGATAGTTGATTCTGAAGCCAGAGCTGACACGCAAAAAAACACCACCACATTGTAGAGAACAGTTTGGCGTGTTTGTGCCTTTTATAAATGCTTGCCCTTCTTACTGCTCTTTCTGCTTGCTTTTGTAATGTGGTCACAATGTATTGTTGTTTTCCTTGTTTTCCATGATCACTGCAGTGGTGCTAACATCAGAAATCAAACATTTCTGTTCACCGTTTTCACAATGCTTCTGTAACGCTAGTTCCTCAAGCTTTACTCTGATGCACTTGAACAGCACCTTCTTCCCAGCTCTCGCTGTTTTCATCATCCATCTTGTGCTACTTGATGACTCTTTCCAGGCCCTAGTTTCTGGATTCAGGTGATTTTTTGTGTGTGTGTGTAATAATATCAGCCTACAATAAGAAAAAGAAGTTTTTTAACCTACTTAGTTGCAGAGGAGAGCCTACTCAGGCATAACCAGACTGAAAAACTGAGCCATAAAAAAAGTCTTAAAATCCCTGCAGTTCAACTGAGAGATCCTCACATGCATAATTTTTTTAATATCATAAAAATCTCATACATTTTTTAAGCCAATCTTCTGAATTTTGTGAGGTTGATTAATGTTTCATGAAGGTCTGGGAGTGGCATTATTAAGTGTTAATGAGAATCAAGCCTTGATGAACTTAGAGCATTTCTCCCTGAAGAGGAGAGGCTGTGGGGGAGAAAGCTCTGGCACAAAAAGCTGGTTCCAGCCTTCCCAATTTCTGACTGCATGTAGTGCAAACACTTTGTTAGAGAAATCATCCCAGACTTTGTGCTGAGCCTGAGGCATGCAGGGTCAGGATGTTAGGTGCCAAAAAAGCAAGGCAACTATGATAAAAAAGCAAAAAGTGCTCAATATTGGTGAGTGTGAATGTTTTGACATGGGACACTGCTAATCCAGTTTAACACAGCCCCTCCATGCTTTAAAGGTTGTGTTTATGATCAGTAAATAAAACGAAGAAAACATATGTGCACACAAAGCCACATTCCTTGGCTGAAAATTAAAATTGGAGGAAAAGAAACTAATACAGAAATCTTTGAAAATGTACTTGTTAATATCTTGGTGACACAGTTGCTTTCTCAAAAAATTGCCCTTCATTTTAGTCAATTCTGGTGATCGCTACACTTCTCCTGACCCCGCAGGATAATGATGTCAAATTTACATAAATATATCCAAAATGTCCAAACTTAAGCACTTTTAAAAAATGTGTTTCTGTGTTTTATCACACACTGTCTTTTCTGCTGGCTGACCTTTATCATGTAAATGTGAAAGTACTTAACCATGGCAAACCATGTGCTTTCATCAAGTCATACTCTTCCAATGCAATTAATTCCAGCTCTCCAGTTCTGAAATAGGAGGTGAGAAAGGAGTCCACACATTTAAGCAGCTACGTAGCAAAAGCTGCCATCAGGTACACTCTTTAAATCCAGAGAAAGCCATGAAGGCTCCAGGATTTGCAGGGCTTGAGAAGAGAGTCCATAGTTGGGAATGGACCGACCTCTTATTTCAACATGGATTCAGCTCCCAATCAGGAGGTCTGCCTTGGTGGCCTGAGGCCTTCCTCAGTGGAGACCTGGATGGCTGATTTCACTTGGAAGCGTCATCAGGAGGCTGTGGAGTTTGTCACTGTAGGGCTATGCCGCTCCACAGAAGCAGAAGAATTGAAAAAAGTGTCTTTGGTGCTGGAAGCTTGCCTGACACCCCTCTGCACCATACTTGTCTCTGCTGTAATATGTATATATCCCATAAATACACCCAACAGCAAAGCTCTGAGGTTAGAGGAGGAGGAAGACTGTGATAACCCACGCTAGCAAGCATGTGGGCAGTGGGAACACACTGGCTGGCCAGAAAGAAATGGAAACCTTATTAAGTTGCTATTTGATCCAAATGAGACACTTTATTTTCCTTTCAGGACTGAGCTGCTGGTAGCTGAGGCTAGACAGAGTCCAGCTAGTGGGACACTTTCTGTAGGCAGTGTTCCCCCAAAAAAGATCACTATTTTCCAGAAATGTTCAGCACCAACAGACCTCTATGAAATACAAAGGCTCAGTGCATCTGGGAATGAGCACATTGGTACATCCTGTCAGTCCCAGTGAGCTACATCTCATGTGTTGGCAACTCCTGGTTTTAGTTTGAATCTGTCAGATTTCCCCCACTCTTTCATTGCCCTCCATCCTCATCCAGCTTCCTTCAACCCCCTGCATGAGCTCCCCGTCCCCCAGATACCACACACACCAAGCTTTCATTCCTTGTATTTTCCCTACTGCGTAAGGAACAAACAGCAAAGCTCCAGAGGGAAAAAAGTTAGCCAGTGAGATGCTTGTTAAACAAATAAATTAGAATATATCAGCTCCCAGATGACAGATATTTCTCAACAGAACCGACACAACCCCTGTCACTGTGTGTTTCCTGGATGGGTGCATGCTCAGCTGGGACTCGCTGACATTGCACAGAAGCCACTTTTTCCAGCTGTTATTTTTGTTTCACGGGTAGCTGCAATTGCAAATGTATGGGGGAAAGCTGTCTGAATTGCTCTAGGGTACCAGATGGCAGCTATATTGCATCCATGCCATGGGGTAAAATTTTGGTCTGCTAGACAGTGGGGTGGGCTGGCACCCTGAGCTCCCTGTGCAGCAAGGGAGTTGTCACAAAATGCAGGTGTGCAGCAAACGGTGCTGACACGCGTTCTGCCATGGCTAAGAAATCTTCTCTTTTAAGGAGCGGCTTAAGGAAGCAGAGGAGGTCTATAAGGCTGGCATAGAGAATTGTCCAGAGAGCTCCGATCTGCATAACAACTATGGTGTTTTCTTAGTTGATACTGGTAAGTGAGAAGGAGCAAGGAATTTTCTTTCTCTGCCTTATTTGCTTTGATTTGTGTTACTCAGCAGTATACATCTAAAAGGATGTCAAAAGCATCCAAATCAATAGGCGTGCCTCCACTGTAGCTTGGAAATAAATATCCCTGCTGCTGAGATGGCACAGCCTACTGAAATCTGTAATCAATGCAGGCACTGTGTGGCAGTGGCATTCAGCCTTGCTGTTTCCTTCAGTGTTTCCCACCATCTTTGCACAGCCAGTTGTCCTCTTCAATTTAAGCTGGGCAGCACCCTGACAATACTGCCATTTCTCCAGGAAAGCATGGCCACATCAAACCAAATCCCAGGCACACAAGTGGATTGTTACGGTGTTTGGAGCACTTGCAACTCTACTTGGTGACAAAGCAGCTCTTTGACTCTAAAGGTTGAGTGCCACGGCTATGAAAGCAAACATGGCTTTTAAACCACAATCATCTGTGAAAACAAAACATAAGATACTGTGGGGTAAATTGATTTCTCAGGAGCTCCGTAATGACGTACAAAGCCTTTCTTTTCTGGGCTCCTGGTTCCTATCCAACTTCCCTGGACTCGGACACTTCCTGGCATCCACATAACAACAAAAAATGCTGCTGTAATTGCTGCCTGTTATTGACAGCTTTATAAGCAAGGCCAAGTTTGACAAATGACTAGTGGAAACCAAACTACTGTCTCACTCCAGTCCCCCCCAGAACATAGGGGAGACTCAGTGATGAAATATTGCAGGCTTGAAGTGTGTGGTTGCTACCCATTCTGTCGCTTTCACACTGTGCCCAGCTCAAGTGATGCTTAGGAAGAAAGGGTAATGGTGTCCATCAGCCTGCAGTTAGCTGTCCTACCTCTGAGCTGATGCTCAGCCATCGCTTTTTTGTAGTACTTGTGTGAAATAAATATGAAGCCAAAATTCATAATCAAAAAAGGCTTCATGGCATTAATGACAGAGGTTGAGGTTCAGAATTTGTGCCCTGGCAAAAATCAAGTTTGCAAATAATAAGAATTCCTCAGTAATTTCACTCTGACATTGTACTCATCTTTGCTTGCCAACGCAGATAAACTGTCCTATTCCTGCCAAAAAATCTGGTTCAAACACAGTGCAGTGCACTTTCTATTTTTTGCACTTGTGTATTCTGCCAAAGTCAAAACTAACTTTTCCTGGTTTACTCCTACACTTCCCTACACACAAACAACAGGAAAAAAAAACACCACTGACTTTTGATACTTCAGGCATGATGTGTAAATAACCCTTCTGGAGACATGACAAGGCGTGAAGGAAGTGACTGGTAGCGAGCCCATCACAGGCTGCACTCTTCCCCGGCAGGCACAGGGAGATGCTGTAAAACACCACGCCAGTTGCAGGATTTTGTGCAACAAGCCTCCAGCAAGTATCAGCTGTGGAAAGCCATACCTCTAGATAGCTCTGCAGTGGTCATACACTCTCAATGTGTCTCCTTTGATGATGCACATCACCCCTGTGTGCTGAGCAAGGGGGGACACTGGCTGACTATAGACTGAGGTGCATGCCCAGCTGCTTCCCAAGACGTTTTGTAGATACAGTTTTCAAAAACATCTAGATGGAGGCTGCTGCTGGATGTTTTGAGAAAGTCCCACCCTGAAAGATGTCATTGGCCTTGGATGAATCTTAAGTGCTTCTAAATCTCCCTACAGATGCCCCTCCTCTGTCCTAGAAAGGAGACACCAAGAAGTATCAGTGTTAGTTTTATATTGCATAGATAGTCTCAGGAAAACCGAACTTGATCTGAACAACCATGAAAATAAAACTCACATGGCAGCGTATGTCCAGTGTCCCAGCACGTGCAAGCTGTTTTCAAGTTCTGCAGCTAGAAAAGGAATTAAATACATTGTGAAGTGATTTGGCTTAAAAAATGCCAATGCTCAAAAGCTTTGTTGGTGGACAAAGCTCTGTTGAGTATTGGTTTTCATCGGGAGATTAACTGGTCTAAAGTGTGCAAACCAATGAAATGAGCACTGGCGTTAAAAATACGATATTCACATTGCTGGAATGCTGGAACTTTATGCTGTGCTCCATTAATTTATTTAGTAGGTAGTCAGCAAGTCCTGCCTGAGGAAAGCACTGCAAGATCCTTCTTGAGGAAAGACATTTTTTAGCTAAATAAAAATATACGGTCAGAAATAGAACTTCAGGCTTTTGGGCTAGTGGTCTGGCACGTTTCTTTTTGCACAGTGTTGTATTTTGTTGTGGTGATGTCATGGACTGCAGGACCTTGCATCGGTAGACATTTTTGCACAGCGAAGCAGTGCCACCCAATGGCTCCTCTGCAACACATTGATGGTACCTACCTGCTCCAAAATAGGCACCTGGGCACCTCTGGTCTGGGATTTATTGTCCCAAGGTGGGAATTAGCTGGTCACTGGCAGCTACTCCCAGTCCTGTTGAGCAAGGCAGAAAGACTGAGCAAGGCCAGTGCGACAGGGGCGGAGGGAATAGTCTCTGTTTGGAAAAAGCTGAAAATATTTGTGGCTCTGGTGGGGTTGTGGGGAATACTGGGTGGCTTGTCCTCTGTGTCTCCATTGCCCATCTCTCCAGTGGGCCAGGGTCAAAGAATGCTCTACCAGGAGATGGTTCAGGTGGGCTCTGTCCCTAGCACAGAGGGTGCGACCACCCTGCAGTATGGTTGGAGGGTGCTTTCAGTCAGGAGTCTTCTTCTGGTGACTGTACCCTTGACCTGCAAAATCCCACCCTTAGAAAATCTATTTCTCAGGATTGTCTCTGAATATTGGAGCCTAAATCTTAGTTTGGACAGCAATTTTCCTTACACTTAATCTAAAAAGGCTGAGGCAGGATTTCTTTCTCTAAGTGGTTCTCATGCGTAGACCGATAGATGAAAGAAAACCCAGAGCGTTACTGAGTGTCGAATTTGTGACAGGATTTTTCTGATTCACCAGTTTAATAGCTGCTTTCCTCTCCAGGAGCTCCAGAGCGAGCCGTGTCCCACTACAGGGAGGCCATCCGCCTGAGCCCTGCTCACCATGTGGCCATGGTGAACCTGGGCAGGCTTCACCGCTCCCTGGCACAGAACAAAGAGGCTGAGGTGTGGTACAAGCGGTAAGAATTTGGGATGGGAGACAGAAGTTTCCCTCTTCCCCTGTACAGCTTGTCTCTGCTACAGAGCCTCTGATACATGAATCTGTCAGCACATGTTTTGGTTTTCCTCCCTTCCTTCTCCGTCCATTTGAAATCAGATTTACCTTTGCTTATTTGGCTATTTTGGGGGAGTGCTTGGAGAGGCAGCGCAGACTTAGGCAGTGTTGACTTCCCTGGACTGCCGCTTTTGGCTGGAGGATGCTCTGACAATAAAGTCAGAGCTTTCTTGGTGGCATGAGCAGGTTATTAGCACAACTCCCACCCTGCTCGAAGCTGGTCTGTGGGTGCCACAGCAGTAACAACCATAACTGCTGCACAGCCCAGCACCGAAACCTTGGTACCACCAGTAACTCCAGCCCTTCACAGCAGTGTGCCAGTAGGCAGGCTCTGACTACCAGTGTGCAACAGGGTGGACTGTTTAGGGTTTTTTGCATGCTTTTTGGCTCCCAGATTTGTGCTCACACTCCCCAGGTTCTGCCACCATCAGCCATCCCCACCCCTATGGCATGCTCACGTGCACTTTGGAGGTGGTCCTCTCCCCTTCTCAGGTGGCCAGAGGTGTTGCTGCTGTGGGCACACTCATCCCTCCTTGCGGCCTTAAGTCTGTGCTTCCCGTGATGGGATGAGCCCAGTGCAGGGCTTCACTGCTCCATCCCAGCACAAGCCACACCTCGCTCTTCTGCTTTGATCCTCACACCACCTCTTTTTCCCAAATCCCAGGGCCCTGAAGGTATCTCGGAAGGCTGAAATCCTGTCCCCGCTGGGGGCTCTGTATTACAATACGGGGCGGTATGAAGAGGCATTGCAGGTTTACAGAGAAGCGGCATCACTGCAGCCTGTGAACAAAGAGATCCGGCTGGCGCTGGTGAGTGTGGGGCAAGCTTGGCCGGGGCAGGGCCATGCAGGTGGATCACCAGCTGCTGAGTGCAGCGTCGTGTATTAAGGAGAGCTGAGCTTTTGAAGGTCATAACCCTTTACAATGTGGCTCCCTAGGCTCAGGTTTTAGCAATGATGGGGCGGACAAAGGAAGCTGAGAAGATGACGAACCATATACTCAATGAGGATGCGGAGTGTCTGGAGTGCTACCGCCTTCTGTCAGCCATCTACAGCAAGCAGGAGCACTATACCAAGGTACTGTGGCCATGGGATACCTTTGTCCCAAGGGCTCACACACAGAGCTCAGGCTGAATTTTACATTCCATCTCTCCAGAGACATGTCACATACCTTACCACACATCCAGTAGATTTATTTTTTCACTAAAACCTTTATTTAGGTACTGGGACTGAAGCTAAGCAGTATGGTTTTCTTATCACTTACTGCTCCAGCAGCTGTCAGCCCCACTGCCCATCAGCCACAGGCATTTAAAAAACCCATTTCCACTTGTGTTAATGGTGTGGGGCAAACAAGGGAAGGAGGAAGATGAGTCTTACACTGGGAGGCCTTAGTGGCAAGGAGAGCATGAGAAGTGGAAAGGTGTGGAATACAGTAACACAGTGTTCTCTTGCTTTTTCACAGGCACTTGAAGCTATAGAAAAAGCTCTTCAGCTAAAACCAAAGGATCCAAAAGTCATATCAGAGCTCTTTTTCACTAAAGGAAACCAGCTAAGAGAACAGAATCTCCTTGACAAGGCTTTTGAGGTATGACTGGTCCAAGCCCTAGGGATAGTTCTATAGGTTAAAAGTTAGAGTGAGCTCATTGCATCTAATACGCCCTGGTGCACACACCCTGGGTGCTGGCCTTGGGATTTCAGCAGTTCAGCAGCGGTATAGCTAAAGCTGTGGGGCAGCTAAAGCTTTAACTTTGCCAGACTTCGCTGCAACTTCTTTCCTCATTCCTGTGTGGAAATACAGCTCCCTGCTCTGAGAGCTTAAGTACGAGTTGAGGTGGGGTTTTGGAGAAGCCTGGGTGTTTTCTCATTGACCAGACCCTTGTTCCATCCAGCCCCAGCCCCTCTTGCTGGTGATGGCCAACTCCAGGTAGCTCAGCTGGAAGCTTGGGGACCTGTAAGAGCCCACCTTGTTGTTATACCTCACCTCATTACCTAATGGCTGAGACGTTGACTTATCCTGTGGAGCAGGAGACTTGATAGCTCAGAAATTGTTAGCATTAAATAATAACACAGAGTATTATTGGGACAGTTGTGAATATTCTCAGTATCCCTAGAGAAGTCTAATCCCAATTTGAATCCTTTCCTGTGGTGACACCATAAAAAATGGTACTGTTTGACAGAGTTCTTGTTGCTGCTTCTCCCATGCGCAGTGGCAGAAGCAGTGGGGAGGGATAGCACTGCCCTCGGGTCCCTGTGAAACCTCCACGCAAGTGGCTGTACCGTGGTCTGCTGCCAGCTCCATATTGCAGCCTTGTAGATAAATAGTATCACAGCCCATACACGACTTGTGGTTGGCAAGCACCTGCCCAAGGAAATGCCCCTGACATGCAGAAGACCCCAGCGGTGCAGGGTGGCAGGGAGAGGTCACAGGGGTTGGTGTGGCCCTTCATAGGGTGCAGTGGGCAGGGAAAACCTGTGAGATGAGCTCAGCGGTGAAGCAGTATATTACATTGCCTCTGCTATAAAGAAACTGAATTTCAGCTTATGCATTGCATACGAGAAGGACTGAAATTCTATTTTAAATGTATTCAGGAGTGAAAACTTTCTTTCCCTTTCCCCTCCACCACTGGTTTTTTTTGAAGGGTCAGTCTCATAACCTAAAACCGTTTTGTATTTATGTAGAGCTATAAACGGGCGGTGGAGCTCAACCCGGACCAAGCTCAGGCCTGGATGAATATGGGAGGCATTGAGCACATCAAGGTATGAGAGTTTCGCTTTCCCTTAAGCTGTCAAGTGCAGAGACTCAGGACAGAAAGCTAAATTTGTTTCAGACTGCCAAGAGCTGCATGTTCGTACACAATGAGTGTCCCTGACATAATTTATCTAAAAAGGAGAAAAGTCAGTCCACCCCAACTAGATTTTCCCAACCAGGTTGCATGGGAATATGTATCCTGTAATATAAAGCTTGTATTTTAAGAGGGCAGGCTTCGAGGAGCAACCTCCCATCTCTAAAGTTTTCTTGCTTCAATTGCTGACCTACTTTAGAAAAATATCACTGTGAGTCACCTTTTAAGATTCCTCTCTACCTAATTAATTTAATAAAGATGTCTAATGCAGAATACTGGCATGAAATTACAAAAATAGACAGCCCGCCCTGTGGTTGCTTATCTGTTTGAATACTTTAGCATATCATTATGATTTGGGTCTTAAGGAGTCATGTTGTGTGATATTCTCAAGCTGTCCTACCACTGAGTAAAATTTAACTCTTTTGGTACAACATAATGGAAAAATTAAAATCTACTTCTTGCCATGTGAGTTTGCTCAAATTTAGGCTAATGGCACCTGGTGATCCATTTCATAATGTAGAAGTATTCCTGTTATCTAACAGTATTAGGTTTGATAAACTCTTTTTCCTTTGTTTTATGGTCTTTGCCATTCCCAGGGAATGAACTTTTTATGTCAGGGAATGCAGATGAGATCTGTCACTCATTTTCTTTGTAGGGGAGCTACGTCACTGCCCGTGGCTACTATGAGAAAGCCTTACAGCTGGTTCCAAACAGCAAGTTGTTGAAGGAGAATCTGGCCAAACTGGATCGCTTGGAGAAACGGTTTCAGGAAGTCCAGGAGAAAGACCAAACATAGCGTTCAGTCACCAGTGAAAAGAAACCCTATGCCCCTTGGAGAAGAGTATGGTGAAAACCTATTGCTTGAAGTGATGCTGAAGGAACTTTGATAGGACTCAGAATTATGGAAGGCAAATTTTGAATGCATGCTTGTCTTTGACCAAAGTTACAGGAGACGCTTGACTCCTGTGGGACATGCTGGGGAATGAATGAAAACCTTCCTTTAATCAAGATTTATGTTTAGGTTGAACCCATTTTAATCACACCAGGAGTGTGAGTGGGACTTGTACCTTTGATATCTTGGTTATCACTGGGGAAACAATGAAGACAAAGCGCTCATCCATTGCAGCAGGGGTGAAATAGCACCTCCTGTTGCTTGACACAGTGTCACCTCGTCCATGTAAAGTACCACTGATGGGCTTCATTGCAAGTGCTGCCAGGTCCTTCTGAGCCAGGAAAGATGGTCATAACAGTCACATGAAAAGGTTTCAAGGGGTTGATGCTGAGGAAGTGGTGGCCACTTTTACAGCTCTAAATGTGACTGGAAAATTATTCTAAAGAAAGGGAAAATGGTATCTGAATATCACCCTAGAGGATGATTCTATAAGTAGGACAAATGATCCTTTGAGGGAAGATCTCACCTGAATGTTTCACTCATAAGGTAGTAATTTTGTAGTAATTCAGGTTCATGACATCAGTACTGTCAAATATCATATGGCTTTACCCTTTGCTCTCTCCCTCCAGGCCAAATAATTATTATTCTGAAAAACAATGGAAGCATCCAAAGGGAATAGGAAGCTCTAGGATTATTTGTCCTCCTGTCCAGTCCCCAGTAAAAAAACAACCAACCAATCTGATCAATATAGGAGGCAAAGGAAAGCCACAGAGAGATTAGGGAAGATTTCCTAGGCTGGAAAGGTACTAAAGAGGCTTTTTTATGGGTGTGCAGGGACAAAGCCCATTTATCATGGTGATAACACTGACAAAACACTTTGTCAAAGTGTTCTCACCCCTCCCCCAAAAGGTATAGAAAATTACCCATAGCTGATCAGTCATAAATCTATATTTTAAATACTGGAAAGGGAAAACAAATTCTCTTCAGGATGAGGGCTTTTATTTTTGAGCTTTATTTATTTAACTTATAGTAATCAAATAATTAATATATTTTCTCTGTTTTATATGAATTGGGCAGTATCCTTCACAGCTGGCCACGTGGCTGGGCATTGTGACTTGTATTGTATGAAGTTAGAAAAAACCAATACCACCGAGGCATGCCTGAATAACTCCCTTTCACGATGTTTCTAAAGCAAGTAGCTGCAGATCACATTTGACCATACTGTCACTGCAATACCAGCGCTTCTGCTGCTTCTACCAGGGTTTGTACCAGTTCGCAGAGTTAGTGGGATCATGCTTGGTGCCACTGCCTTTGGGTTTGGACATCAGGGTAGGTCATCAGTTTGTTCCTCTTGCAGCAAGAAACTGCTGTAAAAGTTGTTATATTTCAGCTAGGCTGTGACCAGTTCCTGCAGAAAAGCAGCCCAGGGTTTGGCGTTATTAGTAAAGGATAGTTCCGATTAGGTATGTGATGCCTTGGTACACATCTGTCAGGAAAAGCCTCTGTGGCAGTGACCCATGTGGCACGCAGGTTTAGTTGGTGCTGGCCATGGCACCTCAGCAAGCTCCAGATTTCTGGTGGCTCCACTGGCTCCATTTAAAAAGCTCGGTGTCTAGCCACTACTGGTGGTCAAATTACTGACAAATTATTAACATGACTCCAACTGCATTTGGAGCTCAGAGAGTGTCCAGACTGGTACAGATGTCTGCCCTGCCAGGGCTTGTGGACCTGCTAGAGCCATGGCTGTGTGCCCACCAAGACGAGACTGGACTTGAGAGGTAGTGGTCAAGGAGTCCAGCCAGTGCCTACAGCTGGGAGGGAGAGACCATTGCAGGGAGAAGGTGGTGACATACATTTCTGGGCTCTCTCCCTTTGAACCAGTTTCCCAAGGCAGCAGCTGGGACCAAAATAAGCAAGTCTTTTGCTGGTGTATTTTCTCTTCTCCTCTCAGCCCAAAGCACTCTGCTTTCCAGGGCCAACGGCAGGTGTGAGGTCCTGGGCCTGGACCAGCAACTCTTTGTCTTTTCACATGACTTTTATGGCTGTGGACTTGCCAACCTGACATTTCTGCAAGTCCCCAGTGCGGGTGCTCTGCTAGATGCCACGCATGGAGTAGCTTTGCACAGCCCTGGCACTGCCAGGATGGCCAGGAGGAGATGGGGTCATGCCAGCAGCATCCCATCGGATGGGGAAACTGAAGCTTAAACGCCTTTGAGAGCAGTCTTTTGCCCACCATGCATTGCAGAGTCGTAGGTGGTTCATTACTGGGGTGTTCAGAGGTACCTGGACCATAAAGCTCTGCCTCTCCCCAGGGTGAGCCTGTCTGTGGGGCAGCTTCACCGAAGCCCTGTGTGCCAAGCTGGCTGGCTGCCCATGGTACCACCCTGTGGCGGTGGCTTTGGGGGCTGGCAGAGGGCTGTTTGGTGCAGCCCCAACAGCACAAAGCCCCCTGCAGAGGAGGCAGCTCCGGAGTGCTCCAACAGCTCGCCGAGGCATGGGGGATAGGGGTGGGGGGAGGTATGTCTTATTTAAAAATGTGTATCAGCTATGAAGTTTGCCTCATAAAGATATATTAAATAAATACTATATATTCTACAGGCCCCACAACAGTGTGGCTTTAAATTGTGGCCAGTGAAACATATTTTTTCAAATATAAAGTAACTTGTATTTTTTATAGCAATGCTTTGTGAAGGGGAAGACTTGGTTCTGTGGTTTTAACTTCAGCTTAAATCTTAGTTTGTCTTTTTGGAGAGACCTGGTAGAAATGATTGGCTCATTCTTGTCCTAGAACCTGATCAAAGCCATCTTGACCTCCTAAAACCAGTGCACATGTAAAAGTATAATACAGCTTTGGGTGCTCTCCTCCCAGATCCTGGAGAAGGATTTTTGCAGCACTGTCTTACTTGCAGAATAATGAGACCACCCTCCCCGTGGGTTTGGTTGGAAGGCATGGCTTACGTTCATCCACTTACCTGAGTTAGGCAGGTAACATATCCATGGAGTTTAATCCCAGTTGAACCAGATTATGTTTATATGCTGAAAGGCCGACTCCACATTTTGGAGCTAGGATTGTGGTAGTTACGGAGAGAGGAGAGCTCAGTAATGAAACCCCGCTTTCCTGAACCAGCACTTTATACCCCATCTATGCAGGATGATGGTCTGCAAACTGGCAGCGTATTTAGAGAATGACTCAGACCGTAAGCTACCAAAGCAGTTAAACCCTTGTGAAGTTTGGAGCTGAGTCCCTGTCTCGTTGGCGTCCATGCTGAAACACTGTGTTTGTTCAGGACATTAATCTTATGAAAGGTTTATTGCAGGCGAAGAAGAAGAATGGAGTATGATATGAAATGGGTTACCTCCACCAAAACAGAACGCTATTGTGGATGATAAATCAAGGAACTTACCTTGTGATAAACTGGATATTATCTTAATTAATCATAGGAAATGTCCTCTTCCTCTAGCATTGCACAGCTTCTAAAATAATGAGTTATAAATACATTGTTTTTGTCAACTCCAGCGCTCAGCATGGTTAGCAGAGATTACAAATTAATAAATGGCTGAAGCTCTACCTGGAGGGGGAAGTTCGCGCTCTGCAAGTTGCATTGGCTAAACCTCAGTGCTCATCAATATTAGAGTGGAGAATTAACGGAAAGCTGGTTAGACAGGACTCTTGTGTACTCACTGTGCGTTTTAATCCTAAATGAAAAACTTAATAATTGTGTTGCTTTTTCCTTTCCCCATGAATAATATTTTCAGCTGATGGATTTTGTTTTGTTTTATTGCTTATTTAAAGTACAGCATTCTTTGCTTCCACTCCTTTTCCATCCCCCAGGATAAACGATGCAGTGGGGGGCATTTTCTCTCTCTCACAGACTGCTTGGACTAGATGTTCCTACAGATGTGCAGGCAACTTGTTGTGGCCAAACAGCAAGTGAATGCAGCAGTGCAAATGGCCTTCATTCCATAGATCTCGATGAGGATGTGTGCATGCATGCACATAGGTGGAAGAAGTCTAAGTCAAAAAAATCCAAAATAAAGAGCCTAACTTGCAGGGGAAGCTGGACACCCCTAAAATTATCTAAAAACTATGAAAGCTTCTTAACAATTATAGAAACCAAGCCAGATATGGTATACAATATTTGGTGAAAGAAGATAATTTCTAATTTTAATAATTAAGCAATTTGGAATGTAGTTGTATGATCCTTTGCCCCACTTTTCCTCCAGCTCAGCGAAACAGTTGGTATATGCTTCAGTCTCGTCAGTCTGTATGTGATTAAGTTGCCCAAGTGCTCAATTTCTATCTTTCATATATATGCAATTATGCACAATCTTTGGAAAAAAATAGCCCTTAGAGGGTTTTTTCTCCAACTTTCAGTCTCTTGCAGCAGCAACAAAATGCACCATCTTGCTTTCATGTACATTTAAAACCAGCAGTAAAAAAAAAAAAAAAAAAAAAAAAAAAGGGGAAAAGAAAAAAAGTGCTTGGCATTCACTAGTGTTACGATGTGGCAAAGTTGCTTCAGGTAATCTCAATAATTTCGTGCAAAAGTTCATTGCCATGTTTGTAATGACTTGGTGAAAATGTTTTGTTCTGGAAAATACCCCCAGTGGTATCCTCTGTAAAAGTTATGGCTTCTACAACTGTATTACTGTAGAAATCTCTGCCTGAAGTGGATGTCACGCTGTGTGTTCCTCTCATGTGGGAGTTGTTTGCATTGCCTGTTATTCATATGGCTCTTATTTCTGTATCTAATTTCTTTTTAATCAGTTGTGCATATCTTTTAAAAAAACTCAAGAAAACAGCCCATAGATTAGAAATCTTCTAAAAATAAATTCATACTTAGCAGCAGCTGGATGTATGTCAGTGGTACAGGAATTTGCAAAGTCTTTGCTTTTTTCACTGTGGGATTTATGGCTAGATTTCACATAAAGGACTTATGCTCTAAGTCTTTGCAAAAGAAAATGTATGTAAATGTCTATTTTATATAAAAAGTAAGAAAAGAAAAGAAAGTGCCATGTCTGGTTTTATTCTCTTGGCTATGGGGTCAGCCTGTTCCTTAGGACCAACCATGAACAAGTTGTTCTGGAGGTGGAAGGGCCAAAGTTTCTTACTCCGCTTGAATTACATTTCACTGCCCAAGGAGTCCCAGTTACAGTTCATGTAGGAGCAACTATGCAGCACATGTATTTAAGTCTGGCCATAAAAAATACGGGAGCAGGCATTTTTTGGAGCCTGAGCATGAGAAAGTATGACGGCTGGTGCTTACATGGTCTTGGTGATTGAAAATGTTATACTGACATAAGCTGTTCATGTCAGGCTTTATACATCTGTCATTAATGTGTCAAACAAGTCTGCAGAGTAGAAAGAGAAAGAGCAGAAATTAAAAAGAAACTCATTTTTTTCTAATTCCCTTCTTCCTAGCTGACATTCCCAGATGCTCCTGCATGCTCCCAGGGCTTGAGTTTGCTCAGAGGATTGTGATGGTGATGAACGCCTCCACTGAAAATGGACCTGAAAGAGAACCAAAAGCCCTGAACACAAGCCATAGTGTTTCCTGCCACCTTGGTGTGTGCAAACCCCTCTGTAGCATGAAGGGACATCGCATGCTGCCTTTGAAGTCAGTCCATACAGCCTGAAGTTCTCTCAGATCCCAGCAGAAACAGGGTTTCTTTATGGAGCTTGCTACCCAACACCCACCTGCCCACATCCTCATTTGTACTGATGGAGAAATCAGATGTATGCCCAGGCCACAGCCTGGATCCTGCCCCACGCAGCAGTGTGCAGCTTTGCCCTTTGAGCAGAACAAGGAATAGAGCTCGGCGGTCCTGCCTACCTCCGCTGCCTGCAGATCCAGTTGGCCTTTGGCATTGTTACCACAGGAGAGAGGGTCTCCTGCTGCCAGCTGGCCAACAGGGCAGGCAGTGCCCCCGGGGATGGACAGCGGCCTGGCAAGCAGGGACAGCTGGGCTGCCCTCACCTCCGCCAGGGCATGCACCCCCCAGCTGCTCAGCAGCTCCCGAGGTGGGATGGAGGCGGCTGCTCTGCTGTGGGTGACACCAGGGCCCTGTGTGTCTGGAAGCACCGCAGCACCTGGGGGCTCTGCAGTTTCTGGCCCAAAACCAAAAGGCAGCTCCATGCTTCTAGTTGCTCCTGTAGTATTTGGATAGCGGCCCTCCCTGTGGAAAAGGTCAAATAATTTTCATCCTCACAGCAGCTACTTAAGCTTCTCTGTAAACCTGTGTATTGCTTCACAAATGAAATGCTGCTGGAGGTGTCCAACTCTTTTGGTGTCCTCTGGGAAGGAAGAAGCAAAGACACCACCATACCTTATAAACATGCCCCTCTGGCCAGCCTGGGTGAGGAGAGACCACAGAGCAAGGAACTTGGCTGGACTTACCATTACCTGCGCTAACCCTCCTCTGCAAAAGCAATGAGATGCAGCTCAGGTCTGGTGGCAATAGCGAGGGGGGACATTAGATCCTGCCACAGTCCCCATGGGGAGTGGGCAGCAAACTACAAATAGGAGAGCCCAGGGAGCTGGTGACCTCCTGGAGAGCCTCCAAACCCTCCTGAGTTGCAGCTCTGCAACCTCACCTGCCAAAACCGATTGACCTTTCATCAGTTAAAGGGATCTGTCGGCTGGGGGGAGGGGGTTGTTTTTCCCTGTGTGTAACAGAGCATAGCCTGGGCTCCAGCACTGGGTACCTTCCCTGGGCTGTGGTGGGAGCTAGGCTACTCTTGCTGCTGGTGTCCCTCCTTGCTCCATGTGGTGAGTCTTGTACATCTTCTACATCTCCCCAACGTAGGGGCTACAGCAGTTCATGCTGGTGTTATCTGCTCTTTTAAGCTACCAAAGCAGTGAATGTAAGCAGTCAGTTTCACAAATGGTGCCAGGGCTTGGTGTGCTTGCCCCTCATGAGTGATTTTGGGCTGCCCTTGCTGTAGCTTTGCTGGGACCACAAGCCCTTCTTACCCTCTCCATCTAGGTGCTGCTCACCACAGCCCGCCTCTTGGCTGCTGTGGCGAGCCATTCCCCATGCAGGCTGCTCACCTGCTGTGTGGTCCCTTGGCTGTGCAGTAAAGAAATAATTTGGTCCTATTGAGCTTTCTAACTGATGACCCTGGGGCATGCAGGTCAGAGAAGTGTCTAGGAGAGCAATGAATGGCAGCATGTTCTCAAAGCCTTCTTGCACATTCTCCTGCAGTGGGTAATGTTATTTACAGCTCCCTGTCTGGCTTGCTTCCATATGAAAGCTTCCTTCCTAGGGATGCTTTAGGTAAGAGAGGGAAGTAAGCACAGGTTAGGCTGCAAAGGGGGTCAAGTTGGGCAGTAGCATGGTGATCTTCATAGTGACTTGCTCCTAGTAATGAAACAAATTATAAAAAGATCTTCCCACCTGGGGCAAGAGATGGAATAACCACCTAACTGCTCTCCCTCCCACCCTACTCCAGTATGATGCTAGATCTTCTGCTGTTGCTGATGTTATTTCTCTCCCCAGCTAAGGGAGTGGTGTTTTCTCTGTCATTTACCTTCCTGACAAAGTCTATTTATTTTCTACTTCACTAGTAGACTTGCTGCTATAGCAATAATCACCACAGTCTCTTGTTGGAAAAGCTAGTCAGCAGCAAGGGCTAGGGAGAGCTTGGTCCAGGTCAGTGGCTTGGAAAATTGTGCCTGATTTTTGTGCCTGAGCTTTTTGCAGTAGTCAAATCCTTTAAGGCCAGAGAGTTCTCTGGGAATATGATAAAATGCTATAAAAAGCAGGGGGGGGGCGGGGGGGGAGAGGGTGGTCTGAACAGAGCAACAGGTAGCTGTTAGCCCCTTTACAGGCAGATGAGGGTTGTGCAGGGACCTTGCACAACTGCAGGAATTGTGCAAGGATCCCCACAACCTTGTGGCATGAGTTTCACTTGTTACCCCACTTGTCTTGGGGTGGTTGGCCATCCAGGTAGAGGAGAAAGATGTGGGCTTCTCAGTTCACTGGCACTCAGATAAGGTGGTATGAGAGGTTGGTGGGCTTTTTAATACCTGTCAGCTTGATGGGAAGATTAAGCAAGTAGCATCACCTTCAAGCCTACACAGAGGACATAAGCCCCAAAGTCAGAGAGGGGTGTAGTGGTGGCGTTGTGATGGTAACATTTTGGATCCAGACTTGGTCTCCTGGTGACTCCAGTAAATTGTTCCAGGCTCTCACCAGGGCGAGGACAGTGCAAGTACTTCCTAAATCATGAGATTTATAGTGCTTATGTTTGTACGGCTGGGAACTGAACTTTTATCCCAGCTTTGGCTTGGGAGAGGCAGGGGACCCCTCCTATTGACATGAGAAACACATTGGATGGGAGTGATTAACAGTGATTTTTAGCTGGTGCAGACTTGGGCCAGCTGAAAGGAGTAGAAGCTGCTGTCTTCTTCTCAGCAAAGCAGCTGAGATGCCAGCCCTGATGCTGCCCCTCTCCTGCAACCATCCAGCCTGGAGAAGCAGAGCTCTGCTATGAGAAGTTGCAGTTGGTTCCTTTTCTTTGTGTCCCAGGTATTTAAGATCGCTCCCCTTGTGTATCTTTACTATGGTGGTCATGATCTGGAGCTGCCTGGGGGAAGCAGCACACCTCTTTCTCCTCCACCCAGCACGGGACCCAGCAGGCCTGTCAGTGTGTGCATCACTCTGTGCTGGCCGAGGACTGGTGGGGTTTTCCCTAGACAACATGAACAGGGTTGCCACGAATTTATCTCAAACTGCACAGTTCAATGAAGCATCTACAACTTAACCAGATGTAGCCACCCCTAAATCAAACCTTCCCTGTGCTCGTTGTCTGCATTTGTAAGGCACAATTGGTGCCAAAAGCATTGTGAGGGAGCTCTGTCTGCTTGCCATGTGTTTCAGACCAAAGCTAAGACCGAGTGCTGGGCCAGCTCACTTCAGAGACAACATCTTTCACGATGACTTTACTTGCTCAGGTTAAGTGCCCCAGGGCACTTAAGGTATGGAAGCTTTGAAGTAACAAACTTTGAATGAAGCCTGGTGGCATCGTTATAACCTGTTGCACTTGTTACTGAATTTTCTAAGTCCCAGGTGCATTTAGTTAAGAATAATTAGGCTACTGGATGAAATCTAAATTTGCTTGCTTTTTTTTTTTTATGACTACACACACATCATGAAAGTACTTCACAGGAGACCTCAGCTTTACACACATCAGCATCTTAGTGTGTTTTCATTTATCTCCATACAATTGCCTTCAGCTTGGAGCTCAGGCTGGAATCAGGAAAGCTGTGACACCTGGATTTGTCCCATTAATTCCCTACTTGCCAGAAGAGCTTGAGGTAATGCATTTGAGCATGTGGGGCCTTGTCTCGCTTCAAAACACTCTTGTTTCCATCATGTGTGTAGGCCTGAAGTGTGGAATTCATCCCACTGACCTGAAGAGCCCGAGGAAGCTCTGCAGCTGGGATTCTTCTCTCAGATCATTGGTGGGAGACAGCTGGTGCCTGGTGGGCAGCCCCAGTGGGTCTGTGTGGCAGACCCTTCCCCCTGGGCAACGGGGAGGAGTGGCAGGAGCCACCGCTTTCATCCTCATGTCATAGAATGCTGCTCACTCACCAGTGGAAGCTGGAGTAAAATTCCCTTTGCCCAGCTTCCCAGGCTGACCTCTCTCCCAAAGTGGAAGGGAACGAGTTGAACTAATGGTGAAGACAACATCTGTGGCTGGCGTGAGCTAATGCAGCTGCAGAGCTTTTGTGGCATGTGCCTGCTGAGGGTTTCCTTGGGTTTATGGTACAGAAGGAGTTTGCAGAGGTGGGAAGGAAGGGATACCATAAAGTTGGTAATGGAGAAAACAAGTTTCTCTCTTCTAATGCAAACTAGTACGCATCCTCAGATAGCGCTACTGAAGTTTTTTTACTATCTAGGTATGCTCCCGAAGCAGGGTTTTGCCCTCTGTTGGTGGGCTATTTGAGTTGGAGGTCATGATCTCCCATTACCACAATTACCTTTGTCCTACTTTCAACTGATTTTCTGAGGATTGCAACACCTTATCAGCTTATCTCCTGTTGTGGCCAGAAGTTTTTCACGTGGAGACTTCTTTCTGCATAACTTACATAACGGTCTTATCATTATCTGTTGTTTGTTTCCCAAGGCTGGCTCCCTTGATTAGAAGTCCTTTCATTCATCAGTTTTGATGACTTGAGATGGTGAGTACTTGAAAGAGTGGGTCAGCTTGACCCAGACTTTATGCACAGCTTTGTTTAATGCCAGCAACCTTCCCTTAAGAAATACTTTGACACAAATAGTTTCTATACAGTGGCATCAGGAGGATGCCTCCCTGGTCCCCTGCATCTTGCCTAGCAGCTTGCGTGTATATAAGGAAAAATATGGAACAATGATTGTGGGATGATGCTTTATGAGTAACTGAGCAGGGCACAGCTCTATTTAGAAAAATACTACTTGGTTGCACATTGCCAGAGCAAACACTGGCACCTGTGGCAAAACAGTATTTGCCACCTCCCCCCCATCCCAAAACCCACTCCTTGCACATGAACCAGTTTGACGATGTCTGTAGCAGGAAGTCACAGGAAGGGGCTGGTTCAGGGAGAGGGTAGGGTGCTCAGGTCAGGGGGATGGATCCTCTGGGCCCCTGGCTAGCATCAAGACCTGGGGAAGCTCTTGCAGCAGCAAGATAAAAAAAGAGTGAGATGTCCAGTCCACTCTGTTTTAGGATGCTCCAGGATCGCGTTCCTCTCATTCACCACTGAGGCATCAGGGAGTTTGCACACCATATTCATATGTTCAGCACTCAGGAGCTCTGTGAGACGTGGGCAGCCCTGGGGCAGACATCAGGGAAATCTCCGTGCCACCATGGTTCTTCTAAATGTCTAAATCATTAATTTTAAAGAGCTTTGTCTTCAAAAGATCCTGCTCACCTAAGCAAGCATCCAGAGAAGCATTTCTGAGGCAGAAGGAGCAGCACTGCAGCTTCCTGGTAAAAGCAGCCCTTGGCAGCTGTCCCGTAACTTCTAGCAGTCACGTTGGCTGCTGTGCTTTTAATGCAAGACTAGCTTCACAGGCCATGCTGAAGACCTCTTCATAGGCAGGGACAATGATATAAGTGGCCCCTTTGCAGCCCTTTTGTAATCCATTATAATGTAATTGCAGACCAGTCAGCTTGACATCTGTTTCTTGCTCAACTTAAGCATAATTTTTGAGGACTAATGTTGAATAACAAGACAGTTGCTGTGGTATAAAAACTTCATTGTGCAAGGTTAACCTTGATAATGAGGCATCTCCTTGTTTCTCTATTCTGTGCAAAACTAGGTGGAGCTTTTACTCTCCACTGTTATGCTGCCAGTGCTATGTTCCCGTTACTGCATCATTTGCATTACTAGACAATCAGTGTGTCAGGCATTTCTGGGAAATACGGGCACTTTCCAGTTCCAGTAAACGGCCTCCTGGGATTAACATTGAGCTGTGCCATTAGTGGGTCTGTTACTTATGGCTGAAAGTAATTAAAAAATTAGAGGAAGCATTTCCTTGAGTGGGGGAAAAATGTTTAAAAATCCTAATTTACTAGAAAGGATTGAAGCAGAGTCAGGTTAACCCCCCCCCATAACTTGATTCAAAATGCCTGGGGCCACGCTTCAGGGCAGGCAGCTGTAAGAAATCATGTGTGCCTACCAGCCCTCCCAAAGCAGGCTGCCCGGACCTGCCACCTCCAGAGGCTGCCTGGGTGAAATAGCTTGGCGCTAATTCCCAGCAGCTGGACTCTCAAGAAGGGCTGCAATCCCATAGAGGTTAGAGAACAGGTTGAGGGCAGGGGTTTAAAAAAAATTAAAATCCAGAAATCAGTGGTAAACCAGCTTCAAAGCTCTTGTTTGACACTGGGGTTTCTTGGACTCTCAAATGAGCAGAGTCTGAAAAGGCGTTTGTTTCGGGTCTGGGTTTTGCCAAGGTTCAGTAATACTTCAGGCAGACCTTTAGTCAGCCCTAATTGCAAAGATCTTGAGACAAGCTCACTGCTGTGTTGTGCCCTGTGCTGTGTGAGCTGGTAATGGGAAGCACTGACAGCCAAAACACTGACGAGTTGTGTGGCTCTTGTGGGCATCTCTTGCAGTGCCCCGTACCAGGTGGATTGATGAACCCCATTCATGTCTCCCACAGAGTGCAGAGCTGTCCCTCCCTGTGCCCCAGAGCATTTGCTGGGTCCCTAGAAGACAGTAAACTCCTTTGCTAAAGATCTGGTTTGCGAAAGATGGGATCTACTGCCCATCTATTTATTGGGTAACTGATCTGATAATGTCGCTATCTACTTAATTGCTAAAGGAAATACTGAATGGTTTTTTGACTCTGCTGGAGCTGATTGCTTTTAAGTTTAACTGTGACATTATATTGCTTATAAAATATGCAGAAAAACCATAATGGGCATACGCTTGTCTAGAGTTAATTTAAACTACATGTAGCTGCCTAAAATCATCATAAAGCTCTCAGATGTAAGCCTCTGCTCATCCCTTAAATGCACTGATAACAGAATTAAAAAGGAGGATTTATGGGGCTGAAATTACTTGGCAATCCGTTCCCATTGCTTTTAAGGCTTCTGATGTGCCTTTTAGGATCCCAGACTGCAAGTAACAAGGGCTGAGGTTGTTGTTTCAAGGCCAAAAATGGCACAGGGGTTCTGTGAGTCTCGAGGTGACAGACTGTCCTTTTCCCTGTACCAAGCTGGCTGCAAAGAAATCTGCCAGCACTTCTCCTGGCAGCTGTGTGCTGCCCAGGTATGAACAGTGGCTTGATGGATAGCAGATGAAACAAAAAAAAACCCTATTTATCCTTTTAAAAGTCAGTCCAGCTTTTCCAGCTGGACATCAGGGAGTCCTCTGCACTGCTGCTAATGTGAAATCAGCCCAGCTGAAAGTCCTGTTACTGAAGGCCAGCCCTGGTTCCCAGGGCAGGAGCACGTTGTGGGGTTGCAGACTCAGTGTCAGGGTTTGCTTTGTGGTGGCAGCCCCTTCTTTCACGACCATTTTCCCACCAGAAAACTCCTGAAGAGCCTGGTGGTGGCAGTGAGGGAGCATCACCTCCAGTGGGTAGAGAGGCAGGAGCAGAGCAGAGCATCCCTGTCTCACGTGTCATAGTCCACCCCAGTTCATCTGGCTGCCCTACACAGATTGCAACGTGACCCTGCTGCACCTGCTGCACCTGCAGCACCCAGCCCAGTAAGTGGGAGCCCAAGGGGATGAGCTGCTGCTGCAAGAAGGTGCTTTACATGGGGAAAGCTCTCATCTGATGTGCTGGTCCAGAAAAAAACACCCCTCTTCCTTCCCTTCCCATGCTCTCTATGCTAGAGAAATGTCCTCTCAATTATGCCTTTAATTCTTATCGAAGTAACACAGTTGGGTTAACTCTTGTCCTAGGCTTTGATTAATTGTCCCAGAAGTTTACCCCTCCATCAGGGTCTGTGCTCTGGCTATGCTCATGCTTTCTTTGCGCACCAGATTCCTGTGTGCCCTTGCGTTCCCCATGTACAAGCTGTACCAGTGCGGTTTCCTTCAGCTCCGTGGTGCCAAGGCTAGCTCTCAGCTAGCTGCTGGAAAGCCATCAGCTTCCTCTCCGCCATGCCCACGGGCTATTAGTTATGTGGGCTGCAAGGGTCCTGCCAGCTGAGAAACAGGCTGGATTAAAACCTGCTCACTCCAAGTACCTCTGCAGGTGAAGGTGAAGCCTCTGAAGATAATTTTAGGGTGTCAGAGTTAGGGAAGTGGCACAAGTCTCTGGCTTCCTAGGCTTTTCAAAGGCAATTCCCAGAGCTGTATAGAGCTATGATGCGTTACAGCCAACTGGCCATGACTGCCTGTGACCATCAGATGGCAGATCAGCCAACATAAAGCAACCTTCTGTCCCTGTCATGTCTCAGCTCACTGGCTCAGATGGTGTAGCATTATGGTTTGCCCATAATGGCAGGAATAAGGGAAATAAGACCCAACAAATGTTCTTTTCAGGGCTCAGACATACTGGCAGGCGCCATGAAGAAGGCTTCTTGATGGCTGCCTCTAGGCATGAACTGGGCTCAACACCATCTGAGCTGTATGGACAACCCTTGAGGAAACTCCAAGGTTTCTGACTCCCTGCTTAGCCCTTCTGAAGGCGTGGCACAGCCAGTGCCCTGTCAGGACAGCCAAGGAGAACTGTGATCTTTGTCTCCCAGTATCAAGGAAAACCTACTGAACTGAATCTTTTGAGTTATTCGTGTTCTGTGTAACTCCTGATCCGATCAGCTCTGGTCTTTGGGGAGAACGATGTAAAGAGTTCCTCGCAAGCACTGGCCTGTTCCCACACTGTAAGAGACTGATACAGACAGAACCTGGTCTCCTCATCTCTGCCGTGCTGTTTCCCCTCTTCTTTTGTCCCCTTCCCAAGTATCCTCCTGCTTAAGTTAACATTTAAAGGTAGTTAAAAATCTTCCTGATCTCTGAAAAATCTTCCTGATCTCTGTCTCTGAATTTGCCATGTATAAATTCAATTACATGTGACTAACTTCAGTTCATATTCTCATTTTATAAACACCCACGTATGACTGTGGTGTTTTGGGAAGGGGAGAAATGGAACAGTGTGACTTGAAGGGTGTTGTTTGTACCTGTAAATCAGACATGTTCCTGGAAGGGTGGGGTTCATGCACTCATTCATGCACCCTTTCCTCTGCAGGGGATGAGGTTTGGTCCACCTGCCTTCCCCACAGGGATGAAGACTTCCAGGCTGGGACACTGTGTATGGCTAGTCGCTGGGGCAAGGTGTCTGAGGGCGAGTCAAATGGCAGGATCTTCTGGTCACAGTTGCAGGAATAAAGGGTGATGGATAAGGGAAGGGAGCCACTTTATTTCAGGAATAGAAATGCAAAAGAAGGTGACTCCTGCCAGATGAAAAATTCAAGTACCCTTTTGCTCATCAGGTCTCCTCTGCTTGCCAGAGGGCCAGCCCCTATAGGGGCGAGCAGATCAGCACGTTCAGGCAGCGTGGGACCTTGGAGCACTTTAGGGAAGGTTGCACGTTGCAGTGCTGCTGTGCTTACCCGAGCCTCTTACAAGGTGTTGCAAAAGTGACAATAGGTCCCTTGTATGTAAAAATGTATGCTCTTTTAGACTCTCCTCTAGATAGCAGAAAACTGTTCCCTCAAAGGAAGAGTACTTGCTTGAGTTTTGGTAGATTTTAAAGGAGACAGGAATGTCTGTGTATGTTGCTTTTTATTTTTACATCCCCAGTGGATTTGGGGCTCATCCACAGTAGAGGAGGCTTGCTGTCCCCAGCTCCCCAGCAGCCCTCCCAGCAGAAAGCATGCTGTCTCCCAGACAGGGCTGCTCTCTCACACTAGCAGCTCACTGGGGGCTTTGTCCTGGCCCCTGCAAGGCTCCAGCCCTGTGGCAGGGTGCCTGGGAGAAGAAAGCGATGTCTGTTGCCCAGCCTTGAGGGGAATGACCTGCTCCAGCCCTGTTTTGAGGCACTGACTAGGGGCAAACTAATGCCTCGCCTGCCTGGCTGGGTGCCTCTGGTCGGTGATCCCAAACTGCTTCAAAACATCACCCCAGGCAGGCAGTCGGTGTGGGACCCCCCAGCTGTTCTTGCTGGGGTGTTGGGGAAGGGGCAGATGCAGCTCCCAGGCGACGGGGCTGTTAACTTGTGCCTCCAGCCGCATGGTAGCTGTCTTGCAGATGCCGGACATGGCCTGGTTGTTCCCACAGCAGCTGGGGTGCTGGCTCCTGTGCCGCAGGAGGTGGAGTTACCCCTCATGGACAGCCCAACCTGCAGCGTGCTGCTGAGGAGCATCATCCTGCCACTGCTGCGGGGCCTCCTGCTGCCTGCTGGCTTCCCTGAAGGTGGGAGGACACGTGCAAGGTAACAGCTCGTTGGTCCTGGCTCCTGCTGGGCAGCAGGCTAGTCCTGTCCACCTGAAAACCTCCTTCTCTCCTGGGGAGAAAGGGAAGCAACAGCACTGAGAGTGCTGCTGGTGCTTTGCTGAGCAAAAGCTTTACAAGCAGCTTCTGGATAACGAAAGCTGGAGTCATCTTTTACGGGTGGGAGGGAGGACGTGGGCAGGAGACTGAAGCATGAACCCCCCTTCCTAGAGCTGCCCTGGGCACTGCTAATGGCAGTATCTCCATCTCTGCCTGTAAGTGCCACCACCTCTGCTGAAACCAGGGGGGACCTTCTGTGGTGGGACTGCAGGCAATGGGCAAAGGAGCCTGGCACAGGCAGCGCTACGAGGAGGCTGGAAAGCAGACAGTTCCCGCCCCTCCCCTGATGCTCCCTTACACACACTCAAGCCTTCTGATCCCTCCACTCGGGCAGTCCCACCGGGCAATGGTCTGCGATAGAGGAGTGCGCTCGGTGCCAAACCCTTCTCTGCTGGCCCTCACAGTGTGAGCGGGGCAGCCTCGCCCTGCCCTAGGGAAGGCTGCTGACCGGGCTGTCACTAGTCTCCTTGGGATGTACTTGCATGAATATTTTTTTAACCAAGCAGTATCTTGGGGAGCTCCCTGCCCTCTGTCATACGTTGTGCGAACGTTTTTCAAAGCAGTGCTGTGGCTGGTGTTAGTGAAACGGCTTTTGGTTTTCATTCTTCATGGAAAGAAAAGAGGGGTTTGTGTACAGGTAAGGGCAGGTTGCCAAGTTGCAGGTCAGATCGGGGGAGTGAAACAACAGGGCTTAGAGTGGTGTATTTTATATTAAACAGGAACAGCTGAATGAGCAGGGATGGTGCCAGGCCCCTGTGACTGGAAAGAAGCAAGCGAGGTTGTGTTGGCTTCTGCAGTAAAGCTGGCTGGTCATCAGCCCCATCAAAGGTCAGGGATGCTGGCACAGGAATAAATGTCACCTTTCTTCCCCAGTGGAGCTGGAACAGGTTGACTCTGGAGGTCCTGTTGTGTGTCTGAGGACAGGTAGCACCTGGACTCTGGCCAGTGTGGTGTCCTGGGGGTTGATTGTGCCAGAAGATGGGATACCCTCGACAGAAATGCCAGGGCCCAGGGCTCACCAGGCATCTTCTCCTGGGTGGCTGCATTTGTGACTTCATTGCCCAGCACATGACACCAGGTAGGTCCGAGTGCTGGAAGGTTTTTTCCTCTCCTGTTTAGCACCACAGGGATTCAAATTGCCCTGCTATTGCTGCTTCCCTCCACCCAAAGCAGTTCTGTTTAATTTCCAGATGCTGCATGAGCAGCAAGGCATATTATCTTTTAATTTGAGATGGCAAACCCAAAGTTTTTAAACTGGTAAGGCCCACTTCAGAGACGCTGTTTACAACAGCAGGTCTGACCCCTGTATACCCTAAAGGAAAAGCAGAAGGCTACTCAAGCTGCCCTCTTTCTGGCTGAATGCAGCCCTTCCAGCTCAGTGAGGTGTCCCTTGAGTGCTGCATACCAGCCCTGCTCTAATAAAAGCCTGCTTTGAGTGCTTGCCAACTCAAGATCTGAACTGCTGTTTGTGCTGAAACGGCTTGCAGGATTGATTGGAGGTTATTTCTTCATCAAATACAACTTTGAATATGTATGGGAAGAGGGGCACTATATTAAGTACCACAGTTCTAGTGGGTTGTCAGGAGTGCCAGGTCTAGCGACTCCCTGCCAGCCGCTTGCATTTTTCTGTACAGATGATTGCAGGGCTAATACAAGTTATTAAAGAGCTGGCGTTATTTCCATCATAGCCATCAAAGTTGAGGTGTTGTTATCAACTAATACCCAATCTATCATGGTTTTGCTAAGGATCCTTAATGATTATGCTTTCAAAGGGGGACTGTCTGCAGCTAAGAAGGTGCCTCTTAATTGGGAGCAGTAACTGCAAGGAGCAGAAGCCACGTGGCTACAAAGTGGGTGCATTACCCTTTGCAAAGCAACAGTGTTGGGATTCATGCAGATCAAATGCCCATAGAAGATGAAGGGAAGGCCAACATAAAAGTGGTGCTTCATTAAAAATGAGCTCGGAATAGCCATGTCAGCTCTTAGCAGGCTGAATGAATGACAGCACACTGTGTTGGTGGGACAGCTCCTGAAAGTTTGGGAATTTTTAAACAGGACTTTGGGAAAGAAATTTTGTGCTCTCATCTGAGGCTTCTCTCAGCTGCACATCAAGTGCTTTGTATTTGCAACAATTGCAGTGCTGTAACCCATGCCTTGACCGATAATGCCTGCACTGCAATACCCCATACAACCCTTTTCTCTCCCCAGCTGCTGTGCCAAGCCCTCTCCCTGCACCAGCAGAGTAAAGTTCCCAAGGCATCTTGCTTTTTGGAGAAAGTGGCTGCATTTGGTACAGCCAGGCGTTGGAGGATAATTACTGTGACAACAGGTAACTGTAGTTTGGCTGTAGTAGCCAAACACTGAATTATCCTCAGAGCACCCATCAAAGTGTTTCCCAGGGTTCAGAAGCCCTGAACACCGCTGGCCTGAGCACAACTTTCATCAGTGTCTGGGTGACAGTGGCTGTGTGTTCCTGCAATGCAAATCCCCAGCTACACTTGCTGGGCAGGATAACTCGTGGGGGAAGGCAGGGTGACACAAAGTCTATTTGTAATACAGCTCCTGTACAAGCCATGCTCACAAGATGGCTGTGGCTGGCTGGAGAGCTGTTGTACCCTTTATCTTTTGGTCTGGCCATACTGATGTCAAGTCACACAAAGATGCTTTCAGCTCCTGCAGGAATTTCCTGCAAATACTGGCTACCTCTGCACTCTAACTTAGTACTAATGGTGTTGTGTTGGTAATAATGTTAAACCTTAGCCACGCAAGTTACCCTCTAAGAATATTTGGTTGTTCATGTGGTTGTGTTGGATGAAGTCACATCTCCTCCATTTCTCAGTACAGCCTCTAAATATTTTACAGGTAAGGAAAGCTGGATATTCTCTCCACTCAATGTGAGATGAGACCTTCCCAGTGGGATCTAGCCTAACAAACCACTGCAAGATTTGCCTGAGTAAATGTATGTTCAGCCCACCCTTACATCAGCTCCTTGTCTCCTTCAGGTAAATCCTGTGGCAATGTGTCCCAGCCCCTCTGCGGGGACAATCGGACCAGGCCACTGTTAATGTTTGTTTCTGATGGGAGCAACGCTGGCCGCAGCTTTGAGCCCACCTTCACGGTCATCCATAAGGACTCTGAAGCAGGTTAACTCACTGATGCTGTAAAAATTCCTTTCCTCTCCTTCCTGACCCCCTTAAAATAACAGCTATCCTTGGTGTGTGCTGGGTTCCTTAAAAATCAAGTTGTTGATCTGGGTTTATTAAAAGTATCGTATAATCCCAGCTGTTAAATTGTCTCCTTTCTTGTCTGAGTATTGCAGGCTCAGGCTGTGGGAGTGTCGCAATGTTAGTGGAAGAGGGGAAGATTGATACTGCTAATTAGCCTGGCTTGTATCCCAGGAACACAAAGTGCCACTGGCTCATTGAGGGTCTAGCAGAGTATGTCATAAAAGTAATAAAAGGAGAAACTGCACTTAAACCTCTGCACTAAGAACTGTTCAGGGGAGCGGTTCAATAAAATCCTGCCAGAAACATCTGTGACATGCAAGGCTGTAAATTGTAAGGTTTTCAGGTCACTGGTTCTTTGCAGAGCATATTTTATCAATTAGACGTCACCTCTGAACTTGTGTATGGAGGGGCTCTGACTGTTATAAGTGCTTGAAGTGTGTAAGCACCAATCTCATCTCAGGGTATCTTTATCTTGAAGTCCAGCACAAATCGGAGGGTAAAGGGAAGGTAGAGAGGAAGGCAGAGGACAGTCAGCCTTTTCCTCAAGGCAGTATCAAAACCCTGCAAGCTACTCCTTAGCTCCATACCAAGGTGTCTGCTTTTCATTGTGCCTGGGCTGTCTGATAAGAGTTCCCACTCACAGTACCAGCATCTCTCTATTTTTATTGCCTGTTGCTGGCTGTGTGCAGCAAGTATCCCACCGAGCTCATCCCAGCCCACGATGAGTCATGCTGCCATTTACATTGTTCAAAGCAGCAACATCATTCCTTCCCTGCTGCCTTGGCTAAGGGGTGGAAAAACAGTGTTAAGCCTAGGGGTGCTTGAGGGTATGAAGTCCTGTTGCTTGGGTTGCCGCTGCTCTGTTGTTGCAAGAACTTGTGTTCCAGATTAAAAACAAAACAAACAAATGAAAAATCACCCACTTTGTATGCCTGAAGGAAAAGCTCTTGGAAGGACACTCCATGTGGGACACTGACCTTTCAGAAGTACTAGACATTGAGTGTTGCAGTAAAGATGACAGCTGAAATTCCCTAAGGCAAAGCTTAGGCCAGCTCCACCCTCTGCAGGCCTGTCTGCAGCCCTGCACTGGAAGGAGCAGCCAGGCCAGGGTTGTCAACAGACTGTTTTGATGCTAAATCTGACACACCAAAGAAAGCCACGCCCAAATTATTCCAAAATCTAGCTTTTCTTCAGCCTGTGGTTAAGAAGGTTAAGTGTTTCAGTCAATGATTCCCTCTTTCTTGTCTGCTTTGCAGCTGGAGTTTGAAGACGTTGCTGTGGAACTTACCCTGGGCTGCATTTATGGTGCTGTTACTGTTTGTGGTGATGAAGAAAACCAGTTGGGTGAGCACTAATAGTTTCAGACTTAGATTAGAAATCCCTGTGGAAACCGGCATGTTTTATTACCAAAATACACTCTCCCGGTAACATGGTACTTGGTGCCACTGGTAGGGCAATGTGTGGGCTTCTTCGGTAACCTGGAGGCTTGCCCATCTGTCTTTCCCATCATGATATGGCCAAGTGCACCATTGGCACAGGAGATCCCACATCCTGGTCCAAGGCCATGCTTTCCTGTGGGGAGCCAGCTGCTGTTGCAGGGCTGGACACAGGAGCGTGGCTCCTGTTCTTCTGCAGAGCCAGCAGAGCACACCAATGTGTGCTGCTGGATCAGGCCTCCACTCTGCATCTCGATCAAAGGAGTGAGCAAGAGCGACTTTGCTCTAAGTGTCATTGAAAAAGACAGATGTTCAAAGTAAGGCACAGTGAAAGAACAGTTGTTGATGGGTGTCTAATTCTACTGAAATGGATATGAATTCTTTATGAATTGAACTGCTGGAATTTCATTAATGAGGAATTGCTAACCTGAGGCATTGCTTTCCCACACTTTCAGAATGAAGTATTTTTTAATTCCTCACTTTAAATCTGCTTCAGTTTTATCAATATAAAAATCTTTAAGTTCCGTGAAATAAATGTTCTTAACCTTCCTTTTTTCGAACATCTATATTTCCAGATGTTCCTCCTACGTGGATGAAATGAAAGCATGCTGTAACACCCCATCTCTTCTTAAAAAACAACTTCCAAGCACCACACTCACTTCAGCAGAGCTTGATATCTATTCTTAAGGTGAAAAGCAATCTGGTGCTCAGAAGTGAAGATACTTGAACTGGTTTCTGGCTACCTCTTTACAGTCCTGTATGTCAACCAAAAGACAGAGTAGAGTGATGTGGGGCTGGTGCTCTTTTCTTTACACCCAATAAACTGGGTAAGAGGCTTGTGTCCTGGGTTTGCCACTCACAAGTGATTTTGGCAAACTGCTTCTATTTTTTCCCCATGTATTTTGTGGTGGTAATTTAGTTGCATGTGTTTGCTTTCATGCTGCATGAGTATTAACACTACAGTTCCCTTGAAAAGAAATCTGGTTTCCATTGGAAAGGAGTATTTAAGTGGGGGGAAGAAGGCTGACAAATTTGGATCTGGAAGCTTTCAGGGGAGAGCTTTCAGCATCCTGGAGCGTTTCACGCAATGCTTTCCAGCACAGCTTTGCCATTAGAAATTCAGATCCTTACATGAAAGCTCCTCTGGAATAAGTGCAAGCTTCCTAGCCAGCTGCAATTATGGGACTTCCAGGTGCTGCGCAAACTGAGTGTTCTCAATAAGAAGTCTAGCAGCTGTTCTCTAGGTCCTCATGTACATGTAGACCATTCGATAGAGACTTTACTTGCACCCCTTAATGGTGGCAAATATTATTCTCCTCAGGTGGGGCGGGGTGTGTGTGTGCAGGGGAGGGTATTCACACTGTCTGTTGAAAATTACTTTTAATTCCACTATGAGAAAATTGGGATTACTTTTGTGTACCGGTAGCATAACTGTAGTATATTAATTCTGGCTGCTATTGCTTACTGATATCACTGATTATCATTGCTTTGCAGGCACCTCTTCAGCAAAAGTTCTTCTTTTAATTGGGAAGTCACCAAGCCTCTAGGGTTTGGGGTTTTTTTTAGAAACGTAGATCAGCTAAAGTCAGAAGTGCTTACAGGATGACATTTCCTCATCTTTAAAAATGCAGATTCTTGTTCATTACCACAGCTAATCTCTGTGGATTCTTAGCTCCCAAACCAGTGCTGAGATCAGGGAATATCATGCTGATACATTTTGAAAGTGATGGGGACAACAGTTTCAGAGGGTTTAAAACCTGGCTTGCTTTTGTTCGTTTAGGTTAGCAGTGAGATGTTTGCTGTGTCTAACAATGTCTGCATCATCTGCAGCTATTCTTAGACACCTGAGATTATTTTTTTAGGCTAATCCTGCTGCATTCTGTCAAGGTAACTTTAAAACAGAATAGCTACTCGTGGAAGAGCTCCCTTCCTTGCATAAGGGAGATGAATCAAAGGGGTTGGGGTGGTGGTGGGTCGTTTTGGGTTTTTTTCTCACTGAGAAATGAGATTACTAACTTCTGTTACCTGAAACAAGCAGCCTTATTAATTCTTTCAGCCTGATATTCCCCTTGAAAAATCTCGTGATAGAGGAGAGTTTTGATCCTGGGGGCTAGTCTGCTGTTGTTGCTTTTTGCTCTCATGATTGAGTGCCAGCTGCTGCTTGAGGGATGAATAACTTTTCCCTTCCAGAGTGGGGACTTCTGAGGGGGCAAGCCAGAGCTATTGACCCAAGTCAGAGCTAACTCTTATTTCTTCTCTTGCAGAGGAGGCAGGAAGAGAAGATTCAGGATTAGCTACTGCATCGATGTTGCCTCTGAAGTATGTCCCCTTAAGTTAAAGAAATTAAATTCTGCTCAGTTGATCTGGTCTGAGGAGCTTTCCTCTAACATATAAGAGGATTATGCAGTGAGGCAGATGCTTTCTGACCTAACCCCCTTTTTGTGCACTTCTTGCATGGATGAAGAGTGATAGGCAGATGCCCTGTCTCTCATTCTCCACATATGTGGTACATCCTCTCCATTTTGGTTGCATGCACTTCCTATTGGAAGCGGGAACACAGGTTGGATGATGGGAGATACTCATTTTCAATGCCTGAGCCTCATTTGCTCTCTGAAGTGCTCACCTCCTTAGGATTCCAGCTTTCACGTATCTGCTTTCCCTTGCCCCACCACTTCCAGGCAGAGCAGACAAATTTGGTCTTTCCTGTGTCTTTGGCCTTGCTGTATCCACTGTGTGAGGTTATCAGGAAAACAAGAAAGTTGCCTGTGAAATTATGACTAGTTTTCTGGCTCTCTTGCAGACACCTGTGGCCTTCCCTCACCTACTCTCCAGTGGCTGTTCAAGCGTGTTAGTGGGGTAGAGGAGGTCTGCCCTCACTGTTGGCCATGGCATGCCATCTTGGTGCTCCTTGGAGACTACCAGTGTGATGGGGCTGTCATCAGCCCTGTGTGGGTACCGACGCCTGCCCACTCTGTGCGGCTGTAAGCATGACCAGCATGTCCCGGGGCCACCTCTGCCCTTCTCCCCATGCTGTGAGCTCCCCCTGCTCCTCCACATGGGGTGAAAACAGCTGGAGAGCTATAAATTATATTCACACCTGCTTCTCTTTTATGAAACCTTCCTTCTGCCTTTCCTCCATGATTACTGGTTTTAGAGATGGGAACATTTTGGTCTTCCTTGTAGGAGATTCACTAAAGTTAATTGGACAATCTCCTATCAGAGCTGTAGCAAAGCCAAAGCTGATGCAACACATTTGTCGTGGTGAGAAGCTCTTGCTCAGCAGTCCTGGGAATAAGTGACTAATTAGACAAGAGCCAGAACGGTTGTATGACTGCTGAATAAGGAAGCTGTATGGGTGACTGTAAGTAGCTCCAATCTGTTTGCTTTCATTATACAGATTTAACAAACCCTTGCACTGGACTGTGAGAGTAGGAGACCATGATAGAGCCCTAAGACAGTCAAAAGAATAGGTAAAAACCCAGCAATAACATTAAAAATGTTGACTTTGGTGTATTTGCCCCTACAAATGATTCCATGATTCATTGCAGATCTATATGCACAGATAAAACAGTGTTGACAGCAAGGCGAAATGAGTGGTATGTGGCACAGGTTGTTGAGGAATAAGAAAGGAAATCCAGTAACTCTGGTCTCATTCAACTAACTTGCAGTTTATAGAAGGATGTTTTATATCTGGTTCTTATTACTAGCAGTAAAGTCTTAAAATCTAACAGAGGTGACTGAGTGTCCTCAGCATCTTACTTTCTTGGTGCTGAGCAATATATCTGTCTATAAAAAGCTTGCTGACTCTTTCTTCCTAACGGGGAAGAGATACATGTAGAAAAGAAGCACAAGTGACTCACACTAGTCTTCTGCCAAAAACTCAGTGGCTTGAATTTGCACAGTGAAGCAGTCAGCCTTCACTCTAGGCTCAGGAGATCTACATGATCTGTGTCAGCAATCTTTTTAACTGAAAAATTGAGAAGTGAGGGGTTTGTCTTCAAAGTCTTTGTACCTTGTTTCTTTTAATGAACTATTTTGAGCTTGGTCATCCTTTGTGGGTTTTTTGCCTTCTTTTACAAGTATGCTTTCAGCACGCACTTAAAGGGCAGCTTGTTCCTCCTCTGCCCTGACCCCTCTGCCCTGGTCACAGATGAGACATATGAAGACCATCATGGTGCATCCCCACTTGGACATGCTGAGCTGTGAGTCCGACACTGCCCTGATGCTGCTAGATGTCCCTCTGGAGTATAACACTGCTAAGAGGCCAGTGTGTCTGCCCCAACAGCACAGAGATATTATCCTCCTCTTCCCTCTGCACTGTGTCTGGGGGAGGAGGAGATGGGTTTTCTCATTTTGCATGTTTGCCCATTAAGAGCCAAACTTACTTTTCCGTCTTGTATTTTTGTCTTCTGCCCAGACCTAACTTCATATTTATTTCCCAAGCAGATGGGAGCTGAGCTAGGCAGTTGCAGCAGACACGAGTTCCTGTACTTGAGAATAATATCTGTGAGAGAAATTACTACTTCAGAACCAGAGGGTTCATAGTGAGGATGCTTTGTGCTGGCTCTGTTTCTGTGGAAGGCCAGGACTCCTGTCAGGTGAGGTAAAACTAAAGGTGAGCACTCCTGAAAGTGCCTGCATATGGATGTCTGTAGGTCACCTAGGGCAAGGGACTGGGGAGGGCAGGGGGGAGGACAGCATGTAGCAAGTGACAGTTAAAAGCTCCAACAACTTGCTGTCCCTGGAGTGGACTCTCAAAAGCAATAGACACAGTTGATCTGTATGGGAGATCTGTGCAGGGTACAGTGTTGCTTGGAAGTGGGACCACGGAGTTTATTCATTTCTCTCTGGATAGTAATTTTTGTGTGACCTGTGGATGAGAAGATGTTGCCCTTGCACTTCCCAAGTCCCATCTCTTATCCCAGTGAAACACTTTCCATTGTAGCTTGCTTGGAACTCTTTTTCATGGCACTCTTTTGTCAAGGTAAACTATGACAGCTTCTACTGTTTTTATAAAACTCTTGTATTCAGAGCACTGTTAAAGAACTAAGTAATCTCCCTGAAATCCTAGGCAAGCAGGTAAGAACAGCTGAGTAAATAAAAGGGAAAGTGATTTTGACTGAGGCACTGTCAAGTCAAAATGTGAGTTCTGCTCAATACCACAATCTTATGGCAGACTAATAAATTGTGTAACACTGAAGAGCACTATGGAATATTTTGTCTGCAGGCTGTGCTCAGCCTTCACTCCACGCTGATAAGCGAGCCTTTAAATCAGTCTCTTCGTGGCAGGTGAGGGCTGAGCTGCACAGCGGCTGCGTGCCCTGTTCCTGCCAGAGGCTTTTTCTTGGGCAAATCTGTCTGTGACAGCTCCCTCCTTAGCTGCAGCCGTGCAGAGGCCAAACGAGATAACTGCGAGTCCTCTCTCTTTTGTTTCCCAGGGTGGTTCTGGTGGCCCCTTGGTTTGCAGCAAGGAAGATGTGCCATTTACTCTTCACGGCATTGTCAGCTGGGGTGTGGGCTGTGCCAGCCCAGAGAAACCAAGGGTCTAGTCAAGGGTGAGGATTTTCCTGGACTAGGTAAAACTGCCAATGAAAGGTGAGTTTTCTTTGTCTAAGTGAGATGAGTCCTGAATATAATCCCTTTGGATAAAATATACCAAGTGCATTGAGGTTTTGTCTGGTAAAGTTTTTGAGGCAACTTAAAATGAAGAAGAAAAAAATATATCCAGGTGATTTCCTGCAGAAAGTTTCCACTGCCTCCTCTTCTTCATGCCTTCCCCCAAAACAAAGCTCAGCGGAAATTAGAATGGGAGTTTCAGAAGCATAATACTTTTATTATGTACTTCTGGCTCTCACATTGAATATAATCTTTGGACAGATACTTTTCTCAGTAAAAAGCAGCTGCTTGTGAAAATGCCGACCAGCCCCATGATTGTGTGTGTATCTAGAGATAATTCACACCACATTCAGAATTCTGCAGGATAAATTTTGCCACAGAAAGTGCTAGAGGAAGAGTAGCATATGCTAGTGAATAAGGACTGATTGTGTGAAAGTGATGGTATCTTACAAAAAGAAGAGGCTCCAGTTCTTAAACTGGGAGGAGTCTCATGCACAGAAATGAGGGGAGCCGGCCTGTTTGAGGTGCTCCATGTGAACCCAGCATCGTCATACTGCTTCCCTGCACCAGATCTCTCTCTTCTTTACCAGAAGTTTCTTTCCTGCTGAGGCTCCTCAGGTCAAGGTGAATTTGGCTTTATAGTCTCATTGGCAAATGGAGAAATCTACCACTTCAGTTTGTTTAATCTGATGGGATTTGAGAGATTTCAAAGACCCATCAGATAGCTTCAAGTCTTTTTTTTTTTCCACGTTAAATAAACTGATTTGTCATTCTAGAGAAATGTTTCACTTTGGCTCAAAGTAGTTGCACCAGGAAATCACTGATACAAAACCTTTGTCTTCCAGAGCTTTTTCCCTCCTCCTTCCCTGCACATGCACATGTGCAGCCAAGTATGTAATCTTCCATTTAGTGATTGTCCCACAGCATTTCCTGAGAAAGAGAAAAAAACTAATCTTGGACAGAGTTTACATGTTTTTTTCTGCCCATCCTATATTTTATTCCATTTCTGCCAGCAGAAAATGGAGGAATTCTGCTAACAGGAATAAATTTAATTTTTTTCTCTCTCTCTGTATCCTGAATAAAGTGTGCTGCAGTTATGAGCAGGAAATTAAAGTATATATTAAAAAAAAGAGCATGTTGTGGATAATGGTCCACTCTCAGGTCAGATGAGCACTTGGCCTCTCCTGCTTCGTGCTGCAGCTGCCAGTCTTTCTCCCTTGTGGCATCATTCATAGTCCCACAATGACCTAACAGAAATGTTAATACAGGTGCTGACGAAGGGAGAACTTCCTTCTAAACTAAAACCAGTTAACAAAACAAGTCATCACTTCTGTGGTAGCCAGACCATCCCCACAGGTAAACTGGGAGCTGGCTGGAGATCTTCTGTATCCTTGGAGCTGATGCAACTGGCTGCTGACCACTGACTTTCTGTGGAGAGCTGTAATGGCTTTCATGGCCCGACAGCAAACTGCAGGGAATTGCTCAGCTCTGTCGCTGTAAATCTTTCCAGAGGTGAAGGCTTTAGCATTGCATACAGCTTTTACATATGCCTTCATACAAAAGGTTCAAAGCCCTGAGGGCTTTTTGAGCCAGATACTGACCCACAACTGGCTCCTTTATCTGACCTTCATATGATTGCTTTCCTATTGCAGGAAGTGCTCGGCTGTGCTGACTGTTCCTGACTTTTGTATTAAACTGTCTCTAAGCATGCTGTGCCTCTCCTCAGATGCTGAACAGAGAGTGCTGCAGGGAAGCGGCAGTGCACTGGAGACCTCGGCACAGAAGCAGCCAGTGAAGCTGCCCACAAAGCTAATGGGGGAGGCGTGCACGTAGGGTGACTGCAGAGCTGTGTGGAGCTGTCGCGTGCCAGAGGCTGCAGCACTCGGTTTGCAGGAGGTGGTGGAGCTGGTTCAGTTCACGAACAGCTCTGGGTAGTGCCCAGTAACAAGTTTGAGTCTCCTAACATCTCAGTGTAAGTGGACACAGCTCTCTGGATTTTGTCCTGGGAAGATGGTGTGTGTGTATGTATGCAAGGAGAGGAGGGGAAGGGAAGCTGGTGAGCAAAGCCAAGGGAAGGAAGACCCTCTCATAGCTAGAAGCAGTGGGCTCAGGTAGAGGAGCAAGGCTGCATTAACACTGATGCTGCAGGTTTCCTGTGCACTTGGGTATGTTGCTTACTCTGCTCTCCGTCTCTCCCTTACCATCCTTGGAATTGAGGTGTGGGGGGTGGGTTTATCTTCAGTGATTTGGACTGAGTTTCTCAAGGTGCAGAGAATTACTAAATCTCTTATGCATGTAGTTTGCTTAAACAGAGCTGTGGTCTTGGGTGAGACATTGTCAGCTTGCTGCTGCTTTATAATGCACAACAAACAACCCTGTCTTAGTGATGTGCTGCCTCCTTCCTATTAAGCATTTAAACATTTCTCCACATCTAATGTTGTGACAGTATTGAAGGAAGAATGATGAAAAGGCTGAAGTACCCCCGAGTTATTGGGTGACACTAGCTCTGGCAACAAATTAGAGAATGCTGTTGCTCACGGTTTTAAAAAGCAATCTGTTCAGGAGAGGACGTGCTACCGGCTCTGCTTGCAGACTTGTGCTGTAGCCAGGCTGTTGGCATGCAGCGTGTGCTTTCCTCCTCATTGGCATCCTTGTTGGTGCTCCACGACATCACACCACTGAGATGAAAATAGGTCCTCCAAAGTGATAACCAACAGGAGGTGGGATGATTTCTCTCCTCAGGCAAGTGCAGCACAGCCAACTGTGGGGCATCAGTCGCACAGCAGCTCCAGGGCTGGTTAGCAGGAACTGGAAACACACTTGAAGCTCTGGCCCACACTGGAGTGGGCTTGTCTCAGCTGAGCATCTCATAGCTGGGTGAGCTCAAAGTCATGGCAAGCGCATGGCACTGTAATGACCAGAATTGAGGTATTACCCTGAATGCAAAAATTATTTTTTCAAAATATATTCAAAAAATGAACCTACAGGCAAGCTCCTGTGGCTCAGCCTGCTGGATGTTACCCCTTCCAGAGCGCTGCACCCACACTGCAGTGCCATTCCCTGTCGCCTGGTGCAAGGACATGGCCCATGTCCTCCAGCAGTGCTGAGTACCTGCAGAAGCCCTTGCCCTGCCCTTGTGCAAAGCTGTGTGATAAACTCATTGCTTTTCAACCTAGACTGTGGTGAAAGAGGTTTGTTTTCTTTTTGAGACCAGCCTCCTGGATGAAGGGTACCCTCCCCATAGCTCAGCTTGGCCAAACTCTCTTCCACTGTGGGTTAAGCCAAGTCATGCCTGTGTGTGCCTTCTAACAAGCAGTGCTGTTCACACCGCAGCACCTTCCTCAGGAGGCAAATGTTCCTCATCTCGCCTCTGGATTTGAAAGATATCTACCCAGAGGAAGGGCCCAGCTTTCCCCACCCTCTGCTCTCAGCATCCCATTCAGGTATGCAGTGACACGGCATGGTGTCAGCATCGAATTTGAGCAGGAAGCTCATAAACTTTGGTGTGGGAGCAAGCACACTTAATTTAAGCTGTTCTACAGAGGGTATGACTTTAAAAATCGCTGCCTGGGGAGGCAAAACAACCCTATTATGCTTGGTACTAAAGGGACATAGAGTTCTCATTAGTGATCTTGTTTTCTCTCCTCCTACTCTGTTATAACACTCAGATGCTTCCAAATATTTCCCTGTTGATATGGTTTCTTATTTAACAAGGGTTGAATCTGACTGCACTGTGTGTGCATGCAGCCACAGGCTGAGCCTGCTCTCCTCCTGTGTTTCTGCAGAAACACAGTGTGCATTGAAAAAAGCATAATATTTCGTAACTCCTGGCAAGGGCTGGTCACATGATCAATTAAAAAAAATAATTACATTTCATAATTACATTTGAGGTTGGTTAGGCCTGTTAGCCCAGGTACTTGACCAGCCTGGTATCTGTTTATCTGTTTTCCAGGCATTGATCAGCTCAGAGCAGATTTGCAAGCACGTCTGCTTTCCTCTAAGGCCTGGCAGCTTACTCCTTTGTGCTGCCTGGCTCTCTGAGGCTAAGGCGACAGGGCTGCCTTCTGACCATGTACATTTTGAGAACTTGCAGGCTGTTACCAGCTTGCATTCTGATACATCTGCCCTATGCAGGGTTAAGCTTTTTATCAAACCAATTCATTTTGCCCTTTCCAGTGGCTGCAGCAGCTGTGCTTTTGCCAGTGATATCAGAGTATTCAGACTTCCAGCAAGTCCAGTAATACTGGGGTGGGGCAGGGGAGCAGTTTTGAAAAGAAAAAGAAAACTAAATATTGGAAAACTACTTCTCACTAACTTTATTGACCTGCTAGACTATCTTCAATCATGGGCAGAACTGGCAGGTTTTTTAGAAAGCTCTTACTGTCTTTTCTTAATGCTTTTATCACTGAAGTGCACATTTATCCACAGAATGTGCATCAGCAGTGGAGTTAGAAGAGCCCTGGGGGCTTATCTCTGTTCCTTCCTTGTCAGGATATGTGGGAAGCAGAGTGCTCTTGGATACTCCAATTGTTTCTGAAGGGCATGGCAAATATTACAGTAAAGCAACTGTCAATAACATCATTGTTGAACTGCCAAGAGGAGTTTCTTGGGATTTATGAGGAGAGACAGAGAGGAAGAAAAGTGCTAGGTAACAACAAACAATCCAGCCGAGGACACTCAGCCCTAGAAATTTCTCACTTTCACTTGAGCCAGTTTCAGAAAGGGTTTCCAGCCCCTTGCGTGACTCTGACACAGGAATTAAAGTCTTCAGCCAAGCTTACAGCCTGGGCTCTGAAGTTTAACTTCACCTGCCACACATCAGTGTGCTGCATTCACCCAGCAGAACAGCCCTCTTCAGCCACTAGAGAATGGCAAAAGAGACTATATAGAAATAAGCTGTGGTATCTGGGCAAACCCTCATGGGCAGTTGCCTGTATAAGTGGCTCATGACTTCCTGTATTGGCAGTTTCTTCTTCGAAGTCAGCCCCCCTTCCTCCATACCCTCTGAGGCAATGGCATGAGATGCAATGACGGTACATATTATTTGCCTCTTGGAGGTAGAATGAATGAAAGGGAAGCATCAGTGTCTGGGAAAAAGGGGTGTGACACTTTATACCAGAAAATATATTATATTCTATGTGGGTGGCTAAGCTATTCCTTCTTTGACCCTGCTGAGGTGCAATCCAGGCACTGAGACACTAGTGTAGATGAACACAATCCAATTAAATCCAATAAAAGAATTAAAAGAAAGCTAAATTAAAACGAAAGCGAGAGCTTTATTTTTTTTTTACTGGAAAGTTTAAGTTTCTAGAGGCCTATATGTCTTCATGGGCACTGCACACTGCGGTTAAGTAGAATCTAGTTGGGAGTGCAGTGTGACAGGGAGCAGGAGCACATCAAGATAACTCCATTGCAAAACGCACAGAGGAATGCTTTTCATTTACTGTTGTAAAGGCTCTGTACACAGAGTAGGGGAAAAGAAGGAAGGGGAAGAAGTGGAAGAGGTAAGATGCAGGGCAGTAACACCTACATCTGTTCAAAACAGCAAGTCAAATGCCAACTTTCTTGTCTGCTGTACAAGATGTGTAGTATATAAACATTTTTATGTATAAAGAAAATGAGGTTCTACCTTCACTGAAAGTCTTGGGACAGAAGACATGCCTTTATGTACCCAAGCGATGGGCTTTAATTTAGGTACTATCAATGAAATATTGTAGGGTCACAGGAGCAGGTTCATAGCCATGAAAAATAGAAAACAGGGTGTTGGTGTCTGAAGGGGTAAAGAATGCTTTACTGTACAAACCTGAGGAACCAATTTTTTTCATACCGTGTGTGGATTTGATTTACTTCTTCCCCCTCCTGCACATACTCCTTCTGAAAAGGATTTAGAAGTACAGAGGGGCATGACAGGTACCCAGGGGTCCATCTGGTGCTCTACAGGGAGAGACTAAACAGGCTCAACAGGCTGGAAAAGATCTTGGAGAAGTGCAATGGCCTCACAGACTGCTATAAATGACACAGAAAGGTAACTAAAGGAACACTTAGTCACTACTTTTTGCAAGGTAAGGAGTAGGGATATCAAAGGGAAGTATCAGACAGCAACTTGAAAGCAAAAGGGATTAATTAGTACTTGTTGGCACAAAATGTAAATGGGAAGGGGGAAGTAATAGGAAAGGAAGGGGGGAAAAACTCATGAAGGCTGGATCTCGCACAGATTTTATTGGATGTGCTGAAGGATCTCTTACCTGTGAAGATGTTCCTTCCCCTAGCACCCCCTCCCAGCTCTTCATTGTGGGTCGTTTTTTTTTCTTTCCCTCCCTCATCCCCCTATATTCTGCCTCTGTATATGTTTACTGTGATTACAGATGTTATAAACTAGTTATGCAGAAGCATTTCTCCTGGGTAGGTATCCACACTGATATCCTGGCAGAAAAAGTGTGGTGGAGAAATCCACCATCAGCTTTTGGGAGTCCTGTGGGTGAATTCTAGTGAATGCGTTCTCCAAATATTTTCAAAAGTAAGTGATGCCTCTGGAGCAAGTTTTTGGATAATAGCCATTCTGTGTAGACCCTCATCCTCATACATCACACCAGTGGTGATGGCTAATGCTCTAGAGAAGAGGCCCCATTTAACTTCTGTCTGGGTGTAGATGAGGGCTATGGGCATGATCATCATAGCTCTCATATAAAGGGAATAAGCTGGTTTTTTCCTGACACTTGAACAAGAACACCCTTTGTTACCAAATACAGTAGTAACACTTCCAGATTAAAACATTTATGGTAATGGAACATGCTAGGAATATTTTTTTTTTTTTCATCAAGGAAAAAACCCTACCTACCAAATCTAAAGTTTAGCATATCAGTTAACTCTGAGTTGGGAGTGGAAGGAGAGGAGAAAGATAGAGGATGTGCTAAGGAGTTCTTAGAGCACTTCACAGCTATCTTTCATCAAGAACTTATTCATAAGAGCACACAAAAAAATTCTAAAAGTATATCTATTACAGCTGAGAATAACAGTTTATCTATCGTAACTATTTACATGCAGGACAGAGGAAAATTATATCAGAAATGGGACCATCAGTCAAACTTTTCCCTGAATGAGAGTCTAATAGATAGCTCCCTGGAGCGTTCTCCAGCACACAGACTCACTGCGATGTAATAGCATTTGTTACGGCTGGCAGTTTTTCAAGGTTGGGTATATTAAACTAGATTCCTGTGTCTATTTATATGCCAACATATTGAAACAGCCTGTATTCCTCCCCCCTCCTCCTTCTCTAGAGCCAGTGAACAATAGAAGTCAGTGAGTGCCTGTCTCTAAACCAAATTACTTCTTCTGAGGAACTTAAAACATAGACTTCGGCTTTCATGTCAGCATGAGCTAGAACTTCAGGATGATGTTATGACAGGAGAGAAAAAGGCTGGAAAATTCAGAGAACCAGAAAGTAACCTGAAAACAATTTAGCATGCTTAACAACTGGAAGTACCTATCAGTGGAGATGGAGTAATGGCAAAAATTCCCTGTCCTGTCCCATTTTCTGTTTAAGTCCATGAATGAACCCTTAAGTAGTCTAGTGAGTTTTCAGGGCAGATAAAGCAAAAAAAAATAAAAAAGCCTAGACTCACAGGTAGACTCGGGGCACATGACACTGTGCAATGAACTGAGCAAGTCCTTGCTGGCCAGCAGTAGGACACTTCGTGAAGGACAGGGACTGGAGGTGCTCCCTGCTCCCTCATCAGGAGATGGCTGCCTAGCAGCCCCGTTGCTGGCATTGAACATCTCTCAAACGTGAAT
This sequence comes from Falco rusticolus, assembly GCF_015220075.1. NCBI lineage: Eukaryota > Metazoa > Chordata > Aves > Falconiformes > Falconidae > Falco > Falco rusticolus. The sequence continues at coordinate 67,100,424 of NC_051191.1, forward strand.
AGTTCCTCACTTCTCTGCCTTTCCACAGAGCAACTTGTATAGCTTTTGCCTAGATTTCTCAAATGGTGTTTTTACAGTGGTGGTGCTTGGATCTGCTTCTAGCTGGGCTATGCGGTACTGTGCAGTCTCCAGAGGCCCGGACTTGCAATGAAGATGATGTTCTGCTCCATTGGCTCTGTAGCTTTCAGCATTGAATACTTGATGCTCAGGGTCCAAGGTACAGTCAAGCTGTGCAACCACTTCTCTCTAAAGATGAACTGACTTGTTTGACTGAACCTTCAAGAATGTACTTGTTTTCAAGATGTCTTTATGAGCTTTCTGGAACTTTACATACAAATGTTCTCCAAACATGTGAAAGAACAGAGCTCTCAGATGTTCTAGCCTGGATAAAACTGACTGATATGCAAAATGCTGAAGCTTGAAACAAGGCTAAGGTGAGTTTGAGTTTTGTAGGATTATGATGAACAAGGTCTGGCCTGGTAGAATAGGAATGTAGCAGCTTTCCTGATTGGTTTGTCTTCTAAATGAACACATCTTTTCCCAGATGAACTTTTAAAATGAGTATTTCAAGGTTCTGCTCTGCAGATTGGTTCTCACCCATGATCCATACTTTTCCGTGGGAGTGACCTGTTATATAGGAATTGCTCTAGTCCCTGGTGAAAGTCTCTTTAAAACTTAGTACTAAAGCTGAATTTAATGCTCTACATTCTTACTCTTTCCAGGACAAAAACCTGGCAATGCCCAAAAAAAATCCCAAGGAGATGAGCTTGGAGTCATCACAATGCACAGATGTCATCCTTACAGATTGGGAAGGAATGATCCAGTCACTGGGATATCCTATAAGAGAGACAAATGCCACCAGGTGAGCACCCGAGTTCTTCTGGCTTTTGTAACTCCTGCATGAAAATCTGCACATATCTAAGCTGTGGTTTTTAATGAATCTATAGGTACTTCAGTGCCTGTTAGAAAACAAGGCAAGTTCCTCAAAGAAAATTAGGAAAGCTGGGGGATACCAATACCTTCTTTCCAGCAAAAAGCAGAAAATCTGACACCTCTGGGCAAAGCATGTCAGAGGCCTGAATGTAGTGTGATGGAGGGGTTAACAATGGTGGTGTTAAACTATGTCACTAAACATCTTTTCACACTTTCGTCTGTTTCCTTTTCTTCCTCCCTTATCGTACTTAGTTAGGGTAAGAGATAACTTTCCATTCACATGGCAATAGCATAGACTTCTGCAGTGTTTGAAAACTTAACTTCAGAAGTAATGAATATTATGACTGAAATAGGTTTGGACCAGTATGCCGTCTTTTATTTTACTTTTTTCTTTTCTCTTTTTAATAGGCATTATACTCCTTTTTGCCTTTGCTCAAATAGCTATCCCTCGGAAATAAGAGCCAGCTGTAGAATATGCTGGCATTGTCACTTTGTTCTTTGCTTTTTGCTGCAGCTGCCACTAGAGAATTGTAACCCCATTAAAACCCATTATTCTGCTTGAAGTCCTGGACTTCTGGACTGAAAGAAGTCTGTCTAATTGTCATGGCCAGCTGATGATATATGAAGGATTTGGACTAACCAAAGAGTTAATAGATGAGAGAGAACTCACCTTAATGCTGGGGTGAGAGAAACAGAGCAGCTGAACTAAGTTTCTTTTGCAGGCAGATGAGGGAGTTTTACATGGCACACTTCCATGCTCCAGGAGAGATCTCTGATAATACTTGGAGCTACTGCAGCTAGCTCAGTATCTTTCCCTTCCTAGAAATACTTTTATAATCAAACCTATTGGATATGAGGTCCTAATTGTGGCATGGTTGTGCCTTGGAACAATGTAGGTCTGTCTAGATTGCTCTTTCCCAGGCTTGAACTTGCAGCACGACCACACTTGCTGTGTGTGTCTGAAGCTGTGTGCCAAACACAAGGCAGCAGGTCAATGATGGAGCCAAGGGAAGGGAAGCTTTTCCTACTGCCCTGCTAAGCAAGGAGAGGTACCTACCCACCCTGACTAAGGAGCTATTGGCTTGGTTATGTGCGATATTGCTGGGGAAGTGAGGCTGTGCAAGTGTCTCTGTATGTGGAAAAGAAAGCATAGACTAGAAACTTAAACTGTTCTAAACTGCATAAAGCACTTATGGATACAAAGTTCTTCAGTGCCAGGTTTCAGTTATGTGAGACTCTAAGTGTCTTATTCCCCAGGGAATATGGATGTCCTGCAGTCTTGCGAGCATTGCACAATGTCTTCCACAAAGAAGCCTGAGGTGGAGGCTGCCTACCAGAGCAGTCCAGGCAGTGGGCACTTGCCACTGGTGATTTGTAGTGGTTATAATGGGGGTCTTTATTTATCTTTTTGAAGAAGGCCCCATTCTGGTTATAAGTATAGCAAGTTATCTTCTGGCCATGTCTGTAGCCTAATGTATGAATTCAAAGCTGTGAATCAGAATTTTGTGTTAAGAAGCTTTTAGAAAGGGTAATCTTTTCTGACACTGCATTTTGAAAGACTATGCTTTACAGCCCTCAAGAGAAAAAGGGGAAAGTGGAAGGCTCATGTCCCCTTCTGGTCTATTTTGCAGGCCACTTCTGTGGTGGTGCTTCCCTCTATCCTATAAAATCTTGAGGTTCAGTGGTGGTGGTGACCTTCCCTTCCAGAGCTGAGACAGCCATGAAAGGCTTTCTCTTGACTTACTCTACTCAGGAAGCATCATGTGGTAATTTTAGGTTGGGAGTGGAGAAGTAGAGCCTAAAGCATGGCTGTTAGATTAAAAAAAAAATAAATCTATGTGTTCTGAAAATGGACGGCCATTAAGAATAAGAGATCTACTAGTGATCTTGAACGCTGATGACTAAATGCATAAGTAGTGATTTCATTACTGTGCTTATTCCCTACTATAAACATGTAAAAAGGAGATACTAACTTAGTTGTTGCTTACTATATGGCCCTTTCTATTCTGTTTTGCAAAAACTGTATCCCCTGTCACCATGATCAGTCTGTTATTACTTCTATAATCACTTTTCTGCTTCTTCATCTAGCAGGCCATACTGTTGTCGGGTGCTGTTGTTACCACCGGTCCCCCCACAAACCTCACCTCTGTTACATGCCCAGGGAGCTACACAGTTAATTGGGCTCTAAGCTGAAAGACCAAAGGAAACCTCCCTTGTTTTCTTGCTTCCCAGGCTGGGATACTGCTGGTGACCTGGATGGACAGTTTCCTCTGTGAATAGCACTGCCCTGTCACCATTAAGCACATTAGTACTTTGATGCCTCATATCAAAGAAACTTGGAGCTGGAGAGACGAATTCAGGCTGACTATCACAGAAGCAAGCCATGCATCTAATCTCCTTCCCCCACTCCCTTTTTTCCTGTCTTACCTGTGCTCCTCACTGCTGTGTGAATGAGCACATCTGATTGTCTATCTATCAGGCAAGTGTGCTGAGCTTCAGAAGTAAATTGCAGCAATTAAATGTCTCATATTAAAATTCATCAGACTTACAGCACCATCAACAGAGATTTGTCTGCTTTTTCATGTGCACACAGACACATTTCCAAGATGCACTTCAAGCCCTGGCTCTGAAAACTAGGAGGTGCCTTTTCCATTCACCCGCAGCCTGGCTGGAAACTCCTCTTGGCTCAGGCTCCCCTTCCCAGAATAGCCCTGTAACCTCCTCTCCATTTGTGTGCCTCAGGTAAGGCAGTGCTTTCCTTTCAGGTCTGGAACCTGGAAACATGAAGGCTGCTGACAGAGGTAAGACTGGTTGTAAATTTCTATAAGGCTGGTGAGAGGGAAGGAGTGAAAAGCCTTTTTTTTTTTTTTTGAAAAAAAAAAGGGCCCCCACCTCCCTTGATGCATGTTCTGTATTTGTGGCTTGGGACGGGTAAGTGTGAATATTTGGGTGTGAGAGTGTCACCAGCGACATTAGCCATGTCGGTACTACATGTACTTTCTTCATTCAGCACATCCCTGTTCTGCTGCATTCACTTTCAATTCCTGGTGCCAGAGCTACAATGTATGCTTGGAGGAAAGCAGGACTACTTGAAGGAAACCAAAACTAAATCCCACCAAAAAGACCCAAACCATAGCTAATTCTAGCAATCTCAAATACATTGGATCCAAGACCCTTGAACTTTTCTCTGCATTTTGTATGAGGATTTGAACTTCAGCCGGGTTGACCAGCCTCCCTGAAGCATGTTCCCAGCTGTTCAGCCAGAGGGACCCTCAAGGTGGGATTTTAAGAGCCTCATCAAGCTTCTACACCTTTCATGTTTCCAGCAGGTTTAGTGTCCTCTCATCACCCCAAGAAGTATGCTGTTAGCCCTGCTCTCCTTTCATCCCAGTAAACTGAGGTATGAGGGTAGACAGTTTTATTTATGGAGCTCCTGAAAACAATGCAGACTATTCCACAAAAGCATGTGATAAAATGCTAACATGCCTAAAACATGGCATTCTGTATTTTGATCAGCAACTATAAATGCAAGCAAAAGAAACATCTACACAAACACTTTAGGAGTGATAAAGAGTTTTTAAGTTTGAGTTTGACTCATTAGGAAAGGTTACTGCAAGTGATCCTGTACACAGCGTCTCAACGTCTGACCCCTAGATCACTCTTCAGAGTTCAAATAGTTTCCCAGGCCTAAAGCCCTTTTCCTGGTTGAGCAGTTCTCTGTGTAAGTGGCATGTAGAACCTGTGCTTTGAACCCATGCAAATTTTCACTTTAACCAGCAGCACTTAAAACCCAACATGAAGAACTCTGCTTTCTCCAATATTAATAAGGCGTGCTTAAGGAAATTCATGCAGAAGCAGTATTTTTCTTTGTGATGTGATATTGTTTTACCTTTTTCTTTTAAGAGTGCCCAGGCTTTGCTCTAATTCCAGTTGGAGCCACTGAAATAACATCTCCCAATTACTCTGGCATTTACTCTGATGTGCTGAACTGCACTTGGACAACTTATTCTACTTCAGGAAGTAAGCTGAAGGCTGTGCTTGAGGACTTTGTAATTGAGGATGTGAGGGATTGTTTCACAGAATCACAGAATGGTCAGGGTTGGAAGGGACCTCTGGAGATCTAGTCCAACCCCCTGCTAAAGCAGGATCCCCTAAAGCAGGATGCACAGGATTGTGTCCAGGTGGGTTTTGAATGTCTCCGGAGAAGGAGCCTCCACAGCCCTCTCTGGGCAGCCTGTTCCAGTGCTCTGCCACCCCCAAAGTAAAGACTGACTGAGTATTTACAATGGACTACGTCTCTCTTCATGGCATCTGGGTAGGCTGAACTACACGTTAATTTACTGTCTTCCTTTTCTGACCCCTTTTATTGAAGGTGACCAAATTCCCTTCAGTTGTGGGGGTGGAGGCAGGGAGGAAGGCAACACTGATGAGTGCTGCACAGTGCACAGCAGGGCCAAGTGGCAGCAGGCTGCCTGAGAGCCGCTGAGAGCAGCTATGGTCACCCAGGGCTGCTTCAGTGGAACTGGCCTGGACTCAGCAGCTCTTGACTCCCAGCATCACGGCTGTATCTGAGAGGATATTTCTATTAGTCCTTCTTTTAAAACCTTTTATCCTTAACCTTTGTGTCTTGGCACTTACCTTGCTCTGTGTCTGAAACAGTTTGAGCAGATGCTGCTGCGAGCATCACGGTTGCCTTGTGCCACACAGACAGCAGGATCTTTGGGTACAGAAATGTTCACTGGAATGGCTTCATGCCTTCCTAGTTCTGTTACTGCCTACCCGCTTCCTCCTCCCGTGTATGTAGACAAGAGAACTGGTTACTGGGGCAGTCTTACTGAAGTATGAGTGAGGTGCTCATACAGAGCACAAGATCAGTTTGGCCATTGCACAAGGCTTCACCTTTTCAGCCTGGGGTAGGGAGCGATATTGCATAGGCCACTAGAGAGATAGCCCTTGAAAGACCTCAGAGAAATCTTGACATCCACTAATATTTTTCAGTATCAAATGGCTTGGATTAAAAAATCTGTCTCTGGTAATAAATTCAGGGGCTGTGTCTCAAACTACTTGGCAATGACTACAACTGCAGCATTTTTTTTCTTCCCCCAGCCAGCAAACGTAGTTGGCCAGATAAGTCTTTTGGCATGTTCTCTGTAGAAGAATGCAGCAGTGGGTTGATTAGCATTGATAACACGCAGCTGTGGCCTTGCCTCGAAGGCAGTGGGTTGGTTGACATGGATGATGTGCAGCTGTAGCTCATTCCTGCTAAGTAGTTAAATAGCCCTGAGGATGGTGGGAGAGGTGGTTGGATGGAGGAGGAGCAGTGTGGTCTGGCCTCTGGAGGAAGGAGAAACACCATGAAGAGTAGAATCTGACTGGTAGTAAAGCCTTGTTGCAGCCTGATAGTTTGCTTGTGCTGTAACAGTTCTCCAGCAGCAGCTTCCTGACCCTGTATTTCAAAACTGATGAATCTGTGGGATACGGAGGCTTCAAAATCCTTCTTGAGGTGTTGTACCACCAGCCAACACAAAGTGAGCTGGAAGCAGCAGCCAATGTAAGTAAGTCTCTGGGTCTTTTCTTGCCTATGCCAAAAAGCAATCCTGTTGTTAAAATAGTATCAAGGGTTACAGGCAGGGACATTTGTAAAGCTTTTTTGCTGAATGTGCTTTCCCTAAAGCTATTGTTTAACATCACTTCAGGATATTCTCCTGTGCTCTGCTGTACCCAATACTGCAGTAAGTTAGTTTAGTGTTCAGCCCAGGCACTTCATGCTAGGTAGTAGTCCCCCTATCTCTGCAGTTCACGCTGTCACCAAGCCAAATGCTCCTGAGGAATGACTGTTTATCTAATAGCTGACTGGCTTTTGCTTAAAACAGATGCTTATTGGGTGGAACAATTGGTCTCAGCATGTAAATGACCTCTGATTAATTAATAACCATTATCTGGAATCTGACACTGTAAACAGGAAGCAGAAGCCAGTTTAATCCATCTGGGCTAACTTTTGCTTAAGAGCTTGGCTGCTCTTACTAGAGGGTTGTGCCTTTTCCTGGGGCACACAGAAGGGATAGAGGGGCCCTATTATAAAAAGGCTAGGTTCCCATGGTGTGATCCAGGGTGCCACTCAAAGAGGGGAAATAGTGGGATGTGTTGTACTTCAGCCCTTGAAATTCTCAGTAAGTTTCCCCAAACCAGCTCTACCAGTGTCAAACTTCTAATGGACCTATTTTCTGTTAAACTTTGTCCCCTCCTCGACTCATCCTTTGTATTATTAACTTCTGAAGAAAATAAACACTGTTTGCTTCTAGCTTTATTTCTTTACTTTCTCATGCTAACACCTCTCGTGAGCAGTGAAAGTTGCTGGTGGTGGGATATAGGTTGTTTATGCACTGGTTTTTTTGCTGTTACTGGAGATGGTTGGGAACACTTCAGTTTGAAAAATGAAGATTTACTCTAATGGAAACACTTCATTTTGACTAAAAAAAATAAAAAGGTCAGGAAATGCTTCTCACCTGCAGAATGTGACTTCCTGAAAAATCTGTGGAAAGCTGCTTACCCAGGATGTGTTGCCAGCCTGTACACATCTGGGACATCAAGATTCAAGTCATTCCTCAACTGGTATTAGTTGAGGTCTTTATTTTTTGGTATAGCATGTATGGACAGCTTCTGTTCTTTTTAAGGGAAAATTAGACCAAAGCATTCCCAACTCTAACAGAGATGCTTCAGTCCCACCAATGGGCTATTGTGGAACCTTTGGTGGACATCGCTGTCCAGAATAAGTCTGGTGTTTATTTGGTGTTGGACCATATCAGTTCACCCAGCTGTGCCTGATTTTTTTTTTTTAACAAAAAACCCCCCAACAAACCCAAACAGAAAAGCAAGCCCCCAAAAGTCCTCATGAGCAATGAGGAAATAATTCCAGAGAAATATGGATTTCCAGTGGTGGATCCATTCCTTGTGCTGGGGCCTGCAACAAGTACAGAATTGCTGGTGGACCCATGCAGGAAGACCAGGATAGATGAAAGTGGCTGATCAACCCTGGTGTCCTGGCCCTGTCATACAGGGTCAGCACTTACGCAGAGGCTGCTTAATTGATGAAAAATGGGTCTTGACAGCTGCACTCTGCAACTTCAGATGGGCAATGTCCTCTCAGCCTAAAGCATTGAGAGTCTGCTAGCCTCCAGACAGGACAATTTCTAAGTTGTCTTGTCAGTCCTGGCAAATACAGGTTACTCTTTCCCATGTCTACACACATCCAGAGCTGCCCTCCAACAGCTTAAACCTTCCTGCATAGCGTCCTGTGCTGGTAGCAATGGTGGTAGTGGAGATGGAGTATGGGCTCTGATATGTAACTGGTAATTAACTGCTGATGCCTGTATTGTGTCTCTGGCCCCCCATTATGTACTTACTGGCCTCAGGCTGAGGTACCACATGCTCCTGTTGAACCTTCATCTCTGTTGTATGTAGATAACCGGGATGGTGGCACAGGTCTTGAACGTTTTATCAAACTAATCGTACAGCCCACATCCACAGCTTCAATGTAAGCTCCATCTGTGTTGGGGTCTGGTTCCCAAGAAGGTGAGCGACTGACTCTCCTCTGGACTGCCTGTGTTAATCATCACAGCAGCAAACCTTTGGAGGTACAAATCAAAGTTCTGTCAGCACTGCACAAAAAGCACTGATACCTCAACCGGGATTTGTAAAAGTGTCCCTGTGAGGTAAGGTTGCAAGTCTTGAAGCGTGAATGTTGCTTGGCAGCGAATGCTGCAAGTGAACTTCAGACTCTTCCTGTTGTCTGAACTATGGGGTTTCAAGACTGAAAAATGTCTTTGTTCTCCTTCTTCCTTGCCCAGTGCTCAGTCAGAACAGTTCTGGGGAAAAAAATACTTGTTGCCAACTATGAAGGATGACAACCCCATGCTTATACAAGCTGTGCCCACACACTATGGCTTTGTTAGTTTTCATTTCAGAAATGACCTGGTACTCCTGGAGCTGCAGAAACCTGTTGAGCCAGGTACTTGTTTGGAGCCCCATCATATTCAGCTGTGCTGGGGTTAATGACTGGGGTAAGACTGACATGGAGGCATGGTGTTTAGTATGTGTGTGGGGAGGTGTGGTGGAAGGGCATTTGTGTGTCTTGGTAAGGGATGCTAAGAGTGACACAAACGGCGAGCCTTCAGGGAGGCTTGCTTCTGATTATCTGGTTAAAATACAGCATGAGGGTTGGGAATGCTTTTGCTGTTGTCAACAGGCTTTGAATTTGGCTTCTCCAAGCGGACTTGCCTGTGACTTTAAGGTATAAGTGTAGGCTAGACATGATCTAGAGAATAACAAAGATCACCTATTCTACCCATCTTCCCCAACCTGTCACAGCTGTACTATGACCATTAAAGTTAATGAGCCAAAAATAAGCATGCATGTGCCAAGGGAGCTGTTCTTATTTTTTTCTCCATAAAGATTGGTGTGCACAGCACTAATATGATATGCACGTCTGTGCTGGTAGCAAAGTAATGTCAGAAACAGCAGGGGCTGAAATTTAAAGAAAAAGCTTTGAAGTAGCCTGTACCATTTGTCTAAATCAGAGAACATTCTTGTTAGAGGAATATTTTGGTGCAGTATAGAATTTAGATTTTATATGATAAAGTGCAAAGCCTGGATAGAGCTGAGAGAAGTTAGTCCTTCCAGTTTGTTATGGGCAACTTGGGGCAGGACCTGGGGGAAGGAAAAGGTAAGAACTGAAGGCATATGTAAAGCAGTGGAGAAATGTCATCTGAATAGAGCTGGTGCACAAGAACAGAGCATTTGAATAAGGCGGCTATATAAGCATGTGGATCTCTCCATGTCTTATTAATAATATCCACAAAGAAAATGCCACAGTCCTTTCAAGAACTGCCTATGTGCACTGATGATGGGAGGCTTCTGCACTCAAAGGGTGAGGTCTTGAGGCAAACTGGCCTGAGGAAAGCATCTTCCCTCAAACCCTAGATCCATGCCTCATTACAGGGTCTTCTCTCTCACATCTTAGAAACAGCCTTCAAAAGGTGTTCAGTTTGACTGTGCTGCGGCCTCAGACAGAGGTATTGGGAGAAAGCCAGATTTGACTCATTAAAACAGTGCTCTCGGACATCCAGTGAGTACAGTGAGGGAACATATACATTATTAAAACTGTCTCATCTGTTTTGCAGTCTTGTTACGGGTTATTTGGGAGGGGTGGAAATGCAGCAGTGAATTAAGAGGCAAGAAAAGCAAGGGACTGACAGAAGTAAGAGCAGGGAAGCTGTACCTAGTGTTGATGGGAGTTTGCTTTCCACCACAGGCAGCTCTGCAGCATTAGCTTCCTTACCAGGCGGCATGGAGGAAAGCAAGCACTGATGCAAGATGCTTAACAGTGGGATGGGGAGAGATGGGAGCTGGCCGTAAGTATGGGTTACTCTGACATGAAAGAGTACCTATGACCCATGCGGGGGACAGGGACAGCTCAGACTGGGGGCAGTGGCAGGAGAGGGTCCCCCTGTTCCCGAAGTGTTGCCTGCAGCTTGTGTAATGTTTTCCAGATAGGAGAAAGGATGCCTCTTCTGTTGGAAAGCTGCCACTTGGGGAAAGACAAAGCCAAGGTGGAGGCTACGCAAAGGGCAATGAACTCGAGGGAGGTGAGATCACTCTCATGGTGTCTCAACGCCTGGGGCCTCCAGCCCATATCACCCCTACTGCATGGCAGTATGGTCAGATACCTCCTGGTGACTCTGGAGAAACTTTACTCCACCCTACCCCCTTCAAACTGAAGAGAGCTGTACCACCCACTGATTCAAAATAGCCACCGGCCCCTCTGCCAGGAGACATGGGGTGCGTGTGCCTGAATGCAGCTGGTGCAGAGCTTGTCTGTGTCCTGTCTGACCGTCCCTTTGCCAAAGACTAGCACAGGCAGTGGCAAGGAAGCACTGCTAGCTGGCTGGAGGTCAATCTGGGAAACCAGTGGGGTGGTGATGGACTTAGGGGTGCTGCCAGAAGGTTTGTGAGTGCTCATCTATGCCCTGCAATAGGCTTCCACCCCTGGTGGTGTGCTGCCTTTCCTGTCTCTTAGGGGTTTGCTCCAACCCTTCTGGTTTTTTGGTGACCACTGCAAGAGACAAGGGAGAGGTATAGGGCTTAATACGTCATGAACACCTCGTGCTGGTGATTGCCACACTACTACTGCTCCTGGCTGGTGGGCTTGGCTCCCCTGCCTGCTGCCCACCTCCCAGCTTCAGAGGGCAGCTCCAAGCCACACTGACTGCAGAAGCCAAGGTGGCTCCATACAACTGTCTGGAGAGAGACTCCTTCTCCTGAAGCACTGTTTTATGTAATATTGGATAACATACGTGCAAAGGGAAGTAATTCCCCGGCTGGGGTCTGCCCCCAAAGCACATTGAATGGCTACCAGGAGCAGTTACAGGGCTGTGACTCCTGCCTCTGCAGCTTCCCCAATGCTGTTGCATTTCCCCGAGGAAGAACTGGCTGCCAGGCTCCAACAAGCAGAGATCTCTCTCCTTTCCCACAAGGTCTGTATGAGCTACTGGGGACAAAATATTGAAGAGACCAACATCTGTGGGAGAGCTGCAGGGGCAGCTTTTTGCATAGTATGTAACTGACTGGGTGAGAGTGCCATGCTGCAGGCAACCAGGACCCAAAGCCATGCCCTCCCCTAGCCTGCTGCATGTGAATGCTTTTGGCACTGCTAACAGGTGAGAACTTGCTTTCTCCTTTTCTCCCCTTCCTGTTTTCCCTCTTCAGGGAACTCTGAGTGGCTGCTGATCAGTGTGTTTGTCAGGTGTTGCAAGCTGAGGCAGTGACAAGCACCACCCAGAGTCACCAATGGTCTACACCAGGGTTTCTGCCTGCAGATGCTGCATTTCATCAGTCACAAACCAAAACATCTGATTAACAGGAGCTTTTCAGGTTTCTGTGTATCTTTCCTCAGTAAAGAGGTGGTGATGTAGACTGGGTAGTTGTTCGTAACTTGGTCACCTTCCTCTAAACCCTTCACCTTTGGAAGCTCAGACTTGAGCAGTCTGTTTCAGAAATCCTCTTTTTATTGCAGCAAAGTTTGTGGTGCTGTAGCACTGATATAAATTCAGTTCCTGAAAGATGCTTAGGAAATACGATCCTTCAGTGTTTGGGTGCACATTTAGTGTCAAGTCCTTTACACAGCTGGTACTCAACTGTCAAAATAAAATTGGTACCCCTGTTACTCTCCAATAACCTGATTTACCAGAGGGAGGTAGCTGCTACAGCAGCATGGGTAACTAAGACGGACTACTTCAGCTGCAGTGTTACTTTGCTGAAAAGAAAGCGATCTGGAATTTGGTGTGATGGCTCATCCATTGTAAGTATACCTTCAGGTTTTGGAGAGATTTATCTATGCCAAGCTTTCAGCCTTGTCTTTCATACTAGGAAGGCCATGCTGACAGGATTCTATTTGCCAAAAGCTTGTTTTTCTGTTTGAAATGGAAGGGTTTAAATATGCTTTCTTGGAGGAGGAAAAGGTGGTGTCTGACTTACCTAAAGTTTTCTTTAGCTGATAGCTAAAACACAGACTTGGAAGTGAAGTGTATTTGTGAAGAAGGGTTTTAACGCTCAGCCCTATCAGCATATATCAGTGAATTACAAGCCAGGAAATCTCTGCCTGCATCCACCTCCTCTCCTTTCAGCACTGTTGTGCACTATATATGGGTCTATCCTTTAAACAGAGGATACCAGGCTCTTTTCCACCTCTGTGCTGTATATTGCAGTCCACTTAAATATGGAAATACAAACATAGGCATGTTTGTGATCAAACAACTTGATGGCTCTTGTCTAGCCAAGTGAACTCAGCAACCATCTGCTGCCAAAATGGCTGAAGAACCACAGCCTGCCCTTACACCAGGTCATTCAGGTGCAATAGTTTAATAAATCAAGTTACACACATGATCTTTTGACTTACCAAACACTAGTCTCTGTGTTGCTTAAAAGAAATGCATCTCTCTCCTATTCCTACCCCATGCTGTTTGTGGAAAGAAAACCTCATATTCTAGCACAATTTGGAAAACATCAGTCAATCTTTTAAAAAATAATAGTTCCCCTGAACTAGCAGCACTGTAAATTGCAGTATTTTGTCAGGGTGCTGTTGCTGATGACTGACTTGTCGTGTTATAACTAACTTTAAAAAACTGCTCTGCCATCGTGACAGCAAATGTGTTGGGGTTTTAGCTCAAAGATGTGATTTCCCTGGAGTGTCTTCAGCTGTGCAAATACAGCAGCTTAGGGTTTGTAATTCAGTGCTGTATCCCAGACCAGGGAGGCTTCCTATTGTGAAAATGGGCACAGTATTAGGTGAATAACATACTCACTGAAACCACCTTCAAAGATGTGGGGGTAGGATGGGTCATCATGCCTGCCCTTGGTAGTAGGGAGCCTGGGAGAAGAAAACCTGTTCCTAGGTCTCCTGACATGCCAGTAACTACTTGTATCTGGAAAGAGGATATACTGTCCAGTGAAGTGACAGCCCCATCCCCAGCATGGTCCTGCCCATGCCTTGGGAGACTGGCAGAGCTGCACACTGGCAGTCTTATACTTTAAATTTCCCTGGGAGAGGAGTATCAGGAAAGCTTCTGGTAAAGCTGAAGGACAGCAATTAATATTCATCTGATTATTTTCTCTTTACTGACCTAGAAATGGGCAGCCAAGTACTAAGGGGCATAACTATTGACCTGGTAAGGAAGGTGTCACCATGTAAAATAACTTGGACTTCCAGTGCATGGATCTGCTGTTTATGTTGTCCCTGGATATCTGCTGCATGGTCTCCTTTGGGACCATCTGTTTGATGCAGAGACATGTGGTAAAAGAGTGCCCCGATCCAGGGTGAGGTGCAGCACTTTGCACAGAGGAGTTTTCCCTCTCCATCTTTTTACAAGCAAGTCTGGCTCTTATTATAAATATACCCCCTGGGAGAAAGGGAACAGCAGAACCAAGAATTATTTGTACCTTTTGAAGAAAGAGGCACTGGGATACTGAAGGAGGCGGCATAGATGGTGGGGGAAAGCAGAGTTGCATAATTAGAGGCTGACAAGTAATTTCCAAAAGCGTGGACCCTAATGAGCTCTTTTCTTTAGTTCTAGACTTGTTTGAAGCAAGAGTAAATCATAAATTAGCCTACCCAGCGTTGCTTTTTGGGGAAATAGCTCTGCTCTTCAGGGCAGCGGCTTTACCACACTGCAAATATTACTTTGGAGTCATCCCTTCAGAAATATCTTGTGCACAAATCCCACAGCACTGATGTTTTTCTGCTTAAAGAGGGTACAATAAGTGTATACTGCACCAGTTGTAACTCTTCTATGCTGTTTGACTACAATGCCAACACAGGAGGAAGTTCTTCTGACCACCAACTCCTCCACCAGCCCAAGCTGCAGTTCAAGATAACCTGGCTTTCTCATTCTATGGGCTCTGGGGTTTGGATGTGAAGGTCTGGAGGGAGAGGGAGGGTTCCTACCTTGAACTAGCTGGATGTGCTTGAATGCTGTGTGCGAGTTTTTTATGACAGAAGAAATGGGACTATGAAATCCCAAAGAGCCTTCTCATTAAAATTTCTCAAGTAGCCAGGAACACAGAGCATCCTCACACTGTTAGAAATGTCATTCTATTAGCAGTTACTGCATGAAGTTGATTGTCCTATCAAAGAGGCATGTTCTACTTAATTGCAATGGAGATGTTATCCTGGTTTGCAGTTCTCACTCTGGATTTTTTTCCTTTTTGCTTAAAAATCGTTTAGCAAGAAACAAGCTGTCGATTTTACAAGTAAGGGTTTTTTTAATTTTAGCAAGTGCTGGATTAAGATGAGTGGCATGAAGTTTTGATTGGTATTTTTTTTAAGGAAAAAAATACAAACAAAAATCAACATTTACATTACTTTTTTCCCAGAATAGCTCAGGCTTAATATTGGGGCTCATATTTCTTCCTTTTAATGCTCTAAGTAGCCTGTCACGTTTGTATATGGGCTGAAAGGCCTCCAAGAAGAATCTGTAACATTTGACATTAAAACTGACAAATTCAAAAGCAGATCAGTATGTCCTTGAAGCAAGATAGCCTGAACTAGCTGAAAGCTGCATTTTAGTGTCTACATTTCCTTGCAAGAGTCAGTTGTTTGTGTGTGTGTTTTCTTTGGATACAGAACGAATGCACCCACACACAAATAAGGATCAGTTGCTATTTTTCTTCTCAAGATACGCACAGGATTTGATCTATGTTTGCTGTACTCTCTATTCTCCCTTTGTTTAGTGATGTTTATATAATTGCTGCTTTTCTGATTAAAGTGCATGAGTACAGGCTGAAAGTTTGACACAAGACAGCCAACACTACTTAATTGCCTGCAGCTCAGCTCTAGCTGTGGCACATCTCTTTGCAGCTGACTTGTGAGAAAGTTTGGGAGAGAAACGATGCCCTTTTTATTTATGCTTTTTCTCCAGCGAAATTGCTCTGTGAATTTTTATTGCCTAATGGTTTCTCTGACCCTTTTAAAACTGTTTTAGCTCTTCACCAAGAGACTATTTTATATAAGACTTGGGCCAGTAAACCATTTCTGTGATCTGGGAAGTGATATCCTTCCTTCACAGAGCAATCCATTTTGAAATTAGCTGGGCCTGCCTGCTCCAGAACTCACAGTTGCTTGGCTGCTAGTCCTGAATGGACCTATTAAATGCCATATTTCTGTTAAAAAAGCAGCAAAAATCTATTGCTGACTAGCAGGTCCTGAAATTCATGCATATCAAGGGTAGCATAAATAGTTTCAGTATGTGATTTTTTGAGAGAATAGTGGTCTCTGGCTCAGTAAATACTAACTTCTATCCACTCTATTGAAAAAGGTGATTATATAAGGTGGAAATCACCCGGGGCTTTAGCAGAACTGGGAGGAACTGGCTTCTCTTCTGTTCAAAATATCTTTTAAAATTGACAACACTTAGTGATATGGTTATTACTTGACTTGTCCTGTACTAAGCTATGTCCAGCCTTGTTGTCCTTCTCTCATGTGGTTCCAAAGCATGGTCTGAAGCTCCAGGTCCTTTCTCTCCCTTGTCGAAGACATCTCAGAAATGTTATCACCCTATGTCACCCCCACTGTTGTTCAGGGGAAGTGAATTTCCTTCTGGAAATCTACGTGTCTGCTCACTATGGCAAATTGTAGTGGCAGGCTCTTGGCAAGTGATGTGCTGCTTTCCACTGCTTTCAGATATATGTTTCCAGCACGAACCCAAAACTATATTTAACTTGCATTTGTATATGAGATTTAGTACTTAGAGAGGGACAGGACACCTGGAACACCACAAGGTATGGTGAATAATCCCAAAGAAAAGGCACGAAGAGTGTGTGCTGTAGGCAGAGAATGGGGACTCATGTGTAAGCCTGACAGCAGGAGCATACCACGCTCTAAAATCATTATGGTCTCCATGTTCACATTTGCAAACAAAGAAGTAGGTTCCAGAAAGGGAGGGCACAGAAGTTTTATTTGGGAGTGAGAGGTCTTTAGCCCCCTCAGTAGGTTGGAGAGCAGAACTAGGTCCTGTAGACTTACAGTTGGTCATCAGAGAAGACAGTCAATGGCAGGTGTCCTAGGGTCCCTAACCACTGCTGTTTCGTCCTTTCTTGCCCTGATTGTGGAGGGGAATCCTACTTAATGGCAACTGTGGATTGTGCTCAAACTGAGTTTCAGATCTTTGTGATACAGAGCTACCCTAAATGCCAATGTCAGTGCTTGGCCCCAATCCTTATGGGAGAACTAGGTTTCTGCTGTCATGTGTCCTGTGGACACATTCCCCGTTGTATGTGATGGCACCACTCACAAACACTGCTTCCTGAGGAACTGGAAGTGGTCAGGAAACTGGCGCCAGGACCTTTCCTTTGTTGGTGGTCTACTGTTGGCATTGCACGAGGTGGAAAAGGAGCTTATGCTGCTGTGAGCGCAGCTCTGCCTGGGATATCTGGTAATGAAGCCAGTTGGGAGGGAGCTATTCAGGAAATTGCCCCCATTGAAGGGTTTTAATTTGTGTTGAATTCCTCTAGTATTTGTCCCTCTCCTCTCCCAGCAGTCTCTCAGGGAAACACTGTTCCTGTGAAAAGCCAGAGGAGCACCTTACTCTACCACTCCTTTCTCTAGCTCAGTATGTATGTTTCCACCAAAGCCAAGCCACTAAGTTTAGCAAAAGCATGTGCTGTAGCCTACACCTCCCTTGTAGGTCCCTGGGAGATCTACTCAGGGGTGACCAGGCTGGAGATACCAGTGCAGTCCAGTACTGTTCAGGGGTCTAGGGGCTGCTGGTGCCTTGTTCAGCTGTTGGAGCCTTTCAGAGTGGTGGGGCAGAAGAGAGGATGCACCCACCTGGCTTGCAAGAGCTAACGTCTTAACAAATGCAACAGTCTCAGTTATACCGGGTATTTCTCAGAGTAGAAAACTGATTTAGCTGCTTGAGGGATTTTCTTGTCTGCCTCTGTTTTATTAAGCTCATTTTTCTTTTCTCCTGGCCTGTGACAGCAGAAATAGTCTTCATGGGAGAGAGAAGATGAGTGTGTGCGTGCACATAGGAAGGAGCTGGGGAATAGCTGCTGGGCTGCTTGTTGTGTGAAGGATGCTGTACAGTTTGGGTTCAATGCAGACCACCCTTGTCCTGTGGTTGCCACACAAGGCTGCACAAAAGCCCTTTATTTTTTCTTTTTTTCCCCTCAGCTCTTCCATCCTGCTTTGACTAAAGGCAAGTGAGCTGCAGGTTTCCTTAAAGCTGAGGGTTTTATTTCCCAGAGTTACAAGCAATAGCGAAAGGCTCCTCATGGGTGGATGTCACGTTGCTAACGTACATGACAGGCTGCACACTGCAATGTGTCTGTACCTCTGCGGTACAGAGGGAAGCCCTGCCAGTTCTTGCTGCCCTCTACCTGCTCTTGCTGCTGTTTCCAGCTGATGAAGTCTGCTCCTTGCATCTAGGTGCTGCTGGGTGTTGAGAGAATCTGCAGCACGGGAAGGAAAAATGTGTCTTTACGGTCTGTGGCACAGCGTGCTGCATGGTTAGATGTCTGCTGTCCCTCTTTAGAGCAGCTTCGCTCCCAAACAGTGCCAGGTGACAACGTGCTTGTCATTGCAATGGTGTGTACACTTTGCTCTTCTTGCTGGATTTGGGTGGTCGCAGCTGCTCGGTGCATTCGGTCACAGTCCTGATTTTAAAAATGCATGCACTTCAGTGTACGGAGAAATTACACTGAGAAATGTTCTAGCTCATGTCACTGATGTTTATCTTCAGGCTTCCTGTGGGTATTTCCTCACTCTCCTCCTCTGCTGCCACCACATGGACATGTCCCTGTATTCATTTAAGGTTTGTATAAATCTTTGAGAATAATATGCTCTAGACTTGATTGTATTGCAGTTTTTAAACTGTATAAACATGTTTCTTCATTTGCTGTCAAATTCAGCTGGGAGGTAATTGACACCTTAAAATAACAAAACAAGGAGAGAAAATCTCCATCGTGCTTTTCTGTCCCATTGTTCTATTGAAAGCCTTCCAAAGGGTATGCATTTTTCACACTCTAGAAAAGGTTATGTAGAGTAATTGAGTGTGCATAGCAAGTAACAGATCTCAGAAGTTTCACAGACATCTCAATCAAAAGCCAGGCTCAAGCCTGAGCAAAATTTTTCCAAAGGGCTGTTTATGAGGCAATTATATGCAGAAGAATCTGTGTCACTGAG
Source organism: Falco rusticolus (assembly GCF_015220075.1). Classification (NCBI taxonomy): domain Eukaryota; kingdom Metazoa; phylum Chordata; class Aves; order Falconiformes; family Falconidae; genus Falco; species Falco rusticolus. The sequence goes on from NC_051191.1 coordinate 67,119,091, forward strand.
GATTGATTGACTGGCTTTTACGTGCCATACATGCAGCTCTGAAAATTTCACTTGGGACTTGACATCATTTATGCACTCCTGGAAATACTATTTTGAGTGCAGAACTCTATTAAAACTGCCAACATGGAGTTCTGGAGGAAAAGAGAGACTAATGAAGATGTCTGGAGCAGCTCTTACAGTTTAATGACGGAACAGCATTGGTGCAACAGTGCAGCCTGGATCCTGTTTGCTTTGGGGCTTATTCAGGCCAGAGCCAAGTGGATAACTGTATTGGAATTTGGACACAGACAAGGATGATCAAACTTTAGATTAAACTATAACTTATTTTCCTATATTTCTTCATCCATAACCTTCAGCATCAAATTAATAGTTCGTTATCTGCTGCTATATAGAAAAGCAGCATATAAATACAACTCTGATAAAAGTGGTGGCATCATGCTGGGGCGGGTTCTGAACCTTAGATTTTGTGAGGTTGACTTGTTTCAGTATTAGACATGAGCAGAACACTCAGCAAGTCCTTACTTTCCCTAGTGATAGGGTATCAGAAGGGAAAAGAACAGTACTCTTTCCCTCAGCAATGAAATGTTGAAAAGCAATATGTGGATTGGGGTGGGGGGCTGATCTTCTCCCCTGTCCCTTCAGTGCAGGATGCAGTTCAGAGGTAGCTGCTGGAAGTAAACATCTAGGAGCGCTTTCTCCTTGCTTTGTATTACAGAACAGCCTTGTGACCGGCTGGAGCAGTCTCATTTGATCACTTTACAGTCCTCCTAGGGGAGAGAAGGTTAAATGAGACGCAGACTTTAAATGCATCGAATGCAATTCTAGGTGTATGGAAAGCTGTGCTGAGTCCACCTGTCCACAGTGGTATATCAGCTGTCAGGGCAGATCACAGCCAAATTCAGTCCTTTATATTAGCCACATAGCAGGATGTTCAGTGTGGTTACAGTATCTAAAATAATAACTAAATCTCATGTGGTTTTATCCATTACAGTAGGTCTGACAGAGCAAAGTTTGGCCTCGGGGCTGTGAAGTCCAGGTGACAATACGAAAGAGAATTGCTATTCAGTCTTGGAGAATCAAGAATGACTCTTTCCATTTTCTCTCTCTTTCCTCCCTCTACTGGCCAACAAAATAAAATCATAAAGCACTCTTGAGTTCTTCTGCCTTTCAGAGACACCCTACCCTAGAATTCAGCAAAACTTCCAGCTCTGACTTATGTTGAAGGCAAAATTAAGATGAGCAAAAATAGGTGCATCAAAGACCTACCCGAGGTTTCCCTGCTGTTCTGGGGCTAACCTTGGTTTCAGCCCTGAGCTAGCATCTGTCACAGGAATGCTCTAAAAAGACCTGTGTCTATGACTGCCTTGGAAAATGCCTTGAGAGTGAGCCTGCTGCATCTGGCTGACCGTTATCACCCCAGAACTGCAGAATGTGAAACACACCTGTGTGAAGGCACCTCTGGAGGTCTCCAGTCCAGCCCCTGCCCAGAGCAGGGTCACCTCGAGCAGGTTGCCAAGGGCTGGCATCTAGTCAGGTTTTGAATATCTCCAAGGATGGGGACTCCCCAACTCTGGGCAGCCTGTTCCCAGTGTCTGACCATTCTCACGGTAAAAATGCTTTTTCTTATGTTTAATTGGGATTTCCTGTGTTTCAGTTAGTGCCCGTTGCGTCTCATCCTTCCAGCAGGCACCACTGAGAATTGCCTGGCTCTGTCTTCTTTACTGCCTCCTATCAATTATTTATCCACATGAATAAGATGCCACTGAGTCTTCTCTTCTCCAGGTTGTATTGATGCATGGAGTTGTTCCTCCCCAGGTGCAAGATTTTGAACTTCCCCTTGTTGAACTTCACGAGGTTCCTGCCAGCCCATTTCTCCAGCCTTTTGAGGTCCCCCTGGATAGCAGCGTGATCCTCTGGCAAAGCAACCACTCCTCTTGGCTTTGGATCATCTGAGGGTGCACTCTGCCTCCTCGTCCAGGTCAGTAATGAAGATGTTAAAAACTATTGCTCCCACTGTGAACCCCTGGGGTCTGCTGCTAGGAGCTGGCCTCCATCCGGAGGGTAAAAATTAAAACCACATCTCTTCTAGCAGCTGTGCATTGTCCCATGTAGTGCACAGATCAAGGACAAGAAAACGAATTTGCTGTTGGAAGCCATGCTGCTTCCCCTCGGAGAGGAAAATCTGGCCAAAGACTAAAGCTTCTAACCCAGCTGATGTGGGAGATCATGACAAATTCTTTTGCTAGCCGTTTTCCTTAGATCTTGAGATCTCACTATGCAACTCATTAGTAACCTTGATTGGAAACATACCTCAGCCTTTACTAGATGTGTCCACCTCTGCAGTCTGTATCATACCTGTTCCCTTGACTAGGAGAGCCACTATTCGTGGGAATACAACCTGCGTCATTCTACTCCTTCTAGAAGATTTTGAGGATGCTAACAGGAATCCTTGCAAATATCCGCTATTGGTGCTAAATGCTTTTACACCCCAGAGTTTTGCACTTTTCCTTCTGTATTGCCTACAAGTTTATATTTTCTGAAAAGCAAGCTCTGAGTATAAAATAAGATGATATAGCAACAAACACTTTTTAAAGTCTGCTCCTGCTCAAAGAATGCTGTCCAGCTGCATTAAGAGAAATATGACCTTCTTAAAGCTGCTCACCCCCTGACAGAAGAAAGCTATATTCTGTTCTGCCTTAGACAATTTCGTAGCAGCCATTTCAAAAACAGCCTTCGGCACCTTAAAAGAAAACATGCTTTTGACAAGGCTGCTAAAAAAAAAAGACCCTCATAAAAAGCACGAGTAATAAAAAGTATTCTCTTAAAACAGCTGGTGAAATAATGGGAGGTATACTGGACTGAGGTTAAATTTTGCTGTCTTTCTGATTACTGGCACCTCAATGCATAGTTTTTTCTCTCTCTCCTGGTCTGTGTGGAAGTTATTAGGAACAGATCTGCTTTCAGTTTAGTATACTCTTTAGACAGACAGTGAGAAAAGCCATCTTTAACCATCTCTTTCACCCTCAGGAGAGCTCTTTGTCTTTCTTTCTAGCTTCTTCTAAGGTTTTCATCTCTGGCACACTAGATGTTTCACAGCTTTTCTTCTGAGAGGCTTACAAGTATTCTGTGTATTGTGGTAAGATGCATTTCTTCAGACTTCTTGAAATCTTCCGCATAGCAGATTCACCCCACTGTTGAAAACTGTTTTGAAGACATAACCTACAATACCTTTGGCAATGTTTTATGGGGCTATTTTAATACAGCACTTGCTTAGTAGTCTCTACCTCTTGTTCTTCCCAAACTGCAGTTTTTCAAAGCACAACAGCCCTGTCTTCATAGATCACAGACAATATCATATACTAAGGAGAAATATCCCATGCAGGCTACAAGATTGCTTAGATCTTCACTATCTTCATAATCTTCGCTATCACAATACTTGCTGGTCTGAGGTGGTTGGTTGTTTTTTTGTTTTTTTTTTTTTTAATTCTGCAGATGTTTGTGGGGACAGAGTTCAATCATCATCTTGCCAAAATAAAAATTAAATATCTTGGTTCTGATCTGAAATGACTGCAGTGAACTGGTGCCAGTAGGATGTCTACTAACAAGAATATAATATGGATAGTCATAAGCAGTGGTAACAAATTCTTTGACTTTTTTGTCCTGGATAAGTATGCAATGCGACACCACTGCAGAGGGCCCCTCAAATGCTGGTATTCTGCAGTGCCTGTTTATGGTTTCAAAAAGTTGAATCCTTTGGAAACATCTGCATAAAAAGGAATATAAAGGATTTTGTGCTGCAGTGGTGTCCATTGGATGATACACGGATGAAAAATGCCCAAGTGCTATCCAAAGCTTTCAGGTTAGTTTCTCTCCAAGCACATCATCTGTCAGATGATGAGCTCTGAAGTTATGGGCTGCCACGTTAAACGTTGCAGAAGTAATCCCTGGAAGACTAAACAAAAGACACAACTATTTCTTACCCGTATAAGAGATTCCAAAAAACTGTGTTTTCCAGTCATAGGGCTGGTGTGTTTCCAATACACTTGCTTCCCGAGAGATCCAAGGGTGTAACTAACTGCACTGGAAAAGCAGATTTCGCATTTTGTTGGAATACCTAGGTGCTGACTTTGCTGGGAAAAGTGATGGAAACCTCCCTGTTACATGTTTGTTCTGGAAAGCATCACATCCGAGTGTTGCAGACATGGGAAATACCCTCCCACATATGGGATTTAGGAAGTCGTTCCAATCAACTCAGCAATAACCACTGCCTCCTCCCCTTTCTGTTTCTAGAGGTACAACTCTCTCAGGCCAGCAAACATGCTGTTTGGCATGAGTGCTCTGTGCTTCTTCAGTGTAAAAATAACCACGAATCACCCCACCTTTGTAGTCTTTTGATAAGTGATTCTCTGTGACAGGTTCATGCTTTCAGTCACCGTGAAAATGTCATCAGTGAACAACTGTCCATAAACTAACTTACTTGATGGTTCCTTTGGATTTAGATACTTTCAGATGGTCTCTTTTCTTAAGAAGACAGAGTACCTTTTTTTTTTTTTAAAACAAAACAAAACTTTCCATAAATAGTTTCCCAAGCCTTCTGGAAGTATGCGGTAGTTGTACCCTCAAGGTTGCTGTACACATTTCTGTCAGAGCTGCAGTTAGCTCTGGTATGTAAACATTGCTAACATATCCATGCAGCAAGAAGTATTGTGGGTTGTGAAATACCTCTGCATCCTAGATTTTAAAGCACTGTTACATTGCTTTACAGTGTCAACTCTGACTTTATCATGGGTAGCAAAGGGGTGAATGAGATGGTTGGGCATCTTGTTTGGAGACTCGTTTGCAATTTTTTTAATCCTAATGGAACTGTAATTGAGACACGCAAAAATGGAACCTGCCTAAGTAGTGGCAACGCAGTGCATCTTGTCATTTAGCTAAAGACTCAGCTCAGGCATATTTAGACAGAGCTGCTACCACTGCTGTGATGGTCTGAGGACTGGCCAACCCAGTCTGCTTTTGTACATCCACATCTGAAACAGTAATTCTGTTTCTCTTCAAATTTATTTGTGCCATCTAGGGACAAAGCTGTGAAAGCCCTGCTCCTGCCTGTCATTTTTCAAGACCTTAGTTTGTTTTTAGTTTCTTGCAAAAGAGCACTTGCCCTTCCAGCAATATCAGGTTTGTAATATGTTTTCTTTAGCAGTGACACTTAACCTTTCTCAGAACCACTGCTATTATAAATATATGGTGCTTTTCAAATATGCGGTAAAAATCACCCTATAAAACATGATTTATTAACCATGTGTGGAGGCCAAATATCTTACAATAGTATTTTGCTCCCTAGTTATCCAGAACTCTTCTCATCTGAGCAAGAACAGCACTCAGCTGCATACAACACACTCTGGGGCATGAGGGTCAACACTTGGCTCTCAGCAACCCAGAGGTCAAAAATTTGCCAGGCAGTGGAATGGAAACCTAGGTCCTTCTAAGAAATCAAGACTGTTCCCTTTAAGGTGCAAAAGAAGAGTGCCAGCTACTGGATGGCATCTGTGTAACCTGATAGGTAGGGGGGGGATGTGAATGGGGACAGGTGTGACCTGCAAACAGGATGGGGTGGCTTGGTTGTGCATCAGGTGTTTTGCACGCATCTGGAGGGCCTTATGGCTTTGCTGGGAAAAAGCGTGATGTCCTCAGCAGAACATGGCGCTGGGCACTGGGAATCTTGCATGGTCCACCAGACCCTGTCTACATGAGAACTTCTTAGAGAGAAGGAAGCACATTCAATGCAGAGTGGGTTTAAGTCTGGTTTCCAAAGGAAACAAAGCTTTTCCAAGCACAACATTTTTGTTTGTCCACATTTGCTGCTGCTTTACCAGCTACTCCCTCATCATTTGTCCACTCGTTTACTCATTTAACCAGATTTGACTGGGGGAGGGTGGTACAGAGGGTATGAAGTCGTAGGTTTTGGTGGCTGTGTCACTGGGTGATATAATGATTGTACTTTTGGTAGATGCAAATGAGATCCACCACCGAGGGAAAGGCTTACGTTTTGCTGCTAGCCATTAGCTACTGATACATAAGCTGTACAGCCCAGCTCAAACCACCCCCAGCAGATGTGGTTTCTAGCCCAAAAAGGAAGGAAGGAAAGGCTAGAAGAATAGCAGGAAAGAGGAGGGAGCAAAGGGTGCTGTGAGTGATGTTTAGAGGATAGGACAGGGTTAGAAGGACCATATGGGAAGAGAAAGGAATGGGAATGATGTGACCAAATGGGAAAACACAGTTTCATTAATTGTGCTTTCACAGGTGCTTGCTGTTTGTGTCAGTGGCCCTCGGGGTGCCATTTCAGCTGACAGAAGTTGCTATGTTTCCAAAAGAAAGGAAAAGGATCAGATAATTTAGATTTATTTTCTATTTATCCTGAGACACATTCTGGCATCTGCAAATCTAGGTTTTGCTTTAAGCTGCCTTTTCTGCCCTCATTTTCCTTTTTATGAAGGTCTGCAAAGTGACAGAGACCCTTTACTTGCTGTCAGTCATTTCCAGGGAACTAACTTTCTGCTTCCTTGCTCTGTAAAGTCACTATTTTGTGTGTCCATTTTTTGGCATGTGTGCTACCCTCTGTCATTTTCTACCAGGCTTGTTTTATGTGTGTGTTTCTTTTTTTCTGTCTCTCTTCTCCTTTTCTATGTTCTGTTGTTCCTTCATTTCACACATCTTTTTTCTGCCTCTTGTCTTCCTGTCATCTGCCACTTCCATTTCAAAATGCCTCTCTTCTACCCACTAGAAGAACAAGTTCAACTAGATCAGGTTGCCAAACTGGCTTTTGAATTTCTCTAAGGATGGAGAGTCTCCATCATCTCTGGGCAACCTTTTCCAGTATCTGACCACCCTCGTGATGGTATTTTTCTTCATTACATCTAAGCAGAACTTCCCACATCACAACTTGTCCATTGCCTCTCATCCTGTCACCATGCACCTCCAAGAGCCTGCCTCTGTCTTCTCCGTATCCTCCAACCAGGTAGCTGCAACCAGCACTGAAGTCACCCCTGAGCCTTTTTTCCTCCAGTCTGCAGAGACGTGGCTTTCTCAGCCACCCCTCATGCCACAGGGGCTCCAGCCCCCTGACCATCTTGGTGGCCCTGCATTAGACTTGCTAGGTATGGCTATGTTTCTCTTGGAATGGGAAGACCAAAACTGGACGTGGTACCCAGAGGTGGCCTCACAGGCATTGTATAGAGGGGAAGGATCACACCCACTGGCAAGGCTCTTCTGAACACAGCCCAGGAGTCTGTTGGCCACCTTTGCTGCAAGGATGCACTGCTGGCTCATGGCCAGTTTGTTCACCAGATCCCCAGGGCCTGTTCTACAGAGCTCCTTCCCAGCCCATCAGCCCCAGGCTATGCTGGTGCATGGGGTCACCTCTGCCCAGGTGCAGGACCTTCGTTTGCTTTTGTTGAACTTCATGTGGTTCCTGATGGCCCGTTTCTCCAGCCTGAGCATGCCCCTCTGAGTGGCAGCCCTGCCCTCCTGCAGGGACTGTGCTACCACTATTACCAGCTCGATTTTGGACCAGGTCATCTTACTCCTTCCAGCATGGTGGCCCAGATGATTTTCTATTCAACCTACATCCTGCTTATTGAGTCCGTATCTCACCAGTTTTGCTGTAAGGACCTTGTTGAAAGCTCTGCTACAGTTAAGGAAACAGCATCAACCACACTACATCCACAGAAGCCAGTCACTGCATCACAGGCAGCAATCATAGACATGGTCAGGCTTTGGTAAGTCCAAGGTCTAGTCACCTTATTATTCATGTGCTGGGATTTGCTTATCAGCCTTCCCAGGGATGGAGGTTGTCTGACTGATCTGTCTGTCCCTGGATCACCATCATCCTTCCTGCTCTTCTTGACGATGAGTATGACGCTTGTCTTTTTCCCGTCACCAGGAACCTCCCAATCTCCAAGATATTTGATGGTGATGGAGTGGTCTCATAAAAATATTGGCCACTTCCCTCCTCATCCTGGGAAGCTGATCTTCCTTTTCTCATCTTTTACCCATTTTCTGCCTCTGTTTTTTGTTTTCCTATCTAAAATACCTGGGTTTTCTCCTGTTTTTTCACTCCTGCATCTACAAAATTTCACAGTTTCCCTGTTTAATTTCTCATTTATATCTCTCTCTCTCTGTCTGGGTTCTCTTCTCTTTTCTGTGTCTTTTCCTCAGGTGAATGATGACATCGAGCCATTCAAAAAAGAACTCCTACAGAGAAGTCAGATTTAAAGTTTTCATACAGGATTTTTCCTCACACTGGGCACTACTACACTCAAATAGTTGTTCTTAAATATTACCTCTTTTTCTCTCCAAGGAGCCATAACACGAAAAGATGTTTAAACAAACAGGCACCCACCTGAGCACCACTAACTTGGGCTTATCTCCCCGATCATACTTCTTTTTTAATGAAAACCTGCTGGCTGCCTCAAAAGATGTTTTCTAAACAAGAACAGAACAGCCCCTTAGAGAGATGACCTCTACAGTTTTATACACATAAATTTATGACTGCATCATACTTCTAAGAAAAGTTTTTCTTATGCTTTTCTCTTTTGCAAAGCACCCTTTCCACAGATTAGTTTTAAGCTTTCATTACAAAAATGAAAAAATCTGTAAAACAAGCAATAAAATGAAATGATCCTGATTTAGTAATGTTAAGGGGCATAGTCAAGCTATGTGGAATCTGATCTTCAAAGTCTAGCCATGGTGTAAGCACTTAAGAAGATCACATAAAAACAGGTGAATCAGGAAAAAAAAAAGTGAAATGAGGTGTGTGTTTAAAAGATTTGGGAAACACCATCATAGGGAGACATCAGCTCACCCAGCTGGAGACTCTCACATTGCCCCTGCTTTGAATGGGTAACAGGATTTTTTCTTAAGACTGGCTGTTTTCAGGGTAAGATTTGGGGTTCCACATGCACCCACAGTATTCTTGTAGCATCACACACACACCCCCACACTAATGCACCGCACCATCTAAGGACACTTTTGAATTTCTGCTCCCTCACCCAAATGGGAGAAATCAGAGTCCCAAAAGGAGCTCTCAGGTTTTAGAGGCTCTCAGGCTGGCCTAGTTGTGGGTAAGGTGCTTAGATGGAAAGTCAGCATTAAATATTTTCTCATCTTCAAACCAGTTCATCTCTTCATTGTCTCAGGAGGAAGACAGCTTTATGCCTAGCCAGAAAAAAGAACTGGGGATACCAAGTATCTGCACGTTTAAACGTTACCAGCCGTTTCCTCTAATTTGTTGCATTAAATTGCTGATGGAGGAAAAGAACAGGATTTACCTGCATAAACGTAAAGACTATTTCTGCTACTAACTTTTTTTTTTCAGACCTCTGAAGATTTTGCTTTCTTCCCTCTCTCTTTTCCCCATCCCAAAATCTCCCTTATTTCTCTCTGCATTGGCTTTGGCGTCGACTGTCTCTTTCATCTTTCATTACAACAGTGTTTTTTTTCCCCTCACCTGCTGGTTACTTCTTTTAAATTCCTTATTGCAGAGAAGAAAGTGGTTTTCATTTGGAAGGAACTCCAGCACTGAGACATCCAGAAGCTCCTAATCATTAGGATCTGCAACTCAGGTTTTTAGTTTTTTCTCCTGCTTCGTCTAAAGACTTGTGCTCTCCAAAAAAAGCACTGCTCCTACATGGGAATGCAACTTGCTCAAATGTCATCCAACACCACGCCGCACACTGAGGGTCCATAGGCAAGTTAGAGGCTGCATTAGAGTATATCTACTGCATTGTGCTGAGAGTGCCTTAAATACGAAAGGTAAGAGTTGAGACCAATTATGTTTGTGAAGTGTTGCCTTGGGTGTGAATTAGTCCTTAATAATGTTTCTATCATTTTTGGGAGGATAAATTCAACTTTTATTGTTGACTCAAAAATCTGCCCACTTTGTGGGAGTGTGGGGCACCCACAGCCCCCTCCTCTCATGGTGCCTCCAGGCAGTGAATAACAGAGCAGCTTCTCTGCAATGCAGTGATGGTTGCATGTGCAGGAGGTACTGCTGCAGATGGGTGCGTTATGGTCCCTTCTCCTCCTCATGGACTCAGAAGAGAAGAAAGAATAATGATACTGAACTGCAGAGCTCTTCTGAAGATACCACATATGCTCTTCTGTAGGGTGTACTTCCTTACTACTGTCTCTTGGCCTGCTTTCCCTCACCATTATGGTCTGTGAGCTGTTGTGGTAGCCTTTGCTTGAGGAGACCACCCCAGTTCCAATTGCTCAGACTCCCTCACTTCTGCAGGTATTTCACAGAAAGGTCAGGGTTGGAAGGGACCTCTGGAGATCACCTAGTCCAACCCCCTGCTAAAGCAGGCTCACCCAGAGCAGGCTGCACAGAGTCGCATCCAGGTGGGTTTTGAATGTCTCCAGAGAAGGAGCCTCCACAGCCTCTCTGGGCAGCCTGTTCCAGCGCTCTGTCATCCCCAAAGTAAAGAAGTTCTTCCTCACATTCAGATGGAATTTCCTGTGTGGTGCTTCGTGCCCAAGCTATTTGTAGCCTCTCCCCTTTTGGTTTCTGTGAGCAGTGACTCCCTGAGGGCTCCCAAGGTCCACGTGCTCAGCAGTGCTTTACTGTGCCGCAGAGTCCCCCCAGCTGTCACCGCTGCAGAGCAGCTCCTCCTCACACAGCCTTCCACAGCCCCGAGTGCCCTCACAGCTAGGTGGGTGCAGGCACTGCAGAGAGAGGCGAAGGAACGGGGGAGCGACTGACACCCTAACACAGGCAGGAATCGCTCTACAACAGCCCACCCTTCCCTGGGCTTCAGCAATAGCCACAGGCACACACCCCCCCCGCAGAAGGCATGTGCGGCACTGTGGGCACGCGCATCTCCGTGCTGGCTCCTCACCCACGGCTCGTGCTTTGCTCATCTCTCTGTGTGGAGGACTTCACGTCAGGTGTTGCTGCTAGAGGGGCTGGACTCAGGACCTTTTGTAGAACGTATCTCCTGGGAGAGAACATGGCTCTACAATGTCACCACATGGCAGGCTTAATATTGCTCCCTCCTTTCAGAGTAAAAACCTCTTCTATTCTGCAGTGTATGTACGCATCCTCTCCTCCCTCCTGAGACCCCATTCTTTTTCACCTGTCTTCCAGGTGAACCGTATCACTTTGGGGATGCAGGGGCACTAGGGTGGGTCCTGCCACCTGCAGTCACAGGGCAAAGGCACCCGTGTATCCGGAGAGATCCAGTCTGCCGTATTGCTGTAGCAGAGCACAGAGGGTGGTCAGCAAGCTGATGGGAGATGACTGTGGATCAGGAGCTTAACTAAGGATGCACAGCAGTAAAGGACATTGTTCTTCCACTGCTCTCTTTCTGTGGAGTAGGTGCCAGCCACCAGAAAGCTCTGTGTAGCTCTTTTTCAGTGCAATGCAAAGACAGGGTGTAGGTGTAAGTGTGTTTTGAGCATAGTAAGGTATTGCTATACAGCATGGCACTGCATGGCTAACTGGGTATAGAGCTGCTGCTAGCACTGGAGGAGCACCTGGGGATGTGCTTGTCATGTTGGTGGTGGATGCAGGCTTAGGATGCTTGAAACATAAAGCTGAACTCCAGCGTTGTTTGGGATTCCTGTACAGACATAGTAGCTGTGAACTAAATTGTGGATGGTTACTGCATGCCTTGGCCAGGATCACAGAAGACCTGAATGAGTGTGCGCTTCTCTGCTTAAGACCAGGATTAATACAGTGCAGACCCTAATTTGGATTCCAGGAGTGAAGGTCAAGAATCTATCCTTGCACAGCCAGGAGGGCTATTTGAGGCAAAAGTGAAACTGATTTGGGTTTAAAAGGGCTGTAAGGGAAGATAGGAGTAAATATGGAGAAAAATAATCTAAAATTTATTAGAAAGGAACCATTACCCAGCAGGCAGTAAACCACTAATATAGGCCATTGAATAACCATGAAAAGAAAATGAGAATGCTATGGTATATACAAACAAGAATCAGAACATTGCACTCCTGCAATGGTATTTTTTGCTTTGGTCCATGTGTCACTCTTTTGTGATCTAGGATTAGAAGCTGCTGTGAAAGACTAGAGATGTGCCCCATAACTTGGAAAAAACTCTGGATCAGGATCAATAACTATCAGAGGGATTTATACCAAAGTTCACCCTAGAAACACAGCACTGGGGACATATTTTAGGAGTGGAGTGCAAGCAGTACTTGTGTGGCAAATTACGTCACAGATACCAAACTGAAGGAAAAAAGATGGATTTTGTACTTGATGCTGGCATGGAAAAGCAAAATCTGGCGGTATACTTGCAATACCTGGAACATACGTGGCGGCAGTGGTTTTAATTACATAGATGGGGTTTACTGAATATATCAGTTTGGAGACTGTAGAGACATTCCCAAGGAATGGCTGTATCACAGACACCAAGTCACTGTACAAATTTTTACTATGTTTTTACAACTGTACGGTGGACTTTGCATCTTTAGTGACGTGGTCTGGGGATTTCTACTTGTAGTTCTCTGTTCAGCCCAGATTTGATACTGTATATAAGGCATATCTAACATGTGAATGAGAAAATAAAATGATCCATTCCACTTTGTCCTTGGAAATTTACAGAGGTTGTATTACCAAATACACCTGTGAACTCCTTAGACTTATGAATTAGTTCCAAGTCAGAGAAATAATTAATGTCTCACCAAGCTATACGTGAGACAATTAAATATTTTAAGAGTAAGAGCCTAACTGCTAGTTCAACCATTCAGCTTGGTAAGAATTCAGATTTAGAATATTGTGTGCAAACCTAAATATTCACAGAATTCCTGAGGGGAAGTGCTTTTAAGATAGCCCTCCTAACAACCAGGACGTTAAGCTTAATCTTGCACCCAGCTGTAATAATATCTACATTTCAAATAATTACATTGATGTCAACTGTTGCATAGGTAAATTATATATCAGACCTGCAATGCCATATAGAATAACTGGGTTTTTTACAACAAAGGTTTAGGAAAAGCAGAGTTTGAGATACTGCCTCCCTACCCCAAGGGGTGGGTACGGCTCGGTGTTAGTTTAGACCCTGGCTCGTTAGATGGTGACCTAAGAGGCAGGAACCACGAACAGTCCAAAAGTCAATGTTTTTTCAGGCCTCTTAAACAGACCTTCCTGTAACAGTGTGCTGTGGCACTTTAGGTGTTGTAAGTGGTACACATGAGAGTATCTAAGAACCCATGGCTTTGGTTTTAAGTAAAGTGTGTTCTCCATCAGCAGAAGTCAAGGACTGAACTTCTCTCAGACACTGGTGATCTCCATAGCATTTCATGCTGCTGCTTTATAGAAATGTGCTACAGGTTACTGCCATGTGCATTATAATAGTGAAGCAATGCATATCTGAATGTGCAGTTATGAACCGATATTCATAGCTGTTGTTCACCTCAAAAAAAAAACCCAATCTGCCTCGCAGCTGGATCCAGCCTCTGCACCTCCCCTGTCCTGCATGTTCCCATGTCAGTCATCTTCAGTCCATGGAGTTATGGTAAGTCTCTGAGGGGGACCAGCTTTTCGCTATATGAAGTAATGTGCTGCAGGGGGATGTGACTGAAAGAAAGGATGGCTTTACAAGCAGCTGGTGGTGTGGGATGGAGAAGCAATGCTTCTCTTTTGGAATTCTTTTTACTTGTGAGACCTTACGTTTTTCTTCAGTCCTTTGTGTCTAAAATTATGTGACTTTGCACAAGAATCTCAGCTTTCAGAAATGGGAAAATTATGTTTTTATTCAATATATATGCATATAGAGGGGCTGAGGAAGGAGTTTTGAAGGGTGTGCTGGGGACAAAGAGATTAGAAGGGCTGTAAAGAAGATGACATTGCCTCCTTCAGAGGAGCAGTGAGAGCAGGTCTAAGCAAGTTAGGCACAGATATATATATACTTCCCCTGGTCTTATGCTCTTTGTTATATATTTAGTTTGTTACAGCTGCTGGAAACAAAGAGCCACTATTAGGTTTGAAAACATGACTTGTATAAGATAAGGGAACCCAGAAATACAATGCACATAAATATGAGGAGAGAGAATTGCTTGCTCTCAGAAATGTGGAATAAATTCGCAGAGGCACAGTAAAAGATGAGAGATTATAAAAAGGCATTAGGGCTGTCACTGTAAAGGAGTCAGGGAATTACACAGCAAGCTCACATTACCAATTCAAACTGGAGTTTGCTGTGAAGAATGGCCTGGTCTTTAGAGGTAACTGAATAGCAGTGCAAAGTGCATTGAAATCTGATATTCTTTGGAGAATTCAGCAGGTTTATATGGGTATAGAAAAATTTAAATGGTAAGCATGAGCTGTGTACATGTAGCAGCTTCATAAAACCTCAGAGATAAAGAAAATTGTAAAACTGAGCTATTTCTTCAAAATATCAACCTAGAAAAGAATAGAACTCATGCTGATAGATTAGGACACATTACAGCCATGGTTTGAAGTAAGCGTAGATATATTTACACTTTGCTTTTCTGGCAGAGACTACACTGCAATGTTGGATCATTATTTGCATTTCACTGTGGTTGTGCTATAGGGAATGTAGCATTAGAGCATCTCCTAACACACATCATATCTGCATGTGCCAGGCAGAGAACCACAGAATGGGGCTGAGTAATGAGCCATGGTTCAAAGAACAGGAATTTCAACCATTTTCAAGGGCTGACAGGGGAGATTCCACTGTGTAACATCTAGTCCCAGATATCCTGTATTGAAAGGTCTACGGAAAAATAGATTTAAGATCCTTGAGATTTCTTTAAAAAGCTACTGGCTCTAAAACAGATTCTTTTGCTGATGAGCTTGAGAAACTGACTTTAAAACAGTCAGTCTCCTTTTATTTTAAAAGGTGGTTGACAACCAGACTTAATAGTATAGGACTAATCTGGGTGCTTATAAATATGGTTGAAGATATGCAAGAGTCATACCATTTTATGGGGAACAAGGATACTAAAGTGCAAGGAGACACAGCCTGCATACAAAACCAAGACTTTGTGGACTCGGAGAGCTCTGCCTGCCAAGGAGGTAACTTCTTTCTCCTTCAGAGTACGAATGCCTGAAGGACAGGCTTTGGGGAGACAAGAAGAATATGGAGATGAAGCCTGGGGAAGTAGCATCTTAAGAGACTGCTGAAATCAAGCAGAGAGCAGTAGAGCTCCTGAAATACGTATCTGTACGCTGTTAGAGCAGCTAATGCTATTTTATTTTTTTATTCTTTATAAGAACCATAGCAGGAAAAAAAGAAAAAGGAAGAGGGAGGTGTAATATGTGCTATTATTAAGAGGATCAGTGAGAACTGCTCTGAGAGGATCAGACTTGAGAGAAACTGGGGCAGAGAGGCCCATTCTGGTACTTATACTTGCTTACTGTATTATACATTTGTATTAATGTTCCCTACCATAAACCCTTCTTAAGGTCTGCCGCCCAAGAAACACAAACACTACTGAAATGGCATTTTGAACTTGTATGGTTGGGTGCTCTTGTGTCTGGTTTTCCTGTTTGTTTTTTTAAGCTGTGGTTCAAGGGTTTAAAGGGCAGCCAAAAGCAACTTCGCAAGTGTTTGCAAGCCTGTATCTTTCCACTTCTGTTAATGTCACTAACGCATCTCTAGCCACAGCCCTGTGCTCTTCAGCTGGCACAAGCACTGTCTCACCAGAGCTCCTGCCCTACCAGGTGGACGACAACAGCTCTCAAGTGTCTGTCCCAGTGGATGTGTGACTGACTCTAAGCCCCAGTTCTCCAGCTGGAGTTTCACCATGCTTGTGAGCTCACTTGCACTCGTGAGCAAATGCCCCAGACCTTTGGAGCCACCTGTTCAGGATCACTGCGTACCCTCTGCTGCTTGTGCTGCCTGTTGTAGGGAAAGCCCGTGTCACATTGATCTCCCCTGCCCAGAAGAGGGTGGTGATTACTAGCAAATCCTTCAGTTAACTCTAACCACACCCCACCTCCATGGCCATCACCTGTCTCACCTCCCCTGGCTTCTCTTTCCTTCCCTGGCCATTCCCACTTCCAGGACTCCCGCCTTTCTGCTCACACAGCTCAAAGGATGGCCAGAGCTCTCCTACGAAGACAAGGCTGCTTGGGGGTGCTGAAGCAAGCAGACACGGTGGGTAGGCAAGCTCTGGAAGGAGCAGATAGGTGTCGCGTTGGGTTGTGCACAGCACAAATGTGTCATCTTGGTAAAATAAAAGGACCGATGTTTTGGATTCTGTGGCAAGGTGTTAGGGTACAAAAGTCTTAGTGAACTGCCTGCTTACCGCAATGCTGAGAATGCATTTAAATTCAGTCTGATTTTTTTGTCTCATCTTTGGCTGTGACTGAATGGTGGCTTTGTTTATAGCACCTGTTTTCATGTACCAGTATAGCAGCTCATGTGGAGGTGATGTTCAGGTGAGAAAGGGTGAGTCTTTCTGGATGAGGAGGCAGAAGGAATTTAATGGGGATTCTCATGGTCAGAAAATTGAGTGCCAAGGGTGTATTGAACCTGATGAGACTTCAGCACCATCTCTGATCTTATTTCACTTTGGAGAACCTCTACAGAGAGAAGAAACTATGTCCATTTGTACCAGACTGTATTTCAAGGAAATACACTCAAAGGGTACCTTTGTTTGGTAGTGCTGAGAGATTAACTCCGTGAGAGATGAACAAAATGGGGATAAATGGGGGGTTTGCTGTGTTAGATATGCAACTCTAGTGGTGTGTTCAACTGCCCATTCTGTCCTGTGGCTTCTCTTCCTTATCTTTGGAGTGGTTACACTGCAATGCTGAAGGTACCCATTGCACCTCCACATGGGACCTCAGGAACCTCTGCCCTGCCTGCTTGTCAGTTGTTTGTAAGCTTTTCTGGAACAGCTGCACTTACTGATGTGAATACTCCAAAAGAAAGAATTTTTTTCCCCTCTTCCCTACTGTCCTCTTGCACTTAAAACTCTTCTGCAACAATTCTAGGAGACTTGCAGCATGTACCCATGTGTGTCGTATTCCTCCCACAAACAGCTTACTGACTACTTGCTAGAGACAACATGCTTGACTAGGTGTATCTTTGCATCTGAGACTTGTCCTCACACCTTTTCATCCTTATCTTCAAATTAAAGAAGGCAAAAATAATTTTGCATGTTACAGTTACACGTGAATATAAATCACAGATCTTTGGGTTAACTGCTTTTGAGTTGACAGGTTGCCTTTCAGCACCATTTTCTCTCACCTGTATGACTTCAGAGCCACGCATGTGGGAGGAATTGCTGCCTAGTTGGCTGCAGACACCTCTGTAATCGGGGATCCGTGGTCACCCAGGGACAGAACATAAATCTCTGACTTGTCTATGAGACATTTACTTTTCTATTACTTGTGAATGTAATGAGAGTCCTCAGCTACACAAATGGAAGTCAGGAAAAATGAGCCTGTTTATTTTAAGGCTATGGAAAAATAAACCTGACTTTCTCCCAGTCCTCAAACGTTGCTCTGGGAGCACAGTAAGGTTTTTGGGAGACTTTTTAACTGCAAATTTCAGTGGTTTAATGCTTCGTTTTCTTTGAAAGTTACCTGCAAAGAAACTAGTTTCTGGTTATTTCTTCCACGTATCTCTTGGTTTTCTGAAAATATCTCAGGTAACATACCTATAATTACAAAGTCAGATCTTTTTTGTTTTGAAAGGCTGTGCCTAATAGGCAAACAAGTAATTAAGATTTCCAGCCACAAAACTGTTCATTTCAGAGGGAGCTGGAATAACTGACTAAACTTTAGTCTGCTTTGAAAAACTTAAACAGTTGTTTCAGAATACTGGCAATAAAAGAAAATTAAATTGGACTCACTGAATCAGGAATTGTTGATTCTGGTTTCATGTTTGAGTTTTCAGAGTTATTTAAGGTATTCCTTTCTAGTATATAGTGGGCTGGGCTTTTTCAGCTCTTAATTAACAAAGAAGATTTTTTTAAAGACTTGAGTCCTTAACTGAAGGAATATGCTCTTAAGATGGGTAAGACTGTCAAAGTTCATAACCATCAGGGAAACTAGAAAACAGTGATCCTATTACCGCTGAGATTAAAAAAAAAAAAGGAAAATGAAGGTGAGGACTTGCATGACGAGCCTGTGAAATACAGTCTGAGCAGACTGACATTTTTGTACAGTCATGAAGCAAAGCAAGGCTTGTTAACCTTTTTCATCGATTCCAGTTTCCTTTACATTTAAATTGGAATTTGTAATGTTTCCTTTTTTTTCATTACTATGTATCGTAATACAGTTGCTGTTGTTATTAACCTTCAGGCAGACAGAAAATCAGTGAAGGCTGATGTGTGATACACTTTTATCTGGAATTAACAGCCCTTGCCCTCAGTTTCAGGGAAAATATTTTAAGACTTGATTTGTGATAAAAGTAGTGGGAATGAGAGGTAATGTGGCTCAGAAAAGCCATTTTCTGTTGTCTGATGGTGAACTTGACTTTTCTTGGTCACAGGTGTCTCAGTGCAGAGGAAGGAGTTAGAGAAAGCAGAGATAATTAAACCCCTACATAAGCTTAATGTTCCATAAATGGCACGCAGAGAAAGCACGGCAGTAGCTGCTTTTGAATCCCCAGTGAAGAAAATCTCCTGTTACCTGTGCAGGGGATGGGAGCAGCAGCAGATTGATAAAGATGTCATGAAACCTGCTTTGTTGGGCTGCGCTCTGCTGGGACCTGTGGTACGCGCCCCCAGTGGGACTGCTGCTGGAAATTGTGTTGAAAAGATGTGGACTCATCCTCCGCCCAAACAGGTGGCAAAATTTCTTTGTTATGCAGTGAGTTTTGTGGGCCTTAACATTCATTTGTAGGCAGCATCATCTGTGGGGAAAGAGATGTGGTTTCATGGGGCTAGTGAGTGGGATGACTCATATTTTCACAATTTCTGCTTTCATGTATGCACGCAGTGTCGTTCACATCATGTGGGTAATGTCTGTGGAAGCAACACGCTACACTGGGCTGCTGAAGATACAGCTGCCAAAAGAATTGTGCAACTGAAGTAGTATGAAACCAGGTTTATAGAGCACACTGGGGCAACAGATGAACTGTAAGAGGTAGGACCATTAGGTCCTTATATTTTGAGTTCAAAACCGGAGGTTTTCTGAATGGTGTTTAAACTAGTCAAGGCTATTTAGCCAGTGCTCTGGTACTACTATGGAAAATTCAGCTGCCAATTCTACTTAAGACACAAGCCAGTCAGGTACAGGACACTGACTGATGTATGCTTTCAGGAGCCAGACAACAACATGCCAATGAAAGGCAAAAATGTAGACAGGGTGGCACATTGCAACAGAGGCCACCGGTGATAACTGCACTTGGGTTCATAAATCATGTGGCAAACTCTGATAATACCAGTGCTCTTACTGTGGAATACCAATTAGCACAAAGTATTAAATCACAACTTAACCCTTTCATAATTTGCTTTTGATACAAAATGTTGTTGAAACAGATTTTTTCCCCTTAAAGTTTCCTGTCAGAGCTGAGCTGCGTGTGGCCTTTCACAGCACTCTCAACAATTAAAGGCAGAGGAGATCTTGCCCTGCCCGCCCATCAGAAATGCTTCCCCTGCCCTTCTTTACCTCTCACTGTTTGGACCTATGTTCTGGTAGCTGGACTCTTTGCACAACTGGTTTGGTTTCCGCTACCGGTGGTATTATTTTTACTTGCCTATGCTACAAAGGAGAGCATCTTCTTCAAAAGAAAGGCAGAGGGAGCTGGGGCAGGGCTCATAAGAAAGAACGTGTGATCTGTGCAAAGTCCTTCCCTTTGTGCAAAGTCTAGATTTGCTCAAGCTCTGTGTCTAATACCTTTGGAGTCTGCAACTGCATTGCTCAGGCGAGACTTGGTATCTAGGAATACCTCTGCTCTCTCTGCCTTTGGAAAAGCTGCTATCCATGGGTAGGAAGGGAAGGCAGTTGGGGTCGTCTTAAGGTGGAGACAAGAATAGTCTTCAGTGTTGCTGAGGGCAATTAGAAATCAAGAAATGGCCCAGTATTTACCGAGTTCTTG
This sequence comes from Falco rusticolus, assembly GCF_015220075.1. Taxonomy (NCBI): domain Eukaryota; kingdom Metazoa; phylum Chordata; class Aves; order Falconiformes; family Falconidae; genus Falco; species Falco rusticolus. The sequence continues at coordinate 67,139,121 of NC_051191.1, forward strand.
GATCATAAAGTTAATTTTCTTGAAATTACCTATGTGGCACGCTGTTGATGTTCTCTGCTTGTGTGATTAATGCTTTTCTATGTCCCAAGATCAGGAGGCTTCTGCGCAAGTTGGCAAGCTACCCATGAGCCACTGAGAAGTCACCCCCTGAAAAATTACGAACTTTTTCTTCAGCTGTATGCCTGGAGGGCCTGGTAAACACTTTCCCACCATTCCTCTCAGAAGCCTGTAGAAAATGTTATGGTAATTACTAGAAACTCATTGCCTCATACCTCATCCCCTTCCTTACTGCTGTATCTCATTCAAAGGCAACAGCTACTCCTGCATTCCACAGAGGGAAAAACACCTGGCTAAATGCCTGTGCATCAGCAGCACTTGCAGGATGTACAGTAACAGGTACACTTTGCCTGGGGTGGATGGATCCTTTGCTGTGGCATAAGCTGTATGCCTGTACGCCCTGGGATGTGCTGTGCTGTATCCAAACAGCAAAAGGTGGTGCGGCGACCAGCATCTCAGAAAAACCTTAGGCACAGTAGCAGAGTGAAGCCTCCTCACCTGAAGGAAAGTGCCCCCAGGGGAGAAAATACCACCCTGTCACCAAGAAAGCAGCTCTAGGCTTTAGCGTTGGTGCTTCCCTACCTGCCAGGGAGGCCGCAGGCGCGGTAACACGCAGCCAGTGCTGGGGAACGCGGGCGAGGAGCACTGCCAGCTCGGGGTGCGTGGTTCCCCGCGCTCTGGGTCGTGTTGTTGGCTGCTGGCTCAGGGGGGACCTGAGCGCGTCCAGCACGGGAGCCCCTCGGCCCCAGCAGGATGCAAACGCGCGCCCCGCCGCCTCCCTCCGCCGGCCTTGCCTGCTCCTCCCGGCGGGAGCCCCGGGCACCGGAGGGTGGCGGCGACCCGGCGGTCCCGCCCGGGCCCTGCAGCCTCCCTAGCCGCCTGGGGCGGGTCTCCGCTCCCCCGCCGCCTCTCGCATGGTGGCGAGAGGAAGCCTCCCTCCGGGGGCGGCCCTGCACAAGCACGGGGCAGCGCCGCCCGGAGACCCCCCGGCCCGGCGGAGGCGGCGGGGCCGCGGCCGGCGCAGACAGGGGTTAACACCAGCGAGCGGAGCGCACCGCACCGCCCCTCGCATCAGCGGCCCCGCAGCGCCGCCGCTCGGCCCCGCCGCCGCCCCCCGCCTCCCTTCGGCCCCGCCGCCCCCGCCTCGGCTCCGGCCCACCGCCGCCGCACACATGGCCCGGGCCCCGGTAAGTCCGCCGGGGGAAGGCGGCTCCTCCGCGCCCGCCGCAACAAAAGCGGGGCGGTGCCGGGGCGGGGGCGGAGGGGGCCGGGCCGGGCGAGCGGAGCCCCGCCAAGTAACGGGCCGGGAGCGCGGGGGTCTCTCGGGGCGGCCGCCGCGGTGGGACTGTCGGGGCGCCCGGGGGAGCGGGGCGGGGCGGGCACCCCGCGGGCTGCGGCGCTCGGTCGGGGCCGGCCAGGTGGCGGGGACCGCGCTCCGGCGGCGGGGAGCGGTCCGGTCCGGTCCGTCCGTGCGGGGGCGAGCGACTCCCGGCGGCCTGCAGCCCCGCCGTCCCGGTGGGAGGGCAGCCGGAGCGCGGCACGGGCCGTGGCGTCGTGGAGGGCCTGGCCGCAGCCATCTGCTCAGCAAAGCTCTTGCGTTCGGCTCGCTGAGCCCGGAGCCGGCACCCCGTGTGTACCGGCCCGCGGCGGGGCTGGCAGGGAGGGCTGCTGGCAGCAGTGCCCCGGCCGTGCCGCGGGAGCTGTCACTGCCCGGCGGCGAGAGGGGACGGGGGCCCCGGTGCCTCAGGCGGGGATGTGGCCGCTTGGGGAGCTTTCTGGGGAGAGGGGAACGCGCTGGTGTGGCAGGGTGAGGCCGGGGCAGCCTGCGGCTTGTTAGGGATCCCACCCGGCAAGGACTATGCCCGGGGCAGTCCTACAGGAAAGCAAGCAAGCACTCTTGCTCCAGGGCTTGCACGTTTCCCCTGTTACCTGCCTTCAGCCTTGGGAAAGGTTATGCTTCCCAAGACAAATGGAAGACTTTGAGATAGCCTTCCAAGTAGCTCTTCTAAGGATTTCCATCAATGGATAGAGACAGAGCCTGTATTTCGCTCACATGTGTTTGTGTCACTTAGGCAGCATAAAAAGAACAGGCGTCCCCAACTGTCTCCACGGGGATGTGCTTGGTGTTGTGCATCCTTGAGGAGAGCTGCCTTTGCCCCTGTCTCCTCACAGCCCTGGGCAGAAGAGATTCAGAGGAGGCTTGCGGGAGGAAAGGTGGATAGGGGATTCTCACTTTTAACGGTGGTCTCCTGAAAGCCAAAACCGACCAGTGCAGTTTAGAGCAGGTCTGAGGTAGCTCTAATTAATTCTGAGTGGAGATTTATAAAACGGGAGCTGGTTCCTGAAGAGTTCCCACTCTGCTTTTAGCAGCGAGTGCTGCCTCCAGGTAGCTTCGCACTGTTTTACTTACAGATATAGCCAGTGTTTATAAAAGGAACAGCACTTCAGCCAAAGTTCCCATAAATCAGACTCTCTCATTTTCTGAGAGACACAAGAGGAGGTTCCTAATGTGAATGTTTATCCTGTGTGTTTCATAGCATCATTTCAGAAGTAGATGACAACCATGTGCAAACACTAACACAAGGAGAATGCTAGACTAGCAGTTCCCTTGCAGGGTAAGGCCTTCCTGCATTTAGAAAGCATGCCTTGTGTATATATGTATATATATTTATACATATATTCCCAAAGAATATTCTTCCCTTAATGCTTCTGAGCAGAAACACTTCTATTTGATTAAGAAAGGCCAGCGATCTCCCATGACATTCATTGAATGACACAACAAACCCATCTCTCTGCCGAGGACAGAGAGCTAGTCATGGTGACACAAGCAGGAAAAATGGATTATTTTTCCATTTTGCCTTGTTCAAGAATCGCCATTTCCCAAATTGAACAATAGTGAGTGAACAGTTTTATGGGAGAGGGCAATATCTCTTCAATGCAGTTATTTCCAAGCAGATAACATCTTTCTTATTGAATCCCAAGCAATGTTATTTCAGGTGCTTAGGTTTCCCCATGCACTTGGAAAAGATGGGTTTTCCCCTTGTTTCCCATACTGTTGGCATGGGGAAGCACTGTCGACTTTGACAGTGCCTCAGCCTAGGAAGGAGGACTCCTTCTCTTGTTTTCATCTTCCCCTACATGCCCTCTGAAAGTGTATCTTACTCAACACCATGTAGAAGAGCCACAACGGTTGATCCTCCTTTGCTGCTCACTTCTCTCTTCTGTTCCCTGTGTCAGCGCTGGTTGTCCACTGAGACACATTTGCATTGTTCAGGGCCATCAGCAGCTTCAGAGCAGCAGCCTGCAACTCTTCATCCCGTGCTGCCTTCCCCATGGTCAACAACTGCTGAAGTGTTTGCAGTGAACTCTGCACATGGGTATCTTGTAGCCTCAGGAGGACATCTTGGATGTCACTGGTGGACAGCTCTCCTTGCTGATGGCCACTGGCTGTCACCTCCATGGCATGTGGGTCAGAATGATTTAGTTGCATGCTACTTGATTGTGGCGTGCCCTTAGGTAAGGAGGTGGAGATCACAGCTACTCCTGTGTCAGGGCTGGAGCGGCCTGGCTGGGTGGTTGTGGGAAGTGTGGGGAAAAGGGGCTGGTTTCTGAAGATGCTGGACAACCCTGCATCACTGCTCGTGGTCATGTCATTGAAGGTTTGTGTGCTGTCCAGCTTGGCTTTGCTCTCTCCTGGGCATGCAATCCTCTGTGGAGGAGAAAACACACCTCTGTAGAGTCGGTGGTCTTCAGGAACAGGCACCCCCATCCTGTTCTGTGGGGTTAGCACTCACTATGTAATCCCATCTTTCCCACTCTCTACCAAAGATGAGCTCAAGAAAGGAAAGAAACCTTCTTTCCTTGTCAAGTCTCCCATAAGTTGTAAGTCATCCCCTGTGACTCTCAGTTGTCTTTACTTTCCTTTTCTTCTAGCCTGCATGAATCACCCATTCTCCTGTAGTAACCTAGATTGTCTCAACTTGTTTGGGAATAAGAGCTGGAGATATGGGCTGAGGTGATCCTCAAAGGTTCATTTTCTTGAAGAATACCTTCTGCAAAGTCTCCTTTTGGCATGTGGGTGCAGGTGCCATCAGTGTAAGCCCACCAGTCTAAGATAGTCAGCTCGGTGATTGCCCCCAGAAGGCAGGCTGCCCATGGCTCTCTTCTATCCTCTCTGTCTTTCAGCCTACTCTTTTCCCACTTCCTCATTTTCAGGACTCTCCCTTTGCCCATTACTTGCCCAGAGCACACCATGGTCCTCAGGAAATAGCTGAATAACTCACCTTAATGAAATATCTTTTCCTAGTACAGCGATAAAAAGAAAAGGTGCAGAAGTTGGGGAAGGCAGAAATTCTTGGCAGTTCAGAGCATACGGGTCCTAGAAAGAGGCAAATAAAGACACAAACTTGGTGATAAACTATAGTGTTGGGGTCCCACTAGCCCTCAGCAATAACCTCACTGTTGAATGACATTGCTCCATTAAAACCCCCATGCCATTTGGGTGCCTCCCTGAACCCTGGTGAGAAACTCCACTGCTTCTTGGTCATCTCCATGACCCAAAGTGTGAGAGGAGGCTGGTCCTAGGGACATATGTGGATGCAATCAAGTGTGAGAGAGGATGCTCATGAGCAGAGGTGTCTTCTCCTCACTGCAGGACTCCTACCCACCCCTCTCCCCCACCAGCTTCTGAGAACCATCCCCACCCAGTGATCAGGTCCAGGGCTGGCCATGCAGGACCACCATCCATCTTGCTTGCCCTTGGGAGTCATGATGGCTTTACCCTCAGGGATGACTCCGTGGTTTTCGTACTTGTCCAGTCTCTGGACCAGGGGGTTCTGGCAGCCGTACAGTGCACGAAGGAGGCAAGCAGTGCTGGCGTGGCGGGCAGTCCGGAGAGACCTAAAGAACTCACGGTACTCTTGGTCAGAGAGTGGTGTTCCTGGCTGCTGCGCCTTTGCACCCCAAGGGCCAGCTGTGCAGCCCCAAGCCATGAGCACTGGTGAAAAAATAAAATGCAAAGAGTCAGAGAGAGAAGGAAACGCTAACCATGGCACATTCAGAAGAGCTGGAGGGCTGAACCTAGATCTCTGTTGCTTTCTCAGGGTGGAGGATCCAGCACAGGGAAAATGCAATAACAGGCTCAAGACAGGGGGTCCAGAGCTGGGGAAAACCTGCTCCACCCATGTTGAAAGGGTGTGGTATTTTGGGGACAATACATGGCTGAGAGCCCTTGACCAAAGCTCTGGAGATTAAAATCTTGAACTGGGAGAAATATCTTGGCAGTCATGGCTGAAACTGCAAATGTACCTCTGCTGTCGGGGCTGGATCAAGGATACTCTTTCCTTTCAAGATTTTAGCCTCTGCAGGTTCTGTTCCTCTGGGTAAGTTGGTCCAGACCCCCTGAGTTAATGGAGCGTGCTCCAGTGGACATGTGTATGCCCTTACAATGGTCCAAGCATTCACTGAACCATTATGCAAAACTTCAAGTCAGTTCTTCCCTGTACATTATGAAAGCTTGTGAAATCAAACCTTTGGAGGTTAGTTGTGCCCAAAGAAAAGCTTCATGTGCAATCATAATTTCACCTCCTCTTGCATACGCTTTTTATACATTTTTTAAATACACAGCAACCTACTCTTCTTTCCTAAAGACTTGGCAGCTCTTTAAGTGTAGAGACTGGACCTGCTCTGGCAAGGAATCAGTTTCCTAGGTTAGGCACTTACTATTTTCAGGACACCTGCCTCATTTCCCACAGCTTGGAAGGTGTATGGAAGAATGAATCAGGAAGACACTGGAAGGGCATGGATAGTTTTGTGGATACTCTTCCAACAAGTAGGTTTTATTTTTGGCTACACAACAGAGGCTCCTGTAGGATGCTAAACAAGTACCAGGTTTCGTAACATATTATTAATGGCATTTTCCTTTACCTTCTGGGTTGCCATTTATAGGAAGGCTGAGCTCTCTTGCAGTTTTGGAATCTGCATATGGTGTATTTTGAATGGCAAGTAAGTGCTACATTAACGTATGTACTCTGAGAAGCCAGGGCTGAGATATCTCAAACTGAGATTCTAGAAGTAGTGGATGTTTTTTACTTTAATCCCTCACTGACCTCATTTTGCCATTTGCAAAATCCCTATAAGCCTATTAATAGCTGTGAAGCTCTAAAACATAGAGTATGTAAAAAGTTCATGAGGAAATGAGCCATTCTGTCTATAGCAGAGTTCAGGTAAATAAATTGGAGTCAAACACTGAACAGTAAGGGTGACATAACGTACTGAATAAGCTGCTCATTAGAAAGGTGGTGTCCATCCAGGGACTAAAGAAGATAAAACCCATGTGAAAACAGTGAAGCCAGCTAATTAAAGTGCTGGGTTACTATGTCCATACATGACAGGAACAAATCTAATGTTCCGAAGTGACTGTGATTCAGGCATGCTCCAAGTTTGACTTTGCAACTTCTGTAAAAGTCTCTTAACCTGTAATATCTTTTTTTTAAAAAAAAAAAAAAAGAAAAGAAAAGAAAAACTTCCTCGTGGCCTATATCTGGTTAACATCTATGCCATTTTATTAAGACCTATCCGTCTGTAGATGCAGCAGGGTTAAACAAAAGCATGTAACTTTCTTCCCAAGAGGACACCAGGGGCTGTCGCAGTGAGGCAGTAGGAGAGGACAGCACACCGCTTTGCCAGGTGACTGGGGGTGGGGGGTTTGCAGAAAGCAGGGAACGAGGAGACTGTGAGATGTGAGACCCCTCCATGGCCTCCTGATAGGATGTGGCCAGAGCAGCCTGGCCTTTCTATCCATTGCTTTCAGATATATCCCTTTCTGTTTGCCTTTACTCAAGGTCCTCTCTCAGATCCTTTTCTCCTGCCACCCCAGTTGTATCACCTGGCCAGCTCCTCCCTTCTGGCTTTGTAGGTCAAGTCTAATCTCTGCCTTTGTGCTCATGTCTGGTCAGCTCGAGCCCTCCTCCCTGGCTCCTGGGTCACTCTCTGGCCCTCCTCAATGAATAAAATACCAGCTCCAATGGGTGAAGACTGGCAAAATTTTAAACATCCCAGATCTTTCCACCTGAGGTGTTCGAGGGTGCTCCTGTCTCTTCCCCTTGTGTCCAAACTGCCAAAGCTGAGGGGTGATGGGGAGGGGTAAAGAGCAGCCAGGTCGGCTGCCCTTCCTCGCGGCCTGGCCTGACGGAAAGGCATTTCCTACTCACCAGACAGAACCAGACAGGCCCAGTTCGCCCACATCACGCCGCGTGCGGTGCCTGTAACAGCCTGGGGTCCCTGCCCTGCTGGAGGTGTCGCCTCTGCTGCTCGGCCCGCCTCCCACTGCCGCATCAGGTTTCCAGGCAGCGGGCGGTGGCGGTGGCGTTGCTGTGGTGTCACAGCCCCTCAGTGCCAGCTGTGCCTCCCCTCCTGCCCCAGCGCCGCCCGCTGGGTCCGTGCTGGGGGAGGCAGCGGTGGCCGCCTGCCTGAGGCTGAGCTCGGGCACAGGCCGTCCCCGGCGGGGTCTGCCCTCCTCCTCAGTGCCGCTGGGCCCAAACTCAAGATTTATCCGAGTTCGGTTTCCCCAGGGTGACATGCACTGCAGCTTTCTGTTCTCCATGTCTCTCCTGCTTCCTCAAGGCTTGCGGTGGTCTTAGTGGTGGCTCGTCCACCCCCGGCCAGCCACGTCCTTCATCCTTCACGGGGCAGCCCCTTGGCCTCTATCTGTCCATCTTCACAGGAGCTCAGCACAGCCCGTCACCTCCCTGTGCTGCTGGTCACCTCTCTGGTTCCTCAGTCGGCCTCACAAGGACTGGGTTACCTCGTCAGGCCTGGGGACTTGCCTTTGTCCAAACGTGGCTGCTCTGCAGGCTGGCACCTTGTCCCTGTCTGGTGCTCGGTGGTGGTCCAGGTTTCACATCTTGTTTAGGGACAGATCTTTACTACCTGTTGCACAACACGCTTTTCTGTTGTATCCCACAACTTGCCTGGCTCTATGCAACATCAGTCATCTCCTGCAACCATCTTCTGCCTTCTGTAGGTGCTCACCTACCATTTTAGGGTGCGTGTTGACCACGTGCTTACAGTGGCTCTCAAACAACAGCAGGACGGGACTGAACCAGAAGGACACATTTCCCCTAAAATTAGAAGGATGGTTCAGCAGGGTCAGGCTCACCTACAAAGTGGTACTGCCTTGTAGGTGGATGAGTGTTGTCTGGGGAGAGAGACCTCAGGCTTCCCTGCCTCTTACTTGGGATCAGCACCTGCAGCTGCAGCCTGCTGCTGGGAGGAGTGGAAACACCCTCTCCCCAAGGGATGATGCCCACCAAATCCACTGTGGAGGAGGCAGTGGGGAGCAGCAAGGACAGGACTCCAGGCTGAGGCAGAGCCAACAGAACGCCAGTTTTCCATTTTATCAGGAGCTTTCTTTTATCATGGTGGTGTTATGCAGCCAGGGAAATCTTCCCTCTGTCTTTGGGAGGGTCTGGCAACTGACGTCTATTGCAGTACTCTCCTCTGGTACACCACTGAGCAGCCAGTTCAGTTTGTTTCTCACTTTGAAAGGAAAAGATGCTGGTTTACATTTCTTTTTCTTATGAACACCCAGTCATGAATAATTTTACATTCGTTCCTAGTGGCATGGTGGGAATCCACATGACCAAAATGGTGCAACGCCATTGCAGAGCTGGCATTCACATGTGTAGGTTTTAAGCGTTTTCTTTGTGTAACCTGTACATTTCTAGGACATCACTGAGCCCTCAGAATCTTAAAAAGCCTCTGTACAAACACCACTGCACAAACGTAGTGCTAAAGCTAAAAATGGGTGACCTAATTTCCTATCCCTCAAACTGCCCTCCTGCACGGTGTACTTCTGCTTGAAAAAGTGATCCTTGAGAGGTGGGGTTGCATGTTGGTGGTCAAAACTGGCCAGAATAAATCATCTTGGTGTTCCTGCATAAACAGCTGTGTGTGACTGGGTTTTTTCTGCTCACTACCAGCCCTGTAAACTCCATTTGGAATGAGGCAGCCAAATTGCCAGTTTTCTGGAGCACAGGACTGGAAATTCTGCCTTTGGACTGCTTCTGTCAATAATGTGTGAGCAGAGCAAAACCTCTTCTCTTGCCCAGACCTGTGCGTGCTTAGCTGAGCCACTGAGACCAACCAAGCAAAATACGCCTTCAGTAAAGGCAATAAATGGGACTTTAGACAGACGCAGAAAACAGTCCAGTTGTGAAGGTGGCATTTTTTCTCCGGCTGCAGAACAGAACTGCATTAACTACATTATGTTCTCATTTAGTTCACTAGGAAGAAAGGCGATGGAGAGAAAATGGTTTGAGGAATCAATATATTTCTTATACAAAACTTAATAGGAGACATTTTTGGTCTGGAAGCACAGCAGGAGGAACATCCAGACACTTGTGAGTAGGCAGCAAACTGGCAGGCAGCTCTCCACAGCATGTGTAGTTGACCCCATCTTTGCTATGTGAGCTGGTTATGGGACCCAAACAGTGGTGTCACGGTGTGCGTGGCAGAACAGACAGTAGTGACCCTTACTCATCTTTCTGGGTATGATTTTCCTCTGGTCAAGGTTGCTTTTGTCTCCTAAATACTTAGTCTCCTGTAATCTCACTCTACAGCACCACTACTATGACGGGTATTTATTACATCTGTTTTCTTTCCTCTGATCAGGATCTGCAGTCCCTGACTTGGCTTTAAGCTCCTGGATGAAGTGAAGAGAAACAGCTTTGTGGCCAGAAGCAGCTAAACACCAGGACAGTAGAGAGATTGCTCACAAGGTAGGAAATTGAATAGAGCATGTCTGGGAAGGGAAGGGAAGAGCTGAATGCTGAAAATTTGGTGTGTACTGTGCTGCACGCTCCATACACACCCTGCCTCTTCTGCTCCTGTACTAGATAGATTCTGCTTTCGAGAAGATGCATAGATAGGATATGATAAAGATGAAACACACTTCTGGGGTACCTAATACCCTTTCAAAAAGACCCTATCCAAAATGAAATTAAATCCTGAGTATTTTTCAGCAAAGATTATACTCAGAAAGTTAGCAGCATAACTAACCACAGTGTGGCTTTTTCTTCTTTTCACACTGACAACATTTTTAATGTTTTACTGGTCAGTTCACTGCCTTGAGGTGCATGCCTTGGGCCAGTGCTATACCTTTATTTGTACTACAAATGTTTTTTAGCCCCGAGTGTTGTAAACACAGTGCAGTTGTGTCTTCCAAAATCTGCAGATCACCTGAATCAAAACCTGAAGGATTTATCCTGCTGCATTTACCTCATATTCTGACCTCCTACACGTAAGAGGATGATGTTAACTCTGTAAGCGGTACCATCTAGCTAACTGGCTAACCTCATACTCCAGCAGCCATTTCCAAGGTGTCTTCTCCATGAGTATAACTAACAAAAAATCAGGATCCTCTAAATGTTTCAGTCCAAATATTCATTCCCATTCTTGACTAATAAAATAGTTTATCTTTACACTCGCCTGTCTGTTCTGTAGACAAAACCTAGATACAATTTGCTGCAGAATATGTAGGGCTTTCTTTTTAAGGGAAAGGGCTATGACTATAAAGAAGAAAGAAAATAGTCTACTGGGCAGGGGTGGATGTTCCTGTGGTGTTGGCTGCTTCCTTCCTTGATCAAGCATGGGAACGCTGCAAGACGAGCGGCAATTCACAGGCAATAGGAAAAGAAGCAGCTACAGGGGGGTTGTTGAGGAGAGCAGTGGTGGTGCTCCTCTAACCTCGCTAGATGTAGGAACTTTGAGGACAAGCAAGTGACAAGTTTTGTCCTTTAGGGCTGTAACTTTATGATAGGGGACCCTCTTTGCAATCTGTGCCACAGTGGCTGCCCATCCTCGGATCACACTACCTTCCCGCACTCCTCAGTCTCCATGCCCTCACTCTGCCCAGGGAACATACTGAGGGGCTGGCTCCTTTGCTGTTAGCCAATGGGTGGCTGATGTGCAGCAGGTCTCTGCAGTTGCCCTGTTTGGACTTCTCCCTCAGAGAAGAGCAGGTTATTCATTGCTAGTTCCTCTGTTCGTTCCAGCAGGTGACAGGACCATGGGTGACACACAGAAGGGCGAGCTTCCTCTGGAAAGTCCTGTGAGAGCTGAACTGCATCTGTTCTCCTCCAAAAAGCTCAAAGGAGATAACCTCCAGGACACCGACCAAAGACAGGACCACAAGCAGGAGCTGGAGACAGAAAGTGAGGTGGAGACATCTTTTGGAAAGAGACAAGGAATGCTAACTCCCTGTGGGATGGAAGTTTGGGAGTGTGAGGACAGTGGCAGAGCCCACATCAGCAAGGTTATCCTTGCTGGGGACAAGCCACCACCCCTGTGTAGGAATGGTGCCATTTGGACTCAGCAGGTGGGAGAGAAAACCTACGAGTGTCCTGAGTGTGGGAAGAGCTTCAGCCGGAGCTCATACCTGAGCCAGCACCAGAGGATCCACCTGGCAGAGAAACCCTTCAGCTGCTCCGAATGCGGGAAGAGTTTCACCCGCAACTCGGACCTGATCAAACACCAGCGGATCCACACCGGCGAGAAGCCCTACCAGTGCAATGAATGCGAGAAGACCTTCAGCCAGAGGTCCAATGTGATCAGGCACCAGCGGACTCACACAGGAGAGAGACACTACCAGTGCAATGAATGCGGGAAGAGCTTCAGCCAGAACTCGCATCTCATCGTCCACCAGCGAAGCCACAAGGGTGAGAAACCCTTTAATTGCCCCCGGTGTGAGAAAAGCTTCAGTGACCGCTCTTCCCTGATCATACACCGGAGAGTCCACACCGGAGAGAAGCCCCACAAGTGCCAGGAGTGTGGGAAGCGTTTCCGGGACAGCTCGGCCATCATTCGACATCAGAGAATCCACACAGGAGAGAAACCATACGAGTGTACTGAGTGTGGGAAAACCTTCCGGCAGAGCTCCTCGCTGGTGACCCACATGCGAACGCACACAGGCGAGAAGCCCTACAAGTGCCCTGTGTGTGGGAAGGGCTTTAGCCAGAGCTCGGCGCTCACCACTCATCGCCGGATCCACGGGGGGAAGGTCTTGCCCATGTACCATGGTGGCCTCCTGCCCAACCCCTACCAGTGCACTGAGTGTGGCCGGAGGTGCAGTGACCGCTCCACTCTGGCCAAGCACCAGACCACGCATGCCGAGGAACGGCCCTACATCTGCGTGGAGTGCGGGGACAGCTTCCGGCGGAGCTCGGCTCTCAACGTGCACCTGAGGATCCACCGTGGGGAGAGACCCTACAAGTGTGAGGAGTGCGGAAAAACGTTCAGGCACAGCTCAGCCCTCGGTGCCCACCTGAGGATCCATGCAGGAGCCAAGCCCTATGAGTGCAGCGAGTGTGGGAAAAGCTTCCGGAAAAGCTCAACACTTAAAATGCATTTGAAAATCCATGCAGCCAAGAAACCTTATAAATGTACAGTGGGTAGGAGAATGCTCACGTCGTGCTCACTTCTGCCGTAAGGGCTAGAGCAGATGTTCAGAGCAGGAAGCAAAAGCAGTGTTTGGAGGTACGTGAAAAAGGTGGGTGATGAGAACCACGGTGGGAAGAGACTGACTGGAGACACAGTAACTCTGGGTGTCAGGGCTGGGTGCTTAACTCCAGTGGCACAAAACCCCTTGGGAGGTCTGGAAGCAGGGAGCTAGTCCTAAGAGCCGAGCACTGGTGGTTTAGGGAGAGTGCTGAGAGCCTGAGGAACGGGCACCAGCTTCTGGGTGCATTGGGGATTGTGAATTTGTAGTAGAGTAACAATTGGGAGAATCAGGTTTGTAAAATAACTTTACAGTTACAGAGGAGATCAAAATAAAAAGTTCCATGTTGATTCTGACTCAAAACTTTGGCTTGTTAGATACTGTAGTAGTCTTAGGAACTCTCTTTTTTATTACCTTCCCTTATTTTTCATGAATGTAGTAAGTTTACCCAGTGTTTGACAAGGTGCTTCCAAATCTTTTGAGTCTAAGACTTCGGAGCTGAACTTCAATCTACATGTCTCTTCTTGCTTTTTTCCAAATGTTACATGGGACAATGAATTCCTACCTCAGCACACAAAGCCTGAGTGACATGATAGCTGAGTAATGCAAAACTGTTGTGGCTGTTTCCAGAAAACATGGATGCGCATGTCCAGTTGGAATGCTGCCCGTTGTCTGTGGCAGCTTCTCCCAGATTTGTCCTTGCTGGTTTGAAATACCTTCCAACTCGGGACATCAACAAAACATGGGCAAAAATGTGGCCTTACCTTATTTAACCAAAAAAAAAGTACGTCCCCTCCCCTGAAGTTGTAGCGTGAATATGATGAATATGGTATATGATGAATTCCTACTGGTAATCGAGACTGTTTGCAATTTTGTAGCCCTTTTTATGGTGGAGTACTCTTCTTTAGCCCACTATTGTTTGTGAAGTATTGACATACAAAGTTCAGCGTTAACAGTTAGGAATGCTATATTTGCATTTATTACTATGCTACTGACTGTATATTACACAAACCTCCTCTGTATTGCTATGTTTTATTACTAGCTATGTGTTTCCCTCCTGAGTAAAACCTTTTTTCCCCCGCATCTTCCCGCTTTCTGTCCTTGGACCTGACGGGAGCGGAGTTGCGCCGGGGCCCTGCCCCACGAAGCCGGGGCCAGGAGGTCGCTAAGGCCGTCGGGCTGGGGGGGCGGCCGGGGCGCAGCCGGGGAGCCAAGGCCGGGCTTCCTCAGAGCCCGGGGCTGGCGAGCAGCCCCCGCCGGCCCCTGCGGGACAACGCTCGGCAGAGGCGGCACGGCGGTGCTGCTAATGCCGGGCGGGCGGCCGGGGCAGCGGGGCCTGGGGCCGCACCGACGCGGCAGCCCGCGGCTTCCCAGGCGCCGCGTAGCGGGAGGCACGGCCCGGCGAACGGCCGGGGGCCACGCTCGTCCCACCGGCACGGCACGGCACGGCACGGCACGCCCGTCCGCGCTGCGGGCCTTCCCTTCCGCCCCTTCCCTTCCGCCCCGCGCTGCCCGTCACCGCAGCGTCACGGGAAGGGCGGGGGCGGCTCCGGCTCCGGGCGCCCGGTTCGAAGCGGGGCGGCGGCGGGCGGGATGGCGAGCTGGGCGGCGGCGGGCGCGGGGCCCGCGTTCCCGCAGGCGGCGGGCGGCGGGGCGGCGGGCCCCCGGGGAGGCCGGTTCCCGTTCCCCTACACGCCGTACCGCATCCAGGAGCAGTTCATGGAGGCGCTGTACGGCGCGCTGGAGGCCGGCCGGGTCGGGATCTTCGAGAGCCCCACGGGCACGGTGAGGCGGGGCGGCGGCCGCCGGGGCCCGGGAGGCCGGGGCGGCGGGAAGGGGCCGGCAGGAGGCCCCTCGGGGTGGGGAGGGCCGGGGGTACCCGGGGAGGGGCAGGTCTGGGCCCGGGCCCGCTCAGAAGCGGGCTCTGCCACTGCGCGGGTTGTCCCTGTGGAGTCGTCACCGGCCACCGGCGGGGCCTCACTCGTTCTTTTTTTCTGTCAGGGAAAATCCCTGAGCCTTATCTGCGGGGCTCTGACCTGGCTCCGAGACTTTGAGGAGAAGAAGCAGCAGGAGGAGGCGAGAATTCTGGCGCCTGAGGCCAGCGGGCAGGAGGGGAAGACGCAGCCAGCATCAGCATCAGCCGGGTCAGGGCACCCCGAGAGCAGCGGCGCGGCGGGGGAGCCAGAGTGGGTCACAGCGTTTGTGCAGAAGAAAGAAGAGCAGGACTTGGTGGACAGGCTAAAGGTTGAGAAATGCTCATGTGCAGAGATGGGTAAAATAGCGAGGTGTGAGGATCAGAAAGGCTGATGTCCTGGGTGGCGATGGATGGACACAAGGCAAACTTTGGTGGTGGTCTTTGTCTTTCGTAGGACTTTGTCTCAGTTATGAGGGACGAGGCATTGCCTTGCAGGTTGCCTAAGATAGGAAACTGTATCGCTCTGAACATAATAACATGTAATAGGCATGCACCCCAGGAGAAAGGGACAGTGTACTGACAGTTTTGTTTCAGAGTTAATTTTTTACTATACCTAGGGCATAGGAAAGCAATTATACCCAGGATTTTGGACTAAATACGCTTCATCCTTCCTTCACTCTCCCTTTATTTTAGGAAGAGCAGATCAGGAGGAAAAAGCGAGAAGAACGTCTTGAGAGAATTCGCCATAATGTGCAGTTAAAATACGCAGCAAAGAGGAAGGTGAGTTATCTTGCAGAGATTAGAGCTTTCTCTTTTGGTTACCTCAGGTGTTTTTCACTTGATTTTATTGGGAACTTTACACTGAATTTCTAACCCATCTGTTTGGGTAGCTCTGTGTATTAGGTTGCTGAAATTGGCCATCCAAAGTTTTTGGTTAAATATGGAAAACAATCTGTGCATAGAGAATTTTCTGTGACAATGTGTGTGTGTGGATGGAGAGGTGGTGTGTTCTGATGGTCTTCTGGCCTTCTGCTTTTAACAGCTTTAATACTTGGAGTTATTATTTTGAAGGCTCTCCGTTTTATGAGCATATGTGAACACACTGTACTACTGTACTAAAACCTGTAGAACTATGATTAAATTCAAGGTCATGAGAACAGAAGACCCCCACAAAAAAGCCAGGTCAGGCTTTGGTTGTGCTTTGCTCACCACCAGGGAACGAGTGTATTTTGTTTACTCTTATAGCAAACATGATTGTATTATTCAGAAATGTCACTTTTCTACATATAAAAATTCCACATATAAAAATTTCACAGATATCTTTTCCTGATATTTAGGTGGGTGAGCTGGGCTCAGTACTCTTGCCTCTAAATGCTCTAAGGTGGTATGAAGCAAACTTCCCAGAAATACATACTTCAGGTCCCCAAACGGGCAGATTTATTAGGCTGCCAGGCTATTAGTTTTTAGTGTGCTCCATCTCAAGTGCTGTGCTGTGTTTTGGTCAACTTTTGTGAAAAGGATATGGCAGAAGTAGCAACAGTGAATGGCATATAAAAACAAATGGAACAAAGAACTTTTGTCTCTTAAAGAAGAATGAAGATCATGTGAAATGAAAGCATGATAAAAAGCTAGAAAGCAAGTGTGAGAAATACTATAAAGACTTGGAAAAGCAACTAATTCTTTTCCCCTGTTGCTCATTAACTGCATTTCTTCATAATGTCGTGGTGAAAAAAAGCTCATTGACTGGAAGATACTATTTTCAGATTAAAAAATGAAGTTTTCTTTATCAGAACACAAAGTTAATCAGAAAACTATTCTTAACAGTTTAATGGAGTTTTTGTAGAGGGGTAGACCTGTGTTAGAACAAGAACTGCATAACTGGAGAAAAAACAGCAAAAGTTTGGTGCTCTGCATTCTAAAACAGATGCTGAGTTTATCTTGGCTTTGGGTTAAGTGTGGATGGTGTTTGATTATGTCCTTACATGTTTGTTTACACACTTTTTTCTCAGGCAGATGTCTTTTATGGGCCACTTCAAGCAAATAATACTGGATTACATGGATACTGTCATTTCAAGATCTGTTAGTTCTTAGTTGCATAGAAGTTTCCCCTTCATATATGTCTGCGAGGGCAAGTCTTTGGTTGTTGGTAACAGCTGCATTCTGTAGGGCTGAACAGCTTCAGACACCCTGGGTGCATTTCTTGTCCTGCTGGGGGTTTAACCCAGCAAGCCATTCCCTTGGCTACCTGTGAGGAACTGTGCCGTCTTCTGACGTGTTGATGGCATAAAGTGATGGGCGTGCTACCTCTCTTTCTGTGTGAGAAATAATGTGATCACATGTTCCTTTTAGAGGTCTGAGGAGGATGAGACAAAGCGCCTTCTTCAGCTCAGCAAGGAGGTTTTTTCAGAGGGAGATGGAGTGGATGTTCTAGAGCAGCTGGATCACAATGAGGAGGAGCTGATTCTTGCTGAATATGAGAGTGACGAAGAAAAGAAAGTGGTATATGGGTAAGGTCAGGGACTGAGAGGGTTCCATGCCAAGGGAACATTTTCTGTATCATTCTTGGCTTGCCTTGATTAAAGAGATTTCACTTGTGATTGTGCAGATCTGGAGTCTCTCCCCCATTCAAGCTGTGTAAGGTAGTGGTTGTTCTGGGGGTTTGTTTGTTTAATTGGCTGTTTGGTGTTTTGGGGCAATTTTATTTTTGTTTGTTTGTTTTCTAAATTTTTGTTAGACTGAGCAGAGTGTCCTGAAGTGTTTTCTGAGAAAGTGCATCTTTCTTAAAATGTGTGGCAATGCCCTGCCTTTATCTATGTCCAGTTTCCCAAAGAACACTTCTGGTTGCTGAGTGAATGACTTGAGATCAAGTTCCTTACATTAGAAAAGCGAAAGGGAACTCGGGGCATCATAGAAAGCTGTCAGTCCTGTGGATTGGCACTGGCATCTTTTGATACTCTAAAGGGAGAGATGTTCATATTTCTAAAGACCAAGTCTCAGCACGAAAACCCCATGCACACTTCTCTCTTTCATACATTTGCTTTATGCAGAAAGCCAGAAGCCATACTTCAGCATGAAAAGTCAAATACATTTAAAATACAAATTTACTAATTAGTATCTAGACAGATCCTTCTGCCTTAAAAATTGCAAAACATTTAACTACTTAGTTTACATGTAGTTTATCAAACATTAAACTGCTGTTGCCTTTGAGGAACTCTATGGCAGCTGAATATCTTCCTGAAGCTTTTCTGTATGCAACAGCTTGAGGGTGGTAAATTGTCTCTAAAGGGAAAGTTTTACAAAAATAAATAAATAAGCTCACCAAAGAATAGTATAGCACTGATTAGCTTATGCCCAGGGCTTAGAAGCCCCAGATTTAAAAAATAAAAAAAATCTTGAAGTTGCTAAAGACACAGCCCTACAGATATTTTTCTTTTAAAGAGCAAGCTTGACTTGATTGTGCACACTTACACTATTCTTAAAAGGTCGATTTTTCTTGTACCTTGTCAGTTAAGATCTGAGGCTCTTGAGATGACATAACCATCTCTCTTGAGGCCTTTCTCTTGTAGTAGAGCATTGTTTGATTCTAACTGTCAGTGATCTGCTGAAAGGAAACTGAGAAACTGAGCTTTCTCTTCTCTTAGGCTGGAAGCTGACGACGATGATTTGGAAGAAGAGCATGTGACTAAGGTGAGATGAGGAAAGTAAGTAGTGCCACCTCATAAAACGGCATAGGAGCGAGCAGAATTATGGCTTCCTTGCACCCTTCCCAGAGTTGTGCAGTAAAGGAGGATTTAGGGACTAGCATCCAGTACCTGCCAAATGTGTTGGTAATAGCAACCAGTTCTGCTGTGCTCATCTCCTTCTGGACTGCACTGGCTGCCTAAACAGCTTGCTCTGCTAGCACTGCTGAATTTTTGCTGTGGTTTGCTGTGAAAGCATGCTGCAAGAAACAGTTTTTTATTACTCTCCAATGGTGAGTGCCTTTTTGTTTTTTTAATAGGCACCTTGGAAAATTAAATGTAAACAAAGGCAAATGCATAGGAGAAAACAAAGATAAGGCTGTTGGCCTCAGCAGTTGTAAGATGGCACTCAAACATGTGCCTTCCCTTGTGTTTTTGAAGGCTTGAGCAAGATTAACCTTGTTGAAGTGCTTGGCTGATTCCCTGCAGGATTGGTTGTAGGTAGGGGATTGATTTCCACGTTCTTCTAGTCTTCCTTTTGTTCTTCCTTACTGTAGATTTACTACTGCAGCCGCACTCACTCCCAGCTGTCTCAGTTTGTGCATGAGGTGCAAAAAAGTCCTTTTGGGAAAGAGACACGTCTGGTCTCCTTGGGTTCCAGGCAGGTATGTGGTGTTGTTCACAAGTGACCCAGACTGCATGTTAAAGTTGATGGGAGAGACTTAGCCGAGGTGTGTGGGTTTGACACCACAGAAGGCATCTCAGGGACTGACTGAATCTCCCATTGAAAAACTAAAGCAGTCACGGGTTGTGACACAGATCTGTGATGTACATTTTTCATTTTTCTGTGAACTGTGTTTTGGCCATTTAACCTTTGGTGTAAATGCAAGAAAACTTTGGGGGTTTTTGTTACCTTTTCTGATGTGGAATATTACAGACATCTGGGTTACTGGGAAGGCGCTCTTAGTATTACTTCTGGTAGCATTTTTTAGAAGCTATTGTGTAGCAGTGAGCCATCTTAGTGCACCTTTTCCCATTTTTATTCTGCTTGCTAAGTTTTTATGGGTTTCAGGCATATTTGTAGCAGTTAGTATGCCCAATGTCTGACTGATAGACTATTCCATTTCTGAGATTGATTTGAAGAAATACTTTCTTGTACAGCAAAGGGGCACTCAGTTCTTAATTGACCACTTACCGCTTTGCTCTTTGCCTGCTAAAGAACCTGTGTGTGAACGAGGAGGTGCAACGCTTGGGGGCTCTCCAGCTCATCAATGACCGCTGCATGGAGATGCAAAAGAATAAACATGGTAGGAACACTTCTGGCCTGGGGAAGCAATCGCTGATAAAGCTGGTATGAGAGTCTGGAGACAGTGGGCACTGCCAGTCAGTTCTAGCAAGACAGTGGTAGGAGCCTGAAAATGGCAGGTTGGAGGAGCAGAGCTGGAGGTCCTCAGCACTTTTCTTGACGTCCAGTCTAGGATGCTGGTACCTGTATGTATTTTCTGAGTGTCTTAAGTTGGTCAGGCCTTCTGCAACGGAAGGATACTTGTCTTTGTAACTCACCACTAGAAACGTTGGAAAATGTCACGTGGCTAAATCTAACTGGTAAGAGCAGCGCCACTGTGGAGATGCAGATGTTACCGCTGAATAATTTTGAAATAGATGATAGGTCAAAAATACATGTGACAAAGCCTGCTTTGAAATCCAGGCATTTCTGCAAAGTGGTTGTTTCAGGCTAGGGTGTGTGTTGCTCATAGCTCGCTTTGATTTCTGCTGTTAGAAAAGAAGAGTCATGAAGAGAATGAAGGGAAGAAGAGACGTGTGAGTCGCACTGTATGCCCATTTTATTCCTACGAGCAAATGCAGTTTCTCCGTGATGAAATTCTAGTGGAAGTAAAGGATATTGAGCAGTTGGTGGCTTTGGGAAGGGAGACCAAAGCCTGCCCCTATTTTGGGAGTCGATACGCCATTCCTGCTGCTCAGGTAAGGTGTACACAGTTTTAGCAGAATTAATGCCAGAGGCTCTAAGAATAAACCAGTTGCCTGCTCCCTCCAGTACTGTTAATCAATGTTGCCAGAATTTGTAAACGGGCTGTATTTCTGTCAGCTGTAGTTTTACTGAGAAAGCAAAGGAAAATGAGAATACCCACGTGAAGTTAACAGGGAGGCTGTGAGTATTTCTCAGCGTTCTGAAATACTTGAAAGGCTCAATAACTGAGGCGATACTGGCATGTGGGTGTAATCTTACTTCTTGCCACCACTCTTTCTTGCTTGGTTCTCTTATCAGAAGACATGCTTTCAGTGCTTCAAAGGAG
This sequence comes from Falco rusticolus, assembly GCF_015220075.1. NCBI lineage: Eukaryota > Metazoa > Chordata > Aves > Falconiformes > Falconidae > Falco > Falco rusticolus. The sequence continues at coordinate 67,159,584 of NC_051191.1, forward strand.
AGTCAGAAGGTAACCTGAGCCAACAGGCAATTGTGGCATAACTTACCTTCAGTTTAAATGCCAGTGCCCCTCTCAAGCATGGGCTGTCTCTCTTCCTACCTTTGCCATAAGTGTAACTTACTTGACTGAACTCTGCAAGGCCATCTGATTTGGACCCTTAGTGAGTGGTTGGGGAGTGCCCTAAGTTTGTAAGGATCTAGTTTGTAAGCTAGAATCAGGGCGGCGTGTGCTTTTTCTGTAGCTGGTGGTGCTGCCCTACCAGATGCTCTTGCATGAGCCTACCAGGAGCGCTGCTGGGATCAAGCTGAAGGACCAGGTTGTAATCATTGATGAGGCCCACAACCTCATAGACACCATCACCTGTATCCATAGTGCGGAGGTCAGTGGCTCTCAGGTGAGTCATAGCCTGGCCTGTTAATCCTAAGTGAGCTCTGCATCCAGCAGAACACCCTTCTTGACTCCTGCATCATAACGGCTCCTTTTTTTTTTGTTCATGTAGCTGTGCTGTGCCCATTCCCAGCTGTTGCAGTACATGGAGCGATACAGGTGAGGATCTCAGAGGCAAATGGCACAACAGCGGCAGGCAGTGTGGATGCCATGGCTTGTCTCATGTCTGCAGGGTCTTTCTTGCTTTTCCCCAGTGGAAAGTTATTTGCATTAATACTTCTGCAGTTGAAAAGCCACTTGCTTCATTATCTCTGTCTAGAATCCATCTAAGCCAGACTCCTGGGGCTGGTATTAAGCAGTGAGAAGGGGGGATACCCTGAGGATTCTGGCTTTCCCTTATACTGTCTGTTCCTTTCCCAGTATCTATCTCCCTCTAATCGCTCCTGCTTTGTGATGCAGAGTTTCAAAAGATTCAGCCTTTCATGTCTCTCCCGGACCTTAGTCCTTCATGTGCTTTATGGCTGAGGCAATAAGCTCTGAGGAGGAGGAAGCTATACGTGGGTTTTGGCTCTGCATCGTGGGTTTTGGCTCTGCATCGTCATCCCTGCAGTGGTTGATTATTGTGCTCGGTGCTAATAAATCTGAATTTGTGGAGCATTATTGCAACAGGGACTTGAGACGTCACTGCCATTGTAATAAACAAACTGTAATTAATGTGTGAGGAGAACAGCAATGGTAGGAACAGTATGAGGTGCATGAGTGAGTTATCTGGGATGACCTTAGGCAGGGTATCCAGAGGTCTATGCCTTGTCACAAATAGGGAGAGTGAGCCTAGGGGAAATCATTCTCGCTTCCTGTCTCCCCAAAATTAAAGGGAGTTCAGATGCTTGCTTCTGCAGCTCAGCTGCTTGAGTTAGTCCCTAAAGGCATTTTGGGGCCTAATACCTGTCTTGTTTTTCACAGGAAACGTTTGAAGGCAAAGAACTTGATGTACATTAAGCAGATCCTGTATCTGCTGGAGCGGTTTGTGGCTGTGCTGGGAGGTAAGCAAACCTATCTCTAGGGGTGCTGTTAGTCTCTGAGCTATTGGTGCTTCCTCAGGCTCTGTCCCCATTCCCCCTCTGCAGAGACTGTGGGGAAGTGTTGCTCATGTGTATGTTCAGATGCCATCAATTTTATTTCTCAGGCTGTTTTGTAACATGGGGACGTTGACTGGTGTATGCCTGAACCCCTCTCTTTGATTAGCTGAGGAGCAGCAGATGACATCATAAATTGATAGAGACAGTTTCCTTCTTCTGTGTGGTTTTCAGATTTGATCTCAGTGGGGATGAGGTAGGATGGTAAGTGAGGAATACAGCAGATGTATTACAGTGATCAGATGGCATAAGAGCTTCACAGAATAAATCTCCTGGGTCATCTGGTAGCAAGGCCTCTATCCATCAGGCATGCCTCTGCAGAATGAGTCTTTCTTAAGTGGTGCTTTTCCTTTGTGAGAAAATACTACTTTGCTGTGATTTTTAAATCCGGTGGGATTTGCAGGGCTCCTTTCCTCTAATGACCTGTTTGCTAGACCTCAGTGTGTCTTGAGGAGAGCCTGTTGTATGTTCATAAAGAACTTCCTCCTTGCTTAGGGAAAATGCAGTAATTTGGGGCAAGGGCCTGGTGGTACTCTCTGCCTTTCTCGGAAACATATACTTTTCTTCCTGCTCTGTTCCTGCCCCTGTTCTCTTCTCCACACTCAGTTAAGTGCTTTCCTTAGAAAATGCAGCTTGTGTGCAGCTTCTTGATTGAGGCTGCAAAATGAGGTGTGAGGTGGGTGTTAAATGCTAGGGCTTAAAATGCGGGGAGTGACAGCAATTAATCCTGTTCTGGCTGTTGGGGTCTGGGCATGGAGCTGGCTGGAGGCTTTCCCCAGTTCCCAGTCTCCTGTCAGCCTATGCGCCTCCCAGCTCCCCGCTGCTGCATTGAGGAGGGGTGAGGGATGCATTGCAGTCGCTGTCCCTTCTATCTTTGCAGCATGATGACTACGTAGTGTGTGAGCATTTGTATGCACCCACCCTACCTCCTGCCTCCTGCTTCAGAAGGAATGTAGGTGGTGTTTCTTAGGATGCAGCAGCACAGTTGTCCTACAGTGCAGGACTGTCATACAGAGGAAATGAAAACTGAGCAGGAACTGATGTTTTGTCTGTAATAGCTGCATTTTGCAGATGTACAGTTATTTCTTGGGTTTTGTCCTGGTGTGGGTGTCTGTTTCAGCTCAGTTGTTAGTTTCTTGCTTTGTTTTAAGATGGACTCGTAAGTTTCTTTGAATCGGTTTCATGTTTTACAGGTAATGTGAACCAAAATCCTAGCTGTCAGGCAGTTTCACAAACAGGTAAGACTGGAGTGAACACCTGGGGTATGCAGCCATCAGTCAGGGACATGGTTGTGGGCAGTAAGGGGCTGCAGGCCCAGCAGCTAGTAATTTTTTTTCTCATTTCCCCCCCTTTCTTTCAGGGACGGTGCTAAAATCTATCAATGACTTTCTATTTCAGAGCCAGATTGACAATATCAACCTCTTCAAGGTAATGCAAGTGTTGTAGTCTTCTAGGGCACTCCTAGGTGGTGCTGACTTGTTCAAGGTTATCAGGAAGCGTGTGTGAGAGGTGGAAGTAGAGCCAAGGCCCACATGGTCGAATCTGCTTTCTAGCAGATTCTCCCCACCTCCCCAGTAGGTCGATCTCTTCTGCTGCTGTCTGGATAACAGTGCATTAGAGCTGGATAGGTGGTTTTGGGGTAGAGGGAAGCAAGCAACTAAACATGTACGAGCGCATAAGGTGTTTGTGGGCAAAGCTAAACTGTAAGGGTTGAGGATGAGGAAACTACTACTCCAATAACCTCAACCCATCCCTTGAACCTCCAAACACAGCATCTTAACACCATGTGTTTCCACTCTGGAAGCAATGCCTTTGTCATAAACTGTTGTCTGGGAGGCAACACTCAACAAGGAATGGTGCACCCCTCCCCAAGAGCACACCCCTGCTGGACAGGGATCAAGGACGGCAGGATGGGAGAAGGGGTGCTGAATGCCAGTTCGTTTTTCTGTCTTTCTCCCAACAGGTTCAGCGTTACTGTGAGAAGAGCCTCATCAGTAGGAAGGTACTGCCCCTGAGGCTTAATGGTCAACAGTTTTCAAGTGCAGTATCACACATTGAGTTTGAAGTGGAAGATGCAGCAGCTGGGTCTTCTCCACCCTGCTCCGCAAACAAAATGGTTCCTGCAAAAAGCACTATGTGGGCAGATTACCTTTTGCTTATACAGTAAAGAAATATACAACATGGTGTACCACGGTTTTCCAGTGGGTGCTAACACTGTGCAGCTTGGCCTCGAAACTGCCAGCCCGGTAGGCTGCACCACACTGGAGGAACAAGCATCAGACACTTGTTTTGGTTTTGGTTCAGTGGGTAGAGGAAAGTAACAGGAGCTTGGGGCTGTGCTGATAGATTGTGATTGGGCTGGTTTGTGAACACCTACCAGGGAACTTTATCTCTGGCAGGCCAGCAAACCCGTTCTTGTCTGGTTCCTGCTGTTGGTAATATTAGTCTTTCTGGCTTTTGCTTGGCAGCTTTTTGGGTTCGTGGAGCGCTATGGAGGCACTGCCACAGCTGTGAAGACCAACAAGGAGAACCAGAAGTTGGCTGGTTTGCAGAACTTTCTTCTAACCCTCCAGCAGGGACCTAATAAAGAGGGTGAGTTCAGACATCCTCTACTTGTGCATCTGCAGACAAAGTGAGGAGGTACAATCTGCATCTATCTGCATGGAGAAAGGGGGGAGGCAGATCTGAAGAATGAGAGACTGCAGAAGCTGTCCTGCACAGGTGTTTTTTAACATATCTAACTGGAGGACCCAGGCAAAGATACATGTGATTAGAAGATCTCCTGAGGTCCCTTCCAGGCAAAATGATGATGCCATTCCGTGTCTACACTGCATGCACTCGAGCTTTGCACTGCTGTGACCTGCTGGCTCTGTGACCTGAGCTACCATGGGTAGCTCTGTTCAGTGATGCTGAACAGCTACAAAAACAGATTCCACCCTGCCCGCCCCCAGCAATGAGACAGAATTTGATTTCTCACCTTTATTTGGTCTTTGTTCTCTGCCTGCCTACGTAGACCAAGCACGTTCCTGTGGAAAGGACTCATCTGTATTTCGTGCTTAGTCCCTCTGTTTAGAAGTGTGGCCTAAGTTGCCTGCCTGTCCTTTTTCTCTTTGGGCCAGCAGGTACTCCCCAGAGCCCTCCCATGGAGGCTGAGAGTGACCAGCTCCGAACTGCCTCTCCGCTGATGCAGATTGAAGGATTTCTGTCAGCCCTTACGAATGCAAACCAAGATGGTAGAGTCATTCTCAACAGGCAAGGTACTGGAAAGGGCGAGCTGGGGAGAGGTTGCATGAGTTGCAAGCAGGATGCTTCACTGGCAGGGAGGGAGGAGATCCTGAGCTTGGGGGGAGCCTGCAGCAACGTATCTGCCATCCGTGATGCAGGCTGGCAGGCTTGGTCTGTCTGAGGACGCTCATGAACCTAAACAAATTCTTAACCAAGGATGGTGGGGCCAGGGTTTGCAGAGCTCTGCTCCCACTTTGGATGTCAATTTTTGTCCTGCAAATTACTGCACCTCTTCTACAGCACCAGGAAGATTAGGAAGCAGAACGTAACTTCCAGGTTTGTGTTACCTGCTTCTGTCTCTGGCAGTGCTGAATAACAAGTCCTTGCTTTGAGAGGTGGTGACCTGCCGCAGTGCCCAGGGCAGGGGGAGAATCTCTCGTCTCCGAGTGTGTGTCACAGCTAGCTCCTGATGCTGTTTCTCTTCGTTTCCCAGGCACAGTTGGTCAGAGCAGCCTCAAATTCCTCTTGCTGAATCCAGCTGTCCACTTTGCCAAGGTGGTGGAAGAATGCCGTGCTGTAATCATCGCTGGGGGCACCATGCAGCCGGTAAGGGAAAAAAGATGCTATGCTGAGGCCTCAGGAGGTCTGTGGTGCTATCTGCAAGCAGATGTGGAAGGATAGCAGCTTGGCCCTCTGGAATGTGCTCTTCTCACTTCCAGTGGTGTGTGTGTGGAAAAAAACCTCTCTCCTACCTCCCCTTTTATCTCCCTGGTATGTTTTCCCTGCGTGACATGGGCACACTGCCTGTTGGTGCAAAAAGTTGTAGGTGCAAGGGCAGGATTAACCTTGTCAGCCTTGTCCTCGGGACGATACAGGCTGAGGCTGAGCTCATGGTAGGTTGGGACTAGCATGGGCAGCAGTCAGAGGACCTTGTAAAACCATATGACCTTCTAAAGGGACAGGGATCCCACAGGGACCATCCCACAGAGGATCTTTCAGAAAAAAATCAAGACTTCAGTACTGGTACGGTGGCAGGGAGCTGATCACCCTTTCCCCACTGCTTTAGTGTCTAAGGGGCAGTGTGTCTGCGTGGTACAGGTGCCGTGGGGTGTCAGATACCCCCGTTAGTGACTTTTATCCCGTTCTGGACATGAGTGTCCTGGGATTTCCTCTTTGCCCTTGTGGTGATGAGGGAAGGGGGTTGCAAAGCGCCGAACCTCCTTTTAGCAAGGCCACCGTTCCAACTTTGAGCCCTTCAGGCTGCAGCTGGGAGAGCCGATGGGTTGCAGCCCCAGCCGTGCTCCGTGCGGTGCTCGGGGGTCCTGGGCCCGGGTAACTCTGCAACTGGAGCGTGTGGGCCCGGAGAGGCGGGGTGGTTCCAGGCAGGGCACCTGCCCGGTGCAGCAGGGCCTCGGCGAGGCTCAGGACCGCGGGCACGGACAGGGGAGGCCGCCCCCGCCCCCACCCCCACGCAGCCTGTTGTCCTCGGGCGGGGGGGCCCCGGGGCAGAGCGCGGCCGCAGGCTGGGCAGCGCGCGGGGCCGGGCCGCCAGCAGGGGGCGCTGCCGCCCCTCGCCCGGCCGGGGCGCTGCGGGGGGCTGCCCTGCTCGGGGCCGCCGAGGCAGACGCGCTCCCCGACCGCGGGATCAGGCAGGCCCTTTCTCCTGCCTGCCGTGGTCTCCAGCACGCCTTTCAGCCCTGGCTTGTGTGCTCGGCATTCCCATGCTCTTGGGTTCCCTCCATGATGCGAAAGTCATCCCTCCTGTGGGATGGTTGTGTGCCATCTCATCATGCTGCGGCCAGCAACCCACCTTATGGAGCTGATTAGCTCTCCCCCGACATCGGTGCTCGAGAAGCAGTACCAGTGTTGCTGATGTAGCATCTTTTGGGACACTGGTACTTTACGCCTCTTTGGCTTGTGGTTCATAGGTGGCTGATTTCCGAGAGCAGTTGCTATCCTGTGCTGGTATGGACCCTGCACGTGTCGTGGAGTTCTCTTGTGGTGAGTGTGTGGGGGTGGCAGGGAGAGATCATCTGTCTCTGCAAGACCCGAGAGCAGCAGTTTCTTTGGTGCTGTTTTGTCAGCACTCCATAAGCAACATGGCATCTTTCCTAGAAATCGGGGCAACAAAGGGGTGCTAGTTCCCTTCCACTCTCAGCTTCCTCAGTGGTCTTGGCCAGTATCAGCAGGCAGTGTGCCGTGACTTCCTCCCAGGGGCGCAGGGAATGGAAGCCAGCGCAGCAGAGTGACTTAGGCACTTTGGCTTAGGCAGGGAAACAGGCGCCTCTGTCACTGCATGCAGATAAAGCTTTTTAGCTAGCGGGGTTTGTGCTAACAGCAGCAATGTTGACTCTTACTACTTGTTCTTGTCTCCAGGACATGTGATTCCTCCAGAAAACATTTTACCCATAATCCTCTGCAATGGTCCTTCCAACCAGCAGCTGGAGTTCACCTACCAGACGAGAGACCTGCCCCAGATGGTCAGTCTTTCCTTTGTTCCCTTCCTTGGTATCTCTTTTTTTGCTTCACGTGCTTATGTTTTGTAGGATAGTGTGCTCTCTGTTTGAAAGGTGAGCGGATCAAAAGCCATGGCAAGGGAAATCCATAGGATTTGGGGCAGGTGTGTTGCCAAGTAACTGGGAAAGAGTAGCAGTAAAAGGGGTTTTGAGCTGCCTGCTCAGAGATAGCTGTTGGAGATGAGGAATGCTAGCAACTCCTGTTTGGCTGTACTGAGGTCCTGCATTTGTGTGCTGGGTATCAGAAGGAGATTTGTGACTGTGCTTTGCAGTCTGAAGGGCTCAGTGACAGCGGAGTGTGGCAGCCTTGCAGAGTGCAGCCCAGACCACAGGGGCAGCAGCAGATGTTTCTACACTTTCTCCCTCTTCCTTTGGTGGGTCAGTAAGCACCCAAGGTCAGACACTAGATCTGCTCTGCCCCTGCTGAATCTCCACCAGATGTGCTAGCTAGCTCTCCACATCTGTTCTAGTGTGACAGGTCCCATCCACTGGGACAGCAGACACAAACCCTCCTTTCCTGAATGACCACTGTTCCACAGCAGGAACAGAAATCCTGGATTAGGCAGAGAGGCCAAGCTGTGAAGAGCTATTTCATGATGCCCAGCTCCCCTAGAGAGCTCTCTTAGACCTGGCATATTTCCCACATTTTCCCTCCCCTAAGGTATGTCACAGGGGAGATGTGATCCTGAGATTGAGCGCAGAATTGGAGCGGCATTAGTGGGAGCTCCTGTCAGCTGCAACATGCTCTTGTCTCTCTTACAGATGGATGAGACAGGTCGTATCCTTTGCAACCTGTGCAACGTGGTCCCAGGAGGTGTGGTGTGCTTCTTCCCCTCCTATGAATATGAGAAGCAGGTGTATGCACACTGGGAGAAGATGGGGCTGCTCACCCGCCTGGCAGCTAAGAAGAAGGTAATTGTGCAGCCAGGGGCAGTTGGTACTTTAAATGGAGGCTTCAAAAATCAAACAATTATCTATGCGTTACAGACCTCTCTTGCCGAGTTGTTCTCATACTCTGCACAGCAGAGCAGAGCGGATGTTTATCTAGCCAATCCCTCCAGTAATGAATAAATGATACTTCCCGGGCGGCTGATCACTGAGCTGGGATCTAAATTAGATTAAATGCAGCTATAGATTCTTTTAAGCGTGCAGTCTTGTGTAGTGGCCATGGTGGGAGACAATCCTCGCTTTCCATAACCAGCGAGCTTTTTCCCGTGTGGCTGAGAGGCTGTTCAGGTTGAGCTCTTACAGGGAATTTGTTTTTCCCAGGCTCAGCTTGTGTGCCTTGAACACAGACCAGCACAACAGAGGGCTGGGCAGAGTGGGACTAGACTGCAGTTCATAGGACAAATGGTGGGTTTTTTCTGGTAGAAGTACAGAGATAAGAACTGAAAGAGTAGCAGCGGTGACTCCCATTGAAGAAGCGATAAGAAACATTAAATCGGGAGATCACTGCAAATATAAAATCTTTGCAATGACTCTCACACAAGTATTTGAAAGTTGGGTATTGAAGGTCAGGCAGTCTGTCTCAGGGTGTGGGGCAGGGATCTTGGATCACGTGCCAGGGGAAGAAAAAAGAATTACCTACACCCTGGTTGTGAATTCTGTTTACCAAAAGCTAAAAAGCTTCCCATGTGGCTTAGGAGAGCACAGTCCCAGGTATTTTACAGCCTCGGTGCAGGCATTCTGGCACCTGGGTATGCCTGTAGGTTTTTGAGGTAGAAGTATCATGCTTCAGCTTCTCCATGTGTTTGTACAGCTAACACTCATAGCGCCTTTCAGGTGTGTTCTGTCAGGGTCCCAACAGCCTGCCTGGTGCCTCCAAGGCTTCATGCCACACAGCTTGCTCTGCCTTCCAACTCTGGTTTGTTCTTGTTCAGCCTTTGCAGTCTGCAGCAAATTGGATATGCATTAGCAAGGCAATTTGGTCGAAGTGCCGCAAGTGTGACTTTCAGCTGCCCACACACAAGATCATATCATAGCAGAGGAAGGTTAAAGTCTTTCCTGAGGTGACGGGTGAGATCACACTGAGATTATATATAAATTATGCAGGGAAAATTAATTTAACTAAGAGGATTAACTAGCTACTGTTACAATAAGTTAAATAATTCTGGCTTATATTTGTAATTGCCAATTATTTTTCTAATGAAAGACTGATTCTGGCTGGTAAAATTTAATAGTACTTCTTGTTAACCAAGACAAAACACGTCCTTTTGGTTCTTCACCGTCACAGAAAAGACAGATGTTGCACCTCTTGTTTACAAGGAAAACAACTTGTGATTTAGGCCAAAGTGCAGCATCTATCAAAATGCTGCTTAATTAACTGCAGGGGCTTTCAGTAACTAATTAGGCATGCTAGAATAACATAAAGAAATACTACTTTATGTATGCTTTCCATAGAAAGCTAGTTTATTCAGTGGGCAAGGGGAGCTATGACATGGAGTGAATTGGTGATTTGAACTGATTGGTCTTGTCACTGTCCTCCAGGATCTTGCAGCTGCAGGGTCTCCTCATCCCACTGGATCTTTATTCGTGAGTGGAAGAGGTGCACATTGCCTTCCTGCCTTTCAGCTCTCAGATGACTTGTAACTTCTTGCATAGTTAAGGCAAGCCTGGCAAAGCTGAAAGGGAATGCTGGAGGGGCAGAGCAGCTGCTGGTCCGTTCAGAGCCTGGTTGAAAAGTGCTGTAGTGAGCATGCAGTGTGTTTCCAGGGTGCAGGGGAAAGGTGCTGGTTAAGTTGTTTTTTCAGGCAATTAGTCCTTCTCTGATCTTAGTTCCATGTGCCATTTAATGGCATGGGAGTAAAATGATTTGCTTTCCTTAAACTGCTTCCCTGTTGCTGCAACTGACATGCTGTGCCTGTGACAGATCTTTCAGGAGCCGAAGAAAGCCAGCCAGGTGGAGCAGGTGCTGGTGGAGTATGCCAAGTGCATAAAGGTAAGCTGAGCTGGCAGGCTGGTGGGAGCGTGGCGTCCCAGCTGCACACAGAGTGCTGCTAAAGAGGGCACTGCAGCTTTTAGCAAGGGAAGAGGACTCCAGCCCAGGTGTGGGAGTGTTCCTGAAGCACAGAAATCTTCCCTACTCTGGTTTAAGTTGCTGGTCCCCCTCCTGCAGCGCTGCAGCCAGGCAGGAGGACAGATGACGGGGGCCCTGCTGCTTTCTGTAGTTGGAGGCAAAATGAGCGAAGGGATCAACTTCTCCGATGACCTGGGAAGGTAAGGTGGCTGTTCCTTGGAAGGTGAGCACCGGGCCTGCGATGTGGTGACTCCAAGCAGGATGGATGCATCAGTACTTGCATAGATAGAAAATCCTAGGGAGGACGTGGCCTCGGCTGATGCATAAACCAATGGGACCGAGTCTGCTGGGGGGTGTAAAACCGAGCTTGACCAGACTACTTGTCATGTGAGTGATGCAGTCAGGCTTGCTGTGCTAGATAATCCCTTGTTCTGGCAACCTGAATCCCTCTGCAGCTTTCCATTCAGAATATGCTTGTCAGACTGCTGTGCTTTAATTGCCGCCTTTGGTTTCCAGGGCTGGCTGTCTTTCAGGGATGCAGTGACCTCTAATTCATCAGCCTATTGGCAGGGTGCTCTAGGATGAGACATTAAGAATAACGCAGTCCTCCCTTGCCCCTTGCAGGTGTGTGATTATGGTGGGAATGCCTTACCCCAACATTAAATCTCCAGAGCTCCAGGAAAAAATGACTTGGCTTGACAGAACAATGGTAACAGAGACACGTACACCTCTGCCTGTTTCACTTCTGCTTTTCAGTATTAACTTCCCTCCCAGCACACAAGTCCCAGGGCTGCCTTCGAAGATTTTTTTCCTTTTTTTTTCCTTTGAGCTTGCCCTCATTTCCCAGTCTGTGTGGTACTGACAGCGCAGCCTTCTCCACACTGTCATGTGCAGGGGGCTCTAAACACGGGGAAGAAGCTCAGTGGAGGGAAACACCAGTGGGGCTCGCTGGGAACTCCTTGAGTTCCAAAGGGAGCAAGGTCCCTTCACCCCAGGAGGTAGCAGAAGTCCTCTTGACTCACTTGTTCTTTCTCCCTGCCCACTGGAGATGCTGTTCCTGGGCAGCTGGGGACAAGTTTTCTGCCTTTAAGGGGGCCTTGGGCTGGCTTTTTGTGAATGCTCAACATAGTTTTCTGACTGCAGCCTTTCTTCTGTTGCTGCTCACTCTCAGCTTGGGGATTGCTTGGCTGCCTGCTCGCTCTGCAGGGGTAAAAGCATGTGCCTCACTTTGTCATTAAGACTCTATTTTGCTTTACACCTGGCTCATGTTTAGTCTTACCTATTTCTCCTTTCCAGCCCAGAGCTGCCGGCCAGGCACCTAGCAGAGTGCTGATTGAAAACCTGTGCATGAAGGCAGTAAACCAGTCGATAGGTAATTCATCCTTCCTTGGACAGGTTGGGGGATACAAAATGTGACTGCACTGGAGTAGGAGGGTGGGAAAAGGGACATGTTACAAATCTATCTAAGTACAGATGACAGGAACATGAGTTTCTTTGTCTGAGAACAAACTTTTGACTGGGCCATTTTAATGTGGTTGTACACTGTACAGGCAGAGCCATTCGCCATCAGAAGGACTTTGCCAGCATCCTGCTCCTGGACCACAGGTACACACGCCCTGCCACCTTTAACAAACTGCCACAGTGGATCAGGGAGAGAACCCAGGTGAAACCTGCCTTTGGATCAGCGTTTGCAGAGATAAGAAAGGTCAGAACTTGTATCTTAGATACTTCTACCAAAACTGTTTCCCACTGTACCCATCTGTACTTTTCTCAAACCTTCACTTTAGAGTAAGGCCAGGAGCAAACTGGTTTTGTGTGTTCCTAGTTCCATCGAGGGAAGTTGGATGCTTTGTGACGAGGACCAGAGAACAGGCTGTAGGTCAACTCTGTGAGCTACGCCTCTGAAGAACACCTGAAGCAACACAAGTTCCTGCTTTTCCATACCAAGGAGTTTGTGAATCTCTGCTTCCTGCCCCCCCTGTAGTTGTTTGCTGTTCAATATCTGAGCTCTGTGAAGGTGAGACAAGCCTTCAGCAACATAACTAGGAGGGAAACTGGTTGTAGGCCTGAGGCAGGTAAAGATAGTAGTGGCAGGTTCCTATTTGTTTACAGCTGTTAAGGTTTTATTTAAATTGATTAAATATTTTCAACTCAAACACTTAAGTATGGAGAGTATCATTATTTTGACTGAACACATCTGCCTTTTCCCATCCCAACGGAAATGTAGAGCTTTCCATAGGGTTTGTGTCATGTTGGAATTAGACAGTCAGACTGGCAACTCTAGGTAATATTTCTTGTCCCCTTCTTTCTGACTTGCCTCAAGCAGTCGACAGATTGAAGGGAGAGGTTTGTTCTTTCAAGGGTAATAAAGATATGGCCATAATACAGCACAGCGCTTCTCCTTTGAACACTGTTTAACACAGGATTGCTCTGCTCTTTTTACTGCCTAGGTTTTTTAATTCGAAGTAACTTTCTGTGGAAAATAGTAAGTAAAAGTTTGGGTTTCTAAAGTGTAACCTTCCTGGGCTTCTTTCCTGGGTTGTGGGTCAGTGCTGGAGGGCAGCAATAACCAGGACAGCTCTGTAATCCCACAGCTGTCCTCAGCACTTTCTGGCATCCTGAGCAAGCCTCTTTCCAGGAGCTTCGTTTGCCTCCTTGCCAGTTTCAGCAGCTGGATGCTAACTCTCAAGGCTCTTCACAATGAAGAAAGCACTTATAATTAGATACAAAGCTGGTGCCTGCTCCCTATTGTTAATTAGCCCCACAGGGAAAGAAGCAGCTGCTTCTGAGAAACTTCTGTTGTGAGTCTCCTGCCCCTTCAGTGGGTGCAGACCCCACTGTCTGGCACAAGCTCTGCCTTCAGCAGTGGGCAGCGCCTGCTTGTAACAGCTGATGCCCTGCAGCCCTGCAGCAGCTGGTGGTGCTGGGATGTAAGGCTAGCCCCTGCCTGAGATGAGAATGGACAGCTGGGCTTTCCCTTAATGCACTCGTAATTGAGCGTGCTTCCTGCTTTTATGAAAGTGAAGGCTGCAAGGACCTGCTTCCTTCAACTTTATTGAAATTTTTCTGACAGCAACAGGCAAAGAATTACCATAAGCCAGGTAGAGAAAGAAACCATTGAGTGCAGAGGCACCAGGAATTAGACCTCTGTGAAGGGATGGGGACACACACACACACACACACGTTCTCTCTTCTAGCAACAACCAAGCAAACAGGAGCTTCAGCAAGCACAGAGACAAATCGGGCAAGGGCTGTTTGCCTGCAAGAGATGCTTTTGCAGTCATCACCAGTCACATAGGAAAAACTGAGGGCCCTTTAAATCAGGAGCAATGCTAGTTCTGATCCTCTGAAGCACAGGCTGCCCCACTGCCTGCCAGCTGAGGCAGGATTTATTGCACCAGCATGAGCCACAGCAGTATTTGAGGTGGAATGCAGTAGCATTTAGGGTGGAGAACAGCACAGAGCAGAACAGAAACCCTCATTGGTAACGAGAACTTCAGCAGCAGTTGGCTCCTGTTGTTCCTGCTTCTCTTCAAAAAGAAACTACAGGATCCCCGTGCCATGCCAGTACCCACCCTCTCAAGGGTACTGCCGCAGGCTGGTGTCTCTCAAAGGTGCTTATTTCAAGAGCCCTGGGATTTACACTGATGCTCAACTGACCTCTCTATGACTCCCAGTCATCCTCATCCTCCTCACCCGCGGGCTGCTGTGGGGGTGGGAGGGGTGGTATTGAGTCTGACATACGAGCAAAGGCACCAGCTGGACTTCCAGGAGCATCAGGATTTCCAGAGGCTCCTGGCCCTTTTCCTGAAATACCTGTGAGGGAAGGAAAATCAACAGTGAGTGACACCTGGGGGCTAGAGAACACAGACGCTTAGCAGAGGGGAGGGGGAAAACTGCACCTTGTACTCCAGCTCCCAGCACCCAGGTGACAGGCAACGTGCTTAAATGCTGCCACAACCCTACCTCATGGGCTCATTTAACTAAAGCTCCACCGGAGCAAGTCCATGCCCTCCTCTGCCAAGTGCCGAGGGGGGACACTGGCCCTAAGTGCCCCGGCTACCTGCTAAGGCCTCAGGGCAACTCGGGTCCCCCACAGATGAGGGGCCAAGCTGCCCCAGCACTGAATTAAGACACTGCTGTCCCTTCCTCACAGGTAGCTTTCAGAGTCCATCCTCTGCCTCAGACACAGCCTCCTCCTGTGCCTCCAGCTGGACTTGAGGCAGAGATTCCTCTGCTCACCCTCTGTAAAGACACTCAGGGAAGTGTCTCTGTTCCTGTTTCTAGGGCTATGGCTGATACAACGGTGATGCCAGAAAGTGCTCTCCCTCTTGCCTAGGTGGAAGGAGCAGCCCACCCTGCAGGACAGTACCTTTGCGCCTCAGCACCAGTTTGTTGAAGAGGTCTGACATCAGATCTCCACCTTGTCCTGTAGCTCTCACTGAAACAGAGCAAAACAAGTCAGACAAGAAGAAGCATCAGTCTGAACTCAGCAATACAGTGAAAGCATTCTCCTGCAATACTACCTTCAGTTTAAAGACAACCCCAAACTTCTAATCTTGTATCATACCCCTAATCTTTCCCCCAATAGTCCAGTTTCAGGTCAGGAAAACACCAGGCACCACAGGGTAACGGCATCTTCTGGGGAGATCCAAGAGCAGAATTCCTTGAGGGGCAAGAGGGACAAGGCATTTGCAGTCTCATGCTGCTGAACCAGCTCATCAATCCCTCCACACACACCCCCCGCAGCTACCAAACTGGCTCGGCCCTGTCCCTTTTGGCCCAAGGGTTTTTCTTTGTGTGTCTGCCCCCATGCAGCACACGTGAAACTTCTACCTGTGCCCTGAGACAAAGCGGGTCTCCATCAAGAACATGAATGCTCTTCTGGCCGCTGGGGTTTAGCAAATTCACGGAGCTTTGGCTGAATGGGAAACACCCGAGACCCACACCAGCCTGTGAGGAGGGACAACACCTTTCTGCTCTGTATGTCCACTGTGCTCCTGGCTTGCCCGTCTGCCCCCAGACCCACACCTCCCCAGCCTGGGGCAGAGAGAAAGGAAGATCAGTTCGCTGAAGAGCCTCAGCACCTTGTTCTTGTTCCTTCTGCTTCTTCTTCTCCAGCTTCCTCTCCTTGACACTGCGGAGGTTGGCCTTGCCAATGCCACCAGCCTGGCGGATAGACTCCAGGAGACTGGCACGCCCAGTAGAGGGGTTCACAACCTCCTTCGGGGCTCCCTGGACTGAAGCTGCAGGGACAGGAAGGACAGGCAGCAGCAGCCATAGGTCAGTGCACCAGCTACAGGCCCAGCCAAATCCCTGTGGAAAGGGCTGCTCCCATACCCCGCCAGCGCCTGCTCAGGGCGGTGAGCCAGGCCCAGGCACCTCTCGGTGATGGGCTTACACTCAGCCCAGCCAGCAAAAGCCCTGCCAAGGGGGAGCTGAAGGCTTGCAGCTCCCAGGCAGGCAGAGGCAGCTTGCCCTCCCACCGCAGCCTCCCTGCTCTGCCGAGAGGCTGGGAAACCACAGGGAACCAACCAAGGACATGGGCTGAAGCCAAGGAGTCAGATTCTGCTGGTGAAGCTGTGGAGATGCCCAGCCCTTACCTGCAGGCACTGCACTGCTGCTGTCCTCGCTTGCTGTCTGGGCTGGCTCAGAGAGGGCTGTGGGCTGGGGCAGGGGCGGTGGTGGCGGCACAGTGGTTGGCATAACAGGAGGCGGTGGTGGAGGTGGTGGTGGAGGAGGGGGCAGTAGCTCAGCATCTTGAAGGTCTGAAAGATGAAAGAAGTTGCATCTGAAGAGTCCCAGAGGACAGCACACCGACAGCTTCAGCTCAGAGCTCCGCATGCCGCAGTGGCAACAGATCAGAGTCCTCAGCACACACCGTGCAGCAGAGCACTCCCACCCTGTGCAGCATCTCTTAACAGCAGGCAGGGCCAAGGCAGTTTGAGACTCCCCTACTCTGCCCTCCTCAGCTGCATCCCACTTGCACAAGGGCATCCCACCAGGCTGCCACGAGGCCAGTTCCCGCACAGCACGCTCTCTCACCCCTAGCCATGCAGAAGGTGAGGGATGTAAGGGGCCCAGGAAGTCTGGCCAGTTCTTGAGCAGGTTGCAGCTTTGACTTGGGCCCAAGCACAAGCCAGAGGTATCTCCAACATCCAACACAAAATCTCTGCCAAGGGACTTTCTGCCTTGTCTCCATCTTCTAGCAAGCCCTGCCTTCCTCTTTCACAGTGTCCTGGGATCAGGAATTGGAAATACCTGGTTGCAAAGGCTCCGCCAACTCAGTGTTGAAAGTGGGCAGCTCTGGAATAGCACTGCTAGGGGCAGACGGTGCGATGCCGGGGCCCAGATCAGCACTGTACATGAGATCTGCGGCAATGCCAGGTAGGTCTGGCAGGTAGGATGGCACATCAATCTCGGGGACCTGGCCCAGATCTGGCACGTAGAAGTAATTTTCAGCTACCTAAAAGAAACCCAAACCAAAAAGATAAGGCAGTGACTATGCACTTGCTTTCCCTCGCGGCAAACAGGGGCTGTGCAGGCAACAGCCTGGGTGGCAGTCACAGCTCGGCTTGTGTACCTTGGCACAGTGGCTGCTCATCAGCTAGCCCTAAAACTGTGCTCTTGTCCTGTGGCAGCTTCTCATATGCAGAGGCCATCTCCTGCAGGCCAGGCTCAGAAAAGGCAGGCTGCAGAAGGAGGAAGAGCTGCAGGACTCGTTCTCATTTCTTGCAGGTGGACTCTCTTCTCCTGAACATCTCATGCAACCACCTTTTAGAGCCTACATAAGCCTGCCCCTTCTCCTCCAGAAAAGAATGGTGCCTGAACAGTTTCTGAGATTAAGACGCAGGAGAAGCACAAGCAAGTAGTTACGGAGGTTTGGTTTTGTGTTTAACACACTGGCAAAACAGTACTGAAGGTGCACTGTGAATAAAGGAGTGAGTTTGTTTGCTGTATACCCTGCTATCTTCTCTGGTCCAACAGGATGAGCAAATGGCTTCCAGGCTCCTTTCCCCAGCCCCAAACCACACATTCAACCACGTACCGGCAAAGCTCCAGGTATGGCCTCTAAAAGATGTCGAGTACAAGACCAGCCATGTGCTGGGGCAGATGGGTTGGTGCACTGCCTGCCCCATGCCCACGTTAAGCACAAACCCTTCACTCAGGCTGGCTGGCCCTTCTGTTTGCACCAGCAGGCATGACGGATCAGACCCCCTCCCAGGCACCTTCTAGCAGTGGTACCTCACCCTCAGACTCCTCTTGAGGCGCAGGAGTTAGCACAAGAGGGCTGATCAGGTGATGGAGCCTCCAAACAACTCCTCTACAGCCCTGATGTCAAGCAGCAAGGCGAATCAGTATCACATTTCTCACACCACTCAGCAAATGCTTGAGCAGAAAAACCTGCCAAGCTTGAGGGTTTTGTCTCACCCATCAAACTCACACCAGGACTTCAAGCACAAAACCAGGCAAGGTCCTTCTGATAAGTGAGATGATATTCTACAATCCCATGAGTTGCAGGAGCCTCTCCACCCTACAGGAGCCCTCTCCTCTCAGAACCGAGCGCAATCCTCTGCATCTCACCTGTCGGTCCAGCTGTCCCCTTTTGGTGATGGAAAGAGGAGCATCAAAGAGCTTCTCTTCTGTCTCTGTTTCCAGAGCAACATGGGTTTTGGTCACTGCTCCAGCCAGAGGATCCAGGAAAACATACTTCTTGTACCTAAGGGTAGAGGACGAGTATTTCAGTGATGCCACCTCGAGAGCCAAGGCCAGAAGAAACAGTGTACCCAAGGAGGCCTCGGAGGTGGAGACCTCCTGACTCACAAAAGTGGAACATGTTGGGCTTTGCAGTTTCTGTCTTTTAGCCCCATTTTCCTGCATTTCCTTCCATAACCAGAAGGCAATCAACTCCCCATCCTGCCAGTGCAGCCTCCACATCCATCCTAAAACAAAGCCCCACTGCACTGCCATCATTACCAAGCTCTCCCTACCACCTGGCCTGAAACCGGCCTACAGCCTGCAGCAGGACACCAGTCTTTCCTGGTGACTTGTCACTCAAGGTCCAGGAGGAAAGCAAGTGGAAATAGTCAATGGCTCAGGAGAAGAAAGAAAAGGTTCAGCAGCTGAAAGCTCAAGAAGGGCTTAAAGAAGCTCTTCAATATGAGCAGAAGGAGGAACCAGGAGGCAAAGCCCAACAGGAAAGAGAACTGCATTGAAGAGTGGAGATACTAAAGCAGCGAGATTGGTGAAGTGTTGCTGTGAGGAATCATCAGGAGAAGAGGCGGTATCTAGGCTGGCACATGGGGCAGAGAAGGGCAGAAGTGAAGGCAGCTTTCAAGGCTGGAGAGAAATTAAAGGAGAATGACAGGAAAAACTTAAGTCAGGGAAGGGAAGTGCAAAACTGGGTTGAAAGCAGGTGAGTGGAGGATCAGATGCAGACGAAACAACTCTTCCACACAAGGGAAAGAGTAGGGAGGAAAGGGTTGCTAGCTGGAAGCCAGTGGAGAGGTACCAAACACTGCCCTGTCAGGAGCCTGATATGTAAGACCCCCAGGAATCAGGCAGTTACTGCTGCCCCCAGGGAAGGGAAAGCTCCTCTGAGGAAAAGCAGGGGCAGGCAAGCAGCACAGCACTGCTCCAGCTCTCACAGGTTCTCAGTGGTGTTGAAGAGCAGTAGGGAGCTGAGGGAGCTGATGTTCCTGGGGAGGCTGCCAAGGCCTTCTTCTGCGTCATCCTCCTGGTGAACTTTTGTGCTCACGCACACAGGGAAGTACTTGAGCTTCTCCTGCAAGACAGATAACAGGTGGTAAGACACTAAAACTACAGCTGCTGAGACATCTCTCCCCAGCCACCACAACCGACACTGCTGAATCCACTGCATGGTCTGAGAACCCTACTGCTCCTTCTCCACCTCCCTTTGAGCGAGGAAGCACATAGACAACATTGCAACCCCACACTCAAGGCGAATCTCAGCAGTTCAGACTCAAGGCATTTGCTTTTGGTGCCACAGATGGGTCATATTGAACAGGTGTTGCTGTGGCAAGGATCCACCAAAATAAAACCACCACTCGGGATCTACAGCCAGAG
Organism: Falco rusticolus; assembly: GCF_015220075.1. Lineage (NCBI taxonomy): Eukaryota > Metazoa > Chordata > Aves > Falconiformes > Falconidae > Falco > Falco rusticolus. The sequence continues at coordinate 67,178,951 of NC_051191.1, forward strand.
GCAGGGATCAAGCACTGCAGTCTAAAAGGCATTTGTTACAGTGTCTCCAACTACTAGATGTTTTCATGCACGCAGAGTCCCCCAAACATCTCTATTACCTCCCCTCTGCTGCCTTGAGTTGATGTTTTAAGAAATGTGATCCCAGCGGTGGGGTATGCAGGGAAGGCAAAGGAAAAAGAGGTTAGATAAAAACAGAGTGCCTGCACTAGGCAGGAGATCAGGCAGAAGGGAGCGTGCAGGGTGGAACGTGTGCCAGATGGTTTTGCAAAGCCTGAGGGATTTGCAGGAGTTTTCAACTCTAATGAACTGAAATCTCCTCTTTCTTGGTTCTAAAACTTCATGCATAATATATAGAGCTCCCTTTAGAAAAGGACTTATTATATCTGAACTGCTTGACTTTTATAAAGCATGGGAATTGCCATCCCAGATCAGACCAGTGTTTCAGCTAGCGTGACAGTGCCCACTGCCACATCCTCCGGGGAATGAAGCTCAGTGCCCATAACATACTTTGCTGTAGAGGGAGGAAAAGCATCAGCTCCTGGACCCTGAAACAGCCTGAGATGAATAAACTTCCACCCCAGACCTCTCCTCAGCCCCTTCCCAGCTCCTGTTCTTTCTTCACAAACTAGGACAAGCAGCAGTCTGGCAGCTACGAGGTCGTAAGTGTTCATACCAGAAGAAATCAGAGCACTAACCAGGACAGCTTGTCAGGCTAAATAATTGGCCACACTCTTGTGGTTTTCTTCTGTCACCAGAAGATGATCACTGCAAATACCGTCCACAGCTTCCTACTGCCTCACTACTTCCCGCATCCCTGCTCTTATCCCATTCTCTGAGTCCTTCTACCCTCTTTGTACTTATATGGGGGAAATGGAGGCCACCGTTGGTTCAGTTTTAAGACCACATCTCAGCAGCACAAGCAGTTCCTGCTGATTGAAATTTCAGTCCTGGACTTAGTAACCAGAAATCCTGGGAAATGGCTTAGTCACAGCTCAGTTAATCCACTAAGAGTTTGTATGATGCTGTGAGTCTATAAAATGCTCTAAGAAAAGACTTGAGAAGTTTTAATTCCCCCCTCCCCAAATAATACATTCCAACTTGTGAAAAATACACTCAAATAAACATCCTGAATTTTTACAGAACCAAGTAGGCAAAAATATATAAATTGTTTTTTAGAGACTGTAGAAGCAAAGAGTCAAAAATAAAGGTTCTTTTGATCATTAATATTCATTTTCCAATGTTTAATTTTTTAAGCATGAGGGAGTACTGACGTTTTTGCTAGAACTATTCACACACTTAGCCCTCAAGTCATACATATATATTCTTTTAATTCTCTCTTTGTAGATTTCAATTAGCACTGGAAGACTGTGCATCACTTTAAGGGTGTAGTGAGAAACCAACCATTACCTACATTTACTTCTAAGTCTCATCTAAGGCAGTTATAAAAGGACTAAGCATATTACTCTGAAACGTGAGGCTCTACAAAATCCTTCTAATTTAAATGCCACCAAAGTGCTAGTCTTATTCAAGTACCTAGATCTGTTTTGAAATTTAGAACACCTACATACTGTCAATAATATCCTGCAACTGTGAATTCCACAAGTAACATGCCATTGAAAGATTAGTTTTCTTATAGAGACGTTAAGGACTTAAGCCAAAGGTTCCACAGCCTCGACATACTGAAGTCATGGGGGGTGCTTGAATGCTCAAACACCCCAGCCTGGGGTTTGGAACCTGGCAGGATCACACCCCTAAGGATGCTGCATTTCCAGGCATTTTTCTCCCTAAGAGCCTACCGTTAAAAATATATAAATTCACCCTAGCTCTTAAGTTTAATTAAGCACACACTATTACAAAGGGAATTGGCGTGATACACCAGAAACCCCATTCCCCCCATGGCAATGGAGTGCCGAGGCTAGCTCGAAAAGCACTTGAAGATGAGCAAGTGCCAAAAACCTGGTTTGGTCTCCCCATGCCCATGGTGGACTCTGAGGGAGGCAGAACTCACAAGGACACACCAAGTTACTGACATTTTTGAAGACTAATACGGTGACTCCAGCAGCAGACTGTAACTTTTGCTTGGACCTCTTCCCAAGCCCAGGCAGACCCATGTCTCCCACCCTATTTTCCAGCCTCCTGAGGGGCACTTGCAGCACCCAGACACAGCTCCCGCTGCAAAGGCAATGCCCAGCGCCTGAGAAGCCCCACTGCTGGACCCTGCTTAGCTGCTACCAGAGCAACGTGCAAAGCAAGTGACTTTCCAGGCTTAGCACAAAGACTTCGTTTCCATCAGTGCTTACCTTACCAACATGAACAGTGTCCTCGTACTTGGGGTGTGGAGGGGGAAAGGAAAATTTCCCAGGAGGGAAGCGTTTTTAAATAAACTGCAGAACCACACACATTTCCAACTCAGCTGCTTTCCCCCCAGAGCACAAGCCCTAAACATTGAGTACAGGCTGCCACCACATGCCCTCAAACTGACATGAGCAGAGCTTGCTTTCCTGGTGGGGTGTGCATGTGCGTGTGTGAGTGAAGTTACCAAAGGCCACTTCAACTGCTCCCAGCAAAGAGGCCTTTATTAGAAGTGAAAACAGGCAGTGAGCCTCTGCTGAAAGCCCTGAATAATTGAGGAGGGCATAAATGCAAACATTAGACTTCCCTCTGTCACATTTCATTACTGCAAGACACATCAGGCTCCGTGCTCCGCTATGGCTGAGAAGGGCCTGTCCTTCTGGAACATGGTCAGAGCTCGGCCGCTCCGAGCCCCACTCAGCACACCAGCTGCTCCTGGTGCCTGCACAGGGCCCCTCCATTGTCCATCAGCTGACAGCTACTCGCCAGCACAGCAGCGTCCCCCCACGCCACAGAAGAGCTGCAGGAGCTAGTGTCTGTGAGCTTGATCGAGCAAGAGTAACAAGACCACCACATGAGGTAGGGTCAGCAAAGCCAGAGTAAGATCATTAACCTCAAAGGAGGATCGAAAGATGGGTCACAGGAGGGGAAGAACAAATACAAACATCCCCCAGGGCCGGCAGCGAAGTCCCTGTGGTGATGACAGCCTTGGTCACAAAAGGCAGAACGTGGCAATGGTACAGGGACTGTCTGGGAGAGGGAAGTGGTGGCATCACAGGCAGATGGCAGGGGCTGTGGGGAAGGGCACGCAGAGCTTACTGGAGCCAGCAGGCCAGTCAAATGAGCACAGCATTTGCTCTTTGTAGGACATTGCTTTTTACCAGCTCATGCTCTTCTCAGTCCCCTCCCTGTGCAAGGGGCTGTACATTGGCACCAGCCCTTCAGGCTGGAAGAGTATCCTTCCTGTCCACTCACTGCCTGCCTCTGCTCCCCCACCATGCTCTGATGGAATGGGGCCACCAGCCAGACAGCACACCACAGCTGGCCTCCCCTGGCCAGCCAGCAGCAGGTCCCAGGCAGCTCTGCCCTGTACTACTGCCTAAACTCAAAGGAAGCACGAGCCCTGCTCAGGTTTGCCAGCTGTCCATTCAGCCAGCAATCCTGCTTCCTAGGCCTGCCTGAAATATTCATAACTAACTCACTGCGTGAGGTCTCAACACCATTAATACTCAGGAAAGTTTAAGATGATAAATTACTCGGTGGCAGCTTTATTCTTGGGCCAAGGCACACAAGGAAAAGGAAGGAAGTCTCTTTAGGGGTGGAGAGCAGGGAAATTGCCAGGTTGATCCCTAACCTAGCCAGGAAAAGCACATCTGCTACTCCTGGCTCAGCGCATACTTTTAAACTTCAAGTGCAGCAGTTCTTCCTCCTCTCCTTCCAGCCCAGGGATGTTTACCCAAATTGTTGGAGAATCCTTTGCTAGCATTTCCTGCCAAACCCACCACTCCTCAGACCGCCTTAAGAAAGCCCCTCTCTGCCACTAAATCCACAGGCTAAAAGGGAACTCAGTACTTCAGGACCTCCTTCAACACCACCAGCTGCAGACTTCTGTGCTATGGGTACACACGGAAGCCCCAGCTGTGCTGGGTGCTGAGAGATTCAGCCCCTCCGAAGGGCCTGCAACCTACAATAGCTGAATGCAAGGCAAAGGAGAAGCAAAGTGCAAATGAAGATGTAAAAAACCAAAATCATCTTTCTTCACCTAGATGTAAAACTTCGCTGGGAACCAGGGAGAGATAATACCTAAGCGTGATGCTTTCCTGGGACAAAAAAAATGCTCTAATGACTCCTTTTTCTAATGACACACTCACAGGCACTTTTACCTTTCTCTTCTCATCATCACTTATATTACAGCCTTCAGAAACTATTCTTCAAACAGTTATGACCCTGATCCCAGCTGCCTTGCTACGCATAGCTGAAGCCTAAAGCCCAGCCAGCAGCACCCACAGCAGCATTTCAGGAAATGAAACTACTCTGGAGAGTTGGCAGCCACCACCCAGAGCACTCAGCCACCCTGACATGGCCCTCCCAAACTGGTGGCTCCGCAAGCTTCCCAGCCTGATCTCACATACCCCCACCCACAGGCCAAGCTGAAAAGATTTTCTGCTCCCAGCCTATATCCTAAGCCCTGGTCTACTTCACCAAAGAGATGAACAGCCTCCTGGCTTCTCTTTGCTTGTTCATCTCAAGGTCTGTTCTCCTCCTCCTTACCTGCAGAGCTTTTTCATCCAGCATTCGGTGTTTGCTCTGAATCTTGTGCCTTGGCCATTTCTGTTTAGCTGGGTCTTCTGCACCAGCAAAAATTGAACTGTACTCCTGTAGCCGTTCAGGGGCCGGATACTTGGCACTGGAAAATACCTGTGGACAAACAAGGAGGGTCTAAAAAATCCTAACAACTAGGCGATCCTACAATAGAGAAATACATGGAGTAGAGTAAGCACACAATCTGTGCTGCCAGTGGGAATGGACAGCCTTGGAGTCAACAGGCTCCTAAGGGCTATCTGCACAGACTCAGCCACGCGTGGGCTGTCACTTCTCAAACGGGAAACGCCAGAGCTTCTCTCTGTGTGTAAGTACTAGGAGATCATTGTCAAAAAGGCTTCCACTGGCAGGAAGGGAGTTGGCAATAATGTATAAAATGGAGCAAGAATGGGGAAAGAAGGATTTTCACCAGTTTTACGTGGCTCAATGGGATTAAGATGCACTAAGGGGAGGCTCTCTAGCAGCAGCTTTCAAATAGCCAAAGTGTCTATGAGTCTGAAGTGTGAGGGTGTGGGGCTTCGCTCAGCGCATGCCCTTTTTCTTTCTCAGAAAGCAGCTGGGCCAGTGACCTATACAGGCCTCATAAGGCCTGGAGCAGTGTGGGTCATGGGTCTAAAAATCATCAGTTGGCTGAGCCAGGAAGGGGATTCTTATCACAACCCTGCTCAGCTGCAGGGCATGGAGAGGTGAGTGTGCAGCAGCCACAGCAGCCAAGCACCTGCTCTTCTCCAGAGCTCACAGCAGGAGTAAAGAGAGAAGGCAGAAGAAAGAAGGGAGGCCGTGCAGCCTTCACTGAAGTCACTACCTTAATAGCCTTCTTGCTGCCCTTTATCTTCTCAATCTTCGCTTGGGCGAGTGTGACTCTCTCACTGATCGCCTGAAGCTGTGCCCGGCTGGCCTCCACCCGCTGAGAGATCCTAGGAGGCAAGCACCTTTCTAAAAATGAAGAATACAGAGCCAGAGATTTTTTGGCAACAGCCAGTGCCCAGGCCCTCAGGGAAGGATGTGAATCTCAGTGGATTGGATTGTTCCACAGGGCAGAATAGCGCTGGTTCAAATATGCTTGTCTTGGTCCCATTGAGAGCTTTATGTACTCCAACATGAAGGTAGATCTACTCCACGACTCGCAGCACAACATTCCTGCAGCAGTTTGAGGCACAGTGCAGAAAGATGGAGAGCTGCAGCATTTTTGACACCAGACTACCACAAACCCTATGCCTCTCTGCAGGTACTGCTGACAAGAAAGCCACAGCCAGTTATCAACTGCCAACATATTTTTAATAAAAATGACTTGTTACAAATGAAAGGCAACACATTCTAGTGAGCAGAGGTCAGGACTCATGAGGCTTATCCTGTCCTCTACTATACAAGCAGTTTGTTGCACAACTTCTTCCATTTGCTTCACAGCTTTGTGATTTGGTTTCCGTATCAGTTAAACAACATTAGGTCCTCATTTGGTGCAATAAAGCACGCTAACCTGCGTAATTTTTGCATAACTAGATGTGCTGGTTTTGTCTGGGATAAGAGTTAATTTTCTTTGCATTAGCTAGTATGGGGCTATGTTTTGGATTTGTGCTGGAAACAGTGTTCATAATACAGAGATGCTGAGCAGTGCCTGTAGAGTCAAGACCTTTTCTGCCTCTCACCCACCCTCCAGCGAGCGGGCTGAGGGGCCACAAGGAGCTGGGAGGGGACACAGCCGGGACAGCTGACCCCAAGTGACCAAAGGGATATTCCACGCCACATGATGTCATGTTCAGCATATAAACTAGAGGGAAAGCTGGCCAGGGGCTGCTGCTCTGGGTCTGGCTGGGCAGCAGTCAGTTGGTGGTGAGCAATTGTTTTTCATTTGCATAACTTGTCCTTCTTGGGGTTTATTTCTCTCTTTTTAAGTTTATTTTCCTTTTCATTACAATGTTTTTTAAATTAATTTAATTTGATTTTATCTCAATTATTGAACAGTCAACCCATGAGTGCTGTCACTTTCACCCTCCCAATTCCTCTTTCTCCCACATCCTGCTGGCACGAGAGTCAGCGAGCAGCTGTGTGGTGCTTAATTGCCACCTGGGGTTAAACCCTGACACTAGATCAGCATCAAAATGCTTTGAGACTGAGTTGAAAAGCCTCTGTGGCAGCAGGGGATAGTGGTCACTGGTTAAGTACCTCTTCGTTCACCACTTAAGACACATTCCTTTCGCACCTTATAGCAGATACGTTGCAGCCAGGGGCATGACTGAAACTGCCAGGACATCACGCACAGTCACTACCATGCTGCAGAAATTGTCACACAGGTTCAACCAGAGGCTAGGAGGGACATCGGGATCGGGCATCAGCTACAGGTAACTATGCAGTCACCTTCTCAGAAGAGACCTTCATCCCCATGCATAACTAGCGGGTTCTCCCTGGCTTCAAGCTCAAAAGCTGAAAATTGTTCTGAATCTTCACTCCTCTGAAGAAGCCAGCAAAGAAAATTTTTATGGCTATGCAACCCATTAGGAGAGAGAGCACTCCACTTCAGCAATGTTTTGTAGTAATGAGTTCCATCGGATCATTTTGTGCCTGTAAAAATCAGGCTCAAGTATTGCCTTTAAATTTCATCAGAAGTCCCTCTTTGTTTTTGAGTAGAGAGTTCCCATGCTTTATTTCCACTCTGTATAACTTCTTTTAGTAACAAATTTGACATCAGCAGTGAACCGTGATTCTCATTCTCAAACTGTACCAAACCCACCTTTTGAAGCATTTTCACTCTGTGCAGCACATTCCCTATTACAGTACAGAAATGGACTCCACTAAAGCCCCCCCTGCATTGTAGGCAGTGAAAAAACCAGCAAGTACAAGCAGCTTATTCACCTGGTATCACTCTGAAAGAACCTCACTTCTTTCTCTGAACAGTTTTAAGTGTTTCTGACACTTGTTTACAGCCGTGCTCCCCTCTTCCTGGAGGCATGAAAATCCTTCCTCATGCAGACAGCAGGAGAGCACACAGCCTGTTTCTGCTTTGTTCTTTCTGGAGTGGGAGATGAGCAAAACTGAACCTCATGAGATTCTCCCTCTCGGAAATATCCTCCATTTCCTCATCCTTTTATTTTAAACACAGACTAACAGCTTGTATTTTGTACCAACACTAAGTACAAATCTGTTCATGATTTCCTTCCCACACCCTCCCCCTGTCTCAGTGGAGTAAGTCCACATCACTTACACACTTGATAGGTTCTCAAAGTAGTTTCTTTTGCTCCTTTCAGTGTGCATTTCCTAGCGCTTGTCTGCAGCAAATTTCATGTGTCGTAGGGCTGTCCCATTGCCTTGTTTTGTTAGAAGTGTGAGACACCTCTGAAAGACCTAAGTCTTCTCTAACTGGTCTCCCCAGCAAATTTTCCCACCTCACAGTTCACCTCTTTTCCAGATGTTTCATAATTGTATTGATGGACACTATTTCCAGTACTGCTCCTGGGGGCATCTGACTATTTTCACTTCCTTCAAAGCTGAAAAAATTGGTCATTTATTTCTGCTTGGCCACTCTCCCTCAAATCAATGATGCAATTTTCCCTCTCACCTGTGAGCAGACCGCTCTCCTAGAAGAACTCAACAAAGCCTTCCTGAAGCTCCAAATAAAAGCAAGATATCGACTGCCTTTTAGATAGCACCCTGCTGACTTCCAGACACAATTCTCAGGGGCTGACAAGGCACATGTTTCTCTCCCAGAAGGAAATGTTAAGTTGTGCAAGCTCAGTCCTGGAAACCAGGAACCATTGTCCTCCCTTTCCATGGATGTGAGTGGGTCAAGTGAGGCAGTCAAATGCTTCCCTCACTGCCCCACGTTATCCCCAGTGCTTCACCAGGTATCAACTTCTTCCTCTCCGCTCCCACACTCACTCTTTTGCTAGCTATGAAGCAGCAAAGGAGCTTTTGAGGAATCCCAATTATCCTTACCTTTCACCCTTAACGACTTCCACATTTAACATCCATCCTCTAAGACACTCAGTTTAGGAAAGGAAGGGTGCCACAGCTCCCTTTACACCCTCACCAAACACAGGTAGTGCATGGGCTATTACAAAGCGCTTCTTGGTGCTAAGTATTAACAGCTAAGTATTAACAACACCAGAGGAAGAACAGAAAGCAAAGCACCTCTCAGCCTACCGTGCTGTACACATCTACATCTCTCTCATTTAAGGTTTGCTGGAACCTCTTCTAAAAGAGAAGCGTCCCTAAAAACAGAACATGACTGGCAATTACTGTGTCCTAGCTGCAACAGTAATGGTGCATCCAGAAGGGAACGAGGGAAGACTTCTACAGCTTGATCCATCCCTACTGCCCACCAAATATAACTGGGCAATTACATTCACCCATAAAAGGACAGTATCTGGCAGATGGCCTGCTCCCAGCACAAGCTGGGGAAGCTGTCCAGTGCCAGCTTGGGTGTTTCAAACCATGACGGCATCTGCTCTGAGGCACCCTGTACTTTCCCATGATCCCCTAACTCTAGGATTTGACAGGCCAAATCCCACTGACCTTAGGAGATCTGCCAAAAACCTTCACCTGAGGCGGTGTAGATGCAGACCTGCAACACAGAAGGAATACACACCAGTCTACAGAATTAATTCATTTGTTGCTGAGCAAGATAACGATGGAAAAAAATATTAAACTCCCTCAATCCAACTAATCCAAATTCCATCACATGTACAGGCTCCTAGAAGTGCATGACTGTTATGCCCGTACAGTTCAAGATACGGTTGCATATGTTAGTCAAAAAAGACAATATACCATATCGATACTGGAAAATTACATGGTAAACCCCCCTCCCCCCATGTTCAATTAACTCAAACAACTAGTATTTCTACTGCTGTGAAAACTGGACTTACCCCATGGATTCAACTGGTGTTTGTAAAGAAAGGAAACAGGAAGGGATAGAGAGGGTTTCAAGGGCAAAGTGTTTGAAGCAAGGTGGCATTCAGACCTCAATATTCATTTGAGGAGGAGCGTGTTACTGAGTGGTGTTTGTTTGAAAGGCAACTGCAATCAGAACAGGAGGGGTAAGTGTTAATAAAATGACCCATTACTGCCCCTCAGAACCCTGCGCTCAGCCAGCCAAAACCACCATCAGCATCTGAACCTACCCTGTGCTTATCCTATTAGTCATTTCTGTGTTATTTTGCTCTTGGTGCTCTTTTCTGCTTCAGAAACCCCTTCAGTTAGATCCAATGTGACTTTAGAGTTGCAAAGAAGCAGGAGATGTACAGCAACAGCCTCTCCCTTTGGGCAGGATGCAAGCTTTGGGACAAGTGAAAAGGGAGCCTGCTGAAGAAAGGAGAATACATCACCTGCTTTCAAATCCTGAGCACTGAGCCAAACCAACCTTCCCCTCCCAATGCTTTTCTTTGGGGAAGGAATACATGTGGCAGATTAAATCTGTCTAGTGGATTATCTCTTAATCCATACAGATTTTTATTTTTGATCTAAGCAGATATTAAAGCCAATCTTTCTGCTGCTTTGATTCGAGCTTTCACTTTCTCTTGTCCCTCTGAAATCTTTTTGCAGTTAAACCCCCTGCACCTTACACCCAATGTAGATCTTGTTTCTCCTTTCTCATAAAGCCCTCATCCTGCCGGATGAGAGACAACCTTCCAGAGAGAGGCAATTCTCTCCAACACCCACAGCAGGTCCCAGGAATACTTCTTCCCACCTCACTGCCTCCTTCACTAGCCCCGTATCCTCTGTCCCATTTGCAGCCACAGAGTGCAGATCACATTATTTCCTTATAACTCCTTTGATAACACTCACATTCAGGCAGCTACTGAAAGATCTCTTCTGCTGCATCTCTGTCTGCTTAAGGGGTAAATATAACTGCTCTCTTACTCACACAGGAAAAATATTTGAGGCATTACGAATCCAGGACAATGGACACTGCCTCTCAGTTCTCAGCAGTGGCAATACTACTGTATTTCTACGAGGGTCTCCAAGCACGCCACAGTGCCAAAAAAGAATTGTGATTTTTGTAATTTATATTTGCTAGGTATCAGACAGCATCAGAAAAAAAAAAAGTTTAAAATCCGAGCAGGTTTAAAGACAGGCTGACATTCCCAGAAAGCTAGCGTAGCATGATAGAACTGAGCTAGAAGGAAGCATCACAGCAGCAGGAGACCCTTTGCTGTCTATGTTGACGGTACACAACACCCCAAAGTGACAGGGATGACAAAATTCGGGAAGTGGGACAGAGAAGAAGCAAGCTCCCCACCAAGGTGAAGAAGAAAGGCGAGGAAGCAGAGGCTGGGAGCAAACATCTCTAGAATACCAAAGAACTTCAATTTCATGTCTGAAGTACAAAAGTAAGCAATCAACCAAGAAGAAAGAACATTATGGAGCAGAATGAAAAATGAAGTTGCACAGGAGAATAAGGCAGCCAAAGTATTAAATTACTTTTTCCTTAAATGAGGACTGTATACACCACAGCAAGTCAGGCTTCTGGTCTCCTCCCAGCTCAAGCTCCAGTCCTGAGAGATAGCGGGGGGATGCTTGGCATTGTTGTTCTAAACTTCAGGGTACGTACAGTAAATTTGTTCTGTAAACCCTTGGCTTTTTGCCTAAAAGTCAAGTTGCTTTTTTCAATAAAGCATGCTTTTATTAAATTCCTCCCTTACTGCAGAAGGCATGAATTAGAAGGGATGGAGTTTATGGTTTTGTATTTTATTACGTCCCCAGACTCTCCAAGTGGCTGGTGCTGGAGCAGGTTAACAAGAGAAGACAACAGTGCTGGCTGCCATTCATCTTTCCACAGCACCAGTGCCAAAACCAGCATGATACCATTACTCATGAATGATACCACTAAACCTCTAGGACATGTTTCAGTGGCTTTCCAAAAGTGAGAGAACCACTGCTGAGGTGAGAAGAGACTACCTCCCAGGGGAGGGGAGACAACATCCCATGATGAAAGCAGCAGCAGAAGGTCATGCTGGGAGAGCTAAATGTCCACCTTTCTCCTCAGGCTACTGAGGCCCTTCCTCACCCACTTCCTTCCTGAGACCCAGAGACACATCACTGTTCTCTTCTACTTGTATGCTGCGGAGAAAAGAAAATCTCAATTTCAAGTTTTAATTTGTCCAAGAATCATGAAAAAAGACCATGGGCTTTTATGGCTCCTCAGGCTGCTGAAGTGATGGGGAAACATCAATGCATTGCCCCTGGTACCCATAACTCAAGGCTTTGATGCACAATCCACTAGACTGAAGCAGGCCTAGAGAGCTAGGCTAGAATATCTAAGCATGTTCTGGCTGGCTAACAAAGAATAATGTTTTATGAGGCATTAGAGTGTGCTTTACAAACAGCCTCACCGCATGTGGATGTTCCTACACACTGCAGTGGGCCAGCTCAGAATCCATGCAGCAATGACCAGCACAGTCAAAAACAGACTGTGAGAAGCCCAAGCCCCACTTGCCCCCCTCCCATGCAGTGTCTCTGCCCCAGCAGCTGGCAACATAGCAGGATCAAGATGGAGAGAGCAAAAGGAAAGGCTGCTAAGACATTGCGGTTTACAGTGAACCAGGGAAGCACTCAAAGCCAGTTCACCAAGCGAATTCACCCCAGAAGTTTGCAAGGCAAAAAGCAAAAAAGCATGCTTTCATAAAAAGCCAAATACTTTTTAAAAGTATTTTAACCACTCAAAGAAAGATCAACTTGTTTGCTTTCTGCTCTTCTCTCTCCATATTTAAACAGTTTTAAAAGTCTTACTTCATGTCTGAGTAAGTGTAATCAGAAACTGTCATCATACACCATCTCTGACAGAAAGAAATCCCAAGTGAGACAGTGTAATCAACGTTCCTTCCTCCATTAAGGGTTTGGGTATTATACTAATTAATGTTTATCACACTTTGATTGCTCCTCGAGCCTGATTTGCAGGTGTTTCAGCATTCACATATTGCCCCGCTCCTGTGATGCTGAATGGCTTTGCAGATTAGAGGGTGATCAAGGTTGCCAGGTTATCCTCAGCAGGATCTGGCATACATCACTCTCCACAGGTCATGTTCTCACACAAAAATAATTTCGTTTTGATTTTTAATCTCTCATTTCACAAGGTGCTCTTGCTACTGTGAATTAAGTTTATGTAAAACTGGAAACTTAGAATTTTGACCTATCATCACAGCAACCTCCTCCCTCTTCCCTTGTAGCTTGTTCTCCTCCCCAAAAAAGCAGCTTATCTTTTTTATTTTTTCTCCCCGCCCATGCAAAAAAAAAAAAAAAAAAAAAAAAAAGGTCACAAATAAGTTCTTCTTTAACCTTCCAACCTTTTTACTTGCCTCCCACCACTGACTGATCTGAAAGCAGACACGCTTTACTTTTTTTAGAAGAAATATCTACTACTAAGTGAAAGGTCTCTATATACTAAGTAGAAAGTCTGTTTGCAAATAAATTACACTATTAGCTCTTCTATTTAAACTATACAGGCTACTTTTGATCAAACTACTTCTCCATTAATAGTGTTAAGATATATAAACACAACAGTTCTACACCATCACGGTGACAACTTTTGAGAAGGATGCTCTAAAAGAAGTCATGGGAAAAAACTGGTTCTTCTACCAGTACTGCTAGAGTTTTGTCAGTGACCTTTTGAGCTCCTTTGCTGGCAGTGTTGGGGCAGATAATGACCACCACCACGGAACTGCTACCCAGAGCAGCAGCCACAGGAACAGTCTCAAGATCTTAGGCAGCAGATGCTGTAAGTATAAAATCGTAGAATCACAGAATAGTTTGGGTTGAAATGGACCTTTCAAAGGTTGTCTAGTCCAACCCCCCTGCAATAAGCAGGGACATCTTCAACTAGATCAGGTTGCTCAGAGCCCCATCCAACCTGACCTTGAATGTTTCCAGGGATGGGGCATCTGCTACCGCTCTGGGCAACCTGTTTCAGTGTTTCACCACCCTCACTGTAAAAAATGGCTTCCTTATATCTAGCCTAAATCTACCCTCTCATAGTTTAAAACCACTGCCCCTTGTTCCATCACAACAGGCCATACTAAAATGTTTGTCCCCATCTTTCCTACAAGCCCCCTTCAAGTACTGAAAGGTTGCAATAAGGTCTCCCAGGAGCCTTCTCTTCTGCAGGCTGAACAACCCCCCCTGTTTCAGCCTTTCCTCATAGGAGAGGTGTTGTAGTAACTAATACTAATAATGTAACTAGTAAAAGTTACTAGTAACGTACTAGTAACTGGTTTGTTATCTATAGAGTCTTCACTCATCCTTACAGAATTCTCACAAGTATTTACTCACTGAAGCTCAATCTTCTGTAGTAATAGCCAGCCTTAAGTGGTTGTGTTTTGGGTTTTTTTAAATCATTTTTGAAAAGAAGGCAATCCTATTTGGACAGAATTTTACAAGACTGTCAGAAGTAAATTTTCTTTCCATGTTGCTTGAAGCTATGGATCTCATTTGGCAGATAGCTTGAGAAGGTGTTTTGGCACCCTGTAACCTTACATTAATCAACTCTGTACACAAACATTAGGTTTCTCTTTCTCCCATCAAAACTCCTTTCTTAGAATAGCCAAAGATCTTCCTCCCTGTCCACACTGAACAGAAAATGTGTATTACTACACAGAATCACAGGTAACATAAGCAGTGGAGGTGACCCTGTGGTGAACTATATCTGGGGGCAAGGAGAGCTAATGCCTTTAAAAAGGTCTCAGATTCCTCTGGATCACCGAGTGTAGAAGAAACTCCCCCTTAGCCTTCATTTGGGCACTGTGTCTGATTCTACACAAACAACGCTTCTGTTATACAACTCACCCTTAATCAACATTACACTCTGCGTTTCCTATCAGCAGTAGTCACAGGAGACAGATCAGCCTGGATTTAAATGTCTGATCTGTGCCTTCTCCCAGCTGGGGTTACAAAACAAATGCATAAGCCACCAGCTTATGTTTCTTCTGAGCTTCACCTGAAGGCAGCAACAGCAGGAGACTAGCACTGACACGGAGCCTCCCCTGCCCTTTTAGCCTGTGCCTCACTTGAGCCAAAGATGCCTCGGTATATCGCCATGATAATGTGGGAATAAAGCATGACACTTGTAGAGCCTTCCTCCCCACTGGCAAGGCAGCCCACATCAACTCCATGCTCCAGACAAGAGGACAGCCTGATTTATAGCAGGAGATCAGGAAGTCCCTCTTTATTCCTGGCTTTCCCCCACACCTTCCAAGTGGTTATGAATCAGTTCTCTTGACCAAGGTATGTAGCACTCAACTGTGCACGTGTGATAAGATTTACTTGATTTATTGAATATCCCTAAAGGTTCTAATAAGCAGCTTGCCCTAATGTAAAGCTGAACGTACCAGGTAAGCTGAGCTCCTGCTCATTCGCTGAGATGGAGGCTTTTTACATCAACATGGCACATAGCACAAATGCTGTTCCTAGTCTGCTTATCTCTGCTACCAAAACAAGCCATTGTCACCAAGAATAAGAATGCTGATCAAAACACAACCACCTCCCGAGCGGAAAATGATTCCTTGTGATAGAACTTCAAACTCTAACCATTCTCCAAGGAAAGCACTGCTTTTCTTTGCATTTAATCAAATACCATTAGAACTTCATAGCTTTTCACTCAAAGATCTCTAAGCAATTTCCAAGCCTTAATTAAGTCTCGGTTGCTTGTGAAACCACAAGTGGAATCATTTGTCCCCCATGACAAAGGAAATCTCAGGAAATTCACAGTACATTCCAGCAGACTGGATTTTCAGTCCTTCATTCACTAGTTTGAATAATTTTTGCTTTAATTCATGGGAGTTAACACCTACATTTCAGTAGTTGTTTAATTTTCACTTTTACTGCATTTAAGACCTCCTGTGCAAGTATTTCTACACTCTTTGGTGCTTCCCCATCACCAATCCATCCCACTGCCAGTCTCTAGAATAAACTACAGCCAGCAAGCACTGATGCAAAACATTGACTATTCTCTCCTACACGGCTTCTTTCTCTGGATCCAAAACATATCCTCTGCCCGTATTTAAGACATAGTTTGAAGGTAAAGGTTTCTGCATTGACTTTGAATTTTCCCCACTTCCCAGTAACTGATGGCAATCACACAGAATTTGACTAGTGTGCTACCAGTTGAACCCTTCAGTCCCCTCCTCCATAACAGATACTCAAGAGCTATTATTTACAAGCCAGTACTCACACAACAGTCACTAACTAAAATCAGTCTCTATAAAACCAGCTGTCCTGAACAATTGGAACAATATTCAGGAGAAGGAAAGCCTAACCAAGAAAAAAGACTTGCTATCATAAAGCAATCTGTTTCATCAACAGTGAAACCCTCAAAGACAACTGCATTTTATCTCTTCTTGTAACTCTTAGTTCCTTTCTGACTTCCGCCACATAATAGGAGTCTGCCTCTGTGGTCTTTCCTCACTTTGTCCTGAACCTAATGAGGTTGTCATCGGATATCTGGTTACCAGCTTTTGAAGGATGACTTGGAATATCCAGGTTGTTTTGTTTTGCTTTCAATACTGTGTTTCTAATCATCATATTTGCTGCAGTGACCACTGTACTTTCAACAGTTTACAACTCAATCAAATTTCTTTTACTATCTTCCACTTTTCCTTCAATTACATACTTCTGACCATACAAACATTGCCACTCGCTGCTTCAGTACAGCAATGATCCTCCTCAGCATCACAGGAGGACCTATGTCAATTCCCAAGATCTCCCGCAAATTTTGCTACAATGAAAACAAGCCCACCCATATAAGATACACTTTCTCAGAAACAGTTAACAGCCTTTTTCTAGTTACAAAACCTCATAGCTAGCTACATCTTTTCCTCCTCTCACCCATGCTTCTAATTTGAACTTCCTTCTCTTTTAAGACGGGGCTGCTTCTCTTAAAGGGAAGATCTTGTTCCATTTTTTTTGCAAATGGAGCTTTTTATTTCACAATATTTGCTCTTCAGAAACAGAGGTTGTTTAGTGTTACTTATTCATTTTCCTACAATCAATTGCAGTGACACTCAAATCTCAAAAGGCACCTTCTATGATATGCCCATCAACAAGCTAATTTGAGCATAAGTGCTTCTTCAACAAATGAGAGTAACTCTTTATGACACATTATCCATCTAACACCTTTCCTGAGTGATTACAGCACTTTCTTACTTTCTTGAGGGAATCTGAGTTACTTTTCCCAAAAAAACTTTGGGCGTCAGGCAGAGATTTTTTTTTTAACAGCATCAAAGAGCAGATGCCTCTGCTTGGACTGACAGCTGGTCTGTCATTTCAATAAAACAGTCTGTGGCACATCAGTGATCAGGTATCACCTTTAGAGCAGTTCTAGACATACAATTTAATTTTCCTCACTGACCTTTAAAAACTCATCTTCCCCATACAGTGACTTGCAAATAGTCATTAAAAATGGAAAAAGCAGCTTTGCAATAATACCAGAAAAAACTTGTACAGTATACTTTTCAAACGTCCTTCCCTAGCCCAAAACTGCCTGGATCATAAATTCACAAATTTTAATAGCTTAACCACTCACCCTGTGACATACTCGCACAACAAACGTTCTCATGGACCAATGCCTCAAGTAGCACATAAACCCTTCATCCCAGCTAAAAGTAAGCATGAAGTAATGAAGGGCATGATTCTGGCTGTGGAGTGGTTTGTGTCTGTCGTCCCGTCCCGTCCCGCCCCGTCCCGCCCCCCCCCCCCCCCCCCCCCCCCAAATCATACATGTGCTAGAAAGAACAAAGAAAACTCTGCCTGGTGCTCAGTAACTCAACAGGAGTTGGGAGCTTCTCACATTCCCTCCCTCAAAAAAGTCACACAAAGTCTGAATTTGTTCTGGAATCAAGAAAACCCAGGATGCTACTTAAAAAAAAAAGTATTGTGGAAACAAAACCAAAGAAACCCAGTCATTGAGCCAAAGTGACAGAACTGAACTGTGGAGACCATGAACTTTCTAGTTTCTTGGTGCTGAGCTACTGGCACGACTGGCATGTTATATGTATTTCATAGATAATCGGAAAGGCTTTTCCTGCTGCACTAGCACAGAGCAGAAGTACAACAGCACTACCTCCTCATCTAAAAGGAATTTTCTATTATGCCTCTTAAGTCCATCAAGCATGTCTTCTTACTCAGCTTTGATGGTAGATCTAAAATAAAAGTCCTAGAAGTAAAATAAAACCAGGTATTTGCATTTTAAAATTTATCTTAATCCAGAACAAGGATCATATTCTTGGATAAATTAAGAATGGAATCCAACTCAGAAGATACTAAATTTCCCACCTGGGGTTTCTCTTCAACACACTTTACCAACCAAATCCTTCACTCCTGGCTCCAAAAATAATTTCTATCCCCTCCCCTCCCTAAATGGCATAGCATGGTAGATTCCCTCAGTAAAATGATTGTCTGGAGGATTTAGATGGAAGAAAACCAAGAATTCCTTCATTAGCATCTGCAAATGGATCTGCTGTCTCCAAAAGCACTGCTCTGTCTTAATTGTTGCATTTATACCCAAATTCTCACCTACCCCATTTGGAAAAGCCCAGCAACAGCACCACAGCTAGTCAGGAAGGATGACCATGGAAAGAGAATTTAATCCGCCAGTCAAGTGTGAAGAACAGTCCTTTGGCACTGGTGTTCCCTCTCACAAGTCCCTTCAGTGTGCACACCCCAACTTACATAGGAGGGAGCCTGTAATACACATTTCAAGCCACTCAGTGTTATTTTCCAGACAGTTTTCTCCACACTAGATCGCTGATGGAAGTCATGCCTGTAAAACAAAGTGACTTATTTTCATCTCTTCCTCCAGGGCTGACTGAGTAGACAAAACTCATCCACAGGAACAGAAAATTACTCCAACACAAGTGTAAGAGTCCAGCATCTGAAGCTGGTTGAGAAGGTAGAGCTATCACTTCGTGTAAGAAAAGAATGACATAGCAATTGTGTCAACAACAGTGGGAGTGGGAGAATCTGATAGTATTTCAAATTTGTGGGCTAAGAAACTAGAAAAAAGGGAACATCTCTTTTGTTGTGAGGCACACAATGACTTGTTATGATCTGCTCCTCCTTGGGTATTTCCAGAGAGTAACAGCCACAGCCACTTGGTGTATGGGCCAAAGGTGGTGGTGTATGGGAGGGAAGGAATTACTCTCTGGATGGGGAAGTGCATAAAACCTTTTCCAAATATCTGTTAATTAATAGCCACCTCCTGCCCTAGTAGTTTATAGACACTGCTGGACAAAATCTCAGCCACTGTATGTCCCATCAAGTGAATCTGAATCCTCCCAACCCACAGCCATCCAGTGTACTTCAAAGAAAGAAAGTTTATTTAGCAGAATTTCAGAGTTCCCCTGGAGAACCTTCTCAGGGCACCACAACTATGGGAAGACATTAAGGAAGCACATGTAACACTCCCATGCTAAAGGACTGACGCCATGAGACCTCTTTGCATTAGTCACTCACAGGTGTGGCTGGGAGATCAGTCCCACCTCTGCTCTCCAGGAAGCCCTCAAGGCCCAGGTCACCGCCTGGACCCTGGATTGACACTGACATCCCACTAACCTACCGTGGGATTGCTAACAGCCGTGGTGCTAAAACAGCCAGAGCTGCACTGTAGCCCAACTCGTTCACCCCTGCTCTCTAAAACTCATTTCCCTACCACACCTTCCCACCATGCTCTCGCTAAACTGCTGCCTACCTCCAACCCAATGCCACCTTTAAGGCACCCCCAAACATTTCTGAACACCACATACAAGCGATACTCATGTTAACATCTGTCTGAATTGGGTAGAAACCCTGAAACAACACTCAAGAGATGAGCCTAGAAAAGGTGTCGACATGCCCACACAGCTCTGGCTTCAGAATTAACTGAAAATAAACATGCAAAGGTGGATGCTTGGTCCCATTGTGAAGACTTGCATTGCTCACTGGAACAAATCTTTTTGGCATGTGGTAAGGAGGACAGATCACCACCACTTCCACCTTCTCCCACTTTTTTTTTACTTCTTTCTCAAAGGGCTCTCAGTGCTCTTGCTATGTAGAATAGCCTGCTTTAGGGTTCAGTGTGGAATTCTCACATACTTTTAGACCATTATGGATACATCATCACTACTATTATTTCTAGAGCATGAAAGTAACATATCCAGGATATTACAACTATCAGCCATTTAAAGCCTCACTGCATAATGCATCAGTATTTCTGAACTCCATAAGCCTTCACAAGCAACAGCTGGTTCAGACCCTGCTGCACTCAGCTTCAAAAAAGGCTATTTCACTGGAATTGCATGGGCTCTGGGCTATTCACACATTGCCTTTTCAGTCCAGAAACAGTTCAGTAAGCAAAAAGTTACATCTTGTCAATAGAAAAGAGGTTCTGTTGGGCTTCCACTTCTTCAAACAGTAAAAGCAGGGTTAATTACATAGCTGTACTTTTTGTTACTAGATATCTTGATAAAAGTTTAAACCAATTTGTAGCAGTTGGGGGGTATACAAAGTAATCCATCCTTCCACTTAGTCACAGCTCTGTCCTCAAATTGACTGTACTTTAAAATAATCCTCGATGAAAGAAAGCAATGTTTATAGAGATAATTACTTCTTACCTATACAAACAGGTCTAACATTTGTTTCTTTTGCCTCTTGCTGCTACAGGCTTTAATTCCGTAGATGATTTTGAAACTGGCTTCATCTGTTATGGAACACAGCTTTCAAATAATAAAGAATGGTAACTAACACATGTGCCATGTCCCACATTCAAATCTTATCTCTTCAAATGTTTTAGAAAAGTTTTGCTGAGCCACAGGGAGTCTATAGATGGTCGTAAATTGATTTTAGCCTACAGACACATGAAAATATGAACAAAAAGCAAAGACAATTAAGTCAGAAGTCCAATCACATGCAGTTCATAGTGGCTCAGATGTTTTTTGTTTAATGATCTTCTTCAAGATGCAAAGTTCTGCTGTATGAGCAGAGTCTGCACAGCAAGAAGTTCCTCTGTTATCAAGAACTCATTTTTATTAAGTGTATTAAGATTTATCACAGATTTTTCTGGGACACATCTCTTCAGGAAATCCGACTCTCACAGTTGTAGACAGCAACGTCCCTGTTCCAGATGATTGGCATTGCCCTAATCAATCCTCTAGAAGCTAAGGTGCAATTTCCCCTTGTTCATGACCAAACAAAGAAAATAAACCAAGTAACTTCAAAGCAAAGCCCTCCTTTACTGAAAACAGCAACCTTGCCTCCCTCTGTTCTCTTTTGGTATATCACTCCTTCACCCTTTGAGAAGCAGCAAATCCTCCTTCTGGGAACAGAATTGCAAAAGCAGAATGAAAGTTGTCCAGAGGAAGGAACACATTCAGGCTTCAGGATGGTCAAGCCGCAATGCATATTCTGCTGGGTATTTTTCTAGCTACTGAATTGCACTTGCATAGGTAGATGCATCTCACACTTCCTACTTTTTCAGGCAGTCTGTCTTTAAGGGCCAGGGAGAGAATTAGCTCACAAGAACTTGAAAGATGCTACTCAATATTGAATTTTCTCCAACAAGGCAACAACTACCCTGTGGGGGTTAAAAAACCACAAACTAAAATAAAACAACAAACCATATGTACCAAAGTTACCTACGTTTCTCCCTACTGTTTGCCCCTCCTACTGCATATATCAAAATAGATGGTCAAACCTTCTCACATTTCCACTAGATATTCCACTACCATGAAAGGGCCTGTAATAGTAGAGAGAATCCTCTGAAGAGCTCCATTATGTCTGAAACTGTTGCCTGCCTCCTTTTGCTAAGCAGCTCTGAGACCAATTCCAGAAGTGGGAGAACACTTCTCTGGCAACTTTTGCATTTTCCTTCACTTTTGTACTGTCACAGCAAATAGATGTATCAGCAGTTTAGCATGATTGCATCTAAACCACTAATTTTATTTTTAGTAACTGAGGGTACAGGTAAGGCTTGTATTTCATTTGTGCTCCTGGATGGCCATTTCAGCATCCTGGACACAACATTCCATCATTTTATTTTCAGACATAGAATCAAGCACTAAGAGCCCTTCCTTCCCACAGAATGTTTTCTGTGGGTAACACAAACTCATCTCATGCTTTGAGCAACATGTTGCATTAATGCCAGCATGGAGGCTTTTAGTTATTCATTAAAATGTACCACTATTTGCAGATCTGCAATTAGGTTTGAAAAGTTTGAGTCTGCTTGGAGGAGGTTATTGCAGGTGAAACACTTCAATTATTTCTTTAAGTTGCTCATTTTAAACAATGCTGAAGGTCTTGTTAGTGTACAGAAGGCTACAGCTCTCATACCAAGCTCAAGCCTGCCTTTCAATCACTTAAGGCAGAACAGATTGATCACCCTCCTTCTGGGGGAATGGGATTCAAAGATAAACAGACTGATAGATAAAACTGATGTGGAAGAGTTGTTAGTAGACTTAAGAGCAAGGGCTTAAGTAACTGTCACTACATTTCAATGACAATGCCATAAAAAGCATTTTGCTTGCAGAATCAGATTTAGCATTCTGTTCCTCTCCTTCAAAAGACACATTTAATTTGTGGAAGTCCAAAAGACAGATTTTCAGCACTGTCTGAGATGAGCAAGAATCCTGTCTTTGTCTGAAACAAAACTAGACCTAGCATCCTCTCAGATGACCTCTGGGACAACTTCAAAGTACCACGAGGTGACTTGTTGCTTAACAAGAGCTGTTATCACTCTCAAACTAACTGCAGAAAAAATTATTCCCCGTGCTACAGCCAGCCTCCTGGTGTAAACTCACTCGAATGGTGACCCATCACAATGGAGCCCTCTTGACAGCCCTCCTCCAAGTAAGATCAAACCCTTATAGCCAGCAGTGTCCAAGCTCCAAGCTGCATGCCATAGCCATAGTACATAACAAACAACACAGTATAGCTTGCAGCCAGACCCCTCTTTGCAAGTTTCCACGAATGTTTAATAATACGTTCCACAGACCTCCTAAATCAAGTACATTCTTACGAATACAGTCACCCATTTCCATTACTGATCATCATGACTAATCACAGCAGTAAGTTTAAAACAAGGGAGGGAACACTCAAATGCACCTCATGATTAAGGTTTTGTCTGTATTTTCAATTTCAGGAGTACTCGCATCTCAACACTGCTGGGCTCTGCTGCCCAGCTGGCTACTCCTTACCTTCCTTAATCACATACTTCCCAGACTTCCACCTCATGCTTAGCAGGATTTCCACAGTGCTTTTGTTTTTGAACTACTGCTTTCAGAAGCGTGGCACTCTGTTAAAACTTTGTTTAATATTAAAGCCCTTTTCAAATATCTAATATGAAATCAATTTGAATCCAGCTGGGGAGGAGCAAGGAGGGTATGTCTGTTTAGCAAAATACTATTCCAGACAAGCAAAAGATGCTGAATAAAGATCTTTAAAAAGATCTACCCAGAAATTCTTCCATAAACTGAAAACAAGCAGCACAAGGATGAGATATTTTGTGTACTGGACAACTTGTAGGTGGATCACAGGCAAAGGAGACCAGGACCTTGTTAACAACATCCCAACCCCAAGTATTTGTTTTCTTTCTGCTGCTCTAATACTCCACGAGATAACTTGCGTAGGCAGTTTTCCACAAATCTGTTATACAAAAGCGTACACTCCTGAATAATGAACTGACGTATTAGCGATTATTAACATCTCCTGGCAACAAAAACTCTCAGAAACAGAAAATCCAGAGGGTAAGCCTAGCTGGCCAGGGGGCATCTCAGGAAAGCTAAACCTGTCACCTATCTGAAGTACTCATCACAACAACATTCCTGTAAAAAATTCCACAGCACAGGATTCCAACACAAGCTCTCACCCAGAAAAAGTTGGTAACAATGAAACTAATAGTTGAAAAACTACTGGTTAATTGAGTGTTTAAATTGGTCACTCTGCCTCCTGTGACCTGTACCAAAAGCCCTCCTTAAAAGTCCAGGAATTAAACTCATATAGATATATATTACATTGGATTGGCTATGTTAGAATATTTATGTTTAAGCAGTAATGACATGTATTAAAATCTCAGTAGCTACAGGCGATGAATCTGATCTTCACTGCAGCTTCCACAGCAGATTAATTACACAATTTCAGTTAACATACACAAGGTTAAAACTTCCATTACTCCACAAAAAAACCCTGGAACGTACGTGCAGCCTCTTGATCTACTCACAGTGCTGATAACAGGACCAAGAGGACGGGACTGTTGACAGTACTGACCTAAGACACCAACCTGTACTGCCCAGCAGCCGAGAGCCTGCCCAGGTCAGTGCTCTCCCGCTGCATGATGAGGTACTTTGCTGTTCTCCGTGTGGAAGAGGCCAGATGGGTCCCTGCTCCCAAGGGTTAGGAATATGACAGAGGGGGATGCTGAGCTACCCCCTGCTCTTTCTTAGTGATTCCAAATCACAGTCCAGACGCACTGTTAGCAAGGCAGAGAGGAGGTTTAGCTGCTATGGGTTGCTAGACCTACTTTCCAGGGCTGTTGCCAGTGGGTCTGCTCTGGGTCTCAGACATAGCTTACTTGTTTTTTTACACCTGCACATCCCTTGATTCTCTACAAACTAACAAATTCCACGAAGTGCCTTATTCACCATGTGCCTTGCCACAGTTAATAGCAAGTCAGCTTGTTTAAGAGCATTTCGAAAGAAGACAGCTTGGCACAGACTTGTCTCATGGGTTATTTCCCAGATTCCCCAAACCAGGGGGAAGGGGAGGAAAGCCGCTTATCTTCTTTCTCTCAATTCTCCAAATGCAAATGTGTCTTTCTTCTGTCCCCTTCAGAATGAATCAATTCACAGGCACTTTTCACGACTTCTGCTTCTGCACAGCCACTAACTGGCCAAGCGAACAGTTCTACAACCACAACAGTACCACAGTTGCCTTCAGCCAGTTTCCAAACAAAGAGAGAAAAAGCACACCTTCCTTGCACAATGGACGGATGCATTCATTTTAAGAATCCACACTCAATTTTCATGTCAGCAACAACTCAAAGCAGAAGCTTTGATCAGCTAACATGGAAAAAAAGATTTAGTTGTGGAAAGAGTCCTGTTTCCAAAGAGGGATTCTTTCACTCCACCTTCAACAAATTACAAATTGGCTTGCCACTCTTGAAAGCACTGTACCCATCCAACTGTTCCCACAAAACCACCCGAGAACATCTGCATCTTTGTAGTACTGAAGTAATGAGTTTGACACACTCAGCTGAGTCTGCCACACTGAACAAGTTTCCTCTCCATCAACACTGCAAGCTGTTGTTTTGCAGAACAGAACAGGCAGCTTCCCCAGATAAGGCAGCTCTTTCCTGGAAACGGAAGGCAGAGCTGCCTTATCGCAGGAAAGGGAAGATAAAAGGTCACTCTTCACTAAGTGGCAAAGTTCTCACCTTGAAAGCTTTGCCCCTTGATTGGCATGGAACAACCAAGGTCATGGAACTTTTAATCAGACGCCTGCATAATTACTAAATCATTATTAATTATATCAGAGCACCGAGACCTCAGAGGAAAGGCAAAGCAAACAAAGAGCCTCCTCTGTTGTTGGAAAAAATTGGTAATTAAAAGTCATGAGTGCACCAAAGAGTGAGGGAACAGCATCACAGTCACTCTTCAGGACTCAGGAGTGACTTGCATGCAAAACAGCAGGCTTGTCTCCCTGGGGAAATTACAGGGTACTGCATTACAAAGCAGTGAGTAGGAGGGAAGAAAAAAAACAAAAAAAGGAGACAGAGAAAGAACCACTCCTGCTTTATCAATAGCTTTATTTGCTCCACAGAGAAAGACAACACTGCCAACCAGTCCCAAGTTTGAGAGGTGCTTTCCACATGTTTCTGGCAGCTACAGACAGCTCCTCCCAGCCTTATATCATGAACAGTTTCCACACTAAGAAGTGCACAAAAGAATGAGACCTTGTGTTCAACCTGATCCAGCCTACACACAGCCCTTGCCCAGGAGGCCCTGCCCAAAGACTATTCCAGTGGAAATCCTTTATTCACCTCAACAATCTGAGCTCAGCCTTAGTGACTACCCTTTCCCCAGAGGCTGCCCTTCGAAGCATCACTATCAAAAATTGAAGAACTTAAATTTGCCCTTAAAAAAAAACCTCAAAAGAAGAAAAAAATGCCATGGTCCCACTCACACCACAATAAATCAAAACTTGGTTGTCATGATCCCCACCGAAAACAAAACAAGTGCTTTTGCTAATCAGGCTATGAGAAGATAAATGCTGATCTGTTCCTATACCAATGATACAACACACTATCTCACAGGGCATTGAGATATCAAAGATGGCGTTGGATGAAAAAAAGCACCACACTACCTACCATCATTTGCAGGCAAACACAAGAATCTCTCTGATCTGCTATATAGATAGTCTTAAAGATCTAATCCTAAAGATCAGCATATACAAAAGGTGGCAAATCTGGGCCAGATCCCTGAAGAGATCAGTTTAGATGGATTATGAGACTATGGTGAGAAGAACAGACACTCTAATGCACTCAGCCCTCCCAACATACAGAAAGAGAAGTATAAAACACCAGAAGCCCAAAAAGAACACTTTATAAGTCCCAGAGATCAGAACAAAGAGACATTTTCTACTCCACTGCTTCAAGTGTGACAACTCAGAAGGATGTATCTTCAAGATACTCTAAATAAGAAAGTCTCCCATTTAAAACATGAGCAAGAAGGAATAAAAGGTAACTGCAGCAGAAGCAGTAATGCAATTTGTGGGAGTCTGTCAATGAATAAAAAATTAATAACAAACAGCCTCTGGCTAACTGCAGCCATTTCATTATGCTTAACTCTGACAGACCCGAATCCAATACATTTTTATTGAAGTGCTTCTGGTCCTTTATCCCTTTTCCGAGCCTCCACTGCTTGCCAACGCAATGCCCTTTCACTGCTGTTACCTTATGACAGCACTCTGTTTTGTATTGCTGAACGCTAAGCCCTCAACCCCATGTGACAGCATGTACCTGTTGAAGATATCGCCCGACACCTTTTGCAGATACTGAAGTGCATCCGCCACCTGCTGAACAGCCTCCTCCCTGCGTAAGTCCGGTTGGATCAGGGGGACTGAATACATCTGCCCTTCCAAAAAATGCTTCTGGGCTACTGTAGCCATTGTGCCTAAAGGAAAAAGCAAATAGGTCATTACAGTAGACACACTTCCATTTTATCACAGCTTTTATTCAGGGACTCCCACTGTCTGCTCCCCTGATTATTTTTGGAAAGTGTTCCCAACAGAATTGGTGAACTGAGGAGAAAGGCACAAGTAGTAAGGTTGACATACTGGATATTTAATAAATCCAAGGCAGCAGTGAGGTGGGAGTCTCTTGCTTATCTAAATGCCCTTGGGAACCATAATTTTATTTTTAGCATGCTACTTAACAAATCACTGCTCAGTGCTGTGCTGAAAACAAAGACCACACTTTGGAGCAAAGTTGGCTCAGGGTGGGGATAAGACTCATCAGAAATCACCCTGTGTCCTCCTCCTCCCATCTTCATATTCCAGATGGATAAATTTCAGGTCATTCAACCCCATTAGCAAAATGCAGTATTTCTTCTTACACTTCTGCTCCAAGAAACACAACCGCTGCTCCGTTCCAAGAACGGCAGCTATGAAATTACAGGGCATGCATGTGCACACACGCCCTTGCTCCAAGTAGGTTAATAAAGGTTCTTCCATTCTGAGACTCCCAGGAGCTGCTCATTGCTTCTGGTGACTGGATTTTTCCTTAGTAACTATCTTGAAAGCAGCCTCCTTATTTCAGGATCCTTTCATGTATAAAACCTAGATGGTCACTGAAAATCTTTCAGTAATGTTCAACACATGCACCAGAGCAGTATGCATGCTCCTGGATGCAGCCAAGACCATTGCTCTACAGTTCAGCCATGAGAAGGCTATGCATCACTCATGTTTCCACCCTGCCAGCCTTGCTCACCTCTCCCCCAGCAGTTCCCAAAGGGTCTGCCTCCCATGCTTTTAGTAACAAAAATAGCAACGTTCCCAGACACAGAGGAGGTTATAGAGAAGAAATCCATTTCTCTGAGCACATTAGAAATGGTAAAGTCACAAATACATTACTGTTAGGCCAGTCTGATTAATGAACAGAATAGATTGTCCATAGAATTTTCTAACCCAAACTCTGCTGGTAGGCCTACACAACTCCCTTCAAACTTGTTTTCTGAGTGTCTTGTTCATTCAGACTGTAAAAAGCCACACTCTGCAGCTGCTCATTACAGGGTTTCATCACACAGAGCACTGTAGATCTGTATAAGAAAATATTCATTAAGCTGAAGAGAAGCAAAACAAAGGAGGATCAAAAAATAAGGTATTGGAAACAGACAGAGATATCTCAGGACACAACACATTCCCTCCATGGTACTTGGAGGTCTGCAGGAGCCTAGTCCAGGAAGCCCTGCTATGTGCAAACTTGTATTCCAGCCTGTACAGCAGAGCAGGCTGAGAATAACATAGAAACACAGCCCATACTGGGGAAATTCACAAAACAAGAGCCTGAAGAGATAGTCACAGCATAAAACAGCAGCTTAATGGGTGAAAGTTAGAGGGGACTTCATTCTTTAAATTCCCTGTCTTGCCTCACAAATAGAAAAGATATCAGATTAGACTTGCCTGCAGCCACTCCCGTACATTTAAGAAACACCATCCACCCCCTCCAAATTTGTCCTTTCTGATCCTACCACAGCAGGCTAGGAAAGACACTCTGTAAATGGGATGTGGCTGTTGTGTGGGTTTGTGTTTTGTTTGTTGGTTTGTGGTTTTTTTTTTTTGGGGGGGGGGGGGTGGTTTAGTAATGAATCATATGAGAGGTAAAAAGAGGAGGAAACCCAGGAGCCTTTCAGGCAGATAACAAATTTGCAAAATCAAGCCCAGCCATCAGAAGACCTGGCTGTGCTGCTGGAAGCCTAGACCTATTCTGTTTCACTTCATGCATCACGCGCAGCCAGACCCTGTATCCACACTCTTTAGCAGCAATGTTTGCACACTGATTAGTCTTCTTGACCGGGCCTATTCACCAGGCAGGAAATTATTATTTAGAGTTGTAAAGCATACAAGTTAATCTGAGAGGAGTACAGCTAATTTTGAGACGGCATTTTCTGATCTGCTGGCCACAAAGAAGCATGAACCCTTTTGCTTTCAAACCTACTATTTGACTAACAACGCCGAACAAAGAGACCAGCTAACACAGCAAGTGCGCAGTTAGGGGATACTTTGGCTCCAGCAGCAAAAAGAGTTTACAGTCCTCCCTGCCACTGGTCACAACTCTTCTGTTGCACCAGTGCTGCTGATGTTTGGGATGCCTATTTTTAACTCAGATCAGTTCAATGACCCAATTTACCGCAGCCAGATAAACAGCTGTAATTGCCCAGTCATGAAACAGAGTGGGAAGCAGGGGCAAGAAGGGGACTTCTTAAACTTGCTTCACTATCAAAACCATTACTGTGTAAAGGTAATCCTGCTCCACAGACTGAGAAAGCCAACTTTTCATCTCTTGAGGGCAGATGAGATTATACAGCCCCGGTAAGATTTCTCAGACTCTCACCAATCCTAATTATCTTAGTGACCTTTCTAAAGCCAAGTTCAGTTCAGCTGCTGACTGATGCTCACACTCAGAAGCAGTACTCCCCTAGCTACTACCAAACTGTTTTCTTCCCTGCAGGCAGAAGCTACAGACTGTCCTTCAGGTCCCACAACTTCCTCGCAAAGAGAGGAGCACACAATAGCAGGGCAAAGCAGGAAAAGCCCCCGGCGCTCCTGCTCCCACTGTCACAGTTCAGCTGTCAGTAAACTTAAGTTTCACGGGTTCTCAATGCAGCCTTTCAAATGAGCTCCAGATTCTCACCTTTCCTTAAAAAACACATTAGAGATGTGGCAGACTCTGTGGGAACTGCTGTTAGAGACAGATAGAAGAGGCAATTCTTTCTGTGCAAGGTAACAAAATTAGAGATTTATAGCAAGAAGAAAAACAGCAACAGCCTTTGAATGACTAGACTCAGACAAAATCATATGCTACAGCTGCTATTTATTAATTGTTGTGACCAAACTAACTGGAGAAACAAGCTAGTTTTACAAACACTGAGTAAAGGCTTGACCATACACTTAGGATAAAAGCAGAATTGCTTCACATTACAGACAGGGACTGCAGGAACAAGGAAGATTTTAATAGAGGAAATTGAAAATACTCCCAATAAAAGTCAGGAAGGAAAGCAAAGACTGAATGTCACTCAGGAAGACTGACTCTTCCTTTATCGTGACCTCCAGCGTAGTGACAAGGAAGCAGCATATTTCCTTGCCATGCTCCATTATCTGAATTGGGCATTACCTAAAATAAGTGTGCTGCAAATTAGAAATATCTCAACTCTACCACCCTGCCTAACAGATGCCAAGCCTTCATGTAGCATACACACTAAAGGTGCAAATAAACTGCTCATTATCTTACACATGGAGTCACTTCCAGCAAAGTAACAAATTGGTTCCAGTATCACTCCAGAATTACAAAAAAGGAGCAGGCATGTTTTAGCAGAAAGTACAGCATCCTGGAATTATGACAGCCAACATGAAATACTCAGATGCTACAGGGAGAAATGGACATATAAAACCCCAAAGCAAGTATGATTCAGAAAAGCATATGTCAGATCACCCAAGAGATTTAATCATTAGTGGTGTGACCACCTGTGGGCGACACAAGGCAGAAAAAACGGCAACATGGCAATTTTTTTATGATTAAAGAGGCTCTGGAAAAGAGCTGCAGCCACTCTTTACTCAATTAGTTTTTCTATGTCAACTTTCATAATCAAGACAAATGTGCTCTGGTGTTACATAATAACCTCATTTGACTTACTAAATTGCAAACAAAGAAAAAAAATTTTTGTTTTCTCACTGCACCACCTGCTTATGAGTGTTAGACTCTGATTTGGAAGATTTGACTAGGTAGGGCTAGCAACTGCTCAGATTTGTACTTTTGTCTTAAGCTGTCTATGCCTTTAACCTCAAGCAAACTGGTACAAAGCTCATCAGGGCTGGTGGCTCTGTCTGCACCCAAAGCTGATCTCCCCCTTTCAGTTCCAACATTCACACTAGCAAAAGCCGAGCGAAATGCAAAATCAGCCTCCACCAGACAGTCTCACTTTTCCAAAAGACTTACAGCAGGATAGATACAGGCTGAGCATGCCAGGGTTCTCAGGTATCTGGAACCAACAACTGGTCATACTGCTCAATCATCACAGCCAAATCTAATATTCCGATGGCTATGTAGAGATTTGTAGCTCTGAACTCAAAAAAGAAAATATATAATTCACTGCTCTGGATAGGTAGAGAAACATTCCACCTACTTTGCTCACCTCTTGGATTACCTCCCCCTAGAGTAAAAGAGGTATTTTTACCTCTTTTTATTTATTTTAATTAATTACTTCTATTTTATTTAGAGTAAAAGAAGTATTCTTGGGGTACCTCCCCCCAAGAATAAAACTCTTTATGTCAAGGCTAAGCCCAAAAGACCTTGTTAAAAAGCAAACAGAATCTGTACACTCCTCTAACTTCTTTAGAAAATATTGCTCCATGGAGTATCAATCACTGAGATGATTATCAATAAACCAAAAAAAACCCACAATGTTAAAATATCTTAATTTTTTAAGGCAATGTAAACAAAGGCAACATTAAGAAAATAATTTGGCTGTCCTCAACACAGACAGAGACTGTAAAGCTATTTACAAGCACTTACCAGATGCTTACTTTGCTATGAAAATAAAAGGAAAATAAAGCAAATCACCAGCACCACTTACTTCCTTAACATGCTTCAAGGGATTAAAAAAGAGGGCTCAGGGGAGAAAAGGGCTTGAATACTTTGGAAAAAAAAAATCAGTGTGCATTCTTCAGAGACACAAGGGCTGCTTTAGCAATTACTATGCTGCTCCTTCTGTCACTGCACTGGAAAGGCAGCATGAACTAAAGGCCTCTAATTCCCACATGCAGTAACATCTCCAAGAACAAGTGAGAGGCTCTCTCTAGCCCTATGTCTCACCTTTGTAGGACTCTAATAAAAGATCAAAGCCTTATAGCCACTGCAAGGATGCAAAGAGCAGCAATACACAAGTCTGCATATCCTTCACCACTACACCACTACCACCAGGATGGTTCCACAGTGGAACAGACCAAGTCACAAATGAACTACAGGTTAAGATTAAACACACTCAAAAAATGGAGTGGAGACAGGCTTTGGGCATAGCTCATCACAAGGTGCTATCTTCTCTGATAAAGTTGCATCCATTACTTGGTTCACAGTGAGAACTCATCCCAAATTCCTCACTGACAGTGATTTCTCACACATAATACTTTCTACCATGTTTATCTGGACACATGTTCTCCCATCCTGGCTGATAACAACAGACCTTTGTTATTCTCACTTTCCTCTGCTCCAATCTAGCGTACAACATCAGCACATTGCTCGCAATACCTAAATGCAGCTTTTATTGCTCAGAAAGCTCCCAGCTGCTACAATGTCTGTTGTGTGTCTCATCATAAACTTCTACTACTATACACTTAACTACAGTACTTTGTCGTACTGTACTTAAAATACTACTACATCCTTGTTCTCTACTTTCCCCACAGGCTTCCCACAGAATTTCAAATCATGATCAAATCTGCTCACATATTCAAGTCACACCTTGGTGGTACTAGAAACTTGCCTAGAGGCTATTCAACAAAATATCAGAGTGAACCCTTCCAAGGAAATAAGGGGGGAGGGGGGGGGGAGGGGAAGATAATTGTATCACCTTGCCTCCAAAGATAAAGCACGCTCCTGGGAGTTTATGAGCTGCGATGCCAGGGAACACTATTTAAAAATGAGACTTAAAATGCTAGAAAAACAAAACATGTCATTGCATATGTTTCCCCTGTTAAGGGACAGGGTAAGGCAGCATGCGCACAGGCGCTTACACAAATGTAGACACACAACTGAAATGAAAGCTAGATGTTGCTTACACTCTGGTGGTAAACGCAGTACAAAAGCGTAGATGTAAGTCCTATTTTATTGTGCAGCAAATGAATGCCCTGCACTGGCATTCAAAGGGTTGAAATTCAGTCCTCCAGCAGAGCAGACAATAGGCAGCTATCCTGGGTAGGAGAGCTGGTTGTATTTCTAGCAGGGAGGGGAGAGGTTCACCACAGTCCCTGTGCTAAGCCAACTTTACCTTTTGGGGGAGGGGGGGAGGGAGGAGGAGAGAAGCACTTTGATAAGTTAAGAGGATGAAAAGTCTATTTATATTTTTAATTAACCACATTCTACAGTGTTATTAAGCAGCAATCAAAGATGCAGATGGTACGGATTTCATTGGCAAGAGGTGCACTGTGCTGAATATTAAGGAACTCTGTCCCTTGTGCTGGTTTTGGCTGGGATAGAGTTAATTTTCTTCATAGAAGCTAGTAAGGGGCTATGTTTGGATTTGTGCTGGAAACAGCTTTGGTTATACAGGGATGTTTTCATTATTCCTGAGCAGCCTTACACAGAGCCAAGGCCTTTTCTGCTCTTCACCCCATCCCACCAGCGAGCGGGCTGGGGGGGCACAAGAAGCTGGGAGGGGACACAGCCGGGACAGCCGACCCCAACTGACCAAAGGGATATTCCATGTCAGCACGTCATGCTCAGCATATAAAGCTGGGGGAAGAAGGAAGGCAGGGATGTTTGGAGTCATGGCATTTTGCCTCCCCAAGTAACCGCTGGGAAGGATGGAGTGTGATGGATCCCTGCTTTCCTGGCGATGGCTGAACACCTGCCCACAGATGGGAAGTGACGAATGAATTCCTTGTTTTGCTCTGCTTGTGTGTGTGTTTTGCTTTACTTATTAAACCCATGAGTTTTCTCACTTTTACCCTCGTGATTCTCTCCCCCATCCCACTGCAGGGGAGTGAGCGAGCAGCTGCGTGGTGCTTGGTTGCTGGCTGGGGTTAAACCACAACACCCCTATAAACAGGCCTAATCACCATCTGAAGGCTAGAAGGTAGTGATGAAAGTAAGCATTAATAAGGCCACAATTAGGCCCTGCAGCAGGCTGTACTCCATCAAGGTGCTCATGTTTCTAGATGTTTCTTAGAGTAGGACCCTCAAATTCTGCTGTAGATGTTACTGCTTTGGATGTCAAGACCTCTAATAGCTATTTTAGGCAAAGCTATGACAAGTGTAATTTCTCTGTCTTTGGAGGGCCTGGCATCAGTTCGGATTTTACTTCCCAGTACCATTTCTGCAGCAAGACAGCCCCTCATTCCAGCTGTTACACCCTGCTCGCTCTCAACGACTGAATTAAACTGGGCAGCTGGTGCTCTCCAGGCAGAGAATGGCAAGGGGTGCAGGAAAATGAGAAGCTTTAGAAGCTATCACTCACTCTCCCTCCCTCTTAGAGCAGCAGAAGCACATCATGGCTGCATCTGCATTTTAAAGTTAACCTAGCCACAGCTATAAAAGCCATTTCGGACCCTCTGCACCAGTTTTAGAGAGATATTTACTCACTATCAACCTCATACTTTCAGCCTGTCTTTACACTATAGCGTTACTGCAGAAGAACAACAATAGAAAAAAGTCTGTGTAGAAAATGAATCCTACAATGCATCTCCTGCTACATGCCAATACATCCAAAAGCTGCTCATTGGTATGGGGTTGTCTGAACAGCCTAGAGCTTTCCAAAAGGAGACAGCCTGCCACATCACACCACAGCCCTGCAGAAACAGCAGAGCACTGAGGAGCCTGACCTGATACTCAGCAGGACTCAGGGGTTTGTGCTGCATCTCACACACTGCACATCCTGGCCTTGTGGACCAATATTCTGCTTGGAAATGACAACAGTGAATTTCATCACTGAAACAGTCTCACCTCACATCCAGGTACCACAAGAGCATTGTATTGCAGCACAATGTCAGCTACAGTGCTAGGTGCCTTTTTGTTAGCTAAAACTATGTATTACTGATAGCCATGTAGTTCAACCCAATATACTCTGGGGTGTGCATGAAAGGTATCCCAGATTCATTCAACTTGAAATATGTTTTGCTCAACCTACTGGCTGCCAACATTGTACTAGAAAAAGGTGTTAAGGTAATGCTTTTTACTCACTTTTTAAAACAGCAAGAGACACTCTGGTATGAGGTTTGCATTTAAAACCCCAAAACTTCCCCGCCCCCCCACCAGTGAATTCCCTAAGTTGCAGAGGGAACACAAGAGTGGCTTACTAACACAGTTTCTGTAAACTAGGTGCCTGATAGAAGCGTGTCTCCTTGGACCATGGGCTGAGTCAGAGACCAACAAACACCCATTGCTACTTATGTGTTTGTCTTATCCTGCTTTTCCTGGAGTAAAAGGCTATCCATATGTGATCCTTCCTGAGCATTCAGAGCTATGAAAGGAAAAGCACTGGCCTGTCAAAAATCTACTTCTGAAAGTGCAAGCCCAGTATTTCATGTAGCCCCTTCTCAAGAAGCCAGGGCTTGTTAACAACTTTGGTGCAGACACGTTGCTGTGAAAGAAGCAGTAGCTATTGCAGCTACTAAAGACAGATGACATTATGAGCAATATGACACTAAGGCAAAGACATTACTGACAGGTAACTAAATGCTCATGAACTGGAGGATTTGGATTCCCACCAGCAGCATTGTCTCTTAGATCAAATAAGCATGGGTCTGAACCAATGGATCAACAGACTTGGTGACCATTCCCAAATGAAGACGGCCCCTTTCCCTAAAAACTACTCAGAGCCACTTAGATTTGTTGGTTTGTCACATTACTACATTGCCCTATTTCACTTAGGCTAAAGAGAAAGAATCAGAACTTGACATCTTGGAGCCCAGCTTTACGATAGCATACGGCAACTCCTTGACAAACTGCAAAATACCTGACATTTAAAGATGGATGATGTAAAATCAAAAGATATCAACTCTCCAGGAGACAGAGTGCTATTACCTTGAATTATTTTTTAAAGAGAATCTGAAAGGTAGAGACTTAAAAGAATGTAGATGTGCACTTCAATCCTTTCAGCTCCACAAGCAAAAATGGCTTCTGAGCTACTACTGTCTTCAGGACAACCTTGCCTCTCAATGAAGAGTTCTGCTTTGCAAAGCACACACAGCAACCCTCACTCACTGCCATGAGGCACTGAATTGCAAGCTGCATCACCTTGCTGAGAAAGCCCTGTCCTCTAAGCACAGACTGAATTTTATTATTTTTTTTCAGCTGGATATATAAAGCTCATTTTGATGGACAAATGTTGGTATCCAAAGTTAATCAGATAATCCACTCTGCAACTGTCACCTTTGGCTCTCATCATTAATGGAGATAATCAGGTACCCTAATGAATGATTGATCTGATTCTAAGGCAGCCATCTACAAATGACCAAAAGCACTGTGCTAATTGCCTGCCTCCCCTTCCTCTCACTATTCATTATAAAAGAAGTCTAAGCAAATAGCTTAGCTACACCTGCAATGCAGACATCAAAAGTAATGCTGAGAATCCCAGCCCAAACATTGAAACACAGGTCTTAATTTGATTTCCTAAATGGAGGTATGTTGGTTTTATATGCCTAAAGCAGACAGAAGCCACTGGCTAAGCCAAAAGTCTGTCCTTTGAAGGGCCATTTCCCTGCAGTAAGTTCTCCTAAATACTGGAGTTTCAAAAGCAGGCTAGCTGAAATGCTGCTGGAGAGCAGTTTGGTTCAGTAAAACGAGGAGCTGCTCAATCTTATTATCAGACCACAGCAACAAATACATACATCCAAACCCATAACAATTTTCCTAAAAAAAATTTTTTTACAAAAATCCAGTTAATTTTCCCCTCTAATTTTCTGAGGCAAAATCAGCTTCAGTCTCCTGCACAGTGACCTTAGGTGCTGATCTAACCACTGCCATATTTCACTGCCACAAACCCTAAATAGCAGTGTTCTGTTTTTCACCTCCACATTCAGTATCCTCTGCTCCAAAGTTCTGGAGTTTTACAGCATTCACACTCCAAATGCACTGTATTACAACAGATCCCAAGATATTTAATGAGGGCAACAATCAAATCAAACTGACAACCAAACCAGTTTCTGCCCGTTTTATACATTGAAAAGCAAAGGGAATGCTTGCATTTCTGTATGACAGGAGGGGAACTCACTTACTGTGAGGAAGTGTCTTCCAGCCTGTTCAGGGTGGCCTGGATGACAGGAGCTGACAAAAAGCTGGGTCAAAAGAATGTCACCTGGGGAATCAATAACCCACTAAACAAACTGCTGGCTGAACTATTTTTTAGCAAAGGTTATCTTGTGAATAGGTCTAAGCAGAGTTGATTAGCTACAGAAATTGCTTTTTGATGATAAAAATGATTCCCTTCAGGCTCATACACCACAGCCCCAGGGAACAAACATCACAATTTCAGACATAATCCTCCTCTTCTTCTGCACACTACCTTTAATCTCAAAAAAAAAAAAAATTTAAAAAATCTGCCTTGCTTTCAGGCTTATCTCAGTCCTATTTTTCCCCAGTCCTCAATTTCTACCCTTCTCTTTTATTGCTCAGGCTAAGCATGCAGCAACTACAGCTACCTAGTATTACCAGAACCCAGAAGCCAGACTGCAGAGTAGTTCCCGGTGATTATTTGCTTTCAGTTTTCTTGCCAATGAACTCCTGAATTGAGAGAAGAGAATAGCACTTTTTATCTGAAGGAATGAAGATTAAAACCTCACTTTAAATATCCAGAGTGATAGAAGAAGGGCAGGCAGATGCTAAGACTAGCAGTCTGTTGCTCTGAGAATGCCTCAGGTGTTTTTCTGCCTGAGGGCTCTTTGGAGGTGTGGCTGCTTCGCTCCAACCAAAGCATCCCAGGAATACAGGGTTTATCAGGCAGCCTTTACCTCCCAGCTTTACTACGCAGACAAGACAAAGGTAATCAAATATCAGGAGAACTTATCAGACCCTAGCTAACCTTCCTAAAAGAAAGTCTAAGGAAGGGACAGCTGACTGGAGCATCTCAGATTCCCCAGAAAACTAAAATGCAGAAGCCTCTACAAGGACATGCCAAAGTCACTTTACTTCCAGCCCTTGCCTCTGGCAAGAGCAGCACTATCCGCTCCACTTTCTTTCACTGCTCAAGGAAGGCTCTGTATTTCAGAGAATTAGCAAGAAATAGAGACAGTTTTAGCTTCTCCCTCATCTGCTCCAGGATAGGTCAAACCTGTCTGCAAATCACTGCTAGTTAACACCCACCACACAACCTAAATGAAGTAAATAGGTCATCTCAAGCAAACTCCTATCTGATATTTGCCTGAATCATGTGAAATGCCACAACCACAGCTGGCACTATCCCACACTCCTTGTTGGAAGCTGCACTGTAGAAGCCAGCAGTCAAGAATTAGCCTACTCTCCCTAGGGACAAAAAAGCCTCTCTTTAGAAAGAGGCCTTTGGGAAAATCCAGGTGGTATCCAAACATCCAACATTTGAACACTGGCAGGGGGGAATGTGAACCTTACCATGACAGGGCTTTTGTTGATTACTAAAAGAAACACTAACAATGATCATCACTGCTGGATGTGGATTCACAATGTTCACTACATCCATGAGCAGCTTATCTTCATAGGTACAGCTAGGTCTAGTAGCTCTGTGGTCTTTTTACTGCTGGCTGACTCATTATTTTGAACACAGAAAAACATTAATACAATAAACGCACCTATCACAACAGCATTTGGGTTCACTTGCAAACACCGACAATGTGGTTTTTATTTGACAAAACATTGCAACAGCACAGTTACCAGCCTGGCAGTGAAGAACATGCCCTTGTGCAAATTAATCTGTATTAGAACTGATTTGCCAGTACTCCAGGTAGCAAACTGTTGATGTGCTGATGGACGAGAAGTTACAGTTTTTATAATCTGTGGTGTCCCTTGAGTTAGCTGACCGCTAATCGGTACTGAACACCCCCCTCCCCCAACTCCATTACAAGCCATTAGTTAACTTCCTGAGGAGAAGTTACATATCCCACATCCCTGAGTCCACTGACTTTCTATCTTGGACACCTTCTTCCCTTTCTCACACCTCCCTTCAGGCTGCCGCACCTAGCTGCCCATCCCTACGGGGCACCCAGCCTACCTGTGGGGATGGCCGAAGGCTGGGCCCTTCCCAGTCCCCAGAGCGCGACGCTCAGGCCAAGCGCCCTTACGGCATCGCCCACCCAGGCCTTCCACGCCTGCCTGGCAGGTTTTCCAACCGATGACGCGGCTCTCGGCACGGAAGCACCACGTAAGAAATGTAATAAAGGATTTTCTAAACCTGTTATCCCACCCGGACAGGTACGGTACTACGACTCCCACTGCACATTACAGGCCCTTTCTACCCAAGGCCTGGCGGGGTCCCCGACGGACAGGGCCTGCGGCCACCCAGAAGCGTTTCACCGGCGGGCGGCAGGCCGCAGGGCCCGCGGCACCCCACGGCAGGCGCTCACTGGGCCCCGCTCGGGCCGGCGGGAAGAAGGGCCCCGGGCTCCGGCTCCTCGCCGCCGAGCCCCACCGCAGCTGCCCCTCGCCTCGCCGTGCCGCGGGGCGCGCCCCACACCCGGCCCCCCCGGCGCCCTCCGCTGACCCGCGCTGCCCGCGGGGGCCCGGCCGGGCCGCCCCGAGCGCCGGGCACAGAACCGCAGGCGGGGGAGGGGGGGCGGAAGGGGAGGGGGGGGGGGGGAAGGGGGGGGGGAAGGGGGGGGGGGAGGGGGGGGGAAGGGGGGGGGAGGGGGGGGGGAAGGGGGGGGGGAAGGGGGGCGGCCCCGCCCCCCGCGGCCGCGCCGAGCCCAGCGCGCGCTCCCTGCCGCGTCGCGCGCCCCTCACCTGCCGCGAGCCAGCCACGCCCCAGCGCCCAGCAGGAAGCGGCTCCCGGCACCGCTTCCGCCCCTAGTTGTGCGTCACTTCCGCCCGGTTAGGGCGCCCCGCGTCTGGCGGCGAGGCCCAAGGCCGGGCTGGGGGTGGGGTCCGGGCTGCGCATGCGCGCAGTAGCGGGACGGGACGGGGCGTGGGGCGTGCGGTGGCCCGCGGCGGCGGTGGGCTGTCCTCCCACTCGTCCCGGCGCCGCTGGGCCTGGCGCTGCCTCGTCTGCACCACCTGAGTCCCTCCCCGGCACTGCTGCGCGCCCCGGCGCCGGCCGGCAGCGCGGGCCGTGTGTGGGCAGCAGGAGCTGGCGGTCCGCCCGCCCCGGGACAGGCCGCCCAGGGGCACCGGCGAGGCCCTGCGGAGCGCTGCTGGGTGCCGCGGAGGCGGGGGGGTGCTGCAGCACGCCTCCAGCACGCCTCCGCAGCTGGCTGCCCCGCCGGAGCTGCCGTGAAGGGGGCGATGCTGGCGCGGTCAGCCCGGCCTCGGCCCACGTGTTACAGAGCCACAACCAGAGAAAAGCCCGCAGCTGCTGGGTGCCGGGTGATCTGCGCAGCCCTGCTTCTGTGCTTGGCTGCTTCTCTGCTACCGCCTATCTGGTACAGAGCAGGGCAAGCAAAAGGGGAAATCTCTGCATCACACGCTTGCTTGTTTTCTCTCCAGTGTTCATGTTTAGAGTTGAGCAATTTAAAAATTGACTTCATAAAATAGTGATTTTTTTTTTCTGAAGTACGTTCTACTGATTTGTTCTTGTGGTGCTTTTATATTCCCCTTTTTGCACACATTCAGGCAATCACATTCTTCCAGCACAAATGCTGATGAAAAGTGAATTTCGAGAGTG
The DNA here is from genome assembly GCF_015220075.1 of Falco rusticolus. Taxonomy (NCBI): domain Eukaryota; kingdom Metazoa; phylum Chordata; class Aves; order Falconiformes; family Falconidae; genus Falco; species Falco rusticolus. The sequence goes on from NC_051191.1 coordinate 67,219,342, forward strand.
CATTTGTAAATATTAAAACCACATTTTAAAGGAGTATGTGCTACACATGACAGGTATTGGCACGCTCATCTGCTTTAGGATCAGAAACAATTTCTCAAGACTTAAGTAAACAGTTACAACTTAACACTGTCTGAATAGCAAATACCAGCTTTTGAATGCACGCAGGAAACATTTGTGACCGATAGGTAGCATTAAAAACAGTGCACAAGGAAAAAAATGAGGCAAACCTCTTCAAACAGTGAATGCACCTAAAAACATCAGGACCTGCTCATGCATATTCAACATGGGGAAAAAGGGTAAATCCATTACATAAATTACCTGTTGCATGTTCTTTGCTTTTTACTCCTTTGCAGTGGGAAGTGCTGACTGAAGCATCAGAGTGATGTTAGGCCTGGTGAAATTGCACAGGAGATCAGCAATCAGCAGCAGCTTCCTTGTTTCAGAGCCTGCAGGAGGGTGCGGTGCTTGTGCCCTGTGCCCTGTGATGTTTTAATAAGGGGCCTGGTAAGACCCATCAGTACAGACAGCATAAGGGCACAAGGCTTAAGAGCTAAAGATCAGGGTGAGAGCTACTGAAACTCTCTCTAAAAGGAAGAAGGTTATAAAGGAGTAGAAAATCCTGCCAAAAACTCCAAGCAGACAAAAAAGCAGATCTAGCCGAGTCTGAGCAAGGAGCATGTGTGTGGGTGTCAGGACCTGTCAAAAACAAAACAGGGAAGCGGATGTAAGAAGATCAGAATCTATTCTGATCCATTTATATTTATATACTACTGACGGAAAGCCCTCCAAACGCTTTCTGCTGCTTGGCTGAAAATCCAATTCAATGCATTTATAAAATTCAAGAGAAAGCAAGAGGTCATGGCAGACTGATGCAAGCCTTTCCCATATCCCCCTCCCAGCCACCCTGAGGAAGAGGAGTCAGCAGGTTTGCAACATCCATCATTAAAAGGCAAAAAGGGAGTTGACAGAAAGAGAAAGGGAAGACAGCTGGAAGGCAGCTCTGTAGAGAAGGACCTGGGAGTCCTGGTGGACAGCAAGCTGCCCATGAGCCAGCCGTGTGCCCATGTGGCCAAGAAAGCCACTGGTATGCTGGTGTGCATTAGGAGGAGCGTGGCCACCAGGTCGAGGGAGGTGATCTTCCCCCTTTACTCTGCCCTGGTGAGGCTGCATCTGGAGTACTGTGTTCAGTTCTGGGCTCCCCAGTCCAAGAGAGGACAAGGGACTACTGGAAAGGGTCCAGCAGAGGGCTACCAAGATGACTGGGAGACTGGAGCATCTCCCTCATGAGGAAAGGCTGAGAGAGCTGGGCCTGTGTAGCTTGGAGAAGGCTGAGAGGGATTCTTATCAACGCATACAAATACCATAGGGGCAGGTGTCAAGAGGATGGGGCCAGGCTCTTTTCAGTGGTGCCCAGCGACAGGACAAGGGGCAACGGGCACAAACTGCAACATGGGATGTTCCACCTGAATATGAGGAAAAACTTCTTTACTTTGAGGGTGACAGAGCACTGGAACAGGCTGCCCAGAGAGATGGTGGAGTCTCCTCCGGAGACATTCAAAACCCACCTGGACTCTGTGACTGTGCAACCTGCTCTGGGTGAGCCTGCTTTAGCAGGGGGTTGGACTAGGTGATCTCCAGAGGTCCCTTTCAACCCTGACCATTCTGTGATTCTGTGAAGACAGTGAATCTTACGCCAGGTGGGCAGAGAGGTGATGGAAAGCAGGGATACAGTGAGCCTCATGTGAGAAGTGGTAGTAGGGTACAAGTGGACTGGACAAAGCACCAGGAAGACCCTATTAGTGAGTGAAAGGCTGTAAATCATAGTGAACTCCTGTGTAACCTTGTTGTATATCAAATGTCTTTCCTGTGCAGACAAGACCTATCTAACTGGGCACACGTAGGTGTGAATAACAGCACAGAAAGAGTCTGGAGGCAAATCAGGAGAGCAGCTGCTTAACACAGTGTTTAATTCAACATTAATTAGAGGCACTAGTCTTTGGCCAGCTGCATGTCTCAGCCCATGCAACTGGCAGGTGGAAACCAAGTAACACCATTCCCAGCCAGTGGAATAGTAGACACTATTTCTTCTCTCTGTGCCCGTGGAATAATGGTCACCATTTCTTCTCTCTCCAGAACAATGCTCACTGGCTACATCTCATAACCTTTCACTAGCTCATTTTCAGTGGTCCTGAGGAAAGGATCCTCTTACTTAAGAACAGGCTGTTTTGGGCGAACCAGCTGGCATCTGTGGCTGCCCAGCTCACCCTGCTGCTGCTTTGCATTGACAAGTTCCAGCCAACAAAACCAAACCCACGCACAGTATTTTTCTCCTTTAACAAAAGGAGCACTGCTACCCACTGTTGCCTAAGTACAGGAATGTTTAGACGGAGGTCCTTCTTCCCATACAGTCAGTAAGATGTGATTTTTCATAGGCTGCAAAAAGCAGTGCCTTGAGGCGTGCTAAGTCATGCGTGACAGCATGGCAGAGACTTTGCAGTTAGGAAGCACACTAACTGCTGGTTTGGAAAATGCCTTCTGGTTTTCCCAGAGCCATTGTACAAGATTATACCAATGGGAAACACTGGCGGGGGGGGGCTGCAGAGAGATCCTGTTTATGCATGGTGGCACTGCCACTCTCAGTCACTTTGTTCTGCGGTGGCAAGGTAGTGAGCTGGACCTCCCCCCCCCAGTCGGAACCTGCTTTTGCCCTTGGCAGGTTGAATTAATGAAGCCAGATGTTTCCACCAATCTTCTTGTGGGCTGTACAGAGGCTTTGCATGCTCTGCTTTGCTCTCAGTTGCCAGCAGAATCCTGTAAGCAACTGGCTGATCCAAAGCAGCTCAGGGCACGTCAGGTTTTCTGTGCTTTTGCACGCCATTCTCTGGCTAACTGTCTGGAGTGCTTATTCTTCTGTTACCTTTTCCATCATTGCAATATTCAACCACTTCTTCCTTGCCCAGAACTCTTGCATAAAGACATCTTTTTCTGTAGGCTAGACTCATTGCAATTATCTATACACAAACTGATCACTCATCTGTAGTTGTGTCACAGCCACAAATTCATGTGCAAGAGTCAACCCTTTTAGATTCACATTATATTTGAACTAATTTTCACTTTTCTGAGACTGCATTTTCCCACCAGAGTGCTTTTTCTTAAGTGAAAAAAAAAAGGAAACCAACAAACCGAGCCTTCAAAACATTAGATTAATTTGCTCTTTCTCTTGCTGCAGTATCTTTTACTGAGCAAAGTCACCTTGGGCAAGTAATTAGTGCTTCACTTCCCTCACTAGAAAAATGGAAACAATCATATTTTTCCATCTTTGATATCTTTAGGATGGAAAATGTTGCTACATATTATTTATTATAATGTTTTACACCAAAATTTAATAACATAAAACTCAGAACCTGAAGGGAAAATGTAAAAAGCGAAGATGAGGAGAATACAGAGTGCTGCTGTGTTGTGTGTTTTGAAGATGCTGGAAATTTCTTGAAGTCTGTTGAGTAGTGTTTATCAAACATTCAGGCAGAGCTGGCTGAGTCGCTTTTGCACAAGGGGACAGGGCCAGAAAACAAATCAGGTCTTACTCCAGACATCCCTCTTGTTTTGCAGTTTTTCAGATCTGAGGAATGTTTTGCTACTGTAGTTGGATGTAGGGTTGAGCTCACCTAAGACTTGTAAGTGTTTGGATCTCAAGTTTTGCTTCAGATTTGACTAATGTTTTGCTGGTAGTGTTGTCTTAGAAGAACAGGCAGGATCCTCCCTGAACATCTGTCCCTTGTTCTGTGTCTGGAGACAATGGGCACCCCCTCTGAGTACATGCTACCAATGGGTATATGCTCACAGGATGTTGAAACTAGACATAACTAAACAATGTTCTGTCATTTGAGAGACAAAAGTAATATGCTAAGTACTTCCCTCCCCTCCCCGACATATAGATGTTCTAAGCATAACATTGATCTGTATTACCTCTGAGGTGCCCTTATTGCAGGGGAATAAAATAAGGGCCACCTACAGCCACCTGTCCTTCTGCACAAGCTTTCTTCTGAGTCAGGTTTGTGGACACTTTTTGCACAAACTTCCCCTAGACATGTGGCCTTCCTCTTGCCCTAGTTATGGGGATTTGGGGTAAGATGCAGTGGAGTGGAACAAACTAGAGCCTGAAGTTGACCGAACCACCCTATCTGTCTCCCTTTGTCTTCTCTGCCACTCTTGTCGAAGTCCACTCCTCAACCCCTTCTGGTTCTGCACTTTCTTCCCTAACATCCAAGCATCCTCCTCTGCCCTGGACTCACAGCTTTAAACATCACTTACCAGCATCTCATCCCTTATTCTTTATGAATGCCAGAGCCCTTCTGACATCCTGTGCCTGCACTGCCTGTTGGACTGTAAGTTCTCCAGGGCACAACGTGCTGCCATGCTTTGCGTAGGGCTCAGGCTGTGGCTGGTCCTTAGGCAGTGCTGGAAAAAAAAATAATTAACAATAATAACGCAACTTCTTCATTGCATACATGAGTATCAATTACTATCATAGGTTAAAATGGTGCCTTTTTATACAGCTGCACTGAACTAGCGTCTCTTATTGATGCGCCTTGAACTGGTCTGTAAGGGAAGGCTGGATTGCAAAGGTCTCTGTCCTAAGTGTCACTGGGAAGACTGTTATCTATTAATTCCAAAATGCCATTTGTAGCATTACATCCACACAGTTTGGCACACTCATGGTAATTGCCTTTGCTGACAGGGAAAGGAAGAGCAGGGCAGGGAAGGGAAAAGAGAAGAAAAGAGAAGAGAAGAAAAGAGAAGAAAAGAGAAGAGAAGAAAAGAGAAGAAAAGAGAAGAGAAGAGAAGAGAAGAGAAGAGAAGAGAAGAGAAGAGAAGAGAAGAGAAGAGAAGAGAAGAGAAGAGAAGAGAAGAGAAGAGAAGAGAAGAGAAGAGAAGAGAAGAGAAGAGAAGAGAAGAGAAGAGAAAAGGAAAGGAAAGGAAAGGAAAGGAAAGGAAAGGAAAGGAAAGGAAAGGAAAGGAAAGGAAAGGAAAGGAAAGGAAAGGAAAGGAAAGGAAAGGAAAGGAAAGGAAAGGAAAGGAAAGGAAAGGAAAGGAAAGGAAAGGAAAGGAAAGGAAAGGAAAGGAAAGGAAAGGAAAAAGAAAAGAAGAGAAAGAGAAGAGAAAGAGAAGAGAAGAGAAAGAGAAGAGAAGAGAAGAGAAGAGAAGAGAAGAGAAGAGAAGAGAAGAGAAGAGAAGAGAAGAGAAGAGAAGAGAAGAGAAGAGAAGAGAAGAGAAGAGAAGAGAAAGAAAAACCTTGCATGCTTATGAAATGATTGTACATACAAGGGAAAAAAGGTAGACAACAAAAAATAGGCAAGAGACTAGAAACTCCCTGGAGTGGAGCATAGATGAGGATAGTGTTTCATATGCATGTTTTTATTCTGTGGCTCCTTTCCACGTCCCCACAGCACCCCTGACTCTGTGAGTCCTGAGCAGGGCTGACCTTGCTGAACATGTGAGATCTGATGAGAGTAGAGCACACAGCAATATGGCTGCAGGCTAATGCTTTTATTTTTGTAACTGTATATTCCTAAGAGCATGATAACAGGAGTTAGGGATCAAATCCATGCTTCTTGCATAACTGAACAGAGTATTCCTGCTAGACTACCTGGCAAGAGATGAAACATCCCATACCAGGCCTTTAAAAAAAAGGAAAGGAAGAAGTATTAAGGACAGCCATGGTCATAAGAGAAAAGCAACAAGTGTTCTAAGGCATCCACTTACAGGCACAAATTACTTGTTTAATTTAAAGTCAACACATACAAGACTCATCGAATTTTGAGTACTGTCCTATTTGCCATGCAATCCCGGTTACCATTGCATATTCAAACCAAAATCCAGCTATCCAAACCCTCTCCACTTTGTCGCAGACATGAACCCCATTGCTGGCTGTTCTTCTATTGCTATAGTGAGGTTAGGAGTTGTCATGGACTGACTAATCCCACTCTGCCACGTGAAGAGGACATTAACCCAAGGATAAAGGAGCCAGCTACAACTACCACCTACCATGTTACTCAGTCAGCATGAACATCACTCTTCTTTTGATTCTGACCACCTCTATCAAGTTCCTTTAGAACAATGCGGGTGCTAAATATTGACACTGTTTCCAAAAAAATTGAAGTTTAATATTTTTTTGTCATTCTGAAAGGCTCAAATAAATGACAGGATTCTGATGAAAATTCGCTGTATTCCCTACCTGGCTTTGGATGTGCCTTTTTTTTTTTTTAATTCTTTGGGACTTTTAATTCCTAAAAGAAGAGAGGCAAGGGGAAATAGAGAGAGATATGGAATTTCCAAGAACATTTCTTCCTTGTTAAAAAATTGCTCTTTTAAAAATTAATATTTTTCAAATCACGTATATTTAAACCAGGAGCTTTTAATAGCATTTTATCAGTTACCTATATTAGCTTCACTGTTTTTAAATGTACATTTTAATGCTTCGAGACATAAGTCATTGCTGGATACAAATGAGAGGATTTCTGAATATATCTGGAAAGTTAATAAAAAGAGAAGCATGAAAAGATGCAAGACCCTACATTAAAGATTAGACTTAAATTTAACTGGAGAGAGAAAAAGATGTTCTATTAAAAGCCTACTGAAAATATTAGTGTATATTAAGAACCTGCAGACAAATGCTTGTCTAAATAGTGACAGCAGGACACTCAATACATTTTAGGACTGTCTGCTTCCAAACAGAAAAATGAGGAGTGAAAGCAAAAAAAACCCCACCCAAACCCCAAAACCTTTCATGAAATAATTAGTTTTAATTATTTTCTCCATCAGTTAGGACTCAGTCCTGCATCATTTAATTATGCTTTTGACATTGCCTCCTAGAAAAATATTTCAGAAAATGAAGTAACACATGGTAAAGAAAAACTTGCACTGAAAAAAATCCTTAAAAAAATATCTTGTTCCTGCAGAGTTAGTTTCAAGCTGGAAATGACTTTTCAAATATGAAAACTAAGTTACAGGAATCAATACTCCTTGGGAATGAGACTCACCCTCTTTGCTGTCAATGGCAAGCTCCTATGTTAGGATTTAAGTGGGTGTTCAAATGGTTGGACTGTGTGAATAATTGATTATTCGATTCAGTTGTTGAACCAAAAAATTAAACTCTGCTTTTTTCCAAAGTCAACCCTAAAACACTGTTTTCAGTGTATTTGGTAAATAATAAAACCTCCATATTTTTAGGGTAAATTATTTGCTATTTGTTTGGTTGGAACCAACTTTAGTTCTGCCTTTTTTTCCCAGGTATATGCAATAAAAGCAAAGGACTAGATTCATAGGAGAGCCTAGCCATCACTGTCAGAGATGGTTTTACAATTTCTACTCAGCTGGAAATTGAGTGAAAACTTGAAATCCTTCCCTGAAATATTTTCTTTGTGAATAAGCAGTGAAATACATGTTAAACATTTCCACTGACATTATTACTCTTGCATTTCAATCTTTCAAATGCTTTCTATTGCTGTTAAGTATTCACATGAAGTTATTTCATTTCAAAGCTTACCATATCAGGCTATTATAATTCCTCTGTGCTGCAGGCCAAATTTCCTGGTGGTCTTTAAAATTATGCCATATTAACTACCTTGTAATAACTGTATACCAAGATGCCATGTTAATTTCACAGGATTTTTCTCTAGAAACATGAATTTGTTTTGCATCTGTATTATAACATCAGGTCCCTACTTAATTCTATTTCTAAGACCTACAGCTATAATCTTTCTACTCATTTACAAAGTAGTAGGATATATAACTCCCACTTCAGCCTTTAATTCCCCCCTCTGTTTTAGAGAGATGTGAACAGGCAAAAATAATAGTGTGCAACACAACATCCCTTTTAACAGTATCATTGTCTTTGTTCCATAATAAAACCAGTGCATTTATTTAATAAATATTTCTAACAGTACTTCTATGTGCTAGCTAAACTGCATTGCTCATTCTTTAAAAAATAGTCAAGTTAAGTATCAATAACTAACTACTGCAGGTTTTAATTTCTTCCCTCTTCTTGGGAGAAGACAAAGGGTTTAGAAAAAAAGCACCCTCAAAACTCACAAGTCTGGGGCGTTTCATACCAACTGGAGAGCAGGAAGGGAGTGCACCTTATGATCCCATGTTAAAGCCTCTTCTCTGAGAAATGGGTTACATTGGTGCACCCCTCTGGCATGTGACATTGGATCATTCTGTCATGGTCCATGTGAGCATCCTGACTGGGAGCTGCTGAACAGGACAGTAGCTCAGTGATGGTGTAGGATTCACCTGTGTCCCCATCACCTTACGACTTCATCTAGGGCACCTAAACAATTTGTTTGAAAATACATTGAAAAGAAGCATTTTATCATTTCTATAATATTGTCCTCATTGTTTTAAATGTCCAAAATATTCAGTGAGTGCACCTCAAATTCACAGATTATTTTGCATTGACAGGATATTTATTTTGGCAAACAAACAATTTATGACAATTCACTACATCCATTTCAACACGGCCTTCAGTAGTAAGTGAGCATATCCATTAACATGAGCCGGAACCAAGAATTTTCATCAGGAAAGAAGACAGGAACACAGCCAAGTTCCTAACCTCTCAGCTCAGGCTGAACTTCAATCAGCAATGAAAGGTGTGTTCTCAGATCTGTACGGATCATGAATATGTCCTTGAATTTCCCATTGAATGCAGAGAACCAGGGTTGAGCCCAGAAATCCCTTGTTTGTTCGAGGGGGCCTCTCTATCTACATTTGTCCAAGTATTTTGCTGCCAGGCAGAGATGCTGAGCTGGATTGCTAAAGATAAGCTGCATCCTGCACTGAATGGTGAGACAGCACAGGTGCCCTCTGCCTGCAAAGCCTTGGGGTACTCCTGCCTTTAAAGCGGGTGGTTGTGGATGCATCCGTGTACAGTGCAGGGGACTTAGAGACTTGACCTTTCTGGCATGCAGGGAAGTAGGCTAAGCACAGAGATGGCCAGGACAGGTAAGTCAAACAGCATTAGGAGCAAGAAGCTGGCTTGTAAGGAAAAGACTCAAAGGATTCAGGACCTTCACAAAAAAACTTGCTGTGGGTGGGAAAGAATATCTGAAAGGATCCAAATATATAAACATAAAGGAAGAGAAGGATTTTTGGGGGGTATGTCAAAATGAGTAAGTAGGACTTATCAGAAGGCAAACGAAAATATAAAACCACCTACAAGAATATTCCTTAAAATTCACACTGGCCTGGCAGTGATGGCACTAGCTCCAGTAGGGAATAAGGGCAGCAACTGCCTCTTATGCTGGCTGGTATTTCCAGTTGAGAGTTCTTGATTTTATTTTGGGCTTTATTCCCTATAGCCATGCAAACTGTGGTACAATACTCTACCCTGTCTCTGTCACTGCAAAGTACTTCATATTCACCACTACCTCAGAACCACTAGAAAAGCAATATAGATGTCATGCAGGGTGAAATCTCAGCTGCCACTAAAGTCACTGTGAGTTTTACTCTCTGAAAGCATGTAGTGAACCCTTGCATTTAGCTCTGCTTAGCTTGACTCTTACCCGTAAGAGAGGGTTTTAATCTTTCAGGAGCTCACTGAACAGTTCGCTAGCTGTAGCATAGCTGTTTAAGCAGGACAGGTTCCAATCAGGGCTACCTACCAGTTCAGCCGAAGCAGCAGTGACACCGCTGGAAGTACCAGTAATGATGAAGAGGGTTAACTAGCATGTTGGGTGGTAAAAATGCCAGCACTTGCCAGAACATCTCCACTTTGGGCCCCATCACAATAGCTCCCTGGGTTTATCTCAACCAGCACTATCAGTGATGAGATAGTTTTTGCTCCTACTCCTCTTTGAAGACCAAGCCAGGACAGGCAGACTGTCACATTATGAGTGCCTCCTGTCCCTCTTTGAATATAGGCAGCAGGATCTTGGCATTGGGTATGCACCATTACTTTCATAGAAGGGAAGGAAATACAAAAAATTAGTTTCAGAACCAATACTGTCTCGGTCACATTCAGTATTTTATAGGCCTGTTTTTTCAGTTTGTTGTAATAATATTTATATCCTGAAATCTATGCTGTGAAACATACAGAATGTACGTTACGGAAGAATTCCCACTGCTGCTACAACCTCAGCCTCTCTGTTTCCAGAAGCTCAGGACTGTACATCCATCACCTGCACAATGCACTAGTATGGGTTTGCACTAAGAAACAACTCTTTTTATTTAGCTCATCCTGAAATTTAACTTTGGTTCACTTTTAAAAATGACTGGCTTCATTCTGCAACCACCAGAGTTGAAGAATAAATACTCTGTCACATTTTTTCAGCACACCAAAACTCATGCCATACCAACAAAGTGTTATCTACATCTGAAAGACTGGCAAAAGGAGGTAAATGGCAACTGCAGGCTGATGTTCCAGCTATACAGATTTTTCTGCTTGGCTTGAACCCACTGATTTCAAAATGAGGCCTCTTGCACCTGCTTGCCTGGAGCAGCTTATAGGATTGGGGTCAGAAATGCAGCTACCAGGGGAAGCCTCTCCCTCAACTGTGCCTTCAGTTTTTTCTTATCACCATCATGCTTATATCATCTTTAGTAGCACTAATGCAGCCTGATCTCTCTAAACTATGTCATACTAGTAGAAAGGGAAAAAAAATGCTTGCCTTCTCTCTTCTTCTTTGTACTCTCCTTTATTTTCTTCCCCCCTTTTTTTTCTTTTTTTAATTTGTGAGGTATGATGACCTCTGTGAGAGCGCCAGATTTATTTTGGCAGATTTGGCTGATAATACATATCTACTAGAACTGAGAGACATGATCTGAATTTGGGATGTCTCTGTATTAATCATCTGTTTGTTATCTTAATAAATATTTGTGAAATATTTATCTGACACAGATGACATGTTTATTATTACAAATATGCTTATTGGTCATGATTCACACCGGTCTCTATTATTTTGGACAGTTTTCATTTATCTGTAGGCAGTTCATGCTGGTTTATATATTCTGTCACAGTTCGTTGTGTTTTGCCTTTTTGTGCTGATCCCTGTAAAAACACAGCACATAAGAAATTAAAAACCAATGAGAATGTTTCCAAAATCATCATTCTACCACATCCATCCAGCAGTAATTTAAATGTCTATGAAACAGAGTACAAACCTGAACAAGAGTACAAACCTGAACAGATGGGAAGCTTTTAAACAAATCGTAACTTAAGACATCAGCAAATAGCTCTGGGTCCTTTAAGATTCAGATCTGAAACTAGGACAGTCAATGGAAAGATGCATGTTGTCTTTTGACCAGGTCCCAGGTATCTATGTGCTCCTGCACAGTGACATCTTTGGAGACAGAATTCTGTTTCTGATGTGTCCTTGAACCCTCAGTCAGGTTTGTGATGCTGGCCTTGTACATGCTCAGTTCTGCACAGAAAGAGTGTTAGGTAAGTACAGCTGGAGCAAAGATCTGTTGCTCCCTGCTACAGGATGATACGAATGTTAAAAATGCAGACAAGTTCAAGATGAGACCAGACAAAGTGACAGAACACTACTGAGGGTTCTTTTTTTTAATGCAAGGGTATCATCTCTGGCTCAGGAAGTCTGGTTGGAAGCATATTTTGGGAAAGTATCACTTTGTGCTGCTCTTACTGTAATTCTCTTTCCTAGGCAGCTGATTTTTGTTATTTATATGCTCTTAAAATCTTACGCAGTGGACCTCAACCTAACTTTCAAGTTCTGAGTCTTCCTTTTGACCATAGTCAGTGTGTCTTTATAACAAATACTCATGCATTGTCTTCAGTTTACTGAGAAGCACTTCAGATACCTCCTGCCCTCACACTTTCTGCCTCCTTCTACACATTCACTTTTATTCCACAACTTCCGTCTCAGTCTTGCCTGCAAAACAAACATCAGCCTTCCCCCTGCCTCCATTCTGCCCACACCAGCGACAAATAGCCTAGCATCCTCCGTTCCCTGCCCCCGGTCAATTCTCACCAGTCTCCCTAGGTATCATGCTTCCCAACACACACTGGTTGTCTCTCCCCACCATCCAGCCACTGTTACTGCTTCTGGCTTCTAAGCCCTTCCTTCCTCCAGGGGCAAGACCCTCTTATCCTTTGCTATTTCTCTCTCCACCTTCCCAAGGTGAGCACTGCGGAGTGCTGCAGAGGGAAGGAGTAACTGAACCGTCATCTCTGCACGGGATGGAGAGGAGAAGCAGTGCTGCTGTGAGCTTTTGGGAATTTTTCTCATTTCCCTCTTTTATAAATGAGTGTAGTGTTTGAGAAAATACTTCCGCTCACTATCTGAAAAGGTCTGCTAGATTTCTTTTACTTATGAGATGAGCAAAAAAGCTAGCTAGCTCATCAGCGGGGAATTTCTCTCCAGCCAAATTAAACACTCTGTTTCAACTGCTTGCCTTGTCACTAGATTGGCTTCAACCATTGCCACAATCCCATCAGTTGTGAAGAAATTCACAGGACAGAATGGCTTGCACCCAGATCTTAACCTTCTGTTAAGCTGATGCATGCAACACAAAAACTAGACCTGTGATCTGCCACCATGACCTACCTCCTGGTCTTTACATCTGAGTGTCCCAAAACAGAGTGGTCTTTTGTGCCCTTTGCCAGAGGCTCTGTAGGCAGAGGTTCTACCGTATGGAGCCAGTTGCAGCAATGTGGATGGTGGCAGCTGTCTGAAGCAATTCTGCTATGCTCCTCAAGGAAGAGTCTGGAGCAAGTTCTGTTGGTTTTGTGTCACAGGATCCTTTTTGTCTCTTCATTTGCTCCTTGAAATTCTTTCAGTCACCAAAATAGAACACAGAAATATTTACCACAAGTCAGCATGTCTGAGCACAAGGGATCCTGTCTGTAAGCAGATTTGAAGGCAAAGGTTAACCCAAGCAGAAGCCTGACCCCATAAATAATGATCAACAAGAGACAGGAATGCATCTGAGCAGCGACCTCTTCAGCAAATATTTGGCCTGCCTGTAGTTGGACCACACTGTGTATCATCAAGTCTGAAGGATTATCTCAAAAGCAAGAAAAAAAAACCCAAAAGACTTAAGTTTTAAAAAACTGCATTATTTAGAGTTGAGTCCAGTCCATTTAGCTTGCTAAAAATAATACCATCAGGTGATCTGCCCAGTCACCTTCAAGGAGAGAAAAGCTTTAGGACTAAGGAGCTCTTTACCCTACTGGAGAACAGCACAAATACTCATGGCTGGAAAGCAAAAAGGATAAATTCAACTGAGAAAAATATTTCAAGTTGTCAACAATGACAGAGATTAACTATAGTGACAAAATGTCAAGGAATTAGACAAATTCTCTACCTTTCACGATCTTCACAGTGGTACCAGAGGCATTTCTGGAGATAGGTTTTTCTTAAACTCATGTTCCAAGCTGTATGAGGTTATATGGCATGTAGCACATCAGGCCAGATGCTTTATTGATTTGTCCTGCCCTTATTTTCCCTGAGAAGTCAGCATCTGCTTACCCCTGTTACACAACAGACTAAACAAGCCACACTTTCAAGGTGAAACAGGACACCACCGAGGGCCTGTAAGCAAAGTGGGCTCTCTTTGAGTAAAGCCAAGAGGAGTCCTCTGCTGTCTTCATCCTTAGTCCTGCACCTAAAAGCCCGGTGGTATGGTCTGCAGTCCTACCTACATTCTTTAAACTGAAATCTGCAACAAGGTGAATTCCCTCTGTCGTCTTGGGGCTGTTGAGTTGTTAATTCATAGGGATATCACAACATCAGAAGCACAGGGAAAATATCTTGTTCTATAAATGAAACGTATAGAGCTGAGATGTGGTAAGGACAAATACTTCAGATTCTTTCTATGTTGGTTTGGGTTTTTTTTCTCTTCAGTGGAGTATAGCTAGGTTGACATATAAATATTTTAAAACAGCTGCTCATCAGATAAATGGTATATTGTAGCCTTAGCTGAAATGTATCCTGTTTGCTCATGTTTTCTGTTTTCTTGACGGTATTTGATCTCTGACATTGCAGAAAAACCTTCTAGTTGGACTATGAGTTTAGATTTAACATTATTCCATTTCCCTCCCTCCCCCCCGCTTTTTTTCTGTGTAGCTTATGCAAGGTCAGATTACACAAACCTGTCCCATCGGAAAATCTCCATGTAATTCAGTAGAACTAGTAAGATAAGATTTAGAGAATCAACCTCATATTTCATTTTTTCATTTTACTGCAGTATTTACAAAGGACTGAACAACTGTCAGTTCAAACAAAAACCTGACTGACTGAAGAAAATGTCTCTGTGTAGCTTTTGCTCTCTAGAATTAATCAATTAAGTGGTCAAAGCTTAATTTCATGAGAAAGACAGGAGATAATGTAACATTTAGCAACATTAAAAGGAATGTGCATTCTAAAGAGGGACCTTGATTCCTTTTAATGTGCAGTAAATGATGCAAGGCTGCCAATAGCACAGTTCAAATAAAGTCAAGATTTTAAAATGTGTCAAAACTACACATCGCAGCTAAAGCTACAATACAGAATTTGTACCTTTTCCCTGATGAGCAGCTGTTTTAAAATATTTATATGTCAACCTAGCTATACTCCACTGAAGAGAAAAAAACCCCAAACCAACATAGAAAGAATCTGAAGTATTTGTCCTTACCGCATCTCAGCTCTTTACGTTTCATTTATAGAACAAGATATTTTCCCTGTGCTTCTGATGTTGTGATATCCCTATGAATTAACAACTCAACAGCCCCAAGACGACAGAGGGAATTCACCTTGTTGCAGATTTCAGTTTAAAGAATGTAGGTAGGACTGCAGACCATACCACCGGGCTTTTAGGTGCAGGACTAAGGATGAAGGTAGCAGAGAACTCCTCTTGGTTTTACTCAATGCTCACCTGAAGCAGAGAAAGCACTGCTGTTGATTCCAACAGTTTCTAATTACAGAGCCTCAGTGGCATCCTACATGATTGTGGGCAACACACTTTACATGGTCTTAGCTTCATTTTATCCATCTGTTTAACAGGTGTAAGCAGATAGTGACTTGGCTTAGACTCAAGATGGTGAAACATCTCTCATTGATCTGAATAGTTTTGGATGAGGCCTCAAGTGAAAGAAGCGTGAGTGAAAGAAGCATTCAGGAGATGCAGATTTTTTTCCCCCATCCATGAATTATGCATGAGTACATTGTGATTGTCTTGATTCTAACCTCTATTTTGAAATTATTCATCTGATTCCTGCAGATTCTTTTTGGTCTGTAGGCTGTTTGCAAGCAGTTCTGAGAATCTCTACTGAAGCAGCTGCTAACTTCCAGGTGGGGCTGAAAACGCCCCATCTTCCCCCAGAAATCAGAATGGAAGGTGGCAACACAAGACTGTGATCCTTGTGTCTCTTCCCTCCCATCTTTAATTCTGTATTTTTAATATGATTTGTGTTATGCTTCCTTGTACATTTTTCTTAAGAACTGGATGAGAACACATCTGGTGGGAAACTCTGGCTATGGGGATTTCACTCAAGGTTCTGCCATGGTTTTGAGAGGCAGGAAGCAGGGGAGAAAATATTAGGTAAATTAAGGTGGGTTGACCAGCATGAAATCTGCCTTTTCTTGAGTACTAAGGACTTGACCTTGAATACTAATAATCTTTGTTGTATTTGGATATGCTTGTACACAATTCTCCTCCTAAAAGAAAGACAATTGAAACAAATACCTTATAGAAGTACGAAAAACCTTAGCATAAGCTCATAAGCTTATGACAAGAAGACCATAAAATCATAGCTGGGAACCTAAGCTGTATGCCCTGCATCTCAAACTGGTGGGAATTTGGATGCTGAATTACCAGGAGAAAGTTGTTACCTTGCACGGCCTGGGCATGGAAGGTGGAGGAGAATGGGGTCAAATGCATGAAGTGGGAAGAAGACTGACTGGATTTACTGTGGGGAGCTCCTGTCCAGAAGAGATAGAGCATAACTGAAAGGATGGAAGTGCCTTGAACAGAATTTCACGTGTTAAAACACGGGAAGTCTCTACCTGTCAAAAGGCTGGAGTGATTTGTTTGCATCATGTTTCAGTGAACTGTTGCAAATTAAAGTAGGATTAGGACCTCTCAGAAAATGTTACAAGAACACTCTGCAGTGAAATTTTTTCTGCAAATGAAATACGTGAATAAGGTACTACTTTCCCTATCATGTATGCTTATTAGTACACCCTTATTTATGCGTTCATTCTACTCTGACAGAATTCAATAGCTAAATAAATACAAAGTTAAAGCCTGTAGTATTAGACCTTTCCATTAAATCCTGGGGCCTGACTCATTTGCATTTTGTTTTGTTTTTATAATGCATACTTACTTTAATTATGACTGCTGCACTTTATTTGTAATTGTCTGTGCAATGCCCAAGTACCTTGCTAAGTGGATAAGGGAAGCACTTTATTCCATAATAACATACTTAATCCATTATTATTCATTAATTTTTTTCTGGAATGGACTGAAAAGACTCAGGACTTTGAAAAATACAATAACAACAAATTATCTATGGCAAAAATAATTTTTAACAGAATTCATACTTTTCTTATCTTCATCATTGTTTTTCTCTAGGTATCGTCTCTCCTAAAGAGAGAAGCAGCAGTATTTAATGTCCTGAAGATTGGGCTAAATGCCAAAGATGTTTGAAATCAGAGATACATCGTCCCCCAGGCTTCTTGCATGGCTTTTGACAAGTCATTTAACCACTCTGTGTCCTTATTGCCCTGTTTCTGATGGCTGCAATCCTACCATTCACCTTCCATAGAACAGTAAAGCTTACTTCACTAACGCTCAGAGCTTTGCAAATGATGGAGGCTAGGTATTGTAGCAGCATAATCGAAGGGACACAATGATGGCTGGATAAAGAGGAGGTGTTTCCTAGCTATGCAGGATTCTTGCTTATTGAGTGAAAGAAGACATTCAGTTTCTTGTTATATCCTTGCAGATCCCTCCTGAACAAATACACCGTCTTCCTTGAATTTTCTTATTACAGAGGTATTACCGCTTGGAGTTTTGTAAGGAGATCCTTGCACAGTCTCTCATGGTAGGCACAAAAGCATTCTGTCTCATTTTCCTTTGGCAAATGCTCTCTGTAGGAACCTGGAAGGTCAGCGCTGGTCTTACCATTTTGGTCCACCAGTCACCACACCCTCACAGGAAACAGGTTGCTTTCTGATTCTCCTAGCCTGCTTGTTTTTGGCTTACCAATCCATGGCTGTAGGTCTCTGTTTAATTTATGACAAAGACTTATTAGTAGAAACTAGGCTATTGAGGCTGGTCAACCAAATTAAAGGTGCAGAAACTGTGAATACATCACGTCTGCTCCATGGAGTGTGTCACATCTTCTGTCACATCTTCTGATAGGCATTCAAGACTTCCCAAGCTGTTTTGCCCCATCCCCAGTCATCCAAACCAGGATGACTTTTTCTTTATAGTTAGTATTCCCTTAAGAATACACACCCCAACCTGGCTGACCATACCTGGATAGGCCAGTATGATGTCTATCACCCTTATTTCTTCATCGCTTTTATCCAGCTGAGCTGGAAAGGAATGTGATGTCCACTGCAAAGATGAAACACTGCACAAGGCTTGCCTTAAGAGTTAAACCAGCCTCTTCTGTTCTGCAGGATAAAAAAATCTCCGCCTGAAGTCTGTCCTAATAGGGATGAGGTGGCTCTGGGTGTGTGTACGTACCTATTTGAGCATATTCATGGCCATCCCTTGTTGTTTCACAGAATGTATTATGCCAAAAACATGTTATTTCCATCGGTGTCCCTGTACTCTGTTTCTGTGAGGCAAGACTGAAATTATGCTGTTCAGTACTGCCTCTGAAAGGAGACAGCATACCAGCACAATTTCCCAAACAATCATTTCCCCAAATATAGCTTAGGTGTTTTCACCTCCCCTGTCTTTCTGCTTCTGCCTTTTTTCTCATTCCCCTATAACCATCCCTCTCCTTGCTAAATAATGCCAGTTCCTGCTCAGTCAATCCCCTGTCACAAAACATTAAGGCAATGACACACTAGGCAATGACATAGAGGAGGGTGTCTCCTAAAACTTTCCAATAAAATCTTAAGTGCGTGGGATGTGAATGCTCTTGCTCCTTAGAGTTCACTCTGGGGTCTTCCCCCAACACTCAGGGGACATATGGCAGTGTTTCATGATCCCCCAAAGCCATATCTCAGTGCTTGCAAGAGAACTGTGAATAAGCAGTTCTTTTTTAGGAGTTTGTGAACAGCTTCTAATCCTGGTGATACTGTTTGCATCAGTTTACATTCCCAAGGCTATCTGTGAACAGAAAAGACTGGAAATACACCTTTCAGCTCATCTGAAACAGAGATTCTCCTTTACATTTCTTGGTTCCTCACATCAGGAACTCTTTGCTATGGTGCAGGTTTTGCTGATCTGAAAAGGCAAAACAAGAGTAGTTCTATGTTCAAATTCACCTACTTAAAACCAGTTACTTTTTGTTCTGTGGCCTTGCATCTTTTGTGTGCTCAATCAAATCTACTGACATGCTTGCCTAAAACCAGGTCTGACTGCTCGTTACACCTCCTGCATCTTCAGCACCTGCAGTTGACTGGAAAGGAGACTGCTTTTTTAGCCTCTATGGAAATCATCAAAATTCTTAATGGATTTACACAGGAGCTCCTGAAAGTAAGTTTATTCCCCTTAGCCAGGTTACTTATTGGTGAATAATAAAAAGCACACAGATAGTTTCCCAGAACTAAGGTTGTAAGTTTGTGAACTCTGAAGACTGTGGATGAGGAACAGCAAGGGAAGGTATTTCTTGAGAAACGCAGGAAACATGCACGGAGCCTAACAACAAAGGCCCTGCCTGCCACTTCTGTGGTATTATATCCACAGCCCCCACACCTCCCAGCAAAACTCTGCAGTAATCCCTACTTTGCTTCCAAAGAGCCTAAACGACACTGAAGACTCAAAGGAGTGACAAACTTGCAAGGAAGCAGCAGACTCCTCCAACATCCATTTTCCCCAGTAACTCCTTCCCCCAGGTTCAGATTTAGCCCGGCCTTCCGCATGCCTTATAAGAGGTAAGGGGAAAACAGGACCGTTATCAACAGGGCGGACAAAACCAGCCACCACTATTCAAGCCACTTCGCAGAAAAAAACCCAAATCACTAAGTCGCCCTGGAAATAAAAAGAACAGCCGCACCTAAAGTGTCATTCGGGGAGGAGAGAAGAGCGGGTGCTGGAGAGGCCGCCCCGGGCGCCGCAGAGGGGCCTGGCTGGGCCCGGCTGGCACTGCCCGCACCCGGCTCCCGCTCAGGGCTCCCCTCAAGCACCGGCCGCTCTGCCGCGGGCGAGGCGGCACCACCCAGAGGCGGCCGGCGCGGAAGCGGGCGGCGGGACACCGTCACGCCGGCTTTCCCGTCACAAACGCCGGCTTTCCCCGCACAGACACCGCCCAGGCCCCGCTCCGGGACGGGACCCCCCCGCGGCCCCCGTCCCGCTGACCCCTCCCCGCGCCTGCGCGGCCCGGCCGGGGGGCGGAGCTTCTGCGGCCGGCCCCGCCCCGCTCCCATTCCCCCGGCCTCGCCGTGCGTGGCGCGCGGGGGCAGGGGCAGGCGCGCGAGCCGCTCCCCCCCGCCTCCTCCCGCGAGAGCGCGCGCGCGGCGTGCGAGTGAGCGGCCATTGGTCGGGCGGGTGAGTGCGCGCGCGCGCGCGCGTGTGTGTGTGCGCGTGGGGCGGCGAGGCGCCTCCCCGCAGCCCGCGCCGCTCTCGCCGGAGCGCCGGCGGCCGGGCAGGGGGGCCCGGGCCGGCAGCCGGGGCATGGAGAGCCTGCTGGAGAACCCGGTGCGCGCCGTGCTCTACCTGAAGGAGCTCACCGCCATCGTGCAGAACCAGCAGAGCCTCATCCACACCCAGCGCCAGCGCATCGACGAGCTGGAGCGGCGGCTGGACGAGCTGAGCACCGAGAACCGCAGCCTCCGCGGGCAGCAGCCGGCCCCCGCCGAGCCGCCGGCGGCCCCCGCGCCGCCCCAGGGCCCCCCGCCCGAGCAGCCCCCGCCGCCGGGCCAGCCCGACCCGCTCCAGCACCACCAACAGCTCCCGGCGCAGCCGCCGCCGCCGCCGCCGGGCAAGCAGGCACCGGCGGGCCCCGGCGGCGGCGGCCGCGCTGCCGGCCACCAGCACGCCCCCCTGCAGCCCCACCAGCACCCCGCGGAGAAGGACGGCCGGGAGAAGGGCTGCTGCGCCGCCCTGCTCCAGCACAAGACCCCCCAGACCATCGGCAAAGGCGTCCTGAGCCGGAGACCGGAGTGAGTGAGAGGGGCAGGGGGCGGAGGGGGGCAGCGGGCGCGTAGCGGGCGCCTCCTGGGCCCGGGTCCGGGGGCAGCCGGGTCGTACCCCTGCAGCCCTGCACCGGGAGGGACCGTGGGTGGGTGGGTGGGTGGGGAATCCCCCCCCATGCATGCTCGCGGGGAGCGGGCAGAGCGCGAAGAGGAGCCAGGATGCTGCTGCGTGCAGGAGGCGTTTGCCCCCGAGTTCAGCGCCTTCATTGCTCGGTACGGGTGCCCGGGGCCCGTCGGGCTGCTCACCTGCGGTGCTCGCACCCGGCCGTGCCCTCATCGGCTGTCACCAATAAATAAGTCTTTGATCAAAGATGAGTGCGGTTTAGCCCAGGCAGGAGGGAGCTTTGCAAAGGACGGCAGCGTTGTGGCAGTTTCTGTTTGCCTTAAGTCGCTGGTATCTGTCAAAACCCCCACATCATCCCTGGAATGAGCTGGGATTTTCCTGCCCGCCTTGATTTAAGGAGTCTAGGGTATGCATTGTATCGCACATGATGTATATATGTCCATAGAGATACAGCTGCTGTACATATGTTTGACATTTAGGATGCTTATTGCACTTGTGTGTGGGTTGTCTGCTTTTTTTTTTTTTTTTTCTTCCTTCTTTTTTTGGTGAGTGGCACCTGACACAGATCCAGCTCTTCAAAAGGACAAAGTATTTTTTTGCTGGTCTTTCCTCTTCAGTGGAGAAAGCATGACTACTAGTACTGAATACTGATAATGCTTTACGTGCATGCATGTATAGTAAACAAGGATGAGCATTCCAGCACTATAGGTGTTGGAAGAGGCTACTATTGAAAGTAACATTTTCTTGGATTGTGTATCTAGTATATGCCATCGGTTCACCAGCTGGTAATTACAGCTGCAGGCAGTATTGTAATTTCCTTTGTTTAGGCACTTTGAAAGCAGGGGAATGTTTTCTGGTTGAAAGCCAGAGTTGGTGAAGTTAGAAGGAGAATGACCATATTTTCTGATGTGGCTTCTTTTGTGTAAGAAGGAAGCTAATATAAGTAGTGAAACTAGATCACAATTTCTTTCCTAGAATGAACTCTCTCGGTTATAGTGATGTCAAAACAAATTAAGTACACAGCACACTGGATAGCCCAAAACATCTTCCTTGTCTCTTTTGACAGTTGAAATAAAAGGGACCTTTCTCTCATGCTTGTTTTGAATACACAAGCATAGCTGCAACAGAAAGCTGGATTTTTCAGATGGTGTAAGTAGAGTTACACCACATAGTAACAGCTAAGCATCTGTCCCATGATTCTATGAAAATCAGGCAAGAAATTAGTATTAAAGGAATATGTATGATCTAGGCACACTTGAATCCCACAAGGTAGATACATATATCTAAAATACTGCGCTGTAAGACTCAATTTTGCAATCACAACTTAAAGGAAGTAAGGCTACTCAGAGAATTAATACAGGTAGTAAGCATTTGCAGGATCTGGCCCTTATTCATCATGCAATAGGTGGAGTTTTAAAAAGATGTAGGGCCAGATCCTGAACTTATGCTGATTGGTGTAAATCCAGAATTGCATAATTTAAGTCACTGAAGTCAAAACAGTAAGAAACCCATCTAAAAATGCATAATCAACCTCATTGTTTTTTCAATAGTGAATCCCTGCAGTGAAAGCTCTGTTAGAAACATCGTATCGGCAAGGGCTTTCCTTTCTTCTGAACAGAGTTTCTAACATACGTCATTACAGAGACCGAAGAATCAATTTCTATGCATAAGTCTAAATGCCTCCTCCTTATCTGAGCATTTTTTGTGGTGGGGTTTGATTGGGAGAAGAATTGTGGATTTTTTTTTTTTCCTTCATACCAAAATGCACAAAGAGAAGTGCATTAAGAACACAGCTGATCACTGGTATATCATACGATAATCTTTGTATTTCAGATAGATAGACGGATGGATGGTTGGAGCCTTTTTGTGGAAAGTCAGGGCTGCTGCTGGGGATAACAGAGCAATCCCTGCAGTGTTCTTCACTCAGGAAGATTAAAATAGACTGCTTCTGTTTCCTTCTATAGCTTAGGCAAACCAAAATCTTTGTATAGAAAAGGAAATATCAGAGAATGCAAAACAGTCTACATTTCTCACTCCTGCAGGTTCTTTTTTTTCCCCCCACTGATTGTATGTACTGGGTTTCATCCTCTCATCTCTGTTAGAAGGAAATCAAAGAGACTGCAGAATCTAACTTAAAGGCAACTTGGGTGGAGGGCAGGGAATCTTTCATCACCTATTGACAGTATGCCCAGTATCCCTTATGATCCAGGTCGCCAACCCGAGAGTTGTATTTTTGCTTTTGTGTGACACCAGGGGACATACTTTAATACCTACACAGAATAGGTATCTGCACTGTCTTCCTTCCTCCCTGTGCCTGAACATGTTTTTCCCTCTAATGTAAACCCTGAAATTCAGTGTTACCTAATTTTTTTTTCTCTTAGCCAAGAACATAGGAACTGGCTGTTCACTACAGAAAATGGCCACTCTAAACAAGAACAGAAAGGATATTTTAGCATGTCAGGATGCGGTGGCTGAAAGCAAGGGTTAAAGCGGCACCTGGGCAGTGCCCGGCTCTCGCTGCCCAGTAATGAAATTTCCTCTGCCTCTCATAAAACAGGAGGTTCTGGCAGCATGTTTCAGTGTACTTGTGCTGGCTCTTCTCACCTCAGACACAGCCCAGGGATTTTGCTCATTTTGAGTCAGGATTGAGGGTTTTTTCGCAGCCCAACTCACCTCAGTCCCTGGATAGAAGTGAAGACCTCAGCTTTTGGACACATGTGGCTATTCTTGTCAGCTGGGGCAGTCTTCTGTAAAGGGCTTGGAATTAAAAACAAATGAAGCATCTCAATTATTTTAAAGAAAAGTTCAGTCTTATTTTTGTCGTCCACCTTTTAAAAAACTGGTAAGTTTTCTTTCTTTAAAGCTTTTTTTTTTTTAAAAAGCGCCTAAATTTTAAAAGGGAACAAATCAAAGCCCATATCTAGAAAGGGAAGAATTCCTGAGTTATGAGGAGGCTCACTAATTGTTGCTGCATGTTGTTGTGTGAAAAAAGTAGCACTGAGCTTACCTGTGAAAGGAGAGGCAAAGAGAGATTTTTGCAGAGCTTCTCAGCAAGAATTAGGCTGATTATTATTCCGCGGCATCTGTCTCTTTCTACCTTAGCAGTCTATTGCATAAGCACCTCACAGCTTTAAAAACAAAAAAATAAGGTCATTCGTCATGGAATGTTTTGCTTCAAAAATACAGGTTGCCAAATTAGCATAGCTTAGATCACCCTTACTAGGCAGCCTCTTGTCTTGAGGGACCATCCCAAAGTGTCATCAAATCCTGTGAGTATAAATTTTCCTTCCCTTCTTTATCAAAATACTACCTTCTTTGCCAATCCCCAGTACCCTTTGTTAAGTATCAGGGAAGTGCCACAGGGTTGAATTTAGCGGATTAAGTCTAAATGGCCCAAATCCTGCTGTTTTTTATCAGTGAAACTCTCAGTAGGAGCTCTGCCTATGGAAGGACTTTAGCTTTTGAGCCCATGTATTACTTGGAAAACTCACTTTGATAAATACAATTAGAATAATAGGTAATAATCTGTTATAGTTCCTTCCATCAAAAGACATGGGTGCAATTTACAAACATTCTGTATTTAAGTGGCATTAAAGTCTTCTTTTAACCATCACTAACAGTGAAAACAAAGTGTAGAAACAGTATTTGTCTAGCATGACATAAAGAAACTAAGTGTTGCCTTTAAATTGTTAGTCTGTGTTTGCTCTACAAGGTATCTCCTCATGTAAAACAAACTTTTAGAATTCTTGGAGGAAATTTTCTAAAATCACATTTTCCCAGAGGTCTTAAAGTTCATTTGGATTTGCATTGTGCTGAAAATGATTTTATTTTGTATTGGTTTAGGACAGTATTTTTTATCTTAGTAAAGAGGGAAGTTTTAAAATGTTAAAGGGACAATGTTAGTCACTTAGTTGCTGTTGTGGTCTGAGGCTATTTGCTATATTTTTGTTTAATTTCAAAAGCTCAATTATATAAATTTAAAATGAATTGCATATGCAGATGTGCTGTTTTCCATAATTTTTCTTTTAAACTATGCATTAATGTTCTATTCTATGAATTATCTCCAGGGTAAAGGCATTGACAAAATCCCACTTATTTCAATGGATACTAACAATAACTATAAATATTATGGCTTACTATTAACATATTTTGCTATATTTGCGCATTGCACCAGCAAAAAAACCCACAACCAAAACACAAAAAACCCCAAAACCAAAAATGACCACCGGAACAACTCTGAATGGCTTATGTACCCCAGATACCCATTCCTTTCACTGTGGGCACACACAGAATGCTACATTTGCTGTCTGCTTTCATTCTTTCAGATTTCCCCCCGCCTGTCTCAGGGTTTAACTCCTTTGAGCTTTCATACCAGAAACAGTTTCATTGGTGCTGCCCTGGGTTCTGCAAAACCCTGTTAGCAATGTACCGTTTCAGCATCAAAAGTTATTTGGAGTCAAGTGCTGTAAGCTGGTTTCGAATGACAGAGGTTTGCATTGGCATAGCTACGTAGATGCTAAAGCCTTGCTTAGATGATTTTGAAATAAAGAGCATAATGAGAGGAAAAAAAGAAAGTAGACTCTGTGACTACATCCCATTTAAAGATATATCCATACTGGTTCCATTCACACTGTAATTGGCCTAAGACATAGTTGGACATGAACACACCTGTGTTGTATCTACATCAGGGCCAGCAAAATCCCAGGCAGAGAAATATGGAAATCATGATTCACAATAATATTTAAGAAATAACAGGTGAAGTGAGAGAAGGCAAAGGTCTCAGCTTAGGAAGGATTCAAAATGAAGTTCTAGGTACAAAATTGCTGAGTAAAGGTGGCATGAGGAATTCCACCCACAGGGATAGCACCCCAATGCGATGCTGTGTAAGGTCCTGGCCAGAGCAGCACAGTGTCAAGTCTGAAAATAATGTTATAGGAAATCTCACTGGTGGGATGGGAGCATCAGGAAGTAATAACAAGGAATCTGTGTGAAATACTGCCTAGTGGTGCTTTGGACAGGTATTATCTGTGTATCTGTGTCCTGAGCCCAGTTAGAGCAGTACCTGGAGTAACAAAGACTCATACCAATCGTTTAAACAAGAGAAATCAAGGGCTGAAAGCAACAGCAAAAAAGGTGAATGTTTTAATACTTAAATGAGGAGGGATGCAAATGCATTTTTTCATTTTTCTGATAAAATGGTGATATTTTTATGTCACTCAGCTATATGTTCTGTTGCAGCCAGGCTGCTCTTCTCGGTGGCAAGGGTACCTTTTTTCTATATGCTTCATATTGGCCCACTTGGTGTCACTTCTGGGCAGATCCAAGGTAAGGCTCTATGAGAGGGCTTTTGGAGCAATGAGCTCACAACGCAACACGGTTAGCATTCAAAAGAATTCATGCATGGCTGTTTGGAAGAGGTATAAATGGAAAAATGTCCCAAATGAATAGGTGTTAACAATGCCCTTGAGAATTCCTGCCAGGGACTCAGTGCCAGGTGACTGTTGGGCTGGCTGTCCCATTCTTTGCAGTATGTACAGTGTGGAAGGACATCCGTTGTTCTGAGATTGAAACAAGCAACTGATGCTTCCATGTCCTTCATAAAATGATGCGCACACAGGAATATACAATTTACACATGGTTCATACATTTTATGCATCCAGAAAGTGGCTACTTATATGAGGCATAGACTGTACACATTCCCACCTACACCATACTTGAAATCATTTGCACTTTTAGTCAGAGTAAGCCAGAGAAATCTAGCCTTGGAATGCAATTCTGGTCCTTAGATGGTGCCAGACCAGAGCCTGTCAGCTCAAAGACTGGTCTTCTGTTAATTATGGCTTCTACCTACTAATTAAAAAAAAGTGTTCATGTGATAAAATGAAGTACACTTCTGCAAGCCAAAATACCTTTAGACAAACAGACAGATTGTAGAAATTTCCCAGTTTTATTTTTTCCCTTCTGCCTTGCAATCCAAGTAAAAACAGTAAAAAAGAGCTACTCTCTTTCCCTTAATCTTTCTGTATGTGGAGTTTATTAATCTTCTGCTTTCCTGTTATTTTCCCTATAAATGCCTTGTTAGGTTGCCTGTTTTCTCCTTTCTTTTCTAGTTCAGCAGTGGTTTATTTCTCTTTTTCCATTCTCAGTTATGAAACCTTTTGTTGTCTCTCCCTTAGGAAAACATTATAGAAAGCCAGAAATGTTTCTCCGTTTAACAGATGGAAAATATTTCATTTGTTATAAAATTACCAGTAGCCTGTGATTGCTACTTGGTCTACATTCCATGGAACCATATAAAAGCAAATAAAGAAAAAAGAAAAGAGTAATTTTTGAAGACAGAGCCTGAAATGTGACCATTTTCCCTTTCTTTCTCATACAATTTTTAAAAATCAGATATACATCTTTTCCCTCAAAGAGGTGTATCTTGAAACAAACTAGTAATATTGTATTCGTCCATTCTAGAGTTTGTCATTTCATTTAGCTAAGCCCTAGGTGAGAAAATGAGAGTCTTGCCTATTGGATTTGTTCTGCCCAATGGCTGTTTAAGATCTCTTAGAGGATTGGACTAACAGTTTTAAGATCAAAGCTTAATTCCTCCTGAATTTATTTTTAACAGACTTGTGATGCTGGACAGTCCCTTTCATCTCTATGTATTTGAAGATCTGTAGCAAAGCAGTTTGAGATCTATTGTTTCAGATTAGAGTGGGCAGATAGATCAGGAACGACCCTTTTTATAAATTTCAGCATAGGAAGCAGCATAAAGCTCCTGTCATTATTTGCAATGTGTACTGCAAGGCAATATGCATATTTGTACATAGAAGAGAGAATATATTTGCATGGGCATTTGTCTACAGTAAGTGTCTAAGAGCAAAGTTGAAACAGCATCTAGTTTCTATGCTTTTTATATACAGCAAAGCAAATCGTCTGCTGGAGGAAATCAGTGTATCTTTACTGACGTCAATACAGCCACGACAATTTACATCACCTGAGGATCTGTACCAGATTTTGTGTCTCTGTCCTCACACACAAATACACGTACATCCACTAGTGTAAATGAGTGTTGACAATAGCAAGTCATCACAGAAATAACAGTGAACAATGGGAAAACCATTAAGCAACATTCTGATTCTTCATATAATAGGTTTGTAATGTTTTCTTACAGTATTTTAATATAAAGTGGTAGGAGTTTTGTTGCTGCAGGGTTATAAAGATATATTTGGTCTGTTTGATAATGTTTTTTCTTTTCTCTACCCTGTGCATGCACCCTCAGTCTGCGGCTTTACAGGTATTATTTTTATTGCTTTTGCTAAGATTATGCTCATTGATCAGGTATTATTTTCTGCTCTGAAGTTGCACTAGCTGAGGCAGATAGGAGGCGATCAATATTTTCCATAATTAGTCACACCTGAGAGTGGACACTTTGGTGTAATTAGAGTGATTTTGAATAAGAAATTACAAATGGCAAACCTTATCCTTCCTGCACTCTTCTAACTGAAAACAAGGGGGTCTGTGAGCTGCAGAGCTAATGAAGCTTGGCTTTGTGTCACGGTTATATTTTCTGATTCCTAACAAGACACAAGTTCTGATTTAGGCTTCACCTGGTGTTGAGGCTTTTGTAACATCTCGCTCCAACACAGAGATTTCTGTGTGGAGTGATAGCTTCAGTTCACATGGCAGCCTTACCCTCGGTGGAGAACCTAGAAAGTTCTCTCTGTCAGGCCACACCAGCTATTTTCATGGGACTTGTTAGAGGTTAGTATCTCTGGGGTCACTGTTACTCACTCAGACCTGGTTGAAACTCACAGTGGGATCTGCAGTTACAAAGTAGGAACCCACACAGATACACATCCACACAGAGAAAGTGAGAGACACAGATGCATAGAAGGAAAAGGGAAAAGATTATATGGTCACAGAAAACATATTTTGCTTAGGAACCCAGGCAATAAAGACCAAGCCCTAGATAATTTTTTTAATTAGGTCACCAGTACATCAAAATGGCAGAACTGTCCACTCCAGATCTGTGACCCTGTCTCGGAGCTGGTGTTCTATGTGTAATAGCTTCTTAAAAGTCTTGGAATATTAAAGTTACAAAGAATTGGGGAATTACTGTAGGAATTCAGAGGGCACCTAGGTGGAGGTTTTCCACTGGCAAATGGAGTCTCTTGCTCCTCTTGGCTTTTCATATGAAGTTGACGGATCATTTTAATCCACCTACCAACATGTGCATGGGCACGGGCTGCTGCTGAGACAGTAACTACTAGAAAGGTTCATTTATGTTTGCTGAAACACACTAAAGCATCTATGTCATTCTCAAGAGCAGTAGAAAATTGGCACTGAAATTGTTATGGATCTTAAGGAGGCTTGGGATTTTCTTCAGGTTTTGCTGTACTTTGGATATTTGTTCAAATTCTGACCTTTCTATTAAAGTTCAGGACATTGCTGTCAATCTGTTTGTGATGCCGATTTCAAGGCAGTCCTCTGAAGTGGTTCACACTGTCCTGCTCCAATGGGAGAGTTGCTCTGACAGCATCTCCTGCAGCCTCAGCATCCCGCATCTTGGTCTCGCTGTGGCTGGGTGGGCTCTGACTCCATGGAACATCCTCAGATCTGCCTCCTGGAGCAGTGTGGTTTTGGCCCTGAGGTTCTTAACAGATTTTTTATATGTGATAGCATTTTCCGAAAGAGGGAGTACCTCTCCAGGTACATAAAAGTTATTAATTTTCTTTCTCCTTCAGTTACAGAACCAAACTCAAACCTGTCTTTCCTTGCTTTTGCCCCTCTATCAGGAATACTGTTTCTGCCTCTGCTGGGCTGTTCCAGGCAAAGTTTCAGCTCTACAGTCAGTTCAGAATTCTCACAAATGTCCTTGTCTTTCATTTGCTGGTTTTTAATTTGCAAATCCATTCCCAGTAGAACACCAGTAAATTGCCTGTGTCTGCCTAGGTACTCACATGGCCCCTTTCACCATAGTAACCGAGTATCTGGATTTGTCCTGAGGGCCCATGCTGATATCCATGCACACTGGACCAGTAACCTTCATCTGAACTAGCAAAGAACCTGAGGAAACTCCTCCCTTTTCTCCGAGCATTCCCTGGTTCTTGTGCCAAAGACCTCTTTTCAAGCAGTTTTCTTCTACAATGTTTTGTGCCAATAAAACTATATCCAGTCAGACTCCTGGTGTAGATAGACTGCATGGCTCTGATCAGTAGTTTGCACTATTTTACAATCTAGGTAAGTCTAAGAGTTACCACTTCACTAAATCTGGGTGGCTGAACTCAATTATGTGCCTTCAGATTTGAAGAGACGTGAGGTAACGCTCGTACATGACTTCTGATGTTACAGATCTTCATGAACTGACTTCTGTCCCACCGCTAGAGCTACTTGGTTTGAGTTAGCTATTAGCCTACTCTAACTCTGTGCATACTTGCCATGGCAGTCATTTGGGATGGCACAGCCAACTGCTGTAATGTTTCCCCCAAGAATTCTTTATTACTCGTTTGGGAAAATACCGATCCCCATGTTAGCTGCAGCAACATCCTCTGCTGGTCCCTTGTTTCTGCCAAGAAAGGAGTGAGTTTCTCATCTTTGTAAAGCTGAATACAAAAACACTGACTTCACTAGACATGCTCTGACTGGAACTATTATGCCACCTTTATCACCTCATTTACCGCGGCTCTTATGCAGCTAAGCAGATAGGGAATACCAGGTTGTGTCCCTGATGGATAAAAAGTCTTGGCAAAGAGTTTGAGTCTCAGACATTTAAAGGTATTTAGCCTCCCAGAGGTGGAAGAAAGAATCTACTTGTTTTTAAGGGAAGGATCAGACTTCTGCCAAACTTAATTTGCTTTCAGCAAGTTATTTTACAGGTAGGCAGAAGAAAGGAAATACTGGTGACAGGGGAAGAGGGGAAGAAGAGGAAGAGAGGCATCTACAGTGTATCTTTACTTTCTGCTAAAGGCAACCTTCAGGCTAGTTTTAAATCAATATTAACTTACTCTGCAAATCCCAAGCCTGAAAGCATGGCTGGAGCATTGCCTCAGGATTACATCCCAGTGGTGTGCACATCTGCATGCTCTCTAAAGCCTCTGCAGCAGTTATAAGATAGTGTATACCATACTTCTGGGTTCTGCAGGGGTATGCAGCTGCATACTAGCTGGTGGAAGAGTGGACGGCCATGGGGAGGAGTTACAAAGGGAAGGGGAAAGGGCCCAGTGGAAACTATAGAATGCAGAAGGGCCAGGAGCCCCATAATCTTATCCTGCAGAGGCTGTGAAGTTTTTGAATGCCTAGTTCATTTGCGTGTGTGACTGTAATGATACCTTGGTGTAGCTGGGGGGAGGGAAGGAATGACAGGGCTTTATGTTCTATTTTTATGAAACCTCTTACTCAGGAGAAAATAATAATAAATGGCACACACTGATCATTATCCTGAACGGGTACCGTCTGGCTGAAGCCACCTCCCCAGTAGGTAACTCCTGAGCTTAAGGAAGGAGCCCATTACTGTAGCCCAAAGTATATGTGACTAGTTCTCATCACTATCACTAAGGGATGGGAGGTTTATTAGATCTCATAAAGCGATACAGTTTAACCTGGTTGGGCAGTGTCTGGCAGATCTCCAAGAAATACCCAGAGCACTAGGAGAGGACAGTGGAGTATCTGCAGACAGCACCATTTTCAGGATATCTCTGCCTGGCATTAGCACCTCTTTTTTCAGATTAGATGTTGGGGACTTTGACCACCTGTGTCCCTTCACAGGACTTAAACACACAGAGAGTAAAGGTGTTATTCTTGTTCATGTGCTGGTGTAAATTTGTCATCCCTGCTTAATTGGCAACAGGCCCCATTCTTCATTGTCTTCTTCTTGTGAAGTTGTTTTCTTTTGTGTGAGATGGGTTTGAGATGCTAGCGAATCCTCACTGATCAATTTACATCCCACTACCTCAAGCATAAACGGTAATATGATTTATAAACCCTAAGGAATCAGGGCCATTCTTCTGCTGCAGTTTTTTTGCAAGGCTTCATTGCAGGCTGCTATGGCCAACTCTCAGATCTAACACCAGAAACACCTGCATTTCAGAGATGAGCACGTATGTGCAGTAATGTTATGTTTTCTGAAGTGCTTTGTAAAGCAAAGCACTTATTCACAAGTGGAATACCGCTAGCCTATGTCCCTACCAAAGTGCAGCAAGTGTGTAAACTTTTCCTCTAGTACACCTTTAACCATGGCAAGCTCTTGCTGCAGGATGAATGACAGGAATACCATGTAAAAGTAGATGATGATGATGATGATGGTGGTGATGATAATAATAATAATAATACTGTCTCCTCTGCATTATTCTTTATCACTACTTCAGTGCCTGCAAAGGTAGTCCTCATTTTACAGAAGAGGAGAAAGACATGGAAAGTTTTTTGCTTGAGTTAACCCAGCTAGTCAAAGCTGAGAGTAAAACCTGTGTCCCAGGGCTCTGATCTGTGAAGTAGGCTACAGTGTCTTGAAAGGAAGAGACAAACAGGACAAGAAGTGTTAAATGTTATGAGGTCACTTCTATGGCATAAATTACATTGCTCTAAATCCTGAAATCTGATTCACTCCCTGGACAGCTTGATACTAGGAAGAGGTTTGTCCAACTGAAGTTCTATAACTTGGGCAAAAATCCTTAGCAGCTATTCATGATTGGCATCAGGTACATTAGAAAGAATGAGCAGTGGAGGCTGGAGGTAAAATTGAGTATTGAATTTGAGGAGGAATTGAGACATGTGGTTTCAGGTTGTCCAGTCTGTGGACGTGTATTGCATGCAAGTCCAGCAAGGTTTCCAAAAGCAGCTAGTCCAGTAAGAAAATATGTCAAAGCAAAAAAGTGCTATAAATGTGTTGGAGTAAAAACGCACAAGAAACCACACATGCATGCTGGAGCGTGTTTGGTTTCTTGAAGCAATGAACCCATTGTGAGTTGCACAGAATGATGAGGGGTAGTGAGAGAAGGTAGGTTAAGAGTCTATAGTCTGTTGTTTCAGTCTGGTTTGATGGGAGAAAGCTCAGCAGGCACATGGAAGACACCAAAAATATTCCTGTCGTGGGAGCAAAAGGAAAAGCCTCCCACAGAGGTAGGCACTGCATGTGAGCTAAGGAAGCGGAAAGTAATTATCACATCTGTGCATGCGAATAAGTTGACAGTACCTTCTCCAGAAACCACTGTCTAGCAAGATGTAGTTTCTTCCCACAGCTATATTTTCCCTCTCCCTGTTCTCCTATTAAATACAGAGCCACACTGGGTTCTGCTGCCTCCATCCCCTCCTCGCCTGACACAATCACAGCAGTATATGCAATCACCAATTCACGCAGTTTCAGAGTCTTGCTCTGTCAGATTTTTCCTGCCTCATCCAAGGAGAACTCTTGCATGACTGATATGTGTGGCTTAATGGATTCTGGGCTGAGGTTTTAATTTCCAGTAATAAGAGCATTTGCCTTCCCCCGTCTGTCCTGTTTCTGGTACGGGACTTGATGGTGACGTTTCATCAGCTCAGTCTGAGGGGACATCACTTTCATAGGGATCCTCCGTCCTGCCTGTTTTTTCATTCAGTGTTGGAGCAGACCCCAGTGTTTACAAACCTGAAGGGTGCTCTTTGACATGCTCTCACGCATGTATGAGAGGGGGGCAGGCTCTGGGAATTCTTACACAACTTCAATACATTTCCCACAATCCAGGGGTACATTCAGTGTAGACCTAGGCTGCATTTGGTGATGACAGAGATGGCAAGGGAGATCTGGAACAAGGGCAGGAATGCCTTCAGGATGTGACTGTGCCTTGGATGTTTCTGGAATTCCTTTCTCTTCCCAGCAAGGAGCTATTTATGTTGGCTACTTTCTCCTCTCAGCTTGTACTGTAGGAGTATACTGATTTCCTCATTTGAAAGGACTTGGCGCATCAGAAGATCAGGACCTCATTCTTTCTCCTTTATTGCCCAGCTCTATTTTTTGTTTCTCCATTCTGGTTTTATTTACTGCTGTTTTGAATTCCCTGAGGTGAACACTAACCAGAGGCACAATTAGTAACTGTTCCCTTGGGATCCAGTATAGCACTAGTTGGAGATATGTCACAAAAAATCGCTAAAATATGACCAATTTCATGACATTTCCCTACTACCACTCCTTTTGTTAAAGTCATGAAGAAAAGTTAGGACCTGAATGGCTCCCGATAGCAGAGTGGCATTTGCAAAGATATCAGCAAGAATGAAACTAGCCTTCAGGAAAAGAGCTTGGAGCCCCTTTCCAAACTTCACTGGCTCCTTCCAGACAGCAGCTCCTATTTATCGCTACTTAGCTCACCCTTTTATGTCTTTCTCACTTGCAGTTACACCCTCTTTTTTTCCCCAAAAAACTTCCATTCTACAGCTCTGCTGGGAGTTTAGGTGGCAGCTATACCACGATGGCAGCATATGAATATAGCAGTGCTGAGAACAAGGCTGTGATGAAGGTTGCTGTCACTGGATTCCCAGATAGCTGTTGGGAGGATGAGGAGTGTGTAGTGCATGTATTGAATGGGGAATTGGTAGGGTAAAGTGGCATGTGAATGATACAGCTGTATCCTCATGAGGACATGTCTTCCTTTCCCTCTAGATATACATCTCTGTGTGGAAAAGTGAAGTCTGAAGGAATGAGGGGTTCAAATGTATATAAACATATACATTCACTCCCAACTGTCTGGGTGAACAGCTGGTGACTTATACAGGTTTCAGGAATCCACTGAATTAACAAAACCTGCAATAAGGAAAGATAGCAGGGAAGATTTGTGCAATTTTTTTTTTGAAAGAACTTAACATTTAATTGTTTTGTTTAGTGATGTATGGTGGTGATGACTACACAAAAAAATCAGTTCTTTTGACCTGTGTTTTGTGCTTCAAAGAGTAAGTGACCCCATTCTGAACCTGGGACTGAGAAGACTCCAGAGATAGTTTAGAAGCTCTGAAGTCATGCTACATCGAGCCTGGGAAACTTCTGCCAGCGTGCAAAAAGCCACAGGTGGGATTGCTCAGGAAGCAAGCAAAATACTGACTGAGGCAAGCAAAATGCTGTCTTATCTGTTACCCAGTTCCTGCTATACACTGAAACAAACAGCCATAGTTACGTATGCTACTAAAATCAAGTGCAGCCTTCCACAATATCAACCGTCAGACCACAGTCCATGGAGCTAAAAGATATATTAGCCTTTCTTACACGCTGTTTCTGAGCTCTTGTAGCAGACAGTGTGGCAGGTGCTACAAGATCGGCAGCAGCCGTTTTGACACAAACTTTAGAGATGTACTTATTGATACTAACACCATAAGAGGATGCTCCTATTTAAATGGAAACAGTACATTTTGTCTACTACCACTACCCTCTCTGCTAGATGGGGAGATCTCTGATGGCAAGCAGTCCATACAGTAGCTATAACACCAGTAGGCTACCATGAGTCCGCCTTAAGATAAACTAGAGTGAGCTTAGTGGTTTGTTTATCCTTTATGTGGGTATTTCCCCAGGTGGCAAACTCATGTTTGCTCAGCAGAGCTGCTGTGCAAGTCCAGAGCTGCATTTGTGAGGTAGGAGTTGCTGGGCAGAACTGAGATGAATGCAAGGGGTCTGGATTTTCAGGAAGGGGCATGGAGAACTGGAGGAAGTGATGCTGCAGGACCCAGATGAAGACTTAGTGTTGTGTGAAGGACTAGCAGATGCTGCATATGATGAGACAGGTGAAGGAGCAAGACTGGAATAACATGGGAAAAAGTAAGACAGGATTCTAGTCCATTAGTAGAGCTGCATGGACAATCACACTGGAGTAAGAAGCGATGATTTAGGCAGCTTTCTGCATCAGTAGCAGAGCTATATGGGTGAATAGGTCTGGGCTAGCAGGGTTTGGGTGTACTGGCAGCTGCACTGGTGCTCAGAACTAAGCTAATGAGGTGCTGCAGGTGAGCAGAAACTGCAGAGCTGCACAAAGGAAGGCTGCCTGCCCTCTGCTTGGCACCAAGCAGCTGGTATTAATCTTTCACTTCCCCAAGCACTGATATCCATATAAATCATAAAAAAAAAGTTCCTCAAATGCAGCAGGAAAGGCTCTTTAGCTTCATATTTATGAACTTAGATAAAAGAGAACTTGGTATGAATCTGGAAAAGTGACATCTCAGTTTTATCCTGCCCATCATGATGATGAGTGCGAGCATGGGTTGATAGCTTGCTACTGAGCCCTCCCTTTCCCTCGTCCTTTCTAAAGTTGTGTTTCTCAGGGAACTCCTTTTCACTGAACAGTTCAGGCTGTTCTTTGTCCTTATAGCCTTGTGATTTGCACTAGCACCAAGCCAGAGATTGCCTCATTTGCTAATAGGTATTCTTGTTAATAATAGCAAATCCATCCACTGAGGATATTTCTGGTCTGCTTTGCAAGAGAGCAATGCTGTTTTAATGGCATAGTGCTGGCACAGGAGTGGAAATGCTTGCACCCGTTTGTGTAGCTGTGTGTTGCACACAGTCTGTGCACCCCTGAGAACTTGTGATGCCCCATGTTGCTTACCAAACCATAATTATGACGGTGGGGAGGGCATAACAATTCCATAGATAGCTGAAAATCTCCTGGATAGAAAGACTTGCTGAATTTCCATGGCACAGGACTTCTGGGTATGCGTTCATTGGCTGTTTGGGGATTTAACTATGAAGAATACAAACCAGTTTTCTCAATCAGGCTTTTGATGTTGTTTTCATTATTAATTATGTAAGAAAAGGTTTTCAAGAAAAGATAGATCAAGCCATCTCCCAAACAGCATTCAAACTAGTCTCCAGAATGTGTTTTCTACAGAATGAACTATAGATCTAAACAAGAAAATTACTCACATATTTTCTTTGCTCCCAATGTCTTCTAGATGCTTAGTGTCTAATTCCTGTTTTGTTTACCTTGGCACAGAGAGTAACCATTGAAGGCAATGAAACCAATCCAGTGGAAGCCCACAGCCATGAACAGACAATAAGTGAGGAGAGCAGAAGCTCTCAGAGTTCTAATGGGCCTGCAGGCAGCAGATGCAGATTTAATTAAACTTTTAGTAGCTGGATTGAACAGTTAATAGGGAAGACTATTTCAGCCTTGGTAGAAATACAGACTTCTAACTGAAAAAATATCTTGAATAAGCAAATAAGAAGAAGGGTAGTGCTGTAATCAACAGTGGCTGTTGTCTGTAAGAGAACAATTGGCTGTAGTAATGGACATGGCATGGGTCCCAGTGCCACAGCAGCTGCTCTGTGCACTGCTGCGTATCTCAGAGTTCATGCCCATCCTGGTTCTATCACGAGTGAGAGAGATGCATCAAGAAACATTTTTTTCTTTTAACTTGCCTTTTTTAGCCCTAACAGATTTTTATTTTCCAAACACTGGAAGTATGAAGTCTTTGTTCCCCCATTTCCTTCTTTTTGTTGAATTCAGTCAAGGATATTGGAAAATCCCAAACAGGAATTTCACATGAAGCCAACACTGTCAGTACTTCTTTCCTTCTACACTCCAGTATTGAAATAAAAAAAAAAGGAAATCATCATCATTATCAAAACCCTCCCAAAATGGAATAAAAGTTACTCTACCTTTAGTCCTCATCCCATACTTCTTCCTTGACACACATTGTGATGACCAAAAGCCACAGGTTCCTTTCAATAAGGATCTGAAACAAAAGAAAAAGAAGGTAAGGTTGAATAAAAACTGTAGAGAGGAAAGGAGGTATGAAATTAAAAATACAGTGTAATATGAAGGCAGCCTTTATAAATGCTAAAGAAGCAAAACCCAAACCATTTTATTTTGCCTTGCATTTCCCCAGAAAGCATTTACAGGGGTACACAAGTGCAACAGTCAGTCTGTTGTAATAGACATGTAGTTTTTAGTATACTTACTCGGTTGCCTTAGTTTTTTCTCCTTCTTTAACAGACTGAGGGTCTTGGGGCAAATGCAAGCTCTCCCAAAGAGAGATAATAAAAACAACATTGATACAAGAACTTGTAAGACAAATGAGTTTCAGGAGAGAGATTTATGTAAAGGATCTTGTAATCACTCCAGCCACAACACTGCCTGATAGCAGTTGTTTTTATGAAGGAAGTTGAACATAAGAGTGACTGCTGCATAGTCCTCTCCTTCAGAAGGCTGGGCTAATTAAACAAAACAAAGCCAAACAACAAAACAGCCGGAAGGAGAAGATGAGGTAGTATGCTAATGCTATCAATTCAGAGACGTGTGCCACCCAGGAGTCACAAAGCCTCAGCACATTCAGCAAGATGGTGTTTGGTCATCAAAAGTTTCTGCTCCTGGGCCAGATGGCCTTGTTGCTGTTGTGTGTTGAGCAGTCTATTCTCAGCAGTGTTGGTTTGTAGAGAACTAAGGATGATGTGGCAAGTTTCCCATTCTCAAGTGTACTAGTATTGCTTGATCCTGGAGGTTCACGATTACCTCACAGCTTATTGTATTTCATATGGAGCCCATCAGTGCAGGAGCCTGCAGATTCGTCTTTAAGGGACAACTTCCCAGGTGCGTTTGAATTTTGGTTCTATAAGATTGTACAATTCCCTTTTTTTCTTTCTTTCTGACTGTATCCTCCATCTCCTTCCATTATTAACAATTCCATATCTTGTCTTTCATTGAAGCACTCCTTGGATTGATGTAAAAGCCCTAACTTAATTAGTCGCCAAGGCAGAGTTAGGATGCCCAAACCCCATAACACTCCACACCCACCTCTTGTACTTGCAACACAGTCTGTCTCTTTCCTTTTTTTGTCTTGCTCCTGGTAGGTTTTTCTTCCTGTGAATCTCCCATTGGTCAAAAATATCACATAACCAGAAAGACAGAGGGTTTTTATTTTGTCTGAGGTCAAACAATAAATGTAAGTGCCATACTCTTGATCTTTTTGAGATGCTGAGGCTGCCACAGTCTTTCCAAGCCATTACAAGCCAGAGAAAGGCTGAGGAAAGGGAATGAAGTGCAGACACCTCCTAATTTCATCTTGACACTTGGAGCTCTTAGTATCAGCTGTTACAAAGTCACTGGTGCTAGTTCCTTGCAGACAGAAGCAGCCATGCAGTAGATATCCAGTAACAAAAATCTGCAGCACTTCTATTATGTGTGCACTGCAGGCAACAAAACACTTTCCAACAAACTTGCAGCCTCTAGCAAAAGAACAGAAGCCAGAACTACAAAGTGTCACAGAAAGAGAGCAAAGGAAATCAAGACTATTACACAAGTCTTAATTATTGTAGAAGTGAGGTGTGGTAAGTCAAACTCAATGACCCTAGGAAGCAAGCCACGCTATCCGCTGGAGAGAGGGATGATTAGAAAATAATGATAGGCAGAGGAATGGCGTGAAAGAATATGACAAATCCTTTGGGTTTAGAATCTCCCAGAAAAAATTAAAGAGAGTGGCACAGACTTCCATATACATAGTCAAACTCCTCTCTCCCCAACCATAACACCTCAGCAGCCCACAATTAAGGTACCCAAGTCTATTTCTAGGCACTCACAGAATTATGTTCAAAGCACTTAGCACATGAAAAAAACAACCTGTTGAGTTGGACTGAGATGGCCTGCATCTTTCATGTCTACACAGAGACTTCAAAACTTTGGGTACTATATAAAGGAGAAAAAATATAAGCCTTTAGAGATTCAAAGCACTGTCACTCATTTTCTACTTGCTAGCATCTCATTTGCACCTCCTGGCCTCAGCTGTGTTTTAGCTTCTAAAAGTTGAGGAGTCAGTCTAGTTACAGGCATACTATCAGAGGTTTAAGAGTTCAGCTCTGGGTTATGGAGAAGAGGGTAATGGGGAAGGACCCAAATAATTGTCTTTCCCATCTTAAGGATCACGAAGGGAAATGTAAGGCTATGACACTGAACTGCTGAGTAAAGAGTATTGAGGAATATCCTGCCAGCCTCTAGTATCTTACCCATTCCAGCTAGCTACTGCTAGATTTCCAGTCACATTACCAGAACCAGCGTAATGTGGAACTTTACATGTGAAAGTTCAGCTTGTCCCTTAGTCTTCCTGCTATTTAATTTCCCTAGGCAAAGCCTGGCATGCACTTCCCTTCTGTGTGTGGCCCTCAGCAGTGCCCAGCCCCACAGGTCACCCACAGAGCATCCCTTTGACACAGCCATGCTACACCTTCTGTTCCAAGCATGTTGTCAAGGTGCCCATGTCCATTCCAATGGATTCCCCTTCTCCTGCTCTACAGTCCCAATTCTATGGTCTGCTAGAGGCCTTGTTGTGCACTTCACAGGGGCCTTTACACAGCGGTACAATTAAATTTCCACTAGTTTCTGATAGTTGCATGAACTTTAGCAGAGGGGTTCTTGGCATTCATACCCTGCACTGAAGCACTAGCTAAAGCAGTTAAGAAATTCTCTCCCTCCATACGCAGCCCTAACGAGGCTTTTCAGAAGCATTATTCCCTTAGAAAAAAAGAGTTTGTGAATTAAGGAGTTCAGAGGATATGTAATTGGAAACAGTTCCATCAAATAATGGCTGTAGACTGGAATTCCCTTCTTGCCCTGAGAGATATTGTACCTTGTTTCCAAGCCAGAAGAGTATTAATTTCCATTTACAGAATCCCTCTTCTTTCTGAGCACTCAAACTGACCATTACCTGCCATGGAGACACAGCTGCCTCTGGGACAAAAGGCAACAGTCCCCTCTGATCAGAATTGTCATTTCTTCCACAAAATCTGTTGTGCTGAGGTGTTAGGTAACCAACTGAGACCAAGCCCTTACCTGGTGCATATGACCATAGCCCCAGTGATTTCTGTTAACCAAATGGAGCTTGGCAGGAGATTCCAAGTTTAGACATGCAAACATGGAACAACAACAAAAAATCTGTTTAATCTTACTAGGAGTTCAACTGACTTCAGCATTACACCTTGCTAGGGACACTGAACCTTACAGCACTATGCCATGGTACTGGCGCAGTGATGATTCAGAAGGAAGACTACCACTTACTTAATGCAGCACCTCCTTCAGTTTTTATTGGAAGCCTTCAGTCCAGCTGCATGCCTAGACTGGCTCACTTAGCTTATGATAGCTGACACAAGTGCAGCCTCAGGAAGCATAGCTGTAGGGCATTGAGTGTTGCTAAACAGACTTTTTCAACTCGCTGAAGGAGGTCTAGCAACTGCAGCGAGAACTTGTCACAGTCTGTCTGCTTTGGAGTCACCCTGAATCTAACTTTGCTATGAAATTTGTCATCCTAAACGCAGGGATCTCACTCCAGTTCTTTTTAAAGGAGAAAAACATACCCTTGCAGGTGGCAAGAATATGATACAAGCCATGTCCAGTCTTATTCCTAAAACATTTTTTACTGCCAGTCTTGAACTAGGTGAGCCTCAGTTTGTGCCTGTTCTCAGCATTTTCACATTTTTTCTTATATAAAGGCACCTCATGCTGCAGTTTCTACCAGTGAGAGGAAATTAAGCTATCAAACACAAGCAAAAGGGTTATTTCCCTTTTCGTAATCCAATCAACTGCAACTATTCAGTCAGAAGTGTGGAAAGGCTAGTGCAAAGTGATAAAGAATCACATAGAAACTTATGGATGGTCTAAAAGCAGTAGAATGAAATACTCTTGTGGAAACTCACATAATCCAGCCTGTACGCTCTAGGACAGTGGAGCAAGCTTAAGAAAACCAGGTACCTTTCAAGGAATGTTGGTTTCTACAGACACGCTGCAGTCATACGTGGGATCTTCAGGTTACCTGCAATCAAGCAGGTCAAGCTTGTCATATGCACTAGGGGCTATGGTCATATGCACTAGGTAAGAGCCTGGTCTCAGTTGGTTGATTGTCAAGCAGGACAGCCCTCAGTTCCTTTCCAAAATGGCTTAGTGTTCTGAGCATTTATTTTCAAAAAGGGTTCGGTTCAAAGGCAAAGAAACTGACTTCTCAGGAGCTCATGGTGGAGCAGCATATCTCAGATTTGAAATCTGAACGGCAGCGTTCCTATCTGATCTAAATGACTTAAAAAGGCTGAGCCTGCCAAAGTCACCAACAGATTTCAGGTGAGTAGTTTCCATTATATCTCATGGAAAAGGAGCAGTTAGACCCTCCTAGGCAGACTTTGAATCCCTAAGTGATCTTCCAGTATATTTTGCAAAAGAAAGGGTTTATTCAGATATCTATCCCTGGCTCAAAGCTCCTCCTTACAGAGGTCTATAGTATACTGACTGCCAGATCAAATCTAAAAGGTGGCTAGACATCAATGTCACTCTCACTGTTTCTCTGTCCCCCCTATCCCCGTATAAAGCACTTAGGAGATTAATGGAAGTATTAAAAAAGTTGCTTATTGTTCTTACTCATAACAGCTGCTCTACCTCAATTTTGCAAAAGATATTAGTAGTGCCATGGAGAGCAAGGTATCTTCACTGTCTTCTTTGGCCAGCTATGCCCCTCACACAGGCTGGGGAGTCAAGACACTTAAGTTTAGTGTGAAGGCATTAAGTTTTATCTCTTTCACATTTTCTCCAGCAATCAGGTTTCTAACATTTTTCCATCCCCAACATGAATGCAGTCACATATGTATCCATGGTCATCGCTACTGCATGAGAAAGAGCACATGCTGTGTCCCAGATCAATGAATAGCATTGCGTCCTGGTTTTGGCTGGGATGGAGGTAACTTTCTTAGTAGCTGGGAGGGTGCTGTGTTTTGGCTTTGGTGTGAGAGCAATGTTGATAATGCACTGATGGTTTTAGTTGTTGCTGGGTAATATTTATACTAAGTCAAGGACTTTTTGGTTTCTTGGGCCCTGCCAGTGAGAGGGCTGGAGGGGCAGGGGAAACTGGGAGGGGACACAGCCAGGGCAGGTGAGCTGAACCAGCCAAAGAGATATTCCATACCATGGGACCTCATGCTTGGTATATAAACTTTTAGGGTTAGCTGGGGCTGGAGGGGGATCATTGCTCTGAGACCGGCTGGGCCAGTGGGTGGTGAGCAGTTGTATTGTGCATCACTTGTTTTCCTTTCTCCCTTTTCCTTTAGATTTTATTCTTCCCCCCACCTTTCCATTATAACTGTTGTTATTATTATTTCCTTTTTATTCTCTTTAAATTATCAAATTGTTCTTATCTCAACCCTCAAGTTTTACATTCCTTTCCAATTCTCCTCCTCACCCCTCCAGGCTGAGGGGAGTGAGCGAGTGGCTGCGTGGTGCTTGGTTGCCAGCCAGGGTTAAACCATGATACATTGCAATGTCTTTCTCCCAGCTACAGCCTGGAAGCAGACTTCGTAATGCCAGTAGATGTGGTGGGTGGGGGAGAGGAGACAGGTGTGTCTTCATAAGTAGTTTTGAATTGTAGTAACACAGCTTTACAGGAAGGTAAACTTCACTTCTCAGGTGAAGTTCAGCCACCCTAAACTGAGATGGATCATGCTACCAAATGAGGGAGAAAATGGTGCACTTGGACCATAATGATGGAATTGTGCTACCAGAATAACAGCATGTAGTAGCTAGTTTCCAAGAGGACAGGTTCTCCATGTTCAGAAGTAACACAGATTACTTAGAATTCAGAAGCCGTTTCCATTGAGCAGAAACATAAGGAGTTCTTGTAATCTTTCTCTGGCACCATTTGAGAATATTTATGAATGCTAAAACTGGCTAAGAAACCACCCACACATTTTCAATGTATGGTAAGGTCTCATGAGAACCTGTATCTTTCAATAAAATGTGGTGATTAAGAATCAGCAAACTGTTTTTTGTTCCTAGATTTTCCATTGGAAGATCATTAAAAAAATTAACCAACATTTAAAAATCTTTAAGTGTTCCTTCTGGGCCAAAAAAGCACTTCTTGCCACTAGAATGTTTGGACTGTAGCAATTTTTGACCAATTGTTGTTTAATGAATTGTCATTCAGACAAAAACTTGAATGCTTTGACTTGTTTTGCTTCAACCAGAAGTGATACGGGTCATGGCATCTTTGGAGCAAGCTGTCAGAAAACGACTCAACAATTTTGCCTCTAACTGTACCCATTAACAGAGCAAAGAAACTTCCTACTCATTATTCCAAGAATAGCAACAATGCCTTTTGAAAGAGGATTAGCTGAAATTTGAAGTGTGCCAGTACTCCTCAACTCTGAAAGCTCTTCCATTGACGCCAAGCAGCAAGATTAGTCTGCAGGAGGAGGGAGCCTGCACAGCAGTGATGTGGTATTCAGGATTGATGACATCAGTTGCAACATGATGAAAACTCCTAGCTATTCCATATGAGCAAGCACAGTTATAGCAAGATGGCCTTCCTACTGGCAGGCTCAACGGAAGAATTAATGCCTGTGGGAATCTGCAAAGGCTAACAACCTTCTCTAATCTAAAACCAACGAGAAGGCACAATGCTAGGACAACATGGAAGGGGGAAAAAGGCTGCTTTCCATTCTGTGTGCATCATATGGCCCGTTGCTTTCATGTTCTTTCCTCATACTGGAAATTCCACATAAAGGAGTATGTGTTGGGATCAATCACAGAAGAGGATAAACTTCATTATGTTGGGG
The DNA here is from genome assembly GCF_015220075.1 of Falco rusticolus. Taxonomy (NCBI): domain Eukaryota; kingdom Metazoa; phylum Chordata; class Aves; order Falconiformes; family Falconidae; genus Falco; species Falco rusticolus. The sequence continues at coordinate 67,263,239 of NC_051191.1, forward strand.
CTGCATTTTGTTTCTCTGTGTTGTTTGGTAAGGAGAGAATGTCTCAAAGGCTTATATGAAAGTTTGTTGGTATTTTTTCCTGTCTGCTGGCTGAGGCTTCCATTCTGCTGGCTCTCCATTTTATTTTTTTCCTTTGCTTGCAGCAGCTATTAGTGCCAATCAGTTAGTAAAAGAGATTTATTATTGCCTGTTAGGCCATGTTGCAACTTTTCAGTCTGATGATTTTATTGTATCAACCCAAATTAAGTATCTTGCTTATGCTGCACTTCCCACCTCCTGATACACCTGCCTGAATGGAAGCAGGGAAGGTGTGAAGACTCAAGTAGGTTGTTAATGTGTGCCTTGGGGAAAGTTAACATTTTTAATGATCCCATGAAATAGACCCAAGTTCTAGACATATCCTTTATCTTTAGTTTTCTCTGTGCATATGTGCCATCTGCTTTTTGTGGTGTAGTAGGAGAAATGGGGAATGTTTGGTTTAAGTAAGCCTGGAGACTGGAAGAAATAATCCCAATGATACCTATGCATTCTCAGAGATCCTCTTTTAGATCAAGCAGGAGAAGGTTCTTTCTCCATAAGAAGACACCAGGGGCTCCATTTCTCTACTCCCAACATACAAGCAGATGTTAAGCCAAGTGCTGTTGTGCCCATTTGTACACTGCTGCAAGACTTCTATAAGTTTAGTGGTGATTTCAGTGGAAAGGTGTGGCTGTTTGGTGTGCTGACAAATAACTAGAGGTTCTGATTGTGGTTTTGAGGCTATATGTTCCCTTCTGGAGAGGAGACTGGTCAAAATACTTGTAAAACTAGCCTATTAGTAACAACTGAGCAGTACAGGTCAGCTTTGCTCCTGTTCCTGTGGTTTATTAGTGATGTGCACCATTTCATTTCAGTTCATTTTGTGTTGCCTTTGCTACTTGTAATTAATGGATTGGTCTGCTGAGCCTGGAAGGACCAGGCTTATACTGCTCAGGTTCAAGGCCTTTTTCTGGTTATGTGAACTCATTTGCTATTCCAGTGACTGGTTACATAGCACCTGCAGCCCCATCAGAGCAAGGATAACACTTAGTTCAGATAGGCTCAGCACAGTGCTTCTGAGACAGACGTAGTCTGCTGGGACCACAGTTTAGGCTATGTAGAAGAGCACCAGGATTCAGATGCCATTCTTTTCAAGGAGAGGTGCCCAGTTCTGCTCCTTGGGGCTGCTATCCAGTAAAGGAGCTTTCAGTGACCTTTAGGGTAGCACTTGGACAGGTGAGCTACTGGGCAGAAGTGACTTACACTGTTGTCTAGAAAGTTTCTTCCTCATTTAAAAAGGCTTTTTGCTCTGGAGATTATCACAAATCAGGGCAGGGGGAAGCAGTATGGGAGGGCTAGATCTGACAACTACATGCTTTGGCAGTTCAGTGTAGGTTGTTTCTGTCTCTTGATCAGTACACATGTTCTTCACCCCCCAGCTTGTTGAATTCTTTGTGCTGGTTTCTTCCTCTCCTGTGAAATTAATTCTTTTGGCTCCGGTTCAATATGGTGTTAAGTACCTACTTAATCCTTTGCAGTAGTTTGAGCTACTGAATAGAAAGGGAGCTTGGGCTATTGCTTAGAAACCAGGACTGAGGTGTTAGAAAGGTAGAAACTTCATGCTACAGACAGCCTTGCTGTGTGACTGGGCAAATTGTATTGCCTCACTTGACTTTAGCAGTGCCCTGTGTGACTAGACGAGTGTTACTCATTTCCCTTGCAGGGGGTAGCACGAGGTGTCTGCCGGTGGGGTTTGTAAAGAACTTTGAGGATGCTGCCTTTGAAACATTAACAGTTTTGCTGCAGTGAGCTCTGGATGACTGGACGTGTTTGACAGCAATTTGTGGAGCAAAGAAATGAGTGGGACTGTGCATTATTGTCACAAAGGGGAGACAGCTTCTGAGACAGATTTTGAGGCTAAATTCTATATATCGTTTTAATGCAAGGATATGTTTTAATTTAGACACAAGGCACCACAACTTCAAAAATCAGAGTGGAGGCTGAATCAGGCAGCTATACTGGAACATGCCTACTGCTGCCCCAGAGCCAGCACTGAGCTTCAGATCTTGAGAGCCTCTGATGGAGAAAGTCACATACTATGCTTGACAATTCCAGCTTTTCTTTCATTCAGGTTTGGTGGAGCAGTTTGAGGTACAGACAGTGTTCAGTGAGAGAGCTCTCAGGATGGCAGTTTTAAATTGCTTACCCACATTCCTATTTTTCCAGCACTTCAAAGCAAGCATAGTGCTTAAGACATAGGAGTGACAACACAACTTCCTATCCCAACAGGTGGAAGACAGACCCTAAAAAAAGGCAAGAGTTGCTTGGGAAAGCTCAAGGAAGACAAAAACAGTGACAGTGTTCTGCTAGTCTCTGACAAAGATTAACAAACTTTTTGGTATTTAAACATATTTTGATGATTAAATCTGTAGATGGGTGTGGCATTCCAAATGCAGTGGTACAGTTACGCTGTGTACTAATTGTACAATGATACTAAGAAAGAAATGTGGAGACTGAAATTCAGATCCAGCATAGCATTTTTGCAGGTAAGTTTTTTGGATTCAGAGCTTATTTGGGAAGGGAGAGAGAGGCATAGGTTCAAGTCCCTGCAGATTCAGAGCAAAGGTTTTCCTCTCCAGTCACTCTGAATTAGGTAGAAGAGGAACACAGCTCACTCAGTCTTCCAAATGCCATATGAACAACTGGAAAAGCCTGTTATGCAGGTTGTACACCATAATCAGAGGTCTCATTTTTGGCCTTCTGGCACACTCATGGGAGGATGATGTAAGGCATGATATGAGATAACTAAACATAGAGATCATTCCTGCTGCTCTTTTCCCTTCAAATGGAATTTAGCCCTGTGAGAAGTTCAGAACTGACGTTACTAAGGTCTAAGAATTCCTGTTTACCTCAGAAAACAAGCACAGCCCAGGCCATGGTAGCTCAGGCTTCCACAGAGTGCCTCAACAATCATCATCACCCCTCCCCCATGAGGGACCTGCCACAGGAGCATGGGGTAGTATCCTTGCAACCACCACCACGTCGCTCTTTCAAAGTGGCTTCAGCCCAAGGATCAAAGATCTTTCCAGACATTCCTAGATGATGTGCCTAGCATCCAGAAGAGGTTCACTGATCTCAGTGAGGAGATGGGGCAGCTAAGAACTACTGCTTTTTTTTCCTAAAAGCGAAGCACGCACCGCCTTCTACTGCAAGCTGTGTCTGCTCTCTGCATAAACTTAGTGGGACACAGTAAGTTATGTACAACTTTGTGATACTGGCACACAGACTCTGTACAGATAAGTGGGACAGTTCACACCTCTCTTGCTGTTGCTTCAGTCTTTTTGTGGCTTATGCTGGATCATATGTTGTGGCTTATACATGAGCCATAGATTTTTCAGAATTGCATGCCTGCACACATAATCTCACTCTAACCCCATGTTCAAGAAGTGTTCAGGAATCATTAGGGGCTTTTAAGATCAGGCTGTTGATACTGCTAGCCATAGAAAAATGCTACCACTTGAAAGTGGTTAGTTACAAATATAAAAAGATTGAAGACGGAGAGGACAACATAGGCATTGCTAGGGGAGGCTGCTGTGTGAGAAGCCATATTGTTTACTGATTGTCTCACTTGAAATGGCAATAAATGACATTTCTCATGTAACAGACACAAGGATACGATCTGTTCATAAGTAGGAAGAACTTTCATTTGAATGCAGATAGCATTGGAGTCAGGACAGCCCTTAAGAGCTGAATTGGCTAGGATTCACTGCATGGGACTTGAAATCAGATTATATACAAACTCAGTAGAAATACTGTTTTAGTAGGAGCTGGAGGAGATCCCAGATGAATAACAATCAGATTCCATTTCAACCCTTACTCTTGGCCAGCTGCTTCTGTTGTATGTGCTGGGAAAGATTAAGAAGTTTGGAAACAGTATTCATGTGCTGTCTTATCACGGTTCTGGGGCATTCTGTCTCTCTCACTGTACCACAAGTGCTAATAGTTTGATAAGACCAGGGTTTGGGGTTTAAGAGTATGATGTTATAGGATTACATATAGCCAGCCAGGGTACATTCTGTTTCAATCAGACCCATTCTGCCTTGAGAAAACTTCAAGGACAGGATGATTAGATGTAGAATTCATGCCTACACAAGCAAGTAGGTGGTCAAAGACATTACAAGCTGTATTTGCCCTTTTCTGACTAGCATACTGATAGCAGTTATTATGTTTCCTCTGAAAAGAGTAGAGAATTGCATGGAGGCCTCCAAATTCCTCCCCTATGTTCTGAACCTTAGATGCTATACAGAGCCCTCCCTGTGCATCATTGGAGACCCTTTGGTCTTCTGGAACCCTTCCAGTCTTCTTGCTTATGGGGAATCTCTTACTGCGTTTATGTTTTTCTTGTACTAAGATAACTTATACTAGAATCTCTGATCCTGTCTCAGAACTGTTGATAAGTAGATTGCACGGAAACATTACCAGGGCACCTATGAAGTTCTCCAGTAGAGCTGGAAAAACTGATTCTAGAGTAAGAAATACCACAAAGTTCACTGAATATGTTATTAATTGATTTTCACTTTATTCACACAGCCACAAAGTGGATAAAAACAAACTATCAAATGACTCGATTATGGCATTTGCCTAGCTACTGTATAAGAACAGAATCATGCTTCTGCTGATATCGAGCTGACATTCCCATTAAACTTGTTGATTAGATAAGAGCTACAAGTCTCCAAACCAGATCCATCTGTGCATGGGCCGCGTAAATGCCATTGATACCAACAGATTTACAGTAGGGTTGTGTTTTGCCTTAAGTGTCCTTTTAGATGATGGTTCTTCTCCACAAGATCCAGTCTCCCATTGATACCATAATCTCACTGTAACACAAATTCACCCTGGGTTTGACTACTGATTATTTTTTTTTTAAATAGCCTTGTGTCTTGAAAACAAATGAACTAGGCATTTCTAGCAATGCAAGCTGCGAAAGCCGACTACTCCAGACAAAGTCTTAACAATGGTACCTGAGACATGCAATTGAATCATGGCATACAGTTACAACTGGTGGATGAAGCAGCAAAAGAACCCTATTTTTTTAATCTATTGATGCCTTTTATACAACTCAGCACTGTTTTGCAAAGAGGCTTGAGCTGTCCTGAGAGTAATAACTGAAATCTCAATAAATGCTAGAAAAGAGTGGCCTATTCCAAGTGCGGCCTAACCATGAGCCTCCAATCTGCAATGCAACTTGTTTTTCAAGATGGAAAATTCTGTCTCTGTCCAACTAAGAATGGGTCACTGTTTGGAAGTGAATGTGGAAATAGAATCCAAGTCCTGCTATCATAAGACCTGAAGAGAAAGACAGTCTTTTCCACTTAAGTTATTTGAAGAGCATGATTTTGGCAAGAAAACAAATAGCTACTCGAAGACCTTGCAGGTTCCAAAATAACGTCCTTCTTGAACATCCCAACATACTCTTCCAATGAGCCTTGTCTGTGCTGGGTCAAAACTCTGGCAATATGATTTTCACTGTCTTAGTACTGTATAGTGCAGACATAAGTGGTACACAAGAACAAAATTCTTAAGGCAGTGGTTGTTCCTAGAGATACAGGAATTAAAGTGCCTAGTAACTGAAACAGTGTCTGAAATGTCTTATGTGTTCCAGTTATTCTGTTAATTTACTTTGAAAAGAAGAGATGGTGGTCTTCAACATGCCTGGGTGGAAGAACTTAACTGTTCTGCACAAAGGTGCAAAACCCAAGCAAATGCCCTCAGATTCAGTGGCATCGATTACCCTGAGCTTGGGAATTTGGAAGATATGCTTCAAGTTATGGAGTAAAGCAGAAACAGATAAACAAAACACAGCCAAGTACGACATTGGCCTTTACAGACAGAGAGTCACAAAGTGTCGATACTACAGTTACCCAGAGGATAATTTTGCAAGGGGAAGAGAAAAGGCTTTAGAATCTGCCCTTTCCTTAAAGAGACAAACCTAATTCTTTGTTATGTACTTTCTGCCCCCAGCCCCTACACTCTGCCATGCTTCCTTAAAGGAGGGAGACTGGGAACAGCGGAGGGAATTCCACAGGAGCACAATTAAAAGAAGAGAAGCTTCCGACCTGCAAGAAAAAACTTTTTTCTGGTATTCAACTTTATACAAAATGCCTGTATCATAGGACTGTAACACAGTGCTTCTTTCTACCACATACAGACACACACCAATACCTTTAATGACATCTCTTTGGTCATTTTGTAAACATCACATAATGCATCCTTTCTTGCAAAAGCAAAACTTGGCCTGATAGAAACTGCTTACCAAAGTACTCCACCACATAATCTGTAGTGAGCACTGCTACTGTCCTCTTGCCAAAGTATCTCTTGCTTATGGTGATTCAGATCCCAGTAAAGGCAACTGTGTTAAGCCACATCCCAGTCATATTGTGGGCATAACTGCTGCCACACCGACCAGAGAGATTAATCTGTTAGCATCGAGCTTAATTTGAAAATATGGTGGGCAGAAGGAGAAGCAAACACTTAAATGAAGTATGAGTTTATATGGCTCGAGTAAACACTAGAGGGGTGATGAAAGCAATCAACATTCAGCTGAGAAGCAACTGTTAGGTACAATGAGAAGGAGAATAAAATGCAATGAACGTTACGTTTAGACTTGAGCTGGGAGATTTGATGGGGAGGTCAGTTGAGACACACGGAGCTATCAATACAACTATTATCATCTAATCTGGATATGATTTTGGACATTGTATTGAAGTAATCCTGACCAGGGAGTAGACAGAGATAAGGGAAGTCCTGAAGAGATGCCTTTCTAGTTAGAATAGAAGACAAGTGTATAAAAGGTAAATTTGCTTCTCAGTGTTATTTCCTTGTTGGTTTTGCAAGCAAGGTGGAACAACTTTTATCTCAAAAATCAAAAGGATGCTCCTTTCTCACCCCATTTAAGTGTTTTTGTCAGTTTGCTGCAAGGATGGACATTATTCAGTATTACTTGCCCTCCACCATGAATCACCTTGAATTTTTTTTTTTTTAATCAGGTGACTCCTGACCGTCTAGCAATAATTTCACTTTGCAGATGGTCCCCAGATTATTGCCCAAAATGACCGTGGAGGCCTCAGCCTGTAGAGACTAAATAGTGGTCTGCAGCTGCTACTCAAATTCTGCCTTTCTCAAGGACACACAGGCAGGACCCTAGGGCAGCAGTCCCGCTTCTTCATAAATTTCAAGAGTATTTCTGCTGTGTGAACACCCTGGTCTCTGCTAACTGTGTAGGGAATCAGGTGCTAATCCTTTAGAGGAGTAAGTTGCAGCTCTGGGAAGACAGGAACTCTGGCAATCCAGAATCCAAGACACAAGGCATGAAGATACCTATTTCCCTGTAAGGTAGGACTGGGGTGGAGCAGCAGAGCCGCATGTAAACAGCATAGAACTAGATGACCCTGGAGACAGAGTACCCCACCTAGCACAGGAGGGAAGGTATTTAGTCTCTGTGGCACATTGAGTGAGCTCTGCTTCATCGCCATAAAAGAAACCCAGTGACTAATGAATCTCTGTTACAGTCTGTTTGCTCTGGAGTTGCCCTGAGACCAACTATAGTGTGTAGCTACTCCCTGGATGCAGGGGGCTGTGTTTCAGCTACAAGCAAGGCTGATCCTCCTAGCCTAGGAGTGTGGTAATTGCTCTTGCCTATTCATACCTGTGCTTAGAGAATAGGAAGACGGCTGTCCTTTCTTATCCAGAGTTTTATGTCTGTGCTTCTCACTGTTTGACACTTGTTTGATTAAAATCTTACTTTAACTAGGTTGTTTTTCCTGTCAGAGGCCTCATTGTCTCTTCCCAATACCTTTTCTACATCTCTGGGATCTCTTCATGCAATTCACTTTTTATGCAGAACAGCAGCTGCCAAAAGTGGAATTTCCCCAACCACACAGCTTCCAAGGCTAAACTAGAGACCAGGCGGGATCTGTTCATCACAAAAATCAAGATTTCAACAGCTCCTAGTGCTAAAGTAACCACAGATGCAGATACTGCCACTGCTGTCGCCTCTTCCCAAGATGGGAAGTATTGTCACATCCCAGCATCTAGGGTCTGGAACCATCACTGATGTAGCTTCACAGCTGATGTGTGAAAGCACAAATAACACTGCCAGCTTATGCTGAGCCACATGGTGTCAGCTTATGCTACAGCCCTGTTGGCACCAGGGTACTGAAGCAAACTCGTTAAATCTCAGTTGGTAGAGGAGATTGCCCAGCTGTACGTACTGCAAGGTTCAGGTCTGCATCAGCCATCTTGTTTCAGGAGCAGAAACATAATCAGGCCCACAGGTCCTTAATCTGATTTCTAGTAATTGTTTTTGCAACTTTCCTGAAATATCTCTGTAGAAATCAGGCTCCTGTAGTACAGGAAAATCTCTTGTGTTTATGTTTCACATGCCTCCTTTTTTTTCCCAAGTAAAGGAAACAAAGGACTCCAGCACATCAGCACATTGTGAGAAGCTGAAAGCTTTATTAAGTAGAGAAGAGTAATGGATTTGTAAGTCAGATTCTTTAGCATGTTAAGGCTCCCCACAAGGCACAAGCTAGCTGCAATAAGGCACTACAGAGAGATCCAGTAGTATAGAGCGACATAAGCAGCTGATCTAATTCAAGGTGAGCTGTATATTTGGTTGCAGATGCAGGCTGTATAGGTTCCTGTAGTCATCACGGATTGAAGCTCTGCTGTTTTGGCCAGGTATATGGTTGTAAGCTGACATACTTCATTTCTGAGACAGGGCATGGATGAACAGTTAGTGTATGTGAGGCATCAGGTTAAGAAATTATGCCTTCTCCATTCTTGTGGTGATTTTTTTCCCAGTGCTGCCACACCAGACAGGGAGCATAAAATAATCCAACTCCTGGGACCAAGACTAACCTAAACTGCCATCATCTTGATAAATTGACTTGGCAGTACATTGTATGTCCTACTGCTTTTAAATTCCAGGAATCATTGAACAGTTAAGATGGGGAAAGGGAATAACTTTCATAGCTTTTCCAAATCTTAGGATACCTCATTAATTCCACCTGCTCTTCTGCTACCTTAGCAAGGTTAGGAGTTTATGAAACCTCAAGGAACTGCAATCTCCTCTTAACTAAAGCCCAAGTATCTGTGATGGTCAAGTGCTGAGCATATAAGTTGCATCCTTTCCCCACTTGCATTACTGCCAAATGATACTTTCTTTCCAGAGCAATTACATATGCAAATTCAGCTGCTCTGGGTGTCAACCAGCTGCTGTGTCCACAAGCAGCCTTGAACACTGCCTACTTTCCATATGTCAAGGCCCTGGTGGAACCATGTGGGTGTGTGTAGAAGGGAAATGGGGAAACTGAATTTCCACTGAAACAATGATGACTCCTATCTGTCACCTGAGGCATTAGAGTCATGTCTCCAACTGGTCCTGCTCTTTTCCTCTGTTCTTCCCTTTCCCACAGCAGAAGCTCAGCTCTGAAGCATCAGAGAACAGCAAAATTTAGTCTTGTGTATGCCGCCAAGCAGCCTGTGTCTGGTTCTGCATTCGTAATTCTCCTTGTCTTGCCCAATTAGGAAACCACTCCACTTTCAGCTGTAGGTGTCATTGATACAACAGCCCCAGGTACCTGCAGGTCTGGCAGTAACTGAGTTTCCATAGTGAAGACCCCAAACCAAGGGCCTGAAGCAGCCTTCTGCAAGCCAAGCCAAGCCAAGCCAAGCCAAGCCAAGCCATGCCAAGCCAAGCCAAGCCATGATTTTACTCACTGCATTCAACTGCACCCTTCTTGCTATACTGTTTTGTGTCAAGCCTCAGCACACAGTAGAGTCTCAGCAGCTCAGTACTAGGCAGTAGGTCTTACCCCACAGAACAATCTTGATAATCTTTGATGAACATGCAGAATAAAACCAGTACTTAGATTTAGTGCATCAGCCCAACATGGTAGGAACAAACTTTTAAGCTTGTCTTTAAGAGCTGGTGCAGCTTGCTGTCATGCTACTCTGGTGTCCAGTGTTGAATATAGAGCTGCCTGCAAGGGCACAGAACTGCAGTGATACAAGCAGCAAATGTGGGCATGCATTTCCGTGCAGGAGCAAGTAAGTTTACAGAAGACAGTGTTGCTAAGGTGCACGAAGAGCTCAGTGGTGAGCCATTTCTGTGTATCAGCTAATTTGCATGTTTATGGGATTCTGAATTATTGAACATCACTCCTTCATATAGCTTTGTATCATTCTCCAGTGCTGAGGGACAGTTTGATTTTAGCCTCTCGAAAATTCCAGGACTTTCTTCCTGTATTAAGGGGTTAAACATGAGCCACATGAGTGAAAGGCCAGTAAGAAGTCTAAGCCTGATTAAAAACAGATCTAAAACTCAGTCATAACAAAATTCCTTTTACTGAGTCCAATTCTGACACTTGTTCAAAAACTGAAAATAATTTATTCTTACTCAGGAAGAGACCTAAATTCCATTTATATCTCATAGTCCCAGTAATTACAAAAAGGGTTGCTAATTCCACTTACACAAACCTTAGCCTTTTTGGTAATGTTCATACATGTTAGCCCAAAATAGGAGAGAAGAAAAAAGGTGTTTACTCTGCTGGCAGAGCATTCAGGCAGAGTGCTAGCTCTGGATCTCTTTAGGAGGACCACGTACTCATTGGTATTAGGCTGACAAACTATAATTATTATTTGAAGAACTGGAGGGGATTTGGAGAATGCTTATCAGTATAATTAAAAGTGAGCTTTTGCCAGCTATTTCCATTTTATGTAGTTATAAATCTATTATTTGAACAAAGAAGAAAGGGCCTTTGTGTCGTACAAAACAGAGGAGGTATGAAAAGATGTTTCAAAGCTACAGAAGGTCACTATCAGCATGCATTTGCAGACATGTAATTATTCCATTACATATATAACCTTTATAATAAATGATGATATTGAAGATAGTTGGAAGTGGGGGATACTGTCCTGGAAAAGGTCACATATTTTTGAAAGGTAATTTTGTATCAATGTACTGTCTTTCAATTAAGAAATTAATTAATACAACTTCTGTTTATGGTAATTATTTAATTGAAATTATTCCAGGAACTTACAGGAAGTCCCCCTCACACACTTCAGTTTTACATAGCAGCTTTCTAGTTGTGATATCTGAAATAAAGTTTTGGCTACAACCTATTAAACCTCTGCTCACTCCCAGTGAGTGTTCCATGTGTCACTAGAGGATCACCTCCATGTGATTAGCTGTGCACATACACTTAGAATATCATATTGCTCTTTTATACAGTAGCTGTTTACCCTGAGTACCACTAGTCACCCTGTTAGCAAGTCAGAATAAATGGTGTTGTGACTTGTCTATCACAATAAGTCATCAACTGTTTCCACCATTGACAGAGGATCTAAACAAGACTAATGGTGCACTTTGGGCTAATGCATAGCCCAACATACAGCATTTCCTCCCATCATAGCCACTTTGCCTTCTTCTTAGTGCTTATAAAGGATCAATCCAATTAGGAGACAGCCATGCTCTATGTGGCTGATGTACCTCTGGGAGAGAGAAATACAGTTTGAGTGAATGGACTTCCCATTGACATGTGATTCAAAGACATTTCAGGAGAGGCAGTCCTCCCCAACCCCTCTAGCTGCTGATGACAAACTTTTCCACCCAGGAAGATTCTTCCTGGGAATTGCTTAGCAAGTACAATCATTTCCCTCATCCCTGTTCCTACTGTGCCTTAGGAAAGAAATTAATAGCAAGAAGAGAAGCTTCTGAGTGAATCACTTCCACTGGGCAAATATGACAGCATGAGAAGCATCCCCCATAAACTCAAATATTTCCTCAACTGGTAATTCTATAAGAGATGCCAACATAGTTACATCAGAGATACAGGTACCCCTTTACAGAGAGCTTTCAGCAATGCTAGCTTCTCCTAGGCCATCCACGTGTCCCAGATCTGAATGTTTTGTTCCATCCAAGTGGAATACTATTTCCAAATCTCTTCAAGCTGCTGCCTTTACTAAGGCACTGCATGTGTATGCAATACATTATGTTTACTGCTTTAAGGATCAGACTTTCTTTGTACAGTAGATACTTGATCTTAAGTTTCCTCCTTTGGATAATTTCTGTCACTTAGGCTGACTCTGGTTATAATGAATTAGTTCACAGATAATTGAGAATGACTGTATCATACTTAGTTCACCTTAAATCAGTTATTTTACCTCACTGTAGCTGAAGCACCAAGAGCCACAAAACTGCACAAAAAGTAATGCACTCTAGCATGAGAAATGCTGGAAGTGGGTCCAGAAGCTGGCCCCAGACTTTTGCTGTCAAAAGGAGATTATCTGGCAGACTGCACCCAGAAGCCAGCATGGACTCTCCCCCTCCAGTTGATTCCAGGGGCATGTTCCATTCCTTTTTTCTGCTCTTGCCCATTTCTAGCATGCAAGGGAAATCTGGCAGTTAGCCCAACCACTCCTTGTAGGCTTAACGGATCGATTAGATTTCCTTCAACTGTTTCTGGGTAACAAAATGGACTTGTCAGCAACTATTTTCACTAAATGCAGTAAATCCACAGGTGACATCTTTCCAGTCTTCCTCACTTTTGCTAGTGATATCTGGAGCCTAGATGCTTGGGTAAGGAAATTTCTGTCAAGTAGCCTGTCACCAACAGGAGAAAAGAGTGTCTAGGTCTATGGCAGAGGAGCAGACCCCACTGAGCCAGAACACAAGAGGCCACAGATCATTTTCACCCTCTCCCAGACACATTGCTGACTGACTGTAAGCCCATGAATGCCAGCCTCATACTTGCCTTCATACTCAGACCCTCTTTAGTACACATCCACACACATTTGTCCACCTGTTATGTTCTTTGCACTGAAGTTGGTGCAAACCACTCCAAATTCTTTGTGAATTCCAGGCAGTCATCTGCCAGTCATGCCCACACTTTTCTCAGACATTTCTTCAAGGTAAAAATGAGGGTGTATAGGAGAAATGCCTGCCACATATATGGACTAAAGTAAGCTGAGAAACCAACTGTGCAGGAAGGTATGGCGTTAATATCTCCATCCCTACAAGCAGATGGTGATAAATGAATGGCATATTTGACATATCTGTTATAGTCACCCAACTAGTCAACCAAAAAAAGATCAGATCACAGCAGCATTGGCTCAGATCTTTTTCCTCCAACACAGGAAATTCCATTTCCCCAGCACAGTGCCTTGTGCTTATCCTTCCAAGCTGTGCTGTTCTGAAGAACCCACAATAGCTCCAAGACACACACTTGCGTCAGCATGTCACATTGAATTTTCACTTTCCAAACAGTAGTGTATGCATATGGTATTTTGTACTACTGAGGTGAATTTGTTGTGAGATATTTTATAGGGTCTCTAAAATCAACATATTCTGGCAAGAAACTGGAAATATTCTGCCAGGGAGACCTGTCTTTATCCCATCCCCTAGCACTAAAACCCCAAATGTATAATAATACTATACAAAGGATGTATGACTTAAAATGCGTTTGTATCAAGAAACAATATGATGATTAAGCAGGTACTAAGTAGGTTTTAGAGGATGAGCTCCATTCTTTTTTTATCATCACATGTCTAGAGAAACATCATGGAAGAAGATACTCTCTCCAACACTCATGAGGTGTTCAAGGCAGGCCAAATTGAGTTTTCATTTTTGACAGGCAAGCAGAGGGAATAATGGTCCTGGTTAAGTTCTCCCCTCCTCACCCCTCCCAGCTTGACTTTGGGGGGCAGAGGAGGGAAGAAGGAAGAACTGAGAATGCTAAAGAAAGAGCTGTGGCATAATAGGCACTCAAATGGACTGAAAGAAGAGCTATGGGCATACATGTGTATGTTATACATTCATCCATCATGCTGACGCTGCCAGGGGGTTTCTTCAGCAAATTGTATTTGTAGGCAGTAGTTACACGCTGGCATCTAGACATCTTCTAGGCACATCTTCATTGTTTTCATACAACTAATTAGATATCTAAGCCTGTGAAGGGTTACAGGCAGAGCTAGACAGTCCCTTGTCTGAAATAAGTTAAGAAAATCTGGATGATGTAACTGGCACTCTACACATAGATGCATTATGAACATCTGCCCCTGTAGGCAACAGACCAGAAAGTCAATGACAAGCATGTGGAAGAAATATAAAGTGTTTCTGCACAGACTATAGTGGCACATGCAAGCCCTTTACAAATACGTCAGTGACGTTCCAGATAGCTAAAGGACTAAGGATGGCTACTGCCACTTGAGAGGATGTTTCTGATGAGGGAGTCAAGGCAATGATGACTTGGAGAGCAAAGTAAATCTATAGCCATAAAACCAACAGGTGTGAAGTGGCTTATAGGAAGAGGCAGATGCTAAAAAGTTAGAAAGGGGGAAATAAAACCAAAGTAGCCTAAGGTGTCAGTAAGAGCTTGCTGGGTCAACAGACACAAATTCAAAATCATCTTCCTGCCATCTTTTGCTCAATTCTTCCCCCTGCTTCATTTGTTGTAGTTTCATCCTCAAAAATCTACCATGCAAATCTTACTCCAGAGTGCTTCAGTCTCATTCTCCTCTTTGGAGATTAATACTGTGACATTCTTTGACTACAGGAGTCTTTGACAGTTTAGAGAAGATTACCAAATCAGCCAATTCCTAAGATGCATCATGGGGACCCTCAGGTTGGGATTGTTGTGGTTACTGGGAATGTAAAATAAAATTACAGTTTCAGCCCTGTTGCACTCCTACACTTCAGTATCTTGGCTACTAAGCCCCTTGCCCTTTAACACAGGATTTCTCAGTCAGATTTGTTAATCTGGTTTGTGTAGCTGTTTTTCAGAGGTAACCAACACCAAATGTTCAAAAGGGAAGAGCAAGAAGAGTCACAGTAGATAGCCATGGGACACCCATAAAAGCCACCTTCTAATGCTGAGAAGTTTGAGTCCTATACACTGGCTTTGGAAGGTTCTGCATTAAGTATTCTCATAGGGCAGTGTTTTAAATGTCCTGTTCCTCTCTGAACCTTGTCAAATTCTTGCCATCAACCATATCGCCTATCAATGAGGAGGCCACCAGACTTACAAGGAGTTACAGAACTTAAATTCCAGAAATTACATTGAATTTAGTTTTAATCTTACATGGTTTCCCTGCAATATAAAACTCTTCCCATACTCCCCTCCTTCCAAAACACCAGTGTAATGACCTACAATCAAGATGAGTAATTAAGACAGCTAGAAAGTTTTAGTGAGGGTATTTTGAAGTGAAGAGTGAAGAACCAGGGGAGAAACAGCTAGCTGCTAGAAGGTACTCTTTTGGAAACATTGCCTTTTTCAGATTTCACTTCAGCTTTCAATTCGAGGTTGACAGGAGTCAGAAGTAGATCTAGCATAGGAAGGAGATGATAGAAGGACTAAGGTCTGCAGCTAACCTTAGCTAGGTTGTGTCACAGCTCCATTGGTAGGCAGAGGCAGCATTGAGCTATACACTTTGGAGGAGTCAGAAGACTCTGCAGCTGGCCTTTCATAAACTTAGAATTGCTAAATAGTTCCTGTTTGTGGTTCTCCAGGCCTCATCTTAGGAAAGATAATAGCCAGTAAAACTTCATCTGAGATGAATTCACTTCTCCTTTGACTCTTTCTGCCTTTAATCTTCCCCTTCTAGGCCATGATTTTCTGTGACTCAATCTGTTCTCTTGGCAGCTGTCTGAAAAAAATGCAAGATAAAGACAAGTAACAAAAGATTCCAGGAAAGCTGAGATATTCAGCACAAACAATGACTTTTGGTCAGTCAAAGCCTCTAGAATTTCTTCAAAAGGATTTTTCTCTTCAAAAAGAGAAACCAGAAAGGCTACGTGAGTTGGACTAGTAATTTACTGACAGAACATTGCTTGAGGGATCACCATTTGCCTTTCAGCATCGTCAGATTTCTAAGAACTGATGCACGCTTGGGCCAAGGGCAAGGCTACTGAACATGCAGGTCAATAGGGCCCAAGCACGAAGCTACAGAGGTTAAGCAAGTACTGGCAGTTGGACAACGCAGTGATCTTAATTGTTGTTGCAGTAGGGGCCACGCCAGCTATCCTGCATTACTGACCAGGGCAGCAGGGGTGATGCAGCATGTTAGAGAGAAGCATGCTCTGTGTACTCATGGTGAGACCAATTTTCATTCTTTCTAGTTTTGGCGTTTCTTGTAGTCTAAAATAATTCATGCAGAAAAACACAGAGCTACTCTTTATGTATGGGAACGGGCCACATTGGATATTTGTTTAATTAAAGCTGACTGCTGGAGAGGAGGGAGAACCACTGTTTTCCATATGCTGTCTGGGTTGGGAGTTTGCTTTTACAGGGGACAGGAGAAGAAGAAAAAGGCATTAGACTTGTTTACTGTAATACAGCTCAGCAGACAGGCATATCTGTTTCAGGACAGCTATCATTAGTGCTAAACTAAGCACTTGTCTGAAGAGAAGATACAGCATTAAGGCAATTTTAGGAAAGTTTTCACTCCTTTGGCCCTGTGATGAGCAGTCTAGGTAACTACAGAGACTTTAAATCTTTGGAACTCATCTCTTGTACCCTCTACAATACTAGTTTTTAAGAGAAAAGAGGCTTGGCTCTTTGGGATCCAGAGCTGTAAAGACCAAGGCAGCATGAGTCAGGGGGGCCATCTGCAGCACAGTCCAACTTTCTAAGAAGCCGTAAAAGTAAACCTAACTCCTGAGCTGACAAGACAGCTTGTGCTAGCCAGGAGGTTTGGCACAGGCCTCTCTAAAGTTCATCACAGAGCGGAAAGTGCTGTGGCTGGACAGTTCATTCACAGATATCCCCACTGAGGCTGCAGGCAGCTGGCTGGAGGATACCTCTTGTCAGGAGCAATGTTAAAGACAACTGAGTAAAATCCAGTCAGTTGTCGTCTCTCAGAGGAGAGGGGGCTAATGTTTCAGTTGATGGCATGGGTTACTACTGGGCCAGGCACAGCTTTCTCTGCATTTAAGATAGGTCTGGTCTGTCAAATCCTTGCCTCCGGAGCATGTGTCCCAGCTAGATGGAGCTAGGCACTGACAGGCTCAGGCTGTTCCCAGACCTCCTTTTGCCTCTGTGCTTACCCTTGTGCTCTGCTGCTTCTCCACACAAAACTCACATACTGCAGGCCACATTTATCTCAACAGACACTTCAGCATGCCTTGCCCTCCCTGTTAGCCTCTTCCTCTTTTGTACTACCCAACTACTCTTCACTCCTGCAGAACACCTTTTCTTTCTGGCTTTTCACTTCCAAGCTTTCATCAGGGTGCAGCCCAAGAGATAATAATTTGTTTCTAAAGCAATAAATTGAAAACAGAACAGTTCAATGGTATCCTGACAGACAGGAGAAATCATCTCTCTTCACAATCACCTGCCTGATCTGCTCACAAGAGCATTTGTCTAGCTGCAGTCTCTGCAATGGTTTGCAGGTCTGAGGAAGGCAAGGTGGAGGACATAGAAGAAGAGACAGAAAGGCAAAAAAGCAGGCCCTGGACCTACCCTTTGAATTGGTAGACCAATGCCACCTACCTGAAGTATTTAAAAAGAAAAATATTACAGATCAGCTGACCCCAAAGTAATGAATCTGAGCCAACTGTCACTGGATTGAAGCCACGTTGCCTTCCTCCCTGTTTTTCAGAGGTAAAACAAACCTTATGCTTCTTGGTGTTTAACTCCTCAGAGGCTGCACATTCAAGTTTTGTGTAGCCTTTCTGACTTATGGAGTAAGATTTGTTTAAAAACAAAACTAAAATAAAGCACGGAAAGGAGAAAAAAAGCACCGTCAAAAGACTTACACTGAGTTCAGACAGATACTAAATATTTCAGAATGCACTTTAAAGCTATGACGGTTGACAACGCCACAGGGTAATGAAATCCAGGTAGCCACCAGCCATTACAACCCTGCCAGGCCTTCTTGAATCACAGCAACCAAAATAACATCTTATCTGAAGACTTCACAGAGTTAAGAAGACAGCTTCTTTCCTAGAGCACTTACTTTAGGCTTAGAAGTGATAGTAAGGCCCTAGGCCACTTGCCTTTTGCACCCAGATGAGAGCTGCTGTGTCCAAGTAGCAATTAATACAGCCTCTTCAGGGTGCAAAGAGGTCCGCTTCTTTCAAAGCAAGGTGACCCTCTCCCAGCTCCTATCTGGGCTATGCATGCTATGCTGCAAAGGTGAGGGCATGGATTTGCAAAATATCAGATATATGCAGGATCAAGAGATGGGAAGAAAGAGGAAAAAGGATAGTCTCCATGGTGGAACCCAGTCCCTTTGGTGTATGCCTGAGTAGCACAGAAGGAGAAGCAAGCTGTAAAAGAACGATGCAAATAGACCCAGAGCTCCAACTGCTTTTGGGCTCTGGGGAACTCTGATTTAATAGGAGTAATAAGATGTCCTTCCCTGCCCGCAGTCAGGGGAAGAGCTTTCAGCAATATCTTGGAATACACTTTACACCTCATATATTTACCTCCACGAGGCAGTGGCTGCTTCTCACTACCATGGTGGCTTCTCCATGGGAGTCATGGCCCCCAGAGGGGGACTCAAGGATCCCAAATGTCCTGGAGGCAATTTCTGCCTGTGGGCATGATCAGCATCTGGTAGTGGTATGTAAGGTGCACAACGACTCCAGAGATCTTGGGATCTCAGAGGTTCAAGAGGATTCTGGCTTGGGCAGAAAATATGCAGGTTTAGTGTTAAACGCCCATGAGAAATCATGAAAACCAGAGTCAACAGCTGGCTGTGCAGCTGCAGTGCTCAGAGCATACTGATTCTCTGAAGAGTATCTGTGAGATGTTTTTTCTTAAAACGCCCACAGGAGACTAAGCCTAAAGTCCTGTAACTTCACACCACTCTTCCTTTCCATGCTTCCCCTTTACTTTTCTCTGTGTGTCTATTGTGATAATTAACTAGTGAGGCATTCTCTATATACAGGCTTGTATTTCTCAGGTTTTTTCTGTCCTTGTTCCTTCCTCTTTTTCCCTGTGTTTTCCCTCCCTGTTGTTTGCTTTCTTCATGGGTAATTAGGAATTGGAATGGTGCATCTGCTGTTCCAATAAAAGCAGAAAGCAGTGTAGTTCATTTAGAGAAGTGCTGAGATGAGAAATGGCTGAAATTCGGGGTGTCTATTTTTTGGAAGATTCCATTTGGAAGCAGGTGAAGGGTCTAGAGAACAAATCTTATGAGGCTGAGAGAACTGGGGTTGGTTAGCCTGGAGAAAAGGAGGCTAAGGGGAGACCATATCACTCCCTACAACCTCCTGAAAGGATGTTCTAGCAAGGTGTGTGTTGGTCTGTTTTCCCAAAAAACCAAGTGATAAGACAAGAGGAAATGGCCCCAAGTTCGCCAGGGAAGGTTTACATTGGATATTATGAAAAATTTCTTCACTAAAAGGGTTGTGAAGCACTGGAACAGGCTGCCCAGGGAAGTGGTTGAGTCACCATCCCTGGAGGTATTTAAAAGATGTGTAGATGTGGTGCTTAGGGACATGGCTTAGTGGTGGACTTCGCAGTGCTAGGTTAATGGTTGGACTCGATGTTCTTAAGGGCCTTTTCCAACCTAAATGATTCTATGATTTAAAAGTATGTTGTTACTTTTATTTTGAACTAGGCCCTTTTTTCCCAGTGGTTCCTGTAGTGATGAAATTCATAGGAAATGCCAATAGATAATACTTCTGAATCCAGGCATGCTCCTCAGAATGAATGCCAGCTGTTGCTGAGTCAGCTGAGAGCCGTGTGTATTTCCATACTGCAGCTGATGATGTTTGTGATTCCAGGGCTGCTCTGCAGAGCTGACTGCCTTGACACAGGTGCTCCACACCTCTTGGGCTAGCCAGCTCCCAGCATTGCTGCTTTGGAAGTTGGGAAGAACAAAGAGCTGGGTGGAAAACCTAATGGCCTCCTTCCAAGAGGCTACTTGTATGGCACAGCTGCACTAGAGATGTGAGGTATGGAGCATGGCCCTCCAGCAGCCTGCCAGGCAGTCCAGGTAAAGCCCTGTAATGTGAAGAATCTTCATCAAACCTAAGAAGTTTTCACCAGGTAGTTCAAATTTGATGGATCAGTGGGTTTTTTGCAAAACCAAAATTTTATCAGAAAATTCATGATGGATTCAAGCTGGAAGGAGAGTGCCAAGATGTAGGAGCTGAAGTATTTGTGTGAGCCTGCTTGAACATAGACTCAAATGTGATCCCACCACTTGCTTCAGTAAAAAGGCAACACAAGTAATTTATGGGCACACCAGTCAGATAGATACTTGCCACCTGAGAAGTTTAAATTAGAAATAACATGAGAACCAACAATAAGCAGGCTGGTAGAAGAGAAGTGAGCTGGGTAGTTATAGAAATGGAAGACTAGAAGGTGAATTTGATTTATCATGCAAAAATGTCCTCTCTTTTCCAGCAGGTTGCATGTCACAGGCAGGGACCAAGGGCACAGGCAGAGGTTAGTGAAGTAAAGATAATGCTTTTTTCTTCCCCCCGCTGTGTTGCTCCTGCCAGTCCTGTTGTTTCTAAGGAAATATTCCTTCTGTGAATGCATTGGAAGCCAAGGAAGTGGAAGAACTAAGCAATTTGTTATATTAAGCTAGCTGGGAGGCCAGAAGGAGGTGGCTGGGAACAGTATCATCATTGCCTGTAATTTAGGTATCTTTGTGGCTATGTCTGTCAGATATTGAGAAGGACAAAGATGATAAGCTTCACATTTCAGAGTGACAGAAAGTATGGTAGGGCCTTTGGAAGAATCTGAGACTCCATGACAAGCCAGAAGAATTAGCTTTACTGCTTATGTCTTGGTGAAGCTGCAAAAATATTTTTAGCAGGAGGTGACCCCATTTGAGCCCTGGGTCTCTGCAGTAGCACTAAGAACAGAGGTCTAAGTGCTCTTCCACTGACTTGGAGACAGAGTGTTCTTATGGCATCTGAGGATTCAGCCTGCTCTATTTCCTCTGCTTTTCTTCTCTTTTTGTTTTCTTTTCCGTTCCCCCAGTACTTTCCCCTTTTGACACTGTTGTCTCTTTTTAGTGACTTCTTTTCATGGATGAAAGTCAGTGTGTTCAAACTTGGCTGTTGATTTGTGCTGCCTATGACACCTCAAGGGCCTCCCTCGTGGTATCTTAAAAGAATCTCATTTTCAGAGGTGCTGAGCAGCTCTTCCTGGGTTCCAATACTGTGATAAGTGTGCAACACGCCTGAAAACCAGGCTCCTTACACATGTTTCCAAGCAAGGAACTCAAGAACAAGTCATTCAATATCAGTGAGCAGTTTTGGAAGTTTGGTTTAGGATTTCTTCCTTTGGATTAATTCTTCTGGCCTTCTTAAGTGATAAACCCATTTTTAGCCTTTTGTTTTTTCTGTTTTGCTCAGGTTTGTTACTTCTTATGGTTTTGCTTTTCTATGCTGTGATGTCTTCCTCTCATGGAAGTCATGATCTCAGTCCCCCTACTTGTGCTTGTCCTGTCAGTTTTCTGCTGCTGTTTCTGGTAATGCCCAGTGCTGACGTGCTGAGACCATTTCTTTGCTCTAGAGAGGTTTCAGGAGAAATGTCTGCAGAGTTAATCTAGCCACTGTCAACAAAAAAAGCAACTTATTTGTGTTACAATGTATAGGAGACATATCTAAGGAAACACATATTAGGAGATGTTTCTGTCCCAAAAGAAATAAAAGTTAGAGATAGGCAAAACTGTTTGTCATAGGATGTATGGGATCATGAGACAGATACTGATAGAAGGAAAACTTTTTATTTGGGTGCTTTTGCCCTTTTCTCTACAGCTTAACAGCAGCAGCAGGACAGGTAAGGTAAGGGAATAGAATTGTCAGCCCTCTTCTCTTTTGCTCTCCACCACCTCGGAGTGCAAATCATTCATGTCATAATCAGATTTCTCTTTCAGCATCACTGGGAGTCACTGTCCCCTTGGAACAGCCCTGGGAAAGGCATTCCCCCTTGAGTTTTCTGCTGAGTGAGCTGAACACTGACCTGCTATGGTTTGTTTTTTCTTACAGGAATGAAACCGTTTTACACCAGTTCTGTTGCCCAGCAGCTGATGCAGAGCAGAAGCCTTCATCTCTGGACTCTTCACCAAGGTGGGAAATAGCTGACAGCAAGAACTTTTCTTTTCCATCCCCTACTTCCTTATCATCCATCAGTAATCTTCCTATCCCAGACAAAACTCACATATTTTACACACCCATCTCCTCCGCCCTCCCTTATGTCCCATGTCCCCAGCACTGCTGTACCTCTCTTTTCTCTCCTAGAGATCACTGTTCATACCATCGTGTAATTGCCCACAAACCTCCTCTGGACTCCACTCACCCACACCCATGCACCTCCAAAATCATACTTTCAGCCTCTCTTCAAACATCTGCTTCCATCAACTCACATTCTTGCTTGTACCTTTTCTTATCCTTCTGCATTACTTTGACACTGACACACACATGCTTCAGTCTTCTGCTTCAGATTAGTTATCCCACATTATAAGGTGCCTGGACACACACCAGTATAATCCATAACCTTTAAGCTACAGCAAAAGTCACCAAAGAAACTCAGGGTTCTGTCTCACACCCTGAGAGATGGTGGGGGGCACGGTTTTACATGTGTGGAAATGGTCTGAGCTTGCCCGTGAAAGGCAGTTATAGACAGGTACTAATAACTATTCCAGATTTTATCCAGTGCAGCCAGATGTGGGTACACCAGCAATTGTCATAGCTGTCCCTCATCAGTGAATGACATCACTGCCAAGACCAAGGAGTTCAAGAAGCTTAAAAAATACTTGAGGTGCACATGCTGCATATAGCTTCCATGCTCTGCCTTGTCCCTCTTTTCTTGCCATCTCCTTCTCCTCTCACAACTCCTTGCACCTCCATCTCACAGGCCTATTCCTTTTTCTCAGGCCTCATCACCATTCTATCAACAGCAAACAGGTTTCTCTTCAAACATTTACCTCATCACACTGCTAGATTCTTACTGCTAGACTTTTACATCTGACCTTCGGCATCTCTGTAAGAATCCTGAGTTACTAGGGAGAGCTCTGGACAGAATTGGGCAGCTGAATTGCAGTAGTGAGGCTACAGCATTTTTAAGTGATGGTTCTCTTGTTTGTTCTGCTCACTGGAGCAGACAGTGGTTTCTGATTTCCTTCCAAGGAAACGTGTGGGTACTGGACAACTATGAAGAGAACAGGGGTGAATGTGTGTGTGTTCAAAAGTAGGGTTCAGCCACACTTGGAGACAGGGTAAAGAAGCAGGACCTCTCTTGCCCATCCATGTATGAAGATAGAGGGGTTAACCCCCATGATGTTTGTGCTGAAAGCTTTCAAGCTTTGGTAAAATTAATTTGACAGCCCCGTGGGACATCTACAGCTGGACCTCCATGGCAGATGGGGAGATGCTAGCAAGGAAGAGGAGACAGCAGAGATTTCTGTGGCAGGGACAGCCACCTCTCACTTGCATTTCTGGAGAGAGTTTTGGTTATGTGCTCTATTTTGTCTGAACTGAGGCTCAGTTTTGTTGTAGTGTTCTATTTTCATACCCTAATCCTTAATCCTGCCCCATTCTTTTCCCAGCCTTCATCTTATTTCTGATCAGTTCCCTTAGTTTCTAGCATTTTCTTGTCCTATAAAGCTGTCATTTCTACAGTGTCTTAAGCTCTAGGGTCATTGTTATGCTTTTTGTCAGGCCTTCCTTTTGTCTCAGTGACTCCCAAAGGTTCTACCCATCCCTTGAGCCTGAGTTTGCCTGCCCTCCTTGTGCTGGGTGCCACACTAGATTTCTCACCTGGGGTTTGGCAGGTAAATTGAAGAGGAAGCAATCATTTGTTGCAGTAATTTAACAACTTTGGCAAGTTGCATCCAAAGATGAGTCTGAACTAGGAAAGTCAGAAGTTGGGATGAATGACAATGACCCCTACAACATGTTGCATCTGAGCTTCCAGTTAAGGGGTTTCTCATACTGATGCCTGTCCATTTCATGCCTTTTGTAGTTTGTCCCATTCTGCAGGCCTCCGACTTTCCTTACTTTTTTCCCAAGGCTTTCTCTTGTCCTCGCCTTTTCTAATGCACCCAGACCCCAATAGCAGTCCTGAATCTGTCCGTGTGTGACACAATATTCTATGTGGACACAGATCGCTGAAGCCACCTTGGTTATTCAAAGGTGAGAAACAGGCATACAGAATTTTCGGTTTTTGAAACGGAGAAGCTTTTATATGCGATCTCTCTATGTGACTGTCTCAGGTGAGAAGAACATCCGTACTTCCCACAGTGTGCCAGAAGAAAGACAGAGCACATGCAAGACTATTGAACTCACCGATCAGCTTTATGCTGGTCAGAAAATACCTCCTAGCTTCTACCAGGTCCTGCAGTCAGCCATGGGCTTCCTTCATATCTGAAGTTACATATACAATACAGTGAGGAGGGCAAAAAAATGGCAGAGAAGGAAAAACACAGGGTCACCATGGAGCTGATGTCCATCGCTGATAGCTGTGCTGCTCTGGAATGACTCAGTACGCTGCTGGGAGAGGTTCATCAGATCATTTACAGAGCCTGTCACCCTGCTCAAATCATACAGGCTTCCCATTGAACCAAGGCAGAACAAAAGTCAATCAAGACTGAAATATGTGGGTCAGACAACCTGAATAGGCAATCAGTTCCTGGGTGAGCCAGGCATATCTCTAAATAAGCTCGTCAGGACTCCTGATGTGAGAGCCTGGGACACAGAGGCTCCCTGTGCAGCTCTCCTGAGCCCCACTGAATGGACAGCCAGTCACAAGCGGTGCTGTGGTGAAATGTGATAAACCAGCTCAGGTCTATTCTTTCTTTTCCCTCTCCATGATCAGGCATTTCTCTAAATGAGATAAATCCTGTCAGAACTGATGCCACTAATAACCATCAGCCGTCTAGTTTTAATTAGAGTTTGCTTCATTAATGCCCCAACTCGTCTCTGCACAGCAGATTAAATAATGTACTTGCAGCTCATTTACACAAACCCCCAAACTGCAAGGCTGAGCTGCAATCCTTTAATTAAACAGCCCAGCTGATCCCTACCGCTGCCTCGGCTCATCAGTCTAAGCCGATTAAAGAGAATAGGGACTAATAAAGAGCATAAACAGGGAAGTGACTCTCATTTCTTCAAGGGACTTGGAGACTCCAGTGGTGATCGGCTGCTTTCTCCTCCTCTACCAGGAGCCTTAGCTCAGCCCACATCACTTCCTCCTGGGACCTGCAAGAGTGGTCCTGCTTTCAGCCTTACCTTGTGGGACAGAAATCCTTTAGGAGACTGAGAGAACATGGGCAGCAGGAGGGCAATACAGCAGGGAAGGTGAAGGTAAAGAGGGACATCAATGCACTAAGAAGAGTGACTGCCTGACTGCAGCAGAGACCAGCAACAATAGCCATGCAGCTCAAGCATGGGGCGGAAGAAGGAAACAGGGCACAACAGTAGAAGGTTGGCAGTCAGGAACACTCTGGGACAAAAGTTTGTCTCTGCTTGTGGTTTGTGATGGTCATTGTTGTTTTGTGTGGTCTTTGCTAATGTTTGTCCTGCAAGATTTCTGACTCTTTCTTTGCTACCTGTCCAGCTCAAGATGCGTTAGCTTCACCTGGGTGGGGATGATTAGGAACATGCCTAGTGTCTAACCATTCAATAGAAGACAACTCGATGAGGCGGTTGCAATTATTCCCACTCATCGTTCTGCTTTGCTTCGAGGACTGCCACAAGCGGTGCTATCATCCTTTCCTCCAGCATGTGAATTCCCTGGGCGGGGGTTACAGCTCCATGAATTCAGCAATGCAAATTTCCCACCTGGTTGCTTAGCTGGGTCGCACCAGCAATCAACGAGACTGGTGCTGAGGCCATGAGTATTAGGAGGCAGATTTGATCCCAGAATCTGCCCCCAAGAAGCTCAGAGCCAAAGTACAGTATGAGGCGATGGCAGCAGCAGACAGATTCCTGTTGCTGAACTCAGGGCTTCCCCATTTCAAAGTACGGTGTAAATTCTGGACATGGACCACCATTGTCTCCACTGGATCTGCGCACCACTGGCTTCATGCCATAACCCATCCTGCAGGTCAGGCTTCCACTGGGGGTGCCAAAGACCGGGTTGAGGGGAATGAGGAGACTCCATGGATGGCAGTAGGAGCTAACCCTGCTTCTTCACGGAGGTGCTGATTAGACTCTGGTTTTAGCCAAACCCTATAATTTCATAAAGCAACTGCTCTTTTTTTTTTTTTTTCTTGCTGGCTTCTGCCTGTTAACGGCAGGGTTTCATTCGAGGGATTTGAATAGCCTAGTAATTGCATTTCCCACTTCTCCCAGTCTCACACAGAGGAGACTGGCATCCCAGAACAATGACCTTAAAATGTGTCCAGCAGCAGCCCAGCTTTAACAGGATTACATACCATTTTCCTTTGTGTGGGGTAATAGGGCTGAGATGAGAAAGATTTGTTTCTATTAGAGTAATGAGAGGAAATGATGGAGTCACAGTTGGAGGGAACAGTATATTCATTCAGTTGCCTTTCATAGGCTTTTCGGAGCCTGCCTCTGGCTTGCCTGCCATGCTGAATAGGAAATCAGCAGAAAATCACCTCTGCTCCAGTGGTGGGAAAAGTTCTATGTACAGTTTAAGTGCCTGGGGCTGGTCCACTTTGGCAGTGGACATGGGGATAGCACCGGAAGGCTAAAGGATCATGTCATGAAGGAGACTGGGTGGGACTGTGTGAAGGGCAGGATCAGATCCCAGATAGCTCTTTGGGAAGGGAGGATGTTCCACCTACATTTGTGGGATAGAGAAGGTCCTTCCTATCTGGAAGACGTGCAGATGAGACCTGACCTGCTTTTAAGGCAAAGGAGACAAAAAGTCCTCCCAGGAAGAGGAGAGGTCAGAGATCTGAACAGTCTTCTGGAAGGGCTTCTATGTGTACTGAGAAGGGCTGGTGTCTGAAGCATCTACGGAAACATCTATGGAAAAGTTGGGCAAGCTCTGCTCATATTTTCCCATAATTTTTCCTCACTTTCCAGTAGGGAGACTGCTGCTTAGATCAGGATTGAAACACAAATAGTGCAACTGGCAAGTGTTTATGATTATGGACCAATTAAATTGTAACTCAATATAGTTTAGACTTCAAACAGCTATGTACTCATTTCCAAAGTGCCTGCTGGATTAGTCGCTGTCACGGATTGGTTACTGCCTGGCATCGCAGCACCAGTTAGTGGTAAGGAGAAATGTAAGCCATTGGACACATCTCCAAGCCAGCCTTCCTCGCAGTTCTGGGGAAATTCCCTCTTGCCCCACTTCTGACTTACCGAAGTACTCAAATGGAAATATGTGTTCTTGTTGGGAGAGGTCCTTTAGGTGCTTGTTGCCCCATTTTTGTATGTGTGAGAGTGAAAAGTGAATGGACAGGTTTTGGACAGTTCTTTGAAATCAAACCTTCAAACATCTTTCTTCCCAGCTCTCTGAGCTGCATAAGAGTATGCTGCACCCTAAGCAACACATGGTTAAAAAGCAAAATCTTATTTCCTTTTGGAGGTCTGCTGTCTCTGACTCTTTATGTCTCTTTATGTGAACTTTCTGTTTCCATTGAGTGTGCATTTGTTCTTCATCCTTTGAAGTCACGCTGGAAGGCACTGGCACAAGAGAGTCATGAATATTATCCACTGCACATTAGCAGCATCACGTCCCTCTTTGGCTCCCCACTGCTGTAACCCAGGAGTATCTCTTCTCCTACTACAGCTCTCAATTTGCCCTTGGGTCACTCTAGGTCCACTGACAGTTAGATCCTCCTGAGAAATCCACAAGACTGCTTGGATTGTGAATGCAATACCCTTAAGGGTGAAGCCCATGAAGTTGATGAGAACCGCTCCCCAAGTTGATTCTCCTTTTAGATACCACTGAAGCATCTTGACAAACAGGTGGGGAATGATGATTTTCCACCAGTATCCATCACTCTTCAAGCATTACAGAAAAACAACTGAGCTACTCATCATTTTGTCTGAACTTGTGAAAGATTGACCTTGCCTTACAGAAAGAATGCAAATCCAGTTCATGAAATGGGAAATTAGCCTTTCTGGTTTAGGATTGCTCTCAGGATATTGGATATATAATCTGGAGGTCAGTGCTTCCTCACAGCTCAGAGGTACTCAGTGGCCCTGGCCCAGGTGTGAAACATGATGGTTCTAGTCTGTATCAAATCGAATCTATAACCTAACACACAAAACAGCATAACAACTCTGACTAACTGGCCCCCAGCTAGCAGTGTCAAGTGCAAGCTCTTACAATTAGTAGACCGTGGAGGATGAATTCTTCTCTGATTATTAATGCAGAACACTCCAGGTCAGGCTTACAGCACCTGGACATGCCAGTGCAAAGCAAGCTTCTACACCCATGGCCTGTGCCTTGTGTGCTCTGAGCACAAACAACTTTATATACAGAGTTCTTCAGTCTGACTTCTTTCATTCATGCTAAAGTCCTCCACCGCACTGTTTCTGAAAACACACAAGAGAAGTTTGAGCAACATTTCTGCTTTGTTAGTGCATCCTGTTTGTGCTCCTTTTCTCATTTATTTTCCTTATTGAGGTCACAGGCATAAAGAGAGGATTTTTTCTGCTTCTTAACAGCTTATCTACTTCTTACTCTTTCCTCCCTGTAGACTTAATAATCCTGTTCAAGATACTACAACTGGAGGTTGTAGGGATGCTGTAAACAGGCAGGGATGGGTCAGTAAAGTCCACATAAATATTCCCCAGGCTCACAGTTGTCAGAGTTTAGATTTTAGTCTGACACAGAGATGTGGATGAGTTGATGTCTAGACCCAGATTTGAACTCATCCTAAACTTGAGTGTGAGTAGATTCCTTGCTTTTTATGGGTGTTTTGTACAGTCTGGACTAGCAGCTTTAATTGCTTTGCAGGAGCCTAGGTCCACAACCACAAAGATGTTCAGTGCATGTAGATTTAGGGGAAATATGGAAACACAATTGTAAGCAAAAAAGTTTTTAGAGAATACCCTTAACATCATAGTTACCAACAACCTTGGGAATCTCTTGCAGGGAGGTATAGTTGGCAATTCTTCTGGTACTATGACCTGGAAGGAATGGCTCTGGAAGCTTCCAAAGAAACAGGAGGTGAGTTTCAGATGCAGTGTGTCAGTCCTCTAAAGGGATCCACCAGAACATTTTGGCACTATCTCCCACACAGGCATTTCTCTGCTCCTTTTCTCCAACAGCTGGTGCAACCACTTTCAGGCAAGATTGTAGAACATGAGGGTGGGGAAGTATAGTGAGGAATAGATGAGCTGTTCAACAGGGAAAAAAATGTGGCAGAAACTGGAATCACCTTGTTACATTGTTTGCTTTATTCGCCTGTATCAACACCTTTCTTCAGGAAGCAGGAAGACAGCAGAAGAGAGAGGCCAAAGAAAACCTGTCTGAAGTATCCGTTTTTGAAACTGCAAAGATACCTGTCAGACATATTTTCTGAGAGCCTGAAGCTGTATCCAGCCATTACATGGCCACATATTACGTCTTCCAGTCCTTCCTGTTCCCCTGTTTCTTCTGTTGTTTACATGAGTCCTACACTTGAGGAATTCAGACTTGGATTCAGGTGCTCTTCTCCCACATGTGGCAGTGCTTGCTTTTTCTTGGGCCACAGCACTGGTAATGTCAGTGAAAGACAATCAATCATGGCCAGGTTTACAGTTGTGGGAGCCACTTTCAGCAGTTATTGAGATCAGTTAGTTGCTTTAATACTAGGTGAATCACTCATGGCTTGCAGATGATCCTCACGTTCTTTCTCCTATATTGCAAAGAATTCCGTGCTGGTAACATGGCAACTTCTTGGTACTGGTGGAATGCAACATAAACACCTACTGTATCCTGTATTTTCTGTGAGATAACACCACAGAGATGCATGAGAAGAGGCTATGCCAGCTGTGGAAATAGTCCTGTATCTAGCACTAGAAAACAGGCACAGACAGTTGATGAAGTAATAGCAGATGGACTGTGGTGGAGCTCATACCCTTCATTCTAATCCTCTATTGATACCATCTGACCTGATCTGCATTAGTCAAGATGCACTCACCCCCAAAACTGGGTCATTGCAGATCTTTTGTACACTAAGGTGTGTTCTGTTGAACTGGACGGATGGTTTCTCTGGACCCTCTGTCCACACACTTGTTCATGGCTTACAAGGTAGAGACAGAGAAGGCAAAGAGATGGAAAAAGCCACTGAGAAAGAAAGGGATACAGACTCATCCCAATGAATAAAACAGTGCTACTGTAAGGAAAATGGATGGCAACCATGCTATACAGAGAAGGAGAATGACAGGAGAGGAGCAGGAAAAGCAGGAAGCTAAAAAATAGTGTAAATGAAAGAAGAAACTGGAGGGAACAAGAACATGTGAACAGGAGATAAATGAGCAGGTCCCTTGGCTGGAATATTCCTTTTCATGCCAGTATTCTTTGGCAGTGATAGCAATGAGGCTGTGACCTTTTATTACACTTTTTCTTGTAGTATGATGTCAATCCAAAGGCCTTTTATCTTTTCTGTGCTCTGCAACACTAACTCACTGCTATGCAGGTTCATCTTCTGACCACTCCCATGGGGCAGGCTCTGTGTTCAAATACAATAACCGCTCCTTTTGGAAAAACATGTCTGTGTCCAGAGTTCATTCTTCCACATGTGGCCCTGGCAGAATTTCTTATGCTCCAGGAAGAACTGAAGAGTCTGAGGTGCTGAAGAGGTGCACACTGTACAGCTGCTCAGGCCACTCTATCTAGGCTCTGCAAACAGCTAGATAGCTAAGAGAGAGGGTGTAAAAAAGTTGGAAGATTTTGAAACTGTCAGCTGGCCTGTTCAGAAACTGCAGAAGAGCTGGAAACCATGTCATCTTCTGTGAGAAAACATCATGCTGAAGAAAAGTATCAAAACATAAACAGGAGCTGAGTTCAGTAAGATTTTGCTTCTGAGACTGAGGAAACGTAACACTGGCCACACCATTTGGAAGTGTGTTCTAGTAACTTCTAACCATCTCTGGTTGGCACCTTGGTTCTTGGCACACAGAGATCGTACCGTCGTCCCACTGGGATCTGTATTTGTCTAGTGACTAGAGCCATGTGTCACCGATGTCATGTCCCCCACTGGTATGTTGCTGCTTTCCTGTAAACAGGTTATGACGCTGCTGTTTTTGCCTGTGTATCTGGGTTGACTGCAATCTCTCTCATTCCATCTTTTGGGGAAAGAGGGAAGATGGGGATAGGCTACCTTGTGTACACATTGCTGATACTCTATTGCATGTCTTTGGGGATGACTGGCGAGATACAACAGATGCCTGAGATTTCCCAGAATACACTAATGTGATAGTGCTAGGTCAAGATGCACAAAAATGGATGGTGCAGAATGGCATTGTGAAAAATATTGCTGTGCTGTTACAGCACAAGTGGATCTGATAAGCATGTTAGATTGTCTTAAAAAATAGCGTATTAGGCTAGATCCTCCACTGACTTTGGTGCAATCCACTGGCATAATGCCATTCAGCACCAGCTATAGTTTGCTCAAACATGTTGTAGGATTGGTTGTTTCAAGGCAAACTTCTATTTTTCTTAATGATCTTGCCCCAAAAGGTCCATGTCTGAGTATGAAGTATGGGAATAGTTTTCGTTCCTCATAGGGAAGAAAAGTTTAAGTGGCCCTAGGGGTATATGAGCTTGTATGACCAAATGTGTAAGTTACTAAGTCACCCTGTTTTCTGAAAGGGGGAATGTAGAAAAGGGAAGAAGGCCTCAGGGAAGAGAAGTGACATGAAATGGATCAGAGTGAAGCAGCAGTGACAAAATAGGTTAGAACTTGGAAAAGCAGATCTTTGTATCTGCTGCATAAGGCTGTGGGGGTGGCCACTGGATTGGAGAAAGGAGGAAGGAATGCTAACCATGCTGGTTTTGTTTTGGTCTTCTGCCGTAGGCCAACCCAAAATCCTAGATCTGAACATACTGCCAAAGTTAAAATCTGGATCATATCTGATTTCCTGTCTGGTGAATGGTGTTTGGACTGTCTATATGGAGGATGGTGATTTGAGGCTGTGTTACTCTATGCTGAGGAAGACCGGGCTTCCTTCTGCTTGGTTTGACATGAGCAGCGGTCTTCTGCTGGGCTGCGGTGATCATAAGAGATGAAACATCTGAGATACTAGAGAACAGAAAGAAAATTTATCTGGGTTACACAAAGATCTTCCTGTGAAGAAGCTCACTCACTGCCATCAGAAATCAATTACCCTGATCCCTTAGGGTAAGGTCCCTTAGGAAGGAACCCAGAGCTGCAGTCCAACCTAGGGTCTGTCACAACAGGTGGGAAAAGATGACCACAGAAGCCCTTGCCTAGGTCTATAAATGTCAAAAGTTGTGTCCCTCACCCGGCTCACAGGCAGCTGTAATAGGAGAGCAACGGGCTGAGGGGATATGCAAGGCTTCCTTGCCTTGTAGAGGTTCTGCTGCCTCCCAGCCCTGAATTCATCTCATTTTAGCAGTGAAATTCTATCTTCTGCATGATTGCACCGGCAGGCTTTTGTCAGCGAATTTGGTGATGTTCAAACCTGCCTCAGGGATGAGGAGCCAAGAGATCTGAGTCGAAGTGGCAGAAAGACTGCTGCTGAGAAGCCAAGTTTCTCTTTCCCGGGGTGCTGAGCAGGCAGTTACACTAATGCAGGATGCCATCTGTTTTTTCCTTCTCTAAAAGGTCGTGTTTACCAAACATTGCAGAGGCAAGAGAGGTCTGGGGTTAAAATGAAAGTAATTAAACCCTGCAGAGCAGGGCCCCTCTATGCCTTCACTGTCTGCTTGGTGCTTTTCACACCTCAGTGATAAGCACAGGTGCCCTGTTTGACACAGCCACATGTAACCCCCTCTGCAGTGGACAGACTGTGGGACCTCCTAGTCTAGCCTGCAGAGACAGAACAGCAGCCAGCCTGGGGCATCAAGTACCGAGCCCTGTGCTCCTGCAGATGGTGAAACAGGAGGCATGACTGGGAAGGGAGGAGGAAAGAGGGTCATGCCAGAGAGGTGACCCAAATGTCATTCTGAGGTGTCACCCAGACACATGTAGGAACTATAAGAAAAAAATCTGTGTGACAACCACACCACCCAGCACAGCCAGCCTTGTACCACAACCCCCACTTCCCATGCAGTGGGAGCTGCCTCGGCTGTTCCAAGTCACCCTCTGGAGGAGCCTATTGTGTCCATGAAAAAAGCAGAGATCCTAGGCTGCAGGTGGCTGAAGTTACTCATAAAGAGCCTGTACCTCAGACACGCAGCCAGCCCAGACTGACACCTGGATAATCATCTTTGCACTGTGAGGGCACAGGGTGCATCAGAAAAGTTTAGCTCCTGTAGTGCTGTTCTGTAGCAAAAGGCACAACAACACAACAATGTGGAAATTACACAGCACATGGGGATCATGTTTAAACACCAAATCTGAAGTGGAGGCCCTGGCTTTGGCGTGTTGGACTGTGCGGGACATGAGGCATTTGGTACTATTATTAAATTTTCTGTCAGCTCAATATACATGCCACCAAAACCACTTTAAGTAATGTTGAAAAGATGTTGCCTGGTTCAGTCTGTGCTAAAGGATGTTAAATATAATTGATTTCCAATATATTTACCTTACTGTACTGTCAAATCTATTTTACAGGTGTGTGTGCCAGCCTTTTTATGAAACAAATGATATGTTCTGGGATGGGTAATGAGCTTTATCATTAATTCCTCTCGGGTAAAACTAGTGTGAGAAGATGGCTTGATGCCACTGCTTTGCAAGGTGTTACGTGAATGTAGACAAAATCAGAATCGTGTTCCTATATTTGTCTCTGTTGGGGGAGACTGTCTGAGAAAGCTGCAGCTTGGCTGGCAGGGGATGATTTGCCAAGATCAAGTTCCAAGTTTTCTGTCTCTCTGGCAGGAGAGACTTTTGCCTTCCATCATTTTCAGCATGCTCCCAGAGAACACTGCCTCCAAGTCACTCTAAAACCTGAACTTAAAAGCAAATAAGAAGCAATTCTTTTGGACTCAGACCCCCAGCGTGTTAGAAATCTCTGAACCTTGCAAAGATCCCATAATATATTACCGAGCCTGTCTCAGCCATGTTCTTATCAAATTCTGATCAGCCCATTCACCATATGTTATGGGTATCCTTAGGGAACACTGAAATGAAATAAAAATAAAATAAACTGAAAAGGCACTTTGGAACCTGCTAACTCAGCAATTGATTTTATATTTTTTTCTGAGTAGGGAGAGGAGAAAGGACAGGGGAAATGCTGAAATGTCTTAAGACAGAGGAAGCACAGGTTCTTGCAGACTTGGGATCTGGACTCTGTTCTCTTGACATTAGCTAGTGACCTCTTTTTCTAATTCTCCATATGGCACTTTGTAAGGATTTTTTATCCTGGCATCTCTGAAGCTTTGAAGTCTCACATAGCTCTAAAGCCATGATAATACTAATAGCTTACAGCACTTTAGAGCATATATACAATAACCAACTGATCCTCAAAAGGACCTCTGTGAAACGGATTCATAAATTTTTGTGGTCCTTCACAACTAGTCCATGTAGTCTTTGCCTCAGTTACAGGTCACAGTCCTGCACACTGACCTTGAACACCATGAAGAAGGCATTTGGTAAGTTATACATACAAAACAGTGGTGTGGTCTTCTCCTGGAGTAACACAAGGACACAAAGAGGAGGTGAGACCAGCCTCTGTAGTACTTTTGCTAACACCTGACATCCATAGCTTCCTCCTGTCCAGTTAGCTAGATGATTGCATAACCACTATAGCTTCCAGCAGGGCATCTGAGCATCCTCTTCTTGAGTGTCTGATTTCTTATACCACTATCCGAGTCCAGAAGAGCCACTGCTATTTTCGTTACTCTGTTATTGCTCTTATTTATCTGCAATATTTTTTCTTGTAGGAGAGAAGGAGCAAAGAAATGAGTTTTGTGTCTTGACCACATGGGAACTGTGTAGCTCTGGAGTGATCAGTGAGAAGGCTGTTTTAATTTCTTACAGGACTAACATTACTGTCCTTGAGTAGTTCTCCTGGCCCTAGAGCCCTGTTTAGTTACTCGGCTACCCTGTAAACACCTTTCTGAGAGCTCTGAAAATTACTTGTAGACCATGAACTGAATCTGGTATTTGACAGTGGTGCAATGGAATGTAATGTCTAGAGCATCCATTTTCTGTTTTCTTGCCTACAGGTCTAGCTTGAAATTGTCTTGAAATATTTGGGGGATAAGGGGCTGCATGTTCTTTCTTGAGTCATCAGATATGGGAACGTTCAAGTTGACAGTCCAGATCCAACAGATAACCATGGTTCAGCAGGCAGTTAGAAGCACAGGTGTGTGTTTCCACCATCAAGGAGGTGGTAAGGAGTATGCAAGAAAGTGCACCATCCTGATGCTGTAGGAACTGAGAAGCAGTCAAATTTCTCCCAGGACAGAGTATGATATGACAACTCTCTACAGACTTGGGGAGCTGATACTACTAGGAATGGGCTGATGGGCTTCTCTGGTTTGATAATGTACTTACTATCACTGATTTGGGCTTTAGGTTTCCAAAATACCTGGAAGTGAGAAAAAAGGAAACAATAAAAAGACCTCTACATAATACCATTTCTCCTCTATCATCTCCCTACATCTTTCCCTCAGTGTACTCCTTAGAGAAAATCTTCCTGAGAAATCTGCACATAGAAGCTGAATATCAGAAATCTCACTTACCTATGCTGGACAAAAATATTTATGGGTGCCCAGCTGAATTTTCTCAGTGAGAGCTTTTTCACCATCCTGCTTTCTTGAAACAAACACTAGGGTTCAGTTCAGAACCCTGATATCCCTGTTTGGAAATGCTAGACTAGATACAGTGTTTTATATAAGTCCTGAGTTGGATTGTCTGTAGTTACCCTCTTTATTAACAAAACTGATTTCTGTCTGCAGCAGGCATATACAAGTCAGCAGTGCAAAAGTAGCAGGAGATACCTGAAACTTGAGAGATGTTTTCTACAGTAGATCACATCTATTTGTAATAATGACTAAGCTAGTTGCTATGGGTCATAAAAATAATATAGGAACATCTAGGAACAACAGAACAGCTGAATTTTTAGTTTTCCTTTTTTATCTGATTGCAAGTGATTTCCATTAATATTACAACTTCCAATCAAACAGAATTCAAAGACATTACAAACCTTCCCTACCTGATTGCATGACTAGCAGAAAATTGCTTCATTTATCATGCAGGAGTAGCTGTGAAAACTGTGAAAGATGGTGGTATATGATACTTTAGGACAGCAATTAAAGAACACTTATTGCAGTTGAAACTGCAGGGGTGATGCTGGGATGCAGAACTAAATTAACCTAGTTGCGGTTTGACCAGGACATTGGGACTCACACCTTAGATTCCGCATGGGACTTTTAATTATTACAAGTGGTTAGAGAAATTTTCTCATCCAAGAAACAACATGCAATAGCTCCATTCCCTTCCATTCCCTTCCTTTATCCCACAGCCAGGGAGACTGATTGGTCACTGGCCAAGAGAAAGCAAGTGGATTGCTATGATTTACTTTGTAACATTTTTTTCCGAGAGATCTTCCATGCTGTAATATCTATCGTTGCCCTACTTACTTTTCTTACTGTTGTTTTTTTTTTGTTATTATGATTATAATAGCTCCTGAGCCTTCACTTATCAACAAAATCTGTTGTCTACCAATGCACATCAACTGTGTCACTCAGGACAGAGGGAAAAAAACAGGTTCATTAAGATTTTAGCCTATATTTCACTGCAGCATCAGTTTTGATCGTTAGCAGTGTGTTTTGTCTCTCATATGGGGGCTTCATTTGTCACTACTACTGGACAACAGAGAAGAGGCCTCCCCATAAGACTTCCTCAGAAACAAGTTCAAGATGGGAGTAAACCTGGGAGGGATAGAGGGTGCTAAGTGGAACCACAGGGCTGTAATGGTACCATTCAGGCTGCTAAGCAAACCCTGTCTTTACCCCTTTTTTCCATTGCTTTTAAGTCACTGAAGTTTACCAGCTGAAGCTGAAATTTCCTAGGTTTGGTCCCTTGCCCAAAGGTGAATTAGGTTTGTGTCCTGGTTTCAGCTGGGATGGAGTTAATTATCTTCTTAGTAGCTGGTTCGGTGCTGTGTTTTGGCTCTGATGTGAGAACAATGTTGATAACGCACTGATGTTTTTGGTTGCTGCTGGGTAATATTTATGCTAAGTCGAGGAATTTTTGGTTTCTCAGGCCTCGTTAGTGAAAAGGCTGGAGTGGCACAAGGTACTGGAGGGGGACATAACCAGGTCAGCTGACATGAACTAGCCAAAGGGATATTCCATACCATGGGACCTCATGCTTGGTATATATATACATACCTGGGGGGTTGACCGGTGCGGGCAGGCCATTGCTTGGGGTCAGCGGGTGGTGGGCAGTTGCGTTGTGTACCTCGTGTTCCTTCTTTTCCCTCTGGATTTTATTCTTTCTCTCCCCCTTTTCATTCTAACTGTTATTGTCACCATTGTTATTATTGTTCTTTCATTTTTATTCTATTGCAATTCTTAAATTTTTCTTGTCTTAACCCTCGAGTTTTACATTCCTTTCCAACTCTCCTCCCCATCCCTCTGGGTGAGGGGGAAGTGAGCGAGTGGCTGCGTCGTACTCAATTACCAGCCAGGGTTAAACCACAGCAGTTTGTCTTTTCTTTTTGGAGATTTTTTCCCCATTAAGTAAAACTGGTTCCACTTTTTTTTTTTTCTTCACAAAAGAACATGTAGAAACTATTCCCACTTCAGCAAGAGTATTTGCTATTGCTTTCCGAACAGCACAACAGCCAAACCAGCAGGGGGTTAAAAAATTTATATTTAGCATAGAAACATCTAGCTGAAAAATGCCTTTGAGTGCTTCAGTGGAATCTGGTTTTGATTTGACCGAATTTTGACCCTCAGAAAATTCCATGTATAAGCACAATACATTCTGTATGGTTGTATTCACTGGGCTCAGAGCATGCATGGAGGAGAAAGGCAAGGTTATATGTGTACGTGTTGTTAGCTTACATCCTTATCCTAGCACAGTGACTTTAGGGGCTTCAGTTATGTTATGCACTGTGAGCAGGAACACTGAGCTTGGTGGTGCTTTGCACACATCTGTGACTGAACGGGTGCGCTTAGTGCTTGCAGTCTTAGGGCCCTCCTGTGTCTTGAGGAATAACCTAAATGCCTATTGAGGTTAAAGGGGCTTCAGAGCATTTTGGGTTGGTCCAACGCCCTTTGCCTCATTGGCCAGGGTAAGAATCAGGTCCAGGGAGGGTTACCTAGGGTCCGACACAGCCCAGTCATCAATGGGTAGGTCCATGGTGATGAGGCAGGTCCAAGGTCAAGCTGGGGAGTCAGCCTGCGTGTCAGAATCCAGATCAAGTGTGTCCATGGCCATGCACAGGGGAAGGCTGTGGCAGAGCTGGAGACCAGCATTCTACAGCGTTGCTGAGGCAGGGACTGACTGATCTGGGCTGGGCTGAAAAGGGGGAACTGTGAGGGGATACTTGTGGGGACCCCAGGTGAGGGTGGTCAGGCCACTAAGGTCTACTAGTGCACTAAGGGCCCTGACAAGGCTTTCCAGAAAGCCTGGAGAATTTTCATATCTGGAGATATTAAAGAGTTGACTGACTGAAGGCCCAGATCAACCTTATCTGTCTTTGAAAATGGCTCTGCTTTGAGCAGGGAGTTGGAATAGACACTTCCAGTCTTCCTTCCCTGCCTAGATTATTCTGCGATCCTCCAAAGCCTGCTGGTTTTTCCTCTATATTAGCAGTGCATGCAGGATATCCTGTCACTATGAATGTTACGCACTTAGACTCCAAACTGTGTGCGACAGAAAGCCAAACAGGTAGCATATACTAGAGGTGATGTACAGCCTTACAGAGCAATGAGGCTGAACGCTGCAAACTCTTAGGCCCACACTTCACGTTCTACCATGAGCAGTCAGTGGAGGTCCTCAGAAAAACAGAGTTAAGCATATGTGCAAGTGTTTAGAGGACCATCATGTCAGGGAATATTTGCTGGCATTTAGAGTCCATTCATGCTCCAAGGGAAGTCAACTAGCTCCCTAGTCTACTGCCTCGGGCCCTGATCTGCCCTGAAGAAAGTCTGCATAGCACACCGTGCACTGTGGCCTTGACTCAGCAGAGCGATTTGTGCTATGTGTCTTGCTGAATCAGAGCTTATG
Organism: Falco rusticolus; assembly: GCF_015220075.1. Lineage (NCBI taxonomy): Eukaryota > Metazoa > Chordata > Aves > Falconiformes > Falconidae > Falco > Falco rusticolus. Next base: position 67,302,509 of record NC_051191.1, read on the forward strand.
TGTCTAGCTGAAGTTGCTTTGTAGGGCACAGTCTGTTTCCCACTGAAATACTTGTGAGGCTTTTGGCATGCACTTCAATGAAAACATGATCAAATCTATGTCACCTGGCCACCTCTTGAGCTGAGGATAAAAATTACTGCTCTGCTGGTTAAAATGAGAATGTATAGAACAGGGTCTGACAATAAAAATGTTACAGTGAGAGATGTAAGGGAAATGCCTTTTATTGATGTTTCCTGCAATGTGGATGGACATAGAAGAGATGGAGTTAAAAATGGGTACTTCACATGTACATCTTCAGGTGTAGCAAAAAATATTCAATTATATAGTATCAAGAATAGAACAAGGAAAGATTTTGTAAGGTATACTACCTAAAAGAAGAGTGTTATGGCTCATTTTAATGGTAGTATTTCCTGATTGATGGTTATGCAAATGTCATCTTAATATGCTTTGATAAAGTTAGTTATATAGCATTTATGTAAGAGACTGGTTTCTTCTGTGGATTTATTTTTTAAGTCTAACTGATGACTACATGCATGTGTATAAAAGGACAAACTTTCTACCTTTAAATCCTTCATCTTTCTTAGTTCTGAAGGTGTGGTACTGTCTTTGACTAATCTGATTTGGAGCCCTTTTAGAAACTGTGGGAATATTTCTAAATTTGATTGTTAAATCTACTGAACAGAAGAGCTGCCATTGGAGAGAATAAACTTCCTTTTGAAGTACTAGTAAGTATGCAGAAGTGCTCCGAGGCTTAGGAGGCAAAGTCTATTTACAGTTAGAAGACTTGGGCTCATAAATGCTTACAGCACTTTCGAAAATGAGACTTAAATGCTTCTAAAGTAATTTGGGCACTACAGAAAATCATATCTAATTTCCCTGATTTTGCTCTGACACCAACACCAATCATAAAATGATTTGTTATCTAGATGATAGCAGAACTGGTCGTATGTGGACCAAATCCAAGAGAAAAAAATGGGATTTGGAAGTGAATTAAATAATTTAATGGTGTTTAAATGTGGGAGGCAGTACATATCCTTGGTTTCAATGAAATTAAATGCATTGGTTCTGTAGTAATTATTTCCAAACTAGATGTTGCCGTCAGCTCAATACTCAGCCGCTGGAAACCAGTGGAGCTGTATCTGGTGTACACGGTGCAGTAGAACCCAGAGTCCATGCAGACTGGCCAGGACACTCTTGGAAAACATATATTATTCCTCTGCAGCCACTTGGAAGGAGACTAATATAACAACAAACAAACACTCTCATGGTTCAAACACTGCCCCAGAATACCAAAATGTTGTTTGAAATTGGATGATTTTGGAAAATATTTGGCAAGAGAGGTTAACGACAGGCTTCCTCAGGACTTCAATGGATCAGACCTACGCTAATCCCATCCTGCTTGGGGCAGCGTGTCAGCTCTCTTAGAGTGCACTGTTGTCAGGCCCTGGCTTCACACACTTACTGCTGTGGCTGACAGGAGAAAAGTGTTTTCCTTGCTCCACAAGATCTCAGTGGCACAACAATCTGTGGGTCAGAAAGAAATGGCTTCTTTCATGGAAGCTCTGCAGCCTGCTATGGCTGTGTTGCAGACATGCTTTGAAGAGTCAGGACCTCAGGGCTGGCTGGCTCTGTTGCATTTATATACCCTGAGCTCTGCAAGAGTTCCTCTGGAAACCCTGCAACGTTCAGCTGCCACTGCCCCAATTCCCACATGCCCTTAGAAACTCCAGGGGAAAACTGGATCCTTAGGATCCAGGCCCCATGCCAAATGGGACTCTGGGATGCACAAGGAGATGCTGGGCAGTAGGCAGCAAGGGCATAGGGGTGACTGCCAGCTGCTAGCTACTCCAGAGAGCAGGAGACATGTCCGTAGGCCATGACACCCTCCTTGGCTCCTCACTTCTAACTGCAGCACCTCAAGCAGAGGCAGCCGGGCAGCTCCGGGATTCACAGGACTGGTTCATGCAGTGTGTGCAGCTCAGGTGCCTGCTCTTAGGGAGAGAGGGACCAGGGCTTTGGCTGCATCAACCTAGAGTCCTGATCCATCACTGAGAGAGACCCCTCACAGCCCAGGCTTCCTAAACATTTAAAATGCAGCTCAGTGAATGACTGTAGCAAACAACAATAAACATAATCATAAACAAAACATAATAAAAACAAATAAAAAAAGCGAAACGTTGCGTTTTGTTCACAGTGACGATCCCAGCGGTTCCACAAGCAAGAAAGCCGGGTGTGAAACGGAGGATCCGAAGGAGGCCGGCAGACAGAGTGGCCAGGAAGGCAGGTCCGACACCCTGACGCTAAAAGCCCAGCATGCGGAGCTCCAAGAAGAGCAGGCAGCGGGGTGTTCCCCTCTGGTGCAGAAGGCGAGCCTCCACCACACGGGCTCCCCAGTGAGAGTGCAGCGCAGCAAAGGGACGGCCTCGTGTTCCCATGCAGCTGCCTCCGATTATGAGCTCTCCCTTGACCTAAAGAATAAACAGGTACAGAGGCTTCCTCCTCAGGCTGTGGGAGAAGGGGACGGGGTGGGTGGGACTGCATTGGCACTGTGGTGGGAGTCTTTCAGCAAATACTTCAGCCTTTTGTTCACCTTGAGCTTTCGCCCCGCCTGAGCAGGCCTGGCCCTTTGGCTCTGTGGGGCTGATGGAGGAAGTAGCTTCCCCACCTCTGACTGCAACACCCTTTCTCACAAGGCTCTGCTCCTTGTTGCCTGGGTTCTGTGGTCCAAAATGGACCCAGATACTCACTTGTGACTGTAGACTTAGAGACAGGTTGTGGGCAGCCAAGAGCTGCGGCATCCAGAGATACTGCCTTGCTCACAAGCGTACAGTACCTGTAGGGCTCACAGCAACTGATTGTCCAAAAGACCACCCTCATGGGAGAGGTCTCTGAGAGCCATCTTGCCCTCTTGGATCACGCTGGGCAGGCCCCCAGTGCAGTTCCACGATAGCCTCTTCAAAGCATGAGCTTTCAGGGGAAGTGGGGTTTACTCAGTGAGTATCCTGCGCTGTGTCTTATCATGGTATTTGTGTATTGGTACCATGACTGCCTTCAATCCAGCGATGGATGCTGAAGAGACAGGCAGGTTTACCAGGCTGAGAGAAAAAGATTCAGTTCTTGAAGTTGCAGGCCTTGCCTCCTGTGCCCAAGGCTACAGCCTAGCTCCAGAGCACAAGTGTATCCATCTCTAGATGCATGTCCTGATAGGCTCCCAGCAGGGGATCGCAGAACAGGGGCTAATAGCAGCTGGCCTCCTCACTCAAAGGCAATGAGGTGGAACATGCCCCTCACTACCCTGTGTCTCTGTAAATTACAGCCTAGGAATGCTGTTGTGCAAAACAAAACCTAAAGAATCGTTTCTGACTTCCCTGGGATGGCAGCTCAACCATAGGCTGTTTGATATGCAGACCCTGCAGTATGTGAGATGAAGAAGACAAGCAAACATTAGTGACAGTGTCCAGATTACTTTCAGTGGGAGGATTCAGTGGGAACTGTGCTATTCCAGATGAAGGGTCTTGGCTAATGAGGTTTCCACAGAAGAAGCTCCTGCTTCTGGAACATCTCTCTGCCACTTCCCTCAAGGCTTTGCTGCTGTCCCTAAATGTGCATGTCAGATCAATAGCCCAATAAATTCCCAAGCAGAAAAGAGACCGTGGCTCTTTAGCTCTGTCTTTCTCAAAATACTGCATACTCAATTCAGATGGAATTCTTGCTTCAGACCATGGGAAGAGACTAATTAACTGGCTTCACAAACTAATGCGACATATCCTCAGGGTGGGCGAGATCTTGGCTGCTATATATGGGCTAAGCCTTCTTGATGTCCTAGAGCTGCTCCGATTTGTCTTGGGGAGTGTCTGTCCTGCATTATTTTAGCTTTAAGGCCATGTTGTCCTATCACTGTTCTTGCAGCAGAGGCCAGACCTGCCCTGGATGCATGTGAGACAGAGAGACATGTTAACTGCTCGTTCATTAAATTCTAGTGCCTCACAGTACTGACCTTGCAGGGACTTAGCCTGTCGTAGGTGAAACCACTTTTCTCACAGCAAAAGGGGCTTAAAGTATGTGTGCTGTGTGCTCCTCCAGCCTGATGGATGTCCTCAGTGGATTGCCTCCAGCTCTGGAAGGGGAGATTTTCAAGGAGTGAAGAGTATTAATTCTTCCAGTCTTGCACTCTAGTATGTGTTTTCTTAAGTATTCCTATCAATCTACTTGTAAGGCAGTTCTCTTGAATGGGAATAAGGGTGATAGGACCCTCACAGCACTGTCCCAGTAGTTTCCTAGTCATAGCAAAAATTGTAAGACATTAATAGAACTTAGAGTAAGAAAAACAGGTGGAAGGAGACATTTTTAGTCTTACAGTGTAGTTGAAGTCACTTTTACCTTTTGGGAGAGGACTGGGGAAGGAGAATAGTGTACAGCCTCCTCTGGAGGGCTTGGAGGTGTAGGTCATCTACCAGCCATTGCCTCTCAGCATCATACTAGAGGGTTGCAGGGTGGGGAATGGCTCTCCTTGTTTTCTAACCCATGAAACAGAGCATGCTGACAACACACAGAGCAGAAGTACACTATGCTGGGAGGCTGGAGAGGAAACCCAAGTGCTGAAGTTCCCCTATGTTTTGACTCTTGTAATGTTGGGGAAATGGAGGGGATCACAGGAAAGAGGAGCATGCTTTCAGTCGTTACACTTCTGCAGTGCTGAAGGATGGTAGATGTCCCATGGATGGAGGGAAATGTCCCATTAACGCATGGCCCATATAGCAGTGTCCTTCCATTGTGAAAGATTGGTGGGAGGGAGAGGCGTTAAGAGTGGGTGATAGAGAACATGTATGCTCTGTATGTCTTTTTATTTTTTTATAATGCATGCATTGAATTGAGTGACTCAGATGCTGTCACTGAGCCTGATTCTTTCCTTGTTAACATGGTGGCATGTCGCCATGCTCAGTGGCAACCTGAGTGGAGAACCAGTGCTAACTGAGAATAAGATCAGGCCCATTCTCTCATGGCAGATTTCTGAATTTATGCCTACGGGCAACAAAGCCGTGGGGTGTGCACCTCAAATATTTGGCCATATCCAGGCCTGGCACTTTGGCTTGCCTTAGGCTGACCTTGTTAAAGCTCCTTTCATGTGCAGTCCCTCATGGCAATGGATATTTCCCAGCCATTTCTAATTCAGCCACAAGGCCTGAATTGCTCAGGCTGAGTGTTCATATTGAGGCCCAGAAATGTATTAAGCTAATTATTCTTTGAAATCTCCCCAGCCCCCCTCCTGCTTTTCTCTTGCTTTGGCACCGGCTGTCGGATAATTCCCCAGAGAAGAGTAGCTTTAAGTAGGCAATTACTTGTGATTCATAGGGTTTATTAGGAGTGAGAGAAGGCCAATCATGTCTGGCCTTTCTCGCCTCTCGAATGGGAAGAGAAGGTTCCTCCAGCAAGCCAGACATACATCTCCATTACCTGTGACTGCTGTGGTGCTAATGGATGCCCTTTCCTCCTCTGGAGAGGAAGAAAACAGGCCACAGCTGTGTGAAATCTTTAATTCCTCTGGAGTGTCAGTTAGCTCAACCTGGTAGCATGTCTCAGACATCAGTAGACAGTAAATGGCTGGGCTGTATCAAGGAGAGAGAGACAGAGACCCACTCCTACCAAGCAAAGGTGGGGAGGGCACTTATCTGTGGACGTACTGCTTCTAGCCTTGGCAGTCTTCTCAAGCATCCTTTGCACCAGTCTCCGGTCCTTGTTATCCCAGCTGCAAGAGCTGTAGGACTGCCTTTGCTTTGGACAGGGCCGGATAGCAACGGACCACATGCCGCACATGTCCTTGCATGCCTGGTATGAGCTGGAGAACAAGCTAGGTTGGAAGTCCTCTCACTTTACATCTTGTTCTGCTCCTTAATGCCTTAGCCCTTTGGGAGGACTGAGATAATGGACTGCAAAAAGCTGGCAATGTTTCATCAAGGTACTGACAGCTTGCGCTGTTCCTTTAGACTTTTAGAAGGATCTCTCCTCTTAGTAATTATTAAAGTCTGCCTTTTTGGGAGCTGTTCTTGCATGAGATAAACTGGCCTTTTACTTCAGATAAGCAGTGACATCTTGTCTTGGCCTCTAATAAGATCAAGGTATATGAAATTCATGTTCTCAGAATGGCTGTCACCTCCTTGGAAACCTCATTTAATTGTAAGGCTCTTCCTTCTGCCTTATTTTGCATTTTACTATTATTCTGTCCCTCAGATACCTGTGTCTGTCCTTCCCATTTGTTCCTCTTTCCCTCCCAACACAATTAGCTCTACATTTTCATTAACCTGACCATTATATTAAGTGTTCATGGTCAGTTGTCAGTAATAACTGTCTGGGTTGGGCCTGTGCAGGTTACTGGTTTAATTTGCATTTATCTGCATGAGCCTTCCTCATGAAGGGAAGAGCCAAGGGATAGCTCAGTCTCTTTCCAGGGAGGCCAGCTCTGAAGAGATGTGTCAGGAGTGCTGGTTTTATGGTGGGATTTAAGATGGTCATTTTGGAAAGAAGGAAAAAGAACCCAAGTAAAACCCTTCTGCTTGCTACCCAGAATCTCTTTTTGTCCCTGTATTCCTCTTTCTTGCCACATCAAACTATGGGGATAAGCAGAGGCCTTGTTTATCCAAAAAACCTACTGACAGGTCTTGTGGTGAATGTACATGAATCCATGATCATTGTGTGGGTGATTTTTAGCACCAGTTCTGCAGAATGTTTCTGGGAGGGCTGCAGGGCAAGTACTAGGCCAATGTTCTTTAAACTGGGAGTAAGCAGAAGTCTGAGCCAGCTGCTTCTACAGCTGCACTGGCCTACCCCATTGCTAAGCAAATTGCTAGCATGTCTCACTGCTGGGCTTTGATGCTTGCTTTGGACAGACATCAATTCAAGGGCAAGGCAAACAGAAAACCTTACGTTTGAGTACAAGGCAAAGGGTTCCTACTTCATTTCCAGAGAGAGAAATATGAAAGGATGTGCGCTACTCTTCCCCCCACCCCTCCCCCCTCCTTCCAGAAACTGCAGCCTCCCATCCACTGCAGCAAGATCCCTGGACCTGTTGCTGCCTGAGGTGATGGGGTGCCTGTGGATAAGGCCTTCAGTACTTACTCCAGCAGCCATGACGCCAGTGCAGGGACAGAATGTCTGGGGTCATGTTGTTCCTCTGTTCCCATCATCTCCCAAGGTCATATTGTCTTCCCCTACTTCCAGAGGAGTTAGTACTGGAAAGATGCCAGAGGTGATTTGCACTTCTCACAGCTGTCATTCCAGGCCTTCACTTGTACGTAGATCACTCACTGATGGTTTTATCTGCAACTCATGTAGTGTTACAAAAAAAGGAAAAGAAGAAGGAAGCCAATGACATGACTTTGCAAGCTGAGGCTCATGCCTCAGTCTCACTTTGACTACAAAACCAGTTTGCACTTAAACTCAGATCTTCTGTGAGCTCAGTCCTTCATCCTGTGAGTACTGGGCCAGCAAGGCATAGCGAGGGTCAAGTTGTAGATCTGCTAATGAGCTCATACTCACCACATGAATGATGTAGTGAATCCTTTGTTAATTCAGGACTGATTTTACCAGCACTCTCAGTGCTGCACTTCACCTTTTTTTGGCTTTTCCACATCTGCACACACACATATATACACTACAGTCTGCGCATGTGCTTTGCCCTACAAAGTGCCAAAATGCAGAGTTTAGCTCATAGTTCAGCCAAAACCTCACTGGATGTAGTTCCAAGTTTATTCTTCTTTCGTCTTCAGTCCCATCATCCACCATCATCTTCACACTGTCCCCCTTGTCCTCCATCAGTCACTCACTGGAACAAAGTCATCTAACATTCTCCTGTAGCATGCTTGTGAAGGCCCAGCTGCAGAGGAAGAGTGAAGGGGTTACCAGGAAGTATAAATACTAGACTACGTAAGAGAAATTACCATACATACTTGCTTTGCTGAAGCCTGTTGAGGTGCTACTTAGCTGTGAGTCTATGTATTTACATGTGTGTTTGTGGTTATCAGCTCTCAGGAAGGAGGAAATCCTCCTTCTACTTCTTCTTAGTATTTTGTCTCAACATTTAAAATAATATTTTTTTTACCATTCAAAACTGAAAGTCTTTCTTTTCTTGGGTAGTTTTCATTTCGCTGCTGGCTGACACCTGAAAAACTCAGATATCAGAAAGGCAGGCACTTTGGGATTCAGAGTGCTTTTTAAAAGACACGGAACAAACCCAGCCTCCACTAACTTCTATGCAAGCTGGTGATTCTCAACAGTTCCTATGATCAAGCCAACATTTTCTGCATTTAAAAATTAACTTTTCTTCCCTTTTTCTGAATGGTTTCTCCTTTCCCTGAGAATATTTCCTAAGGTGACTAAGGAGTAGAGGAGCATTAGTAACACCCTGAGACAAGGGATGATGCTTGACATTACCAGAGCACAGCTTTGTCTTCGGAGCAGGAAGACACACTGCTGGAACACTGTATTTGCAGTGATGAGCTTGCCCTAAAGGCCAACAGAAGTGGGTCTACAAGGAAAGGGCACCTCCAGGCTCCAGCTTGTATGGCTGCCATTCTAGGAAGAGGCATGGTCATGTTACAGCTGTGAGGAAGCTCAAAGTACTGATGCTTTAGCCAGCCATGCCCAAAGGTGGGGGGGCTTCTGTTGAAATCAGGGACACAGCAGTGCAGGAAAAAGCTAATTCAGTGTTTGACGTTCCTCTGACAGTCATTACAGACTAATCAGCATAGGAACTGGGGTAACAGAAAGCCATCAGAAGTCAATTAGCAAAAAATAACATTCCTGTTTCTATGTCTTTCAGATCGAAATGCTAGAGCACAAATACGGCGGTCACCTGGTATCTCGCAGGGCAGCCTGCACCATCCAGACTGCTTTCCGGCAGTACCAGCTCAGCAAAAACTTTGAGAAGATCCGCAACTCACTGCTGGAGAGCCGCATGCCACGCCGCATCTCTCTGAGGAAAGTCCGGGTCCAGAACTCAGAGAGCTTCTCCGCTGAGAAAGCCCTGGTGGAGGGGTACAACTTTGTAGGCATCCCATTGGTGAGGTCCCCATCTTTGCCAGCCACCATCAGTGGGGCACTGACAGAGTTGGAGGACTCCTTCACGGAACAAGTTCAGTCCCTGGCCAAGTCTATTGATGATGCTCTCAGCACCTGGAGCCTGAAGACCATGTGCTCACTCCAAGATGGTGGCTCATACCAGATAAGGGAGACCTTCAGTGCTAGCTCCATGCAGCCAAACCAAGACTTAGAAGCTGAGCTGCAGGACAAGGAGAAGGAGGAAGGGCTTCTGCCAGATACCCTACCCAAGAGCAGCAGCACTCTCATGATGGCTTTTCGAGATGTCACAGTCCAGATTGACAACAAGAACATCTCTGTCTCATCATCTACCTCGGTGTCCATGGCAAACTGCCTCAGCAGCAATGCTCAGGCGGGGCTCTCTCAAGCTACCAAGGCTGAAGAAAGCCCAGGAGAGGGGGAGGGAGAAGCCAGTGAACCACCAGCTGCTCCAGAGAGCTTACCTGAGTCCGGAGCTCTCCAGAACAGCCACACTTTCACCGAGGTGAATGTCAGTACTAATGGCACAGCAGACAGCAGTGCTGAGCCTGGGCAGATAGCAGTGCAGAAGCTCCAGTTTGATGCTAGCAATGAGACGGGGCAAAGCAAAGGCTCTGAGTCTGAGAATGCAGACAACTCAGAGCAGCTGAGCAGCAGCAGCACCTCCACTTCAGCCAAGTCAGCCTCTGAGGTATCCTCAAAAGAAGCACTTCAGGCCATGATCCTCAGCCTCCCAAGGTACCACTGCGAGAACCCAGCTAGCTGCAAGTCTCCCACACTTTCCACAGACACCATGAGGAAGCGCCTCTACCGCATTGGGCTGAACCTCTTTAATATGTAAGTGTCCTCTTTTGTGTTCACCAGCCTATTTCATGCCTCACAGGAACAGGTGATAGCAGACTCTTGGTCTAGATCCATCTCCAGGAAAGTTCTTTCATATTCAAAAGTGTGACTACATGGGTGTGCAAATGGCTGCCTAGAAGCGTTTTCCTTAAAGTCCTCCAAGTGCTGTCTGGATCTTCTGCCCAACAGAGGAGCAAGCCTAGTACCCCATGAGTAGGGTCCATGCTGTCCTGAATTGCTGTTCATTTGGCATCCACCATCTGAGTCTGGGGTCTAGGCCCCTGTTCCACTCTGCTGCAAAGGAACAAGCATAGCTGGGACAGTAAACCCAGCCCTGGTTACTCAATATGGGGCATTTCCAAGTAAAGAGGGAGACAGAGGTAGAGCTGAGCTTAGTTAGCCCAGATTGAGTGCTCTGGCTGTCATTTTCATTCTGGTATTTGGGTAGATTCTCACCTGACAGACCAGGTTTAGTCATCTCAGTCTCTCACACATCTAGGTCTGATATCCTGTGAAAAGGCTGTAGACGTGAAAGCAAAAGCAGAGCAGCCCAGAGATTACCATCAGAAGAGGTTAACTTCAGGGGTCACACAGAGTCTATTTTGGATTGGCAGAAAGCAGCTGAACTCCTATAAGGAGCTTTAGATTTGTTTGTTGCCTTTCCATGAGACTTTTCTCATCTAAACAGGCCATGAGAAATCCTGGGTTTTCCTTCATCATCACACTCATCTTACGCTGTCTTGGCTTCTATTTGAGTCCCCTGATGAAGGTGCTGGGGATGTAGCGCACCCATACTAGAAGAATGTTTTGCCACACGTTAGCATGGGCCTTTTGGTCAGAGCAAGGACTATTATGCAATCCTAGGCAGAAGTTTTGCACAGACAAGGAGCTATGCACGGGATTTATATATGTGAACTATGGAGGCTGTGGGCTCCAGGAGGCAGGAACCTGTAAGAGAAGTTTTTAGGACTGGGCTCAGAACACATCCAGAACCGAAGTGTTATTAGAGCAGATAGGCTTGGCACTTTCACAGAACCAAGGAGCACATTTTACTAGCTCTGAGATCAGGCTGTGAACAGGTGAGTTCATGTGTATATATCAAAGTCATGTTCATGTGCATGTATCAAAAGAGCACACAGATTGCCTGATGAACACAAGCAGGCTGGAATGAGAGAAGGTAGGAGCCAGACACAGGTGGGGGTTGATTATGATAGAGATAGTTCCAGGTCCACACAGATATTCTGGTGTTTGTGTTGGGACAGGTGCACTTCTGGAGGGGGGACACAGCACTCATGTGTCTGCTGCTGTTTCAGTATTCTCAGCCATGCGTAGCAGGAGTCCCTCCACCGAGCGTGTTTTCCTTTGGTTCCTGCACAGTTGACGTGAGCACTGATGTGAAGATAAAGCAGGAGTGAAAATGTTTTTTCCCAGCATCTCCTCCTCCCTCAGTCTGCCTGGCACACACATTCATGTGATAGATTAGCAGCGCTAGGTCTGTTTTAGGGAAGCAGCTTTGCCATTCTGCTTCATTCAGTGACCTGGGTTCACTGCATCTTGCAGGTCCCTGTGGGATAGACTTACTGTGGAGCTCTGAAACACAACTTGCTAGCTAAGCCTCCCCTGCTCCCTTGAAACTAGCTGATGAAATCATGTGTGGTAACCTGTAATGCTCAGTTTTCCTGACAAAAAATTGGAGGACAGGGCAGGAAGGAACTGTCCTGTTAGCTTTGGGGAGTGAAGCCTTTTTTTTTTTATTCTCTGATCAGGATCTAAGGAACACATGGCTCCCCTTGTGACACCCTAGTGCACCTCCATCCAGAGGGAAGGCCGTTGAGCTTTCTGCAGATATTTAGTTGTTGGTTTCCCTGTCAATTTCTAGCAAGGAGCCAGTTTACTGTCACAGGGTTTGCGATGTGGGCACCAACCCACAGGGCATGGAGCTGAGGCCAGGCGTACATGTGCACACATCCTTTTTGCTGATCGCTCCCCTGAACCAAGAGCTGAAAGCCCCCAGTTTCTAGCAGCATCTACCATAGTCTATCTGGCCTTGTGTTGTCTTTTCAGAAAGCAGTGCTCCGGCTCGGAGCAGGCCCCTGGGAACACATCGATGCTGTGCTGCTATGGCACTTTCCCTATCCCCACTCCACAATGAGGGGGTGGAATCCCTGGAATGGAGAGTGCTTCATTATGCGGTGCTGCTGTAATAACTCAGTGTGTGTGGGCAGCTGGCTGTGTGGGCAGAGGGAAAGCCAGCAGGACGTGAGGAATCCCGCAGCATTTGCTGGCCGTGCTTAACACCCCTGCAACACTAAAGAAAACAGCAGGGATCAGGCTCAGGAGATACAGAAGTGGAGCTGTCTGCTGCACGTTTGGGTAAAAGCTGCATGCTGCAGTACATGGGATACACCTGCAGGTGTTCAGCAGCAGAGATGCTGTACTGCTATTGGGATTTGTGGAGAATAAATTGAATCCTGGGGAAAAGTGATGAAAGGCTGTTGTTAGTGGAAGAATAGTGTGTGCAAGTATATTTGAGTTACAGTCTAGGCAGTGCAGGAGGGCTGTCGTGGCTGGACTGTTTTATCCTACATTCTCCTGCATTGTGTGTGCCATCTTTACTGAAATCTGCACATTCATGCGAGTGTGTGAGCTGCATTTTTCTGGCCGCATTCAGCTCCCAGCTCCTCTGGAGTGAATCCAAAATCAGTCCAGTGGCTTTGGAGTCACGTCAGTGTAGCTGAGATCGTCCTTGTTCTGTGGACACCATACTATCCCTTGCCAAATACCAAAGTGTCCAGGTGGAGGTGCATTTTATGAATCTCTGTTGCTTAGCTTGACTTTAGTCCTGACCATATGACCTTTGCACTTAGCAGAAAACTTTGCCTGTGCTCTTCAAAGGTGAACCAGGAGATCTGTGTGACAATACAGAAGGTACACTGTTGGTTTTCCCTGAAGAAGGCCTGGGATTTTCAATATCAGATCTTGCAGCTCTCGTGCATAAATTTAATGGGCAGACTTGTTCTCCCAGCCACTCTCCCCAGGGATGCCACACTGCCCAGGATATCTTCTTTGTGACATTACAGAGTAAGCAGAACTATTTCAAGCCCATGTACTTTTTGTATACCCAGGAGGCCCCCGTAAGGAGCAGGCCATTCTCCTGAATGCTGATCTCCTTATAGCTAGACATAAGTTGCTCACCCACATCCTTCACCACCCGACAGTGTCACAGTCTGTGCCTGTGCATACCATGCATTCACATGCTCTGACATACCATCCTATCCTTTCCTCACCCCAGGAAACTGCCTGAGCAAACTCACTCCTGAGCCTTGATGGAGATCCTTGAATTTGTGTTAACAGTGGAAGTATGGCATCCTTTCATGGAAAAGCTACCCTCTTATCTCTCCCCACTCACCAGCTCAGAGAACCAAAGGAATATGGAAACCTTCCTGGGGTTGCACTAATTCCCGCTCAGCAAGAGTGCATCATGACAGACACCCGTCGTTGGGGCAGACTGAAATAAAGGAGGAAAACCTCCTGCACAATGCACACACACACTCATTCCCATCTGTACTGTGGGACAGGCACCACATAGGCTCACAGCCACTCACAGGATACATAGAAGCGTGTGTGCTTATAGGAGACATGAGAAGAAAGACAAAATAGGCATGGCTCTGTTGAACATGTAGGGTGCAAGAGAAATCTGCACGTACATAGACACACACAAACATGTGCTTGTTGTGATATGTCCTACCTCCCAAGAGCTGTGTATGTGGGCACAGACACTGGCACACTAACAAGCAGAAAATTGCTCCCACAACCAGGTAGTCAGAGTCAGGCCTTCTCAGCACCAGGCCTGTTCTCAGAGGGGCACTCACAGCCACAGAGGGAGAAAAACCCTCTGTCTGGGAGCTGCACACTGCTCTCTCCCAGCTCTGACAAGGCATTCTCCAGGTGCCTGCTCACATCCAGCATCCACCCACACAGTTTTCTGCTTGAGGGTGTGTATCAATAGGGAAGGAAGGAATGAACAACACAGCTAAGGGCGGGGGAAGTGGAGGAGCAGATAAGCACATCTGAGCATGGGATTTCTGTTCAGGCAGTGGGCACCAGGCTCAGGTGAGGAAGGTAGAAAGTGTCACTCAACACTGAGCACTAAAAATGTATGAAAAAGAGATATTTTTTTTTACTGAAAAAGTACGCACCTTTGGTTATCCCCCTTTGTGTCTTGAGCCTCATTTGCCTGTAGACCACAGCAGCAATGTCTCCTAAGTCTCCTCACAGCCATGTTTTGTCCTTTGCCTTTGCCTGCCCCACGGGAGGTGAAACCCCAACTCCCCTAAAGCAAAGGGTCACGCGCCCAGCTCTCACCCCTGGTCCTTGAGGACAGCTTTCTGTGGGTTGCATTTGGAGCAGCTGAACATACTGGTATTTCCTGTGCTATCTGTGTGGGGGACACGGTCTAATCATGTCCTCACAGGGACCCTAAACAAAACAAGCTGGGCCAGGGAAAATGCAAGAGCCTTTGACTCTGGAGCAGAAGGGTGGCAGGAGAGAGTCACTGATCTGGTATCCTGCAGGATCCTTTGTGACTGTGGGATGGCACTTGTGATTGCCAGGTGACAGCAGATGCTGAAAGTGACACAGCAGGTCCTGTGGCATCCTTTTGTCCTCAGTGGTATCTGGAGGGGAGTCCCCAAAGTCACTTTTCCCTGTTCCCACTGGTCCCATCATGCCACACATATGAGCTTACAGGAGCCCGTACACATACTGAGGGCTGTATTGCTGCAGGCTATAAAGTGAGCAAGAGGCAGTAATGTCTCAATGAGATCATGCAAACTCACCATGTTTCTGCCCTTCCCTTTCAGAAATCCAGACAAAGGGATCCAGTTCCTCATCTCCCGAGGCTTCATCCCGGACACTCCCATTGGGGTGGCACACTTCCTGCTCCAGCGGAAGGGCCTTAGCCGCCAGATGATTGGGGAGTTCCTGGGCAACAGCAAGAAGCAGTTCAACAGGGATGTGCTGGAGTAAGTGTGGAAACCTCTTCCCCTCCTTCCTGCACTGTAAAGGAATTGCCAGCCCACTCTGCCCCTAGCTGCACCAGCAAGCACCCTGTCCTCCATGCCTCTCCATTCCCCCTCTGCAGGAACTTCACCATTCCCACTCTCTGTCTGGCACCTCTCAATGTATTTCCCAGCAATGTGTTTCTCCCTTAATAGCAGCAGCCCTTTCATTTCAGTCTCTTCTCAGAGGACCTGTGATCATCGGGCAGGAACTCAACACTGGCAGGTGGTAGAACTAGTGATGCTGGGAGGTTTTGTGGCTGCGAAGTTCTAACTGGTGTCTCACCCCACCCAGATAAAGCACCTCTGATGCTTTCTGGCAAGTACTAAGAGAGGCAGAAGGGGATAAATATTTCCTCCTTGCTGTGAGACCAGCAGGGAGCAGCGAAAGCTGGCTGCACACCTGGTTCTCTTACTGTCCAGTTTTGAGATGAGTGGCCTATTCAGTTTGTACGACTGTGCTACAGGGATAATAAGAGGTGAGTTGGTCCTGGTTGTGGTAATGAAGAGGCCTGCGTGAGGAAGCATGCTGCTAAGGATTTGTCATTACCACTGCAGTCACAGAGCACTGAGGTACATCCCGACTGGAAAAATTCCAATGGGCTGAGCTGCGCCTTTTCTGAACAAAATCTCAAGTTTCTGCCCTGTTTCTGTTTAGTAGCTGCCTTTGATAGATTGTTCTTTTCAATTCTCTCACTGTGATCCTCTCCTGGTCACACAAGCCATACATCTCTCAGCCTACAACTCTCTCCTCTTTCAAGTCTTGCAATCTGGGCTGCAAAATCCTGTGAATACCTGAGACCCGTACTACCTCAGTGCCTGCCTGTTGCTTTGCCTTCCACGTTGTAACCATTGCTAACTTTTCAGACCCCAGCACCTCAGGAGCAGGGTCTGAAGTGTTGGGAAGAAAAACATCTTGCCTGTTGTTCTGAGCATTGTCCAAGATGACAGGCTTTCAGCAAAGACAGCCTGGGGAACTGAGATGAGTCTTTGTTTCCTGCTTGGTCCTGATCTACTTCAGGTGAGGGAAAAGGAGAAAACACAGCTCTCTTTATAATAAAAAGAGGACATCAGGAACAGGTGACACCACCTTTCCTGTCCTGAGAACTGCTACAGTGAAAGCAGGGAGAGTTTGCACCAGAGTGTGAACGTGAGGGCTGCCGTGGAGGGTGATGTGACCTGTGTAGTCAGGGGGCACCAAGCTCATTCAGAGACCCATTTCAAGGCATGACCAGCACTCAGCTGGGTCTTTATTAGGCAGAAGCACAGTTCTTAGTGGGAGCGGCCTCTCCATTAGGCAGTAAGTTCTGTGCACTGGATCCTTAATTATGTTTTCTCCAGTCTCCAAAATGTTCTCTGTCTCTCTCAAATTTTGCAGCCAAACAGAAACCATAAATCCACACACCATTTCTACTCCAGGGAAAGACTGGAGGATGCCAGCTCAAGAGCCAAATTTGGGCCCAGGTTTCAAAATTCATTCCTGTTGCAATTGCTTCTGCTTATTGCTCCAGGTATCTCACCTTTGGTTCAGCTCTTTCTTTAATATACTGTATGGGTATTGATTTGGCCAGCGACGAGACACATGTTCTCTCAAGTCTCTTCATGCTGAGAGCTACAATTAAAAGTAATTGCATCTTTTTCTCCACCAAGCAATGTGTGGGCTGCTTCCCCTGACAGATACTCTGCTGAAGTCCAAACCTAGCCTCTGCACAGACAGGGAAATATTACAATAGCAATAGGCTGGCACTTCCTCATAGTCCTAAATTTGACATCATCCCTGCAAACGACCACATTCTTCTGCCTCACATGTGACTACAAACTCTTGTGTCACAAGCTCCTGTGAACAGTCCATATTGCAAAGCTTGGTGCCTGCCTCCCAGCCTCAATGCCCAGGAGGTGCTATGTTGCGGTGCCTGTCTTATCTCTGCATCCTGCAGGAGGGCCATTAAAGCAGGTGGCCCTACTCCATCATGCTTATTACTCTCAGTTTCCACTGCACCTCTCAATGTAGCACTCTAAATGTTTGACGGAAGAGTGGCCCTGCCATCCAATTTACACATGTAGAAAGCAAGGCTCAAAGATGGGAACTGAGCTGTTGAAGCTGTGCGTACATGGACATATCTTGGACATGAACTGTGTGTCAATGGACATATATCAAGCAACCGAGCCTGAATTCAGGGTTCAAATCTGTGTCTGATCTCTCCAGGCACCAGACGATGTTCTTGCACTAACAATCTGTGCTGCCATCTCCTCTTCACAATAAATTGCTGATCTGTCTTCCTTAAAGGCAAAGATAAAAGTAGACATAAAATACACACAAAGTGTTCTAAAGCAGGAAGGAAAAACCACACACAATCAGCTGGTTGTAGCTGTGCTGTTTGCAGGTACTTTCACTCTCTTCCTGTGTCAATTCTGAGCTTGGGGATAGCAATGCTTGTTGGTTTTTGCCAGCAAATTTTCATCAACTGCTCATGAGAGCTGGCTGGGCAATGGCTGCACATCCAGTGGTGTGACGTGCATGGAAACAGAGCATTGCCGGGAGAAGTTCTGGCCCAGGATATTTTTCCTGTCCGTGCTGCAGGAAGAAGGCTGGCAGTGTAACACAGTGTGATGGTGTTCCCAGTGCACTGTAGCTCAAGGACTAGTCACAACATCTGAGCTGTTTGTGTGGGAGCAAGGGGCAGCTCAAAGACTTTTTGGTATTTTAGAACTGTCTGAGACCTAGTCTGGTTCTCATTCCTCAACCAGCTCCAATCAAACTAGCTCAGGAACACTGGCACAGGTTGGGAGAATGAACTCTGCAAGGACTGTCTCACAGTTCCCACATCTACTCACACTTAGCAAACTGGTTAGGGTACGTGGTATTCCCTGCACAACGCGTGGCAGCCACGATAGCTCCTACAGTGGCTTCTGCACAATTTGCCCATGTCACAGCCATTTCTGTGGGCCAAGTGGGCAGAAGAAGAACAGGCAGTGCTAGTCCCGACAAGCTCAAGTGCCCAGGCAGGGTGGCCATGAGCAGGCAGTAGTTGTTGGACAGGCTCTGATCACCTGCAGTGAGGAAGCATGTAGGCAGGGGGAGATGCCTTTGCCCTTTCACATCTCAGAGCTGGCCCTGGAGCCTTCCTGGCCCATCCTTTCCCTCCTGAAAGCAATTTCAATTATTGATGCTACTTGCTGTGTTAGTTTAGCTTTCACTTGATGTGAAAATTTGTGTTAGAATTGTGTATTGTAAGCATTGTTTCTATTGCAGCCAGGTTGAATTAACCCAACTGCATGAATAAATAATAGAACAGCTTTTAAAACATCTGCAAAAGTGTCAGCCTCCCTTGTGCGTTTGGAGACATGGCAGAGCTGCCCAGGTTACAAAATCCAGACTCAGCTGTAAATCCAGCCATAAGTCTGCAAACTTCTTTTGGCTTCCATAAGTATTGAAGCTGTGTTGGCTGGCAAACAAGCCAGCCGTTGCCCATCCCTGGAGTCAGGCAACAGAGCTCAGGAGTGCGCAGCGGCATTTGGCACTGTGAAGATGATCCCTCTTTACTACCCACCTAATAAATGTGAAACTCCGGAGAAGCGCCATGCTGGTTGCAAAGCCTTTTATGTACGTGGGCAGGAGGGTGAGAGTAAGCATAGTATGAGGCTTGAGCACTTCAGTATGCTATTTTGCCTTCCCACACCTGCATGCCCAGCACCTAAATGCCCTGAAATTATATTCTTCCTTCCATCTTCCTACTCTGTCTTTCAACCTTTGACTGATTTTCCTGGAACCCAGAAAAGGTGTCTGGATAACTCAGAAGTAATTATACACGCTAGCTAGAGGAACAAGTGAGAGAGCAGGAGATTTTCGACAGTATCTGACTGTAATTGGCACACACGCTTTGATAATACTAAACTGCTCAGGCCTGTCTGTTTAGGGAGATGCAGTATGTCATTTTCTCTTGCAGAAAAGGCTTCAATCTTTAGAAGTAGGATTTATCTCACCTATTGTTAGGCACCACCAAGTTTAGTGTCTTCTATCAATTTATGAATTCCTTTAGTCAGTGGAGAGATATAGTTCCCTCAAGTGTTGTTTTTCTCAATGTGCTAGTTTAGGCTGGACATCTAGCTTTTAGACATTTTATGTTACAGGGGATAAATGCCAGCTGTAACCAATTTTGAGCATCCCACAGTAACACCCACTCACTGTGATCCAGCATCCCACAGTAAGACCCAGCCTCTTCTCCTGGAGATCTGCTCCCACAACCTGCCCTGCAGCCAGCTGAGTGGAGTCACTGGGGACCTACCCCAGGGTTTCAATTTCTACTGGTCCAGGGAACACAGCTGTAGAGAGGTCACCTGAACCATTAAAGCTCTGATACGGTACTGAGCAGTTTTTATCAGATCTACTTGACCAGTACTGCAAAAAAATAATCTTATTACTTGGGAAAAGT
Source organism: Falco rusticolus (assembly GCF_015220075.1). NCBI lineage: Eukaryota > Metazoa > Chordata > Aves > Falconiformes > Falconidae > Falco > Falco rusticolus. The sequence goes on from NC_051191.1 coordinate 67,321,917, forward strand.
CAGGCCCAAGGCATTAACAAATATTTTTAATATGAGACACATCATTCTTGCATCCTTTCTTCATTCCTTTCTTTTGTGTTACATGCTCAGATGTATTGTTTATTTCTTTTTGTGCACTCTTCATTCGGTGTTTATTTGTTGCTTTTGTTCTCCTTCATTCATATTTCCCTTCACTTTAGTTCATTCTTCCCCTCCACCTGTTTCTGACTCAGGAATTGCTTCCATTTATAGTACATTCATGAACAAGATAATGTGAGTGATGCCATGAATGGACTTGGCTGTGCTGCTGATACTGGATGGTTTGTGTTCAGGTTGTGGGACCTGGAAGTGCAGAAGTGTCTGTCCTGTTGTACTTACTGTCAGAGGAGAAAGGGACAGGGATTCAAGCAGAGGAGACATTGTGCTGAGTCAGGGGCTCGTTGGTGTTAGCCTGTAAGTTGCTGTTAGACACACTCTCCCTGTGGGTGAGCAGCTCTCGTGTCTGTCAGGCATGTGTTGCCTTCTCTTTCTCTCATGGGAAGTCAGAGAGAGAAAAGCTGCTCTTAGGAGTGTAAGTGCAGTACTGGGAGCCCAGCAAAGAGGCTGTCTCTCAAAGACTCAAAGAAGTACTAGATTCCTCTTGGACTGGCAGAGTGAACTTGACAGGTTAGCCCAAACTAGCCTCCTTTCCCCTTCTCACTGAGGACATTACAGGGATCAACAGGAGACTTGCATTACAGGAGGGTTTGAGCAGCACGGTGCTGCAGCTTATGCTGTGGAGCAATAGATAATGATGGAAACAGGACAGAGGGAGGAACGTGTTAGGCAGTTCTGACCTCCTGCTACAAGCAGAGCGCTGGCACAGATCAAACTTGTGAACAGAAGCAGCTTTCCCATGCCAGGCTCGCAAAGGCTGAAGGTGCAGCTTGAACCTGGCTAGGTGCCCAGGTAAACAGTGGTTTCCCTTGTCCCCTGGGGGACAAAGTTTCCCAGTGTCCTGTGGGGGGGAGGATGAAGGCTGGGCAGAACCCTCACCTGCATGGCCAGCGTGCCTGGAGTGGGAGCAGCTCTCCACCTTGCTGGGCAGATCTGGTGCAAAGCATGATGCACTAGGCAATTTCTTGCTTAGGAAGGAATAGATGCCCAAGTGAGGAGCCATGTGAGCTACTAACAACCCCGGGAGGGCAGGTAGGTGGTGACTTAGCCCCAGAAAAAAAACAGGCAATGCATGTAGTGCAGCATCTCCCAGCAAAGTAAGACTGGTATGGTCTCCATTGCAGACTACCCTCACACAAGGAGGGCATGGAAGGCAGTACTGGGACACATGCCTGTGCCTGCTGGTTTTAAGGAATCACTGAGTCCCGCTCATTCTTCTTTCTGTGAGCCTCAGTCAACATGTGCAGGGCAGCCTCCTCCCAGGGAGCTGAGCTCTTCCTCTGCAGTCCACCCTAAGCCTGGTTCATCTTCAGAAAGCTGGTAGGGTTAGGGAAGCTGGAAAGAGGGATGTTTCTTATTAATATCTTTGTGCCTTGTGGTTTTAAACTTTAGCTCTGGCTGCCTCCCCACCTTGCCCCCTCCCTGAGTATGGGCTACAGGTTCATTACAGACACTTAGTTGCAGCCCAGCTCCTGCTGCATTGTCACCTGAGCAGAAAAGCTGGAAAATAGGTCATTACGCTTGGGCAAGCAGATCTCAGCCCCACACGATACAGCTGCTTCCTGCCTTCCCTGAACCCTTTCACCACGCTTAGCCCTGGGCTAAATCCTTGCAGCTCTGATGCCACTATATCCACTCCCTTTTGCAGAGGATCTATGCCCCACAGCCTAGGAGACAATATGGACGCCACAGAGGTAATAGATGGGCAAAATGATCCAGCAGGGACCCCACCCTTTGGTTCTGTCACCTGGCACTTGGCAAGCAATTCTCTGCAGCTCTGAAGTGCCTGTCTGCCGAGTGCCCCAGGACAGACCAAGCTCCCCATGTATACAGGTGGCACATGAGCCCTAAAACTCCACCACCTTGTTTATGAGGCAGTGTGTCAGCACTTTGCCTGCTCACTTCAACAACATGATCCAAACATCCAAAGTCTTATCCCTGCAGGTACTGGGCTAAATGCATCTGTGGGTGCACTGTGAGCTCAATTCACATGGCTTGTTGCAAGTCCATGGGAAGGAAGGAATTGAAAGAAGAGTAGATTTAGAATGTGATTACTCTGCTCCTGCTTTGTTATCCTTTAGGCCTCCTGGTGGTCCTGGAACAGGCATCTCACAGGTGTTCTGCTGTTTGTGGAAAAATGAACTCAGCACTGGATTTGACACATGCGCATAAACTGCTGGATTATTCCTTGGATGCAGAGCACCATCCACTCTTAGCTCAACCTTTGTTTCTTACACTGGCAAATCCAATTCTGGGGAGAGACACCCCCCTCACGCATGCAGTTACACTGCCTTTTACATTGCAGCTCTGGAGACTGATGTACTTCCTGCAGTATACTTGCCAGGATATGTCAGCTTCAAGGTCTCTACTTTGGAAAGAAAATACCTCCCTGCTCTGGTTTCACAAAGAAAAGGTGCATTGCGTTCCAGGGGAGCTCTGATATAGGCACCACAGTGCATTCAGCAAGTTAACAGGAGTCTGTACAGGCATCTGAGATCAGGCAAGACAGCAAAACTTGTAGCCACCTAGAAGATAAGCAGGAACATGGCAGCCCAATAGCACAAGGCTCTTTGGCTCTTTTAGTGGACATTGCTGTGTGAAATTTGCTCACAAAAAAATATCAGACAACTATGATCCACCATTCTTTCTCTCTGTCTAGCGGCAGAAAGTAGTAGCGTACCTAATGGCTCCTCTAGAAGCTATTCCTCAGGCGTTTGGCACAAGCTTTGTCAGACAGATCAAATGCAAGCTCAGACTGACTTTGAGTCAAGCTGCCTTCCTAACCTGTCCTTTCTGCCTGGTCAACTTTCCTCAGGAAGCAGGGTGGGGACACCCTTCTTTGGGCTGAGAGATAAATGGAAGGGACTCCCAGGGGTTCATCTTAGAATTTACAAAGTAAACCTTCATCTGTTAGGCCATGAAAGAAACTCTCAAAGGAGAAGCCGAGCGTAACTCATCTAGCAGTGCCAGAGTTTGAAAAGAGCTATAAACAGCTGCCTTGTCCTAATTGTCCTAGTAAAGGTTTGTTGTTTTCTGTATCAAGGGCATTGACTTTATTATTTGAGATTTGTACACAAACGGGAGGACTTGTTAGAGCAGCCTGTGTGGAGGTGGAAGGAATGATCAGTGAGGGAGGGAGTGAAAGATACATCATTTAATGATGGTGGATTGGGTTTACTAGGGTGACCTCAGCAGGTCTCACCGGAGTGTGCAAGGACTCTGCTTTCACGCGTCTGGAAGCAGACAATAACAGGAAAATCATTGGGTTCAATGCTGAGAAACATCATCCATTGGAAAAGATTAAAGAATAATAACAGAAGTCCAACTGCAGAGATGGTTGCAGCTGTGAACACAGTAACAACTAACCAGAGAAAAACTTCTTCACTATCAAAGATAGACTCCAAGAAGCAGAATGCCTTGATGTCAACCCAGGGGACATGTGAGTATCAGTATGAGAAAAATAAAAATAACAAAGGGAAAAGGCAGTGGAGGAAGGTTTTGCTGTTGCCAGAAACCGTTTGTGAGTTTCTGCAGTCTACCTTTGGAGAGGAAAAAAAGATTTTGTGTATGCTTTCCTATGAGAGCAGCCCCATTGATTCTCTGCCTGTGCTCCTCATGAGTTGTTCCTACATTTTGATGATATGGAGTGTGCAGGGAAAGAGCCCATTTCCTAGTTGAAGTTGTAATGGCTCCAGCCTTAGAAGATACTGAACACTTTGTTCAGCTAGAGCTCTTGGTAAGTTTTTTACTACCTAATTCTGTGGATGTCACTCCAGTTAAGCAATGATATCTCAGCTCTTGAATCAACAGGGGAATAGAGGAATGGAGAGATGTCTCTGAGCATTTGAACCCTGTCCCTCACCTATTTGAGACATCATGCAATAGGTTTTTATTCTAGCAAGGCTGCACATGGCATTTGACAGCCTAGCTCACAAAACACTTCCCAACAGCTGACAGCAATCTGCAGTGCTGTAAAGAAGGCCAACAGACACATCTCCAGTTTATCACAGAAAGGAAGAAGAAACTGGTGACAGCACATCCCTTTATTAGCAGAGGTTTGCTTGGTAAGATTTCTAGACAATCCTAGGAAATGGAAGGATCCAGAAGAGAGCTAATCCCCTCCCCCTCTATTTTCCCTGTACTACTCCTCATACAGTTCCAGATAACCTGTCTTGGGGAAAATTTCCTCCTAATCTTAAATTTGGGCTCAGTTTATCCTTTACAACATGAGAAAGCAAACCAAACACAATACAGAGGATAAAGTAAAGGAGGTAGGTGAGAGGGGGAGATAGAATTAACATCCAAGGTATATAGAAGCAGAATGTAGGAAGTCCTTGGATTTTTAATACACTTGTAATGTCAAGGTGGTTGCCATGTGACTGAAGATTAAGAAATTAGTAACTTTGTATTTAAGGAAAGCTTAAAGAAAATGGGATTTTGGCACCTGTGAATTTCTTGGTCTGTCAGATAGAATGTCACCTTTGAGAATTTACTTATGGGAAAGAATAATGGCAGACAGGAAGGTAAATGGTACATACCAAAGCCAGTGGAGAGTAGATTATTTCAGTGTCTGTCTTTGTTAAAATAACTGGTTTTCTAGACAAGGGACGTGCCGAAGGTAATTCTAGACTTCAGCAAAGCATTTGACATGAGAAATTGTTAGTTGAGAGTGGAAAAGAGAGAAATTAGCAGAGGAATCACGAACAGGGGAGAAAATTGGCTGATGCAGACGTTAGTGCCTACATACTCCACTGAAATGGGAAGCTGGGCCTAAGGGAGGTTATGAGCAGTTTTCTGAGTCTAGTCTTTTGATTAATGCTTGCAGTAATGACCTGGACACCAAAGGTAGGACTATGCTAACAAAATGTGATGAAGCCACATGGGGAAGGTGTTGTCATTACAAATGACCAAAATACCATGCAGTAAGAGTAAGAACAACTACATTATTTGACTAATACAGACAGCAGGAACTGTAGTATTAGGTTTTAGAGACAAACAGTAGGGCTTTTGTAAGCTGAGAATGCTTTACTGGAAAACAAGACAAGTGGCATCCCCTGCTTTAGGTACCTAAATAGGCTATAAATTACCAGTGTGCAATCCATCACTGTGAAAGAAAAAGTGATACCAGATGTATGAGGTGAAATATTTCCAGCAGATTACAGAGAAGTGTGACACTGAAATGCAGTGGAAATGGAAAAGATTGTGTGGAATGGGCAGAAATGTATAAAATGAATAGGGGTTTGGACAGAATGAATTGCTGGGGACTTGTGGTGTTTGACTACATGGGCAGTTTTACCCAGCCTTGATGTTACAAGCCAGCTGATGTTGCAATGCTATTTCTGTACAACAGCTTCCATTTCCTATTTTCTCTGAACTGGTTCTGGTCTTTAAAGACATAATGAATGTTGTTGCTGCAGTGGTTGAGTGGGAGTGAAGAGTGGTGAAAAAGGTACGGGTTGCAAATGGAGATGTATACTGAACAGAATGGAAGGTGAGGAGACGAAACGTGCAGCAACAGCCCAGTGAATAGAGTTAAGAGAATGATGAATAAGCAGATAGTGAACAAGTGCATATGTTGAGAGGGAGAGAGGAATGGACAATGTGTGAAAGATTACCAGATGATAGGAAAGGCAGAAACAGATGGATTTATATCTACATTGATAATGGTATTGTTTAGGTGTCTAAATTTCTGTGTCGATATAGATGTCTAGATATCTCTATCTAGATAGCTAAATACCAATACATATAGATATATACTTTCTCTGTCTATGTATATGTGAATATACATGCTGTATATGGTATGATATGAAATATATATATATATCATGGTGTATATACACACACTTTTATTTCTTTCTATATACATATATATGGTTAGACACAGGAATTGCTCACCGGCTGTAGAATGCAGGAATCACTTGTCTGAAATTACTTCCCATTTTAAGTATGATCTGGGAAGCTGTAGTGATGTCTCAGAGCCTCTCTCGTGGTATTTCCCTCGGGGACTGAGCCTTGTTGGCACTGCAGTGAAGGAGCTTCCTGGTGTCCTCCATGGGAGGACATGCTGATGAAGGCTGTGTCCCCCCTCCCACAGCTGCGTGGTGGATGAGATGGACTTCTCAGGTATGGAGCTGGACGAAGCCCTGCGGAAATTCCAGGCCCACATCCGTGTGCAGGGGGAAGCGCAGAAGGTTGAGCGGCTAATTGAGGCTTTCAGGTAAGACAATGAGCCCTGCAGCCCCTCTGCTGCAACCAGCTGGAAGCAAAGAACCCACCCAAGACCAAAACCATGCAACAACCATGCACTGAATGGCCAGAGACCTCCCTTCCAAGAAAGGTGATCATGGAGGGGCTTCTGAAGCATGGAGTCCTCTGTGCCACGGCTACAGCAAAGCCATGACCTTGTCAGATGTTCAATGGGGGCACAAAGTTGCAGAGTGAAGCCAGTCCTGTCATGTCTGCCAGCAAGGGACTCCCTGTTTGTTGGTGACTCACAGGAGGAGCAGCACTGGGGCTTGCAGGGGTGCTGGGTTGCTCCCTCTGTGCATCCAGAGGAGTGCTTTGCCCTTAGCAAGGCAGGCTGAAGTAGACATCTCCTATATTACCCTTACATAGTGACACCAGCTGGAGTAGTCCTCTCTAGTCTCACTTGCTCTTTTGGTTGCTGAGGGCAAGAAAGCTGAAGTGTCAGTAGACTACTTCAGCCACTGGTGGGTAAATTTGCCTTCAGAGAGCAGTCAGTTCCTTCCCATTTATGTGAGAGGTGGAGTGAAAGGAGGAATTTTATCCACTTGTGATGAAGCCATTGCCACCCTGGAGTAGAGGACTCCCATGTTCGATGTTAAGTGTGTGCATCTCTCCTCCTGCAGCCAGAGGTACTGCATGTGTAACCCAGATGTGGTCCAGCAGTTTCACAACCCGGACACCATCTTCATCTTGGCCTTTGCAATCATCCTTCTCAATACAGACATGTACAGCCCCAACATCAAGCCTGACAGGAAGATGATGCTGGAGGACTTCATCCGCAATCTCAGAGGTGAGGGTCCTGCTTTAATTTTTTTTTGCCCTCTTGCTGCGCTGAATTCTGCCTAGGTGAAGGTAGCAAAAACCTAGTGAAGCTGTCTTTCTCCAGGGCTGCTGCTGCTCCTTGTGAGCCAGACATGGAGGGCCCTTTGATGCGTTCTCTAGGATGGTGGGGAAGGGGAAAACCTAAGCATTGTCTTCTGCAGAAAGCTGTCCAGCCTTCTCAGAAACCAACTGTTTTCCTTAAGAGATGGTTTCATCTTGTAACAGATCTCACTGCTTGGAAGCAGTCCATCGTATTACGTTTTGCTGTTGTCTCCATCCTTCTTAGACCCTGCTGGATTGTGCTAAACAAGCCTTTCCCTTCCTTGCTGCTTTGAATATATGAAGACATTTTCCTTCTATTCAGGCTAAATCTTCCCCTCCTTAATTGCTGGCAATTACTTAATAGTAACTGTAGGTGTGACAGAGTTCATGCATACATTACCTCTTCATAATTTCTGATACATCAGTTTCCCAAATCAATTTTCTTCTGTTTCTTTAAGGTCAGTCCTTCCCATCTTGGTAATAGGTTGCTAATAGCACTTTTTCAGATATGGTCACAACATACTCATATATAAAGCCACTGCCTCCTCCTTATTTTCAGGTCTGCTAATGCAACTTAGTATTGTTTGGCCTTTTTGACATCACATCTAGACAAATTCTTGTCTAATTTCCTAGCCATGTTCACTCCTGGGTCATCCTAGGTCAACCGTCTTCCATGTCTTACTGCACATCTGCAATTCACATGAAGCTATCTCAAAGTTTTTTCAGTGTAAATCCCTGTCTAGATTTTGAACTTCTATGGATTCCTTTGAGTCGTTTCTTTGTCCTGACTGCTGTTCAGAAAGTGTCATCTCAGCCTCCCACACCTTTCCTAATTTGTCATCCACTTCAGACTGGTATAATGTGACACTGAGGCCCTCTTTCAAGTTATTTTCTGAGATACTGAATGGGGCTGATACCTGCCATCATCCCCTTTGTTATTACAGCTAATAGCGCTAGCTCGAAAGGGTGTTTTATGTTAACTTAACTTACAGTTGCTTGAAAATCTGCCAGTTCACCTTACAATGAACTCAGCTAACATGAGGATCACTCACCTCCAGTGTGTAACACACCACAACTCGCTAGAGCGAGTGAATGTCATCCCACTACAGACAAGGGGAGACAGTTCATTAGAGACTCACCTTCAGGCCAATGCCCAGGACAGTAGCTTCACCAGCTTGTGTTTGAAAAAAGACAGAATATTCAGGCTGGATATTTGGAAGGATGTCGATGAGAGAGCCAGGAGATGACAATGCCTCTCCATTCATCAGCAGTTCCTCACCTGCATCACTCTACATCTCAGACCAGGGAGCTGAAGGGAAAGCAAAGAAAATCCATATAAAATGACTGAACTAATTCAGTTTAGCGGAAAGACTGACAGTTTAATTTGTAGTATTTGGCTTAGGGAAGGGTGAAAGAAAACTTTCCTGCCAGGCTCTGCAAGGGTCAGAGAGCAAAATTTGGAGAGTTGTTTAAGGAGAAGTAAAAGAGGAGAGGGACAGGGCCAAGAGAGATATTGAAGACAGAGTAACAAGAAAGTATTACTCCTAGGAGACATCACAGAAGCAAAATGGTGGAGGCCACCGAGCAAACAGGAGAGATGACACTTGCATTGGCAGAAGAAGCAGCTGAATCCCGTCATAGATCTCCTCCACATATAGCACTTCTGATGATATGAAATCAATGCAGGGATTGCTGCAGAGTGGCTCAAGATATATGAATGTTAAATTATAGCTATAAAACCTTAGGGAACACATGGAAAGGAGCCACCATGCAATGGAATAATGAAATACTCATTTGCCTTAGAAATGTCAGTCTCTGGTGCATTAGGTATTAAAGCAAGAAAGAAGACAGCCTAAAGCAAAGTATTGCTCTTTCCCTTCAGCCTTCCCACAACTACATGGTGCAGAGGCAGTAGTTGCCTGTCAGGGACCACCAGGTCTTCCCTTTCCTTTTCTCCCTGCCTAGTCTGCCCAACATTTTCTCTGTTTGGTAGGGGTGGATGATGGTGCTGACATCCCACGGGAGTTGGTGGTGGGAATCTATGAGAGGATCCAGCAGAAAGAGCTAAAATCCAATGAGGACCATGTGACTTATGTCACCAAAGTGGAGAAGTCCATAGTTGGAATGAAAACGGTGAGTACCCATAACCCCACCGGCACCCACTCACTCTTCTCACCCCCACCTCCCTCACTGCCCTCTGTCCTGCCTTTTTCCTCTCTACCCCTGTTCCTTTTCTGTAATAACTTCCTTGCTTGTCTTGACAAATTCACTCCTTTTTCTCTAAACACTTTCTTCCTTGCTATCTCATTCTTTCCTAATTTTAGGGATCTTCTTGGCCAAAGTTTACAGTATCTGGTGCAGTAATTGTTTGCCCAAGAATCTTATTGCAGGTCTTGACTGCCAGTGCAGGTCCTGCCTGCCAATGCTCCAGTGATAGCTCTGTAGTGTTTCAAACTTTCAGGCCTTGTGATGGTGTAGGAAATGGAAGGCAAAGTGATAGAAAACAATTTCACCCATCTGTCTCCAGTGAATTCCCTAAGGACTGCAGGGGTTAACAGACTCCCAAATGCAGAGACAGCTTCTTCAGCAATAACTGATCTGTCATGCAAAAACATACATATTGTGTACCCAAAAGGAGCAGAATAATTTCTCAAAGTCCAGGTAACCTGCAGATGTCCAGTGGGATGAGAGAGGATGAGGAGTCACCCAGTGAGTGGAAGCCAGAGGTATATGAAGATGGGATGTGTGAGCAAGAGGGTTGCCTATAGCCTGTCTTACTCCTCTGATTTATCGAGATCACAAAGGCATAGCTCTCTCTGCTAGTGCACCAGCAGGAAAAAGTGATGGTGAAGAGATGATCTGAGTGGGCAGAATTGACTTGTGCTGCTGTCACCAGGCAGGCTTGTGCAGGCTGAGGGTGGGGAGACTCACAGCGGCATCTCCCTCAGCCTCTGCATGCTCTTGTGGATCTTCTGCAGGTTCTGTCTGTGCCCCATCGCCGGCTGGTCTGCTGCAGCCGCTTGTATGAAGTGACTGATGTGAACAAAGTGCAGAAGCAGGCAGCTCACCAGAGGGAAGTTTTTCTCTTCAATGACCTGCTGGTGGTAAGTGTGCTCTGGCAATTAGGCATTGCGATGATAAAACTCACCCCGATTTCTATAAAGAAATTAAGCCCACTCCACAACACCCATTTCCCCCCTGTCCTAAAGACAGACCATCTCCTGGTCCATCAACATTGTAAGAGACAGCTCTGGATCCTTCACTGTTAAAAACCTATCAAAACTAAAACTCTAACCCTTGAAAAAACAAACTGTCCCATCCCACAGCCATCCAAGCAATGTCATTGCTCTCTCATGCCTTTTGTAGCAGGGACGTTCATTTCATGAAAGGGAGGTTCATTTCTTTGTCTGTTTGCACTATAGTAGACAGAGCCCTCCCATGCACTTTAAATCTTTTCTGTCAGACACTTTAAAACCACTGCCTTCTAACATTGCAAAGGCTGTAGGAGACTACGTATTACTTACTGGAGCCCCAAACGTGTGTAGTACTTTTAAAAGTGTCCTGCCCCAGCAACCTTGGAACTGAGTTCAGCCTGGCATAAGGGAGTCCAGAGGTACACTGAGACTGGGAGGAGGCCAAACAAGGTGGAAGTTCTCCTGTATTTAATGGGAAGATGAAACCGGATATTGCAAATGTAAAGCTACACACAAACACTTTTGTAGGAGCAGAGGACAAGAAAGCTTTCCCCACCTACTCCTCTGCACCCACGTGTACAGTTGTGAACCTGGGGAGAGGGTCTGCTCCTTGCTATCCCTCTACTTCATGGGATAAATCAGATCCATAAGAGCTGGTGCTGAGGGAGTGAGGGCACAGCAGCATTCACATATGCTCCTGTTCCCAGCTCTAAGGTATTTCTGACAGGCTCCCCTTCACCTTTTGATCTGGTCCCCGGTAAAGAGAATTACCCTTGCAAAGTCAGAAATGTGGTCATGAAAAAGCCAGCACCTCTGGGAGACAGAGAGCTGAGTGGGTCCCAGGGCTATGCATACAGAATTTCAGAAGTGTTGTTACAAGTGCAGCATGCCAGGCAGCTTTCTGGGCAATGACCCTGTCAGTCACCAAGTGTTACTCCCATGTACAATTAATAGAGCTTGCAAAAAGCTTTTTTACTTTGAGCAGTTTGCATTGTTCTTGCTTCACAGTTCCCCAGCACCCCGCCCAATGATGCTTCTCTCCCTCCAACAGATCCTCAAGCTTTGCCCCAAGAAGAAAAGCTCCTCAACGTACACATTTTGCAAGTCAGTCGGCCTGCTAGGGATGCAGTTCCATCTCTTTGAGAATGAATGTAAGTCCATTGGTCCTTGGTTGCCTGGAGTGGTTTGGCAGGGAACAGGAGGAGGGAGGGGGCTGTGTCACCCAGTGTGACTTTGCATCAGAACAGAGATTCCATCAGGGTTGAAAGTGGAGGGGAGAAAACTGAGGCTTGGTGCTGAGGAAGTTGTTGTGCAGGTAAAACATGGTGAGAAGAGGTTTCTGGTACCTCTCACTAGATATGAGCACCTGCAGAAGGACTGAACTTAAGCTCATTGAAGGATCTGGCTTGTCATGGTGGCAGGGAGAGCACTAGTGGGGAGGAACGAAGGAATCAATCCCCAGATACATCTCACTGAGCTCTCAGGAGCCAACCGCAGGTGGAGAACCTCATTGACAAAACTGCTGCTCATGCCCAAAGTCACAACTACCACCTCTGCCTTCGACATTGATAAAATGTGCTGCTGCAACCTCCCTGCACTGTGCCATACTGTGCTGAAAACTTCCCAAGGCAGAAGCAGAACCCTTGGAACAGCACCCACCAAAGCATGGCGAGAGGCCAGCCCTAGTCAGCCTGACCTTGATGGTCTGGGAATAGAGCCATGATGTGTCATGACTGAGGCTGGTTGTGCAGTGGAGGAGTTCCAGAAACAAGCAGGCTTCCTCCTGGTGTGGGCAGAGGGGCTGCACAGCAGTCCCGGGCAAACATAGCTGATGCCCACCAGGGTTTTTGTGAGCACCTGCAGAACATGTTGCAAGGAAGTAAGACTTAAGCAGCAGCACTATGGCTATACATCCTCCCTCTACCCTATTGGCAGCGTGAGTCACTCTATCAACACCCTGCCCTCTGCAGCGTGGGGAGGCTTTCACATCCCTGTGTGTACCGAAGAGTCATTCATAACAGAGCATCGCCAGGAGGCACCACCAGAGCTGGGATCAGCTTTCAGTGGTATGGTGACTATCCTGTGAGTGCCCAAGGATCTTCTGGCAAAGGCATCCTGTTGGGCGTCCACTGCAGAAACAGAAAAGCAGATGGCCTAAATAGCTTGTGATCTGAACAAATGAGAGAGATACAGGGTGGGAAAAGGGGCCTGGGACACAAACAGGGTAGCTGAGGGCTGACAGCAAATAGCAGGTTGGTTCCTTGACTTGTTTTTTAAAGATTGGTAAAGGAAGAGGGTGGAGAAGTCAGGCAAATGCAGGAGCAGTGGAGGAGAAGAGAATGCAGAATGGGAAAGGAGGGAAATTAAGTGTAGAGAAAGATGAGAGGGAAAGAGAAAAGGGATTGAAACCACTGGCCATTGAGAAGGTAGAGAAAGTTCGGTCACAAGTGTAGCAAGTTCTCTGCAAACTCTCATTCTCCTGCTTGTTGGCTGAATCTCCAGCCACGACCTCCTTGCACCCAGCCTGATCTTTAAAACACAAAGGCTTTTGCTGTGGTATTTTCACACTGTGCATGTCCTTTCATTTACATTCCCGTGTGTTTTGCCTGTTGAGGAGTACTAAGCAGAAGGCTACAAACCTACATCTTTCTCTTTACCATTCTCTCTGCACAGCACGATGAGCTCCCCACCCATGCTGTGCAAACACCCCTGCCGTGTTCTCTGCTGATGGAAGTAGAGACTGGGGAGTAGTCCTGCCACTGTGGATGTTCATGGCTATTCTAGCTTTGACTCCAAGAGCCAGCGTCTCCCGCTGTATCTCCCACAGGAGAAAAAATGTTGTTGGCCTCATATATGCTATTTATTCCTCCACAGATTCAGAAGGGCTTTACAGCCCTACCTCTGTGCTTGGGTTCCTAGAGCCAGTGTTGCATTAAGTGTAACTAAGAGCTAGAGTTTTCTGGGTTTGACAGCACTGTGGTGCTGGTGGCACTTGCCTTGCTGCTGCAGCTAGGCCATTCTGTTCCCGTGGAGGGCTGCAGTGCTGCAGGTTCCCATAGTTTGCAGTGTGACAGACTCTAGGGGTGCCATTCTTTGGACTCATGTTGGAGACTCTCTGTTCTGCAGAGGTACCAAGCAGCCAACTACTCTAGCAAGAATGCCTAATGCCTCTTTGTTTTGTTGACACATCTTTACAGATTACCCCCATGGCATCACACTGGTGACTCCAGTTTCAGGCTCGGAGAAGAAACAAGTACTACACTTCTGTGCTCTGGGTGCTGAGGAAATGCAAAAGTTTGTGGAAGATCTAAAAGAGTCAATAGCAGAAGTGACAGAGCTGGAGCAGATACGAATTGAATGTAAGGACCTCTAATGCAATTCATACTCCGATGCCATCACACTGCATGTCTACAAGGGAGAAAGGGTGAAGGAAATGGGTTCTTCAGGAACAGGGGGAAAGACAATGAACAGCACAAGTCTGCAGAGGATTGTTCTTGTGTTCAGTGACAGGGTAAAAAAGCAACCAGGCTCTGTGATCACCCACCAGCAGGAGAAATAGAAGAATTTAACTACTTATGATGCTTATGAAACAGGGGGTGTGAATCAGTGGCCTGGAGCAGTGAAGCTTGGATTGTCAGACCCAAAAGACTCTTCTCCATCCAATATTCCCTTGACTATGCAAATATGATCTGTAGATAACTAGGAAGTACAAGACTGGTCTGGTAGCCTAGCAGAGATTTCCTTCACTCAGGGAATGTCTAGGGGACAAGCAGTCTGTACTGGGTCCCTCTGTTGCCTGTCTTACACAGATTAGATGTCCATGTAGCCTTTGATGGCCTTTCCATGTATAAACTGATGAGCCAAAGTAGCTCAACATCAGTGGTCCTCTCCCGTGCAGCAATAATCTATTCTGTATAAATGCAGGTCATAGATGGATGTGTGGAGAGATGTAAATTCCTCCACATGTCAAGTCCTCTCCAGTTTCTGGTTTTTTTCTTGGTTGTTCCTCTCTTCTTTCTTGACACTCTCCTGTCATTTTCTTACATTAATTCTTGCTGACTTCCGGTATTGCTTCTTCAGTATGCTGGTGTCCTTCCATCCATCCGTCTTCTCATTCACTTCTGTATGTCTGTCTTGCAGGGGAGCTGGAGAAACAGCAAGGGGCAAAAACTCTCTCATTGAGGACCAATGGAGCCCAGATGGAACTGCAGTCTAAGCAAGGGTCTCCAACAGGTAAGAGGACACACAGCTTCTCTTGGTCAAGCAGTGCTGCCTTCACAAGTGTGTTTTCATTGACTCCTGTGAGCATAACAGCCAAGTGTTCAGTTTTGTATCCTTTAGCCTTGGGCAAATAGTGGAAATATGAGAACATACACATTCTTCAAATACCCTAGAAAAGCCGTGAAGTCTCATTACCCAGTCTGTAGCTGTAACATCTAGCAAAGAGGTGTTACTGATGGAGCATAGGTAACTGCTGGAGAATGTGGCCCACTTTTTCCTCCCTGACCTGATGCAACATAGTAACTGCAGCTTCTTCACCAGCACTTTGGACCAGCCTCTTTGTATCAAAGGCTTTGTGTCCATTCACGCCTGGGCTTGTATGGCAGCAAAAATCAAGTGCAGATGTGAGTGGCTACCAACTCACTAAAATGGCACTTGAAATCAGGACCTAAGGATAGGCCCCCAAAATGGCCTCTTCCTACCCCACTAAGCAGCTATCAGGTTGCAACAGAGTCTGGATTTTTCTTGCAGTCAAGAGTCTTGTTTGGCCCTGCACCTCTCCACTTAGCTTTCCAGCCCAGAGTATGAGGGCCAGCTGTTGACTAGACGTACAGACCCCATGAGTGAGGTCTTTCCTTTTATTTCAAAGGCAAGAAGGATTTGGGGGAGAAGGTCTCGGACAGCACAGTGGAGGTAAGTAGAGTGCAGAGCAGCTGAGGTAAGTAATTCTCTCTCACTTCAGCTCTTCTCACATTCTCTGTTGTTTCTTTTCTCAGGTTTTAATCAATGCCTCCCCAGCCAGACTGACAATTTTACCAATTTCCAGAGATACAATTAAAAGTTACTGCTAGGACGGGTAATACAACTTTCAAATCCAAACTAAACTTCAAAGCATTTTCAATCCGTTTTTATAACTGTAACATCCCTCATGGACCAAGCTCCCAAACGCTGTAGACTAACCCACCCCACTGCTTATGGGGAGACTGAGAACCCACTGAAGACTTCCCTGACATGCTAACTCCATGCAGCATCACATGCAAATTCCCCGCAGCCCAGCTTTCCTGCACAATCTCTGCAGCTCTGTCTCCCATCCCCACCTTGAAGGGGATTAAGCATGGCCTTTGTATACCAGAGACCTTCCCTAGAGCTTCTCTTTCCTTGGTAGGGAGCTTGGCTGTCCTGCGTACATCTATCTTTGCAGGGATGTCTAGCGTCCAGTGGGTTGCCTGTTTCTTCACAGACACCCATGCTCCCACTGCCTGTGAGGAAACAGGAAAATGCAGTCTTCACACTGAAAATCTTATCTACTACTTCCTACTTTCTCCCTGTCTGGAATATCTCCATTGTCCTGAATTTGCCCTTTTCCAGGGTAGTTCTTTCCCCCCTCATCATAGTATATTTACTTGAAGGATTCAGCTTCTCTGTGGGGAGTGGGTGCTGCTCCTTTTTCCTGAAGAGCGCCCTATTTCCCTGCAGACACCCCCTTCCTGGGAAAGGTGCCTCTCCCAGCCAATTTCCTATTCCTGTTGGGAGGAGTGTTTCTTTGTGGAGAACGGCTTTCATGTATCCTAATGTCATTAGCACTTCATGGCCCAGCAACTAGTTTTTCCTACAGCATGTTCCACTGCCTGAATAAATACTGAGACAATATTATGTCCTGCTGTGCAGTGAGTCTGAGCAACCTCCATGCTTGAGTAGGGACAGACAGCTCATCCTTGTTCCAGCATGGTAGGGAGCTTGGCCACTCCACAGCTTCTCCTTCCCAGTTGCTGGTGCTGCTGCCCAACATGCCAGACAATCAGGGCACCCCCGTTGTCCCATCTGCCCATCTGTACCCCTGCCTAGCTGGAAGTGCCATGCCAACCTGCAAGCACTTATTTCCTACTCAGTGTTTGTCATTTGATTGACGTTCTGTTTTGAGCCAGCAACTTTGCTCTAGTTTGAGGTCTCCATCGGCCCATGTCCTTGCCAGGAGGAACTATTACCTCATCCACCATTTGGGAAGCACCATTTTCCTGCAGTGTTTCCCCCACTAGGGACCTCTGGTCCAGTGCAGCTCCTCCTTTTCAAACTGGACCCAGTGAGCTCCCTTATTTGACTCCATTATCAGCATCTCTCTGCGGGGACCCTGATGACCTCCTGCTTCCCTTCCCCCTTTCAGCTGCCCAAGTAATAACTCTGCCAGCAGAGGAGCATTTCCATTTCTTTGAGATTATCTAATCTGCTACCATTTCATCATGAATTTCTTTTATCATTGTATGAGCTAGACGGACATTTTTTCTTTCTTTTTTCTTTTTTTGAAAATCATTTCCTTTCACTGACAAATCATCAAATGGATCAGAGCCTTTTGCTAGAGTATGTCAGATTTCTGCTTTTTCCTTTGTAAACAGATTAACCAGTCATGTGGTGTACCTTCCTACTCAGAAAGGCAGGGATCTGGGAAAGGCTTGAGTCTCTCTGTCTCTCTCTATCTCAGATTCAGCTACTGTCATTTTGCTGAAATGTACAACCTCGATTATCTGAAACCTTGCTGTCTGGTTCCCCTCTCCTTTTTGCTGGTGGGGACAAGGGCATGACCTCCGAGGTCTGTTCATTATCATGAGAATTCACGGACGCCTCCACTCCTAGAGTTGATTTGCGTTCCCTGTGCCGTTTGGATAATCAAAGTTGCACTGCATTTGGGAACGCTGGCCCTGCCGCCTTTGACGTGATGGAAAGGACAGGGGCACTTAGGCCTAGATGGGGGCAATGGAGCTACTGGGGGGGCTGTGCAGGCAGGGGCTGTGCCTTTGCTGTTTTTTTGAGGGAGGGAGGGTTTGATGCATGTGAGGCCGACTGGTGGTGGGGGTTCAGGGCAGCCAGTAGCAGCAGATGGGAAAAGTCTTGTAACATTTAATGCTTCTTTGGCTGTTTCTAAACTAGGTGTCAATTCACAACAGGCTTCAAACGTACCAGCACAACTCCGCCCTGGGGCCCGAGAGTGGAATGCAGCCCAGCACGCGTCTTAACATGCCACGGGAGCGGCTGGAGACAGCACTGGTGCCCTCGCACCCCGCCTCAGCGGGGACACTTGTACAGTGCCAGCAGATTGTCAAAGTCATTGTCTTGGACAAGCCGTGCCTCGCTCGAATGGAGCCGGCCCTCAACCAGACTCTGACACGCTACGTCACCTCCGATTCCTGCACCTCCACCCCCTGGCGTGGTGTGGGCAGTGGGCTCCCCGGGACCCCCATGAAGCTGGTCCATCAGCCTCCCCTCCCACCTCCACCACCTCCCTACAACCACCCCCACCAGTATTGCCCCCCTAGCTCCCTGCTTCAGAGGCGCAGGTACTCCAGTGGCTCACGCAGCCTTGTGTAGCCACACCACCAGCACCAAAACAGCACAGACTTCCCTGCTTCCCTTGCCCACCACCTCCCGGGGACCCTTTCGGCCTACAGAGATCTAGTTTGTGATTTATTTTTTAGTAAAAGAAGAAGAAAAGAAAAAAAAAGCCGACTGACCTAACTCTTACCCTGTCTCCCTTCAAGATGATGCTAATTGTGAGGAGCCATCTATAGAAACTGCCAACCTACACGCTCACACGTCCTCACACCCTGCCAGCCCAGCTGGCCTCCTGTGCTCGTGCTGTCCCCATGTAGCACTTTGCTGCCCTGAGAGGCTTGATGACCTGCTGCTTTCTAGGCACTGTGTCTTCCGTTTGCTACTCCTCAGCCTCCTTCCCTGCCTTGCATTTACCTGGCCATAGGTTTGTACTCACCCCAAAACTTTGCCAGCCTCGGAGAGAAATGGACTCACCTGTGCCAAGGACTCGCCTTGGGGCACTCCCGGGGGTGGAGCTCCCCCTGCCACCACTGCTGCCACCTGCTAAGCTGGAGCTGAGAACTTGTACCACTTGCCGTGCTTTCTCCTTGTTGCTCTTCAAATATTATCTGCTTGCAGCAGCCGGTTCCAAGCAAAGGAGTGCACGGGTGAAAGAGAGCTTGAGAGGAGGAGAGACTGTCTTGAGCTGCAGTACAACGCAAAGATGGCCTCACTCTGAACACCAAAACTCTTTCTGTTGTTATATTGGAGCATTGTACCAGAGACCTCTGCTGAGACCTAGCAGACCTCATCACATGTAAATACACCTGTATGGTAGCGTATGTATGGCGCATGCTTACTAAAGGAAACACCAAGTAGTTCTGAGGGAGCAGAAGGGAGGGATTAAGCCCAGGGATCTTCCTGGAATGGATAAATACTTTTCCAAAGAGACGGCACCAAGAGGTGCCCTCCCACCTCAACACATACACACACACACAAAGATTGTCTTCTCTAGCATAAAGCAGACCCACCTCTGCTTTCCTCCTTCTAGCTAGTTTTGTGTTTCCTGCTCACCTGCTTTCTTATATTCTGAAAGCAAAGCCAAATGTTAGGTTCACCTTCTCAGGTGGATGTTCCCTTCACTTGGGCACCTCCTCCTGTGTTAGAGGGAGGGGGCTTTTTGGAGACCACCCAGGGAGGTCCCATCTGTATCTCTTGCCTGGCTATGCTCTTGCCTCCATCAGCCCTTCCTGAGGGAAAGCAGCCCAGATACCAGATTCCAAGGCTGCTTCTCCTCTCTCCCTCCCTATCCCAGCTTCAAAGTAGAGGGGAGGGGAAGATCCTGAGATAGAGATGACAGCTCCTCTGCTTTATTGGGGACATTGATATGGAGGAAGACTGCATTAAAAATGGGCTATGGAGGTATTTTTAGAAAAAAAAAGTATCTCTTCAAGCAGTAGGGAGGAGAAGGTATTAATTAGCTTAAAGGCTTTGGTCTCACTCTGTCTCCCTTCAAGGCTTGAGAAGATCAACATTAGGATTTTAGAATAGGACAGAATGCCTTTTAGGGCCTTTATTTTTTTATTTTTTTTTATTTTAAGAGGAAAAGAAATAAATGCTTTTCCTTCCCATGCAAGGCTGAGACATGAGCACTGGGTGCTGATGACACAGCTGTTGGGTGAGGAGTGTCAGGAGTAGCTGGCCGTGGTGGGGACGTGCAAAATGTCAGGGAAAGGGGGGCAATGAAGATGGATGCAGGAAACTCTTCTTTTACTTCGTAGGGTAAAAGCCACACAGCAATTTCCCTAGGGATTGCACCAGTATGCTCATCTCTGGGGCTATTGCCAATGACAGCCCCCCCAGTGCATCAGGACTGGCTCCCCTCAGTGCTCTTTGGATGTCTGCTGGCTCTGCTGAAATGTTCCAGTGGAAGAGTTCACTTATTTAACCTGGGCATAAGCCCAGCTGGGGCTAGGGAAGCAGACAGGGGCTGGGGTGAAGGGTCTGCTGTGCTTGGCCAGCCCTCCAGAGCTGGAACCTGCTCAGTTCCAGGTCCCCTTAATTCTGAGCCTGACCCACATACCCAGGTATGCCAACAGGTCTGTCCAAGTTATTTGCTTAGATGGAGCAGGGCGCTAGGCTGCCACTTTTACACACAACAGCAAATGTACTGACTGGGAGCCAACAGGCACAGCCTCAGGGAGGACTGCAGAAGCAGAAGACAGGAAAGATTGTAAGAAAACCCTGATAGAAGCCCAGTCTCCCTTCACACCAGAGAAGCTTTCTTCTAGCCAGTCCCTCAGGACAGTGAGGATGCTCCACATCTCAAAGCTAGGCACAGGGAGAGGTCCTTAACCCCAGCCAGGGCTCAGCCCCACACCCTCCAGCCAGCTGTGAGGCACAGCTGGCCCGATCTGCTGCTGGCTTCCTCTAGGGTGACACCCCACTGCCTCATGGCAGCTGGGATCTCATCCGACCTGCCCATAGCTTCCTGGGAAAGCTTAAGTGTGCCATCTGCCATTGTCCGGCCAACTGTCCAGTCAACGTAGTGTGTGGCCGTTATTTTATTTTTCCTGGCTGCTGCAGTGAAAGGGGTGGCACCCAGCAAGCAGTGGCACTGCCCTCCCTTCTCAGTGGTTGCTTCACTGTCTGAATGGCAGTACTTGTTTGTTTTCTCCTGGAGTGCAGTGAGCTACTGAAGGTCTCTCTGTGTGTTAAAATAAATAAATTAGATTTTACTTGACATTTAACACAAACTGACAACAACAAAAGTCTAAGGTACTTGATGAAATAATTTTTTAGATAAAATATTTATGACAAATCTATGAAGTTCCTACAAGAGAGGTTTGCTGCTTTAATAATTGATTGAGAGAGCTACAAGAATTTAAAGAAGAAATAAGGAAGCTTCCATGAGACTACCTTCTTCATGCTGGATGAAGGGCGGAAGCAAATTAGCTGAAGTGCTGAGGTACCTGAGGCACAGCAGTCTCTCATGGCAAGTTGGCTCCATTTCCCTGCCCTTGCAAAGGCTAATGCTGGCCTTGAGTTTTGGGCAAGAGAAGCAAACGTAGATAATCTTGCTCTCTTCTAGCCTGCTAGTTACAGCATCTTCTGTTGTGTTTAGCTGGAGAGACACCAAACGTCTCTATTCCAGGTTGTCATGGAGCAGGTTGCTCCAGATTCTACTGTCTAACTGAGCCCTTCGGACTTCACTTCAAAATATGGATTATTTTTTTCTCCTTTGAAGGTTGGTCTCGAAGGATGACAAGCACTTTAAAGCATGTCTGCACCTCATCTGATCTATTGTATTGTCTGCTCCCACAGCTCTCCCACACGCAAGCAAGACACACAGACTCAGTGTAGCTGTAGAACGGTGAACAGACACCCTTGCGCACAGAGTGATTGTTGACAGGGTGCAGGCTAAAAGGAGCATGTCAGTGACAATGTAATGAAGGACAAAATGTGTACCACAGATCACTTGGAGGGATCGGCCCAAATAAAAATCACCAGCTCTTGACAGCAGTGATTCTGAAGATAAACCTAGCACAATCTTTCAGGTGGGGGAATCAGGCAGGAAGCTGCTGCAGAGATTAGATCGACCCAAATGAACCAGTGGCTTTTTGCTGCTGAATTCGTATCCTTCTATACTGAAAAAGGAGGAGAGGCAGAGAGAAAAGAGAAATCCAGTTAAAAGTATTCTGCAGTGAGTGTCGGGTAGTCAGTGGCCAAACAAGAAGATGGCTTTGCTGGATGGTAGAAGAGAACAAGGTGTTACTGAGGTCTACAGAGCTGTGTTACACAAACTGTCAGGCTCTGTCCTTGTTCTCTCTTGCTCATGCTGGTGCAGGTCC
The DNA here is from genome assembly GCF_015220075.1 of Falco rusticolus. Classification (NCBI taxonomy): domain Eukaryota; kingdom Metazoa; phylum Chordata; class Aves; order Falconiformes; family Falconidae; genus Falco; species Falco rusticolus. The sequence goes on from NC_051191.1 coordinate 67,343,731, forward strand.
AGTGAAATTAATCTGTTTACACCAGTAGCAAAGGGATGGAAAACATGCGACAGGAGAATCAAGCTTTGTGCAAACAGTTTGGGTTTAATGCGGTGTTTGTTGGCTGCTGTAGTACTTTTAATGCCATAGTCTGGACCACCGTGGTAGCAACACTTAGTGCTTTCTGCAAGACCTTCAAAGCATCCCACTGTTCACGTTTTTTCTCCTCCCTGTAACTGAAAGGTGTAGGTATGGTCCACAACCAGGATTTCATCAATACTCAAACTTCTTCATAAAAAGGTACCACCAGATTTGGAAGTATTTCAGGGCCTCTGAGCTTGTAAGAATTTTGAATTTTGTTACGTGTTTTTCAGAAGGCTCAGCCTGCAGCTATCTGCACATGTTTGTGAGGTTTCCAAAACAAATCTGAGCCCTAAATCAAGGAAGCTGCTGCTTGACAGAGCCTCTGCATTGAAATGCAAGTTGCTGAGCAGAGTCCCCTGTCTCCCCCTCCACCAGCTGCCTCACTGTGCTATGTAGGCTCCAGGGACTGCCAGCAGTGTTTTGTGAGCTAGAGCTGTCCTTGTCCTTTCACAGCCATGCCTGGGACAGCAGCTTTGAAGTCACTCAGCTCTTCAACACTAGTCACAACCCCATCTGAATGTGTCTTTTTAAAAAACTAACAACAGAAGCGTTACATGTGTGTAGGCTTTTGAAAGCACCTGTCTGTCTGTACCTGTTTCCTGCTGTAAATACCATGAGGAAAAGCTGCCTTTGGGAACAGCGGTGTGGTCACACCTAGCAAAGAGTCCAAATGGCTAATATTTTGCAACAAAATAACAAAAAATAGATCAGAGGTATTTTATCTGTTCAATTAATAGAGTTTTAGAAATTATATTGAGATATGTCACTTGCGCGCTAATGTTTTCTTTGCCTCAGACCCCCCACACACACACACACACCCCGTGTCCCTGGGCTCCAGTGACATGTGCAGGCACACGGGTGACACACCAAGGGGGTCCTCCCAGGGAGTGCTGAGCAGCATGGCTTCCTGCTGGTCTCAGGGGCAGCCCGCTGCGGCTACTGCTGATTTTTCATCAAATGCAGCAGAAGCTAGCTCAGTGCTCAGGCTCTCTGAGGATCAGATCCAGAGGAAACCAGGAAGAAATAATCTTGTCCAAGAGATGGCAACTCAATGTGAAATTCACCCCTGTAGTGAGGCAGAGAGGAAAACGGTGAGGGGGGGAAGGCAAAGCCCTTCTGCGCTGCAGCTCCTTCCTTTCCATGTTTCTGGCATGCAGCAGAGCCAGCCCCAAGCCCTCTGCTCATGTCTGTGTAGCTCTACACCTCTGTGGGAGGAGGCTTGCACACCCATGCAAAGCACATGCTGCTGTGTGTGCACGCTGTGACAAGGAGAGCAACTTCACAAGCCGCATGTGCCAGTGCATGTGTCGGACGCCAGCTGGCCACAGAGAAACTCATGCACCCGGAGACATCAGCACATACTGTGTGTTAATGCACACACCGTCTGCCAACGTGTAGGATTATATGGCAGATAACATGTAGGCACCTCTACTATCCACAGAGCTGAACACACCGTACAAAAATATCAGGCGTATGCAGCCGTGCTCTGCCTGAGCAGGACAGCTGTGCTGGCTGCAGTTACCATCACAGCACATCTCACAAGCTACGTAGGCTCAGGCTTGGTTAACATTTGGATGGGAGACATGTAAGGAAAATGACATTTCCCATGCAAATCAGATAAACATGCATATTTACACAAAACATAACCCCAAGGTTAATGAAACTGACCTTTGTGAACTTCTGCACAGGGATGAGAGAGATCATCAGAGGCAAACACGTGCACACAAAGCAAGCTCTCCTCTGCAGTGGATGGGGGAAGGCAACCTACGTTTTTGCAGTTGAGTCAAATAGATGCTGGATTCAGATTGCACCTGCTAAAAAAACCCTGTCTATAGGTTGCACATTCCTTGCTGGCTTCAAAGAATCTCTTAAATCCCCAAGCCCATGGTGAAACACTTGGGAGGACAGAAATCCCTCTGAGACAAGGAGTTTCCCAGGGATGCAGAGGCTTCCATTTATGTTTATGTGTGCCACGGATATATTATAAATCAGCCCATCCCAAACAGTCATTTTCTAAGTTGTTTTGAAACAGGAGATTATTGGAGAAGTTTCTGCCTGATGTTTAGATCGCACACCTGGCTGTAAAGATGAAAGCAATAAAAACAGATTGTCTATATGTGAAATACTCCTAACATGCTCCGATGTGCAGATACTATTATTAATCAGAAGATGGCATGTCCCTTTGGGACAGATACTATATAGCACATATAGGTAGTGCTGCTACAAAGAGATTACAGTCCAAAAAGCACGTTACCACAATTGTCACATTGCATCTGTACACCGTTAAATCTCTACAGTGTACATAATATGCAATAACATATATATAGCGTGTTCAGAGTTGATCAAAATACACTGCTCTTTTCCACAGAGAATTTTGAGATGCAGCTTTTCTCTGTAACTTTTAAGACGGACTTTAAATTAAGCACATCCCTCAAGTGCTTTGCTGTGAGTGGGTTCTACCTACCCCCATCAAGCAAGATGCAGAAGACTTGCCACCGAACTCAGCGCTACGCAGCCTGCTGCCTTCCTGCTTTGCAGATGTTGTCCCTGGGGTCAAGTACCCATCCCAAAGCCAACGCGGAGTGGAGCCCTCAGGGAGCAATGTGGTGGCAGGAAGGTTCCCGCAAACCCGAGGCTGCCGTGCCACAGTCCCTTATCGGGGACAGCGAGGGGACAGTGCCTGCCATGTCATTGCTGTGTGCAGGACACGACGGGCCCCTTTCCACCACATCTGGGGTACTCTGGAAGGATTGTGCTGGTGTCTTGGGGGTCCCTGGGGTGCAGGTGATCGCAGAGTCAGGCTCCACCATTCCCCACAAATTCAGATTTTCCATCATCAGCTGCTGGGGCAGAGGTGCCCCTCTGTAAAGTCACTGCTCGGATCCTGAGTCCAGCAACCTGGCATCATGCACATACTCCTGCCTGACCTAAGAAAGGTGGCTGAAATTAAGCGCATACCTCAAGGATGAGGACAGATGGTGGGATTTAACCATTTAGGAGCTCTGCCACACTTGGCTGGTCTTGGAGCATCTTTCCTACAGCTAATGAGTGTAACTGAGGTTAAAAGCTGGCTGAGAAGTTGTGTTTTCTGCCTTAATCAATACAAACCACAAGCCGGGATTGTTCTCCAGCATGTAGGGTAGGCTCTTATTTTATGCAACACCCATGCTCCAGCTGTGGGGTCTGACAGTGTGGCATAGTCGTTAGTGACTTCTTGAAAACAAGAATCCTGTCTTCTTAAGCCTTCCTCCTCATGAAGAGTAGGGTGTCCCAAACAATATGAAGTTAGTTTAAAAAAACCCAAAACAACAGGGAATAGAAGGGGAGAAGGAAGGATCTTCCTCTACAGAACTGTAGGGCCAAGAATTGTAGCAGAAAAAATGATTTAAGTGAAATATACCCATCCTGATATTCCATGTACACCTTCCTATTTCCTCACATTATGGAAGTTTTGACTTTTAAGTACATTTCAATTCTTCATCTCAAATGTTTAGAAGTCTCATGCTGACTACTCGTAGACTTGCTGCAATGTTAGCAACATGACAAATGGCCCCTCTCCTCCTCTTGCCCAGCTGCACACTCAGGATTTCCTTGAGCTGGTGGCCCATCTTTGCTACTCACAAATTTCCTAATACTAAATCAGATGCAACAGAGCAGCTTCCTCCCACACCCTGCTGCGAACTGGTGTCCACCCGCAGGTCACTAAAGTCACCCATGTCTTCCCAGTTGCCACCCCATGCCATTTCCATGGCTGGCTGAGAAAGGGCTGGGTCAGCCCAGGGTGACGCACTGAAAGGCAACGGCTTTGCAGGGCTCCGTGCTGGCAGCAGCCCTGGTGTCCCCTGGGTGTCCTGACGCTCCTCTGCAGGATGTGCAACTGCATGGTGCGGGGATGCTCGCCCCTCCCGTGGCCACCATCTCGCTGCTGGTACACCCCCACCACAGCTGTCCCCGCGCCCTCCTTCCTCCTGCCGCTGCCTGTGGTGGGGGAAGCGCTTCCCCCTTCCTCCCCTTACCACCTGTTTGAAATGAGCTATTCATTATATTTCATAAAAAACTTGGAGCAAAGTGTTCGGGCAGCAGAGGAGGACAACACATTCCCTGTGGGAAAAACACAAAGCCAAATATTCTGAGCAGAGATCTCTGTGCTGCCCCCCGCCAGGCCCGAAACAGCTAAGCCCGGCGCAGGCAGGCAGGCAGGGCACAGCGTGGGGGGCTGCCAGCCGGGCTGTGACAGCAGTTAGCTGGGCACCAGCCCTCCAGGGATGCTACAAGTGGAGCTTTTTCCCCACCAGGACAAGTGCCTTGGCAGGAGGAATAGGTGTAACCTGGGACAGCTGGTGTTACGACTGTTGTAACTACCCGAGTGAAAGGCAAGAAAAGCTGCCAAAACCCTCTTCACCTTCCTAGGGAGGGAGAAGTGAAGGTAAGGGAAAACAAAACAGCGAGCGGTGCCACAGCCCTGCTGTGCAGGGAGCCCAGACCCGCACTAACCCTCTCACTAGGGTAGGCACCACCAGACAGCTCCGTGCTAATCGCACTAAGTGTCTGGGACACTTGGCTTTGAAAACTTTTTAGAACCAAGTACACAGAAAGGCTGCTAAAACCAGGGAAAATAGTCTCTGCAGTAAGCCTGGTCATACCAGGCAGGGCCTGGTGCCGGTGTCTCCACTGAGGCATTGCCACAAAGCAGCTGGTGCCCCCAGCCTCCCCCTGTTTCCCTGGTCTTCACTGTCATGCAAAGGGAAGCTTTCCCCTTGCTCCTGGAGCAGGTCCAGAAGGTTCTGGGTCCTTGTACATCCCCTGCAGAGCCTGGGACACAGCAACAGTGTGGGGAAATCCCAGCTTTAGCTTTCTAAAGCAAAACCTGGCACATCCATCAGGCACACAAGGGCAGGGGGGCGCAGCGAGCCCTCCCAGTGCCTACAAGCTGGCTGCATGAACCGCTCACCCCGCTCAGCTCTCCAGCACTTGAGAGCTGCTTCTGCTCCAGAAAGAACAAGATCTCAGACATTGCAGCCTGCTGAGCTTTTGTCTCAGACTTCAAACAGGGTTTTCAAGTACAATGGCCCAGGCAGATCAGCAGTCAACAGTCAGCATCAGCGGATGTCATACGTGGCTCCGTGGTGCATCTAAGGCAGCCCCACTCACTGGCCAGGCAATCCCTGCCAGCGTTAGCTCTCCCTGTCTTCACAGTCACAGCCTGTGACCCTCCACCTACAGAAGGAGTTGCCTCCCCTGCACCCAGAGGGCCACAGCAAAGCCATGCAGCCCACGGCAGTGTAAGCTGGAGCACAGGTCAGTCTCTGCAAGCCAGGTTTCAGCTGGCACCATTGGGCTGCGTGCTGGCTTCAGCACTTACATCGACTTTCTGTGCACTTAGGAACTGCCCTTAGGACCCAGCATTTGACACAGCCCTTTTCAGCTCCTCATGGGGACTGGTTCCCTGTCACATCTTTTTGTAGGGAGGCAGAGCATTGCTCAGTAAGTTCAGTAAGCACCACATGAACTCAGGCAGAATTATTGTCCCTTTCTGAAGGGAAAGAAAAAAATGCACCCACTGGGATCTGATCTCAGCCTTCACCCTCAGTTCACATCTTCCAGCATCCCCGGTGAAAAGGGCAACCCATCCAGCATCTCAGGACACGCAGCCAGGAAAAAATGTGCAAGAGAAAAGCAGAAGCCCCTATTAAATAGCTTGTTCAAAGATAAAACCCTGACCATCTGTCAACTTGCCCTAGAAGAGGCACTGCTATAATAATTAGCAGAGGGAAGGGCGGCAGAGATGCCAGTGAAAACAACAGCAGTTTGCTAACAATTCACACAGGTCTGCCATGAGCGCAGCAGGAGAATGGAGCTGGGGGAAAAAATGAAAAAGAGGAAAGATCATGGTGCTTCACTTGGGCAGATGCTGCTGGTGGTATGGGGCAAAAAAGCCTCCTGGGGACTGCAGGATGCTTTGGCTGGTGCCATTTGGCACTCGGTATCCTAGGAGCAGATGCTGCCATGGGAGACAGGCAGCAGCCAATCCTTCTCAGATCCCGAGGCTTTGCCTTGCAGAGGAGTTGCCACACCTGGAGGGTTGTCCTGGGTTCTGTGGTGCTGCCGGGGAGGGGGGCAGCCCCCACAGGGCTGTGTACATGTGGCAGCCCACCAGACAGTGGCTGGGATGCTGCCAGGGGGACCAGGCTGGTGCGTACCTCTCACCATGGCTGTGTGGCCCACCCAGAAAGCTCCCATTTAAACAGCCATGGCTAATACAGACTCACTCTCCATCCCCAAAGAAACAGCCCCCTCTTTGATTTCAAAGCTCAAAGCATCTGGTAACCCCTGAAAATCCATCAGTGCAGGCTGACAGTAGCACCTGCCCAGTGCGCAGCTGACACACTCCGCAGTGCCGGTACTCAGACATGGGACCCCCCTGTACCATGGGCCCAGGGTACCCAGACCCCCTGCACACGTACCCTCTCCCCACTGAAGCGTTGCCCCACACAGCTGCTCCTGGAGCCCAGCAGGCACCACTGAGCCTCCGCTGCTGCTGCCCAAGCACCCGTGCTGGCTAGAGTTGTGACAGCTGCTCTGTCACCCACCTCCCCTAGGAGCATCATGCTGAAGTTCCCCTCACAGAGCTGAAAAGCCGCTTTAAAATAAGAATCTTTGATTATAATTCCTAATCCCCTCATTTGCAGTAAGTGCAGAGAGAGGACAGGGATGCTGACTCTCCTTCTCTCCCTCCTACAGGACCAAACACTTCAAAAACTGATTCAAGCGTTTGTACCATGGGCTGGGCAGGCAGCGACCTGGAGCTGGGACATCGTGGCACCATCGGGAGGGCAGGGAGAGGCAGAGGGGGATGTTGTCCACCTCCAACCAAAAGCGTGCATCTCACTCCATCTCACATCCTTCTCCCCACCGAGGACTTTTTTTAAAGGCACGTCATTCAGCTCTGGCACATGTCAGAGGGGATGCGCAGAAGAGGAGGCGGCAGGCGACCAGGCTCAGCCACGCAGACAAGGGCAAGCTGCGGCCAAAAGGCACGTGGACTCCCTGGGGATGGGCAGAGAGCGGGACAAGGGGCCAGCGCTGCCTGCGTGCTCAGACACAAGGCGTGGGTGAGCCTGTATCCCCCCATTGTCCCACAGGGCCAGCCCAGGGGCTGATGTACCTCCAAGAATATGTATGGGACTTTGGAGCCATTGAGCAGGCAGGAAGCGGTGCTCTTTAGGTTGATGGCAAGGGCTGAGTTTACACTGTAGAACCTCATACCTGGACAAATATGGGACAGGTTTTATCTGGAGCTGGGTCACAGCATCAGCACTAAACTCGCAGGTGCTTTTCGTTGCGGGGGTATTTGGGTTTCCCCAAACAGCATGATGCAACACAAACCAGCCAAGAGCCTTCTCAGAGCCACACAGCCTCCAAAGGGAGAAAAAAATCCAGGTGGGCAGCCGTGCCCTGCTCTGCCAGCACCCCCTGGGGTTGCAGGAGATGCAGTGCCCGGGCAGGAGTGCCCCTGGGCAGGTTACCTGCCCCACGCTCTGGCTATGGGGCCCTCTGAGGCCAGTCCCCCCCCCAGCTATCATTACACCAGTGACTCAGGTGAGTCCCTTCCTGCTGGGTTGGGTTTCCTCATCTGGAAGCAGAACACCTGGACCCCCTCCAGGTTCCCCTGGAGAAGGGTTCTGTGGTGCATGAGTACGACCAAGATGAAACCCCTCCATAGCTGCTCTGCACAGGGCTGCAGATGAGGGCTGAGGGCTGCTGGCCCCCACAGGCTGTGGTGGGGACACATGCCACCCCGCAAGAGACTGTGGCTGGTCCCTGGGGCCCCGATGAAGGCTGGTGTCATTTCCTTGGCAGTGCAGCAGCAGCATGCCGGGCTGTCGGGAGGCATCTCCATCAGCGTCACGGCTGTCAGGTATCAGCATGGGGAGCACTAACCTCTCCTGAGCATCTCCAGACACAGGCACTTCCTGGCTGACGGCATTGTGAGGATGATGGATGCACGCTTGGCAGGAGCCCCGAACTGCCCTTGGCAGTGCTGCCTCAGACAGCATGGTGGTGTGGACACTGAGAGGCCACCCCATCCCTTGCCACCCCCTGGATGTGTGCCCCAGGGCCACCACCCAGGTATCCCCCATGGCCCTGTGGCTCAAAACCCTTTAACCAGCAGTTAACAGTCACGCATGGGTCCCAGCCCCTTGGGATGTGCCAGGGCAAGCACTAAAGCCGGGGCAAATGCCACACAGCATCACAGGCAACCCTCCTGCTGCACGCCACTGGGGCATGGGAGGGGACATGCAGGGACCTATGCTGAACAGGACACCTAACACTGGAGGGAGAGACACCAGCCCCAGGGGTTGCTCCTGGTGGGGTGAACAAACCCTGAGGGCCAGGGTGGTAATGTCACTGCTGCCATGCAGCTCTGAGGAGGTCCGATGCCTGCCTGGACCTCTGACCACAAGCACCACTTTAACATACTATTAAAGATGCGGAAAGGGAGGAAAGCTGTTAAAATGCTTGGAGTGTACAGTGCTTTGACTTTTGCTTTCACAGCATCTTTGTTCCCCTCCATTAAGGCTATGGAGGGCTGTCAGTAGGGGAGAGGAGAACGCTTGACATCCCCATTAGATGTCAACAAAACAGCACTGGCTTCCCATACCAGGCAGAAGCACTGCTAGCAGAGCCGGTGGGAAGCTCTGAGGAAGAAAGGAGACACAGACCCTGCGCAGGGGTGACTGGGTGAGCAGGAATGTGTCAGCACCTGAGCCTCTGTGCAGAGCCTGCCCCACCACTTGCTGCCAGCCTGCCTGCCTCAGCCCCCCCCCGCCCAGCAGCAGGCACACCTTTGCAGTGATTTGGAGCTGACAGGCCACTGGTGCCGAGCAGGGCTCAGGAGGGAAAAGCTGCCACGAGCAGGCAAGCCTCTCCCCAAAGGGGGAAGGTGAGACAGGTGAGCAAGAGGATGCAAAGCAGAGAAGGGGGGAAGGAGTGACACCTAAGGAGGGTTGCAGTGGCCCGCATGGTGGAGGGGGAGATGGTAGCCAGCCCTCATAGGAGCCTCCATCTTTCAACCCTCTCTTGACATCTCTTCTCTTTCCTTTCTATTAAGCCCTTTGAGGTGTGCAATGATCAGAATGGTCCCTGCACTCATTGTTAAGATCTAGCTCCCAGGTGTCATCAGTAGGTTTCAGAGCTTCCAGACTTTTTCTTCCTACCACTGAGCTGCTCAGTGGATTCTGACCAATAGCTGGAGCTGTACAGAGACAGGATCAGACAGCAGGAGAGGAAAACCATGCTGGGCACACCGCATGGCCTCTAGTGCTAATATTGGCATCCGAAGCTGAGCACTGTGTTTCATGCACTCAGCTCCTGAGGAAAGCAGGCAGTGTGCTCGGTGCAAGCTCCATCACCATGGGTAGGCTGGTAGCCTTCAATCCAGCAAACAACAGCAGACATGCCCCTTAGTGGTGCAGACCCCCTCCCTATTTCACCATCACCACCAAATGGAAACAGGGTCCCCCAATCCAGAGAGAAACCACACACACACACCCTGGGACAGGAGAGGGATAGAGACAAATTGCTCACCCAGAATGATGCCAGCTTTAAGGGCACCCCCCAATGCACAGCACACCTGCGCCCAACAAACACATTGTTTAATGGAGTTGTGGAGAGACTACAAGCTATGTGGTGGTCGGCTAGCCAAAGCCTTACAGTGCCACACGGCATGGGTATCGTGTTGTGGACATTGCACATGTGTTTTACAACCAGCTGCCAGCTGTTAGAGCACATCTGGGAGAATGGCAGCAGGAAGAGTTCCCCTCTCCTGGGGGAGAGGATCACACCCGCTTCTCCAGGGAAGTGGCACTTGAGCAGCAACGAAGCAATCCTGCCTTTCCCATCGCCCCCCTCAGCCCCCGCTGCTGTGGCAGAGGGTGGGGGCAATGGCATTTATTTTATTTTTCACAGCCCTCAGGAAAAAGAGGATTTCGGAGGGATTTGAGCACAGCTCCCTAAATAGCTCCTTAGAATTAAGAGGTTTCATGGGGGATTATTTTGAGCAGCTGCCCGTGGCAGGAGGGAGAGGCTGGCAGGTGCTGGGGAGGCAAGGGGGCAGAGCAAAAAAGGCAGGAGCACTGTGGGTGAGCACAGGGGAGTGGGATCTCCTCATCTGCAGTAGGGGGGAGAGGGGAGTGTGCACTCCTGGCCACGCACATGTCCTCTCTGTTGGGTGAGCCGAAAGGAATGAGGGGCAAAGTGGTGGTCAGCAGAAGTGACGCTCCCTGGGAACAGCACAAAAGCAGTTCTTGCAGAGGAATCACTGGCACTTTCAGCTGGAATCCGAAGCCTGACTTCAAAAAACCAACAGGCAGATATGGCTGCGTTGCTGGAGCTGCCCATAGCGACATTCCTGAGGCCTGGGATGAGCTCAAGGGGCCGTCCCCAGCCCTGTTTTCTTACTAGGTGGGAAACCTGCATGCAGTGAACTAACACTAAGGACAGGATGAGTTCGAAATGCTGGAGAAAAGGATCAGTCAATTAGACAGAGCTTGGCTAAGGGCAAATTCCTCCCCGCAAGACTGCAAATGCCAGACTTCGTAGATCCAAACATTCACAGTGGAAATAAAATAAAAGTGCAAAAACAGGAAAGGCCACAAAATCTTTCAGAACAGGCACAGCTCTGCAGAGACTGGTGGAATATGGGTTGAAATGTCTCTTCTAGTAACACCAAGAGAGAGCATTGCTTGGCACAGCACTTTCTGGTGCAAAAAGGAAGATAGCTGGAACTTCATTATAATTTTGGTATTGGGATGGAAATTGGTTCTTAGGGACCGGATTCTGCAGGAAGGTGAGCTCTTCCATGCCTCTTTCAGCAGGCAGAAGGGGTGAGTGTGTGCACAGTGAGTGGCTGAACCACAGGAGAGCACGTGAGAGAAGCAGGAGTGATGCTGGTAATAATAGAGATAGAAATGAGGAAAGAAGACAAAGGAGAAGAGAAAGGGGGGAGAGCTGTAATTTGACAGCGGTGAAAGCAAAAAAGCAGGAAGTACGCTGAGGTAGATAATTTCTACTGGATAGACATGGGGGAGAAGTGAAGCAAGACAACGAAAAGGAGCAGGGCAGGAGGGAGAGCAAATGGGAAGGTCACAGGCAGGGAACTGAGCAAATAGCTAAATCTCATCAAATATTGTTGTTGTTATGAGCAGCCCGCGTGCAGCGTAGCCACTGCTGCTGTACCTGGAGTGATGTGCGCCTGCCACACGCAAAGCCACAAGTCAGAGAGATGCTGGGATTAAATTCCCAGCAAAAAGGAATTGGAGATTTAGGCATATCCTCAGTCACCAGGGAAGGGACTTTGTTTTCTGGACCCTTCCTTCTCCACTCTCTTGGAGGAACAACCTGGACAGCCCAACCCTTTGAACAGCTCTCCCAACAACCAAGCTTTTTGGCCAAGAGTTTACAAAATGAACACTGATAGATTTGTTCTACCTCTGACCTGAGCTGCCCCAGTGAAGTTGGAAAAATCTGGGTCTTCCATGGTTTTAAGGCCTCACTCAAGAATGGACTTCTTTGGCCATCACTCACCTGCACAGCTCTCAGGGAGGTTATGTGACCTGGATGCAGAGCAAAAGCAGGTTTCTAGTAAAGATCATTGCTGCAACAATCAGAGGCTAACGTCTGTTTTCACTACAGATGTCCCTCTCAGAGGACATATATGTATATGAAGAGTGGTTTCCTTTGTCCTCTGGTTTATAAAAATAGGTGAAGTGAAATAGAAGATTTCAGCTCTACTGGCGCTGGCAATTAAGGGGCAAGGAAAGGCAAGCTGACATGTCTGTGACTGGCTGAGATTAATTATGATGAACTATGATTGCAGCTTTCAGTGTTTGGCTTTCGGCTTTACAAGATCAAGCCTGTAAATTCAGCGTTTCCTCATGTCTATTTAACAGCTGCAATTTTTTTGATGTAAACACCCAAATGATTAGATGTGGGAGAGGGTGTGATCTCAGCTCGTGGTGTTGGAGACCTCAAAACATGCACTCAAGACCTGGCAGCCACAACCACTAAGAGCCAGGACACAGCATGTGCCACATGTACAAATACAAATTGGTTATACATCTAAAGCAATGTTAATTGAGATGCATTGATGAGTTGGTAGGGAACCCAACCCCAAAGGTGACTGAATTCAGCTTTAAACAGACAACTTCTTTCCTCTTTACATTACTGACCCTGAGTCTGGGAGACCAGCAGAAGAGCAGGCTGGCCCCATGCACCAGAGGCAGGCAGCATGGGACCAACCTGCATCATTTTTCAGCTCCTATTGGAGTGCAGGGCAATTGCACACCGGCTCACCGCTCAGCTGGCACCTGTGGTGAGACCCACAGGGGACTTCAACATGGCACCTACAAGACCAGACTCTGGTAGGAAGCATGAGTGGGACACACCTTTTCCTGGGCACTTACTTATGAATTTGTTGTTTCTGAGCTGAACCCGGGAGCGTGAACAGACCTAGCAATGCTGTCAGGGTGCCAAGGGAAGGGAGAGACTAATCTGCACTAAGTTACACCACGTGTGCACTTCTATGACAGGTGCTCATCAAATACTCTGAGTACACAGATACCTCTGCTTGGGGTCACTGGGAAGCTGTCACAAATGGGAGCATCACTATCACACCTGCACATGGTGTTATGATGAGCCACCTCCTTTATCAAGGCTTTAGAACTAAGAAATACGCTGCTGCTTTAGGACTGCTCTGAAACACTTCCCAGCCTTCTCTGAGGTGTTATACACTCCTCCAGCGTCGTCTGCAACAGCTCTCAGCCTCCTGTGATGTGTGTGCTGGGAGTCGGGACGTGCCAGCGCCAGCAGCTGTCTGCACAGACACTTCCCAAGGGAAGTCAGCACTGGTTCACAGGAGTGGGTTTGAACATGGCAGCTATGTCCTGCAGGCTCCCCCAGGAGCTCCTGCCTTCCACTAGCTGGGATTTAGGTGTTGCCAGTTCCTGCCAAAGGTAGAAGCTAAACCACCCATGGGCACTATGATGCATCTTACCGCTTCCCACCTGGGGACGCAGCCAGGGAGGGTGTTTGGCAGGAACTACCCTGCTCCGGCTTGGCTTCGGGGGGAGATTTGCACACTGCTGGAAAGTCTCTCCATCACACACAGGTCTTTAGCCTCTGCACAAAGCTGACTGCGGCTGAGAGTGGTCAGTATAGAAGACTTGACAGCCTCTAGCAAAGAGCCCTCCACTTATGTTAGGGTCAGGAAGCAGCTACTGCACACTGCTGCAGAGGGCAGGACACTCCGGAAGAAAAAGGCTGCCTACTCTGCTAGGCTCTGGCTCACAGTGCCAGCCCCAATGGATGCAGTGAAAAGGGCTGGAGACTGCACAGGGCTGAAACATGGCACCTGTGAGCAGCACACACTGTCCTGATGCCCTTCTCCAGTTTTAGAGCGATGTCCTACAGCTACCAGTGCGCTGGGCTCCTCACTGGAATCCCTCATTCTGCGATATCCCCTCCAGTTACACATTTACTAGTGTTGGTTTATGCTAGATCAATCGACAACTGGCTGGGATTTAAACGCGGTGTCAGCTGGCTCCCTGGGGTGACAGCACAGCTGTGTGCTATGGGATGCTTTATGGAGGTTCACCTGGAAAGGCAAGAAGAAGAACAGAAAAATGATCAGTGATCAGTTTAAGCTCTCTAGAGACATCACCACTTGTCATGAGGAGGAAGACCTGGGCACTGAGAGCCTGGACCAGGTTATTGCAGGATGAAGACAGTCACTGCTTGCGCAGAGCTTTGGTAAGCCGGGCTGGGAGGAAGAGATGTGAGAGGGTTCCGCTGCCAGCTCCTCTCTTTGACAAGTAAAAGCCACCGTGGAGCCAGGGACAGCGAGCTGTGCCGGAGAAGCTCAAGGGACAACGTGGCATGAGCATCTACGGGGCATGGTGAGGAAGTCTGGGCTCTTCTAGACGGCAGCATCCAAGACCCTCCCATTCAAGGATGTCTTCGGCTGGAGGCCATTGTTCTGAGCGTGCACCTCTGGCTTGGGCTGTGTCATCTTCTGCAAACGCTGCCCAGGAATGAAGGGAGAGAGCACATCAGCCAGCGGTGGCACCAGTGGGACAGCCAGGGCATGGCAGCAACTGAAGGTTGGGACCCCCAGCCTCAGAGGTGGCCCTAGTTACAGGGCCAGGGGATTGTGTATGTGGCAGGAGTTACTCCTCCAGCATCATTCAGCAACCCACTGCAAGTCACCTTTGCTTTGGTGCTGCGCACAGCACAGCAGCTCCTCTTTTTATCTGAAATACAGGGATCACCCTTATAACGTGGGCAAACTGTTACCAGGCAGTACCAGCTGCAAGTAGGAACAAGAGAGAGCTGTGATGTCACACGCTTCAGAGCAGACCCATTTTCCCATTTCCCCTCATTTTTCGAAGGGGGTTGATGATTATAAAGCGTTACTAACTAGCTAGAGCAGGCTAACAAGGTTACAGTTTGTGCTGCTGATGCAGATCAGACCCGTCCACCTGCACAGACCTTTGCACCAGCAGCAATTCCTGTCACCCATAGCTCATCAAATGAAAATTGCAGAGCCAAGTGAAGTGAAGCAAGAACCCAGAAAAATATATGGAGGGGCAAGTCATTACTGGAGGTGTGTGGACTGAGCAGAATGAATCACTTTTGCCTGTCAGGAAGGGACTGCTGCTGTAAGATGCAGAAGAGAAGGCAGAGGAGAACTGAGCCTGACCTGAATAGACATCACTAAGTCAGGAAGAAGCTCTTTCCAGCAAAGGGAAACAAGCTCCTTCTCTCCAATACCGCTGAAGTGGCTGTTGCTGGGTGAAGTCCCTGAAATGTTCACTGAGCTGCTTCTGCCATTCATGATCTTTTTTTTCCCCCATCACATTCATGCTCAGTAGGATCAAAATTACTTGTAATCTTTCCTGTCTGTCAAAATCACTTTATTCAGCACTGGCATCTAATTTCCCTCCAGCTCCAGCTCTATTACAAACTAATCCAGGATCTGTGCATATAAGAGGCCAAAAATTCTCTTTCTGATACCAACACACACACATCACAAGCCTACTTTCTTCCTGCTGCCATCTGCTGCTCACTCCTTGGTCTATAAATGATGGGGAGGAGGTCTGGGTCTCCTGATGTGTGTGGGCACTGTTAAAGGTAGAGCAAGCCAGGGAAGGTGCACGCCAGCCATCCACGCTGCTGACTGGTACTGCTGGCTTGCACAAGATGCTGAAGGGATGGGTGGAAACATGCTCATCAGCTGCCCTCCGTGCCCCTGGGGCAGCATGGGAGTCCCCAGAACCTTGGAAGTGCTGGTGTTGCCACACTTGCTACATATGTAACCAGCACAAGCCCTTGGTCAGAAGGAGTGGAGCTACTCCTGGGAGGCTGCAGGCCAACTTGGGCGCCCCAGATGCCAGGATGCACTTTCACCATCCCTAGTGAAACAGGATTGAGACTAAGTAAAGGGTTAAACCCATACCTGTATTTGCAGACTTCCCTTCTTCCCTGCCTTTTCCAGCTCATATAATGAGGGAACAAGAAACCCTGTAAACATCTGAGAAAGGATCTACTCTTGGAATTGCTGCTGGCCTTCAACCTAAAATCAGCCAGGTGCTTGGTATAACACCCTGGCTTGAGTCCTGCAGGAACGCCAATGCAGGTTTCAACACCAATGGCAAGAACCTAAACCCAACCTCAGGTGAGAGACCAGAAACTGAAAGCAGATCTGAGACACCAAACCCATCCAGTTCCCACATCAGAACCCATCCAAATGGAGACCTGGGAGAAAGAAAAGTCAAAACCACCTGCAACTTGACCTCAGAGGTGTGGAGCCTGAAGCTGGCCTCAGCCCAGCAATTCCAGCTAAAACATTTCTGAATTAAACATTATTCAAAATACAGCATCCATGAAGTAAACTCATAGGATTTAGATGGCATCTGGTTACTGTTGCAGCTGGGCTGTGAAAGCCATACATCAGCACCCCTGCGGTGCCTTCTGACACCTGTATCTTGCAGCAGACAGCACTGAGCCAGGGACTTTGTGCACAGGGCTCTCGAGACTGCTTGTCAACACTGTAAATAAAACCTAAACAGTAATTTCGAGGTATGACATACAGAGACCCATGATTCACTGCTACATAAACCCCTTCTCAAATTATTAAAGAAAATGTTTTAAATGAGATCGGAGTTGTGGGTATTGTGGATCCTGCATAGAAGTCTTCCTTGCTTCTTAACCCCTCATTCACTTAGTGCCCTTTGCAAAACACACGGCAAACTACCATTGTGTATGCCTGTTGCTAGCAGGTCCTAGCCCCAAGATATTTCAAGCTTTACGCTCAGAGGCTGCTGATCTCTCTGCTGAGAAGTGTCAAGTAACCATGCTTATAGCCAGGGACCACCAGGAACTGGGATTTCTCTGGGTCAAGAAACCTCAAGGATTTCTTCCCAGTCTCTTCCAGGTCTCCAGCCCCCCGCACCAAAGAGGTATTCATGGGAGAAGGGTTCCTGTTTTGTGACAGTGACAACACAAAGCTCAATGAGGGACAACAGACCTGAGGATAGACTAGCTGAAGGTCTACCCACTTGGCCAGGCACCGCCAGTCACATGCTGCCCAGCAGCACTCCTAGCCACTTAGACATGTCAGTGCTCAGTCATGCTAGCAAGTCCTCTCCAGTGAGCCTGTGTTGCCAGAGGCTGATCTGAGCCCTCCTGGAGGAGAGGGCGTGCAGAGCTCCCACCGCACCAACCTGAAGTACTCCGACAACTTTGTCCAAGCAGAGTCTGCTTGGCTCTTCTTAGGCTTAGTTCAGTGCTGGGGTTACTCTAAGCAAAGAGCAGAAGAGGAGCGGTAAAGCTGTTCATACCTGCCGGAGAGTCCCTGTTGAGGTGAAGAAACAGTACAGCATGTATCCTGGAATAAGTACCATGGAGGACAGAGCCATAAGCCAACCAATGCCTTGTCCCCACGCAGGATAAACGTATTTTCCCAGTGTCAGAGGGGTCATTTCCACCACGCTGAAGAAGAACACACCCTGGGAAAAGAGCACCAGTCATCACAGGTGAGGGTGTGCAAAATCAAGGTCCATCCATTCTTCCCTTCACTATCCTCTTAGATCCCAACAGTCTTACAGCAACCCAGCAGCTCCTTAAACTGGTCTAGATACTCTCAGCCCACCAACTGGTGATTTCATATAATTTCTTATTATCCTATGTGAAAAGCTGGAACTTGAACACACCTGAAAACCTGATTTGCTTCTTCACTACACTACTCAGACAAGCAGTGCCCCCACACCAGCTCCTAAGCAGGTTATCAGCACCCTCACAGCTGGCCTCAGGAGCCTTCCTCTTCCTGTCATTGACCTGCTCACACCATTCTCTGTACACTCCTGCTGGAAGCAGAGGAACCAGCAAACGCAAAATTGCTCGGCGGTCAGTTATACTGCATTTACTGATAGCTTGTGCTCTGACAAGCCTATCAGGGGCTGAGGCTGGAGCTAGAGTAGCTGAAAGCCTTCCCCAGAACCAATAATGACTTTTTAGAACAGTTATTTGCTTATCTTTTAGCAACTCAGAAAGCAAAATGAGGAACTGATGGCCTCCTTTATACTACAATAACCAGCTAGAGCTCTTTCTACAGGTGGTTTCCAGCAGGTGGAGTTACCTGTATTAAAGTACCCATCTCAAGTCTGCCTAGGACCACCTTGCACCAGATCTATACTGGGTTGAGAACATAGTGTTTCCCCTACAGCCCATCCAAACTAAGAGGCCCTTCTGAATCCACTCCTGCAGGTAGGATGCCCCAGGTCTTACGAGGCAGACAACAGGAGTGAAGAAGGCCCAGCAGATCTTCCACCAGATGCAAGGTCTGTAGCCAATCATTTCTTCGATGTTCCTGTAAAACCTGTTCACACCTACAAGAGGAAATGAGTATTTAAAACAAACATCCCATCTCAGCACCATGGTCATCACCTCTTCTTATGACACAGCACAGGCCAGCCACAGCAAGAGGGTGACAATACCCCGGCATGAGAAGCATTATCAGGAGTGGTTGGGGTACAGGGACATAAAAGCAAATTCATGTTAGCAGCTTCCATGTTCTTGGTGTCCTCTTGAAGGACCAGAGTGCAGGACCCTAGGCATCTGCCAGTTTGTGTAGAGGTCTCTGTGGGGGCCTGGAGAAGTGAGATGACAGCCTTCTGCTCCTGATTTTCTGGAGTTATCAGCCTAAGTTATTTTCAGTGGCAACATTTTTATTGGCTGCACTGTGGGAGACTTCTGAAATAATTCACCATGCCCATGGAGAAAACAAAGGAACAAGGTCTTTTGTGCTTACCGTAACACCAAGAAATTGAGACGGTCTCGAAGAAGACAAGAAAGAGAAGACACATGCCACTGGCTGAGTAGTAATCAAACAGCTTGAAAACATAAATGCCACCCTGAAGAGACAAAACCAGGGTCAGGGAGTTTAGTTATAGATTTTGGTCAACAATATCAGCCAGCTGCTTGGATTGCTACTGTCTGTGTTTCCTGGCTTTAATGTTAATTTCCTTGGACAGTAGAGCCGGCGTTGCAACGTTACCACTGGAGTCTGGTTCCCAGCAGCAAAACTGATGTGTTCTTGCAGACAATTAGCCAGCCTGTTCAGGCATGGCCAAGGGTAAAAAGGAGAGCAGAGATTCACTAGGATTTCTTAATTTTCTCTGTTCTAGATTGAGTCACTTAATTTAGTCTGCTCTGCCCCTCCTGGGAGCTTTGCTGCCTTGCCTCTTCATGAGCCTACAGTGCTCCACAGTCAGTCTCCAGACCACCCAACGCTAACCTCCACACATGTGAGCCTTGGCTTCAGCCCCAGAGGTTCAGGGCCCCAAAAGACTGGTCTTCTTTACGTTATCTTAACTCTTTGCACCAAGCATTCCCTCAGCTTGGGCTCTGTTGGCTTGAGCCCTTATTGCAGATAGCAAAAAGCCAATCCAGACTGACAACAGGATAGTAGTAAAAGTTATGGAGGCATCCTAAGTCACTTGAGGTGTAGCAGTGGTGAGCAAGCCCATTTATCCAGCATTAGGATGGCTCCTAGGATTGCTGTCACTTCTCCCAAAGCTTTGGTACTGCTGTGCTATGACAAAGTGACTAGAAAGGTGCCACGAATGGAGGTACAAAGCACAATACCTGGGTGATATTGGAGAATCCAATGAGATAAGAGATGAAACAGACTACTGCGATGAAGACCTTCTTCCTGGCTCTGAGGAGATTAGGATATTCATCCATCAGGGCTGTAATGAACCCTTCCACGGTGCAGAACTATGGGAAAAGGTATACACCAAGGACATACATGTAAGTATCTTAGCCTGACACCAACTCCACCTACATTTAATTCCAGTGTAGAGAATCTCATTGCTTTAAGTGCGCTCTGCAAATCCTAGAAAAGAAGGGGGCACCTCTGCACAAAGTTGGTCTGAACCACCTTCTGAAAATGCCTCTCTACCTCCACTGAACAGAGAGGGAGCTAGAAGCACTGGGGTTAAATACCTAAAATTAGCTGAGATAAATCTCTGCCTTTTGCCTCCCGTGGAAAGTCTCCTCTTTCTTCCCCCAAACTCTCTAGGGCTTCCTCACCACTGCCAAGCTCTGTCACAGCTGTGTGTCCATCTGCTGCTGGCACATGTGCAGGACCTTGCTTGCTCTTCCTTTCCCATGTGTGCTCTCAGCCTATTGCAGCAGTGCTTGTGCTGTTCAATGACCTAAAACACTCATGGAGGAGCTGCATTACCCACTGCCCAGTCTCATGTGCGTGTGCATAATAACATCTCTGACTACCCAGTCCTTGACTTTATTTCATTTCTCAAGCACGCTACATTAAAGGCATGTAGCACTTTAAAAGCCCGTCCTCACAGTGCATGGTCTTCCTAGAGCTGAAAACACCTGGATGGCTTGTGCAGTGCTATTCCAGGCACAGTATATTAATGCTGTCTGCACCATAACACATAAAGGAGTACCTGTGAGCATTACCTTCAAATCATTTTTCCTATTAGTTCTGCATGGGGACAATTTGACTGTATATATGTGAAGTGCATCCTTCCCTCCTATTTCTTGATAAATTGTGAGATTCACCTTTCTATATCACTCCCAGAAACCACTGGTAACGTAGAGATCATAGAGGGCACATGATGCCTCTAGAAAAAGTCCTGGGAAGTTTATGACAGCAGCAAGCTCCTAGCTTCCCTGGTCACTCTCAATAAATATACAAGCCAGTGCAACGAAAATGAGAGAGGTTTCATTGCTTTTGTATGTCAGGGATCTCCCTGTCCCTGGACGAGTGCTCTAGAAAGTGCTGGTATTTTTAGATTCAGCTTTGAATAGGGAGACAAGCAGATAAAAAAACCCCGAAAAAACAGGAGCAGAGGTGGAGGTACACAGACTAAAGAGCAGCGGAGGGCTGGAAATATGTGTGGAAGAAAAGTGGGGAGTGTAAGCCATGCCTATAGCTGGGCAGGGATGGTGGAAGAACTTGCACACTGCTAGCTGCTGGGGCTGGCTTCCATGTGGGACAGCACGAGAAAAAGGGTGATGTTTCTGCCCAGGGTTTTATATCCACATGGCACAGTGCAGAAAGCTGGTATTCCCAGAGCATCAATGCTCAACTGCTTCAAATCGAATTTTTAATGAGCTAAGCTTTTTATGCTGGACACAAGTGCTATTAAAGCATCTTTTGCCATTCAGGCATGGGTTAAGCTGCCTTTATTCTCATTGACAGCGAGCGCTTCACCCCGTCCCACCCAGCTCGTTGTCTGGAGGAGTCAGGACTGAGCTGGCACCACAGTGTGAAGAGCCAGCATGACAAAAAGTACACTGTCAAATGCTATTCCTTCCACGTGGATGTGTGGCCAGGCGCTGATGAAGCCATGGGCAGGGCCAGGTGGTCTGCCACCAGGCAAGGCAGGGAGGGAAAAGGGTTCAGAGGGGGAGACAGGGATGGCTGGGGGCACAGGGTGGATGAGAGGGGTGTCCAGCAGAGAAGTGAAGAAAAAGATGTCTCATATATTGGGAGGGAGTAAAACCGACAGCCCTTTTGTTCTGGAAGAGGGATCAAAGTCAGGGAAAGCACAGGGGGAAAGACAAGGAGATAGGTGATGAGGAACAGGGTTAAGAGTTGAAATCTCTTTGCCTCCTACTAAAATTAAGCTGCTGTGTAATCAGTGAGGTGGGGAAGCAAATGGTTGTACACTACTTCTTCTATCCATAAAAGGGGCAACTGCCTTCATACTATTTACTGAAAATTGCCTCATGCCAGCCTTAGGCTTCAGAGGTGATGCAGCCTGGAGGAGGCTCACCTTTCCAACCCTGGAGACCTCAGCTGCCTGACTGGCCTGGGGTCCACATTTCCCAGCCCATACACCCAAACTCAGATGCTCACACAAGGTAAGTAAGCACCCGAGTGAAAGCACGCTGCTTTCAGGAGCGATGAGGATCTGGTCATGGTGCATACAGGTGGATACACACTTCAATCTGCTTTCCAAAAAGTTCCATTTTTCTCACCAGTTGCCTCCAGCCACAATTTTTAGTCCATATTGTGTTCTTCATCTCGCCTTGCCCCAGGATATTGTTTCTCTCCTAAATATTGTATTTCTATTCACTTCTCTCTGTTGCATTTTTAACTCTTCAGGAGCGTAATCATTACACAAGCTACTGGATCCAATAATCTGGGCTTGGGAGTCAATATAGGTGGCACCTTGGTCTGAAGGAAAATCTCTCTCCTACCATCTCCCAGTGTCAAGGGCTTGCTATTCTCTCCTTGGCTATGCAGAGCACCCTGGCCAGGACCCATGGGCCCGTGGGGGGGTTGTCCCCAGCTGCCAGATGTGCAGCAGGGAGCCACGGGAGTGCATCTTACTGTTGGCAGTTGGAAATCCTCAGGAATAACCTGTGAGAGGCGGCCTCACATGGCACGGACACAGGCTTGCAGTCACAAGACTTGCTAGCTCCCCTAGGGAGAAAACGCCTGACCTGGAAACTGGTAGGTTAAAAGAAAGCATTAGCATATTATGCAAGAGGGTCTAGACGCAAAAAAGCTAAAGCCTGGATGGATCAGAGGCAGAGTGAACATTAAGGCACACGAAGCAGCAAGTGGGGGCACAGGAGGGAGGTGCGTGTCTATCGATATAGGTCATTCGTCCTGTTCAAGTAACTGCAGATGAGATGAGCATCCTGGCAGAATTAGGGGGCTGTAGCTGTGCTGCATCTGCAGAAGGCTCACTATCGAAGCTAATGGACGCGGGTGAACCTACTCCCGCCATCATCACGGGGTTGGGGCTTATTGCTGCAGCACAAACACAGATCTTAGCCCTACCTTCCTTCACTAGCCAGGCTTCTGAGCGCCTCTGCTGTGCTTGGAGCCTTGTGCCCCACTGGTGAAAAGCCGCAGCCCCAGCCCAGCAGCCCTGGGGGTGCAGGGTACAAGAAATGTCCTACCGCTCTGCTGCGCCTCATGAACTGGGCTGCTGACCTAAAAATAACTGCTCCTCATTTGCGAAATACCACAAACGATACTTAATCAGCACATAGCAAAACCATCTCTCTTTTTTTTTTAACTGAATGCTTCAAAATACTTGTGCAATTTTAGCTGTCAATGCACTCTGTTACTTGTTTTATATGCATAAGCTGCCATGCTGTTAATAGTGTGTTCAATTGTCAGAGCTCCAGCATGCAGACAGAAAGCGTCTTCACATGTATTTATCTGTGCTTTTTTAAAAGCTTGTTCTCCTTTTGGTGCTTCTTTCCACAGCCCCCTCCTCCTCCATGCAATGATAGCCCCCCATGGACTGCCTGCCCTGCAAGACTAGCTGTCAAAAGGGACCTGGAGAATTTAAAATGATATTTCAAAAGCAAATGCAGCAAATAAATTCCACACGGTGCTTAGAGAGCTTATTGTCATGTCTCAAACTATTTACCAGTGCTGAGCAAATAATCCATAGAGAGTATTTTTTTTCCCCTGTAAATGTAGCCTCTTTTGGAACATTTAGTCATTATTTGAAATTATTTGTCAAATAACATCTGTGATAATGCAGACATGAGATTTATGATATGTTTATGGGAGTGTGCCATAATTGAAAATCAGATTTGGTTGATTAGATTTTCCTGGAAACCAGGTGTGACATTTCAGGAATAGGTCTGAGCCTGATTATGAACTAGACTTGGGTTTATGAATGCTTCCTGTTATCCAGAAGAGCATCCATTTTGTACCAAGGGTTTGCCCTGCAAGGACAGAGCATGTGGGCACAAAGGGAGGATGTGACAGACCAAGCACAGGCTTTTGAAGGAGCCTTTGATTTTGATGCACTCAAAAGGGAGGGACGCTGCAATTCACTGCTTCACTGGGTGGCTACTGTTGTGCTGAATTATCAGGGGGAAAAAAAAAAGTATCACTGCTCATAAAAACACAGACTGTGATTTTTTTTTTTTGGTTTTGTGAGGCCTCGGGAGTGGGCAGGGTAGAGACCTTTTGCTACATCCAGCTGTTTCCTCCTCAAATATCTTGTAAGACTTATCTGATGGTGAAGCAGTCAGAGTACCCAGGCACAAGCCTCTCCCAAGGCATGGCTCTTTTCCTCTGCCAGGACCTTCCTCTGCTCACCTCTAAACCAGTCCAGGGTGTTTCAGCTCTGCTCAGGGCCACTTTTGTTAGCAACAATGCTGAAACACTGCATCAAACCACCATCCTCACACCATGGGAGAGCCTAATCCAAACACCACACGGCTGCTTTTCTCAGTGCAACCTGTGGATGCTGCACCAGAGCGCTGGGTCTGGCTGAAGAGTGGTACCTTGTGCAGAGGTGCTCCTCCCAGCTCCTGGGAGGAGAGAAGATGGAGACTTTCTACCCTAACCTATGACAGTAAGCTAAAGTAATGACATTTTCTTGCCTCGCAGGAAATGCAGTTTGGTCAAGGTGACACAGTAAGAAGATCCAAAGCATTCAAACTGAGCATCTCACAAAATACCAGGAGAGCTGTGATGACCACAAACTATTCCCATGCAGGCATGAAATGAAGCAATTAATACTTACTTCCCTCATTTCACCTATTTTGGGTGTGAGGCAAATAGTGTCTTACAAGAACAAGGCAGTTATTAGTTGAAAGAAATCTTTTTCCCTTGCCCCAAAGTATTTTGGCAGGGATAGTTTGCCTCTAGCTCTACTTAGAGCCTGTGAGCTCAGCTACCAGTGTCACCCAGTAAGATGGGGACATGCTGTGCCCACACAGCAGCACCAGCACTTCACTAGGGCCAAAAATTGATCTGAACAGAGAAAAGTTTTCCAAAGATCCTCTTCTCCTACAAGGAGGTGGTGACTGTCTTAAAAGGCTGACTGGTTCTTCTGGGCTGCTGGAAGCTAGTCATTACTCTTATTTTTAATTGGCAGCAGGAGAAGGGCTGGTGCATTGGGTAGTGGTCAGATACAGCCACGCTTGCAGTACATGCCTACATTAGGGAAGAGCACAGAGGTGAACGCCACACAGGAGATTTTGTTTCATGCAGCTGCATCACATCATGAAGAGCAAGAAAAGACCCTGCTCAGCACTATCCCAAGGTGCAGAGGGGGATGCCACCCCACTTTGTCCCTAGGTCATCTCACCTGACTGTCCAGACCCAACATCATCAGCATGGAGAAGAAGAGGATCGACCAGAGCGGGGAGAGGGGCAGCTGTGTGACAGCCTGTGGGTAGGCAAGGAAAGCCAGTCCAGGGCCTGCAGTAATGAAAAGAGGGATGAGCCCATGTTTATAAAGCATTTGATGGGAAGTCTGAGCTAAGGGCCACAGCTGAGCAGAGAAACAATGATTGCAGTCAAGAATTGCAGGTATTTAATATAGGAGCTAGAAACACCTGAGCCTTCACTGATGACACACCAGCCTGGTGGGGTGCACAGGGGTAGGATGGGGAGGCAGGAATGACTAGAGAAATGCTTTGCCTTTTCCTTTCTGCAAGCAAGAAAGTCATCAAATTATTGCTACCAAATGGAGCTGGAGCACTTTGCTAGAGAAATGAGCTGGTATTCTGAGCTGGTTATAACTTCCCTGATGTCTTTTTTTTTCCATCACACAATGCTTGAGAGAAAGAAACCTTGAAATAAAGGCTTTCTCTGGGAAGCCAGCAATTTCAAAATATGTCTTTATGCAAAATGACACAGTCCCATCTTGGCTGAAAAATTATTCTGAGATTACCATTTCAGAATTTCACATGGAAAAGGGACTCCAATTTTTTATCATATCTACTGAAAACATAGGCAGTATCTATTCTTCATAGGAAGGTTTCAGAAGGAAAATGGCAAAAGGATGTGAAACTTCAGCACTAAAAGAAGGTGAACATTAAAAGCAGGTGATGTCCCTTGAAGCCAGTGTGATGAACACCAGCCACAAGTGCCCGAGATCCACGTTGGTGGGAGGACACGCAAAGAGGGTTGTACACTTGGGTCCCAGTCAAGAAAGCCCTGGGAGCATCCCATGCTCACTGATGATTTTCTCTCAAAGGTTGCTGTTGCATTTGAACACGGGTTTCGGCTTACCTGAAGAGGCCAGCTCTGAGATCGACTTCTTCGTGATGTGTGACATGAAGCCAACAATAGAGAAAATAACAAACCCAGCAAATATGCTTGTGGTGGAATTTATACAGCAGACAATAATGGAATCTCTGGAAGAGAGAAAGAAAGAAAACACCTGCAGGTCCCTACCAAGAGGCCAAGAGCTAAGGGTGGGTAAACAAAAGTCCAAGCCCTGCCTAGAGCAGTTCCTGTGCCTTGGAGAGGTAGCCCAGGTGATGTGTTAAGTGTCCTGCAGGCAGGGGACCTCTGCTACAATGATCACCATGTGTCCCCGAGGCCACATGTTGCCAGCGAGGGGATGTCGGAGATCAGATACCCCAGACCCACCGTGACCCCCTACCTCACCTGTGAGCACTCCCTGCCACGAAGGCAGCTGGAAAAAAAACAACAGACCTGTAGACATTGTTGTGGAAAGTGTTGTAGCTCCCCAGAGCAATCAGAGAGCCCAGCCCCAGGCCGTAAGAGAAGAAGATCTGCGTGGCTGCGTCCATCCAGACCTGTGGAGAAGGAGCGGGGAGAGTACAGCAGGAGGGACTGCATGCTGCAGGTGCATCTCCTACAGCACCCAGTGCAGGGCTAGCAACAGGGCTGGATACAGCTGGTGGGGCTGTGGACTTGGCCATACAGCCCACTGGGGTTGTCAGGACCTGAGGGCACCATGCCACTAGAGCCACAGGTGCCTGCAACACTGGCTGCTGACTCAAGCTCCAAGGAAATGTTTGGGGCAGTGGCTAGAAATGTCATAGGAGCCACCTTGAAACCTGTAGCTGTGTTACTGCCAACTGGGGTGAACATGTCTGAAGAGCAGACATTTCCATGCCTTTCTGAACACCACCTATCTCCAGGGCGAGCTAGGGCTCAGAGATGGGTGCAAGTGGAGAGGAGAGTAACAGACATGGCGGGTGCAGCCCCGTTTCGCCCATGGGCTGGGGATGCTGTGCATGTGTGTCTCACAGACGTGGTCGGAGCATGCTGCCTCCTGGAGCCACTGCACATCCCACAGCTACGTAAGGCCAGCAGGGCCCCTGTGCCTCCCCACAGGGGAACCAGGCTGCCAGGGGTCTTTACCACAGGGCACTGAGTCAGGGACGTGGCATGTGCCTCTCCTGCTTGCAGTGTCAGGAAGAAGCGTGCTAGAGAGCAGTGCCTCCCCGAGGAGGAGGCAGAGGAGCAGGAGGTCTGCAGCCTTCTCACATGACAAGCACATCAAAAGTGCAGCCTAGCCCAGCACCAGATGTACATCCCCAGCCCTCCAAAACCTGTGGCTCGAGGCTGCTTCCAGAGATGGATGAGGATGGAGGAAGGGTCCTGCATCCCATTTGCTGGACTGTGTCACTCAGTTCTCTTTGCAGGTCAGAAAGGTCTCACACATCATCTGAACTTGTGTGTGTGTGTTTGCTTTCCCACAGCTGCCCCCCAAGAGGTGCTGCTCCTCTCGGAGACCCACATCCCATGCTCACCCCCTCCATTCCTATTCCACTAGCATGTCTTTGATTTTCCAACATAGAGTTTCTTGCGCAAACAACTACAGAGAACAGCTTGCAAGGCTGGTCCTGATGCTTTACAGTCTTAAAGCCTAGAATGCACAAGAAAAGGGGGCAGAGTGTTCATTTCTTAATTACATAGTATTTAAACAACTCTTCTGGTCTTGAGGGCTCTGTTTCTAGCATGAGAGCTATTGCAGCTGGCAGTACAGTTACAGTGTGTGTCCTGCAAGAGGGATCATCGAGGCCCCTTGAGAAATGATGGGTGTCCAGTTGTCCCCACTCACATGTGACTGGTGACTCTGGAGCCATGGAAGCATTGCTGCTGCAAAAGGCAGGGTCTGTGTCTCCTGAAAATATTTGCCTTTGCAAACCTCCATGCTCTGCCTGGGTCCCCTCTGTTCTTCCACTGACCAAGGCAACATAACTGGCCACCACTCATCATTCAAGCACTACCAAAAATTGCTGCTGTGTGTGCTGTTGTGTTTGTGTTGCTTCTGAGGCCCCTATGCCAGTATGACTACATCGTCTTTTCTCTGCGACCACCGAATCAAGACCAAATCACCAGCCCTGGGACAGTCAGTGAAATGAGGCATTCCCAGCCCAGAGGGGACTTCCCTTCACTGGGGCAAGTCCTGACACCCTTGCCCATGGGTAACGCTGCTTGAGTACAGCCGAGCTGCTGCACAGGTTTCCACCCCGAAGGGCCTGCTACTCAACTCGGTCTGCACCTGTAAGGGTCATGGCTGCTTGAACAGGGAACTGTTCCAAGGGGGTTTTTAATACTTAAAATATTCAAGGGAATCACCTGGGGAAGACTAATGTGGAGAAAACCAGGAGGTAAGAGCTTTCCTCCACACTAGGCTACAAACCTCGGAGTTGGAGAGCTTTCTGAAGTCAGGCGTGAGGTAGAAGAGGATGCCCTCCTTGGCTCCTGGCAGGGTGACTCCCCGGAAGAAGAGGATGAAAAGCATGAAGTAGGGGTAGGTGGCTGAGAAATACACCACCTGCGAAAGACACCATGGGAGAGAAGCCATCAGCCCACCAGTGCCTAGGAGCCTTCCTGCCTGTGGTGGCATTGCATCCATCATGTGCCCCTGCAAGCAGGACAGGCTCCCCATGCACAGCCACTTCGGGCAGCATTTCCGTGTTGTTTCTGTTTCCCATTCCCATGCTAATAATGTTTCTGGCTGTTTGAGGTTTCTCTCTGCCAATGACACGCAAGGATGCACTAATCACAAAAGTAGCATGTTAAAGTCTGGATGAATTGCCCAAAGACAAGGGAATTGCACAGGGATAAATTTACTCCACCGAAGTAATCCCTTTAAGTCATCACATCCTTATTTTGCAGAGCTAAAGTTGGTGTTTCTCTAGTCCAATGCATCGAGCAATCTAAGTTGTCTTGACTCCACCGCTTCCTTCTCAGCACTTTCAGGGACTCAGGCACATGCCATCCCTCATCACAGGGTCCGTACCAGCCATCGCCAGGGCTTTGCTGCAGCTGCACACCTAACACCTGTCTGAGAGCCACTGGGGAGGTTAACAGCTTAGGTGACCTGTGCCTGAAGTGCCTCTTTCTGATCTCTCCTCTAGATTACTCTCATAGTATTGTCCCGCTACACCACGCTGTGCTCTAAATAACACATCTCAGTACCTCGGCATTGCTGTTTCACTAAACTAAGCAATTACCTCTCCACTGTGCTAGCCTGAAATGTTACACAGCGAATAACAACGTGCTTCTGATCTGAAGGTCTCCCACCAATGCTTAAAGGGCAGCAGGAAAAATTTCAAAGGAAGAGGTGGGGTTTTTTCCATCAGCAGCGTTTTACGAGACTGTGATTTTCAAAAGGGGGAGCCTGGAAGAGACCTCACTCTCTCAAAGGGCTCTCCCAAGGTAGAAAATGTAAGAAATCTCTGAAGATCTTTTCCCAAGTCTATTCCCAAAGAGACTGAGCACCCAGACCCGGGACTTTAAAGGGAAGAGCTATTCCCTATGCTTAGAATGAAAATTACCATAAACACGGTAGCAATTTTTACAGCCGTGGAAGGTAAATGTCAGGAATTTAATAGTATCTGTTACTGTGATTCTGCCTCGAAACACCATAACCTTAGTTATAGGCACTCAAACAAAATTGAGTCCAGAGGACATTCTGACAGCTGAGACCCAAGCATGGCAATGCAAGGCAGCACCGAAACCCTCAGTTCTTGCATCGTACCTTGCCTGTCCACTCCACGCCCTTCCAGATGGAGAAGTAGACCAGCAGCCAGGCCAGGGCCAGTGTGCCAGCCAGGGGCCAGCGGATGGTGCCAGGCTCCCCCAGGCCCCCAGACATCTGGTGCATGTTCCTCCTGGGGGGCAGAGGTGGCGTTAAGGAAAGAACATGTTAGGGGGAAGTCCAACCCTTGGGGTCAGAGGGACTGGAGAACCCAGAGGTGGCTGAAGGGCAAAGGGCCAGGTGCAGACAAGCACGAGAGCCTGCAATACCCTAAAGGGACCTGAGGCTCATCGTGATGGGGTAAAGGAAGGAGAAGAGAGGCAGAGAGGCTGTTATCCTCTCTATCCATCTGACCTGCGGCTGTACAGAGCACCCTGTGTGCATGTCCACCTCAGCCAATGGCCGGCTCTGATGCCCTCCTGCCAAGGCTGTCCAAGGAAAGGTGCTAGCAGGCATGGCTGCAGCCCTGGCGAGCAGGCACGATGGCCTGGCCGCAGCAAGGGGGAGAAACCTGGTGTAGGGAGGCTGTGGACATACTCCCAGAACTCGGTGACGGCGCTGGTGAGATTGGTGGTGTCATCCAGGGAGTAGTTGGAGAAGCAACGGTTGGTGTTCCAGGCATTCCCGCAGCTCTGCCATGGCAGGTTCTGTGCCAGCACAAGGACAGCAAGGTTAGAATTAATGTGACATCTCCACAGGGCAGCGGTAAGAAGTGAAATTTTGCTTCTTTAAAACTGAAACTCCATTGTTTTTGCAAAGAGGATGGGAGGCTTCTCCGAATGGGCAGAAACCTTGCAGCCAAAAGCATGAAATGATTTCCCAAAATAATGATAAATAGTGACATGGATTTTCCAGGAAACAATATCATGACGTGATTAGGGCAATACTGTAGCTCTAATAAAATGGTAGCAATTCCCCAGACAGAAAGCCATTTCCAATTAACTGCTGGTAATTAATAGCTACTAATTAAAATAGCTACCAAGGGATATTGTGCTTATAATCATTATAGCTTTTGGCTAGCTTTATTCAACAAGTGGCTGGAATTCAGTGCACAAAGAATAAACAATGATTTGCTTCTTATTTCTCGTTTATACTAAGCTTCAAATGCTTAAAAAGCAATGTGGCATTGAGAATGGGGGCAAACAGTTTGCTACACAAATAAACTACTGTAACATAAGCCCAGGAGTAAATTTAAAGGGTAGTAGCTATTTCATGCTGTCCTCTGCCCTGATTATAAGCAGCACAAAGTGATTCCTGGGAGATGTTGACACTGTAAGTAACAGTGTGACAGCAGCACACCGCTACAGATTTATTACAATTGGCTCTGGCGCTGCAAGCAATGAAACTGCACTGTCAGGGGCTGTGCGAGCACACAGGGCAACTCACCCATGCCGTGTAGTACCACGGCCAAGGCAGCCCAACAAGAGCAGCTCAGATACGTCTCCATGTGCAGCAATCTCATTTCCCAAGTGCAGTGCATGTAGATAAATGCAGAACGGCTATTCTGGATGATTTCCCTCTGCAGATAAGACCTCAGGCTCCAGCTCAACAAAGCTTTAAGAAGATGTTTGTATCCATTCCTATTCATCCACAAACACAGACCCCCTTTAGAAATGTTATCTGTGTTTTAAGTGCTTTGTGGCATCAGTGCCTCTAAGTGCTGCCTTCACCCCCCGCTCTAAATCAGTTCGCTCCAGCAAATGATACCTCCTAAGGTGCACAGTGGCTTGGCAGAAGAAGGGCTATGGGAAGGGCAGGTGGGGACACCCCGGTGGCCACCCAGGCTGTTTGCACCACTCAGTGATTTCATTGTGGACTTGCTAATTGCACTGAAACAAATGCAAGGGCTCAAGCATTGCACAGCAGCCCTTCAACCGAGCAGTTTGCACATCAGAGATGCTGCACAGCTCTTATAAGGAGGGGCAGGCAGGGGGATGGTTCGTTGCTGCTCTATTTCCTTTGAATTTCAGAGGACAGAAACTGCAGAAGGCAGCTGGGCTCCTATTCATATTCAGAATACTCCTAGTCAAATTTAGGAGAGACAGGGGACAGGCATCAGCCTAGGTTTTTTATTCGCATCTTGGCTCCTTTTGGGAATCTGGAATTATCTCTGGTAAAAGGTCTTGAGCTGAACACCTGGAGCTGCTTGTGTAGATATGAGCACTGTCACCAGCTGGGTCTGTGACACCTGAATGTACCAACAGGTTTATGTCTTTAAGGCTGCTGGTTGCTCAGAGATTTACTTAAGGGAGCTCTTCCCAGCTTCTGGGCTGAAATAAATCATTCAGCTATCAAGAAATTAATGCAGGGTGTGATTCTAGCCTTCCAGACCCTCCTATGGGAGAGGAACCCACTATAAACCACAATGCCAAAGCATGTGTTAAGGGACAGTCACAAGCAGATGTCTAAATGCTTTCTGAATAATTTTCCCAGCAGAAAAAAATCCCCGGGATTTCATTTATCAAGAGAAGCGTAAAGGAGGACTAATTAAGGTCAATACCAAATCCTGGGTAATAAGAACATGTGACAAAACCAGTTGTGGAAATGTGCAGCTCATAGATTCGCACAGCTCTAGAAATAGAGCAGAGACACAGGCTGAGCTTTAAAGACTGATGTGAGTGGGGAGCAGTTCCCAGAAAGGGGCTGGGACCATCCCCTTCAGGGGATCATCCTCTCCAGAGGAAAAACATCAGTGCCCATCAGCACTACACAGCTTGCCTACAGGGTCGATAAACTCCTCAGGAAGGGTCCAGCAGGGTGCCGACAAAGGCTCTTTGCACAAACTACCAGCAGCTAGTGCATGTTTTGCAACTTGAACAACTCACTCCCCATAAAGCAGGGAGTAGGGACCCAGAACACAGCCAATGCCACGCTGTAGACATGCCTGTGACTCACCGCAGTGAAAGAGTTGAAGAGATAGTAGAGAGCCCAGGCAATGATGACGATGTAGTAGATGTTCAGCCAGAAGGAGAGAACCACAGCTGCCAGTCCCACTCCTGCAAATGAAGGCAGAGAGCAGCATCAATCCAGGTCTCTGGTACCCAACTGAGCTCACAGGCACCACAGTGAGCTTTGAGGCAGAGCCAGAAAAAGTGAATCAGCTCATCAACACAGCATGTGTTACACCTACACCGTGAGCTGGTCAGCAAGGGAGCCTCATTCCCTCACATCTCTCACCCACCTGTTTCCACTGGGTGAATAGTGCTACACTTCAGTGTGCTACAGAGCTCCAAGAAATCCAAGATCCAGTCACTTCCCTGGCAGAATCTCTTTTCCCACATCCAAGACATTTCTAAATCACCACTGGTTTTCAGAACGCAGTCACTCCAGACATGGCAACAGGTTCACATCTCCTGTCTACAGCTTTCCCATGTATAATTATTAAAGTAAACCTATACAGGGACACTTATGGCAGGTCTTCTGCAACCAGTGCCCCTCTGTCACAGTCCCTGCTGCTCATGAAGCAACTTGTCACCGCACAAGACTGCTTGAACAGAGCACAGTGATGTTAGTGACTGCAGACACCAGGGTCAAGGACAGCTTGATAAAGACAGAAGGCTAAAACTCCCCTTACCTACCACCCCATCCCAGTCCCCATGGATTTGCTGATTTGCTTCCCAAACCATTAAAGGGTTTTTCTCTGTAGTTATGTGCCATTATCTTCACCTTCACAAACTTACAGTACAGTACCTTTAAACATGGGTGCTAATTTCCAGACTCCCAGTCCGCCGACAGAGGTATACTGGCCCAGAGCAGTTTCCAGCAGGAATAGAGGAATCCCAGCAAACACCAGCGTCAGGAAATAGGGAATGAGGAAGGCCCCTGAAAGAAGGAGCAATGTTATCAGATGGCTTCCCCTTTTACCAAGAAATAAATGCTTCCAGCTGCTGTTTCTTGCTCTGCAGCACCCACGTGATGAGGAGCAGATTTGTTCAGAGGCGACAGTTTGCGACTGGAGTTGGTATGTTCAGTGAGTCGCCCACTGAGATTGCCACTGCCTTTCCCTTATCTGTTCACTATGGATATATATGTATCATATATACATACATACTGGCATCACTAGCTACGTGATGCCAGTCTCACTTCATTAGGTATTTAGGAAATGCTAAGCCAAATCTGACAACAAACCCAAAAGCTTGGACACCGACATTGGTAACTTGTTCTTGTTGATCTTTCCTATACTGCTTGCAGCAGCTCCCAGTTCTTCACCTTGAAGGAAAAAGCACGGGAATATCTGGCAATGGGCACTACTTTCTTTTTTTATAGCTATTTCAGTATTCTAAGGAAAGTGTGGTTAAGACTGTATTTGCTCTTGTAACAGCCCTATATACCTCCCCACCCTTGTTCTAGGCTTTACCCTTAAAATTCCTGGTGAAAGCATTCCTCTTTATGGACCCTGTGGAAATCATCTCAGCACTAGAAATGAGGTGGTGCAGCCATTCATTAGAGTTATTACTTGCACCTCGTAATTAGAAGAGCAAATAGAATAGGAGAGCCGCATTGTGTGATTTAAAGTCTGTACATGTTCAGGTCATCCTGACTTCTGGGACTTGGGACAAAACTCCTTTTCCAGCTTCCTCATGCATGTGCTGGAGCGTGCCATCATTCCTGAGGAGAACAAACTCCTGCAGAAGATGCTGGCTGGGGAGAGAGAGGGGACACTCAGTTTGCTCAGAAGCAGCTGGCAGTGTTTGGGACGGCACTGGTTTCTGCACTAGCTGGAGGGCTGAGCTGTCAGTCTGAGTCTTCTTCTCCAGACATCAGTGGGAAAGCAAACACAGATTCAGCAAGCAAAGCCACTCCGGAGAGCTGCAGCTCAGCTTGCACCTGGCAAAGCCAGGCTCCAGCAGCTGCTCTCCAAGGGCAGAGAAGCGGCAAGGCACAGCCAGGGATGCTGGCTCAGGGGACACCCAGCTGGGGATGCCTGCCTGCCAAGCGGGGAGCTGAGCCCAGCTGGGAGAGGCAGGTGCCAGCACCCGGCATGGAAATGCATGGGAGGCAACATGCAAGAGGAACTGGCAGCCGCTGGTGGGAAGAAAACACGCTCCAGGCCAGCAGCTTGATGACCATGAGCCTGAATCACAAGCTGGCGTGGAAGCACAGGCTCTCGGCTTCATCAGCAGCCTGTGGCGGAGCGAACAGCTTTGAGCATTGCTGCAGGAGGAGTGCTGCCTGCTCAGCATCCTCCCCTGCACTCGCGCTCGCTGCCGCAGCATACAAGGTCCAGCCCCCTGGGAGCCCTGCGGGAAGCCGGGGTCTGCTCTGAGGACACAGATGCTGCCTCGCTACTGTTGTGCCTTACCGTAGAGTTTGGACACGGAGCTTATCAGCCATCATAGTGCCTTGCTCGTTTCTGTGCAAGCAGCTAATTAAATTTGGCCACAGCCCTGATGATCCCGCGTTTTTTATCTATAGCAGGCCAGGAAGGTTTGTAGGTGAAAGATTTTATTAGACTGTTGAGAAAAAAACAAACTTTCAGACCCAGGTCATTTATCCTGGCTTAACAAAAATCCTCTATAATAGAAGAAAGTCTACAAACCAGACAAAAGCCTTGAACTGAGGGCAGTTGGCAATGACACTGCCACTCTGGAGAGTCAGCTCCCTGAGCAGGCAGGGATAATATCCCCGGGTGCTGTACAGCCAGAGGGGAAATCAGTTCTGAAATTTGTACCTTAAGTTTTCATGCCTGTGTCTAATCATTGGCACAGAAAGGGATGGTCTTTAATCTCTGGCCCTGGACAGGCTGCTGAAAGGTCTGGTTCAATTCCTGGGCCTGCTACAAATGATTGCGTGTGACCTTGGGAGAGCCCAAACTTGTCTCCAAAGTCCATGGGTCAAACGGGTAATGGCACCAGCCCCTGGAGGCAGGGAAGAATCACGTAGTGCCTGACACTCACTGTGCAGCCCCCCTGTCTGCCTTTAGTCTCCAGCTCCTAATGCTGTACAGCAAGCAATAATAATTAATCCCTAAAATGCTGAACACTGCCCACGATTCAGAAGTTGAGCATTACAAGCTGTTACATGCTGTTGCTTGGAGTCTCAATGTGTAAATGAGAAAAGCATGATGCTTATTTAAAGAAATGTTATTCTCTCAAGTTATTCAAGCTCAGGATCTCACAGACAATTTTTAGCACCTACTGAGCTGCATTTAGAGTCTGTTTAGAGTCCGGTAAAATTCTGTTGACATCAGGACTGCATGAGGTTAGAAACCGGTGTAGAGGCTGACGTGTTAGTCATAACTGGGCACATTCAGCTGTGTGCAGAGCCAGCAGGGAGCCCAGGAACTGCTCTGGGTAAAGCCTGCTCCCTGCAGCCGACGGGCCTTGCGCTAGGCTGCTGTACCCTGACCAAATATCCCCTAATTACGCGCCTGATTACAATGCCGAGCAAATCAGCCATGTGCCGATACAATGTGACAGCAGTAAGTGAGACGACAATATTTCCATTCAGTTCAATTTGCCAGTGCGTAATGGAAGCAGCCCACACGACCGTGCTCTGAGCAGCGCACATGCAGGACGCTAAAATTAGAGTCCCACCCACAGCCTGCTCCTCCGGAGGCACCTCCATCGGGGCACAGCCAAGATGGTGCCCACCCGACCGCAAATGAGACGCCGTGCGGTGCCACCCTTCCTCGCTGCTCCCCATCAGCTCCCGGTGACGCGCTCATGCGTCAGCTCTCCTGCCTGTCTCCGGCATCAGCAGCCTCCACTCGCTGCTCATTATTGCCGGCTGCGGAAACAGTCGTGCCTGCAAACAGCCAGACTGGGTAGGGGTGAGAGGAACAAGCAAGATACAGTCTGCCACGAATGGCACGAACCAGCCGGCGAGGCAGGGTGTTTGAGAGGAGGCAGGCGCTAATTCCTGCGTTTTGTCTGCCTGGTGCTTTTGCTCGCAGCTGGCTGATCCCTCTGTGTGCCTGCAGCTGCTGGGGCAGAGATCAACCTGTGCCATTGCTAATGTTAACAGTAGTGCTCCACACCTCTCCAGCAGCCTCTGTCCTAGGATCTCAGCTGAATTTATAAATAGAATTTATTTTAGTTTCCAAACACCCCTCATCTCATTATATTGTCATCCCCACCTTTATGTGTGAGGAGACAGAGCCACGGGCAGTGCAGATTCGGAATATTTCAGAAGGCGCGGAGATCACAGGGCAGAGACTGGGCTCAAAACCAGCTCTGTGGCTTAGCCATGGGGCTAATGTTGTTTGAGGAGGGCTAGCACAGTCAGGTGCCAGACTGTGGCTAAAAACACCAGCAGACCCTCACTGTGGTTCTAGCTATGGTGGCACAGGCTTCCCTAGGTAGATCTGATTGATTCCCATAAACCTCACCTGGCTCAGCCACATACTTGCGCCTCTGCACAAAATGACAGACCGAATTATAAATCTTGTCAAAATGGATGACTGTCTGGTCTCCCGCTGGGACTCACTCCACACGCTTCAGAGAAAGGGCCAAGATCCCCCTAAATGCTGCGGACCTACACGGATAGGCTGCTGCAGGGAGCTGGACCCCTCTCTTTTTTCCTAGGGTGAAAGGAGAAGAGCACCCTACACCAGCTACATCATGGACAGCAGAAGTGGGCTGGCAACATAAGGAGAAGTCATGAGAGCAAAACCAAAGTGGTTTTGAAAAAGGAATTAAAGGCAAAAGGAAAGGAAAAAAGATGTGGAGAAGAAGCATGAGAAGAGCCCCTCAGAGCAGTGTGAATGAACAAGGCACTGGGGACAGGGATTGAAGAGCTAAGAGGGAAGCAAAGGGCAACATGGGATGACTAAAACATGGGCAAAACTAAAATTATATATACAGCCTTAAAGGTGAGGCAAAGGGGTTTGGACTTGTATGGGAAGCCTGAGAAATGATTCAAGGAGGATCTCTTCAGGCAGGGAGAGAACATTATTTTAGTAACAGGCAAAAACAATGGGAGAGCTGGGCATGGCATCAGTGAGTAAAGAACCTCTGTTCTACAGACACCAAAGCAGCCCACAGCCCCCTCACTAAATCATCTCCCTGCAAGGCTGAAGAAAAAACACCATTTTGGAGGGGTGCATGTATACATGTACATACATATGCATGCTTGTATATGTGTCTGCTTGGCCCTGCTATGGTCCATGCAAAGCTTCTAATCAAAACTCCTCAGACACATGACCCAAATTCAGATGCAAAGCTGTTACCCCTTGAGAATACACTAGACTGAGGAGAACCCCACCATTAGGAGATAGAACCTGATTTCCCTGGGAATGCCCCGGCATCCAGCTGGGTGCCTATGTGCATAGCCCTCCTTGTAAATAAATGAGGTCCCAGACACTCTTTGCTGCAGCCCTGAAAATTAGTACTGGAGAAGCTTGACAAAACTCGAACTCTGCGTTATATTTCTTTGGGCTCCTGCTTCCCGTTCTGCACTTGCTAGTAAAGCCCACAGACCATGGGAACTAGTCGCCTGGCAACTTAATAACTCACATCATGAGGGAGAGCTCTCAGCCAGGGGACCAGCCACTTGTCCAGACCTACACTGAACTGAAGCCCGTTCATGGGAAAAGGCTGCTCAGGGATGAGCGCAGGTGCTATGCGTTTCTCACCTCCTCCGTTCTTGCCACAGAGATACGGAAAGCGCCAAACATTGCCCAGACCGATAGCATAGCCCACGCAGGACAGCAAGAAGTCAAATCTCCCCTTCCAGGAGCCCCTGTCTGGGATCTCCTTCTTCTTCTTCTTAGTGCTCACAGCCTCGGGGGCGATGGGCTCTGACTCCTCCAGAGCTGCTTCCTTCACCTCGGAGGGGGAGCTCAGCTCCACGGAGGTGTTGTCCATCTTGCCCATGGTGACTTAGATGTATGGCCACTCTTGCTCAGGGGCAGGAGGAGCAGGAAGGGCAGTTTCCACCCTGGCTGACCACGGATGAAGTAAGTGCTGGGCAAAGCTCCTGATGAGAAAGTAAAGAAAGAAGGTATCCTGTGTTAGTGTAGCAGGTTTAGGAGCTTTGCTGGGGTTTAGCTGGACTCACTGGATAGACTGGTGCACATCAGGGCAGCCTATCCATGCCTCCCTGCTTTCCCCAGAGAGAAAAAGGAGGGTAATTTTGCCTTGCTCCACAGCTACCATTCTGAGGAGCCATGGTCACATAGGCTGCTAACAACAGGCTCAGACCTGGTTGTTACCAGCACAAAGCGAACGCCTCAACTCTCATCTTTTCTCCTTTTCACCCCAACACCTGTTCTGCAAGAAAGGCTCCAAGACCAGTATGCATGCAGGGAAGTCACAGCCTGTGGGTGACCCACCACAGAGCAGTCCAGGCACAGAAATACATCTAGCATGTATCAGCAACAGTGCAGAAGGGCATGATGGAGGTGCCACATCCCCCAGGTCTGGGGCCCAAAACTGAGTACACCAGCTATAGAGCCATCTGAGAGGTCATGTGGCCCGGCCAGCCATGCATGGCTGTGACAGCATAGCTTTGCAATGGCACCTCTGGTACGGACATGCCCCACATTGCAATCTCGTGCTCTAATCCCTTGTCATGCAGCAACACAGCTGTGATCACAGCTGTGCACCTGCAATGGCTGGCGAGGAAATCGCTGATCAGCTCAGCACCCCCTTGTACACCATGTCGCATGTGATATTGTAATCACCATGTGTATTCAGGTGACGCTCACTAGTGACTGTAGCCAGCCTGTGAACCACTGAAATCCCATGACATCAGGACTCCAAAGTCCTGAAGGTTATTTGGATGAGTCTGACTAAAAATTTAATGAACATTTCCATTGATTTTAGGCCCTAAGAAGTATATAACCAACACACCAAAAAAATTTAGAAAGAAAGTGAGAACAGGCTACGTTGTGACACCAGTGTCAAAACCAATATAGCACTCATCTTAAAAACTAAGTGCAGTTCTCCCTTCCCCTTTACTGAAGATATTGCAAAGTCAGAAGGCAGCATGGAGAAGAGCTAAAAGGATGATCAAATGTGAGGAAAAGGATAAATTTATCAGTATCATAGAATATGAGTATTCACCATTTCTGCCACAAGAACTATGGGCAATTAAATTAAGACAACAGGTGGTAGGTTCGAAAAGAGCAAAAGGTGATACTCCACAGGAATGTACAGCCATGGAGCGTCTGGGACTGGCATAGCAATGGCTCTCACCCAGTTCTCAGCCCATTTTACATAGAGCTGAATTTAAACCTCCACCTGGGGCTATTAGGGCGGCCAGTGCTACAGTCTGCCAGAGAAGTTTGTTGACAAAAACATTCCTAGGTGTATGTTTAAAAAAAAAAAAAAAAAAGAAGAAAAAGAAAAAATGAAGGGCTATATCATGAAACAAAGCAATGCTATGAAGAGGAGGCATGCTCTAGCTGTTAAAGCTGGTCTTGTTTCAGCTGCTTACTCTTGGCAGTCTTGTCTCCTAAACAAACAGTACCCATTTGCCCCATGGGGTGCTTGGGGCACTCATTGACTGGTATTTCTAAAGCATCCTGAACAGAGATGGTCTTTCAAGCCCAGGCTCGACAGCAGTATCAGCTCCTGCTTACTATAGTTTACACCCCACAATTAAAGCAGATGGATTTCCTTCCCCCACAGAATTTGTCGCTGAGGTTAGAAAAACTGTGTCAACTGTGAAGGGAATGGGCGAACTAGAAAATAACTAATTCATTCTGGTACGTCAGTGGAGAAGCCAGAAAACTCCTTGCTGTGGGATGAAGGCTGTAACCAGTCCTCTGAGCTACATAGCCAGCCCTGAGCCTCACGCCTGTAGGCCGAAGATGGTTGCAGGTAAGCCCAGAAGTAAGTGACAGCACAGAAAAGCCTTCTGGGGAGAAAAGACTGTTGTTTCACCTTGCCCGGGAGGCAGATGCCAGAAGAATGCATTTCTGGACACTTGAAGTAAAGGCTTTGCTTAAAAGATCCCCTTTCTATCTTACACCTTGTGACAGTACTGTCACACCAGCTCCTGCTCCTCAGTAAGGCAGGGAGCAAAAAGATTATACAGAAATGTAGGAGGAAAGTAAAATAAAGAAAAATTATAAATCAAAACAGAAGAAATAGCACCAAAACCCCTGGGAAGAATTCAGAGCTGGGCTAAGTCAGGATAATTAGCTATGCCTGGAGACATAACAAATTAAGCTCAGCAGAAGCCATTTTGACTTACTTTTTTTTTCTGAGACAAAAAATGGTAGGTAAGCTGCTATCTTAAAAAGTATGTATATGTCCTGCTCTCCCTGCGCTCTTTTCCTTGTTCTTGCTGCCACAGTTCTGCAGCGATACTGCAGCTAGATGGTCACACCTCGTATTTCATGTTCTCGGGGCAGAATGGCAGAGGAGCAGCAAACTGTACTGGCAGTTTCTTCTTACCTGAGAAGTGAGCTCCTTCATCTCCAGCTCAGAAAGAATAAACTAGATTTATAGGTGTCTCCACAGTCAAGAAATAGAAAAACAGTCAAAAGGACCTGCTGAAGGTTTATCCCACCTACTGTCCTGTCTGCTACAGTGATGGATGATTAGGGCAGAAGGGCTCATACATGTCCTGCAGCCCAGCCACACCACGTCCTTCCCTGGACACGCAGCTCTAACCAGGAAAAGTACAGGCATTGGTCGCTCCAGGCTTAGTGTTTGACTCCTATGTTTAGACATTAGTTCACATGCTGGACAAATGGTCCTTCTGGGACAAAATGCACCAGCCCCTCTACATATCCACATGGGCCTCCTCCAGCACGAGGACAGGGCTCTGC
Source organism: Falco rusticolus (assembly GCF_015220075.1). Taxonomy (NCBI): domain Eukaryota; kingdom Metazoa; phylum Chordata; class Aves; order Falconiformes; family Falconidae; genus Falco; species Falco rusticolus. The sequence continues at coordinate 67,384,903 of NC_051191.1, forward strand.
CCTGTACTGACAGCCTGGAGAGAGGAGAGTTGGTTCAGCAGCTCTCTGTCATGTCACATTATTTGTTCTGAAAAGCACACAGCACTTTGAGCACAGCAAAATGCCTGAAGGACTCAAAATGATAATCAATAAGAGCAGAGCTACAAGCTGGAGGTGGGCTCTGCCTTGCAAGGACTTGAAAACAAGGTCAAAGAGTTAAAACATGACACTAGCAGGTTCCTCATCCAGCTTCTTCCAAATACATCATATTCTGAAGCCAGGACTTTCAAAACGATCAGTAAAAGCTAGGTTCATAAATCCCTGCCAGTAAAGCAGTGACCCGAGTTTCACCGAGTCGTGCAGAAGGCCTGGTCTGCTGCTGCTCAAGTCAATATAAACAATTGTGTGCTCCCCAGCAGGTGCAGAGCCAGGCTGAAATGCACCCTGGAAAACAGCCCTTCCCCTCCTTTTTTTTGAGGAACTCCACTGCAAATAACAAAATAGACCTGGAAAAGTATTATATCCACTTGAAACACTGCCTCCTGAAGCTGCTAACAGTGGTGACCTTTTTGCTTTCCCCTGCTTCAGTGTGAAATATTAACAGACTCCTCAAACTGGACAGAAACCAAAAATTTCAAGGCCATAAAATTGCCTGAAACGAAACAGCAAAATTACCTGTGGAAACACACGTAAGAAATACTTTCACACCTTCCCACCTCTCATTTGTCAGTGCTTTAACAGCCACACAAATCAATTCTGACCCTTGCAGGTAAAGCCAGAATTAGTTTAATTACACAGCGCAGGCTGCTGTTCAGTCAATTAGACTTTTCCTTCCATCCACACCATTTTAATGACAACAAAGTAACCCCAAGGCTCTTGCGTCTTGCTTAGAGCTGTGATCAGGGCACAGCAGACTCTTGGCTGATTTTCTGCTCACTGCAGTAGCAGCATGTGCTTGAGCTTCCCACATCCATGGAAGCTGGAGGGTCTGGAGAAGACCCCCTCTGTGGGAGCCTGAGGACGCTGGTGGGTCACAGGCCACACCTGGAGCCCACTCAGGGCTGGAGCATTGCTGTCCTGCCCAGCTGGGTCAGGAGGCCAGGGCTTGTGTTTCACAGACCTGTCTATATGCTGCCTAAGAGGCAGCCAGTGCAGCCTCCCAGCTTTTCATCTCCCTTTCCCTGAAGAGAGGTGACTGCTTGGTTACAGGAGAAATCAGTGCTCACAGAGGACGTGGGCAGAAAATAAATCAACTCCCCTTTGTGATGAAACTGCGAGGTGGCCTCCACCTCCACCCCCCTTTTTGACACTCCTGCATGAGATGTGGGTTGATGTCCAAGTCTGACCTGCAGCTGTTGCCCAACCTCCCTCTTCCGCCAGCAGCCCTGACTGACCAGCATCGCTCCAGACAATTGTGGGAGGTGAGGCTGGCACCACACCACAACCCTATCTAGATACACAGAAGGGGCAAGAGGGTCATGAACCATGTTTCATAAAATATTAAACAAACAAGACAGCCACATGGGGCCAGAATACATCTCGCAGCCCCAGGCTGTGATCCCAGGAGGGCTGTGGCAGTCCCTCATGGCCCTGAAAAAAACCAGGTAAAGAACCGCTGAGCTGCTGGTGCTGGCCACAGCCTACTGTGTGGTTGCTTTGCCAAGCTGCACCTTGATGTTTGCATTATGCACACAGGAGGAATTGGGTCAGCTATTGCAATGCCCTCTCTGGCTACGGATGCCCACTTGAATCTCCTCTGTTTCCTCATCCCTCAAGGGGAAGTAGGGTTGGATCCTGCTCCAGGCCACAGGCTGTGCTTCACCTACCACGGCTGCTCTGACCACAGTGGCTGGGGCCACCTCACATTGTCTGAAAGGAAAGCCAGGGCTTTGTGTCTTTTTTTGAATAATGCAAGTGATGCACCCTCTGAGCCACTGTAGTGCTGTCATTTAAGGCTCATTCTGGCACCTGAAAAGCTTCCCTGGGAAGGGGAGAGCTGGCAGGGCTCTTCCTTGGCTCCCAGAGACTGTCCAGACCTGGCACAAGTGGTACTTTCACCCATACTTGAAAAAGGAGCACAGCCCTCAAAGACATCAAGTTCCTCAAGAAGCAGGGAATGGAGTGAGGGAAGAGACTCAGGTTAGTGCTTCTCCCGGGGAAGGGCGGTGGGGTGACCCCACGAGTGCCCCACTGCACATCACCACCAGCCAGCCAGCCTGCACGGGGCAGGGAGGAGGGAGGCAGCTCCTAGGAGGGCAGCCTGGAGACATGGGAGACAGGCAGGAGCACTGGGGATGGGCTGGGGGGGAACTAGAGAGACAGCAAACACTGCCGTCAGGGACCTGTCACGACAGGTGGAGGGACAAGGGACCTTATGAAGATAAAAGCAGGTATCATTAATTCTGCTGAGCAAAAAACCACCCCAACTCACTATTCCTCCTCTAGGACAGAAGCTGATGTTTTGCACATATTTCTCCACTTTTTGTGTACACACAGCCCAGGAATAACTTTCATTGGCCTCCCCTGCCTGCCTTGTTCCTTGCTAAGGGATGATCTCGCTCCAGGGAACCTAATGGAAAAAACCTTCCAGCGACTTCACCGAGAACATCGCTGGGGCAGAAGTGCCTAAAAATGATCAGACAGCAATTTCAGCTGGAATTTCTCACTTATCTTGTACCTCCTGTTCCCTTTTCATTACAGCCCAGCATGACATACAGGCACTGCCACCGCAGTGTGGGTGGGCATCCCTGCTGGCCCCTTCACTTTTTCCCCCAGGAAGGCTGCAGTGTCACAGCCCAGCCGATGCAGTGTGAGTTACTGCTCCCACCAGCCGCTACCTTACAAAAACTGTGCCTCTGAGCTAAGATTTTAGCTCAAACCCTGAGCTGCAGCAACATCCTCAGTGAGACTGTGGCCTTCACAGGGGTGAATTTCCCCATCTCGCCAGGAGTCACAAGTACTTCATACTTGCAGAGCTGGATTTGATGCACCTCCAGAGACACTGTAACTAATGTCAGTGGTTATTTGCTGTATTGGCCTTGATATGTTCTGTTTTTTTTTTTTTTTTTAGTTTGTTGGGGGTTTTTTTATGAAGTCATTGAACAGAGCAAGTTGGATGAAATTGGTCTTGCAATGGAAAGGGATGACCTTCACCTGAGAAAGTAATCTTGGACTTTATTGTCACAATTTAATAATGAAAGAGTGAATAAAGAAAAAAAATTACATGGAAAGAGCAGAAACAAGTGTGAGAATGACCCAGAGACTGCCTTGAAGTGTCCAGCATGGCAGGGAAGCAATCTTTCCTCACCTTGCATGGCAGAGGAAAAAAGGACTGGGCACTGCATGTCCCCTGCGGCCGGGAAGCTTGCAGCTGGGGACATGACCCACCTGCAGGGCACAGGTGAGTCCAGCCCATGCCACACTGGACAGCACCTGCTGCTCTTGGAGTAAGATGAGCGGGTGAAAACCTGGCACTGCCTCAAAAATTTCTGCTACTGCATTCAGCTGAAAGCACAAAGGGGAAGATAGATGGGAGAAGGAGGAGACAAAACAGAGACTTCTGCTTCTTCTGGGCAGGATCACAGCAGCTAACGAGCACTACATCAAGTCACCAAGAGCTCAATCAAAATGTGGCACCTGTGACACTGCCTGGTGCCACTCTGGCATGCGTATCCAGCTCCAAGAAAGACCAGAGGCTCACCACACAGAACACTATCATTTTCCTGCTGCAGCACAGCCAAGACAGAGGAAAACTGTGTCCTGCTTTCAGATGCCAAACTCTTTGTTCTCCTTCTCCATGAAACCAGAGACACAATCATGCCCCAGAGCCCTGAGGCTACTGCAAGGCTCCATTTGTTCATATGCTTTTTTGGGGTGGAAAATACAGAATGGCAGAGCCAACTCCCTCTGCAGGAACCACGCATGAGCATTGCTAGCTGGCAGCCCCTTGGCTGACGTTTTCCTCGAAATAGCCCAGAAAATGTGCTCATTACCCAGTAAGGGCACCGCTCCCTGCCGTCTAGGATCAGCCTGCAACTAGCTGGGCACTATTATCTCTACTATTTTAACACTCAGGTCTTCTTCTCCTCTCCCTACTTCTTGGGCTAAGCATGATACAAGTGGTGCAGAAGGAGCATCTCTTCCCTTAGGGCTTGTAATATCAGGAGATAAGACAGATGAAGGAAAAGCTGTTGTCCCTGTTGCCTTGGCTAGAGACCTGAGCCACAGCTCACACAGCCAGTCCGTACTGGGGTGCAGACTGACCCTCCGGGGCCAGGCACAGCCTTTAATGCACGAGCATCTCCACAAGGGCTAGACATGGCACATATTTGCTCTATCCCCAGCAAACAGACAGCAGCATCATGGGGAGGTCCACCCCCAGTATAAGCAGTTCTTATATCAGTCATTTTCAGTATTTCAGTTGTTTGTTCCTTGTGCCCATTAAGTTTCTCCAGGAGAAAACACATTTCCAGCTGCATGCCTTTGGCCTGACAGAATCTCAAACTGTCACAGAACTTCCCTTGGAGGGAGAAGAACTGAAATTACATGTCCTGGAGGTGTCCACCAAGCATTGGCAGAATTGCAGCAAGGTCACCAGCAAACTGGGGAGCCCTTGATAGCCAGGCTGTGGCTGCCTCTCCCTCCAAGCAGCACTTACAGGGGGTAGGGAGCAGGGTGAAGGTAGGAAGGGAGGGGATGAATGAGTTTGACCAGTTCTCCAGTGCTGTGGAGACAAAGGAGGGATGGGGAGGGCTTCACATAGGGCATAAGGCATCTCCTTCAGGGTCAGTGTCTTGGAGATAGAATCATATAGAATCATAGAATCATTTAGGTTGGAAAAGACCTTTAAGATCAAGTCCAACCATTAACCCAGGACTGCCAAGTCCACCATGACCCCTAAGCACCTCATCTACGTGTTTTTTAAACACTTCCAAGGATGGTGATTCCACCACTTCCCTGGGCAGTCTGTTCCAATGCCTGACCACCCACAGGGAGATAGGAAGGAAACACCCCAGCAGCTGTACAGGCAGGTAAGCTCAGCTCCACTGTCAGAGACAGCCAGAGCTTGCAGGACCTCTGTAAAGGGATGCCAAGAGCCTGAAACACGGTGTTTTGGGCTGATCCTTGGGACTGTAACACACAAGGTGGGGAAGGGCTGTCCCAGCCCCAGGGAGGGGCAGCTATACTGATCCCTCCTCTATGCATATCGCCTAGCCCACCCCTTGAGCCCTATCCACTGGAGACCCTCTGCAGGGAAACTTGCCTGGGGTTTCACCTCAGTGCTGTTTCAAGATCTTTACTGAGCCATTATTTAAGCTCACTACATCTCCCCCCAGCCCACAGGCACTGTGAGAAGCTTTTCAGCTTTCAGGCCCCCAACAACACTTTCTGGTGGTGCTGCTGTGGGACAACTGTCCTCCCCTTCAACCCACCTGGCAGCACCAGCTCCCCGGAAGGCAGTGGGGGGCTGCTCCCCCAGCAGGGCAGGGAGCAGCACCTGCAGGTCCCCCCCAGCAGCACAGTGTGTGTGGGGTGGTGGCTCGTGACCTGCTTCTACACTGCAGCAGAAACACCCTCCTAGCCTGGGCTTTTACTGGGGGTGAGAGGGGTTTGAAGTGGAGGTTGGTTGCTGCAGCTGCCTGTTAACACCAAGGGGAATCCAGTTAGCTCTGTGTAGGAGTGACAGACGGGGAAGATGCTGCCTTCCCAGTAACTGGTGTCTTTCTTCACCAAGGGCACATTGCAATGGCAATGGCAATGGTAACCGGCGGAAGGAATTTAGGCACAGCAGTGGTATAGCTGAGGGTGAAGCATAGACAACGCCTGCTCCTGCTTTGGGCAGCATGCCTGCTTCACACTGCCCCCATCTGAGCACCAGGCAGGCAGACCTGCCTCCATTTGCTCATCTCTACAGCACCTTTCAGGAGGCAGAAACCATCCTTCATCCTGCCTTGTCCTCAGGGTGCTGAGCCCCTCATCCCCTCATCCAGCCCAGCTGGGATGGAAGAGAGCTCAGCACCTGCAGCAGCCCTTCCCCAGGGATGCTCATGCAGGCAGGCAGCTGTCCCCTACCACCACTGCAATGCTCCTTTCTCTGACCCCAGCACTCATGTCCCAAGACCAGACAGTGCTGTCCCAGTGGATGCACCTACCTCAGGGTGCTGGCCAGTTGAAGGTCCTTGGGGTGCGCAGAGCCGCTCACGGAGACACCAGCCCAGAGAGGCACATACTGGCCTGCTTTCCCACACAGAGGGTAGCTATGAGCCCCTCCTGCCTTGGGGCCCCTCTACCCCTGCCTCACCCCACGCAGCTCCTCATCGCCTGTATCGATGAGCCCTTAATGAGCTTTGAGCTCACGTCCAGTCAAATCAACACCCTGCATGTCGCGGGTGTGGTGCGGGGGGGATACCCAGAGCCACTGGAAAAACACACGTTGCTGGGAGAGAGGAGTCTCCAAGGGCATATGGGCAGGAGGGAGGGCAGGAGCGCCGGCAAAGGGACTGATGCTGAAAAATGGGGAAGGCAGCAGGTGAGTGGGTTGCATGGCGTTGGTTGCATGCATGTTGCTGCAGCAGTTCCTGCAAGGATGGCTGCAGCAGCACTTAAGAGGCCATGTTAAAGGTGCTGTGCATACCCCTTGCCCTTCGTGTTTGCAGTCAGACAGTGGTCTCCATCTTCTCCGTGAGCAGGGTTGGCCGCAATCATGCAGAGGATGCAGAAGTCCGGCACACCATGCACAGCAGGGAGGCTGGGTCTCTGTGAGCCTCTTCTGTTTTCACACAGCCCTGCCTGACACAGCCCTTGCACAGGGCCAGGCTTGTAAAAGCGCAGTGCTGCAAAGGGGCAACAGGGCAGGCAGGGCTCAGAAGGAATAGTCCCAAAGGACGCTACAGCATCACCAGTCAGGTGCACTACTGGCTGTGGGTCAGGCTTTTGGGGTGAAGGGGGAAGGCAGAGGAAGAGGGATACTCCTCATTTGAAGTGTCTGGTACCAGCCACCAGCCAAGGGAAGGAGCCACACATGAACGACCAGTTGCTTAGTGTGTAAATCCTGTCTTTGGTTCTAAAAGGGGTTGCATGGAGCCTTTATTTCCCTTTTCTTCTTCTTTCTGGGGCCCAAGACAATTTGCATCCACCAGGAACACAAAGAATTCTCTTTCAAAGGCAGCATGCAGGAGCTGCTGGCTCTGCAAGCATCACCTCATTAGCAGCAGCATTTTCAGAGGTGCAGGGGAAAGAGCCCAAGTGAATTAAAGTATAATTCTCCCCAGATGTCACTGGCAAAAATAACACCTTCTCACTTACCAGCTCCTCTCTTTGTGTGAAAGCAGAGCTAGGTATGCTTAAATTAGTGACAAAAGTACACTTAGTGGCTTTCAGCGCTTGCAGAGACAATGCAGCCAGTGACCTGGATTTCCCTGTATGCCCCAGCCCGTACACAAGGGCTTGCTTCACCCCAACCATGACCCCATACCATCTCCCTGGGTGCTCAGGTGGGCTGAGGATACACCAGCAATCCCACACAATTAGTTTTGTTAATTTCTCATTAGCAAAACTCTCCTTTGAAGGTCCCTCATGCCTCCTTTCCTCAGAGACAGCAATCACACCCATATCCCATCACAGCTAAACCTAATGCAGTTCATCTGCTGAAGCCCTTACCCCGTACAGATGGGAGGGAAAATGTGCTGCCTCACATCTTTGCTGAGATTGGTGCTTGTGGTCCCATCTACATCTGCACTAATATCCTACCAATGGATTATATTTAAAAATCATGTTTCAGGATAAGGCCCTAGAAGAGCATGGGGGAGGCAGTAAGACCCCCCACCAGGTTATCTCAGCCATTAAAAGAGAAAGATGGTGTTGCCAGGAGGGCTGTCCAGGCTGGTGAGAGGGACAGTGGAGAAAGAAAATTATTTTTTCTGGGTAAACCCACGAGGGTGTGAGAGCTGAGTGGGAGGATTGCACACAGGCTGGAAGCATCCTGATGAAAAGGCATCTTCCCTGAGCTGAAGCAAATTCTGTGAGCAGGAATCCTTTCTGGGAGTGAGCTGTAGGTCTGATAGAGCACCCCGATCCCTCTCCTCTGCCAGGGAGCCTGTGTTCCCCATGCCACTCTGTGAGCTTGAGTACCTCTCAATTAGCAGCTAACAAAGTTAAAAGAGAGGTAAACTACATCTGTCTCAGAAATCTTTTCTTTAGACTTTTGTCTGGGATAAAAAATATTGTGCTGCCTTTGCTGCCTAGAAAACCTATTCTGCATTTATGCAGCCTGCACTGCCCAGACCTGCAAAGGCAGGGAGGGTGAAGTGCAGAACAGGGAATTCATTATCGCCTGTTGTGCCACGGTGCTCTGCTGGAACTGCTGCCAGCTGAGTCCCCAGGAGCGAGGTCATGTCCCTGTCTGGTAAGCCAAGGCTCACAGTGTTTCAGAGAGCTTCCTCACAGCTCTTGGTGAAAGCAGGACCGGAGAGGTGCGCTCCCCCTGTCTCCTGGGGCATGCATGGGCACAGCCCTGGATGTGCCAAACCAAGCTCTCCCTCGTCTTCGCTTTGCAGCCACTGCGGAGTCCAAGCTGGGAAACAGGCTTTTTTAAAATGCAGTGCCGTATTACCAGGTCAGATTTGCTTCAGCCAGACAAACCAAATTAGAGTAGGTACATGCAGATGGTAGGGTAGTTTCAGCGGGGAGCCAGCAGCAAAGCCCCTGGCCTCCTTTTGTCAGAGGGAATGAAACTTCAGCCACCGAGATATCGTAACTCACCCTTTCCTGAGCATGCCATGCCTAGCGTTAACCTGTCCATCATTGTTCCCTCTTGGTCTTCAGTCTCTCCTCAAGGCCCATTGCTCATATGACACCTCCTAAAATAAAAAGACAGAGAGAGATGGTAGCAGTTTGCTTGCAGGGCAGGTGCAGATCTCAGGCCTGAAGGAACCAGCCCGTTACATGCATTTTCACAGCTCCCCACACAGTCCTGGCTGAGGAACACCAGAGAACTGCAGTGGGTCAGCTGGAAACACCAGTTGCCATAGGCAAAGACATTCACTCCTGTCGCTTGAAAAATGGCAACCCAGTCTCCCTACCTCATGCACTGCTGCTCTGGAAAGAAAACAAGCCAGAAAGCAGCCATTTCCACTGAATGGATAAAAACTGCATTTGAAAGCAACAAAGGTTTTCTGTATAATATTTGTTGTGCAAGTTAGAAGCAGAAGCAGGCAATGAGTATTGAAGGCACTGGGAAGCAAGTATGTCTCACAGCATCAGTCTGAGCAACGCCTTCCTTTCCCAGAAGAAAGGAAAGTGGGACCAAGAAAAGAAGAGGGTACATGGATATTTCATAACTGGCTAGAACTAGACACGGACGGGTAAGCTCAAATGAGTTTGGGAGCATACTTTAGGAGAGAAACAGAATTTGTTTGGAAGGGTGGGATTTGGAGCTGTTCTGTTGGTTGTTGTCCATAAACATTCATGAGACTGAATTTTGATTCACCAGCGTGTTCCCAGAAAATGGGAGTTTGGCAGATACTCAGACAAATACCCGCTGGCTTGAGTATTTGCATTTGAAGCGTTTGGGCTGCCACCTCCAAAGCTTTCGTTGGCTTGGGAGGTATCCAGCAAATGAGCCCAACCCCACCATATAATCTGGGTGAGTAAACACAAGTGCAAAGAGTGTTTTGTGAATAACAGCTATTGGATGTGATGACAGCAGTAAAAGCAGCCAAATAATCAGGCTAGCCATCTCATGGTTTAAAATTCATTTGCAAAAATCATTAGCACAATCATTGTAAAATAAGCAGAAGCAGAATCACTCGAGGATAATTTGCAAAGAGGAATAGGGCTGCACTCACTGAAAAGAGCTGCTACTAGCTGTGAGGCTGCCTGCCTTTGACTAAGCCCATCAAGTCCACCACCTCGAAAGGGAAGCACAGCTGGCCAGCACAGCAGGTCCGGCAGGCACTGCTTTTTTGAGCCCAGTTCTGAGGCATGGCCTTCACCTCCACAACCTCAGGGATCCTGCCAGCCTGCAGCTGGGGCAAGGTTGGCTTGCCTCCTTCCTCCCTGAGCAGGCTCAGAGCTCAGGTCTGGTCTGACTTCTGCCACCCAAGCCATCCTCCCCCAAACAGTGGTCAGTAGGGTATATTCAGGGAAAATGCATAAGACCAGGGTAGGTAAGGCAGGACAATTCCTGTGCTCAATCCTCCCAGCTTCCACCCACAGGTGCTATAGAGGACTCCCAACCCAGGTGGCCTGTTGAAAACTCCCATGGTGGAGTCTAGGGTTGCTTTGCAGGCAGTGGATGGGCTGTCAGTACTCGGTGCATACTCACCTCCCAGCCTTGCTGGCCTCATCTCCCCAGGAAAGCTGCCAGAACCCAGGCTCCTCCTGATCTTGGGCACCTTGTGCAATCGCCCCCAATCAAGGTGGGACAAGCCAGTCCTAGGGCATAGGGAGAGGTCTCGCCCCACACATTTAGAGTTCTCCACAGGCTGCCAGCCATGCTCCCAGGGCACACAGCTTCTTTGAAATACCCTTCCCTGGGAACCTGTCCAATACTTTCCACAGCTAGCACTTTTATTTACAGTTGCCTTCACCCATAGGTCTTAAATCTACATCTATCCCACTTGCCCCTGCAACTACTAGGAGCCCTCGGGAGCAATTTCATCTGGAGATCACTTGTTTCAAAGTCTGGGCATTTTTAAATCACTTCCACGGCCAGCAGCACAAACAAAGCACAACATGGTGGAGGAACAAAAAATGTTAAAGAAATACAGTAAGAACAAAACTGAAAAATAAGTACGAGAAAAGAAAAGGAATTTCCACCCTGGAGGAGGTTAAAGGTGACCTGCAAAAGAAAAATAGATTGGGTTGGAGCACTTCTGTTCAGGGCTCGCCTATTCATTTTATTCCCCTGTAATACTCTGGAGACAGGGAAAGCTAGTGAGATAATGTCACTGGAGATATGGGCAGTAAGACTTCATCAGCTGTGAAACAGCCAAGTTATGTTAAGCTCAGTGTTTTCTCTGTTGTTTGTCCTATGCACTTCACCTTAACCCATCTGGCTGAAAAAAAACTGTGAGAAAAACTTCCTCTGCTAAAGACTTATCAGCACCAAGTTTTGGTCAGCAAGTGAGACCTGAAGGATCAAGAATCCTCCAGCACAAAATGAAGAAGATCAATCTGACAAGTCCTAAGACATGTTATGCGACGAGGGGCATATTAGGTAGAAGAGAAAGAAAAGGCCACTAAAATATAATCCGTGCATTCAGAGAGGTCAAAATAGCATTTTCCTTACTCTGTCTTTTCAATGAAAGCCTTCACCTCCCGTTTGTTTGGGTAGAGTACTTCTAGGGGTGTGACCAGTTTTTCTATTTGATTGAAATAAATAGGGCTGTGTATGTGGAAGTTTCTGAGGGGAGAGAAGTGCACTGCTTCACACAGGGTATCATGCCTGTAGCTTTTGTTAACAGCTAAAGCACAGTGAAGGCTCAGGCCTCTGCGCCGTCACAACATCTCCTTATCTCCTTCCCTGGCTGCAGCAAAGCTGGCCGCAGTGCTTGCAGGTGCCTGGTACTCATGGGTAGCCCAGCCCATTTGCCTGGTTGTGCTGATAGCTATAGCACCGCACTACGACGCAGGTTCAGTTTCCTGCTGGGCAAAGCCAGACCTGAGTTGCCCTCCCAAAGTGCAAGGTTTAATTACCAGCGCCTGCCTTCCAGGAGCTGCCAGAAGGCTCTTGAGCTGATTGCTGGGCCCTTGGCATTCTCCAGAGATGCTCCAAAGGCCAGAGCTCCTGGGGTGCAAGCATGCCTGGGGTCCAGGTGACACTCAGACGCTGGTGTTCCCAGGGGTCCCAGAGGTCCCAGGAGGCCATGTTCCACTGATGTCCATGGTGGGATTTGGGAGCAGACCCTAAGCATGTCAGAGTTTCCTCTTGTCCCCATCTTCCCAGATATCTTCCCTGCCACAGGGATATCTGAGTGAAACTGGGTGTCCACTATCCCTATGCTGTACATCTCCTGGCCAGCACACCAACAAGAGGCATAAGGCCCTGGGAACCAGAAGCAAGAGGGATCACGGACACCAGCCACAGGATTTCTGCAGGGAGAAGGGCTTCTTGCAGGACTTCGTTAACAGCAGGGTTACGGTGCAAGGAGCTCTCGTAGGTCTCGTCTACACTTAAGCAACCAGCATTGTCCATTTAAATCAAAAGCAGTTAGGCTAAATTAAACCAGAGCAGCCTACTTTGCAAGCATGATTATTCCAGTTCAAAGACCATTTGAGTGACAGGTGGACACAGTCACGTCAATAAAAGTGTGCCTGTGTCTGCAGATTCTTTTGATAAATGTAGATAAAAAACCTGCGCATCTTTCTGTCAGTGAAACTGCTCCCACAAGTGACTGTGATGATTTAGCTCTATTGCTTCTAATCCATCCAAAGCAGTGTGAAAAGTAACACTGTGTTCAGCTTAGCTCAAACTTGATTCTGATGGACTTAATATAAGTTAAAATTAGTGTGAATGGAACATAAATAGAAGTGTCCTCAAATACTTTGGCAGATTTGACTGAAATCACATACTGTGTTAAACCAACCTAACTTTAAAGTAAATGTGCCCTTAGGTCATCTAGTTACATCATTGGTACAGCTCTGACAGGAGAGCATATGATTTTTTCCGTCTTTATTAAGAGGCTTATGCTGATAAAAGCTCTGAGGTATATGCTTTAAATCAGCGTAAGTACAGTTATACTGATAGAACTTATGCCTCTTCCCAGTACAACTGTATGGCAGTGCTCTTCTATGAGAAGAAGCCTTATTGTGCGGCTGTGTTTGACCTCAAAAGCACAGGGGTATGGGGAAAAATGTGATAGCTGTGGAGGAAAAAAGAGGACAGATTTGGGTATGCGATGCAAGCCAGGGCAAGTTAACAACAGAGGCAGTGTAACCGCTGCCCACCACAGGTGCTCCATCATGGTAAGTACTCAGGCCTTGGGGACAAGAGGAGGAGGAAGAGCAAAGCCCTGGCTCCTCTATGAAGTGCCATGCAGGTGCAATCTCATTTATCACCACATAAGAAGGGACAGTGCCTGCACTGTGAGGGAAAATGTCTCCAGCCTGCAGCCTTGCTGCTGCTTGCTCATGTGATGCGCACAACCAAAACAAGCCCTTGTTTGCAGCAATCGTGTTTCACCCCCCGGGAGATTTGCTTCTATCGATAGAATCGGATGGTGGGAAATTGCTTTGCTGTCGTTCGATGTGCTGTATGTCAGCCCGACTGAGGGACTTTGGCCAAAACAGACAGAAGGTGCTGCTGGTACCTCTGCCCATGGTCAGTAAAACACCCTTCCCTTCCTTCCAGAGAGGGAAGAAATTTTGGAAAGTTTTACCAAGATTACAAACTACATTTACTTACAGTCAAGGTCCAGAGGCTCACAAACTCAACACGCCGGCAGCAACGTGTTTACTCACCAGTCTGTCACAGCATGGACATTAGTGGTGTAATTAAGAAACAAAAACTACCAAAGCATAATTCTCCCTTAGATGCCCTGACACCCCCGTGGAGATGGGCAACATCTGAGATCAATATCTCTAACTTTCTGAAAGGGACTGGCCCCCTTTTGCCTTCCTCCTCATCCAAAGCCTTGAGGGTGCCTCAGGACTGAACAGCAAAGGTTTTGCTGCTGCCACCCCTGACTGCAGGCTGTGAGAGCTGCTTGGAGAGAACCCCCCCGGAGGTAACTGCAAAGGTCAGCAGCCCCTGCCCTAGCAAAGCCCAGCTCCACCTGCCTGGAGACCAGGGAAGCAGGGAAGTGGGACTGAGCTCAACCACCCCTAAATGCAGGGGAAATGCCACGTCTGTCTTGAACTGCAAGAGGCTGGGATAAGGGTCATGCTGAAAATTACATTATGTAAAATTTGAGGCATCAAAGAACTTTTAAAAGCTGGATTTTTTTTACTTCTGGCTACGGCAGGTAACTCAAAAAAAGAAAGAAAGAAAGAAAGAAAGAAAGAAAGAAAGAAAAGAAAGAAAGGAAAGAAAGACAGAAAGAAAGAAAGACAGACAGAAAGAAAGAAAGAAAGGAAGGAACGAAAGAAAGAAAGAAAGGAAAGAAAGACAGACAGAAAGAAAGAAAGAAAGGAAGGAACGAAAGAAAGAAAGAAAGGAAAGAAAGGAAGGAAAGAAAGGAAGGAAAGAAAGGAAGAAAGAAAGGAAGAAAGGAAGGAAGAAAGGAAGGAAGAAAGGAAGGAAGAAAGGAAGGAAGAAAGGAAGGAAGAAAGGAAGGAAGGAAGAAAGGAAGGAAGAAAGGAAGGAAGAAAGGAAGGAAGAAAGGAAGGAAGGAAGAAAGGAAGGAAGAAAAAGGAAATTAATTCCTGGCATTTTCCCAACTAGTCACTGTAAAATCAATATGTTCTTAAAGTGTTCAAATATCCTTATCCACAGACTCTGAAAAACCCCAGCCATGCCTGACTGCACTGCTCACCCACATGCAGACACACATTTCCATGCTTGGGCTCCTGGACAAGGAGCTTTATGGGACAGGACAACTGGAGGCTGCCCCTGGGCTCCGGTTTTACTTAGCCCGGTAGCTTAGGCTTCAGCTAAGCAGCAGGTGTAAAGCTGAGCCCTACAAAAGCAGCTGGGAAGGGGAGAGCCCCGTGTTGGTGACAGGACAGGCACCCATGGGACAGGGCTGCATGGGGCAGTCCTGTCTCCCTGTTACATGACTGACGTACACATCACACCGGTGCCAATGGGAGCCACAGTCCCCCAGCCTGGCCAGGGAATTCATACCTCATCCAAAAGTGTAACACAGAAAACTAACACTGCCCAGACATGTTTTCCCCAAAGGTATGAGATTAAGCCTCAGCACTGTTCCAGTTCCCATTGCCAGGCTGCCTCCTGCCACCCTGAAAAGGCTAACCCAGGGTTTCTCATTTACACCGCTGTGTCTTGCCACTGGTAGGACTTCTCTTCAGTAGCTCTTGGGCCCACCTGTGTGCTACCTGCAGCATCCCAGCACAAAGCCCTCTGCTCCTGGAGAGCCTCGTCAAGAAACACTGGGCTCCAGCTCTCAGATCATCCCCGCTTCAAAGGCTGTGCATGGGGAGGGAGGCTCACGTTGTATGATGCAGTGATGGCCCCTCTCCACAATACGGGAAAGCAACAGGTTGCTTTTTTGTTTGGAGGTGGGTCTATTTCTCCATGAAAGAAAGATGATTGTTTCATCTCCTGTTGAAATACAAGGTTGACAATAGCACTAGACTTCCTGTAATCACTCATCCTTCTCCAGAGACCACTATCTACATCATAACACAACGAAAGGCTCAAACTCAATAAAGCATAGTTTGGAAAAGTCTAGTGGCCACTGGCAAATAACAAATGAGTGTGTGCATGCCTTTGGTCCAGAGCAGCCATCCTAGACAGCTAGTGGGGTAAAGCTCCTTGTCCAGGCTGTAACCCAGGCTGGGCAGGAAACTATTCCACAGCCTGTGAAAACAAACAAACAAACAAACAAAAAAAAAAAACCAAAAAAAAAAAAAAAAGAGAGAGAGAGAGAAAAATCAAGAGACCATTTCACGGCATGGTCTTGGCATGTCACCAAAAGCAGGACTGGATAGAGTTGCCCATGACTGGCTTTTCACTGCCATTGAAAGCACTTATAATCATAGAATCATTTAGATTGGAAAAGACCTTTGAGATCAAGTCCAACCATTAACTCAGGACTGCCAAGTCCACCACTAAACCATGTCACAATTTCTCCCTGGGAATCCCTTTCCTTTCCACATAACTTTCCAAGCACAGGCTTGACAAAGCAGAACAGACAGCTCCAAAAATACATGTCCTCCTTTGCAGATTCAGTCATGGGTCAGGGATTCAATACAGAGCCAGGATTTTGCTCCAAGAACAGTCAAGGGGCCAGGCTTTATTCTGAGTTTAAAAACAAAACAAACTCCCTACCACCCCTGCAAATGTTGTTAGACATGTTTCTTCTTTTCCCTTGGTCTCAGCAAGATATTCAGGAATACAATCTTTGACTTTAATGCCCCAACTCTTCCCTGCAGCCCTGTGGAGGGAACTGGATAGCAGCATATACACATCTCCTCAGTCTCTCAGATCTTAAATTTTAATCCTTACTCTTTGAAAGCTTACTTTATCTTCTCCTTTGATGAACATTACTCCCTCTTACTCTGTTCAAACCAGACTTAGCTTATTAGTAAGAGGTGACCGTATGTAAGCGTGCATAACCTAATAAAGCAAAGAACAGCAAGACAACCTGATGCTCTTTATACCCTCATGACTGCAGATTTTCCTGGCCCTTGCATGCTGTACTCCCAAGTCGCTTGGCTACTGTCTCTTATTTCTACCTGGGCAAGGCTCACCTCCCTTCAAGCCCAGGAAAGCGCCTCGCCAAACCTTCTTGCCACACACCAGGGAAGCAAAAGCCCAGGAAAGGCCCCAGATGTAAGCACAAACCACACAGCCTCTGCAGACACCCATAACTCACACAAGGCACACATGACTTAAGACCTGAGAAACCAGCCTTCCCTGCTCTTCTTCCACAAATAAAAATGTCCTGTTTCCTCCAGCTCAGTCCCTACTGCCCTGTGTCCTCCCTCTCCTGGCATGCACAGGATCAAGGGAAAATCAAGAGCTTTGGTCGCGACAGAGCTGTGGCTTCAAGTGTAGCTAACCCCTGCACTAGGGCTGTCACGGGCATAGCTTCTCTCCACCCAAAAAGCTAAGATGAGGGCTGGAGGGAGGGCACAGTTGCACCTCCAGATAATTGGGATCTACAGAAGTTCACTGTCCTTTGCCTGAGAGCTACCATGGTCACTGGGGCAGGAGAAGGTTTGAGAACCAAGCTCCAGCCAAGATGAAATGCCACTGAAATTCTCCTCCCCCCAATTCTCCTCCCCCCAAGAAATTATGTTGGGTGTTGAAGCCATGAAAACTGAAGATATCCTGATGATGAGAAGAAATACATATTACTTTATGCTGGACAGAGGTAGAAGTGGAAGAACTGCTGTGAGAGTCCTTCAGAGCTTGGGTGCACCCTCCGGAGCCAGGATGGGAAGGGCTTCCCGGCCAGTTCCCCAGGGTCGTGCAAGGGACACCACAGTGTCTCCCCACCTGACCAAGTGCAGGGGGCAGCAGTCCAGCCAGACCAGGAATCACCCTCATTCAGATGAGAATCTAAGGGAAGAGGCTCAAGAACAACACGTGTAAAAGAAACTTGCCAGAAAGGCATGGGAAGGGGCTCTCTTGATGCACAGAGGGATGGACATATCCATTCTGGCTGAGAGGGTGGATGAGTGATGGGGGGAGCATGTCAAACAAATAACCCTTAACAACTTCCTTGGTTTGTTTGCCATTTGTTTTATCTTTCTTTCATTAAATATTGTCCAGTACAAGTTTTCAGCTATCATCTCCTTTTTTTTTCCATTTGCCACTGTCAAAGTAAGAAGAGAGGGAAGGCTGAAGGGAAGGGAATGGGGAAAATGAGAAGAAACAAAAGAGAATGAAGAGAGGAGGAGGAAAATACAAGACGTTTTGGCTTGATTTTTCTTTGCTAACAAACTATTTTCCTGACTTTCCTTTCTGGAGAGAGGGGTGCAAACGGCCTTTTTAATGAAAAAAACCCTGAAAAATCAAAAGTGGTAATTGGGAGCCTGGCAGATGTCTGTCTTTTCCTCTATATACAATGTTTTTCCTCCACCCAGGAGGAGAAGCACAGTATGGCCACCTTATAACTTTCCTTGGACTTCAGCTTCAAAAACATTGTGTCTTGGCATGTTATCAACAATTACAGAGGCAAAAAAACCTTCTCTCTCCTCTCCGTACCACTCCTTTGATAGTGTACTTACACCCTGGTGGTATGCAGGAAGGGAGCAGTTTCCCATCAGACTCGGAGATGTCCAGAAATGCCCACTTCCAGGGGCTGATGGAGACCTGTCAGATCTGTTGTATGCACACGGCGATGACTGAGAGGTTTGTATAAGTTCAGCAAATCATTGCTTTGTCCCTGACTATGCCTGCACACCGAGGGTCTCATAGCAAAAGCCAGCCATTGGTGGCATTTTCTGCTATTCCCCCAGCTGGGTGCACTTGGGTCACTGAGCTTTCCCTTAAACTTCCTGAGACTCTGTCAATCCCATCCAATGCATCTAGATTAATTTCCCGATCCGGGGAATTTTGTAACTGCTTTCAATGGAGACAGCAATACCTCCTCTGACTTTATTAAAATACGCTGCTTCCTGGCAAAGGTGAGATGCTACTATCAGATCATACACAAGCAACAGAGGAACCAGTTCATGCAGTATTTATTTTTGATAACACAGCTCCATGTCTGTGCTCCAAACTGAAGAGTGATTTATTTCTCTCTGGGATTTTTGCAGTGTTATCCAACTACCTCAGAAAAAGGAGTGAACACATCTCCAGAACTTCTCTGGTAGTAGGAGACTACCTCACATCTTTGAAGGCATGGTAGCAGGAGCAAAGGGGTCAAATGTCCTACCAAGGGTCCTACAAAAAACCTGTGCTAATGCCTAAGACTGAATGTGAATGGCAAGTCCTGGTCCTTTAACATTCCTTTCTTCTCAAAACTCACACCACCATTTTGACCACAGGTAAGTGCAGCCCATGCCTGAAATCAAACCTCTCGTGCACAGCCCTGCCGCAGCTTCAAGCACGGGGAGGCAGCCACAGAGCACCCAGCAGACAGCCAGCACTCCCGGGGCTGGTGGTTCCTCCGGCTAATCTGGATCTGCCACCCTGGCACTGCTGCTCCTTGGTGGCAACCACTGGCTTTTGCTCCAGCTGCATGCAGAGACCTGCTGCAGGTAGCTGCTGCCACCACCAAATCGTGAGTGACACAGCTGGGAGGGAGAGGAGAAAACACCAGAATACTTACCATGAGACCTGACTGCAAGCCTCTGGATGTTAAGCTCTTCCCACAATTATTGTAGTAGCGTGACATTCAGTTCTTTAAAAAATAAAAATAAAATAAATGGGACCTTACATGGTGCTGCAGTCCTTTGCAGGAAACAAGAATGAGCTTTGTCAGCTCTCTCTGCCTTTTACAGTAAACCATCTGCAGTCAAACGGTAGTGTCCCGGAGATGTACAAATTTTGATATTTGAATTTCAGTGTTCATTTCACCAACAGTCTTTAGTTTTTAAAGGAAAGGAAATTAAGTGGGGGAAAGATTTTCCTATGCTAATTCACCAGTTAAACTCACAGGAAGCTGCAAAAGATAAGGTTCCCATAGTAATTGGAACAGGTACTGCATTGCACAGATGAGGCCTAATTTTCCCACTTACTTTCAGCGCTGGTGGTTTATCTCCACATAGCACAGGGAAAAGCAATTACTTGGAATGAGGAACAAAGGAAAGGAGCCTGTGGCATCTCTGATTCTTTTTAATGGCTATTTGGCATGGTTTGATGCACCACTATTGAAACACAGCCATGCACCAGCGTGTACCCTTGACCATGGCAAAGCTCCTGTGGGGGATCCGGCCACTGGCTTTTCCTGTTTTTAACTGTGAAGTTCTGATGGGTATTCAAGCAGGTTTTGGCAGGGAATTTTACAGCTACAGCCTCCACAGGACAGAGCTGTCTGGCACAGCACCAAACACCGCATCCAAGCGCAATCCTTCTCAGCCATCGCCTCACGTTCATGACTACCCTGGCAACAAGAGACCTTTAATTTGCATTATCTGCTTCCGATTAACCCATCTTACCTATTAATTACTGCTTTATCTTGCCTGAGCTTATGAGAATCGCACCCAATTATGTCTTCCTTATCCCCTGAGCAGTCATCTGCAGCAAAGCAGAGGGAGCACAATCCTTTGCCCACCCTCACCCCAAAGCTACTTTGCAGCACAGAATCATGCCCAACAACTCCTTCATTAATTCATCTACAAAATGCCCCAGCAGTGCAGTTACATCTGTGGGTGTGCATTCCCCAGGGTCTCATTTTCCCCTGCTGTGCTGCAGCTCAATTTTTACCAACTGCTCTGGGACTTTTCCTGCACTCCATGAATTTTCTGAAAGAATTGTCAAATATTCAGCTGTTTCACTCTTGGATGCATTTTCACTGGGCTGTGTAGTTTTGACCAAGAGTGAGTCCCCTAGAAAATTATTCTTCACCCCCTTTCCAGCCTGAAACTGCCTTGAGATCCATCAATAACTATGATTGCATCAAGAATCCTGTCACTCACTTCCCTTTCAGTGACAACTGAGGCTATAACTACTAATGCTGCAGCCTCCTTTTATCATTGCCTATGATACGTTCCTGGCTCCCTCTCCCTCGTACGTAGGTGACCTAGCAATGCACTTTCTTTTGTCATCCTCTAGCTTCTTATGTACTTCCGAACCAACTTACTTATTCCCCATGCTAACACCTCATCATTTTGTGCCTTTGCATCCCTAACTTTGCTCCTGCACACCTTTATTTCTCTGCTCTCTCTCACCACTGTGGTTTCCTTTCCTCCTCCCAACAAGATGGCTGGGTTTTTTTCTTTTCTTTTTTTTTTTTTTTTTTTTTAGTATGTTGTCTTTCTCTTCCCCCCAGTGTCAGTACTGAAGGACACTTTTGACAAAAGTGTGTTGCTCTCTTCCCAGCTGCTGACAGGGAGAGTTGTCCCCAGGATGTCAAAAGAAATGTTGTCCCCAGTGGGTGCAACCAGCTGGCTGAAAGGAGGCAATGTCCCGGATGCTTCTATCTCAGATGTGAAGGAGAGAAGGGAAGAGCCCAGGAAAGAAAAGAAACCACTTCAGGAAGGAGAGAGCGCATCAGTCCGGGGTGTGGAGGAGACATTCCCAGTGCCTCAGAAGTGGGTTTCTCTCTCTGTGATACTGAGCACCTCCTGGACTGGAGGGGACCATCCCTTGTGCTTCAGTTCGGACAGCCCCACCATGTGCTTCTTCAGCTGCGGCAGGTCCTCCGCTGGGGAAATCAGCTGTGTTAGCCGCTGCAGAGAGGAAGTGTCTGTTAATTAAGCTGGTAAACAAACTGACACCCAATAGTGATCCACAACCATTGCTGGGGGCAAAGGCATCTGGAGAGCTAACTGTCCCAGCTCCTGCTCCCCTCCCACCGAACGGCTGTGAAAGGGAGAGGAAGGAGAGCAGGCTCACTTTAACTGCTCTCAGTGGCAATTATTCCACTCAAACCTGGGCCATGGACTGACAACCCGACAAACAGGGCTCCTCACAGACATGTTTCTGGGAGGAGAATGAATATTCCCTGGCTGTGTTGACAGTGCAGGGTCCTCTTCTCCACGACCCCGCAATGTGACTGTCACACCTACACCACAGCCACAGGGATGCTCCCATCCCCTGTTCACCTGCTCCCTGACCCTACCAGCCACAGATGAGCCTACAGCCAGTGAAGATGGGGAAGGACCAGAAAACAAATTGCGCAGAAATGTATATGTACTGTACATCACTCAGGCCTTTCTTCATGGATCAGGTGGGGTGTCATCTCCATAACACCGTCTTCCTAGACACCATTCTTCCTAGGACAAGGACAAGGTGTCTGCACTGAAAGAGGACAGACCTGGGCATGGCACAGGGTAGGCCTTTACAACTCTGTGAGCATGTCCTCTTTAATAACCATGGATAATTTCTTCAGAGAAAATAACATAGTCCTGACACAGGACTTAAAGGGGAGCAGGAGCAAGGGACAAGAAGTAAGGCAAAACAGATCCTGGTTTTGTACCTGGTTTGCACTGGCACCAGTCAGTAACAAAAGAGCAGGCAAAGGTGGTGGCATGCCACCTTTACTTACATGACCGGTGGGCCCACCTGAACCATAAACCAAATCAATCAGCCTGTGGCCTTGGGTAGCCCACACCGAGGGGGTCCTCTGCCATCCAGTGCAGCCAGCGTCACAGACAATCTGCATATGTCCATGTATTGCCCAGGGCATGGTGGTTACAATGTCTCATGAAGACTCTGGACATTCAATGATCCCCTGGGAGCTGTGCTGAGACTCTCCAGACCCTCCAAATGGCCAATAAGAGCTGCAGGACATTCTGGGCAGGAGCCACCCTCACCCTCCCTTGCCTTCTCTGAGGAGAAATGTGCCATGTGCACCTTCCCTGTGGCCCTTCCCACAAGCTGCCTGGGGGAAGAAACAGCAATTCACCCGGTGGCCACCATTCCAGTACCTGCTTCAGGGGTCCTTTGGTTTTCAGGAGGATGAAGATGGCGTAGAGAGGAATGCAGACCATGGAGGAAAGTGCCATCAGCCAGCCTACCACGTAGCCCCAGGGTGGGTACACATAGGAATTGTTGTATTTCAAAGGTGTGTACTTTATCAGGGAAAACAGGAAGACAGCCTGAGGAGCAGAAAACACAATATAGCTAGAGCAAAGGGAGCAGCCAAGCCAGGCAGCCTGGCCACCCTGTAAGCACCAGCATATGCAAGAGCATACTGTCTTGCATGAGATAGCATGGACCTTGTTAGCTGCAGTGAGGCAGAGCCTGGTGCCTGCTGGCTGTGGAAGAAGTTATCTTAGAGCCAGGGCCACACTTCTCCACAGTGTAAAGCCTTCAGGCTTCCTAAAAGTTCAACCTAAGTAAAGTTGGCAGCAGCTTTGAGGGTTCAGCAATGTTGAGACAGCAATTTCTTCATATCAAAGTCAGGAATTGTTCTCCCTGGCAGAAGCCCTTCAGAACTACTACACAGGCACAGAATTACCCCTCTTGGGACTCTCTAGCCACAGAGCTCTCAGATGATTTGGGTTGGATCAGGCTTGCTTTGAAAATTTCCCTAATAGTCAACTCCTGCTGGAGCCCGAGGACAAAGGACAGGAAATTTTTTGTAAGCTGTAGCTATAGATCCCATCTGTTTTCCCACTGAGGTCAAACAAAACAACCCTCAACATCAGATGCAGGAGCAGAATGTGCCTCGGAATTCATGTAAAAGTCAGTGGAGCAAGACTGGACATAAACTCAAAACAAGCAAGAACTTGCCTGACTTAGGGTGCATTTTCTTTAAACACAGTTGTCACAGAATTTTTAAAAAAGATTTAATAACATAGAAGGCAAATGGCTATGGAAAGGTATTTCTGAACCATGGGAGGTCACAGGAACACAGGCTGAAGCAAATATTTCAGAACAGGATAATTCTCACTGGTCTTCTATTCAAAAGTAATTTGACCAAACCTCTCCAGAATTAAGGATACATTTCCCTTTGCCTTCAATTATAAACAAGTGGCTTTTCAGGCTCAATTAATTTTTCAGACAATAGATAAAGCGTTATAAAGGAAATAAATAGCCACCTCAACTATGGACAAGATTTTGCTATTCCATAGCAGTTTGAAAAATTTACAGCAGCACCTTGAAGACAAATCAATGTTTTCTACTGAGAACCCAGGGACCCAGAATAATATGCTGCATTGTCATAATTGCACTTACCAAGCAGAGACCCGGAGTGAACACCAGCCAGCATATCTTGATCAAGGGCCACGGACGGAAACCAATCATGTCCTCAATGTTGTCGTAGAAGCGGTTGGCACCTTGGCCACCAGCCAGCACAGAGACAAAGTCCCAGGTCAGTTCGTTGTTGTTTCCTTCAACCACTATTCACACCAAATCCCCCAACTTTCTTCATTCTCAGTGTTTACTCCTTGCAAAAACACGGCTATCCTAATAATATAGCGGCAGGTAACAGGCTTTTCTGGCATTGAAAAGGCCCATCTGTGGCTAAATACAGATGGAGCTTTTTAACTTCAGCCACAAGCTATCAGAAAGCTTGACCTAGAAGAAATGCCCTGTCCCTCAGACAGCAGCAGCTGTAAGTGAGTGGGTGCAGCCAGCCCATGTGCCACTAAGAGCTGGTAAGGACCAGCACAAGACACAGAGGGGCAGCTGTTTTATAGGTCAACAAGGGAAAGCTCTTGCAGGTTGAGCACATGGGATTGTGTGAGCCTCAAGTGCTAAAAGGAACAAAGAGCGTGGGGGACACCAAGCAAAACCTTCTCTTAGTAACCAGATCGGCACCCTAGGGAAGTCGTGTCGAGAATCCCCACTGAGCTGGGTATTTCCCCTGTCACCAGGAGCCTGCTTTCCACAAAATGTTTTATTTTTGGCATAAAGCTGGAAGACCTGGAAATCCATACTCCTCTGGAAACCAAATTTTCCCTCTGTAAGTGCTGCTGTACTGTCATGGGAGCTGTCCTGTAGGTGCCCAGAGTCCTCCTTCTCCCATTAACTTCACCTACTAAGTGATGTTGTTCACAGTATGTGGAACCCACCTGAATCTCATGGTGCCCCAGAGTGGGATACACCTCTGAATAGCCTCTGAAAGTCCTGCCACTGGCCAGACCCTAACCGTTGACTCTTCCCAACCCAAAGCACAAAGAGGAAATACATGCAATGGTATAGAGAGGAGACGATGTAACACAGACGGACTTCAGCAGACCTTGTATTAAGCTCTAGGATGTCTTCAAAGATCAAACACCTCATGTTGGCCAGAAAGAGATGTAAAATGAATCAAAAAGTCATTCATAAGATGACTTAACTTATGAGTTAACATAATCTTCCTAACTAGAGCTAACCAGAGGCACCATATCAGGCTGCCTCAGGTAAAATAGGGCAAAAATATTAGACAAAAAAAATATGGACCTAGCCTGTCCAGGAAAAGGGTTCCCTGATCAGCACCTCTGGGATGAAATAATACTGTATTTGCATTATTGAAGTTCTATCATGGTGCTTAGCTGATAAAGAAGGACTCTGCTGTTAGGGGTGTTCATCTAGCTGTGAACTCATGGTCATGCCACAGGTCCCACCTGCAAGCAGGATGAGACCTTGCTTCTTTGCATCTTAACATCAGAAGGCTGGGCTGGGCAAAATACATCTTAGAGGACTGGCAACACTTGCAGGTGTTTGAGGTTTGGTGGGTTTTATTTTGGTTTGTGTTTTTTACGTCTTAGAATTAAATTTCCATATTATGCTTCCTTTAAATATACAAATTCTACAAAGGCACATTATGTGTGCTTTTCTTTTTTGTGATTCTTTCCATTACTTTCTATATCCCATGACTAATGTTTGCAGGAAAGCTCTTTTAAACGCAGCTTTTTGAAGTATTTAGGCTGGCGGGGGGCAGGTTCTTTGAACATCTCATGGTTCCCATCTTGAGTTGGCAAATTAAAACAAGTAGCCTCAAGCAAAGACAACAAGCTGTGGCATATCAAGGGACAGACAGCCTTGTGTGGGAGCTCAGCCTACACCAGAGAACAGAACCCTAAAGCTTCCAAGCTTTAAATATCATGGGGCTTCAGATAGCATTTCTGAAAATATACTGGGGATGAAAGGGAGATGGTATAAAAAAAAATTGTTTTGCCAAAAAGCCAAAATCATCCACCGGATGAAAAAAAGGGAAAAGATATAAATGACACAATTTGCAGTTTAGAATACAAGCATAGCACAGTCTCTTATACCATACAGTGTTTCCACAGAAACACACTGTGATGATACATGATAGATAAATTAATTTGTAATATAACTTTGTTGAAGTCAAAGTTTCACTGCAAATTTGGATCTAGGATCAAGTGGAAGAGACATAGCAATTAAAGAAATACAAAGATACTAGACAAAAAGAATGACAGAAGAAACACCTATCCTCCAGCAAGAAAACATCCCAAAACTTATGTTGTTAATTACGGTGTGCCTCCACCTGCCCTTATCACTATTTTCTGTAGTACAACGATCAGGTACCGCATTTCCATGTCCACTGTGGCAGTCAGCAGGTGATGTGATGAAACACAATGGGGACTGACATGAATGTCCTCAGAGAGTATATGAACAGGAGGTTTTACATGTTCTGTGTTTTGCAGGCAGATGGAAAAGTAATCAAGCTTAAGAAGTCAGCAGTTCAATCACTCAGCATTGGCTTTTTGAGCAAATTAGAAGCTGGAGGATATGTGCAGTCTCCTTTCCTTCCCAGCACATTAGAAAGATCAGCTAAAACTCCTGCAGAGAAAATCATAAAGATTTCCCCAAAGACATTTTTTGTTGGAATGAACAAAAATGTTTGCTGTTATCCCCAATATCCCAAAATAAGGAAGAATGTATGCAGGCGCAGGGCAGTTATCCATGCGTGCTGGTTCCACTTCTCTTGCGCTGACCAATCCCATATACCTTCCAAGATGTTACACGCTTTTCTGGCAAATCATTTACTTTTCCTACATAATTTTATGGGAACAAACTTCACATGAACCCAACCAGATATTTGCCTACATCCTTACATCTTGTCCTTATGGAGCCTTTTTCATTTTATGGAGCTTATAACAACTGCAAGTAATACTCAAACTGAAACAGGCAAAGATTCTGTTTTATTTTTACAATATCCAGAAAGAGTGAGTTTCACAGATCTGCTAGTTTGGAATCTATGAAAAAGCCCTCCCTTTTAAATCTTTTCTCCCAAGCTGCATTTTTTTGCATTCATCTATACCAAATTTCATCCACGGGATTTCAATAGATGATGACCCTGGCCATAACACTAAGCTTATATCTACTTCCTCTCTGTTTCAAACCTGCAGCATCAACGCCTGTGCCAAACCCGTGCAAAAAAACAGCCGCAGAGGTGTTGTGGCACTGCAACAACTGCGCACACCTTGGGTATCAAGTGCACAGAGCAGGGCCCCTTATGGTCCATAAATAAGCATGTAAGATTGCCTGTAGCCAGTGCATCTGAAAGGATAAAGCACACACAGCCAGAGTGAGCCTGACAGGCAGGATCCAGGCAGAAGGAGGCTGGTAGCCATGCTGCATGTGAGCAAAAGAGTGAGAGAAAGATTTATACCAGCACAACATGGGTTCACCCCAGGGCCACCCACAGGTACCCGCTGGCATCATTTTGCTTTAGCTTTGTAAACAGTCCTAATGGTTTCAGCCTTACTCTCCCGCAGTGATGGAGGCACTCACTTTCTCCTGGAACAGCTAATCCTAATGTGCCTGCTGTGTCTGACTGGAAAATATCCTCCCTGCAGCCCACTTTGGTGGCATCACATTGTGAATCCCAGTGCTCAAAACCTATGCCTGCTTATATGAGGGCTGCCTGTCCCAAAGTGGAAAGGAGAGGAGAAGGGCGGGCGGGAAAAACCCAAACCCTCTAACACTCCCCTCTAAGGAAAGTGATCAGCAGGGCCGATGCTGCACAATCCTTTCACAGGCAGAGTGCAATACGTGAGGAAATCCTCAGATCTTTGCGAGAGCAGCCGCCTGGCAGCAGAGGGAAGCTGCCAGGTGGTGGGTGGTTGGCGTATGTGCTGCGAGAGGGGAAACTCGTAACGCGTATTTGTGTTAGCAAAAATGCTGTAATTCTTCACAATGTAAGCAAGAGGCTCAGCTCTGCCAATTCTGAGGCTGGGGAAAAAGAACAGCAATTGGCACCAGACTTTTTTTTCCACTAAAATGCCTCACCTTGACACTCTGACTACATTTTGGACCAGAATCAGGCCAATAGATGCAAAGCAGAACACCAAGAGGGTAAAATCCTGCTGTGTGGAGTGGGAAAAATGAACTAGTGGTGGTAAGGGAAAGGCCATTTCTCAGTCCTGAGCTGCTCCGTCCCCCTTTCCAGGCTGCTGGGGCAGCATCACCTCATGCTGCTCATGGTCTGCCATTGCTCCTCCCCATGGGTTGTCAGAAAAGGCATGTGGCCTGTGTGACCATAGAAATGGCAGGGGAGGTCTATACATTAAAACATAACTCAGTTTAATGTAACCAAGCATGGTGATGATGAAGCCCTGTCACAGATAAATGAGAATCTCCATCTCCCTGTAAACCCCACAGGGACTGGGTAGAAGGCAACTCTAAATTAAAATGTGGCCAGGGTCTGTTATTCCAAGCTCTGAGGTGAGCTTCCCTTGCAGCGCATCCCTCTAAAATAAATCTCCCTTTCAGATCTGCTTTTCTTGCATTCCCTGGAGGTAAAGCCCAAGCAGTTGGACCTGCTACCATTTCAGTAAGAGAGGTGTCCATCCAGACTAGCAATTGGCTCCTGCTTACATGAAGCATTTGGAGAAACTGATAACCCCTTCCTCAGCAACTGCACTGTAGCCCATGCAACCACGATAAACCTGTAGGCACCAAAGAGAGCACAAAGGGACTGACTGTTCACAGGCTCTTCTTAAGTAAGACAAAGGTGGCACCAAATGAAATTAACATGTGGCATTCAAAACAAGGAAAAGAAAGTGACTCCTTCACACAACACCTGACCAAGCTATTGATCTCTTTGCTGCAGCATTTTGTGGATGATAAATGCTTACCTGAGTCAACTGAAAAATTAACAGAAGAGAAATAAATAGATTTTACTTCAGGCTCTGGAAATCCCTGGGCAACAAGCTGAGTATTGCACCTGGCTCTGGGATTCCCAGCACAAGAAAGACATGGACCTGTTAGAGCAGATCCAGAGAAGGGCCATGAAAATGATCTGAGGGCTGGAGCATCTCTCCTGTGAAGAAAGGCTGAGAGAGTTGGGTTTGTTCAGCCTGAAGAAGAGAAGGCTCTAGGGAAACATTGCTGTGGCCTTTCAATATATAAAGGGGGGCTTGTAAGAAAGACAGAGAGGCTTTTTACTAGGGATTGTAGTGACAGGACAAGGAGTAACAGTTTTAAACTGAAAGAGGGTAGATTTAGATTGGGTATAAGGAAGACATTTTTTACTATGAGGCTGCTGGGACACCGGAACAGGTTGCCCAGAGAAGCTGTGGATGCACCATCATTGCAAGTGTTCAGGTCTGGTTGAACAGGGTTTTGAGAAACCTTATCTAGTGAAAGATGTCCCTGCCCACGGCAGGCAGGGTGGACTAGATGACCTTTAAAGGTCGCTTCTCACCCAAACCATTCTATGGTTCTATAATAAGTTGTTAGAAGCTGGAAGAATATTTACAAAAAGTATTATTGCTAACTTTTCTGCTATTATACTCCTTCCTGAGCATCCA
Source organism: Falco rusticolus (assembly GCF_015220075.1). Classification (NCBI taxonomy): domain Eukaryota; kingdom Metazoa; phylum Chordata; class Aves; order Falconiformes; family Falconidae; genus Falco; species Falco rusticolus. The sequence continues at coordinate 67,413,832 of NC_051191.1, forward strand.
CTCCTGGCCATTGAAAGAGGCACAGTGTGATGCCTGACGTCTTTTCCTTAGGTTAGGATGTCCATGCTGCTTGGCATAGCTAGGAGCCAGCAGATTTGTGGTTGTGAAGTGTTGAGGGTCTGGTCTAAGCTGGTATCTAAGATAGCATTGCACTACCCTTGCAGGTACTGAGCCCCTGTAGCTCCATGAAGCTAGGGAGAGAGAGCAGCTGCTCTGCATCACACACATCTAGACCCTTTGCCCCAAAACCACCAGCCCCAGGGTACGAGCTTCAGGGAGATGAACTGCAGCCTGCATGCTCAGGAAGGGATCTTCCATAGGATATTGCAGGATACTCTTCTTACTGCCCAGACTAACAAGCAGTTGGTTTCCTTCTGACAGTTTGTGGAGCTCAGTTTAATGCTGGTCTCAAGTAGTTTAGTTACAGACTTCGCTGAGAGCCATAGCATTCCCTCCCATTTCTTTTAAGAGTGCTGTCACAGCCCGTGCAAACAGGAAGCATGTATCATCACAAAAGTAACGCACAGCAAGTCTGCATCCCAGCATTTTGTGTTAAATTAACTGACATGGCTAAATTAAAGGCATAATGTAAGCAGACGGTAACAGAGACCAAAGAATAGCTGTCAGTCCTCTATAGCTGATTTTCTAATTCAAAGGGCAGATGGGAAGAGCAGCCAGGTAGTTCAACATGTGGAACATTCAGAGAAGGAAAAAACTTTCATACTCTACATGTGGAGCAATTAAGAAATGTTGTGAGTAAACAGTGGAAACCAGACAAGAGGGTAATTATAGCATTTCTTTGCCCCTTAAAGATCTTTTCTATTCACTGCCATTTCTCAGCCCCCCCCATCCTTGCCTTGAGAAAAAGCAACATAGTTTTTTGTCCTTCACTTACCATATACCCATCCTACACAGATGACTTCAAAAATGGCCAGGAAGAGCAGGCACGTGCCGCTGGCAGCATAGTAGTCAAAGAGCTGGAAGATGTACATCCCACCCTGTTGAAGAGGTAAAGAAAAGAGAGTTATGGCGAAACTGTTCCATGTCAAGGAAAAATGACTAAGGCAAGTAGAATAGCAGTAGAAACACTGCATCTAGAGAAGTGGGAGAAAGAGAAGAGCCTTCTCTTGGGCTGCCCCCACTCTGTCACAAAAAGGCAGTCAGGCCTGGCTGGTTTCCATAGGAGCAGGATCCAGTTTGTTTGCTTGTTTTCAATCAATCAGCAAGTTTCAAGCATCATTTCAAAACATCACATAGCAGTGGAGAACTTCACACCCAAGAAATTTGAATCCTGAGGATCAGGACATTTAGGTACCTCATGTAAGCTGCATCCATCTTTACATATTGCTCAAGGTCCAAGCCCTGCAACAGCAGAGGCATGTGGTTTCCCTGCTGCCTCTGCCTTCAAGCTGAGCCCTGCATAGTTGCCATCAGCTGCCTCTACAGGTCAGTAGATGACTCCCCTCTCTTACTTTCATGTATTTTCTCAGAGACGGCTTCTCCAACAGGAGTCAAACAGATGCTTTCAAGTAGTGCTGAAGGGCTCTAGACATTGCCAGAGTAGAACACCCTTCATCCTACCACACATGAGGTGACATCCTGCGATGGTGGAACTAGATGCCTCCATGCAAGGGGGCATGCAAAAAACATTGGAACCCTTAACGCAGTTTCACTCAAAGCTCTCTCAATGGCAGTGGGAGGTGCCTTCAGCAAATATTTAGCCAGGATCCTGTTGGAGGATCATTCGGCAGTGCCTAAGAAGTTTAGCAGGAATTACCTGTCACTTACAGAACATAGAGGCAGAGGGGTGCTGAGACTCCCACCCAAGTGTGTGGCACGCACACACAGCACAGCACACCACTGTGAGGAAGAGGTGCTTGGCTACTAGCTGCAGAGCAGGACAAACACTGTGCACTTAGCATCGTACCAGCACAGCTCTGCTTCTGGTCCCAGGGATCACAGGCTTTCCACTGGTTCAGGCAGGGTTATAGTCCAGCCATTGCCCCCAGCCTTCCCTGCTGCTGAAGAGCTTCTTGTGGAAAGCAGCTAGCAAACAACCACTGCCCTTAGAAGAGCTTCTGCTTGTGCAGCTGAGCTTGTTTTAGTCACCAGGCCTGGTATTTGCATAAAGCTGTATGTCAGGCAGCCTCTTTGGGCTGAGGGACCATCTCTCTGGAAGGCTCAGTTAAGCAGTGAGTACACTAGCATTACACAGGGTAAAAGCAGCACCAGCTGTGAAAGACACCAGATAATGCATCAGAAATTAAGGACAATTAACAGCATCAAAGATTACCTTGCTGTCTCTACCCAAGTCTAGCAGGGTTTCTAGTGTTCAGCCTAATACCCCAGCTACTCTTTTCTTACCTCAGTGACCAGCAATAAGCCCAGCAGGTAGCATGTGACTGCAATGGCCAGGATCAACAGCTCCCGACGCCCCTTCTTCCGAAACACTCCCGGGAACATGTCAATAAGAGCTGTCACCATGCTTTCCACACAGACAAACTAAAGAATAAGACAGGTCAGAAAAATCAGTGTCTCCTCTTCCCCAAGCACGAACTCCTTCTCACTGCCCTTTCATGCTCCAGCTGCCCAAACCCTTATTTTTTTGTTTTCTTTTTTTGTCTGTCTTGCTTCCACCAAGGGCCAGCTGCAGCTGCTAGGGACCCAAACACAGCTTGATACATCAGTGAGGTCTCCTATGGAGTAGACCAAAGGGTCAAAAGTACAGTCCCATGCTGGACAGGTGAACTGTGTAGAAGGAACTGCCTCAAACCAACAGATCATGCTGCAGCACAGCAGGAGTGACCAAGGAATGGGGAGGCAAGGAGCAGACTGTGTCCCTCGAGCAGGATGAGGAAGCACTTGAGATGGCACAAAGAACCCTTGTGCCAGAGGGGAGCTCCCCCTGCCATTGTGAAGCTAAGGGCAGCCAGGTGACTGTGGGGCACAGCTCAGCCCTAACATGAAGCACACCCTTTGTACAGCAGCACTGGCTGCAAAATACACCACGACTGCCTGGGACAACCCAGTAAAGCAGGTGGTCATGGGTCCCACAGGTGAATTGCTGCCTTTTGAGCCTGCTCATCACCACATGTATGGCTCTCAGTCCCACAGAGCAGGTCACCCATGGGGTACGTAAGAGAACATCAGCCACTGCTAGAAAAGCTCAGCCAGCACAGAGTCATAAGCAAGGTGAGGCAGGAGGGGACCTCAAGCCAGAGAAACAAGGGAAAGAGACCTCTTTCACCAGGTGCAGGGGCTGAGGTGCTGCAAAGTGGAGCCTGAGCAGAGCATCCTGCCTGGCAGACATGCCAGAGCATCCTCTGCTCTCCTCCTTCCAGTACCAGGGTTGCATGCTACGCTACGCAGGGTGCTCTGCTGGATTTTGCTCCTGGCATAACAGGAGTATGGGAGGGTAAGAGATGGGCACAGCAGTGAGGAGAGCACACAGGGCTTGCTCTGGTGAGATGCACCTGAGAGAAAACAGCCTCATTCCCCTTCCCATGCCAGGCCTCACTCCATGCCAGGCCTCACTCCACGGTGTGCACGGTTTCGGTGCTGGCACAGAGGTTGGCGGGGGTGTTGCTGGGATACCCTCATGTACACACCGGGAGAAGGATGCCAAAGAGAGACACCAGTGCACATAACCACAGGCCTCCCGTTGGCCCTGATTCTGAGCTCCCACTGTGTGAAAGTGCTGTGGACAATGTGCAGAATGTGTTTAAGGAACCAGCAAAGCATATAACCATGGTTTTTTTCCTCATGGCCTTGAGGAATGCTCAGGACAGGGACAGGCACCTGGGCATTAGACAAGGAGGGGTCATTTGCTGTACCTGGCTGTCCAGTCCCAAGAAGATCAGCATGAGGAAGAAGAGGCAGGACCAGAGCTGTGACACAGGCATCATTGTTACTGCTGTTGGATATGCTATGAAAGCCAGGCCAGGACCTGCCAACAGATCACAGGATGACTAGGTATGGCCTCTCTACCACCACTGCCTGCCACCACCACCCTGCAGCACAGGCTGAGGTCACATACTGCTTTAAAGATCATATCACCACAGCTCCTTGCCCACACAGGGCTGAAAGCTATGTCAGGGAGCACTGGTCCTGCAGACCTCACTGCAGACACCCATAGCAACAGAGGATGTAGATAATAACCTGGACTTCACTGCAGAAAAGTCCCCTCCCCTTCAGGCTTTCTGTTTTGCCTTGGCTCTGAAATCTCCCAGCAAAACCTACCTGATTCAGCTACTTCTGCAATGGGTACACCCTGCTCTCGAGCCATGAAACCCAGCACAGAGAAAATGGCAAAGCCAGCAATGAAGCTGGTGGCACTGTTCAGGAAGCAGAGCATGATGCAGTCCCTGCAGGGGGGAGACCAGAGAGAAATCAGTGTTTCCCACTGCAGAGTGGGTTCACTTGGGATCATGTCTGTACTCAGCTTCCCCGGTCGGACAGTATGGACCAAGGAATATCGATGCTGCTCTTGAGTTCCCTCAGAAGTAAAAAGCTCAGAAGAGATCCAAAAATAAGCCTACTACCTTGTACCCCACTGTTCAGGAGTTATAGGACTACACGTGGCACAAAGAGAGACATAGGACATCACCAGTGGGTCGTGAATAGGATGCCAAAATGATATATGCAGGGACATGGCAACAAAAAAGTTGACAGGAGTCAAAAGAATAAGAAAAACAACAGAAGAAATGAGGAAAACTGCAAATTAGAGAAAGAAAGAGGTCACAAAAGTAAACAGAGTCAAGAAAGAGGAGAATCTGAAAGCATGAACATGTTTAGGTTCAGCACAAAGACTAATGGGTGAACAAAAATCCTCACCTGACAAGGGTTGTGTCTACACTGCGTTAAGTATACTCAGCTGGAGGCTGGAACACACTATACCACTTGTCCTGAAACATTTGTGCACTTGCTCACTCTGAAAACCTGGCACCAGCCTGAGCCAGCTAGGCTGGATACCCCACACCCCGGGATCCTGTCTGGGCAGCTGCCAGAGCTGAACCACGGCATCAGCTGCTATGGAGCAGCGTAGACACCCAGCACATTTGGGCCACCCAGAGCTAAGCTGCCAGTCCAAGGCACCTAAAGCTTTAGAGGAAGGCGTCAGTGCACCAGTCCATTGGTGACAGATACATTTCAGGAGAGCCAAGGGGAAGTATTAATTGCCTGACCAACAACCGTGGCAGCACCTATAGGAGAACACAGGAAGAGGAGCGATGATTGATGTCTCCCAAGTACCATTACATTTTCCCATTCATGCTGGAGCAATACATGATGGAATAACAAAGCTTCTGCTCCTCGGGGCTCTGTGGAAGGTGTCAGAAATGGTCCTAATGGCTTCACTGAGCTCCATGTCAGGCCATGGATAAAATAGATCTGTAAACCAAGGGCAAGGAGGAGTCCAGACAGACTTGATTAATCTTCTTGATAGGATCGAAATGCCACTGGCAGTACATTACCTTGATGGAGACAGGGGCCGCAGCCATCACCTTTGTACCACCTCTCCTGCCTAGCAAGTGACAGCAGAGCTGGCCATGCCACCCCTGCTCACTCACCCTGTCAAAATAGCCCATGGTGTCTCCACAGTGGCTGGAACAACATTCCATTTTCATTCCTCCCCCTCCTCCAATGTCTCCTATTTCCAGGCTAATTCACATGGGAGTGCACTACTAAAGCCATTTTCTGGAGCTCCTATGTTCTCTCAGCCACTCCCCATCCCTACGCTGGCTGAGTCCTCCAAGCAGCTCCTTAGACAAAGCAGCATGACCCAAGGCTGCCACCTGGGACAGACAGACACTGCCTCAGATGCAGTTCTGTGATGTTTGTCTCTAAGCAAATTTCCAGGATGCAAGGAGTCCAGGCTCCTCTTTACCTGTAACAGTTGTTGGTATATTTGTTGTAGCTGCCCAGAGCTGTCAGGCACCCCTGACCGATGGCATAAGAGAAGAGGATCTGAGTGCCTGCATCCATCCAGACCTAGAACAGAGAAAGTCAGTGGTCTCCAGACCTGGCAATAAAATAAACAAATGCCCTGTCTAGCAGCAATCCCTCCACCCATGCAGAACAAACCCCATGAGACTGAGAGGGACTCAGTGAATGCGGAAACTGGGATACCTCTCTGGGAAAACTGAGCTATAGGACTGGAAGTCCTCTAGGAGAATTCTGGTGGGACTGTTATTTTCACATCGCACTCAAGGTAACACAGCTTCTCCACCCTGTGCCTTTGCATTCTGGGTGAAGACAGAATCCCTGATAGAATGGCTCTGGCTGCAGTTGACACTGCAGGTGTCTGTGGTCCCTACATGGCTCAGGATCCGCAAAGCTACTGGTGAGTCATCCCAAATGAAGGCCAGTGAGTCCTTTGCTTGATCAATGTACTCCCTTCCCAGCTCCCCAGCCTACTTTCCCACATCCCTGAGGCCGTGGTGCAGCATGAATGGCAGAAAATTCCTGGGCTGAGAGATTTCAGGGGTGTCATGCACTCAGGTGCCCCTTTGATCTGGTATTGCATGGGAAAAGCTGAGTGGGCTTGTTCCCCGCTGCTCCAGCCCTCTCCTCCATGGAGGAGTCCCTTTGCTCTGTGTGTTGTGGGCTGAACTGCAGCTCCATTCTCATGCCCTGCCAGGGGTAGCCCTGAGCTGCAAGTTAGCAGGCAGGCAGGAAAACAGCCCACCTTTCTGTTTGTCTGTGTGCTCCTTCTCATACTCTTTTTCATCTAAGCCGTACCCAGTTACAAACATCCAGGCACCTGGAATTTGGCAGCCTTCAAAAAATCCCAGCCCAGGCATTGCTGCTTAAATTCACACGGACGTCTCACAGATGGGCATGTACGTGGGACCCCTTCAGGCACAGGCACACATCCTGCTTTACAGCAAAGCCCCACGTTCTGCCTAAACTCAGCAGCAAGATCTCTCAGTCCTGCTATGCTGGATTGCAGCAGCCTGGAAAGACCATGTCAGCTTTAGTTAGGCTGTGAAAGTCAGGGAGGTTTTCAGTGAATAAGCTCCGACCATAAATAAAACACTCAGCCCCAGTCATCCCCCTGTTATTTATTTTGATATTAAAATGCCATTTACATTCAGCTGGCTCTTTGCATTTAGCACACCACAGATTTTGTACTGACAACACATAATTGCATCTGAAAGCCATTTGGGGGAAAGCAGCGTGCTAATGTGTTTAGCAGCTGGTTTGGGAGCATTTGGGGCTATCTGGGAAGATGCGGGAGGTAAACTGAGACTGTGGGCTAAGCATATTGCTTGGCTGCCTCCACACAAAGATTCAGTGGTGGAATGATCAGCAGCAGTGTCATTTAAATGCTCTTCCCGGGGTGGGGGTGGGGGTCTGCACTAACACCTCTCTGGGATGGCAGAGGCAGCCTGCATAGTGTTGCTGAGCCGATGTGGGAAAGGGAAGCAACCTGCTGCTACAGAAAAGTGCCGGAGCAGACACCCTGGGGGGATCCTCTAAAAAAGGGTCCTCCTGCCTGCCCTGTGCAGCCCTCAAAGGTGCTGCCCACCTCCTGCCAACCTGGGCTACTTTGCAGGTGCTGGGCTTGGCTGCACCCTGTGCCCTCATCTGGACTTAGCCTCCCTGGGTACACAGCATCCTCCCTGCCAGAGTGCAGTTTCCATGGGTTTCAATGAGCGGTGGCAGGGGCTGATCCTCTGGGCAGCTCCTGACCCAGGCAGATGGGACCAGCCCCCAGGGTGGGTGAAGGGAACCTGCTGCCCAGCTGGGGCACAGCCCATATTACCTGTGCACATGTGGTCTCTGCAAGCACAGGAACCCTGCACTCCCCAGGAGGGCCCTGTTGGAGTCAAACAAAGTGCTAACCAAGCCAGAAAAAATTGTAAGTGGTAGATTATTTCACCATTCCCACTTCTTCCTTAATTATTCACATTTAAGACCCAGCAAAACCATCTGCTACCTGCTGAATATTTCATATACTTTTCTGGTTTTGCTAGCCCATGAGTGGAAATGACCTAATATGCCCATATGCTATAGGCACACGAGCAAAAAAGTTGTGCTGGGCAGGGGGACTGGAAACCTTCCGTGTCAACACTTGCTTGACACCCACCCACCTGCGGGTCTGCCAGCCTGGAAATGTCCAGCTTCAGGTAGAAGATGATCCCCTCTGCAGCACCCGGCAGCGTGACCCCTCGCACCAGCAGGATAATAAGCATCACATACGGGAAGGTGGCAGTGAAGTAAACAACCTGCAGGTGCAGGGAAACAAGAGGAGAGAGGGTCAGTGGGGAGGGGGTGCAGGCATCATCTCATCTCATCCACAGGCCCCCACCCCAGCAAATGTCCCTGGACTCTGCTGTTGGCTATAGCTACTACTGCTATGTAGAAGATGGGTGAGAAAGAAATCAATCAAGGTTACATCTCACTGGTGATTTAGTTAATCTGCCCTTTGTTCTTCACCCAAGACTCTGCCACTGGTTGCTTTGCTTTATTTTCTTTCCAGTCAGTGTAATTTCCCTGCTTTCCAGCTGTTCTCTTCATCTTTCTAGAGCTGAAGAAGAAACCCAGATCTCTTCCTGTCACTGAGTTTTAATGAGAAGTTATTAAAATGGTCCTATTCCCAGCAAGAGTTCTCCAAATTAAATAGCAACTTTTGGTGCCCAGTTTGAGATACCTCTAAAGGGGCCCCATTTCCAGGTATGCTCATGCGGCACTCTCATCCCTTCAATACCTCTGAGCTCACAGGTGAAAAATGGGGGTACCTCAAAGCCTTTAAAGAAAATGTAGACCATTATTTTTGTAAAATCTTCTTTTCATTTCTTTTTATGTAAATAAATACGACAGTAGAATTAATCATCTCTAATCCACTGCCTAATGTAACTTTTTTTTTTAATTTGCAAAATATCCATAAGCAAGTTGCAACTTCCTAACATTTATTCATTATTAAAATTCATCCAAGGAATGTGAAGGCTCGTTTACTCTATGGATTCATAGTGAGGGGCCTAAAATTACATTTTTTCCTGGTTACTGATAATTGGTCGAATAAGTCACAGTACGTGGTACTTTTGCTATTCCCCAATTGAATGAGAGTGTGAATGCTTTTGGCACAAGTACTAAAATCTATCTTCAGAAATCACTTCTGGGGAACATTTATACACATCAGCTGAATGCACCAAGGAAAGGAAACATAGAAAGAGCACAAGGGTGGGCAAAATGAATAAAAGAAAAAGGCTTTTAAAGAAAATGAGTCTTCACAGAGTTATTTGAAATTATTTTCCTGAGGTCGCTATTGTTTCTTTAAGTTTGAACTCCTTAAATCACAGAAGCATAAACACAAGGGTCTGGCAGGTCTATCCAGTTAGAGCAGCCCCTCAATCAAGCACAACGTCCTGTTTGCTCTGCAGCTGTTGAAGAAAATTATGCACCTACTCATAATTCCTGGGACCTCCCTACTGTTTATCCTAATCTGTAGTCAGTGAGGAAAAAGAAGGAAGGAGCTGATGTTTTTGACAGTGCCCCTATAGAACTCAAAGTGACAACCTGCAGAGAAGGCAGCTGGCCTGTCTGACCTGTGGTATGTCTCAGGACAGAAAAATCCACCCTGCATTGCTGCACCATGTCAATAACACCTAGCTGGTAAAAAGTAAGCCCTGTATCCTAAAACTTGTGATGGAAAAAACTTCTGTGGTCCCAGGAAAACCATTCCAGCTACTACGTACACTCACTGTTTCCTGTGGCTTTCTGGTCTGATTTTGCCAAACTCTATCAGCCCAAACAGCCTTATCGAACTTCTTTAGCTTTCTCATTGTGCAGGCAAGCTCTCCATGCTGGGGCAGCACCAGGCAAAGGAAATACTTGGTGGAGAGGGCTGAGAGCTGAAGGGAACCTGTGATGACTTAATTACACTTCCATGCAGATCAAACAGCCTCTCAGACCCAATCTCCCAAGATGATACCTCTTGTGAAGATGGTGGTGTGATATTCAAACCAGGGAGCATCAGAGATTTAAGTTTTAAAAGGCAGAGCATCCCCTCTCCCTGTAGACGTGGAGTCTGGCTCTCCCTCCTTGAGAAATAGTAGGCAGCAGGTCAGCACCACCAAGAACCAGAGTCATCAGCAAAGACTGGGAGAAACTTAGTGCACAGACCAAGCTATTGTCTTACTCTGTTAAAACGGGTGCCCAGTCTGGTTTTAAGGTGGGAGATGGGATTTGACACTGAAACATGTGTGTCCAGTACAACAGGGAGCATCTGCCAACAGGAAGGATACTGATTTGAAAGTCTGTTGCAGAAATTGGTTCCCCTCCCTTTGCTATTGGGACATCCCCTGGATACCCACAAGACCCAACCATCACAAATGACCCACCCATCCCACTGCATCTCCAGGAAGGAAGAAGGTCAAGGACATAGCACCATCCCTAAGACCGACCCCAAAGCATCACACATTCGTTCAGTCCAGAAGGATAACCAGTCCACCTGATGTACAGGATCAACATCAGGAGGAAGCATTGGCTCCAGCCTCACCAGCAAAATGCAGAAAGTGATTTGCTGAGCCAAAACCCACAGAGCCGGGGAGAGTACAAAGGGAAGCACAAAGACATGTCTCCCATCCTAAGTATTTTGCAGGATAAAGAAGCAGGAGAGATTCATTATCTATTCACTGTGCTGGTTACAGGCAGCAGCTTGTCTATTTTGCTCCAGTGTTTAATTATTGCCAGAGATAGGAAATTTGCCAGTGTAGAGTATCTTGTTAAAAACTCCAGCAAGCCACACCAGGACAACACACTGGTGATTAGATGATTTCTAACAGCACTTGAAAGGTATCCATCAGCCACTGTGCATTTCTACAAGGCAAAAGGTGACCCAAGACTCCCCTCAGTTCCCTGTTCTCTTCTCCCTGTTTCACGTACCCTTTTATTCTTCCTCTTATGGGTCAAACACAACTGGTGTAAATCAGTGTGGCCTCACCAGGTTTTAGGTTTGACTTTGGTGCAGTGTGTCTCCTGCCTCTACTTCATGAAGAGGGAAAAAAGATCGGGGAAGAAATGTAAGATGGGTACAAGGAGGCTTATGGAACAGGAGGACAATCTCCATTCCTACTTTGCCTGTGGACTTGACCCCCTTCCAGATGCAGAAGTAGCAGATGATCCACGCCAGCAGGAGACACAGAGCCAGCTCCCAGCGCACAGTGCCCAGTTTGTGAATACCATCCGTGAGCCCCAGGACTCGCTTCCTGCCGGTGTCCAGGGACATGGAGAGAAGCATTAACACCCCAGACCGCACTCATCCATACAGACCTTTCCCATATTATCCCATCCAAAGATTTAACAGACTATCCACGATGCATCTGCCCAGGCTCCCAGCCTTGCAAGTCACCCCAGCTCTGCCTTGGGCTCCCCGTCTCTCATTTCTGCTGACACTGCTCCACCATGTCCTGTAGCTGGCCCGAGCCCTCCCACTCTCCAAGCCCACGGTGCTGTGCCCGTCAGACCTATGCAACACAAAATCACCATATGTTCCCCATTGCTCCCCAACCCTGGCAGTTGCCCAGTGGACACCACTCAATCCAAAGTAGGCCACCAATGCCATCATCACCCCTTGGTCACTGCTCTTCCTCTGGCCTCCCCATATACTATGGACACCCTATATGTAAGCATAAATGGCCTTTATGATTCCCATGCCCTTCAGCCTCATTCCCTGAAGACTCACTGTCATGAAGGTGGGCCACACGAAAGCTCAGCACTGCAGCTCATGCAGTCCACAGAAGCTCAACTCCACACTTAGGAGACCTTTGCACACCCATCTCCATACCAGTCCCCTCAGAGTCTCCTTGCCCTTGCAACCTCTGCAGAAAACCTGAACAGTCATTTCAGATGGGCCACAGCTCTCACTAAATAGTATGGTGCAAAGAATAGGGCAGGAGATGGGGTCCAGCACTGTGCAGACTTTCTGCACCCATGGACACATGTCATCTTCTATGTGCCCTGTGGTGGCTGCAAGGGGCAAAGGACACTCAAGCTTTTCAGAGGCACTTCAGGAGCCATAAATGGGGAAAAAAATCCACCAAAACTGCTGAAGCTGAGCTCCTGGCATTCCTCTTCTTTGTGAGACCTTCCTCAGTTGAGTGTGGAGGTGTAGTGTGGCCCCAGCAGCCATTTCATCCTCTCCAGGCTGTAGTGACGTCTCTCTCTGGAACACCATCTGGCCTGATGCAGGACCCCTCAAAGGTGTCTTATTGCCTCCAGCCCCATGACCAAACCTCCCTGAGCTCCTCTTTGGCATCTCACACATGCACCTCAGACCCCTGCTCTCCAGGGAAGAGCCTGAGCAGCCTGACGGACCACTTCCTTTAGACACCAAGCAAGATGTGGTCAGAAGAAGAGAAAAAGCAGTTTTGTTCCTTTCTGTTTCACTGTAAAGGACTGGTCAGTCTGCCTCGGCCTCTCACACTTTCCTGCCAACAGTAGCAACACCCAACACAAGTATCCCCTGCTTACAGCAAGTCCTCATCTTCTTTTGGTGCCTCTTTCTGTGGCCACTCTCACCCACGCACCTCAGCGCCAGAAAGGGAACATGCCACACGTGTGTGTGTGCACATGAGCACCCTTGGGCAGGCGCACTGTGAGCAGCCTTCGGGGTGTATCTGGTCCTCATGCCTCTGGGCTCTGTGCTGATCTCCTCGGCAGCTCAGAGCATTGTGCTGCCCGTGTTTGTGTCTGACATGTGGCACCTCGGTTGGTCCTACAGAGACGCACAGCCCTCTGCCCGGATACTCCTACAGCTGCAGCCTTTAGATGAGAGAGGAGCCTGAACAGAGGGAAAGCAATCACGTACTCCCAAAACTCAATCATTGGGGAGGTGGCGTTCGCAGGCAAGGTCCTGTTGTCCAGGCTGGATCTATTCAGAAATTCCACACAGAGATCTACCAAAAGAAAAGGAAGCTGATGAGCCAGAGAAATTCTCCAAGGCTCCTCCATGATGGGAAGCTCCTTCCCCTCTCTACCCTAACCCTCACTCTGGCAGCACATGAACCCTTCACCCCGTGCTATAGAGGATCTCATTAAACTGTTGCATCTCATTAAAGCATCTCGTTAAACTCTGGCTCTCCCCAGCTATGAATCCCAATCCAGTGGGCTTCGGGAACAGGAGGGGGACAGAGAGAGTAGTTCCCTGCCAAATGTAAACCAGATGGCTACAAAACAGAGATTATTGAGGGATAGCCACTATGAGTAGCCAGGATAGAAAATCCCATACTTCTCCCACAGCACACACCATTCCCTGTCTACACATGCATGCATATGTTCACACACACCACAGATGCCTTCACGTTCCATTCTGCCATCCCCAACCCTATCACATAGCATGAAATTACTAAAACCGGAGGAGATGCCACGCATCCAGGAAATGTGCCTTATCCTGCATCTGGCAAGCAAAAGACAGTCCACCAGAAAACTGAGCAAGCCCAGCTCTGGCTGGGATGCTTCTGCCTGTTTAGAGAATATCTGTGGCTTTCCTCTCAAAGAAACCCATGCTGGGGTAAAAGGCTGGTCACCTCTGCTGGGATGAAAGGGCAGAGGAAGCTGTGAGTGAATGGCCCATGGGGTGGAGAAATTGAAGACATCACAGAAATTAATCATCTGACCAAAAGAAAAAGGGAGGGTACTGAGCTGCTGCCAAAGTTGTTTCCAGTCTGGCTTTCCACTGAGAGCAAAACGACCTATTGAACATAGTAAAAAAGGCCTGTCAAGGACATTAGATCCATGAGGATTACCTCACATCTACTCCGTCTTCCCAGGCACAGCTCAAGTGCATTAAATAAAACTAAAGCCAGGTCTTCTCTGCTGGGCACAGTTATGCAAATTGTAGGCATGATGAGATGAGACCCCTGGCCAGTGTAATGGTATAGAGGCTTGTATGGTTGTGATTAGACCAGACAAGCAGTGCCTTTAGAGTTTTGTGTTACTGGTTCCTGCATTGGGAGACCTGTACTGGCAAAATCCTCCAGCACAGGCTTGGCTTGATTTAGCCAAAAGCTGAGTGAACGAACGAAACTACTCAGCACACGGCAGCAACTGTCCCAGCAACTCCAAAGAGACAGTAAGATAAATTATTGTACCAGAGCTAATGGAAATCTCCTGCCATGTGAGGAGAACTCTAGACAGGCTTGAAAACTCTCCCAACTCACCCACCTCTTCCACTTGCCAAAAAATGCAGATCTTTCAGTGAAATCTCGACACCCAAAACATCTCTGTGCAGAAATAGGTTTACTGTCCCCTGCTGCCAGGCATAGGGTCACACCACTCAACCTTCCTGACACTCGCCCATGGTGAATGAAGACAGTCACCTTGGCTGGAGTACCAAACCACATATCAACTTAGGAGAGCTTTTTTTCTGAATAAAAAATATTTTCTACAAAACCCAAATAATTTCTGGGAATTGGGAAGGAGCTATAAGCTGACCAAGGGAAGTTGTACCTGTGTTCCAGGGGTTATTACAGCTGGCCCACGGTAGCACTGCAGTGAAGGAGCTGAACAGGTAGAAGAGTGCCCAGGACAGGATGATGATGTAGTAGATATTCAGATAGCACTCAATGACTTGTGAGGCATACCCAAGTCCTGTGAAGGAAAGCAGAGGAGGTGAGGATGAGGCTGCCAACCAACTCCCAACATATCAGGCTTAACTGCAAACAAAGACATAGATTGTGCCATGGTTAGAGGGGTGCAACACCAACCACACAGTTCACTAGAGAATAGGGAGAGAGAATTTTGTGACTGTACGTGCAGACAGGAAACATTGATGGTATCTCTAGACAAGTCTATGATGGAACAGAGAGAAAACCTTTCACTGATGGAAAAATCTTTTTCTGACCACTACCATAGTACTGCATTACACTACCTCTCCTACAGGAAAGCCAGCTCTAGCTTTTAAAGAAAAGAAATGCAGGTGAGTTTCTTCCTTCTGGAAACACTCAGGCAAACAAGGTTCTCACAGCTGATACACATCATGCATGAAGTACTGTGTCAGAGAAAAAATACAGATTTAGGAGCTGAGCTCTGGACTTGGATCCTGCTTGTGCCCGTCACTCGCTGAGACAACAGAAAAGGAATCAGGTCAGAAAGGCCCAATTTATTTATTTAAAACTGGTTGTCAGTGCCCTTTGAGATGCCACTGCTGTCCACCTCCAGGCGCCGTGCCAGAGCACAAGGGTTCTCCAGTGCAGGAGGTCCTGGACTCCCCAGGGAATTTCAGATAGCACTGCACACCTGCGCCTGAGGGAACGAACCAGGCCTTTAATCTGCCTGAGCACGGGGTTCTCTGTCTGATAAACGTGGGTAACGAGCTCTCCTCTGGACAGGAGAATTGTGGATGTTAAATTCATTGACATATTAATGTCATTAAACAACCTTCCTCAGGGCCCCAGGAGTCCTGGTTCTTACACCCGTGCCTTAGCCACAACCCCAGCCCATCTCCAGGCTGTCAGACCAGTGCGTGCAGTGTGATTCCCCCCAGTTCGCAGGACACCAGCCTGCAAATGCTGCCACAGCAGCCCTGGGCACAGCGACGGGCAGGGAAAGTGCCATAAGCCAGCCAGCCTTCCTCATCCTCTTCTTTCTTCAGTATTGTCCTGGACTACATGCAAGTGTTTGTGTATTGACATTTCCATCCTCCTCCTCCTGCTTGCTGGCCATCCTGCTTCTCCTCTCTCCCAAGCTCCGAGCATCTCAAAGCAGAGACCCTGGCTCGGCTGGACCAGCACAGCCCCCAGCCAGCACCACACACCCTCAGTCACCTACGGGGAGGGAGGGGACAGGGCACTGCCCCCGCACACACAGCAGTCACCAGGAGGGATAACAAAGCTGGGAGAGAGAGGAAGGGAGGGAGTATAAAGGAGAGAGAAAAAAACAGAATAACATTTCCAAAAAAGGCTCTGAGTCTTAATTGTTAGAAAGTACTGCCAGTAATGCCCATAACTTGACTGACCTTCAAAGATGGGACAGATCTTCCTCCAGGCAGTGACCCCTCCCTGGCTGGTGTACTGCCCCAGTGCCGTCTCCAGGAAGAACAGTGGAATCCCGCAGGTGAAGAGGAAGATGAGGTAAGGGATGAGGAAGGCTCCTGTAGAGAGGGGTAAGATGCTGCCCCAGAAACCTCTTTAAAAACTTATTCCCATCACCCCTTGCCCGGTACCTGGGGCCACAGCTGGAATCAGCTAGATAAACACAAATATTTCTCTGAATTAACTGTGCAACCTCTGTTCAAAAACCAAGGTCTCCATCACCATAATTGCTTGGAAAAAAGCCCAAGGATGGTATGTCTTGTGTTACTGCAGTACTTCTGCATTTGGTCTTAGCCAAATCCTAGAAGTAAGGAGTAGTCAGGCAAGGGGATAAAAAAAGGCAGCACTGTAGGATTTTTCCCTGCTTCACTCTCCTGACCTTGTTCTAACTTTCAGCAGGAGTCGGGCAAAGCAAAAGCAGTCCTTGTTTCACATAACCACATTTGTTCTGCTTTTCCTGGGAGTCACAGCAAAACTCCCACTTGCCCAGAGGATACAAACCTGGAGGCTGGTGACATTTCTTGATGAGTAATAAATTTACCGGGATATAAATTTGCTTGAGACATATTTTACATCAAATTTGAAAAGCAGTTTGCACCAGAAGAATGGAAGTAGGGGAAGGGCAACAGAATATCTTTCCAGCATTTTCAAAATGGAAAAGTTTAACTTCTCTCTTCAAATTCAATTTTTTTATTAAAATATAGAGAAATGTCTTAAGATAAATCAGCCTGAAATAGCTCTCAAACTAACCCTTGATGAAATGGAAGAGGAAGGGGAGAGAGAACAGGGTGGGTTGTTTTTTTTCAGAAACAATGATCAACAAAAACAAAGCATGAGAAAAGACAAACAAACAAACAAAATAGGAAACAAAAAAAGATTTAATGCCCTGTTTAAAACTGTCTGAATCTTTTTTCCTTCTTTTCAGTTTTGCAGCCAAATAGAAACACCCAACATTTTCACTGTTCCGCTCAAAACTGCCTCTGAGATCTATTTCACTGTTGACCTTCCTTCTATCACCTCAGTCTTTCTCCCCATCATTCGTGTAGGTTTTCACACTTTTACTCCCCTCCAAACAGGCCAAGGCAACTGCCTTCCTCACTGGAACAGCTGTCGAGGTTTTGCTATCCTATAGAGTAAATTTTTGGTCATGAGTACCTCCCGCTGCCACTGCCAGAGCCGAGCCAGACATTGTTCCCCAGGCCCTCTCCTCCCCTGCCAGCACAGGCGTTTGCACTGGAATTCCTTCCCATGACAATTAGCAACTAGGAACGCTTTCTTGTTTTTAAACTTGGGTTTAAGCCAATAATGTTGCAAATACAAGGAACATCTAAATTCCCCCTAAACACAGCTGTGCCACAGCTACAGGGGACCTGTGGCTGGAAGGAGGGAGGCTGGTTCACAGCGTCGTCCAGCCTTGCAGAGCAGGGAATGGGAGCTGCATATGCTGAACTAGAGGCAGCTGCTGCTGTTGGTGCTGCACGACATCTCTCTGTGTGCCAAATCTACAAGACAGTTTTATTATCCTGCACACACATGGGCCTTTCAGCAGGTCCCATACTCTCTCCTCTGTTGCCATTTGTCCCGGAGGCTGATCCATTTTAGTTTCTGAGTAATGAGGGCTTTCTTACATCTTTATTGCCTTGTCGCTCTTAACCTTCCCAGAGCAGTTACCAGCTGAAACTCCATCTGTGATCTCCCCCGTCTGCTGCTCCACTGGAGGACACTCAGCCCAGAGAGAAGCCCCTAAAACAGACTCTCTTTCCTTAGGAGTCAGTAACAAGTTCAGGATGTTGAGCAATTAGATCAAATTTGAAAGGTCAACCACAGATAAGTTTACACTTGGTTGCTTTAAAGCAATTTAGCACAATTATTTTTATGCCCTCTGTCTTTACAGCTTTATATCCATCTCAGTATGTCCAAAGGTGGAGAAAGGTGACAGGACAGCAGTCTCCAATTTACCAGGAGGGTGGCACAGGGACACAGCATTTATAGGTAGAAAATGTCTTTTTTTGTAATTTGAAGGACTTTTCCAATGGTGACAATATCTTTGAGTGTCATGGGAAAGACAGTGCCTTGTCCCATACTAATTTGTTGGCCACCTTGTTCCCTAGAGCCTGAGAGAGAGAGAAAGGTACCTTCTGTGTAGTAGCATGCTTTCTGCAAAGGCCGTGTGTGAGCTGTGAGGGAAAGACTCTCCCATCCTAATCTTTCCCAAGCCTAGCCTTGTTGGCTTCTGAATCACAGCCTTAGATATTCCAAAGGAGTTTAATTATATTTAAAAAAAAAAAAAAGTTATTCAGTAGATATCTAAAGTGAACAAAAGTAGCCTTTTCACTTACACTAATTAGCATACAAATTGCAAGGACTACTGAACTGGACACCATAGGCATAAACTATGCAAAGATATCATCTGAGCTCAGGAAGAAATTTTCCATGCAAAACCCATGACTTCTCCCAAAGCGCCACTGCAGAATGGGCTGTTCAATCAGATGCACCACTAGTGTTTACTAACCCGTGCTGGTCTGACTTGCTTTTGGTGCCTCCAGTTCCTACCATC
Organism: Falco rusticolus; assembly: GCF_015220075.1. Lineage (NCBI taxonomy): Eukaryota > Metazoa > Chordata > Aves > Falconiformes > Falconidae > Falco > Falco rusticolus. The sequence goes on from NC_051191.1 coordinate 67,432,423, forward strand.
AAAACCTCAGAGAAGGAGACTGGCGGATGTACTAAAAACCATCCTAGGTTCAAGAAAAACTCAATTCCATTTTCTTTAACTGTTCTTTTATCCAGCCTCCATTTGGTGCAGAGAAGATATTGTATTGATTCCTGTTTGATTTGGATTAACTCCAGTAACAGCACAGGGGACAGGAATCTGGGAGTCCTGGAATGAACTACAGCTGAATCACTCATCCATTGGTGAAAGCTCACAGCACCTTGGGAAAGAAAGGCCTTTGCGGCATGGTCTGCAGAGAAAGGAAGTTTAAAGTGGGGGGAACATGCAAGTCCCAAAGCATTATTTCAAGGTGTCTCTAGAAAACAAGAACAAAAGAGAAGTTATTGCTGTATTTGACATGTAATTTATTATTCCTTCTTTAGTTTTATATAGTTAGATTTTGATTCACCAAGAAAAGTTAGTGACAGTCAATTATTCCCTTCCTCTGTCCCAGTTTCATTTTATTGTTATGAGAAAGTTTAATTTTCAACCTGTAATGATCTTACTGCAGTGTTATTGGAAAAGGAGAGTCACACAAGAAACAAAAGGGAAGGGGAACGAACCCTCCCTGGGGATGGGTTCTCCTAGCGGTGGGTTGCCCACTGGGAGAACTGTTCCTGGGGAAGAGGTAGCAATGTCCTTCTAGGGGTATCAGGCCTTGGCAAGGATACCAGCACCACCAAACCCTTTCCTAACAAGGACCTGAGAGAGGTAGGGGTGGCACAGAGAGTAAGAAAAGGGAATTATGCCGGAGGATTTTGCTGATAGTTTACTGACCACTCACAGCATTTGGTGGTTTTGGAAGATGACTTGTTTCTCAAGATGTCCAAGAGCCTTAAAGAGTTACTAATGTTCATTTTGGCATCTGAATTTGGGAGAGCTGCTTTAAGAAACAGTACCCGCTAGGGAGCTGGATTCACCCCTCAGGTTTTTTTCCTCGTGGATTTTGCAGGAGCTGATTTGCTGGAGGAAAGAATAAGGGAGTGCAGGTGGGGGCACACGAGGCATAGGAGAAATGGGTCAGGCATCCATGTATCTCTTGTCGTGCCTACAGACCTAGGATAACTCATGCATGCTATGAACTTACCACCGCCGTTCTTGTAGCAGAGGTACGGGAACCTCCACACATTACCCAGACCAATTATCTCCCCAGCCACAGACAGCACAAACTCCATTTTGCTACTCCACTGGCCTCTCTCTTCCATTTCCTCCTTTTCTATCTCTTCAGGGGCTGCAATGGCCCCATTGGCCTCTCCTTCCTTAGCCACGGCTCCTGTCATGGCTCTGTGGGACAGAGGAAAGAGACGACATGGGCTGTAAGGAACCACTGTAGGACATGCTGGTGGGAAGAGGAGGGAGGGGACCCATCTCCACAACAGATCTGTTCCTAATATCACCGTGAGGTTCCCTTATCCTCTGTAAAATGGCTTCTTTAGTGTCAGCATGAAGCATTTTCACCAAGTTAAGTCAGTGTTGAAGGGATGGAGGAAAGGTCACTGGTCAGGTGAGATGGGCCCACCTGCACCACCCCTTCATTGGACTCACCCCTGAATTCACCCTTCCACCCCCCACAGCCCCTTCCTCATCCTTCCCAGAAGACCAGCCTTAGTGTACCTCCATCTGCCCCTCTGCACCCTGACTAAACCGCTCTGCGTCTCCATCAGTGCTGGAAACTTGGCTGGAACCTCGGAAACAGCAGTTCAGAGGAAAAGAACAGGAGCTGGAGCTGAAGCAGGGCCTGGTGGCAGGAGTTTCCCTTCCACACGTGCTTTATACAGCAACTGTCTCCTTCTGGAGTGGTTTCAGAGGGCCGGATAAAAATGTTACAAATGAACTGTCTGAACAAGAATGGACAACCTGCCATCTTACTTCAAGGCATTGCCAGGAGTGCTGTCTTTGACCCCCTGGACACTACATTACACTACCACACAGCCTGCCACTTCAGCAAAATACTTATTTGACCCAGGGTCCCTTCAGTAACGGACATGGGCACCAATCCTCCACCTTTGCTCAACCGTGCAAAGAATACAGAGCAAGGAAACGAAGCCATGAGATGAACAAAAGGACCTCATACCTGTGAGGTGTTTCAGGTCTGGGCAAGGAGTATTGAGGTTAGACAAGCTCAGTTACTGCAGTGGAAATGTTGGTAGGAAAAAGCCCAGCAGTGGAAACACGGAGTGAAGTCACTGTTGGAGGAAGCACATCGAATGTGACCGGCCCTCTAGGGTGGTATGAGGAAGACATCCTCCAGTCTATACAAACTCTTGAATTATGTTTAGCATCATCTTGATTAAGCAAAGTTGGTGGCTGCTTGGTACAAGACACAATTTTCTATCATGTACAAAGTCCTTTAATTAGCTAGGTAATTTACTAGGCAAAATTCACACAGACCAGACTGAATGTTCTTTTTCACAACATCTTCGTATTGTTTACAGGCATTTGATTATGAGAAGAAACTAAAGTGTGAAGAAAGCAAGCTCCCTTTTACTTAGCTAAAAAAAATTCTCCTCAAAAGCTTGCTGTGATGAGTTACGCGAGATAGGATGCACATGTGAGTCCACCCAGAAAGCACAGACCTAACACGAGCAGGGTAGCCGGTGAACTGTGCCAGGGAAGTCCTAACTCTAGCCACATCTCACTGGTGGCATTACTGAGCAGAAGCTCAAGGGATACACATTCCCATACCAGGGTTAGGGAACTACACTACAAATCTCTCCAAAGCCTCTCCAAAGCAACAGCATCTCTGCTTCCATTCCCTCCAGTTAAGAGTACTAAGAAATCAGGCCTTTGTTGCTTCACATCAGCTTACAGCCTTGGTTTGCTGGTGGTTTGATAGGTTTTTTAATAGCACAACTATCATTCCTTATGCGCCTCCTAAGGGGACATCCCCATCTCCAGGGAGCAGCAGGGACAGCAACCTGCATCACTCACACTACTTAACTCTTCTGCTGCCCTGGACCACTTCAGCTTGCTCTCTCCCAGGCAGTCCAAGTACAGCTCTGGAGGTGGCTCAGGCCAGGGACCGTTACCAGTCAGCAACTCAGTGGTGAGCAAGACCTCATCACCCTTGATGTCATGTCCTCTACCTGATAGGACCACCAAACCTATCCATCAACCTTTTACACCAGGATGGTGCACCAGGAGCATGACAGCTATTCCCTCCCTCCTTGTACCTACTCTCTCTCCAGTCATCTCCCGCTGAACTAGCACCAGGGCATGAGCCATCTCATGTGAGTAGGGACTACCAGGGAGTCTGACCTAACTGGGAATAAGGGTGAATGTAGTCCTAACATCAGACTGGTCCAGCAGCCTAGAAACATCACGGCACCTGATTTGGTGTAATTTTCAATGGGGCAAGGGGGAAGCAGGAGCAGGAACTGGTTGGCCATGCTTGCACTTACTCCACACAAGGCAGCATCATTATTGCCATGTCTCATTGGCTTCTGTAAGTGGCCCAAATTAAATGATTTCATGAACACTAACCCTCTGGATATATCAGACCCTGGGGCAAAGAAAGATGTTTGCATATGATAAGACAAATTCTACTGAATGTTCATAGCAAAGCAAGCCATTTTTTTGCACCAGGCATGTTGCCTCCCTTTGTCAGTCAAGTAAAGAAAGGAAACCAGATCTCACACTTCAATACACCAATTGCTCTCTAAACGCCCAGGGAAACAACAGTCTTTGTTTCCCCACCTGCCTTCCTTCTGAAGGCCCCATCCTATTACCTTTGAAATTAGAGGCAAATTTCCGTGGACTCCGAATGCAGAGGGCCAAATCCCATGCAAAGGATTAACACTGCCTTTAGTAAAAGGGGCTGCAGCAAGAACAGGGGAGCATAAACCACGGAGGAGAGCAGTCAGGAATCATTGAATGCCATCCTCCAGGCTGTGGAGCTGCCTCTTCAAAAACATCGCAGAAAGATTCTGCTCCCCTATTAAATTTGAGAGGTTTTTTAAGTTTTTTTTCCAGTAAGGGCTTATATATGGGCAGTACCAGAGTGGGCACAGCCAGCTTCAGTGTCAAATGCAGATGCACCGGGGGCACTAAGGAAGCAACCTCCCTTTTTTCGCTAGCCCTTGCCCTTTACGGTACCATATGCTGGAAAGCACCTATTGGCTGGCATTGCTTGCACTGCCCCAAACCCACCAAGTCCTACAATATGTGTGGATCTACACCTGAGTGTGAAGTTGAATCAGTTCTCTAACAGGCTTGTACAAAACTCTAACCCGACATTTAAAGAAGGTAGTGCAATCCAGAATTCAAGGCATGCACCCTAAATGCTGGCTGGTGCAGAGCCAGCACAGAGGTCCTCCCAGTCCCAGCTTTGACCCCTTCACTTAACACCTGCTGGGTTGGACTGGGAGGTGGAAATACCAGGCCCTCCCACCAGTCTTTTCTCAGTTTCTAAAGCTCAGGGAAGGCTCCTTTCCCCACTGCCTGCTTGCAGCAAGGCTTGCCAGCTGGCTAATCAGTTCATTCAGATGCTGCAGCACAGCCTCCTCATCTTTGAGAGGAGCAGAGCTCCACGCACTGTCAAATGTGAGAGAAAAAATAACACATACTTAATGAAACGTGTTTGATCTGCCACAGTCCTTGGCACGTTCCAATTTGCTGCAGTCCAGGGCACATTATCAAGTACGATGATGCTTAAGTCTGGGTTCATTGAGGATGTCATGAGAAGCTGACGGGAGAAGGCTTAGTTAATCCTTTGCTTTTATTCTTCTAATGCAAGGTGGGTCCAAGAGCCAGCCTAGTCCTACTAGCATTTGTGGTTTACCTGCTTTTGTGTTAGACCTGTTTCACACATGGGAGTGGAGGAAAATCACAATCAGGGAGTCACCTCCTCTCACCCAACAACAGGAAGGGAATGCCCTGAGTGCCAGCCCACAGCCTCAGCCCTGTCACCAGCCTCCACCTCAGGGACACCTGGACCAGGGCTTTGACTTGGCACCTCTGAGGTGCTCAGTGCACCTCTCCTCTGACTCCTGAATAGGCCACCGCCAAGGACAGAAGCTGGAGTGCTGCAATGGGGAACAGGGCTGGGACAAACATAGACTGGCAGGGGAGATACGGCACTTGTGGCTTCATTTTCCTATTTCCAAAAGGGGGAAAGCACCCTGGTTATGAAATGGAACCTTTTCAACTGGGAACAGGTGGTAGATTAAACCAGTGCACAAAGTTTTGGCCCCTTGTGCTGTGACCTTCAGGCTTCTCCCTTCCCAGACAAAGCACAGCATTACACATCCCCACTGCTTCCCTTTCTGCTTTGCCTGCTGTTTCCATGAGAAAGCCTATTCACACACCTCCTGGCTCTTTTCCTGAACATCTAATCCTACTGTGCTCCTGCCCTATGTGTTCCCAGGCCAGATGGGGATTCAAATAACTTCTTGTTTCCAGCTAGGAACAATTTGGCTCTCCCACAGCAGCCACAGCCACCCACTGTGTTACACCGTCCCCAACAGGCAGACATCTTCCTCTCCCTTTGGATGCCCCTCTCCTTAATACATGAGTTTGGAGAAAAGATTTTGCCCCTCACTGCCTGCCTGCACTTTTTCTGCTGTTTCTTCACCAAAGTTTGGAGAAAAATCCTCTGACTCCCTTGCTCCCAGCCTCTTTTTTCCCTCTGCCATAAAGTTTCTCCAACTGTTAAGACATCACCTGGCTTGGTCCACAGTCTACCCCTCTCCTGGACCCACTCAGCCACCACCACCTTTCCTCCTCAGTTCCCTCTGACATTGCCAGTCTCTTCTCGAGGTGCCTTGCTGTCTTTTCAACCCTCAGCACTTTAAGGAGGTGCCTTTTTCAAGGCCTGGAGTATCCTTTGCAGACATGACCCCTAGCCTGTTGTCTTCCCACAGGGAAGAGGGGGCTTCCTCTGTGCACAGTGCAACAGGCAGCTCTGCATGAAATCGTACTGGGCTTCATACTAGGCTTGGTGCATGGAGGCAGCCACGTTTTCCTCTACAAGGTTTATTGATGAGAAAATAAGACTACACCTAGGTTTCCCAGGCACTGGAAAGAGAGCAGGCAGCATGCAGGCAGCCATAAACACAGACCTCACCAAGTTCCCTTCTTCAATATTTGAATGAGGTAGCCCAGTGTCCTTTTGGTCACACATTTTGGGCTGTGTTTGTCCCACACCTACCAACATGAAATTCTTCAAGTATGGCCACAAAAGGCAAGGAGAGCCCAGGACACCTCTGAAGCGCTGTGGACACTCACCAGCTGGGTCTGATGGACCAGATGCGTGATGTGAGAGAACAGCATTTGTCGGCTTTATTTGGGAACAAGCTGCGACTAAAGGGGGAAGGCAGGAATGAGAAAGAGGACAATGAAAGTATCCTTTGAAGGTAAAACATGGTGATATCCTCAGCCTCTCCCAGGGCAAAAAGGGCTTATTCAGGGCTGCTCAGGTGAGACAAGGAACAAGAGAGAGATGGGAGAGACTAGAGAGAAGCCACCTTGGGTTTTGGCATCAGAGGAAGAAGCCATTAGAAATGCTCCTAAAGCTTTTATTTCCACAAACTTACTGCCTGTTCCTGAGTGCTGTCACACAGGAGCTCCTACTGCTGGGACGTTAACATCCTCTGCTTAACCTCCTCTGCTGTTTTATCTTAAGGCAAATGGGAGAAGAACAATCTCAAGAGCAAACAGTGAAACAGAGTGAACAGCAAGCAGAGATGTCATTAAAAAGCAGCCAATAATACTTATTAGAGGGAGCACAGTTTTAAAGCACCTTTGGACACTCATAGGTGCTGCCCGAGCTGCAGAAGGCAGAATTGCAGGTGATGATGCAGACAGCTGCACTGCACTTCTATTTCTTGGTTTCCTTTTGAAACAAGCAGCACCAAGCACGTAAACTGCAGATTAAGGTGGGGAGGGAGGAATCAGAAAGCAAGCAGACCGGGCTGTGTTACAAAAGAAGGAGCAGGAGGACACATAAAATTCTCTGGTTGCACAATATGAGCCAGCAGTTAGTCGGCAGCTGAAATCCTGCGTCGCATTTCGATGACAGGAGGCGGGGGCGGCTGTGGGGGCAGAGACACAAAATCAGGGCTCAGTGAGGAACAGCAGTGCCAAGGTATGGCTTAAGAAACAAACTGGTTAGAATAGAGCGTGGGGGCTGCTACTGGAATAGGTCATATCTGCAAGATGGACAGGAAAATATTAGCAGTAGAAGTAAGTGCTTTCCAGCCAATCTAAGAGCCGCTACGTGAGCAGGGATGGCTGCTTCAACCACAGCTACTTCCAATCCCGAGTGCTGCTGGAGAACGGCTCACTCCAGCTGCAAAAAGGAGAATGGCAAGGGAAGATGCAGCAAGAGAAAGACTGATCAACTCCAGGACAGCAGTCAAAATTAAAATGCCTTTCATTTCAAGCTGTTGGAAGCTTGTTGGCTTCTTTACACTTTCTAATTAACTTCCAGCTTGTGTGGGCTGCAGGGCATTCTCGAAGCATCTGTTCAGCAAGGTTCATGGGACACAGGAGGCTGTCACAAGGATCAGATCCTGCTTACATTGTCTCCAACGTGAAATAAGAGCAACGCTTCTGCAGTCAGTGAGTTTGCTGCTTACTGAAACCAGTAAGAATGAGATAAGAAGTAACTGTGAGTTTACTAATGACATGTACATCTGTGATACAAGCTGCAAGGATTACAGAACATCATCCTTCAGAGCACATGCCCTCACGCTCAGGAGGGGACAAATGGCTCCTGCCCTGTCCTCAGCTGCCAGGACAGGAGAGCCTCACAAGTACCTAGTGGTGGTTGGACTTTCCTGAGGATCAGGAGCAAATCCCCTGCTAAAAGCAGTGTAAGCTGTTGTTCTTAGTGCCAGTTCAGTTCAGTCTCTGTTGGTATTTGCAACTCACCAACCCTGCTCTGGGCTACAGAGACACAGAGGTGGTTTCTTGCTCCAGCCTAAAAAAAAATGAAGACTAATTGATGAAGTGCATAAATGGGGTGTAAATATGATCAGAAAACAGCCTTTGCACCAAGGTAGATACTCTTCAAGACCTCCGCTCAGTCCATAGTCTGTATGGTCCATAGGTTTGTATTCTACTGCCACATAGCAGGAGCTTCAGCAGCATGCAAACACAGCAGGATCCTTCTTACAGAGCATCACAGAGACAGATCTCCTGCAAACACAGAGCCAGGCTGGCCCCAGCCTGGCCCCAGTGGAACCCCTAGAGCCACCCACCCACTGGCTGGAGGTGTCTGGCTGAAGTCCCACAGCTGCGTCAGGCTTGCTCAGAGGTGCCCATGCACAGCTGAAGTGTGGGGACAGCATGGCTCCCCTTACTGGCTGGAGGAACGGAGCAGGTGAATGGCACGCAGGGTGAAAGCCGCACTGCTCCAGCACCCGCTCTGCAAACAGGCACACCAGGGGCACAATGGGGCAGTGACCTTTAGGGCAGCCTGGAGGTGCCCCACAGGAACAGGGCAGAGTCCACAGGAGGAGACACAGTGGCTACAGGGCTGCCACTTCACTGAGGCAGCAAATTCATGGAGCAAGACACACCACTCCACAGTCCTGGGCAGATCAGGTGAAGGGAGGGAGACTGCCAGCCCCCAGCACTGCGGCTTGGCTGCCTGCCGCTCACCCAGATCAGCCGGGTCTGGAGGCTGAGGGGTTAGGGAAGGGTGGGCAGCAAAGCGGCAGGTGTGTGAGGGTCTGCACAAAAATCCTAACCTCTGCAGTGCCTAAAATATGAATCCAGCAGTTACTTCCCTGGGGCTACTGCTTCAGGGCAGGAGAGCAGAAGACCCAGTGCTCCTGGCAGCCAGTGTCTCCAAAAGTCTGTGGTTCGGAGGTGGGAGAGCACGGCAGGGGATTTGGCATCACACTAGGTAGGCACTTCTAGTTAAACTCCACCAGGCAGGCACACCCTGCCTAACCTCCCGAAGACACAGCCTGGGGACACTTGCTATCAGTGATGAGAAATGGGGAGGATGGAAAAAGAGTACTCAAGCAAAACTCTTCTGAAAGGCAGGTGAGGTTATGGCATGACACATTACCTTATGCCTCCCAGCACAGAGGATGAGGGGAGCCAACAGCTTATTTGGCAGAGCCCCGTGCCTTGGCACAGATGCGTGCGCAGCCATCGCAGAGCAGTGGAGCAGCGCTGCATGGGCTCCCCTCAATGACCGTCCCTGCATCAAGCTCCCTGTTCAGCCCTGCACAGGGAGCCCAGGACGCTGCAGCCTGCTCAGGTGCAGGCTGGGGATCTACCTGGCTGACCCTGGGAAGGCTCATCCATCTCTAGTTGGTACATAGGACAAGGCACATCTGGTAAAACTGGGACAGGCAGAGGTGCCTGCGGACTGACTCTTAGCAGCGCCCATGGTAATGTCACATTGCAATGCGATTGGGACTGCATCTCACCTGCACCCTCTGAGGGCCAAGCTATCTGCTCTCCAACGTGGGGCACCAAAATGTTCCTATAGCTCTGCCCAGGAGCATGGGCGGGTAGAGACAGAGTGCAGGGCCCATTAGCCTGCCCTCTGCAAGGACCACATCTGCACCCACAAATCCAGCAAAGTCGGGCTGTTGCAAAGCCGCAAAGGTCAGGTCCAAGGTTCGGCCTTGTGTATCAGCAGCTGTCAAAGAAGAAAAACTGGGGCAATGGCATTTCCAATGGCACTGGATGAAAGCCCTGATTAGTAGTGATTACTTTAAAAGCATTGTTGATTTAAGGAGACACAGATCAGGTGTTACGAAACCCCGATGTGTTCTGCCTGGGCTTGCTCACAAATATGCCCACAGACCCCTAGAGTTTAACATATGCACAGACTGTGCTGTCTCTCTGCCTCACCCTGACACAGGAACAAATTTGATGTAGCCTCTGAGGCAAGAAGAACAAGAAGCACACTCCCAGGCACTTCGTTTAGAGCTGCAGTTCCCAAGTCAGTGTTCCAGCCCCAGCACCTCTGCAGAGTGGCACAGGAGGAGAGGGAGCCACTGCCTTGTGTTGCAGGAACTGAAATGCCTACAAGCCTACCTCACTCCTAACACTTTTCCTCGTGTACCTGTTATCACCTAGCCATTATTACCCTTCATCCCCACCCCTGTCTGGCCCACTCTCAGCTCTCTTCTCAACTTCTCTGCTCTCCGAGTCCTTTTCTTTCTCTCTCTCTGCTGCTACAACCTTCAGTACTAATTACCCATCTTTCAGGCATCCCTTTGCTCTGCAGCTTACCGGCAGCCTCCCAGCATAATTGCTGCATGTCATCTCCTATAGGAACCACTGAAAGAAAAACTCTTCGCTGGGTTGATCCAAACTGATTATTTTCTCCCCATCCTCCAGCTCTCTCTTCCTTTGCTTAACATTAGGAAGCTTTTCCCCTTGTAGTTTTGCTGGCCCACTCCCCAGAGCATGGCAGACAGCTAGCATGCAGCAGCTGGCTGCAGGAAGACCAGAGACACCGGCAATCCCAGTGTGACACATGTATCCAGCCAGATCTGCTCAATGAGCTAACACCCAACTCACCTGAACACAGCACAGATCTCCCCCAGGCAAGACTGTCCTGTCCCGTCCTGTCCTGTCCCAATGGAGTCCAGGCAGAGAATCCACCAAGAGCCAAAGAGATACAGCAACAGTTAAGGCAAACACTCCCCTCTCTCCTCCTCCTGTCCCTCCCCCTCCACCACATCACCCCACCAAATTATGACCCAGCTTCTGTGTTGGATGGCAGGAAGGGAGGTACATCCAGGCAGGCAGGAGAACTTTCTCCCCAGCTCCCTTACAACATATACCTCTCCAGACCTTGAACTGTGGCCCTGACAGGAAAGCAAGAAAAGAAAGCAGTCATGGTCAGGCAGGGTAAAGGCCCAACGTTTGCAAAGATCAACCACAGCCATCAGTGGAGTGACTCCAGCTCCACTCGACCTCAGCAGGAGGGAGGTCTCCGCTTGCAGACCCCGCAGTATGGCCCAGGCTGGCTGCCACATGCCTTACTGCTCTGGGGCTCCAGCACTTTCGTGGGATAGTGGCATCCCTTAAAGTCATCCTGCAAATATGCAAAATTTATTATCTCCATCTCCAGAGACCACGACACTAAACCTTCTTCAGTGGCCAAGCTCAAGACTCGCCAACACCATCAGGCAGATGGAGCAAAAGGCAGAGAGCAGGTGGAGGGGGGACCTTTGTCTCGTGCTCACACAGACCCCTCCGTGCCTGCCTGTGCCATACACTGCAAGTGCAAACACAGCTCATACGAGAGAGCTCTGTCAGCAGCGAGAGATACTGCTGGAGCCTTGGTTTCTGTAGTGTCTGTGGTCACTAGAAGTGAGTAATTCTGCACCTTTGCCCTGGCAGCTTTCTTTGTACCCACCTCAGCCCCGATGCACTTTTCCAGGGCTTCTCGTGACCAACGCCAGCAGCAGGCATGCCAGTTATGCCATTTTTCTCAAGACAGTTCAGCTCACATTCTTTTTTTTTTTTTTTTTTAAGGTTACGTTTAATGTTATTAGTTTTGTCTTTTTCTTTTTCCGTTAGTGTGCCTGCCAAATTCCTATTGACCTTTTCAGGTATCCACATAGTCAAACCACAGCAGCATGCAGGACTAGAAGCTAGGACACATCCAGCACATGCTCCAACCTGCTCACCTGTGTCAGGGCTCACCAGATGAGCACCCCCCAGCCCCCTCAGTAGGAAACCTGGGAGCTGAACAAAAGCTCTCACTATAGCAGAGTGGGAAGGCGGTAGGTTTATGTTCCTGCACACTCTATAGATGTAATTTGTAATGTTGTCTCAAAAAATTCCTCCATGGGTGCCAGAAGCCAGTGAATCAGATTGCATTAGAGCACACCCGATTGCCCTGGGGACAGGCAACGCTGGAGATGTGCATGAAGGGAGTCACCCCTGTGCCTGGCAGCATTCTCAGGATAAACCACTGAGGACAGCGCTGGAGACAGGAGGGAAAAACATCTCCTTCTACTTTGGGAGTGTTTACTTGCTACCTCAGCTGACACTGCGGGAGCCAGTCTGGGCCCATGCTGCTGGGCAGCACAACGCGGCACAGACCAGCTCAGGGTGAGTGCTCGGGGATGTCCCCAGGATGTCCCCGGGCTGGGGAGCTCTAAGCCAGCCCAGCCCCATCCCAGAGGCCCCAGCTGGGCATGGGGCCATGAGGGCAGAGAGCTGGGGTCACAGTTGGAGCCGGCAATGCCTCTTCACAGGCAGCCAAAGCGTACCCTGCTTCCAGGATTAAACTTCCCAAGCATGCCGTTTTTCAAAGCCCTGACTTTCACCTACCGTTTGGGCTGGTTGAGTGGGTTGGTCCCATACCCAAAGAAATACAGGCTGATTCTTCCCTTGCATGGGTGGCAATCAGAGGGGCCAGGCTCCACCATCTGCCTTTCAGGGGCTGTCTCTGAAGTCCTGAAAAACCACAAGATGAACATCACGTGCTGGCTACACGACACGGGCACTACACTGCCTCTGTCCCTGCTAACAAAGGACAGGGCCACTGCCTGTCCTGCCATGGAGAACTGGTGTGACCCGGGACAGCTAGGGAAAAGGTGCAACAGAGGTTATCTACATATGAAAAGGGGATTGAGATAAGCCTAGGTAAGCAGAGCTGACCTAAAAATTTGATTTATCCACATTGAAGTGTTTCACAGGAGCATCACAGTTTTCTTCCAAAACCGTAGATGGGAAATGACCTGTGTGACATTAAGGTAAAACAAGAAGAAAGTCAACCTAAATGAAAACTTTATCTATCAATGTGTGAAAGTCATTTTCCAGCAGGAAAAAAGGCTGCTAGTTCTGCTTTCCAGCCCAGAAGGTACACTCAGGTTTCAGAGTTTCCCACCAGGCATTAATTCACTGTGTTTTTAAATCCTGCTACAGACATGGGGCACCTTTCTCCCACTGCAGCAGCCTCCATGCAAGCGATTGCACTAGTGTGATGTCCCAGACTGAAAACCAGAAATCACCTTCTGACCAGTCCAGCTGTGGAGATACGGACTTGTGCTCAGCCCCATGCCAGGAGAGTGCAAGGAAAGGGGTGACGCACTCCCTGACCACTAATTGCCACCTTTACTGGCAGAGACAGCCCCTGGGCAGGCGCACTGAGCTGTGCAGCTGTGTAGGTAGGACAGCACTGATAAAGGATGTGGCAATCTGACTGCAGGTCTCCCCACGGCATGGGTTCCTCCTCCGCCACTGCCACGGGCAGAGGCAGCTTCCTACGGGGGCTAGCAGAGGGACTACGTGGCAGGACACAAGCCCAAGGAGAGGAGCCACAGCCAAGGCTCATTTGGCACAGGGGACAGACGTGGGCAGGGATGAGCCCTAGGAGCTTTGGCAGGGGTGGGGGATAAATGCCAACCCCAGGAAAGGAGTCTTGACACAGGGTATGGAGGGAGCTGGTAGGGGGAGAAGCAGCTCTCCTGGCAGCTTGGACAGGGAGAGTGTGAATGAATCTGCTCTTAAACACACTATCCCTGAAGGGGAAGTGCTGCTTGCAACAAAACCTGGAAACATGCAAAGCATCCTACCCCCCAGGCAGCATAAACCCCTCTCAGAGCTGGGATCCCGCAATGTGCGGCTCCAACACCAGCAGAGCCTTGGTCTCTATAGCTCTCCCCACAGTGCATCACGAGGTGCGTTGTGAAGGAAGAGATGGCAGCGTCTGATTTTGCAGGCAGCAAAGCCAAGGCAAGAGGAAGCGCCATCGCTGTGCCCAAAGATGCACAAGAGGAATGGGAAAGCACTGCTGTCCCACCACACAGAGGGATCTGCTCCCTCTGCAGCTGCCAGCCCAGAGCCTGCAACATGGGTTTCCACACCCTTCCGTCAACACAAACTCTCTGCAAAACGACCTGATTCCCTCAGCGTGCCAGACCCAGGGTGGCTGGAGACCAGGACTCAACCTACTGCACCAGCCTTTGCCCTGACGGATGACTAATCCCAACCTCAGAGATGTCCTGCACCTCCACAAAAGTCTCCCCACCCCCTGCCTGCAGGCTAGCAGTGCACCCTTACCTCCCTTTTTACCTTCCCTTTTCTTCCCTCAGAGCAAGTGTTGGCTTTTCCCATTATTCGGGTCTCCCCACTGTTCCCTCCCTTCCAGCCGGCTCTGACACACCTCCCTGGCAGCAGCAAGCCGCAGGCCCCACCATGGTTCCCTCTTCCACGAGCCACTGAGACACACAGGGCTTCAAGCCAAAAGAAGTCCACTTCTCCCTGGCCCAGCTCCTGGGAGAAAGTCTGTCAGCGTGACACCCTGTGGCTGCATGCTCCTAAATGTTACAGGCTGGGGAGGTGGGCGCTGGGGGTTGTTTTGGAGACAGAGAGGCCTGCAGCCCTGGTCACCCTCCTCTCTGGGTCACCTGCAGGAGAAGCCACCACTGTCCGCACTTGCCCAGACTGATTTACCTTATGACTGACACCTTTCCTAACAAAACAGGAGAAACACTGGTTCTCCTGCCACTGCTTCTTTGGTCAGGAACTTGCCTAGCTGACTGAATGCTATGTTTGTGGAGGAGTTTCCCCTAGGCATTCGTATAATTTATTTTTTATGTTTATGGATAATTTCTGCTTAAGTAAGCCTATGACTTCCTACAGTAGTTTCACCGTAACTAATCACAAGTGAACATAACCAAAGTCACAAGTGCTAACAAGGCCCCTCAGAACCAGGATGGGCTCTGGCAGCTGCAGCACTGCTCCTGTGCCAGGCTCCCAGAGAAGATGAGGCTGTCAGGAGCCTCCATCTTTGGAGGTATGGGCAGGGTGAGACATGAGCTATTTCACAGCATCCCTGGTGGGGGAAAGGATGAGGCAAGGGCAAATGGCTTAGGAGCCCAATGTTGACAATAAAGGTCGTCAGGAGCAAGGATTAGCAATGCTAGGGAGACATCTGTGGTCTAACAGCTTCTCTGAGACTAACCTCAATGCTCACTGTTGATCAGAGACCAGGGAGGACCATGGAAAAAAGGCAGGCAGAGGACACGTGGGTATGTGCCTATTTGCTCCTGCTTTCCCTCCCTGCTTCCTCAGGGCAGTTGAGCTTGTTGCGTGTGTTGTGACAGCAAACACCTCTGATGCACGAGGCACGAGGACACAAAGGACAAGGTCATTCTGCAGGGACAGAGAAGCGCATGTTACTGCCCAAAGTGACGTGACTCTGGACAGGTCAGGTGGAGAAGGGGGTAACCGAGTCACTGGCAACTTTCAGAAGCAACAGCTTCCTGGATCTGTCTTTGTGCTTCCACATGTGTGCTTCCCTTATCTGCACCATGCAGATCCCCATCCTGCAGGCTGCTAACCACGTTAGCAGACAAGGGCCCAGCCAAGCACCCTGCTCTGAGGGATATGCTCATTTGCACTGGCCTGAACAGATTATTTGGGGATCTCTGCTTTGCAGGATTATGTATTCCACATGTTAAGACATTAATCTTCCTCTGTTCTCTCCGTTTATGCACCATGGCCTGTCTTCTCCCAACACGTCCACATTTCTTGTCACCAAAATGTGCAACACAAGTCACATTACATGATTCTTCAATAGCCACAGAAAATTATTTTGTATTATCACTAGAGGCAAAGGAGAAGGACCTCTCAAGTTGGGCATCTCTTCGAACAAGCTGGGAGTCCCAGTGTTCGGGATGCTCCCCACAGGAACAGATGCATCCAGGTCCACAGGTCCATCCCTGAGATCTAAAGTCTCTCCCCTGCCCTGTGTGGGCATCTCCATCCATGAAGGAGGACTGATCAGGGGGCTGAGACTCTTTCCCAGGCACCGCTGATGCAAGCACCACAGGATGGGAAAAACAGAGCCTAGTTTCTGCAGACAGATGAACAGAAAGGTCCAAGCACTAATGACCTGGGGCAGAATCTCAGGGACTTCTTTATTTTGATGTGAACTTCTCGTTTGAAACAAAACAAAATCAAAACAACAGAAAAAAATAACCCCAAACATGAAAAAAACTGGGTCTTTAATCTCATCCCCATTTTCCTGCAAATACTGAGTTGAATTCTCAGGCTAAGTAGCAGATTTTGGATTCTGAAGGTGGGAGATTTCCAACAGCCATGCATCCCCTGTCTAAAGGGACATCATTATCTCCCCAGCTGAAGAAAGTATGAGTAGGCATAAATTCCACAGACTGCAAGAGGAATACTGCACTGCTCTTGAATGCAATGAAAATCTCTTTCACCATATTCTAAATCATGAACAATCACCATATGCCAAAATCACCATATTCTGAATTTCACCAAAATTCCCTCTAACCATGGGATTTAAAAAGTGTTGTGAAAAACGTCATGTCTGGAAGCTTCAAATACATTAATTTCCGATTTAGTCTATCAACCTTCTCAATAAGCAATACAGAATATACTTGATTCATATTTCAAGCCAGGCATCCCAGGTTCTAAGACTTTGTCTTAAAGTCCTATGAGAAATAAGACATTTATTTAAGAATGTCCAGGAAAACCTTTGGTTTTCTTGCTTATCTGACCTGCCTAGCTCATCCAAAGCTTTTACAGCAGTTGGGTCACATAGGAACACACGCTTGGGAGGTTTCCTGGCTCATATATAACCAGATCGATAAACCACATGCCCTGTTCACTGGACACCAGACTATTTTGAAACAAAGCCACAAACCTTTCACCAGACTCCCACTTTGCCTACATGCAGTTGAGCAGACTTTTGGAGATAGCTGTGGACAATTGCTATTTTCTGTTATGGTTAAAATAGCTTCCCAGTGGGCCAAACCTCTTAAAGATATTACTGGAAATGAAAGTATAATTCTGTTTAAGATTAGAATTACATGAATAAAAATATCTCTTGCTGGAGTGTCTAATATGATTCACACAAAAAGCCAACAGAAAAAAACCCCTTCTGTATTGAACTCCACTCACTCATTTCTAGAAGGAATTTCTACCAGCTAGTACTGTACCCAAGCAGCAAGGCAACTGGATGGCTCCATCCTCCATCACGCTGTGGGTCTCTTCCAAGAAGGGCTTTCCTGGGTTTCTAAGCCTTTTCCTACCCTCAGCTCACACGAGCCCCATGAAGCACTGTGACAGCTGGGAAACCTGGAGCTCTGAGGCTTTGAGGCTGCCCAGGAAAATCGTGACAGCCAGTTCAGCCCAGACCTCCCGCTCCCCAGCCTCATGGCTCCAGCACCCCCAGAGTTCTCCAGAGGCAGGGATCGAGGCGTGAAAAAACTCAGTGGCTGAGATTTTGATAGGGGAGGTGGCAGGGCTGGCCACAGAGGGTTCACCCGTGGTTGCATATGCAGTCTAGCAAAGGAACCTGCCCGCCCCAAGGTCCTCATGGAAAATAGGCTGGGGAAAGGGAAAACAGGCTGGAAATGAGATGTTACTTCCACAGCCACTCTGGAACAGAGCCAATGAAGCCCCAGAGGACCACAGATCAGCAGGCTTTCCCTTGGAGGTTAAACCTGCACCATCCCCTCAGTGCTTGGTGCCCATCAGAGTTTCCCAGTCTCAAGGAGTGAAGTCCGCGAGCCCTCAGCACCACCGGCCTGTCTCCCATCTCGGATCACCCAGCTTCAGCAACACTAAACTTGGGCAAACCAAGCTCAAGAAAACGAAGCCCAAGATCCCGCTGTTGCCTGGAGGTCTCAGCCGGCATGTGCCGGGCCGCGGCTGCCGGGGGAGGCAGCTGCCTGCGGAGGGACCCTCCGCGGGTGGCCGGGGCACGGCGACCCCGGGAAGATTTCTCCCAGCCCTACGGCCGGCGGGCAGGCAACCACCGACCCTGCGCGCAGAGCCAGCCACCCAGCCCAGGGGGCCTGGCCAGGCGGGGGCGGCGGCGGCGGGGACCCCGGCCCGCTGCGGGGGGCGCGTTGCCCCAGCCCGCCCCGCAGGGCGCCCCGGCCCGCGGCGGTCGCTGAAGCCCTGGGGCCACCTTGCGGCTACCGGCGTGGGCTGCCTCCAGCCGCGGCACCGCAAGCCTCGGCCCGGCGCGGTGCCCACCCGCGCCCGTGGGCTGCGGGCAGCCGAGCACCTCCGGCCGCTCGCTCAGCGCCGCCCGGGCTCCAGCGTCCTCGGGGTTTGCTGGGAGCCATCCAGCTTCCCGGGGTTACGTGTCCGCTGGCTGCCCTCCTCGGATGCTGGGGCTACAGCAGTTAAAACACAAGCTCTTGGATTTTTATTTTTTTTTTTTTACCCAAACAGCCTGGAAACGAGGGGCCCTGTTTGTTGACATAACATGCAGATCCCACTCCAGCCACGCAGCCCTTCTTCCTCACTCAGGAAAACCAAAATGACTGGCATTGGGGCACCTGGAAGGCAGTCGTCACAAAAAAGACATAGACCTGCAGAGAGGAGGGACACTTCCCCACAATGCTTCATTTGTATGAAGAAAACACAGACCCACGCGCTTCTCCCAGACCCCGGGAATAGCCCAGTGACTCATCAGCCAGGTGACTCTCTTGGCTGGGAGCTGGAGATGGCTCCGGCAGAAGGTGGCATTGCATTGCCCTCTCTACTCCACCTAAGTGCCCCAGGCCTACCACTTGATGGGGGCCTCCAAACTGGTATTCATCCCCTTTTTTCCTTCCTACCTTAACCAAGCTGCCCTTCCTCCGGCCACCCTCCCGTGCCAATGTGCCAGTGCAAGAGAGATCCAGACCTGAATGCCCACCACAGCTCCGCTACCACACATCCCACCTAACATGCTGTGAGCAAGGGATGTTGGTGAGACAAAACTGAGACAGAGTAGGTCTAGAGGGGAAAAACAAGGATTTAATGGAATGAATGGAGAAGCTCCCAAAGTCTACACCGGAGCCACACCTCTGCGACTCTCTGCCACTCTCCACTTCAGGATCAGTCCTTCCTTTCTGCCCACAAGAAGCTTGGGGATACTCAGGAACACAGGTGCTTGATCTGCCCCTTCAGAGCCCTCTCCAGGGAGGGGGTTAAGGTGCATTGTTAACTCCATGCAGACCATCTCCACAGCAGCCTCTTCCTCAGCCCTTCAAATCTTCCAGAGAAGGGAGCTCAGCCCAGAAATCCCTCTCTCCTTGGCAAGTGAAGAAACCTTGCGTTATCCAAGGTGGTAAGGGCTGTACAAAAACCATCCTGGGGGGTGGGAGGGAGAGCCACACTGATCCTAGCAATGAGATTCTAGCTCTGTCAGCATCAGGAGGTCAGCTCTGGTGGAGGGAAGGTGCTGTCCTGTTCCAGGCCTGGAAGGCAAGTCCTCAAATGGGCAGGTGAGCTGGCGGAGCCTCTGGAAGGCAAAGGCAGGCATTGAACACAGCTGCAAAGACAAAAGGTGACCTGGGTCCTCCCCTTCCAGTCATGGGTATCATTCAGCCAGTCAGGCCAGGCTGCAGGCCTGGTCCCTAAATGCCAGGGACGTCCCAAATAAGGACAGTTGGCACATCAGAAACTGAGGGGATAAACTCATCTTTCAACCACTTGTTTCAGGACAAGCACAGAGCACATGAGAGACAGTAGGAAAGCTCTGTGCTCCATTTGCTCCAGGCCAGGGCTAGAAAGCAGTCCAAAGAAAGGCTCGTGCCCAAGTACCTCCAGGTCATCCCCTCCAGCAGCACAGGCTGCAAAGGGAGAGCCTGTACACACAGGTTTGTCTTTAACTGGGACAGCAAGGGCATAAGGGGCTACCCTCTATGTCACACAGCATGGTGCAGACCATGCTCTTGCAGCTGTGCCCACTCCTCCCTGTCTGTACTGGACACACTGGTCAGGGACCCATCGCTGTCACAACCCATTCTTGAACACTTACGGGAGTGCTCCTGGATGGTATCCTGGGAGAACAGGTAGTATCCTGGGGTTTCAGGACTGTTTGTGAAACCTCCCCCTGAAACCATGAGCCATGGCAGGGGCAGGATGCCTGTCTGGAGCAAGGTCTGTTTGCCAGCTCCCTGCCCTCCCAATGCTCATTCAGGGCAACCAGCAATGCGTCACAGCAGCTCTGAGAACTGGGCAGGTCCAGGGCACTGAGACTGTGATGGAAACTTCAAACTCCCAGTGATCCCTTCCTCTCTATCCCTATGGCCTCAGCACAGACTGGGGAACTCAGCTGCCCACAACACTCATGGGATCTGGAGCTTTCTCAGAACAAGTCTTCAAAGCTCAGTCAAGGGCAACCTCCAAACTGGCTTGAGGCACTGGGGATCATCTTTATACTCTCCACTGAATGAACTTTTTCCCAATGGTGCTTGCAAAGAGGCAGAAGCACTAAACAAAGGGTACCAAGAGGCAACAGCCACCTTGGAGCAGCCCTCCAGCCAGGCAGAACATAAAAAAACTAAGTCTGTTATAGCAATGGACTCATTCAATCAATTTATTCTAGGCTCCCTGCTAATTAACTTGCAACTCACAAATCATCCCCCTGCAAGGCTGGATTTCAATACAGAAGCACAGCGCATGCCCTGATCCCAGAGCACCAGCCTCACCTCTCTGAGGGAGCCTTTGATGGTGGAGAGTTTGTAGACGATCCAGAGAGGAATGCATACCATGGAGGAGAGGGCCAGCAGCCAGCCCAGGGTGTCTCCCCACCATGGGTACACATACTTCTTGTTATAAGTCAGTGGTGTGTATTTGATCAGAGAAAACAGGAAGGTTGCCTGGCAAGGTGGAAGAAACCAAGAGAAAAAGATCAAGAAAATCAACAACATGAGCCAAGAGAGGTCTTCCTGGTGAGTCCACATCTGCACAGAGTCTCAAGGTAACAAAAAGCTCCCTAAGACAGCAACAGAGGGCACACCAGTCAAGCAAGCTTTGCCGGGACAGCCCCCATGTACAGCACTGGGCATGGCAGCAAGGAACTTGCCCCACCAGCAGACACCTCCATCACTGCTGAGCCAGGCCCCTCTCCCTGTTGTTAACCCCTACGCCTGGCCCCCAGAACTGCAAACACACAGAACAACAGGGTCCCATAGTACAGGCCACACAACCCCTATACATGCACATCCCTCTGTATATATGTAGGTATCTACTATATCTCAGAGCACCCATCTCTGCCCAGCTTCCTCCCCACAGCTCCCCTTCCTGTGGGCCCTCACCATGCAAACCGCCGGGGTGATGAAAAGCCAGCAGTATTTGATGACGGGCCATGGCCGGTAGCCGATCATATCTTCAATGTTATCATAGAAACGCTCAGCACCTGCAGAAGATGGGAAGGATGCCTTGCTGCTACTAAAGAAGGAAAGCAGCAGGGTCTGCATGTCCAGGATCCTGCTTCATGACTGTTTGGATGCTCCCCAGAAGATAAGGCAGTAAATTCAGCATAGCTGACAGCCCTGTTGGGGAGTTTGCCAGGAGTGTGGCCAGCTTCAGTCTTTGTCCTGGATTAACATCCTCCTGCCCCAGAGTGGATGGGTCAGCAGGGCCAGCCTCTCAGCATCTCCCAGGCTAGGACCTGCACCCAGGCTGAGACCTGAACTCAGGTTTTACCCATCTCTAGTGAATGTCAAGACTGAGAGAGTTCTCAAAAATGTTTGAGGGTCTCAGACTCCTCTATACACACACTGGGAGATTTCCCAGCCAGCTCCAAGTCCCCAAGGAAGGAGGGCCCCAAAAGCAGGGGCACGTAGGAATGTGCTGGGGATACCTGGCCACACAAATCCTCCACGGTGTTGCTGTGAGGAAGCCCTCACCAGCTGAGTCTAGGGGCACCAAAGCAAGGGTTTAGAGGTCTGCCTTGCGCTGTGAAGCAATTGCCAAGATGAGCTACAGACCAGCATTTTGAGGATGGACCAAGCAAAAGCCTGAGAGACCAGAGCTGGGGACCCCCCTGGTTCATACTCACCATAGACCCAGGCGATGCAGAGAGTCTCGAAGATGGCCACAAAGAGCAGGCACATGCCACTGGCAGCATAGTAATCAAAGAGCTGGAAGACATACATCCCACCCTGGGAAGAGCCAAGTGGGCAGCAAGGCGAGGTGGGGAGGGAGAGAGAGGAGAGGAATCAGGCACAGGCAAAGAGCTCCAGCCAGAGTAGGAAACAAATTCAACGTCTTCCCCAGAACTGGAAGCACCTTTCTCTCTCTGGGACAGGGCTTTAGCCAACAGCAAAGGCCACATCCCTTGTGCTCAAGGCCTGATGAAGACATGCAGATGCCCTGCTCTTAGGAGTCTCTGCAACCCTTCATTCCAGTGCAGAGCAGGGGAGGGCAAGTGACTGCCAGAGATGGTGGGGATATTTTAGAAGATAGACAAAAGCAACTCTTGTAGCTGAAGTGAGGTTGGAAACCCCCTTAATAGACAAAATGCGTGCAATTTACTTTAGCATCCTAATTTGCAAAGAGAAGTTGCTGTGCATGCAGTTTTGCAAGCACCTGTTGCTGTGGGCCCAGAGGCTGGCGGCCTGGCTGTTTCACCGCCCGGGTCTGCCAGGCTGGCTACGAAATGGGCCGCAGTTACATCCACACATAAAGCTGCAGGTACAACTTCAAAGGCAGCTTTTTCAAAATTGTGCCCAAATGGAAACAGAAGATGCAGACCATCATGGCAGCATCAATACACACACACACAGAGTGCTAGGAGGAATTAAAGGTTTTAAACTAGAACAGTTTAACTTTCAGGCAATTAATCAGAACAAGGGAATATATAGGAAACCAGTGTAATAGATACAGGGTGCACTCAGGCCCACCAAGTTTCCTTACACGAAGTGTTCGTGTAGCTTCATCCAGGAGGAAAGAGGACAAAGGTGCTCCCCTCACCATGCAACAGGCTACAGCTGTAAAGGTTTGGTTCATGTAAAGATAAAACTATAACCAAAATATGGGCTGTCCAGAGCTCCAACTATCAGTCTCGGCAGGAGAAGTGTCAGGACTGTGACTGGCACAAGGGGCGAGGGCTGGAAGGGAAAAGGTGAATACCTGAGGGAGGGAAGGGCAGCCTCCCGCAGGCACTGTGCAGCAGGATGGGCCTCACCAGCAAGCTCTCAGCCCAGCATGGACCCCCCCACCCACCAGGCCCCCTCTGCCGGGGGGGGGGGAACTTAGACCCAGCAAGCACCATGCAGGTGGTCTGAGCCCAAAATACCTCTGTGAGCATCACCAACCCAACCAGATAGGAGAGGATGGAGACCAGCAGAATGAGGATCTCTCGGCGGTTCTTCTTGCGGAAGATGGTGGGGTACATGTCCACAAGAGCTGTAACAAGGCTCTCCACACAGACAAACTGCAAAAAGCAGAGATCCCACTTCTATCAGCCTGTTCTGACTGGTTCCCCAGCCCCACTGCCACCCCCTCAGCCAAGTTCATGCCTGTCCCAAAGAGACAGTGGCTTTTGTGTGGAAGGGAATTGCCCTGCACCTGCACCTTTACCTGGCTGTCCAGTCCCAGCAAAACAACCATCAGGAAGAAGAAGCATGCCCAGAGTGGGGAGAAGGGCAGCATGACCACAGCCCGAGGGTAGGCGATGAACGCCAGGCCAGGCCCTGGGGGGAGAATGGTTTTCAGAGTGGGAATCGGCATGGCAGTGGCACAACACAGCTGGTGCAGAGCTGCCTGAGGCAGCCACCCAGCCAAAGCACAGTCTTCAGCCATGCAGCCTCTCACTCCAGTTATAGCAGTGCTGTGCATGAAACCCAGGCTCCTCGAGGGGTGGAGGAGCTCAGCAGGAAGGGAGGGAAAGGCGACACAGCAAACTCCAGCTGCATCACCATTGCAAGAGCTGGGAGCCAAGGAAAGCCTCTGAGCCCAGGGGAGCACAGGACAAGCCTGGGCGTATGCCATGCAGGCACCTCACCCCCACACCAAGAGACAGTAGCTGCCTAACACTAACCCTTACCCTTAGAGGCAGCTTATATTAACCTCAAGAGACAGTCATTACATCTTCATATTTCATGAGTGTGCACTCGTTTCTGCCTGGTTTTTGGAGGCAGAGAGCAGAGCTGCCTGCCAGGATGGGAACCTGCAGCTGCAACACCCATCACCTTAAGGTGGGTGCCCAGCAGGCATGCCCCTGTTTCCGGGGTGCAAGCAGCAGCACCCCCACCGCCCCATCCCACCACAGTCCCCACTCACCCGATTCAGCCACTTCAGCGATGGGCACACCCTGCTCCCCTGCCATGAAGCCCAGGATGGAGAAGATGGCAAAGCCAGCCACAAAGCTGGTGCCGCTGTTGAGGAAGCAGAGGGCCACACAGTCCCTGGGAGGAGGGGGCACAGCATCAGCCAGGTGGGGATCCAGGTACGATGCACACCTCGTGGCAGCCCCCCGGGGCAGCACACACTCTTCTGCCTCAGCCACTGTGCCCGCAGCAGAGCCTCTCTCCCAGCATCCCCACAGCTCAGCTCAGCACCAGGAGCTGCAGGAAGATGCCCCAGGGTGGGCAACACAGCAGGAGCCTCCCCCCAGGGAAAGCCTTCTCTAAAGACAGTGTAAAGATGCATTCCTCACCTGAGCTTCTTGCTCATGAGACAGCCTTGCTACACATCTAAATGCCTGGAGTTTAAATTTTTTTCCTTTCTCTCCCCTGGTCCCTCCTGTAGCAGGCAGTACAAGATATTGTTTTTGTCTGGGAAGGGAACATGGTTTTTTTTTCCTCAATAGATTTCTCAGACCATTTAAAATCTTCTTGGTTCTCACACTACTAGTTATCTCCTGGTCCTTGCATCATGAGAAAAAAACCGAACAGAGCCATCCACTTTATTTTCACTGATCTGTTCCCTTTTGTCTCTGTTTCATCTCATTCTCACCCATCTACTCTTTAAACTAAACATTTCTTATCTATCCAATTCCTCTTCATGCTCCAGTCTCCCTAGTCCTCTTCTGACTGCAACCCTGGGGACAACAATAACATTTGCAACATCTTTCCAAGTTATTCAGAACCAAACTGAATGCACCCCTTCTGGCATTTCATGGCCTGCTCTGACTTTATTAAATTCTACTCTGCAAATCCAATGTGATTTTCTTTAGGTATCTAGCATTTGGGGGGGTTCATGCTCCTCCCTGCATGTTAACTAGATCTATTCACAGTTTGCAATCATTTCTAGAGGAAAAAGTACAGTTCACACAGAGCCCCTATGCCATACAAATTCAGAATATTCCTTCCAAAGCACAGCTCTTCATATTGTCAAGGACTGTACAGCACCTAACACCATTGCTCTGCCTTTGCGCTTGGTTTCTAAGGCAGGAGAGGCTGAAAGAGGCCAGCAGAGTGAGCCCCAGCAAATCTCCCGGCTGGTAAGGAGGGTCACGCTCCACCAAGCTCAGCTAACCCAATGAGAAGCCCATGCCAGAACCCAGTTTCTCCAGTTGCTATTAACTGCCTGCTCTCTACTCAAATTATATTCTCAGACATTTTATACTAATTACCGTTTATCTCAAATAGTTCCTCTTCCTTTCCCCTGTTTCTCCCTCTTTCCTCTGGATGTATGCATGACAGGTCAAACCCTCCTTGGAAAAGCATGGGCTGGAAGGTGCTCTCCAGTCGCCTGGCAGGTGGGAAGGAGTGTTGCAGTGGAAGGTAACACAGGGAGCGGCCAGAGCAAAGAGGTCTCTCAAGATTTGCACCCAAAAGGGGGCCAGGGAGCCCTGATGATACCCCTTACTGGCCCAGGAAACAAGAAATGGTCTATGCCATTTGGTGCCATCTTGGACTGCTGCCATATGAACATGGTCCCTCCTGCCCACATCTTTTTGTCTTCCAGGCCAGCAAAGGTTACACCTGGCCTGGGATAACTGAGTAGGGCATCATGCTGGTGTCCCTGTGCCCTGTTAAAGCCTGGTCCTGTCTTCCTGTGCAAACCAAGGCTGCAGAACACAGGACCAACTCATTAAAATGAGTCCATGCCTGGGAAGAGGCTGGTTGGAGATTTTGCTAGGGAAATTGTTCTGTTTTGGAGTCAAACCAAATAACATAAAAGGTCTGTGTGCAAACAGCCATCCCTCCCCTTTCTGTAGTATCTTCCAGCTGCAGTTATAATAGCTCTTTACAACCTTGCTGCTAAGCAGCCCCTGTCATCACCTCTATGCCACGCATCTAGACTGAAGATGCAAAGAGGTAATGCCCAAGGACATGCAGCAGGCCAGAGACAGATCCGTTATCTCTTCTTTTCCTGCAGCTTTTTTTCCTCAAAACTGTATATGGAAGAAGGGACACGAAAAGGAAGAGGAATCCAATCCCAGCCCAGCTGATGTTGGAGAGGTATCCCTACAGCAGGGGTGAATTTTTCCTAAGGTGAAGAGAAAGATGCCAAGCAAGAACCATGTAGCCAGTGGTCTGTCTGGCCCTTCCATGGCAACAACCACAACTTTCAGTTTAAAAGAATGGGGGAGGACCCAGTGCCAGGAGTAACACAGTCAGCAGAGGAAGAGTGGGAAGGAAGGTGGATAGTTTTATCTAGAAGTGGCCTCTTCCACTCATGCTAGCCTTTTTACCCCTGGGGATACAGCTCCAGATGCTGGATACATCTACAGCAAAATGAGTTTATTTTCACCTGACCATTTCAACTTGACAGCCTGATTCTGTTCAGTAACCTGGCCTATCTCTGTTCAAGGGCAGTGCAGCATGAGGAGAGTGCGCAAGAAACAGAAGTCATACCTGCAGGCTATGCAGGTAGACCACAGATAGCATATAGGAACCCAGAGCACTGACAACTGTGCAAGACACTAGGTCCAATTGGACCAAGGAAGGATAAATCACCACGTGAAAAGACTTCAGTCTAGAGCCATTACATCTCACAGCTCTGCTCCTGCTGTGGCTACTTATGCACCCATGTAATAGGGGAGGTTGTGGTGTGGGCTGGGGTCACAAAGCTGGCAAAGAGGATCTGACTTTGCTGGGCCTCATCTGGTGTGGAAGAGGGGATTTGTCAGCCATGGCACGGGCAGAAAGTTCCCTTGGGTAGGCAGCACAGAGAGCTGGATCTAGGGAGAAAACACCTGGAAAGAGTTTTCTTATGCCTTAAGCAGAAACAGAAAACATGACACTTCAAAAGGCCAGTAGCCTCCAGCAGTTCACCAGCTTATGTACACTGATGTTCAGGGAAGGAAAGGCTCTAGGCAGCAGAGCCATGCTCCAGTTACCTGTAGCAGTTGTTATGGTATTTGTTATAGCTGCCCAGAGCTGTCAGGCATCCCAGACAAATGGCATACGAAAAGAAGATTTGAGTGCCTGCATCCATCCAGACCTGCAAGGAGATGCAAACATAGGTGAGAAGATAAGGCCAGCACAGAGCGCAGACACTGCATGGATGCGAAGCCCCAGGGGCTGCCATAACCAACAGAAACATCAGTGACCGGGATGCTGGCAGTACCCAGCATTTAGACAAGCCTTTTCTAGGGGCAGGTTATACAGAGGCAGGAGTTATAGTGCTCAGTGAGACACCCAGCGGGATGTTAAAAGTGCCGAAGGGAAGGGGTGCACCATGACTGTTGCAAATCCACAACACATGTAGCTCTTCATCATCATCCCTTTCTTGCTTGGACAAATCTACAGAACTCCGTGACCTTCCAGAGCCTCTTAGCAGTGAGAGGCCCGATGAGCACTTTCCACAAGAGCTGAAGGAGCCCTCTGCTAGCTGAGGAGGTGGACTTGATTTGGGCAAGCCTGGACTCCCACTGGGTGGCATGGGTACATACAGCTTCTGGTGGTGGCCCTTCTCTCCAAGACCTAATTTAAGAGCTCCAAAACTTAAAAGAAAATTAACTGGGGAGGAATACTAGAAATAAATAGAGTTGTTTGCAAAAGACAGCTCTTAAAAGAAAATGCAAGAACGCTGTTAGTCCCATGAGGCAACTTTGAACTCCGCCTCGCTCTCACTGTCAGTAACATGTCCCAGTGCTCCAAGGCTGACATTTGTCAATGCCAAATTTGATCTGAAAGCCTAGCTGTGTGCTGTCACCAATGCAACCACTGCCTTCTACAGAGAACAGCAAAAGCAGGAACCAACGGTGAGAAATGAAGCAATGACAAAGATTGTTAATTAAACCCTCTTTTTTCTAAGATCTTTCTTCCTAAGGGGTTTATAAAATAGAGATAAGACAATTATTCAAGTGAAGGGTAGACACATTCTAGAGACAAAAGAGAAGCTAGTCATGAAAAAAAAGCAGAAGTAGTATGGGGACAACTTTAATGAGTGAAGTCTCCATTTGGCTATATCCTCCTTCCCCAGAGTGGCAGTGCTGGTGAGCCTCGGACAAACACCAGCCTTGCCCTGGATCCCCTCTGAGAAGAACAGAAGTCAATGGAAAGCACCACAGCAGTTTTGATGGCTCCAAATCACACCCGTACATGTCAGCCGAGACCTCATGTCCTGGGGCAATGGTCAGCCAGGCAGAACTCGCCTGACAGCCCCTGTTGCTCAGGCCACCCTCACCAATGCATGATTCTGCCTTTTCTCTTCCATACTGGCCAAAGAGTAACCATGGGGAGAGAGGTTTTGTTTCATATTTACCTCTTCTCCCTCCTAGTCTGATAGGCCTTACAAAGGGAGGTTACAATCCCATCAGCTGTGATTTTCTGGAGGAAATTCCACTTTTAGCTCAAGGGACAGCTGCACAGAACAAATCTTCACCCTGCCCACTGCTGCAGGACCAGCAGCACAGTCTACAGGGAGAGAAAGAAAAGTGCTGCTAGGGCTAGATTTGGGAAAATTGCTCTCCCTGACTGTTCTGCAAGCAACTTAGCTAATATCCTTAGCTGCAAGCAACTTAGCTAATAACAGCCCCACTATCTTCTCTTCAGTCCATGGAAACCCTGCTCACAATTTCATAGGGAGTGAGATCAAACCTCTGATTTGTAGAGAAATATCCCAGGGGCAGGAAAAGAACTGGTGCTTTACCAGCCATGGTAGAAGCCAAATAATCGAGACACCAAGCTTCATTAGCTCTGTGCCTTATGAAGTGGCTCATTTCTAAAACCCAGTGATACCCTCGACTGTGCAGCGGAGACCAGCATGGGGTCTGCGGGCTCCCCATTCCGCTGCTTGCTCTGCCCAACACAGAGGTGCGCACTGGGCTGTGTGGGAGACCAACCCCAAAGGGATGTTTTTAGGGAATATAGGACCTGCCTGAGCATATGCTTCCCTTTGAAGCAAGGCAGCCCCTGGCTGAAACTGTAAATAAAGCTAAGCTTGGCTCGCAGAGCTTATGATCCTGCTTAGTCAGCATGACTGTGAGCAACAGCTCAGGCTGCGTGCACTTTATTTCCCATTTTAAAAGGTTACTGCAGCTCATGGGCCAAAGACCAAGCCACCTTTACGTTCTTCCTGGCCCCCTGGCAGTTCCCAAGTTGCCTGGTGGTCAATGGACTGCAACAAGACTGATGCCAGGGTGCTCCTGACCCACTAGTGAGGGAGCCAAGCAGTAGCAGCAGGTCCCAGGACCACAGGATCACTGGGGTCAGAAGGGGCCTCAGCCCATCTGTGCTCCATCCTCCTCCTCAAGCCCCTCACAAGAAGCACTGCTGCCCACCCAGCACCATGGGTTCATGGGGGCTACATAGACCACTCCAGAAAACAGCAACACAAATCTTCCCCCCTCCACCTGCTGACTGTGCTCATTTCTCTCCCTGCAGTGACTCAGAGTAATGTTTTTTTTCAACCCTTCCAAAACCCTTCTTTCCCTCCTGTGCTGCTGATCCACAGCCTTTCATTATTTTAATATTTCCATTCTGACTAAAGAGGCTCGCTGGGGTCAGGCAGGGCTCTCTTTCCCCCAAAGATAAAAGCATGCTGCTGTTCTCTGGCCACTGCTCCCAAAGAGGCTGGTAAAGTTTATCCTGTTCAGAATTCGCTGGCACATTGGCAGCATGGGCATTTTGATTTGATTGTTGTCTGCTGTTTTCTAAGCCACCCAGTTTATTTAATTCATAATTCAATTTCCTTCAACATGTTTTTTACTGCAGTTTGTAATAACCTCCTACTCTCTCTTTTTAGCCAAAGCCTTCACACCTGAGCTGCAATTATCCAAGATGGTTAGGGCCTGTAAGAGGACATGTTCTTTGCTCCTTAATTTTCTCAGCAATATTTGCTTTATTACATGTACTGGAATTTAATAGCCCCCTGTACTGAAACAGATCCTTCCTTAGGAAGATCTCAAAGCATTAGAAATAATAGTAAAGACCATTTTTGAGCAAAAAGTTATTGAACTCCAGTGTATGTCATACATCAAATACAGGTGCCATGCTGAGAAGTGCCGAATTGTCCCCACCAGAAAGCAGAGATGATGCAGCACGGCGTGGATACATGCTGCGTGGAGAGTCATGCTTGGTGTAATGCTGAGCAGAGAGCAAAAACCACCCCAAGTCTTGAGCTGTGATTCAGCCAGCATTTTTTTCACTCTTGGCATCACAACTCACGAGTTGG
This sequence comes from Falco rusticolus, assembly GCF_015220075.1. Classification (NCBI taxonomy): domain Eukaryota; kingdom Metazoa; phylum Chordata; class Aves; order Falconiformes; family Falconidae; genus Falco; species Falco rusticolus. Next base: position 67,462,705 of record NC_051191.1, read on the forward strand.
CCTGTGGCAGAAGTGCTACCCACCAGCCACCCACTGCACCATACAAACCCATTGCTTCAGCCCAGCCTTAAAAAAGGAGATCCTGATTCCTAAGGTTTCACCTCAAGACACCCAGGGCACAGTTTCCAGATTATTGTCTTTCCTGCTTCATTCAGGACCGGCCCACAGGCCCTAGCCCAAAGACCCAGTCCATGTCCCACAGTACTGCAGCGGCACAAGGCTGGGCAGCCCTGAGGCCCTGCTGCAAAAAGCGCACTGCCATGCTGCACAGCCCCAGCCAACGCTTTCCCTCATCCTCTTTTACCTCACGAGGGGTACGAGTCAGTGCATTGCCATTTCTGTAAAGTATTCACGGTCCTTCTGGCCACCCTATGCCCAGCCAAGCCTCATGTTCCCAGCCCTAAGCCCCAGCTGCTCTGAAAATACACCCTTGGGCTCCTTGCAAGTGTGGGACAGCAGTGTCGCTCACCAGCTGATCTCCCTATGCTGGCATTCCGTGCCCCCGCAATGGCCCGCCAGAGAGCACCAACCTCCTGTAACTCACACACCTTGGGGCACCTGCCAACCCACAGAGACATTTTACACCCAGGAGGGCTCCCCTGCTGCTGGGGTTTCTTTAATCACATCAAGAACCATAGAATCATTTAGGTTGGAAGAAAACTTTAAGATCAAGTCCAACCATTATCCTGGGCCTGCCAAGTCCATCACTAAACCGTGTCCCTAAGCACCACAAGTACATGCTTTTTAAATACCTTCAGGCATGGTGATTCCACCACCTCCCTGGGCAGCCCTTTCAGTGAAGAAATTTTTCCTAATATCCAATTTAAATGTCCCCTGGTGCAACTTGAGCCATTTTCCTCTTGTCCTGTCGCTTGTTACCTGGGAGAAGAGACCAACACCCGCCTGCCTACAGCCCCCTGTCAGGCAGCTGTAGAGAGCAATAAGGTCCCCGCTGAGTGTCCTCCTCTCCAGGCTAAACCACCACATTTCCCTCGGCTGCTCCTCCTAACACTTGTGGCTCCAGACCCTTCACCAGCTTTGTTGCCCTTCTCTGGACACACTCCAGCACCTCAGCATCCCTCTTGAAGAAAACAAACAGCTTTCTGGTTCATCCCGAAGAACACAGCTGCCTGACCCAGCGTGATGCAGAGGGGCAAGGGATGCTCCGAGGGATGCTCCTTGCTACCTGGGAAGCTGGACTTTACAGTCCTCCCTGCCCTGATGCTTGCAGACAGAAAGAGAGCTTTATTCCTTCCTGCTATGTCAGCACCGAGGTCAGACTCAGCAGGACCGCATGGCTGCAGCCAGCCAGCCACCCAGGTCCCATGCTGGCAGGGCTGGTGAGAAGCGTGGGAGGAGGAGGAGGAAGCCCCAAGGTAAATACAGCTGTGGTTCACCCCATGCAGATGCATTGTTCCAGCAAGGCAGAGGAGAAGATGCCAGCCCCAAGCCCCTTCAGCCTGCTGTGGGAGCTGCAAGCTGTCCCTCTCTGCTGCCCGGTATCTGCCCTCCACTCCCCAGGCAGGCCAGGCAGCGGTGCCTGGGCTCGCAGACCTTCTGCCGGGGCTGGGGGGCATGGGGCCAGGCTGCAATGCTGCATGGTAGGAGCCAGCTCAGCATGCCAGCAGCAGCCCCGCCAGCGCACGCATCCACGCACAAGCACAGTGGGTCACCCTCCAGCACAAAAACAAACATGCTGGCCTTCAGAAAGGGGAAGCAGGGGGCCGGCAACAGCACAAACCGAGCACACAGGGTCAAGTTAAAGGCTTGCTGGGAAAAAAATAAATAAGGGGAACAAATAATATTTAGCAGGCCTACAGTCACCCTCTCCTCTTGCTGGGAAGCAGCAGCTCTCACGGGCCGTGGAGCAGCAGCAGGGGGGACCTGAATTTGGAGAGGATCTGGGGGCTTTGACCCCTTCCCCAGCATGGCTACAGGGGTCCATGGTTAACCCAGCAGGTCACAGTCCTGCAAGATGCAGGCACCTCCCGTGCTCCCTGTGGTGGCCAGAGGGCTTATCCTCAGCGCAGCCTCAACAGCAAGAACTACTCCGGTGCAAACCATGAGCCAGACCCTGGCAGCCCCCCGTCCTAGCCACAGGACACAGCAGACAGCCCCACACAGAGCTTCACCTCTTGCCTCCTCTTCCTGCCACATCCACTGGGAAGCAGGAGCCTGTGGGGACTCTGAAGGGGCAAATGCTGCTCCAAAAAGCAACCAGCAGGGAAATGGGTGAAAGAAAATGAGAGGGATATAGCGAAGGTTATTTGAAAAGTAGTGCAGATGAGAGGGAGAGACAACAAGAAGCAGAGGCTGGATGGAGGTAATCTCTGAATTTAGCTGTGCAAAGCAAGTCAGGCTATCCCAGCATGGTGTTGTACAGGTGCAGCAGTGGGGACTGTTTACAGGGTATCTGCAGAGCTGTGGGTTCTCTGCTGGTCCTCAGCACCACCAGTGCTCCCCTGCCCCTAGGACCAGGGGCACAGCCCCCGCCAGGGCCTTCAGCATGTCTAGGCTGGATGGAAAGTGGCTCATCACACAAAGATCTTCCTTCATACAAAGACTGGATAAAGTGCAAGGACATACAGCAAGGTGGTGGGTTTTGGGGAAATTTCAAGAGGAAAACAAGAGTGGGAGGTTTTGAGAAACATTTGCTGCTTTTTCCAGAGAAGGATATGCTCAGGGGCTGCTGAATTCAACTCCTTCTCCATCTTCACTCATTAAATCTAATGAAATTTTAGCTAAAACTGCTTGAGACTTGATACCAGAGTGAAGGGAGACCACTCTTCCCTTTAAAGCAAACACAAACACACAGCTAGCACTTTCTGCATCAAGCCCACCAGTCCTCTCCTTAAATCAATCTGTATATTAAAACAGTGCCTGGTCGTGGTATGAAAGCATCAAGCAATGGACAGCCTGCCAGTGCCTGAGAAAAGTTCTAATGGCAAGTTTCCCACACTTAAAACCTTATTTCTACTCTGAATTCCTCTCATTTCAACTTCCTGCTAGTGGATCACACTGTGCATCCCTCTCCTTAATCACATCCACAAATCTCCAGCGTTATCTACTGAAATAAACAATTGAAAAAATTGTCGCAAAGATAATTGCAAAGCATGGAGTGATCAAAAGTGGAAAATGGTCAACAACCCTGAAGACCCCCTTTTGGTCAAAACACAAGTCTCGCTATGGAGTAAAGTGGAAACCTCCTGAAGCACAGAAAATGCAATCAAGGAGGGGAGGGAAATTTAGGTCTAGTAATGGCTGGCACGCTAACAACGTAATACTGAATATTATGCAAATAAAAAACAAACTATGGGGTTCCTATTTTGGGTGTTTTAGTTTGAGGGCATACAGTTCAAAATAGATTCTCTGGCAGTTTTGCTGTTAACTGCTTGTATTTGAGCAGAAGTGGGCTTCACTATTCAAAACCTTTGGCAGTTTCTCTGTATAGTCTGATCTACCTATCAAATGCATTTTATTTATCATTCTAATTACAAGCATTTCATAGATGTAGAAAATGAAGATGCAGGAAGATCGTAGACTCCATGAGCATTGTAGACTTCATGGCCAGAGGAGACCGCCATCAATCAGCTAGCCTGAGCTTTCATAGGCAGGATTTCCCAGTTCTGTCCAAGGTCATTTGGCAGGTAAAGAGCAATGATTTCCACACACCAATCTGATATTCTGACACTTAATCACATCTCAGCTGCTGCTGTTCCCCTGGTAGAATCTGCCAGATAATTCATCTCCTTTTTTCACCTAGTTTTTCATGCGCTTTAAGGGAGTTTTGATTTTATCCCCTTGTATATTGTTTGCCCTTTGTTTAAACCTCCCCTTGAGATGCCTTACCATAAGGCTTAGACTGGAGAAGGTATTTTGAAATATTTTTATTTCCAGAATCCCTTTACAGGCACTAAAGAATCTTCCATTTTTCCAGGCAGTGCAGGATTGCAGGTAAACAATTACAGCTCATGACCCTCTGAGCACAAATCAATTATAATCAACTTGGCCCGATGCGCTGGCAGGACCCGTGCCGTCCCTGCACAGAGAGAGGTGGGCACAACCACGGTGTGTGGGGCTTGGGGCACTAACCCTTCCCTTCCCTCTCTGATGGGAAAATGCAAAAGAAACCTCAAGCTCTGCTACAGGGTTCAATAGGATGGTTAAAGCACTCTGGAGGAAGGCAACCACTGCTACCAGCTCCTGCTTTTTTTCCTGTGGAAGGGAAGCATTCATTGGGGAGTGATGGTGTTCGGAGCAAGTTTTCCTTCCCCAGCCACCCTCTTGCTCTGAAGGGTTACTCTGCCTTTGCACCAGTGCATTAGCATTTTCCAGGCTGGAAAGAAGCTGTGCTTCTAAAGCTTGGGCAGTAATTGGAAAAGTTTGCCAGGATGGACCTAATGAGGACACAGCTAGTACAAGTAAAACCCTGCCACGCCTGAAGTGGTTTAATTCAGTCCCGTGGGCAACACAGCCACAGTAACAACAGGACTTTTCATTAGTGAATGAGCACCATTTAAAAATGTTATTACGTTTCAGAAGTCTCTGGCACCTCATCAGCACAAATGGAGCCCCAAACACAGACCTGTCCTCATCCCCTTCCAAGCCCTGCTGCACCTTCACACCGAGGTACCAGCTGTACCCACCTCCTAGAGAGAGCAAGAGAGCAGCCAGCACTGTGAAACAACGCTGTTCACCCACTGCTCAGGCGCAGCCTTGACCAGAGAGCAACTTCCAGAAAGCTGAGCAGGAACTCTGAGTCCTTCCCATGATAAAAACCAGACCGCCTGGAGCTGGAAACCGGACACTCGTGTTTAGCTCCCCAGATCGGAAGCCGTAAGTCAAACTGATTGCACAGAGCCACGCAGCACCAGTGGCACAGGCAGGACCCAGGAGAGTCCCACAGTCCCTGACACACTGCTACCCCCACCCACAGCAAACAGGGATCCTCTGTCCTCCATCAGGAAGGGCAGGATCAGCCATAACCATTCCTCCTCCCACACTTATGCCCCCCATCACAAAATTAATAACCAAGGCAGCACTGGGACCAGAACAGAAAGGGTTAATGGGGTTATGAAGGGTTTTGCTGGCCTATTTTCCAGGCAGGCACCCTTTAATCTCCTTTGGAAACACCTTCACACAAAGGCTGGTACAGCAGCTCAGCTGGAGCCAGGATTTAACATGGAAAAACTTGTCCCAAAGAGATTAAAAGCAGCAGTTGGGCACTGACCCTCCTGTCAGACAGGCAGGAATTTTTCACCAGGGACAGGGAGGCGAGGAGGGTGGCCAGGTCCCAGGGACTGCTGCTGCAGCATGCCATGGCTCCCTCCATCCATGCACCTGGCATGCTTCCCAGGGAAGCCAGAGCACGAATGCCAGGTGCGGGGCTTGTCCCCATGAGCTGGTGGCATGGTGAGAGTGGCACCCCATGCACTGGCTGCCTCCACAGCAGTCTCCTCAAGAAAGGTGGGGGGCAGCTGGTGCCACTCGTGATGAAGGGTTAAATTCCACTGCCCATATGCCTGGGCACCTCAGATTCAAGTCAGACTAGAAAACACAGTAACAGCACAAGTGAAAACTGAGGGTGAGAGAGAGCTTGGGGACTGTCAGGGTACACACCAATATCACAGCCCTGCCTTATACCCACAGAGGGGAAAAACAGGAGAAAGAAGAAATTGGAAGACAAACAGTGAGAAAAGGAAAAGGAGAGGGGACAGCCACAGGCATCCATGCGAGCACAGCTCAGCCGTTCAGTCACCCCTCCACCTTACCTGGGGGTCCCCAAGGCGACTGAGGTCTGGATAAAGGTAAAAGAGGATTCCCTGGGATGCCCCAGGCAGGGAGACTCCCCTGATCAGCAGAACAACCAGCATGAGGTATGGGAACGTGGCTGTGAAATACACCACCTGTGAGGAGGACGAAGGGACAAGTGTAAGTGAGCAGCAGGGGCCAGAGCACACAGTGCCGGCACCAAACCCCAAGCCTGGGGAGATGGGCAGCAGCAGGAGACCAGTCAGGCTGCCTTGGTGAGCACCTTGATGTCACTTGCAGTAGAAAGAAATGCATTTTAAAATGCACCCAGGAAACTTGTCATCTGCCATGGCATGTCTGCAGCCAGAGAAAACCTTTCTAGCCCTAAGAGCAATCCAGACCCTGAGCCAGGCTGTCACCAGGAGTCAAAGCAGCTCTGCTGAAGCCAGTGGTGTAATATCTATGTGCATCAGAGAAGGAGCTCCCCCCGGTATCCATCTGTACATCCCTACCCCAAATAGAGTCTGAGTCAGACACGGAAAGTCTCTTCTCCACAGCATTTAGTGGCAAGGGCGAAGGGATGTGCAGATAAGAGATACACCCTGAAACGTGATTGCTACTGAAGAACCAGCAAGGACAACACTGGGGGTCCACCACTCAGGGCTGGCACTAGCAACTGACCTCTGCCCACCGCTCCCCACAGCAGTGACTCACAGGCGCTGCCTCTGACTGACGCCTGTTCAAATACCCAACACGGGCACTGCATGCAGAGCAGGGCAGCACATCTCAGACTTGCCATCAAGGATGCAGACCTAAACAGGACCTTTAAATCTACCCTCTTGCTTTTTATGCCCCTAGCCCCGTAAGCAATGCAGCTGTACTCGGGTAGGGTTAAAATCCCTTCCTTCTAGCAAAGGAGCCGTGTTCCTTGGGGGAATGCTGCAGGCCAGTGTCAGCTAATACTTTCAGGGACTCCAACCTCTGGTAAATATAACACTCAATTTGGGGATTACCAGGGTACTTTCAGGACCATTCAGGCTAGTTGTTGTAGCATGCCTGTGTTTCCCACACAAACAAACTGTTATCAAGAGCTGGTGCAGCCTCCTCAGCAATTCAAGTAGTATCATTAATCCCTTTGCATTGATCCTGCACCTTCAAGACTTATTGACCACCTTGAAAAATAGTTGTTTGGTCTGTTGTATCATGCTAGGCCAAAAGAGAAATGTTGCTCCTTCAGCTTTTTCCCGTGTGGATGTGCTGAGTGATGACTCGCATCAGCACACTTCACCTGAATGCTACCCTGCAGCCCTTCCCTCAGCTTTGGCTGTTATGCACCAGAGCTAACGCTCATCTCTGGAGGAACTGCAAAACTTAATGATGTGAAATGATCTATTTCTCACACCTCCCCATCCATCCAGAATGAGCTGTTTCAAAATCCACCTAAAGCCCACCACCCCTGAGCAGGGGTCGCAAGCTTTGCCACAGCTATAGCAGCTTCTGCATTAGTGGAGGTCCTACTAAGAATGAGCATATGATTTCCCTGGACAGTATGACCACTTTTGCTCTGCCCATGGGTAATCCTTATGATTTGAGCAGTGATTCAAAAAGAGATTTTTTTTCTGGATCCACTCCTATGTACTCTGTCTGAATAAAGCAATGTCCAAAGCACCTGATGCTGCAATGCAAGCCCCTCTCTAAGTCAAGATACACACACTCCAGTGATTCAGTTTTGTGATGTGGAAAGGCAGAAGGATTTGAGAGTTATCCCATCCTTGAAAAACGAAACTATTAGACAAATATCTCTGCAGCTCCAGGTTTTCTATGCATTTCATGTGTTGTGCTCTGTATATTACGCAGTCTTGCATAACACCACAGAGGTCAGTGAAAAATACCTCCTTGCTGGGTTTTATGATTGCCTGAGATGTCTCTGTGAGCAGATCCATCCCTGTACCTCTGAATCTGCATCCTGAATATTGAAGAAACCCAGGGACAGTGTTCTTCAGCACAGACAACCACCATTATTTCTTTCATTCTCAAATTTACAAGAAGTCCGATGTAGAGCTTTTTCAGTGACAGTTAATCAAATATGCAGATCCCACGAGTTTAACAATCACCCGTGTATAATCACCAAATCTTTCCTTCAGGAAAAGCCCTGGTGCATGTTCTTCCAGGATGTCAGGTTGCACATTCTTGGCTGGATCTCTAAATAACATCAGTTTTAGGAGCTCAGAATAAAAACTGCCAGTTGTCTGGCATATGATTTGGATTTAAATTTTGGGAACATCCTACGTGCTTTACAGTCTGCATGAACTAGCATGTGAAGCTTTTCACTCAGCGGTCAGTCACATCTGCACTGGGACCAGAGGTTTGAATTTGGAGACTGTTTTTCTGGATTAAGAGTGTCAAACTTCTATTTAACAACAGGAACATCTGGATCCAATGAGATATTACTCAGTGCTTGGCTCAGACCCAATCTTTTTATTTCTTGGGCATTGTTAACACTAACTACATCACTAGGAACCTTGCCGGGATCAGTGTGATCATTCAGTCACATGCTGGTCAACAACATCCAGGGTTTTATTTGAATCTGATCCACATGCCTTGGTAAAGTGGTTCCATCTGTGACAACCTCCTGCATCTGTAAGTGCTCCTCTGGGATGGACAGTCCCTGCATCGGAGGGTGCGAACCTCGGCTGCTGTTCAGAGTAGGGTCATTTCAGCTCATGGCATTTGCCCCTCCACAGGCAAATCCCCAGAACCAAGGTATATCTCTTCTCCAGCAGGGTTGTATTCCTACAGTCATCATTTTAGTTGAATTATTAAGTACACAGAGGGTTGATAAACCTATTGACACTGTTGCTTTACTGAAAGAAGGTTTCTGTTCTCAGGAACTTAAGATCTCACCATCACTAGTCCTTTTTGCTAAAAAGCACTTGCATTTAACCTAGAACTTGTATCTAAAATAAGATGGAATTTGTTCTCAGCACTTCCCACACTATGTTTGCTGTATCTTAGTATCATATTTGCTGTTATTAGACTGCCTCTGCTTTCTTTTACCAGGCCACCACAGCAAGCAATTGCTCTTTTCTTCTAATTTTACTCCATAGAAACCAGAAAATATCATCTCTGCAAGCTGCTTGATTTCCCTGTCATGTTTCATAATCCCAGACCTTTCTGGAAGCAGGGGAAACTGCTAACATCCATGCCATCAACTTGATGGAAATGGATGCAGCTACAATTTACACCCCATCACACACGATGTCTTGTTCAAAGCATGCAGAGAAGACACCATTTAGATAACATACTAAACCTTGTCATTTCCATCTGTTCTTGCTGGCTCCAGACAAAGCTGGCTGGGAATGGGTCAGGAGGCAGTAGCAGAAACTAAGAAATGGGGTCAATGCAAACCACAGTGGCACACTCTGCAACAGAGGGAGCATGGGATGGAGGCTGAACAGTTCACACCAACCCTTCCCAGAAGCATTCAAATAAATATCTCTGTGATGACTATCGGGGGAGGGCGGGGGGAGAAAGGAGACCTTTACTGCTGGGGAATATGAGCAATTGTAGGAACTGCTGGGATGAATAAGAAGAAAATAAAAAGGAACCCACCCCCCCCATGGTGATGAGGCAGAGAAGGCTTTGAGGCTATCAGAGCTACCTTCGCTACTATCTAATGAAATTGAAGATTTCCCAGCTGCACTTGCCAGCAAAGACAAAATCATGCTGCTTGCTCACACTGTGGTGGGAGGCAAGGGAACATGGAACCACCCCATAAATAGGAAGACTGCAGGGTCTCCTGGGCATGGGGATGCAGAGGGACCAGATGTGGATATACATCTTGGAAGTTAATGCTCGGAGATGTCTCAGTGCTCCCATCCTTTCCTACCCAAAACACAGAGCCTAGCTCACACTCCTGCTGCAAGTTGAGCCCCAGAGGCTCCTGCCAGCTTATTCAGAGGGTGGCTCCCAGGCAATCCCTAGGACCTCTCTGAAAGTACAAAAAGTGAATAGATCAAGTGCTCCAGCTGTGATCAAGGGAAGAGGCTTGATCTAAACCGAAGACTCACCTTGCCCGTGGACTTGACCCCTTTCCAAATGCAGAAGTAACAGATGATCCATGCCAGCAAGAGACACAGAGCCAGCTCCCAGCGCAGGCTGCCCAGGTGCTGGATGCCGTCGGAAATCTTTAGCACTCTCCTTCTGCATTGGGGGGGAGCAAAGGAACATCCAAGTGTCACTGATGTTGGCCACTAACATTCCCAACACCACAGTGCTTCTCACCATACTGACGGCTCTGGGGAGAACAGCTGTCTTACTAACAAGGCCCATGTCTGAGCTGCAAGCCTCAAAGCAATCAAGCAGTGCTCCCCTCTTAAGAGCACTACCAGCCTGGCAGATCACACATGGACACTTGCTTCTCTGCTCACTCCAGTGCTGGCCTGTTGGGCCAAGACATTTCTTCCACTGTCCTCCCACCCTTCACCTACCCTGTCCTCCAGGGCAAGAGCTCTCTCCCTGCAAAAACATGCAGCACTTTGCACACGCAAGCTCTGCCCTGGCCTTTTTCATGCACATTACAAAGTTCACCTACATTTCTGACATGCTTCACAGCTCAAAGTGAATGATACATTGCACTTACCGTGCAGAATCCATCAGGACCACCCAGGAAGCAATGCTGTCCAACCCCTTCTCCATAGCACACTTCTGTCTTTAGCTACGTAATTCACCTTAGAAGCCAGAGTAGCATAGCATCCCATACCATGACTAAGACCCAACCAAGACCAAAATAATCCCCATTGCACAGTCAGAAGAGGCCACCCTGGGCATCCTCTTTAAGCCAGTATAGAGGTAGGATCCTGGGCTAGATGGACCTCGATTCAGCTAAAGTCTTATTATCTCACCCTGGTCATATAGCAGCTTTCCATGCTACGTGTATGTCAAGTCTTCTTCATCACTTACAAAAGTAGGGACTCACCCTCCTCCATCTCCTACACTGCACAGATGGATCTGTGTGTGAAACACCATGGTGAAGTGCCAAAACCCCAAGCCTGAGACAGGCAGAGGGAGACATGCACCACCCTGGGGCCCAGCAGCAGTGCCTGCCCTGCTGTGAAAGACAGCAATTACCACAAAATAAAACTCACACTCCTGGAGAACTGCAGCCTAAGACACACTGCTTCCCTTCCTGCCCCACAGCCTTGGGGCAGATTGAGAGGATGAGAGCGGGGTCAGAAAAATCACACTGTTCCACCAGATGCATTTCATCATGCTGCTTTTTACCTGCTTCTAAGAACATGGACTCTGTAACTGGTGGGGAAAGGGTGCCAGCGGACTGTAACTAACTGGGCACTGTACTGCAGCCAGTAGAGGCCCCAGAAGCATGCCAGCAGCCCACTGGAAAGTCAGTGCTTCTTGAGGAAATGGTGGCCTCCTACCTCCCTGCCCAGGGAGGGCAGGAACAGGTGCTGCATCACCAGCAACGGACAGTGGAAATTTCCATTTCCGTGTGCTTATCCCCCAGTAACACAGCAATGGTCACAGCAGTGAACACCATCTTTTCCAGCAGCCAGTCTCAGAAAGAGCAGTCTAAGGCCACCATCTAATCACATGTGAGCAGCAGACAGAGGGAGAGTGGAGGCTCAGGGAGAACGCAGGAGACAAAGAAAATTGTTGAACTTTGAAGTTCAAAGCCAGCATCCCTGTGCTGAGCCGGGGATGCTCTGGAGGTACTGTGTGCTCCGTGCGCTGACAGCCCCCGCAGCGCTGCTGAGGGCAGAGCCATCCGTCCATCTAAATTCACAGTGGCAGAGAGGGGTTACTTGCACAAGTCTATTAGCCAGGGCTCAGTGCTTAACTGGTCCCGTTCTCCCAGGAGATGCTGAGGATCATCAGAGATCCCAAGACAACAGGGCTATGCCTTCCTGCCAGAAATAAAACTACTCTGCTCCTCAGGATAACTAATACAAGGGAATAAAACAATGAAAATGAGGGAGAAAATTTCAGTGTGAAGTAAACTGACCCTAGCACTTCATTTTTATTTTGGTGAGCTTCTCTCCTCAGGATAGCTTGCATATTAGTCACTCTAAACTGAAATCATCACCTCTTTTTCTATTTTTAAGATGATGACTAGCCCACATACAGAAGTCACCACCCACCACACCAGATCCTCCTCGGAACGTGCTGATATCACACAGCAGCAGGGTTTCAAAGGAAAGAGATCACCTACTGCGACACCAGCATGGACTCCTGCAATATGTCACAGGTCTTCAAGGTCTCCTCTTCAACAGCTGAACATGCTACAGCTGGCAAAACATGCAGACGAAAACCCATCGCAGAGCTGCTGCTTTGTGGATAACCACAGATCTCAATCCACTCCCACCTATAGTCTTGGCACCCATGTCCTGAGCATGGTTACGCTGGATGCGGCCACCAGGCAGGTCAAGGACTGCATGGAGCAGACTGGTCTGAACAGAACAAGAGCGATGGATAATCCATCAGGTATATAAACTGTAATCCAAACCACAGAGTAATGGCCACTATATCCTGAGGGAGTGTCACTGGTTTTATTGAGGTTTGCACCCTGGGTAAGTCTGATCCAAAGTTTCAGGATAGGGAACGTGCAGTCAATTCACCTACGTTGCAGGAGGAAACAACTGTATAAGGAAGCTCACAGCTGGCAATGAAGAACAAGGGAGCTGGCAGGGAAAGGAGCAGCACAAAGGGAGAAAGGGAGAGTGCAACAGCAGAGGAGGAATAAGGGAGAAAAGGACAATAAATGAAATATCAAGGACCAGAGGAGGAAAAGCATCAGTGAGGTAAGGTCTTGCACATTCAGCTAGCCATCACGGAGGTCAGTGAGGCTGAGAAGCCCAAAAGGTCCGAAGGGACAGGAGGAACACAGCATCAGAGAAAGGCAAAGCCAGATGGCGCAGAGGCATGCCAGCACAGCTCCAGATAAATACCACAAGCCTAGCAATGTTACCCTTGACTGATGGTTCTGTCCCTGAGAGCCTTCACTCTGACCTGTCCAGCTGCCTCTCTTGTGTCCTCTTTTGGCAAGGATGGGTTAACAGAATGTGCCACTGCAGGGTTTGTTCCTTGCCCAGGAAGGGTATGACCTGGAGGAAAGGGGGGTACAGGCCTGTCCTTTACTTACTCCCAGAACTCGATGACAGGGGAGGTGGCGTTTTCACTGGTCACATTGAGCGTTGAGTTCGCCTTCTGGAGCTCCATGCAGTTCCCTGCAGGAGAGGCCCAGGGAGAGAGGGAGTGTAAGCAGCAGTGGCTGGAGTACCAGAGGATCTGAAAAATTCCTCCCTTTCCATCCACAGTGTCAACACTCGTTGACATTGACTCTGAGACAAATTTTGTGTAGTCCCAAAGATGCACAAAAGGAGTCCCCTCCAGGGTAAGGCTTGGAAGGAATCTAGGACTATTAAGACAATGGCATTTAATTTTTCCTTCCAGCGGCCACCGTGAGCAGTCCCGATCAGCACTGGGTCTGTGGCTAACATACAACATAGGATGACTGGAAGATGCCAGGAAGGAAGGTGCCCATGGTGGCTGAAGCCCAAAGCAGAAGCCACCAGGGAGGCCACTGCTGCATGGCACTGGCTGGGTGCTGCAAGTGGTTGGGCAGTGGCAGCACTGGTGGCCTTTAGGAAAGACCCAGATCAACTGAGCCTCTTCCCCAAAAGTACCAGCAGCACTGCAGCAACCCAGACTCCCCACTCTCATGACCGGTGGTCACACACACGCAGGAGTAAACCACTCTCCTGAGGTTTGGCCCTGGGCAACAAGTTTCCCTCAGCCAGCATCTGGTGGAGGACTGGGAGGGGGCTCAACACCCACCTGTGTTCCACTCATGGTCACAGCTGCCCCAGGGGAGGTCGATGGTGAATGAACTGAAGAGATAAAACAAGGCCCAGGCCAGGACAATGATGTAGTAGAAGTTCAGCAGTACGACGATGACCTGTGAGGCGTAGCCAATTCCTGCAGAAAGTGAGCCCCGAAGGCAAGTGACGCACGTGCCAGGGGACGGGAACAGGACTCCCCTTGGGAGGTGCTCACCCAACATGTACATCTGCTGCTCTGCCTTTTGACTCTGCTGCTGGATGAATGCCAGTGGGGCAGCCACCAGAGCCATCACCTCCTTCTCAAAGCCCACTGTGCTGCATCAGTGGGGGTCCAAGCCGGTGCCCCAGGGATCCCCTCTTCCTGGAACCCCACTGCAGCCTTCCCTGGTGAATGGGTGGTGATGGGAGGGAGTCTGGGTAGGGGATGGTCAGATTATGGTTGGAAAGCCACCCAAAGGGACAGAAACATATGATGGCACTCCACCTGCTGAATAACACCTCTTCTACCAAAATCCACTTTTGTTCATTCATCCCTTTTCACTTTTGTTTGGGAAGCATTTGTATTAACAGCACACTCCTTCTCTGAGACGTGCTGGAGGAGCATCTAAAAGTTTTGGTACATGTAGAGGAGACAACCGAGACCTTCAAAGGAATCATGGAAAGTAGCTTGAGGCTGGATGACTGTGCTGAAACAGTGCTAGAAGCAGATCTGACTGCTGATGATTTATTAAGGCAGTTGACACCTTTCACCACTAAGGTTTTAAGCCATCTGCAAACTCAAAAAAATTACATAGCATTAACCTAAAATAATAAAAATATGTTTTAGGTTCCTTATAACTGCCAGAAGCATTTTCATAATTTAGCTCTCGGAGGACAACCTTGATTAGGTGCAAAGCTCCTGGCCAAAACCGTGGCCATGAAGGAAACCAGGGATGCAATGTAACGATGGGAACTGTTTGGCGAGAAATATAATCAATTTTTTCCAGGGTGATTTTGGAAAAGGGGCAGCCAGTGGCCCTCCCAGGCTGTGCTCCTCAGCTGTGGGGAGAGGTGTCACTGTTCATCCCCCCAGGGCCCTATGGTTCCCCCACCTCACCATGCCCTCCCAGGCTTACCCCACTCACCTTCAAAGAGGGGGCAGATCCTGCGCCAGGCTGTCACCCCTCCCTGGCTGGTATACTGCCCCAGCGCTGTCTCCAGGAAGAAGACAGGGATCCCACAGGTGAAGAGGAAGATGAGGTAGGGGATGAAGAAGGCACCTGGCAGATCCAAGCAGCAGATAGGAAAAATAAGCCCCATGGAGTGACTGGGATCAGGCCATCTCCAACCAGGCAAGGGCACCAGGCAAGTTCCTCCCCGGGGAAATGACACTGCATGGAGGGGTTGGGGGCTTCAGGAACAGGAAGACCACGGACAGGATACCAGGAAAAAGGGATTTTTCTCACTTTTCACCTCCCGGAGTGATGTGATTGCATGAGAAACTCAACATTCAGAAAAGATAGAGGAAAGGAAAGTTTCTAGGCCTGATTTTTATGCAGAAAAGAGTGAAACAAGTTTGCAATAGCTGCACAGAAATACAGGGAAACACTCTGCTGTAAAACCATAGTGACTTTTAATCAAGTTGGTGACTCCTTTCACATTGAATAAGCTGACTAGCTCATGGATGACAACACCAAAGCACCGAGCAGCACATAGAGACTGACACCTTCATCCAGCCTGTGGGTTTTCTCAATCATTTGCTCACCAAGAAGCAGCAGATGCGCCAAAAAAATTCAAATAGTGCAGGAAAGTATGCACCTCATGTCAACAGCCAGGGCTGCCCTCCTGCTCAAGCCCTGTCACGAAACCAGGCAGGGAGAGATAAAATGCATCAGGCTTTTGATTACCCCAGGCTAATGTTAAATGCAGTGATGGTTTCTAGCCCACGGAGCACAGGATACAGCCCTGCAAGATGGCCCACACTCTCTGCTGCACTCACGCACCACCAAAGCTGCTCAAGCCCTGCTGCAAAGGCAGGGACATGGGTCAGGATGGGGGGCTGGCATGGAAAGGGGTACCCCCAAGCAGAGAACGGCTGCTGGGCTGTGGTGGGCTCAGAGAGGTGTGCAGCATTGGAGGTGGCAACCAGCCAGCCACTGACCGCATTTTCCCTGCACAGGCCTTTTCTGGGCTGGTGAGATGCTGACTGGTTCTGGGGTCATGTTGGTGGGGGTATATGGGAAACAACAATCCCAGTGCCCAAGTAGACTCAAAACCCAAGAGATTTCATTAAGAAGCTTAGCTAGCATGCAGGGGCAGGGAGAGGGAAGGGGGGCTTTAGGGACTGGCCAGAAGCCCCAACCCACACTCATCCCAGCTGGGGACAGAGCCACAGCCCTCTCCTTCTTGCAAAAAAATGCAATCAACAAAACAGACAGGGAGAGCATCTTGGCAGCTCCCTGTGGGCAAACAGCAGCTAAAGGACTGCAGATGCTTGGCAGCCCTGGGAGAACAGAGAGCATCTGCCCGCATGCTCTTGCTCTACCAGGAAATAGAAGCTGGTGGAGAGCAAAGGACAGGGAAAATAGTTGTATCAACACCATCCCCTCAACTCCCAACATGTGTGCAATCTTGTTATCATAAAAGTGAAGCCTATTTCCAAGAGGGATTATTCTCACATAAAAGTTTGTATTTAACTAAACTGCAGCCAGGGGACCCCAGGGGAGGTCTCTGAGGTGGGAGGCTGAGCTGTCCAGCCTCTTTTCCTCATTTGCAGCCTGCGGTCTCGTCTCCCACCTTCCCCAGGTTATCCGTTTCTGGCAGGTTACACCCTTTGGAAGTCAAACTGAAGGGTCCGGACATGCAGGCTGTGAAATAGTGCAAAGTTAGGCTGGGATTTGCAGAGGCATGTTTGGGCGAGGGCTTGTGGTCTGCCCCACTCCCCTTGCTCCCCAAGTAGCGGGTCAGGCAGGGTGGGACGACCCCAATGCCAGCCCCACCATCACTCCCCATCTTGTTTCAGCTGGCAGCGGGCTGCTGTTGCCTGCACAGGCAGGAAAGGGCAGCAGGCAATGCGGGATGGCCTTCGGGCAGAGCTGCCCTGCACAGTGACTCTGGTGAGGAACCCGCAGAGGGGGGCTGTAGCAGGGACAGGGGTCCATCAGCATGCCTGAGCACCCCCAGAGCTGGCTGACATCCCTCTGGTCCAGCCCTTATGCCTGAACGTGAAGGGGGAAATGCCGCTACACGTGTTCTCCACCACGGCCCCTTCACCTGGCGCATGCGTGGGCGGTGGGCCCTGGGGGCTGCCCACTCCGGGCCATGCTGGGGAGGCACCAGCAGCCACACCACTAGACAGGCTTCCCCAGTATTTCCTAATCGGCAGGGCCAGCCTGCCCAAGGAGGGCCTGACCCGCCACGGGAGGCGAAAGCAAGAGCGAACAGGAGCAAAAAGAACATTTTGTTGCTCTTGTGTTTTCTTCCCCTCCACTATGGAGGGCGTTGGTATCAGACACTGAGTGCTAAATACGTAAGAGACTAGGATTACTCTTTCTTTGTTATGTGGAGACATCCCTAAAGAAAGTAAAAGTGACCAGCTGCCCCTTTTTGCGTAACTCAGATTTTGCAGATACCTTTTTTGTGAAGAGCCTGATATTTTGGCAAGCAAAGCGAGGGCTGAGAGCTGTTATCATGGCTGCCTACACACAATTCAGTGTGGGGAAAGAAATAGTCATCCAGCACGGCAGAGCTATTCCAGCCAGAGGGTAACACTGGCACAGGAGCTAGTGGTTGTAGGCTGGCCATGACTGACCTGGAACTGGAAAGTAAATAAAGGTCCCTCACCTTGACTGAAGTAGCAGGGAAGCAAGCGCTTGGACCAGCCTACCCAAAGGAGTACAAGACAAAACCTCTGGCAGCTTTTAAAATTCTGGCGTTACAAGGGATTTGATACAGCAACGGCCACAGTAGGCTGGGCTCCACGAGGCAAGAGGGAGCCCCGAGTCCTGCACAGCCTCGTCACACTGCCCTGCCCCAGGAGAAGTCACACAGCAAACGCTTTCCCCTCTGCACAAGAGTTTCAAGCCCCATCCTCGCTCTAACCTCATGGGAAGAGGGCTGGAGATTAAAAATTTGACTGAGATGTCAAACTCTACATCGTCTCTGCTGCTTCATGGGCCTTTGCCTCAGACCCATTTTTCGGGAGGAAAGAAGGCTGAGAAATCAATCCCTTTTTTGTGCCTTTCCCCTGCTGTCCCACCACACACGGCAGCTCCCCTTTTCCCAGAGCTCTCTCCTGGCACCCAAGGCAAGGGGTGCCGGGACAAGGTCCCAGGTCCCCCTCCCCATGCAGGATGGCAGCTGGGAAGGGTGCAGCAGTGGGAGCAGACATGGCTCAGCAAGCCAAGAAACGCTCCCTGTGGAAAAAGAAAACATGAAAAATCCTCCTTTTTCAACAGAGAAAGAAAATGCTTGACCACCTGGTGAAAAGAAACAAGTGCTGAGCAAGGCACGGCATGAAAGTAGCTAAACAGCAGTTAATCCTCTTTTATGCCACTGGGATGAAAGCAGTTTAGTGAGGCCCATGAGACTACCCCAAGCTCAAGCTAGGGGATTTCAGCCCTGGGTCCCCAGTGCTTGCTCCCCACCAGCTCCCAGCCAAGCACTGTTTCCCCTCTCCCCTGCCCTTCCGGAGAGCTTAATTAGCAATTAATCACAAGACAGGGAGAGCAGCTCTCTCTCTTTACATGCCACTGAACCAAACTTGAGAAAAGCTTACAGGCTTCTGGTTTTTAAAGTAATTTCTCCCTTAAAAGGAAGCCACAAACACCTGTAAAAGCCCACAGCAAACCCCACCTGCAAAAGCGAGCCCAGCCCAGCCTCGCAGGGGACAGGCCAGCAGTCACTGCCGAGCACAGCCTGAGCAGCACCGGTGTGCTGGCACCTCAGCAGTAACAACACTCTGCTCCCTCTCTCCCCATCAAGCACATCCATCCACACACCTCACAGCCCTGCCGTGCGGCTCAGAGGCAGCAGTGCCCTCTTCCACACCCTTGCAGCCCCAGCAGATGCCGGTGGAGCACAGGAGGGGGGCTGTGCTTCTGCACCGAGGCAAGGAAAACCCCTTCACTCTGCCCTGTCCCTGCCACCCGGCTCCAGCAGCTGGGGGACATCCCTCCACGGTCAGACAGCAGACCAGGACCTGTGACTGAGAACCCCTTGGAGGCCCCCTGAGCCTCCAGGAAACGCTGCAGTTCCTCGCAGTGCCTGCAAGGACATGGGTGCCCCACGGCCTCCCGCACTGCTCCCTGCTACGCTGCCAGGACCCACCGTCTTATTTGCACAGGGTGCCTGGTGCAACTCAAGGAAGAGCTGCCTGGGGTGAGACATGCTGCTCAGAGCCGAGCCCCCACCCTGCTCCCCCTGCCTCCCCCTGCAGATGGCCACCCACCTCACCAGCAGGATCAAGGCTCCACATGCCTCAGCGAAGCACGGCTACAGCCATCAGAAACCCCCGGACATTGCCACTTAGTTACCCACATCCCACGGTGTCAAAACAACCCCTGCTTGTGGCACAGATGGCACTGTCAGGTTTGGCATCCTCCCTGCAGGCTCGTGACTTGGGCATTGCTGAGAGGCTGCTGCCAGCAGTAAGCAGGACCAGACACGGATGTCACAGAGGCAGGAGAGACCGCAGAGGAACGCTGGTGACCAGGTGCCCCTGGGGCTCGCCGGGGGGCCAGGGCTGCACTTACCTCCGCCATTCTTGTAGCAGAGGTAGGGGAAGCGCCAGACATTTCCCAGGCCGATGATCTCCCCAGCCACAGACAGGACATACTCCAGCTTGTTGTTCCACTGTCCTCGCTCCAGGGTCTGGTCCTCATCCTCATCCTCCTCCTTCTCCTTTTCCATGCTGGGGTGTGCGGGCACCGTTTCACCATTGCTGACAGCACCGGGGACTCTATAATCCATCCCACCTTCAGAAGGAGTTTCCTTCGTTACACTCAGAACAAGCCATGCAATGAGCCAAAAATTTGGGCTAGAGGAGGCAAGAGAGGGGAGAGGACACGTGCACGTTGAACTGTTCCTTTCTCACTCCTTATACTGATTACTACTCACAGCCAGGTGCTAAAAGCGTGCATGCACTATCGTTGTTCAGTCCAAAACGACTCCTTAAAAGCTCCTATCAGTTTCATTATTCTTAACTGACTCCTCTCAAAACACTCCTGATTCTGCAAATCCATCCTCTGAGCACAGCATCACACAGAGACCCAGCGGCTCAGCCAGGCTGGCACTCCCACTGCAGCCAGTACAGGGAACAGACTTAGGGCTGGAGGGGAACAAGAGCGGGATCAAATACTTGACAAGATATTTTATAAGAGTTTCTCTTCTCCTCTGTTGCTGCTTACCAAAGTCTGGTTTTAAAGACCATGCAATGAAAGCCTTAGAGTTTTAGATGCAGGAAGAAGACTAACTGAAACAAGAGGCAAACAAGTTTCTGCCTTTGGTGGTGGCAACTGTTGCTGGCAATCTACTAGTCTGTGAGAAAAGGTGATTGTTCAGAAAGGGTCTATCCTTCTAACAGCAGGAAAAGAAAGGGTGCAGATGTCACGGCCATCTGGGATCTCTCCTCTCACAGGGTCTGCCCCTCCGAACAGCTGCCTGTTGCCTGCAGAGGCTCCCCACAGTACCACTTTCAGGAAGCTTTGGCACTGCAAGAGCTTCTCCCATCTCTAAACAAATGTCTACTGAGAAAAGATTGGCACAGAGTAAGTGGGCACCTCTCCTGCTGTCCCACTTTCCCCAAAAAACCTCTGAGAGGAACACCTCTCCTCCTAGGAAAGCCAGGGCATAGCATAAACGGCTGTTGGTGCACAGCAGATGCCTCAGCACAGCGAGGAGATAGGTACGGGCAGCACGGGTGGCACCAGCTCTGCTGCAGCCATTTAGGAGGCTCAGGGGTGTTCAAGCCTGTTCCTCACAGGCAGACCCCCTGGCTGCCGAGTTCCACGGAGCAAGGAGTGAGGACCGTCGTTCCCACCAACGTGGGTTGCTGAGGACCTTATGCCAAGGAGGACACCTTCTTCCACGTGGTGCCAGCCCTTGAACCTGCTCATGCCCTGCATAGGCAGCTCCCCGAGCCCCAGCCTAACGCTGCCATTCATTCCCGCCTGCAACTCCCTCACCAGGAGAGCAGGAAAAGGCACTGGCAGCAAATGATATTCTCCCTGGATCCAGGGAGAGGAAAAAAACCAGGGCAAAGCAGCACTTTCAACCTCTCCCCTCCCCCTGCACAGTCCCCTATAAAAACACTTTGGGACATGAAGAGGAGCAAGAAACACTGGCAGGCATTTGACAGCGGCCACAAGGAAGGACAAGGAGGACCCCTCCACGCTAGAAAATGATTAAACAGGCAGAAAGCCACCGTGACCTCTCATCCACGGCAGCCCCGGGTGGGTGCGGGGCACAGGGGGAGCAGGGCAGAAGGAAACGGGGGCAGAGGTGTTACCTTGCGACGGTGCTGTCGGGGCGGGAGCCGACGGGAGACGCGAAGGCAGGACTGAAAGGTGCTGGCTATTTAAAGTGTGGAAAGAAAAAATTCAGCGGTGGTGTAATCCTAGACTTCGCCCAACCCACATTCCTTCCCCCACCCCCCAGGGCTGGACAAAAACCTACACATGACTGATTTCATGGCCAGTGCAAAGGGGCTCGTTCCCCCCGCCTGTGAGAAGGGCTCATGCTGCCTCCACCAGTGCCCTCCCTCCCCGGCCGGGGACTGCTTGGCTCCCACTCTCCATCACCTCTCTGCCCAGCGCTGTCCCTGGAGGCACAGGAAAAAGGGGAGACCACCACACACAGGTGCCTCCACAGCTCTGCCCGAGGGAGCCAAAGCCCCAAGACCTACTGGGACGAGGTAAGAGATAAAATACAAATTCACAGCGAATTCCCATCACGGGGTCTCTCCTTAGCAGAGAACACATGGGCACAGGGCAGCGTCCTGCATCGCAGCCTGACCCACCCTGCCCAGGGAGACGGCTGGGCTGTGCCATGGCTGCAGCAGTGATGGGCAGCAGAGCCCCGAGCTGGAAATAAACTCTGCTCAACTCTCTGCTGCTTCTTACTAGGGGCCCAAAACAGCCTTATTCAGAAATTCAGCAGACTGCAAACTCTCTTCCCTCACACGCAGGGATCTTTGCCACTGATCTTTCCCAGGAGCATCTCTGCCCCATCCCAGGGTGTCACTTCAGAAGCTGCAATGGGCACAGGCAATCACGCAGTAGACAAAAAAAAAAAAAAATAAAATAACAATGCAGCAGGAAGAAAACAAGCTCCAGTTGTGCATACCCAACACTGAGCTGCAAAATCAGCTGTGGCTGCTGGGGAAAGAGGTTTTGGGATTACTGCAGGTAATGATGACATTAGCTCCATACTTTGAAGCCATAAAAAAGGCAAACAGAAGGGGATATTGTACATGGTAGATGTGTTACAGCTGTGATGGTCCAAGGATGTAAGTGAGGCGAGGTTGTGAAATATTTTTATTACATCTGTTGATAAATATCTTGGGCAAGAGAGAACAAAACCATCACACTTTTGGTTTCAATGTCTCTGTATCAGGCCTGCAAAGCAGCAGAAAAACCTGAGCTGTGTACAGGCAGTTTGAGAAGGTATTAGGGGAACAGGAACAAAGCAGTAAACTCTGCGGTGTCACATGTTAATCTATGGGGTACCCACACAGCACTGGCCTTCCTACAGGAGAAACAGGGAAAGGGAAGAGGGATGGGCAGAGATAAAGAACCGATTCAACCAAAGAGTGATCAAATGTATGATGACTCCTCATGTCAGGAAGAGACGCTTAGGATAAAAAGAAGGGGACAACAGAGGTCTAAGAAACAAGGATAAGACAGAGAAGATGAATACATTGTTCACTACATCTCATGGTGCAACAACTAATAGCATGTGATAAAATATTCAGATTTAAAACAAAAGGAAATACTTTTTCCTCCCATTGTGCATAATTAAACATGGTACCTGTGGCCATTGCCACAGAATATTGTTTGGAAAGGAACTAGGGAAATTCACAAAGGGCTGCTCCGGCATAGCAGCGATTAAACAGGATGGTCCAATAAAAGCCAGCTCCAGTCCTCAAATTGCGGGTTGCTGGAAACCAGAGATGTTCCAGAGCAGGAATTACACAAGACTGTGAGAAGCAGGGAACATCCCTGTGCAGAAACCATCTTACAACGAATAGTGTAGTTGTTAGATAGTTAGGCTAAGTATACAGGGATTAAAAAAGAACAGCAAAGTCAAATAATATTTTGCCTTATGCAACAGATTGGTGTAAGGAGATAGGAGACGGAATAAGGAAACATTTCTAGACACTCTCATACTGCATGCATCAGCATTGCTGCTCAAATACCCCTGGATAACCACGACCACTACAGTGCACTGATGGCAATAATCTTATCAACAGGACAACAAACTAATTGGCAGGAACTAATAGACTATGATAGGAAACAGTGTAATCAATAGCAAACTATTTGACTTCTGCCCAGTGAGATGAGACTGCACTGAACACAACAATAAGTTGAAAATGAAAACAAATGTTCAGTGTAAACATAAGCAACAAGGGGAAATATTAAATCTGCAAGTGTAAAAGCAAGCTGGAAAATCCAAAACAAAGCATATTTAAAGTAAAACATCACCTTGCAAATCTTCTGGGGTGAAACAAGAAGTAGTCTATATGGCTTTGAGAGATGTTACTTGAGAGGTTAAAAAAAAAACACAACAAAAACAACACCAACCAAATCTTTTGACTGAAGATAGGAAGAGAACCCGCAAACATCACAAAGGATCAGTTAAAACTACAGAAAAACGTATTTTCAACAGACATTTTTGAAACTGCAGAAGGCAAAGAAACTGGGAGGGACTTTAACTGGCCCATCAGAGGCAATGAAAAGCTAAAGGGAAAAATGCAAAGCATGACATCTCAATTTTGGGTCTTAGTAGAAGAACGGGGACAGTCAGAAACAAAACCTTAGGAAACAGATTTGCAAGAAACAAGTAAGAGAGATGAAAGAAAGTGGATTTTTTTTTAAAGAAAAGAAAAACAAACAAAGGAACAAGCCAAGATAACATGCATGCTGTAAGAACAGGAAAATAATTTAATCCTGAGAAATGCTAAGATAATGCCATTTTAAAATATTTGGGTAGGTACACATACATTTATTTTATTCACATGAATAAGAACACCAGGGAAGGACTTTTGCTGCAGCATGTGTCACCCAGAGCTGTGCAAGCTGAACCTCACCGGGTGGCTGCAGAGCATCTTCCTCCCGTTGCTACAAGTGCTGGCAAGTGTCAGTGCTGATGCTGGTGCCTGTCCCACACACCACCCCCCAGGATGGAACAGGGGGGTTATTTTGCTGGCGGCCTCCCTTGCCGCAGGTAAGAAATGGGAGGCTTTTTTAGTGACCCCCCAGAGCACAGGGCTGAAGACTGTGCCAGCCGGAGCAGCCGTGCTCCTCCCAGCCCAGTCCCAGGTGGCCAAGCTATGATCTGACGTTTATCGGGACAGCCTGCGCTGGAGCAACGCCTCCCCGAGCGGGTCCTTGAAGCAGCTTCCAGGCCTGGGCAGGCTGCCAAGCTGCCTTGCTGACGTAGAACAGCGCGGTACTGGTGCACGGGGCACGAGTGGTGTGTGGCTGGCTCAGCCACTTCTCCCCAACACCCAGTTTGGCGAAAAGCAAGAGCTTTGGACCAGGGGGGCTCTGACAGTGCTCTCACACCTCAGCCAGGACAAGGGCTGGAAAATCCTGATCGTAAAGGCTGTTGATTCCTCTCTTGAAATTTATGCTGCATTTTGCTCATCTTTACCTTACAATATTTGCCAAGATTTCTGTCTTCAGCTTGGTCCCACTCTTCCACCAGCAGCTGAGGCTGCACTCCCAGAGAGGTGCTCATAGCCCACAGAGAGCAAGCCTGGAACGAGCTTCCTCTGGAGATAATGAGGTACTTTGACATTTTCTGGGTCAGACGTGCACAAGAACTGGCCCCAGCTCACCCCATCCTGCATGGGCCACACACAGGAGCAGTGACCCTGCATGCTTTAGTAGGAACCACAGGATCTACTCCCAGGTCTGGTCTTGCTTCATGTCTACGTCTAGCTCAGTAGGGAATGAGTGCTAATTAGATTTCTCTCCTCCAAAGCACCCAGCCATCTTCAGCCACCTGGAGAGGTCGTTCAGACCTAAAAGGAGCAAGGATTCAAAGGGACACGCTTAGAGGAACGATGAGGGGGAAAAGAAGAGAGGGAAATTGTTGCTAGGAGGTATAAACAACCTCTTACTGCTCTGCAAGCGGCAGCAACTTTTAAATGAACATATGTTCCTTTATCAAATGAACCAAAAGTGCTTTCAGGACACTGGCCAGGGCACAATTGCTGCCACTGCTTTAGCATTGCCAATGTGAAGAAGGCATCAGCCATGTCTGACCTTTGCTAAACACTGAGAGCAGCTATGCTCCCCACTTCCACCTCCCCCTCCACTCCTCTGTCACATGTGACAAACTGCTTCAATGCATTTTGGGGCCATGTAATCTTGCAAGCCACCTCCCAGCTTCCAGGAACACAATTTGCCGTTATATTATCTGGGAACCAAAGGCCAGAGCAAATAAGATGCATTTCCTCTATCTGATAACCACCCTGCTACTGGCCTTTTTAACCTGAAAATATTATTCAGCTGAAGTGACCACAGCTGGAGCAAGCAAAATTGTCACAAATATGCACAGAAAGGAGGTAAATAGAGGCTGATACTGGCTGGCACATTACAGGAACCTGGAGACTGCTCAGCGGAGAAAGAGGCCAAAGTAAGCACAGAGGATTGACTCTTGCTTGATCCACTAAGCTCCCTCCCAGAAAGGCACATATATTTTTAAACAACAGTGGCAGAAGCCAAAAGCCACTGCAAGAGCCTGCATTTCCTGCAGTGGCAGAAGGTCCTACTGCAGCCATTGGACAGCCTCATTCAGATGCAGCCTCCCCAGTGAATACCCGTGTCCAAACAACCTGAAAGACCAGAATCCTGAGGCGAGAAAAACCCCGTCATCACTGGATGCCTGCAGAGTTGCAGAGGCCTCACTTTTGTGCCCAGGCTGTTTGTGGTGCAAGATACGCCTGTCTGTGGACACCGTGCTCTGCATACAGAAGATAAATAGATGACACTCCTGCACTAGCCAGAGCTCAGGGACCAGCTTGAACGCAGGACAGCACACTTGCAGTGCTGGAGAACTCTTTCCTGCAGATATCGCTGCCATACCCTCTGCTCCTCTGCACGCTGAAGCTAAAGGTGATGCTTGCACCGTGCTCAACACATAAGCTTGACAACATGCTGGTGAGTCCTTCTCTATGCACCTCCGATCAGAAGCGGTAAAGCACAGAGGAAAAGAAGTTGAAACCAAAAGGACTGTGTCCCCAGACCTACTTTGGCTGTAACATGAATTCCTAGCCACAAAACAAAGGGACAGCAACAGAGCTGTCAATTCCCATTGCCAGTGTCTCAGCTGTGTCAAGAAACAGGGTTTTTTTTTTCCACTCAGAGTTCAAAAGTATCCCAAATTCATTTAGGGACAAAAATGAAAACACTGCAAGGTTATGCAGTTATAAGCACATATGTATAAGTACCTATATATATGCTTATAACATAAAATATAAACAAGAGTTGAGTAGCAGGCAAAGACTCCTAAGCCTGGAGGTTTCAACCTTTTCAGCATCTCCTCCTTCTTTCCCCTCAACTCCATCAAGTACTACCAGTTTTTCAGGGCTTTTCCCCAGTTCCACTTTGCCAATGACAGGACAGCCTGAACAAACCCTTACAGAGTAACAGGGGAAACAGAGCCTGAGCACATTTTAGAGAGAGGGAAGAATCACCATTCCTCCAAGGATTAGTTGTTGGCCTCCTGATGTGAAAATTGATAGTTTGCATCAAGAAAAAACTCACCAGTTTCTTCTTGCAGCCAAGGAGCTATTTAGAAGGCATTTTCATATCAAGAACCATATGCCAAAGGAAATGAAAATTTAAGGCTACTAATGATAGTAGTATGGCTTAAGCAGCCATCAAGTATGCAATTAGCAGACTGATTAGGTACAGGGTAGATTGGGGAGGGGGGCAAGAAGAAGCTGTATATCAGCAGGATGATGGTCTTTCCTCATCCTGCTTCTCTGGGGTGAAGATATAAATCTGAAACAGCCCGTCTGCAGAAAGAATTAAATCAAAGCCATTGATAAGGCTGGAATTCTGGAATTTACATGCCCCTGCACTGCCTGCCTGCAAGGGGGATGTTCTGGCAGGAAAAAGTAAAAGCTTTTCTCAGAGGTGAGACAGGGTTGCACCCGCTTAACTGATGCTTCCACAGAAAACCCATAATCTGGTTTTAAACAGGCAAGGTTTGGGCAGTATTCTGAGAACATCTGTTCATACTTATTTACATACTCTAAAAAAAGTAAATGGATACTTTTTAAGTTAGGAGACCTACTGGGCTGGTAAGTACTCAGAATACAAAGTTTCCATTCTGGGAGACAATCCAATAGTTGGATAGTCACGTGTGGACAGAATGAGAGAAAGTTTTTAAAAGCTTCCGAGAAGTAAGTTTTCTAAGTTAAGAGATGACAAAGTGAAAACTTTGGTATTTCAAGAAACGTCAATAAGAAATAAAACATGGGTTCAGTTTTTCCAGCTTCCAAAAATCAAAAATACAGCAGATTTTTAGAAAACCCCTGCACTGCCAGGAGTTGTTACCTCTTCAAAACAATCCAGGCAGCCTTCACTTCAGCACAAGGAGTGTCCCAGCCAACCTCCTGGGCCAACACAGCATGCAGGGATGCTGTGCTTGGAGAAGCACCACCTGGGAGTCCAGAGCTCATCCCTGAAACGCTACCTGGTCAGAAGCACCCCTGCAAGGCTCTGCAGAGCATGCCAGCTCCCAGCTCCTGCTCATCAGCAGCATTTTGTGTGTCAAGTTTTGCTTCTGCCATCACCGGCAGACTCGGGCAGGGCAGGCAGAAGCAGAGGGACCTGTGCTGCCCATCCTCTCCAACCTTCCCCTGGGCCACTCTGCTGAGGTCCCTGCAAGGTCAGTGGAGGGAGGTGCTCCAGGGCGCCGTTACCTCTGCAGAGCAAAAAGGAGCTCATATACTGGCAACGTGGTCCCTACCACTCACCTACCGAAGTGGCCCAGTGCTTAGTGGGGCTTTGAGACATAACACGAGCAAGATCTCAAGCCTTTAGACATCTTCCCAGGCAGATGAGAGAGATTCTGCCTGAAGAAAGCTGCACTCCGAAGCTGACCTGTCTACAAGTCATTCCTGTTCTGGTGGTCAGTTGTAACATATCATGGCACTGAGTCTCTTTCTTTCAAGCTTAGACATTTTTTCCTCAAAAATTTAGGTGAAAAGTCATTAGCGAATTTTGGTAACTTAAGGCAATCTTACTTTTCTGTTCATGAGTGCCAGAGATTAAAAAGCTAAGCCTCAAATTAGATCCACTGATGCCTGAAGAAAGCTAACCCTTCCAGTGGAGGAATGGCAGCAGAGCAGGGGCTTCATGCCCAGGCCCTAGGCACAGAGATCAGGGCCAGATATATTGCGTCTGGCTGGGTCAACCCACCACACACACACTAAATAAAGAAGGTGGCTTCCTGGCACTGCTTGAGTGCAGCCTTCTCCAGAGGGAATGAAAGGGGTGCTGCTGCTCATGTGCTTCACTCTTTGTAATTTTTTAATATCAAATTCGAAGCCATGCTACCCTCTTGTCACCAGGAATTCAAACACTGATGCCCACTTGAAGTAAAACACACAGTGGCTGACCTGACCAAGAGGTCAGAGGGAGAGATACATACAAACACAAGGTACCTCCACCGTGAACATGAATTAACTACTTTCTTTCCTTCAGCCAGGCAGGCTCAGAGTATCACTGCTTTTTGATGGAAGACACTTCATTCCTGGCCACTGCAAGCTAAGGCAGAGGGTCAGGCACTGCTTGCCAGTCATCTGATGAGTGCTATTAATGTGGTTTCATTAAGTCAGACACAGCCCAAATGTAAAGTTTTCATGGTGATCAAAGAAAAAAAAATGCAAGCATCCATGGTGATGCATCCAGATGCAGGAAATAATTAAACCTTTACTCTTGGTATTCACTGTAACTAGGATCCAGGAGAAAAAGGAGACTAGGTTTTGATATACTTATTTATCCTACAAGTTTCTTATCGCAACATTTGAACTGTGTAGCAGTATCAGCATCTGCCCTACTGCTAGAACAGAAGCTGTGGATTTACACCAGAACAAACCAGAAAACAGCTCTTTTTTTATTGCAGTCCAAATCTGGTCCCAACGATGCTGATGAACATAGCACTGAGGGAGAAAGACAGAAGCCAGTGGGACCGCAGGAGAGAGGAACTCAGCAAAGAGATAAACCTGAGCTTTGTCTGTGCAACCACAGTGAGGAACACAAGGAATGCCCTACACAGCCCACTGGCCATGGGCAGCACAGGTAATAGCTCACAGCTGCTGTCAAAAGTAGTCTGAAGATGCACATGGCCCCATGCCATTCCTAAGCTCAGCCTGGGGCTGCCTGGAAGGCTGAGCCACAGAGCCTCTCCACTTCCAGCAACCAGCTGGTGTAGAAGCCGCAGGATCAGCCAGGGCTAATGGGACAGCAGCGAGGTGCTAGCCTGCATGGAGATGCGCCAGCTTGGAGGTGGGAAATGGCAGCTCCATGCTTCCCTGTCATGGGGTAAGGAAATACTGAGCTTCAAGGTAGGAAAGGGTGTGGAGAGGCAGTTTGGAGTCCCACAGCTTCTCTGCAAGTAGACAGGCAGCCCTAGAAGGGTGGTAGGTGAGACTTCCCCTAACAGGAAGGGAAAGCAGTTTGGGAGGAGCAGAAAGAGCCTGCAAAGGGAATTTGTTCCGATCTCCTTTGGCCTCACTTCCCTGGGAGCAGAGATTTCCCAAGGTGTAATGGGAAGGCCCCAGGGGAAGAAAGCAAAAAGCACAGGAAGCAATTGTGTTTGAGGACACTGGAGCAGAGACAGAAACAAGGACTTGGAACAGATGTTCTTTAGAACAAAGCAAAGCAAGTTTGGTTTTGCAGAAACCTCAGGTGTTGCTTGTGCAGCAGCACTCTCTGCACACTCTGTAAACAGCAGTTACATAAAGAACATGTCTGCTTTCTGCTCCAAACAGGAATCTGACTCGTCAGCTTCCTAGACTTGCCTCACTCAGCAAGATAAAAAAAAAAAAAAGCCCCAACCTTTCAGTTGTGAATAGCTTTTCTGATGCTGTACACTCTCTTCCAATATATTTGCTCAATTTTGTGTATTCTCCAATTTTTTAACATCGCTAAATCCTAGGGCATGACCATTTCAAGAATATTCCTACCAGAGGCCAGGGGAAATCAGTGCTCCAGCCTCCAATTCGCTGTGCACACATGCACATTCAGGAACAGGCCAGGATCCCTTCAGAGCACTCTTATTGCATATTTACTTTATAATCCATTACAAGTCACCCATTCCCTTCTAACAAATGCCGCTTGGAAAAATATGAGAGATATGAAAAGCCACTGAAGTATCACCATCATAGGAGGCACACCCTTAAACCCTTAATTCTTAAAACCACTAGGATCTACTTTCTTCTGCACCTACGTTCCCTGCAGATGCAGGGAGTGATAGTCCAAGGAAGGGGCCATCATCGCTGGACCATGTCACGTTTCTTCCCTTTCTTAATCAGCAGGTGCTCTACACACACGTTCATTACCAAGGAAGTCCGTCCACTCCACAGGGCAAAGGCTCCGGCAGGCTGCTCCACAGGTCTCCTTTCATGCAACAGTAACTGTGTGAAAGAGCAGCCAGGGCTGATGATCCACCAGTCTCCCTTTAAAACTACAGAGAAGGCTGCGGTGCGAGGGAACGCCCTGAAAGCAAGCAACCCAGCCGTCTTTAAACCTTACCAGCACCGATACAAACCTGGATAATGGTTTAGAGCTGCACCAGTAGATCACCACCTTCTAGCAGCAGATGAAGAACAGAGGTACCACACACTCACCTGGGGGTTCACCAGCATTAGGTAGGGTTGCTACCAGATGATTCCACTTCTTTACCAGGTATTCCAAGACACTGGTGTGCAGGGATTGTCCCTCCCCAGAATGTTTCTAGGCAAAGCTAAAGCATCTATCTATCTCCTGCTTCCCTCCTGCACAAGATAATCAGGAAAGCTAGCAAGGAAATAATGGATGCAACACTATCAATACACTGACAATGTCCAGATTTTGACCTTTACAGTATTTTTCTCTGATAATGCCATCACAGAGACACAGACAAGACCTGGCGAACTAAATGGAGAAAGGCAAAAGCTAAACCATCAGCTGACAGAAGTAAACAGAATGTGCTACTCATATCACATCCCACTAAAATCTGAGCTATTTCTCAAATTCGTTACTTGGAGTTGTTAGGCTCCTCTGCTATTACCACGTAACAGCAGTAGCAAACACCTTATTTCTCTGGGGAGCGACGCAGTTTGCCCTTGCCTGGCAGGTGACTCGGGTTGCTGCAAGGCTGCATCAACATGGAATCAGACGCAGCAGTTTGATATGCTGGCACATCACCCATCCGTTAAAAGCAGATGCCAGGCTGGCTAGTGACATCAACTGTCTCGGGACGTGCACGTTCAGAGATGGCTGCTCTCCTCAGGTATTGCTACCCACTGCAGCTCCCTCTGGCACTTGGCTGTAAGTTTTCTTGGGCGGACTGGAGAGCAATATACAGAATGCCAAAAACTGGCCTCTGAAAAGCCTCCAGCTGAGACTCAATGCCCCATCTAGGATTAAAACTTGTTAACTACAGCAGGGCTTTTGTTTCAAAGGCATTCAGAGCGTGTCTCCTACCAAGTATTTCCATTTTTCAATAAATCCTTGCTACTTTCATTGCCTTTACCTTGCAACTTAATTTGTACCATGCCATCTCGTTACATAAGGCTCGATGCTCTCAATGTCTTGCTGTGCAGTTTCCAGCTGTCCTATGCATTTATCACCCTCCCAAAGCCAGTGTGGCTAGAATTTTGATAAGAGCTGGATTTATTGCATCTCCCCGCTGCCTCGGCGCTCCAAGCGGAGTTCCTGTTTGGTTCAGGCAGGCTGACCAAACACATTCTTGGTGACTGCAGCTGGAGAGGATTTGAAGGAGCTCCCTGCTTTTCATTTCCATCTAACTCCAGGAAGCCTCAAATCTTGCTTTTAGCAGACCACAACTCTCAACTTCTTACAGGGGCATTAACAGTGATTTCAGGAATGATTTTAAGAAACTTTTTCCACCCTTTAAAAATCTTCCTTTTCCAACATACAAAATGACTGCTAGCGTACAGTGGTTCTTTCAGTCACTATTTTTAAAGGTATGCAACATGCACCTAGAATGACAGCAAGGAATGTCCAATAAGCAACGATGCATATTGAATACTTTGTTTTACTTTGCTAATAACTCTGTGTTCAACTTATTCCAGTAACTTATTAGAACACCACAAAAAAAAAGGTGATAGCTCTCCTTGGACAACTGCCTGGTAAACAGCTTACTGTTGAATGATAACGGCTGTAGACTGTTTCACTCCTAGAAGAAGAGATGCCCCTGTTCACAGTCATTCTTATTACTTCTTTCTTCCAGTGTGAAGAACTGCATGCAAAAGGACCAGGCATCAGTAACACTGACTTCCACCAGACCAGCTTGGACTTGTATCTACATTTATAGGACTGACGTAACTGCTCACCAGCCCACATGGAGTTCAGGTGTGAGGTATGAAAAGAGCTTGGTTCTGCCATTTAGTTTTCCATGCCTTTTTTAAACAGCAATCCAAATAGCCTGGGTTTTCTCTTTCGAATCTTACGTGCCACAACGATGAACAAAGCCTAGGCAAACATCTGTATGGAATATCGCTTTCTTGATGGATTGTGATAAACTGCTGCAAGTCATGCCCATTCACCAAAGAGGAGGAAATGAGGAGGATGCGGGGAACTACAGGGCAGCTAGCCTTACCCTGGTCCCTGGGATGATATGGAACAAATCCTCCTCAAAGCCACATCCAGGCCCATGAAGGATAAGGTGACTGGTAACTCACCACTACCATTTTAACCCAGTCTGGGTGCCTTCTGTGATGAGCCCTGCGAACAAGCGGAGAGCAGTGGATGTTTACCCTTTACAGGAAAAACACAGAGTGGATGGACAACCTACAGTGGGGGTGAAAAACGGGGTGGACTGCTGTGCTCAGACTTCAGTAGTCAAAGATTTGAATCTAGGAGGTGGCCAGCTGCAAGCAGAGTGCCTCAGGGGCTGGTACTGGAGACTACTGTTTTATCTTATCCACCTGGGCAGTGGGATAGAGCACATTGAAATTTGCAGATGACACCAAACCATATGTTGGAGGAGGACAGCAGCAGGACCACCCAAAACATGAGAGGAGGGGGCTCCCATTCAGTTGGATCTTGACTGGCTGGAGTGATGTGCTGATGGAAAGCGTGTTAAGTTCATCAGTCCCACACCTGAGAAATAATAAACCAAGGGACTTGGGGCTAACAATGGACACGAACAGGAGTCAGCAGTGTGTGCCCCTGCAGCTGTACAGGCCAACCCTGTACCCGGCTGCATAGTAAAAGCATGGCCAGCAGCTTAAAGGAAATTCTTCTTCCACTGTATTCAACACTTGTCAACTTCATCTGGAGTAACACACCATTTGGGGGTTCTCAGTACAAAAAGAGACACTGACAAACATGCAACAAGTCCAGCTGAGGACCACCAAGACTTTTAGAAGGCTGCAGCTCATGACATGGCTCAAGGGAGGCTGAGCTGGGTTTGTTCAGCTTAGAAATTAAGGCTGCAGGACCCACAGCCTCCAACTGCCTCGTGGATGGTTACAGAAAATACGGAGCCAGTCTCTTGGCAAGCTACAGCAAATGAATCTGAGTGTGCATTATACAAGTTTGCCCTGAAGACGCTACAAACCAGAACATGAAGCCAGAGGTGTTGTCAAATGCCCATTCCTAGCAATATTCAAAATTTGATTGGACATGGCCCTGAAAAACTTGACCTACTTTCAAAGTCAGCCCTGCTATGGTCAGGAGGTTGACCCAGACGACCTCCAGAAGTCCCCCTCAAACTAAATTATGATTCTAAAAACTGAAGAGGTCAATGCCAGTTTCACAGTGTGGCTAACATAACACACAGACAACTATTTGTTATCTTACGCTGTGTGACCATATTCCAACCCCTTCAGATAATTTCCGTAATACCATCAATTTTACCTTAAGCCCTCACTACCAAATAGTCCAGGCTGCACAAGCATTCAGCTACAGATGATCTGTCAAAAGCATAAATTCTAATAGTAACAGTACTGAAGTTTAGGAGTGACATTTACCTCTGTGCAAGTAAAGCTGCCCAATTCCAGGCCCTGGTTCTTAAAAAAAAAACAACAAACTTGAAACCACATGGTTTGTATAAGACACACAACTCAAGTCCTGACCATTTTTAACCCCTCACAACAGCTCAAGTAATTTCTTTGTGTCAGATACTTGAAGTGAAGTAACAGTAACAATGGCTAGCATCCTTTGTAGAATATAGCACTAAGATAGATACACATGAACTATTATTTTGTGTATACTGAGATTTTGTCCCCAAAGCATGAGATTTTTCCTACAGCTGTAGCAGACCCGTAAGAAAATTATTTCCTTAAACTTGCTTCTTTGCATGTTTTTTTTATAAAGATTCAAACCTCTAAGATCTAGAGACAATACCACAGCTGCAGCTTTAGCTTTTTCAACCACTAACTACATATCTACAGATTTTTCCAAAAGTTAACATTTATTCATAAGTTCACACTATCAGCAATCCTTTGATAGGATTTATGCTCTTAAAAAAAATAAGCTTAAACAATAAGATGTAAAACTAATAATGGTCTTCAGTTTATGAACATCTTACCCGAAAAGCAGATGAGAGATCCATAACTAGAAAAAGTGTGGCAACCTCCTTTCAACAGTGTAATAAAGAGCCTCTCCATATGATAATATGAAAAACAGCTACTAGAAGTGTGACCTTCTGCACATTTCATTCCATTGTTTACTCTTCTATGCTTGTTATAAGTGGCATGATTGACCATTGCATGGTATAGCGGTTTGCTTTTGTCTCATTGTAACTAGTGCTACTGTTAACATTCTCCACCACAACTTCTACTCAAGAGGAACAGGAACACTCAATGCAGATTTACTAAAGGATCTCTTTTCCAGTTGATGGTAATTACATGTAACAATGACTTTATCACGACAGAAAATGTAGGAATGGTTAAGAGGGTATGCTCAGTGGCTAACAGGATATGCTAACCATATTTTCCCTGTTGTGTCATGGATTCTAGGAGTCAGGAAAGAATACAGAACACTGGGATTCTTTAAGAAATCTTGTACTAGTCTACTTCTGGAACGATTAAACATCTGTGACAGATAGTCTATCCACTCCATATAGGGAAACATTTATGTAGTACCATCAGTTAAAGCTTGAAGGAAAGTAACATCTGTTTAAATCAGTTTACCAAAACTAAGCATACATTGAGAAGAAAAAAAAAAAGTAACTGGAAGCAAAAAGAGGGTATGTCTAGCTATAGCATAGACTCCTTCATAAATAAGTAAACAAATAATACTCTTGAGTTCGCTAGGGTGCCCATTCAGCCACATGCTTAATCACTGCTTGTTTTCACTTTTAACATCACATTAGCCTTCAAGGAGCAGGAATTAGAAGTCTGTGCCAAATTTGCACTCAAAGCTCCTAAGACCCTGTTGTCTTCTGCCTTCCATCTTAGTTATTTTCCTTTTTACACATCTTCCTCTTCCCAGGTAGCAGGCACAAATAAAAGAAACCAATAAAGTTCGTCTACCTGAGCTGGATTTTTTTTTTTTGGATGGATAATTCTGCCAGATAAATAAACTTCCAAATATTAGAGAACAAGAGAAGGGACACAGAACAGTCAGAACAGTCAAGACAGAACACTTGTTTTTGTCAATATTTCTTTAAATCCCAATCCAGCTCCTAGTAAGACTGGACACTACTTACAACACTCCTAGAACTGCAGAAGAATGGAAACACAATAGGGAGCGAGTGGAGAGGGGGACAAGACAGCCCAGCGGCTGGCTTCAGACATTCACATACACAAAGCCAGCATCCACTGGAGTTGTTAAGGCCCAGATGCCCCACTAATAGGAACAAACCCAAACACAAAGGTAGCACATGAAATGTATTTACCTATTTAAACACAGGCAGCTGGTCAAGCTAGAATGGGGAAGGTAACTGCTAATTCCTTGTACTACAAGGAAGGAATGGAGTAAAAAAACCCAAGCCCAGGGGCAGGTTTTTGCTTTGTGAACCTCTGTCTGTGCTGCTGGTTAACAGTGGTAAGTATAAAAAAATCAAAGAAAAATAATCTATTTATAGAACAAGTCAGTAGTCTGAGACATTTAGAAAAAAGTAAAAACAAGTCCTTCTTTAAAAATGGATTTACTAAAACAACTGTCACCCAGGATGACCCCAAGCCCTCTGGTCCTCTGGCAAAGCCAGGGGCAACTTCAAACAAGAACTGTTGCTGATTGTACACTGGTACACATCCAGCAAAGCCAGCAGGGAGGGGGATTTGCACTGCGAACAGTATCTGCAGACTGCTTGCTGGTATTGCTTGAGGCCATGCCCGTAGCCTGGTGATACTGGAAACAGTTGTGAGTGAAACTTTTCACAGAAGCACATGTCAGTGTAACCTCTGAGGTAAGTGGGCTGTCTTCTTTTCTTCCCATCCCTCAGTACAGATCACAGAAGCAGGTGCCCTGCGCGCTGTACCTCCTTGCCAGCTCCATCCTGCGCGAGACAACTTTAATGTGCAGGAGTGCATAACTCTATGCAAAGCCTAGAACAGGAGAGGGCACCCCTGTGGGAAGGGAAGCACTCTGCTCTTTCCAAGCTCTGATTTAGCTAGACATTATCAATGATTTCTGGCCCTCCTCAGGACAGGAAGATCAGATGCTCCCCACTAAGGAAAATTTTGCTTAGTGGAGTAGAGTTGGGTTTCTTTTTTTTGGTAAACAGAACCTTTGCTGATTTCTGAGATCATGAGCTCCTCTGCCCTTTAGCTACAAAAGAGAACTTAAAAAAAATTCATCCACTTGCTCCCATCCTTATAATGTAGTGTTAGCTGCCTGGATATGGAGGCAACCTACCTCTCCCAAGACACTGCCCTACTCACTGGGTTGGCATGGGGAGGCAAAAGAACTTTCCTAAGTTACCTCCTTAGGGTAACCTGGTGGGCCTAAAAGCTCCAGCCTACACCCACCAATTCCAGGCCAGCTCCACTGCCAACATATACTTCTAACACCCTGAAGTGTCTAATCTAACAGCCTCGGGTTTGCTCAGTCTCTAAGAGCAAAAGCCACACTCAAAGATGGAAATACTCAAGTCAAAAAACACTGGCTGGAGCTCCTAATCAGGTGGTGTCTGCATAGATGAGTCAGTACCACTGTGCCTTGACATCCCCGTTTTATGAAGGAAGCCAGCTGTAAGGAAGGGACCAACTCTGCTGCAGGTCTGTACATCCCTGGAAGTGAAGCTCAGTGGCTACATTAGCTTCAAACCCTTTCTTTCTGTAGGGATTCAGTGGTCCATTTCCCAACAAGTTCCAGGCATCGAGTAGCTGCTAACTTGCCTCCTTAAGATCTTCCATTGGTAGTTTGTAGCTCAGTAAGAAAGGAGGTGGTGGTGCATGAGCAGGGCTACTTGGTCCCTGCATTGGCTTCTTTGCACAGTTTATACAGATGTAATCCTCGTTCTCAGCCATTTCTGGAGAGACACCAACACAAACTTGATGAAACCACTCATCGCAGCCACCATCACACTGCACCCAGTCTACCTGCAAGAGATCAGATCAGCAACACATAGTTTATTACAAGGAAAGGCAGACAGGCATTGTTTCTATGAAGAAAATACCTTCTATTAAACCCACCTGATACACCTAGAACACAAAAGCTTTTGGCACAAATCATGCCCTACAGAGCTTGTTTTAACAAGCTGCCTCAGTTTAATAAAAAATAACACACTTCCAAAAAACCTTGCTTCTCTTGCATCCTTAGCCTGCAACAATACAAACACCCTACTACTGTTGAAGAAGATGACACTCAGCTCTCCTCACATGAAAGACACGAATACTGGAACACATTTAAAATAGTAGCATGCTAAAGGACAGTTATTTCAGCATAGAGAGTCTACAAATACACATCCTAAATCATATCCCCTTACGATGCATTATCAAACAGTACCTTCTGCAACCTAAAAATTGCAGAAAACAGACGAACTTGAGTAATGTTTTTGGCTAAAACAGCCACATGACATCAGCAGCTTTAATACTTTTCGACCACCTGAATATTGGGTATACAGCTGGCCACCAAATGCCAAAAAAATGCACACAAAGTGTAACTCCAAAGTGTCAGAACGTTTAAGCTAACATATTTCAAACTTTGACCTGAACTTGCTATAGAACAATTAGAAAAGGCATAAAAAGCAAATTAAAACTTAGGAAGGAAAAAAGATGAATTAGATTTCTCTAGCTCCCTGAGCAAAAGTACATGTTAATTTGAGTCAGTGGGCAGAAAGAGATCTGCAGGATAAGGAACACAGATTCTTAATTTTAATGGCATGCACTGGTAGAGCTATGAAAATTGTTACTGCTGTAGTTCTGCTTTGACCTTACAGGGGCATGTGAAAATGAAAATATACTAGAAAAATGACAGTAGTGGCAACCTATCTAAAATGAAGAAACATTACCATCCCAAGATTTTACTTTAGTTCATAGGAAAACTATTGCTGAACTCATTTTTGAAAGTGACCAGTAACAGACACTAACAGCTGCAGCTTCAGCCATCACATTCTTACAGCTGCCATTTTTTCTTGTATGGCATTCACCTGTCAAATGTACAAAAATACATCCAATCTCACAGCAAGACAGTCATTCCATTAAAAGCTTTGATTATACAACCAGGAATTTTACTCAGTTTCATTTATGGAAATTTGACAAATATAGTACAACCTTCTTTATAATATGAATTTAAAGGCACTCTCCTCCCTATTGCAATCTCAAATTCTGTAAAAATGTACTAGTATAAGTTAAGTATCATCTGTGAAGAGAACAACGGTATAAATACTCAATCTTCTTTAGAGCAACTGAGGGCAATTTCTAACCCTGGTCTAAGTTTAAGACTTAACTTTTAAACTTAAAAAACTGGTCTTTTAACTGGTCTTTTTAAGTATTCAGATGATTACTTCAATTCCATGTTTCAATTTTGCAAAAAAAGAAATAAGTTTTTCATATTTATGGTAATAGCTACGTTCTTGTGCAAGCCAGCACAGTAGGGTGTCAATCCCAGCTTTCATTGAGAACAAATTTTTTTCTTCTAAGAGACAGGAAAAAAATTCCAACACTAACGTTTTTTTCATCATCGATTAGTCCTTGTTAAAAGATGACAATCAGGATAAGCAGTACCACAGCCACAGGCAGATAAGTTTCTTTTGTAATAATTCAGTTAGGTCTAAAATCACTGATTATTTATCCCCAACAAGAAAAATTAAGTACTGCAGCTTGTAGATCACTCAGTCTGCAGCATCACTGTTCAGAGACTGTATGTAAGAAATACAGAAAATTTACTTCATTTAGGAACACTGCATATTCCACTTCTGCTCAGAAACACAATGAAGTCAGGAACATTTCTAGTTGAGTCAAAGAATTAATCCTTTGAATCAGCCAATGCATGTTCCACATAGCCAGCAAAAAAAAATTACACAGCCTGGAGAGGTTAAACTTCCCCACTAACACCTTTTCCCAGATTCTAATTTTCCATCATCTTCTCCTGTTTAAAGTACCTAAGAGAATTAAGAAGTGCTATAGTTTTTCCTACTAGGTCTAAGTACCTACCCAAGTACTACTCAATTCTCTCTCATTTCTAAATCATAACACTTTTGTTACTTGTGCTATTCAACATAATTATTAAACTGCATTAGGGTTTTTGACTTTGCATGGAATTGCCCTATGACAGTACTAAGAAAAAAACTCACTTTGTCCTTGCAGGGCCTCTGGCAGTTCTGTGCAGCACACACAGCGTTCTCATCATCTGACTCTTCTGCTCCTGACCAGTCATACTTGGAAGGAATATCTAGAACCTTCTTCTCTCTTTTTTTCTCTGTGCTCTCTTTTGCTAGTTCCACCTTTGCAACAACTGCCTTCTCTCTCTTCTTCTTCCGCTCCTCTTCCTTAGCCAGCTTCTTTGCCAGCTTGTTCAGCTCCTTTGTCTTATCCATGGTGAGTTTTAGCTTCTTCTTCTTGGGTTTTTCAAGTTTCTTCAGCTCTTTAGATTTTTGCTTCATATCTCCAAAGAACTGCTCTGCTCTCTCCAGCTTTCGTTTCCGCTTCCTCTCAGAAGAGTCTCTCCCTCTCATTTTCAGTGGTTTCTCATCCATGCTGTCATCCTTCATGGAAAGGGTGAGAAGAAAATTTTTTTTTAATGCAAGTTTTCATATACTGCAAATCTGTGATTTGGAAGATGTACTTACCACCCCAATTACCATGACATGATATGAAGAAACCTATTCAGCAACATACTGTTACAAATTCTAAACAAAGAGGGCCTCACATTTATTTTCACCATACTAGGAAAAAACCCAAACCCTAAGTGGCATGAACTGTTTCAAAGTAAAATCAATCAGAAATGTCCAGTGGAAAAAGAAAACATCAGCAAGGGTAAGGATGCAGAATAAGCAGTAATTACAACTCCCTTCTCGCACAGCTTTTTAATAAAAGTTGAGAAGATTAATCATTTGTTAGATACTCTTGCTTATTTTTCATCCTAGGTCAGTCTTGCCTGTAATTATTTTTGAGAGAAAGCAATTGCTATTCTGGAGATTAAGAAAAAGCAATGGGTGAATTTTTAAAATGTATCATCAACTCAAGCAAGAGAAGGGAAAGTAACATCCATTATTTGAATAGCTTCCAAACTGACGCACATCGTAAATATCATTAACAACTCTTACATAGCAGATTCAGATCAGAAGCGAGGCTTAAAATTGGCAAATTCTGTTGCTGCAGGTATCATCCACAATGACAAGACCTATATATATCTGGAAGATTCACATGTATAGCTCCTTTTTTACAAACAGGACTGACTCAGTTTCAGTTAATCCAGCTATATACTGTAACCTTCATAATTATTAGTAGATTAAGGACATACTATAAGCCAGTAAAGAAAGACTCTGTTTATTGTAAATTACTTAGTATAGCTCCTCCACCCAAAAACAAATCCTCTGAAGATGATTTTACAGAAGTCTACCTGTTTTCCGTGTAAGTAGAAAGGTATTCCATTAAAAATGAGCAGTACTGGTCAAACAAGCGTTCATAAGGGTTACTCAGAATATGTCACTACGCACACACCCTCTTAGCCCCCTTCCCTGAATAAAAAAAGCTGTGCTTAAAACTATTAATGTAACAGTCTGGCATGCTGTTTATAAATTGCTATGTGCTGGCATTCAAACTGTTCTTCAATGAATTCCATGCCTAAACCACTATAAGAACTTTAAGCTTATGAAGCACCTCGCTCAAAACATGGTAAAGCAGACTACTTTGGAGGCAGGGTCTGCTTTATACTACTGTCCTAACTAATGGCAGTTTGGCAACACTGACTTTGCCATTGTATAAGGATGGCACTGAAGAAAATGAGACAACTGGTTAACATGCACATCTGACCTCATTGCTCACAGCATGTAACCATCTTACATTGACTGTATACTACGAAAAAGTCAAGAAGGAACCATCTTCAATTCCTGTGCAGTTCAGTAATCCAAAAAGCCATCATATACTCCCTAACCACACATGGTCAAACTGACCCCTAACTTCACCTGACAGATGATGAAGGATGGGTTCCAGTACAGCTCTTCAGCACAACAGTTGACCTTCTCTTCCAGCACACATCCTTTACCCACCGCATGAATGAAGCCAAGTGATTCTGACTGGACCTCAGAATCAGCAGATAAACCTGCCTCATTCACTGTCAGCCGAGCAAAGTGATCAGTGCATCTGAAGAGTATATTAATAAGAAAATTACTATGTCTATGTTATCCTGAGGAATAATAGGAATCTTACTACCTGCATTACCAAACCATGTTTTGTTGAAAAAAAATGTTCTTTCCCCAGTAACAACAAAAAGTTCAGTAACATACAGGTCATACAAGCTAAGTGTAGACTTTCCATCTTCCTAAACGTTTCTTGTGTCTTGTAATATTTTTTTTGCAGATCAGTTCTGGTTATATAATCAAGAACAGCATTTCCTTCCCTAACCTTACATTTCCTAAAATAAGGTTTGCATATGGAACTGCCTGAGAAAACTGTTCTAAATACGGTTAATTGTGGAGGACAGTGCTACGGTATGAGTGATCAAGAACTGAATTTTTGGATCTCTTAATTATTTTTTTCTGGAATCTACTAGTCCCCAGTTGAAATCCAAACATGTCAAGTAACTAAGCACTCAACTACCCAGGATGATAATAATAATAATAATAATAATAATAATAATAATAATAATAATAATAATAAT
Organism: Falco rusticolus; assembly: GCF_015220075.1. Taxonomy (NCBI): domain Eukaryota; kingdom Metazoa; phylum Chordata; class Aves; order Falconiformes; family Falconidae; genus Falco; species Falco rusticolus. Next base: position 67,504,976 of record NC_051191.1, read on the forward strand.
AATAATAATAATAATAATAATAATAATAATAATAATAATGAAAAAAGAAAAGAAAGAAGTGGCTGGGGCTTTTGCCATACCAAAATATTTCTTAAGTTCCATACCTCCATGACATGAAGGAACCTGTCCTCAGAGGGTGGATGAGTAGCCTGTAAAATCCGCCAGATATGCTGAGTCTCATCCAGTGATACCTCTAGTAGATCTCCTACCATCATTAGATCTTCTAGCTGAGCTTTCGCTCCAGGTGACAGCTCCAATACAGGGGGCTCCAAACTGCGAGGTACCAGTGGACTCTTCCGAGGCTGCTTCCTTGGAGTGCTAGAACCTTTTAGACAGGAGGCAAGTCATGTAAGGACAAAAGCAAGAGACCAAACCCAAAAGAAATTGCATACTTTCTACAGCAACAATCTAAGTAGGGAGACAATTCCAAGCAAAAAACATTGACAAAGGTTTATATATCAGACATCAGGAAAACTAGTTGCAATGTAACTCTACTGTACCTTCTCACAGGCAACATATCCTCTACAACTAGCCAGGTAACATAGCGGTTCCCCTCCTCACTGACTGCTCGTCCCAGCTATCTTTTTAATTTTATCTCAACGTATACAAAAGCAAATACCTTGAGAGCAACTTTTAGAAGCAGATGAATATGCATGTTCGGCACAGAATGAGGGAGCCGTCCACATGTGCGTCACCACTTCCTCCGATTTAATGGGGATTTCCTCATCACAAAACAAATTGGGCTCCAAGCTGCTAGAAGATTTTACACTGGCATTGTCCTGAAAAAGACCCACAGAAAACATGCAACATCTGGATCCAGAAAATACCTACCTCAAAGTAAATTCTAAGACTCATCAGTTCACTGTTCCTAAAACCCTACAATTTGAAGCACCCCACCAGAGACAACAAGACCATGTGCAAAAGGTACAAGTTACATCCCTACTTAAATAGTGGATGAACAAAGCAACTACGGAGATAGGTCAATAGGTTTATAGCTACTGCATGAGAAACGCTTGACAAGGTTCCTCACTCACCAGTCCCTCAAGTATGGTCTTCAAAAGTCACGATAATGAAAAAAGGCTTACTCTTGGCCTACGTAACTTTTTTTTCTTGAAAAATTTGGCTGCAAGACCACAATGAGTGGTATCTTTAGTAAAGCAGAAGTACGCTGAGTAAATAATAGTTACTATAGGAAGAAACAATTAAAGATCTTATGGAAGATGAAAAAACAGGGTGTTCCAGCACAAATATCAACATAATGGCAAACAATCAAACGTTGCCCTGGGATAGGGACTTTTACAGCAGTCCTGAACCATATTAAGATAGAACCAAACAGTGGGAGGAAGAGGGCTGTAATATTTGACACTGTTTCCATGAACAGAGTAGCGATGGCATTGACTTGCACTCAGCTCAATGCATTGTGTAGGATGGGATGCTTGACTTTCTAGATACATCACACACTGAAACACTGCCTTCAGGTACAGGTGGATCCATTAAAGAAGGGAGATTAGAAATCTCTTAGCAGTGGGAGAAGCTTTGTTTGACTTAAGCAGAGAATCCAGAAGGCACAAGCCCATCTCAGTAGATTCCCTGACACCTCCTAGTACTAACTTCTCCCTCTTCTTCCTCACCCCTGCAGGTGAAATTATTAAAGATAATCTCCTCAACCAGCTGCCTATTTCCACAGCACTTTCCAGAACTTAGATGCCCCATTACATTTGTGATGAATCTGGCCAACAGGTTAAACACCTTTAGCATGCCGTGTAAGACTGAAATCTTTCACAAAACAAAAAACCCAAGAAGATAAAGGCTGTAGAGCAGTTATTGACAATATTTACCTGGAGATTAGCTGTGTGGGTCCCAAAATGGCCAACTCAGGAAATTGTACCACCCAGACACTGTCATTTCATGACATAAAAAGGGAGTTTAAGAATGGTAATCTCTCTCTGGCTTTCAGTTACATGTTTAAAAGGAAGTGAAGTGCACACTAATGATTTCAGTACAGAACTTGAATTGGGAAACTGAGATTTAAATTGCCCAGATGAAGAGGCAGAATAAGTATATTCAGAAAGAGGAAGATATTTCCCCCTACAAAGTAAAGTTTATATATCATACAGTATCTTGCTCTGGATATCGTATTATACTACATTAAAGAAAATTCAGGAGCAACAGACCAATTAATAAAAAAATATCACCATTTGGTGGACATAGGCAACAGGTGCAAAGGAACGAGGAAAAATATGTGAGAAATCAAAGCAACTAAAGGTGAAGAAAATTTACATTAAATTTGATCAGTGAATCAGTCTGCTTGGAACAAATCTTACAAGTGTCTAGCTATTGCAGTCATAACGAAGTATTTGATGAGAAGAATCATGTTTTAATTAGAAAAAGCACAATATAATCAAACAGGCCTTTTCACACCTGTTTTTATAGCCACTGTTGTACTTGAGATGTCCAAGACCATGGGTTTTGAAATAGCCTATGGACCCTTAGGGATCCAAGGATTACTTCTGAAGTTACTGAGAGCAAATTCATGAGGCATCATGGCAGGGTTTTGTTGTTTGGTTGGTTTTTGTAAACACATTAGTTGACTGGAAAATGCTTATAGATCATAAACTGGAAAAAACTCAGCCCTTGAAAGCCAACAGTCTAAAAATATGCAAAGTTTCTCAGAGTTTAATATTTCTTTTGAACATTGCTGCTCCTAGTTTAAACCTGACAAATCTGGTTGACTGAAAATTTGTCTTTTATTCCAACCATGTTAGTTGACAAAGGACATTTCTGGTCCCAATCAGCTTTGCTTCGACAGATTTTTACGTTCAGGTTTGGTTTTTTTACAATTACATATAGTAGTGGGCACCCAAATCTAAATGGTTAAGTAACAGATTTTGAAATCGTGACAGCAGAATCATTAAACAAATGAAATTACACTCCTGCAAAACCCTCATATCCTGACAAGCATATGCCATCTTTCTTGACATACGCTTTATCACAGCTTCAGAAAATACCACATCTTTCAGAAATGCTTTATTATGACACTGATGTAAAGAACAATTTGGAAATTACTGGGATTTTTTAATATAAAGCTAATCTAATTAACAGCAGTTAACACCCAATTGCAATGTACTCTTGTTGGCATTTCACATGGGACTGTTAAGACAAATGTATGTATTAGCATAAAGCTCCTTAGAAACAAAATACTAAGAACAGGAGATTGAGGCAAATCGTATCTGGAAAATTTACTGTTCCTTTATAAACCAGAAAATCTGCTTTAGAAGTTACAAATTTTTTTAAGGTAGACATGACACTATTGCTAAAAAGGAAACACTGTACAGGAAGGAACAGTGGCACTGCTTTTGTTTCTACATGTATCAGAAGGATATTTCAGAAGTTCTGAAGTGAAATACATCATATTGAAAACACTTGGTTATCTCTACAATTGCATTTTCCTCATGACAGTTCTTCTCTGGTTAAAGTATTTTAAACATTTAACTGCAATTAAAATTTCTGAACTGAATCCAGACATCTAGTCCTGAGTTATTTCCACACATCCGAAATTGAACACATGTACCTCTTCTAAATGAGGGCTGAATGAAGAGAAAGGTATGAAAACTGGCACCAGGAAACATCTTTTAGGCACGTAGTTTTCAAAGACTAATTTTTCACTGTAGCAAAAGCTGTTTTAGAGCTCTCCATATAGACACTTACTCATATTTATGACTCATGGTATCTCTGAATGGGGCAATTTAGGCAATGTTCATCCTCCCAAGGTATTATAAATACAAATCCCTTGAGAAGTGTATCCTTTTACTTAGCACTAAAAAGCACCTTTTCAAACTCAAACAGGACGTTCGGAAATTTTGAATAAAAACATTATGAAACTTCCCAACAGTCCAGAACTGAGACAGTCAGATAAAAATCAAAGTACCACCTCTTCTGCAACAGGAGCCAGGGAAAAATGTACATAGATAGCTTAAGATAGAAAAAAATAGTCTGAAATAAATTGAATTAATAAGAAAACCAGGTGTTCCGGATTAATTCTATGCAGACAAACCACACTGGATTACTCACCTTTATGTCATAGCCATATGTCTCCCTGATGTCTTCATCAGAGTCTGTCTCTTCATCATCATAATCCAAAGTCTGCCGTGGGGATGAGGAGACACTCCCTATCACTCTGTTAAAGGCTGATTGCTGGAAACTAGTCAAGTGTCCCTAGAAGAAAAATGGAACATGGGAATGAAACAATAAATTTTCAAGAAAACAATCTATAAAAAGGCTAAAGAGTTACTAACAAAGAAAAGTTATTTTGGCCTGAGGGTAACTGCCTGGGCAGTCACAGAAAAGCCTAGTTACAGCAAGACATGAAGACAGACAGGGAAATACCCAAGGAAAATGTTCTAATTTTATTTCCATGTTTTTGAATAATAGTGACTAGAAAGATCTAGACACTGCTGTTCAGTGCTACCAAATTATAGCCTGTGGTTATACAAGCTCCTTCACCACAGCATCACCTAATCTCAATCTCAAAATGAAAAGAAATGAAAAGGCCACCTCTGGAAGTACCAGTGTTTGCCTACAGACCTCACTGAAATTTATTAACAAGACACCAAATGCCTAAGAGTGACAATCCATGAGGAATTACAGACTTCTGATTCTGTCAAGAGGGAAATGGAACTCGGACACCAAACTAGCCACTGCTTTACACATCTTCAGGTCTTTAGCCAGCTGCTATGTCTGAACTGACATTTCTTGCAAGCACCTTCAGCAGTTGCTATTGACAATGAGTACAAAGCAACAGACCTGTTCCTGGCACAGCACATTAACTGAAGCCAGCCATTGCCCGAGACTGAGGAGCACCGAACCACACAATTTTGACATGTCTAACTCTCAGCTTTTAACTGCCCTCCCTCTCCTCTCCCCCAAGCTTCTCTAAGAAAGAGAAGGTTTTTCAACACACCAAAGAACAAAGCAGCACAGTAAAGAGCAAGATATCCCTACCTGCAAATCTGGGTTAGCTGCTGCTTTCTGTAGCTCTGCACTGATTATTTTCTCTGTTTTCTCCCGTGCTGCCTGCTCCACCATTCGCTGGCTGAGCACAGAAAGCTTAGCCAAAGCAGAGGACAACTCATCAGTGGCCAAAGCCTGCCGTGCTCTGTCCTGCCAACTCATGGCACGTTCTGTCAAGCACTGCAATGCCTCCCCTTCCGGCAGCCGTACGGGCAGCTTCTGCAGGGACACCAGCAGAGACAGTATTGTCTCAAGTCTTGGCCTTCGAGAACGCATGCAAAGTGGACACAGAAACTTCACTTCTTTGGCCTGCCAACTAGAGCCCTTCTTCTGAGAACTTGTTTTTGGAAGGGGCACACAGCCACTATGAAACCAGTCTTTGCACAGCTCACACTGTAGCATGAATCCACTAGCTGTTTTGCGGCAGATGCAGAATTTGACTTCTTCAATTCGATCCACCATAGTCATCTTGGCCAGGTTAGCTGCCCGGAGAGCATGCATAGCTTCAATCTCCTTCTGTTCCCGTTCCTTGAATACGGCCACCTACCCAGCAAAGGCAAAAAACAGTTCATGACTTTCACAGCTAAGAGAGATTACATTTTATTAGCATTCTAGGAAAAGAAAAAGACAAAAACATTATCAGGGGATCTTCCTAGTTATATTAGCCCAAAATTTAGGAATTGTGTGATCTAATTAAAACTTCAGCTAAAATACCTTCTCCTCAATTACTCATTACTCCCCTGAGTCCTTCTGACAGATTTTGTGTAAACTTTAGAAAAGCTTCTTTGCATCTACAATGTTTCTGAAGTTCATAATTAAATCTGTCATAAGGCCACCTGAAGAACGCGTTTTGACTCCAGGAAAGAAGTCAGAATTGGTTCCATCTATTTGTCTACCAAGAAAATGCAGCTGAGCATTGTTTCAATGTTGACTCAGCACCAGGAGCATCTGAGTGGCCACATATCTCCTGAAGCACCTCGCATTTCCGCAGGGTCTCCATTCAAGTAACTGTAACAAAGCATACTAAGGTAAACCAGACTGTGTGTAAGCCACGTTAATGACCCTGCTTATACTTTCTTTGTTCCCAGAGAAAGGGCCCCCAGATGACAGCAAATTCTTCTGATAAGCTGCATCAATATCCTCCCAACAAGGAGGAATCAAATAGAACATTCCCCCCAGCCCAGTTTCTATAGCCAAGCGTTTACAGGCTGCCCTCAAAATCAACCTAACCAAATATACTTTGGTACTGTTCAAGAGAGTTGTCCCTCATTCCACATTATTTTGATGAGATGTCAATGAGTGCCAGTAATATCAGATGAGCAGCTACACATATTAACACAAGACCATTTAAGTCTTACCCATAGCCCAATACATTAAATACCAGCACTTACTCTGAACCGTGCTTCCCTCTACTTTCACTACAGCTAAAGCTGAACTATATTCTTGTGTCAAACATCATATTTTTTTCAGTGAAATTAATTTATCAGTTCTTCCATAAGATTTCTCCACAGATCAGAGACAAATTAAATCCACGTTACCAGGAGGCAATACTTTTCACTGCTCCTTACCACAGCTGCGGTATCCCTGGCCTCCTCCAGCCCATCCTCCAATTCACTTAGGGATTCCAAGTCAAGATCTTTCTCCTTTTCCTTCTCCATCAACTCCTTTGCCCTCTTCCGTCTGTTCTTACTGCTCCCATAAACACCAATATCAGTCCGAGGGCTCAGAACCTGTAACCACCAAGCAAACTTATAGCATCAGAATCAAGGATGCCAAGAAGAGAAAAAAGTTCTAATCCATAATTATGGATTTCAGGGACATATATGAGAACATCTACTAAAGGAATTACAAGAGAGTCACCAGAGAGCAAAAAATACTCAGCAATCTAACACCTTTGATATCTGTCACTTAATGCTAGGAAGAGCAGAAAAACAGAAAAAGATACAACTATTTCAGAAGTATAGAATTTGTATGTAATCAGCATGACGTGGCAGGTCAATCTGAAAGCCACTGTGTTTTCATGATTAAATTAAAATATCTATTAAACTATCATACCTATAGCTAACTGAAATACTGTACACAGATATCAGTAGTTTAACATTCACTTCAAGCACCTTCATCAAGTCTTAAAGATCTGCCACGATTTGTATCAGAAATTTGGCTGATGTAAAAACTAAAAAAATATGCTATAAGCCTTTTGGTATCAAACATGAGAGGCTGCAAAGCATTTTTAAGAACAAGAATTAAATTTTAAGTCATCTTGATTAGTTGAAAGGCATACTTGAATCAAAATCTAACAAATTAAATTCAATATAGTAAAGTTCAAAATGATACATTTAGAAAAACAGTCAAATGCAAAACCAGAACATATTAGGCAGAAGAATACAGCAAAAAAAATTTGGACCTGGAGGGCATCACAAACTGAGCAGAAATAAATGTGATGTTGTAGCAATAGGGGCAGATCCCATGGGAAACCTTAAACTGCAGTATCGCCTTTGAGACACAAGATGCAATCACTGCATTTCATGTGGCACTAGGGAAGCCACAGTGAGAGGATTCTGTCTGGTTTTGGACACCACACCAACAGTGAAGACAAACCACAGGAAACAGCAATGAGATAAGAGTATGAAAAATACAAACTACAAGAAAGAGTTGGAAGAACTTCAATTGTTTTCCATAGAAAAAAGGGAAGCTTGTCAAGCAGATATGATAAATCTTCAAACACATGAATGATTTTTATTAAAACAAAGACAGTGACTACAGCTTATAAAATATCTAATCTATTCTCCCAGAATTTAAGCAGTGGAACAAGTTAAAATATTCACCTGTTAAAGACAGTTTCTATGACCATTTCAGGCCTCCATTTCTACAACTACACAAAAAAGATAAATCCTTTTCTTTCCCTCCCAAAAAGGAGAGTTTTAATTTGTTTCTGCAAAAGTAACAGCTGAGGTTGTCTATAGGTAAAACAAGACTAGCCAAGCAGACTTTTTCACCCCTTTCACCTGAGAACAGCTGAAGTTTATTATATTCTATTCTCAAAAGGATCTGTAATCTACTGTAATTGAACCAGCTGCTCCTTCCAGACCACAGAGGGCCATTAAGACCAGTTTCTGAAGGCTGATACAGAAGTGTCTGTTGCTCACCTGTAACAGGCTGTAGCTTGAGTTCTTCTTCAGAAAGGTCCTTCCTGTGCGCTCCCGCCAGGCACGTGCTGCAGCTACCTGTGATTCCAGCTGTGGCAGGGCATCAAGACGCACTGGTATTGGGCGGCCTTTTGCAGACAAGCTCTCCAGTTGCTCCAGGTAGGCATAGTTGCTCCCATTCTGGAGTAAAAGAAATGTTTCTAAACCAACAATTCGTCCATTGTATCAGTAGCCAGCTTAATTTCAAGCCATACACTATCTTGTCACTGACTAAAATAAGAGTTGCATAGGAAAGGAAAGGAGGGCAATGTTTCAATCTTACTGGTATTTAAAAAAACCCATCTCATACAGTTTTTATTTTAAAAGTCATTCTGACATGGCCAGCTGGCTTAGTGAGTAAGATAACATTCCATTTCTAGATGGCTGCCTTAAATGCTGTCTGCTTAACAGCAAGCTACTATATCTGAGAATTGTACAGGGACTGATGTGAAATCAATTGGGATTCTCACTTCAGTTCCCAACAAATACCTTATATAAGGATAGCAGTTGCAGTCCAGAGATCAACACCTGTAAGTATGACAGAAGCCATGTCCCTTTTGGATCAAGTTAAGTGGGTTTACCGATAGAAGGGGAGGCTACTGAACTAACGATGTCATAACTTTATTTCAGATAGAAAATTTCAGCCATCACTGCCATGGGGGAGAACACCACAAACAACAAACCATTTCCATAGCCAGCTCCAAAGCTGAAGATCTGTGAGCAGAATGTCTTCTGCTGCAGCCAAGTATTTTCAGTGACAGTACGCATAACAGTTTCAATACCACATACCCACCCTTTAAGAGTTACATTTGTATCATAATGAATTTGCGGGCTTTTACATCCCCCATGAAACGCATGAAAGGAAGGAAAACAGAAACTGGATAGCCAATGGGGAAACACAAGCACAAAAAGAAAGAGAAATTCAAGCACATGAGCTACGGTAAGCACATTCAACAGCTATAGCAAGGCTTCCCTTCAGGTCACCTTTTGTGAATGGAGGGGCTAGGAATAAACAACATCTAAATAAAAGGATGCAAGCAGAAGATTCCAGTCCCGGCTGTAACCCCTACCTGAATGGCCTCCACTTTAGCTGTCCAGTCTCTAGCCCGCTGCAGGGCTTCTTTCAGTGCCAGCACATTGGGCAGGTAAGCAGGGATGTTCTTTGCTTCATTCACAATGCCCTCCAGAGCAACCACACTTTGGCGCGGCCTAGGGTAAGAAAAACCCAATTCCAGCCTTCTCTCAATATGTCAACTACATCCATATGAATTTGACAGGCTGGTAATGCAACTTCATCACTATACTGCAGTGCAGGATACCATGGCTCTATTCTTCAAGGGTGCTACTGGCTACCAAAGAACAAAGAGGTGAGAAAGCTGACGGACTTTGCACAATCAAGTTCAAAAGGGCACAGCATCAGAGCTCCTTTAACATTGAGGAAGCTGCCTTGTGTAGCATACTCAAGTGTTTTTAGTTGAGGGGGATGAATACCAAAGACAGCAGCAACACTCACAGCCTCCTAGCACTGTGCAACATGATAAGGAATCAACTCTTCTGCAACTCATCAAGTCCAACTCTTGAGCAGTTAAACTGCTGGAAGGTAAAAAAACCAAAATACACTAGTTTCAAAGCCCCCAGCTTCTCAGCACACTCCTCAAAAGAGGCTGAGAATCCCAGAAGTGTGTAACATATAAGAACAGTTTGCAAAGGAACACTCACCTGGCCTGCAGGCAGACTTTGGCCTTCTCCTCCCACCTCTCCGAGACTGTTAGCAGCTCCTGCAACTCAGCCATAGCTTTCTCTACAGCATGGTGCGGTGCCAAGCCCACACCTGAGTCAATCAGCTTCTTCATCACATCTAGGGTGACCCTCTGGGGATCCAAGAGGGTGGATCTCACCTCATCCAGCCACCGTGCCTGTTGCAGTTCTTGCTTCAGCCTTGGCAATTCAGGAAGTTCTACATAAAGGCCAGAGCCCAGGTCTATCAACTCTTGCAGCTTGGAAGAGTCTGGGATCTCATCCATCATAGCTTCTTGAGCACGCTCATGAAATTCTTCTACATCATCAAGCAGATTCTGAAGTAACAAACAGTACAAATCAACTAGAAAAGAAATGTCCATAGAACCAAAAGGGAAAGTTGACTGAGGGAGCAGTCATCTGTGAATTTGTATGTGATCATCACATAATCAGTCACAGCTTCTACACACAATGCCAGCTAGCTGTCACAAGCCTGACACATATTAAGTAACAGACCCTCTAAACTCATTCGGTGGCCTGTTTCATACACTAGGCACATTAGCTGCATCAAACCCTGCACCTAAAATAGTACGACCGCAACTGCCTACAGCTCCCAACAAAACAGAGTATTAAGTGTTGTGCAACCAACGTTAATTTCAAAATAGTGGTGGGAAAGCGGACCTCTGCAAGCAGATTATCCTTTCAATCTAGCATTATGACATTACAGTAATGATGGTAATACACAACAGAACAACACATGCTGAGGAGAAAGAACACACCAGAGTTGCACACGGACATGAATACCAGAAGATCATTAAAATAATGATGGTCAAATTTGTAATTACTATTTCCTAAAGCAGGCCCACCACTTAAGCACATCAGGATTTTATTGCACAAAAGAAAGAAGTGAAAATGCAAAATCCTCTAATAAAAGGAGACAATTTCAGAGAAATCCAACTGCACTGCTGCAGTTGTCCCCATCCTCATGTTTTGGCACTGCAATGATAAAAATCAAAGACAGCAAACAGACAGGAAAATCTCTGCAGGAGATTCATTCAAGGTCATTCAACCAGTATACTCAATTGATTAACTCCTGAGTCTCTTACAAAGTGGCAGGTATTTCTCATGGCTAGTCAATGGCACAATAAGGAGCAAAACCTGCATTTCCTAACCTAACCCTTAGCTTTCTGCCCTTATTGTCTGGTGTTGTTTTTTCATGACTGGAAACCAGAAGGCATTTACAAAAAAGAACAAGATCCACATTATAAAGATTTTGATTCAGGGAACATATGCTGAATGCTTTATAGTGACAAATTATTAAGTTTAATAATTATAATGCCTTTTATGTTAGAAAATACTCATCATCCAACATGACAATTATTTTGCAATTCATAATGATGGATAATTGCATTCAAATGCCATGCTGAAAGTTAGTGAGTGCTTAGGCATAAATGATCATTATCTGACTTCTTTCAGAAACTAGGAGACTATGGTTTGTAACCAGTAAAATGATAATATTTATTTTATTGGCTAGTGATTATGTTGAAGCTTCAAGAACATACACATGCACAGAATACTTCAACAGAACCAGTTTCCTAAGGCTGAGCAGCAGTGGGAAAAGAGAATAGTTGGGAGAAAATATTTAGACAAAAACACCAATTAAAACTGTCAAGAGTTTATTGCATGTCCACAGCTCTGTCATCAAAGAATTATGTCTTAATTATAAGAAGGTTTTAAATACATTAGAAAAAAAAATCTCCTTTGAGAACAATCGTATAGGTCTATTAATAGATGATGATAAAATTTCATGAGTAAATACTAGTAAATATTTCTGGTTTGTATGTGGAAAGAAGTGTAGTAAAATCATCCTATCATATGAGGATAACAACATACTTTCCACTATTAGCTGCTGGGAAAAGATTATCATCAACAGGCCTGGAAAATCTGTATCCTGGAGTCCTACAGATTTCTGAAGGTACTTCTTTTCAGCAACAACATGCCAATATTGTAATGACAAGAAGTCCAATATAAAGTCTCTCTGTGACACCAACATTGAGTTACCATGGAAAAGTTAATACAGAATTCATTAATTAAGATGGAGATAATTAACACTAGTAAACACAGAAAAGAGGCGTTCTCAAACAAGACTAACATTTTTAAACTGTATGTTTGGTTATTTAGTAGCTGCTGCAGATATGGTAATGTTTAGAATTTTAGGCCCTCAATCTAGCACAATAGAACATTCTTCTTGAAATTGTTATTGACAGAGAACATGTGTGTTAATAAATGATTAACATACATCAAGAACCATTTCTCAAGCTGAAAAATCTTTATTGTTTCTTGAAGGAGTTTTCTAGAACTTGGTTAGTAGGTGAAACACTATTTAACATTTCATCATCAGTGACAGAGAAACAAATTAAGATTGCTGCTGAAAACACTTGCTACGATACAGACTGCCAGAGTGATAAATGATAATAGCAGCCAGGGGAATCAGTACGATCTGGATTACTTATTAGTCTAGATCCATTCAAAGACAGGTGCAAAGATATATACATGAAGGACAAGAAACACGGGCTGTGCATACAGATTAAGGAGGCTGTAACCTGGAAAACAAGGCTGAGAAGTATTTACAGAACAATTGCCAATGTGGTACTGCTTTCCCTCTCCCCTAAAGAAACACATCAATGTAATCTTCAGAAGTTTCCACAAAAAACATAAAGGGTAGGATTTAATCAGGAATTCCACCACTATAGAGAGCATTAACAGTGCTGGAATAGGAGTAACTGCTTCAGAGAGATAAAACTGGGCCATCTGGACAGTGACAGGTGGGAGGGATCTTTTACCTTGGTTTAACTGAAGTGAGACCACTACATCTGACAATGCCCATTGCAACAGGCAGCTTAGAAAACGAATGCATTGTCACTTAAAGTGCTCTGTTTGCTTGCCTAAATGCCGACTGCATGGGCAATACCCCATCAATACCCCACACTGTCTGAGACTGCTACACAAGAGCTAAGGTATTCTTTGAAGATGGCAACAGAGGCCAGGTGAAATACTTCAGAGTATCTCACAGGGCACTAGATACCCACGCTTAAGGTCCCAAATTTAGCCCTACATATTCAATGGTATGACTATACTGGCATGAAAGTACAAATGCTGTCATTGCCCACTTAGCGACATGCTTATAAATGAACTGGAAACGGATGTTACCATTCCATTATGGACAGGCAGCAACATCATCAGCAAAACTCCAGTAACACCAGCAAGATTACCCAGTAAAGCAGGGAGACACTGAGCTACATCTTTCCAGAGTCTTTTACTTTCTTGAGGCCAGGGGTATCATTGCAAAGCAGCTATCTGCTTTACATGAGAAGCTAGACATTAAACACCCCACTCAATCCACCTCTGCCAGTGCACAACTGATTCTTAAAGAAAAAAGCCTTTCATCCTTTACACCAGGCAACGTTATCTGTTTAAAAAAAATCTCAAAACCACAAAAACAGAACAAAGTAAAAAGCACGACATGATCTGAGGAGCAGATGCAAACTTACCTTCACTTGTCGGGCTTGGCTGATAACACAGGGCAAGCTGAACAACTGTTGTACGAAAGCTTTAAGCTCCTCCATAGTTAGCTTGGTCCGTGTCCTTCCACTATCTTGGCTCTGTCTGCTGTATGAATGGACATAATTAAACAATATTAGGTGAAAGTTAAGATTATAATCCCTGGATTTACTCCCAGTGACAAAACTAACAAGATTACTGAGAAGTTACAAAAAAAAAATTCATCACTTAGTTTAAAGAAATCAAACTCCACAAGTATTCCAAAATCTTGAAAACTAAGTCTAACGTAATTCCTCTAAGCATCTTCAAGAGAATTTACCCTGCTTTTCAGATGTAGCATTGTCTTTCAAATTGAGTTTGTTCAAAAAAGGTAGAACATAGCTCCAAAAAGCCTCCTTTAGGCAGCTCAAGAGGTTGACTGCCATGACAAGCACTGACAAGACATCTGAGATAAGTAACAGCAACAAGCTCTGAAAGTAGTGTTATGTTCTAGAGTGCTCTCTCTTGTAGCCAGAGAAACTGGCCTTGCAAGAGGAGAAGACTGCTACTGAGTAGGATGTGCTCTGCAAAGACACTTCCATTAAGTATCACTTGAATAAAGTATAACAAGCCCGCTCTGTGTGGTAAAAGACTTCCAAGTGACACACTGCACAAACTAAACATTTGGTATACATATCGCTGGCAGGCACAACTTCACAACAGGACAGATTTGAAAACACTGAAGAGTTGTTCCCTGCTAGTGAATCCACATTTTATTACTACAGAAACATTAAAGAAAAATAAAACTCCATCTTTCAAACTATGGACTTACATGTAATTGTAAAAGTAAAATTTAGATTAATGATTAAATATAATTACAGCCTATCTGAAACTCAGAGGGGAAAAAAACACTGATGACAGACAGGATGGAGTAGTAGCTGCGCTGAGCCTGCTGTGCCTCCAATATTCCTGCAGAAGAGTGAATGGTGTGGTGCTCCGAGACACCACTGTAGGAGGGCACCCCTCTGAAACACTGCACTGGCGTTGTGTCCCTAATCCAACCATGGACTGCCACAGCACAAACAAAATGATACAACTGTCCCTGCCTATGGAAACAACTTTCAACAGTGGAGAGACACACAGAACTGGAATATTGGATACATCTTCACAGGTACGCATCACCTATTTTTCAGGTTAATATATATTATCAGATGCACAAGGAATAGATTTTCTTTTGCTACATTTGAGCATGAGTTTACTGCTCCTTTAATCCCTGCCAAATTGTTCTGTTTGAGCACTCATTTTTATTTTGCTTTTTTAATAACCTTATCCTCTGTGTAAATGTGATCCTTCTCAACGCATTAAATACGAACACAAATGTTAAAAGAAGCTGAACATGATCTTATATTTAAATTTCCTAGCACTGTTCAAAGATTTCAAAAATCTTTCTCAAACCTCCATTTTGTAACATGTTGCTATTTGGCATACAACAGCCCTCAGATGTATATAAAAGTCCTTTTTTTTGCCCCACAGAATTCTCTCAGCTTTAGATAAGACACAGCATTGAAAGTCGTCAGATCTTTCCACCCCTTGTGTTTCTTGGGGTAGTGCTGGAAATAATTAACTGAAGGCAAGTCTGTTGAAAGAAGGCCAACAACCACAGCAGAGGGAAGAGCAGGCAGCAAGAGAGCAGGAACACCTGCGAGCTACCAAAAAAGTTAAACCACATTAGGAACAGGGTAATGCAACCCCTGTAGCACGTTTCCCTCACCCAGACCAGTATTTTAAGTGACCGTACCTCCATGGTAGTGGAATCCTAACAAGCAATAAAAACCAAACAGGACAGCCTTCCTTTCCCTTCAAACATAGTAAAAATGCTTCTCTCTTTTATAATAGCCTTCCAATCATATCAGGTATTATACTTGGATCTGTGGTGTAACTCTAGCATTTCAGTGTTCAAGCAATTATGATATGCGTTATGTTTTGTGTAGCAAATTTGGGTATTATAATTAACAAGGTATTCATTTAATGGGACTTCTATTCAGTGCACAGAACGTGTAGGAGAGAAGGAAGAACATGTTGCTGAAGGCTCATGAAAGCAGAACAAAGGGACACATCCAGCAGATTGCTGAGGTAGGGTCAGGGGACAGAGTAACACTGACACAGCCACAGGCTAGGCAGGCAATACAGAGAACCAAGGGAGTCTAACTAAACTGCCCAAAGTCACTGAGGCAAGCCACTACTTTCAACCACACATCACTGCCTCCCATGGTCCTTCCCAAGAAGTAAAAGACTAGCTCAAACTATGAGGGCTTTTTGCTCTGCTACACTGCTCTGCTCCCCAAGATCCTCTTGTTCCAGTCAATGCTGGCAACCTTTGCATCTTCCAGTAACTCCATCAGCATCACAACATGTTCTGCAATTTGAGAACAGCTGGCAAATTTATAAGTATTTTTGAGAAATGCTGTACTGTAAGATACAGCTGCACTTGCCTTATCAACCATAACTGGTATTTCCTAGTTCTCAAGCATTTTGCTTTGCAATCCAATGTCTTAACAGATTTTCTTTCCATGGCTTTAAGCTATGTACTTAGCCATGCTACTTAAAATATATTCATGTCAAGACTTCCTCTGCATTTTTTTCTCTAGTCTTTTCCTACAACTCTCCCACACATTCAGAGAAACACCTGATCAGTGATCAAACACAACTCCTCCAAAAGCTTTCACATTTCAGTACCCAAGTCAGCTGAATATGTTTAACACATTCCAACCAAGTCCACTTTTTTGGCCCCTTGTGTATCTGCCTGCTCCACTGTATCTGCCTCCTCTACCTCTCAATGAGTCAGCACTGCAGACAGGAAACACTGACAGAAGTTAGTAGGCACTGACACCTCAGGATTCTTACGTTTCCAGATCCAATCAAGTAACAAAACAGACAGATGGAAACTGTTGGAAAAAAATGCCTGTCCTACCTGTGTTTTTGCTTTTTGCTCAGAAGCAGCTGTGCTACTGAAGCACAGGTCTCTGCTTCTTTCACAGCATCTCTGAGCCTGCGGAAAAGATCATTCTCTGGATATTTCCTGTCTTCAGCATCCTCCAACATTACTCTCAGCTCAATCACATCTGTAATAACAGTACAGAAATAATTTGTATGCAAAACCAAAAGAGATTTTAGACTGCTTTAAAGGCCTTCAATCAAGGTTCCAACTCGTTCAAGGCTAGTTCAATTTGAAACACACAATTAGTTGCATTACACTCTCAGATTAGCTCATTTCTTTTTTCCACTAAACAATACACAGCATTTATCTCATTAAATGTAACACAGAAGAAATGTGTTTCAGGACATCCTACTATGAACAACAGAAGTCTGACCTTTCTTGTGGTTGAGACTGGCAGACAGAGCTTCTGTAACTCTACTGACCCAGGTGTCATAAGACTGTGCTCTAACTTTCACTCCATACAGCAAAGAAGGAAGGTCTTCTAGTGGGTAACGGTACCTGGAGATATGGAAGGAAAATAAAGTATTAATGCCCGTACAAAAGCCAGGATATTGCTTATATTGCGTTTTTCCAGCCACAACCAGGCCAGAAAGACAGAACATACATAATACCTGTGGCCCTGGAATGAAGAAACTAAAGAGGATAAAAATACTCCGTAAAGACAGAAGTGTGGCCAAATGTTGTATTTGGTCACTGGTCTCCAGCAAACTACTGAATATGGAAGAAAAGCAGGGGAAAAAAGTTCTGTGTACCTTAGACACTTCTTCTGCATGGGACATGGACATAAATCAGACGGATGGTATAAGCATACCAGACGCTCAGGATTACAGGAACATGTAAGAGCTGACAAGAAGCATGTGGTTCTGCAAGCTGTGCACTGACGCTCATCATCTGGAACCAGTTCAAACACCTCTTCTTCAGACATCAACACACCCTAATAAACAAACAGGCAAGACACTTGCTATAAAAACTCTAATCCAGGGAGGGGGGGGGGGGGGAGAGCAGGAGGGAGCCAAAAGTTCTTTTGCAAGCAAAGTAAGAGTTGTCTATTGTTACTCACCATCTGTACAACAGACTCCCTTAACCGTGTCTCTTCCTCTATCATTAGAGTCATCTCCTTGCAGACCATGGCAGCCAGCCCAACATCCAAGCACTCTGGATCTGCAGCCATCTTGAAGATCAGCTCTTCATGGGAAAAAACACAATGACGTCCTAGCCTTCGGTAATGACTCACACACTGACGCCCAATGGGAAGCTACAAAAAAAATCCCGACATCTGTCATACTGGGAAAAGACCTTTCAAGATGATCTCCTTTCAAGTTGATCTCTTACCTCCCACTTTCCTTGCTTTGACAAAATCTGAGAAAAGACTGAGACCAAGAGACATATCTTATGGGACAAAGCCAATTATAACAACCTTAAATCATGTTACAGATGAGGACAAACAGGGTACCCATGTTGTGGGGGCATCTACCGTATTACGTGCCTAACTTTCAGTCACAAGTGTAAGAGTTGTCCTAAGTTGTTTTTACTCCCAGTCCAAAGAACTAGCACCAAAAAGGAGTCATCTAGTCTATGCTAAGGTGAATGCACTGCCCTCTGGATATTACACATGGACATCAACATTTAACGCAAGATGCCTAGAGTTAACCAAAATCAATATTACTTATTTTGTCCTTTTAAAATAAAAAATATAAATTGCTACATGAATTTGCTATACAGATTTCTGGTTACATTTTGCATAAACAAAGGGAACTTCACACAGTTGGTGTGAGTTTAGCAATTTTTCACAGAAGTTATGCACAGATTACATCATGAGCACAGGAGAGAAAAAGAACACTGACACACTGTCAGTCCTGCAGATAACTTTTCTGACAAATGAATAAATTTCTCTGATTAAGGACTGAAATTCCCATTTGAAAGTAGCAAAATAGACATTAGAGAGAGATAAACTACAAATGAGATCATAACTTCAAGCTGTAAGCCCTGGACAGTGATAGGACGCACTTTTGACAACTTAAGAGTCCACATAAGCTATGCTCTGATGTGGCACAGCTATTAGAACAAGAACTAACACGATTAAAATGTACAATGAGCTGGCACAGAAGGAGAACAAAAGACTGTTTTATGCCTACCTCCTAACATTCACGTAACGACTATTCAAGATAGCACATTAATCTGTATCAAATTCAGAAAGAGGCATCACAGAAGGACTAGCTAAAGGCACTGTGGGATGTCACTTTTTTGCTTAGATCAATACCTAAAATAAGATCACATGCCAAAGTTTCAGCTTGAAGCTGCTAAAAATTATGTGCTTATCAAAATTATTTTGCATAATGCAAACTTACATCAGTCTTTAACCATTGTACCAGGAACTATAAACATAAAACATGCTATGTGAGTTAAGACTGTTCTTCAGATAATTAAGTCACTAACACACTTCTTGAGAAGATCACCACGGAGATACAGCAAACATATACAAAAGAACAGACCCAGTCAGCAGTGCAGAAGTTCACAGCTTCAGCAAAGTTATATCCCTGGTTAAATCCAGAGTGATAGGCACGAGGAAAGGTCACAACAAACTCGCCAGCACACTGATTGGTCCTGTATACCTAATACAAGTGAAGAGAAAGGAAAAAAAACCATGAAACTTACAACAGAGTTTAAGACATAATTACAAGATGTTTGAACACCTCTTTCTTCGTCCTATAAAACACCATAGGCAATACAGCTACACCAACAGTGGTAAGAAGACAGAACCAATCCTTGAAGTGAATCCTCAATTTATAGCCTTACTCAAAAAAGCTGAATATATAAGCCAACAGTTGAAAATTTTCTTTACAAATCCCCAAAAGGATGTTTCTCTATCATCATTCAGTCCATTGCACTACAAAGTACATAAGCTTCTGGAAACAGTTTATGGTTTGCTTTGTTGGGGTATTTGCCAGGGGAACAAATTTATATTAAGACAAAAGCAAATGATAGTGACTGCTGCTTAAATAAGGTCTGCAGTCAATTATGTTTGGTCAGGAAAGCATTTTGTAATGCTGAGATTTCTAATGAACACAAGACAAGTATTTTACTACCAAAAGATATTAAAAGCATTTCACAGACAAATTTTCTGCTATGGTGGGGTAAGGGCTTTTTTAATTAAAATTTAACACACACATACACTTGTTCTGTAAGATATTTTATGTAAGAAACTTGGCACACTCACTTCTGATATAAGATAATATAAATCTTGTGGTGAGTCTAGGGAAGACGCTAGAAAACAGCTTGAAAAAACACCCTATAGCTAATGAACTGAGTATGTATAAACGTCCACCATAAAAATTCTTCAGAGTATGCCAAACCATTGTTACATGAACCTGGCACAGAATGAAGAGTGCATAGGAGTACTTATGTAAAAAAATGCTCATGTGCTACTCACTGGTACACCATGTTCCATCAGTACATTTGGGTTCATAATAGTGACCAGCTGATGCAGGAGATCAGGCTGGGATTCAAATAGCTCAGGAGCCAATTCCTTCATCACATCTTCTAGCTGCTCTGCTGCATGAGAGGGCACACCATACCATGTCTTTGGCTCTCCCCTAATAAAACACAACCACAGTAATAAATATATTAAAGGAAAGTAATAATGCCATCCAACTGCAAAGTACACCTCAAACCTAGCACCACTGTCCACACAAGCCAAATATTTTGCATATAGACAGAAAAGTTTCTTTAATCAACAAACATCATCTTCAGGATGTATTATTCTGATCTGAAAAATCAATTACACTACAACACAATTCTCAAAATACCTGACAGTAGATTTGCCATGAAAAGCCTAACATGGAAGATAATTGTCATTTACCATGCTCTACACAGACAGAATGGGCAATTATTTTCCTTTAGGAAGAAGAAAGCAAGCTTAAACAAAACCTTGGCCGTCACAGCTAACATTTAAGAGAAAAGAGATCATGGTACTCCTCCACTCAGGCTTGGAGTAGTAACATTCCTGAAACCAATGGAACAGTATACCAGCTAAGCAGAAGTGGAAAGAATAAAACACCAGACAGCGCAGTGAAATAATCCTCCTAATTTACATAACCGATTACTGAAAACCAGTGGCCCACTGGACTCTTAAGATAAAAAAAGAGACGCCTAAATGGTTGATCTTTTTCTTCCCTCATACTTAACAAGACCAAAAATAAACACAAAATTACTTGAGAACATACTATTCCAGTCCTGTCTTAACCAAAATAAACTGCAATAATCTAGTATCTATAGTGCTGAGGTTTATTTTATTATTTTATTAAGAAGTACTTTTATTAAGCAGTAGTCTGCTGAAATATCTGAAACCATTTACATAGCACTATTTAACTGTACTAATAATCTTGTCACTAACCATCCCACAAGTTCGATGAGGCACGGCACAGCGTTTTCTGTGCTTCCTACAGGCTTCAGTGACACCTGCTGGTAGACAGTGGTTTACAGCCAGTAAACTCCAGTGAGTAATTACTACTACTCTGCATCTGGGCTGCTGGAACTCACCAGCTGACATAAACCCTCACATACTAATCTAGTTAACAGCATGCTGAGGACAAGAACTGAGCTCAAAACAAAATTAATTCCCCGCCAGAGTCTGTGGATCAGATCTTGCTAGAAAACATGCTTCTCCAGAAACGTGCAATCACAGTCAAAAGACTATCAACTCATCTTTACCAGACATACAACAAACTGTATTCTAAAAATGTGCTTTACACAGCTTCTCCGCTCCTTCCCCCTGCTCCATCCACTGTGACCGAGCCTGATGAACTGGGAAGACTGCACTGCAAACAGTTACTATCTTTCAGGATTCTTTTCAAACACAAAAGCTGAATACCACAACACTTTTAGGATTGTTCTGAAACTCAGAATTACTTTCAAATTTCTCTTCGCTTGGCTAGTATTTCTATGTATAGATAGATCTGTTGCGGAACTGTCAGCTCAAATGCCTGTGTAAGCCAGAAGTCTCTATTTCCAGCATAGGAGCATACCAACTTTAAATCATAAAGCAGTGAACTGTTAACTCAGTTCAAAACCAAAAGCTTCCTTAGAAAAGATGTGAGCCTGTACAACATGATTTTATAGTGACTCTGGATTTTTGGCAACATAAGAATATTTAATCAGTTAATAAAAAACACTGGAATGTTTAAACAGTATCTGTATTCACTTTTAATAAGCCTCAGCTCAGAATATGGACCACTCATGACATTTAGCTTTTTGGTTAAAAGCGCCATCAGCATGCATAGGCACTTTGAAGTAGAACTAAAAATTTAATAACAGCAAACAGGGCAGCGTAAGGTAGACACAGAAAGGAGAGCCCATACCAATGCAAGTAGTTGATGGAATAGCTCCAGTGATCTTCAATATGCCAGCAAAATGAGGAGAAGCACATCCCTACGTACAGCCAAGGTACCTTCATGCCAGAGATATCTGCATTGATGTGAGCAAGGACTGATTGTTCTAGAATTGGCATATTATTCAAGTTCCAACCAGACAGCGCATAATCCTGCCAAAAAAAGAAGAAAATTAATTCTGAACAAATAAGAAGAATGTAAGGACACCAACTCCAGAAAAGGAAATTACAAAGAAAGAGATCAGCCTATGCATTTCTATAGTAGATAGTGGGCAATATTCTGCAACAATGAAGCATCAAAACTAGGAAATAACTCCTTAAATACCTTAGCAATTAATCAGACTAAGATTTAAAGCCAGTCCTAGTATTTCAACATGCTTAGCTCATCTTCTTTGCACCAAGGCTAATAAACTCAGGCTTTGATTCCCACCCCCCAAGTTTATAGGTTTCATGGTTTTCTGGTGGAACAAAATGCCAGCAATGCTAGTAGCAGAAGAACGAAGGATAGAAGTCTTCAATGAAATAGGATAACTTAACATGCTAAACAACACAGTGAAATTTATGTTATTATTTCAGCTTTTTGAAGACCTGCTTTACTGCACTGCAGTTTATCTTATCTTCTTTATATATTACTTTAGAAAGTTTTCTCAAAAGTAATTCCTACACACTCATTTCTGAGAAGACAGCATCACTAGTCAAGTGATCCCACCTTACCTTCAAATACACACAATTTGTACCTAAAAAAATGAGAATCCAAATAGACTGCCTTAAAAGCTCACAACTGTGCTTCAACATTAGTCTGCTTTCCACCTTAAAAAAAGCTTTTAGCACAGATTCACAGTCATCTTAGGCATATCCCATAGTTGCCGAAAGGACTGGTCACACACTCAGCCACATATTCCTGCTGTTTCCTTTGCTCTGACACTATAAAGACAATGCAGTGGCTCAGATGACTCAAGTGATCTGGCTAGAAAATACTTTTTTTAATTACTGCTTTCATACAAGTAGATCCACAAGCAGTTCTGACTCATTAAGCAGCTACACGATCACTGTATAGCCAACAAAGGTACAGGGAGGAAGATGCAGGTATGGACGGAAGACAATAATGAGCAGGATTACCTCTTCCAGTAAGCAGTATAAGTTGATCTGAGGCTGTGCAATCACAAAACAACAACTTTGCTCTCATTTTGTCTGAATTTAAAATATATAAGCAGCCATAAAATTGATATGCTAGAGTAAGGTCTGAGGAGAAAATAGGTAATATATTTACCAGATGTTCTGTATAGAATTTTTCATAATAGGATGCTATGTCTACATCTTTTCATTCTTACAGTATACAGAGACAGAAGCTAAATCCAATTAGTTAGGTTTACCTACTATGAACCTCCTAAGGAGGCAAGAATCCTGTTTCTGTAATCAAGTATGTAATGAAAAGGTTCAGAACAAGAAAAAAATAAATCTTATCCACTCGTACATGAACATACTGTAACAACTTGCACATCTTTGCCTGCTAAGTAATACAAAACAGGTGTGACATAAATCATGAAAAGTAGCTTATCTATCAGCAACCAGATCTGTAAAAGAACCAAAAATATCAGGTTAATGCCCAACCAAAAAGGAATGTCGTTAAGTGCATGCAACAGCCTTAAGTAATTTCTTCATGAAAAAAATCCACTCTCATTTCTGACCTAAATTCTTCCTGTGAAATCTTACGAAGAGCAAAGAATGGGGTCAGTTTGCATATCCTGTTCCTCACCTCCTCCTCCGGCATCAGCTTTCGTCGGCCATCCTTCACTGGGAATCCACTTCCAAAGTCCTTGGATGAGATATCAGCCCCATATTCCACAATGACATCTTCTTCTATGCTGCTCACCAATCGCCAGAATTCTTTTTCCACAAGTTCAGTGGGAACCATCTGAAAGTGGAAAAGATGTCAGTGTATGTGCAGGTAAGACCCAACATAAAAGTTATCATTCAAGCAGTAAATCACTACTAATCGCCCAGGAATTTTCAGACACCAAGGCCACTCCCTCTCCCCCTTCCATCTCTTCAAAGTCATACAGTTGAGTCTGTATCCTTAGTGGTAGCTGCAATACAACAGAAATAGGATGCCACGTCGTAAGGGATATAATGAATAAAACAAGATGGGGTTACCAGAAGTACAGCTAAAAAGAAGGGGCTAAGGAGACAGCCAGCAGAAGCCAAGCAGCAAACAGAACGAACAGAACCAAACTACTTCAGAGGATAATTATCAGAACTTCTGAGTAACAGTAAGGAAATTCAGATAAAGCACTGTGTTCAAGAGTGTAGTCTTCATATAGCTTACTACAACTATGACCTATACTCATTTATGAAGTTTATTTGTAAAATAAGCTTTGTTCCTTGGTTTCCTCCATGTCCCAAAGGTGTGTCAGAAACTGGAGTCCTTAAAAGGTAGAAGTTGTAGCACGAATGCCCATAAATTACCAAAGAACCCTGAGAGGAGAAGGAGCTTGGTGTTAACATGCAATCTACAGGACAGTGGAATCATGGAAGTGTGCCAAAGCAGAAATGCTAGTTTTAAAAACAGTGCTAAGATGCAGAACAAAAAAAAGTGATTATCAGACAGACTCAGTGCATTGACTTGTCTACAAGAAAACACAATGTATCAAGGGAGGAAGACAATGATTTATCCTCTGAACAAAATAAACCAAAACAAAAGCCACAGGAAGGACAGGAGGAAGACCCCTTTGCCAAACAAGAACAAGATACTTGGTTCAATTAATCAAAAAGGGCAAGAACTTAAGAATACAGCTAATCAGGCATACCCTAACAAGAAATAAAGCTATCTTTTCATTACAGGAAAAGGGTGAAATGAAGTTGAAATGAGACCAGATGCCAGAAAGCTAAATCATTTGTTTACATGTTTGAAGCTTATGGTGCCTTTTTAAACAAAGCTAAGATGCCTCAGCAAAAATCCAGGATCAGCTGAAACCTCTTCTCTTTTTCCCCTACAAGGAATCACAACAAAAGTTGAAACTCACATGGACCGGCATGTTGAAATAATCAGACTTGAAGTTATCAGCCATTTCACCAAAGCTCTGGAGAGTATATTCCCTGACAGCTTGTTCAAATCCAAAGGCCTCACGGGGTTTGTTGCATTCCTAGGAGACAGAACATAAAAATACTGTTCCCTGCAGCACATTATGACACAGTTACATTTTGAGCAAAAAACCCCTAGTGTCCATCTGAGTCCTTACCAAACACAATAAGCTATCAGTTTTGAATGCTTTTCTCAGCTGAGGAAGTCCTGCCACAACAGAAACAGAACAGAATTAATTGTACAGAAGCTAATCTAACACGGTAAACCCCAACGCTACACACTTCTGCTTTCCTGTCCAAAACTAAGTTTCGTCATCTACTGCTGCCAGCCACAGAGTAAGACAGCACACAAGATGCTTAGACAACCATAAAACATTTCTTAGATGCACTGATTCAAGCACCTGCAGAATAACTGCACAGGAACAAACCCTGCAAGTGCTTCAGTCTTATCAAGTCAGCAAATCATCTACGGATTTAGCACTGTGAAAGCATGCAGGAGGAAAGAGGAAGAATGAAATTAAAACAGTGCAACACAGCTAACAACAAACATGATCCACTTGACAGAAAACCTCCAAGTCTTCCACTGTTCTGTTCCCATTCATCCCAAGAGCACAACAAATACTTGTTCACATTTCAGCTACTCTCCCCACCCATTTCTACAGTGTCCTTTTCAGCTCCTTTGCATCTGACACAATGTGTATATATACAAGACATTTGAACACAAACATGACACGTAGCTATCTGATAGTCAGCTGTTCAGTCATAAAGAAACAGGACTGGAAAGAAATTCAAGAGATCAGTAGTTTCTTTTTCTGCAAGAGGAACTATACTTAGACTATGCCCAACATTTATCAAAGTAGTTCTTAAATGGAGCCTGCAACAGAATCTACATCTGTAAACACTGTCAAACAATGTTGACCTGAATACATACAAAGAACTCTTACCCTATTCTTCCTAGCTTCTGTTTCAACACCCTGCTAACATTGTATTAAGCATCTGTGCACAATTACCATTTAAAGACTGACACAAAAAGCACTATTTCAAACATCCTGCTGCTGTTATTTATTTACTCTCCACTACATAATATAGCTATTTTTTTCCCTTCTTCCTCTTTCAATGCTTTTCCACAATTTTTCAAGTACTTCCTGTATAATTTGCTAGTAACAACTTACTTGGCACCTTAACTTTCCTGATTTTTTTCCCTACATGCATATTTTTCCCTTGGGAACAATCTATCTGTGTTTTTAGTAGTAGTAGTAGTGAGATTTCTTGTGAGTTTCCACACTTTTAAACCACTGCAATCACTATATTTACTACTATATTCTTTAAATTAACTCAACATTGGATTGCTGTAATTCGCTAATATTCCTTTATTGCTCTCTCAAGGGAACAACAAACAAGCAGCTTAATCCATTCTGTTAAGCCCAAAGGGTTAGTTGCATCTTTTCCCTTGCCTGTTAACTACGAATTTCCACCTCTCTCACAACAGCCTTTGCCTGAGTTCATCTGACAACCTAATCTCTCTTGGTGAAGGGTTAGAGAGCAGCGAGCTCATCCACCTCACTATGCGGCTGCACAACTATTCATACATCACTATAAAAAAAATAGCAGAAGCCTACAGCCGGGAAGGGTGTGGAGGATGTGGGGGGAAATGGGCATAATATACACGTGTGCAACTGCCACTTCTGAAAAAAAATCTAAAAAGTTAAAGCCAGTTATGAAATCACAGATTTAGAAACAGTAAACTTTCCTCCTCTGAATCCTACATCTACCGATTTCCTGAGCTTGCAAAATTTGTTTTCTTAAGACAAATACCAAGCCCATCAAATTATGTTTGCTGCCTTTAGGCTGTTGATCAGTTATGTCTTGGAACTTGGTAGCAATCCTTTCTTGAACAATGAAATTCAACTGGTTTACACTTTCAAAGCTTCAAGAACTCCTTTTTTAGTTTAAACCAAATTTAAAATAGCTACAAATTTTTAATTAGTTCTTTCACTTTCTGCTACAAGCTGTTCTGAACAATGCCATAATTACTTCCCAATAATCAAAGCTCTGTGTTACGCCCAAATGACATCCTTTGATTACTTCATAGTTAACAATGTCTCATCATTATGCTGAAGCACCTATCACAACCCAGTTCTCACCCTAATTTCCGACTACCAGCTCTTAGCAAAGGCCATAGTTTTAGCTGTCACATGGCTGTATAATAAACAGAGGTTATGCCCAAGCTCTAGAAGGAACTTTTCTCTCTCCTTATGGCTCATCAACCAAGAACAGTTGGAGATTCACCCCTTATTTAGACAATATTCCAAACAAAACTACAGCTTCTACCCAGATGGAACAGCTATATGCTAAACTACTCTTCTTCTGACCTTTCCAGGAACATAAGCATACATATAAAGCTTGAGCCGTTCTTTAACTGTACCTCGGCAACACACTTTGGACACCTCCAGTCACCCTTGGGTACATCAGGTAGAGGAGGAATCAAGCAAAAAGTGTGATAGCTGTCATCACATCCATCACACAGTAGCAGTTTGTCCTCATTATTTCCTCTGCCACAGAATAAGCAAACATACAGATCAACCTGTGGAGAAAAAATAGGAAAAAAGTTACAAAAGTTTCCTCATCCAGAACCTGCCTTCCTTAAACTAAGGAAACAAAGGATGTAATCCTGAAGTCAGACATCAACGCAGTCTTCCCTGGTTCTTGAGTAGCACTGATAATGAAGGATGTGCTTTTCAGCTGATTAGGTTCACATAGCTGTGTTAAATACTTGCTGTCAACCCCATCTCAGCCACACTAGTCTAGTTTAAGTATGCTGCTTCCTAGCTATGCAGTAATATATTAAAGATTGCTTCAGGTCTCTTAATTTTAAAAAATAATGCAGTTCAATTAAGCAACATATCATTTTCCTTTTTTAAAAAAAAATCCACAAACTCACCCTCATGAAATATCATGTCTAAAACACCAAACTAGTTGGGTTTTGTTGCAAGTATATATACAGGAGGGAGGATACCTTAGCAGACATTTTCAGGTTCTCTTCTCAAAACTAAAAATGCATTAAAATGGTGATCGTAAGAGAAGGCTATTCTGTGACACTTGCTAGTTATCACTGATAGTACCTCCTCTCCAAATTCATATTAACATATGCAACCTTGACGCTAGCCTAAGTGATGATCTGTCAGATACAAAGACTGCACTGAAATATATTCATAACAAGCAGATCCGCAATTATGCAATAACCACAAATAAGCCTCCTCGTCACGTAATAAAACATGTAAGTAAGATGTAAGTAAGACTATGATGATACTATCTGTATGTATCAACTGTATGTATCAAGAGGGGAGGAGATAAAAAGTTGTACTTTATTTCACAGTTAGCATTTCACAAAAAGATAAATGATAAATATAAACAAAACTGTACCGCAGTATTTTTCAGACAAGTTATGTAAGGCTAATGTATCACCTGTGCACTTCAAAGACTTCTTTCCTTGACGACCTCTCATCCAAGTATTAAGAAAGTGTGCAACCAAATAGTACTAAGTCACAGAATTACACAAGATTACAGCAATACAATTTGAAAACAGCAATTCTATTGCTACAGTATTTTCATCTTCTCTTACAAATATGAGTAAATGGAAAGAGTAAACAAATATAGCTTTCTATTAAGAAACAGAGACTAGACAAAATATTTTAACATTAAAGTACTTAAACAGAATGGTCACAACACATAACCTAGGAACACCATATACTCAGATGTAGTAGCACAATTAATCAGTCAAGTCACAAATTCTAACTTAGTTGCAACAGCATAATGATCTGTTTTTTAAATATCCAACTTCTCTCACGTTTTTTCCCCCAGGAGGCACTTCCACATAGAAAAATATGATTACTAGAGACTTTGGGTTGCCTTGGCCTTCTATGGTTGAAATTTAAAATAAGCTCTTGTAAGCGTTCTCAAGCTAATAAAAAAAGAACAGCTGAATTATTACTGAAGAGACTAGTTCTTAAGACATTAAAAGCAAGCATATCCATTCATGGTTGCTAAATTATGACACTAACAGTAAAAAAAGTCATGTGCTATGGAAGACGTTAAGAACTACTATACACTGCTTTTCCATGGTCACACATCAGAGTGGTAAAGATTCCGTTTTTCCCCTTGGGGGTTTCTCTTGCATAGACTTCTGTAACTACTTTCAACTCAAAAGACACAAAGGCTGGAATTGCTTTAAACAAACTGAAGTACTGGAGCACCTCAAAATACGGTTTAAGGAAGCAGTATTGTAACTGTTCTACGAAGGAGAGCTCAAATAGTAAGTGAGCTATTGAAGGCATGCAAGAAGTGTGAAGCCTGCGGCAAAGCAAGCCCACAAACCCATGATCAGCAAGTATCTTCATGTTGCAACACCCTCCCTGTCCAAAAGGTTAAAAAGGAAACCTAGAGCATAGATTATTTTTCAAAATACTGTTTAGTCTTCCCATAACAGTACCATCTGCTGCAGTTTCCATCCTTTCATCTATTTGGGGTGGGGTGGGAGTGGGGGATGTTTTACAAAAAAAAAAAAATCTTCGTAAATTCATGAATTTCTTATCAGAAATCACAGCAAAGGAATCAAACTTACAAAGTTGACAGAAAGAGTTCCTTTGCGTTGCCTCATCTGCATTCCAAATGCTTCTGATCTGGTTCCCTTGCGTCTTCGTGTCACCTCATCTTGAAGTAAAATAAAGTTGAATTGTATTAATATCACGCAAAGGTGGACTTTACTTGCAAAAATGTAGCTATCCAGCCTGGTACCCTGCCTTTCATATCAGCAACTACCTGACAGTCTAGAGAAAGCAGAAATGCCTTGTTATACCTGGCCAGTCTAAAATCAACAGGGATTAGGAAAACTTATTTTGCTAATCCTCACAGGTGATCCCAACTGCCTCACAAAACAGAGTGAATTAGACCCGTAATTTGTGCACTTAGCTTGCAGGATCAGTTCGAGTCTTGTCAAATTCTGTTTTCCCTTCCAGTCACTCAGCTCATGCAACAGCTGCTTAATTGTTATTGTTACAATATAATACATAAAGAGCTGAAACTCTGCCAAGTTACATGAAGCACCCTGTAAATCTTTCTCATGAATGAAACCCTAGAACACTTAGCTTTCTTTTTCCAGTTATAATGATTTGCTTACTTCTTAATGTTGTCTCTAGAGACAGTCAGAAAGATTTAAGTCTCATTACTTCACAAAGCAATGAGCTCAAGATTTAATTACCCTCTTTATCCTTTGCTCCCAATGCCAGTCCCATCATCTTGGGTCCAGCTCCAAATATCTGCAGCTTCTTTAGTTCAGTATTTCTACTCATTTCTCCTGTCTCCGCCTAAAAATAAAAATAAGACCACATCAGCACAAACCATCAATATTTCCCCTCCAGGTCTGTTCATAATTTGTTTATATTCCACTCCCCTCCAACATCTGTTCAACAAAAGAAAGGAAACAGAGGCACAAAGACATAATTTTCTGTTGCTAAAACCTACGAAAAAATGCAAATGGAATAAAAGACAGCATTTTTGACCCAACTTCCCAAATTATTTCCCATTTAGTATTACAGCTAAAACTACAGAAAGTCACCTACACAGCAATTAAGAGAACTAGGTTTGACATTAAGCAAAAAATAAGTAAGAATGCCACAGCAGTGTTTTCTAAAAATCACCATGATTCAGTAAAGTACTTGGATGTTAACATATACACTGTTTCAACAGGATTTTTTTATCGGCTTCCTTGAGTAGACACATACACATGACACTAATGAGTTCCAACCTACTTCCTTAAGCTTGGCTGCTCCTGGGTTTATTTGTGATGAGATGTTATAAATACAACTCTGAGATGACAGCTACTCCTGCTGCCCTTGCAACCTCAAAATCAGAGATGAAAAGACCCATTAGGTGACAGCTCCATGCCCCTGCCAGTGCTGTTTCCTGAAGTGATCTGTTCAACTGAACTTCTTCCTGTTTTCCATTACCGACCTACCTCATTTTCCCATATGGCTGCCACTAACCTAACAATAAAAAGAACCTGCATCTTCTATTTTTATCTACAACACAAACACATCACTATTTTTCTTTATGTTGCCTCTGAACTCTCCACCATTCGCAATCCTCCTCCTGAAATTCACTGACCTTAAAAGACCTCAGCAAATCTAGCAATATTGAAGGCAGATATCTAATTCTAAAGAGGTTATTCTTCAAGTAACTTCCTGATGATACTTCATCTTTTATTGTCCACAGTTATGGCCTGATATATCGTGCATGAAACAAGCTTCCTTGGGGTGACACACTTTCACAGTTTTTAATCAATAAACAAAAAAAAAACTTCCAAAAAAGCATTTAAGTTCAAATGCATTTGCAATAAAGCAAAAAACTAAAATTATTTCCACATATTCAGACTAAATCAGTTGGCTTTTTTAATGTGATCTGGAAACAAGAAAAGAATGCTGATTCCTAGGCGTGATTACTCTAAGGAATTTTTAGTGATATTTAAGAGTCCCTGTTCCCACTGAACCGTGTATGCAGTGCGCTGGCATCTTTGCAAACTGTCTATTGCTGATATCCTAATTCTGAACATTAAATAATTCTATTTTGCTATTAAATTAATTTCACTTCAGATCTGTGTTACCAACTTTGTAAGCCCACTCAAATTACACACTAACTGCAAATTTTTCTCATAAATTCCTCACTTTTTGGCTAACAAGTCATAAGGAAACACTGATGTTTTTCTGTACAAGAATGCCTACCACCTGGAGACTACATAGTCCCTCAGTTCCCATTTGAAATTCATTAACAGCTCATCCATTCTCTCAACTAATAGAACCTGACAGAATCAACCCACATTACACTTCTCAGCACAGTACAATTTTTCATCATTTCAGCAACATGTATGAACAATCTCCATAATTTCTCTTTCCCACTATTGTCCTAAGACAATTTTCTCAGTGATAGCTGAAAAATAATTTTACCACCACATTTACTAAAAGTAAATCATTAACATGCAGCAACTTCTCTCCAGTTTTACAGCATTGTTTGAAAATATATTACCTAAATGTATTTTTCTAACTCCGTTGCCCGTATTTACTTGGATTCCACTAAACCTCAGTGGACTCAATCTGTTCATGCTCAGGTGGAAAAAGCTATACAGTTTTCAAGAAGAACAGATTGCATATTGAAATGGAAATAGTTTTTAAAGATCAGATTCCTATAGAACCTTATGAACACTGC
Organism: Falco rusticolus; assembly: GCF_015220075.1. NCBI lineage: Eukaryota > Metazoa > Chordata > Aves > Falconiformes > Falconidae > Falco > Falco rusticolus. The sequence continues at coordinate 67,537,170 of NC_051191.1, forward strand.
CAGGATATTGTTAAAGGTGTAAATACCAAAACCATTCAGAAGCCTCATTGAATCACCTTTCTGTGGTGTCCTTTAAGACTGTATAAACCCACCAAACTTAAAACTGTGAGCATATGGAAGCAGAAACCTTGCATTCCTTGCCATTTTCTCATTGCTAACCAACACACTTTTGCGTTATATTGTTTCCATATAAGTGAAATGAACTTGATTAAACCACTATCTATTCTCGGCTCCTCTTCATCCTGAAGGGTGCAGGCATGTTTTTGTTTCTTTTACCTTCTACACTGAAAGTCCAGACCTAAGGCTTTTCTCATATATGGGCAAATCCTAACATGAACCAGCTACCCTGGCTTCACACACTACCTTTTTCTGTTGTCCTACCCTCACCAACTTTGGAACATTTGCATCCCCACTCCTGCACCCCCAATGCTCAAGACCAGAATAGTTACAACAAAGAATCAAAATATTTACATGTTTTGGGCATTTGTCAGCATCTCCCAGTGTTCTTTTGTTTCACACAATTATTCCCATGGAAGGAAATCTTTCAAAGTAAAAAAATGGAAGCTTATTTTATTAATTGTTATTCTGTAATCAACAAAATTTGTAAAAAAAACTTGAAAACTGATATACTTAGAATTTGTTTTAGTTTTTCAGAAAATTCCCTGGTTAATATCCTTTGAAAAGACAGCACTTCATCTTTTTCATTATCTTTTTGTTACAGTACTGCATTTCTCTACCAGAAATCATGATGATGTAACCTCACTAGACAAATCCCTTGCCAGTTAAAATATACCCTAACATATCATCTATGAAGATATACTGCTTTTTTCTAAGGAAAAAGTATTCTTCTAAATTTAGTATTTCCTTAAGGATATTCTCTTTTCCTAATCTGAATTCATCCTACTTTTTGTTGCCATTTTCTTTACAAGCCTTTAGGAATTCAGTTGCCCTTCTCCAGTATTTATTTGTGATAGCTTTCTTCAGAGAAAAGAGGAAGTGAGCAAAACATTAAAGTTTTTTTTTCTTAGCAGGATCTCTCATCACCAAATTAACCTCTTCCTATTCAGAGACAATTTATTCAAATGACATTTGATTACAGCGGCCAAAAATTCCCAATCCATCTTTCATAAAGAAGAATTCTCATTCCCTGTTCTCTTCCATTCTTCACTTTCTCTAAAACTTCAAAGACTTGCTTTTCAAAAGTCTGCCACCCCCTTCTACTGCTAAGGATCTTCGTTTATTTCAGTAATTTCTGTTTACTCTCTTTATGCTTTTTTATTTATCACCCATTCTTAGGTAACTGATCTGCAAAAAGATGATGCAGAGCATTTTTGGAAAGTACTTTTAGCACTTGGGAAAAAGTCTACTGAGTTGCAGAGGTCAGCGTAGCTATCTGTGCTCACTAACCCAGGCACTGGACTACAGGGCACACTACACACAAATCGTTCAGATGTTTCAACTAGAGCAGAATGACATTTATTTAACAGGTTTTTACATTACTTGCGTATTACCTGTTCTCTGAAGACAATCTCTGGTACAATTCCAAGTATACACTTCAAACAATGACCAGAGTCCTGTCTACAATAAGGAGCTGCACTGAAATCTGAAACAATTTCTCAGCATTCCCCAGATGTTTACGCTTCTACTGAAGACAAATCTGTTTCTAAATGCAGTTCCAGAGATTACTTGAGTTACACATAGCTTCAAACACAATCAAAAAATACTTCTCCTGGCTTTGCAAGTAGGTCGGTTTTCCTGTATTAAAGCACCTGTTTCAGCCATTTTAGTAACTGTAACGTTTAAAAGACAGCACAGCTATAGGCCTAATAAGAAGCATTTAAATATGTATTTACTTTTTGCATATTATCCAAGTAAAATTGTCTCTCTCATTTTGGAAATGCAGCCCCCTTAAATGAAATTAAGCAGCTACAGCAGGCCAGGATCACCACAGAATCATTTTTCCCGCAAGGAGAAATGAGAAGTACCACTATTCTACTGAAATCAGCAGGAAAAAAGATCCCACAGGATCTTAGTAACGTGGTGACACTTCTACACCATGTACGAGAAAAAGGTCATACTGGCATCTTCCAAGATTCATTCAAACGCAAAGCACAGTTACGTAAGTCAGCTCACTAACAATACACAATGTGAGAGATCTGTTAAGATCACATCCTGGGACTGTTTGTGTGATGCATTGTTATATGGCTACAACAAATAATGTCAAGTCAGCTTCAGTATGTTGAGGAAACAGACTAAAAAAAGACAATTCACTCTAAATCAATCATGACATCAGAGAATAACATGAAAATTTATAAAGGATACTCAAGTATCTCAGTGACAAGAGAAAGATGGATTTGAAAAAGAACAGTTTAAAAGCATCTGAAAAAAAAACAACTTTGTGGTGTTTAAGTCTAGAATGGCAGGAAGCAAGTAGTAAGTTTGTTCCATATTGTGTTATCCATGTTGCGCTGATGGGCCAGCAAGGAGTCACTAGACCTCAACAAGACCACCTTTAGGATACTGGCTGCAACAGGTATCTTTGACAAAGGGCACAGGCCTGCTTTAAACAGTGCAAGAGAAGCAATGGAGCCATTAGGACAAGCCTCCAACATTGTTTCTAATAATAGAGATTTAAAATGGTGATGATTCAGTTTGAATTGAGATTTGGGGGGAGGGGTGGGGGTGGTGTTCTCCCAGGATTTAGTATTGCCTAGTAGAATACCAGAAGTTCCTAGAACACCAATAATCCAGCAGAAAGAAACTGCTTTTCAGCAGACAAACTGTAGAAATCCTATACAGCTCCAGCAATCACTGATCATCCCCCTACATATCTATTTCATTTCTTCACAAAAACAGTCTGTCCAGCTTGAGGTAATCAGTCCCAAGTGCAATTGCCACAATTAACAAAGACTTATCTATATACTACTACATTTGTATTCATGTAACTAAAAGGCATATTTGAAAAAGTTTTAGAAAACTTTTTTAATTTTGCACAAGCAGAAGGTTCAACCACCATTTCACAAATGTCTTCTTATCTGTTTAGTTTTCACAGATAAATTCACTACCAACGTACCCAGACCCACTTGCCAACAAACAAAAAACAGCTTTAAAAGTTTTCAGATAAATAGTGCATTCACCATAAGCAAACCAGGCCTCAGAGAGAAACCCTTCTCTGGGTTTTATTTAAATGAAGACAGCTCCCTGGTAGTGCTTTTCAGCAGACTTCCACAACCAGACAAAGGCTGTTGCACAGCCAATGTTGCTGTGCTGGTGGAAGGAGTAAGTGTCCTCTGTCCGTAAGAGCCAATTAACAGGGGTACCTGGGATTTGACGCGCCTGGTTCTCTTCAGCACGACATTCATCCTTGAAGCCTGCTTTGGGGAAGCCTGGGCATCTGAGCTGATGTCCTCAGCCTCCACTTTTTCCTTAAGGTCCAAGTTTGCCTTTTGGATGCCCTAGAGGATCAGAGCACAAGACACTGGGTTGACTGATCAGGCAGTGCCAATCATCCCATGCTCTGTGAATCATTCTATTTGCTAAGAAACAGGACAAGTGAAATCCCACAGCATTACACATGCCATTTGGACAAGAGGCCAATTAATCCATGCATCCTTCAAATAAGGAAACTGAATCTCAACTGCCAGTTTATCCAGAAAGACACCTTTCCAATCAACTCTATCATCTTTTGCCTTTTTTTCCTTCCCAGTAGGGTTGGCCTCAGTCCTATAAAGAAATGGCTACCAGAAAATGACAACACAATGTCACATTACAACTTCTAGCACTACTGTGTCACAAGTAAATACTGAGGGTGGTTCTAGCTTTGTTTACGTAGTTAAAGCTTCTAAAAGTGTAGACACTATGTTCTAGTTTTGTAAGCAATAACTAGCACTCTATATGCAGTCTGGGTCCCCTATTCACACTGTGAAAGAGAAGCGTCTCACCATAAGGCTGACCCCAGATTGGAAGAGTTCATAGGGGTATAAGATTCGTTCATAATGAGACTTGAGTAACGACCCTGTGCCTTTTCCTGGCAGGTAGCCAAGCCGACTTGCCACTTTAGACCACTTCTTCTCTTTAGTGACAACTTCAAAGCCTCCTTTGCTGGCAACAATCTGAAACACATAAATAAAAAAGTTAAGGCTTTTGAGCTACTCTCACCACCTCACATAAACCAGGAATCCTTTAAACCAATTAAATGTTAAAAGGTTCTATTAAAAAGTGACAGAACTCTGAATTAAGTTTTTCTTTCCTGAAGGACTAGTACTTTAATAACTAAGCACTTACTTGTCCTCATTACTTAATATATTTAACATGACAATTTTCCTAGTAAATGTAAATTGCATACTGTCCTAGGCAGGAGGAGTCCAACAGTTAAAATTTATGATGTGTTGGAAAGACTACAAACCCCACCATCAGAATGAACTGAAAAGTTAACTCTCACCAGACTTGTACTCTGATGCAAAACACAAGTCTGGCCAGAAGTGAAACGCATTCTAACAGACCCCAGGCAGAAGGAAACTCACAACTTCAGAGTTACAAAAACTCTCACAAAGCCCTGAATGGAAGAGACTATTGTGAAAAGAGGAGAAACTGAATTTACCTTTCAATTAACCCAGTCCAGTTTTTACACCTGACTTCAATTGGTTTGAGTCTAGTAGCTGGCATACAGAACTATCATTGCTTACACGTAACTAATACATACATAGAGTGAAACAAAACAGACCATTTGCCTCTAAGCAATGATCATAACAGCCTGAGTTGCTTCCTCAGAAACACCGGCCACATTTCCACTGCCTCCATTCCCATTACAGTTTCACTGCCAAGTAGATTAAAACCCAAATAGATTGTAATTTCAATTATGTTATTGTAAAACTAACAACATTTCTGCAACCGTGTAGTTTTGCATTACATTTTTTACACAAGGACCAAATTTCATGCTTAATGTTTCACAGACTGTTAGAAACCTCAACGCAAAAACGTTTTGTTACTGCAGTGAAATTTATGGCTTACTTTTGAAGCTAAGGTAATTTCAAAGTTTAACTGTGACAGTGACAAAAAAACTAGTTAATTCTGGTTCCTCCTACAATCAGAGATATCTACACTTAAATAAAATATTATTGATCACTATTTTTCCTCATATTTACAGTAAAGTACTAGAAGAGCCATTTGAAATGAAACTATTCCTAAATCTCAACTTATCTTCAAAATGTCCACAAAAAAATAATTTCTGAAGTTATCTATACATGAACATTGGCTAGAGAAGTCACTAAGTAACTAAATAACCTTAGATCTACATTATCTGTGATCAACTAATATGTTCCAGTTCATAACAGTGACCCAGGTATTTCCCAGTACCACTATTCCCTATATTCCAGCAAACCACCACAGACATAAAAGAAAAATATCTTTTAGTATTTTATCCCTTTTCTCTGCATTTTTAATTTCAGACTGTCCAAAACACAAAGACTTCTTTAAAAATAAAATTTACTCAGATCTTTACATTTTTACTTACCTAAGACAAAGATGGGGAATGGAAACTGATGCTCTAACCTAGAAGCACTAAAACTACCATATCAATTCCTTACGTTGCAGGAAGAGTTCTACCTATTCATATTAACAATCCATCCTTAGCAGGTAAGCTTATAATAGTACACTTCCCAGTGCAAAAGCAAATTCCAACAGATTTTATTTGTGTGCAAACTTTGAAAAACAACACAAGGAACTGTAGTAGTATAAAGTTCTAGCCAGCCTTAAACCTAGCCTGTTTTGGAAATAAAAGTAATTATTCAGAAGCTGACATTATAAACTCTCAATGGTGCATGTTTATGTAATGTGGAGAACCTCTGTTGGGAGAGAAGAGGGTGCAATTACAACAATTTATTACAGAATTGCTAGGTCAGGAGCTGAACTGCATGCAAGTATACCACTACCTTCTCAGAAACCACCTCAAACTCCTGCAGCTCTACCATATGTAAAACAGAACTAAAAAGCAAGCGGTCAGCTGACAGGAGGATGTTCAAGCTGTATAAAAGGTAACAAATGCATGCTGTATAGAATAGAACCAAAGACAACCGATTTAGCTGTCTGCCATGTCTGCCACAACCATTAATTTAGAAATTTTCTTTCACTGTTTTTTTTCCCCACTGTCATTTAATGAACATATTAATGAGATTAATTCTGTAAAACAAGTCCTCCCTGTTGCTTAGCTTCTTGAGCTTGAGCAAAAAATGAGGTCCCTGTCTGACTAAGGCCCAAAATGGCTTACCTTGCTCAGAGCATAAAGATCCAGTATTTTCCTCTCTACCACAGGGATTTTTAAATTGGATCCTTGGAGTTCCCAAAATTTTGCTAACTGATCCAAGAAGTCCAGCTTCACTCTCGTCATTGCCTGCAATCAATAAAGGAAAACAAATACGTATGTCCCAGAGCAAATGTGACAATACCTTACAGTCCTGACAAAAAACATGACAAGTTTTTATAGTGTTTACATTTTCAATGTGCCACTTGGCAAGTGAGGTATTTCTTAGTCATGTAAAAAAAACCTTAGAAATACAAATAGGAAAAAAAAATCTTTACAAATAGGAAATTGTATATGCTTCTCTCTCCACATTTAAGGCCCTATAAACCAAACGCCTACCTAACAACTTCTTGGTTTGAAAACAAAATGCACAGTCATGAAAAATCAGCATTCCAGGGAGAAACACAAGAGCAATTATTAAAATATACATTGCAGGGGGGAGGGGGAGAGTTACAAACAGTTTTTATATATGCCTTAACCATGCAGAAGGGCCTCCTCTCTTGAGTATTTTTGGAGTACTCAAGTCACTTTCCATAAGGAGACCTATTTACAAGCCAAATGATACGTGACATTGTGGTATATGAACAGTGCAAGGCTTTGAGAAATGTTGCGAGGAGAAAAAAAAAAAAAACCATGAGAAAAACAGGACAGAATGGAACTCATACTGCTTTCCAGAAAGCTCCCATACATTTTTGAATCATAAAATTAACCAATTATAATAAACTTATTTAAAAGTCATTCATTTTAAGGCTTAAAAGGCATTACTAAGACAGTATTAGGTACCCAGAGGCTTCAGAAGAGCAGCAAGTATTTTAAGAAAAAAAAATTCTTTGCCTGTGGAGCTCTGAAGGCTAGATACTGGCTGCTCTTACTACACAACATGGTACTTGGCATTCATTGTAGACATTTCCAGTTGAATGTGAAAAACTTGTGGTTATTTTGGGTAATAAAATAAAAACCAGACTTTTCTCAAAGTCATGGAGAGTTATTTCATATGAACTCTGTCACTGCCAAGTATAAACACTGATGAGGTCTATGGGTCTCTATGAAGTCTCCCCCATCCAGAACCTGCCAAGACACAAATCTCAAGCAAGGAGACCTACTGCTTTCAGTGCAAACACAAAATTGTATCAGCAGTGGAAAAGCTCACCTCCAGTTCATTCAGGCGCTGAATTCGTGGAGTGAAACGAAAACTTTGTACTTCACATGCAAATGGAGGCTGCCAGTCCTAAACAGAGACAGAAAGACATTTTATTGCTTCCAGAAACTTCTCAAAAAATGCACAAAACAGAAGACACTAACAATGCACAAGTAAACAAACTCTCAACAGTAAATGAGCTTCTCTGTACAACTGGTAATACGCTTTTCCCACTTTATGACATTCTTGTGCTTTTAATACTCTTCCCACAATATTTTTGTTTGAAGGAGGCAATCCTCACAAATTACAAATATAAAAGAAAATATGGTTCAAAGCATTTCAGTATGCACTATCTCATACTGAGTTTAAATGAGATCACCCTGTAGCTTAATGATTATTTACTTTTTTAAAGTTCCATATATCTTGCACATTGCAAAATTCTCACCATCAACAGCAACAAACACGAAATACAGCACATTATTACACATCTAACTTTTTTCATGTTTGTCTACAGTCATTTCAATAAAGATAAGACCACCAGTTAGGAGTCCAGTTCTTAACAGAACTGCAGCCTTCAATGGTCACTTTCTCAACCCAGTCAGCAGTCAGTTCAACCACAAGTGCTTCCTAGCCTCATCTCTCAAAACTGTGTTACCACATCAAAATAAGTATAATTCAGCTTTTTGATACTTGTTAAGAAACCTTAAGTTATAGCAGATTGTGTTATCTGGCAGAAAACACAACTAAGGACACCACATTCCAAGTGGACAAGCCACACAATGTTTACTATTTGCACTGCTGCAGCATAGAAAAGCTTCAAGCACAATCGTAAAATATTTACAGCTTCTAATAATGGAAAAGAATGACAAATCAGTACAGGTAGTATGAAGTGTCTGATTTAGTCATTATTGCAGGTTGCAAATCAACCTGACGTATGCATCCTGCAAAACCCTGCAATGCAAATAGCTAAGCAATCATGGAGAGATACAAATGCGCTCAACGGCCAGGAAAGTTCTAGTTATTCTCAATGAACAGGATCTGGATCAGTTTCTTGTGGCCTCTCAACCTAAGCCATTCTGCTTATTTTAGAAAGGGCAGCCCCTTGGAGGTCAAGTTTTCACCATGTCATTAAACTAACTAAACAGATTCCAGCAACCCAGACGGGTCAGGAGAGGAAGGATCATGAAATCTAATCAGCAACCCCTGTATCCAAGTTGTTCTCAGTTACACGCTTGCTTTTCAGGTTTTGTCCTCTCTCAGTATTTTCAACTCTCATTTTACAGCTATATCTAAGGTTTATTTATACTTTAATTATTAAGCGATCTAACCACCTTTTGCCAAATTGCCTGATGTTCTCCTCTAAACGGTTTACCGGGTCACAGGGCAAGCCATCATAAAATAATGATCAAGTCACAGGAGAGATTAAGCTTCTACCTTCTAAACTGCTACGCATAAACATCACTGCCCTGCACAAACAGGTTGGCCGCACTTCTATGAACAGTTGAAAAATTATTTTTAGAAAAATTATTTTTATAAACAATGACCCATTAAAAAGAGATACTCTTCCTCCTCCCTGCCCCCGCTCCTGGAACAAACGCCTGATTTCACCTACAATGTTTTCACAGGTTTTTCTAAGTAGGCTGTTGGGGTTTTTTGAAAGTAAAAAGAGCGTGAAGTCCTGGGCACCGCTGTGCACTGCTGGCTTCTCACCTGCTCCAAAGTAACCTCCACACAGCCCAGCTCCAAGATCAAAGGCCATACAGGTTCCCTGGTGTCCCTGGCGCGGACACCGCGGCCTGGGAAAGGCGACACGCGAAACCCCAAGCGCGCCCCGGCCGTGGCACAAGGGGCTGCCCGGGCCCCCACCGCCGCCGCGCTACCACCGAGCCCGGAGGGACCAAGGCACACGGCAAGTCCCCCCCGGCCCCCCTGCCCCCAACCCCCGCCCTACCCCCACCCCAGGCCGCAGCCCGGCGGTACCTTGGGGGGCCGAATCTTGCAGATACCGGTTTTTTCGGCCAGGCCGCGGATGCGGCCGATGAAGCCGAGCGGGTCGCTGAACTCCTCCCAGCTGGGCTCAAACACGGGGCACTCGGGCGGGGGCACGAACTCGGCCGCATAGCGCGACCCACCGCCCCCCGACATGGCCGCAGGGGGAGGGCGCCGCCGACGGGGGGAGCGCACCGAGGGCCGCGGCGGGACAAGGCGGAGAGGTGCGGCCGGGGGGCCCTCAGGGACGGCCGGCGGGGCTGGGCCGGTGGCCGAGGCGCATCCTCCGACGCTGGCTACCGGGCAGGACGGCTGCCGGATGAGGACGGCGGGGCGGCCGGGGCAGCCCCTACAGAGTATTGCTGTCCCGTCCTCCGGGGCTGCCTCCCCCCGCGCCGAGCCCCACTCTCTCGCGTTCCAGCTCGCAGGAAGTTACGCGTCCTTCTTTGAGCCCTCCCCCGGAAACAGGGGACGCGTTGCCTTCCGACCCAAAAAGTAGTCCCTCCGCCACTCTTCTAGCGGGGTGGATCCCAGAGCTGAGGAGCCGGCTGCCTCCTGGGCCCGCCGCTCTCGGAGACACTCCTCCGACCGAGCCGAGAGCGAAACTGCTCCGTCCGCCACCCCTCTGGGCACCCTACGGCGCGGCTGGGCGAGGAGGCGGCCGGGGACCGCGGAGGGCGGGGTCGCCTCCGCTTCCGCCGCGGAGGAATGTACGACGAAACTCGAGCCATTCACTTCCGATGCTGAAGGGCCGTTTCGCCCATTGTCTGAGCCGGACGTCAGGAGCAGGGCCGGGAGCACCGCCCCCACAGACCCCGCCCCCTCCCGCAGGCCCCGCCCCGCCGCGGCTGTTGGGCTCGGGGAGGGGGAGGGGCGGGCGGCCGGGCTGCCTGGGGAGCGCTGCCCCAGCCCTCGGGTCGTGTCTCCCGGCAGCTGCTGCCCTGCAGCGTACGCGGACTCTTCAGTTTTTCATACAAAATCTTCCATTTTTTCACTCCTGCAGAAAACGGGCCGCCAGCCGCCCCTGGGGCCCCCGCCGGCTGCCCCCCGCAAGGCCTGCCCTTGTGACCCCGCCAGGCGGCGGCCCGGGCCGCTTCGGCATTTAATCTCACTCGGTTACCAACACCCGTTTCTGTTGGCAGCTCTACGGTCTCTGACCCAGAGCGTCCCTCTGGCTGCCCCTCCATTACGATCTCAGAAGCCCCGTCAGTAGTTAATAACAAGGCGGTGTGCAGTACGCCGCAGCCAGCCCCAGCCTCTGCGTTACGTACAGATGTGCTACCGATCTCCCCAGACAGTGTTTTCTTCCCAGCGTCAAGTACTCACAAGCTGGGACTGAAAGCTGGGACTGACGCCATACCTCAGCACTCATACATTACAACACAGGCTTCCAGAACGATACTGCGTGGTTTTTTTAACCAGAACCCTGCCTTCAGCACTCCCCGTACTCCACATGTCACTTGATGCTTACTGTTCATTCCAGCCTTGGTCCTGGTGCCCTATTTCAGTCTCAGAAAAAGTTAATTTCATCCTCCTGTTAGCATGAGGGTTACAAGACCCACTTCAGACTGATAGATTTATCTGCATTGCTTCCCTGCCAGATTGAAGAGGTGTTGCCCACATTGTGCATAGGGGAAACAAATGGCTCCAATGCGAATGGTTAATTTTGACAAAAGTTATAGGTAGGAGCAAACCATCTTCTAAAGCCTTGAGTGACTTCACCGGTGATTATTGTGTTATTGAAATGTGTTCTTACATTTTGCAGGGGGTTCCTGGCATGCTTGATACTTTTATGGCTGTAAAAGCATGTGGAATGCAGATGTTTCCTTACCAGTATCTAGAAATTCTATTTCTACATACTCCTTTTTTTTTTTCTTTAATTATTTGGTTGTGTGTCTTTTCTGATAAGCTTTACTAGATTTGAGGAAATGCATCTGTATGTGTATGTTATGTGTATCTGTATTCTATTCCCAACAGCAGAATCACCAATGTACCCAGTTTCTAAGATAAGTAGTAATTTAGCTAGGAATGCTAGAGGCAAAAAAACCTCTATGGTAGAAATGACCTAATTCATTAAAGAGCTTTGTTTTGGGAACCAGTCTTTTGCTGATTTCCTTTTAGACTGCTCAAGGCTGTTTCAGTTTTGTGTTAGTGTGTTTGGGCTAGCAGAGGGTTCTGGAAGGTGATGCTGGGAAGGGTGAAGGTTTTCCCAAGAGTAAAAAGCTGAAAATCTCAGCCAACCTGTGAGGGGGCATTTTTTCATTTTATCAGATCTGCAAAATGTCCTTTTTGAAACAGAATTTCACGCTTTTCTCCATTGCCTCCTCTGGTTTGGGAGCTGTTGGCCTCTGAAATACTGGGCCATGCTGGGACTTGTCAATCTTAATCCTTTTTGGTCATCTGGAAGTATTTATCACTTCCTTGAGAGAAAACTTCAGCCCTTTGTACAATATATTCAGTTGCTTTATGAGTAGTGGAGAGAGCAGCTAGTCTAACCAAGGATAACAGCAGCCTCTCTTCGGGACTTTGCCCAGGACGTTATCTACCCTCCTCTTTTCTCAGTCTATTGAGAAAATTGATTTGAAGAACCTCATAATTTTATAAGTAAGCCTTTTTTTTTTTTTGGTAATATGAAAAGTCCATTTCTTCAGACAAGCCGCTGAGAAAAAAACTTTACTTGTTAGCATGCAGGTTTTTTCCCAGCACATTTAGAAAGTAAATTGGGAATTCACGTATAGTGTAAATTGCAAGACTACTCCTAAGCACTGCTGGATATGGGAAGATACATGGGGGAGGATGAAAAGGTGACCTAAAAAATACACCTGGCTATTCAGCCAGAATTTGAACCAGAACCTTCTGGTGGCTGCTTTGCAACCCCTCTGTTTCCTGCAGTTCATTTTCGAAGGGAAGTGGGTATCTGGGCGGGTTTCTTGCCGCTGTTGATAAAACGAGTTCCCTCCACAGGCTGCATTTATTTTGCCCAGAGCCCTAAGCCCTGTCGTCATAAAAACAGGGACACGAAGCCAAGACCGCACACGCCCGCCCCCCGCGGATGGTCGGTATGGCGAGGGGCCCCCTCCGCCGCGCACGCGCAGCGCGCCACGCCACGCCACGCCCCGCCCCCCGGCGACCCAAGGGCTAACAACTCCCGAGCGCACCGGCGCGGAGCCCCTCCGCCCGTGTCGCGAGCGCTGATTGGTAGAGGCGGTCGGCGCCGCATGGAAGGCTGCCTGTGATTGGAGGAGGCGGCGGTCGGCCGGTTGCCTCGCCGTTTAAGTTGTGGCGTGGCGGTTAAGGCGGTAGTTTGGCCGTTGGGGGGTTGCTGCGGCGGTGGTGCCGTGTCGTGGTGCCGGCCCCCTGCCGCGCTGCCTCGTCCCTGGGTTGTTCGCCAGGGGCCCGCGGCGAGGCTTAGCTCGTGTTTCTGCCGGGCACCCCCCTCTCCGCCAGCCTCCCGGGGTACCCGGGCCCGCCGCCGCCGAGCCCCGCCTCGCAGCGCCTGTCCGTGCCCGCGGTGAGCCCGGCCGTTCCGCAGCGGCGCCATGAGCGTGACGGACCGCTCTGCCGGGCCCTGCCCCGGCTCCAGAAGGTAGCGTGGGGCCGCCTCCGGCCACCCCGCGGCGGGCCCTGCCCCGGCTCCCGCTCCCCCTCCGGCGGCCGGGCTTAACACCGCCGTGTGCCCCTCTCGCAGCGCTCTGCGGCTTCAGCCTTGGGCCTTTCCGTTTCTGCTGCTCTCTAGTCCGATAATAAAGCGTTCGCTTTGTGTCTCCGTTACCCGTTTCCTTCTCTTGCTCTTACTCATCTTTCCAAGTGTGGTGTTTAAGACGTTTCTGGGCGCAGCTGGTGGGAAGGTTCCTACACGAAGTGATCCCGGCGTGGCTGATACTTGCCCGCGGTGAGTGCCAGGGCTGGAGGAGCTTGGCAGGTGGCCGTGGCTGCCACGCGTTGCGGTTGGGATCTGAGCGGCTTTGGTGAGCTGGCCCGTGAAGGTCACACCTGCCAGGCCACGCTGCGTCAGGGCTCAGGCACAGGCTCCACGCTCAGTCCTGGGCTGTGTTTCTGTTAACAGATCTTCAGTAAAGAGGCTTTTTCTCTTGAATGCTGTTAGTCATGCTACCACTTAGCCTGTTTGTTAGATCAACATAAATAATGAAAATAATTCTTTCCAAGATAATTTTGCAGTCTCTGTGCAGCGCTGTTGCAAATTTGGTGTTTGTTTGAGCAGGTTAAATGTCTGAATGCAGGAAACATTGCTTAAAAGAAATATGTAATTAACATGCGTATTCTTTTATTGATTTATGTAATATCAGTGTGTTTTCCATCTAATACCTCAACCTAAGATTGAAGAACTTGGAATGTTGTACTTCACTAACAGGGGTGGACAAGCTATGTGGATAAGAACATTAAATACACCCAAAAGGAAAGCATGTAGATTCCTAAATGCACACCTTAAATTATGATGGCTGGTGCATCAGCTAACATGAATTATTGTCTTTATTCAACAGTCTTTCTTTAGAAAGTGCTTTTTTTCTGGATATCAGGTAGTGATTCTGTCACAGATATGTCTTGCTGTTTTTCTTAGAGGGGCTGCTGCTTTTTTTTGCTGCACAGCAATGGACTTTGACCCCTTTGTTCTCTCCTTTTCTCCTTCTTTTCACCTTCACCCTTCCCAAATATCTTATGAGACTTTCCTTTTATAACATTTTTCTTTCTCCCTTTTCCATCAGTGGGCCCCATATCCACAGTATAGTAAGCATGCAAGCTGTTCTGTATCAAAGCTCTTGTTTCTCCTAAACGCCATGATCTCCTGTTGAACCCACAGCACAGACAAGCTAAACTGTGTTTGGAATTGAACCTGTGTTAAAATTGGAAATCTACTTCTAACTATTTTGGAAAGTTTTCTTATTTTAATGTCTGAAGCTTACATGTCATTAGAAACTGTTTCTGTCCAGGCTGGCAACCCCCCATGTCTCATCCAGATATGCTAGTTCTCAATCACCAAGTCAGGAGGACTTCACTCCTCTCCCTTCGATCAGTGAGCGCCTGGCCTTTCTCCATCCCTCCCGGGAGCTGCTGGAATACTACCGCAAGAAGATTGCTGACTTTGATGAGGAACATGAAGATCTGATAAAAAGGCTGGAGAGATACAAAGAAACGTATGATGAGCAGGTTAGGAAAAGAGGTTTTGAATGATGATGGATTATGTATCCTTACAGAAACTTAGTATTTTTCTTCAATTGAAAACTAGCACAGATGGTCTTGAGATTTACCAGTAATGTGGTAAGAAGAAATAAGGAGATGTCAGAGTGTGATTGTAAAAATCTAGCTGTCTGTCCTCTGTCAAAGCAAACTGAAACATGCCTCCAGGATATTCTTCTATTCTTAAGTTATTACAGTTTGGTTACATCTTCACAGTGGGTTATTTGTTTCTGGATTTTTTAAAATTAAATCCTGAGTTTAGATGTTCAGTTCCCATGTTGTTCAACTTTTTCCCCTTGATTCTCATAGTGAAGAATGAGTGCTCTTCTCTCCAAATTGAATGGGCTTTGAGGTACAGATATAGTTTGTGTTTACTGCAATGAAATTCATAAGCTTGGCCATAGGCTATTAAGCTGTATACTACACAGCAAATAAATGTGAATTTAAAAGAAACTCCAAAATCTAAAAATCTTTGCCTTTTAAGAGGAGGAAATCTTACAGAGTATGTGTAAGATACTCAGTGCTCTGATACACCTTTCAGCATACACTTGTCTAGTAGCCCGTCATCTTTGTAATTGTGAATAACCCTTTGGGAATAGAAAGATCACTTCTGAGGTGATTGAAATGCCTCCTTAAGTACTGGCCATGCTTGAAGCAGCCTGAAAGACCTCAGAACATACATGGCCTACAAGTTATTTTCATTCAACATATGGGGAAAAGGAGCAGGCTCCAAAAATAGTGCCTTTGATGCTGCGGGAATGGTTTTCTAAAAGGTTTGTTAGTTTTCCACACCAGGTAGAAAATCATTAATGAAACTTAGTAACTAGCCAGATTTCTCACAACTAAACCATACAGATATTTTAATGTTTATTCTTCAGTAATTAAAATAAGTGCTATTACAGAGGCTTTGCTAGGTTTTTGTTGATGTCAGACTCCCATACCTGTTGCCAGTCTGACTGTCAGTGCAGAAGTGCAACAACCACTGGAAACTGGAGACCTTAGCTTAGGCCTTATTTGGCTGTTGTGTAGTGACAGTGATTCCCAGGGCTCTGAACTCCCTGCTGAAACATTTCTTTTCTGAATAATTTTTCCAATAGTGCCCTCATCTGGTCAAATTTTGTAAGAGAATAAAATAATTCACTTGAACTAGCAGTTGTTCTATACCAGTTACAGGCGCTCAGGGCACAAGCAGTTCGAAGTTTGTAAGTGTTGCGCAATGTTCTGTATCATTTCAAGTACCTCATTCTCTCTGTTTAGCACAAATTGCAATGGGAAGTACGTCAGCGAGAAGAGGAGATTGCAGAGTTGCAAAAGGCTTTGAGTGATATGCAAGTCTACCTCTTCCAGGAGAGAGAACATGTCCTTCGTCTTTACTCTGAGAATGACCGGCTGAAAATCAGGTGCTGTCTTAGATGGTGGGCTGGGTCACTGGCAGTAGCAATTGCATGCATTATGTTCTAGTTCTTATCCAGATCTGGAGTCTTCAGAGAAGCAATTATGCCATGCTTCCCATGGAGAGCTCCAATGGAGTTGTACCAATCTTGGAGGTGGAATGCAGTCTGTTGGGCTGCTAAATATGTTTCCATTTATTATTCCTCCTATTCTGCTGATAGAAGGAAGAAGTTGCACATAGATTCGGTTTTGAGTTGCCAGTTTGAATATGGAGGTTCTGGTTTAAGCAGAATGTGGTGCGTTGACCTTGGCTGGGTGCCAGGTGCCCACCAAGCTGCTCTGTCACTCTCCTCCTCAGCTGGACAGGGCTGGAAAAATACAATGAAAGGCTTCTGGGTCAAGATAAGGACAGGGAGATCACTTGCCAATTAGAGTCATGGGCAAAACAGACTTTGGGAAATTAAATTATTACCAATCAAATCAGAGTAGAATAATGAGAAATAAAAACAAGTCTTAAAACACCTTGCACCCCACCTTTCCTTTTTTCCCAGGCTCAACTTCACTCCTGAATTTTCTGCCTCCTCCCCCTGAGCAGCACAGGGGTTGGGGAATGGGGGTTGCAGCAAGTTCATTACATGTTGTCTCTGATGCTACTTCCTCCTTGTTTTGTTCCCCTGCTGCAGTGTGGGGTCCCACCTGTGAGACATAATCTTCCATTAACTTCTCCAACATGGGTCATTTCCACAGGGTGCAGTCCTTCAGGAACAGACTGTTCCAATATGGGTCCCCCAGGGGTTCACAGGTCCTACCAGAAAACCTGCTCCAGTGTGGGCTCCTCTCTCCATGAGTCCACAGGTCCTGCCAGAGGAGCCTGCTCCAGCCTGGGCTTCCCACAGGGTCACAGCCTCCATTGGGCATCCAGCTGCTCTGCTGTGAGGTCCTCTATGGGCTGCAGGGGGGCAGCCTGCCTCACCATGATCTTCACCATGGGCTGCAGGGGGGATCTCTGCTCCAGCACCTGGAGTACCCTACTCCTGCTTCACTCACCTTGGTGTCTGCAGTTGTTGCTCTCACGTATTCTTCTGTCTTTTCACTTCTTAAATGTTATCACAGAGATTCTACCACCATGGCTGATGGGCCCTGCCTTGGCCAGTGGCGGGTCTGTCTTGGAGCCGGCTGGCATTGGCTGTGTCAGACGCAGGGGAAACTTCTGTCATCTCACAGAAGCCACCCCTGTAGCTCCCTCCACTACCAAAACCTTGCCACGCAAACCCGATATGCAGACCTTGTACCTGACTGGCAAAACTTATTCCCTCAGCCCTAAAACCACTTAAGCTCAAATAGAAAATACAGATCAAAGTGAATAGTTTTCCCTGGCTCTGAGATAGTGTTGACAGCCACTCCTTTTTATTGCTATTTAGTTGATGAACTGGAATATAACCTGCTGTACCAGACTAGGTGCCATTGACAAAGGAGTTTCCAACCTCTTTCAGAACATTCTGGATGATAATACCAAGTTTTCTGTTAAAGTTTTAAGAACTTAAGTCAAAATGTGTGTTGGTGTGTTCTTGCATTTCTCAGGAGTGTGATGGAGTATTTGATACAGTCCTCAATGTAGTTTGCTTTAAAAACAATGGATGCTTATAATCTGTTCAATGAAATAGCTGAAAAGATTTTGGGTAGTTTGTAACTCTGGAATGCAAATTCTTTACCACATGTGCTATTGCTGTATCAGCCGATGTAGTGTTGTGATATTTGAGAAGAGGAATGCTCCCTAATGCCAGCAGAAGTGGTGGTGGTGGTGTTATATCATGGTGTTCTATCAGTAATGTCTTGGGGAGTTTGTTTTTAAAGCAGTATTCTCAAGACTGCAACAGTTTGGAAAACTTGTAAGCATTAACGAGTAAATTAACAAGAAGGACTGTGTCACAATGTCTTGATGTAGTTAAAAATAGCAATGTGCTGTCCACTTTCTTTGAATTCCAGGGAGTTGGAGGATAGAAAAAAAATTCAGCATCTCCTGGCTTTAGCGGGAACAGACAAAGGAGAAGTTACGTATTTTCACAAGGAGCCTCCAAATAAGGCAAGTTCCATTTTTCTGTAGAAGTCTGCTTTTGATTGTAATATGAAGATCTGTACCCCAGAGCTGACCACAGATCAAATCTGTCCTGCAAGTCAAAAATTTCTAAATGAGCTGAAAGCAGGAGGGATCTGTAGCAACATCAGGTTTTAGTATAGCTGCTGACAGGTAAGTAGGAACGAGCACACTGGAAGTAGGTCTTCTTAGCAGCTGTCACCTTGTATCTTCAAAACATACTTCCAGATCAGCCTCCTAAATGTCAAGTAGGAGGAATCTGAAGCCATCTGACAAATGGTCGTTGAGAAGTTGGAGAGAACACTGCAAAGAGAAAAAGAAAAAAAGGAAGTGCAGAAAATGCCCAGGTACAGTGTTTGAAAATCAGCTATCTCAGAGTGCCTACCTGTTAGTAAAGAATAAAGCAGCGCTGAGGTTGCTGCAGCTGAGTTTTCTGGCCAGAAGGCTGCAGAAGAGCCATCTCCTCTAGGCAATATTGTATCACATACAGTGAATAATGTTGAATTGATTACATGGCATTGCAGGTGAAGTGCAGTGTAGTTGAACCTACTTAAGTCACGAATCATGAATGATTTGAACTTACAGAGACTATGATGGAATATAGGATTTATCTTAGAATAAGGTGCAGAAAAAGGCTGAAATATGCTATATTGTTTGTAGTTGCTCTGCCCTGCTCAAGCAGTTAAAATCTTGCAGAAGCTTTAAAATTCCCTGATATAGGGTAGCTCTAAAATTAAGTCTATTATATAGCATCAACCTCAAGATAAGCATTTGGGTTATAACCTGCTCCCTCATGGCTTCCTGGTTTTAAGTGGGTTTCAGTTCAACAGTTGAGTTGTTTCAATAGTTTTATTGGTTAGCTTTTATTCCAGGCTTGTTCAGTAGCTTGAGTGAATGTGCTGATGAATGAAGCTTCATGTTTCTCTGTCTTGCTAAGGCAAGGAGGAATAGGAAAGAAGGAAATAACATCATCTTCATCGTCACCTTCCTCTTCTCCTCTCTGTCCCCAAAATGCTGCTTTTCCTGCTGAGGGTGCTGATTTTCATCCTAATGAAGCCAGCAAAGGCAGGATTACTTTCCAGTTGTTTCGGTGAAAAAAAAAAAATAGAGGCAGCAATGGCAAAACTCAGCCATGATAAAGGAAACTTTTCAACACAAGACACTTGTGAGTGTCTTCCTTGTCTTGTGGTAGAAGTAAGGTAATGCTGTTCTTTTGGCTATCTCATTTTACTTTTTAAGATTTGTTCCTGACCATTGCAACTTTGGAGAATTCAGATGTTCAGCGCTGATACCTAATCTTGTTTCTACAGGTTACTGTTCTGCAAAGGCCAGCTAAATCCAGAGAGTCACATGAACGAAATGATGCTTCTAGAACAGGTACCGCACCAAGCTGATTAACAGCAGCTCAGCTATTGCTACTTGTTTCTCTGTGTTTGGTATACCATGCTGCGGGCATTTCGGGCGAGCGGGAGTCAGATTCAAATACTCACAGAGTTCAAGATCTGACCCGTTTATTGTACAAACCAGGTAGACTTTTATAAGGCATTCTATAAGCGTGCAATAATGTGGTTGGCTATTTTACAAGCGTATAATAATATGATTGGTTAACAATTGTTTACTGGGAAGATTTCTGTTTCTGCTTTCTCTGGCACGTAGGCTCCTTTCTGCGGTTTCCCAGCTCCTCTTATCACGTCCCGTTGGCCTTGCTTTTGAGCAAACATCTGCAATTTGCTCCTTTTTCTTCATCCCACTGTTCTGGCCGTAACCTCGTCTTATTTCTTCAGTATTTTTCCACTTGCTTCAGAGTTCAGTATAATCATTCAATACAGCAAGAGCCCCAACAATACCAAAATAATTCCTTACTGTGAATGCTTTGACATACCTCCGTTAAGTTCCCTGAATGTATCCATGTGTACATACATAGACATGCACTACTCCTGGATTCCTTTCAAAATCTTCCTTTCAAAATCCTTTCAAAAAAACCTTCAACTGGCTCTCATGTCCATGATCTGTTCAGGTAAGGAAGGGGTTGGTATGACCATGGAATGGCTGTTCTGGAACTATGCAGGTACCAAATGGACTGGCATCCTTAGCCACAGCCATTCCAAGGTGAGGTTCTGCCTGCCTTTATTGCAGACAGTAGTGTGGGTCTGTATGCCTACTTAATGATTTTCTCTTTTGAAAGAACTGTCTCTTCCAAATTGACTGAAATTAGCTAACAAGCTCAAAACTCATTCAACGCTTGAAGCTTGTGCAGCTGTGTCATCTACCTATTCATCATTTATCTAAGAAAATTTGTTTGCTTTCTGTATATGCTAAGAAAAGTAGTAGGTTGTCTAAATATAGTGGTGTGATAGCATGGGATAAAGGTATGCGATCACTATATGTTCTGAAACTCTTCTTCCAGCTAGCCCTCCTAGAAGTCCTTGTCACTGTAGCAGTGGCAAGCTTTTTCCTGTTCTTGTAAGCCTGCCAGAACATACACTATTTCATATTTGGAAAGATACTGTACGTAGATTGCAAAAACCTTTCTAACTTCTGTTAAATTTCTGCAATAGGTGTCAAGAGGAGCACTTCAAAACCAGCAGCAAAAGGAGAGAAACCAGCAAGTCCTGAGAGGTATCGGAGAGATAATCAAACACTTCTACTTCAGGTAAAAACAATTGTTAATGAATGGACAAAATTCCTGGCTGTCCAGGAAATTACGATAGACAAATATGCTGTCTGCTTAGATAAGATGTAGACATACCGATTTTATCAGTCGCCACATCTTACTATGGATTCCCACTTTCTGTCAGTAGGCTTAGATTTAAGAACTTGGATCTGATTCTGGAAGCTTTACATAAGCATATGTTCCAGTAATGTCAACTGGAATGTGTCACCCTTAACATCGATCACACATTGTCTGTTTGTTTCCCATAATTTGATTGTGGCTATGAATTTAGATTAAGCCCACAGAAGATCTGCAGGGTTGGGTATTTTGTGGAAGTCTTTTTTGTGGAAGTCAGACACATTGTCAAAAGCAATGTGTCTGAGATGAAATAAGGCAGTTCTGGTAAGAAGCAGTACTACAATGAGATGTTCTCTTTACTAGACTTCAGTGTAAGATAAGGGTGTAGATGGCATGACAGAATGAAAGATAAAATGTACAGAATATGAACTGGGGAAGATACCAGCAGGTGTATGTAAAACATGAGGAAGAATGAGTGAAGAAAAGCAAATTAAAGAACACACTTAGGCAACAGATAGATGTGTTTTGGTTTGTTGGGGTGTTTTGGGTTTTTTTCCTTCAAGGGCAGTGGTGACTGACCTAGTGGCCAGTTAGCTGTCTAACAACATTTTTTCTGGAGCAAAAGTGTCATACAAAATTGTCATAAAAATAAGCAACCTAAATACGTGCCAAATTTTTTTCAGATAGTTTCTTACACACAGGCCGGATGCGCATTTTTCAATTACTTGTTCCAGTCTGTCTCACTGACTCTGTGCCCTAGATCAAGATTATTTGCATCCCTCTCCTTCGCTCATTATCTAGCTTACATTTAGTAATTGATTCCAATTGAGTAATGTCTTTTGTTCAAGATTGGTGGACTAGCTGCCTTCCTAGAATTTAGGTATTTTTATATCACCATTTCACTGGAAGGTGGTGGTATAGGGACAAAACCATCTCCGCATATTGCACCGGATATGTCATATCCTGTGTGGAATTTAAATCTTTCTAATATCTTCAATCTATTGTTGGTGCTTTTAGTATGTCTGTCTTGCCTGTAGTGTGTTTTTTCTTATTAAAATATTTTAGTTATTTCAAATATTTATCATTAAAACAAAAATTAAAATTTGAGAAATTAGAGCTCTCCAAGAGCTGCATTCCACTGGGTGAGTGTAGAGACTTGAGTACACGTAACCCTGTGATCGGGCACAGTTCTGTGACCATCTGCACAGGTCAAGGACACTCATCCTACCTGCCCCCCAAGGCAGAATGGTGGGCACCCATCTGAGAGCAAAGGCTGCAGCTCTGGCTGGGGGCTTGGCACCATCTACCCCAGTGGTGGCCGATGCCTCCACCCAGACGGAGCTGCTGAAGGGAGAGGCCGCAGTGCAGACCTCAGGCTGTGGGAAGTGCCAAGACTTTTGGGCAGGGACAGGCGGCAGACCTGCCTGCAAAAGGTGTGCCCAGGTGGAGGACCTCCTGCAGCAGGTGGCTGAAGCAGTGAGAGGACTGCATAACATCAGGGAGACTGAGAAGGAATTAGTTCGTTCCAAGCACAGTCTGCAGTGGACTCGCAGCCCATGGCCAAACAGCTAAAATCTTCCCCAACGGCACACACAGAAGGGAGGAGGGCCAGTAATGCAGAAGAATGGACCTGCAAGAGGAAGAGACTTCCCCCAAAGCCTGAGGCGGCCTTGCAGAACTGCTGTGCCACTCTGCAGACTGAAGAGGAAAGACCCATCACATCAGGAGAGACACCGAAGCTGAGTAAGGCAGCCTGATCTGCTCCCTGTGTAACAACCAGCACGACTAAGAAAAGGTGATGGGTGACAGTAGTAGGCAACTTCTGAGAGGTACAGAGGCACCCCTTTGCCAACCTGATGTGCTCTCTGGGGAGGTGTGCTGCTTACCGGGAGCTCGTATCAGGGGTGTCACCAAGAGACTACCAATCCTCATACAGTACACTGACTGTTACCTACTGGTGGTGTTTTCATGTGGGCACCAGTGATACAGCCAAGAGCAGTCTGAGGCGTATCAAGAAGGATTACAGAACCCTGGGAGCAGTAGTAAGGGACTCTGAAGTGCAGGTATTTTTTCCATCAGTCCTCCCAGTTAAAGGAAGGGGGATTGAAAGGTCTGGTCAAATCTGGCAAATCAAGAAATAGTTACAGGGCTGGTACCGCAGCCAGGGGTTCGGCTACTTAGACCGTGGGAGTCACTTTGAGAAACCTGGTCTACCAGGGCCTGATGGGGTCTGTCTGTCAGAAAAGGGGAGGAGCATCTTGGGTCATGGGCTTGCCAAGCTGGTGAAGAGGGCTTTAAATGAATTGCCAGGGGAAGGGTACCTCAGTCCATCCACTCCTACCAGTCTGATGCCAGTGCCAGCAAGAGCTGCCCAGAGCCTGGAGGGGGATCGCAGGTCAGCAGGAGAGCACTTGAAGAGCAGGACAGAGAAGTTCCAGCTACTCTAGCCAGTAAGTCAGGTTCACTGGGGGCCCAACTTAAATTCCTTTATGCAAATGCATAAAGGCATGAGGAATAAACAAAAGGAGCTTTGTGCGCACACCTGCAGGGCTTTGAACTTACTGGCATTGTGGAGATGCGGTGGGATGGCTGCAATGGCTGGAGTGTTGGAATGGAATGATACGGGCTCTTGAGAAAGGACAGGCAGGGCAGATGAGGAGGGAGTGTCATCCTCTATGTCAGTGACCAGCTGGAGTGCATGGGGCCCTGCCTGGGGATGGATGAGGAGCTGACAGCTTATGGGTCAGGATTAAAGGGAAGGCAGGGACAGATGACATTATAGTGGGGGTCTTCTAAAGGCCAGCAATCAGGAAGACCGAGCAGGTGAGACCCTTGATAAGCAGATGGGAGCAGCCTCAAGGTCACAGGCCCTGGTCCTCATGGGAGACTTCAACCACCTTGATATCTGCTGGAGGGGCACACAGCAGGGCATAAGCAATCCAGGAGACTCCTGGAATGCATTCACAACTTCCTTCTCCAAGTGATAGTGGAGCCAATGAGGAGAGGTGCTGTGTTGGACGTTGTTCTCACCAACAAGGAGGGGCTGGTGGAGAATGTGATACTCAAGGGCAGCCTTGGCTGCAGTGACTAAGAAATGCTGAAGTTTAAGATCCTTAGGGCAGTGAGAAGGGCACACAGCAAGCTCACTGCCCTGGCCTTCAGGTGAGCTGACTTTGGCTTCTTGAGGGATCTCCTTGGTAGAGTACCATGGGATAAAGCCATGGAGGGAAGAGGGGCCCAAGAACGCTGGTTAATATTCAAGTATCACCTCCTCCAAGCTCAGGAGTGATGTGTCCCAACAAAGAGGAATTCAGGCAAAAGTGCCGGGAGGCATGCATGGATGAACAAGGAGCTCCTGGATGAAAATACAAAAAAGAAGCCTGTAGAGGGTGGAGGCCGGGACAGGTAGCCTGGGAGGAATACAGAGAAATTGTCTGAGCAGCCAGGGAGCAGGTAAGGAGAGCTAAAGCCCTGATAGAATTAAATCTGGCCGGGGACATCAAGGGCAACAAGAAAAACTTCTATAGGTACATCAGTGATAAAAGGAAAGCTAGGGAAAATGGTGGCCCTTTCTGGAAGGAAACAGGAGACCTGGTTACCTGGGATATTCAGAAGGCTGGGGCACTCAGTGTTTTTGTCTTGGTGTTTACTGACAGGTGCTGCAGCCACATTGTCCAAATTGCAGAAAGCAAAGGCAGGGACTGGGAGAATGAAAAACTGCTCGCTGTAGGAGATCAGGTTTGAGAACATCTAAGGAACCTGAAGGTGCACAAGTCCATGGGGCCTGATGAAATGTGTCTGTGGGGCCCTAAGGGAACTGGCGGATGATGTGGTTAAGCCACTATCCATCGTATTCGAGAAGTTGTGGCAGTCCGGTGAAGTTCCTGCTGACTGGAAAAGGGGAAGCATAACCCCCATTTTTAAAAAGGGAAATAAGGAAGACCCAGGGAACTACAGGCCAGTCAGTCTCACCTTGTGCCCAGCAAGATTATGGACCAGATTCTCCTGGAAACTATGAGAAGGCACATGGAAAATAAGGAGGTGATTGGTAACAGCCAGCTTGGCTTCACTAAGGGCAAATTGTGCCTGACAAATTTGGTGGCCTTCTACAATGGGATTACAGCATTGATGGTTAAGGGGAGAGCAACTGACATCATCTACCTGGACTTGTGCAAAGCATTTGACACTGTCCCATGTGACTTTTTTATTTGTAAACTGGAGAGACATGGATTTGATGGACAGACCACTCAGTGGATAAGGAATTGGCTGGGTGGTCACAAGAGTTGTGGTCAATGGCTCAACATCCAAGTGGAGACCAGCGATGAGTGATGTTCCTGAGGGGTTGGTATTGGGACTGGTGTTGTTTAACATCTTTGTCAGCGACATGGATAGTGGGATTGAGTGCACCCTCAGCAAGTTTGCTGATGACATACTGGAGAGAAGAGGTGCCATCCAGAGGGACCTTGACAGGCTTGAGAGGTGGGCCTGTGTGAACCTCATGAAGTTCAGCAAGGCCAAGTGTAAGGTTCTGCTCATGCAGAATCCCAAGCACAAATACAGGGTGCGTGGAGAATGGATTGAGAGCAGCCCTGAGGAGAAAGACTTGGGGGTATTAGTTGATAAGAAGCGCAGTATAACCCAGCGATGTGCACTTGGAGCCCAGAAGCCAACCATTTCTTGGGCTGCATCAAAAGAAGCATGACCAGCAGGTCAAGGAAGGTGATTCTCCCCTGCTGCTCTGCTCTGGTGAGACCCCACCTGGAGCACTGCGTTCAGCTCTGGGGCCTTCAACATAGGAAGGATGTGGACCTGTTGGAGCAAGTGCAGAGGAGGGCCACAAAAATGATCAGAGGGCTGGAGCACCTCTCCTGAGAAGACAGACTGAGAGAGTTGGAGTAGTTCCACCTGGAGAAGAGAAGGCTCTGGGAAGACCTTATAGCAGCTTTCCAGTACCTAAAGGGGGCCAAGAAGAAAGCTGGGGAGGGACATTTTACAAGGGCATGTAGTGATGGGACAAGAGAATAATGGCTTTAAGCTGAAAGAGTGTAGATTTAATTAGCTATAAGGAAGAAAGTCTTTACTGTGAGAGCAGTGAGCCACTGAAACAGGCTGCCCAGAGAAGCTGTGGATGCCCCATCCCTGGAAGTGCTCAAGGCCAGGTTGGATGGGGCTTTGATCAACCTGGTCTAGTGGAAGGTGTCTCTGCCCATGGCAGGGAGGCTGGAACTAGATGATCTTTATGGTCCCTTTGAACTCAAACCATTCCATGATTCTATACTTCTGTGATTATAGACTTTGATCTGAATCTTGAAATTTAAGAGACTTGCAAGGATAGGAGCAGAGCTGCTGTGAGGTCTTATTCAGTAATGTCTTTGTTTGCTTTTTCAGGTGGAAGCCCTGCAAGCTCAGATAGAAGAACAGACACGATTATCCAAGGAACAGGTTGAGGCACTACTAGAGGACAGGCGGATTCACATGGAGGAAGCCCAGGTCCAGCATCAGAGGGACCAGGAAAAGATCAAAACTATAACAGATAAGTGAGTGTGAGAGAAGGACCATGATGTAGTCATGAGATGGGAAGACAGGGGAATAATATGCAGCTGTCTGTCTGGTAGTGTGTACGGAAGAAAATTAATGGATTAATCTACATATTAAAAGTTCTATTTCACATTGGAAGAATATCACTTATTTCATTAGATGAGAGGAGCTAAACTTGTTAGGAAAGCACCTATCTTTATCTTCCATGCTTCTTCCAACTTGCAGTGATGACTGAAGAAATTAAGGTAAAAACTAGGAAAGAAGTTAATTAACTCCACTGGGATCCCTTTTTACAGACTCCATAAGACCCAAAATCTCTTATATGAGAGTACCCGTGACTTTCTCCAGCTCAAGTTTGATGCACGAGCCAATGAGAAAGCATGGATGGCAGAGAAGGATGGTCTGTTGAGGAAACTTGACAAAGATCTGGAGCCAGGAAGGGAAAAGAAGCAGAGAGATACCAAGAAGATGCTTCGAGCAGATGATGGAGCTTGGAAACGCCACAGCAGAGAAATAAAGGTAATTTTTTTGTCATAAGTAGAGGGTCTTTACAGTTTTTGTCTAGAAAATTGCAAGCATCTTCATTTTGCCAGGATAGGCAGTAGCTAGTACCTGTTTCATAGCTGTACTGGCTCACCATGTTATGTTGGGTTTGGCACTAGTGTAGAAAAAAACCCTCCTGCCTCAAAATCAACATTGCTTTCAAGTTTCAGATAAAATGTGTAGTTAGGATTTATGGTAGCACTTCACTGTCAAGTTTCTTTTATGCCTAAAATAAACCCCTACTTCTGCAAGGCACGTGATGTGTGGGCCAACAGTTCTTAACCTGCTTGTTGCACATGACTTTCTTTGAGTGTAAATGCTCTCAGCTCATCGACTTAGAATGGCGTCTGTATCTTCCTTGCTGCTGTCAGGCGAAAGTAAGTCCTTTCAATTGGTGTCCCCCCAGCTCTTCTCTAGTAGTTAAGATATTTATTCCGCTTCTAGCATACTTTCAGTGAGAAGTTGGGAGATCTTAAGTGGGTAAACAGGCAATAAGGAATTGGACAGTAAACAAGCAATAGGGAATTGGTTTTGTCTACCACTGAATGCAGATGCTTCTGAAAAGCAGTATTGGGCAAGCAGCTGTGAAAAGAAAAATCACAGCAGTAGCTGAATATTATTTTTAAGGGGAAGAGCTGAGAATTCTTTAACTGATGATGAGCAGTCATACAGAACTGATAACCTAAGTAAAATGTTTTAGTAATGGAAGTGGTGTTGGGATATTGTCCTTACTAATTTTGTTAGCTGTAGCTCCAGTTATTTTTCACTTGCCTGTTATATTGTCAGTCTTATCACACTTCCTTTTCCAGAGCAGGGGAAATTTTCGGAGCACTGGCTTTTGGGTTGATTCTTTCTGTTCCTCCTATGTCCTAGTCACTACAAGAACAGCTAATACAGGAACAGCGCCTATCAAACATGTATAGAGAGCAGTGTATAACCCTGGAAGGTGAGCTGGCTAGGATTCGTGAGGAGGGAGATGTTGGCAGAGAACTCTTCAAGGTAATTCATCTGTAATCATCTGGTAGCAATGTGATGGTCTTGCAGCCTTTGTTTTGTATACCCTATTGAGTTTTCATCTCCGTAGGAACGCTCAGAAAAGATGGGGAAGCGCCTGAAGCTGATGATGCAGCGATATGAGGCCTTGGAAAAACGTCGTCGTATGGAAGTGGAAGGCTACATGAATGACATTAAACAGCTTCGGCAGAAGCTGAAAGATGTAGAGAACCAGCTTTTTAAGGTAAGAGTCAAGCATTTCCAAGGCAGACTATTATGGGCTTACCCTACAGAGGTGTATTCTCAGTATTTAAATGCAATCTTTCCCTAAAGTTAAGGAAAGAATTTATTTGCTAAATGCTCCTTTAGATACTAATATTTGACAAAACGTGCCCTCTTACATACTTTATGAAGCCAAAGATTTGTCTTTGTTAATCAGTCAGGCATCAAGCTTGCCAGGAACTGTCCTGTATATATTAGCTGTGTATTTTTGTTGCAACTAAGTTCATAGCTGATACTGTAGCTCACTCAGCTGTGTCAAAATCGCAAGGCAGTAGTTAGTTTCAGAAGTATATCCAGCAAAGTAAATGATGGTTCGTTTTCTTTCTAGGGGTCATAGTGTTTGGCTTTGTTCCAGTAAGAGGTAGATCATTGACTTGAGTATTGTGAATATTCTGTTTATTGCTTCATTAATCTCTCGTTTGTACCTCTGCAAAAATCACTGCAGAAAAACTGGCTGGAAGTTGAAGCCGTGTGCTCTGGGGTAGCTTCCAGCTGTGTAAATGAGCATCAGAAACAGCTTAGAAGAGAAGCCACAGCCTTGATGTCACTTGCATTTAGGATGAGATACTTATCTTAGACATGCTTGAGAGGATGATCTTAGGCATAGCTTTTGTCCAACTGACTCTCTCTCAGTAGTCCAGCAGTACCACCAATTCACTTGTTTTCTGTACTTTTGGCACACAGTTCAGTTTACTTGGAGTAACGCATTTGTCTTCACTAAAGGCTTCTCTTTGTTTTGTTTTTGGGTTTTGGCTGTGGGTTTTGAAACTTCATTCTTCAAGTACTAATCATCATATTTGAATGGGGGGAAAATTGCCTATGATACCTTTACCACTACAGGCCTGTATATTTTGTATCTGTGAGTGTGCTCTTAATTGTACTCTGAATTTCTTTATGCTTTTAACCACAAGAGGGCAGAGGAAGAAAACACTTGCTAGAAGTCTCCGGAGTGATCTTTCAATCCTCATCATTTGAAGTGAAAATGACTACAGATGACTAGGTTTTCTGATTTGCATATTAAAATCTTTGAACAAGAACTACATGATGACAATGAGACACCCTAAAGAATCGAGAGAAAAGAGGGCTTTGAGAGCAGCTTCCAAGGCTGTGCTGCTCTGCCGTTGAGTGACTGGGCTGGCATGCTATCCAGTTCCAGGGTGACAGGGGATGGCAGCCCTGGCTAGCTTGCCATCAGGAATTGTGATTATCCAGCAGCCTTTGTTCAGTTCGATATGGGCCATATGGCATGGCCTGAGACTACACGTTGCACTTGAACTGCTTTTGAATCATTTGCAGTTCAGAAGGCAGCAGGTTGGCCACAGCAGTTGGACCACCTCTACCTCTAGTAGCAAAAGATGACAATATGTCATCATAGGAGGTGAGGTACTTGGAAGCAGGTAAAAGTTAGTTGATAAGTATTTTAACTTGCTTTTTTTTGTTGTGGGTCTCTAAATAATACAAGGCTTAGAAAGGAGTCAACAGGTTATGGGTAAACTTGATTATATTGTGTCCAGATTTCCAGACTTTTTTCCTCGCCAGTAATATAACACCGTAATGTATGCAAGCTTTGTTCTTGATTTTTGGTTCTGGAGTACCTTTCTATCGGTGATATGTATTAGCTTAGTGACATTAGCTTAAGCATCCTCTTTGCTAGCTACAAAGGTTCTCCTTTAGAGTTCTCTCCCTCATATCCTCATCATAATACTCTCTAAATTGTATTCTGTACAGCTTTGTTTTTCTTCATCTGTGTTTCTTTTCCTTTTTAGGTGACTCTGAATATTGGACCAGACCAGGATCTTGCAATTCTACATGAGGTCTGCCAAGGAAACAGACTAACCCATAAAATTCAAGGAGAACTAAAAAACTTAAAAGCAAAAATATATGGCTTAGAGAATGAACTACGGGTCTGCTGAAGCTGGCGTATTAGCTGGTATTCTAGTTTTAGGAATGATACATTGCTAGGCTTGAATAGTCATGTGCAAGAACAGGTCCTGCCTGTTTCTTGGCATCTAGTGACAAAAGGCTTGAGGAAATCTGCAGTTAATGTCACAGCATTGTACATGAGCTGTTCCTAATGTGCCAGATTATATTGCTGTTTCAGCTGGAAGATGGCATCTGATAAGACCAGCATAAACAGTACATGATGACCAATATATCAGGAATATGCTTATGACTTCATCTTACCTTCAAATGTGTGGTAGGGGTCAGTGTATACTGGCCTTCACCTTTATTTGGAGCGTACTATAAACCACATATATGGTTGTAATGAAACTAATCACAGAAGGATCTAGTTCAAGATCTGAATTGCTTGACTGACCTTTTCCTATGTGAGAAGCAGCTTTTAAAATGGTTTTAATGATTGCTATTTTAGTGCTTAGGCACTTCAGGATGTAACTGGAAATTTTCTTTGAAAAAGATTGCATGTAGAAAGTATAGACTAAAGTGTTATTACTTCTGATTCTCCCCTTGACAGTATAATCATTTTTAAATGGCTACCATTTACTTGGTTCTAACCTAATTGGGACAAACCTGGCAGATCTAATACAGTGGAAACAGATAACCTGTTCTAGAACTCATCTGTGAGAACCAGCAACATCTACACTTGTTTTGAATGTTTACGGGGGAGAGAAATACCACGCTATCTAGTGTCATCTTCTTGTCCCCTTTCTCCCAGTTTATCTTAACACACAGAGTAAGCCCATAATAAAAGTTATCTAGCATCTTCCTTAACCACCATATTCTCTATCTTTGTAGCTTTAAACAATGTCATGGTTATGTTCCAACACACCATGGTCAACTTTTGCTACAGCAGTTGTTGCTACTGAACTGTAACTAAAATAGGGGTGGAAGAGCAGGTGCCTAGTGGCTCTGTGAGAAATATAACTCTGGCTATATGGTGATTATCTTCATACCAGATATCAGGACATGACAATTCTAGGAAACAGATGAAATCATAAAAAAGGTTTACAACATGGCTTCACCCCAGTTTGTGATTGCAGGTATTTGTGCTTTTAATGTAGCATCAGCAAATCATGTCCACCTTGTAGACTGAGAGCAGGTCTGTGTTGGGAAAGGGATTTCAGTGCCTCTGTTTCCTACTGTACCTTTCCTACCTTGTTAGACATGACAAAAGTGGAATAATACTTTTCTGAAGTGTACACCTAGAGGCTTCCAGCACTTCCTTTCCTGTTGAAAAGAACTTAGTGCGTGAAAGCAGGCAGTTTCTTTTGGACGTGGTAGTGGCCATGGAGTTCCTCGTTCAGAGTTTGGGAGGGGGAGATACGCAAACGACAGTTTTGTGCTGTCAAGGTTTGGAGAAAGAATTGGTTTTATTCCACTAGCTAAAGCAATGCAGGAGAAGAAATTCCCTTAAGAAGTCCATGCCCACTTCAGTTATGTATCCTTTTTGTGACAAGCTTGCTGTCCTTTATGGTCCTGTACTGTGGCTTTTATTTTATTTGTATTCTTGAGGTCAAATTCATCACAAACAGGCTTTAGTGGGGGTGGCTGACAGTCTGTACCTAGACGCTCAACTACTACTACAGCTTACAAGAGGCTATTTTAAAGTACATTGCACTGATTAGTTTAGCTGAAAATGCTGAACTGCTCAGAAACTGACTGATGAACAACTTTGGTGCTGATGCTACATGGACAGTTGAGGAAGGTTATTAAATAATACTATCCTTCATTTAGTCTCACTCTTTCTTAGTTGACTAGTACTTTCTCAGGTAAGTCTAGCTAATTAAAGTGAGTTTGTATTTGAAATAACATGCTGCTGGTTTGAAGATGAGATATCAAAGTTATCACAGGTCCTGGAAAACTACTTCTGAAAAATGCTACATAATGAAGTAATAGCCACTTATTCAGTGGGATCCATCTACTTACATTCAGCTGATGGGAAGCTAGCAAAAAGATCTCTTGAACCTATATCAATAAATGGGTTTCTGTTTATTTTCAGCTTTTCTGAGCTAAAGAATTGCCTATGAAAATTACACTTTCCTCACCTGAAAGCCATGAAGCGTGTCTGGATAAAGCCTATAGGCTTTGATAATCAGGTTTGTAAGATTGGGAGGAAGTATTGGGGGAAGAAGGATGTAAATGTTGAATTTCCTGTCTTCCTTACCAGTGTTCTTTATTACATGAAAGACTGAACACAATAAAATGACAGCATTCCTAATTTATCTGCTGGTGTGTCAAAATCAAAGTGCAGCTTGAAATTTATTCTTGATTTGTCACTAAGCTATGAACACTTCCTATTCAAGGGGGTGGTGGTAGAGAAATGATGGTAATACTGATCTGAAAATCCATTTTCTTTGGAAGCTTGAATTTTTGTCCAAGGGCAAGAAATGCCAAGTATTGTACATGTTCTTTCTGTGTGATATCATGTGATCATGTGAAATGTTGCTTTATGTTGCCAAAACAAATGTGGACCTTCAAGCCAAGAACTGCTTTAGAAAGCCAAGTGCTTTCTACCACTGACAACTACCCTTTAAGATGTCAGTAAAGAATTACTGGCATTTCCAAAAGGGTTTCCTGGGAAAGGTTCCAAGACCTATATTGGTCAATTTTCTTCCACAGTTTGTGGAGAAAACAAGAAATGGCATTTACTCCAAAGACTGACTAGCTTTTTTTGCTAATTTAAGTTAGTAGTGTGTGATCTGTATCCTTTCAATACAACTAAATGCCAGGTTATGTATGTAGGAGCACAGAATTTGCAAGATCTCCAGGGTGACTAATTCTAGGAATACAGAGACTGTCCTACAGAGGATTAAAGGTTAGAACTGGACAAATGTTCTTATTGTGAGCCAAGGTACTAACGTGTTTCTTGTGTAAACAGGAGAAAAATGAGCAGTAGAATAAACTTTATTGTTGTGTAGCCTTATTTAGGTAAGGAAGGGAGTGCATGCATTTCAGAAAGGATGTTGAAATACTGGGTAAGGCATGGAACCACAGCAGAAAAGGTTGTGCAAGCACTCGTATTGTAATACATTAAGAAGACTGATTAATATACATGTATTTTGAAGATGAAAAACTACCGAAGGTCTTCTATCCCAGCAAAGTCTTAGCAAGAACGAGTAGCCTGAACCTGAAGTTGATAAAAAAAAGACACATTTTTAACAGGAAGATTGTGCCTTTTTTCCTCATTATAACAAATTATTTGTGGGGTAACAAATTTTCCATCTCTACCTTCAAATCAAAAAATGATTGCACCTCTGGAGAAGGTGGCTTGTTTTAATAAGTTACTGAGTTTGATACGTTAGAAATTAATGAAATATAATGACATGAGTGAACAGGAAATCATTTAATAGTTCCTTCTGGCTTTAAACCTATGATTTAATTAGATGCAATATTTGTAGGGGTTTTTCAGCACTTGTGCAGTTGCCTTAATTATAGGAATGTATGCTATGTCAGCTCACCCTACACAGCAAGGTTACACAAGGTAAGAAACCCAAGAAAAAACAAAAAAAAATCCCTCGTGATCTTCCTATACCACAACTTGCAGTAATTCCCAAATTGATAAGACACTGTGACTGCACTTAAAAGGTGGAATAACAGTAGCCACAGTTCTGATAGCTGTCAGAATAAATGTGAATAATAGTATATTATATACTTGTATGCAATAGCTTATGTAAGTCGTATCAATTCAGAAACACACACATTTTACCAGTATGGATGGACTCTGTGGGCAGCCTAATATTCTGGAATTGTAATGTCTGGGTGTGTAGGCCAAGAAGTAATTATCTGTTAATCAGATACTTTTTTGAGACTAGCTGGGAGCAACATTCCTGTGTATACTTTGTTCTGGAAGATCAGTTCATATTTATGAAAAGCTATGTCATTTAGATTTTTAATTACAGTGCTCAAACACCTTTAATACCACTACACCATGAATGTATTTGTGCCTCCTCAGTCAAAATCCTAATAAAGATGTCTCATTTGTCCCCATGCAAAGTGGCATCAAAGGTCATTTGTATCTAAGGAACTTAGGAGCTTTCTTCCTAATTTATCCACAATGTTTTGCATTTATCTTCCCAAGTTGCTTTGAATTGTAAGAAATGTCCCCTTTACTCCCTAAACAGTTATTCTTAAATGTGCAAGTCTAGCTGTAGAAGTACACACATTTTTTAGCATGTGGACTGGGATTATGTACCAAAACGTGCTTAGATACAGTGCAGAAGGCGAGAGAGGTGAAAGCTGTGATGATTCCTTTTGGTTGCTGTATTCATAGGACTTAGGCACAAAGAACAAAAAGTTTGTTTTGATTCTGATGCTCCATCAAAAGTTTTAGGACTTTTTCTGAAACAGGCTGTTCCTGGAGTATTTGAGAAGAGTGGGGTGGACTTTGGATATTTCCCATTTAGCACCAAATGAACTGTTTGGAGAAAGGGTATCTCTGAATACGAGTTAGAGTGGCAGCCCTTCAAGTAAGCTCCAAAAATACAGTTTTATAAACAGAGCCCTCAGTGCGGTTGACTATTCACTTACGCTACATTGCATGTTTTAAGACTTGCGATGCTGTTGGATTGGGGACAGATTGCAAATGTGTAAATATGGATTATTTGTTTTTACTTCAGAAAACCTAGAGAGGCCTTCAGCCCAGAAGTGTTTCAATGTTAAGACAATGATTAACTAGGCAGGCATGAAGGGTTTCATTGTTGAAATTGGTTTGATCTGAATGAGGCACTCTGGATTTACCCTGGTGGAGGACGTCCAGGATGGGCTGGATTCTCCTGTATTGATGCAGAGATCAAATTGCCTATCACTGTAAACGTTTATCTCGGTATAAAGTCACTTCTAAACTGTCCAGTAAAACAGGTTTTTTCCTCTTCAGTGATGGGTTTGGTGGATAGAAGTCTGCCCAGTGCCATCACAGGGAGAGCTGCTTGGATTTGTATTCTGCAGTGTCCCTAATAAAATGACTGTGACACAACTTTGGAACTTTGTGAACCATAAGGATGATGAGCACAGTCACTTAAAATATGAACTAAGTACTGGTACCTTTATGATAGGGGAATGAGGAAATTTAGGCAAAACTTCAGTCAGATTTGAAAACATAGATTTCCAGAATGTTCAAATACGTAGATATATCTTTCATTATGGTAAATGTCTAAACCCTGAAAGGTCTTTTGAAAGTTTACAACTTAAAATATCTTTTTTTTTCTGGAAGTGCCAATGTGTGCTTTAGATCTTGAGAGATTGTTCTGATGTGCAGAAAGCAATTCAGGCCAATTTGTGGGGCAGGACCTGCAGTAGGAAGGTGCTGCTAGAGGTACTGGGTGGTGTTCACGTAAAAATGTGTTGTCTTTACAGCTGAAAGGGTGGGCAGCAGTTTCTGTGTAATTTTATCTGGACAGCTAGGGCTTGAGAGCTATGAGAAGAGTTACACAGTGAAAAGACAGACTCACGAATTAGGCTTTCCACCCAGACAAGTAGGTTGTAGGAGAGTAATAGATGTGACCATGGTGCTGTCAGTCAAAGTTGGAGCTGAGGGAGCATAGCCATGTGAGCAGAGGACGTCTCAAACCCCAGCTCAGGCCAGTTCACACAAATGTTGGCAGCATAACTACTGGTAAAAATCCCATTGCTGATTAATATAACCATTTTAGCAAAACACACCATATCAGCACAACTTAACTGGGCAAGAAGGTCCTTTTGCTAGCAGTTGTTGTGGGACCGTGCCGATTCCTTTACTGTGGTGTTAAACTGCAGCACTGACAGGGACGTTTCTGGGGTAGCTCCACCAGTAATGCCTTTTAGAGCCCAGTCTGTTCCTGAGGAGCCAAAAAGGGAAATAATGGGGAACTGTGTCTTCAGAGACTGCCTTTTTCTCTTAGAAACACTTCTGCCTTTGAGCCGTTTCGATGATGAATGTTGAGATGAAGTCATTATTTGTGCTTCAGAGCATGGCTGAGGTCAGGAAGAGGGGTATGGAGCCACCGGGGTGGTGAAAGCTAGGGACAGTTGGGTATCTTTGGTGTGGAGCTGGTAATTAGTGTTAAAATTAAAATTACACAAGAAGAAAGAAGGGAAGGAGCAAGTGGCAGATAATTGAACCTTTGGGGAGCCTACAGAGAAAGGATGTTGGCACAGAGCTAAAAGTAATTTACAGAACAGAGAAACAGTTGTTAGATAACTAGAAGCAAAGCATAACAAGAAGAGGCAGGGATGCACAGAGATGGAGCTAGACAGGGGAGCCGGGAGGGACAGGAGATGCGCATCGTTAAGTGCTGCATTCATATCAAAGGCTGCTTTTATCATGAGGAAACGTAGCCGAAATACAAAACAAACAGAAGCCCCAATAAAGCAAAAAATACTCCAGTTGGCACATCTGGCAAATAGTTTCTTTGAAGCGGGTATTTAGGGTAGGCTAGGAGAGGTGTATCCTGAAGCAAGCAGCAACCTGTCAGATGTTCAGGGATGGTCACTGGGGCCATCAGCAGTGTCGGCTCCCTGCCTGAGTCATCTAAATATGGCGCAGACCCTATTCCTGCATCACTTGCTTCCAGCTCACTTGTCGTTTCCTTCCCTGACTGGGTCGACTCCAGCGTATGGCATGATTGCATGATGTGGTTTCCACCACTACTGTGTTGCACCCAGTGAAGATGAGAAGATGTGGAGGTCTGGGCATGCACTTGTGTGACTTGGGATGCTTGAGAAATTAGGAATACAAGACTGCTGGTCAACTTGGGGTAAAAGCATCTATGTGAGGTGTTTTTAAAACATTACTGTGAATGATTTTACTCCTGGGCACCACTGCTTGCTGCAATGAGTAAGTGGTCCAAACTAAGTTACTTCAAGTACAGTGTAGGGCTAGTCAAATTCCTCATTGCACAATTTATTACATCCAGATTAATTTTCTTCCTTAATATTGTTCTATTGTAACTACATTGTAACAGAAATCAACATACCACACTCACTTCCTTAAGCTTTTTCTCCAGCCAGAGGAGCTTTTCTGTGTCTTCATTATAGCATAGTTCTATCAGAAAAAAGATTGTTTCTTTAAGAGTCAACAATACTGCTGTTAGCCTATAATTTCATTTTCCCCTCCCCTCTATTTTAGTACCATGTTCACAAGAGAAAAATGTGCTTTCTTATTTTAGTATTTTAATATCCAACAGTTTCAACCAAGTGCAGTTGTCATTTTTCAGACTTAAGGTTGTTCGTTTAAGAAATGCAGACAACTTCCAGCTAAGAATACATCATTCAGTTCTCATTCTTTAAATGGTAAAGTTTAATTTAGATCTATAGTTATTATAATTTTTCCTAGGTTTTTTTTTCAACAAATATAAAAAACTCGGTTTATTTTTCTCATGCTGAAAAAATCACAAACCAGCACACCACCAAAAAAACTCGAACAATGAGCGTCATACCCTTACATGAGATTTCTGCTGCACAATGATTAAATTGGTGCACGGCTTCAAGTTTTCAGTCGCATGGGCACTGGTGGCCCTTGCTGTTTGCACTGGAGGAGAAGGCACCTTGATTTGTGCTGGGACCAGTGCCACAGGCACCTGCAGCCTCTACCAAGGTAGGAAGGAGGAACACAATGTGTTGCATCTTTGAAAGCTGCAGAATGGACCTTGACCCCAGGGAGGCAGGGGAGCCCAAGGGCAGAGCTGCTCACTGGCCTCCCCCACTACAGGATGTGTTTCCATCTTGACAAACGTCACTGTCTTTCCACCTCCACATGGAGGTATAAAACTCTCCAGATATACTTTCCCAAATCTGTCCAAAGCAAAGCTGAAGGGAGATGGCTCTGAAACCTTTGTGAGACATTCAGAAGAAGGAAACCTATTGCCTGTCTGTCCATCCCAATGTGTGACAGATAATGGCAGGGTCTCTAGGTGCTGCTTGGACACTGGGAAGAGGGTGTTCAGCACAGCTGCTGCTCCTGTCGCTACCAGTACAACATTGGATGCCGGCACTCTGCCAATGTCGGTCTGTCCCAGCTGGGACTCACACTGCTCTCCCATGGCCCTCCATGCCATTTAAAAGGCTTTTGGCACATTTTTCAAGGCTAAATAATGATGAGCATCCTTTTGCACAGCCTCCCACTTCAGAAGGCTACTGCCGTGAAAGGAAGGTGGACCTTCAAAAGAAGGTGTATCATCATTGCACACGTTTTAAAAATAAACTTCAGCCTGAGGGTTTCTCTTCACGGTTGCATAAAGTACAGGGGCTGCATCAGTGCAGGAGCAGAGCTGTGAAGGGCAACAGCTGGTGCCAATGATCCAACACCTG
This sequence comes from Falco rusticolus, assembly GCF_015220075.1. NCBI lineage: Eukaryota > Metazoa > Chordata > Aves > Falconiformes > Falconidae > Falco > Falco rusticolus. The sequence goes on from NC_051191.1 coordinate 67,575,607, forward strand.
TGCCATACGTGCTTGGAAGGAGGGTAATCAGGACTAGCTCCCCAGCCGGACACATTACATGCATCCCAGACAGCATCTTCCAGCTTCTTTTCACCCAGGAGGAACCCAGTTTTCATCCTCTGGGACCATTTGGCAATATGAACCAACCAACAGCACAGCAGGGGTCAGCTGGGAGAACCTCTTCAGAAGCGTGCATGAGGTGTGAAATGAAACACAAAGCACACCCAAGGAAGGTCCCGGTTGGTCTTCACGTGGGTCTCCAAGGTCCTCCCTCTGGGAGGTCTGAACGGTGTGATGCTGCATCTAGCCAGCTTGCTTCAAAAAGCGAGTGTGCCCCGTTCCTCCTGAGCAAGGCACGCGGAAGTAAACGCACTCGTTGCACGAGGTGCAGGACACGTTAACATGGATGCAGCTGTGCGCAGCTGTGTGAGTTCGAATCGCCCCTCGCGTCCTGCTTCCCTCCACGCACAGGAGCCACCATCTCCCGACCTCCCACCGGAGGGACCCGCCAGCGCTCCCGCCGGCACCACACCGGCTTCGAGCAGGACCGGGCGCCGGGGCAGCGTGCCCGCCGCCGCCCTGGCGCAGCTTTCCCGTAGCCTTGGCGGGAGCGGAGAGCCCTGGCAGCGCTGCCCCGCGGGACGCCGGCGGGGACGGCCCCGGTCCGGGTCCTGGTGCCGGCGCCCGGCAGCGCCCAGAGCGGCCGGCGGGCGGTGAGGGGCGCAGCCCGCGGCTCGGCCCCGCGGGGCGGAGGCAGGTGCGGGGGGCGGTGGCAGAGCCCGGCCGGGAGCTGCCCCGCGGGGGCGCGGCGCCGCCCCGCACCTGGGCCCGCCCCGCGGAGGAGGGGGTCCGAGGCAGCGGCGCCGTGCCGTGCCGTGCCGTGCCGAGCCGAGCTAGCCGAGCCGAGCCGTGCCGAGCCAGCCGAGCCGGCGGCGGGAGCATGCCCCGGGGCGGCGGCGGGGGCCGGGCGCCCTGAGCGGCGCCATGCGGGGCCGGCTGCTGGCGCGGCTGCGGCGGCGGCGGGTGCTGCGGCTGCTGCTGGCCCTGGGCGTGCTGGCCCTGGGGCTCTGGGCCGCTTACCTGGAGTTGGTGGCCGCGGCCGGCGGCGGGGCAACCCCGGACCGGAGTGAGTTACCCCGCAGGGCACCAGGGGAGGGGAAGGCGGGGAGGGGGGTCCCGTCCCGTCCCCGCACCCGTCCCGTCCCCGCGCTCCCTGGGGAGCCCGGCGGGTGCCCGGGGCTGAGCGCAGCCCGCGCAGCGGCGGGCGGGCGGGCGGCAGGGCGCTGCCGGCGGGCGGGAGCTGCTCCCCGGGGAGCCGTTAGGGACGGCAGTGGGTCCTGTCCCTCGGGAAGGAGGCGGGTGTTGGGGGGGTTCGCTTTTCAGCCTTCGGTCTGTCGGCTCTCGGCCTCGTCTCGGTCAGGAGAGCTGTCAAAACGCGACCTTGCTGGCATTGCAGAGCCCGGAGTCATGGCTTTGTGGTGCCTCTTGTTCTTGGTGCTAACCTGGAAGGCAGCAAAGAGTCTTTGAATATTGCTTTGATGAGAGAAGTATGCAAAGGAGGAGGGAATGCATACCCTGGAGATGCACACCACCCGCCTCGTAGCGGGTTCATTACATGCACGCTTCTAGGAGTACAGCCACAGCTGATACCAAGTGCGGTTAGCTTCTTTCTTTCCAAATCAGAGGAAAACAGTTATTTCTGTCAGCATCATGTAGGGTTTATACTTCTCTTTTTTTTTTACAGCCACAGGAAAGTTTTGAATGGCCCAAGGTTGTGTAAAAGCCTGGGATGTTGTTGCTGCTGGTTTTAAAATAGTATCAGTGCTTGGTGCCAATCTAACTTGATATTGTTTTTTCAAATACATGTCACCATTTAACTATTAATACTTCTCAGTACCTTGATCCCTTCACAACACATTATAAACCCCCTGACTCTTGGTGCCATGAGTCGGGCTTGGTTTCAGCCTTAAAGTTTAGACTGGCTGTGCAAGGAGCCCCATGAGCATCTACTCCTACAAAGTCCATTACAGGACTTCAGCTTGTCCATTTGTTCTGTATTATTTGTGATGTTAAGGCTAAAAACACATTTATTGTTCCAGCAGCAGAAGAGATCTGATTTCTTTGGTTAGGATAAATCCTCTAATGATAAATCTTTTTATGCCTGGTGGATTTGGTTGGGACGTGAGAAGGTGGGTTGCACTATGAGTCTGCTTTGTGTTACGTCTTTCAGGCAATCTAGCCATGCCTCTTTGCCAATACCCCCCTAAAGATCTTTAGAGGAGACCGCAGAGGTATATAGGGGAGTCGTGCAGTGCAGCAAGGGAGAAAACAAACCACTTGGAGGTATTTAAAATAGTGGTTATAAGGAGAGAGGGGCTGAGTCAGGTGTTTGGAGCTGTACAGCTGACAGTCCTTTCACTGCCAGCAATGCAAAGGGACCGGGAGGGGATGGGAGAAACAGGCAGTGAGCGTGAGGATGGAAGAGATGCACAGGAGCAAATGACTTCTCTTATGAATTGGGTTCTTCCTCTTTGCTTTTAGACAAGGTTATTTTTACATCTCTGTTGTAAAAGCCATTCTCTTTTAAAACTGAAACTGGAAACAGTGACATGAGTGTGGTCACCACCAACTAAATCAAGATAAGGAAAATAATTACATTCTATGACAGTTCAATTACATGGAAGTCCAGGTTCTCCCAAATCCACCAGAGACGTTGCTGTGCATTGCATGTGGAAGGTGTTTAAACACTGCTGGAAAGGGTGGGAGGGTGAAACCCTCTGGCAGGCATCTCCTCACAGCTCTGCATCATGGAGGGAGAGCAGCTGTGCCTGGGGAGCCAAGGCTCTGCAGGCGCGCCGGGCACTTGGCATCATGTTTTCCCAGCCTCGTGGCCAGAATTCTGGAACCTGCTAACAGGAGGAAGGTTAATCTGTGACCCTCCCCACCCTTCCTCTTGCCCCTGTACCTCTAAAAGCCTGCTTTGTTTTAAGAGAAATCAGAAGTCTGAGTGAAAGACAAATAGCATTTGTTTTCTTTTGGCTGTTAAAACTAAGTAATGTTTTCTTCTCTGGGGACTGGGGCGGCTGTGTTTGTGACTCCATGTGGTGACTCTTTCCAGAGATCCCAGGGAGCTGATGCAGGAAGGAGTGGCTCCCAGAGCAATTAATACTTTTCCCCTCTTCTTTCTGCATTGTTTTCTGTCACATGTCCCAAATGGGAATACTACTGTAAGTCACACCTGGGACCAATCGAGAGCTACCACCTCATCTGATGCAACAGCCTCCCCAGTTGTTAATGATAAAATATAAAGGCTGTTTATTGGGTAATTTTTCTGGGCAAAAGGCTAAGAGGCTCCATCCACTGAGGCCAGAAAGCGGAAGAGCTGCTGGGCTTTGAAGGAGATCACCGTGTCCATTCTCTGTGTCTTTAACGGAGTTTCTTCTTGCCTCCCTAAATGGCGTTGCAGAACAGCCTGTGTATGGAAAGCCAAGTATGTTTTCTCTTTCCAGAGAGGTGAGCCCTCCTCTTGCAAGGTTGTAAGGAGTCACACAAAATCATCCCATGCATGGTGTAGAGGAAAGGGATTGAGCACAAGCTGCTGTGATGCCCCCATGCTGCCCCTGCTCCCAGGTCCGTGCCTTAGAGCAAGTCTTCAGGCATGGTCGATCCTCTCCAGCTTTATGCTCCTCTTCCCCCACCAGAACAGTGTGTGGTGGAGGAAGCAAATGTCAGGTGGCCGGGGTATGGGTGTTTGAGTAAGTGATGCTTAAAAATTGAGGCCCGGCTGTCCTCCCCTGATGTATATGAAGCTCAGCTATGCAAACATATAAATAAGTTTGGGTGAAAGAGAATAAAGGGCCTTGCTAATCATTAGTACCCGTTGGCTTCCATGGCACTGCGTCACTGTACACTGGGAGAGGCTCTGGCTCTGAGGGTCATTTTGCTGTAATGTTAAAGTCAAAGATTGAGGGACCAGCCTGAGGTGCAGAATTCTTGCTTGGTATACCCCATAGGTTGGGGCTCATGCGTGGCCAAGTTGATCTGAGCCCTTTTCTAGCTGTCTGAGAGGTTTGCGTTGGACTAGACAGGGACAGATCATGGTATTGGCTGTCATGAGTTGGAGCGGTCCTTTGAAGGTGATGCTGATATGGTCAGTGGGTCTAGTCAAAAAAAAAAAAAGATGTGACTGCATCAAGGTATTCCTGCATATTCTTCCCAGGGGGCCCTACTGGCAGGACTGTTGTATCTCATTTCTGTTGTTGTGAAGCTTGCTCCTTTTTTTATTTTTTATTTTTTTTATTGAGCATATTTTTGTTGCTCTGTTGCCCAACAGGTATTTATGGGAATCTTAAATATGTTTACAGCTGAGTGAAGAAAAACAAGCAGGCTGATGTGAGTTGAAGATGGGCACAACTCTCCTCACGTGAAATGTGGCCTGTTGTCATCCAAAACAAGTTGTAACAGGCAGGACACTGCCTCCCTGCCAAGAAATCCGAGGAGCTGGAGACAGTCTCTTTACTTCCACTGCTGAGAGGCACTAACCTCTGTGGAGTGGGCTCTCCAGTAGAAATGTTTTTCTCGTCTTTAGTAGCTGCTATACAGCACGCTTTGCTCCCACAAGTGAATGCCGGAGGTGGGAACCTCTCCTATTTCAAGGGTAAATGAAGTGTTGGGGAGGGAGAAAATACCAGTAAAGCACAGAGCAGCCAAATCTGGAGAGCGATTCCTGCACTGTGCCTTTACTGCTGTAATACTGTTGGCTTGGCAGCGCAGCTGGAAGGGGCAAGGGCAGGAACAGGTCTCCCTCAGGGAGGACTCCTCACCCCAATACCCTGCCTCTTCCAAGAGCTGCCGCAATACTTTGGATGGAAAATCTGGTGGGATGGGGATCTCCTGCTACCTCTGGTTTTCCTCTTCTGTGCCCAGCAGTGCCTCATCTTGCCCACCCATGCAGAAAGGTGTGACTCTGAGGGAGCAAGCCTGGCATCAGCGAGCCATGCTTGCAGGGAGGGAGGATGTGCAGTGATCCCCCTTTGCTTTAAAACGTTGTGTCAACATAGTAAAAGCAAATCCTGATCCCTGCAGAAACTTGGAGGTGAGGTCATTCCCAGCCGTTGCTGTGCAGACTCTTGTTTTTTCTGCTGCAAAGACCATGGTATCTTGGGAGGCGATAAATCACTTGCACTGATTTCCTTTATACAGGTGTGAGAGTCGCGCTGAGCCAGGCGCAAGCAGGGTGTGCATGATTAGATTAGAATTCTGGGAGGTGCAGCTTGTAGGAACAAGGGGTTCAGGGGAGGCCTTCTTTAACCTGCCTCTCGGGCTGCTTCAGCCTGTCCCTGTTCCTCCAGACGTTATTGTTGCGTGTAAATAACAATGGGAGTGTGTTATCTTTCTATCTTGGATTGTGACAAGTGGTTTCTGTCCAGCTTCTCGCTTCATGGACTGCCACTTTTCTCACTCAGGAGCGTGCAGTCCCACTCTCTGAAGTGGGAAATAGGGGTTCAGAAGAAACTATGGAGATGAGCAAATAAAAAAGTCCTTATGGCAAGACTTCCACGTCCCCAGTATTATGTACCTCTTTAGTGTCCCTTTCCTTCCCCAGAAGATTGGTTTCTTACACCCCTCACCATGGTGAGCTCTCTCTGATCTTCATGCACCCAAGCTACTACAGAGCAGCGTGAGTTGCTTTAAAACTGACCTGAGTGTTGGTGTGAATGGGCAGGTGCGTGTGTTTGTCTGAGGAAAGTAGCTGGTAGAAAGCTGAAGTTGCTCATTTAATGTAACTCATCGACTTCTTTGTGTAGCTTCCCTGCCCAGGATCCTCAGCAGCACCTATGCGTAAGGGTGAGCACACCTACACGTCCAGGTTCATTCATATGCACGTGGGCTGACCTTAGCAATCGCTCACACGCAAGGTTACTTGCCTGTACATGCACAGTATTGCTCTTTTGCATAGCTAATTGCACCGTAGGTTACTGAGTGCCCATGGGGAAATACTGGACCGTGTAGCTCTCCTGTGGCGGCTGAAGTATCTGCTTCCTCTCTGTGGAAACTGTTGACCCAGAGGAAAAGTTAAAACCAGCTGTCACCCCCAGAGCACCTCATCCTGACTGAAAAAATGCGTTGACAGCAGGGGAACATCTGTACCATGAAGTTTGCATAAGATATTTCTGGGCTTTTGAAGACAGTAGTGAGACTAATTCATAGGGACTTGTGCTGAGCAACACCGTTCCCCAAAGCACGTTGTGGGCTGCTATAGCTATGGGCAGAAGGATGGGCACTGCAGGTGGGGCAGATTTTTCACTTCCAGGTGGTCAGTTTGGTCTCCCTGGCCAACGATCAGAAGTGCTGTCACATCTTGCTCTGCACTGGTGTATGGGAAGGGAGTCAACATCCCCAGGCCCATAGTCACAGCAGAGAAGCCAGGGCCACTGAGCCGTTTGGATCGTATGCTGGCTTGGTTGTGAGGTTCACTGGCATCGCAGCCAGGGGATGCCTCATGCTAGCTGTGCCACACCTGTCCGGGGCCAGCATGTCCTTTCACTGCTGCTGGGGTGTGTACTGCAGGTAGCTTGTGAACCTGGCTTTTTTTACTTCTTGACTTGAAGTCAGGTGGGGATGGATTTGCCTCTTAAATAACCTTTTTGTAGAGTGGCACTGAGTGCCTGGGTCCCTGTGCACCAAGTGAGAGTTGTGAGTGTTTTTTCTTGGAACCCAGCTTGCAGTTTGTCTGGCCACTGAAGATCCCCAGATCGTTTCCAAACATTTCATATTATCATTATAAATAAACTCTTGCACCATCCCTTTATCCGTGACAGATTTGTGTAGCGGTGTGCCAACACTGCATGTATTCCTGTACCACACCTTCCTTTTTTGAGTCAGTCTGGATTAGGATGACCTGGATCTCATGGAGTGGTGCCCTCCTGTGCATCTCGTCTGCGCTGTGGGTTGGTCGAGGAATGCTGTTGTCTTCTGGAGATGCGTTTCTGCATATGGTATAGTAACATGAAGGCTCTGCCTCCTTTCGCCTGCAAGCTCAGGCAGGTGTGAAGGAAGAGTGGTGCTGGGAGAGATGATGGACATAGTCTTTCATCTGGCTGTTTGGAGTTACTGACATCCACAATATGGTAAAAGGCAGGATGTTTTCCTGAGGACAGAGGTCGCCTTGTAGGTTATGGCAGTGGGGAATGGAGTGATGATGGGGTTCTTCCTCTAGTGTTTACAATAGCCTCAAGAATTGATGGGGTTATGTATTTCGTTGTACTTTGACCTTTCCTTTCCTATTCATTGTTGCTGTGCATTGATGTTCCCTTTTCCAGTCCCTTCCCAATTCAATTGCTTTTTTTTCAGGCTTGCAGTAATAGCTGAGAAGGGCTTTCCAAGAAAAGGAAATAAGCTATCTTATATAGATGTGGTTTGAGATTTAAGAAAGATCCATGTCATGCCTTGGGTGGAAACAGATGTGAACCTGGTCCTTAGATACTTGTGCTTTTCATGATGTTAGAAATTCATAGTCTGTGTGTAATCAGCCAAACCAAAATACACTGGGATTTTGACCAGAGCTCCTCTGTACTTCTGTTTCCCTGAGAAGACTTTCCCATGGCAAAGCACAAAGGCTTTGATATTCCTGATCCGGAGAGAGCCCCCTATCCTTTGAGATGCTAAGATAGTCTGGGATAACATTGCTGTTAAGTAAATCAGCCTTCTCCAAAGACGTCTCAGAACAATAATTCATGCTGGCATAGTAAAGAATTTTAAACAACTACACAGAATAATAAGATGCAATTACTCTTTGAGATGCCGGATGTTTCCAGACAATCCAGGTTGTCAGGTAGACCTGTGAGTCTCCCTGAAGCATCAGTGTGCCTCTCACAGGGTCACTGATTCTGATTGTATAATTTTCTAAGGCTTAGTTATTTCAGCATTCTGTGACACTTTCCCATTTGAGTTCGTTTTTGAGCGGGAGAGAGGTCAATGTAGCTTCTTAACCCCTTTGTTTTTAGAAGCTGGAGGTGCTGTCACCTCTTACTTTCCATTGTAGGGCTATCTGATACCCTTACGTGGCAAAAGTATTGCATCTTGTGCTAGTCTTGCTTTTGTGTCACTGTTTTTCATCAGAGATGCAAATGGTAAGTCCCGGGCCTTTGCATCATCCACGGAGGTTTTCTCCCTTCCTGGCTTCCATCTCAGTGACCTTGATGTTGATTTCAGGCAGTCTAAATATTCTTGGGTTTTTTCCAGTTGAGCCAAATATGAACACTTGACAGCTGGTGCTACTCAGTTAATGTAAAACCACTGAATACAGATCAAACTTGCCTATGGGGCCTTCTATAACAGACATGTTTTCTCTTTTTAACTTTGTTTTCTGCTAGCCCTCTGGACTGTGGGTATTAGGAACTAGGAGGCTTATATGGATGCCAGTGTTTCACTGAAACACGTGTAAATTCATGCACACTAAACAGTAGTTCATTGTCAGGTGTTATATCCCTTTTACCAGTAAAAATATTTGATCTACATCATCACCTGTTAGGCTGCAGAATTGCCTAGTAGACCTCTCTTGAAGTGAGGATAATCTACATAAGCGGTATGTGTATTTTTTCCTGCCATTCTAAATCAATCTGTTTCTGCCTTGCTTCAAGAGGCTGCTTATTTCCATGTCATTAGTGTGGGCTGTTTGACTTGGCCCGTCTATTTGGTGTTGGCAACTCCAACAGCTTCCTCTGTGCTGCCGTTCATTTGAGCCTAGTTAAGATATCTCCAGCCCTTCTCGTAAATACTTCACTTCCTAAATTAGTTTTATTTATATTTCGTAATGTTATTTTCTGTAAAATTGTAGTAGTCATGTCTGGGTGCTATTAACCCCATCTAAGCCGCAGAACAAAATTTATAACAGGCTGAGAATATCCTGTCCAGACCACCCTGTACTAATAGCCTCAATTACCTGCTGTGGCAGCTCACTCAGCGTTAGCTGCCACAGTCCATGTTTTGTTGTAAGCAAGCCGGTTGGAAGGATTTTACTTGTTTTCAATCAAAAATGCAAAAGAAACCAACACTCTGATAGGAGACATTTTTTTTTTTTTGGAAAACCTGGCTGAATTATAATTTCCAGAGCTGTACCTTGAAAATCAATTGTCTGCCTAACATAAGGAGTAAATATAAGAGGTCTCGTTTTGCAGTTGCTATGTCTTGAAAACATCAGTGCACTGTTTCAGAGGAAATTTTGCAAACAGCAATTATGAGCCATAGTCTGTACTCTCATACCAATGGGAGGGGGTAGTCGCATCTACTTAGAAATTCAAATTGACGCCCGAGCTGAGAATGGGAGTGTTATGAAAGTCTTTCCCAGGTCATATGTTGCCCCTTTCTTATTGGGGAAAACAAAAAAGAAAAAAAAAGTGCCAGCAGAGCGACACAGGGCCCAATCCTTCCCTCTCCCTCAGGGGTTTGGTTGGCGGAGATGACACCCCTGCACACTCCACGAGCAGGGCTGGAGGACAGCAGAGAAGGAACCACACAAGAATTGGCTTTGTAACAGCTTTATGGTGTGGTGGGAGACCTTGTGCGTGCTGGCTGTGCCTCCCTCCTTGCCAGCAGGATGTCTGGAGGCTTCACCCCCTTACAGTCACTGCTGAATGTGGGAGACTGAGTTTTTTGCAGGGAGCTGGGTGGGTGCAAGGTCACTGAGGACCCTCAGCCCTCCTGGGACATAGTCTTGTCCAGGGGAGCCTAGGCATGGGATGAGGAGGGGGCTGGAACTGGAGCCTAGGGCACCTGCGGGAAGGTGGAGAGCAGTCCCTGTGCCCAGGGGGTAGCAGAAGCGTGCAGGGGAGTGATCCCCAGGAAAAGGGTCCCTTAGCCCCCAACTCTCCTCCTCCCACAGTAGGGTATCTTTCAGGCCACAAACCCCCTAAGGTCCAGAACAGCCATCAGAATGTGATGAACATACCAGAATGTGCGATGCCACACGCATCGCTATCAGAATGGCCTCATGATGTTATAAGCCACCTTGCTGCATTTTGTGCCAGGCCTGAGAAACTGGCACACAGTTTGCAGAGCTTCAAGGCTCACAAGGTCCAAAAATGGTTGTAAGAAAGAGGTGCCACCATATCAGGGTGAGCCACTACCCGTGGCTGCATGGAAGAGCAGGCAGGTGATTGCAGGAGATACAGAGGAAGAGGAGGCAGCATCAGAGGCGTGACGCCATCAACCAGGTAGTAGCAATGGCCATTGCTCTGGTGGCTGATGGTATAGAGCCCGTGGAGGTGAAGCCACCAGAAGATCAAGAAGAACTGATGGAAGTGGATCCACCTGCACCATGGCTCACCAGGCACCAGTATGCTGTGCCAGGGCTCCCCACCGTGACACCATGGCAGTGGTGGTACAGGAGCGGTCAGCCAGCATCCTACCACCAGCCCAGGCTCTGCACCCAGCGTTAGCTGAGAGGCCCAGCCTCTGCTCCTGGCTGTCCTGCGGGCTCACCTGTTCCATCTTCTAGCATCAACAGTTGATTGCCATGGGTTGTGTGAGCCCTTATTTCCCATCCTCCACCCCTCCTGAGCAACACCCTCCTGAAGAACTGCCATCCGTTGTGCTCTGAAGGAAGCTCCTGAAGAAGCCATCTGAGCCCTGAGGAGAAGGGATGAAACAACCTGGCTTCCACCAAGCCGCTGTGGCAGGGTGACAAGAGGGCTTCCTCAGAGGAACACACAGGTCCCCGGGGCCTGGAGATGCCGTCTCTTCGGTCTGAGGAGGGGAAGGCTGCCCGACGGGTTGTTGAAGATGAAGCCAGACCCTCTGTGGTGGTGCCTAACGGACAGCAATGGATCTTTTGAGAGGCGGAGAGATGCCTGTTCCTGTGGAGCAGCAGGAGACTGCAGCTCTGCCAGGAGAAAGCGCTGCCCTGCAGTGTTAACGTCCCTTCTATAATGTTCCATTAAAAAAACAATAGAACAAGAAAAAGAACAGTAAAAATGTTTTCCTTCTCTCTCTTATTTGGTACTTTGGCAACTGCACCTGGACTCCCCTGCCCCCTCCTGGCCTTTGCTCATCCAGGAAGGACACTGGTGCATGGGGTGTCATCCCAGCCCAGGGCCTTCAAGATGGTGAGGGGTAGGGGCACACGAGGGCGGGCTGAGGGAGCCGTCTCTGGTCATGAGGGTGGTGAGACATTGGAGCAGATTGCCCAGAGAAGCTGTGGCTGTTCCGTCCCTGGAAACATGCAAGGCTGTGTTGGATGGGTCTTTGAGCAACCTGATCTCGTGAAAGATGTCCCTGTCCACGGAAGGGGGTTGGACTAGGTCATCTTTAAAGGAGGTCCCTTCCCACCGAAACCATTTGATGAGCCTGTGAGACAGGCCATGGTATAATGTGCTGCTGTGCTCGGTTCCCCTGTGTTTCTGTGGTGTGTGCTAGCAAGCGTCTGCAGTCGCCATCTCTCTCAGGCTTGTATTCAATTTGTGAAACAGGCTTGTGCAGCAAAACCAACCGACGTGTCAGCTGTGGAGCACTGAATTACCGCTTATTCTCAAAACACTAAGCTTGCATCGTTTCTTTCTCAGTTTCTCGGCTGAAATTTGAGCCCTGTGCCTGCCTGCACAATGCTTGAGCTCTAAAGGGCATTTTTTTTAAAGCATTTATTATTTGTCTGATACAATTCACTGTTCTAAGACTTGTTGTGTCCCTTCCTGCTGATTTTGAAACGGGCACCCTGACAGCAGCCTCAGCATTACTGTTGCCAACTGCTTCACCTGTTAATTTTAATTTTCCTTTTTGCCACGTAAGTTACGTAGACCCTTTTGTTTAAGCCCAGCAGGTCTAGCTTTGCCCAAGCCTCGGGTGGTGATCCTCTAGGACTGTCCCCTGCCCTGAGTAAAAACCTGTATTGATCGAAGTTTATATGGGTCCTAGGAAGGGCTTCAGTGCCAAACAGCCCAAATGGTGGTCTGTGGGAAAATGTTTTGACGAGTCGATGCTTGGTTTGTCTCCATGCTCTGGCCAGACCACCAGCTGCAAGCACCTCAAGCATCAGAAGAGGTTTGGTATCAGCCATCATTCTGCGCTCCCCTCACTGGCAGGGGCAAAACTCTTCATAGAAGTGTTTAATTCAGGGCCGGAGCAATCCCATTTGTGGGAGGAGGAGCATGGCAGGGGTTGCTTCATTACCTCTTTCTGCCCAGATGCCTGGGCTGCTCCAGCTCCTTCGCTGATTCCTGGTCTAGCTCTTTTGCAGCTGCTTCCTCAGGGTGGGAAGAGCTTTGTAAGGTGTGTGAGTTGAGGGACAGTTGTACTGCTCCAGGTTGTGCTCTGTTGGGAGCTTGTTTATCCTTGGACGGATGTATTCTAATTCTGTCTGCTGTTTTGCTCTCCCACCTCTTCAGGGAATTGGACGTGCTTCGTGACACCAGGGTTTGATAGATTTTACATTGGTAATAACATGTGTTTTCCTTTCCCCCATAGTTCTGGGTGTATCTGATCCCATGTGTTTACTTGTCCACGTTGTCCACCCACTCCAGTAGTGGAGCCAAGATCACCAGCATTCAGCCAGAATTTAATTTACTTTTTCTGCTAGTGCTTTTTCATCCATTGGCACTTTCTCTGTTGCTGGCATGGTGCTACTCACCTGCACCTAGTCTACACCTAAGAAATGCCTCCGTCTTTGACGTTCCTTTCCTTTCTTGCCGAGCCCTTGTCTTTACCCCGGCTGCTACTCTGAAGAAGTCCTGCTGCTGCTGCCACCACCATGCTCTGCACTTGCAGTTCTTCTGAACATGCTGCCTTGCTGGTCTTGCAAGTCCTTCCCAGGTGCGTTGCACCACTTGCTGCAGTGGGGAAGAGGGTCTTTTGTGTGTATTGGTGGGGCAGGGGAGGGTGCACTCCTTGAACTACTTTCCCCCTGCCTTGGTCTGGCAAGTAGTATTTCAGTTTGTCTGCGCTGTCTGCTCGCTGTCTGCATGCCATCAGCTCCAGCCATGCAGCCGATTTCCTTTGCTGCACAACTTGTAATTGCTTTGCCAATTAACTCTGGGTCTTCCAGTACTTGCTCATGAATGCTTTGTCCCAAAACCTCGTGTTTCCCAAGTGGCACAATTAGTTGGGTTTTATTACCTAAATTTAGATCTTTGCAAATTCTGTTTTTGCCTTTCTCTTGTAACTCTGTGTTTAAATACCCGACACAGGCTCATTAAGGAGGGGAAAGAAATCTTTGAGCAAGTCTTGCGGTTCCTGCAGAGGTAGAGAAAGAAAGAAAAATTAAAGCTGAGACAAGCAGGAGCGAAGAGGCAGCATCTGGGATTATAAATGACAGGGATTGTGTAACCAAAGTCAGAAGTGGCCAGAAATGGGGCATAGTGAGTTGAGTGTCAGAGCAGAGTGATCAGGAAGTGCCAATGGTCACTGAAGAGTTCTACAGGGAAAGGAACTGAAGGCTAAGTGAGAAGCAAATGCTTGGGATTTCAGTAGAGCTGAGAGGCTGGAATTTACAGCCTGGAGTGTAAAGATCAAAAAGAGAGGTGATACAGAAAAGAGTCAGGGGGCACAGAGTAAATTATTGGCTTAAGAGTTTTAAAAGCAGTGAAGGAAGATGCAGGGTATAATAATTACAGAAGCTAGTGGGGACCATAAGCAGCTCTACTGAGGTGGTTAAGAACGTATTTGGGTCATAAGGGTGTTTGGTGCCTTGAAAATTAGTACCACGGTGGCTTTCTACTGTAGTTCATGTCTGCCAAGGCATCTGGTTTCCCTGTGTGGAGCATTGTGCTCAGTGCTGCAGCTGCTCCGCTTGATTTGCAGTGGGGTTACCTGTTTTGCCTTGAATGTCTAGCAAACGCTCAGGACTTTGCCATTTATTTCTCTAGCAATAGGATTTGCTAAGGTAGACAGGATTTTTTCATGGGTCCCTCTTTATGTCTGAGGGATGTAAAGTTCCTTTTCTGTAGGTATAGCAAAAATCAAAGAAAAGATGCCAGATTTGTGCACAGTCCTATGGTCCATGATCAGGTAGCATTTAATCTAGAAACTCTGTGGATTTGCTGAGGTTCATGCTACCTCTGCTCCTTTCATAATCCTCATGGCTCCCTTTCTGTCTTTCTTTCCATGCCGTTTTGGAGTTTTTCCTCTTACAGAGAGGGACAAGCATTGTTTGCTGGAAGCAGTGCAAGTTTGCATCCAGGCACAGGGGAAAACTCGCCCCGCTGAACTCCCACCACAAGCACTGACTCCCACAGCAGACACTGCGGTGTTACAGCTGTCAGCCTCAGCAGCGAGGGCATCCTGCCCCTGAGTAACCATTCTGTAGTAGGCAGCATGGTGGAGAACGGACCATTACAGGAAGGAGCTGGACCAGGCTCTTGCACGAGTGGTGTTTGCAAAGTGGTGTTTGCTTCTCATGGCACGCTGAGGTGCACCAGCTCCAGATCTGTCCAAAACTATGTAGAACGCGTAGGATCCCACTGCGAGTTAGCAGCCTAAATTGTCCCTCTGGGCAGAAAGTGAGTCCTGTGAGCACTGCCCGGGTCCGGGAGCCGATCCCCTCGGGAGCTGCAATTTGTCCTTGCTCCATCTCTGGGCAATGGAGGAGGGATTTGCTTCAGCCCGAGTCACCGTGGCTCCCCTTTGTCCACCAGTGGTTTATATTTAGCTGGCAGCATGTGGCCATTGGGCTGTTTGAAGGCAGTGTCTCCCAGCCCTCACCTCGGTGCTGCCCAGCTTTCCGTAGCGGTTGAGCTGCTGCTGCCTGGGTGGAGAGCTGGAGGCTAAAATTAGCAGGGAGCTCTTCCCTTGCCAAATGCTGTGTCTGACCCAGCCAAGCCTGGCAGGGGGGAGAGGAAAATGAGGTCTTACATCTCCCCACGCAGAGCACCCAAAATGCCTGCCAGCTTCTTGGGGGTCTCGTTGTGAGGGGTGGGGATGCCTTGCCAGCGGGTCCTTGGGGAGATGCTGAAGCAGTAGGGAGGGCAGTGCATCACCGGAATGGCCTCGGGACATGGTAGGAAATCCTGATCCTCAGAGCTCTGTTTCCTTCTCAGTCTCCCTTTTGAATATCATCTAAACAGTCAGGAATGCCAATTCTCACTCCTGGCTGTCTTCAGAGCTGCAGGCGTCTCCCTGCTTAGGGAGAGGTTTTCTGGGCAGATGTAGGGTTTGTCTGCCATAAGAAAACTAGTGCGTATCACTGCTTCCACCTCACCAGAACAAGCTGCTGAAGATTTCGCTGCTCCCGGTAGCTGTCTGCTCTAAATGAGCACTTGTTCACTCTGTATTACAGAGTGGGCTCCCGGGAGGGCGGGCTGCAGGAGGGGCCGTGGTATGATGGTTACAGTGCAGATTTGGGCAAGCAGGGATGCATGCCACCCCTGTCTGCTGCTGAGCAGCTGAGGTTTCAGAACAAGCTGCTTCAGTTAGCCTCTACGGCAAAGATGTCAATGGTAATTGTTATTTATCCTTTCGAAGTACTTAATATCCAGGAGTAGAAGAACATTAACTGGGCTCCACATTACTTCTGTTCAATGGGAAAGAATGTTGTTTCATTATTGACTATTCTTCTGGACCCAGCCTGCCCTGCTGGTACAGTCCTGCTGGTTTAGCTGCCCCAGGCATGTTGCTACCTTGTCTTTCGAGAACCAACTTTGCTAGCGTATGTAACGCAGTAGCAGGAACTCATCTGGGTCCCCAGAATACAGGTCTTGTCTCTAATCTTTTCCATTCATTGCACTTTGCTGAACTACACAGCCCAGGGCAAGAAATGGGTGGAAGGATGCCGCTGAGGTGGGAGCTTGGTCCCTAAACCTTATTCCTTTTATCTGTGGCCTTTGGAAAGACCCATCTGCAGTTTGTGCAAGGGCAGCACAATGGTAAACCATGACCTTGCAGGGAGAACTGCTGTGGGTTTTGCACGTTACCAGTCCTGACAGCTCAGAAGGAGGCAATCTAAGTGGCACCATGGGTGTGGTGGAGCAAAGCAAGCACCCCATGACAGCCTAATAAGGTTCAGAGTAAATATAAACAAGGTTTGCAGTGAGATTTCTGGTGTTTCAGCAAGGGTTGCCAGGCACTGCTCATAGGGAACGCTGGGTCAACTGCAGGAAGAAGAAAAAAACCCAAGAAGGCATGTTCATGGTCTGCCTGATAAATGTTTCTTCTGAAAGGGAGGTGAAATTTTCCTTTTCCTGTAAACAACAGAAGAACAAGAGCAACTGGGATGGCTGCACTAGCTGCATCTTACGCATTTGACCAGCTAACTTGGAAAGTGACCTCTCTATTTGTGTCTGGAGGTGTGTACAGAGGATGTGTACTAGCCCTCTGCCAGGTCTCCATTACGTTAGGTGTACAGGAAGGACAAAGCTCCAGGAACTGGAGGGGATGCGGCACTGGCAGGGTCTGTCCTTGCTCCTGTCTCAGCTTCAGGCACAGGTGAGGTGCCTCCCTCCTGTCAACATGGCTCTGTGGTTTTATTCCAGTGAAGTAAAGGAAACAAAACTTGCAAGTGAGTCCCCGGCTTCCCTTTCCTTTTCCTTGCTGGAGGTAGAATAAGGAATGTCTATGTGAAGGACATCAAGCTATTTTTAGCATGGGTAAAGAAAGGCAGAATATAAAATATTTGGGAAAATATGCCTCCTGCAGCTGCAAGAGGAATTAGACTCTTAGGTCAAACCAGCTCAGGGCTACTGGTTTTGCTGGGAAGGATTTATTTGCTTGAAACTCAGCAAAGTGAAGAAAGCACCACCAGCTGCGGACTTAGTGGGAGGCGGCGGGAGAAGGCGGTTGCGTCTTGCTCTTTCCCCTTGACACAAATCTGGCAGGTTCTGTAGTACAAGATTTCTTCCTGACGCTGGCAGTCCGCACTCCTGGCAGTTCCTGGCTGACTGTGCTGGCACCAGGAGTGCATGAGGGCTGGGGCTGGAGTGACCCTGTGGGGCACTGGCAGTGCTGGGGCTGGGGGCTTAAGCCAGTTGTGTCGCTTTGGCTCACAAAAAGGCTGAAAGGCTGGACTTGTCTTTTTTCCCAGTTGAATGCTGTTCTGTGATGGAAAAGTGGCTTTTTCCTGCACTTGCTGGTAACAATGAGAGGGACCTCCTTGCTCTTAATAATCGTTTACTGAGGGGCGGGGGGGAATTGTTCTTCCATGTCCTCTTCCCCTCACTGAACTCTGTTCTGGTGTTGACTACTGGCAAAAATACTAATTTCTAACCAGCCAGCCGCTTGAAATGGCCTGCCTTTGCTGTCTGAGGCTATCCAGGAAGCATCTGCCTTCCAGCTGCAGCACTGGGCTCCTCTGTCCATGCCAGGCACGCTGTCAGCATCCCCAAGGCCCTGCAGAGCTGCTGGGAAGATGCTACGTGACAGAAAGTGCTTTAGTTGCCGTGCAGTGTGGAGGTGCCCCCACGGCCCCAGAGAAGGCATTAGGAGGGGGCTGGTGCTCCTGTGAAGCTGGGGCAGCTTGCATTGTCAGCACTTTGCCAAAGGAGGGAGGGCTGGAGTATGGCTTGGAGGCTGCTGCCATGTCCCTGTGCTAAACTTCTGCAACCAGTTTAAAATCCACCACTGCAATATTCTGCTGCCTCTCCTCTGCAGAGCCGGGCATTTGCAAGGTCTGCTGAGATCTCTTCTCAAAGTCAAGCTGCTAAAATCTGCAGAGAAGCCTTTCTTGGCCTCTGCAGGGCGGAAAACTGCTTATAATTTTTGTCTCGGACCCTGAAATTGGAGCGGTTCAAGTGGAGTGGGGGTGACCTGCCACTATTTCCCGAGGCATTACCAGGCTGAGCAGGAGCCACATAACCTGTAGCATTAGATCTGGATGTGTTTCTTTATTGCTGAGTGAAACCGTGCAAAGGCAGCTTAAGGCTTTAGTTACTGAAAAGCTTTTTTCAGGAGAATGGGCCTTCATACATTGCTTGGCTGAGGGTCGATCCCCCTGGAGGGAAGGCAGCTTGGGTGAATGATACTGGGCTGGCCTCAATCTGGGCAGTGCTGGGCGAATTTCCCTGAGCAGGCATGTTCATGTGGGAAAGAAAAAGAGAGAGAGAGGATGGGAGAGAAAGTGTTGTTAGAGGGGAAGAAAGGATTTGAGCCACCTCTTGTGCTGGTAGCAAATGCTCAGGCCAGTCTTTGGCCAGCCCTGGCCAGCTCGGCAGGTCCAGCAGAGCTGCTCTGCTCTGAGGGCAAGGCAGAGGCATGCCATATTGGTTCTTTTTCTCATGAGCATAGTAGGTACCTTTGTACAGTTGCAGGCACATAGGCTACGTTTCTTCTTCCATGCTTTCAGATTTTACCAGCTGTGTCTGTTGTGAGTGCTTGGGATTTGTCATCTCACTATATGGCTTAAATGAAACCATACAAATCCCTGGTGCATTTATTTGCATTCCTTTGTAAATAATCCTGATTTTAAAAAATTATTATTACTTTAAATATATGTAATAGTACTGGCTGGATCTGTAGCTTTGTAAAGAAATAGTTGTAACTTTACTCTCTGCAGGTGTGTGTATGTCAGGTTCTAGAGGCATTTCCACGTGTAGCATTTTCCACATATAGAGGGTCTCTGTGTGCTCCAGGTACTACCAAATCAGCCCAGAGTCCAGAAACTAGCAATTGAATCTCCCAAGAAAACAAAAGTCTAACCTAATTTTGCATTGTGTGCTAAGATAGTCTCATGATAGTGCCTTTGAAGTGGCCTGTGCTTCTCATGTTTGCTGAACCCATCTAATCAAACCCGTTTGCTCTGGGTTAAGAGCAACTGTTTCCCAGCAGAACTGCATCACCTGCACTTTGTGTTGTTACAGGTGGCCAGGGAATTTGATGCTGAGCTCCATTGCGTGGCAGACAGCTGGGCTAGTGCTAGGGCAATTTTACATACACTTAGTTGACCTGAGGTGGCCTGCATGGAGCTGATCTTACTAAGGATATAGTTGCAGCTCTTCCCTCCTCCCTCCGAGCTGAGGTGGCCACAGTGTAGAGGTGAGGGTTTTAGCAGCTAAGCAGTGTGCTGCTGCTCCTGAACAACCTGCTGACAATGTTAAGTGCATTGCTTTATAGACCAGAGGCACGTCTTCCACGCTACTATTCTGCATAAAAGCCTTGCAGGCTGCAGTGGTTTCCTTAGTACACAGCCAGGGTGTGGGAGACTTCATTACACTCTACCCTGATACTTTAACATTAGGTTAATGTTAAGACCCAGCTTGGGATTTGTCAGATCACAGACTTTGATGTTGTGTTTAAACACCCTGAGTGATGCAGGCTGCATGCTGCAGTTGCCGTTAACCAGAGAAGCAAGTGGTTTCAAGCACTGTTAAATGAGCTTTCTCTCCGGTGTTGGTCCCTTGTCAACACCAGGTTCTCTCTTGTCTTCCCCGTACATGGTGATATCCAGGGATCCTCTCTGTGTAGGATATGCGTGCAATGAAAGTGCCATGGGTGAGGGACTTCAGTAAATAGTATTTGTCTAATAGGCACTGCTGTCTCCCATGTAAGTGTCCTAAGGAATCATTGTACATATGTAGGCACATCACAGATGTGTGCTGCATTTCCTGTACCTGCTCCCTGCCCAGGGGAATTCAGCAGCACCTCTAGTGTTTGCATCAAGGCTTGCAGCACATGCTCACTCCTGTATGCTGCTGCACCAGTTTTCCTCACCTCCTGGCTTCCCCACCTGCACCGGCATGGAGGCATGCCCAAAGCTCTGCTTCTCCGTGCAAAACAGCTCTCCTCCCAGCAAAAGGCTCCATCGTTTCGTATCTGAGGCTGTCCACCTGCCTCATCTCACAGCTTCACGCTCCTCTCTGTGCTCCCTGGTCACATAGAAGTGCTCCCCATGTATTTACTCCTCTTCGTACGTACCTGCCCACTCCAGCATGCGAGTACCTGCATGTTGCTGACCTTGCCTACTTAGTGCTCTTTCATAGTGCTCCCATGCATGTTTTCATGACCTTGAAAGCCTTGCTCTCTTCTGCCAAGCTCCTGGGATTGGATGGCTTGCTACGTGTTACAGAGGTTTTCCCTTCTGGTGTCCTTTAAGGTGGAGAGCAATGTTCATGAATGTGGTAGGTCAGATCCTGGAATAAATAAGGCATGACATGGCCATGGCACTTGCAAGTTTCCTTTCTAGGGTTGCAGCCGTGCATTTCCATTTCAAATTCTAATACTACCCCACATCGGCTCCTTACCAACTTGGTCTGTGCACCGCGGAGAAGAATCACTCCCCCAGCAGAGCTTTTGCCAGTGCATCTGAATGCAGGCCAGCAGTCCCCTCTGCTGTTGTGCACCTGCCCCCTCTCCTCCTCCTCCTCTGCACAGGCCACTCTCTTTAGTCCTGCCCTTTCCCACCATTTACATGGTTACCAATGCATGTGCTTGTTTGCGCCACAACATGCGTCGGCTGCAGTGTGCTAACCCAGCTGAAGTAGTGGGGCTGGAAGAGGGTGGGAGCCTTTGTGGCCCCCTGAGCTGCCCAGTGCAGCTTGCTCAGGGCTTTCACATGGCTTTTCCTCTCCTTGTCCTGCAGCACTCCTTGCTCGTCCCACCTTGGGTCTTTCCATACCACGTATGCGCCTCTGCAGACCGGAACTGTACCCGGAGACACATACGTATTTAGAGCCTGTAGTTAATCGGGGAGTGTACCAATGTACCAGGTACAATCCTGTTCCTTAGTTGTTTTGAAAAGGATTTCTTAATCTCATTTTGTTTAATCAAAGCTGCAAGACCTTCCTGTTTCTCTGGTCAGATATTTCTTTAGTTTTTAAATGCTGACAGGTATGCAAGTACCTGAAGGTGTCGGACACCTTCATAAAGAAAACACAAAGAAACTTTTATATCTCAGCAGAAAGACATCTTAGAGCAAAGGCTTGTCACTTGTAGCTCACTAAGATGAAAAGAATATTGTTGCTGGGAAAAAAAAAAGTTTAAAATTCTGAAAAAATAATTCTTAATTTCTGAGTCTTGTTTGTGATCCCATTAGTCAAGGTAACAGATACTACTAGTTGTCCAGTTACTACAGGGCTTTCCTAGAGATTGACAGGGCACAGCAGCACACAAACAGTGCCAAGGCGTTCTGTAGGAAATCTTGAAATTTCAACCCTGCAACAAATTCTTCCCATTTTTCTATATGAAACTTCACAGCTGAATTGTATCCTTCTGCCTCAGTGATGGATGTGGGAGGGCCAGGTCTGCCTTGTCCACATCTGAAGGTAACTCATGCAGAGGGTCTCCTTGACAGCCCACATGCTCTGTGGCATTTGCCGGATTTCCCATCCCGAGACAGCCCATCAGTGCCTGACTCGGTTGCAGGAACGTTTGTATGGGGAGTTAGTGGAGGTACTGCATGTGGCCTCTCTGCTCGCTGGGGAAGGCTGTGTGGCCTCCCAGGAGCAGGGTGTCACAGGGAGCCTTTCTGCCTTCCAGCTCACGCACCTTCCCTAAGCTAAGAAATTTAGCTTTAAGAATTGAGGATAAAAAGAAGCAGGGGTGCTTGTGAATCTATCTAAATGCGTGATGTCAAAACCCCTCTGCCATTCGTTGTGGTGCTGGAGAGGAGGCTGAGACGTCATGGCCGAGGGAACTGGATGTGAAGTGGGTGACGCTGGCTGAGGATGGGTGGAAACAGGGAAATTGTGGAGATGAATCCAGACCCTAGCAACTCTCCTGGCTTAGGGTGAGTTGCTGCTGGTCTCTGGGGCCCCTAGGTCTTCTAATGACCCAGAGACAAGTGCAAGTGAACGACAGACTTGTTCCCATAAGACCTGCTCTTGTGGGAGCCTGTTACCTGCTCTTACCTGGTCCCCAGTTCATTTCTGCCACTGCTCCCACCCAGCTTGTCCTGGTCAGAGCTGCCTCCTGGACCGGCTGCACATGGAGTTAAGCTACTTCTGTCACAAATAACAATCATGTGGGCAGTGCCACAATTTAGGATGCTTCTTCTTGGCCATGTGTGCATGGTTGGTTTTATCATTCTACTCAATCTGAGGGCAGATGCTGGCTCTGTCAGGTCATCTGGGCTTTGGGGCAACTCTTAGAAACCTCTTCATGTAGCTATGGACTGCTTGTGGCAGTAAGCAACAGTAACCCTGAGGCACTCCACCACATCCCTGGCCTGAGCAAGTCATCTACAGGAACTCAGGTAACAATCCTACGCACTTTGCTTGGGAATCTGGCAGTGGTGGAGTAAGAAGCTGGGTAGTGAGGAAGGACTCAGTATGGTAGAGGCTAAACTGTGATATGAGAAAGGGTTACAGCTAGACTGGATGCCAGCTTAAAACATCCTATTTATGCATTTCCAGGCACTTATGCATATCCTTCAGCGAAAAAACAAAAATGGTTTTCCTCTGGAGATCAGTGGCAAAAATCCTATTGACTTCAAGTAGAGCAAGATCCATCATACTGCAGCTGATTCTTCACTGCCTTGTGTGAAGGGGAGGTGGTGGGTAAAGCAAAATGGAGGTCTTTTCTTCCCCAAGGCTGTGCTTGGCTGCTGCTAGCACAGACCATCAAACCTGCAAAAATCATGCCTGTCTGCGGGGCAGGCCTAGTAGTAGGAACATTTCAGTGCTGCTTACTTTGAATGAGACCTGTATTCAGATGCTTCAGTCTGATGCTGTTGTAGTTGCCTTGTTTGGGGGGGGGGAAAGGCTGTAGGTGATACAGGTCTCTAACAAGTGAAATGGCTAGCAGCGCTGATAGGGAAGTCAGAGCAGGTTGCTATGCTTGAACTGTGTCTCCTGGAAGGACTGCAAAGGGAACAAGACACAGGGAGGCCGAGTATCAATGGGAAATAGCCAGAGCATGAGTTAGGATTAGGGCTACAGATAAGCATCCAAGGAAACCACAGAGCAGTCAGGATTAGTGGGTAATGGAAAAGACTAGGACTGGGGCATCTGAGTGGCGTTAGTCAGAGGCAGCAGGTCAACGTCATCCCTGAGGTGGATGAACTAACCCCTGGCACCCCTTTTGGGATGGGATGCTGGTGAGGAGCAGTCTGCAAGCATGTTTGTACAAGTGTATTTCCTATATGAGTGGCCAAATGCCATTGGTTGCTTCCAAGAACCTCATGTAGTTTCCAGACATTCAGAAGGCCCATACCTCAGCCAGACTCTTTGTGGTGCACAAGGACATGGTAACAGTCAAGCAGTCCATGCTGCTTGGATGTCTGTATGAAGACAGCACTGGAGTGGCAGGAAGATATCCACGCAGCAGCAGCGTTTGGCAGTGTCGTGCACTGCAAGGACAAGAAGGTGCATGGAACTGCTCATGGGTCCTGTAAGGCTGTGGGCCAAGCACAGCTCTGATTTGAGCAGGTGAACCTTGGCTGAGATCCTCTTGTACGTGCTAGCACTAAACTGAACCCAGGAGTGCACCCAGCTTCAGCTGCTCCACAGCAGGACAACATTTACCCTCCTGTCCTTCACGCTGTCAAGCTGGCTGAAATGCCTGGGTTTCCCAAGGCATTGGCTTTAGGCAAGCTGGTCTCATCCTCAGGGGCTTGTACAGGAAGGGAGCATAGGATGCCACAGCAAAGTCCTGACTGCAAGAAGTGTCTCGCTTGACATGGACGAACTTGCTGGTTTTGGGGCACCTGGGTTTGAAATCTGAGCCCTGGAAGTCTGTTTTTGCCCAAAGCTGCTCTCCTGGTTGTTCACCGATCAGCCCTCGCAGGAGTATAGAAGAAGGTCAACACTTCACCACAGGGGCCAAACACTGTTCTCAAAACTCTGCTCCTCAGGGGAGTTACTCCAGATTCACCACGGCATTTCTGAGATCAAAACCAGGCCATAAGGAGCTAATTAAAGTCAAGCTAGTATGAGATTCGATACAGTCAAACCAATACATCCTTCATCTGCATAACTGGATCCCTCTGAGTTGCCGGAGTTCTTTGGAAAGGCTGCAGGGGAACCAGACACTGTTTACCTGAAACTGAAAAATCCCAGCAAACCTCTTTGAAAAAATTATCACATGGGGCTGCTCAGAAGGGTGAGCAACCTAGGAGTCACTCGCTAGGCTGCATGGTAAAAATTGGCTAAGCAATAACGCTGTCTGCCTTGCTTGCTGCAGCTAATCAAAACCTAAGCAGAGTGAGGGCCAAGGGCTGGATCTAAGCCCATGGAAGCCAGTGGAAGGGATCCCACTGGGCTGAAGCCGACATGGTCCAGAGCAGCTGTGTTTTAAAAATGGAAGAGAACATAAACAGGCATGACTGAGCTCTGACATTCCTTTGAACAGAGATACACCTCCGTCTGGAGCAGAGCAGCTAGTCTTTGTGCTTCCATGCTCAGAGGTCTGAGAAGGACCAAGGCTAAGGAACAGCAAAGGTGGCTGAGGCAGAACACTCTAGTTGTGACGGGATTTACTTGTCTAAGATACCTGTGTCTACCCCCTACCCCAAAGAGAGAAGGGTTAAAGCTGGTCCTACAGCAGAACTGAAAGCGGATCTAGGAATGAGATCAGCCTCTTGGTTTCCTTTAGCCCCATAGGCCATGAGGGAGTTGCGCCATGAAATGAGAATGCATTGTTTGTAAAATAAGTGTATTGTGTATTTGCTGGGTAATTTCAGCATATTTAATTAAGTGCTGCAGGAGCCAATGATTCAAGTGGGGTGGCTGGATTTTTCTTTTTAAGGGTTGGATAATTTTGTGACTAATAGTAATACTTGCCACTACGCATGGTAAGAGAAGGATAATCACAATTTATGCTGCAGGGCATAAGCTGTTTGCATAGGTCATGAGGACTTTTTTTTTTTTTTCTCCTCTGTAGAGTAATACAGCTAAAGGTACTTTTGAAGGTTGTTTTCTTCTGCCTTTTAAACATTAGATGTTGGCTGCTGGTCAAAGGCAGATTATCTGATGGGATGAACCAATGGTCTGATCTGCTAATTACTAAATTCCTATGTAAGGCTTTTATTTCCTGTACAGGGAGGTACTGTGCATATGCTACGCCTTTTCAGAGAGACCTTTTTTGTAAGATGGAATTAAAGCACCAGGTCTGGTCCCTAATTGAAACCAGCAGCATTCAGTAAGTTTGGACCACATCTGCATGCTGCGTAGCCTTAGGCGGGCCTCCGTGGTTTCTGTTCCATGCTCTTAAGAGTTGAGTGAAGAAATTGCAATAAAAAATCTGCCATATTTATTTCACTTTGTGTGTTTGCTCATGGAACTTCCAGGAGCAGATCAAAATCTCCTTACGTGTATTTGATGTTGTTTAGCAACAGTTCATTACATGGGCATTGCTTTTCTTTCCCTCCTGATTTGGCTAAGGCTAGCTCTTTGATAATCCAGGCCTGTTGTGAATGCTTGTAAGAAGTGAATTAAAAATTGGCCCTCTCTGAGTAAACAAAAACTCAGGTTGAAAATATGTTGGGGTTGATTCATCCAGGGTGGTTCAATTGCCCAGAAAACTGGGAGAAAGCTACCTTAATTATTGGGAGGATGAGTGGTAAAAAGAGTCTTTTTAATGTTGCTGGTTGTGGCAACTTGGTTTTAATCTACTCCTTCCGCTCCTATAGCTGTGCAGCTCCATACAAATTGTTTACAGCTGTGCACACACATGAGCAGCTGGGCAGTTTTGACCATTGGGCAAAATCCTTGATGGGTGGTGGTTGTTTTTTTTTTAAAGAGCAAAAAATAACCTGGCTTGGTTTTTCAGCTTGTGGTTTGCAGCACCATTGGTTAGAAAATGTCCTTTTGATTTAAAAACTGAGTGAACTGGAGCAAGCTACTAAAAGAGAGGAAATACAGGATACTGAGATGCTGTCCTGTATCTTTGACTATACCTCTTTGACTGTAACTGCATTTTGCTGTCTCATGGGTTTTGATTAAAGCCTGCACATCAGGTTGCTGAGCAAGGGTGCTCTGCTGCAGCTCCTGCCTTGCTCGTGGTGTGGAAGCAGTCAGGATTTCACTAGGGATTTAATCCTCTGATCAGGTTCACAAGTACCAGGGTCTCCCCAAATCCTGCTCCCACCAATCCATTCAAGTTCAGCATTACATCTTGTCAGACTAGATGTGACCCTACTGTGTTAGCACTAAGGGTTCCCCCCAGCCCTTGTAGCAGGTCAGGAGTCAGCAGGGCTGATGAGTGTCCATCACACCCAGCCCTTGCTGGGGCTCTGGGAGTCTGCTGGAATGGTTTAGTTGGTTCTTTTCTCATCTCAGACGGGGAAGTCTTGAGCAGGAAGAATAGCTTATAAATTTTTCTCATGTGACATTCTTTATCTCGTCATTGCTTGTTTTCTTAGCTTTACCCTCAGGTGAGCAATGACTCATGAAATCTAATGGGTTTTCATGAGAGGAGGATTGGGCACCGAGCAGGGAAGGACCAGGGAGCGGCAGCTGATGTCTCGGGGGCTATGACGGAGACACGAGCTGTCTGCAGCCTCCAGATGAAATGTGGTAGCCCCTTGAGCTCTGATGGTGTGGGAAGCTGCTGGGGAAGCCCCCTCGGTGGAGATGTCCCCCAGGGGGTGCTGGGCTGGATAGGAGCCCTTGTCCCTCAAGCTGGACCCATTAGGTCTTCCCACCCAAGGTGCCAGCAGGAGGCTGGGGCAGCTGAAGAGAGCAACGCTTGCCTTGCTTACCAACCTGCTCAGGTAGCAGCCTGGCTGGAGTCACCCTGTGGCTTGACATGGCAACGCCACAGCCTGTCCCAGGCAGGTGCTTGCTCATTGCCTCGGCAGCAGGCAGATTGCTTACGGCCAGAGAAAAGGAGATGAAAGGGAGGGGAGGGACCAGCTATCATTTATTAATGCTATCAGGTTGCATTTCTTTCCAGTGCTGTAAGGCTGGGGCAGGACTTGCAGGCAGCTGATGAAAGAGGAGACAGAGCTCACCAAGAAACATGAGAGAACTTGAAGGAGGAGTCTCAAGAAGGTCACTGGGAGATAGGAAGGTCTGGGTGCTCCCCAAAAATTGTCAGAAGCTGGAAGGAGTGTGAGAGGGCAAGGGAATGAGGGGGGGGAAAGAAATAAATTAAAAGCATGGGGAGGCCAGCTGAGAAGAGATGGGAGAAACTGGACAGTCTTCTTATTTGTATATTATTGCAGTTAACAAAAAAAAAATCCATGATTTTTTTTTTTTTCTCTTCTGTGATGTTTCCTATTTGTTAATAATTTTAAGATAGTGTTATGCCTGGGGTGTCTTTCCTGTCATTTGAGCTGTTGCTGTGTGAGAGCTTGCCTATACAGAGACTCTAGCATGCTGCTAGCATAAGCGAACTCAGGTTTTACGAAGAAGACTCCATAGGAGTTTCTAGGGTTAGCTATGGGGCTCAAATTTAGAAGCACCCTAAAAATTTTTATAGAGTTTCGTGGAAAATTGTGCGTGCTCTGCATGGTTTTGTAACTTTGTTTAACAGTCTGTAGTAGGGATAAAGTTGTTAATTAAACTCTTCTTTCATTTTAGATGGCCCAAAATAGTTAAGAGATGTTAATAAAGGGCATTCCTCCACAAGGGTCGCTTACAGCAGCTGAATGCTTTAGCGACCAGATTTCACCAAGGGTCTGGGACATGCTGTGCATCTCATCTAGTTTTGTGACAGTCATGCTTTTGATCATATGTAAAGATGCATAAAAAAACGTTACTGTGACATTTCCCAGTTATGCAAAGTTAGAAGCATTTGAAGTTAAATCCAGTGAGGCTTTGCCAGCCTCAGAGCTGGAGAGATGCAAAGATTCCTATACAAGATTTTTTTTCTTATTTCTAGTGAGGATCAGAGTGCCCAAGGGCCTGAGTTTTCCAATTGGAGCAGCAGCATTCCTGTAACAAGTCTGTGTGAGCCTGAGTGCACAGACCATGTGAATCAGACTCTCTATCCTTGTTGGTTTTGGTGTTTTAGAAAGTGAGATAATAGAAACCCCCAGTACTCTGGGAAGCAAACATATTTGTGTTACTCTCACCATCAAATGGTGACTGAAAAGCAGTCGAGAGCAAGCCAGCATCCTCCACATGCCCGAATTTCACCAACTGTGTGAATGCAGCTGCCTTCATGGGCTAATGCGTCCCTGTTGATACTGGTGCAGTAACGGTTTGTACTGTTCACTTCACACTGGTCTTTACTCTTCACGATGTTTGTCCTGTTACTTTATCAGTGCTGCCATTAGGATTACTGAATTTTCAAACATCAATGCAACTGCTTTTCAGGCAGGGTGAAAGCCCTGTCTTTGCAGTAATGAGATTTCAAAACCAGTGCTGAACGAACACCTAGTATTTCAGTCAGTATTGCAAAAGAAGCATGATAAAATTCAGTCAAGCAGCCCAGATCCTTAAAAGCAGATAAAATTCAAGTGTGTGATAACATGTTGTGCAGTGTCACTCTGGGTGTTGGCTAAAACAGTGAAGGCGTGAGAGCCTTGTCGGACTGTTCTGAAACGGTGCTGTCTCCATTTCACGCGCTATGCTAGCTCTTCCTTCTGGCTTAACTGTCACCAAGACCCAGGGCAAAGAAAGGAACCTGGCAGAGCTGACCAGTTTTGTTTGCTTGCCAGTTTACCTGCATCACAGCAGGGCTTTTTTGGATGGATAAGCTCCCAGACAATAGGCTGCTGACAATCCCATTGCATCATTTTGGCATCAATCCTCCAAGTAGAAAAGCATGTCTAACAGTGGCAGTTATGTGTATTATGAAATATAATAGACAAAGCCCTAACATCCTGCAGCAAACAGGATTTATGTTCTGCTCCAAGTTTTCTAAATCCTGTGAAATGCTGATGTGGTAACCTGGATATTATTCTGTGGTTGCTTTATTTGAATGAAAAAAATTGGTAGCTCATTAATATAGTAGGGACATGAAAAATAAACTTAGCTTACAAGACTTCTTATTATTCCTTCTAGCATTCAGTCTCTTCTCTTTTGTCCCTCTGTTCTCATTTTTCAGGGTCACAAAGATTTTTGATCACAGACTTGAAATGCGCTGTAGAGAAGGTGGCTTTCTAACGGGGAGGTGGAGAGCACAGAAAGACAGACAAAGGCTCACAGTGATTTTGCAAACTCTGTAGTAGTTAATTGTATTGCCATTTTAGGTTGGGCTCTAAAAAGGCACATGTGTGGCTTGGCTTAAATCCCAGAGCTTTCCCTTGGGATTTCTGCTTCCAGGGTATACTTACAGGCAGATTTTTCAAAAGCAGTGAAGCTGTAAACTTTTGGTGTTCAGTGTTACCAATGTGTTTAGATGACTGGCTGGTTTAAAACTACTTTCACAAATTATTTTTGCCTCGTGTGATGAACAGACTGGAGTTAACTTGGAACAAGGCAAATAACAGCCCTGGATTTCAGGAGAGCAGACCTTGCCATGTTCAGGGACCTGCTTCAAAAAATCTCATGGGAGACAGTCTTAGGAAGCAGAAGAGTAACCCCATGCTCTGGTACAGGCAGCTTTGCAGGACAGGACCTTGGGATCCTGGTGGACAAGAAACTGAACATGAGCCAGCAATTTGCCCTTGCAGTAAAGACCTGCAAGCCTCCTGGTCTGCATTAGGTCAGATTGAGGGAGATGATTCTTCCACTCTGCTCAGCCCATGTAAGACATCTGTAGCGTCGTGTCCAGTTCTGGGCTCTCCACATAAGAGACATGGACATGCTGGAGTGAGTCCTGCCAAGAGCCGTGAAGATGCTTACAGGGCTGGAGGATCTGGTATAAAAGGAGAGAGCTGAGAGAGATGGGGCTGTTCAGCTCGGAGAGGAGGAAGCTGAGGGAGATCTCATCCATGTGTATAAATACCTGATGGGAGGGAGTAAGCAATAAGGAGACAGACTTCTCAGTGGCATCAAGGGAAAGGACAGGAGGCAATGGGCACAAACCAAGCCAGAGGAAATTGTGTTTAAACAAAACCCCACTTTTTTAATGTAAAAGTCAGCCATTGGAACAGGTTGCCCAAAGAAGTTGTAGAGTCTCTGTCCTTGGAGGTATTCAACACCTGACTGGACGAGGCCCCGTGCAACCTGCTATGTGATGGTGACCCTGCTCAGAGCAGGGTCCAGATGATTTCCAGAGATGCCTTCCAACCTCGGCAACTTTGTGGCTTTGTATTAGCGTGCAGAAAAAACAGATTAAAAGAGCAATCAAGAATGGACTGCCCTGGGCTATTTGTGGAGCCTGGGAAGTCATAGGCATGCACAGTCCTGAGCTCCATCCCAGGAGACACCACGTTAAGAACTTTTCCCATGAAACAGTGTGTGGCATGTAAACCGTACTCTAGTGTTTCAGGGCGCTGGAGCTGAGGTCTGATGCTCTCCTAAGCTGTGTAAAACCTGAAGCTTTGTGAGTTGCTGGGGTCGGAGGCACACAAAGGACAAGACGATGAACAACTAGTCCTTCAGCAAAATGCAGCAGAGAGGCCAGCTGCTTTCACTCGCCTTCGGTTTTGGCAGAACATGCTATACATGTATATTTTGACATATGTGGTTAAGTTGTATGAGGCGGCACACTCGTACCATCACGGAAAGGGAATGAAATTGAACAAAGTCAGTGGAGCTCAGTTAGGAGTCACACCAGGAGCCAGTGGAAAAGGTCAGTAAAACTTAGCAAAGAGGCTGAGAACAGAGTTTGGATGAAATCTCAGGTCAGCATGTAATAATCAATGTCAGATGGCATTTTCATTGGATATTTATTCTGGAGCCGATGCAGGAATTACTGTGTGAGTTTCCTGTACTGAATTACACAAGAAGTGGATTGGACAGTCATTAAGGTTTTGTTTGTCCTTAAGTTCATTAGGCACTTGCTGGATGAGTGCTGGGCAATAGGAACCCCTCTTCCTTGACTTATGGAAATTTCCAACATGCTGGAAAGAAAATGAGAATTTTGTGATCAGTTCTTGCAAGCCACCTTAAGCAGTTGGCACGGCAACTTGAACGCTCTGGTAGAAGTAGCACAGTTAAATATTCCACTGAAACAGGATAGCCTGTAAGGCGTTCTGGCTGAGCTCCAAGGCGACTAACCCAGCCGTCTCCTTCTGGGTGAAGGATCACCTCCTGGAAGCCCTCAGGAATGCCTGCTGGTGGCAGGGATTGCTTGTGGGGAACGGGGGCCCTGCAGCAGCGTTTGGCTGGCTGGCCCCTGCAGTCTGGGCTCTGAGACGTTCGCTGCGTCTCAGCTTGTGCATGGCTCCAGGTTTGTTCTCTCCAGGACGAAGAGTGGTTTCTGTGAACTCCTCCTGGTCCCCACTTTCTTAATGATTTTTGTCAAGTGTATTGTACAGGCTGGTTTGAGACCCAAAGCCAGACACAGACATGGGATTTAGTCAAGAAAGAGGAGAAACAATATTTCAGAAGTTGGTATTTTGGAATTATGTCACTGGGTTAGAGCTCTATAAAGAGAGTTTACATAACCCTAATTCTTCCCCATAGCAACTCATGTTGTGTAAATAAAGCCAGCCCAGAAGCAAGTGCAGCCCTTCCCATTGCACAGCGTACATTTGCTTGGAGGCAGAATGCCCGAAGGGAGGACTGGTGGCTTGTTTTGCCCACATGGATTTTGAGCCTGTGTTGTGGAGGAGCTTGAGCATGATTCCGTCCCCCTAGTACTCTGAGGCTTGATGTGGTTTTTAAGACATAGGTATATGGGATTTTCCATAACATATCGAACAGTTAGTCCATCTTGCGTGTTTGTCGGCCCTGACTAGCAGTCATATTTGGTATGATTCACAGGAAATCAGTGTTAGAAATTGCACATTTGTTAAACAGAGACGGTGGTGGTGGGTTGAGAGGCTTATGCAAAGTTCTTCTGCAAAGAGAGATGAAGGCTGGCATTTAGGGTTAGAGGCAATGAAGCTTTGGGCTTAGATTTGGTGTCATTAATATCTGATGAGAAATTTCAGACATTCTTGAAGAACATACTGAAATATCAGTTGCTTTTTGCTGCTGTTTTAAACAACATTTGTTCATATGTAAACCTGAACCAGAAGCTGTAGTTTCAAAATTTGAATTGGGATCGTGGAAGTAAACTTGTACACAGGGATTGCATCCAAGTTCCTGAAATTCTTGGACTAGTTTTAGAGCCTCATCCAGAACTCATTAACATTAATAAAGGATTTCATCTGACTCAAAATTCAATCATTAAATTGTTTCTAATCTGACGTACCTAGAAGGCAATACCAAAGTGGTACCTCAACCACTGAACTATCAGTTCCTTTTTGTTACTTAGAAGACTTTTTATATTTCTCTGGTTTTGATATGCATCAGCATGCCTGCTTTTGTTTCCTCCTCAGCCTAGTTGTCAGGTAACTGTTGGGTTGTCTCACATTTAGGGGTGTCTCTATGTTCAGGACTTCGTTCAGCGTCAGAGCAGAGCATCCCATGCAGAGCCCTGGGAAGACCAGTCATTCGGCTACCCTCAAGAACCTAGGCAAATGAAAATAGTTTAAACAAATGATAAGATATTTTTGGAGTGGCCTTCAAGAGTGCTGGTTTAGCCCTTTTCCTTGCCTTGAGGTTGGGTCAACACTACCTGCACCATTTCTGGTGGATGTTTGCCCAGCCTGTTCTTTATCTTAGTTACTCTTTTCCTTTCGTCTGGACCCTCGACTGCCTCCAGTCACCACTGAAACTGATTGTGTAGGGTAGTAATTGTGTTGCAATGCTCACAGAGACCGTAGAAACAAAACATTTCAGCAGGAGTGGATTACTGCCCTTGAGGTGAATTCAGGGGAAGAAAATGGCTACAGCAGCTTTGAGCAAAATGGCAAATAGAGATGGAAAGTAGAGAAATAAATAAGGTGTGGGGATTTTTTCAAGGAAGAGTAGATGACATTTTCTACAGCACAGCGTTCTACAGAAGTTGAGTGATTTAAGCTGCAAGCAGATATTTTGGGACTGCCGCATCTACATGGAAGTAGCAAGCTGTTGAGTCTTTAGGAAAATCCCCATCCAAGATAAAAGAAATAATGCATTAGCTATGTTCAGTACAGCAACAGCAAATGCTGAATTGAAGGTCTTTTGCACAGCTGATGTTCAGCTTCACATCCTAGACAGCTCCTGTATTTAAAAGAAAAAAAAATAATCTTGGAAAGCTCTTTGAGCAGTCTGTGTGCTGCAGTGTTTGGATCAGTTGAGAAAAATACACTTCCCAGAGCTTTCTGAAAGCTGCATGGATGACCTTGTTGAATTTCCTCGGGCAGAGTCTTGTTGCAAGAAGAAACACAGATGGCAAAGACTGCTGAGCATAGAATTGCCATTTTATTTATTTACTTATTTTTGCAGGTACCTCCCTGTGCTCAGGGGAGGGAAGCCACATATGTATGTTGCTTCTTATTCGTTGCGTTTATTCAGATACCATGAACATCAAAGCAACGGATCAGTTCATGGTTGAAAGCATTTAGAAATGTGCTTCTTTTTGCAAGAAGTCCTGACTGCTGTTAATGATGATGCTGTACATATGAATAAAAGTGGGCAGGAAGCCTCCCAGGTCTGTCTCTGAATGCAGTGCATATGATTTTTTCTGCACTGAGCTGGTGATACATGGAGGGAAATACTAGCTTTAAACTAATTTGTTACTGCAGTAGAGCAGGCATTTATTGCCTTTTGTGTCTCTAAGGGCACAGCTTCCCCGGTGCCTCCAGACCAAGGGGAGAATGTCAGGAATACCACTTTCAGTGATCATAACTAGGTGGAACGTCTGCTTTTCATGCTAGTCACTTTGAAGGCCAGATAGGAATTTTTTAAGCTGTTGTTATTATTTTTATTCTTTTTTAAAAGGCAGACTGTATGCAGAGCTGCAGAGTGTGAGTCAGCAGTTGAGGATGTGGTCACTGGGAGTGAATTGGTAGAAACCCATGTAGATGTTCCAGGATTAAAGGTATTTTTGTTCCAAAAATAATGTCAGATGTTAGAGTTTACAAAAAAAAAAAAAAAAAGGGAGGGGGGGAAGAAAAGAAAAGCATGAAACTGGAGTCCATGAGGTATCAAAGTTCTTGTTTTGAACAAGAAGTTTGAACAATTACTTTGAACATGAAAGAAGGAATAAAAATCAAAACTTAGACTTG
This sequence comes from Falco rusticolus, assembly GCF_015220075.1. NCBI lineage: Eukaryota > Metazoa > Chordata > Aves > Falconiformes > Falconidae > Falco > Falco rusticolus. The sequence goes on from NC_051191.1 coordinate 67,609,553, forward strand.
TATCAAAACACCTGATTCTGTGTACTTCTGTCAGCCTGCCAATTTCTCCAAGCACTGCAAGTGTTGTTGTTCAAGCAAGCCAAACATCTTGGTCTCCCATCAGTAAATGGTCTGATACAAATCCCATGTTTTAAAGAGAATGACTGGCAAAAGCCTTGCTTGGTAAGTGTGATACCGTGATGTGAACTACTCAAATGCCCTTAATCTTGGTATGACTGGAAGCAGCTGTTTTTAAGACCATCTGTGGCTGTTTTGAGAAATTTGTTGCTGTGCATGAAGAATGTAAAAAGTGAGAGACTTTGCTTTTGATGGCAATATCTTACGAGGAGGCAGATACAGAGTCAGCCTGTGTGCAGCACGTCTCGGGGACAAACACACTATAATTGCAGGACAGCTGCCACGTGTTCTGTAAAGAGTTGAACTTGCCAGCAGTTAATGATTTTAACTTCACAGCTATTATGGCCATAATGTTTAAAACATATTTTATTATTTAAAAGTTTCTACACGTGCTTTGTGTGGTTAGGGTGACCCATGGGTTACTGTGAAAGAGTAGCAGAATAGAAAGCATTTCTCATCCTTTTGCTGTGGAAGTTAGCAGTGTCAAAATCAAAGCCTTTATCTTCTATTCCCAAAAGCAGCAGTAGGTGCCCTTCCTCTCAGGCTTCATTTGAGTCAATGTTGCCTCCTTCCCCTGAAAAATCAAGTGCCCTGCTCTTTCCCCTTCCCCAATCTAACCTTCAAGGCTCCTTAATGCAACTTTGCAGAGGCGGAAGGGAGGAGGGTGAGGAGGTATTAAGTTGCACGTCGGAGGTCGGAGAAGTGAGCATGGGCAGGAGAGGATGCCTCCATTGCTCAAGGCACAACTGTTGGCTGTAATAGCCCCGGGCAGGGGATTACAGCTGCACAGCCAAAGCTGTGCCTCTGTGGCCAGGCACCGTGGCTGGCTGCAGGTCATAGCCACCCTTCCATGCTGGCATCTGCTCCTGAGCCCCCTCAGCCTTCAGCTTGGCAAGTGCAGATGGCAATGGTTTGCAATTGTTTTACTCTAGCACATACTAGGTTGAAACAGGGATTTCTGGAGCTGACTTAGGAGTTCAGCCCCGTAATTTTGAAGAATAGTACAGCTGGCAGCAACATCATGGGCTTTCTCACTCAAATCCAGCAATGCATCTCCACGCACACGCCCTTGCTGAGCTTTCAGGGGGCAGGCGGTATTTGTGGCATAGGTAGATTTCATGATTTAACTAGGGCAATGGAAAATTTTACTGGCAGAAGCAAGATTTGAATTTGATCTTCCACAAAACAGGTTATTGCCCCAGCCATTGCTTACCAGTTACTCCCTTCCTGTATGAAGTACATTCCCTATACCTAGAGGGCAACAGCAGTAAGGTATTACTCGGTGGGTGAGCGTGGAAGTAAGACTGCATGAATGCCCTGGGTAGATACGTCTGGTCATTTTCTTCTCATTCCCGAGTGCAATGCTCTGCCTTCTTGTCCGTCATACTTCATGTACTTTTAATGTTCTGTAGCTTATTGTCAAGACAGGAAAGCCATGCAGTTTCATGAAGTAGTGTATCAGACTTGTAACTGGAGGAAGAATGGAGTAATTTATGTCTGCACACGTAGTCCCTTTGATTTATCCCTGGAGGTCAGCAATAATATTTGCAGAGTTCTGTGCTAAGCAGAAATGGAAAGGTTTGCAGGGTTCCCTCTGTAACAGCAGGTTTCATAACTTCTTGGATCCTTTTAACTCCAAGAGTGTTGTTCTGATCTTGGTCTGAGGGCAAGGCATTTACTCTTTTCTGCCTATGCATTTTGACTTAAATAAGTACCTAGAGAGCCTTTTGGCCCGGCTTTACTCTTGAATGATTTTTTTGGTAGTTTCTCTGGGTCTGTGATTCATGACTTGACCTAACCTTCATTCACCCCCATGGCCAGAAACCATTGGCTGTTCCTTTTTACTTTATCCTTCCTCACACCTCTTGTTTTTAGAAGGTCAGTTTACACCTCATCTTTGTGCTTTGTACGCTTGGTGTTGTAGGGTTGCGTACGTGTGTGTGTGTGTGGTACACCAGGAGGTGGATGTTGCTTCCCCTGCAGCGTGGCACTAGCAGTAGGGGTTTGCTCTGGTCAGGGTGTGTGAAAGGCATGTCACGCTCTCTAAATACCCTTTTCTGCAGAACATGATGCCAGCACTGCCTTGGCCAGGTGACAAGGAGATGGCCACTACCAGCCTGCAGCCATGAAACCATGCTGCCTGGGGTGCACAGCACAACGTGGCAGCTTGTCTCCATGATCTCACTATTTGGTTGTTGGACAAATCCTCACTGCCTGTGACACCCAGTGTCACGTGGCGGTGGGAAGGCACCCCCAGTGTGATGAGTGGGGTATAAACTGTGAGTAACTGGGGCGAGAGGTGGTATTGAGGTTCATGCTCAGGGCAGGAGGCTTGACGCATATGATTGTGAGTGACTGCAAATAACTCCTTAAGCTGACTTTCTATGTCATGTTCAGTTTCAAGCAACTGTCTCCAGCATCTTTTGGACCAGTATGTTTGCAAGGCACCTAATGGTAATATTTAGGAGTATTGGTTTCTGCACCTGCATACCTGTTCAGCCAGGAATAATCCTGGGAAAGACCTCAAATCACATTGAAGTCCCATGGGATAACAGCAAGCTGAAAAAATTTAACAGGGGTAAGAGAAGTAAGGCCATCCAAGAGAAGGTTAAAACATCACACCACGCTCAGGGGTCTGTGGGCACTGCGGGTAGCGAAGAACAAAACCCTGCTTCATACCTGCCAGGTTTTCTTGCCCTGTCCCTGCAACAAAGGAGGGGGGGGATGGTCTCTGATCAGAAGGAGGATGCTTTTTGTGCAAACCAGCCCATGGACCTGCTGTTTCCTGAGGCTGCTGAGTGAAATCATTTAGCAGGGTTACAAAAGGGCTGGATAGCATGTGGGCATTAATAGCATTTGCAGCTATGTAAGCAGCAGTAACAACAGCGAAGTAATCAAATCTCATTCTTCAGAGGGGAAGCTGATCACCTGAGTGGGTCTGGGATTTCCCCCTTGCAGGATTGCCAGGTACCTTCACAGACTAATTGAAACGTCAAGTGCCCTCTGGGGCCAGGGGCATGACAGTGGCTTGGTGGATCTAATCTCTGAACAGACAGAGAAGCTCTGGTCAGCTCCTGCCCCGAGGCCTGATAGCTCCCTGGATACTGCTGTCTGTTATCTCTGGCTGTGGATTTTTGCTTTTTAAATTTTTTAAATTTTTTTTTTCCTTTCTTGAGACAGGCTTCAAGTGCATTGCTCTGGCAGAGCCGTAACTGCTGGACGGTATCTCCCCATCTCCACTTGCTGTTCCTGCAGCTTCCCTTGCTGACTTTTAACCTTACAGCAATAAAAAGCATAGCTGAGAAGAGGCAGGCATGGCCCTGGGCCCTGGCCAGACCCAAGGCGAGAAACATCTTCATCTTATTTCCTCTTGTTACAGGTTTTCTGGCCTTTAAGGGTTGGGCCGCTGGCTCTGCAGGCAGCTGGCTCCAGACTGGCTGCCTCTCATGGGGGTTTCTGCTGTAGGATGCAGCATCTGTCTCAGCCTCCTCTTCAGCCTCTTTTCCTTTTCTTTGTGTCCACGCACCTCCATTTCCAGGAGCAAACTTAAGTCCTGAGGGCTTCCCATCTCAAATCCAGAGGGGCAGCTGAGGATCAGCCCCAGTGGCCATTTGGATCCTCAGCAGGCAGCTGCCAGCCTGCGTGATGGGAACAGGGAGTAAAAGGGCCCCTTTTCTCTGAAGAGCCACCACCTTCACGTTGCTGAATCCCCATGGCTGATCCCCTTGAGTCTTGAACCATGGACCACTGGTGCACAAAAATAGAAAGAAAGGTGGATCTCTGCTTGTAGGAAGGAGTTCAGCCAAGTGTCTGGTTGTAGACATCAGGAGCATGTCCTGGAGGTTGGAGTGAGGATAAAAAATGCCATTGGGGTGTACTGTGCACAAACCCCCTGTCATTGCCCTTCTGCCCCTCCGCAGTGCCTTCGAGAACATCTTCCATGCTGCCTTCCTTGGCGGTGTTTGAGGTGAAAAAATCACTTTGGAAAACAACCAGTGTGCTTCAGGAGGTGATGGGAGGTGCTTCGGGAAGTGATGCCCGCAAGAGAAAGGTCAGGAGCTGGCTGGTGCATCTCTCTGACGGGCTAATGGCAACGAATCTGGCCTAACATCTTCAGCTGTTGACCTGGCTGTGAGATAGGCTTTTCCCAAGCCTTCCCTTTGATTTCTGCCTTCACAGGTTTTTGCCTTTTCCCATCCTAACGAGAACCATTTTGTAGAGGGGCTGGTGCAAAACCATCAAAGCTAATAGTTCTGGCATTCCCTCTTAGTTCCCTCTTAGTAATACTGAAGTGTTTGGTGAGGTATTTTAGTTCCTGCCTGCTACTTTTTTCCAAGCGTATTCTTGTTGACTTTAAATAGCCATCAAGAAAGTGCTCCAGCCAGCTGGGCTGCTGAGCAGTGCTCATGGAGAACTTGAGAACCGGCTGAATCTGTGGTAGACCACCTCACTCTGGTGCTTTTGAGACAGAGCAGTGATCGTAGCCACGGGGCTCTGTCACACAGGAGGGGATACCTGCAGGGCAGTGTCTTGAATCCTGTGGCCCGTGCTGGGGAGAAGACTTTGGTCAGCAGTTGGCCTTGGCAAGGTCTCCTGGCTGCAGGGAGCTGGAGGAGCTATGTCTCCTTTCCATAGCTCCCTCCCTCCTCCTAGCGAGGAAGCATGGACAAAGCCAGGTCCTTCTCCAAGGGCGCACCATAGAGATCCCCAGGGAAAAGCCAGTCTTTTAAGAAGGAGCTGCAGTGCCAAAAACTTTCTCTGAGAGTTTATCCTATTATTTCTGAAAATCATTTTCTGCCGTGTTAGGGAATTAGCCTGCCAAAGTACAAATTACCTAGCAAGGAAATGACTACCTCCAGATTAATTCCTAGCTGTTTTGTCTCTTCCATGTTTGGCTGATCTGTTAGGTAAATATTTGTGCAACACAGAGAATTGCTCCCATTTCTTCTCTTTTCCAAGGGTCAGAGAAATGTCAGCTGTTGGCACTTGTGTACAGCCGGGCTTCTGTGTTTGCTGCACGGCGGGCTCCGTGCCAGCTGTGTGCAGGAACTGAAGTGCAGATGAGCCCAGGAGTTGCCACGGTGGAGCGGCTGGCACGGCTGGCCATGGTGGCCAGCATCCTTTTCTCAGAAGAGGGGGTTTCCCAGCGCTTCATCCTGAGATTATTCTGCAGAGCGGTGAAGTCCTGAATTTAAAATGAAGCCAAATAATCTCTCCCCTCTGCACAAAAGAAAAAAACGCTTCTCTTGGTGTCCTCCCTTGGTGAATCTCTAGGAGTGAACTGACTTTTGTTGCTGTTTTTTAATTTTAGTCTTGTTTTACTTGGTTTCTCTCTAATTTAGCCAGTCCCACTCTTCTGAGTCTCTCCTCTGAAAAAAAGCGTGCTCCCCTCTCCCACTAGTGCAACGAGCCCTCCAAGCAGTGAGTGCTGAATTTCATGTACACTACCAAGTCTGTTTCAGCTCTGTTGCAAGTGGGGCCATGTGTCCAGCTGCAGGACGCTTGGGAGCAGTGGATCCTGCCTTGTTGCTTTGAACGAGGTGAAAGCTCACCAGTTACATGTTATTTTATGTGAAAACCCAAGAATTTCTCCTTCTTTCCTATGACGGTCAGTCCTTGAAGCACAATATGTGTTTAGCTGCCTTAATCAGTGGCTTACTCACTGAGACTGACGGAGAAATCTTCCGCAGAGGATAAGTGTTGATGTTGGTATTTTTACTCATAGACTTAAACCCATAGTTTCAGATCAGAATCCGAGGTGGGAAGACCTAGATTTGTGGCTGTTCAGCATCTAACAGGGCCTGAATGAAACCCACACATCTAAGCCAACACTCACATTGGGGAAGCAGAACTTCCTAATTGCCTCTGAGTTTTGTCCCTCAGTTGCACCTCTGACTAACTTCCACATCCACATGTCTTGCAATTTCTTTTCATTAATTGCTCCCTTTTTTCACCGCATTGTAGGAGGCAACTTCAGCATCCTTGCTTTCTGCTCACCTCTGCCAGACCCTGCAGCACTCAGATTTCAGCAGCAAGTAGATTTTGCAACCTTGCTTGTAGGTGCAATAACAGTCCAAGAGCTTAGCACAGCCCAGGAGGGGGATCTATCAAAGGGTCATGTGTGAATTCTAGTTCCTGGGATTGTTTTGGGTTTGCCTTGGCCTCTGCATAGCTCAGAGATGTTTTGGAGCTGATCTAATTCATGTGGCTTGTAAATGCTTCCTCCAAAGCAGACGGACGGGCCATGCTCCTACTTAAGCCACAGTGAGTCTCCCATGCTGCTGGGTTGGGTGAGCAGGGTGAAGATGGGTATGCTGGCTCCGAAATAGTAATGGTTTCCCCAGCAGTGGGCTGTGCTGCCCCCTCAGAGCACGTCCCTGCTATTCCTGGCTGAGGGCTTGGGCCGTTCATCTCAATGCTCAGACTTGAAGCTGGCAGGGTGGCTCCCTTTATATACCAAGGCAGCCGACATCTCGGGGGCTCCTAGAGCTTTGGGGGTGATTTCTGTTTTACTAGAAGAAGGGCGGAGAGCCTGGTACATGGGTATTGAGCTGGTTGGCCACCAGCCTGTGGGAAGCAAGTGCTCGTTCAGGTTTTGGCACTTGTACTCTTCACAATTAAAACTATCGTGCGGTGTGGGCACAGCGCTGAGCTGCTGGCGGGTTGGTTAGTTTACTGACTCAATGCCAAAATGTTTCACAGGTCTGGAAACAACCTAGTGTGAGATGTTGTAACACTGCTGGGAGGCGTGAGCTCTGCTCATCAGCACTGTCTCGTTAGTGATATGGATGGTGCTTACAGAGAACTACAAGGTCATGCTATATCTGCTCGTCTTTGTCCCTCCTAAGCCCAGGAGGCCAATGGAGTTGTAGAAGAAAGCCAAAATTGATCTTGGATTGAGCAGAGTAGGAGGGGAGAGGGTGTCAAATGAAGTTGCTTTGAACCTGGAAGCTGACTGCAGTTAAATAGCAACATCCTTAACCACATCACTGCTAATATTTTAGGCATTACAGCTGAATGTCCCATCAGATGTATTCTTTGCCATTGTTTCCTTCAACAAAAGAAGATTGAAAGCTTTTATTGTGTGCAAATAGGTGCATATTCAGAATAATATTCTTTTAATGGTTAAACTTATTAGTAATATGATAATTGTCTTATTTTTCTTTGGGTTTGCTAGTTAAAAAATATTTATGTTCTTTAGTTTGACCAATGGGATTATCTGAGTGATCTACAAGGAGGTTCCCAGTCCTGTGGAGATTAATGAAATCTCTGACCTGTTTTAGAACTGTGCTGAATCTTTAACATAACAAATTAATACAAGGAGGGGAAGAGCTTTTAAAGAAGAGAAAGGCAATTTCTTTCTCTGTGTCAGTCTGCCAACTTCAAGTAAAGTAAACAACTCCTGGTCTCTGCTGGACCATTCCAGAGTGTAGAGGTATCTCAGCCTCGTAAAGGACCAGTTTATTCTAGTAACCACTGCAGCTTCTTTTTTTTTCAGCCTGTACTCTGACATCTCTTTCTCTCTCTTCTGTGCAGGATACGAAAGCTGGAGGGAGCTGGCTAAGGCTCTGGCAGACACGCATGTCCCAGGTGGGGACCCAAGCCTTCAGTTTTACTATCTGCAGAAGCTGGGACACCAGGTGAGGAGGCTTGGGATGCCATCTGAACATTTAGAAGAGCAGATCTTCCTTTCTGATGCTGGCCACAAGAGACAGCTCTCTCTTCACGCAGGAAAGAGAGCATGCCATAGGGCAAAACCCGAGCTGACCCACAGCAATGTGAACATACAATAACTCCACTGTAGTCAATTAAGTTGTTTTAGATGGGCAAAGCTGCAGCGGTGAGCTGAAGCTGGCTGGGTATGTGTCACAGGAAGGTAACACTAAACAAGATGGGAGCAGAAATGAAAGGTCAGGAAAGAGTTTATAGCTCTCTAGTGAAGCATGTCCTGGTGCTGTTGCCTGAAAGAAGTGTTGAAAGAACTATTGCTTGGACCTTTTTGAAACAAGGTTTGGGGGTGGGTGGGAAGGAAGACTGACCTAAGTTTTAACTCTGTGCTAGCAAACAGTTATAAAGTGCTAGTAACCTTTCCTCTCAGTAGCTCACCATGAAAATTTGCTGTCAAAAAAGCCAGGGAGCATTTTCATCCCCCATCACAAGGCCGTGATAATTGGCTTGTCCTTCAGAAAGGGAGCTTGGGAGCTTGTTTTTTTCTCACATCTTCTTGTGACCAGGTTTGAGCCCTGTTATGCAGGTGTCGGTGCTGGGTCATTTTATCAGGTAATTTTGACTTTCCTCTACTTGTATTTCAGAACCAAGAGCTGCAAAGAGGTGGGAGGAATAAATCGAATTATGCAGCTGTGGACAACCCTGTCCAGTGGGTGCCAGAGGTGGGTGCCCTTCTCCATCATTTTGGGTGAGGGAGGTATAGCTAGAGACCTCTGCAGCAAGAATGGAAGGGAGGGACCTCTGCCTGGAAATTAATTTGCTTCAGTAGAAATCCATTCCCTATCACCTCTTCCTGGCTTAATGACACTTACAGACCTGACTAATCATCTGGAAAGACAGGAGTGTTCAGATTCCTGATAATTTGGTGTCTCTACCAGCCATCAAGGCACCAAGCACCCACCCACAGTTCTCTGAGAGCAGGCAGCTTACTACCTCCCTGAAAGGTGAAGTTTGTTCAGGGCTGAGAGTATGTATGACCAAGCGTTCAACAAGCAAATACACGACCGTGGCATGCAGAAGTGTCACGCTCTGCTCTGGCTCTGGCATTTGGTTGCTATCCAACCCCTGTGTGTCATACACAGAGATTTCTCCACTTCAGTGAGATTTCTGATGAACAGAGACCTCCTCTGGTGACCCTTGAAGACTGGGATAAACATTCCTTTTGTCTCCTTTATGCCTCATTTATTTTTTTCCTCCCCTGTTCCCTTATCTCACCATTCCTCTTCAGATAAGGGAGCAATGCAGCCTGCTTTTGACGAGAGGGACACCAGCCAGGGGGCATTTAGCTAATGGAGTCAGCTCACTAAATTGCTTAAGGTGATTAGAGACCTGCACAAATTAGAAGGGCCTCTGTGGATCCCTTGGGGAAGGAGCAGGCTGCTGTCCCTGTGCTCAGGGCATGAGATGATCACTGGTCAGCAGAAGGAAAGTGCCTCCCTCCAGCCATTGCACTGAGCAGTTTAGGTCCCTGCAGCATGAGTTACAGCTTTCCTGGAAACAGCCAGCACCAGTCACCCTTGAGTGCCCAGAACCAGACCAGACCATTGATCTGTTCTGCTGCATTGGCTTTGGCGAGTACCAGTCCCACCTGGAGCCTGAGGGCTTCCTCCAGCTTCAGGGCTGTGCAGGCAGCGTGCAGGCAGGGCTGCCTCCCAGGTGAGCAGCTGCTGGCAAAGAGCCAGTGGGATGTCAGGGCTCACGCTGCTGCTGTGCGCAGGGAACGACACAGAGCATTTACTGCTCCCCTGTCCCACAGCACCAGGCGATACAGGCTCTGCATGGCATCCCCCAGCTTCTCTGAGGCTTTGCCCGATGTCTCTGATCCCCTCCCTGGTGATTTCTCAAAAGCATGTTAGTCTTGAAACCTGCTGGCTGTGGTGTGCAATGAGCCTTTACTGTATCAGAAATGCAACTGGCCGGGTACGCGCTGTGGCTTGCGTGAAGATATATGTTTAGCACAGGGCTGATACGCAAAGTCCTCTGCTTTGCTGGTGGGGCTGCTGCACGCCCTTGCTTGCCGCAGCGCTGAGCAGGGCACCCACCAGCCTGCAAACCTGCCACCCTGGTGCGGTGCTGCCAAGGGGCGAGGAGCAGAGAGGTGTCCTGGCCAAGGGGAGGGGGTAGGACGTGGGGTCTGCCGTGTGGGATGGCCCCATGCCTGGAAGGGTGCTGGCTGCCTTGAGGCAGGAGCCTTGTCCTGCACTGCTCCTGTTGGGAAGGAGAGCTCTGCCGGGTAGCAGGGCTGTTGCCTCAGGCCGGCTGCGTTGGGAGTTTGTAGGTGCCCGAGTCCGGGGCCATGCCCTGTGTCAGGTGCTGTGCAGCAGATTCACTGCGAGCAGACTTTGAGTCTTAGGGTGTATAGACACCAGGCTGGGGAGTTGGTTTGGGTGGCCTTGCCCCATTCACATGCCCTGCTGTTCTCCCCCACCAGCCCTGCTCTCTTAACACTGCTCCTGCAAAGTACCCACCCCCTTCACCCATTTTCCCTTTGTCTCTCTAAGGCCTTTCCGTGGCCCTGTCTGTACCTCGAGGGTCAGCAGAGCCACCCTGACGGCAAACCCAGGCCAGTGGTTCACCAGTACCAGTTGCAGGAGATGGAGAGGGATCCACAGGTACAGCTCTGTACAGAGCTGTTTGCTGTCCTCTTAACCACCAGCTAAAATTTCTCCTGGCCTGAGGATTAAGTTTTTTCTGTAACTCTGCCCAGCTTAATTACCCAGGGTCTATGATCCCATTGTGCCCTCCTTGCAGCATTTCTAAGAACTTAATTGCAGCCTGATTCCTGGGGCGAGGGGCGGCAGGTTGCCTCCCACAGGTCTGAGAGCTGGGCTTTGCTTGCATAGAGAGGTATACACCTGACAAACAAATAATTAAAAGGGTTGCAGAGTGAGATGGCAGCCAGCATGGCCAAAAAAAGAGACAGGTTTCAATTTTCCTCTTTCAGAAGATGAAGTCAGTGGTTTAGGTCTTCAAGCTTGGATTAGTGGAAAAGTGTGTGCATGGGAAACCCTTAATGAGGTTATACCCTGTGTATGGGGGAAAGGAGGGTTCAAGCCTCATTCCTGGCTTCCTCAAGGTGCTCGTGCACATGATCCATAACCTCACTGTCCCTTCTAAGCACCAGAGCTAAGTCTTCCAGCTCCCAGTGTCACCCTCTGCTGCCTCAGGCTGGAGACATGTGCGATCTTTTGTCTCATTGATTCAGAAAGGTGCCTGGGGGAACCTGTGCTGTGGGACCGTGAGTGTCACTCCCCATTTGGTGCTGCTGTAAGTAGGGGGGTAGGATTTTCAGAAATGCACCTGCTTACCCCAGTTGTTCTCTTTTACCTCTGCAAAAGCATCTCTGTTCAGCTCTGAGAGGAGAAAGGCCTGGGCAGTGCAGGGGGGCATTTAAAACATGTAAGTCCCCTTCATGTCTGCACAACTTCAGGACTTCCTTCTTGCTGGAAGGTGTGAGGGACGTCCAGAGCAGAGCCCCTTGCAGGCAGTGCCTGTATAGGTGCTGCACAAAACCAGAATGTTGTGCTAGGGCATCCTTCTGCTACCAAACCTGTCCTAAGAGGAAGTATCCTTTCCTGAGAGGACTGAACGACAAAGCTATTACTGCTTGCTCTGTCCCTGGCCATATCCCTTCCTTGCCCGTTTGCACCCATCAGGTGTCAGGGCTTGGTGGGACAGGGGGGCTTTGTTGCAAACTTGTCTTGATGGATTCCAGCAAGTGCCCAGTGTGGCAGAGCTTGCAGCAAAACCCAGCTGCTGGCTGCTGAATGTTACGCAGTCAGGGGAGCTGGGCCAGGCTGGAGGAGGGGCCATGGCCACTCAGCAGAGACAGAAGAGTCTTACAAACTCAGGAGTTTCCAGTTGGCAGCACAATGTCGCCTTTCTTCCCTGGCTCAGGCCCTCTCTGTGCCCCGTTTATCATCCCTGGCGCCATGCATTCCCTGGGTTGCACTCAGCTACGCAGCTGATTTGCCTTCATGATGCCAAAGCCGTCCGGGATTAAATTAGGAAAGACTGCTCTTCTCCGTTCTGCTCCAGTTGCATTGCAGCAGGTCATGTCTCTGCCGCTGCAATCCTCCCAGCTTTGCTGCTTGCCCCCAGCCTCTGCTGCTGCTTTGCCTTTCTTCCCTGGGTCTCCTTGCTCACCGGGACCCCCTGGGCATCTGGTGCCACCCCTCTGGGTGGTTTTGATATGACAGGGTTTGGGCTAGGAAGAGAAGTCTGTGCGTTCTGTGTGTCTGATCCTCCCTTATGGTCTGTTTTCCTAGGAGGGGCTGATAATCTAAAATTCCTCACTAGAAAGAAGCGGAAATACCAAAGTCTCTTAATACAAAGCCAGGGCTGCAGGCGGGTGTTAATTCAGCACACTCAGCAGGAAGGGTCAGTGCTGGGGCTCAGCCACACTCCCAGAGCCTTGGAGGCTGCTGCATCAGCACCAAAGCAAGGGTCTGTCCCAGCTCTTGCCTCCCTGCAGTTGTTAAGGCTCAGCTCTCCCTTCCCTCAGGCAGCACTGTTGCTTTGTGTCTGTGGCGTTGTGCCCAGGAGGGTATCAGCCTGCCCAGACCTCCCTGGGAAGAACAGCTCTCGGTGAGTGCTCCCGGTGCTCGTACTGTGCTGACGGTGCCCTTGGTGCGCGACCTGTACCTGTTTTGTGGCCAAGCTGGGTTTTTGGAATGCTGCTGTTTGAGCAGGGTGGAGATAAGCAACTGGGAGGCCGGGTTGGGATGAGGAGGAAGCCAAGGGGCAGGAGGAACCCTCAAATGGCAAGGCGCAGACCAGCTCCCATTGAAAACCCAGACTCTTGGCTTCTCTGCCTGGTTCTGGCCAAATCAGCCTATCCAAAATTTTCAAAGCAGATGTTTTTAGGGGGAGAAAGGGAATGTAACCTGTCACTTACCAGGTGCTAAATTTCCAGCCCTTTGAAAACGATGGCCAGGTAGTTCCAAGCTGGGAAGTCAAACGCAGTAGCCGTGTTTTAGAAAGTCCACCAACATTTCTCAGGGGCTGTGTGCATGAATTGGGAATGATGGTGCTATTTATCTATTACTGAATCTGCACAAGCCCCAAGCAGGAGATTTTCACTGCATGTTCCAGAGGAGACCCAGATAGGAAACAGAGAAATTTCTCAGTTGCTTGCGATGGGCAGCCATGAATTGAGTTGGAGGGACAGAGGTGATAGAGTTTCAAAACAGCTGCTGCGCTGATGACTTGTGAGGGCCTAAAATTAAAGCCTGGCTCAGTTTTCAGTCCCAGAGCAGCACTTCAGGCAGCCGGTATTTATCTGTCAATAATGTTCTTCATGTCCTTTGTTTCCCTTTCAGAGGAAGCAGAAAGTTAGGCTGCTGTAGCTCAGGATAAAATCTGTTGCTTTAGAAAAGACTCTGAAACCACATGCAAGAAATGTTTATTATTTATCACTTAATTATTTCTAATAGCTGTGAGTGCAGGAAAGCAAAGCAATGTCATTAGCTCCTGCCAGAATCTCCTCTCAGGTGGCTTTGTAATGACTTTAGAGACAGGAGTGTCATGCTAGAAGTCTCAGGGACCATGCCTTACAGAATTGATGGAGTACCTAGTACAGTGGTGGCTGCCTTATTTTTTAGTAGGCTGCCCTCTCCCGAATACTGCCAAACTCTGCAGTATCGTATTACACTCTGCCAATGTTTGAGCAAGTCTAGCTGCTCTTGTGGGAGTTCCATCATAAAGATCTGTTTTGGCATTTGAGCAACTCCATGCCAAAGCCAGCCCAGCTCCATTGCAGTCCTGAGCCTGCGGAGCTTCCCCTGGCTCTGTCTTTGCCAGGAGGGGACTGCAGCGCCAGCCTCTCCACAGTGTGGGAGTGTTGTGCTACATTTGACAGAGACCTGAGCCTGCTGTCTGCAGTGGGCAAACGATTCTCTAAGAAAAAAAACCAGCATGGCTTATGGATAGCAGCAGACTGCCGCAAAACTTCGTTTCTGGCAGTGACGCGCAAGGGAGCCCAGCCTGTTCACCTGGCTTCACGTTCCACAAGCAACAGCAATTGTTACTGTTTGATTTGGCTGAGAAAAGTAGCACAAGACCCATGGGTGTGAACCTGGATTTGGCCAAGGGGCAAGGGACTGCCCAGCAATTACGTTCAAATTCAGTGTTTGTCACACTTGCAGTGATTTATTGGTATGGGAAGTCCCTGCAGAGTCCCACGTTTCTCTTGGGTGCATCCATCACCTGAGCCCTTTGTGCGGTTCCTGTCTGATTTTGTGCAGCATCGCTCTGGGGAATTACATCTGTTTTGTCTCACTGCTTTTCCTCTTGCTTGATGGGCAGAATCCGGGCTGAGGGATGTCAGCAGAGGAGGAAAGAAGAGGAGGTCATAGTGGGGAATGATAAAGGCTTGCAGACATCAGTCAAGCCCTGGCAGTGAGGAAACCAGTGAGAGAGGCTAAGAGACCACTCAAGAACAGCAGTGGATGTGAATGTGTTTTGCCTGGCACACAGAGATGGTTTTCACGTGCGTGACTAAAGCCCACAGCTCCCAAGGAGCATTACTGCATAAGCTGGTGCCAGGCCAGTTCTGCTCCCTGTCCGTCCTTCAAGCCATGGTTTATTACAGGATGAAACCCCAACCCGCTGTCCTAGGAAAAAGAACTCTGTGAAGTGGTTTCTCTGCCAGGAGTGCTCGGAGGGGTTGGGCCCTCCTGCACCGTGTAGCAGGACTCCCCAGCAGAAACTAAGAATTTGCTGCCATCTGTAGACATTTGGGTGCTGTTCAGGCAGTTTCCCCAGCCCAGCTCACACAGCCCTTATATAGACAAGACAGCCCCAGCAAAACCACTCCGATCCCAAGGCAACCTACTCCTTCCTTCAGCATTTTGCCATCTAAGGTAGCTTCTACAATCTGCAGCTCATATATTCTCCACTCTTGGATGCTGGTCCTGCGAGCAGGGTTTCAGCATCCAGCTCCACTGGTTGCAGAGAGCTTGGACTTTGCTGAAGGGCAGCCAGCTCCTCCCTTCTGAACCGGCTCTGACAAAAAGAAAGTCTGTCTGTTGAGGAGCGTATCGCTGAAAACCCACAGTGGCGAGCAAGTTTTTCCCAGCAAAGCTGTGCTCCAGGTCTCCGTTGGGCACTGACAGCCTCTCCTGGCAGGGCTGGCTGGGCAGCATGGACAGCCACCCGTACCTACACTGCACACCCTCCTATGCTGTCCAGGAGGAGACCCCCGCTCCCCTCTCTGTCTCCGTGGGCACACAGAGGCCATGCTGCCCACTGACCTGCCTGCACTGCCGCTCCCCACCCTGCTGAGCCTCTGTCTCCCTGTCCCCACCACCCTCCGTGACCTTTACCTTGCAGTCATGCTTTGAGAAGGGGATCTGCCATCTCCCTTCCCTAGGGTGTCCCTTCTTCCCTGGGTCAGGAAAATAGCCCTGAAATGGTGAAGGAGTCCAAAACATCTTCTTGGAGGACCTAAGACCCTACACTCTCTTTGCTGGATTGTGGGGGGCTATTGCCACCCTACAGTGTGTCCCACACCATGGCCTCAGAGCACAGCTCTCTGGTTAAACACCTCCTTGCTGGAGAAAAATGTAGTGTACCACAGCCACTTAGCTGAGATGTTCTGGGCGTTATCACAGTTCCCTAGTGCTGCTCAGATGTCACCTGTGCCAATACCAAACCCTCAGCAGATGAGAAATGGGAGTCTGGGACCCATGTCTCCTGCAGACCAGCCCATCGCAGCAGTGGCGTCTTCCTTCAGTCTCACAAGCGCTCCAGTGCCGGGAGCCATGGCCAAGGTTGGCAGAACAGGGGAGGGACACAAGGGAGCGATGCAGCAATTCATGGTGCCCTACTTCTGCCCCCCAGTTCCATGGCCAGGCCAATCTGCATGTGTTCGAGGACTGGTGTGGTGGTTCCACTGAGCAGCTCAGGAAAAACCTCCACTTCCCCCTCTTCCCCCACGTGAGTAAGACTACAATGCACTCTGTCCCATGCTTCCCAGCTGGATCACCCCTACTCCCTTCACACCCTGTCCTTATCCCTGTTCATCACCTCCTCTGTCATGCTCCTGAGCATCCATCACCTCCTCTGTCCTGCTGAGGGAGCAGGAGGCTTTCACAAGAGTTCAATGGTAGCAGCTCTTCTGCTGCACGGGGAGGCTCATTTCACCCGTGGTGGCTTGCCAGGCCTCAGACAAAGGGTGAAGGTGCTCTCCTTCCAAGTGGCTAGTGAACACCACGTCCCCTGTCCCCATGATCTCACCAGCATCCTTCATACAGAACTCCTCTCTGTAGCAGTACTTGCTCCAGTTCGTCTCTCATCTGGCCTGCTCTTCCCTACTGTCTCCATCACACTCCTTGCCCCATCCTCCTCCCAGAAAAAAATCTCGTACTTCACTCTGCCCACCTGTCCAATGGTTTTTGCATCCCCCCCTTGTTCCCATCGTATCTAGTTACTATTATTATTTGTTTCTTCTTCCACTTCAGACACGAACTACACTGAAGAAGCTGGCTGTGTCTCCAAAATGGACTAACTATGGTCTCCGGATATTTGGCTACCTGCATCCTTTCGCTGATGGTGAGGGCTCTGAGGGTGCTGTGCTGCTGCTTATGTCTCTTCTCACCTCCCTTTCTGGTGCTGAACCACTGGTGCCCTCACCCTGGCAAGCCCAATGCCAGGTCCCTCACGTAGGCGGCCCAGCTGGCTGTGTGTGACTGGCCATGGCCTTGGCATGGGTGAAAACACATCTGCCTCCCCAGTAGGGTGGAAAGGAAAAGCACAGAAGAAAACAGATGGGAAGTGCTAGACAAAAAATAATGCAGTTGTGAATACACAACCCAATGGTGCGTACGTGGCCTGAGCAGTCCCTGAGCTTTCCCTCCCTCGCTCGCATGCACAGGACTGTACGTGACATCATTTATGTTCCTTCTGTTCCCTGGGTGTATGAATACCATCATGAATACCATGAATACAGCAGCTGACATCTGTATCACCCAGCTGCCTGCTTCTGCCCGGAGCAGCCTGCTAGCACTCACCCACGTCTCCTGGTCCCCTGGCCCTCATCTGCCATTCCTGTAACTCCAGCCAGAACAGTGAGACTTAAGCACCTCTGTCTCCTTTTGTGGCTCCATGTGCATGTTCCTCCATCCAAACACGCTTTTCACACAAAAATTTGCTCTGAAAATAAAGGAGGGGGCAGGGAGACGTCGCATATACTTCTTAGCTTTCCAGGTTAGATGTCAGGTGATGCCAGTGCCAGAGGGATAATGAACCAGTTGTATCTGTAAAGTTTTGTTTTCAATCACAGCAGAGTTAGAGAATTCAGAGAGGTTCCAAGGGGTGGGGGTGGTAATAACGAAAGGGAAGGTATAGTCTCACCAGGAAAAATAGTGAAGACAGCATTTCACAGGAGCAGAATTCATTCTGTGCACAAGCCTTACCTCAGAGCCCTGCTTACTCCCTCCATCTCTCGACAGGGGAGTTTCAGTTTGCCATTGCTGCGGATGACAATGCTGAGTTCTGGCTGAGTCCAGATGAAAAGACCTCTGGTCTCCAGCTGCTGGCCAGTGTAGGCAAGGTACAGTGCATGCTGCATGGCTTCTTCCATCAATGCTTTAATGTTTCCTTGGGGATGGAGACCCCTTACATACTTCCTTGGGCTGCTCAAGTTACTTTTTCTTCCAACTACAGACACCACCATCATAGATGCCACATGGGTATGACATGACATACCTTAAGCCAGTTACGTATTGATAGTGCTGTTGGAAGCCCCACGTTCATGACTAAGGGATTTAGGTCTGTCCATGGGTTATGGATCTCACAGACAACTTACCAGGAAGAATAGCTCAATTTTCCCTCTTTGTCACTCCCAACACAGTAACTGGGGAAGAAACTAATCTGAATTAGAGCATTTTCTGTCTCTTCACAGACAGGGAAGGAGTGGACTGCGCCAGGGGAGTTTGGAAAGTTTCACAGCCAACAGTCAAAGATGGTGAGGTGAGTGAGCAGAGCCCCTCGCTCCCAGCCACCTCTGCACATGGTCAGGAAATCACAAGAGCAGGAATAAAGAGCCCAGGCTTGTTCTGAAGAACTTAGCAGTATAGAGAAAGGGATTAGTCTGGGGTATTGCCAAAGCTGAAGTGACACATCCACATCTGTGCCAGTTGCTTTGCTGATTTATTGCAGGAATGCAACACTAAGTTTTTCTTCCCTGGAGGAAGCAGCCACCAGCAGATCCAGACTCTATCTGAACTGTATCCCAAGCTTCCTGCCTTGGAACAGGCCAGGTTTCCTGGAGGCAAAAGCCAACAGGCAAGACTGAAAGGGGGTTATTCAGAATTAACTGAGAAGGGTCTGGAACACTCCAGGTGCACCAGAGAAGCTACCTATCTCACTGTCAGCATCTGGATTTTCTTGGCAGTCCTAACCCCGCTCACCCTGAGAATTAGGTTGTTCCATGGGTGGGGTTGCTCTCTGCTCATTGTTTGCTGACAAGCTAAGAAATGTTCCTTAATGCTTTTGGTGACAGACACCTTGTTCTTCACAGGTTGTCAGCTGCAGGCAGGTACTATTTTGAGGTGCTGCACAAGCAGGATGACAAAGGAACAGACCATGTGGAAGTAGCAGTGAGTCTGTGCAAATGGCTGTGCTGTATATGCGTCCCTGCAGAGCTCAGGAATGACATTTGTAACGATTTCCCTCCTTTCCCAACCCCCAGCTCCTCTTTGCATGAGATGTATCTGATCCCTTCCAGAGCCCTTACCTACTTCTGTGTGGGATAGTCCTGGCCACGTGTCAGGCCCCTTTCCTCTGCTTGCTTGGGATAGTTCTGCCCTCTCCGGGCTCTTGTTGCAGCTCTTTGTCCTTTCCTGCTTTGGATGTGCCCTGGGGGATCTCAGCTCATTCCCAGTTTTTTGCTGCTAGGTAAACTCGGTCATGGTAAGGAGAAAGCAGAAGCTGTGAGCCAATCTGGTGAAAAAGCATCTTGTGCCTGTTCCTTTTGTTCAGTCTCAGATAACTCCATAAGCAGTAATTTTAACACATTTTAATGTGTTCCTCTGTTCCAGTGGAGACTGAACGACCCAGAAGCGAAGTTCAAAGTCATTGACTCCCAATACCTCTCGCTTTTTTCTAGTAAGTATCTTTACCACAGGTTTCCCTGAGCATCTCCCCATGCTTCCAAAAGGTATCAGCGGCATTGCACCATCAGTCATAGTCTAGCCAGGCAAATACCATGTGTACAAATCATCACAGGAAAGAAGTGGAGACAGGTCAGGAGAGAGACCTCTGGGCGAGACTGTGACTCATTATTAAATATAGGAGAGTTGGACATAGAATTGGAACGTTATTTCAGGGAAATCTAAAGGCAGCAAGAAGGGGCAGAAAGTAGAGTCTGCAAGGGTGAGAACTGTTCCAGATGTGAAAGTAACATGGGATGGAGGTTACTCACAGAGAGAAAGAGGGGACTTGAGGCCCATAACACGGGAGCTGTGGGGATGCGCTGGCAGCTGGACACAACCGGGGAGAAGGGGCCTCTGTGGCTTTTCCAGAAGGTTTCACTCTGGGTGCTGGACACAATGGGATACACTAGTGATACTGGGGGATGCTGCTTTCTTCTGTCAGTCAGCCTCGGGTGTCTTCAGGTTGCTACTGGATTGCAGCAAGAACATCAGCCCAATCCCTCCTGTTTTTTAAACCCTTCTTAGTGCATCAAGCGATGCCTTTTTCAGTTAAGGAGCTTCTTAGTCCTGGTTACCCTTATTTAGCTTTGTCAGCATCACTTTCTTTTGTCAGCATTCCCTCTTCCCATATCTACCACTCTCGCCTTCCAACATCTCTGGCCTTTTTTCCATGCCAACACTTTTGCCTCTAGAAGACTCACTGATGTAGTTGAGACATCTGTTTGCCGTGTCTTGAACTGCAGCCTGCTGCTGTATTTTCTGAAATGAGGACTAGGCTTTCTGATAGGTCTTCTGTCCCCATCCTTTTTCCTTCTGCTCTTTTCTTCTTATTAATTCCCTGTAGAAGGGAAGACTCAAATCCCAGAAGATCCCTTTGCAGTGAGGTACAGTGCTGCAGTCTCATCTTTGTCTGGCACCTTCTGCCCAAACGGTGTTTCCCTCTTCCGTATCAGCACGTGGCTGTTTCACGTGTCATCCCATTCCTTCTGGGTTCCCGTGTTGTTCAGTCCCCAAAAGTTGCTAACAGTAACTCGTGCCCTTGGCAGTGTGCTGCCTTTCCCTCCTGGATATTTATTGTTACCCTTATCTCAGAGTGAGATCGTGGAGATAGAAAGTCCTTTGGCAGCGACACCCAAGAAGAAACATAACCAACACCCAGTCTTGAGTTTAAACTTCCCATTGCTTACTGGCTTACTGTTGGGTCACTGTTCCCCAGCTGGAGTACCATCCTTGGCCACCAAAGGCCTCGCCCCAGGGTCCTGATCCTTTTCCAGTCCGGGAGAAAGCTCTGCTCCTCAGGTTTCTCCTCCCATTCATCTTTTCTATCTCCTTTTAAAGTACATTTAGTACTAATTCAGAAGTGTCCAGTAATTCCTGCCAGCATGGGGCTTCTTCAGCATACCACTGCTGGTGTGTCCAAGGCAGGAGGTCATTTTCCTCCATTACTCATCACTGCGTTTATTTTCTTTCGGCGGTAGCCATGTTCCTACCCACAGCTTTTGTGTTTCCAGCTTTCTGAGTCAAAGCCTTTCCTTCCCACAGTGTCTTTGCAGTGAAGCTCCGGATCAGCACCATTTAGGCGTTGCTACGCCAGAGACAGCATTAGTGCCGTGGATGCAATGCCATTTGGAAAGGGCTGAACACTGGACAGGGGTGCTTACTGAGACAGGGGATGAATTAGCCCTTCCTCCCCCTTCTGTTGTCTCTCTGGTTTGTAGATGAGACGCTTTTAAAGATGGATGAGGTTGGGCATATCCCACAGACGCTGGCCAGTCACACGAGCCGTCGGGCTGACAGCACAGGCAGCAAGGCACACCCAGCTGACATGTTGAAGCCTGACCCCCGGGACACTCTTTACAAAGGTAAGACTTGCAAAGCGGTCGAGGAGGTAGCTGCAGCCTGTCACAGCACGTGCAGTAGCACAGCTGAGAAAGATTGCCCTCCTACACCACGGTTATCAAAGGCCACACTTTTTTTCTCCCCAGTCAGAAGAGAGGGGCAGCATACAATATCAGTCACGGTAGGAGACAAAGCACAAACTAAACCCAGCTCCTCTTTCTTGGCATCCATCTCACACAACATCCCCAGGCATAATACTTACATGTAAGTGCTGTAGAGGAATGTAAAGAAATGAGCTGTGCAAGATAGTTTGCTTTATGTTTCTGTTAGTATTTCATGTGCATAAGTGGAAACCAGGCACAGAAGCAGCTAAGCTGGTGCGTTGGTTGCAGCAGGGCTCCCCCAGCAACGCTTGCCTACGTGTTTCTTCTTCTCAGTGCCTCTGCTCAGCAAGTCTCGTGTGCGCCGAGCCTTGCCAGACTGCCCGTACAAGCCCAGCTACCTGGTGAATGGATTTCCTCTGCAGCGCTACCAGGGACTCCAGTTTGTAAGTTTTATTCCTTAAGCAGGTGCTTGCCCAGGGGAACACAAGGAGGAAAGAGGGAGACCCCATTAACCACGGGGACCTCTCCACTGATCTGAAGCTCCTGGGCAGATTTGACTGTGTGTCCCAGTACATGCCAAAGGACAATACCAAGAAAAGGGAGATGCTCACAGGTCTCACTGGGGTACAAGTGTGTGTGTGTGTGTGTCTTACAGAGCCCCTTGGACCTCAAACCAGAAAGCTGAGCTTGCCTTCACACAGAGCCTCACAAAGGCCAAGGATTTTATTCTCCACAGGGTGAACTGTAGTCTGTGTGAACTACTAAAGCCCCTGACAAGCTTAAAACTAGTCTTGAGGCCGAGCTCACATTTGTGGGGCATGCGACATATCAGGGATTAATCCCCTGCATAGCAGAGCAGGCTCTGAGGTCTGCTGGGGACAGGTCACCTGCATGGTTTGCCCTCCCTGGATGCCAGTGCAAGCCAGCATTCCCCAGGGGGCTCACAGCCAGGGCAGCCCCAGCTCCCTCAGCTTTGCCTGGAGGTCTCCCCACATGCTTCGTTGGCTCCTGTGATCCCCTGCACCTCTTCAGGAGGACTTGCCCACCTCTGCCCCAGCTAATTCTTGCTCTGTTAGAGGACTTAAATGCACAATTACAGAGGTGGACAAACAGATGGCGAGAGAAAGAGAAAAAGGCACACCCATGCACACATCCTAGCATGCTTCCTTCTTTTTTCAGTTCTTGCACTCTGCTGCTGGGTGCCTTGGAGAAGCAAATAGTAAGCAACCCCTGCTCCCTCAAAAGAACTTGTCACCCTGCAGCTGTGTCTTGGTCACCTTGTGACTGATATGCGGCATTTATGAGGATTTTACTGTGTTTTCCTTGTTTCTTCCCAGGTTCATTTATCCTTTGTTTACCCGAATGATTACAGCCGCCTGAGCCACATGGAGAAAGACAACAAATGCTTCTATCAGGAAAACCCTTATTACTTGGAAAGGTAGGATGCTGCAAATGTGGGTTTCTAGCAGGGGGGGAGAAGATGATTTGAAGGCTGGAATTGAGGTGGAATTTCATACTCACTTCTGTAGGACTCTCTTAAATATCCCCTAAGCCTTGCAAAACATTAAGCATTTAGTTTCTTTCAATAACTTAGGCTTCCTTTAAGTGAAACTACATTTAGGTCTCAAGGGGAAGCTGCCATGCTTCTCTTGCTCTATTAACCCAGTAGCTGAGTCAGAGCATGTTTGTTCCATTACATCAGGGATCCAGCAGCTGGAGCCTCCTGATGGCTGTCACTGTGAAAACCAAACCGTGCTCACCACCAGGCATCTCTTTGGGGAAAGAAATGCATGTTGTTCATCTTTTTACTGGGGTCCAGCTCCCAGCGGTGGCCCTGTGAGGGAGCCATCACTCGTGTCTTCCCCCGTGCAACAGGCAGACACCTTGTGTGAACACTCTGCTCTGTTTGGGAGGACTTGTTTGCAGGATAAGGAGAGCCACTTTTCCAATGAGATAACTGGTGGTGGCTTCCCCATGCTCAGGATCTTCTTCCTCCTCCAGGACTATTTTGAGGGCTGGAACAACACACCGTATTGTAGGTTTGGGAGGGAACTCCTGGGACTGGGGTTCATAGTGAAGGGTGGAGAAGGTGGCTGCCATGGTCTGGAAGGTGCTACTCAGGTTTATTGCTTTGGTAATTATTTTGTAGTGTGATAGGATTTGGGAACTAGGGGGCCCATTTTGCTTGGCTTCAGTGCACATGGAGGAAAACAGTCCTGGAAATCCCTCCCAAAAGCTTGAAGCATAGGCATATGAGGACAGCACACACACAGTGGTGGTATGAGAGAAGAGAGGGAGTTCATTGCAATTGCCTGCCTTGGCTGCTTTTGCAGCATGATGACTTGTGTTGGTGAGCGCTACATCGTAAGCAAGCTTTAAGGGAGGCTAAAGAAGTGTTTCAGGGTACTTATACTGGGATTTCCTCCTGCACTTACGAGAAAATACCGGAGAGGCTTGAGTTGATGAGCAAGGTAAATGGGTGCCTTTGACGGTGCAGAGTAAGATCTGATTGCACAAAGATATGAAAGATGGTGATGGTGATAGGAAAAGGAGGATCTAGAGATGCTGGGTAGATGTATAATAATGGACCATCACCTCTGAAGCAGTGGCCGTAATTTATTTGGAGAGGGAAAAGTAGCTTTCATCCAACTCGTGTTTTGCCCTTCCCTCTCAGATTTGGATTTTACAAGTACATGAAAATGGATCAGCCAGAGAAGAGCCTGGACTCTGGAGAAAATATAGACCAGCCAGGTAGGGGCCCTAATGTCAGAGCCTGGAGGATCCTTTTACCTGTCATTTTCGTGTGTGATTTTCCAGCACCAGCTTAAAGAAGCTGTTGACTTTCCGTACAAAGGAGGTCACAGCCATTCCCTGCCAGATTGCTGTGGTTGGGAGATTTTTGCTGCCAATTCCACATCTCTTAAGGGCAGGCTGGGAAGTCACCAAACGGTGGCCAATACCAGCAAAAATGTGGGCAGAAGCAATGGAGCCAAAGGTGTGCGGCATGGCAGCTTATACTTACACCTGCCCTGCAAAGCTGTGGCCAGACAAACAGCTAAAGGCAAAGCCAGACACCTCCACAGCGTCTGGCAGTGCTGGCTCATAGGGTGCTGAGGAGGTAGGTACCAGCAAGAGCACAGTGCCTGTGTGTGAGAGCATCCCTGTCCCTCTCACCCACTCAGCAGGAGAGGCAATGCTGAGGTGAGGTGAGAGTAGCTGCCCCCAGCAGGGTGGGTGCCTGGGTCAGGATGGGGAAGGCTGCGGGAGGGTGCCAGAGGTGTAACTGCAGTTACTCCCGCAGGCTCCCAGGAGGGGAACCTGGACGACCTGCAGTATGCGGAGCAGGACATGGAGGATACCAGTCCCCCCAAGCGCCCCAGCACAGGGAGAGCAAAGCTGGCAGGCAGCGATCCCAGCAGCGTGGTGGGCAGCGATAACGTTCGTGAGGACTATTCCTTCCGGGAGCGCCGTCGGCTCCTCTCGGTGGTGGATGGTGGTGTAGGAGAGGGGCTACGGAGGAGAAGGACAAAGAGGTCTGGTGTCAAATCAGCCACACTGGTGTCTGCCAACCAAAGCCTTAGCCAGGCTGCCCTAGAGGGGAAGCCAATAATGAAGAGACCCCGTTTAAAAGCTGGTGTCAAAGACAACTCCAGGAGCCCTCCACAGCACGCCAGGGTCATCCAGGGGAGAGCGCCTGTTAAAAAGGCAAACCCTCCTTCTAGGACCATGTCTGAAAGGCAGCAGCCTCTCGGAGGCCCTAGGGACTCAGGGGTCACAATTCCCAAAAGGATGAGACCTCGAGGAGACCTGAGCACCGCTAAGGATGGGCTGCAGCCAGCAGGCACCGTGCCAGCCAGGAAAGGAGGCCCAGTGTCTGGCAAAGCTGCTGGGCGCACAGTGAGCGCTGCCAGCCCCGGCCCGCAGCCTGGGCTGCCGCAGTGGCTGAACCAAGTGGAGTCCTACATTGCTGAGCAGAAGGCGGACAATGGTGAGGACGTGGGCAAAGGAGAGGCACAGGTGGCATCTCCTGTGCAGGGCAAGTCTGGACCTGTGCCAGCAGAAGAAGAAGAGGAAGAGGCAGATGGGGAACCAGAGGAGGAAGATGAAGAGGATTTCGATTACGTACCAGTGTTCGACCAGGCGGTGAAGTGGGAGCAGACCTTCAGCATGAGCAACCTGGACTTCCATATGCTGCGTACAGACTGGATTGACCTGAAATGCAACACGTCAGGAAACTTGCTGCTAAGAGAAAGGGAAGCCCTGGAAGTCACACGTGTCTTCTTGAAGAAGCTCAACCAAAGGACGAAAGGGTAAGGCACAGTGGAAAAACCAAGGGGCGGTGTCCCAGAGCTGGTATACGATGCTGCACGGGGAATACCTGTTGTGTAAGGAGCTAGTGGGAATCAGAGGGTAAACTAGATGTGGAAAATAAAGACTTCAGGCAAGGATTCTGTGTAGAAACCCAGGCTTTAAATACCTCTTTTGGCTGAGAAATGGGAGTTGTTGGGCACCAGACCATGTCTGGGGGCTGAATATTGCCCTCCAGTAGCTGGTGGCAGTAAACATGAAAGATTGGAGGTTTTCATCGAGCTGGCATCACTGGCCTTTTGCTGGCTTGGGTAGGTGTTGAGTGCACATATGAGCATTTTATCAGCAGGAGATTAAGAAACCCTGCTGATATGAAGTAGGACTGGAGCTCGTTGTGCTTGTGCTTTGATGTTTGCCACATCTCAACTTGTGAATCACTTGGGACATAGGACCAGAAAGGACTTACCAGATACTGTGGATCAGTACACTGACCTGAGAGACAACCAAGTACCCTACACTGTTAGCTGAATGTGTGCACCTCCTTCTTAGAACTAGCTAGATTTCTGCATCGTAGTACTGATTTGGGAAGATGTTTCAGCTCCTCACTTCTTTGATGACCCACTGGAGATCAGCTTTTGCTGGTACTCTGTTTTTACATGGTCTTGATATAGTTTTCTTTCTTCTCAAGACACCATCTTCATTGCCTTTGTGGCAAACAGATGTACCTTCTCTGAGCCTCTAGAAGCCAAACAATCCAACTCCTGGCCCTTCTGTTGAGATGGCCTCAATTTCCATAATTTTCCTATCTGTTGTTCTCCATGCAGGTTTCAGTTTGAGTTAGTTTTCCTGTATATAAGTGACCATTGTCCTGCATGTTTTATAGAATGGGTCTTATTAGTTCCCAATCCCTGCTGGAAGTAGTTCTAATGCTACATCTTAAGATCACATTTGTTTTTTCAGGGTCACATCAGTCACAGTCACAATGTGACTGATCAGTACATACGCGCTTTTCTCAGCATTTTTAACTGATGAGCGTCCATTTTGCAGCAGAAACTCTTGTTACGATCTGAAAGGCCACGACCTGGCATTTCATCCTGTTTTGGCCATTCTGAACCTACAGCTCACCCCACTTTTTACTGTATGATTGCTCAGTCCAGCTCCGTGTTTCTGGCTGATCAGCTGCTATGAGCCAAATTCACTAGCCCAAACATACTCCTTGTGCCAAGACCATTGTAGGAGGTGTTGAATACACTCACTATTACCAGCCCTACGATCATTCAGACACATTTGTTATTTTCTGTGTCACCTTCATTTCGTTTCCCTTGCCAGCTATTTTCTCTTGGATGGAATCCCAGGTCTAATCCCACATGCTTGTGGATTTAGGAAACAGGTGCTAAAGCTTCCCATGGGACTTCGGAAGCAGTGTGGCAAAGCAGGGGGAAGCAGGGGACAAAAAGGTTTGCGCTAGCTGGGAGGAAAGAGCCTAGCAGAGCTGAATGGGCTGGAGGTGGGAAAGGGGCTGGTGTATGGGGAACATGCCCACCCCAGCTGTATCTCCTGCAGGCGGTTCCAGCTGCGGCGTATCGTGAATGTGGAGAAACGGCAGGACCGCATGCGGGGCAGCCGCTACCTGCTGGAGCTGGAGCTGCTGGAGCAGGGAGAGCGGCTCGTCCGCTTCTCCGAGTATGTCTTTGCACGGGGCTGGCAGGGCATTGGTGGCGAGGAGGAGGAGGAGAGGAAGATGAGGAACCTGGCATGGGGTCGCCGGCGGCACCTGATGGCTGTGGCAAATGAGCCAGAGCTGTGCTGGCCCCAAGGCTTTTCCTGGAACCACCGTGCTATGGTTCACTTCGTGGTGCCAGGTAAGGGGGACCTGCCTCCCTGGGACATCGAGGGATGGCACGGTGGGCAGTTCCCGTGAAGGGCAGTCCTGAACAGTGGGGCTGGGCCAGCCTCAACCGTCTTGTTTGGGTCACTTCCAACTTCTATTCTGTCCAAGTTAAACCCCCTCAGAAACATGACAGGGCCCAACCTCCTATGGCTTATAAGCGCAAAGAAAACTCCTGTCAGGGAAAGAACCCACACTGATTTCTGGGCATTTTTGTCCAGGTTTTCAGCCTGGGCCCATTTCAGCATCCCTGCAAGGTTAGCAGGGTTTGAGGGGAGGCAAGAAGCCTTGCCTATTGAGAAGCCACACCATTTTTGAAATAAGTTTTGCTTTGATTCTCTCCCTCTTACAATACAACCAGTGAAAAACCAGGCACGTTGGGTGCTGCAGTTCATCTCTGACATGGAAGAGCTGTTCCGAGTCACTAAGGACTCATACTTCAACATCATCATCACAGACTACAGCAGCGATGACATGGATGTAGAGAAGGCTCTGAAAAGGTCTGCTTTGCACAGGTGAGAGTACTGCTTGGTCATGAAAAGCTGCTACCTGCACGTGCCTGCAAACACAGCATATCTGCCCGTCTCCGTGTATTGACCAGCCACAGCCTCCTGCAGCTGGAAACCCAATGATAACATCCATCCAGACCTTGCACATAGACATGAATATATTGTTGTTATAATGTACATGGACATATACTGCATATAATAGTGGTATAAAACTGTAAGGCGATACTTGTTGTAGTCATCCATCCAGATGTGCCTCTTTTCTCCTGGCTTTTGGTCAAGTTTGCCAGAGAGAAGAGAAAGCAAGGCTCAACAGTGATGGGGCAAGGGGACGGCAGAGTAGATAAGCAAGCTGTGAGAAATGGGACAGAGAGAGTGGAGGCCTCTGGGGACTCTGCTTGCTGGAGTAACTCTCTGGCTTACTCTACTCTGATCTGAACCATCCTTGGCTGGTCATTTCCTTTATGTGCCAGGGGTTCCCAGTAACAGGTCTAGTCCTAGGATAGAGCTGGACTAGAGATGAGGAGACTTTTGCCAGGGACTGCCCTATCCTTGCTGCACAGGGGGAAGACCCTCAGGGCACACTGGGAACGGGAGCACTACTGAGCTTGCGCACTCACACAGCAAAGGCTTTCCTCCTCGAGAGGGTGCACGGCTGCAAGGGCAGCTCCACAGCATGATGCCTGCGGTGTACCACTCCAGTGCTGCTTTCTGTGCTTGCCAGCATGCGTGCACTGAACTTCTCTTTCCCATCTGACCCTCAGCTATCGATACTTGAAGCTGACAGGAAATTTTGAGCGTTCTGCTGGGCTGCAGGCGGGGATAGACCTCGTGACGGTAAGCCTGTGGAGGGCTTTGGGGTGGACAGGGAATTTTTTTGTACGTGTCTGGCTCTGCCTCTGCCTTTCATACACTGGTTTTTAGGGAAGAGAATAGCCTAGCAGACCAGAGCAAATGTAGGTGTGTTTCCTGTCCCTCCAGAGTAAGGGTCTCCCCCTTTATTCTGAGGAGCCAGTTCTTTTTTTGTGGGTTCTTGGTCCACTTGCTGGGACTATCAGACAGGAGGGAAATCAGCAGTAGCAGCTTTGTGATACTGGTTCTGCCAGGTCATAGTCATAGTATTTCATACCCATCGTTGAATAGCCACTCAATGGCCTTTTTGCCAGCCCTTAGGGTCTCAGTTTCTGATACAGCAATGAATGGCTCTTTAATTCAACTCCCATATCTCTGTCTTCCTGCCCCTCAAGAAAGACTTACATAAAGTCAACCTATTTTTTTCCCAACCGGCGTGGTTGGTTCCAGGACCCACACAGCATCATTTTCCTGTGTGACCTCCACATCCACTTCCCAGCTGGAGTCATTGATTCAATCCGGAAGCACTGCGTGGAAGGCAAGATGGCCTTTGCACCCATGGTCATGAGGCTGCACTGTGGCATGTCCCCACAGTGGCCTGACGGTAAGAGGGAGTGGAGCCTTTTTGGCTCAGACCCTGGGGAACGGGGAAAGAAGGAGGGTGCCTGCCACCTCTAGATTTGTTCCTCTGGTGCTATTGAGACCTGGCACTTAAGGTACTTCCAGGGCCACTAGGTGAGAGTGCATTTGAGATGGAATGGGGTTTAACAGTGTCAGGTTTTTGGAATCTGAGATCAGATTGCTAGCAGAGCCCTTTATATGACATTTCTCCTGGTCATTTCCTGGGGCTCCCTATGGATTAGAGGAATTTGGAAAACCCCACCTTTACTCCTTTCTGTCCCTTTCTCTCTTTTCTTAGGGGCCACAGCTTGTCCTGAGGAGAGCTGGTAGCCCAGGGGTGAGGGAAGCCAGCCCAAGTCAGGGGGAGGAAAGTGGCACCGACCATCTGAGTAGGATTTCCTGTAGACAGAGGTGGCCATCCTGAGCCACCCAGGCACAGGGACGACCCTTTGAAGCTGGGGCAGTCCAGGTACATTAGGTACTCCGCTGCCAGACAGGGGATGTGAGAGGCTCTGCTAACAAGTTCACAGGACAGCCCATGCTGTCTGTCTGCAAGCCTTTTTCACTTCCCAAGGCTTTAATATGGTTGGCTCTGCCTTGGTGCTGTTGACTCTCTGGTGTCAACATCGTGCTAAAACTAGCTTGAGTCTCACTCCAGCAGCCCTGCTGGAGTCATCAGTGGTTCAAAGTGCCAACATACCTGTGTGTCTTTTGTGCTGTCCTCAGGCTACTGGGAGGTGAATGGGTTTGGTCTCCTGGGCATATACAAGTCTGACCTGGACAAGATTGGAGGCATGAACACAAAAGAATTTCGGGACCGCTGGGGAGGAGAGGACTGGGAACTGCTGGACAGGTAGGCATCCATTGTCATCACTCATTTGCGGAGGGGAAACCCATTAGGTTCTGGAGGACCAATGGCCAGGGGACTGGGGATCTGAGGAGACTGAGGTGACTAATGCCACCATAAGTTTAGTCAGCGAGGGAGAGTCTCTGAGCATGTCCTGACCTCAAACCTAGTAGGCGAGTGGACAGCAAGAGCTGTTTCCTGGTGCCTCCCAGCCACGCTGCTGGCTGGCCACGGGCAGCTCAGGCGCTGGTGCTCGTGAAGACTTTGCCCTCTTCAAGCAGTGTGGTGCACAGTGGGTCCAGTTTGGGTCCCTCAGACTTCCCGTACGACTTACAGCAATTATGCAGAAGAGCGACTGTCAGAGAGACATTTAAAGATCACAAGGTACAGTTGCAATTTCTGAGAGGTTTATGATGAGGGATCTCTGCTGTACAAATCCTCCGTCTCTGGGTTTATAGTTCTACGGTTTGGGGCCTGTCCTGTCTTTTCTGTCAGATGACTGCAGAAAAGACTAGCATCCTGAACAATCCCATGTTGCCAACTGTCTTTCCTCCTAGCCTGGCATCTGCAGGACGCTCCTGACCAGTCCTGCTCCAAAGGGTTCACAAGCGTTCAGCAGGTGTCATTAGATGCCTGTTTAGGCATGTGAGATACCCCTGAGCTATTCTGGACTCTCTGGTTTGATTGCAGTCTCTTGACAACAGCACAACTTAACACAGATTTCCTGGGGCTGAGCCCCCCAGTATCTGTGTGACCAAGTTTTCCCTAAGTCTGCCCTTCTCCTTTCTGCTAGGATCCTGCAGGCCGGGCTGGAGGTGGAGCGTCTCTCCCTGAGAAACTTTTTCCACTGGTTTCACTCGAAGCGGGGCATGTGGAACCGGCGCCAGCTGAAGACCCTGTAGCCTTCAACCCCAAAGCTGCTCGGCAGCACTGTCCACCATCTCGTCTTGACGTGCACTTTATCGAGGCACCCAGCCGAGCACACAAACTCTTCCTCTGCCTCCAGAGCCCTCTGATGGGATGGCACAGCCGAGGAAGGGATGGTCAGGCTAAGGGAGCGGGAGCTTCTCTTGTGAGCCATTGTATCCGAGACGTGGGATCCGTGTCTTGCTGGGAAGGCATGTGGGCGAGACGTCAACACGTGAAGCAACCAACTTGTGTTTCCTGCCATGCAGTCTGGCGGATGGTGCAGTGGGAGAGGTGCCATGTGTCCCACCCGTTGAGTCTTGCGTGGTGCAAACCAAACAAACACAAATCCCAGCTAAGCCCAGAATGCTTTATTTAGAGTAACACAGCTTCTCTTTCAATACCTGAATGAAAAAAAGATAAAAAAACCCAACCTTTCCCTTTTCCCCTCCTTCTCCCTCTCTCTGGTATCTGTGCCTTTGGACAAGGGACCAAAGTAAGTTCTCTGAACTGTGTTGTGTCCGCATGCCCATGTGCTGACCCAAGCAAACCTGGATGTGGAGGAGCTGATAGGCACTTTAGGCTGCTGGTGCTTAGACGTTTCTCTGTGCTTTTCACTTTAGTAATTTTTAAAAACTGTGCTCATATTCAGTGAATTATGGGCCATGGATGGAGATGCAAGTACACTTCCCTTATGAGAGCCACGTTTGCCTGCAGCTGGGTGAGGTGGCAGGGGTTGATGTTACAACTCCACCTAAATTATTGATCCACTGCCTGAGGATAGTGGAGGGGTTATACAGAGAAGCTAGGAGGGCATCTCAGGAGGAATTTTGCAGCCTTATATGACAGACATGTGTGTTTGTCCTAACAATATCAGGGAAACCCTAGCAGGGAAGAAGTGGCAATATTTTATTAGTTGAAATATTGTTGTTTTGTCAGAAAAAAGAGGAGACAGAGTATTCTGCTCTCTAAATCCTGTACATTTATGCATCATCTAAAGGTTAATTTAATAAGTTATGGCCTCACAGTTATGTCTTGTCATAGTTTGACTTTTATGTAAAGAGCAGGCTTCTTGATTGAAGAACCAGCACAGCTGTTGGTGCTTCATCGCCGGAACAGCCTTGGGAGCTCTGGCCCAGTACGGAGGAGGTGTCCTCAGGCCTTAGCACGTGCACTGGGTGCAGAGAACAGCAAGGACAGAAGAAGATTGAGTGAGTAAAAGGATGGGCAGACCCATGCTGGCATTGACCCAAGAACTGTGGGAAGAGCCCCTGTCCACACCTGGCCTGATGCTACAGGGAATTCTCATCCCCTAAAACTCCTGTTAATGTAAGGCAAGATTTTTTACCCCTGTAACCATTTTACAAGACTACAGAAAGTCAGAAATCCCAGCACAATCAGTGCCCTGCACTGGAGCTTCAGTGTCCACATACCTTGCTGAAAAAGCTGCTACCAGTCTCAAGCTTCAAGGGAGAGCATGACATAGGATGCTGCTCACGGCACCTGGCTCTGTGCGGAGTTGCTGAGAAGTGAGTAACGGAGGTATGCAGGATACAAGCAATGCTGACATGCTATTAGACTTGTTTGTGTTTTGTGCTGATAGAGTGGATGCCATTTCAGAATAGGCATTCGTTTATTAATTCTGTGGTGCTTGACAAGTCCATCAGATTGCACTATTGCAGTAGAAAACTGAACATGCAAGTTCTGGCACGTGAGATAGAAATCTTGTCAAATCATCTGCTTGCCTCAGTCTGGGTTTTGTGACTGATGGAGTCCGAAAAAGTCAACTAGATTTCAGGAAGTTCTACTGTGCAGTGTGCAGCTGTGGTGAGAAGTGAAGAAACGGCTGTGTCTCTGGAGCCTGTGACAGAATGCAGACACTGAGTATCTCAGAAGAGGCAGCCTTAGCCTTTTGCCCAAGCCAGAGCAGTCTTTTTGTTGAGAAAAAGTACGTTACCCATGTGGAGACTAAATGAAACACTGCAGCTGGGGCAAGAGGGAAGAGGATGACAACGGTCAACACTATTATTTCTTTTTAGATGTGTCATAGGAGTTGAGGAGGCCAAAGCCCTGTGATGCAACGTTGCAATAAGCTCTGCTTCTGCCTGGAATGTGCAGTGTCAGTCATGCTCTCGGTGCCTGTTGGAGCCTGTGCTTCATGCAAACACAGGCACAACCCCGCGAGTGTGCAGGTGAGCTGCTCTCCAGGCTTTGGGACTGCGCCTCCGCAGCCTGTCTGGGCTAGCTCTGTCACGCAATCCCTGTGGAATGGGGAGAGGCTGGCAGGGAGTGTGAGCACTGAGACATGGTAAGGCGTTAGCAGGACCCAGCTGTTTGGCCCCATCGAGCAGAGAAAGGCATGATGCCCATTTTGCAGATGGAGAACTGGTAGATTCAATGGTGGCCCTTATGTCATGCACAGGAAGGATGGGTTATTTGTACCATGTGCTTTCACATCTGGCTTCAATGTGGTCTGCAGCACCTAAAGTTAGCAACTGGTGTTCATCTGCAGACTCTGGAAAGAATTAGGTGCATCCAGAAGGTAGCTCACTTGGCTTAAATGATATGAGTAACTCTTCCTCCTCACCAAAGAGCATAGTCAGCAAAGAGTGAACTGGAAAGGAGGGTGCAGCCCTCACTCCAGCACTGCCAGGGGAATGTGAGGATTTCACCTTCTTCCTTCCTTCATGCCTTGTAACCCAGGCCAGTGGCAAGCAGGACTGGTTACCTGGTGAAGACTCCTTGGTGGACATGTAAGGAGTTAGTAGGTTTCAGCCTAGTTTCCTGATGGCCAGTGAATCCACTGTCAAAGTTGCCATCACGAATATCTTTCCCTTTCTAGCACAGTGAGGATTTTTAGTTGGTATTTAAGCATTGCGGTAGTAAATGTGATTAATACTAATTGGCATTAGTTGGCAGCCTCCATGGAGGAGCATGGAGGGAGCCCATGGGGGCAAAAGCTGTCTTCCAGCCTGCATGCTCAGAAGCTGTTGTGAGTTGTAGGGAGAGAAGGGGCTACACGCTCCTCGACTTGCCAGCCAGCAGCAAGTCTTGCAGAAGCGGCACCGGGCTTTGCTCTGAGGCTGCAGCCCCTCTTCCAAACCAACCGCAGTTTTTCTCCCCAGACAGAGTCATGAAGAGGGAGGGAGCAGGGAGCATGGCAGGAGCAGGTAGTCCCGCAGCCATGCAGTGAAAGGATGTGGTCATCCAGGGCAGTGGCCAGGCCACTGCGGTCCCTGATCGCCAGGTGTTTTGTCACATCATTAAGTGTTGCGTGGCACACACTGCTGCTGCAAGGAGGGCTCATCCCTGGGTCCAGCACAGCTTCTGAAGAGCAAAAGGGAACGTGGCTTTGCCGTGGCCAGGAAGCTGACTTCCCCCCCAGCAGTCAACCTCATTTCTGTTACTGGGATCTTTTTAGGAGCCTGAGTTTGCGGTGAAGTCTGCCCCACGTTTCTGGCTTTCGTGCACATCCTGGCTATGTCCTGCCTTGATGGCAGGAGGAAATCAGTTGCATGGGATTTCCTGTGCAGCAGGCAGGCAGGCAGGCAGGAGGGAGCTGGGGACAGCTGGGGAAGCGATGGGCCATGCTGCAGAAGAGACTTTTCCTGGGGCAGGATGTGGCCAGGCTGGGACCCCGGGCCCCCAGGCACAGGTTGCACGGCAAGGGGGCTCTACCTACAAATGCCGATACCATCTTCAGGACCGAATTGTGGGGCTGAGGATTGTTTTGCAGATCAGCAAGGGAAATGTAGAAGGGCTAGCTTTTATTCTGAGAGAAATGTATTGTGTGAAAATTATGGTGTGACTTGTTTTGTCCTTGTCTTTAATGTTTGCCTAGTATGAACATCTCGCCTCTCCTCATCGCCTACAAATGTCTGAAGTTGTTTTTTAGATACCGATGCCTTGTGTTAAAAATCTTAATAGTACCTTTGAACTATCTGCCTTAAAGTGGGTCTGTGCCTTCAAGACAACTCCTGGGCCACCTCTCTGTCGGAGCTGGGGGTTACACTGATTCTCCTTCATGTTTTATAAATACATTGTCTTTCTACAAGAGCTGAGTTCCATCCGTGTGTTTGTTACACCCATGTCACAGGCATTAGAAACCAAATGTTGCTCCTCTGGCTTCATATGACCAAAGGTGTAGGCAATACCAGAGAGACAGGTCACTCTCTGCCCCAGCCAGTGAGAGCTGTGCTGCAGGTGGTGGGTAGGTGATGCAGTGAGCAAGGTTAGCCAGGAGCGAGGTTCATTTCAGTCCCCACTAGGGCTGTAGGAAGTGGGATGGCAACAAAACAGTTTTTCTCGTGTCTTCCTGGGTTCATGTGAAACAAGGTAGAAACATTGGACAAATAAGTGTCCCTGCAAAGCACAAGTGCGATGTGATCATAGAGAATGCGGAGGAAAAAATGGTCTCTCTCACAAGCAGGGGACGATTCCTGGAGAAGACCACAGGTGAGAGCCTAGACCTGAGCTCAGTACTTGGCACGGCCTGCACAAATGGGAGGTCAGCTTTCATGGCAGCTGCTTATTTACATTCAAATTTGGCCCCTTTTTGCTTCAGATGTGCCTCCTCTCAGTATAAAAAGCTTGGCAGGAATGGGACTCAGACATGGCGAGGGAAGAAGGCAGCCAAGGTTGCTAATGAGTCTGCTTCCATTATAATGAGAAACTGTTATTAAAGGTGGTGGAGGGGGAAGGCATTCCAGCGCACTGCCAGCACTCTGCTCTCCTGGGCTGGGCGACGGGAATCCCTCTCTGATCAGGCAGCCCTGTGTGCCACTGTACCTGACCTGGCAGCTCTTTGAGATGATGATGTTGAAGTCTGGTAATGAAATTCCCCTCACTGCTTCTTTCCCGGCTGAAACTTTTCTTTTTTTCTCTCTCTTTACATTCAGTCATCAATGCTAATTGCTTTGCCTCCTGCTCTGTGAAACAATGAGTCACAGGATTTGGGATCTGCACATGGGGTGTGTAATTTTTTACCTTTTCATGAACCCAGCTGGCCAGTAGTGGCTGAAATCCCTTAGCTGGTGGTTTTGTGTTGGCTAGAACTAGTTTTGCAGCCTCTACAGTGAAGCCTTGTCCTAGAGGAGAGTAGAATAATGGAGGCTTCCCAGAAACATTCACCCCTGTTTGCTGTCGGCCTCAGCAGAGACTGAGGACCCACAAAAGCAGCAAACGCGGTGTCACTCCAGACCCGCCATCCCCCAGACAAAGGGGAGGATGGGACTTTACCTGCTTCACCAAACAGATCCCAGACTGTGCGCAGGTTTGCTGATTTAAATTCTGGTAAATATGCAACTGGCATTTTCCACCCTACTCTTTCTATGCAACTTTCCTTCAGCTGCAAAAAAGCTGCTGTCATTTGCAGCTAATAGCTGATGCTGGCCCATAGCCTTTGCCCACAAGATCATCCACACCCTCTCCAGAAAAAAGCACCACCCATGACTTACACAGAAATTTAGTTCTTTAAAGTCAAATGAAACCTGCCTGTATCTGGGTTGTTTAAGTGTCAGACACTCCAGTAGCTCTTGAAGACCAGTATGTGGACATTTTTGTAACATTTCTTTCTCAGAGGTGGCAAGAGTATACAAAATGAAAAATCCATGTTGAATTCTAATTCTGCTGTACAATGAAGAAAATAATAGTCAGAAGAGCATGCCATTATTTAAATAGGCTTACACCAGGCTATTAAAATATCAAATTTTTGGCACATTACAGAGTTACAAAATCTAGGATAAAAAATTTTTACTCTTTCAAAAAAAATCTGAAAAATCATTACTTCAAAGACTTTCTTTTTTTTTTTTTTATGGAAACAAATGGTTCTAGTACAAGAGAGTTCCCAGCATTGTCAATATAAAAATGATATATTTAAAAACATTTGTGGTAGTGATAGACCTTAAATTATAATGGTGATTTTTTAAATAAAGTGATAAACTATGCACCTGTCATTTCTTATTGTGACAATAAGTCTAGAGTGGTCTTCCTATGTATAATGTTTCTTCCTTTTTTACTAAATATTGTCAGGCTATTCTGACATCATTCCTGATAGGTCCCTGGCGATGACTTCAGACTTTAACAGCTATTTTCTGTCATTGTTAATTTTCCAATGCCAAAAATATCTGATTGTTTTCTTAACTGTGTTGCCTTTAATTTTAAACAACTAGGAAAACATTTGAACTGGTTTTAGCCTCATTAACATACACACGCTTTTCTATCCTTCCATAAGAACTTTTGTTTGTTTGTTTGAAAAATCCATTCCAACATTTTGGAAGTAAACTATTAAATAGCATTGCTTTAAGTATAGCAACTTATGCTTGAGACAAAAAAGCTGGACTTTTCTTGTTTATTTAGCCTACAAAGTAAATCATTCAATCTTCTTTACAAAATGTGCCAATACTGAATATGTGAAGCAGGCAACTAAAATAAGAGTTAAGATTTACAGAACTGTGCTTTGAAATTGTATACCTGCTGCTGTTCCTGCAGCTTTCTCTAGCAAAGTATGCTCTAGCTTTGAAAGGGACTGTTTTCACTCTGTCGGAACTGCAAAAGCCTTACACAGTGAGGGGCCGGTATACCATAACATGCACATGGTTTTGGAAGTTTAACTCAATTCTCTGGATTTGTCGATGGGCTCCTGCTGAGGTCAGACTTTCCCCACCAGCCATGCTGCTCACATCCTGCAGGGAAGACAAGAAATGCCAGTAAGGTTGCAGCAGGGTCCTCCACACTGCAAGGGCAGAGTGGAGCTGTCATGGCATACCAGGTCACTCAGCACCGCGGCCACCCCTATGGGTGTGGGGTCCTGCTCTTCAGCACTTGCACCCTTTCAGATCCCAAGCCAGCTGTGTTGTTATAGACACTTGGCTTTTGCATCCTCCCTCATTGTATCATGTGTCCATCAAGCTTTCTTGCTGCCTCTTGCCCCAGTATATAGCATTTAAACTATGTTTACATGTTGCAGGTCATGTAAGCAAGAGATGTGAACTTTGCTTCTTGACCTAAAGCACTTTTAACCTAAGAACATGTCGTTGCCTCATTGACCTGACATGGGAACCCAAGCATTTGGTTGGACTCTTACTCACAAGAGTATGTCTTGAAAATAAGAGGTTCTTAAAATGGCCCTTGCCAAACCACACTGGCTGTGAAGAGCTCTTTCACCCCCACCTTGCCAGCACCATCCTTTTCTTCTGCACAGATAATGCTGCCATCTTTGGATACCTCCCAGAACACACCTAGTTTTCTTTCCCAAATTTAGCTCCCATCCACAACTGCCATCTACCTAGCACAAGGTCTGCAGCCTTCTGAAAACCACTTGCAGCTGATAAATCCCAGTAGTTGGGATGTTTGGTATTCTTGCTTTAAAGACCAAGCAAGGAGAAGTCCTCCTCTGAGGGAGTTTGTTCAGTGGCCCCAGAAGCTCATGGGACAACAACGTGCCGCTGGAAAGGCTTTGTTAATTTGTGCAGTTTCGCCTTCTCCTTCTCCACCTTGCAATGGTGTTTTCTGAGACTGAGAGCCCTTCCAGGGGCTGGCAGTGATGGGAACTCACCCCTTCCTTACCTGACCCCATTGCCCCATGACTTAGTAAGGTCGAAAATTCCTGGTAGGATAGAGGCCGGTCTTCTGCACCCCAAAGGCTGTGATGAAGATGTTGAGGATGACTGTGATAAAGATGAGAGCTGTGGCAGCGTTGTTGAGTATATTCAGGCGGGGTTGCTTTGCAACATCATTCAGGTTCAAACGAGCTGTGCGATACAGTGCAAAAAGAAAGGGAGATTTTTAGCTTGACTCCAAGTCCCCCAGACCCTGCAAGCCTTCCCTGCCTGGCAGATGTCCATGGTGCCCCCAGGCAGTGCAGCCACAAAGCTGAGGGAATAATCCCAGGAACCTTACAGGGGCCATAGCTTGCCCTAGGCTGATGTACAAGGACAGAGCAGAGGAAAACGTCTTTTTTTATGTCATGTCTTTGCTTTGCCATGGAGGTTCCATGGCCTTCCAACGGGCCAACCCAGAATAGCCAAATTACTGCTGCATGCTAGCCAGGCATGTGCTGTGTGACCCCCCCCCCCCCCACTGCATGGACATGGGACATGGCAAGGGATGGCTGGGTGACATGGGGCACAAGGTCAGGAACATTGTGCTAGAGTTGGGAGGCCAGTTCTTCCTTGATGCCCAGATCTCACATATGTGCTGACACAGCTATCAACCCCCTCCTCACCCCCCGGGCCAAGAAGTATCTGGGTACATGAATGGGATCAGCTGTAGCTGATGGGCCTTGATCAGTTCGGACACGGGAACACCCTGGGTTACCGGGGCTGTCTGGCCAATGAGCCATGCAGATGGCAGCCTTGTGGCTTCCTGCCCTCAGTTGAAGTCCCCTGTCCCCCTTCTCCTCACAGCTGGCTCCAGCCACCGTGGCTGCCACCAGGAAAGGCTGTGCCATGTGGGGCAGGGGAACAAACACATCACAGGACTTCCTGTAGCCTGCCATCCTGCGTCTCACATAAAAATCCACAGAGGATATACAGGAAAAGTCAGTGTCCTGCAGACTTTTAATACTGGGCATGTGATGGAGGCTGAAAATTGCAACTGCTGTATTAGATGGAGCACTGGGCAAGCCTGTCTGAAATGCTGATGTTAATGTACTGTCAGTATAGCACTAGGAGAACTGTGGGACTGGTTTAATGTGAGATGAATATAGGGAACACCTCTGCCTAAATTATTATGTCTTCAGCTTGAGTGAGGTGAAAGCTAAAATGTAGTATCTGCAGGAAATGCATGAAGGGGCACATTACAGGATGGGCAGCAAGAGGCCCAAAAGCCAGCTCTATCCCTACAACAGGGATTCAGCAGTGGGGAATTGAAGGACGTGTAGTGCTCAGAGCTGTTGACCAAGAGAAAAAAACCAGCACACTCACCACTTTGAAAACCAGTGACACAGACCTCCCCACCACCCATGTCAAGCTGTCCTCAGTTCTCCCACAGCCCTGGTTGGAGCTAGGGGGAATGATTTGGGGGAAGAGGCTTCTCCTTTCCATCCCCATGCCAGCCAAGCCATGGGGTGCCCTGCGAAGTTGCACATGCTTTGGTGACCACCTTACCAGTGATGATGAGGAGAATCCCTATCATCACCTGGAAGAAGAGGGAGATGCTGATCAGCACGATGAGGGTGGTGTAGTACTGGAAGGATGTCCCCTGCTCCAGCACCGCTTTGAGCTGCGTGACGTTTGCCATGAACAGTGCCACGTCCAGCATGCTCTCTGCCACGCTCTTCTTCGTTGCGTAGTGGTTGATGTTCATCGGCCCGTTAATCCGGAGCTGAGGATTCACGCCCTGGGGAGACAGGAGAAACTGCGTGAACTGGTGCAATTGCTAAGCTGACAGACTCATCCGTGCTTCTAGAAAGCCTGGGAAAGAGTCAGAGTTGCGTGTTTTAAAAGTGTAGAGAGTGCCCACGTTCCCCTCACAGTTGCCTCATGATATTAATAGGCACAAGACACTTGTGGTGATCAAGAGGTCAGCAAGGTTAGAAAAATACTGGTTATTTTTATGGAAAACAAACTTGTCCAAAGTTACAATAATGTAGATTACCCAGAGCCAGGGATTTTGCAAGGAATATTAAATTCTCTTTCCTTCAGGGCACAGACAAGCCTTACACTTACAGGGGATTAGATCTTCCATTTGGGTCATGTGTTCAAAGGCCAGTTCTGTTTAATATCTTTATCAATGATCTGGATGAGGAGATTGAGTGCACCTCAGTAAGTCTGCAGATGAGACCAGGTTGGGATGAGCTGCTTGAGGGCAGGAAGGCTCTGCAGGGGGATCTGGACAAGCTGGATCAGTGGGCTGAGGCCAATTGTATGAGGTTCACCAAGGCTCAGTGCTGGGTCCTGCACTTGGGTCACAACAACCCCACAGAGCACTACAGGCTGGGGCAGAGAGGCTGGAAAGCTGCCTGGTGGGAAAGGACCTGGGGGTGCTGGTCAGCAGCTGAACATGAGCCAGCAGTGTGCCCAGGTGGCCAAGGAGGCCAACAGCATCCTGGCTTGGATCAGAAGAACTAATGTGTCCAGCAGGACAAGGGGAGTGATTGTCCCCCTGTACTTGGCACTGGTGGGGCCAAACCTTGAATGCTGTGTTCAGCATTGGGCCCCTCACTACAAGAAAGACATTGAGGTGCTGGAGCATGTCCTGAGATGGGCAACGGAGCTGATGAAGGGTCTGGAGCACAAGGCCTATGAGGAGCGGCTGAGGGAACTGGGTTTTTTTAGTCTGGAGAACAGGAGGCTCAGGGGGGACCTTATTGCTCTCTACAACTACCTGAAGGGAGACTGTAATGAGGTGGGTGTTGGTCTCTTCTCCCAGGTTACAATCAATAGGACAAGAGGAAATGGCCTCAAATTGCACCAGGGGAGGTTTAGATTGGATATTAGGAAAAAATTCTTCACTGAAAGGGTTGTGAAGCATTGGGACAGGCTGCCCAGGGACGTGGTTGAGTCACCATCCCTAGATGTATTTAAAAGACGTGTAGATGTGGCACTTAGGGACATTTTTTGTGGTGGACTTGGCAGTGCTATGTTAACAGTTGGACTTCACGATCTTAAAGGTCTTTTCCAGCCTAAACAATTCTATGATCCTATGACTGTCAGTGGCTGGGCTTTATATCTTCTCCGAAGACTTTTTGCTGGCTACTGTTTTAGACAAGATGCTAGAGCAGATGGGACAGCCCACATTTTTGTTTCTGAAACCAGGAACACTATTTCTTCAAAACATCAGGCACTGAAACCCACCAAGACAAGGGGTGGGATCCATCACACCTGACTTCAATCATTCAGGCACATTTATTGTCAGTGGAAAGAAACAGGTATTTACAAGGGGTAAATCACCTGGTAGCCCTTAACCTAATTGCAAACTGTATATCTTTTGGCTGCTTTTAGCCATCTGTTTTTTCGTCAATCTTTGTTGTTAATTGAGTTCCCCTGTTAGCTGTCTTGACCCAAATGATGGGGAAAAAAAAAATAGAAAATGGGATGGTAGTTTTCAATTCACCCAGAGTGTCATCAGCTGGTAATAAAACAACAGTAAAGGCAACAGTTAACAAAAGATTTGGATATATCTGCAGCAAGCTATGATCTTTTTTCTTAAAAAAAAAAAAGAAGAAAGAAAAACAACACTTCAGTATAGCAGACAGGCTTCAGTTCTCGGTAATCAGCCTCCTGTCAACTGTAGTGAAGACCAGCAGCCTTGCCTTCAGCGCTGTCTGATGGATAACCCTTTAAATCTGGAGATAAGGGCCAGAGGTGACCTCTTTCATTCAGAATGGTGGAAGAGATTTCTCTAGTTGCCTACTGAAGTAGGACTGTGCCTACATAAAATGGTAAGTCCTGATTTGGTCCTTTTGTACCACATAAAGTAAAAAAATGTAAATTTACCTCCATGCTCTGGGCATGACATAGAGAAGGGCTATGGATAATGCTTTGTGCTGCTGTCTCTGATCTCTTTGTGTGTCCCTGGGTTTCCTCTATGCCAGGGTGGGAGTGTGAGCAAAGCCAGTGATCCTGGGAGAGCGCTGGATGTGGTTGTGTCTCTGATGCTGAAACTGGGGCTGGATTTCAGAGGGGGATTGTAGCCTGTGCCAGCAATCACCTTCATGTGGGGAAGATGTGTAGTAAAAAGTGAGCAGGAAGGCATGTGTCCAGTTTTGAACTATTGGTGAACTGTGATCCCTAAGAAAGGGCTGGCTTGGGTAGAAAAGTGCTTTGGGGGATTTTTTACTTTTTTAAAAATTTTTTGATCGCTGAAAGCATGTAATTCTTGTGGTTTCTAAAAGTAAAGTTACTGTGGTTAAGTGGCCCCTTTGCAAATCCTGTATTTCTTGCTGTGGAAGATAGAAGCTAAAGGATACTGGAAGGAGATAAAAGTAGAAGTCTATAGAGAGCTACTAAGGACTCAAAGGCAATGTGTACGTATTCAAGACTTATTAAACATTGCTGTCTGGTGTCTGGGGAAGAATAGAGGTATCTCATGTCTTTGGGAAAGGAGGCCAGCAAAAGATCCAATCCTGGGAACATGCTCTAAAAAACAGTATTTAAGTACTGCCCTGTCTCAGCTGGCTTCAAAGCAGGTGATTCTGTTGCAACAGAGTGGTACCCATACCAAGTGGTGCAAGGTTTGAGATTTGACCCTTTCATGTTTTTTTTCTTATCCCTAAAGAGTCAGCCCTCCTCCCTGCAGTGTCACAAAGCTGAGCATTGATAGTTTATCTCTGCATAAGGATGAGTTAAGGGTGCAAGAACAAGGACGCTATACAAACAAGACAGAGCTTTTGTTAAATGAGGGACTGGTACAAGGAGGCTGAGACATCTGTTCCCAGTCCCTTATATGGAGACAAATAAAGCAAGACAGGAGGTCTTGTTAAATGAAAACACATCTTCCTTTTGGGCTGCCCCCACACTCCTTTACCTGCAGTGTGAAATGAGGTAGAGCTGCAATGTACTGAGTTCTGTGACCCAGACAACTGGGCAATGAAAATAGACAGCTTTTACGTGGGCTTTTCTTGTGTGAATGAGCTCAATGGCATATTCCACTGTTTGAGACATGATGCCACTGATCTCTGATGCAGAGTCACTGGATCTGTGAAACACTTAAACTGAGCAATGAAAAACTGTGATTTCTGTTTCAAAGTTCTGTCAGCCAAACCTTAGTACATCCACAAAGGTGGTCAAAAGGTTGCTAGATGAAGACAGATGGTAGACACCAAGCTTTCGTTTAGGCAGCTAAACAACCAGTTTGCAGGCATCCTTATGACTCAGGTGTCCTTCTTAGTTGATCCAGCTCTTCTGTGGATTTGGCCCTTACAGAGTATTTGGACTAGTCCAGCAGCTAGAAATGCAAGCCTGGAGCCTCAAACAACAGGAGACTTAAACCAGGAGCCTTCAGAGACCTGGCATTTCAATTAATGCCAGAGGATGGCTTTGCTGGGGATGCCTGGTGCCATAGCTGTCACCAGCTAACTGCTGCATTTGTGGGGTATGAATGCATGGCTGTGAGTTGTTTTGGTTTTGAGCTGCCACAATGCATGCACAGCCTTTCAAAGTGGGATCATTTCTACTTTTGCTTTGTGTTAAAGTTGAGTCCTGTAAACTGCTGTGGCTCACAAGCAACTCTGGTTTCCCTGCAGTAGGATTGCCCCAACAGCGGGGGTGTGTGGGGGGGTGTGTGTGTGTTACATGGGATACTGGCCAGATTAAATTATTCCTTTTTGGCAAACAGAGCCCTAAGTCAAGTCACAGGACATACCCGAAGGCTTGTCAAAGTGATTTATGTCATCAGGCTAGAGCTGGTGTCTTTCTAGACACTTTGAAAGTGTTCTCCTTCCGAGAGTGAGAATTGCTGTGAGAATTGCTCCATATTGCATCAAAGAGAGGAAACCTGGATCTGGCAGTCAGACACGAAGTTCATCTTGCAAGTGTTGCAGAGCCAGCATGTCTGCTGGAAAGCAGCACCTACTAGTATGCAGCACTTCCCCAAGGTGGGGGTGTATCACTGTTGCCACTTCTTAAGGGTAGGGAAATTAGAAGTACAGCCCAGTCACACAACAGTGCTGGCTGAACTGGTGCTGGAGCTTGGCTCCTGTGTCCCATCTCTGAATGTTTTTGCTTCACATATGAGACAGC
This sequence comes from Falco rusticolus, assembly GCF_015220075.1. Taxonomy (NCBI): domain Eukaryota; kingdom Metazoa; phylum Chordata; class Aves; order Falconiformes; family Falconidae; genus Falco; species Falco rusticolus. The sequence continues at coordinate 67,654,107 of NC_051191.1, forward strand.
TGCTTTCCCTGCAAACACTCTGCTGGCTTCAGTCTGACCTCAGGCAAATCCCCTTTCTGCTTCCTTTTGTGTAAACGTGGCACAGCGATACAGATCCCTACAGGGGCTGAGTGAGGCAGCCATCTACTTATCCAAGTCAGAAGCTTTATTCTTACTCAAAGCATACAGACACATGCACAAATATTTAACTCTCACTTCTATTGTTGTTTTTAATTTTTGTAGGAATTCTTGTAGAAAGGAGGATGACTATCACTACAAGCATGGGATTGATATTTTTTAAAATTATTATTTATTTTTTCTTTTTAAACTTGCTCTCTGGTTTTGCTGTAGAGAGCTGGCGGGCAGCTCACAGGGCCTGTTAAACCTGGCTCTGGCACCAGAGGGCAAGCTGAGCTCCACAGCTCACTGAAGCTACCTGAAAAATTTCCACTGAAATTAGTTTTCAAGGGAAATCCTTTGCTTTTTATTATGCATTTATTTTTTAAAAAAATACATACTTCTGAAAAATTTTGGAGCAGGTTCATCTAAATATTTCCTCCAAAACTTGGAGATTGCGGCTGAGGGGGGCACAGAGCTTTCCTAAAGCTACTTGGACAATTTCTACAAAACCTACAGTTTCTCTTGTGTTTTTTCAGGGCAGGAAAAAAAAATAGAGAGCAGATCTAATTGTGAAGCTGTGTACTTTGTGGGTTTTGTGACCCTATCCCCAGGGGAGAACAGGCTGAAAGAGACAGTGGGACAGCATGAGGCTTGCAAGTATGAGAATGATAATCCTCTTCATGGGAGCACTCTGGCAGAGGGGGATGTCTGAAAAGAAACTATATTACTGGCCATTAGTTCCAAGGGAAATGCTGGAGGATGCCAAAGAAAACAGAGACATGAATGCAGGCCGTGCACTCGGAGGGGTAGGTGCGGAGACGCCCACCACAGGGATCCCGGCTGATAAACAGCCAGCCGCACACAGGCGGGCACACACACAGCATCGGGCACTGGGGAAAATCTTCAGGTATTTTTCCGCAGTATTTGCCAGTTGGCAGTTTAGCTTTAGAAGTACTTTGTAAACATCAGTTGATGGAGGTTAAAGACGCACCTTGCAAGGTAGGAGAGGAGCGGATTTCCCTGAGAGCAAGCAGAGAGGTTAAAGACCCTGCGCTCAGTCTTTTCCGGGGGACCTTGCTGCCTGCAGTTCCTGACCACTTCACTTGGGTAAAGGGAACCGATTTTCATATATTTTGCCTATGTGCCATGCCTAGGCACAGACAGTGTCAGTGGCAGCGCCAGGAACAGCAGCAACTACCAGGTCTGCCCACCCCATGGGTCCCGCTTCCCCTGCAGAGCTGCGTGTGTCAGCATGCAGGTGGGGAAGCAGGTTTGTGCACCGCGACATGAGTGCAAGAGAAGTGACACACAGGGAACGCTTCGGTCAGCACCAACTATATTATAGACTCTGTGTGGCAAAGGCTTTTTTTTCTCCAATTTGGCACAACGGAAGCATCTTGGCTGTGTTCCATGAACAGAAGTAATAGTAAACCTCGTCATGGATGCTTCAAGCAGAAGGAAAACTGAGTGTTCAGGGCCAGTCCCCTGCTTGAGTCTCTGTGGAGGCTCTCGGATAGTCCAGTTGTGCTTAGGATTTTTTCCTTTTAATACAGCCATCTGTTCTGCTCACTAGGGGTCCTGTTCAGAGCCAAATGGTTGTGTTGTCTTCAATTCATATTGAATAAATCCTAGAAAACAAATTGGCGATGCTTTCCTGTATCTCAGGCTCTCCCCATGTATGGGACTGGGCCCGATGGAGTTCTTTCTCTGAGGTGTTCCTACACTTCTGAGGCAGGTCACTGCTCAGCGTAACAGAGAGCTCACTGACCCTAACTGTTTGGATGAAAGAGGTCTTTTAACAAAAAGTAACTTCCAGGAGCTGAGAGCCTGTGCCTTTTCAGAAGTGGAAGCCTAGGCAAATGGTAGGCACAAATCCCGTGTCCTTGCTAATCACGGTTCCTGTTCTCTAGACTCACCAGACTCCCACTCTCCATTTGCTTTATCCACCTCCTATGTCTCATCTCACACCTGTGAGCAAACTTGGTGAGCTTTCTTGGCAGAGATGTTACCGTGGTGCAGCACTTAGGGCCTTCATCCCTGAGCTAAGGGGAGCCAAAGTAGACACTACTATCACTCGAGGGAGGGAAGTGCAGTTGGGTGACGCTGCCAGCAGAGCCTCTCCAATTTATCCATGTTCTCACTACGGCTTCCCAAAGCAAGGCCATGCAAGAGCAGGAGACTAACAGCAAAACGTAATGCCATGTAGAGCTGAAGGGTTGGGAGGGGGTGGGGAAGCTGGGCAGCCCCCCGGCTGTGGCTGGCAGGGGGAGCAGACGGAAGGAGCTGTGCTGAGTCATGAGGCAGCAGAGCCCCATGAGAGACTGGGTACCTCTCCTTGCCCTCGCTTTCTGTCTGACAGAGCAGTCGGTGCCGCTTCCCGGCTGGCTGCAGCACTCGCAGCCTTCAGAGACCCGCTTGTCACATCAAGCGTGCATGCTCTGCTCTCTGTTTCTCCCTTTCCAAGCTTCTCATCTCTTATTCATCCTGCAGACCCTCTCTGCCCCCATCTGCATCTTCTGTTCAGCTGTTCCTCTCTCCTTTCATCCTCTTCTTCTATTCTCCATTCTGTTCTCACCCTCTGCTTTTCTTTCACACTTTTTCCTGTTATTGAGCTCTTCTCCTCCTTCATGTACCCCCTCCTTGGGTTTCTGTCTCCTCTTTCTTCTCCGTTCTTTTCCCCCTTTGGCATGCTGTGCTGCTTGCTGTATGGCAAGTATCTTGAATCTGTTCACTCTCAGATGCCACTCACGGCTTCCTATGCTACAGGGCAACATAAATTATGTATCGCTCAAATAACTGTCTTACCAAATCTATATTAAACTCCCTCGTTAAGTGTATTTATGAAACTGAATTGGAGGGATCCAGGAATCAACTGGCAGGCTGTAGGGCTGAGCTGGAAGAGAAGATAATTTTTCTTTTCCAGGTAGTTGAGCTGAGAAAAAGGTGGGAAGAGCAGTGACACTGGTGGAGGAGCCTCCATCTATAGCTCAGAAACAGTTAGTGGTTTGGGGGGCTCAAGAACTGCTTGGCACCAGCAATTACAATGTGCTGATGCATCATCTCTGATTGTTGAGCAGAAGCAGTTGGGTGTGTATGGGGGGGTGGGACATGACAAGGGATGACACAACAGCTCTTTGTATGTATGGAATTGGGAGTGCACTCAAAAGGATTAGTGGGAACATTATTTCCAAAGCCAGGGTACAGAAGCTGGGGCCTATTCAGGTCACTAGTGTTTAGCACCCAGAGCTGTTTTATCCCAGTTTGTTGGTTTTGGTTTGTGGGTGTTTGGGGTTTTTTTGTTGGGTTTTGTTTGGTGTGGGTTTTTTTGCGGGGGGGAAGCAGGGGAAGACTAAAAACAGCTTTACAAGAAAAAAATATTAAAAGTAGGTTAGCAGAGAAAATGAGTTTATAAAAAATGGAAGAGCAGCCGGGAGGCATAACAGTAACTACTGCATGGTGCTTACAAAGCTAAACACGTTAAGATGAATAAATCCCCAAGCTGGATGGCTTATGGCCCAAAATATTAAGAAAAGCTGGGCCTGATTGCAGGTTCCTGCCAGATCCAAAGAGCAAATGTGTTCATATAAATCATTTTAATACAAAACATTCCTAAAGCAAGGTCCTAAATTTGAATTTCTTCCAAGCCTAAGGGTGTTTGCGTCCAATGCTGAAGGGTCAGGTTGATTTCTAAAACTGAGAGAACATACCAACAGCTGTACTGGATCAGACGAAAGGTCCAATCCCCCTCTGACTGTAGTTTGTAGCAGATGTGTAGGGTAAAAAAAAAAAAAAGTCTTAAAATGGAACAAGCGTATAGCAATGGTCCCATGTGCTCTGTTTGCCCAGTGACCTGCAACTCTGTATACAGAATGACCCCAGCCCTGGTCTGATGTTGCTTTTCATGTGAGGAAGCCCAAGGTTAACTTGTCATTTGCTGTGTGGCTTAGGGCATCCTACTTGCTCTCCCTGGATCTTAGTTTCCCCATCTGTAAAATAATGATAATGCTCACATAGGTGATATGCAGGGAGAGAGATGGCCAAGATTTACTGTAGAAATGTGGTATGTCCCTGTGTTGCACGTACAATACACATAGACTGAATTCATCACGCATGTAAGCCCCTGAATCTGATGAAATTAGGTAGATGATTTTCTTATTCCCAGGGGGCTTTACATCTTGCAATATTTACCAGGTAAACCTCACTCTAAGGCACTGGAGTTTAGGTTCATCTGCAGATTTTGACATCTGTGTGCCCCTGGTCACTCTCTGAGTGCTCGGGGCTCTCTACGGAAGGGAAGCTGTGATAGTCCAGGTGGAAAAAGGGGAGAACATTACTCAGTTTCAACAGAGGCAGAGCTGGTGAAACCACATCCATAAACAGTGAAACTCAGGAGGTTTTGTCCCTCTGTTATTTGTATTAAAATAACATAAAAAGTGCATTTTTTCCAGTTTCACGTGTACTAACACTCACAGTGTATTTGTCCTGTGGGTCACTGTCTGTCTCCTATTGCAGGACTTGCCAGCATCTCCAAACAGACCCAGCTGATTTAGTCTCACCTGGGTGCATAGTATTCTTTCTTCAAAAACTGCCAGGCTTATCTTCCTCCTCTGCCAGGAAATTGAGCCAACCTCTGGATCGAAAAAGGCTGAATCTGCCGATTTTGTTCAGAACTGAGACACTGAGTTGTGTCAGTTCGCAGCTGAGCATCTGGCCTCATGCCATCAGAAGAGGTAAAAAAAAAACCCCAAGCAAATAAATGAACCGACCAAACAAAAAAACCAACCCAGGTGCTATTGCTGATCTAATCTTCCATAAGTCCTTAATCCCAGTTGTTTGTTTGATGATTTTTTTGTATTTTCATTCAGGGCTGGCCAAGCTAAATATTGAATACAGAAACTAGTGAGGTGGTAACTGGGGTTACAGCGGCAGATACTTGTAGTCAGCAATGGACTTCAGGGTAGGGAAGATTGCAAGAGCAGCATCTCAGGTCTGTGCTAGGCTGCTTGGGAATGACAAGCTCAGAAACAGCATCAGCTGTGGATGGAAAGATTTTAAACATGTTAGGAGTGCTCTAACAAATGGCTGTTGCATTTTCACATGAGAAAATGCAAAGTGATGCATGGCTATGGCTGTTCAGATTCAATTAGTGTTAATGCCCTTCCATTAAGCTCTGGCTTGCAGGGCTGCCTCTTGCTTGGGAGCCTGCTGTGCCAAGGAAAGCTGCTACTGCCTCGCCAGGGCTGGGGTGATGGGTAACTGGGAGAGATCTGAGGTGCCATGCTTGAAAGGAGCATAGCTGTGTTCTCAAGGGCATGTGTGGGAGCATCTCTATTACCACTGAGTGCATCCATGCCATCTTGCCGAGCCTGGCTGAAAAACGATCATGTTTGTTTGCTCTCAGTTGAGTATTGCTTTGTGTGGGGTGAATGCATTAGCTTTTCTGCTTGTGGTTTGGTTATTGTCTGACTGATTCTTGGATTAATTATGGCAAGTCATTCAGCTACATTTTAGTGGGTTTCACTGCTGCTGTGGCTAAAATGGACAAGAATTGGGACTGTGTCGATAAAGGCACTTCTAGGAGTTGGAGAGCTCTGAGCTTGGCTCTAAGTTGTTGTGTAATTTCTGTCATGGATTCTTTGTGAAAATGGGGATAAATCTATTTTAATTCTTATGTGTTAAGAGCTTTCCAGCCCAAGAAAATGCCATTTTTATTTGTGGTTTTTTTTTCTAGTGTGTACAGTAACTAGCACAATGGAGCTCTAGTCTCAGTCGGAACATCTTATCCCAACTGTTAGGGATAAAAAGGTAGGAGGCTTCTCAAAGTTAAACTGTATTTTTAATAGGATTGATTGTTAGCTTCTGCAGAGCATTTACACATGTAACTATCACCCATATTTTATTAAGTGAACCAGCTAAGGAGCCAAAAGGCATCACCTCAGACCAGTGAAGGATGGCAGAGTACAGAATGAGACCAGTGTCCTGCCCCCGAGTCTCTCACGTTCACTACAAAGCTACACCTACATGACAGCAGTTATGGATGGCTACCAACAGCTAGAACCACTCTACTTTTTCAGGACAATATATGAGCATAGCTAATTTCTAAATTACTCAATACAGGGCTTTTCTGTCTCCTGCGCTTGCTATATTAACCCTTGAAGGTGTATATTCAAGTGTCTTAATTTAGTATGGATTCATTGGCTTAAATTGTATTTCTCCTTTGGGTGGCAAAGCATTGAGCGGTTTAGGCATGTGTTGCTTCAGAAAGGGTCAGTATGAAGCAAGGCTGAGTCAAGAAGACACTTGAAAGAAATTCCCACTAGGGAAGGCATCTGTTTTTCACCTGTATCTCATGGACCATTGGAGATGTCTGCTTCTTAGGCATCCTCAAAAGGCAACTAAGAAAACTGAGCTTATGTATGCAAGACAGATCTTGAACATACAAGTGGTATCTCTGAAACAGTCTGCCAATCTGATAGGAAACATTTACAGGCTGAGAATTTTAAAGCAGTGGAAAACACCCAGTGAAATGCCTTATATAGGCCTAGAGGCATTCCCTTCTAAGCAGCTATGGTTAAGCTTTTGCCCCTTTGAAGCCTATAAGCGGGTAAGGTGTTGAATACAATAGCTCTTTACTCCTCATCTTCTGGAAAAAAATGTCACTGTATTTCAAGTCAGGAAGGGGATACTTCAGTTGCAGAAACAAGGGATATGTCCCACAAGGAGGAGATGCTATTATTTTCTGATTCAAGTGACACCCAGACACCTCATCACATCGTGGGTATCCTGTTATAACAGGCACAAATAAACTTGCTTAGAGGCAGACAGACAGCCTGCAACAGAAGTAACCCAGAATTTGATCTAGTTTTCTGACAGTTGCAACATTCCATCCCTTCTTTCAGACTACAGCTTGCTGAGTCCTCATCAATTGCTGGAATCAAATCATCCCACCCTTTGGCTCTTCCTCAACAATTTTCCTCTTTTGCTGGTACATCTAGTGTCTTTTGTTTGGGGGGCACAGACATTGTTTTGGGGATGATATTGTGAAGGAAATGCTCAGGCTGCCCTGAAGTCCTGCTGCTGTTAGCTGAAGTTACATGAATCTGAACCAACAGGAAAATCCAGATGGGGTCAGGGTAAGTTTTGTGCCAGAACCTGTTTTTTGGCCATATGTGACAGAAACCTGAAGCAGTCAGAACCTTGAAGTGGAATCTCCTCACATCAAAAGGCAAAAAAAACCCCAAAAGCCTCCAGTCTGTAAAACTGGAGTTATGAGAACAGTCTGTTAAGCTAAAAAAAAAAAATAAAAAACCTCTTTAATTAGAGAAATTGTTTGGTGAGACACATTAACTTTTAAAAAGAAGCGTCTTTGCATGGTGAGTCTATTCTTTCAGTCTTAGTTTCCCTCCCAGCAACTTCCACAGACTACCTGGTGCGTATAAACCTACTGGTCTCCCTGAAGTCCCTGGGAGAGCTTTCTCCCTGATGCTTGCTGAATTATTTGCCCTCTTTCCTCTGCATTGCCCTGTGGCATGTGCTCTTCCCCCTCTTCTGGAGCCTTCTGATGGCCAAAGGAATAACAGCTGCCACAGGGAAAATGGGCAGCTGTCCTCCCACACTATCCCCAAGTGGGAAAGTGTGTCCTAGCCATGCCCTTTTTCCTGGAGTGTGTAAGTTACAGTCTCTATATACTAAATTGGAAGCAACCAAGCTAAGCAGTTATGCCATCTGCTGCAATTAGTGTTTGTGGAACTTCATTCTGGAGGAATTGAACCCTGTGCAAGAACCAGCTCCCCTATCCAAGCTCATGTACCAACCCACATGGCAATTCCCTTTGCAGAAAGGCAGCAGCACATATCTGGGATATTCTTGTGTCCTATGTAAGTCCCTGGAGGTGGCTGCTTCAGAAGGCTGACCTTGAGAGTGGGAAAGAGTGAAGGATTTGGAGGCAGCAGAAGGATTCCAAAGAGCAATTTGTTTGTGGGGGTTTTTTTTCCTGGTGCGAGTTTTCCAGACCATACAGACCCAATGAGATCTTGAACAATGTCACACAGAGGGTCCAAGCTCTGTAATTAAGCCCCTATAAAAGCTCAGCCCTTGCAGGGGCCCTGGTGTTCCCAGGCAAGGTGTTGTCATTAGAGAGCAATGGAGCCCAGGGACACAGCTAACTGGGTCATCAAGGGAGCCCTTCTTATGTTTGGAACTAAGGAAAGATCCCACATAACATCCTTAAAAAAACCCTTGGTACAGGAGGAAAACCTGAAATCGGCGTCTGTAGTGTTGTGTTGGTTTATATGGGTTTAACAGCTTGATGGATCTGAGCTGGGAAACTTTGACCCTATTGTTCCTATTAATCAATTAATTGAAAGCTGAGCGAAGGCCCTGCCTTAGGATGTACAGTAAAGCTCAGGGAGGAGGTTTAAGGTGGTTATAGAGTGGAAGCTTTTCTTTGGTAATTAGAAATATTAAGTTTGGCTTCCCCTTGTCTTCCTGGAGGAATTTCAAGGGTGGGGTCATCCTGTTGTTTGGGTTTGTAGCTTGCTATGTTGACAGAAGGATTAATAGGAAGTGGCTGGTTTTCCTTTTTCTTTCCATCCTTCGGTGCAGCTTGATGGTGCTATAACAGCTAGCCATACCAAATTCAGAGCAGTGACACAGTGGGCCATTAAAATGGCCATTGGTATATCAGTATGTTAAACATACATTGTGAATTACTGTTGGGCAGAAATCAGAAGTGAAACAGCTGGTGGCTGGTAATACCTCCTTTTTCCTAAAAAAGGGTACTAGGGCTTCCCTGTCCAACTTCCACTGAATTCAATGGAAGTTAAAAAATTAAAACACTTATCTTTGGCTGTCTCAGCTAAAGTTAAAAATGTTAAATTAAATTATACTCCAACAGTTTGGCTCTGCAAGCAACTGTGCTAAGATACTTTATAAGATCAAAGTAGCAGAATTAGAAGTGCCAGGATCAGAATTTTTTTCACAGCAGTAGATAACAGGCCTGTTCTTGGCAAACTGGAGTAAGTAGTTAATGTTGAACTGAGGTCACCAGGTCACTGGCACAACAGAAGAACTAGGTGAGAAAATCAGCAACTTGCATTTCAGCTAGGGGATGCTGGAGTAAGGTGAAATCATGTGTTCCAGGAGAACTCAGTTATAATGGGGAGGATGAGGCGCACGGGAATTCAACAGAAAAGGAAAGGACCTCTGCTGCTTTTGCTTTTTATTTGCGAGTTGCTTGCTTTGTGTTGGTTTCTGAGACAGAGTGGGGAGTGGATGCAGTGAGGAGGGCTATTGCCCCGCTGCCCTCCATGTTAGGGGACTGTGGAGTTTTTTCTCCTTCTGGTGGCTGCTCTGGCTGTGGCGTCAGAGCTGCCTCCACCTTCGTGACTTGTTGAGTTCAGAAGCTCAACTTTGAAATCTTAGGTCCCAGCTGTAACAGCTACATCAGTATGTCTTCCTAAATTCTAGATATCCTCTCAGGATTTACTGGCAGGAGAAACAGCCAAATTAGGTGAGAACCAGCAGGTGGTGCTCGGTTGTAAATGCAAAGGGTTGCTCCATGTTAAGATGGTAGCAAGCTTGCAGTGCAGTTGGTTATCCTATGCCTCTGCTAAAATACTAGCTTCCCCTCGCACCACCACCCCTCCCCCCACAGTGGATTACGTATTTGGGTATAACTATTACTAAGTGGGTTTATATGCTTTCTAGACAGCCTCCTAGGTTAGGAAGCATTGCAAAAATGCTTTTTATAATTTGGAAACTTCTGATGACCAGCTGCAGAGCAGGGCTTGAAGTCTAAGAGCAAAGAGCTCAGAAAGCATAATTATTTGGTCTTCAAAGATGCCTGATGCAACTTATTTGAGAGAGTGCTGCAGGAATCCACACATTAAAAGAAATATGTGGTAACTGTAGAATGCTCTCTCTTCCTTTTCCCTCTGTTAATCACCTAGTTTAGTTTTGTGCCTTTATGTTGTGTTAAAATAATACAGAAGACCATGGACAAAGTTGTGACTGGAAGATAATAACGAGTAATGTTTACAACAAAGCTCAGGAGGGAAGCTTTTTACAAAGAGCTACTTCAGAAGCTGGTCATGCATGTAAAACTGGCTCTTATTAAATCTGATATATTATTTTTAAATGGTTGCTATAGTCCTAGATTGTATTCTTTTGAATATTGAATATCAAGCACCTGACACATAATTCCAATAAAATTTCTTTGGTTAAAACTGTTTCACCTGCTTTAACACTACGTAGTCTGAATGGCAATAGTAGCCTCCTGAAGTCTTAAATTTCCCTGCACCACAGGAAGGACACTGCAGTAGGACTTGGAGAGGTATTATGTTTTGGGCTAGTTTCCTCATACAGCTGTTGCTGTGGCTCTTCAGTTTTATATAAAAGCAATACTAAAGGTCAGATTAGATACCATTTTAGAAATAAAACTGGCCTTGGCCTAAATCCTGTGTAACCTCACTGACAGTGCACAGAATGCAAACAAGCATAGACTGCGTTCTCTTGTTTCAGTTTTTAAAACAATGATTTAAAGCAATCATGCTCTGAGGGGAGTGTTTCTGTATAGCCTTAAGTGGTGAAGGTCTACTTGTCTCAAATCTGGCAGAAGGAATATACACCATCACTTTCCTCACGAAGACATAGACAACAAAGTTCAAGCAACAGTTTTTAGGGTTTGATCCTTCCAGAAGTGTTGAAGGCTTTCTAGATTACTGAATAAATGTGTTGGTTAGCATTTATAGGCTATTAAGGAAGCTCACGTGGCTGAAGTCATGCTTGTGAGAAGGCTCTGCAAACAGCAGGTGTTTGTGGGGAGGCAGGTCGGATTGCTGGTCCCTGCCTAGCTGGTAGACCCATGGTGGTCCCTATGGTTTTGTCTCCGACCCCAGTGGTAGGGCACAGCAGATCTTGTTGTTGTTACCCATCCAGTCCAGCATTCTGTTTCAGATTCATGGAAGCAATAACTGACTTATAAATCCTCCACTTCAAAATTAACAGTGGTCTCTCCTAACCAGTAAGCTAAGTGCTGCTCCTTTTAATGAACCTAACAGGGCTGGATCTTCTAGTATAACCAGTGGGAACTTCTCAGGCACAATACTTTGCTTAGGCAGCCGTTCCAGCCAACAGTGCAGCAAAATACTGCTCTCTGAAAATTATACTGTCTAAGGTCTTTCTACTCACTTGAAAGAAGGTTGATGGAAATAAATTCTGTGCTTCATTATGCTGATATTTCTAAAGTGTCACAGGAAGTGCTTTGCATCAGGGAAGCCAAAGCAACATTTAAGCAAATGGCTGTGTAATGGCCTTCTGACTGCAACTACCTTCAGCCAAGGACCTGTTAGACAGGTATCTGACTTGGCCAGCTGTGTTTCTACTGAAAGCTGTGGGGAAGAAAGCTTCCACTGACCTCCTGGGGCAAACAGTAGCAGGCATTCAGTGGGCAGTGTTGGGGTGTGGGTTTCTGTCCAAGGGTACTGATTAATAACACTGATTAATAAAAGGCTTTGGTGGATTTGGCACACTCAGCATTTCTGCAAGTCAGACTGGGTTTATGTGCATGTGAGGCAATCTTTTCTAATGCAATTAATTAAGAAATATGCATTTAATTAGGCTGCAGAAATAAATGAAGAAAATCTGAGCCCAGTTTAACTGAAGCTGTACTTGCTGTGAAACCAAAACAATGCCTTTGAAAGAGTTTCCTATGAATTAATCTCATCAAGAAGTTTCCCTGTTAAGCATCCTTGCTGATGACAGAACTGTCATCTGGGGGAGGAGTGTTACATCAGTACATTGTAGAAAGAGGAGGGGGAAAAAACCCCTAAACCAAACCAATCAAACAAAAACCAAACAAAAAAAAACCAAACCTCCCATGAGATTAAACAAACAGAGAACTGTAACTTGGGCACTGGACACACCTGGTAGTCATGGGAAGTTTAGGTAGTGATGCCTAAGATTAAGCAGTGACTATGGATGCTCAAACTGAATGAAATTGTCACTGCTGACACGCCAAGAGATGTCAGGTGGACATCCAAATTTGTCATAGAGGTTGTGTCACTCGGATGCATCATATCTTTCTGTGGGAAGTAAGATGAAAAATTGAAACCGTGGCAAGGAAGGAGTTCAGAAATGGTCATTGTCTCTAGCTGTGCTGTCAGCTCCACTCCAGCTGCTGATATGGCACCTGCACTTTTGAATTTGTATTCTCTTATCACTGACGTACTCAGGGGTTTGGCAGGTGATTAATGTATGCTGATTCACAATTCATCCTGTGTAAAGTTTGCAGCAAAAGGCATTATCTTTGGTGTTGTAAACACAGGGGAAAAAACACAACCCACGATCAGATTCTTCCGTAGCATAAATTTCTTCACTGTGACCTACAAACTTCTGCCTCTGAAGTTGAAATTGAGATTTTGTTCTGGCAACTTACACACCGTCATCTCTCACTTATCTCTGGGTGGTTTATTCAGGTTACGGATTAACAGAGCAATCATTTAGCAACACCCTGCATTCTACTGCTTCCAGTCCAACTTGGTACAGCTGCATGACACTATGTGGGGCTGCACAGACTTACTGACTTGGCTCAGTACTAATTTAAGAATCTCCACAGCCTGCTGTCTGCTGTATTGCTGAGCTTTCTTTTCTCCTTTATACTTTCGGTGCTTGCTCTCACAGCCTGGACACAGTAATACCCTGCTACAGCAAAACAGCAGTTATGATAGTTACCTAGAAAATCAGGAACTAGGTGTATCAGTAAACAGATTTATTTTTTTATACTTTTTTTTTTTGTGGGAAGCTTATCTAGGGCAGGATATCTCAGCAGCTTCTCCCTTTTCAAACAGTTACTTTTGATGGAAGAACTGTGGAATGACTCCCCAGGAGGAGGAGATGGCCTGCAATAATCATCACCTGTCAATCCAAGGACTTCCAAGACCAAACCCAGCAAAGGTTCTCAGCAGTTCTCAAAGTGCCAGCGCAGTTAGTGGCTTTGAAATGCCAGCAAGAGCTGTGCTGGGACATCCTCCGTACTTTCTTACAGACACCAGAATGAGAGCCACAGACCTCTCTGAAGGGACAGAAAGGTCCACATATCAAAAATGCTAGTTTTGGAGCTTGTGTTTCATGCAAGAAGATTGCCACAGGAGTGGCATTACTGTCCTATTCTAAGCTTTGAGCTGCTGTGGGACTCGTACATGACTGCTCAGGGCCCCAGCCAGACTCCACCAGCATTAATGGAACATATAATCGATTTTGTGGTGAGGTAAAAATGCATCCTGCAACCTTGTGAGTAAAGAAAGGCCTGTTCACTTAACAAGGCAGGATTCAGATGCGCACAGTCCTAGAGTACCTCAGAATGATCAGCCACTTTCCCAAAGCCAGCTCACACTATCATTCTGGATGTTTACCTTCACAGTACAAACAAAAAAGAGGTGTATTTATTGACGGGCTAAACAGGTACACTTCTCTCCAAAGAAACCAGTTTGTTTAGTCAGCCTGGGTGTTGACAAGAGGTGGAAGGAAATCATTAAAAGAGACTGCATAGTAGGTATGATGATTAGCCATGTGGTTGGTACCAAACAATAGAGGCTTATGCAGAGCCTAGGGAATGCAGAGAGATAATTTTACCTTTCCAAACAGGAGGGCATCAAGCTGTGCTTCCTTGCCTGGGAAGTAGGTCAAGAGGAAGTGCACTTTCAATTCGTGTTCATCTCATAATTATTTCACATACTGAAGAACAGCATTTCTGTCAAGGGGAAGATGCCTCTGTGACCAGTCTTATGGAAGAACACTCCTCCACTCAAAGCAACAGCATGCATATTTGACACTTTCAGCACCAGCACCGCTTTCCACATGAGTTCTCATTGCACTTCTGCTGTTAGTTCTGACCTTGCCAAGCTCCACAGTCACTCCAGACATCACCAACAGTGGATCCAGTGCTGGATCCTAGCATGAGAGTGCACCGCTTCACATTTGCCAAAGAGACTCAAATCAAGATGTGATATGCTGATGCTTCTGGTACTAAAGCCAGTCATCTTTCACTGGCACTATTGCAGAAGCAAGTGGTCCTGGCAGAAGCATTTGTATGAGGATGCATATGTTAAACAGGAGACCATTTAAAATGTCTCTCTTTTTTGATTCTTAAGAGGGGAAAAGAGAATACCTTAACATGTACTTGCTAATTTCCATATGTAAGAGAGGATAACTTAAGTTGGAAAGGACCTTTGGAAGTCATCTGGTCCAACCCTTTGCTCAAAGCTAGGTAAGTTGTGAAGGTACTTAAGGTTGCTCAGGGTCATATCACTGAAGTGTTAAATGGATTGAATGTCCAAAACCTCTCTGAGCAACCTATTGCAATGTTTGATCACTATCATAAAGATATTTCTTTTTCTTAGTGGTTTCAAAAGTGCATTTTAAAGATGGATGTCAAAGGTTAGGTAAGGATAAAACTGTGTTAGTCTAGGTAGAGAACTAATGTGGTATTATCATGTACACTACCTGGTCTTAGTTTTTTGACGTACAAGAGCTATGTTTCTGAAGTAGAAGAGAGCCTTTCCCAGGTGGTGGTGGTGGGGAAATCAAATACTTATGTTCAAAGCAGATCTTCCCATGAGTTGAAGGAATGCATAAAGGAACAGTGAAGGGAAAAAAACTTAAAAAGCCAAGCGACAGTGTCTTAGAGAAGGATGACAACACGATGGCTCTAATTTAGCATTCAACTATAGAGAAATGTAAACGTGAGCCTAAATACAGCCACTCCAATTGGACAAATCATCTTTTATATGTTGAGAAACAATATACATAGGGCATGACATACTACTGTTAAAAAGCACATTGCTTTTAACCTGCAGTGTATAATCTCTGCATATGCCACTTACTAATATTTCTTAAAAAAACCAAATGACCTAATTTTAAAAAAAGAATTGGATGTAACACTGAAACCCAAATCTGTTGCACCAAACTGTGTATGTTCCAGATCTTTCTGTAGCAAAATATTTAGGAGCTAGTTCTATTTTCTGCCGCAGATAAACAATTTTTAAAAAAAAATTTTTCATAGAAGTTTCTTGGTTTCACCATAACTGAGAAATGGTTGCAGTATTATTTCATCGTTTTCAAGATAACTAAATTGAACTGCAGTGAACACTGGTTTTTATTTTAGTCTGGGAAGTTGAGACTAATCCTTTATGTTAATTTTTTGCCAGCTAAGGAAGGCAGTAAAGTCAGAAATTTCTGAACCTCTTCTTATCCAAGATTCCAAATTTAAACGTAAGCTAATAAAAGGAGGCTGGTTTTGTGGGGGGAAAAATATAATCCAGTTTTTTATTCCTCTACTGGAATTACTTCTCTTGTAATACTATACATAAAACACAACGCAGCCCTTGCATCAGTTATATTGCCTGAAGTAACGCTATAAATTCAGACATGCCTGGGATGAATAAGTCTTTTCTTAAGGTTAACAATTGTCATTTTCCTTCTGACAGACCCCTGACTTTGGCATACCCCAAAGCCCTGATTTTCTTCTGCTATATTTTTAATATTTCCCTGCTACCAGCCATTTTTACCTGTTTTCTGCTATAACTATTCTGTTTTCCTCACAAATAGCAGTACTAAAATCAAGTAAGTAGCTATAATACTGTAGCAAAATGTGTATAACGTTTATTAGGAAGACTACTCTCCCAAAACTTTTTTCTTCTTTTCCCCTTCCCTCTAGCTATTGCAGTAGATCTGATTTAATGAAAAAAAAAAAAAAAAAAACCAAACACAAAAAAACCCCCCAAAAAAAACAAACACAAAAAAAAACCCCAAAAAAACACCAAAAACCAAATCCCCCAAACATACCTAATCAACCAACCAACCAAAAAACACATACAACCCCCACCCCCCCAAAAAGCTATTTAGCAGTTGTGTTTATACATGGTTAGATGCTCCTCTGGTGTGTTATCATACTTACCCTCAAAGAAAAAAAAAGTCTACCAAGAATTAACTTTATATTCATACCACATCTTTGCTAAATCAATGCTCAATTGTAATCAAGATTCTAATCTCCTAATCATTAGCCCTTTCAGTTCTAATGAACTTCTGTATCATCGGGAACAGTTGTTCCTTGCTTTCCTGTAATTCTCAAAGAGCAGCATTTAACAGGAAGGAAAAGCATCAACTAGGCTACTTCATTCATCTGTTCTTAGGTTTTGGGTACAATGTGCATTTTGCATCCCTCACCAAGGTAGTCCAAAAAATCTGGCAAGCTAATGCTATGCCTTAGTTTTTTTCCCCCAGGACTCCTCAGTCTAACACAGCTCACTAACAGTACATTTAATCATCATTACTGTTAATAAAGCACAAGCTTCTGAAAGGCTTAATAGGAGTAAGTACTCAGTATTTTAATGCTGCTTTGAACTTCTAGTCCTTTTAATCTAATTTTCCCAGTAGCCTCTCATTTCTTTGGTAATAGTACCTATAACAGTTTTCCAATAATTTTCAAGCTGAGTAAAGCTGGTTAACTCCTAGAAAAGAGATTGCCAGGGTAAGCCTACTAACTTCTGCTTGTAACTAAGTAATGAGACTAAATTAGAACAGGAACTGAACCCTAGTCCAGCATATTCTGAAATGATGTTGAAGATAATCTCCTTTTTTTCTTAGGATTTTAAACCAAGAGCTTTGCATCCTGCTTCTAACCTGCCCAAGCAAAGACAGAACATTTACTTTCTATTATGTTTACTATAGTCGTGTATTTGTGCTCCCAAATGGCTTGTTTCACAAAGCAACCAGGAAAATGATGAATGAAAGTGGTTGGGAGGAGGAAGTTGGACAGAAATAGTGAGATTTAAACAAGAAAATGTGAATGAAAACTGGATATTATTCTAGGAAAGCTTACTAGGTGACTAAACACCACAATTTCATAATGGTGAATATGGATATCTTCAGTTAGCGGCACCTCTTTATTAAGTGAGGAAGTGAAGGCAGCTATTAAAAATATATCAAATAAATGAGGAAGAGGAGAAGAAAGAGGAAGGAGGCAGCAATTATGTAAATTAGAGACTGTGGAAATATAAAGAGGGGAAAGACTTGAGAGGGAGCAAAAGAAACCTCTGCCTCGCAGCCTAAGGACAGTAAGGCATTTTAAAGGATAACAGCAATAACATAATTCCTAGCAATAGTATAGCTCACTTGCTGGCAGGAGATTCAGGAAGTCTTAATCATTCAAGAAAGGCAGAAATAACCAATAGTTCTCTTTTGTGTTTAGAAAGAAGCAGGATGATGTAATTGGGTTTCATGGGAATGCATAAGTACCTTCAAACCCTTCCAAGTAAATATGAAAGATGATAAACAGCAACCACAAAGAATTAAAAAAAAAAAAATAAACCCCAGCATGCCTAGATAGAACCAGATAAAAAAAGAGTTGTTGTAGCCTTCGCTTGCTGACTTGTAATAAGTCTTCGAGCACTAAAGAAACTTTTGAGTCTAAAGGAGAGTTAACTCAAAGAAAGGCAAAGCAAAATGACATGGATAATCCATGCCCAACTTGTTTGATAGTGGAGGGCAAATACTGAGAAAGCTTGATATGAGATTTAACTAGTAGAGGAGGAAAGGGAATATATCATATTGTGCCCAGTATAAAGTGAGGTTTGGAATTTTTTGCATTATTTTTTATTTCAGAAAATACTATTTGAAAATATTCCTTGTGTTATATGATACCTTGCCGGGTTTGTTGCCCTTTAACAGCCTTTAGCATCCCCTGTGATGTGCTCTGGTGGCCAGAATTAGTTGGTGCTGTAGCTGGATTTGGGACAGATGTTGAGTGCTAGGGCTGGAACCTTCCAAACTAGGATCAATTTGTTGACTGGTGCTGAGACAGTTCAGTGTTTTTATCTGTGTCATTTCTTGAGCCCAAAGCTGGCTTGAAGTGTTATTAAAAGACCCTTGCAAGCCTAGAGAATAGAGTATATGAGAGGTAGCCTGTGACAGAAGGCATGTGGACCATGAGGCTACAAATGTGGTTAAGGAAGCATGTAAGACTAGTATTTTTTTAACAAAATCTATTAATTTTTGTTTGTGGAGATAGGGAAGGCAAGAGAAGATCATTTAACCAGCCTTGGCTGAATCAATACGGGTGCCTTGATTCTAATCAATATGGTCATAGGCCAGGTAGTTTTGTCAGGCCAGTTTGCATTGATTTGGCATGCAATAATTGATAACGGTAACTGTAACCTGTTTTATATCTAGTCTTTTTATTAATTGCTAGGTACAGTATGAGTGAAGTACAGCTTGTGAGCATTAAGAACTGGAAGGCAGTGATTCGGAAATGGATTTAAACGTCCTAATGGAAATGGAGCTGAACATGAGCTTGCTGTGGGACATGGCAGTTCTACAGTGATGACAGGAGCAGGGCTGTATTCATAAGATTCATTAGTTTAATATCAGAATAATGAGAAACTCTCTCACAGCTGAGAAACCCATAAAGTCTGAAGAGTGCATGGGAGCAGAACCGTACAAACTATGAAAATACTAATAAATGCCTTCTAAGGGGAAACTGAAAGAGATCCAGCTGTCCTGCTTAAAAGAAGACTTGAATCAGCCTTAATAAGTAGTAGAGTCCACCTGGTACTAAACCAACTTTGTATTATTGCTGGAGAAAGCATATTAAAAAATCCTGTAACAAGAAGCTGAATCAAGGCAAGTTTAAATTGAAAATTAAGAGAGTAGGATAACTTGCCAAGAGAGGGGGCAAATTCTCCATCTCTTGAAACCTCCAAGATGTGACAACTTCATATATTCTAGTAAAATACCAGGTACTGGATTCAATGCAGAAGCAGCAAAGTGATAGAGCATCAGCCTTACACAGAAGGTGGCACTGAATAATTCAGTGATCCCCAAGGACTCATGAGTATCTGTTACCCTTCCTAAACTTTTGGAGCGTGTCGCTGTACACTGGTAAACTTGAGTCAGCTCTGGTGCTGATACAGCAGTTATTCTATCAATCTATTAACACTGGAGGTAAAGTTAGACTTGGTCAATTCTTTAGTTTAACCACATAACCTGTGTAACACCTTTATTCAAACAGCTCTGCGGCATCAGGATATTGATACCAAAAAGTTCAAGTTCAAGAGATTCCAAAACCAAGAATGCTCATAGGGACTTTGCCATGTGATGATGGCAAAGTACATTTCTCTTAGTGCTGGGTTTTTATTTTTTTAAAGGAAGCTGTATTTTCCCTGAAGCAACTTCTCTGCTTTTGCTTAGTTTCCTGCCAGAGAACAGCACACATTCTAACATCTCTCCCATATATCTGTATCTTTTATTATTTTCCTCTTTATAAATAATCTAGCATGACTTGAAATGACAGTAAATTGCAGAGTTAAATAGACAGTGAAGGCAGTGTATCATTTAGATCTGATTATGTCCTGACATCAAAAGTTTCTTTTATTTAATTGATTCACTTAGCTTTAATGAAATTCCAAAGATGTAAATAGTTGGTCAGTAGGATTATGCAAGGCTTAAACAGATTTATGTCCCTTGAAAAGGCTGTGGAACTGTACTAATACTATTGTAGTTGCATGACAAGCTGGATGGGTATTCAACCACCTGAAGGATCTTCCTGTTTTGTCTTTTTCTGTAATGGTTACTTGAACAGAACACAACTATGGAACAGCACCTGAAGGTGGTGGTGTGTTTAGCTCTTGGCCTCAGCATTGCATGACTTTCTTCAGGATCTTTCAAGTATGTGAATAACCAAGAGCACCAGAGGGGTGTCATATGTGTGGCTGCAAGAGCATAGTAATTTTTTCATGAACAAATAACTACTTGAGAGCCCAAGGCATACCAGTACATGTCACATCTTCCTTTGGCGAACAGACTTCAGCACACAAAATCCATCTGGCTGCTGTGCTGCAGCTAAGCCTGCCCTGCCAAACCGTAGGTTACAAACTTCTACAGAGATATCTGCGTATCTGAAAGTAACACAAAAACACAGCAGCCATAGACATGGCCACTATCTAAGTCAAATTCTGAACCAAAACAATCCTCTGCTTGCTTTACTTTTCTATACCAAAGCCATCTGAAGCAATGCATGAATAGGTTAAACTTTTGAGAACAGATTAGGAAGGGATTGATTCTTGGTATATGCCAGAACAGCTTGAGCAGTAGCTGGTTTTGTCCAGTAAATATCCAACTCTTTCCAGGGTTTATCTGTTACAACCTCAATTACATGCTCTAGTAATCATCATTGAATTTCTTGTAGCATAGTTAAGATTAGAGAAAACCTGCATCTCAATCAACAGTTATATATAATCAATAATTACATAGTATGTTACTAACTGCTTTCAGCTTTTCCTCTGTTTTCCAAGATCAAGAAAGGTCAATATTTTATGCAGAAAATCTCAGTTCTCCATGCAACAGTCTCATAAAATATGAACTCTTCCATTTTATTGATCAGTGTATTATAAGTATGAAGTGTTTGTTCAAGATACCTTCCTACAGAGTATGGAATTTGCTAAGACCACACACTCAGTGGGTTTTACAGCACTAGGATTACAGTTGTGATAGCCAATGCTTTGACACTGAAATCTTAACTAGAGAATGTCCAAAGCTGAGTATGTGAGTCCCTGCAGCCTGAGATGAAGAGACAAGCTTTTCAGCAGAAAGTTGTAACTGATCCAGATCTTGTGTGGCTCTGATCCAGAGGAGAGTGCGTAATATGCCCTGATTACTTGGTTACATTCAGTTTATTTTGTTCTGATCTGGAAGGATGGTGCTAAGTGTTTCAAAATTGTCTGGGAAAGAAAAGTCAAAGGGAAAAAAATATATATTAAGTTGAGAGAAAATGTTTTAACTAATCCAACAATATTTTAAATGTTTTGTAACATGAAATACCAGGACAATCAAATCCAAAACAAAGATCTATTTCAAAATGAAAAGATGAAATGTTTCTGAAACATTTAGGTAGAAAACTTTCAAAAAATTTAGTGCTGTCAACACAGTTCTGAAAAGATTTATTAGAACTGTCTTTTTCTCCAATGGAAAATTATTCCATATCAAGATTTTTTTTGACTAGAACTTACAGATAAGCTGTTATATTGCTCCAAGTAAATGTTAGCAATGCTTGTTCAATATTTCATTATCAGCTCTTTCAGGACACTGAGCTGCCTGGGAAAAAAACCCACCAAACAACAAAACAAAACCAACCCCAAAACAATAACCAAAACTTTCTTGTGAAATTTGCTTATGTCACAGCTGTCAAACTGGCAATAGCAACACCAGCATATATTTGGAAAGATGGACATTTTTTGTTTCAAGAATATTCATCATTCCAAAGAAGACTATAAAATCATTCCAGACTAGATTGTCAAACCTGGAGAGAGGAAGAAATGGCTGCCTATTATGACTTGCTTTGTAACAAACCCAATTGTGCATATGTGTAGCCCCACCTGACCATGTTAATCTTCAATGATTTACAGTTCATAACCAAAAAAGAAAATGGAGAATCACTGTTTAAATAGCAGCTGCTCAGGAGAATATTCATTAATTTAGATCACGACTCAACAATGTGGTTCAGAAAACATAGTTCAGCAGTTGGAAACACACTAGAAATGGTTTAAATATTTTCTGGTTTTTCATCTTGGCAAATATATCCATAGAAAAAAACCCTACTGGCTAATTGCGTAGAGACATTGAATGCATGCCACTGGTGAATAATAGCATATATAGTGGACACAAATTCCAAAAGAAATTTTAATCAGTGCTCAGCTATCAATTTATACTCTGGCAAAAGCTGAAGTGGTTAGTATCTTATATTTTGTGGTCAAATGATGTCAGTCTCTGTGGACCAGCTGGGTCTACAGGATGAAGAATTAAGGGCTTGCTATCAAAAATACCCTCTCTGAATAATCAGTTCACTGGAATGTTAGCAAAATCACTGTAGCTTTTCCAGCTACAGCTAGGGTAAGAGATGGCTACTACTGCTAACAGATCATAAGTGCTTTTAAAACTGCATTTAATCCCTTGGAATACATCTAGAAATGGAGAGGAAAACAGAGAAGGCACTTCTTACATCAGCTATAAATTTGACAGTTAAATGAAGAAGCAGCCCCATTTGGACTACCTAGTGTTTCTGGACAGTTGGCAAGTCTGTACTTTCTGGAATATATCCTTGAACTGAGAAATCACTGCATTGTGGAAATGACATCTCCATATGTAAGAAGTTATTGTAGCCACCTGGAAAATGCACAGAAAGGACCTTCCTGGCAATTCTTTTCCTTTGGGAATCCAGGATCCCACAGAAAGAAAGACCACAATGAAATCTAATAGTAGCATCCAATACAAATGGTTTTCATTCTATTCACTTTTTTCTATTCCAAAGACGCCACCCACCCCCCAAACAGTTTCTGCTACCGCAGCATGGGGCTATGCAATGTGCATGTCTTGCAGATGTACCTGAAAGTCCCTGAGTAATAAAGTAGACTCTGCCCCACGACCATTTCCCCCCCATCACCCCTACATACCACAATCATCTTTAGAACGAGTTTTCAGTCAACGTGCTATTGTGTCTTGACACTGAGGAAACAGAAAGAGTAGACCTTTCCAGTGTGAATGCACTGAAGATGTCCCAGCTGAAATGATTTAACTATCTACCTTCAGAATCCCTTCATCACAGTCAATAGGAAGAGAGTCATGTGGTTCCCTGTGAAACCTCTCATGATGGGGACATGGTTGAATATGCCTAATTTGCCTAATGTCTGCCCTCAGGCCTGCCCCAACTGGTGCTGTGCTCCTGTGCACATGCTGCATTCTGCCACTGCCTCCAGGGTTCTCATAGCCTCCTCTTTACATCTCTGCCACGTTTTCTTGAAAGCTTTGATTTAGTACAGCAAGTTATCTTGTGTGCTTTTAATCCTTTTTTCCTTCCCCCTCCCTTAAGAAAGGAATTCTGCACTTACAAAGGGATTACCAAGTCTTGGTAGCATTAAAGGAGTGAACAAAGTGAAAGTCTGGGGAAAATTCAAGGCTATTGATGCAACTGAATCAAAGTTGGCATAAAATTTCATAATTCAAACCTGCTATCAAATCCAGTTCAGGTTCAAAGGAATCAGGAAAATAAAAAATTTTTATAGAGCACTGAAGTAAAAGTTAATCACATATTTTTTAATAGTATATGATCAGAAGAAATGTCTTAAGCTAAGATGATGTATCATCCCATGATGCCAGCCATTCAGAAACACTATCAAACTCCACTCGTAAAGGACTAGACTAACATCCAGTAGATGTGGTGGACTGAACCTTGTAAATTATCTTCCTTCTACTATAAGAGTAGCTTTATTGGGATTGACAAATGAGTAATTGAGATCTACTTTGGAAATAAAAAATGAACTATTTTTTTTTCTTAAGTAAGATGCAGAAACCATTTTCTTTTCATCTCAGTTTACAATAGAGAGTGTCTCAAGATCTTTGGGAAAACCTACATGAACTGAAAAGCAAGAGTACCTGTTAGGTACTCCAGTGAAAGTCCAAGACAAGACTTCAAATGAGTTCAGAAAGGCTTTGTAAGTGTCAGCTTCACATGTCTCTGGAGTACTTCTTGCTTTGCGTCATACACAAGTCATAGGAGGGAATGGATAATTTCAAGCTAAAGCTCCCTCAGTGACAACAAATAGAGTCAAAGGGTGAATCTGCTTTGTACCCACAGGAGAGGAGTCCCTCTTTCATAGAGTGGAGGTTGGTGTTTGAAGAGTTCCAGATGTCCTCCAGGTTATAGGTTGAGGTACTGAATGTAAATCATGCCTTTCTTTCCAGCCTCTGTCGGTTTGGCTGCAGATGCAAATGTCCTTGCTATTTCACACCTCAGATATTTAGAAACATTTCTCACACTCGAGAAGTTTTAAATCAGCAATTCAAGAACCTAAAAGAAGAAAGGTTAATATCCATGTTGTTCTTAATTAGCAAGCCACAGTTATTGTGTGTAACTAAATCAGAGCCTGGAGTGTGAATTTTGCAGGAGTTATAAAGTGATGATTAATCCCTAAATGAAGATGCCTCCCCTGTTCTTTAAACTCAGGGATTGTTCTCCCTGTTAACAGAGGAAAGGACTTTGCTAAATTATGTCTGATGAATCTTACTGGCAAATATGCTGGCTGGTAAAGACAAAAGCTGTTGTGTTATTAATGCATCAAAATTAATTATGCTAGTATAACTGGTTACCTTTGGCACAAGTACAGAGCTTGAGGGACCAGACATAGTGCTGCCCTATTTGTTACCATGGTAGATGATTATGAAAGGAGTACAGATCTGGACTTGCATAACTCAAAAGCAGTTCTGAGCAGATAGTAAATTTCCAGGTTAGGAGTAAAAAAAAAATACTGCTTTCTCAAAAGCTGTCATTTAGGACCCAGAAGGAATCTGAGCAACTCACAGGGGAAAAAAATACAGTGTAAAGAACTATGATCAATGTTGTACTGACTAATGGGTTCTCACAAACCACTCTGGAAAATGTACTTGATGTACCCTTAATCTGGTACAAGGCAGTAAGAACGGTTTAGGTGTGGCACCTATTTTTACCTCAGACTTCTCTGGCCGTATCTTCCATAGTTGGGGCTGAATGCACAAGCAAAATGGTGAGCAGCTTCTGTGAGACTGCAATAAACTATTTGATCTGAATAAGATGGTATAACTACTTGCTGCTTTAGGTAGCTGCTTTCCTTGAAATTGGAGTTTGGTCAAACTATGCAGTAAGCTCAGGAACTGTGATTGCTTGTAAGTACTGCTTCAAACTTGAGCAGGGTAAACAAGTAACATCTGAGATACGGAGATAGTTTTCTACTTCCCGAGAATGAAAAGCACCTATTTTGATAATCTCATCAATGCAAGGCTGCAGAAACTTCATCAGGAAATGGCAGGCAACAGTGAGCATCTTTGATACATAAGAATATTAGCAAAACACTCAGTAAGGTTTTGTGTCTCCTGACTACAAAGAAGCTTTTTCAAAATTATCTGCAGACCTGAATGCAGTCCAGTAGTTGAAGCACATTTAAAGTGTGCCAAACAGTGTGTTCTTCGTGTGTGCCAGATGTAAGCAAGCAGTGATTTATGCGTGCAAATGCCTCTGTGCATACGTGCATATTAGCTCAGCTGCAATTTAGCACAAGCACTTTTGAAAACTTGAATTCTGAGCTGCACTTCCCCCATTATTTGTTCTTTCATATTACAACAGGCTCTGCTCCTGAAAAGATAGAGTGGAAGTTGCAAGAAGCTGAGGAGATAAAAGTTTTAGCTCAGTAACAAATGGAGGTGAGTGCTAGTGAGTCATCTGCTAAGTCTGAGGGCAGATGGCTGGACGAGAAATTCCAAACCATTCTTTTAATGCTACAAAAATCTCTCTAAATCTCTGACTGTAACTATGGGGTTGTTCAAAACCAGAATCTGGAAAGATGAGAATAGTTCACTTTCTCAGAACTTAGCTTCCAAATACAGCTGTTAAGACCAATTTATAAACCTTTAACCTGTGTCCAATGATAGCAGTTACACATCTCTGTGCAGAAACTGAGTGATGAAAGGAACAAATGCACACGCATCTATAGGGAGGTGAAGACATTCCACTGGGGGTGGAGTTGAAGATTCTTTAAGGATTCTGACAAGGTGCCCTCTGGGTCCAGGGCAAGCAAAACTGGATGGAGAAAATGGACTTGAATTCTGCAGTGACTCATGATGCTTAGTGTGCTTCTGTATGTTTTAGCCCAGTGATAGATGCTGTTTCAAACCACAGGGAAGACATGTGGGTATATCTGATAGTGAGTAAAGCATTGTGCAGCTCTTGGTGGCTGTGATGCCTTGCCATCATGGTATGTTCAACCCATAAAAGCTATTCCAGTTGTGTGTCATCAGTTCTAATTGCCCCTCTTCATTCTTTTGTGGTATTGCATGGCACAGCTCTAAGAGGCCAGAATTATTCTCTGTTCTGCATTTGTACCCAAATACAGCTTCTGAATTACACCAGTTATTCTGCTAATCCCCTTCCTGATTTGACCAAATTATGTTAGAAACTGGCTATGGTCATCTATACGAAAAAGTGAAGCTATCAGCAAGACAGTGTCTTCCGCATAACTCTGAGGG
Organism: Falco rusticolus; assembly: GCF_015220075.1. Taxonomy (NCBI): domain Eukaryota; kingdom Metazoa; phylum Chordata; class Aves; order Falconiformes; family Falconidae; genus Falco; species Falco rusticolus. Next base: position 67,680,309 of record NC_051191.1, read on the forward strand.
TTACACCTTGTAGCTATGGTGATCTAATAAGAGTCCAGAGTAAATGCTCTTACTACGAGCCTTGTGTTCTCTTGTACTCTTGCTTTCATAAGATTCTGTTCTGAGCCAATTCAGCTCATTAAGCCAAGATAAATTAAAAAAAAAAAAAAAAAAAAAAAAGAAAGAAAAATAGACGATTTTCTCCAGCTTTAATGAGCAGAATTGTTTGTGAGAAGGGTTTGGCAAATGCCAGTGCAAGGGCAAGGTGGGATGTGTCTCTGGGAGCAGCAGATAAGGAGGAGCAAAGGGTCGTAGGCTGAAAAGGCTCAGGGCCTCCCTCTTTTGGGAGCAGCAGGCTATTAGATCATCCTGATATCTAATCTTTCTGGTTGTTAGTCATTGTCTTAGACTGGGGGAGTCATGACAAAACTTTTGTTGCTATTGTTGTTACCCTTATGACACAGAGGAAACATGACTTATTTCACATAATTTCCTTCATGTAAACAATGAGTAGGAATTCTGTGTGTTTGGGACACAATGACTTCTCAACAGCTTTTGCTGTCTGATGAGAGTGCTGGGCTGGGAAATAAGGGTGATGTTGACTCTGGAAATGGCTACAAAGAGCAAGATGTAATCCTCATATGAAATATACACCGAGAGACCCTGAGGAAAGGAACCACTTATCTCAATATATGTTGTCCTCTTAAGGTCACTTAGGTAAGGTCAGTGTAGCAACATTTGATGATATACTTGTGCCAAAAACTCATTAGCAATCCAATTAAGCCACACAAGGGGTTAATCATGCAGTAGAAGCTGTATCTCCACTGGAAGTTTTGCCACTGTAACACCACAAGCATCAACTTCACAGTATGATATACGAAGTATAGGCTGAGGCTCATATGTGGCACAGAGTGATGCAGCATCCTGGGTTTTGTGAAAGGTAGCCGCACTGTGGAATGGTTCCCCCAGAGACGGACTAACAGTGCAAAGTATGGGTCTGGATCCAAAACTTTTAGCAGTTCACAAGTGGCCCGCCCCAGTCTCTTATTTCTAGTCCCTAACTCTTCATATACTTGTACATGGTTATACATATTTTTAAAGTCCCAGACTGGTCTCAGAAAACATACAGGAGCGTGCCAAGCAGGAATTGCTAGCATAGTATTTAGAATTTCACATTAGAGTCAAGTAGCTGTGCACGAACTCACCTAGCACTTTGTGTATTTTCAGAGTGTAATCTTTGGTTACCTGATTTGTGTACAGGTGCTCAAATTGTGTATGTGGAATGTCAGCAGCTGATTTACTGAAAACATTAAAAAATAGGTTACTATGTCTATGCAAGTTCACTACGAAGAATGCTCCCAAGCTTGCCTGTACATGTTAACTCTTTTCTTTCTGTACCCTCTAACACTGTACACAATAACCTATCTTCTACATCAGTGAATCAGTGGCAACATCTACAGAGCATCAGTTTCATTTACCCCTCCTCAAGGAGCTCTTTCACCATTTGCTGAAGCCTTCTTGTGACCCTTAGATGAAAGACACTTCATCTGTGTAAAATATTATTATTATTGTTGTTAGTCTAGTGTTTTCAGTGGGTTTCACTGGAACCTGATGTCCTGCCAAAAGTAACACCCTGGGAATCTTTCAACAACTGTTCCTGGGTGTTCTGTAGATTACTGCTGTTTTCTCATACACTGTCCCTGAGAACTGCATTCTCAGATTAGAAAAAAATGTCAGTCCTCTTCCCTCTGTGAAAAGAACTGCTGTTCGGTCTCTATATTAAAAGATTAAGCTAGTACTTTTTTTCTGGTGACTGACTATTCCGGCTGTGTTTTGTTTTCTCATTAACCCCTTTGGAAAACAAGTTCAAAATGTTAAATAAGATGGATGTGAATGATCTTGTAGCATTATGCAAACACTTTGCATAGCTGAGACTGGCCAGTTAAAGGAAGACTGCTGGAAAATTGGGCCCAGACATTCAGTCAGCAACTTTCAACCCTGCAGAGACAAAGAACCTTTAAGAGCTAACTTTATAATGAGGAGCTATAGTGCAGCATGGCAGAAATTAAAGGGAGGCCCAAATCCCCTTAGTGACAATTGTGTTTTTCAGAGATCTCCTGAGCAGACATTGCTTTGGGAGACCTTTGGGAAGGGGTGTAGCAAATGAGGCCTCCCTAGGAGACTGTGTTGGGGAAGCAAATGCCTCTGGGCCAGAACAGAAATGGAAGGAGATTAAAGCAGAATAACCATTTCTCTGACAACTGAATGCCCAAATTCTGCAAATGTAGTCTTCTTCTGAAACACATTTGCATTCAGCCACTGAACATGCAAGTTTCTGGAGCTGGAAACAAATTTTTGCAGGAACAGACGTTTCTTATGATTCCTTTGTCACTTTATCTGGTGTTTATCCTGTAGTTTCTCATTTCAAGGTGACCAAGGGACAAAAGATGTGGGAACCGCTAACGCAGAACAAATGCCCTGGATTTCAAGTGAGGTTCAGACATGTTTTGTACTGGCACTGGATTCTTATAAGGAGTAGCCAAAAAGCTGTGTCCAAATGAACTCCTGAATGTTTGAGGAGGATGGAAGAGTTAGGGGAGAAGGAGGGGGAAAAAACCCTGGACCACGTGGGGCAGACTAGGCACTGGATGCCTGTGTTTGAGGCAGCATGGTGGCTGTGATGGTCATTAATTGGTATGAGCTCAGAGAAGCAGATCATATTAGCTCTCAGTTTTAGGTGTATGTTGAAACAGTTATACATACCTAGCATGAAGTGATGGAGGAGCTTATTCTTATAGTTTATTCACTTTTGATCACACTTTTCTGGTTTCTGCCTCCTCCAGCAGAGCTCACTGTCATTGGAAAAGCTCAGCTTTATTGTCAATGTGTTGTGCAATAGCCCTGTGGAGGGGTTTTGTGGTGCTTTTCTGTGCAGTCACTACAGTCTTTTTCTGAAAAAACACAACCAAATGCCAGTCTTCCCCTTTTTTCTTATTCACAGTTTCTCATATCTTGTTTGGGCACCCTGATATTCCGATGCTGCTGCTTGATATGACCAGAGAAGATGGGCAAAAGAAACTTCTTTCCACTTATTAATATGATCATCATCACCACTGACTCTTGTTCTATATTTATCCCTACTTGAGAAGAAGATAAACATTTAGTGACATTGTTACAATTGTTCTCCTCAGTTCTTGACCCTGGCACCAAATATTCTTGTTTTCATTGGGTCTTTTGAAAATGTCTTACCTTGTAATCTACCTTCTGAAAATATACTGCCTCAAAGGATACCTCTTCAGTCTTCCACCTTGAAGGCCTTCATTCAGCTACACCCACTACATTTGAAGGCAGCTGTGAAGACTTTCCTCTCCTTCCCTGCCCTCCCTACCTTAATTTCATACATCCTTCTAACACCTTGGCTGCTGCAGTATTTGAGTACAGAATGTGAATTTCCCTTTGCTCACAGGTATCAACATGTTAGCGTTGATTGTGTACGTAATACAGGTGCCTTGGGCAAAAGGCAGACTGAATGCTGCTTGGTAACAGATACAATATTCCCACAGTTTTGGGCCCACAGGATATTATCTATAGCATAACCAAGAGGAGTCACAGAGTCCTACCTGCCCTTCACAATGCACCAAGAGGAGAAGGCAGCCTTCAAAGGATATAGATCTTTCCATACAAAGATTGTGATCAGTAAATAGCAGTGTTCTCTTAGCCTGTGTATTTTGCTGGTCCTAAAACAAACGTCCCACAAGTGTTGCTCTCATTTCTGCTGAATCAGCCTTACAATTATGCCTACTAAGCAGATGATAACAAATGAAGAAGTACTTTGTCATGTGCCATGTGTATGGAAATGGCTGATACAGCTGGAGGAGTTAGTCCTCTAGGCACTGTCCCTTATTTCTCAGAGAGGTCAAGAATAGTGCTAGAGATTGTGTCTTCTGATTGAAGGATAGCCACTGAGAACAGTATCATTTCAGATTGCTCCAGCCAGAGCTGCACCAGTATATACCCTCAATGTACTTCATAAACAGATTTATCAAGTCCATGGACATACGTGGTTAATTGTACAAGGCTTATGGTAAAGCTCAGTGCTACTTGCTTTTGCATAACTCCTTTGAGGTTTGGTTGGCTGAACTTTACTTTTCATAAGTCATCTCATCATACGTAAAATAAAAAAATGGGAGGAATATAAAAATTATGTTAGGCACAGCAATAACAGACAGACTAGGCTCCTAGCTGAGAAACAAATTCTCGTCAGATAGGAAAAAACAGGGAGGGGAACAAAGGAAAAAAAAAATTGCTTTTGGATCAGAATGGAGAGGAATGTATTGTTATCACTTGCAGCCACAAAGTGATGCATCTTTTTATTTTTTAGCTAGCTGTTGGCGGCTACAGAGACACCTTTCCCTGCAGCTGGCCAAGCATCTGAGTCAGTTGCTCCCACAGGAGAGATAATGTCCCTGTTTGTATATTGTGTGAGTAAGGCAAGAGGAAGCCTTTAAAGCGACCCTGCCCCACCCTGGCTGTAAACACCTGAGTTCACCACCATGCTGGCCCTCATCCGAACCCTGAGCCTGTTCCCCCACCTGGGAATCTGTAAAAGAACTGCCATTTTGCCATGGCCCAAAAAAGTGAATACTGTAAAACTGACCGAGTCCAATAACTCAGGGATATGCCTGGAGGCTTGTGGCTGAAGGTAGCACAGAGGGGGTTGAAAATAAAACAGTGGGCTGCTCAGCTCAACATCGCTAACCAAAAGCTAACCTAATTAGTAGCCACCAAGACCTGTTGCCATCTGCTCTTGAGCTGCCTGTCTAAACCTGGTCCTGAGTTCAAATCTCTGTGTAAAGATACAGATCTACCGTGGGCTTGCAACGCTGTCAACATCAGAGATAGCTTTAGTTATCTCTTTCTTTTCACGGTCTCAGCAGAATTATTAGTATTAGTATTATTAGATCAGCTCAGATGTGAAACGTATCTCTTGCTATACTTAGTTGCTCAGGCTAGGATGAAGTGGGGAGTTCCATCTTCTCTGGTTTCTTGGAATGGAGACCTCCAGGACTCTCAGTTCTCTGTATCTGTAATCCCCCTTTTGCTTACTAACATTCATAACCTGTTTTGTGGATCACACTTCACTGGAGCTCTCTTCTGGGGCTGCACTCCTGGTTTGGTTTTTTTTTCCTCTCCTTCATTATTTGCTTCCTATACTGAAGTAGTCGGGTTTTGGTGTGTTTGTTTTGTGGGTTGTTTTTTTTTCTTTTCTTTTTCTGGCACGATGAAGATACTGGCTCCTCTGTGCATGTGTTAGTTTTTTTATTTTGGTAGGCCCCTATCTCTTTTCCCCAAGATTTGTATAGCTGCACCTGGATAGGAGTAGTCTTCTCCCTCAAACTCTGTTGCATCCTGGATCCTCATCTGAGAAGGAGGGGAGAGGGGCTTTTATTGTGCTGGTGGACTTTGCCATCCCTGTCTGAATCTGAATAGGCCAGCATTATTTCACAAGTGCTAAATCCACTCACAATGGTTTTAAATGGTTGAGCTGCTGAGCCAGCTGAACAGCAAACACCAGAGGGGAAACCACATTTCGTGAGCGTTTCAGATTCCTTCAGACTGTACGTGGAGCCATTAAGAGCAAAGCAAAAGCCCTTTGACACAACTCCCTTCGGCAACTTTTTCACAGCTGCATGCCAAAAATGGGGGCTGGCTAAGGAGCTGGTCCAGAATCAGCTCCCAAGAATCTAGCACATGAAGATGGAGTTCAGATCTGTTTCTGTTAAAAGAAAACAGCAGCATATTATATTTTCTTGTAGCATATTAATCCTTTGCTGGATGTCTCTCTGATCAGTGTGGATTGCCAGTCAAGGTATCACTATGGACAAAAGATGAAAAAAACCCACGTTTATGTTACGAAGGAATATTTTTTTATTGTATTTGTGTTTGTTTTCCTTATTCTTCACATCTAAGTTAAGAAGAACCCAGATTGTGTATCTCATGGTCTTCTGATCATCCCAGAAGAACTAGATCTTCAGCTAACATGACCAGCCAAGATCCAAGTATGCAAACAATTATCCCATTGCAATAAGATGGATGAAGGCCTATCTAAATGAGCTGCTATTTCTGTCTCTGTCCAGACTTGTGAAGTCAGGGGACTTAATTCTTCCTTAGAAGATTTAATTGCATATTCCCTAAATAAGTTCTTTCACAGTGTTCTGGATTAGTTTAGACACTTTAGTAATGGAGGGTTCCTAGCCCAGACAGTCTTGATAGAGTGATTGAGCAGTTACACTGAGGCAGCAATAATAATTGAGAGTGGTGGTGAAGATGAACCTCCCCCCTCCAGTGCTTCAGCTCCAGTCAGCAAAATATGTGTGACCACAACCTGAAATCACACAGGGATGTGCACGAACATTTAATCTTGAATCAGCTAAGAAAAGGTGCAAACTTAAAGTAGAATAGTTGCATCAAGAACCTGTATGGTCATTCTGAGTCAGAATTTATGTTTAATATAATTTAGTTTGTTTTGCTTCGGCTCTGGGGTTTGCTTCCTATACCAACATGGCTGAGCATGACTCTAGCTCCATCAAGAAAGAGGTGCAAACACAGCTATGCGCCTGAACTTTGGAAAGTGTGTCAAAATTTGTTTCCAGTTGATGCTGAAGTACATTCAGCAGGGAAGTAACTGTGTATCATCTCTTACTGACAGCTTCAGTTAATGTTCTTCTTTACATTGTGTGAAGTAACAGAGTGATTTCTGATGACTAAATAAAACAATATTTAACAATTTCTTCAAAAAAATAGTGGAGATTAAGCATTTAGTCAGTGAGAAGCAGAGATGAAACCACAGAACACACTGCTGCTCCATGGCAATCCACCCATCCAAACACAGATGCTCAGTCTTTCATTCCTGCTTCTGTCACTCACTTTCTACTTGTGTGTCTTTGAGTGCATCAGTGGTCATTTAACCATCTCTGTCTTGACTTAATATCTGTAAAATAGGTAGGAAAACACCTCTTGCTCCATGTGGGGATTGTGAAATTAAATTCACTGATATTTATACAATGCTTGGAGAACTAGGGACAGCAGAACTTTGTTCTCACACAAGTCCTGTCAGAGTACAGAGTATTGTTGTGTTGTTATTTTCTGAAGAAACATTCCTTCAGCAAAACAGGTTACAGAAGAATGATTGGTTGCTCTTTAGCTCTTGTTAGCTTGGTAGGAGCAGTTATTTTTCTTACATAACTAAAGTCTGTGGTGAATTTGGGACTTTTTTTTTTTTTAATTCCCAAAAATATTATTTGGAGTTGTGTGAGTGCAAAAATAGAACTGCTGAAAATATGCATAAATATCCACAAAAATTAAAACCCTAAATTAAAAAAAAAAGAGCCTGAACAATCCACATATCGGTACCTCACCTCATTTGCTTGTTCTCATTTCTCTAAATCTCCTGACAGGATTCCCCCAGAATTTCCAGCACTCGATGAACCTTGACCAAGCAGCTTCGTGAGAAATTTCTTCCTCAAGGGTTATTTTGAATAGAAAGTTTTAAGATCCTGAGTATAATGGTTTTCACAGCTGTAATTAGAGAGTCACACATCTGATTCATATAATTTGACAAGGAATTATAACTCGCCTGGTTCAAAGGAGTATGTCAAGGTGTATGGTAACTGGTGATGTGAATCTTGCAGCTTTTCCATCATTCTGGTGTCCAATTCAAATGTTTCTGTTATGTGTTTACATACCTGGGGCAGTCTAGATTACAGTAGCGGAGCTCATTTCTTGTATTGCCTTTTCTCAGAGAGAGTTTTATAAACATTTGACTCATAAGCCAGGGATGGGGAAATGGCAGTCAAAATGCTCATGTACCCCTTTGTACTTGGAGAAGCTCATAATTCTGTGTGTTGTTATTGTATGCATGGAGCATCGCCCTTTTTTGGTTCTCAGAAGAGAAACAACAAATTAACTCATATTTTTCAGGAAAGACTAAGAAATGGTGACTTGAGCTGAAAGCTTCCATTTTAGTGGTTAAATGAGTGGAGGTGCTATACCTGTTTGATAGCTGAGGGTGAGCAGTAAAGCAGGTGCATGGTTCAGTCCTCAGGCATGGGCTGGAATGAAGCTGAGGGAGGCAACTTTTTGGCAAAAGACACAAAAATCCGTTTAGCCATGGTTTAATGGGTACTTCACATTGCAGAGGACTCCCACTCACAAAGATGCCTCAGTGTGAAGTTTTGCTGTTGGCCAGCCAGGAGAACTGTGTGTTGCCACCACCATAATCAGGTTTATAATTACTTACTAACTAAAAAGCACTCCTTGTGCACTCAGATCTGTAAGATGCAGTGTGGGTGAGATGTATCTGTATCTCAATGTGTAAAAGAAGTATCTGGTGAGAGATGGTGCCCCTAAAGGTTGTAGCTGAGGAGAAGATGGTGGAATGAGGGGACAGGGGTCCCACTGGTGGTGGATATGCAGGTGTTGTGAGCAGGACAGGCCAAGCTGGCGGTGCAGCATGGGGGCGGCAGGAGGGTTGTCTTGGGATGGTTTCGTGTGGCTGCTGGCTGACCTTGTCCTCTGAACGGAGTGTAGCCACACTGACTTGCTACCACTCTCAGTGGGGTGTGGGGCCCCTACCGTGGAAGGCCCTGAGTGTCCCTTCAGCTTCTGGCGCTGCACAGGCACCATCTTGTTATCTCAGATCCTGTGGCACTTAACCCTCTTCCCCACCCCTGCAGGGAGACCATGTGCCCCCTGGGCCTTGCTCCCTCTCTGCTCTTCCTGCTTCAGTCGTATGAGCTTTATAAAGTAGGCACAGAAATCTGTTATAATTAATAAACTTCTGTAGCTGCCAGCCTCTGGGGTCCTCTCCCCTTACCTCAAGAGAGGTGGCAGCACCCCCCAACTCAAGTGACTCCTGCCCTCCCAATCTCCTCTTCAAAAATGTCTGGGCTTCCTCAGGTAACTTTTATACAGCCCATTTCCCCTCCCTTGCAACTTTGAGCGTTTCTAGCTGTGACCAGAGCTTTGGCTCCTCTGTGGTTATTGGACATGGAGGCAAGGTGCTGTGCACTCTGGTCTTCAATGAACCAGCCCTACAAGGCAGTGGGGGAAAATGTCCTGTTATGTACTGTTATGGCAGCCCCAGGTCTGAGTGAAACTCCTATGTCTGGTGCCACATGGCCTCTCATGCAGCCCAGGGAGGTCTGGGCATGCCTCATCCCTGTGAGGCCAAAGAGGTGGCACCACTCATACGGCAGCTTCGCCCTCAGCAGGCCCAAGGCCTGAATGATCTGCAGTCAGTGTCCTCTGGCAGCACGGCCTCTTTTCTGTAGTTTATAGCACTTGGTGGGCAACTTTTTAGATATATCTGAGGAAATGACTGTTCTAACAGCACATCATTGCCTTTTTTTTCTGCTGCAGGGCTATCTTAATCCTACCTTAACCCTGAACCCAGTAGAAGAATCCCATTTAACAGCAGTCCCTTGTATTCTTCTGTGGGAGGACTCTTTTGGGAGGAAACTATTGTTTCAGTGAGAGCGGATTCACTGCCCAATGGGTCAGTCCAGCTAACTGACTATATGATATACTCTCTATCAACAGCCCCTTTCTCCTCTTTCCCTTCTTTACCTTCACATGCAGGGTTTCGCCATGGACATGGCCTGTCCAGTACACAGCATGGTGCCAGGCTTGCTCTCTCCGAAAGACATTGATACTTTTCTTTCACCATCCCTCAACAAGGTGGGATATGAGGGAGCAGACCAGCCTCTGGTGTGAGGCGTCTGAGTTCTGTGGGATAACTCCAAGGATATATGTGACTCCATATGTGCCTCATTTTCCCCCAAATACCCTAAAACCTGTGGTCCAGTTCCTCAAGATGAAAAATACCATCCCCACGTTTGGGAAGGGCATAAGTGAATGTTCACCCGAAGTGGGAAGGCTGGCCGTGTCCAGGTAGAGCAGGCAGGAGGAATGTATAGGGGAGAGAAAAAACACTACATCTGACTATAGAACAAAGGACCAATCAGTACTGTCTGTAAGGAAAAGTCTCCTTTTCAACATGTTGTGATCACACTTGTCTGTCTTCTAGTGTGTGTTACTGGTTCCTGGGACCAGCACAGGTAATGCTATCAGACTTGCAGGTCCCTGTGGCTGGGGGAGAAGCGCATAGGATCATTCTTGCTCCAAAGCATCATATCCTGGTTCACACCTGCCTTTTAACTAACTATGGCATAGTGAATCTCTTGCCTAAGCCTCTAGCTAGCCCTGCGAAGGCTTTACTCTCAGGTAGCAGTCCAAAATCTTGCAGTCTGAGTGATATCCGCTAATGAGAGCAATCATCGCTACTGTTCGGGCCCTCCCTGCTTCTTCCACTGGCTAGACCCAGGCTTGGACCTTCATCTAACTCATCTGAAGCGAGGGGTAGCTGCCACTGAAACGAGAGATCCTGCTGCCTCTGCATGCTCTCATGGCCACACAATCTTAGTCATTGGCGGTTGTATGATTCACTGCAGGACAGCAAACCAGAACACTAACCCTGCCAAAAAGTGGTTAGTTTCCTCCGAGTTTAGCTCTCTCAACCAGCTTTACCAGGGTCAAATGAATGCCACACATGGTGTAGTGCACCTCTGGGAACGAGGAGTGGGATCCTGTTTGAGGGGCTGTAGTAACAGGGTTAGTTTAGTTAAAAATACAGTGAGACAAGTTCCTTAAACTCTGGATGGCTGAGTTGCACACACCATACAGGCATGTCACAGGAGCAGCTCTTTTGTAAGCACTTGAGATTTTCTTTCCAAAAGGCTTTCTCTCTCTCAATGCAGACTGTCAATATCCGGGCCAAATTACAGAACCCAAGCAACGCTACTGAAGTCCACTGGGGCAAGGACACTGCCCCATGGTTGGTGATATCAGACTGACACTGTTCTAGGAAATCACTGAAGGAGAGTAAAGGTTCTACAGCACTGGAAAGCACAAACTGGCTGTTGCTGCAGAAGCCAGCAAATAAAAAAAACCAAACCCACAAAAAAACCAAGAACCTGTAAGCACATCACAGCCTCAAGGCACACATTAAAGCCACAAAAAAACACAAACTCCAAAGTCTAACCCAGTTGTTAACACACTTCTTGCATCCCCTCATTAAGCCTAGACTGAAGGTGGGATGTGGGAGATGGGATTTACAGTGGTAAGTGGGACTTTCCATTTGTTTTGTGGGTATTTCAGAAAAGTCCGCACTGTCATGCCTATAGCTAGCTCTATTTATCTGCCTGTCTAAAATCTTCCTGCTGTAGATCTGGTAAAAAACTGAGCACTGGAAGTAAACTATCCAATTATTTTAAATCTTTTTTCCTTGCAAGTTGCTTGTAAACCTGTCTTTATTTCTGCAGATGTATTTTGCATGCAAAGTATTCACCAGTTTCTGCCAAAAATTTTCAGAGTAGGGTCTGCTTTCCAGAATGATTATTTTATCTGTTTACTCTTTTTACTTTTGATGTATGAATGATTCCCTAAATGGTGAGGTATTATTTTTGCTTCTCATCCCAGAGGACTGTAAATTTTTTTATCCAAAGACTAAGAAACTACAAAAAGAAAGACGCATCATACAATATATAGCCTCTTTTGCAATACAAATATGGATGACATTCATCTGGTGCATGTCCCTTAAACACCCATTTATACAGAACATAACACCCATGCATGAATAAGAAAATATAAAACTACAAACCTAATAAAACTCTGGAGCCATTTCGTGTCAGGCCCAATCTTTGCTCTGTTCTGGAATATTCATCTCGGGGTCTGACAGACTTAGCCATAGCAATAATGTGTGAGTGTTACTGATTTCAGCCATCCTCTGACTTTCCCCTGGTTACTGCTGCCATGGTGGGAGTGGTGGAACGGATGTTGTCTCAGTCTTTCCCATTCAAAGTCTGGTACGTTAGCTTAAATCACCGATGAAACGGGGTTGTGTTAAGATGCCAGATCATGAACTGCAGCAGCTGAGGTACACAGCTAAACAGATTTTATGGGTCTTTTGCTACTGAAAAGAACTGTCCTGTATGGCTCCCTCCTCCTCTCTCCCCCCCTGCAAATCTCTATGGAAGGGTTGGAGGCGAGAGTCAGGGGAATAATAGCATAAAGAAGTGCAGATAAATCAGCCAGAGTGTGACTGTCAAAGCCATACTTCTTTTCTAATTTGTAAAGCTTTATTTCCTGAAGTTAAAAGAAATTGGTGATGGGATCTTGTTGGGTTGTTTTATTTGTTTCTATCCCAAATGTGTTTTTCTGATCCCAGCTATCTCAGGAAGCACTCTGTTATATCTCATCAGGTTACTGGTCTGCCTGCCTGGTTTCTTTTTAATGGCAGATGCTTAACAGGGGAAGATGAAAGTTTCACTTTGAAGCCACAAATAAAGACGTCTGGGAAGAAAAATGCATAATTCAAATTAATTGACATTGAAGTTTTATTTTTTTATAGGTAAATTAATCTTTTTAATTAAAAGATTTAAATTCAAGTTTTATCTTTTGTGCTGGCTGGCATAGATCTGGTGAGGCTGCTCTACAGCCTTGTGGCTTGCTTTTTCACTTCAGCACAATTTCCTTTCTACATCTTTCTGTGCATAGTTTGAGGTTTTATTGGTCTTCCTAGAAGTCACAACTGGAAAACAAACTTCTTTGAAACACACATAAAAGAGAATTTTTGTGAGGGAGAAAGTGGATTAACAGGAGATACTTCTTACTGTTAAAAAGGAGTCCTAGGTCTCACTTAGAGACAATTGGTGTATAACTTCCCTAATGCACGGTATCACTCGTAGTCTGGTCAGCAATTGTGCCGTTGCCTGTAGGGAACTGAAAAGCATATTTATTTTTATCCTGCTATTGGCTTATGGGATTTAAAAGTACCTTTTTTAGCTTGCCTAACTGTAAATATTGTTACTGGACCTCCCGACCTCTTCTCAATGTTTGCTCCAACATTTGACCTTCTAACTTCGTCCAGGAGATGGCAAATTTCACAGGCTGATGACAAGCTGGCTGAGGGAGTGTCTCCTGTTATGAAGACTTTCAATTTTGCTAAGTGAGCTCCTGTTCTCATGTTTTAGAATAAGCAAAAAAGTTGGGGACTGATCAGTTCTCTTTAGAGCCTTCTTAAATCTTGATTGCCTCTTCTAGCTCTCTCCTATGCTAGGCCAGAGAATCACATTGTTTTCATTCTGTTGTTACTTGTTTAGGGTGGCCACGCACATGTTGTATAAGAAATGCCAGCAGGTACTGTGCAAGTGCTTTGGGCACAGGACCCTCTTCCTATACATAAAAATTCCTATTTCTGTATTGTATCATAGTTAACTCTCATGACTGCTCCTGCTAGTCCACCCAGGAGCTTTCTGAGGAGGTGTGAGTCATGCGTTACCACCCCAGAGTGTGCAGTGCACATTCCCACAAGCTCTTCATAAACCCACAGCTGGAAACTTCCAAGATGACACCTGCTCTGCATTCAGTGCTCAGAGCAGGGACTCAAAAGAGGCTTTTAAATGTACTTTCAACTGAAAGACTTCTTTTTTTTCTCCACCACTAATCACTCCTCCCACCACCTCACACTAGTCAAGTCACGTCATTGCCAGGACCCTCTGCTTGCCTCAGCTATGTGTTGCAAATCCCAATTTAGGATCCTGATGATTATGCCAATCTGTTGCAAATGGCTGATTTAGATTGCTTAAAGAATCACCATCAAAGCTATTAGCGAAACTGGTTTTAATACGGTGGTGTAAAAATGCAACTTAACAAAGTTCACTGGCAAGGTTCACTCTATTACTGTACGGCACAATCATCTGAACAGTGATTCAAAACTACCAAGGCACAAATCAAAGTTACCAAGGCACAAATCAAAGTTACCATACTACAAGGTTATGCATGATATCAATTGCTTACCAAAGATCTGTTGTTGGTAAAAGGTGTCTCTGCCTCAAGAAGCAACCTTGAGAAGCATCTCAGCTCAAGGGGAGATTAGCACCATGCAGCCAGGCTGCTTAGCCAGGAGAGCTCAAAGAAGGCTCATTTAGGCTGTCACATTTATGGAATAAAGTGGTTGGCTCGTAGTCAAACTGCATACAATGGTAAAGGTACGCATGAGACACCTTGTACCCCCAACTTTCTTTGTTCCTTGATAAATGAGTCTTGGAAAAGTCACCCCCTATTCATGTATTAATTGCATGATCGGTGTTCCAAGCCCATATGCATCAATGCTTTCTGTGTCAGTCTGCTCCTCTGTGAGTTTTCAGAGAACTGATTGAATCTAGAGGAGTTCATAGCCTGTTTATGGCTTAGGCCTTTACCTTCTTTGCAGCCTGAATCAAACTACTATTAGTTTGGTTAAGGGATTGAGTACATCCATCACATTATGTGGTCATATGTAATGCTTTTTCCCTCCCCTGCTAGTGCTGTGTATTTCCTGGTCATAAGCATGCAGGAATCGGTGTGCATTCACCTATATTTTGTGCTGTCTAGTGACTTCATGAAATCCCTGTAAGGTGTCACAAAGAAAATCTCTGGTCAGTAGCAAGATTTTTCTTGTGGCAACCTGTGTAGACATGGATAGAAACACTCCACATCTTCCTCCTCTAAAAACAGATAGGTAGGCTCTTTTCAGTTTTGTAACTCAAGGAACCTTTGACTTTCTGGGCTTATTTATTTGACTATCATAAAGATTGAAGATGCTGAGAACCACTTTCGGGTCTTCACTTAACCTCAAGATGGGTTGAAAGAGAAAAATTTAAACCTCGGATTTTTCAGAAGTTTATGAGCATTTAATTGGTGAAGCTGATTTTTTCATCTATGAAACCTGGGCTTCAAATCCACAATAGATCTGAAACTTTCTATTGTGTGGAATGATTTAGTATTCAAGGAGTTAATGTGACTTTTATTTAGCATAATTTTCTTGTCCCCTGCCCTTTGCCCCCAGTTTCTGGCTTACTGATTCTGTATTTTTCTCCTTATTATCTAGCTCCAGGAAAGCCTAACCTCTCTATTCCCCAGTCCTAAATAGAGTGCATTTTCACCAGCTGTCACAGCTACCTGTGCCACGTCTCTTATCTGAGCATAATTGTTCCTAGGTCTTCAAAAACTGCTCTGTACCTCATTTCTCAGTGGAGATACATTCTGCAGGATCGCAGTGCCTGAGTCCTCCTTTCTAGTTAAGCATAATTGTACTGATTATTTCCAAGGGCACAAATCTTTCCATTTCAGTTTCTTTGACGTGGGCCAAAGAAACAAATATTGAACCCCCAGGTAGACTTCCCCACTTTCAAGTCTAAGGATGGTTAAGATCATCACAGACAGAAAAATCAGCTACAAAATTTGTACCCTGCTGCCAGCCTGCTCAGGGCTGGAAGCTGTGCCCTGGCCAACATTTCATGTTCTTCCCTTCTCCAGAGTTGTCTGAAGTGTGGATCTGGACTTGAACTTCTGAAGTTTGATGGCTGTTTGTGATCTGGGCTTTTGATTCCATTTCATCTCTAATAGTTTCTTTTTCCAAACCCTTGGGCAGTTGCCCTTGCCTAGAACACACGCTGAGCACAAGAAACAACCTTCTTAAAAAACACAAACAGTCAGAAGTGGAACACAGAGAACTGAAAGAGCTTCACCAAGAAGTTTTGTTTCCCTATAAACTCTACATAGGAAACTCTGGCCTCTGTGCTCCCTCAGCATTTGCTGTATTTATTTCTTTTCCTCCTCTCCAGATTGGGAGCACTTTGTGCCAAACAGAGAAAGGCTTTGTGAGATGAGGAACAGCTCAGATTTTTGCAGCTTGTAAAGTATGTGCTGCCTCCTTCTGAAAGCTGAAGGCTAACTTCTGCCCCTGCTGCCTCTCCTTCCCCCAAAAAGCAGCTCTTTTTAGTAATACCTCTTCTCTTACCCTCACTCTTTTGGAAAAAGGCTCATAACAGCTCCTGGCAGAACAGTGCAGAGATCCTGCCATTACCTTTTCTTCAAAGGAGAGCAGAGGAAAAAAGCATCACTGAGTTTTCAAGGGAAATTAGCTGCCAAAACTGAGGAGTGAATGATAGGAGCGGTGGATTTTTTCCCCAAAACTGGGGATCTTCCCTCCCGCTTCTCCCTCCCACGGGTATTTCCCCAAGATGGACTCACTTGAAGATTGATGTTCTCTCCTTCTGAGGCCATCCTTTTGCCCCCAGCTCTCTTCCTCTGCAGACGGTACACGGAGTGGGGCACTCTGTGCTCCCAGAGACTCTCTTCGCTGGACCGGGACGCGCAGCTGCTGGAACAGACCTACTATTCATCTGCCAGCAGCCGGCCGGCCGCCTTGGCATCAGCTGGGGGGCGAGAGAGGGGGTGGCACGCCAATTCTTCATTGTCCAGGCAGTCCATGGAACAAGTGTCCCTCTTAGACTTTCCGTGACAGTTGTGTTCATTACGTGTCTGTGCTACGTCTCCGAGTCCAGCTGAGCCTCATGAGCTCACTTGGGCTGGGACACGGTGATGCAGCCAGTGTACCAAGAGGTTCCTGGCATGGGCTGTGTAGCTGCAGCAGCGATCCCGATCTCTCCATCTCTCAACCAGCATGCAGCAGAGCGCACGGAAGAAAAACTAATGGTTGAAGAGATTAGGTCCAGAAAGTTGTGCCTGCTAGCTACTGCTGCTGCTGCAGATATTGTTATATCTCAGATAAAATTCGCACTTTGCTCTACAGTCCCTTCTTCTCATTTTTCTCCCCAGTCAAAATGCCCTTCCTTTCCCCTCCACAACATTTCATTTAGTTGAATTTGATATGTCTGTTCTTAGCTGAAATTAAGTCTCAGTTTTCACTTAAGCAAAAGAAAAAAACCCAAAACAACTGTAACTGACAGTGGAATGGAAATGTATGCAGCCAGAATCAAGTCACAGTGCAGAAAAATAAGTTGTTATCATTATGTGGAATCCTCAGGCAGAAAAATCAGTGTAATTCTCTAGATTTTAGAGAAACTCTGCTACTCTGTACTACCTGCCGATCAGGTAGGCGTGTTTGGCTTTTGAAAGACAATTTCTGTAGTTACAGTAGCATGGAAAATTTATGGTAAGTAATATATTCTGTTTAAACAGTTTAGCCAAATGCATGTTCTAGTACTCCAGCCTGACTAAAAGTGCTGACAAGTCTGTCAGTAGACGATCCTGTTGCATTGATGCTTCCCAGCAAAAGGCCTTATTTTGCAATGAAAACACCAGAACTGCAAGTTCATTTCAAAGTGCTGATGAATTTAGCCTCTCTACATTCCTCTCAAACAGCTTTTTTTTTTAACTTACAGATGTATGAACTGAAGCAGAGAGATGTGTTTAGGGACCGCGCTAATATAACACAGGAGAGCAGGATACTAGGATGCAGTTCATTTCATCCTTATGGTTTGTCCTAAGGCTGAAAGCCCATCAGGAACCATGAGGCTGATTCTACAACCAAAAGCCACCCTCATGGTTCCTGCTTCTGAATGAAAATTAAGATCCCTGTGTCTTGTTATCACTAAAGTGATTGTTTGAATCCTATAGGGAAATAGAAGTGAGAGGAAAGAGGTTACTTGTTTCTGCTCTTCAGCACCTGTTGGCTTTTTCTTTTTTTTCTTCCTTTCTCTTTTTTTTTTCTTAAATGTAAGCAGCATTTATCCCAAAATGCAGTCATCTGTTGTTGTTGACTTGCTCTCCTTAATGGAACCTGTATGTTAACTAAAAACTCCCTATAAGTATATTATTGCACAGACGATAATTACCTGTTTTAGGTTACTTTTCTTAGCATAGTTTATAAAAAGATGCTATAGTTGATCAGTTTATAAATAAATGTTGTTTATTAATAGTTAATTTACATTGGGTAGGTGTCTATTGTGTTTGTTGAGGCACTCATGGGAGTTAAAAGGACTTAATGATGTGCAGGTCCTTTGTGAACAGGCTTCCAGCAAATGACCCATGAAGTCTGGCCAAAGTTTTTGAGTTCCTATATGTGCCATAAGCATAAAAACAAGCCTAAAATATCTTCTAGTGGTCAGAGAGGAATGAAGTATCTGTCACTTTATTTAGTAGATAAACAAATATCACCAATGTAAAAATTTCAGACAAGACTGCATGATATGTAACAATGTGCCTTTTTAAAACTGATTTTTTTAGTATATCTAAATGCTATGCTAGGGGCTTGCTTTTGTTTGTTTGTTTGGTTTTTAATACTCTCCAGAGAGGTATTGCAAAGGGTAATAATCTTGCGCTGTGTCCTCAGAATATCTGCAGAAACCAGTCAAAACTTACAGTAACCCTTGTGTCCTTTTAGACACTTCAATCAAACCAGCTTCTCAATGCCCTCTCCCAGGATAACATGAAAGAGTCTTTCTGCAAAGCATATTAGTAGTAATGGCTCTATCAGCCTCCCTTGAAGTGTCTGGACCCAAACACATTAGAATGAGAAAGCTTCAAATAATAAATTTTCTCTTGGAAATTATTTGTCTGTGTCATTAATAGCAAAGCTCAGAGCCAAAAAACATGAGAAGGGAGGGGAGTGGGTTTATTTTAACCTGAATTGTAATAGCTGCCCAAGAAAGGAGTGACTCAACGAACACATAACTAAGATTTACTTGCTACTAAATGCAATTACAAAGAACTACATTTTTCAAACTATCTTTCTAGTAACTGTTAATTATGATGCAAGAATGCACTATTGTAATTGTCCAAAGACTGAGGCACAGAAAATGCTGCTCAACTTCTAAAAGGAATGGTGTGATGTGAGTGGCAGCACTCACCAGTTTTAGACTCAACAGCTCCTAAACTCTCTTCCAGTCCTTTTTCTATAACAAGAGACAAGTGGGAGACCTCCAAAACCTGGATGTTGACTGATTAGAGTGTTCCTGGTCATGCATACTAGAGACGGATGGGGAAAGAGCAGTGTTCCTTGAAAGGAGAGTGGGGAGCATTTGGGACATGATGAAGAACAAGTATGTGATCTTCCTTGCAAGCCCACACTAACTGAGATTAGAGGGGAGGCTCTGTGGATCAGCCACATTCACTTTGGAGAAGTACACACGGCAAAGTTGCTTGTTTCCACCCCCATCGTCTTCCCTTCCTTAATGCCAGCCAATGTGCTTGTGCAGCCACCCAAGAAACCAGACAGAAGAACTTCTTCCAGCTGGAAAAAAAATAAGTTTTCAGGCTATTTTTTTCGCTGGGATCAGATCCCTGACCTGGTTCAGCACACAACTACACAAACACTTATGCTGGCAGCAGGGAGGGCGTCTGGCGGGAAATGGAAAAAGCAGCTAGGGGTGGAGAAGGGTGGGGATAAGCCGGTTCAAGCAGCATTGCTGCTGGATGTGTAACCACAGTGTTGCAGTGCTGGTGCCACCAGTGGGGCTGGCCTCTGCAAAGGGGACATGGGAAGAAGAGCTGCAATTCTTGGGCTCCAGCGCTAGCCCTTAGAGTCTGCTGGCAGCAGGGAGTAGGCCATGCTGTGTGAAGACTGATGCAAGAATTGCTCTTCCCCACCACTCTCAGATTTGTTGTGGTACTTGAGATAGAACCAAGACCACAAGAGTTTCTGTAGGACAACTATGCTTCTAACAGGGCAGATAACAGGGCAACTTCACTTCTTAACTCTTTCCAGGACTCAATTTTGTGTTACAAGAGTGGTTTGGTTTTGGTTTTGAGACACCCTTTCTCCACCCTGTAATGCTGGGCCACCTTTTCATTGTATCAGGAAAGAAGTGCGCTAGTGATCTATTGTGGGTGCATTCACCTGATTCTCTGAGAGGATATGAATAGAGTTTGACCTGTTTAGCCTTACCAAATGAAAACCAAGAGGGATACTGATGCCAACTACATATCCACTAAACTGGAAAACTCTGGGGAAATGGAAATGCAGCATTAGCACAGGAACTAATGAATAAACTGGCCAAGAAAAAATGCTAGGTTAGAAATTAGAGGAAGGTTCTTGGCTGCCTAAGTGCTGATGTTCTGGAGAAGCCAGCCAGTGAGAGTAGCAAGGACAAGCAACCGAACCGGACTGGAGATGGAGTTTGCTGAGTTTACCAAAAACATGATAATAGCTGCCTGTGACAGCCAGCAACTGACCCTGCTAACCATTCTTGTCCCAGGTCTTATTTTCTGTGTCTCGCTGGTGGTTGTCTTTGAAAAGCAAAACTCAGCAATGTTGTAGTGCATGCCGCTGCATAAGTGAAGGCAAGCGACTAGGTAGCCAAAGGCCCATTTTTTGTACTATTTTTAGCAGCATTAGTCGCATTGTCTTTCAATTAAAGGTAGGGTTATAGCCCCTGGTTGGCAGGGCTAGCTTCACTTTTTATAGGAGAGAACCACAGAGCATAGCCTAGTGTTTGGAAAAGTAATAACCTTAAGGAAGGCTCTGGAGACAAAGAACACAAAGATGCAAGTAATACTTCCAATATTCTCCCAGAGGGTGATAAATGAACGTGTACTTATCCAATGAATCATTAAATTATATGAAAGCAAGGCTAGAAGGGATTTTAAGGAGTCACCAATTCCTTCTCCTGCTCCAAGAGCACAGCAGGTCAGTGGTACCTGCCCTGTTAGCACAGATATTGCTCCAGCCTGCTTCAAAAGCATTCCAGATGTGGAGATTTCCAAGGCAGCCTATTCCAGTGCTTCAGTAACACCATCCTAACAGCTAGGAATGGTTTTGCTAGTATCTAATAAAAAAAATCCCTGCTGCAATTTTAGCCTGTTATTCTTATCCTCTCCATGTGGGAGAGAAGAGATTATTTCCTTCTTCTTTGCTGCAGTCGTTTACATTTTTAAGGACTGTTATCATGTCTCTGTTCAGTCTTCTCTACATTTAAGAAAACAAAAATTCCTTTGCAGTTTCCTCATAAATTATATTTCATAGATCCCTGAGCGCTCTTGTTGCTCTCTGAACTGTTTCCTGTTGAATTATTGGAGAGTTTTGAACTGTTGGTAGTCTGCATTAGCACAAGTGAAAATGGTCGTAGAGGTGCAAGTGAGAGAAATAATAGAGGAATAATCTTCTGTGTATTTGGATTGATGATGGGAGTCTGGAGAACAGACTGTCATTTTGTGGGGTCTGAC
This sequence comes from Falco rusticolus, assembly GCF_015220075.1. Taxonomy (NCBI): domain Eukaryota; kingdom Metazoa; phylum Chordata; class Aves; order Falconiformes; family Falconidae; genus Falco; species Falco rusticolus. The sequence continues at coordinate 67,701,357 of NC_051191.1, forward strand.
TAAGCATGATTTTTTTTCTGTCTTTGAGAGAAAATCACTACATCCCACTAGAAGGCCAGAACAGATGCTAGACAAGAAAGATTCCTTTAGCACTCTTCAACTTTTTTGAATGTTGCGGTAAGCCACAGTCAGAGCGAGAATACAGTAAAGGTGAATCAGGCTGTAGGGAGTCCAAGGTCACCTCCTGAAGCTCATGTAACCGGCTACTGATAATTCCCAGAAATCCTAGCAGGCTATACTTGCTCCATCTCAAAGGGAGGATTCAAAGTGATGAAACTATGTCCTATTTGAGGAATAGTTTTTGAAGCCTGAATGCTCTTTCCTGAGTGCTAGACTGCTGGATTTTGTCTTCCTTAGTCAGAAAGTTAGAACATTAATTAACCACAGGCCTGGCAGAAGATTTCACTCAAGGGACAGGGAGCTCAGTCAGACAGCAGCCTGACTGGCAGTTCCTTGAGCCCTTTGAGAGCTTGAGTGGACAAATAACTCCCATGTCAGTCCTTATCTTCTACACGGGAAGGCGTGAGAGGTTAGAAAAGGGTTATGTGCATTCCAGTATACACCCCCTCTCTTTAACACCTCAGCCACAGCCTACAGAAATTACAGGTTGCTTCACGCTCTCTTTTTGTCTCATTAGTTCAAGACAGACTGATACTTGAAACTTTTTCAACACCAGTGGGTCAGGAGGCATGCATGTGCGTGCCCACACGCACAGACACACAGGCACACAGGCACACCCCCTACTCCCCCATTACATGATTGTTGTTAACATTGCAAGGTCTTTTAAAGAGTCATACTAAATACTTTTTTCCTGAGTCCTCTAGTGATTACCAAAACATCTTCAGTGGTACTTCTGAACCAAAAACTTGCTGATATCTACATTTCCTACGTAGGGTAATTCTATTCACTTCAGCACTTACAGCTTTGATCCATATCTGACTTTAGCCTCAGCAGTGTTTCCCAGCCTTGCTGTGCCTGGCAGCCTAGAAAGCCATTTTCCAGGGTAAAGCTTGGAAATCTCATCTAATTAAGACTCTGTCTTACATGCTGCTTTGCTTTTCTTGTGGAATTATTCTCTGAATCTGGCCCTTGGGAACTGGGCAAAATAAGGATCTCCATTATTGCCCCTTTCTATATTGGTACTTTTCCTGGTGTTCCTCTCTGCTTGAACTGAATCTTTCCTGAATCTGACCCTGGCAGCACATCTTGCCACAGGCACATTTTGCATGCTGTGAACAAATGCTGTAAAGTTCCCTGTGTAGCATTTCACCTGTATGACATTTTCCCAAGGACCTACAATTTGAAGTTCCAGCACAATGGTGGATTACTCATACTTACTACTTCATAATATTCAAATCACTCTCATTTGCCTCAGCTGGAGTTGAATACATGTTGCAGAAAGTGAACAAATGCAAAAGTCCCATTTTCCCTCTCTTGTACCCTCCTTCCTTCCAATGTCCACCCCATCTCCCCACCTACTGCCGAAGAGAACTGACCCAGTGATAAATCAAGGGGTAAATCTGGAAATGTTACATTAATGGCATTCCCTTCTGCCACCTCTGTTTATTCCCACTGTAATACCACACACTATATATAAAAGAAACCCCAGCCTTGCTTATTTTCTCCCTTCCCCCATCTCTGCCGTCCTGACAGTTTCCAAATAAACCTTGAAACCCACTATCAGTTGTAAAATATCTAATCAATGAAAGACACAGGAGTCAGTAATATGAGACCCTTTGCCTCAAGATCTTAGCGTTTCTTACTGAACTTCAGTCTTTAAGGTCAGGGATTATAGCTGCTGTTTAGCTTGATGTTCATTGAATACAAAGTCAAACAAGGGGCAAGCCTGAGTAGGTTATTCCTCTGTTTACAAAGCAAGCAGCACACTGACTTCTGGTAAAGTGGACGTTAAAAGGGCATCTTTACCTAAAGGACAGTGGAGAACAATAGGGAGAGACTTTTATGGCAGGACCTGGAGCATCAGTCTTAGTGGGCTGCTTTGTCCCGGAGTACTGATGAAGTGCAGAAAGCTCAAGCAGCAGTGACTGCAAGACAGTGAAAGGCAAAATTTGCAAAGAAGTGTTTTAAAAGCAAAATATGTGCAGGATAGCTAAATTCAGCACCTCTTACAAGGCCCCTTTAAATCCACAGAAAGTCCTCTTGTCTACAGCTAGCTTTACAGCAGCCCTGAAGGGAGACAGCAGGGGAGGGGGAGATTCCACCAATATTTGAAACAGGAGGGAGGAGGGAAGTTATTTCAGGAAGTAAAAATACAGGTACAGTGGGGTGAAATTAAAACAACAGCACCTGTCAATCATACAAAATTTACTTATGTTTTGGCATCATGTCTCTGGGACGATGAAGACTCATGTTTTTATGATGTTTCTAATTTGATGTGATTTAGCTCTGAGAAGTGAACAGTAACAAGGCAAAATAATTGATTTTTATGGTAGAAGGTAAGGTGGGATTAGGAAATTTAACACAGTTATTGGATTGGTGTCCTGAATGTGCTTTTGCTTTCTTGCTGCAGTGTTTCAAGGGAAAACAGAATTTTCAGGTTCAGAAAATGGTTTCTGTACATATATTTATGGATACATTTTTCCTCCCTGCTTGGATCTCCCTACAACAAAGGGGGAGTAAGAGATTTTAGTATCTGGGGTCTTCAACAATTTTATCAACAAGCAGCTAAGATCTGTTTACCTTTCAAGGACGGTTTATTTAGTTAAATTGCCAGGCATTACAACTGTTGTGGTTATGGCAATGCTTCAGGTCAAGACCAGAAATACAGAGTATATTATGTGTATTATTCAGAAGGTCATCTTACTGAGGACAATCCACCCTGCAGTCAGTCTTTAAAGGGCTTAACAACCAGAATCCAGTAACTACGTGTAAAATACATATTTATTTGCTGTCAAACTCCTTTTTTTGTGCTACAAATTGCAAATCAAAAACTTGTGCTTAATCTGGTTTGACAGGTATTTTACATTACGTGGTGCAGACACAAAGCATTTTTGCTTTAGCTTTGTCACTTCCTCAGCATTTGTGATACTTGTGAGGAGCTCTTACAAGGTCTTTTGCAGTAATATTTCCCAGTGGGATGGGAGAATTTCAGGCCTGACAGTGAGTCTTACTTGACAAAAATTACTGGATTCTAGTTTTGATTCTGAATCAAACACAAATATTTCACTGGTGTGGTTCCAAAGGCTTTGCTGGAATCCCTCTGATTTACACCCATATGAGATCAGCATTAGACCCCACTGTTTTCATTTTTCATTTGTTGTTCTTGGCCCCAGTGTCCTTTTACCACTGTTGAATACAATGTTCCTAAAACACCAGATGTGCTTGTGAGATGAGAGAATATGGCAGAAAAATAGATTGCAGGGAGTCACTAAACAACACATGATCTTTTGCGTGGTAGTCTGAATTCTGGGGTTTTACACCAGTATAACTGCATTTATTTCTACAGGACTGTTTCTAATTACCATTAGAAAATGAAGTTATAAATCCTTCCTAGTCTAAGTACTTTTGTTACAGTAGCTCCTTAACAGAATCAATGTGCTATGCTCAGTATTAGTTTGTATAATGACTGATGCTTAATATACAACATTGGCCACAGGTTTTGTACAAATTCGGGCTTTCCAATCACTTTTATTATATTTCAATTCTATATTACTTAGTGGTTTCAAAGCGTTATGGGCTTTGTTGCTCTTTCACTACAGATTAACTCACTTAGTGCTCATATTAGGTGCTTGGAGACCTTAAGTGACATAGTTATTACGCATAGTTCGTACCAGTTATCACATAGTTTATACCAGTTAAAACTGGTGGGAGATCCAAATCTGCCCCAGTATCCAGATTCCTTTGATGTGGTAGGAAGAACAGGTTCAAATCTGCAGTGCTGGCCATCCAATCTTAAACAGCAAAGCATTAAACAAAGTGCTGAGCTTTAGTTGAATGAGTAATGTGACCAAACAACCCGTCTGCTCTTCAACCTGCACAGCCAAGCCCTGTGTGAACAGGGAAGCCAAGGCTGTGTGTGATCACGTACATTATTTTGTGCTTGGACCTGAAAGCTGGCTACTATAGCCAGGCTATAGCAAGCTACTCACAAAGTCATCTGTTTAAAAGGCCTGAGGCATCCTCACTGATTATGAAATTTACAGGGAATTGTCTTCTCCCATCTTGAAGTCATTCACTCTCTATTGCCACTGAAGACCAGGCTGTTGGTAAGGGAAACAAATGAACAGAAAAAAATCAACAAGAGAGCATCAACAGCATCCTACTGTGTAACCCATCAGAAATTAACTTTCAGTTTGTAAGGGTGAGTTGTTGCTAAATTAGTCTTTTGGGATGACAAATGTTTTGAAACACTTCTTAAAGCATTGACAGTCAGTAAATTTAGTATTTTAGAGTTATGTTTTGTTCTCATTTATACCACAGTATATTTGGAATTGATCGCTTGATGTCAGAAATTTACCTCAAATTAACAGTGGTACAAGTGGTGCCAGAATCTACTCCAGTGAGTATCCACTTTCTGCTGCACCCACTAAATCACACTGAAATCAAGCAACAGGAACAATATCCAACCTTTCCCTGCATGTGTGTGAATAAAAGTATCGGTATTTCCAAGTGACTGTGTCCATCCTTGTTGATGAATGCAGCAGGGGTCTGCCAAGACAGAAGAGAAGGGAAAAAGGTGCTACCTTTGACATTAGCCTTGTTTCCCAGGGATCCATAATTGACTCAGATCCTCTGGCAGAAAGCAGAGGCCTTGTGGCAGACACCCACCGGTGGGAATATGGTCATTTATTGTGTCTGTTTCTCCATATTATTATGGTCATTTATTATGTCTGCTTCTCCAGGAACAAGTTCTTCTTATGAGGTACTCAAAATGCAGACAGGGTTAGTCCCTCTTCTCCTAAAAAATGTTAAACAGTGTTGGCGTACTTTCCTCTGAGCCAATCCCCAACATGTTATTTAGCAGGCCGTGTTTTATATGGGGGTGCCTTTCAGCTCAGCAGTAAAACCAGGGACTTAATTAATTCTGTCAGTTAAAATCCTCTATTACTTTCTTTGTAAATCTCTCTTATCCAGGTAACATCCTTGATGGGTAATTAATTAATTTCTGTCTAAAATTCCCTCTTAGTTTTATTAAGAACATGATATTCAGAACTTTATGCTTAGATCATGCTGTCTGCCTAAAACACTGACTTTCATCCCAGAGGTGGCTGAATTGCTATGTTGAGCAAAATGCTCTTTGTGTATACAGTAAATAATCAGGTGGTGAATTTCATTACGTGCTTGGAGATCTTCAGACAGGATACGGCCTAAACCAGTCACTCCTTGGCAGGAGTATATATGGCAGGAGTATGATGGGTAAAGTGAGAAGGCCAGAAGCACTGAGAATCTACAACATAAGCTGAAGCCTTACAGTGACCCATCCTTTCTCCTCTTTTCATACTCAATTTTGCAATATTACAAAAGAAAGTGCATTTAAAAAAGATTTTCTATTGCATAAGCAAAAGGTGTCGAAGACATTAACAAACTAAAATCTTATATGTGGCTTTGAAAATACTTCCTCTTTCCACTGTCTTACCCAGTGTATTTCATCTGGGATCTGAAGAGATCGCTCAAGGAGTGAGACAAGACCATACCTATGTTCATGTTTAAAAAAAGTCTACCAGGGTGATGGTTCTGTGACATGGATCTTGGTGACAGGTGACCAAATACCTGCGCTCCAGAAGTTTTAAGGACTTGATTGAAACACACTGAAGATAATGCTGTGTGCTATGCTATACCAGTGACTATAATGTAGCCCCAGAACTTTTCACTCTGCTAGCATGCTTGTGCAATTCAAATGTTTGCTCTTTATGCTGTAAATTCTCCATTCCAGTACGTTAATTATGTATCAGTGTTCCTTTACAAAGTGATTGCGATGCTCCTCAAGGCAGAAAGTGAAGGAAAACTAAACATGTTATTTTTCAGTTCACCATCCTATGCATAGCTCTAAGTGAATTTCGTGTCTTGAAAAGTGTTGGGTTGATGGCCCAGGCGCAAGTGTTCTCCTTTCATCTACAAACGCTTACTCCAGCAGCAGAACAAAAGCCTTCTCCATACTGATCCCTGACAGTACATCTTCAGACTGAGGAGACTGCAAATGGCAGGCCCTCTATGTCCTTGATCTCTCTGGCAGCCTCTGTAACAAAGGGGCAAATTTGTGACAGTGCTTTTATGATATGCTTCTCTAGCAGAAAATCAACTGGGAGTCTCGAATTGTCTCAGTGATCAGTGCTGTCTTATATTATTATTCACTAGTGTTCTAAAAATGGTTCTGATTAGATTATAATAGATAGAAACCCACAGAAATGGCTTAGAATGTTAACAGTTTATTTTGGAACAAACAGATTTTTTTCCTAGTGAAATCTATCATTACGCTAGAAAAAAATTGCTCCCAAAGGAAAACAGTTTTGGGGTTTTTTTTATATGCCCATTAACTAATATGAAGGGTGATTTGTTTTGTTTTGTTATATTTTTTACAAAAAAAGCCTGGACTGTGGAAGCCAAGAAATATGATAACAAAAGCATTTCTCACAAACATCACCAGTCTTGTGGAAATGCTGACTGTGATACCTGATTATATCAGGTATCTGTGACTGCCCATCACGTACGAGTTACAAGGTCATCACAACCTAAACAGGCAAAGGAGAATCATAGTCTTTCCCAGTATATAATCCACAGAAAACACAAAACATATTGGGGATTATAAATTAGCATGATAAGATAACCAACTTGCTTATAAATGTCTGAAACAGGACTTCCAACATCCACTATTCATAACTATCAAACTTCACCCTGATTCACTGCTTTTTTCTCCTCTTTATAGTAGAATTATGGTTTCAGGACCAGTTTGTCTTCCTTGAAAACTGGTTTAGAAATTTTTCCTATCAGACAGCACCAGCCATCTGAATGAAACAGCATCCTTAGAAACTGACACTTTATCCTGGTCACCTGCAGGCTCTGAGCCTTCACTACCTGTTCACCGATTTGAAACATCACAACCAGATGTTTTCCCTTATCACTGAGGGCTGCTGGCAGTATGCAACTCTCTGTCAGGAAGGAGAAAATGGAGGGAAGAAAGCAGAATAGCTTTACAAGCAGCTTAGATGGAGTGATGCTGATAGAGGAGGGTTCCTGCTTTTAACCATCACAGGACAGTCTTGCCTCCTGCCAGCTTATGATAACGAACACCATAGGCACTCACCTGAAAATGTCTCAATTTAAGCCCTTTTCCCCGTAACAAATCAAAGGAAAGGAACAATTCAACGCACTAAATAGGAAAAATCCCTGTCATGCTTCTGCCCAAATAGAAGTGTCCATTGGATACCCTAGGGGAAGAGCTGCCTTTGTGTTGGACTGTTGGATCAGTCTCTGTGTCCATCCCCTACCAAAGCATTGCAACTACTCATCCTTATTTGCATCATGGCCTCAGCTAAATTCCCAGCACCTGTACATTTTTTATTATGGAGCTGGACCAGCTGCTTCTGCCGGCTTCTCAGAGGGCCAGCATGCCCTGCTATGAGCAGCAGAAGGAGGAGGACAGTGAGTCCTTCTGCCAGTCCCTACCTAAAAAAGAAACTTGCAATTTACCTTTCAATAGTCCTACAGTAAATGTGAAAGGGGACTTTGTACCCAGAGAGGGATGGTGCTTCCAGCAGCCCTGTGAGATGGAGAAGCATCTTTATTGGTATAGGCAACCTGCTTGTGGTGTCTCACATGTGGTGCAGGGTGTGACTACAATTAGCTTTTCTTTGGAAGCGATGGGGAGAAAAAGATAAATTCCATTCACATCACAGGATTTTATTCTCAGGTTTTTTTGTCCCTGCCTAAATGTATCTATCTATTTGAGGTGCTCCTGCATTCTAGCATAACAGAGATCCAATGGACAATAAAAACAATTAGAAGACTGAACTGCAGAAAAGAAATGTAAGGAAATAAAATAGAGTACAACTAAACCCCCAGATATTTAACACTTATAAATTCCCTCTCAGACTAAAGGCTAGCCAGGAGTACTTTCAAAGAATAGCCAAAAAGAAAAGAAATTAATTGCTATGACCTACAAGTACATATCGTGTTGTACTTTAAAGGTAAATAAAGACTAACTAACAGTGCAGTGACAACCTAATTTTCTAACGTAAACCACACAGCAGTCAGACCTTTGGTTTTGAAAATGCCATTTGTGAGTTCTCTGCCCAGTGAGTTGTGTGGATTTACTTCAGAGGGTTACACAAGCCTGAAAGCCTCTTGAGCTTTGCATTGTCTGTACCAGAGTTCTGAAAACTTCTGATTGTTTCAAAGATCCCTTTTGTTTGAAATTTTTAATACACCTTAACTGTTTTCTGCCTCTATAACGTTTCTACTCTCTCCTTAGTTCTTTCAGTACAATTTAGGAACCATTCCATACAAGTCAGTGGTGCCTGTTGTAAAACCTGCCTCACTGAAACAGGTTTGTTTTTATTAAAAATTGTTTTTCCAGCAGCATTGGCATTTCCTCCTCCTCCCCAAACCACCTCACCTTTTTCCAGTCATCTATTCTTTTGACTATTATTTTAAGTACACCAATAACAATATTGATGTAAGTTCAGTCCAGAGCACTTAAAATAATAGAAAACCACAGGCGAACCCCTTGGCTTCTTTTTAGTACTCAGTGTGGAACTGTTAGCACAAAACCTGATAGCTGATAATGAGCAACCCTATTGCGAAGGATGCTGGAACACTAAGCTGTTTTTGCGGGCTGATGCAAAGTATGAGAAAGTTAATGGATGGCTTTATACTTTGGGCTCCAAGATGATGGGCTGGTATCAGGTTTTAAGAGGATGCATAAAGGCTAATTGTTCTGAACAGATAATAGCAATTTGCAGCTGGATGGGTATAATGGCGTATTCATTCTAGAATGTTTTTACATGGGATAAACCTAATTTTTTTACTCTTTATAAACCTATTTATCAAGAAATTTGATAGAAGAGGAAATTAATTAATTTTGGAAGGGCAGTTAAGGAATTCCTTAACTGGGATATCCTACCTGCACACCTGACAGCAAATTCATCTGCTGATTGGAAGAGCAGTTACACTCAAAATGGTTGCAGGATGTAGTGTGGTGTATTGTATGCTGCCTGTGTACCTGCAGAATTACCAGAAAAGACAAATACAGATATAATGGGAATGGCATGACAGTGAGAAAAAATGCCACGCAACACAACAAAAATGAAACTATTCTCAGTTACAGATCCACAGTCCAATTGATCTCTGCAGGGTTGCATGGTTTTAGTGCACAAGGAGTGATGTTTGCCTCAAAAATCTAAAATGAAAGTGCAAGGGAATAGCTGATGACTGACAGGGAAGTTCAAGGGAAAGACCCTTACTATAATTCTTATTTTACACATATAGGTATAAAAACCACATCTAAGCATCTACAGTCATTGTACTTGGAAACCATAGAATGACTGAAAATGAAAGTAATTGGATAAAATTATGGGGAGAAGAAGCTCAGACGTTTGAGTCATCACTGAAGCTGAAATGGCAAGCCTGAGCCCTGGCACTAGCTGCAGCCTGTGATACCCTGCAGACAGCCAAAAGGGGAGCTCCAGCTGCAAGCCCAAGAGTCCAAGATAACAATCGCTTGGAAACATTTGTGCCAAGAAGTGTGGCTCCATTACTGCTCTCCCACTAATGCAAAGAATAATAGAATCAGAATGATGCAGGCCTGGAAGGGGCCTCAGAAAGTCCTTTAATTTTTTTCCTGCCCAAAGGCAGAATGAACTGTACTTATGCTATTTCTGGTAAGTGTGTGTCTAACCTGCTTTTAAAGGTCTCCACTGACAGAGGCTCTGGAGGCTCAGAGGAGAGGGCAGGTGGTGATGACATCCAGGGTGAAATGGCAGGATGGAAAGGCAAACAGAGGTAGAAAACCAGTTAACTAGGAGGAGCTGGGTGAAAAAGCAAGGGAATGTGATAAAAAGAAGAAAAAAAGTGAAAAATTTCAGCCATATCATCTATAGGAAAAAATCCAAAGAATGTGGGGCATAAGATACAAAAGTCAGAGCAAGGCTGTTTTGTCAGGAATTAGTTGAGGAAACCTGAAGTTCACGCAGGAGTAAGTTAGGTGAGAGAAGGAGGACTTGTTTAGCAGGAAAGGTGGACTAGTGCTGGATTCCCTGCACATTTTATTATTTGATTTTTAAAAAACATTATTCTTCTTGTTGCTTAAACAATGAGCCTATGAACATTCATGCAATGGATACTCTGTAGCTACCCAGAGCGCACTTTATGAATTATTGTGATCTAGAGGTGGTTGTTGTAACTGATAGATCCATGAGTAGGGATCTCACAATCAGCACTTAAGTGTTTCCATATAAAGTTGGGAGCACATTACAGTCAAGTGTGAAAGCTTAGCTAGCAACATGAAGTTCTTTTCTGGATATCTGCCAAATAATGCTGCCACTGAAAGGCTGTTAGACCATTAGGGAGAAATCCTTTCTAAGATAACAAATTTGATATATACATTTTTACAAGCAATTTGCATCTACTGAAAACAGTAGACCAGTACCAGATGAAGAGAGGAATATGAAAGTAAGGAGAAGAAAGTGGAGGCTGAGCACTTCACCTGGTATAAATTAGCTTGTTGTCTGTACTAGCTGACTTGGCAACACCCATGGAAAGCTGGAGACAAATGACAGAAGGGCATCCTCAGGATTTTGTTTAGACACTGAACAGTTCTGTGATTCCAGTGTGGTTCAACCAGTTAGGCTTAGCATATGGAAGTGAAAGAATAGGTGTCATTCTACAGCTTGGGTAAAACAGGGTGTCCAGTCGGACTGTGGTGATCACCCCTTTTGGCCTTTAAGTTCACATACCCTAGACGTGTCCACAACTAGTCATTAACCCTGTTCTCAACCTATACCTGAAATGGAAAATTCCTCAGAACAGTGCTGCTTCAAACACTCGCATCCCACCTAACCAACACATAGGTGGCTCTGAAGAGCCATATGGCCTTTGTTAGAACAGCAGGCAAACAGAAATCAGGAAGAAATTAAAACTCCCTAGAAAGACCTGAAGTTACAGCACACAGTACAGGGCTAATCATTATCACCAAACATATTGCCTTGATACTGATTGCACACAGGGATGAAAATCCATATAAGATAGGGTAAATTAAACAGAGTTTTATTGAGTAATATGCTTTTTCAGCACACATCTCGGCAGAAACAGACAAAGAAGCTGCATTTTAGAGAAACCTCCTCTGTCTGTCTTAAAGGGACCACACCATTAATCTAACTGTGCAGAAGTATGACACATTAAAGGTGTCCCAGGTGAGACAGTGATGACAGAAGCTTGATAATAATTCTTATCTTACTTCTAAGTAAAGAACAGTACTATACAACATCATCAGCTCTGGGCCAAATCCCAGCTTCTTTGATGGTGAGATGATGTAATAGCTCAAGCCTGGAATGACACTGAGGAACTGTAAGTAAGAAAGCAGCTCTGTAGTATCTCTGTGCAGGGCCTTGCTGCCCCACATGCAAGAGGCTTCCCATAAAAGAGCTGTGCTCTGCACAGACAGGATAATAATGGTTGCTTGGGGGTGGGGGGGTGGGTTGAGGGGGTGTGGATTATCCTATAGGAAGCCACCCTCTGGCTCATGTGTTGGGTGTTGAATACACTATATGGGTGCAGCCGAACTATGTGATTACTCAGGAGAACATCCCTAAAGTAATAAAAAGCTATACAAGTGAGGCAGGATCTCTAAGCACTCTGATAAAAGTATTGCTTTCCTACCTTTTCTCCATGCAATGGTGAAATGTCACAACACATTGGCCAGGCAGCTATGCCACCACAGTTCAAGACCTTCTAGCCCTTTCTTTCCTAGAAAGTTTAAAGTTAGCCGGCTGAAAAGTATAATGCCTGGACTCCCATGAACTCAACCTAGCACGAAAACAGACAAAAGTGGTCATTCTGGCCACCAAAAACAAGGGGGATATCTGTTTGCATAGCACCCAGGGTGAACCTGCAGTCCCTGCTGATGAAACTCTGCCTGGATTCCACCCACGTGACTTCATTTGTGAGACGAGTAATGGTTGCATGCATTGCTCAGAGGCCAAGTTTGAGGCAAGAGATTCCTTCTCTGTTTCCAGTGTTATTTTGGTATATTTTATTTGGCCCAGAATTTGGGAAAACAAGAGGGAGGTTTTCCGTAGGGAGTGGAATGAGGAGGCAGGAAGGGCTACCATATTTCTTCAGACGGAAACTCCTACAGTGTTACAGGCCAGCTCTGCTGCAAGTGTCAACAGATCAAATATGATACAGAAGGCCCTCTGCCAACTCTTTGCTACTGCAGCAGCAAACCGGGAGGAAAGCAGAAACTAATATCCAGTACCACTGGGCTAGGTTCAGTCTCTGCTGCAGAGGGATGGAGCAGAAATAAATTAGAAACCACCTTCTCCTTTCCAGGCAGTATGACATGGACAGGTCCAGGGCCCCCCCAGCCAGCCAGGGCTTACTCAGAGAGGCTCAGAGCCATGGTGTTCAGGCCATCTGCTGAGGCAGATATGGCAGTAGCAGCCTCTGTGGTAGGATTATAATACCTGGAGTATTGTCCCAGTCGCTGCCTCCCAGGGAAGACCCTGAAAATTAGGTTGCCTGCAGAGCACTGCAGTGCAAACTGTGCCCCTCCATGCCAGCAGGTGTGATTCAGACCAATAGCTGCTGAAGGCAACAGACTGAGCAGTAATTAGCTGCTGTTAGTCATCCTCTTCCCAAGTGTAAGTGGTATAGCATTTGATTATTTCAACACAGTTGGATGTGGGAGGGAAGGTAGGCCTGGAAACATTTTCCTGACAGCATACTTCTCAGCTCTTTTAAAACACCTCTCATGTTGACACTCAGCACAGCATTTCAAATAAAATGCTATTTCCTCTTGTAGAGCAGTGAGGGGAAAATGCTGTTACAGGTTTTATAACAAACATGAGGCAAGCAGCAATCATACCCATTGTGCAATCCGGGATTCAGGTAGGAAAACAATCCATAGATGGCTAGGAAAGAAGTACCGGGTGTCTCAACAATCTGGGTATGATGTGAACTGCTTGAGTAGCGCAGAGAAGAGACAGGGTTGAATGTGTTAGTGGGACAATTTCACACTGGTAAGTGTGAAGAGCAAAAAGGTATAGTTTTTAGACTGGAAGCTAAAAACTGACACTGCTGCAGGAAATGTGGGTTACTTGTCCCTAGCTAAGGTCTTCTTGTTCCTTTCTCATGACATCATGAAAATGTGCAGTGGTCTGCCTCCGGCAATCTTCTGTCCTTCTGACAGAGATCTCATCTACCATGTAGTGTCAGTGGTGATATTTATTCATATTATGAAAACCACATTCTCTAAATAGAAAATACAAAATCTTTTCTAAGGGTTTCAGTAAACCTTCCCCCTGCCCCCCTCCCCCACTTGCTGCCTCAATATTTCTTCCTGCTCCTGAATTCACAGAGCCTGAGAAATCTGAGAGCTGCTTTTCACCTACTTTTCTCTTGGGCAGACATTTTTGAACTTCCTACTCAACTCTTGCTATAGCACCTGGAACACTGTACCTGGCTTTGTGTTGGTCCTCTCAAAATTCTGGATGTACATAAGTCCCTTTGGAGCAAAGCATTTAGGGCTATGGGACATCTACAGATCCTGAGCAAGTATAATGTTCTGAAAATCCATAGAGTAAATTTCTAAGTGGTAACAGGATTTAACAAGGAAAGTTCCCATAATTTTTGGCTTTTTTGGGGAGGGCTTAATGAGACTCAAGCAAAAAGTAGTTAGGATTATATTAGGATTCTAGCATTCCCAATATCATGTGTCCAGACTGAGTACATCATCCACACAAGCAGAGCTTGAACTGCATATACAGGTTTAGATAAATGCTGTCTGTCTGTCTATAATCAGCATTTTTAAGGCAAAATTTCATTCTTACCAAGCAAACTTGAAAGAAAAAAGGAATCAAGACAGTAAGCTAAATATGCACTCTGAAACTGCTTAGTCCATCATTTAAAGCATGTTGTTGTCAGCTTGCATTTTTAAAAACTATGAACTAGCCAGCTGAGTTAGCTGAGCTGCTAACAAGCAGGTCAGAAACCACACCACAGTGGCAGTTACTTCTCTCTCCTGTATAAAGATCTCAACACCATTAATAAAATGATATGACCAGTTTTGATATCTTGGCATGGTGTACAGGTGTTTCCAGTTTTACAGGCACTAGAGAGGGTGTATGTCTTGATTTTGAAACAGGAGGGGTGGATGACCAAGAAAGTGTCCATATTCAGGGCGTGAAAATTAAGAGATGTAAACTGATGTGGGTTTTTCTTCTCAACCAAATATTTTCAACTATACTGTTTACTGAAAATGATGAACTCTTAGTATCAGGGTGATGGACTGTTCATAGCAGTTTATGCAAGTAATCAGTTTCATGTTCTAAAGTGCGGCTCATCTTACATGTTTAACTCAGTAGATTTTGAATGTTCTTTTGGGATCATCACTGAAATGTTGTCACATAATGCAGTATCAGCTCTGTTTTACTGGGAGATTATTCCACATTGAGATATATTCAAACTTTCCCTGTTTTCCATTCCACAATTCACTCTAGAGTTTCTAATGTTACTTTTCTGTATTACATTAACCTTCTTGCAGGTTTAATGCTTTAAATATTTATAGACTGTTATAATGCCCAGATAATCACATTTCTAGTCCTTGATAATAACTGCATTGTAATAATACTTAAATTTTAACAGAACTTCAGGCCTTTTAAGGAGGTAAATAATGGCTTTATAAAGAAGAAATCATCACAGCATTGTAATTGTCCTCCTTTTTCTTGGTTTTATGTTGCAATTGACTGTCAATACATGATCTGTCATGTGCCATGTAACATATCTGGTAGAGTGAGGGGACACAAAAGATTCAGATTCAAGGAATAACCATAATTTGTCTGATAACATATATAACATCTATGATGTTTGAAATTTGGGTAAAGAAACAAAGCCTCAGCTGAGATATTTTTACAGTTAGGAAGAAAGCTTGTGCAGATGTTGAGCACATTTATACAAACTCAGACATTTGTGTGATTTGTGCCTCATGGTATCTTGTGCTGCTGCCAAAAGCGTAAGCTGCTCAGAGACTGTTTGGTTCCCCTGAGATTATATATTCCCTGTAATGCAAGATGTTTTAAAAAGGTAATTTTACTTTACTCACTGTGATATTAGAAGTCTTAATGAGTGGATCTATATTTCCTTCTGGGTCTTTTCTGCTTGAAAATCCTGGAACACCTTGTAATGAATGTTGTGTAATCTCTTGATTGTGGATCTCATTTTAGGTACTGATGTTTGATTTGGGAATTTTTAGTACTTTAGGAGAGACCAAAATGACTTGCATTTCCATGACCTGCATTGTTTTGGACCTTAACTGCTGTACCTGTGATCACATAATAAAAGCCTGATCCTTTGGACACTCACTGCTGTGTGCAATGTAAAATGTCAATGGGACTGTTTGTAGGACTAAGTACTGCTTTCCAGCTGAAGTGTTTGCAGATTTGTGTCTTGACAATGCCCATTTGTGTGCCTGTCTCCAGCCACAGTGGCAAGGCTACTGGTGGGGGTACAGGATTCCATGAGTAAAACAGCTCATGGTTCAGGTTGCAGGCACCAGGAGAAGTTAAGCACTGCATCCCAAAGAGGATGGAGTGAACTACAGGAAATTAGTCTGACTCATCAAAAAGGTTTAATAATTTGACCTTTACACTGGTGTTGTTGTAGACAATCTGTCTACTTAATTTTTGTGTAGCTGAAAGTTTTGAAGCCATGGCTGTATCTAAACATACCTCCTACTGTGCTTCATAGTCTGTTCTGTAGTGTGATGTTGCTACTATCCCCACAAGACAACATCTTTGCTTTCCAGATCTCAGTGGCAGTCAATAGTTTGTGGAAGGATGTATAAGAAGTGGAAGTTGTTTTCAGAGAACAAGAATATGAAACAGAAATATCTTAAGAGACTGATGTTTCAGGATTGAAACAGCAGAACCACTGTGTTGGTATCAGAGGCAGATAAATTGGGCAAACTGTTACTCAGAGAAAGACATTAAAATAGAGGTGTCATATATATGTATATTTGAAATACTTCTAAAAATATTTTTGTCACATCTCAAAGACAGTTGAACTATTAATTTCCATTCTGCTTTATTTGAGCCTACTTAATGAGTTCTTGTGTACCTCATCTGTTTGGAGAGGCTAGTATTTTGTGATGGAGTTAGTCATCTGCCATTTGTGACAGTCCTATCAGGGTTGTCTGCATTTAGGTACTATCACATGGATGCGAAAGAAATGGAGACCTTTTCTAGTTTATATCAGTTCTCAGATACACTCAGATTTCCTCTCCCTTCTCACCTGGAGCTTTAAGACACTCATCAGCCTCCTGAGATCTCTGATAAACATGAAGTAGGTTCCCTGGAGCATTTCACTTAGTATCAAGCACAGCAGAAGATCTAGTGTTGTCTGTGAGGCAGTTACAGCTCCCTGATTCTCTGCCCAGCCTTGGACATGGATTTGAGCAACATGAGAGCTGCTCTGACCTGTGTTATCTGGCAGTGGTACCCAAGAGCTTGTTTACCCTGGGTATTTTTTCATTAGACTATAATTACACTACTGAAACTACATGAGTGTGAAAACTTCGCACATGTGTAGCAGAGATCGTACAGGCAAGGAGCTTTGTTTAAAGTCACTTTTAATACCAGTGTGCTTATACCATCAATAAATACTTTTACTACTGACAAACAACTACAGTAGACCATGCATCAGCTGCAGATTGCCAGTGTGTTATATTTCAACTCTGTACCTGCACTCCTGGTCCCCACAGACTGCAAGAGGAGCCAGCTGACTGGCTCCACAAGCAGACAGCTCTGTAATGTGCACAACATGACAATCACTCTTTGCACTAAGTATTTTGCAAGGAGAGAACAGATCTGAGGAGGCTACTCCAGATTTATATTGCTCCCTTCAGCCAAATGATCTCATGTTCCTGTTTTCATTAGGACTCCTGCCTTATCAAGAGCTTGATTCTGCAAAGTGTTGAGCCTCACCATAGGGGCTGAGTGCTCTCACTTTCCCTGCCATCAGAGGCCATGGAGAGCACTCATTATCCTTCAGGAATGCTTGACAACTTTCAGAAATGACGAGCACCTTCCAGTACTGGAGCTGGGACAAACGACACACTAACAAACTAATGCTTTGCATTTGGACCAGACTGTGCTTTTGAAGGACATGAGGAAGTTCTTTATGCTGAACTATAAGCCTGCTCGTGCTTTGACTGAAGTGAGTAGTATTTTATTTTTGTACTTTGATGTAGAGAGGAGCAGGACTGGACCTGCTGTGAGAGTGATTGATTTTCATCAGTTTGTGAGCAGTGAACAGCAAGCAGCGCAGGATGACTGCTGCACAGCATCACTAACAGATTCAGTCACAAACACAGCATCTTCATCTTTTTCACACTTTCCTCCACCCACCTTCATCAAACAGCTCCTCTTCATTAAAGCAGTGCCCCTGCTTCTCTGCTTGCTTTAGAAGAGTTATGACACTGCTGTGAAGCACAGAATTCCCTAAAGCTTTAAAGAGAAAAAAGATAAATGAGGCATCTTAAGCAATGACTAAAGACACAGAAAAAGGAAGAACGCAGTGCTGATTTCAGCAAATATCCATGCTTCCACAACACTTACTCACTGTTAGACTACTTCACAAACTTGTTGTGTAAAGAAATATTGCAAGAATAGCCATGAAGATGACATAAAGAATGAAGTGAGCAATAATTTTCCCCTGCCCCCAAATAGGAGCGACATTGAATTTGGCCACCTGCCATTATGGCTCGATACACTTTGAAACAGTTAGTCTCATCTCTGATAAAAATCAGTGTTTGAGTTATTTAAAATATCCTTTTATCATGTTCCTGTTGTTTGACTTTATCTGAATGTTTTCTGTTGGGAGAATGTACGTAGATAAATAGATATGCTAACAACAAATACAATAGTTGTTCAGATACAAACAGAGAGCCAGCAGCACAGTCTACAAGAAGCTCTTGACTAAAAATGGTTATAAATATAGCTGAAAATTGTACTTTGGTCAGTAAGAAACACAGGTAACAAACCAGTGTGATATCGTTCTACTGGTTCTCTCAATGGTTTACTTTCACGTGGGCAGAACAAATTTGTTAATGTAGCTCAAAAGAACGGTGAAAGAAGGCAAATAAAAAGAGTTATGCTTTCTATTCTAGTAGCTAGGATGGGGGTGGATGGGTGGGTGAAAGGGAAATGTAGGTTTCAATCTGATGAAGAAGCACATGCTACACTCTAGTTTTATGGTGCGGGGTTGTTGGTATTTTCTCAAGCATTAAATAAGACATGTCACATAAATTCATCATCTCTGGATTCAGTATTTCTTATACAGTCTGGCTGCCTCTTTCACTAGTTCTTTAGTTAGACCTCATACTTTGTTCAGGTGTCTTGGCCATTGTATGGACATGTCTTCCTGCAGAACTAGCAGACTCTGTAAGCCAGGAGATCACAAAGAGGGATGTTTGCTTTTGAACCCTGTAAAACTTGTAGTTCTTGCTCTTTTTCAATTTTCATGGTCTCTGCTTGTGGAGAGACTACCCACATTCAGAGATTTTGGCAGGACTCATCATCCAACACCAGCTGACAGATCATCTACTACAGTGCCTGAAGACTTAAGCTGCCCTAGACTTAAGATCCTAGAGATGGTGACAGTGATTTCATAATCGCCCTGACTTTCAGAGCTACTTGCAAGTATAAAACCTCACTAAAGATAAAAGAATAAAAGAAATGTAAAGTTTTAGAACACATTTCCAATTAAATTTGATCTTTGGGGGTGGGGGTGGACGGGGGGTGGACAAAGCAAAACAGAGTATCTGGAAAGTTAAATACTCTCATTTCTCAAGCATGTGTTCTTGAAACACTTTGTTTCACTGACTTCCAGCATTAAGAAACAAAAGTAAACACTGTGGCAGAAGCCTAGATTTGAGAAATGTCGCAGAAAAAGAAGAAAATGTGGTAGAAAAATTTGGATTGTTATTGTCATTATATGGCACTATAGCTGCATCCTGGTAACATGCAATAAAACTGAGATGAATGGTTTGCTTTGAAAAGCACTTAGGTTATGGAATAAAATCACATGCATCAAAATTATGGCATAGCCTTCTGTATTGCATAATGTATTGCATAAGAGAAAATAGAGAATAGCTGTTTCACATTAATAGTTTGTCACATGGGCAGGTCATGACTGCCAACAGTGAATGAAATTTCACTGGAGAAAGCAAAACAGAAAAAAAATTTCTGATTCAGTCATCTTCAAAATCACACTTCATTCAGAGTAACTTTTCAAACTATTATTGTTCCAGGCAAGTTGACTGTAACTAAAAGAGGCTTGACAGAAGAAGGATATTTTCACTATGTCAAGTGTCAGCCCTTTGGATTTAATCAAAAGATCATTTAAGTCTCTTCGCCTGTAATTTCTCAAGTATTGTCAGGCTCCCTATTTCTGTGAATTCTTCTTAGAGCAATGGGCAAAAGAAATATTTTTAATTGGCTGAGGAACTCTGGCACCGAAACTATTTTAATTACTTGTTTCTAAACATAGAATACATATAGAATTTACTTTAATGCTTTATTAAATCTTGCTGCAATACTGAAATTTTCCATTTAGCCTAAACACAGTTTTACAGATTAAAAGAAATAAAATTGAAGGGAAAGCAAGCCCACACTTTATTACATTCGCCTTTTTTTAGAATGACAAAATTAAAACAACACCCACATAAAATATAATTGCCAATATCATTCCACTTCATTTTTCAGAGCCAAAGACGACAAAATCCATCATTCCCACCTCCAAGTCAGCTGCTCAGGGTTTTTTTTGTTTTTTTTGTTTTTTTTTCATCATCCCCGCTGAGATGTCTGCTATAGCTACCTCCGCCCAGAAGAGGAGCCAGTGAGAAGAGCCGGCTGTTGGGGACCTCGCACTGAATACGTTGGGCTCAGAGGATGAACCTTGAATTTCAAGGGTACTAAGGAATGTGCTGGATCAGACACCGGGGAGGTGCTCTTTTACATAATTACCACATTTTTTTCAGTAGAAGACTGCCTCAGGCCTCCTGTGGCTGTGCGCTGAGGGGCTGCAGGTCCCTTTCGCAAAGCTGTTGCTTAATTAACTAAGGGAAAATATATTTAAGGACAATGGGTGAAAGACACTTGAGTAAGAGAGGGGCTACACACAAGGTCTCATTTAAACCACATGTGTAGACCACAGGGTGGGGTTTCCCTAGCTGCAGCCTGTCTACCTTTTGCAGTAGATCATACGTGGCTGGGTGCAGACCTGGGAGCTGGTTGCCAAAGACTACTGATGATGCAAGCAGAGTTCACCTAACAGCTCTGTAGGCTTACACCACAAGGAATGATTTATCACTGTATTATTTTAGGTATATGCTCATAAAGTTACATCAGGCATCAAGCTGGAGCAAGGTTTGATACCTACTCCTACTTATCCCATCCAAAGGGTTAGTAGTAATGCAGTGGGCAGTGGAGGAAAGCAGATCTCTGCTTTAATGTAGCTCCAGAATGCAACAACAGCAATGAAGATGGAGTGGCACAGACTGGGGTGGGTAATGGGGTCTTAGTTACCAGCCCTTGCTGGAGTTCTGCTGCTATGCTCTACTGCTCTTAACAGTATAAAGCTAGCATGGATAAGCCTGCTGATACCACAAATTAATCTTTACTCTAGTGCCTAGAGAGATGCACAAATACCTGTAGCCATTGAGTAAAGCTGACCCTGCTTGGTGTTACAGGAGGTGTCGATGGTCAGTTGCTGGTGCCGTTGGTCCTGGCAGCACAGCAGGGATGTGGCAGACTGAAGTATGAATTAAGCATTTTTTATTTGGTCACTTTTTGCTGTTAATCACATTACTCTGTTCAGCTCAGCGCTGTTTTGGAGAGTGTCTACTCTTGTGCCAATGCAGTTCAAGTGGCACACTAACAAATATACTAACTAAATTAACTTTTTCAGTGAAGGCAAGCTCTAGAAGACTTAAGCCATGCAGGATTCTTTACTGAAGAGTTGTACAATGAAGTATGTTTTGTCGTCTTTGTGAAGACTGTATCCTTTTTTTGTTTGTTGTTACAAAGACAAGTAGTACAGAAAGATGTACAGAAAACAATGGTATTCTGATTACTCTGTGGTATTAGATCTTGTACGTGAGAGATACAAGTGTGTGAGAATTGCTTGGGCTGGTGTTTTGTGGCTGGGGGCTGTGGAGCTCGGAAAGGGCCATTTGTGTTATGTTGTGCAGAAGGAGTTAAGGCCTCACATCAGCAACACACCAACTTCCTCTAAACTGTGGGTTTAAAAGTAACTTTTAAAAAAGTATTTGAAATGCCAGTGTGTTTGCGGGGAACATATTGTTTACATAGGGAAATTTCCTAATCTTTTTTTCCTTAACGTAATTTTTGGTTCGTAGTTGCCTGTAAGGCATGGTACCAAATCATTCACTCCTCCTTCGGTACATTCCCGTGGACTTTGAAAGACCACTCTTGTAAGAAGGAAAGTGTTTGGTTTTGGTTTACTAACACAAAAGAGGAACATGATATAAATAAACCAGATGACTCGTGTGTGCCGATGCTTTGTTAACCTGAAAGTTCCCGATTTGTGTAGGTGTTCGCATGGGCTCTCGCTGCTTCTCTGGCTGCTGGACAACCTCGATTCAACTGCAGCGGCTGCAGTCATGACTGAAGCGACCATAGGATAACGATTGTTTTCAGGGCAAAGGCTGCAAATCTAATGTCTTTTAAATAGTGGAGAGCACACGTCTACATGGCAGTTATTTGCATTTTAGGTTGCCTGGCCAATTAACGCTTCAGATGACCCACACTGAGGAAACCCCAAACCCTCACTTGTTCATACAGTACTCGTGTACATGGAGTTATCACTGCCCACAGTTTTAAAGAATTGTAAAGGCCGTTTGAAAACAAGAAGTTAAATGCTTTATCTATTAAACAGGTGTAACACAGGACTTGAAGAAACAAGCACCGGGCGCAGGCTCAGCGCCTTTGGAACCTCCGGCGGCCCAGGCCGCCCTGAGGGCCGGGCGGGTGCAGGTGAGGCGGGAGCGTGCCCCGCCGCCCCGGTTTGGGAAGCGCCGGCGTTGAGGGGCGGCCTCGCTGCCCCGCACCACAGCGGCCCCCGGCCCGGGGCGCTGCCGGGCGCCTCCTCCCGCCCCTCCCGCCGCGGGGCCCCGCCGCGGGCAGCTCCCGGCCCGCCGAGCCGCCCGTCCGCGCCGCAAACTACAACTCCCGTGACACCACGCGCGCGGCGCGGCGCACGACGGGAGCTGCCAGCTCCGCGAGGCTGCGGCGGGGGGAGGGGTGAGCCGCCTCCCCAGCGCGGGCGCAGCGCGGGCGCAGGGCGGGCGCGGAAGGGGGCGTGGCCGGCGCCGCTGCCCCTCCTCCCGCTCGCCTGTGTGTCGGTTTCGGGCTCCCGTCGCCATTTAGCGCGGAGACGTCCCCAGGGCGGCCGCGGCGGCTCCCGTCCCTCCTCCCCGCCGCGGCGCGGGGCGCCACCCGGACTCGGCGCACCTGTGGCGGTGGCGGGCGGCCCCCGGTGAGGAGCGGCGGCGAGCCGCGGGCGGGGGGCAGGAGGAGGGTTTCCGGCGCCGTGCGAGGCGGCGGCGGCCGCGGTTGGAGGGAGCGCGGCCCGGTCGCGCGCGGGCGGTGGCTGCCTGCCGGGAGGTGGAGGCCGCAGCCGCCATGGGCGCCCCTGTGAGGCGGGGCTGAGCCCCCGGGCCCCCTTTCCCTGCCCCCTTGCTGGGGTGAGGGCGCTGGGCCTGCCCGGGCCTCCCCCTCCCGGTGCGAGTAACTGAGCGCGGCAGCTTTCTCCGCGGCCGGCGTGCGGGGCCTGCCCCCCGCTCCCTGCATCGCTTCCCGGCCCCTTCCCCCTAGGTCCTCGCTTCGGGGGGCACCCGGCCCTTCCCCGCTTTCTCTCCCGTCGCCGGGGAATAACCTCAGCGTACGCCCCTCACCTTAAAGCAGCCGGGCGAGGCACCGGCTTCTCCCCGGCCGGGGGCCCGCCTCGGGGCGCCTCCCCCCCCGCCCGGGCCCGGCGCTTGGGTTCTTCCCCCCCTCGCCGCCCCCATCCCCGCGCCCCGTTCTCCGCTCCTGGAGCTCCATGTCGGCCCCGCTGCCGGGCTCCCCGCTGCAGGATGGATGCAGACACTGACCGGGGACCCACCCCGCCGGCCCAGCCTCCCCAGCAGCCGCCTCCCAGCTCCGCCGTAAGGAGCCCTTGGGACCCTCTCTTGCAGCTGCAACGGCAGCCGCGGACAGGCGCGCTCCCCGCTCAGTGACCGGCCCCTTCCCTCGCCTTTCCCCGCCGCCGCCGCCTCGCCCTAGCAGCGCTCCCCCGGGGCACGATGTCTGGGGGCGCCGCAGACAGCGGCACTCCGGCCCCTCGCTTCCTGGCTCCCCCGCCGCCGCCGCCCAAGAACGGTTCCAGCTCGGACAGCTCCATCGGGGAGAAGCTGGGAGCCGCCGCCTCCGACCACGGAGCCTCCGGGGCCGGCGGAGCAGGCGGCGGTGCGAGCAGCGGAGGCCGTAGCGAGGAGTACCGGCGCCGCCGCCACACCATGGACAAGGACAGCCGAGGGGCGGCAGCCACCGAGCACCGCTTCTTCCGCCGTAGCGTGATCTGCGACTCCAACGCTACGGCTTTGGAGCTACCCAGTTTGCAGCCCGCGGCGCCCTCGGCCCCTGTCTCGGGCGGCAGCGCCGCTCCCTTGGTCTCTCCTCCCGAGTGTGCCAGCCGGACCTCGTGCATCGCTGTCAGCGCCGCCCAGGCTCCCTCGCTGCTGCAGCAGCCGCCGCCGCCTGCCCCGCTTCCCCTGGAAGGACAGTCTACTCAGGAGCCCGCTGCCGCGAAGGATGCCGTCCCGCTGCTGCCCAAGGAGGAGGAGGACGAGGCAACCGCGCTACCCCCCACCAGCGCTGCTGGCAGCGTGACAGCTGCCAGCCGGGAATTTGAGGAGCGAAGAACGCAGCAGGAAGATATCGAAGAGCTTGAGACCAAGGCAGTGGGCATCTCCCCGGATGGCCGCTTTCTGAAGTTTGACATCGAGATTGGAAGAGGCTCTTTCAAAACTGTGTATAAAGGACTGGATACAGATACCACTGTGGAAGTCGCCTGGTGCGAGCTGCAGGTAAAATAAGTAAATAAAAATTGTGAATTACCAAAGCATAGTCACTCTCCCAGGTGCTAGGCAGTGTGCTTGAAGGAGGTAGTATCCATCAACTCGAGGTCAGCTTTATTCAGACAGGGAACCTGCAGACCTCACCTGAGGCACTCCTTTGGAGGAAAGGTACAGCCTTTCATAGGCTTTCATAGTGTTTGTTTTTTAATTCTTTTAAGTACTCTGCTCTCTGAAGAATTTTTTTAGCTTTATCATCAGAAAATGTACTATGGTTCTGTTTCTTATAACATCTTGCATTTTACGCCTCCAAAAGGTAGCATGGGGGATTGTAACAGTACTTATACGCAGCTTCAGGGAAGCTGAGGGAAGATGTGTAAGTGAATGTCAACTTGAACTAGCCTTAATATTTCACAGTTTGTTTAGGTGTTTTTCTTAGAAAAGATTACTAAAACGTCTGTGAAGTTACCTTTTCATGTGTTTGTGGCAGTGGATTCTACATCACATCGTTCAGTTTTGCAAAGCTGTTTTTTTCATTCAGAGTTCTAGGTTTGTACTTGATACAGGTACAAGGAAAGGAAGAAAGTAATTGTCTCCTTTCTGGAGCTTTAAAGAAAAAAAAAACCCCAACAAAACCAAAACAACCACAAAACCAAAAAAACCCAAACCTAGGAAGTTTAACCTTTCCAAATGACTGGTGGATTAAACTGGACTAAAACACTGCTTGCTCTTCTACAAAGTTTCTAACCTGAGCAGAGCCAGAGTTCTGTAGAAGCCTGGTCTAACGATGGCAAGAACGCCTGTAGTTCCATGTGAGTAGGAGCTTGTATAACAGAGACGCAGGTTGCTGTGCAACAATCTTAAAAGAAGTGGGAAGAGCTTGGAGTACCAGGAACAAATACCTGGTGTACTAGTTTGTTTTCAAAGCCTCAGCATTAAATTAAGAGGCCAGTGTTTGTTTTTTAGTGTTGGGTTTTGGTGCAATTCGTAGAGGGGTTCATGTAGTATGGCTTAATTGTTGTGTGTTGTTCCCATCCAATTTAGGGCAGACAAAAGAGCATTGGGTCAAAATCCCAGAAGTCTTTGTGGGGTTTTTAAGGCGGCAGCTGCTCACAAGTGACTGATTACAGTAACTGCACCAAGACTTTCTTCCCCTCAAAAGCAATTTTAGATCTGTGCCAGTCAAACTGAGAGAATTTATTAAGAGACTTCTCGATTTGTATTCATACTTGCTTTTGGATGATTGCTTAAGCATTCTACCACCATCTTGGTTCATTTTATTGCCGTTACTCTATGCTTACTGACTGGGGAAGTAAGCTTCCAGTTTTCTTTGTGACTCTTAAGCATGCCCTGCTCTTCCATGCTAGCTCTCTACTTGCTGTGGTGGTCCTTTGAGCATTAATTTTAAATAAAAATGTGAAATGATCCAGTGTTGGGCTCTGCTTAAGCTTTTCATGTGCAGTTTGAACTGTGATGAGATTAATAATTTGCTGAAATGGTATGACTTTTACTTGAAATGTTAATATTTGGAATTTTGGAGTTCCTTGACTTTAATCCTGGAAATCTGTTTTAATCTTCATGCTTTACCTACTGATCAGAAACTAATGTCAGCTTGGTCTCAGTCACTTCTCATGACCATTGTCCCTGTTGAAGTGTTTTGTCGTCAGTACCATGTGGGCAAACTGTCTAAAGAAGCACCTTGCGATAATTTAGAGAAGCTGATTTATAAAGGGCATGTTGCTGAGTTTTCAATTGATTGAAGATTTTAATGAGTAGTATTTAAAATGGCGGATTGCAGAAAGCATGAGTGAAATATTTGTGAGGGAAATATTTGATGTTTTGCTTGGAGATGAACTATGTTACAGGAGCGCTTCGTGGGTGAAATTGTTCTGAAGGCTGTAGTTTCTTTTGTAAGGAGACTGCATCCAAACCAACAAGTCTGAAACATATAAATTTTATAGCTGTTAAAAGTATTTGATAAAGGAGCTGGGCTCTACAGCTAGTAGAATATTTTAAGGTTAAATCCTGTCTTATTGTTTCTGTCTAGAAATAAAAGGAGGAACTTGATATTTATTGGTGTGATGGGTACATCCGCTTCTTTCTCTAGGAAAATGTAATTGTGGACAGGTTAGTGATACTCATCTTGCATGATTTGTATCAAAATACAATCTGGATTCACAAACATGTACTGAAACTTAGATGCCATTGGTTTTCCAAAATACCATGGTTTGAGGATTGGTGTCAAAGCATAATTATTTTATCACAGAAATATGAATTATTTTCTTCCATGCTATATTACACTAACCATAACTAACTGATGGTTACTTTGGTCTTGAAATAATGTCCCTTAGCAATGGCAGAGCTTTTCTTCTCTGTGTTCGTGCTAGCAAGTGTAGGCATCCTAGGTGTCCCACCTCTTTAGAGTCTTCTGAGCAGTGCTACTGTAGTGCTGCTGGAATGAGGCTGCTTAGCATGATTATGTGAAGTTGTTGCTCTCATGGGTTGTCCAAAGTTGTTAAAGGTTTATCACAGTTCTTGACTGCAAGACGTATGACAAAATGAGGTGAGAACATTTTGTACTTCTGCAAAGTCTTTGGATGTGTGTTCTTGTAAGGCTTTTCTAGCATACCTAGAATGCTTCAATTTCTTTAAAATCTCTTGTTTGGAAGGAAGCAAGGGTGCCAGCAGCTTTCAGTTCAGTTAAACTACAGCGTTTCGGTATTGTAGCAAATTCTGTAGTAGGAGTCTTGTGGACCGAGGACAATACAGAAGACTTTGTCATGGTCTCTGTCAAAATGACTTTTTAAATGCTGAATAATGCAACTATACTCATTTTTTATGCTCTGTAGTGATAAAGTGTAAAATCTGAGAATGTCATTATGGTTCCTTTCAAAGGGGGTTTGGAGGCTGTTTATCAAATACAGTTTGGGTTCGCAAGCTGCTGCTGGTATGCTGGAGAATATTACTTCATATCCTTAAGAAGGATCTCAAACTGCCTTGTGATGCCCCTTATGCTTTATCTACTGAACAGTGGAGGAAGTGAGAGAAAGAGCTGAAATTCTTATGGGTGACCTAATGGTGTTCATAGGATCTCTAGCAAGGGAGGTCCTGGCCAAGACTCTAGTTTTTCTTGATCTGTGGAAGATGGAAGATAGATTTGAAGGAATTGAGTATTTCAAGGTTGCTTATAGATGTGTAACAAAATCATAACAAAGGTGTGACTAATGGACAATCGTAGCTTACTTTGTGGCCTGTCTATATGAAGCAAACTTAAATATTGGATGCAGATATTTAAATGTGAAGAATGGTGGTGCTGCGAGCATAGGGGAGCTGCAAAGAGCTCAGCAGCAACTGCTGAGGACCAGTGCTCAGCTTCAGTTGCTGCAAGGAAATTGTTAATGCAGTGTTAGCCTTCAGATACTTTGGTTCCCATTGTATATATTCATCTCGGCTCTAGTTATTCCGAGTCAAGTGTGCCTCCTACTGTTGTCATTAGAATGTCTCATAAATTGAATGAAGCAAGAGTTAGGTTCTACCTAAGCCAAATTTTAAAAATTACCAATTTTAATGGTCTTTAAGTAGGTAGAAGATAACAAAAGTCATTACTGCTGCTGTTTTCTATTTTAATTTAAAATAACTCTTCCTGTACAATTGTGTTACTGGTTAGTCTTTTAAAAATACATTTCTGAGCAGTGAGTCTTTTGCTACCTCTGTACAGTTCAGATAACTTTGTGACTAAAATATGATGCCTTTTCCTGTTGCATTAAGTTTATCTAGACAAAGTAATACTCTTACGCCAAAGGTGGCAAGAGTCACACAGTTGACTGTAAAAGCCAAATCTTAGTGGTGGTAATGTTTCATCGTCTGAGTCCCTGTTTCAGTTTTAGTTGACTTTAAATCAAGACTGTCATTTAACTTCTGGTTTACAGAACAATACAGGGTGGTGCAGTCACTTGCTGGACTGCAAAATCTTACCTAGAATTACTGCTCTGGGTTCTGTCATTCAAATTAGTAACTTTTCAAATATGAAAGTGTACTTGATATGGAGGTAAATTGGGTTCTTTGTTGAACTGTGTATTTGGCAGGCATTTGAAGACTTAATTGTCTTTTGTTTGGACAGTGCCTTCTTTTAAGGGAAGCATGATTTAGAAACTGTTATTGGAAAGATATTTATCTTAGTTGGAAAAGCATTCCTTGTAAACTGCATGCATTGGGGAACAACACCACTTGTCTTGTATCACTCCTGTCCTTGTACTTCCTAGACAGAAAGGGTAGGTTGGTCAGTCAGCAGTTGCAGTTCATAAATGTGTTGTCTTGCTGTTAAGACACTTTGCCATTCTTACTCTGGCTTCAGTGCAGCGTTAGTCAGGTTGTTGTGCTTAAGGTGGGATGCTGAAGGGGAAAAAGGAGGTTGAGGGCTGCGTCTAAAGTGGGATAGAGCTTCTGGGGGTAAGAAATGAGTTCGAGAGGTAAAAGTGGTGTAGGAAGTGTATGTTCTACTCATTACTGCTTCTGAGGAGAAGCAGAATGTGAATTTGGTTATCTTTAGTTATAAATCATCTGAGCAATAAGTTAGTGTAGGTTACGTGTATGCAATTCTGTTGCGGACTGTGAACTGTAGACCAAGAGTAGCAATGAAAAACCAGTTGAGAACAAACATCATGTCATAATCAAAAACGAACCATGAGATTCTGTACTGCGCTCTGGTAAAAATGACAGTATAAATGGTTGTCACTTCATTATAGGAGGTAGTGAGATGCTAAATAATATTTCTGTATGTCAGAATTTTTCTGAGTGTAACAATGTATAGAAGTTAATTTAAAACTTGCAATGTAGGGAATTGCTTGGATGTGATGTATATCTTCACTTCTGGTGACACTTTAGATTTAACTATACCTGTCTATTTTGTAGACTTGAAGCTCTATTTAATACTGATTATTATTTTTTTTTTTTTAAGTCAGCAGACAACAATGGAATGTAGTTTCTGTGCTCTGGAGTATAGACTCCACTGCAGGCTTACCATGATAAATATCAGCTTACTGAAGTCAAAGTATAATTCTTAAAACTCTCTTTGCTTTTTGGACTGGATGAGCTGGGAGCATTTCAGAAACTGCACATTCAAGTCTGACAACCAAAAAAGGCTTTGTATCACATAACTGTGGCATCCTGTAGTGGTTTTTTTTTTTTTTTTTTTTCCCAAAAGCTGGTTGCATATTGCTCACTAGGAGGCCTGACTGCAAAGATGCTAGTTCTGATGCACAATTGTATAGCTACATTAAAACAAAACAGAAAGCCAGATCAAAACCTTTGTGCAGTGAGGAAGCTGAGGAGTGTGGACCTGGAATTCATCTGTCTGTCAAGCACTGTTGGAAAATGATTACATTCTGCTAGTTCTGGAGAAATGGTCGACGTCCTGAAACAAATACATATTTTTTTTGAAAGCTCTAACTGGTTTAATTCTCAATATTTAAAAATACTTTTTATAAAACTTTTGCTGAAAGATGAAGTCTAATGAAGTATGGTGGCTTCCATGCCTACCCTGTACTTCATGTCAGTGTTTCAGATACTCTTCTGGTCTGTGAGTGTAGTCGTATGTGGCTACAGCCACTGTAACTGCAGCCGTGTGCCGCCTCTTCATGACTAGTGGGTCAGATGCATAATTGTCACAAATGTAGATTAATAAAGGTATGTGACAATCTCTGTGAACATCATTCTGTTCTTATGAGCGATTTTTATGTTCTCAGCTCTACAAATTCCAAAATGCTGTAAAACTGTACATGTATAATTGGTTTATAGCACTTTCAGGTTACACTGGATTTCCAAGTGTCTTCAATGTGCGCAAATAGGGAGCGTGAAGACTTGGGCAGAAAAAGTCTACGTTTTCTGTTGGTTTTCAGTGTTGTAGGGTAGAGTAAATTAACTGGCTTCAGATCTCTGATGTGAAAATTTCTCCTTTGGCTGAAGAGCAAAACCTAGCCATATTCCTGAGTGTTTGTGCTGTAATTGACACAATTGACAACTTGATAAATGACATGGGAAAGGAGCCAGACTAATTACCTGCAGAAGTATAAACAGTGGTCAGGCTCCCTCAGACTTTACAAAGGTGACCCTGAAAGAGAGAAGGGAGCTTTAAAGTACATTCTGAAGCTGCAGCTGTTAGGAGACCTCTACTTAGGAAAATAATCTTACCTCAAAGGGATACCACTTTTGGAGAGGGCTGTGGCTCAATTTGCAGCTGGCTGATTGGTAGGCAATAAGTGTAATCAGGTAAGTACATTCTGAAAATGTGTAATTTCTTATGGAAATAAACAGGTTTTTATTTATCAGTTTCAGTGGGTTTGAGAGCTGCGGGGTTAAATATTTTAGGTGAGGTTTGTTTTGGGCTGTTGTGGTTTAAAATAAAAACACCTAGTTTCAGAACCAATTGAGGGCTAAGGAAAAGTATCGGGACTATAATCTTTCTTTGATGGAGGGGGAGAAAATTCACCTGATAAAACTCCCTGGAGACATCCTGTATAGAATCCTTTGAGAGCTGTCTAGCAGAATAATAAATAAAACAAGCAGTAATAGATCTGTGGTAGTCTCCATGGATGCAGTTTGTGGTGCAGTGTAGATTCAGTACCTTTTGTTAGCAACATCCCTCTGGGCCACATGTATTTTCTTATTTTGTCGTGGGTTTTTTGTTTCATACCAGCAGCTTTTTAAACATCACAGCTCTGACTGTCACCCAGGTTTTCCATACATCATGTGACGAAGTTTGTACTAAGCAGTGGCAGTGTTAATGCTTCCTGTCATGCATCTCTTCAGAAACTCTTATTTCCTGTAAAGATTAGCTACCTTTTTTTGTTGAGATTGCTAATTAGTTCTTCTAAATCACGGCTGAGTTGAAATAAATTGACTGGTTTTTTTGTTTTAGTCTTTAAGTTCACATTTTCAAGCTTGTTTTAGTCTACGTAATGGCTGTAACATTTGGGCGGTAAGAAAAATAACATGCAAGTTCGTGGTGCTTCTGCAGCTAGGCATAGGACTTTCTCTTGGCAGAGCATGGTTTTGGGGAGTGGTTTTTTTTGTTTATAATAGTACATACTAGAAAGTTACTATTTTTGACTCTTAAAACTTCAGATAATGATTCTGTGGTTTTAACTTGACCATATGTCTATAGCATGCCTGGAGGAATGTATACTTGAAACAATTCATATTCTAAATAGGAAAATTTGTAGTGCTGCTTGAAAATTGATTTCTTGGAGTAGTTGAAGGCTAACGTGAGCCATCTGAAAATCTTTTCAAATATGGTGTTAAAATGCTTATCCTAATAAATGAGACTCAAATTTTAGACTGGCTTCGTAAGTATTTTTGTGAAAGCTGCTTACAGTCCCCAGGACTTTATTCTGGTTGATTTTGAGAATCATTTGGGCTATATACTGAACCTTAAACAGTGTTAGAATGTCTCTAGTCAAGATACTACAGATATCCTTCTTCCTGCCTTATTTCCACCTTCTTCAGCCTGTTTAGAAATTATCATACCAGCACTTCTCAATGTATGGTTTTGGTTGCCCTCATTATTCCCCTTGGGAGAGCTGAGGAAAGTGAAGAGGTGACTAGGACTGAATTTGTAGCTCACTTGAGGTCATCCTTGAGAAAGGGAGATACTTCTTGTCTTATGGGCACATCCTGCAGAATACTCCTTAAATTCATGTTGCAAATGATAAATTTGTGTCAGTAATGTTCTGTGCTATATGATGCTATCCTTTTAACCCAAAAGGAGATCCTTGCAACAAGATCTTCACAGATACTGCCAAATCTCATGTTTTTTTTTTTTCTAGTAAGCCAGAGTAAAATAACTGGGATGCAATACAGTGACCAGAAGAATTCAGATTCAGTTCTCAGATGCACTTCTAAACATTGTCCCAGTTGTGGGTTATTGTTTTTCACCTGGTGATGACAGGTGCATTGCACATACCCAGCTTAATTCTAAAGCACTTTCAGATTTGTTTGGGTAATTCCAGCCAGCACTGTGTGTTACTTTGCCTGGATCGTAAGCAACTAAATATGTGATCGATTTATTTTTCAGCAAAGGAAGCTGCAACCTGCTAAAAATTGGACTGATTTTTTTTTTCTTCCATAAGCTATTTAGGTATTAATATGTATCTAAAGCAGTAAGCTGTTTTTGTGATAACTCATTCTGAGTTACTCAGAGGGACGAACTTGCAAAGTTTGAATTTATCATTTTGGGTCTAAGCAGGATCTTTGGGAATGCTACTTACATACTTGATGGCCATTTACCTTGTAACTAAAATATGTATGAGCTTTTAAGTGATGTATCAATGGCACTGGACGAATGCTTTGCCCAGGGCTGTGTGTTTTAATGTAGGGGATGGCATTTCTTTTTGTACGTGGTGTGCCAGAGAACATGATTCTGAAATAATCAGGTTCACCTATTGGCAATAGTCTGGGCAGTGATTCTCTGGCATATCTGTTCTCAGAACAGGATCGCTGTGGTGCTTTTAAAGTCTTCTAATTTTGCAAGTGGCTAGTAGGACTTCTCCTAGCCATGTTACCAGTGAGACTAAAACGAAGAGGAAGCTCTGGCAACTCTGATAACTTGCTGTGATTTGAGCCATAGTCCAGAATAGTTCTGATGCTCTCACCTCTTAATAAGCAGCCATTGATAGAAATTTTTGACAGCTATCCACTGAATTGCTATTTTTCTACTGTAGGATAGCACATGGTATGGAAAATAAGCTTCATTAGACCTCTTACATGAGGGAGAAGCTTTGTTGTTTCTGTTTAGCTGTTCTGGATCATATTTTTCATCTGCATGGTTTCAGCAATACCTATTTCTTTGTGTCAGTAGTTGAAGGTAGCGGGTTCTGGTTGCAGATTCGGGGCTAGCAACAGCAAGCAAGAAGCTACAAATGGAAAAACTCATGTAAGTGATTGAGAGTCCAATACCCCAATTTAGAAGAATTTGAAAAGAATAGGAATACTGTTCTCTTTATATGTAATTGAGGTAAATCTGAAACAACTGTGTAGGAATGCTTAGCTAAATGGAAGATAGTGCAAAGCTGACACCAACAATTATTTTGGTGCATTTTATCTGGTTTTGGCCGGTTAAGATAGTCTCATGACCCAATTGATGGTGTTACCCAGTTTTCCTTGGACAGTTCTCTCAGAGTAACACTGTGACTTGTTTCTGCTTTGCTGACTGTTGCTGGCAAGTTTATGACCCCAGTCTGAATGTATTCTGAATGCTTCTATCCTGGCAAAGACTAATGACACACAAACAATAACCCACAAATATTGCTATTAAAAGCTTCAGCCATCCAGGCTGATTATCTACATATCTGTAAATCTGTGTATGCTTATGTAATATGCATCTGTTAATGGCAATTTCTGAACTGTTAGTTTTGCTCAAATTTTACAGAATATTACCATGTCTGTTTTCAAATCTGCTTTTTAAAGTGGGGATTTATTCTTAGAGATATTTTCCAACATAAAACTATTTTTGGTTTGTCTCCTCTCTTCAGCTGCTTACAGTATGCTTTCATTTGGTAAAAGTAGGTTGTGTATCTATATAAAATTGCAAGATGCTAACTTAATGTGCTCTGTTTTACTACAGCTGATTTGGACTCTGAGCCTTTGAGTCTTCCCTAAAGAAAAAAATATTAAATGAGACTGAAGTTGAATTGGAGAGTTCTGTAGAAGTGGTCCATCCAGACAAGTATCTTACCATAAGGAATACTGTCTCAAAAGCAATTCAAGTTTGGTGGTTTTTTTTTTTTTTTTTTTTTATACTGCCCTCTCCGGATGTAGGATGTAGACAAGTAGAGATTTGACAGTATGTGGAATGTCCTTTGAGGGCATGGTTTTTATTTGCATTTATTGTGATTTGAGGCTTAGTGAGTTATGTTTGCCAGGAACAGTGTGCTGAAAATGGAGAAGATGCAGAAATGTCTGATACAAAAATAAGACTAAGTTGAGTTTTAAAATGTTTTTCCTGTGGTTTTTCTCTACTTCCTTTACATGCAGTTTGAGCTTTTTTCTGCAGACAAGTGGCTCAAAAGCAGAATGCATTTCAGGTTATCTGTACCTTGTGGGGGTAGCAGGCTGGAAGTTACACAGGGCACTTGAATTTGTATTTTTTTGCCTCTTGATGGCAACTGTGAGCCAGTTCAGGTGATGGTGTGATTTCTTCTGTTGATCTCATTATACAAGCCTGAACATATCCGAGTGGTTCCGTATTTACCCACAGGAACAACAACAAGAAGTGGAGAGCCTCTGCGTTGCTGCTGAAGACCTAAATGCTGTGGTACATTAACAGATTGTGCATGGCCTATACCTGAAGATGTGTCAGAAAAAACTGTCATTAATACTCAAAGCTTCCTCCAGGAAAATGTGCATGTGTTTCCTATGGACTCCCTCTGCTTTTGTAGGCTATGTGCTTGAATGTTGAGTGCTTTTCAGTGGTCGTGGCATCAGAAAAAAAAAAATATGAGAAATCCGAGGAGGAAGAACAAGGAGTTTTGGGGTCTCAAGTTGTAGTCATCTGGTGGTTGCAGAAAGTGAAAAGATCCCAAAGAATTCTAGTTCAGGTTGCATTTGTGCTTAAAGCAACTTTCACGTATGGAAAAATGTAAGTAGTTAACATCCTGTTGTTTGAGGACTGCATTTTTTTCTATGTAGGAGAACAAAGCTTTCCAGTTGCTTTAGGTAGTAATGCAGCTATTTAAGAATGGTCTTGTAGTTTGTAATTTGTCCCCTTTATCTGGGTGTTAGTAATGAAAATGTTTTTGTCCAAATGAATTTATTGATTTATTGAGGTAGTATGCATATAAAGCAAAACTTGGTACAGTCAGGTTAGACAAATATAGCTTAATATCTTATACTGTTCACTACTTTTTTTGCTTTCTTGACAGATTGATTTTTCTTATAGTTGGTGTCCCTCGAGTTTTCAAGGTGTTTGCATAGATGTATCAAATGGGATACAGGACTTGTCAAGGAACTGTGTGGGAGGGTTAAAAGAAAAAGTGCCACAACAGTAATGCACTGTAATTTGTGCTGTATCAGTGCAACTGAATTTGACTAGATGATGGTACTTAATCCAAATAGGAGAAATAGCCAGTTGTCTTGTCTATAGCTTAAGACTAGGGTTCAAAAAAAGTGTTTTTCTTCCTTCTATCCACTATGAAATTTTACTTCTCAAACTTGATCAAATCCCAGAAAAATAAGCAGAATAGAAGCTTAGTTTATTGGTGTTGGAGACTCTTAAATCTTCACTACTGTTGACTTAAGTAGTTTCTTCTAAAGAACTTTGAGAGTTGCAAAGGCATTTACAAGACAAAGATGAGGAATAGCAAACCCCCTTGTTTCTTAGGACATATGTGACATGAATGTTGAAGTTTTGGGACCAGGCAAGTTTAAAACAATGAATTCTGAAATTTCCCATTGCTATGAATGGCTAGTTCATGAAAGTATCATTAATATTATACTTATACTAGTGAAGAAACCCACAAACACTGCTTTTTGCCAAAATACCTCCCTTTGTATTTTTATTTTGGTAATCTTACCGAGTAAGCTACCTACTGTTGACATACCTCAGTTTCTCATTTTTTTGACTTGTGGATTAAATTATTGTAACTTACATGAACATGTGAAGTAATTTTGTGCCTGTGTTCAGACCTGGAGCTGTGTAAGGGCAGCAGCTGCAAATGATGAACATTTTGTTGCTGGCTGTTGTGGGGTTTTTAGTTTTTTGTAATAAACTGTGAACCTGCACATTTTGTCTCTTAAGGTAGAACTTTGTGACCATAATTTAGGTGAGAGGTTATTTTTGGAACCAGAGGGACATCTATTCCAAGCCAGCATCTGTGGCCTACTTAGTGACAGATGACTAGCTGTTCCAGAAGGTTTTCCGAATCTGCTTTCAAAGATACATAGATGAAGAGCTCTGAAATGTTGAGTTGAATAAGGGTAAGAAACACTTCTCAGAGTATTGCTGCACCAGATATAGAGATGTTGGGAAAACTCCAAATGTACCTACACTATAAATGGTTTCTGCTTGATAAATCCATATTGTAAAAATCCCATTGTACTTTGGCATCTGGGAGAAGCCATCCTTAGATTCTAAACGATGTAAGTGATAGGGTTTTGAATTAGCGGTTTCTGATATTCAGAAGAATCTGCAAGAACTCCAGTAGTCCTTTATTCACATATGAAAAGGAACACTAATGCAAACAGTAATTATCTCAAAATGGTGAAGAAAAGAAATGGTGCAGTTTTGTGATGAAAGCTTAAGTAGCTTTAGATTAGGTCAGGCTAACCAAAGGAAGTAAGCCAGGATCAGCTGTGCTAAAGCAGCTAGCTGTACTTTCAACATCAGCAAAATAATTCCTCAAATTCTTCTTGTGGTAGCCTCTGTTATTTACTATTATTGCAAATTGCTGGTTGGTGTTCTGAATTGTTTAACTGAAGGTTTGCTTCACTGAAGTTCTTCAGTGGTTTGACCTCTTGTCAGAAAACACTTGTGGCTTCTAATGTGGCAGCTTATAAGATAAGCATACTTTAGAAAATTCAATATTGTGTTGTGTGATTTTTACTGTTTTATCACGTCCAAGACTATGTTGCTCAACTGATCCTGGTAACTTTTTGCAACAAAACACATGGTTTGGATAAACTTGTAAAATTTGAAGGCGTGCAACTACTTTATCTAAACCCACTGGTAGATACAGGTAATGATGCAACTGATAGGCGTGTTAACTAAGCTGGTGTGAATGAGTGCAGTTAAAAAGCAGGAGGCTGTAAGAATAGTGATGTTTTAAGTATAAGAGGAGTGTGAAATCTGAGGCAGTTAGCATTGGAATTTAGAATGGAAAGAATGAGTTGGTTGATGATGTTGTAGAAAACTATTTTCCACTTTCCCTTTGACTTCTGTTCTTATCTTCTCTGGCAATAATATGCAGGGAAATGGTATCTTTTGTTTTTCTTGTTCCTGTGTGGGAATGGTAATTGTTCTTGCTTCTTACCTGTTCAGGAAGTATTCTCATTCCTCCCCCTTAACAAAACATGCTATCAGTCATTGCCAATGTCGGCTTTTGCTTTTTTTTTTCTAACTTTGGCCTTCCTGAATCCTCCTGTGGTCTGTGTATAAGCCATCTGGCAAAAGAAGGATTTTAAAAGATTTTTTCCTCACCCCCACTTTGCACTCTGGAATGAAGGAGGTTTTGTATCTCTGTGTTCAGCTACTCTATGTAAAAGAATAATGAACATGGTTAAAATCTGCATTTACATTTTGACTCCTGGAGCTGCCTTCTTCCAAACTTAGATCTTTCAGCTGGTAAATCAATCTTATCCATGGAAATGTGCTTACGGTTCTCTTGGGAATTTGCCTTATACTCTTGCCTTCTCCCTTCCCCCTTCTCAAGCCAAATCTCTTTCCAGGAAGGGAAAAAAAAATAATTAATGGACTAGATTGAGCTTCAGCTGAATAGGGTGTCCCATTTCATACATGCTCTCTGCAGCTTCTCAAATGACGAAAACATAAGTGACAGCTGACTTGTCTGTTTGTCGTGGGTCAAGGGCAGTCCAGATCAGCAGTTTCCCTTTCCTCTTCCCTGAGTTTTGTTTGGAAGCAGTAGTGATTTGCCATTCTATATAGTCATCCTCTGGTCATGAAGACCAGATGGAAATACGTCAGTTGTTTCATGTATAAATACTTAGTCCAACAGCTGTGAGTTTATCAGGAGTCACTGGGATCGCAAGTTGGTGACCAAATTGTTAAATTAGAGATCCATAAGCATTGCTCTAACTAGAAATAAAGTTGCACTTTATGAAACTGTTAGGAACAGTCTGAGAGTCACTGAAAGAAGAAATTAAGTTGAACCACTTAAATGCAAATTCATTTTTTGGGTGAAGTTATTATTTTTCTAGAGTATTACAAAAGTCCTCTTACACTGATGATAATGTTTTGGCCACTGGTGCTAGATTTTACTGATGCTGTTCCTAAACTAGCTAAAAGGATTGCTTTGAAATCGTAGTGTTGTGTCTTTTCCTTTTGTACTTTTATTGGGTAAGAACACTTATCCAGACTCCTACCCAGTGGTCTTTTAGCCAGTTGATAATCCTCAGTCTGTTTCAATATGGATTTCTAGCAAAAAAGCAGAGATGCCTGATGTGATCCTAGCTAACAATGAATCAAGTATAATGAGAGTCATAATAAATCTACTTGACACTGATAATTAAGGGGGTTAACTTGACTTTGCGGGTTGCAGAGTGGTTTTGCTGCCATCCATGTGCAAATAAGCCTTGATTTATTCCAATAATATTGAGAAAGGGGTGTGTGTGTATGGAAGTCTGCCAATGGCCATTGGCTGTTTGGTTGCAAAATGCAATGTGTTGCATGGGCTGCTGAGCATAATGTGAAACAAAATGCTGTAAAAAAACCTGTGAGTGCTAAATACATGATTGAAAAAAAACTTTAATGGCAGAATGGGCATGGTCATTAACTTAAAACAGCTTCTTTGCAGAAAACTAATGTAAAGTGAGATTGTAGCTCTTGACTAGTGAAGACTGCAGTGTACAGGACTGAAACTGAGTTAGAAATAAAAGAAAAAATTTGCAATAACTACAGACTTATGCTAAAAAACCCCACCTAAACAGGAAAATTGGCTGTGTTTTAGTCAAACCACCTGCTTCTGAAACCTTCAGAGGAGTTGTGCCTAGTTAAAAGGAGTATTTAAGATATTTGTAGTGTCTGTGGTTAACACTTTTAGACAATGGAACAATAAATGCAATTGACCATGTTATTAGCTCCTAGTTTCTGCAGGCCTCAAAAAAACCCCCAAACAATGCCCCCCCCCGCCCCCCAAAAAACCAAAACCCAAATACATGCCCCCCCCCCCCCCCAAAAAAATAATTACAACCCCCCAGAACATTGGTTGAGTTGCTTTGTTTGCATAGATTTCACTTTTGCCTGCAGTTACCTTGTGTTTCAGAAATGGTTTTCTTCTGGCTTGTAGAGTTCACTAACGCAGTGCCTGTGCAACAGAAGGCCTTGCAGTTAGTATGAGAGAGGTGATTTGCAACTCTAGAGATTTGGGGGATCTAGTGGGAGTTAGGGAGGCTGAAGCTGTTTTGGAGTCATTTAATGAGGGTTTTGTGGCCTTTGAATTGCATGTGTCCTTCAGTGAAAATTTCTGTTGTGTTTGAATCTGTGCAGTTCATCTAGTTGATGGGAACTGAGAGTGTGCTTTTCATTGATGTACTGATAGTGTTTTTTGATACATATTTTAAGAAGTCTGCAATTTCCTTGTTGCAGAATCATGATGAACTTCAGTTCCCCTTGTTCTCTGACTTTCTGTAAAACAAGATATCTGGGATAGGTCATATTCTGATAAATGTTGTTTTTTCAGCTGAATATGGAAGTGTGATCTTTTGCTTTGGTGTCAAAGCACTATGAAGTCTTTCATCTGGAACCTCATCTGAATGGTCATTTTCTAGTTAGTGGCAGGTTTACAGTTTCAAGGTCTGGGAGTCATCAGTGTGTGCTCTTGAAATAGCAAGTATAGCTGTTAGCCTGGCTGTCTTTTGTGGGTTTTGAACAGTCTGTTAGACATGGTAGGATAACAAAATGTCTTGGGCCTTGAATGACTACTTCTGTCAAGCAGAGATCAAGGGTCATGGTGCTATGCACTTTATCACATCTTGGGACACATTCATCAAAGATAAGAGGGGTGGATTGTCTCATTGGGGAAACCGAGCTGAATTAATTTGCCTTTTTATCAGTTTAGTTTCACTTTTTTGTAAGCATCTATGGCTATTGCGTCGTTTTGATTTTTAGTTCCTCCTGAATGGTGGAAGTGCAGATGCTATTCGTATCTAGCTACATGCCTACATTATCCCAGAATATCTAATAGGAGTATGGTGATATTATTTGGAGCCTCCAAGTTATACTAGCACCTTCCACTTGGTTCCTATTGAAATACCTCCTATGATTTTCCCATTCTTCAGTGTTCCCATGTAATTCTTGCTGTATCATCTATGGAAAAGAATTTCTGATTGGATGAGGAGTCTTGGTTTCATCTGTCTTATATATTGCTTCTAGTTCAATGTCTGACTAGTGCCAGTGATACTGCGTAACTATAGAGACCCAACTGGTTATTCCATGACAAGTATGCTGCTTTCCCTAAAAGAAATGATGCAGAGGAAACTTAAAGGACAGAAGAAGGCTTACCAGTAGACTTAAGCGGCGCTGCAGCTACTTCCCATAGTTGTTACTGATGTGGAGAAGTATCAAGTTATTGTGCCTTATAGGTTGTAGATGTCCAGTGTGATTTTCTTTGATCCTGAGGGTTAAGGAGATGATGTGTATCATCTAGTCTCCTATCTTGCTGTTTCCTTTTCTTCTAAGAAGTGGATCTACCCCACTGGATTACTTGTGGGAGATCTAGCTGCATATTGCAGCTGTGGAGCTTTGGATAGAGAACACCTTCTGGAATTACTAAATTGTAGTTCAGGGGTCTGAACTTTGTGTTATGTTTGGAGTGTTGTGCTTTAGAAAACACAACCTTGTGGAGCAATTCAGAGAAGCATCTGCAAATGGAGCATTAATTGACGTTAGCTCTTTTTAGAGCAGAGTTACTGAAAGCATTGGACAAGTATGCTCTTGTGCAGAATAACTAAAAACCCAAGTATTATAGTAGCAGTGCGATGAAGCTGCAAAAGAAGTTGTTCTGGGGAGTTCTTTGGGTGAAGAAATGTCTTGTTTGCTTTTGCAGCCCCTCTGGGTGTTACTGGCAAAAATCTTACCGCAACATTTTAGTATTTGAATGTTCAGTGCTGTGCTTGGTGATGATGGTTAAAATTATTATTAATTGTATATAACTGAATTTCTTTGCATTATCACCCATCAGTTGGCATAATGTGCAAGTTAATACATATTTTGCTTCTTCCAAAATTATGAAAATTGGCATATTTGTTTTTCATGTTCATGATGGGCTGGATTTCTTCAGTAGGACTGCAGACCCTTCATCTAAGGGACAACATGTATCTTTTGCCAGATGAGCTCTATCCTTGCCAGTCACTTGAAATACTCTTAAAATAAATCTTGTTTTATGCCATGAAACCTTTTGGTTTTAACGTGGACTATAATGAAATGAAAAGAGTCTGTGTCTGAGGGCCCAGCACTGAGAAATCAGTTGTATATGTCGTTGTAATACTCTGAGTTAGTGTGGTGTGAGTGATGCATGT
Organism: Falco rusticolus; assembly: GCF_015220075.1. NCBI lineage: Eukaryota > Metazoa > Chordata > Aves > Falconiformes > Falconidae > Falco > Falco rusticolus. The sequence continues at coordinate 67,742,908 of NC_051191.1, forward strand.
GCTTAATAATGTGAATGTCAGTCAGGTGTTCTCTCCTCTTGACAAGGTGAATACAGTTCACTCATCCAGTGTTAAGAAGCTGCTTACTGAGCTCATTTTACTGTACTTTTTGGACTGCACAGTCAGCCAAGCAGATTGGGAGGTCAGGTCAGCTCTATAGCATAAGCATGTAACTGCTGGAGTTTGGATCTGTAATGGTCTGTAACTTTGAAAGCTGTCTTTAGAAGAAAAGTATTGGTAATGCTCTGTATTTACACTATTTACGTAGTGGTCATCTACTTCTAAATTCTTTACTAGGGCATGTGGGACTAATACATGAGGTAGCACCACTTGTTTGATTCCTGTTATGAGAACCTGCTTTCAGTTATTCAGCTGCTCTATACCTTAACCACCTGGGCTGCAAGTTTTCAAGCCAAGTGTATGTCTTCAGCTTCAAGTGTATGTCTTGAGCTTGATTGTTAAGCTCCAGCCAAGATGGTACAGATGCTTTAGGGAAAAGTGCTTGCTCTGTTGCATCTGTTGACACCTTAAGCTTTTGTACTACTACAGAGTTGTGAAGCAGGGACGTAAAAGCAGTGTTAAGACAGGCGGATTGTCTTCAGGCTGAGGAAATATTTAAAAGTTTTATTACCTGAAAACTATTTACTTGGAAATAAGTGACATTTTCTAGATTAAACTTACTTGGAAACTCTCTTTTTTAAACTCTGAAGACTTGTTCCATATTCCAGCCTGCCAGTAGCCTGTGTTAGCATCCATGTGATGCCATATGAAGCAGTTTGTTCAACTTTCAATGTGTGTGTTGACTTTGTTTTACAAATGTGTAATTACTTTCTGTACAGTATGTGCAAGTCAAACCCTCAGGATGCAAAATAGAAAGCTGCACCATATAATTCAGTTCCTGTGTTTTGTGTTGCAACTGTTTAAGCTAGTAAAGTTTAATAGCCTCACAAATAGCTGGCTTCATCAGGATTTAAGTTATTCTGGAGGAAAAGGAATTGCAGTTTTCAAGCAGAATATCTTGTGGAACAGCAGCCTTCACTTCTGTAGAAGCAGCAGACTTTCTAGCTGTTAATCTCGGTGTTCAGATAATGGAGAACTAACTTTGGTACACTGGTATGTTGTAGTTAGTCTGATGGAAACTTCTATGAAAATGTACTGCTCAAAGGGCTCTAGTTACAGTAAATTAGGATCTTGCAAAATTATTTTTTAAATTGTTTTAAATTGTGTCAAAATTTGTCTGCTTTCCCACAAGCCTTGAGGGGAAAAATTACGTGGGCAGAATGGAATGAATATATATATATTTTTTTACTAGATTTGGCAATTATTTTTGTCCTTTTATGTCTAATGTATTTTAAAATACAGGAGTTTCTATGTTAACAGGTTGGCCTTTTAAATACCTTTTTGATTTTTTTACATCAAAGTGGACTCTTGATGTTCAGGTTTTAAGTGAAATAGGGCCACCAGCAAACACTACTCCTATAAAAATGCAGATTTAGAGAAATGTTTGTATTTTTAAAAAAAATTTCATTAGCTCAGGCTCAGGTCCATGTTAGCTCTGTTTGCCCCTCCTGTGAAGTGGAAACTTGAAAGTGCTTTGGAAGGAAGGGTTGGCAGGAATGTGTAATAGTAGAAGTCGGTTATCTCTTGGATTGCCTGGAAATTGTTCCCTCCATTTTCTAAAATAGAATTCTGGGTACTTGTGGCTATAGTCTCTTCTGTGGTCTTAAGATTTCACCATGGTCTTACGATACCATCCCATTTCACTCTCTGTCTTTGGAAAGAACAGGAAATTTGGGGGAAAGGATCCTATTTCTACAAAGCTGATTACTGCTAATAGATCTCTTGTGAAGTCCTTATTTAGATGCAAGCATACTGAAGTTGGTTGGCGTAAGAAGAGTTCATAGTGGCACAAATTTCAGTTTCCACCTTACAGCCTTATATGGGTGATTAATTCTAAAATGGAATCATTTGGACTGAGTCAGCAGTTTAGCATATTGAAAGTCTCAGTTTGGTTTGTATTGAACATTAATTTGCTCTGCAAATGCAGAGCCAAACTGATTGGTTATGTGCACCTTCAACAGAAGGTGTCTAAGTATGGACCAGATCTATCTAGAAAGCATACTTTGAAATAGGAAATTACAATAAAGTTTCTGTGAGAACCAGCATGTGTTGGAAGCATAGGAGAGATTAAAATAACATCAAAAAACTAGTGGCTTTTTGTTGTCAAAGTGCTTGGGGCAAGAGCAAGCAGGGAGGAACTGCAGTTCTTTGTTTGCAATGCAGTCTGGATTTTATTACTTGCAAAGTGAAGTCATGAGGGGGGACGTCTGTTTTTGATGGACAGATATGTTGCAACTTACGCTGAAGAAGCTTGATCATAAACTTTTCAGCCTGCTAACAGCTTTGAAGATAGGACTGAAACTGTGATTTGTCTGTTCAGCTCCTGCTTATTGCCTGTTGGTCTTGTCCCTTTTTCACAATTGCAGGACGTTAAGTATCCGTGCTGATGCAGTTAAGCATAAATATTGAGTTTTAAAACTTGCTGCTCTGTGCTTTGCTGGTTACTGAAGCTGATGTCCAGTATTTCTGAGGTGCTGCAGCAACAGGTGTTTTCTAATTGTTTACAAAAAATGAGGAGTTCTTAAAGGTACTGATCTTCCCTCTCTGCCTCTTTTGCAGTAATTCATTTTTGTGGCCCAAACTAAAACTTGGAAGTTCTAAGTGCACAAAATCCTGCGGTGGTCTTAACAAAACGGTCTTAAGAATTTTCTTGTGTTCTGGGGATTTATCTAATGACACTTCTACCTTTTGATCCTCTAGCAAAAAAAGTCTTAGAGTTGGACTCCCAAGAGAGTATTTCACACAGCTGTCTTTTGGAAGTATGGAGGTCTCTATCTGGATCATAGTCCCCCTGTGGAAAAAATATTTTATATTGTAGTGGTAGGATCTTAAGGAAAAAAAAAAACCAAACAAACCTGAAAATCTTCAGAAGGAATTGAAGTTCTCATCAATATGTCTAGATACTAAATGTTAAAACATTAGAATTTTGTTTGTAAAATTTATCTTGGCACTTGCATTGTTTTTGAGTTAACTGAAGAAAATGTGTAAGTGGCATCAGAGAATGGGCAAAGGAACTGGTTCTCAGGTGCTTGCAGACTGCTACTTATAGGGACTTCATTCTGCTTCTACTCACATCCTATTGCCAGGCAGTTGGACAGAAGGCTCTTACTCTGAAAATAAGTATCGCTGCTATATTAGATATCTGTCCAGAGATCTAGCTGGGTCCTGTCTCTGTGTGAAAAAGGAGTCTTGTTATAGCCTCAGTTCTCTCGAGTGTGGAAAGGTAGGTCTTGACCCTTCTAGCAAGAGTAGGCCTGTGTACTAGTTAAAGTAGTGACTAGTGGATTTAAGACTTAAGACCAGGCCCGAGTGTCTATCACCTTTGTGATACTGTCTTTAGCTTAATAAAAGTTGTTTTACTAGGATGTTGTTTGGGGTTATGTGGTAGGGCAAAGAACTTAAAACAGAAGTACGGAATGTCTCAAATCATCTTATTGCTACTGAAGCAAAGGGTGCAGTACCAGAACACTTGTGCAGCTTTTCTGACAAACTACTTATATTTGAATTCCAGCTTGCATGGTTTCTTGTGTATGCAGACTCGCTGAACATGGAAAAGTGTGTTTCAGGTGGAGCCATGGTTCTAAAAATGTTTTCAGATAACTTCTTGGCTAAGGAAAAAATTTCAGTGTTAAATGTGATTAATAATTTTGGTATATGTACAGAGCATTAGGTATTTTACTGTATGCAAAGAGTATTTGAATCTTAACGTTTTTGGATGATGCTGTTTCGTTCACAACTAAAATTAATTTTGAACTGCAGGTAGAGTTCTTTGGTGTGACAGAGTAGGAGGTAAATTGAAAGCAAGGAAGCATGTTTACAGGTTGTGATGACCCATTTAATGTAGGCTTTGAATCACCTTGGAGATTACTCCATTGATAATATTTCATCTCCGCTGTCTTAACAATACTAAATTTTAGTTGTCAAAGCCTTTTTGTGCATGTCAATCCAACACTTAAGGGTTTGCTTTTTTTCCAACTTCTTTAAAGATAGTTCTTCTATGTCTGGGGTGTGCATATTCCAACCTAAACAATTCTATGATTTTTACCTTGATTTATCATATAGCAAAACACTTGCTGTTTTTGTTTTGTATCATGTGTTGCTTTAGGTAATAAGAGCTGACTGGTCCCTCCATCTGAGTTTCAATTGCACTATATTTTGTCTCATATTTTAACTAATCTTAATTTTTTTCAGGGTTGAACTGTAAAGCCAGTTATGCTTCTGGATGCAGAATATGCTTCATCGTGCCATAGTGCTAGTTGTTCATCCTGCCACTTACTGTTAAATATTTGAGTGTTTTCTTTCTCCTGACTCAGCTATGCTCAAATTCCTTGCTCTGTGTAAGATAATGTGCCTATTTTTAAACTTACATATTAGTGGTACATTTGATACTGTCAAATATTTCTGCCTTTGAGTAGCTTTTTAGATCTACATCTTGTATGGTGTTTGCCAAGGAAGATGTACACAGTGCATTGTAAACATAGGTGTCTCTAATGTATATGGTATCATTGTGTGAAAGCCTACAATAAACATGCAAGTGATGCAAGAACCTGATTTCATAAGTCAACCTGTCAAGAAAGCATGGGAAAACTACTACTGCTTCCCTTCGTCTCAGGCTTCTCATAAAGATGGGCATTCTGGTAGATGACAGGAAGACTGCATCATTGATGCAGTAAGGCTTAAAAAAAAAGTGCTCCTCCGATGTGTTCTAGGGCCTCTGTGTTTGTGAAATGCTAGTACTAATACTAGTATTTATGCAGGACATTCCTGAGACCTCATCTCAAATGCATATTTTGGTCACCCTATAAAACTCATTGTTTCCAAAACTCTTCAGTCTTTCCCTACAGGAGATCCCTTTTTGATTTTTGTCCAGATTGCAAGAACATGCAGAACACCTGGCAATTGTTTGAGGGGTTTATGACAAATCTGTGAAGGATCATTAAATGAGAGATCTGTCTCTGAATGAAAGATGTCTGGTATGGAGTTCTCTAGTGATTATTGTAAGGATTTTCTGTTGGCTGCCAGTACTTTGCCTACATTTCGTATGTCATCCTGTCATAACTGATAGTAATCCACAATTTTGTGAAGTAAATGAAGTACTGGTTTTGGATGTGTTGGCAAAAAAAGAAGCAAAGCTGGGAAGAGTAACTCCTGTAGTGTAATCAGGCTGCATATGCAATGTATGTACCAGTGTTGTATGTAAACTTGTGATAATGTGTACTGTAGGCCGATGTGAGTTCATTTTACAACTGGAGGGGTGCAGGGGGCAGCCTTTCAAAGACTGCTGCTTAAATACTTGCGTAGGCAATTTAAGTTTAATTGTCTCTAGGCTTTATGCTGGGATTCTTTTCAAGGGAACTAGTTGGAGGCACAGGAATATTACTAGTTCTTGTGTACTGCCTAATCTGATTGTTACTTGTAAATCTTTAGAATAATTTTGACACATCTGCATGGTTTCAAACCAGCATGTTTATCTGCTTTTCAGTACGCTGAAAAATTGCATCTAGCTAAATCTTCCCCTTCGCCAATAGCTTTGTAAAGTATATAGGATGAAGAGTTGTAGCACACTTTTGATACTGAGTTGATTTGCCTTTATCAGAATTGGTTAAGGGCTCACCCTAATGTTGTAGACATGTACCTACTCACAAAGGACTTGTATGGTCATACAGAAGTACGTGAAACAGAGCTGCAGGGGTGTGTGTGTGGTGATTATTTTTTTTTATGCAGTGAGTTAATAAATCTGTAAGGTAACCAGAATGGATTGTGGAGGAGGCTTTTTTTTTTTTTCCTGCAGTATTGTTACCCCCTGAATGGAGAACTGGGTTTTCTTAAACTGAGATGGCTGGATGTACCTTCCATCTCACTGACAAAGCAATCAATTCACTGCAAAATGAGAGTTGATGTGAGCTTCAAAACTTTTAATGAGGCATTTAAGCCAAGTGACAAGATGGTCCAGCTGGTTAATAGCTCATCAGGAATTCAGTTCAGCTAACACTTCAGTTCTATAATAAGCTGTATGTAATAAATAAAACTGGTATCAGACAGCAGATTTATCCATTTATCTTCCATTGATCAAACAGCAATTTTAAAGTGAAAGTAAATAGATCAGCTCTCTGTTCTAATACTGGTTATTTTTGTATAGCCCACCATTTTGATTACTGTCCCTTATGTTCAGCTCTTCAGGATGAATAAATTGAATAAAATTTATAGGCATCTCCCCCCCCCCCTCCCCCGACTTCTGTGTAAGGAAACACAAATGCTGCTTAGAACAACCCTAGAATAGAAGTGACTGAAGCCTAAACAGTTGCTTGCCATTCTTAGTCCAGATTCCTGAGGACCTGAGAGATTCCAGAGGAGGCTGTGATGAAGCCATAGGTTTCATATCTACTGTTAAAACTTTTTCTCTTAGTGGTTATGTGGAGAGGGAAGGAAAATCTAAAATTAATAAAGTATGAGTGTATAGTTATTAATGTACTCTGAAGCTGCTATGTAGTTTTCATGGCTGTATTCCGAAGAGTGCAAGTTTCCCCAAGGAAACCGTGGGATTAGGCAATGTACTGATTAGTTTTAGTCATTGTTTTCTGCAGAAGTGGAATTTGGTTCAGTTCGGCCTACTTGTTTTTGTCTGTGAATGTGCTGATGTGAGAGACTGGGGAGAAAGGTAGTATAGACTTGTATTAATGTGTATGTTCACATACAGCTCTGGAAAACAAGCTAGTAATCCAGTAGAGACTTCCAGGTGGTACAATATTGCTGATGTTTGATTTTTGTTTTTTTTTTTTTTTCTCCTGGGAGAAGTGAGGTGCTTTACTGCCAGGTACATCATACTCAAGTTTCTTAATTTTAGTGGTAACCTAAAAATCTACACTGGCTGAATTCTTTGGAAGCCTGTCAAGCAGGTAGACAGACTACTCTATAACCTTTTTGGAGTTGCACAGGTTCTATTCTCTGTCATTACCTTTCCAAGAAGGGCTTGAGGTGTAGCTGGCTGCCCCAGTCTAAGCAGTATGCTTGCATCTGTCAGCCTCTGGTGAGCACTGAGCATGAGCATTCCATCTAGTATTGCATATGATATTGAAGTGCACTAGTGTAGCAGTGTAGTCATCTTTGGAATTGATGAAAATAAAAATCCCACAGTGCTACTGCAGCAAAAGTTACACTTTGTCATTGGGAGTTGTACTTCAGGATTTCTTATGGCCTTACATAAAGAGGAAACATCCTGATCTACTGTTTTCATGTAGAGAAACAAAAGCATTTTTCTGCTGCTGTATTTACAATGCATGTTGTATTTGCATGCCCCTTACACACTTCTAATCCCACTTCTGCCATTTCCTCAGTGTGAGGAAGTGGGGCAGGATGGCTTTGTATCTCATCAGCTTAGTGAGATCATCTTTGATGCGGTGTTCAGAACTTCCTTTTTTTAAAGCATCTTTGTTTCTCTTTGTCCTAGTTACTCCTTACTGCTTGCTTCCTGTACAGCAGTAACAGCGTTAGCAGTAGATTTGTTTTGAATGTTCTCGTGAATTATAGGATCCTGAAAACTTAAGGATTTAGCCAGCTTTCTTTTTTTCTAGCTGAAGACCTGGAAGAATTGCATAATTGTGACTAGTTACAGGTCAGTTGTGTTTAATCATGCTAGTACTTGCTGCAGGCAAGCACAAACTTCAGTTCTGATGCCTTTTCTGTTATCAGGAGACTTATTGAGGATGTCTGTTCAAGCGTAGGTTAAATCTATGACATTGCTGCCACCAGGTGTCTTAAATGCTGCTACTACTACAGCTGGCACAGGTGCTACTATGTATGTAAAAGTGGGAAGTGACCACATCAGAGGAATATAATTATTGGTGGTGTTGTCCTCCCCTTCCCCTGTGGTGATGAATCATAGCTTCCTCGAAACTGACAAACAATTGCAGGATAAAATGGGGAGCAGTGCTAAGATCTTTGTCACATACATAGGCTTTAGTTGCAGATACTCCCCCTTCACTATTAAGACAAAGTCATATTTCTTATTTTCTGAGACTTACTGAAGTATCCATCCTTTCAGGGTATGTATAACTGACTTCATCAGTCAGAATTTAGTCTGAAGAAGGCTTTTGTCTGTTCCCCTTCTGATCACTGAGATTTTCCCTTCCCTCCTCTTCTTCCTTTTTTTTTTTTTTTTTTTCCTGCTGCCATTAGTTTACCCAAGTATCATGTTTGTCAGGATAGGTGTAACTTAATTCTCTAATGCTAACCTTTGGAGTAGCAGCAAGAAACTTGCATACATTTGCTGCACCACTTATATTTGTGAATGGTAAGAGATATTAGAAGAATCAATTGTATTTTTTGGTGTTTTTTAACAAAATGCCTGCATCTTCCAATGAATTTTCTGCTGTGCTGCTATTGTACACTGAAATTAAAATACAGAAGAGAATGTATAGGTAGATGCTTTTCTCCAGGAAACTGTACAACTGATGTGAATAATCCCTCAATATTTCATTTAAGAAATTAGACAAGTCATCAACCTGAAATGTAAAGTATTTTTAATACCTTGCATAAGAAGAAGCCTAGAAAAAAATATTTACCCTTAATCAGGAACTTTAAAAGGTGTAATGGATTAATGTTTTAAGCCTACTCTTTTCCATTGTGTTAGACTATATTGTACTTTAGTGTTACCTTTCTCAAGGTTATTTGCATACTCCACAAAGACTGTCTGTAGCTTATATAAAATTGATTTTCTCGTGGAGACTTGCCAAGCAGTGATGTGAAATTGTACTTTCAGGAAGTATTAACTTGGTATTACTTTTCATTCTGCTGCTCATCCTCAGGAGCTTTGTCTTCCATCTACAGACTAAGATGAGGAGGAAAGGGATGGAAAAATTTTGGGCCCCTCACTACAAGACAGACATTGAGGTGCTGGAGCACATCCAAAGAAGAGCAATAAAGCTGGTGAAGGCTCTGGACTAGAAGTCTTATGAGGAGTGGCTGAGGGAACTGGAGTTGTTTAGCCTGAATGCATACTTCTGGAACAGCAGCTGTTCAGCTCCATTTGATCAGTTTTTTGTATTCAGTGGTTTGTAGAAAGGTTTATGGTGGAAGGATCTGTGCAGATCCTTGATCAATTTTCACGTCTGTTGCTGTACAGGGATGCATTCTGAACCGTCTCTTCCCTCTCCCTTTTTTTCTCTCTGCCTAGTCTTTAACACTGGAACGTCTGAAGTGGTTTATATATTGACACGTAAAAGTAGATGCAGTTCTTATGCAATGGAGACTTCCATTTGTAGGTACCAACTGTGTAATACTGGATGATTTTTAAGCTTAGTGGATTCTTTGTTGATATTTTGTTAATCTAGCTCAACGGTCACTGTGCTCTTTTTTTCTTAACTGCTAGATTTTTTCAGGATGAGAACATTGCAGCCCACAAAGCCTCAGTTCCATTAACACTGCTGAATATCAGAGTGCAGTCTTGCTAGCTTCTCCTCTGATGACCCCTCATTAACCTTGCCTAAAAGGCTTGCAAAGCCTTTCTCATATGCTGCAGAAATGCACACAGAAGAACATTTGTCTCTTCTGTATACTACTTCTTCCTCTGAATAATAGGCTGGGAGCAGCAGTGTCTTCCCCTCAAATTTTCAGACATTTGGAAAGCTTGATAAAATGTTGCTTGGTGCAGCCTCAGTAAGGATAGAAAATTTACCTTGTTTATTATTCAGACTATCTATATTTTAACAGCACTTTGAAGTCTGTCATGGCTGTACGTTTTCAGATCACACCGCTTGAAGGCAGTTCACTGCTCCTAATTTTTCTAGTGTGCTTTCTAGTGCATCTCTTTGGATAAAGCTACATAGTGTCGCTCTAGTGCAGTTTAAAAAACCAAAACCATAAGCCACTAACTGTCCCTGCAATATAGCTATGTAGAATTTCTGGATTGAGCAGTAGTATATGTAGAAAGCTAGGAAAACCTGTCTGTAGCATGTAAAGTGCTCAGTCTTTGTTCCCTTTTTATTGATGATCTTTCTAATATTGTGGAAGAGGGAACAGCTCTAAGTTGTGTTGCAGCCCATATTGAGCTGATTTAAAAAAAATATTGCAGTTTAAAGTTGGCCTGTCACCTGTGATTCTACTTACTTGTAGAAGATGGAAATTACAGGAAGATTTCCGGTTTAGGGTTTTTTCTGTTGTGCATAGAGGTTCCCTGGCGTTTTCGCGATGTTAACTGTACTTGAGATCAAGAAACAGAAAATCACCTTTGAGGATGTATAGTGTGAGTTAGCAGATCTAATTCCTTCCATGTAGAGTGCTTCTCTTGTTATCTGCTTTCTTGGTATCCTGTAGCATGTGTTTGAGAGCGTGCAGTCTTGCGGTGTGTCTCTTCTGCATAACTACATCAATCTAATGCCAGTTAAATTGTCCTAAAGCTTAGCTCAGGCCATTTGGTGTCCGTTAGTAAAAATGGACAGTGGAGGTGAGAGCCTTAGTTAAGCTCAGTCTGAATGGAGAGCAGACTCAAACAGCCTGAGCAGTGTACGATGCCTTGCTGAGATGGCTCTCCTGCAGCTTCAGGTGTCTGAGCCAGGCTCTGCGACCACTTGAGTAGTGTGATGTGCTTTGCAGATGTGTGATTACTTGACACCATATTAATAGGACAGAACTCGGAAGGGCTGTGGAAAGTCACAAATGAAAAGGTATGAAAAATTACTCAGTAGGCTCAACGGCTATGTGAGTGACCCTCTTGAAATTTGAGCTTAATTTAAGTGCCAGAAATGTATTTGCTTTCCTTATTAAGGATGCTGAGTAGATAATAAGCTTTGGTTGGAGGAAAAAAACCCAAAGGACTGCAGGCATTTTTTTGCTGATGAGCTTTTTTTTTCTGTGGCTTGGTACAATAGCTGATCCAGGGGGTGGGGGGTTGTTTTGGTTTTGGGTTGGGTTTTTTTGCATTTATGTAAGGCACCTAGGTACATGAATAGAAAGGGGATAGTAACAGTTCTGTGTGTAATTAATGCTCCTGTAAATTAAGTACCTAGTGAAAGAGTAAGCCTATACCTGTTCTATCATGAATGAGCAAGATCCCTTTTTTTATATTAAATAATGTAAAACCCTCTGATAGCTCTTTCCCAACCAAAAGAAATCAGAGGGTAAGTACATTGATAAATGGAAACGGGCAAGAAAAGCTTACTGAATCATTCTGAGCTGAACAATTGTTTCATTTGCTGCCTGTCTCCATTCAGGCCCCTGGCACTGCAGACCCGCAGGTCATGTGCTGGGAAGCCTCGCTGTTTGTCCTGGCTTGTCAAAACAATTTAATGTAGGTGGAAAGGAATGAATAAAATGAACGGAGTGGGCTTGATGCATCTGTTTCAGTTTGTTCGAAGGGCAGCCCAGTGACTGGGATGTGGCACTAAAGTCCTCTGGGGAAGCTATCGTTTCAGGAAGAACAATGCTGGCCATCTTATGGTTAAATCCATTTTAGGAAGCAAGCTCTCCTACAGTTTGACAGCTTTGTATATTTTTAATTATTTGGGCTATATCAGCTCAGCATGTGTTAACTGGGATAGAAGAATTTGATTTGCTAACTTCTAGATTTAGGACTTTGTGTTGTCTGCCTAAGGCTGCTTCGTTATGGTAAAACAAAACAAAACAAAAACCAACAGCTGAGGGAGGAGAGAGGGTGTCCATTTTTTTTAAATTAGTAGGAATTTCAAAACAAATTGGTCTTTGAGGGATAGCATATCAAGCTGTATGTTATTAACTCTTCTTAAAGTTGTCACTACTTTATAAAATACTTAAGTTTCCCAGGATTATAGAAAAGCATCTTGTGTCTTTCTATTGTTTGGTTTCTGGCTGTTTGATTTAAAAAAAAAAAAAAAAATATAATTCAAAGAAAACATTACATTTGTTTAACCAGTCTAATACTTTGTGATATTGGAATGTTAAGTTGCAAAAACTCAGAGGAAAAGTTTTGCTTCCAGGTAAAACCAGCAAATACATACAGAAATGATCCATCTATATACCTATTTAGTTCATGAGTTACAAGAAGAAGGCTGCAGGGAATGGATCTACTTACTTGAATCATCCTTGAAATGATTTAATTGAGTGGAATTCTTATTTTGAATATGCCACAAACTTATTGCTACCTCTTTAGAGGTAGAGGGAATGCTGAGGGTTTTGCATTTCCTGCAGACTCCTGCTCAAAGGCCACAGTGGAATCTGAGTATTGCCCCAAGGTAGCTGTCTCATTAGAAAGACACACCTGGGCTCTTGAGTCTCTTGGAGTATACACTTATAACAGAGAACTGTGAAAGCTACCCCCCTCCCAAATTCTTCAGCAATGCTCTTTTAAATTCTCATTAATGTGATGATGACTTCTTTCTCTCTGCTACAGCTCTGCTGTACAGCAACTGTGTGTGTGTGTATTTCATGGGATACCAAGATGTTCACATTCGCCTGCCTTTCCCCAAGTATTCATACCTCCGTGGCTGGTAACACCATTTCTCATTCTCCCAAATTACATATGGTACTCTATTATTTATTTTTTTTGCTTATCACAGTAGTTTAGTAGTTGCAGCTGCTTAAATTGCCTTTTTTTTTTTTACAAGAAAGATGGTCACATTTGCCCATACTAACAGCTCAAAGGAAGCCAAAATGTAGTATTTGGGATGGGCTTTGTTCTAGTCCATCTAGGTGCAGTCTGGAAGATCTTGCTGTCTAATATGCTTTAAGGCTCTGGTGTATGTAACACTCAAATTTTAAAAGTGTATTGTCATTTTTAAATCTCTTTTAGTTTGTAGGCTGTTTGCAGGTTGCGTTAGAATATAGTTTGTAAAAGTGTAACCACCTATTGTGTATGCAGTTTCATTTTGTTGGTATAATTGTACATGAGATGTAATTTTTTCTCTGAATGCTAGGGTTGTGGTTTTTCTTAAAAGTATATTTACCCTTTCCTGTTACCTAGTGTTAGTTTTCCTTTCAGGAAAGAATATAAAAACCCTGTTATGGATGAGTGTATGAGTTGTGTATGCAAGGAAATGAGGGTAGTTAAAGGTAGTATGAATCTCTACTATTACAAAACAAGTGGCCTCTCTCTTTCCTACAGCTCTGTTTAATGTTCACTTTTGCTGCTGCAGTACGCTACCAAAGGGTGTGATATTTCCTTGGTTGCAAAAACAGAGCTGTCTGCCCTGGGTGAAATTTGTTGGCCTGTGTTTGTGTCCAGACTTGTCCCAGATCATTAGGGCACTGTGACTTTAAAAGAAGTGTTGAATTATTAGTATGTTGTCCCTGTCTTGTGTATTGTTTTTTGTTTTTTTTTAATATCAGCACTGAAGTGTTGAGTGTCCCTTTTAAACATCACAGATATATTATGCAGGAACTCAATTCTACCATTGATGTGACCAGGAAGAGGAATGAGTCAAAATATGCATATGCATGCCCATTAAGAGTCTGTTCATTGATAGAAGTGATTAGCACGGTTAGTTTCTGTTTGGGGCTGGTGGTATGGTGGTGGGGAAAACTGAATAAGGCCATTAAGGGAGATGAGATTTCCATAGATTAAGATGAGAATTTAATGTCAAGTGCAGTCTAAAACTGGTTAGTACTGTTTGTGGTAGGTAACTTTTTAGACTGCACAAAATAAAGGAAATTTAATCCAAACGTATGTATAAAATTAGGTATTTCGGACAAAAATGAATGCAGGTGTTCATATTACATAGCTAAATTTAAATGTGATTTAAAAGTAATTGTTGCAGCCTTGTTTCTATAATTACTATATATAATAATTGCATCTACCAGTTTTGAAATGTGGATACTGTGGAACAAGAATCTCAGCAGAGGCTGAGAAGAATGATTTATTTTGCTGTAAGAATGATTGTTGTGATTTTTGTATTGTGTGAAGCATTCAGTGTTTTAGAAGCATGTGTGTATGGTCTGTTGACTGATGTACCTATTGCAGCTCACTGCTTTTCTGTATCACAGCTGTTTGTAACAGTCAGTATTAACTGGTTTGGAACAGAACTTTGGCTGCCCTGTTAATTGCAATGAGAGGAAAGCTGTTGGATGGGTAAGATAGCTCAAATGGAAGTACTACTTCCATATTAAGGAAACCCAGCACCTAAGCGGATGTGAATACTTAAATGTTTGTGGATTTATGAAAATGTTACATTGAAATTCGGTTTCTGCAAGCATGCCTATAAAGGAGTGAGAAGAGTTGGTAGTACTAATTCCTGCAGAGTGAAATAGTTGTGGAATTGAATGCTTTTGAGCTCTATAAACTTGTGAGGCTTAAGAATTTGGCATCTTCCTAAGAACTGTGAAAGTATGTATGTTTGATATTCATAGGCACTGGTAAGGTACTGATCCCTGAGGTAATTTCAAACCTGTTTTCAAACTTTCACCTGGAAGACTCTTACACTTCTGAAAATTGGAGCTTCATCTGGAAATTAATTTTTTTCCATGCTTGAAGATACTGTGACCCTCTTAAGTCAATGATTTAAGTGACTGTCAGATGGCTTAGATACTAGCGTGGCTGAATCGTATTGAGAAAACATTACTTGTAAACAGAAAGAGGAATTAATGCCTGGAGGACAATAGGAGGTTATGAACAGTATTAAGTAAACCCTGCATGTTTTTACTGCCTCCTTTTTAATTGAAAAAGAAGCATGAAATCAAGTGACTTAAAATTTTTGCTCAAGCTTGACAAAGGTTACTGGTTATTCCTAAGTAACTGTTAGAAACAATGATTCTGAAATTCTGGGCTTTAAGTATATCTGGAAATGTTTTTTTAATATAAACTGCTTGTGGATCCAAGTTGTGCCAGTCGATCCATCTGACTGGTGTGACGGGTGTGTTGGTAAGGCACTGGTGAGCTGAGAACAGTGAATGCCACAAGGAGACAGTTTTCTCTGGAGATGTGCAGCTTATTCCGGTAATAGCCACTCAGAGTAGTGGTGATATCTGATAGCTGGATGTTGGTAGATAATACCAAGGTATTGTCCAGGAATCTTTTTTCATGATCTGTGGCTGGCCTAAGGATTGCTTTCTGTCTAGTGTGAGTTACGTTTTTGTTTTCCTTGATGCGAGATTACAGGAAACTTGCTCAGTCAGAGGTTATGCCTTTAATCAAAGAAAACTCAATTCAATTACTGTTCTACAGCAATAAGTACATACTATATGTTAAGAGGTTTTATGCTCTGAGTGTTAATAATCTTTATTCCTATGTGTATAAAATCCTGACCACTGGTAACAGACAAGATTATGTACAACATAATCAATGATCCAATTTTGTTTGCTCTTGGACACTTGAATGTTTGAGGACATTATGTTCTCCTTCCACCTCAAGTCAGGCAATGACCAAATGTGTTAGAGTAGGGGGGGGAGGGAACAGGAAGGTAAGACTTGCAATTCTTACTTCTGAGAGCAATCGGATTGTAAGGAGAAAAATATGATAAAAAAGACTGTAATAGACTGTCTTTTAAATAGAGTATTTAAGGGTAATTGCAAACCAGAATGATGTTTAAGACTGCTCATTCTTACTTGTTTGCTGACTGTACCCAGCTGTTTTTCAAGTTGCTGCTCCTCCGAATAAGAAATAAAGCAAAGCTTTCTTATGTACCTTTTCTTTTTCATTAGGATCGGAAGCTGTCCAAGTCAGAGCGACAAAGATTTAAAGAGGAAGCTGGGATGCTGAAAGGGCTTCAGCATCCCAATATTGTCAGGTTCTACGATTCCTGGGAGTCTACAGTCAAAGGAAAAAAATGTATTGTTCTTGTGACAGAGCTCATGACATCAGGAACACTGAAAACGTAAGTAAATTGAGGCATGTCAAAGCATATAAAAATCAGCACAAAATCAGAGCACTAGAAATAGATCTTATTTCAGAATAGATAAGAACAGAG
Source organism: Falco rusticolus (assembly GCF_015220075.1). Lineage (NCBI taxonomy): Eukaryota > Metazoa > Chordata > Aves > Falconiformes > Falconidae > Falco > Falco rusticolus. The sequence continues at coordinate 67,758,897 of NC_051191.1, forward strand.
CCCTTTTGCTGAGGGCTAGACTTTCTGAAGGGAAATTTCTCTTTAAAGAGAGTCTTACTAGCACTGCAGGGTATGGTAAAACATCCTTTAAGTTAGCAAGCTTGTCAGATTCTTCCTTGTGATGTCCTAGTAAGCACATACAGAAAAGTTGCAGATTTTGAGAGCTCAGAAAGACAATACTCTATTTTTGCTTCTCGGAATTTTTCATTTTCCTCTCCAGCTGGTTTCCATTTAGCAGGAGCTGGTTTGTAAAGTTCAAAGCATGAATTAATTCACTTCTTTCGGGAGGTTTTGGGTGTTACTACAGTACAAATGAAACTTCATGAAGTAGTACCTAGCAAAAATCTGGAAGTATGCAGGTGGGAGCAGTTTCAACCTGTGAAGTAGTTAAGTGAAACTAGGTCTATGTTTAAGCCAGGCTTAACAGTAGACACCAGCACATGAAACTGCTGCGAGGTCCCTCTGGTGGTGTGTGGAGCCTGGGGGGAGTTACATTGAAATCCCGCCTTTGCCTTGCACTGCAGAAACCTGTTGCAAGCACCCAGTCATCGTTAATCTACTGGAAATAAAACTACCAGCATTTGAAATTCAGGGATTGTGGGTCCTTGTCTTAATGCGGTGCCCATTTAAGTTTTGGAGAGGCATTCAAACCCTAAATGTGTAAACAGGCTGTAGGAGCTGGAAAGAATTTGCAGTCTATTTAGTTAAAGTAGCCTGTGAATGATGATTATTAATAGCCACAAATGGGCATACTTAAAGAAGGTAAAAATGGCTCTTGGGGAGTCTGGGCTGTAATTACAGCGAAGTGTTTGTCTTTTGAACTGCAGGGCTAAAGATATGGCCACTTTTTTTTTTAAGCTATATGTTCACGGAAGACTTTTCTGAGGTTGTTAAGGTATTTCAGACAAAATAATGTACCTGTTGCTTCATGTGCTGTTTTCAAAGCAGTAATAAAGGCGTTACAGCTTTGTACGGATGCCTTTAAGGTTCCCTAATTTTATGCTAGAATATGTAGTGTTAGATTTTACTGTTTTCTTCCTTTCTTACTCTTTTCCTCCCTCTCACAAATTTTAGTTTTTGAGTTTGTGTGGTGGAATAAGCAAGATGATAAAGTAATAATAGACAGTTATAGTGTTGGTAGAAAGAAATAACCCAGATTTGCTGGCTGTAGGATTAACTTGTACTCTGAAGTATGAAGGTTTTTTATTTTATCCATAAAGAACTAATAGGCAGCTTAATTGAAGATCTTTTAAACTGTGGGCTTCTGAGTGGATTTCCACACATACCCCCCACCCCCCCCCCCCATCGTATTATTTGTGTTATGATTTAGGTTATTATTCTCCACTTCACTTGAGACTGGACAGGTAAACTACATGGGAAATTTCCGTTGTGCAAAATTTAATGTTATTATTTCATGTACCTGTGTTGTATTCCTAGATCTATGCTGCACACTGTTTGATTATGATATTTGGCTGACTGAGTATTACTTCCATATGTGTTTTCAGTATGTTTACATTACCTGCATTTAATACAGGTGATACATTCCTTTCTTGGAGACTTGGGACATAGACATTGTTGTCACTTGATGTAAAAAAAAAAAAAGTTAAAAGGAAGTGGTGGTATCTTTAAATTTTCTTCATGTTTTTTCATATTTGTTTACATTTAGTTTATATATGCACAATGTTAAAATGTTGTAGACTCGTTTGTTTCAAATGCTGTCTGGGCAAATCTCTTAATTTTGCATGAAGAGAAGTCCCTGAACTTCTGCATACCACTGGAAAAGTTTTACAACTTCATTGTTGTAAAGAAATAAACTACTTTATGATATCGTATACTATCATGGAATTAAAATATTGGGGGGGGATGGACTTGTCTATTTTAAGTCTTAATTACATGATTAATAAAGACAGCAATTTACTCTGACCTAGGTCTCAGCCATTAGTTTTGCCTAAGGCTGTTGTCTTGTGTGTTCCAAATACACTTTAAATGAATATGTCAGCTATCTGGTAGGACACATACCTTTTTAACTATTCCACTAGCTTAGTTGGGTTTCCTATAGCTCCTCAAGCTGAGATGCTATAGGTCAGCAGCCTTCCTGCTTGAAAAAAATAATACCCAAACAAAACAAAAAAACCCAAACAACAACCTTGAAACAGAAAGCCAAACTCTAGTTCCTGTTTCTCTCTCTTCATTGAAGCTAAATATTAGGAGATTTTGTGTTCTTATCTTTGCTTGTATTCTGTAGAAGGATCAAATACCTTTTTTTAAATTCACTACTACCCTGTAAAATAGACAAGAGTGATGCTGATTAAGCAGGAGCAGTTTCAGTGGAGGGTCACAAAGATAGTCAGGTGCTGGAGTACCTGCTCTGTGAGAAGGAGCCGAGGCAACTGGACTTGGTCATCCTGAAGATGATGTCTCACTTTGGGGGGACCTAACAGCAGCCTTCCAGGGCATATGAGGGAGTCAGGCTCTTCGCAGTGGTTCATGGTGAGAGGATTAGAGGCAACAGGCATAAATTGAAACAAAAGGTTAAGAATGATGGAAGGAGAAGCTGTTTCAGTGGTGATAGGCAGTGGAACAGGTTGCTCAGAGATGTTATGCAGGCTTCATCCTTGGAGATAGTAGAAACCTAGCTGGATACAGCCCAGAGGAACTGTAACTCAGTTCATGGCTGACCCTACCTTGGCCAGAAACTTAGATTAGAAACCTCCTGAGGTCTCTTAAAGCTTGAATTCTCCTATGATACTAGGAAAGCTGAAAACATACTGGCTAATAGGGTGGTTTGTGTATTTTTTTGTATTTATATACAATTCCATTTTAAAATGGTTTCTGCCTTAAGTGACATGTGACTTTGTTCATAAGTGTTATGGAAAAATGACAGCAACACTGCAGGATGCTGGGTGATGGTTGGACCCAGATCCTTTAACAGTGAGAAGCTGGCAGTAGACTAGCATATTTGAAACCAAGAATGTAATTAGGGATTCCAAATGCTGAACTGAAGTGCCCCTGCCATGTGATCTTTGGAACAGGCTCAAGAGACATGAATGAGGGTTGTGTCAATAGTGAGAATTCAAGTGGTAGCTGATGTGATTCAGAACTTCCTTCAGTTAGTCTCCTTCATTGGCTTGGCTTTTTCCCTGCCTGTCTTTACATTCTGTTTTGAGACTTAATTTTCCTCTGGAGCTGGGTCCCGATTGCTTTTACAGATGTTTTCACCAGTAGGATTATTGCTAGCAACTTGATTTTCCAGATCTTCTTTTGAACTGGAGAAATTAAAGCAAAAGGGATTAATATACTGCATTTTTTATGTTGGCGTTGATTCAAGTGATTTCATCAAGACTTTTTCTCCTAAGTGGATATGAGAAGAGACTGAACACTACCATGGAATAATTGAACATGACTTGGTTTTGTTTTAAGATTGTAGTTGCTAGACTCCATACTGGTCACAGAATTTACTACCAGTCTTGAAGTAGCATGAAACTGGTCCTTATATGAGACTCTGGCAACAGAGTGAATAAGAATAAAGTTCTTGTTCTACACAGCGTGCTAGTTCCTTTCTCCAAATGTATTTTAGCCCATTCTTTTTCAAAGGGAAGGAAACAACAACTCTTCACCTCGAATTGTTTTACCCAAAGAGAGGTTGTCAGAATACACTGCTGGAAAGCACTTGAATACTGTCATAGGCTATTCATCTTGTGGTATCTTTAATCTGTTGAAGTTATGGAGTAGAGTAAGATCATAATCTTAGGTCACAAGCACTGGAAAATACTTTTGGTATGAAATTTGATTCTTCTGGCATGGGATTTTAAAAAGCAGTAATGTTAGAACTATTAAGATTGGGTCACATTCTGCCTGCAAAAGGATACTGACTTATTATCAATTATTTGTCCATAGTTTTGAAGTAGTGAGTAGTACCAGCCAGATCCAGGTTATCAAGCCTTGTCCTGCCTGCACCAGGGAAGTGATCTCTTGAGAATTTCTAATTTGCTTGACAACTCAACAAGTAAACTTGAAGCAGATTTGAAGTGTAACCTGGAAAACTTGATCAGAGTGCTTTGACTAATACTGATAACTAAGGTATAATGAATTCAGAGCTCTCACACAGTTTGCAGAACTCTGTATTTAGGTGGTTGTTATTGATGTTTTGGCTCTGGTGCCCTACCTTCCTACCTAGTTATATTTAATCAAGGAAAAGGTGCTAACTATTTAAGCAGGTTCAGGATAAAAGAGAAGAAAACATAATAAATGAATAGATAAAAGAATTGTAATACATAAGCCTCTAACTCTTTGTCAGGGAAGCAGTGCCTTGAAACTAAGCAAGCCAACTGCCTAATTACCATAGGATTATTTTGTATGCAGATAAATTCTTAGCTATAGATAAAGCATTTCATAATTATCTTTCAGCATTATAGTCCCCTGGCTAGAAAAAAGGGAGTAGGTTTTAGGAGGGAGAATCATCTTTAGCTCCTCTGAAGTCTTAAAATGACAGGTAGGTTTTAAAATAGAAGGTGAAGTTGAAATTTGTGCATCTCTTTAATTACTGCTTTTTTACTTGAGAACAGCAAATGATACAGCATAATCTACTACTTGTTAGCAGACCTGTTTAACCTACTGTTATTTTTTTCATTAGGTATTTGAAAAGGTTCAAAGTGATGAAAATTAAAGTACTACGAAGCTGGTGTCGTCAGATACTGAAAGGCTTACAATTTCTACACACGCGTACTCCTCCCATTATTCATAGAGACTTAAAATGTGACAACATCTTCATTACTGGCCCCACTGGATCAGTCAAGATTGGAGACCTTGGTCTGGCAACCCTGAAACGAGCTTCTTTTGCCAAGAGTGTGATAGGTGAGCCTCTCCTGTTTTGGAGGCTGGTGAGCCAGCCTATCTGTTTGGGAACTTGAGTCTTCTAAGAGCTATTCTTGAAAATACATTTTCAAAGGTGCATGGTCAAAGCCTGAAAATACGTAGGCTTTTTTTCTTGACTGTTGAGGTCATTCTGTCATCCTTGATAAGATTACATGTTGAAATTTTGGTTGTGTTTTTGGTATTTGTATATTAAGTACTTTGGAACAGAGGTTCATTGCCCTGCCTGACAGTTTAGTGCAACATTGCTGATAAAACCACTCTTGACTACATAAAATCTCAAGCTTTATTATGATACTTCTTCAGTAATGTACAAATGTATTTTGGTGACCAAACAAAATTTTGATATTTAGTGTAGCATTAATTATACAGCCACCTTTGTTGTTGTCACCAGTGTTAAATATTAAATCTCTTAGACTTTGTGAGCAATCAGAAACTAAGGTACATTAAAAAGTCAATATAGAGATATATATTATATCGCAGTTAGACTGTGGTATAATGCCTTACTTGGGGAGTCTATAGAATGTGGATTTCTGCAAGTTGGGAGGATGTGTTGAGGAAGTATTGCCTTACACTGACTCTGTTCTTGTGTATCCACTAAAAACCTTTTCCAGAAATTGTCTTAATGGAACTAGTATAGTCTTTATTGTGAATTCTTGAAAGAGTTGGTTTTATCAGCTTTGTTTTTATAGTTGGGTGAATAGACTGCAGGGAATGAAGTTGCTCTCATTCTTGGTCTTTAGAGTTTGTTAAAAGGCAGTATTACTCAACAGTCCTGTGTTAGATTCCTGGATGAGATCAATGGTGTATACCTGTAAATTGTCTTGCAAGCTGTTGATGAAATATTTCCTGCTTAACCAGAGTATTAATAGGAAAGAAAAGTTTACAGTGTAAACAAAAAAAAACCCCAACCAAACAAAAAACCCCAAAACCAAAAAAAAACCAAAACCCCAAACCACCACAAACAAAACCACCAAACATTTTTCTTAAGCATACTAGTCTTCTCCATTGGAAAATTATCACTTCATATCTAGCTATCTGTTAATGGTTAGCCTTTGGATAAAAGACTGCAATTACATTATCTTTTTTTGATTTAGTGTGGTGAAAACAAACAATGTGGCTATAGAATGGTCTGTAAACTTGAATCTGGTGTCTGCAGGAAGTAATTCTGTGCTTAAATTTACAAAAAGCAAACTTGCACCTCTGGCTTTAAGTAAATTTCATACAGTGAAGTCCCTTTGGTTACAGGGGGGACGCTGTGATGCTTCTCTGGGCAATAACTTTCTGCGCACTATTTAAATGGGACTTGTTGAATCTCACGCTCTATGCCTGTAACTCAATCTCTCTGTATTTCTGAGTATTTTTGACTGTAGGATGTCCCTCACTAATGCCTGTATCTGCAGTAGGCCTATAAATATACTGCAGGTGGGAAGGTAAGTATATGAAGAAAAAGGGCTGTGGTGAGTGGCCTTTGCAGAAAATTACTTTTTATCCTTTTTTTATGAAGATTTTTGTTTGCAATAGAGTTTTTCATTGCAAGGCCTTTCCTGAACCTTTCTACTTCAAAAAGTAGATGGAGAGCACCAGGTCAGAGACTAGCTGTGGGCTCTTACCAATACTACTTCTTTTGCAGCAGAGGGCAGTCAGGTAATTTTTGAAACAAGGTTTAACGTGCCTCCTTCCTTACAGGGAGAAGAGGTAAGTGACTTAACTCTCCTTAGTATTTGGTTTGCAGCCTATGGCTAGTCTACGGTTTTCTTCTTCTTATCCCCTCCCTTCCATTTGACTGCAGCCTGATCCAGTCTGTTCTGATATTTCAGTTAACTAACAGACATAAAGGAGGAATTGCATCAGTTGTTTCATGCTGTTCTTATTCCATAAAGGCCTTGCAATGGGAGACTCACAAAGTATGTTGATGCAACAGAGTGACTAAGGGTTTCCTCCCTCTTCTTTTTGCCTCCCACTTTCTCTTGTCTCACAGGTCTGCCCATCCGCTTCCCCCTGCGGTGAGTAACGCCAGCAGCCTCTGCTCGCTTTGAGACATTTAGAGTCTGAATCGTTCTTTTAATTTAAGGTACCCCAGAGTTCATGGCCCCCGAGATGTATGAGGAGAAATATGATGAATCCGTTGATGTATATGCTTTTGGGATGTGTATGCTAGAGATGGCCACGTCTGAGTATCCTTATTCTGAGTGCCAAAATGCTGCGCAGATCTACCGTCGAGTGACCAGTGTAAGTTCCTCCCCACTACTGATTCTGAAGCTACTAGTATTAGCAGCAAAAGAGTACAGCTGAGCAGCATGGTATTGTGTGGGTGGTGAGGGGAAGAGAAGCTGATTAGAGGATTTTGGAGGAGGGGTGTAAAGTTATAGGATGGTTCAACTTACCAAGCAGTGAGTAGCCTGTAAACTATGTGAATGTAAATAACATCTTGCATGTGTTCATACTCTTCTTTCAGTATCTAAGAAGGTATTGCATAGGGTTTAAAAAAAAAAACCCAAACAACAAAACACATTAGAATGGTAACAGATTGTTTTCTAAGCCACTGGGGGGATGGTGGAAGTATTAATCTTGAAGATTAGTTGGTAACTTTGTTCTCTGAAATAAAGCTGGATCACAAATTCAGAGCGCTTTGGCTTAGCTGCCTGCCAAGGCAAATAATAAATTGTTACCTAGAGCAATTTTAAGGTAACAGTTTACTGAATTCCAGATGGCCCTGGGCTGCTGTGTTGGGTGCACTTCTTACAATTATGCAGTGGAAATACTTGATCAATAGCAGGAAGGTATTCCACTCTGAAAAGTGTTGGTAAGTGTGGTGGTGGAGGCATTGGAAGTGAAACCAAATAAGGCTGAGAAGGCAAGAGAGAGATTTCAGTTTGCCCATCTGACTAGACTAAGTGGAAACTGTAGAACTGTAGTACTGGGAATGCTCAGAATGGTTGTGGCTAAATGTACTTCATGATCGCTAAAACAATGTTGTGAAGACCATACACCAGTGCAGTAAAACACTGCACATGTTCAACATTCTGATCTAAATATTCAGAACGAATAGTGAGGTGGCTACTTGGGGAAGTAGAAAACTTGCTATTTTCAGAATACCTATGTGGATGTGCAAAGGGAGAGAAAAAAACCTTACCTCTTTATTTGGTCCATGGATGAATAAATTCCTGTTAATCTTGTTGTGTATATATCTTGGAGAAGTTGAGGATTTACTAAACAACTTGCTTTGCTTTGGAAAAATAAATTTCTTGCATTCCTGATGGCTCTCACTATAAAAAGCAGATATAATTACTGATGTAGCAGATGTGGAAGGGTCTTCATGTCAAAACAATGAATTCTGAAGGAAGGCTTGGTGAAATGAAACTATCTGTTGTTTGAAGTGGGATATTTGAGAGGCACAGAAGGAGGAAGAAAGAAGGGATAAATGTTTTTTTTTTTGAACAGATGTTAGGCTAAGTTTTTATCCGTATATACAGGTATACGGTGTCTTTTTTTTTTTGCATGCTGGTGGGCTTATCGGTAATTTTCTAAATGGAGAGGAAAAACAAGTGTGAAGTCTAGCCTTTGCTTACAGCATATTCTGTTCTGCAAGCTATTTGGATCGGTGAAAGAAAACTAAAGTATTGTACCACTAAAACTGTTTTGGTAACTTTTGCTGTGCTTATGTATGTGTCTTGGCCAGAGCTAAAGAAGCATAATTTGGATGGGCACTTTTTCTCAGAACAGATACCGGATCTAACTGCCCTGCCCATTCCTTAAAAAGTACTAGGAACTGGACTGTGGTGAGAATCAGCTTTTGAGACAAGCTCAGGCTTGGAAATCCCCAGGTCTTAAAAAGCTGTCTTTTCCATGGTCTGTGAAGTACTTAATAATTGGAAAGCCTTGTAGGGGCTTGTGGGGGGACAAACTTATCTGGAGACTTGCTAGGGTTCAACTTAGCACTTGTTTATTATGCCTGAAGCTTTTTCCCCCCCACTATTTTTGGTTGAGTGTTGAAATTCTAAGCGGATCAGAAACACTGGTAATTTTTTGGTTTGTCCAACACCACCTTCTACTCTACCCTGCTGCTGGTGGTTCATAGATTGAATTTAAAGGTTGATTTCCCTCCCCCCCCCCCCCCCCCCCCCCCCCCCCCCCCGCTGTTTCATGTAGTGCTCGAGAGCTCTAAAATGTACCTTAATATGAATTCAAGGAAATCTTGTTTTCTTTCAGAAGAAGCAAAGGACAGGAATAAAATGACATGTATATTTATCTGCTTCTAGGCAGAGAATGAAAGGCTACGTGCTTTGGTATAATTGTGTGTGTTTGTTTCATTATAGTTGCAAAGCAGGTTGTTTAAAACAAAACAACCCACAACCAACCACAAACTAAACTTGAATAACTTAAAAAGGAAGGCTTTCAGTAAAGAAAGACAAGGTTATCTGAAAATAAAACACAAACCTATCTTCACTGATAATGTGGAATTCAGTGTTTCCTCTATAATGAGGAAAGCAGAACCATGTTATGAAAGTGAAATAAAATGCTTTGCATTCTGTGAAAGCTCTGTGAGCCAATGTGAAAGAGACATAAAACTTTCTGCCCTTGTCCCTCTTGAAGTAAGATTTTTCTTTCATTTCAAAGGAGACTTTAGATAATGTCTGCAGTTATGGGTGAGGGTTGAACCAGTTGAGAAATTCAGTATCTAAAAGGACAGTGTGTGAAACATCAATAACATTGGAGTCAGAAAACTTCCTGTTTAAGTGACTCCAACAGTACTTACCAGTGTCTTTCCTTCTAATGCACGTTGGAAGGTAAATGTGGTTTGTGGAAGATGTTTAATATTTCAATTTCAACCCCTTAGTTTGCTGCTTTCCTAGGCATGTTTAGGAATATTTTGAGGCTGCAGCTGTAGTCCTGCTGTGCCTTAAATGAAAGGATTATTTTCCCTAGATGAATACCTACACAGAGACCAGAGGGAAAGACAATAATAATAATGGTCTTCTATTGACAGTCCTGGAAGATCATGCTATGTGGGAGCTTAAAAACCACTGAAACCCCAAAGGCAGTAAGATTAAAGTGTGCAGCCACTCAGTGCAGGTGGTATGTATCTAAATTCAAGTAATTACCTGCACCCCCTCTGCAGTAACTGTTTAGAAAGCAGAGTTGCTCCATTGGCTTAAAGCCTTGATATTGCTTGGGATAAAAGTCTCTGTAAAAGGTGTCTTAATGCCCAGGGTGTCCTCTCAGGTCTGGACTTGGTACTACTAGCTTACATTCTTTTATCCAATTTTGGCTATGCATCGGTGGTTTCTTGTGGGGTTTTTTGTTGTTAGGCTGGCCTTCAGCTGCATTGTCTTTTGACTTAAACCTCTTGTGATGAGAATAGCTCTAGCTGATGCCCAGATACTGCAGCATTGTGTTGGGTGTTTTGCCAGGATTGCTCAGAGTACTCTGTTACGTGTTCTACTCTTACTGTTCAGGGTCTTCCCTCATGGTTGGAAGCAGTTTTCTAATTAAATAATACAGTTAAGTGAGCAAAGATCTAGATACCAGATCTAAAGGCTAAAGTTCCTCTTACAAGGTTAGACTTCTTGGCCCAGGCAGTTACTGTTCCTTCACATCTTGGATAATGGCACTGCTGCATGAGTCTGCTGTTAGCAAGATGCTTGTCTATATTATCTACATTGTCTTGCTGGGAAGTTTGTTTTTCCTTAAAGCAGTGCTGGGGTTCCTGAATTTTCCCTGGCCCAAGAAACAGAAATGTAATTTAAATTGTCTTTCTGGCTCACTTGAACTAGAATAATTCTTTCAATAGAAGAATCTGAGTAAATGCCTGGTTTATAAAGCCAACTGTCTACAATTTGTAGGGCTCAAGGTGTTATGCAGAACCTACCAGAACTATAAAACTAAGAAGCTGGCAGGAGTTTGACATGAGTATTGACCTTTGTTTGTACTTGCATCCCCCGGCATGCTTGGTCCAGACCCTATCACCAGCAGTTTCTTGAGAAAGGAAAATGAGATCTGCATGTCTTGTCACTGCATAAAGGAGCCTAGCTTTCCTCTTTGTTTTCATTAAATCGTAACGTTGCAATTTTGTCTCAAACCAGTTTACTTCATTTGAAGCTATCCTCTGTTGCTCTTTGGAAATGGTTCAAATAAATTAGTGCTTAGTACTTAAAGAAATTGCAGTTCCTGGGATTTTTACCTTATTTAGGGGCAACAATACCTCTTCTGAGTAAGCGGTATGTCTCTTCATCTCTTCAGCTGGGACTGAATGCATCCAGTGGGTACTTATTGCTGCCTACTTGATCTTGGGGAAAAACATCTAAGCCTGCAAATAATTGAAAATAAGCTGCACTATTAAGGTAGTCTTGCCTGTTCCTATTGTTTGTTTTTTCCTCCTCTGCCCTCTTGTGCAGACACAACTGTCTGTGTGATATGCTACTAGATTAGGGAATCTCCCTGCCCCCCAAATTTTTCCCCCAATTCTGCACCGTATCAGAGCAATACAGACAGTTCCAATACAAAACATAATCAAGATACTTAATTCTGTTACATACTCAGTCACACACACAAAAAAAAGAGTGTAGTATCTTGATAAAATTGAGGAAGATTTCCCCGTCTGATTTCATTCCTCTCTGGAGACTGGTATTTCCTTGGCCTGTTCCATGCATATTTCAATTAAACAATTTGTCACAGGAAATATTTGAAATGGGTTTACATGTGCATTGAAATGAAAACAGATATTTAAGAAATCATATTTAAGATGTCTGTTCTATAATCTAGTTTGTCTGGAAAGCAATGCAGTGAAGGCATAACTAACTGCAGTATCTTCAGCCACTTTATCTCAGCCTCTGGTGAGACCAGTGTAACCCATGCAGTTGCCTCGAAGGCTGGCTTGGTTTTTTTTGTTTGCTCATGTTGCAGTTACCACTCGCAGATGTGGTATAGATATTGATTACTTTTACACTATATTTCCTTCAAGCTTTCTTTTTAAAGCACAGATTATTTTTATAGCTGTGTAGAGAGCCTGATCATTCAATCTCTAATACTTGGATGTCCCAAGTCTTAAATTTTCTAGGTGATTGACTCGTTCAGGGACTAGTAAAAAAGACAGTTTATGGGTTTATTAGGCAGTTTTGTCTCATTCTTGCATATCTACTACTAACATGAAAATCCAAACATGTTCATTGCAAAAGCAGTAAGACCATCCTTAGCTTAAAAGGTAATCAGCTGACTATAAGCAGTAACTTTCTTTTCTTTCACCCCCTCCCATTACGTAACTTACCTTCTAAGTTCTCCTGATGAACTTGTGCTCTATACTTAATTTTCTCCATGTTTACTTTGACAAAGTTGTTTGCAGAGAAGAGACTGAACTTTTGGTGAAAGCAAGGACAAGTGCAAAACTTAAATGTCTGCCTTGTGAGCTGGCCTTATGATAAGAAGAGGAAAAAAAACCACTTTGCATTTTGACTTAAAAAAAAAAAAAAATGTACTAAAATGTTCTACAGAGTGGGCACAACATTTTTGTTCTCTGATCTACAGAGCTTAAAAAGAGGCCCAAGGGAACAAGGTACATAATGAGTAACCTGACTAGGCAGTGTCTAACTGGTTTAAAAATCCTTAATTTCCCTAACTGGTGGGAACTGAAGCTCACTGGTTAGTGTGAAGGTCATGCTTTTGGCTAGCAACCAGGCAGTTACAAAATGCTGTAGTTTGGTCAATTGAGATGAAATTAATCTTTTTTTTTTAGTGTCTTAAAATTTAGACATCATAATTGTCTAGACTTGTCAACTACCTCACTTTCAGTAGAGATGCAATGGGCAAAATATCCCAGCTCTTTTTTCCTTATTCCTGAGGGGTCCTAGGGAGCAAATATAAATGCTTAACCTTTAGACTTATGATTCATTTTAATGGAAGTGCATAATGCACATTGATGAACGTCCTGTTTTGCTTTCTGAAAACAGTATGTGACTTCTTCTGGGCATATGTAAAACTCTGTTTCTTTACCTTGAATAACTTGATTTCTTGGCCTGGTTCAGATAGATACAGAGATGCCCTTCCTATCAAGCTTTCAAGTGGAAAAAGCATTGCAGAAAAAAGTCAATGGAAAAGTAGGGGGGGGAGGGGGGGAGGTAACCCTCAAACAGAATAAGCAGTCTTGTTAAACCAGATACTGAGACCACAAATCTTCAACCAAGCACAGGAAACAGATTAATTGAAAAACATGGCAAACTCTTGTGTTCATTGAAAGAAGAAACTTCATGTACTTAAGTATCAAATGGAAAAAAAAAATCACTTCAGATGCAGTTCCTCTGCATCATGCTGAATGGACTAAAGAATACTTAAGCTTCTTCCACTTGCCTCTTGTAGCTGTTAACTCAGTTGCAGGCATTTTGCTGGAATGTCTTAAAGAGTGAATAATCTTCCAGGGTGGAGGTTCTGAATTGATGAATCTGTGACAGAAATCTTAGCCTTAAAAATGGAAGATGGGAATTTGAGGTCTTGAAGCATTAGTATCTCAAGAAGCTTTGCATGTTAGATTAGAAGTCGTCTTTAAGAAATGACTAAGTAGAAAAAAGTGGGGATCAGCTTGAACACTGAGATGTAACATGCTGAATGGTTTGCACAGCTAGGGCAGATGGTACCTGAGGTTGGAAGGAAAAAGGCTCATTCAACTGAATTCCTTTCTAATAGTAGCTTATGAGTTGCTCTTAAAGGCATCCGTACTATTCAGCATCAAAAGCCTCTAGATGACAACTAAAACTGTGTTGTTAATAATGGTGGTGTAAAAAAAACTTGGTCTGAAGTGAAAGAAGATCTTTCTTATTTATATTGTTTACTGCTGAGCCTGGAACGTGTCTCTTAGCAATTTTGAATTGGATATGATTTTAAAATTATTGGGAATTAAAAGCCAGGGAAGGGTGTGAGCTTTGGTAGAGTTGCATAAAATCAAGATCTGATGTATTTTTAAAATCTGAAATTCTAAAATTTGGTGGTATTGCAGTTTCCAATGTGTTTTTAGAAACCTAAATAGGTTCATAGAGTACTGAGTTAACAGTGTATGTTTAAAAAATTTCAAAGTTCATTATCCATTAAGGATCAGGCCTTTTAAAACTGTGATACTATTTAATAATGTCCTGTACTGACATCTGTTTAGCTCTTAGATTAACAGAGATTAATTTAACAAGAGATGGGAAAGTGACTTTTCTTAGGAACAGGGAGGTGCTAAGTGTTTTTTATAATGCCTGGCTTTGAAGTGTGATAAGAACTATTAACAAATCACTGAAACGTTACTGTGGGGAGACTGGTAGTTTAATGTTATTTGTCAGTGTAGTGCCACTAGTCAAAAATACGGACATTAGGAATGCGTGGACTACTATTTCTTGTCCTGCCAACTGTACTGCTACAATTGCACAGGGTTAGGAATGGGGTAAGTCCAAGACAGTTTTAGTCTTGTGGAAGCTCACAGGGGTGTTGAGTAATAATAAGTTATTTTGAGGTTATGATGTGATTCATAGGCCAGGACTCCACCAAAATCTACATAAACCCTTTATAGTTACCTCCAAGTTACTCAGAGCTGTTGCTAGAGCAGGCAGTGACATGGGGGCACATACGCCTGTTTGAACGCTTTTGTTTGCTGCTGTATGAAAGAGTGGAGGTCACCAAAGTTGAATGTGATTTTGCAGATATAGCTTATTCCCAAAAGTAGAAACACACAATAGAGTAAAATACATGTATAAGAAATTCTGTTGCTTATTATGCATAATGTTTTTCCGCTGAAGAGAAAAGTCTGTTGCTTTTTTTTGTCTAGTGTAAGCATTTGGAAACTTCCTAACACTATGAGCTTGTGTCTTTGTTTTAAGATAAACATCTGAGACACTTTTCTACCTTACCACCTATTACCACCATCATAAACTTTTCTGCATAGGAGCGGTACTTTTTAAGACCGTACTTCAAAACTGTTGAACCTTTTGGTATGTAAATAGAAGTCCTTAAGTCCTACTGGAATAAGTCATAACATAAAAGGAATGATGACTTTTGGTCGTTGTCTGAATTGTGCGCTATTTTTGGTGTTTGCGATGTTATCCTAGGCCTTTTAGTAGGTATCATCTTTTGAGGGCTAGTTCTGGTACCAGATGTATTTTGTAGTTCATGTTGGATCATTCTTTTTAATTCAGTTCAGAGTCCACTAGATGTGTGGCTTTTGAATTACTGTTGCTGTACTTGAATTTAAAGATGAATACCAGATGATGGTTTTCTATCAGAATGGTAACTGATTAAAGCAGAGAATGCAACAAATCTAGTTTGATTTTTTCAAAAATATATTTTCCATACTGAAAATAGAAGACACTTTTAGTACTATGTCCCTGTAGCATTTCTAAATTTATAGCACTGAAATGTGTGTCCAAGCATGTCTGTTTTTTTTTTTTTTTAAAGCCATTTCCAAGCTGAAGTCTCAATAAAGCAGAAGATCATTCAGCTAGTTCAGGACGTTCACCCCTGCATATTCTTGTTTGCATGATATAGGTGGCATCCCTGCTCCTAAGCGTGAGGTTAGAGAACAGTGCACAACAGATTAAACTAATCTTACTTTTACACTCTTGTGCAAGAGCAAAAACTGAAAAGTTAGCACCCGGTGCACTTGATCAGTCAGACTTTACTGTTGTTTCGAACTTACATCCTCATGCTGTGTGTTTCTAAACGAGGCCCTTTTCACTGTTAATGTGCACCAGTATCCTAATTGTTCGCCAGCTAAACACTAAGGAACTGTGTCCTGCCTTGTAGTTACAAAATTTCCTGTTCTAGAGCTTGAGAAGTTTCTTCTATTCATTAGAATTGGTGCAGTTACAGTAGGCTGAGAGTCGTTAATCTACTTTTTAACTGAAAAATTAGCTAGTCGTAAGGGCTCCAGATTCTTAGGACTTCTGAAATAGGTTGATATTTACCTGAAGGTGCTGAAGTACAGTGAACTGTCATGTCTAAAGTAAAAACTTAAGATGCCTGGTGTACTGGGCAAGTCAATGAGTGAGTTGTAAGGCATGGTCTGTATTCAGCAGTAGTGCATAGCATAATCTGTATTTTGATATTGTCACAGATAACAGTGTGTGGGGGGTTTATTGCTTTGTTATAGCCTTTTACTTGAGAGTGCTGGAAAGGATCACAGCCAACGATTTCTAGGAAGAGTTATGGCTAGTTCATGTTCAAACTTAACTGTGTAGAAACAGGAGCAGAACTGTAGCCTACTATACAGGTCTTGTAAGGTTTGTAATGCTTTAAATTCTTTGGCTTTAATAAGTAAAAATGCAGTACTGAGACACTGGCAAAGAAGTTGGTTAAGCAGTCGGTGTCTTGTGACTCCCTGGGCTTGGAGACCAGTTGTAGAGTACAGATGTGGAGGTGACAGTGAGCAGTGATGGCTAGTCAAATGAGGAGTCAGTTTTATTCTTTTCACCCAAGATTATCTCATATTTAAGCAACCTCATAAACTTTAGGAATAAGCAGTTAGTATGGATGTGTCGCTCAAAACACAAATATACCTTCTGTGCTGTGTATAACAACTTTTAATCATGTATGTTTGGGAGCTTTTATTTGCTGTTTTGACTGGCCTCTATTAATGGCTCAAATTGAGAGTACGTGGTAAATAGAGGAGGAAAAGTTTCTAAGTTGTCATCAGTTGGGCTGCAGCAAGCAGGCCTGTATAAATACTATAGTACCTCTGTTGTCCTTTACAATTTGTGAAATCCAGGCAAACGTGGTGTTGCAAGTTGTGAAGACAGCTGGTCTGGAGAAATTTAAGAATGATGGGACTTAAGTTACTTACACACCTGCATTGCAGAGGGTGAGGACCAACTGGTTAAGCTATTTCAGTGACATAGAGCTCTCGAATAGCTGAGATATGAATTTTGATCTCAGTTGAGTTCAAAAGGTGCAATTGCTGGTTTTGATGAGACGAAAACTAGGCCTGTCCTAGTCTAAATAGTGCCTCATGAGCTAACTCTAGCTCACTGAAAGCTTTCATCTGCTCCTACTGCTTGTATTGCAGTAATGCTATTTATTCTGTTGGGATAGTGATCTGGTGCAGGGCTTATTCTGCAGGATTTACTGATTTAATTCTTGGCAGAATTATCAATTGTCCAGGATTAATTGCTATGAAAATACTGAAATCAGAGAAGCTAAATTTTCAAATTGCTATGAAAATACTGAAATCTGAGAAGCTAAATTTTTATGTATTAGATGTGTTGCATTGTTTTAAATCCTGCCCCCCCCCGCAGTCTCAACTACTCTAGCTTGCTTTTTAACAAGAAAGATAAAAGCCATCTTCTGTAAGCAGCCCATATCTCTCTTGAACCGAGTAGATCTTAAACTGAATTCTTCCTTTTCACAATAGGTATTTGATTGGACTGGAATGAGAATTATTGATTAGTTCTGGGTGCGCCCTGTGTGAAATTAAGGACTAAATCTGAAAGATTGTTTCTAGAACAGGCAACAGGATTAAGATGAAGGAATAGAGATGGAAAAGGTGGTGAAATGGTTAAACATGTAGGTTTTGAGAGCTGGGTAAGTTAACTAATAGCAGGTGGTGAAATTTAGGAGATCATGGGGTAAACCAATTTAAATGCCATATGTACCATTGCCTGGGGGGCTTCTTTGAGACTGTGGGGAAGGAGGTAGGACCATTGGCTTGTTTTCCACTGGAATCATATGCTCTGTCTAAATTCCTGGAATTAATGGTTTGTGGCAGCCTGGGACTGGCACAAACTAGAATGGTAACAACTTAGCAAAAAGAAAATGTAGAGACTTTAATTACTTTGTTTGTGTGATTTGACTTTGCTACCGATTCTATTAGCCTCTGGACTGCAACATTAGAACATTTGGTTTGAGAAGATTAATCAGTTACAGCAGATTTCTTTCAAGCTCTGCTTTTATAGCACCTTTGGAAAGAACCAAGCAAGAATTGTGGTTAGATTGGGACAGGTGG
Source organism: Falco rusticolus (assembly GCF_015220075.1). Taxonomy (NCBI): domain Eukaryota; kingdom Metazoa; phylum Chordata; class Aves; order Falconiformes; family Falconidae; genus Falco; species Falco rusticolus. The sequence goes on from NC_051191.1 coordinate 67,776,730, forward strand.
ACTCGGTGCTTGTTAAAAGCTGAAACATTTAATGTTCTTTGCAGGTCATGTGGTGTACCCCAGAAAAGTGTAGCCTTAATTACCAGTGCAAAATGTTAAGATTTTTATTCCACTGAAGTAGATTTGCTTTGACTGCAGTGTGTCTGTGGAGATGTTAATCAACAGTTTATTTCTTTTTTGGGGTTACAAAATGTCGTAGCTAAGTGGTTGGAAGGCCAATCAACATAGCAGGATCTTTAATGATCCCTTTTCCCTTGACTCCTCTAGAGATTCACAGCTGGTGGAGAGGATTTCTAAAATGCTCAGTAAAAGATCTAAAAGTATTGCTTTTGCAACATTGATGTCATGTGATATAATAACAACACTAGGATAACTGTGGTATACTTGAGGAACCAAGTATGCTCTTTTTGGCTGAAAAGTGATCTTGATTTGAAATTGAATTTTATCACAGTCTATCATCACTAGTTGGTCAAAAATAATTTCAAACTTCAGAATGGTGTACGTGGTCTTTCTTAGCATTGTTCCTGATGTCCTTCCAAAAACACACAAAGCCCCGAATTGGACAAGTCATTTTCATTTAGTAAGCAAGTTTTATAACGGCTGTTTGAATCTACATACTGGGGGGGGGGTTGAAACCACCTTGGACTTCAGGTTTAGGTTTAAAGTCGAGCAAAAGACATTCAAAAATACAACTCTAGATTATTTGTGTGCATGTGGTGTAAAACAAGCAGCAATGTGGTTTTCTAACTTTGTCGAACAATTTGAAAATTACCTTCAAATACCTATTCCCTTACATTAAGGACCTAGTAAAAGGAAAGCAGATGATGTTGCCAATGGTAGCAGAATGCAGTTGCCAGGAAGGAGGGAGGTGGAATCTATTATGTTATCCCAGTGCAGACTTGTGTGTTCTGTTAGGACTAAATTGTAGTCAGCTGTATGTATAATTTCTGTAGCTCCATGGAAAGAGGAGAAACGGCAGCTGTATTTACCCCCCTGTACAAAACTAGTACCGGCAGCCTTGGGTCAGAACAACAGGGCGACAGGCCTGTTCCCCTCTGCTTGGAAGTGTACTTCAGCAGCAGGAGGGGACTGGGTGGTGATCCTCCATGCAGGCTTAAACCTGGGTGGAGAATAGGCAGAGCAGCCAGGGGGAGGGGACGGGGTGTGGGGCGGGGACATGCGGGAAGGAAAGGATCCCTGCACTGCCTCTTCTTCCCCCGCCTTGCAGTTAGCTGGGCAGGCCCGAAAGGGCACGCTTACCCCTTGGCTTTTACCGATTCTTTCAATTCTGTTCAGTATTTGAGTGGCAAAAGCAGATACTAAGCTCAGATCACGGCAGCCTCATGTACTGGACTTGGAAAAGTAGAAGAGGTGTCAAACAGAAAACAATGCTCCCTTCTAACATTGATGTCTGCTTTCCTTCTGCTGTGCGTTAAGTCCACAGCCTAGTGGATTCCCATCGGAAACTAGCACTTAACTCTTTGGTGTGTGCGTGTGTCTTTTCCTGATGGATTTTACAAAAAGAGAGATCTGTCCTGTATTTGTAATTGTTAGTTCCCACTGCTGCTGCTCTCACAAGGATTGTGTTAAAGAGGTAAGTAAGAATTTCAGCTCTGTAAAGTGTGTTTAGCCACAGCAAAGGATTTTTGGGGGTGCATCAGAATTCTTGAAGAATCCGTTGGACTGTTTTACACTTGCATAGCTTGGGTCTTCAGCTTTTAAACTTGACTGTAATTTTTTCCCTGTAGTTTTTAAACTGTCGATTAAAATCCTGAACAGCAAGGCTGGAGCACTTGCTACTTCTGCTATTTTCCACCTGTGGTGTTACTCCAAATTTAACTATTTTTTAAAATTTGAGATTGATGAGGGTATGTTACACCACCTCTGTCTTCATTTTGGTTTGGTGTAAAAGTTACGCAACACTGATTGTACTTTATGTAGTAAATGTTACTTTTGTTATCTCTTGCATTAGAACAAGATGTTAAACCACTGACTCAGTAGTCTGGTGATCTAACTGATGCAAAATACTACATGTTTTTAGGCAAAAATTGTGAAGAGGAGTTCTGGGTAGCTTATACTTTGGTGTTTAAAGTAACTTGAAAACCTAGTGTTTTTAAGAATACCTAACTTGCCTTTAATGGATCAAATAACCATATGAATGTGGATGTTGAATTTTAAAACACACTTTTTTCACCTGATGAAATTCTGATAAAATAACAAACTTCACCGTATCTAAGATAAGTGAAATATGAAAGCTCTTCTTATGTGTAACGTGAAGACTGTTAAGATAAGTATTTAGTTTTGCATCAGTTGCGCTTTGGTGGTACCTACATATATGCCCACATTTTAGAGGTGCTCTCAAAATTTAAGTGTTCAGTGGGTTTAAAGTTGGCACTTCTTTCAAAAGAAGCTGTTCAGCCCTTGTTAGCTATTGTACTATCGCTTTCTTTCTATAAGCCTGAGAGCTAGTGCAGCAGTGTAGGGAGCCAGACTGGGGACCTTCAGCTCACTGGAAGTAGCAGCAGACTTTTTTGGTTGGATTTGTTTCAAGCCTGATGAACACCATGATCTGGTTCATTGTGAAGTTGTATGAATGTATGTGCTGGCGACAGGGAGGAAGTGGCATGGCTGTGGAAATGGGAGATGGAGAACAGGAGACTTGCTTTCAGCAGCCGTGCCAGTTCAGGCTATTTTAGGTGGTAGCTTGAGAAAATGTTGATGCTTTCTTTGCATGCCTGCCTGTTATACCTGTCTACACTTTTTTTTTCCTCTGCAAGAGCTCTTCCTTCTATTTTTTTTTTTTTTTTTTAGAAGACTCAAGAACTGCTAGTGAGGTTCAGGTGTTTAGCTCTTATTAAACTGCCATGGGGGAATTGGACTGGTAAATTAAAAGATGAGTTGTCTTGTGATTGACTCTTCTAAGGAGTTTGGGGACCAGGAGAGGCACATAAGAATGTGCCCATCTTGCAGTAAGTGTGGTGAAAACCAGGAAATCCTGAATGGCTTAGCATGTACTTGAGTGGCTTTGGGTGCAGAAAGTAATGAATGTATGCTTGGCTGCACAGCTCATTTGATCTTAAGGACACATGAAGGTTATGTGAATTGCAGGGCCTGGCGTGGCCTCACTGGTTTCTCTGTGATGGCCAACGAAGGTGCACCCTCAGTTCTGCCTAGGATGCCTAGGAAAGGGTTCACTGATTTATTGATTTCTATCATTCCTAGTGTCCTCTCTCTTGTTATGTAAAATAGTTTGATATTCCCCTAGTGTTTGGAGGACCTAAAAAAAAAATATTTTTTTTTTAAAAGTTGATGGTACTTAGGTGGCCTGGACTTCAGTGTAAGGGGTACTGTTGGCTTTAGGCCCTACTGTGAGCTTCTCTCAGATTTTCTGAGGAGCAGATAGGAACATAGAAGCTATGCTGGAGGAGGCTGGTGGGAGCCTCTGTGAGATGGCCCTCATAGAAGGACCTGAAGATTTTGAATACGTATTTAATTTCTTTCAGGGTAGCAGACTGAATTACTGATTTTTAGAAACTGTTCTTAGCTTTACCTGTTCAGGTTTAATGCAAGAACAGAGCATGTGATAGAATAGTTAACATGAAAACTCATGTTCTGGCTTTATGTTAGTATTTTGCTGTACCAGTTGTCTTACTCATCCTAGCTTTTACTTTTTCTGAGATTGCCACAGATCTGACATCTTCCTTCTGCTGGCACAGTGTAAATGAACATACACACAAGCTGCTGTGCTGTGTCTGGGGCTTGAGCTGTTTAGGAGATGCAGATGTTTTAAACTTTAGCAAATTTGGATACAAATATATACAATAAGCAGTTGAATAATTATTGCTTAGATTATATATGTATGTGTATATAGCATAACGTTTAATTATGTATAGGAATATATTTCTGCATGTATGAACCTCAGCTCCTGGGGCCATATTTTAAGCTTGGTCATAATTAAAGGTGAGTGTCTGTGACTAGTCTGCTATATGAGCAAAGACACATACAAACAGGTACTTGATGCCAGTAATAAACACTAAAACATGTTTTATAAATCTCTATAGAATGTGAGGCTCTGCGATGTCCTGCTAGGAAGCTGGAGATTTGTGATATGACCTGGTTAAAGTATATTGAACTTGCCCATCCAAACTTTGATCTGGTGTCTTAGCAGCTGAGGCATTGATCTCCAGAAGTCTTAATGTTCAGTGAAGCTTTTAAAAGCATTAAGCTAATGTTAACTGACAGACTGTGTTTCAGGGCTTATTCTAGTCACAATACACTCTTCAGTTCTGTGAATTTGAACTGCTGGAATACCGTAAGAGCAAATTTTAGAGAAAAGAAATAGATAACCAGAATGGTGTTGTAACAGGAAGGTTTTTTCAAAGTGAAAACTTTTTTTTCTTACAGGATTTATGTCCTTTTAAAAATTTGTGATATAATACCTATGTAAAATGTAGTGACAAATACCTCTGTTCTTTGCTGAAAGACTAGACTCAGTGCTTCTCCCAGACTTGTGTTTGCATCAGTTACAAGTTGACGTTGACTGTGCCCTCTCCTGGAAGAGTGTGGTAGAGAATATTTTAGGTAGCGGACATATGGAGTCAATATACTGCCAAGTCTGGCCAAGTGGGAGAAAATGATCTAAATGTAGATGGAAATTATTATGGTATAAAGTCTCTGTGTTCAGTTAAATGAAGGTCTGTGGTTGCAAAGGCTCTGGTTCAAAGACTTGAACTTTTGCGTTTCAAGACTTATTTTCTGCTGGCAATAGAGGAAGGGGTGTGTGTGTGTGTCATGTCTTGATGTCCCCATTAGGTGGGCAGCAGTATTATGTAGGGTATTGGGAGGAATACTTTCTGGTTAGACATGAGTCATTATACTTGTACTGCTACTACATTCATTTCTATACTTCAGATCCTGTGTTTTTCACTTTGTTTAGTTGTGATTTACCAGTTGCACAGGATCAGATGTATCAAGTGTATGATTTCAGGTTTGTTTGGCTTGAAAACTCCTAATGTAGCAGTTTGAACAGGATGTCTTTACGCTCTCTTGGTCTGTGGTCTTAAGTACAGAATTTGAAGCTAAAGGCTGAATCAAGTAAAATTGAATGCCAAATTGTCCCCAAAATAGAGATTCTGACCTTGATTAAGTGATGAAACTTGGCACTCTGCCTGTAGTGTTGCAGAATTCCCAGGTGGTCATACCTCACAGCCTGTTTGCTTTACTGATCTGAGTAGCTGATTATACTTAAATTTTGTTTTGCTCTCTCCCAATGGCTTTAGTGTGTATTGGAGAAGGGATTGCCATGTGTTGTTGAAGGGCTTTTGTAAAGGTCTGTATTGCTAAGCTCATTTTCCTGAACTCACGACAGTAGTGATGCAGGAGTGTGGTTTGGATATAGTAGGTGTTCTGGGGAGAGCTAAGCTACAGGAAAATGTTGTGCTTTTTAATTTAACTTTATTTTTTTTAAACATTGGACATTTAATGATCTAGTCAGATCATTCTGGGCTAAAGTTCTTGCTGTAAAATCAATCTATGCCAAAATTACTGCATATAATGGCATGTTGGAAACATTCTGGGAAGCAGCATCGTGTAGGTTCATGCGTTAGTGTTACATAGGAATCATTTTCTTCCATTCTTAGTCCAGTCTGTGTACTTGCTTCTAACCAGGATACCTTCCGTGGAAACTAAATGGTTCTCTTATCATAACTGAGACCCTAACTGCTAAAGCCTTCTTTTGTGGAAATGTAGCTGAGAAATGGGGCTGAGGGGGGATGTTTGTAAAAGTCAGTAACAAACAGATGAACAGTAAGATTGGGGTCAGATTTCTTAATAAGTACGACTAGTGGGGAATTCAGGCCAGTTACCTGTTGAGTAAAAACAGCCTGTAAACACAACCAAAACTTAAATCAGCTGGGGATTCCAGTTTCTATGTTGTTACTTATGTGTTTCAGGGTGTCAAGCCAGCCAGCTTCGATAAAGTAGCAATCCCTGAAGTGAAGGAGATTATTGAGGGATGCATTCGGCAAAACAAAGGTGAAAGGTAAGTACTACCTTTTCAGATAGAGGTATGACTGAGTCTTACCTGTGATGGTACCAGATCCAGTTCCTGGGATCTTCTGTGTTATGTTGGAAAGCTAGTATTACTTCTGCAGCATCTAATCTGTGGTAGATTCTTACTCAATGATTATTTTAGAGAATGAAATGTCAGGAAAAGTTCAAATGATGTAGTAACCATCCATGTCAGTTTATTCAGAAATTCTACTGCTTTTAATAAAACTTTGACCTAGTCAGCAAAACAGTGGAAGACAATCCTTCTGGGTTCCCAGGTATTTGGATTACTTAGTTGGTTTGTTACTCTGTAATCCTTTGTTTTTCCTGTCCCTTTGATTTTTGTTGGTGTGTTATGGCTGATTATTTTGAGGGCTTTTTTATTTTTCACATTCTTGCTGCTCATTTTCATCTACATTTCTACTCAGTGATTCACTTATACCATTACAGGAGATCTGTAACTGCTTTGATGGCTTATTTGTGGGGTTTATTTTGTTTTCAGATTTTACATAGTTACTGCTTACTGAATGTCCAATTTGAGAATGCTTTAGCCTTTGAACCTCCTTTAGCCTCCAGCTGTTCTGTTCAGAGCTACTTTTGTCAGTTTATGGGTGTTTATTAATCCCCTTCTATTAATTCTTGAAGTTCTACACCTGATGGCATTGCTGTATATTTTTAATTTATGGGTTTTTTTCTTGGTTTTAAACAATCTCTTATTTTTTCCCCATTTTTACTTTTGTGGCTGCACATCACTTACTTCTTGCCATTTAGTTCAAGCAGTTAGCTTTTAGACTAATACTGCTAATGCTGTGCATATATGCACATAGATCTCTTGTACCTTTAGGACAAAGCTGGTAACTATGCCAAACAGAACGCAAGTTGAAGTGGTTCAAAATAGTATCAAATATGAAAGGCATCATGTGGTGCTTATCAAGTGCTGAATTTACTAGATGAGGCTTTTGATAAGATCTTGAAATTGTGAAATATATACTTGGATTACTGTACTGATTTAGGGATGAAGAGTTGTGGTGGATCTTTATGTTCAGTAAAACCAACTGTTTCTTCAAGGTTTCTTATCGCTTTAGTTCATATATATATCCTGTTCAGCTGGCTTAAATCTGTTGGTACTGCTGCTGACCAACGTGTGATGGTGTTTTTCTGGTACATCTGCTGCATTTTGTTTCTCCATCATGCTTTTAAATAGACATATGAATAATAGGCTGTCAGGTAATTTTTCGGAGAAGTGTGAAATGTAGAGAATAAATTCAGGAGGTCATGAGGCAAGAACATGCCTTAATATTTTAGGAAAACCTAATAACTGTGTGTGCTTTCTACATTCTTTCCCAATATGCTAGATATGCTATTAAGGACCTTTTGAATCATGCTTTCTTCCAAGAAGAGACTGGAGTACGGGTAGAACTAGCAGAGGAAGATGATGGAGAAAAAATTGCCATTAAACTCTGGCTGAGAATTGAAGACATAAAAAAACTCAAGGGCAAATATAAAGATAATGAGGCAATAGAGTTTTCCTTTGACTTGGAGAGAGATGTCCCAGAGGATGTAGCACAAGAAATGGTAAGTGGTGAGGGTGGTCTTACAAAGCGTCGGAAGTACTGGTGTTTTCTGACGGTGAAGTGTAGTCTGTCAGCTGCTGCCTTTGCAGTTGTTACTGTCTAGAAATAAAACAGCTTCAGAAGTTTGCAGATGAGAAGGTAATGCCAGAGTGGGAGCTTATATTGTAGCACTACAACAGTGGCTGTCTATGACAGTCTGAATTCTGTGAATATATCCTCCTTCAGGTGGAATCTGGCTATGTCTGTGAAGGGGATCACAAGACAATGGCGAAAGCTATCAAGGACAGGGTGTCTTTGATAAAGCGAAAGCGAGAGCAGCGTCAATTGGTGCGAGAAGAACAGGAGAAGAAGCTTCAGGAAGAAGGTAGTCAGAAGCAGCAGCTGGAGCTACAGCAACCGTCAAGTGCTTCCCATGCAGGGTCAAAGCATCCGCCATCTGTCACTGGTACTACTCCTGTCCCCGCTACTTCAGCATCGGTTTCTACACAAGTGGAGCCTGAAGAACCAGAAGCTGATCAACACCAACAACTGCAGTTCCAGCAGCCCAGTATATCTGTTCTTTGTAAGTGTCAGTTGATTTGTTTAGAAACTCTTGCACTTACACAGTTCTCCTCCTTAAAGTTTTAAACTTCTGATGGGTATAGCAGTAAGTATCTTAAGGTGTTGCTGTCTACCGCTGTTGTCTGCTGAGGAACATGAGCCCACTAGAAAGCACAGCAAAATAAGATGCATTCCTATGCCTTAGCTGAGTCAAGTCTTGGCACAATTCATAGTCCAGTGTCTTAGCACAAAATAATTTTCCGTTGTTTTAAGTTCATACAGAACATGAATAGAGGCACCTGAAGCATGAACACATGTCCTAGTTTTTGCTGGCCTCCTATAAGGGACAGTATGCTTTGGCCCTGCAGAAGGCTGATACTCTTGCACCAGTGCAGTTAGAGCTGTTAGGAACACTTGTTTGAATCCTTGGTAACTTGTGTTTAAGGTGGAAATGAGGTTCATGTACACGCAGTTCAGCTCATAATTTCCTTACTGAAAAAAGGTTTGATTTTTCTGTTTCACATACTATATATAAAAAAAAAAAAGAACTCATGTCTTTAACTTTTCCTCCTCTGCCATCCCTACATTTGAATCAGTATTTGAAAAATGATGGTAGATGAGAACTTCTGTATTAGAATGGTGAACTTAGAAAGCAAATTACTTTCTACTCTTTAGGTAATAGGTTTTTAGTTTCTCAGCTATGCCTACATCAGGTGCATCTGCTAGTCAACACAACAGACCTGTTTTATACATCTGTATAAAACTGAATAAACATAATAATTAAAAAAACCCTGAAAGATCATTTGTAACAATGTGAAATTTAAGTTTTTATTTCTAGTCTAGCCTTTTATAGGAAACATAGTTTACTGTTAAGTATCTTCCCAAGGAACTCCTGAAATCACTGATTTTTCTCAGAGCCTAGGGGAAAACATATTGGTAAGGAATTACTATATTGAGGAAGGGGAAAATTTTTTTTTCTAACCAAACTTAAATATTACAAGAGGGTAAATGCTGATAAGGTCCATGTTACATGGCACAAACATCGATCTAATATTTTATTATAGCTTTAAAGTTGTGAATTCAGACTGCAGTTCTTGAAATGTGTATCTTAATCTTTAACTTCTGCAGCTGATGGGACAGTTGACAGTGGCCAGGGATCATCTGTTTATACCGAATCATGTGTAAGCAGTCAACAGACTGTGTCATATGGTTCCCAGCATGACCAGTCAATCTCAACAGCTGCAGCCCAGGGATATGGAGCTTCAGTTGGCCAAGTGCAGTCACAACAGCATGGAGGATATCAGCCACCTGCAGCGGTAAGCCAAAACCTAAAGTACTTCAAATGCATGAAATTATTTGATTTTGTATTTCCTTTGAAAGGTGAGCGGGAAGTTTGCTAGGCAATCTTCTGTGTATGTTTTCTTTTGCATGTGATGCAAATTCTGCATGGGAGTAGTGCAGGGGCTGTTTTTGCAAGGTGACTGAGTCTAGGTGGGGATAGGAAAGTGCAAGGGCATATGTGTCTTTAAAACTTTTATTTAATCTTGCGTGCACTTATGAGAGTGATGGGTTAGGGTTTTTTTAGTAGATGGAAGTAGTTTTGTTATGACAATACTATCTCATGAAAGTAAGCGTATCTCACTTGGGAAGGTGTGTGTATGGGTATATGAAGTTCCTAGGGGTCAAGCCGTTGGTTTGTTTTGAAGAAGGGGTTAGAATAATTTGAGCTACTGTATAAGTATGAAATTGTGTGTGTTCTGTGAGGCTTTGATTACAGATTCTGCAGGTAAGATTTTTTTTTTAACTGTTATAGAATGCTGCATGTGAGAACTCTGGAGTGAAAAGACCCCTCATCCTTGTTCCCAGTTTTATTTCTAGCTTGTGTTGATTTGCTCATCAGTTGCCATGTGTATTCCTTTTCCCTGGAAAGTCTGCACTGGGCACAAATACTTTTCCTACTGTGTTCATTTGTATTGCCCTTTTATTTTGTCATGGTTTTTTTTCCTTGGTATGTTTTTAGATCTAAGTATGAGAGTATGCAGAAATCTATTCTAACTCTGGAGTAGAACTTCTGCTACTGTTACATTGTCTTCAGTGGTGCCCCTTGTCACTTGTTTTTTACACAAATAAAAATCTAAACCTGAGAGACATTATGGTATAATGTAGTAATAACATAAGGGAGAAGATGTGACACTTAAGACTGAGAGTCCTCACTTTTTTCGGTACTGGTGGTTTGTAGGCTTTATTACAGAATTGTTGGTGTTACTAGCTTTTCGGAAAACATGCTGATTTCACTCACAAGCAAAGCGTCTCCATGTTTTTCAAAGGCACTTAACCTGAAGCGTGTGGTACTGCTAGTCCTTTATTAAATGGGGTTTTGATCCCTCTAAATAAGCTCTTGTGCTGGGTAAGCCATATTTTCATGTATGGTCATATATTGGACCAGAAGCCGTTTCACTGTCTTGGGATGGCTAGCTTCCAGGTTGAAAGACCATAATCTTTTGAGAGGGGATGGGAGAACAAGCATATGATAGAAGTACAGTCAAGCTGCTTAATTCACTGCTAAAATGTGCTCATGCTCTATGATGAAGACAGTGGTACTAGGAGGTTGACAGAATGGAGTAGAACACTACAGGAACTACTAAAGGTGGGAGGACAGGATGACAAGTCTAAATGATATTGACAACTGGAGAGATGGCCTTAAAAAGAAACAGAATGCAGTTTAATCAGGACAAGAACAAAGTTTGTGCTTAGACAGGAATCAGCTACATGAGTACAGGATGAGCAACAACTGACTAGGCAGCAATTCTGGAAAAAAAAAGTCAGGGATTACATTGGACCACAAGCTGGACATGGTCAAAAACATCATACTGTTTTGAAAAAGGCAAACATCATGTTATGTGAAACAGTTCTTCTGCTCTTGGCAATTGGTAAGTCTATCCTAGACACCCTGCTTGAGCAAACTCGAGGGTGAACTGGAAGACAATTCAGAGGAGCGTGACCAAAAGAAACACCACCAGAAATACAGAAAACATGGTTTATGTAGGGAGACTGAAATAGTTAAGCTGAACCTATGAAAGATGAGCTTGAGGCAAGAGAAAGCATTAAAGGCTGCTGTAAAATAGGAGAAGGCTAATCAGATCACAACACTGTTGTCAGATAGAATAAGAGATAAGCAGCCCAATTTGCAGCATGGAATTGTTGTTTGGAAAGGGTTTGGTTTTTTTCCTAACTAACAAGGACAGTTAAGTACTGCAGTCTCCATCACTGGAGATGTTTCCAAACAGTTTAGATAAATTTATCATGAATGACATGTATAACTAGTTCTGCCTTGGAACAGCAAAGGCTATGAGTGAAGTATTTATTTAACCCTTTGAGTTCCCTTATGCCCTTCTTCCAATTTTTTGAGCAGTCTAGCAAGATTTCTCACATGAGAAATCTTGAAAACCAGATCTCTACTGGATATCTTGGTGGTTTTTTTCCCTGGAAGTCTGTATTTGATTTTAATTTCATTAACAAATTGTGGATTACATCTGTAAGAGGCCTATACCATTAGGGAAGGAAAAGTTGCAGTTGAAGACTGCCTCTTTAAAACAACATCTTTCCATTCACTTAGAAAAACCACAATAAAACACACCACACCAAAAAAAGCAATAGCAAAAAAACCTTCAACCAACCCTCAAAAAAACACTGCAAAACCTAATTCTAATTCTTACAGTTCGGTTGGATTTTGACCTGTGGTCTTCTGGATTGTGGCAAGATTACAAAATCCTGATGCTTTTATTGGCCCAGTATCTGGAAAATGCTTGTCTAAGGCTAATTTTACTGTATTTTCCACATGTTAAAGAACCTTTTTTTTCCACAACTCATGTAGAATATGTAATGTTTAAATTTTTATGGTAATGTTTTGGTTAATTAAGCCAGCTGCATACAGTTAGTCCACTTAATTCAGGCAGGGAGGTGCCCAAGCAGAGAGACTGGTGAGGTGATATGTGTAAACACATACCCAGTCACTAAACTAAGAATGAATGTTTGAAAGCTCATCAGTATCCACTCAGGGCTGCTTTTTTTTTTTTTTTTTTTTTGTCAGACTAACAGATGCTGTGGGTACACACAGTATGGGCTGCACCATGGCCCCAGAGAAAAAACACTCTCCTGTCTGTTGTGCTTTCCACGTGCTTCTTGTAAGGGTACTAGGGAACATCCAACACTGAGCAGTAACCTAAGGCAAATGGGTCCTCAGAGGTGCACACAGCCTGTTCCCAGTGTGTGTTGGCATTCATTCAGCATTCTCATATCTTCTTGTACTCGTATGAGTCAGTATTTGGCCTCTCATTATGTGTGTGTTTCTTTTCTACCTCATTATAGTTTTTGCTGGTTTGGTTACACATTTTTATTTTTTAGTGTTCAATTCTTAACTTTTGTTTTCCTCCTTTAGCCTCAACGTGGTCGTAGCATGTCAGTTTGTGTCCCCCACCTTCCTGCTCTTCCCTCTATGTCCTGCATCCCTCTCAGTGCTCCTTGCACCCCACCACCAGCGCTGTCTGCACCTCTTTCTCCTTTCTACCTTCGGACTGTCCCTGAAGAAACCTTTGCAGAAAAGCTTTCTAAAGCCCTGGAAAGTGTCCTGCCCATGCACTCTGCCTCTCCACGCAAGCATCGACGCTCCAGCCTGCCCTCCCTCTCTGTCAGTCCTGTATGTGTTACCATTTGCCTCCTGGCACAGTAAGATAAGTTATCATTAAATACATCCCAGGCTTTGGGCATTTTTAAAATGAGAAAATGAAGAGTTGATTCCTTATTCCTTGCACTGTGCTGCTGGAATGTTGATTTTTTTTTTTTTTTCCTCCTGTTTTTCTGGAAGCAGTGCACATGAACATTATCAAACAGTGGCTGACCATATTTTTTTTTTTTGTATTTTAGGATAGTATAAATGTAAATTACCCAGTTGTATCACAGAAGGTAAAGGGAAGACTAGTTCTCATCCCCTGAAGTCAGAAGACCAGCTTTTTATTTTCCAACTTCAAAGCACGCATTGAATGTTAATCCAGCCTTGCACAAAGCAGCCAGCTTTTAAAGCTTGGTTACTGTGGCTGGTTATTTTAAAAGCTATGGCTAGCTGTACTAGTGATATTGGAAATTCAGAGTACAAATACTTTTGAGGATTTTTCTGTAAGTTTTAATTGGAAATGCCACTTCAACTGCTTCTTGATGGGAAGAAGTGATAGTTTTGTTTCTCAAAGTTAGATGCAAGATAGCTTGCAAGACAGCAGGTAGTTTCTTTTCAGTTTTGGGCTTTGTTTTACACAAAATAAACTTTGAGAAACATTTCTTTGTAAATTAAGTATGTAGAACCAGTTTTCAGAATGTAGGAAGAGTTCTTAATCCTGTAGGACCTTCTTACTAGTATTGGTCAATATGGAAATTTGCTGCTGCTTTTCTGGAAAAAAGGGGCTGAGGAGAAAGAACAATGTGGAAACAGCAACTTGAAAAAGTCATAAATGCAATCTAAAAGACAGTACACTTGCAGATTTTTTTTCCCTTTAGGGTAGATAGTACATTGTCTTGGCATACTGTAGACAGAGATGAAAAAATGCGGAATTACTAAATTATTTGGTATTCTTACACAGAACTCTCTTTAGTGATATTATCCCAATGAATCTTAAATAAGTTGACCCTCATCTGAAGTAGTACATCAGATGGAGTGGAATTGCCAAAGAACTGCTGTTACTAACCCTGTGAATTTCTTATTCTCCAGGTCAGAGTTAGGTTTGTTTCAGCGAGTGCTAATTTTCTGTGTGAAAAGGTATGATCAGAAGTGATCAAAGGGATCAAAAGAGATGATCAACTAGCAGAATCCAGAGGCTTTGCAGTTTTACCATACTTCCCCCACAGCTGTGGGCTGGAATGGTTCAGTTTTGTCTCCATAAAAGGTTTCTCTTTAGCTCACTGGATAGCATACAGGACGTTAGCACTGTGGTTTTGTGTTGGATAATACTAAGATTTAATGTCGTTTTATCTTCTAAGTGCGAACCAGAGGCTCAGCATTGTTGCTGCTATCAAGTTCTGAATTCTCATATTCCCCATATGGCAGTAACCTCAGGGGTCTGATTGGATTTCAAGCACTGATTACAATGGATAGCCTGTAACAATAAATCTCATTCCATTGTGGGGAGCAAAACTGGGATTTTTTTTGTTAATAATTGGAATTGGACTGGAAAAGCAGCTCTAACACAAGCAAATATTTCCATTTGTAGCTACGCCTGCCATGGATGTATTTAATGGATATTTGACTCACCTAAATTTCCTAAGTATTGTATGTTTTTGACCATGAATTGAGTAGTCATTCTATAAAGTTACTTCACAGAACTGCCTAGTGAACTGTGCATGTTGACGTGCTTTCACTTTTAATGTATGAATTACTTGTCTTGTTCATGTCAATACAGCCTCAGCATCCGCGTGGGGGAACACCAACGTTCCCAGATTCACAGATATTTTTCCCAACCGTTCATGAACGGCCGGTGTCTTTCTCACCACCACCTGTCTGCCCGCCGAAGGTGGCAGTTGCTCAGCGGCGCAAGAGCACTTCATTTTTGGAAGCCCAAACTTGCCACTTCCAGCCATTGCTGAAGACTGGCCAGAGTTTAGTTCCACCTGGTGGTAGTCCCACCAATTGGACACCAGAGGCATTCGTTATGCTGGGCACAGCAGCTCAGAGAGTCGCTGGAGAGCCTCTGCATGTGCAAGTTAATCCCGTGTTTGAGCCAGCTCCTGTCCACAGTGACTATAGATCTGGACCAACACCTCCAGAGGATGCTCACTACAGAATGCATCCAGAAGCTGTATATTTGGTGGGCATGCACTATCCATCACAGGTATCGGAGCAGTATGATCAAGTAGCTTATAACTCTCATGTGACTGAACAACATATGAAGCAGGTCTCTGAGTCAAACCATGGGCAAGGTGGTCCTCCACAAAGCTCTGTGTTCGACTTTCAATTGGGGCAAACATACCTGGCAAGACATGTTCAGAACCTGAGGCTGGATTCTGGGATGGGTCCCCTTTCTCCATTATCCAGTGTTTCAGCTCCTCTGAGTGCAGATCCTGCTCAGATGACATTCCACCAGGTATTTGTTCCGCACTCTGCCCCGGCTGTGCTCTCTCACAGTGGTGATGGCAGAGCGAGCTGTGTCTTTGAGTTCCATGTGCACACACCGACTTCTGCTTCAGCAGAAGGGGCAGTTTTACCCCAGCGGGTCTACAGAAGTCGCCGGGGCTCTATGGAGACCAGTCAAGAGGAATCCACTCAAGGCATAGGGTCGCATGGTCGGCTTCAGCCTGTGACAGAGGAGCAGTGTAACTATCTTGGTCCTGAGTTAGCAGGTCCCAGAGGAGGCTCTGCCAGGCGGAGCTGGCCGGAAGGAAGCCCAGAATACTCCAGTGATTCCTCACAGCTGACTTCCTCTGACACTGGCGATTTCCAGTCTCCTCCCCCTACAGGGGGGTCATCTTCTGCTTTTGGTTCAGACTTCTCATTGCCCATTGTTCAGCTGCCTCAGAAGGTATTGCAAGAGTCGCAGCTCTTCATCTGCTTCCCCCAGGGAGCCTCGACTCAGCAGGCCTTGTCCACCTCGCTTCCATCAGGACCACCTGCACTCTATCCTCAGGTTACAGGAGCAAACCCTTCCAGAATTTCTCTGCTTTTTATGAGTCATACTTTGCACTTAAACAGGAGCCTTGCTCTCAGACTTGCTCCATGTGGTTTGAAGTATTGGCATTCATGGGGGTGTCTTTCCACCAAGTCAGTGGTATGCCAGGATCTCTTTAACTTACCAGGTTACAATGAAATAATGAGGCATCAGCAACCACCTGGTCTGTGTTCAGCTTCAGCTGAAATCCTGGTAGGGCTTTTGTGTTAAGGGTAGCAAGTGGTCAGTGTTCCTGCTGGCACTAGTTGTTCTTTTGGCAAGAGATAGCTGGAGTACCAAATTGGCTTTTAAACACTGATTTTAATGAAATTTATCTTCTCCACAGTTTGAGTCAGCAGTGATAGTAAAACTTCCTTTGTGTTTTTGTTGCTGCTCCTTAGCAGTTTAATGAGAGTATGTTATTCAGAGTTGAACTTTCGTATGAATGTTACATTAGATAACAAGGTTAATTTGGTGACTCTCCAAAATGCAAGAGCTATTTCTAGGCTTGGGGGAAGAAAGTGGGAAGAGCGGTATGTGTGCATGGATTTGGAAACGTGCTTGCAGGATCATTAAAGAAGCTAAACAAGCTGAGCAGGAAATTAGTGGCAGAAACAACTGTTGCTAGTAGGTACTGCTTCTTTATAAGCCTAGAATATGGCATCCTTTTAAAAAGCAAAATTTGAGGCCTGAAGCTTAATTTGGAAGCACATGTTTTATCAGTATGTAAAATGGTATTTCCACTTGCAATAGTCAGTAATTCGTTTGTACGCTGTGACCGAGGTGTATGTGTTTATACATCGTGTCTGCACTTGTAGTCTGAAACTTCTCGTAAGTGAATTTTCTTGTGAAAGAAGATTTACTTTAAGTAGATCTCCCCTATTCTTTCTGTGCTTGGAATTAGAGGGTCTCTGACACTTCAGTTACTGGAGTATTAGCAACTTTGGGATTTATGTGAAGGTACTGGAAGGGAATCATTTTGCTTTTTCTGGTAAGATAAATAACTAAGTACTTAAGGCTTTCTGTGTGGGATAATAAAGGTATTTTATTAAAGCTGAAACAGCTTTAATCACTAGTATAATAGTAATTTCTGTGCTGTAGGAGAACTTGTGGAGTGAAGCTGCTATACAAGAACTTTGAAAACTGTGGGGATTGTTTTTTCCATAAACCATCTTTGTTAAACTTCAGGAAGTGATTTCTGAGGGATTAAAATACATCTGGAAAAGACAGTAAGGGATCACGGTTATATTCTGTAAAATAAGTTCTGGGATCTCTTATCTCTAAGGCACTAAAAGATCAGAATTTGAAGCACAAACTGAGTCAATGTGAACAGATGTTTGTAGCAGTGGGATATAGTCGTAAGTTTAGATGCCAGCCAATAAGGGTCTCAAGGCTCTAAAAAACAGCAAAGAAAAAAATGGTTCTTCTCATTGGCAGTCTGCTTTCCCCAAAGTTTCTAAATTAAAAAAGTATGTAATCTTATTAAATTTGTTCCTAATAGACTTCTGCAAGCAGAATGATCACAGCATTAAGGAATTATAGTAGATATTTCTGATACAATACGTATGCACCAGATATGTTTCTTGGAAAGGCAGTTCATTTTACGAAGTGGTGCATGCTCAGGGAACTCATCTGGAAGTCTTTGTCTAGCTGTCTCCCGGGAGCTGATAAAGAAGTATAATTGTCACAAAAATAATAATGAAAATCCATTCCATTTTTCTCTGCATCTTCCACCTTCATTTGTATGCCACTCATCCATTTTTTTCGTTGCTTATTCAAAAATTCTGTCTTAGCTAGGATGTGAGCCCCTGTATTCTTCAATTCCCAGTTCTTGATAGCCTTTGAATGGTAGTGAGCCTGGAAATGATTTCTAGCTTGTATTTTGACATGCCTCTCAAAGGGAACTCATGACGTGTACATGTACTGAGTGCTTTGTTATTGGTCTAGAATTCTGTGTATCTTTTGATATTTTTTAACAGATAGTTTTATTTCGTTCTAGCTTCCTTCTATCCCCCACCTAGCTGTGTTTAGAACACATGTAAAGGTAAAACTTAAAGCCTCTATTTCCAGTTATCATACCCAGGCATCCTGCTCTTAAAGCATCATCAGTGGAAGACGAAGCTGGTAGGCTGATCTGTCTCATGTTGAGGGCTGTGTGGGTTGCAAAGACTTTCTGTATTGGTTGCTTTGAAAGACTTAAAGTGGAGTTCAGTGCTTTTCCAGATTGTTCTACTTTGTTCTGGTTGTTGTAGTGGAATTTGTCCAAAGGGACAGCTAGAAACCTGTGCCAACCAGATCATTCCAGGCAGAAATGATTTTAACTGCCTGCTGCAGAAACCGTAGGGTATTTTTAAGCTGACTTTCTGTCTTTTTTTTTTTTTTTTTCCCCTCCTCCAGACACAGGTGCAAGGCCAGCCAGCCTCAAGCAGTGCATCGGTGCCATCCCAGCCTACCCAACACACTCAGCAGGTAAGAGCACAGTTCCTAAACCTAGGACTCAAATACTTTTAGTATAGGATTTTGACGATTCTTAAGAACAGTTGACTACCTCGGTCCCCCTTTCAACCCATAGTTTTGGGCAAAAGCAGAGGAATCTTCTGGTTCTCACTCAGTCTGAGTGCTATGGGATTAACTTAATTGGCTTTCTGAAATTTGTTTTTAGAATCATGTCAATGCTTGTTTTCATATGCTTGTCTTCCCCAATTTCCACCTGAGCTTGCAGTGGTAGTCCGATTCAAGGGGGGCATGTCAGGATTTGCAACTTAGACTGTCTAGACAGGCAGACTTCACTGTCATGATTTCTTCTAACTGGAAATACTGTCTTCAGCAACATCCTCATCTTATCTGCATTTTCTTCCTTTATATGATCTTCATTCTTGTTTTCACAGGTGAAATAATTCTGTTGAAAGATTTGGTCCCGATAATGGAGTTGTATTAGTAATGCTAATAAGTAACTGCTGAAGCTTAATTGACTCAGCATACTCAGAACCACCAGTGATGTCACTTAACTGAGGGAGTGAAAAGTAGAATTTAAATAGGATATGTGTTAAAAACTTCTGTGGGGGGGGAAAAAATAGCTTCTGCCTCTTCTTTTCCCTACTACAGAGTGCACAGCAGCCAGCCTCTTCCCAACAGCCTGGACAATACCCGCTGCAGCAGCCATCAGTTTCTGCTGGTGCAACTCCCACACAAACTGTTTCTCAAACTCAAACTTCACAGATTATGCCAATGCCTCAGGCAGCAGCTGGGACACAGGTAAACAAAATTCTTTCCAGCAGAAGATTTCTTCTTCACAGCTGGCAAATTCAACACGCTGCTACTTCCACTTTTGTCATCTCTTCTAATAGTTCCAAAACATTCATCCAGTTATTAGTATTCTTAGTCTATTACAACTGTCAATTTTGTTAGAAAATGTGTTGGAAACCCATTCTTTCACCACATGGCAGTCGTGAGTAATTTGAGGGAGGGACAGCACTTCCATGCACAAAGATCTTTAAATTGTCAAAAATATTGTGAGACATACTGATAAATGGTATATTATGAATGGATTTTCAGGAGTTTGTCACTTCACTTCTCTGCTTCCCATACAGTGTCTATCTTTGGCACAGTTACATGTGTAAAACAAGTTTACTGATACAGGTAGCGAAACATAAAGACTGCCTTCTCCACTCTGTCATCTTTCTTACTCTGCTCTTCTCCTTTACTCCCTGGTCAAGAAGCTTCTGTTACTGAGTATTACTTCATTTTGGCTCATATCTCTCTCTTCAACATGTGAGCCTTGTTTTTTGTTGTTTTTTTGTTGGTTTTTTTTTTTTCCAAATTGTTATTTTGTTGCTTGTTCGTCTAAACTGCCTTCCCAGTTGCATCATTTGCTGGCTTTAATTGACATATCCCCTGCCATTCTCTGAATGCTGGCACAGTGGCTTTTCATTCTCTGTTGCTTTAGTCACCATACTCAAAACTGACAAATTTGTTAAAAGATTTGCACTTCTTTCCTATAAGAAGGCAGGCTTGGCTTTGGGGACAGAGTTGAGCGGAATTAGATTCTGTTTAGGTACAAGTCAGTGCCTCAGGGTATTTGAATGTTGCTCTTTCATCTTCTGTGGGTGTCTGTTTCAAGAGCCTGTTGAGTTCTTAAAGGAAAGTTTTGCAAAGTGAGGACCTTTTGGAACTCCAGCCAGCTTCTTAGCCACTCTGCTGACTGTGCTCCCCAGCCACTTTAACAGAGTGCTGTAACTTGAATAATTCTTTCTTTGACTAATGTGTAAAAACTCTGCTTTCTGCAACCCTGCTTTAAAAAAAAATCTATCTCTATTTTCTTTACCTCCCCAGCTTCCTGTTTCCCAACCAGTGTCGATCATCCAAGGCGAGCCTCAATTACCTGTTGCAGCACCTTCTCTCCCTCAGCCTTCAGCTGCCCCATCAGTCCCCATTGGCTCTCATTTTCTACCTGTGGGACAGCCCTTGCCAACTTCCTTGGTTCCCCAGTTCTCAGTCTCTCAGTTGCCCGTAGCAGCTCCTCATGTGTCAGTGGCTCAACCAGGTTTCCAGTCGATGCCCATTTCAATGGCAGCTGGCATGAATCAGCCACTGCTCACACTGGCAACGTCTGCTGCGGCAACAACTGTCCCTGTAGGATCAACCATTGTCCCTAGCCAGCTTCCCACAGTGATGCAGCCTGTGGCTCAGTTGCCCAGCCAGGTTCTCCCACAGCTCCTGCAGCCAGCTGTCCAGTCCGTGGGATTGCCAGTCAGCATTGGACAAGCTGCTGAAGCTTCACTTCCTGCTGGAGATGCTCTTTACCAGGTATTGTTTCAAGCCAGCAGAGCGCTTCTCCACATTTTCACCTGTTACTCTTAAGGTACCAGATCTGAACTGTGTGCCCTGGCCAACTCACTTCTCGTGAGAGCATTGCTGAGCCACCAAGATGAATTCTGTTGTGTGGTAAAGGACCATTTTGAGGAGGAGGGAAAAATGAAGTCCTTGGACATCCTGGTGTTTTGAGGTTTTCATACTTGGAAATGGAGTTTGTCTGAAATGACAGAATCATAGTGCATGGAACTTTGTTCCACCACTGTGTGAAGGACACACATATATATATATATATATCTCCAAGAAGCCTGTCAACTTAGGGAAAAAAAAAAATCACACCCCCCTGTAATTTTAGAAATGGGAGATTTGTGTTGGAAAGAAAATCAATGGCAGCGTATTCTGCAATTTTGTTATTTCATTCCAAGTCCAGGAAGGGATGGGACATGTATTTTCTAGAAATGTCAGATGGAACTTGAATGTGACGTAAGTACCTGACACAAGTCGTGAAATGCTAGACTGGTGGGCACAGACTGCTTCAGCTAGTTCTTGCAATCACTGTAAAAATGGCAATCCGAATAGTGACAAAAATAGTGCTCAGCATATGATTGTTACTCTAGAACGGAAGTTTTATAGATGTAGAAATATCTGCACTGGGATTATAAGGAGTGCTGTAGTACAGAAACAGTGTGTAGGAATGTTCCTTGGTTCCAGGCTCAGCTTATCACAAGAGGACAAGAACATTTTTGCTATCGGTCTCGAATTGGTAGCATTTGCATAACATCTTCTGGGCAGTAGTTGTTCAGCCTGGAAATTCTTCAAACTCGTCTCAAGTCTCAAGCCTTAAAATATTAAGCCAAATAGGTAACTGTGAGAATTGGGAGATGAAGATCATCTTGCCTAAGAAGTGGAACTTTGAGTGGGAATTTGCTTATTAAATCATGGTGACTCACAAACTGAGCTTTGGCTACGTGAGTGGTTTGCTCTGCTTCTCTGGGAAGATTTTGGGAGTGCTTGAACAAGTACAGAATATTTGAAAGATGCCTGTGAAACTGATTCTTTTGGGTTTTTTCACTCTTGTTTCATAATTAGCTCTGACATTTACTAACTTGACTCCCTCATTTCTGTTACAGGGCTTCCCATCTCGGCTGCCATCTCAGTACCCAGGGGACTCTAATGTTGCACCTTCCTCTGCTGTGGCCTCTGCTAGCATTCCTTCTGCCGTGCTGTCCCCTCCCTTACCTGCAGATGCAATGGCTCAGCCAGGCTACCTTGCTCCTGTTGTGCAGCCGTATGTGGAGCAGAACATTCTAGTTCCCATGGGTGGCCTAGGAGGACAAGTTCAAGTGCCCCAGCCTACAGTGAGTTTAGCACAACAGACCTCATCTGCCTCCTTGCAGCAGGCAGTTTTGGAGGTAAATATGTTGAATATAACATAACAATGCATTTAGGGCATTTGAATTGTGCAACAGTGTATGTGTGGGGAGCTAATCCCTTCCATGCTTATCTTCAGTTGGAAATTAATAACTCAAATGACCTTTTTCTTACAGCAGAATGTCATGCCAATGTGGGGACCTTGTTGCCACTGGCTGTTCTGTTGGGAAGTGAGTGTGCATCCTGCAGGCAAAAACCTGTTAACACTTCACTTCTTGCTAGTACTGTAGAACAATTTTGCCATATGAAAGACAATCTGCAACCTATAGCCTTTGAGAATCTGTCGTTACGCCTATTCCCTGCAGCATTATTCTTGCTAGGGAGAATTTGAATTATCTTTGTTTTCTGCATTGGCTTGCCTTTTGCACATTCTGTTGGTAAGACTGTGGCTGCATGGCAAACTGTAGTGACATGCAGCAGTAGAAAGGATGGCTGATTTCCTCTCCCCACTCCTCCCTAGGTGATTTGCTTCACTGCAGTTTGCTCTAGAATCTTTGGTAATTAAGAGCTGTCTAAATGCCAGCTGTTTGAAGTTCTGAAAGGGTAGTGCTTTTAGCTTTACAACTGGTTTGGGAGGAAACACTGAAGACAACTGGGTTACTTGAAAAGTAATGGTATTCTCAGGGGCCGTTCTTGATGTAGGTTTTTATCCATAGGGTACTCAGGGAGTCTCACAGACTGCTCCTTCAGAGACTCTTCCAGCAACACAGCCTGCTCAGTCAACCCCTTTGGCTTCCTCTATGGATAGGTAAGCATTATTTTCTTCTCACCAAACTAAAATTCAGTTTGTTGGATTATTCTTCCTTGGGGGATCTTTAGGTATCTTTTTTCACCAAGGATATTTTTTTTTCCACTGAGAGTGTCTTGAGGATGTGAGGAAATAAACTTCCTAGAGGAAACACAGGCTTATGAGAGGTAGAGTAAGTTTTGACTTTACAGCAGCGTACGGAAGGAGTAAATAGGAGTATGTATAATGATTTAACTTCTAATCCTTTTTTTATTTCTCATGTCAAATGAATTATAAGGGATGTTTTTCTGTCTTTTTGGCACTTTAAACAGAATTCAAACCCCAGATAGCTTGAAAAGATTCAGAAGATGCATTTCGACAACTTGGCTTACAAGAGAGATATAGCTAAATAATTACTATTAGAATTGCTATTCAGGCAACCCTAACTGACAGGACTCTTCTCCCTTACTCTGCAATTAACAGACATCTACTCCTGCTGTCCGGAAGAGAATACCATCTGGTAGAGTCTATTGTTGCAGTTATGGAGTGCATGGATGCTAATGTAAAGTTGCCTTTTTGGTTTTTTTAGTGCGCATTCTGATGTTGCTTCAGGATTGAGTGATGGCAATGAGAATGTTCCAGCTTCTAGCGGAAGGCATGAAGGGAGGACTACTAAACGTCATATGCGGAGGTCTGTCCGCAGTCGCTCTCGTCATGAGAAGACTGCTAGGCCAAAACTGAGGATTCTAAATGTGAGTGTTTCTTATTTTAGTGACAGTTTGGTAGTGACAGCATCTTTTGAGATAAAAGTTTCTTTTCCTTTGAGGAATGTGTCGTCATCTTCTGGAGTCAGTGCTCCAAGCCTCATCTCATAAGAGCTTTTTGAAGTATTGGATATGGCAAACTGGCTTGCTTAGCTAGTCATGATTCCACAGGCTGTTCCAGAATATTTGATGTATCCTTAGAAAAAAATGCTGCTGTACATGGCACCATTTATTAGACTGGAAAGAGAGAATGTGTTTGTATTAGACCAGTACCACTGATTTGTCTCTGCTTTAAAGCACAAGTCCTAACATTCTCATGCTTTTGGTTTGAACCATTGTTTTATTTGCTTTAGGTTTCAAATAAAGGTGATCGGGTAGTGGAATGCCAGCTAGAGACACACAATCGGAAAATGGTTACTTTCAAATTTGATTTGGATGGTGACAACCCTGAGGAAATAGCTTCAATTATGGTAAGATATTTTAGAGGTGGAGAGTTGAAACCAGTCTTAATTGCAGTAGTACTATAAGCAGTCTTTTCTCATCTATGTTTCAGAATTGGTCTTCCATGTAGCATGGTGTGCTCATGTTATTGGTATGCAGGCACAACTAGAAACTCTGGGCACAGTGGAATACTAAATTCACAGTTAATATCGCATACTCAGTTCACATGAAAATTTGTGTCAGCTTTTACCTTAGAATTATGGTTTGATCAAGTAAATCTGCTTTTGGTTTTTTGCAATTTAATTTTTTGAAGAGCTGCAAACAACTTTGTGGAAGTGCCAGGTTGAAAATAGCCTGTTTGTTTTTCTAAGAGCAGATATTGCTAGATCTTTAAGTTCTACACTTAAGCTTTGAGTGTTTTGCCATTTGTTCTCAACTGAAACAGCAAGGTTCTGCCCTTAAAGTAATCACTTTCTGGTTTCTGAAAAATCAGTAATGACTGATGCTGTTTTTGATTTTCTCAAAGGTAAAAACCTCGCCATTCAATGCATAATGGTCAAGCATAGAAAACTTAACCTGTAGAGATACATTTAAATCAGTAGTGTGTAGTATGGATTAGAATTCCTCCCCCCCCGCTTTTTAAAAAAAAATTACAATTCATATTCTTGGGCTGGTACATCTGAATGAAACTGACATAGTTTTAATATTACTGAAGTGAGGGGGATGACAAAAAGCAATACTGTTAACCAGCTTCTTGAGTACCTGTGCAGCATTTGTCTTTCCGCTTAGAGAGAGCAGAATAATAGATGGTGTGTGCTGGATTTATACCTGTGAAAAGGAACTAAGAACATGAAGAAACATGAGAAAAGGAACATGAGAGAAATTATCTCTTTGCCACTAATGGCTTTTCAAGATGAGAAAGGTCATTCTTGACTGTGTACACATATTGGCAGTGTAAACAAGTCAGTAACTTGAAGTGCCAAGAAATATGGAGAGTACACAGAGGACTCACTTCTCCTCATACCTAAAAGTGATCCTCTGAAGGAATAAGCAAATTGTTCAAGTAAAAAAAAAGAGCAAAACTGACATCCCCACCCCTACCAACACCACCAACAAATGCAAATATTTGAAGATGAGAAGCAATATAAATGGAATTGTGCATCCAAAATGCAGTCACATAGTTGAAAGTGTGCAACCTAATTTAGACAATTGAATCTGGAAGATTGTGCTCATCAGTTTCTTGTTGAATATTGAGGAAACTTCTGCTTGTAAGACTTTCTGGTTTCCTTTTAATCAGGGTACTATTAGGCATACCCCATATAGGTGTCTGTCGTTGCTCAGTTTAAAGCACTGAAGTAAGTATTCTGTGTTGCAAAGGCTATACAAGCACATCGTACCTTTCTTTCCTTTTTCTGAACCAGCATCCCACAAACTTAACATAAAAGCAATGTCTCAGGCTTTACCTTTAAGGTACTTTCTCCCTTTCCCAGCAGAGATACTGTGACTGACAGCTTTACTTCTGTTTCACAGACTGTCTGAGTGTGTTACCATGCATTATTTCAGGAGACAGAATTTTCTCATGAGTTAGATCAAATTCAGAATGTCTTTCTAAATATCTATATCCAAGTACACTTGTTTAAGCTTGTTTCCTCCAACATAAGCAGCAGAATGTATTTTTATAAAGCAATATAATGTATTGAAACTAGATAGACTGAGCAGTCTTCCTCTCCTTGTATTTGGAACATAATTAATACTTGCATTTATGTACTACAGCCAGACTTTGAGTTAGTGATGTGCAGCCTGCATAGAGTGGAAGTTCTATATGGTGCAGAAAGAGAGAAGCACAGAACACATCCTGCAATACAGAATTTTCAATTTTTTTTAAAAAAAATACGGTTTCCTTTAAGTGTGACTCAATATACATTGCACTAGATAAGAACAACTGCAGTAAGATAAGGCTGCTAATTCAAAATTTCACTGTGCTAAGCGAAGACTGAGGTGCCAGTTTAATGAAGAAGTGAGATTGAATGTTGCGTAAATCGGGGTGAATACTTCTGTGCTGCAGAGGATTTTAGAAACAATTTTATTTCTTTAAAGTGTCATCATTTTTATCTTGTGTATAAGAACAGTGAAGGGAGGACAAACAGTAACACCAATAGTAAATAACAGTTATTCAATATTGTTTGAAACAATTTGTGGAAAATCATTGTTGCTCTGTTCTCCTTACAGGTTCAGAATGAGTTCATTTTAGCAACTGAGAGAGACTCATTTGTAGAACAGGTACGAGAGATTATTGAGAAAGCAGATGAAATGCTAAGTGAGGATGTAAGTGTGGAGCCAGAAGGTGATCAGGGTTTGGAGAGTATGCGGACAAAAGATGATGGCTTCTTTCCAGGGTCACAGGTATGTAAAGGACAGATTGCCTTGGCTATTCTGTATTTTCCATATTGGGTGGTATGGTTTTGTGAGTAGAGCTAGTTAGAAACGGAAACTCTTTCGTGAGAAATATCAAAGCTTAATAATTGAATGAAGACAAACAGAGAAAGCGTCGTATCGGAGTGAGAGCCTAAAATTCATTTAGAAAGCTAAATAGCATAGACCTCTTGCTTTTTTATGTATTCTAACTCTGAAGCTGCTGAGTCTCCTAACAGTTGACTAAACAGCCAATTTTAAATGCTGAGACTGCTTGGCTTTGAGCTTATTGCGAGGTAGGACACTAAAACCCCTAGCCCTGTGCTGCTTACTAAATACTGAGAGCCTGGTCTCAGGCCCTCTACCTAGCGAGCTACTAAGAGATTGGATGGCTTGGTTAGGAAACACAGGTTTTGAAACTGGTTGCTGAGAATAAGAAGGGGTGAGATTCCCTGAATATTTGCCTTATTTCCACCCAGAACTACTTGGAAACATCCATTTATCTGTGAAACCTTTAAGGAAATAAGTTGGACTGCCTGTTAACAAAAGAGTGTTTGGATCAATTTGTTATATTGACTTACTGACACTAAGCTGAGAAGCTCTAAAAGGACTGTAGCTGACATTTATCTGGGCAGAATTCCACTAGTTTGGTAATGGTGTTTGGGTCCAAGGTACTGCTTACCTTAAATGCCCACATTTCAACAAGCTAGCATTTAAACTATCTTGTGGGTTTCTGTTTCAGAATAGAACTTTAAATTTTATCTTACTTTACAGAAATTAGAGTTCAAACAGCCAGATCCTACATCTTCCATGCCACAAAGAATAGGTAAGTCTTTTGTGATTTTTTTTTTTTTCAACAGTTACCTTTTTCTGTTTCAGCGGATGGGTGCAGCCAAGTTTTTATTTTGTATGATGGAGTGCACATTCCATATTGCAGGCTGTGTGTTTAGTTACAACCACGTATCACTAAACATCTATCTTCTTTCTGTTTAGGGGTTCCTCCTAGCTCCTTTACCCAGGTTGTCCATTCTGCAGGAAGACGGTTTATTGTCAGCCCTGTCCCTGAGAGTCTGTTAAAAGAACAGGGCTTTCCCCCATCTGCTGTCCCTGGAGGAAAAGAAACGTCAGATATGGGTAAGTTATCTAAACCCTTAGAATCTGATGGCTAAGACATGTTCTTCAATGTAAATTTAGTTAACTAAACTGTTCCTAAAGACCTCTTAAAATACTAGGGAAAATAAGGAACTGTCTGTGCTGGTAAGAAGTGATTCTGTAATTTGGGCAATACCATGCAGGATTCTCAGCTCGGTGGGAAATGCTGATGGGCTGTCTGCAAGACTCTGAAACGTTAATTCTGTATTCTAATGTAAGCCTGGATTTGTAATTATTTTTATTATGCTTAGAGGTAAATGTGATCTTAGTCTAGAGCATTATGGCCTTTTAGTAGTGAACTCTTCCAGGTGGACTGACGTTTTTCTGTTCTTCCAGTTGCTGCATCTCCGCTACATGGTCCTGGAATGAATCTGTCCCACTCGGCATCATCACTGAGCTTGCAGCAGGCTTTCTCTGAGATGGGGCATGCTCAAATGACAGAAGGACCTAGTACAGCTCCTCCAGTGTTCAATCAAACAATGCCACCATTTCCACCTGCACTTTCTACCATGGCGGGTAGTGGTGCACCTCCTGCATCTGTGGCTGCTTCTTCAGTATCTGTTCCCTCCAGCACAGGTGTTTCTCTTCCAGGATCTGTTACTTTGCCTTCAGAAAGTGCAGCTGCTGGTGTCACACCAAGCGCAAGTGTGCCAAGCTCTATTTCTCCACCTCCAGTCTCACAATCTGGACAGCAATCGACTGGTGTCACTTCCAGTGTGAGCGCCCCTGCTTCTTTCTCCTTACCTACTACATCCCAGCCTGCTCAAACAGTAACTGGAGACATTGCTCCCAGTATCAGCACACCATCGTCTTTGGCACTATCATCTACCCAGGTTCCTGGTGTCACTGGTCTTGGTGTCGTTGCACCAGCTGTGACATCTCAGTCTACTCCTCAGATTGCAAGTAGTATGGCAGCACCACAGATGTCTGTTGCCCTGTCTCTGGCTCAGAATGTGGCTTTGCAGCTTCCTCAACTTAGTAGTAGTGGCTCTGTCTCCAATCTGGCAGAAACAACAGTTGTAAGTGCTCCACAGTCGCTACCTGAGAGCGGGCAATCTATGGATAAATCACAGCTCTGCAATGCCACTGGCTTATCACTTCCGATCTCTGCACCTTTATCATCCTCAGCAGCAACAAACATATGTGGCTCAGTCACTCAGCCTGTGATACATCCCTTACTTGTCCCATCAGGAATTACATCAACACCTGTCCTACCCCAGATTCCAGGTGCGACGCCCATGTTGCCCCAGGTTCCCTTACCTGGTGTCTTGCCACAGCCAGTCACTAACTTGCCTGCAGTACAGCAAACGTTGATACACAGCCAGCCGCAGCCAGCTCCGTTACCCAATCAGCCTCATATCCACTGTCTGGAGGCTGATGCTGATGCTCAGTCTAAAGCTCCTGGTATTGATGATATAAAGACCCTGGAAGAAAAGCTACGGTCTCTCTTCAGTGAACATGGTAACGTGGGAACAGCACATCCATCAGTATCTCTGGAGACATCATTGGTAATGGAAACTACAGTTATTCCTGGGATACCAACCACTGTTGTTGCACCAACTAAACCCCTGACATCCATTAGCACTTGTATACCTCCAAGCAGTTTGCCTCTTGGACCAACTGGTTTGCCAGTACTGACACCAGTTGCCACTCCTGGGCAAGTGATCACCCCAGTCAGCTATATTTCAGCATCGAGCAGCATTGCAACAGCAGTAGTGAAACCAGGGACCTCTCCTTCAAAGCCCCCTCTTAGCAGGGTACCGGTAAGAAATGCAATGTTTGCATGAATATTAAAAATATCGTAGGAAGCAGCCTTCTCCAGCAGAATCCCTTTTATAAAGCAGAATACTTACTCAGGCAGAGGTATCTTCATTTAATATAATATTGAAAGTTTTATGCTCTGGTGGTTTCTGTGGATTTTTTGTCCATATTGGGGGGAAAAAGGTCCAATCTTATATTGTGCCTCTGAGAGAGCTCTCTAGTGTCACTTAATTTTTTCTACTCCTAAATTACAAAGAGTAAAGTGACTGTGGCTTGGGTTTTTTGTGATTTTTTTTGTTGTTTTCTCAGACAGAATTTGGAAGGCTTGCTTTAAATGGCTTTTGGTCTTGTACATGATCATCAGAATGAGACTGGATGGTTGTGTGTCTCATGAAGTAGTCAGGATAGCTTAGCTTTGCTTCTTGTCATTAGCCTGTTCCTTGAAGGCAAGGGTGAACTTGACTGGAACTTTGGGATGGGTTGCTGTTGCTGTTGGTTTTGTTTGTGTGTTGGTTTTTTTTTTTTAAGTCCTGCTGTTTATGTGGTGCCTGGATACTCCTTTCCTTCCAAATGTTAGGTTTGTGAAAGCAGAATTTTTAGAAGTTTGAAAGGTATCTGGGTATCTGAAAACAGACTTTTTTTAGTGAATTGTGCTCTTCAGACACACGCTTTCATAAAGAGAGTGTCATGACTTACAGGAACAACTTGTGTTGGAGATGTTGTTACCTGCTTGCTAACCAGATGTATCAATCTGTGAATTGGACTACCTGTTTTCTTTTAAATGGCTCCCCATATTGGGAGGCAGTGCATTTCAATATTTTAAATAATTGGTAATGCTTTCCTTTTCAAACTTAAATGGAAACAGGCTGAAGAAACTTTCAGGTGTTTAACAGACCACAAACCTTAATACTCCTTTTTGTTTCTGTAATGTTCTTCTCCACTCACCAACACTTGTGTTGGTTGTCTTTAGCTAGCCTTGCTATCAACCAGTTTCAGGCCATTCAAATTGAGCTAACGCTCCTAGTGTCCCCATTCATTTAGTCTTTCCCTTGTACTTTTTGTATTCTAACAAAGTAGAAAACTGCCGCTGTGGAGAAGCGGGAATATGTGCCAGGGAAGTTGGGAAGGAAAACTAGATGCAGAGGTATGCATTTGTATTGAAATTAAGTTGAGAATTAGAAAAGAAATATAAGAAAATAAAAAACCTGGTGTTGGTTCAGGAACGGTTGGAGCAGTTGGGAACCTGCTAATTGCAAACCTGTAATTACAGAGGCTTGGGTTTCAATATAAGAGATGTTTGGGGTTTTTGGTTTTCTGTTGTGGAAAAACTACCTCTTCTCTGAAGTTTTCACTTATGAATTAGTTTGGATTTTCAAAGCTTATTTTTAGTTTCACTTCGTGTTGTTTTTCAGCTTTAAGGAGATCATTGCTTTAGTTTTTCTGGGGTTTACTAAACTCTGTGCATTTTATTTTGTTTACGGCCAACCTGTTAACCTAGACACTTAAATGTGTTTTGACTTGTCTTAAGAAAGTATTTAAAATTATGTTCTCTCACTTACAAACTTAAATTATTAACTTACCACAGCTTAAAAATTCATCATGCCTCGGAAGAGGTGATGTCCATATGTATGTTCCTAGTGCACAAAAAAGCTGAGGTAATGCAGCTTGGCACAGTTCCTGCTGAAACATTTTTGGGAGGATAGATAACTATGGAGTGTGCCTTCCCCGGGCAGCTGTTCCTGCAGTTTGAACCATTAGTTAAGCTGTGGTAATGTGACTGCAAGCTGGAACTGGTTCTGCTTGTCGAGGACCAGAGCAGACTGGGCCAATTATCCATATCCAGCACAGCTTACTGTCATACAAGGGAAGCCAGCTGACTGACCCTGTAACTTGTAAGGCTATCATGTGTTTCTCAAACTTCAGTCGCTATCAAGCCTCAAGATTACAGCTGAGAATAAGAATTGTGAGTTGTGTAATGGATGGCTTAATTCCTAGGACTTCCCCCTTCCCTAACAATGGAAGTAACTAACTGGAATGTGCTATCTGATCTGGCAGGGAGGCTTTGATGCCTCCTTCTAACCTTTCCAGTCTCTCTAACCTCTTCCACATAACCTGGATGACTTCCCCCTACTCAGTTGCATGGCCTAGTCGTCTTCTGTGGGTCATCAACACCCTTCAGGTTAAAAAAAAAAGTGATGGATGAAGAGATTGGTGTGAGAGGCCTATAAATCTGCTTCTCAACGAGTGGGAGACATCCTTGGGCACGACAGTTCGTGTTATCAAGTCAAGTTGCTTGAAACAATTTGCCAGAAGCACGTAGCTTGCTGTTGCTAATGGGCAGTTAACATAGATCTGTTGTAAGGAGATTGAGTGCATTCTTGCACCCTTTTATAAATTAAGCTTCTTGGAAACTTAATTGATTTTTGGAAGAACTACTGTAGCATTTCTTGCAGACTTGAAAATAATACCCCCAAGATGCTTTGCTCCTGGATGCAGAAGCTTGTTTATCTTCAAACAGCAACAATTTCCAGTTTAATCTGGATTAAAAAATAAACCAGAAGCAAACAAAACAACTTCCCCCAGCTTTGTTGCAAAAATCCCTACAGACTCTATGCTAACTCCCCAGGAAGGAAGTCTCTACAGAAAAAAATGTTGAGGCTTCTGTTATATGATGTGACTGACTGTAGCTTGGTATCTGATCCTTCTGTTGTTCCATGTCTGATGGACTCGCATTTCCTCTTCGTTATCCATAGGTGCTACCAATAGGTTCTGAACTTCCGGCTGGCACTCCATCCAGTGAGCCACTGCCACCTTTTCCAGGACCTTCACTAACTCAGGTGCTACATGACTTGGCAGGTTTTATCTGCTGCTTTTCCTTTCAAAGAGCATGTTTCGATTAAACTCTCCATTGCATGTTATTAATGTCTTTGGTTTTCTTTTCTTTTGACTGAGTAACCCCTTTTGTGTAACTGTAGCAGTAGCCAGAGTCACTTCAGCACAGGCTATGTAGCTTGTCCTTTGGGATGTTGTACTCGGTGTCTGAAGTACAGGAACAATTAATCAGGCCTGGGGTTCTTCGGTGTGTTAACCTGAACATTAGAGGTTTTTTTAAAACATAACACGGGTGAGTGTGTGCATAAAACTTGGACCTGTTTTCTTCTTGAAAAAGCGTATAGAGGCAAAATTATAGCTCATTAAGAAAGCAGTATATACTGTAGTTCAGTGCTGAAGAAAATGCAAATTTGCTGGCTTTGAAAATTCCTATTTTGTTTTTTTGTGATTATTACTACATTCTGATTTCACTAGGCTTTCAGATTTGCAAAAGGTACTTGAAGCTCCTGATCATAAACATGAGTTGAGATGTAACCGTGGCTTCCCTTGCTCTGATTCTGTCCTTATATGCAATAGTAAGCTTGAGTATTTTGTATGTGAAGGGACAGGTAATCAGCTCAAACCCACAAACACAAATCAGTTTTCATTTCTGTTTAAAAAACAGAAAAAATATCTTGTAATTGAAAGAACTTTATGAAGACAAAGCTGTTTTATGGAACATCTGAATGGTGTGTAATAACATGTAACATGGGAACATTGCACTTAGATATGCAAAGAAAAGCTGAAAAAATAACTGAACCAAACCCATGAGACCATGAGGTAGAATTGTGCAACTTTTGAAAGCAGTTTGTGAATAAGCACAAAGATGGCTTTCACACCAGTTTTATATTGAAACCTGTAAAGATGTGATTCAGGTGGGTACCTTATTGGGGTGCCTGCTTAAGGCTCAGTAATTTTTTCTGAAATCCAGTGTTTCCTCTGCGCATGTGCTTCTTACAGTATTGACCTCTTCTACCTGTGGCTTAAGTCCACAGTGAATAGACTTAGAGTATGTGTCCAAAACCTACACCTGGAGTCTGTCCTTTTATAGAAAAGAATTATTCACTTAAGTCTTAACTATAATTTTAAAGCAATCCCAGTAAAATAGCTACAGTATGAAAATTTGTACAGTACTTACTGGCATTATGGCCTGACTTCTTTTTTGGTTTTTTGGACCCCCGAGAATTTTAATGCAAACTGAGCTAACCTTGATGAAGTCCTCTCCATGACACTCTCCTAAGGTTCTCCCTCTCATGTCTTGCAATGGAGCTCTTGAATTCAAGTTTCACCTGTGGAAGGGAATTGAAAATAAACTTTAAAGGTCACTTTAGTTCTTTGCAAGCTGTTCCTTTTTTGGGATTTACAATAGATCGTTGAGATCTTACGTCTGAAAGGATTTAAGCTGACTGTCATACAAAGGAATAATGTTAGAAAATTGCACATTTAAACTGTGCTAAGGCACTTTTGGTTAAAAAGCTGTCATGGCTCATGTTCTACAGCTGAAATTGTAAAAACTGAATTACATGTATTTTAGGGTACTAATCTTCAAAGATGTCATTGGAATAGTATTTCCATTTCAGTTTTTCAAGTGTGAGACCCATAATACTGCCTAGTTCTAAAGACATGAGTAGAGTGGAGCAGCAGGGCATGTCAGCTGCTTTCATGTAGTTTCATGTTGGTTATGAAATTAATAGTCTGGGTTTTTAGGTTTTCCAGCTTTTTTCCTCCAGTACTTTTGTATGCAGAAGCTCTGCCTTCAGCAGTTTCTCCAGTTCTCCCAGTGAATGTTGTGATCTTGTGGTCTCTGAGGAATCTTTCTTAGCCTACGTTTGCATCGAGTATGTTCAGGGCATTAGAATGGAGGCAGTCCAGTGGACCTAAGTTACGGCATGCCAAAAGTTGACATCTCATCCTGTCTATCCTTGCTCTCTACCAACGCAGTGGTCTTCATCTGATGGAACAAATGTAAATCAGTGGTGTTGATCAAGGAGTCCTTGCAGATGTCCTCTGTGTCCAGAACTATTTGTTTGTCTCTTCTTTTTAATTAAAGCATGTTTAAATCTTTTGTAAGCAGTAAGAATCAGCCCACTACTTGGAAAGTATCGTGCATTGTGAAAAGGCAGAAGTTCATGCTCTTTATGTAAGAAAACTATGAAAGTGAATGTACGGCTCTTGAAACCTGTCAGGAGTGCTGCTGTATTTGGTTTTACGTGGCTTCTTTCTAGCATGCTGAATGAGGGCCATATTCCTGCCCTGTGAGTCATCAGGAAATGGGTATCTTCTGCCTCCAAATGAGCAAGAAGCTGAATGACTGAAGTAGAGCTGTAAGATGGTAGTCTTATCAAGTAACACTCCCCCCCCATCTTCTGGAGACGGAAGCTGGTTTATGCCTTTCAGCTAGTTCCTTCTGAAGCATGATTTTGCTGAAGAGGAGACAATTTCTTGTTAATACTTAGGTGTGATCTTACTGTATGCACAGGTAGCAAATGAATATGGAGGCAGCTGGTTAAAATGAGTCACACCTAAGTTCATAGTCCTTCTTATTGTTACTGCTTGGAACTGAGTATTTCAGAACATTTTCCCCAAAACTCAAAGCACTTGTAGCCACTTATGTGACTCAAGCCACTGGACCACTGCAGAAGGCTTCTTTCTCTGTCTTAGGTATTTCTGGCAGGATTTGTGGTATGGAAGAGGCATAAACGCAAATCCTTTCCTTCTTGTCCTTTGCAAACAGCTTACCTAATTTCAACTCTCATTTGAACTCTAAAGCCTGTCTAGGAGTCAGACAAAATTGGAGGAGACCAACTGGATCAAATCTAATTGACTATTAAGAGCAGTTGCTGCTATCACATAATACTACCTGGAAAATTACTGGCTTGTCTTAAAGTAGATAGGCTTGCCTTCCTTGTTGCTTCTGTCAGTAGCTCATTACACAACTTTTTTTTTTTAATAATTTCCTTAATACCAGACTCCTAATTTGCAGACAAAGTACATGTCATCTCAAAACCAGTTTTGGACAATGTCTTCCTTAAATACCTTTTCTGTTTATTCCTTAATGGCTTTTTAAAGGGTATTTAGGTTAATTTTCAAACTTCATTTTGGTAGCCTTGTCCCAAAAGGAAATCTTTATTTCCTGATCGTTCTGATATCTCAGCTCTTTGTCTATTTGAATCAAATATCTTCCTGTGAACATAAGTGATGAGAATTACGTAGTATTTCAGGTGAAATGTCCTGTATTTTACAGTATTATTGAATTAGCTCACTTGTCTGCTAAGAATTTGGATTTCTGAAAAGTAGTCACAGAAGCCTGCATTTTCTTGTGCTTCTTTTTTATTTTTTAAATTTGGATGGATTTGGTATGGGCCTTATTGTTAGGCGCTTTGGTTGTTTTGAAATCCACAATTCGGGAAGAATTTCATCCTGGCAACCTGTTGAAAGCATCTTTATGCTCTTGTGTACCTCTAACTTTCAGTTTCTTGAAGGTGGAAGGTAATGTTTTTATGTTGCCATGACCTCAACTTCAGTTCTAAAAACAGATCTAGTTTTTTAATATAAAAGATGTAAAAATATTAATGATGCTAAAGTTTGGATGGAAACTTCTACTCCATAGGGTCAGAACTGCAACTTAGTGATATCTGCCAAGTTTGTTCTTCCATATATATCTTATGGGTATGGCCCTAATTAATAATTTTGAGTGAGTCTGAACTTTCCTTATCTATAAGACATTTTTAGGTAATTCTTCTTTTCCCCAATTCAATTGGCCAAGCTTGCAAAATGTCTTAGATGCCAACACAAACAGCTGAAATATAAGTCATAAACGTACTTGTGAGAGTTTCTGCCCCTCTCCCTTCTTCCTCTTCAAGTCAGTCCATCCAGATAGCTCCTTTGAGGGTTTTGTTTGATTGTTGTTTTAAAAATTGTTATCCTCAGTCTTGCTTTATCCATGTTTGCGTTTGAAATTATAGGCATATTTTTTTAATTTTTCTGTGATTCCCTCCCCCCCCCCCCCCCCCCTTCACTTTCTTCAAGATTTTAGATAATGGAGGTCATTCGTGTTATGGATTATCCTCCAAATAAAAAATGTGGAATTTGGAGGCTTGCAGCATCTTTGCTCAGTTCTTAAGTGGAAATTTGTACTTCATGCTAACTTCAGGAAAAACAGAAGTTCCAGTTAATGCTTCTTTTCTGTTTTTTACCAAATATGTTTCTTAAATTTGCTTCCAGTCTTAACTATGCTATACATGTTAAACGTAAACATGTAGGAAGAGAACTTAGTAGAAATAGGGGAGCTGTACTGGCTGCTTTAAATTTTAGTATTAAATCTGGCTGTTTCTCAAATGTGATGTATTTCTACTGAGCTGGGACAGCTGTTTACTCTTTCCTTTCTCAGTCCCAACAGCCACTGGAAGATCTGGATGCTAAGCTGAGAAGAACCCTTAGTCCAGAGACCGTTCCAGTGACATCTGCTCCTGCCTGTGTATGTTTGCAATGTTGGCAGTTTAGTAGTCATGAAAAACTTCAGTGTTTTCTCAAGGTTGTGCTCTTAGGTCGCTACCTTAAATATCATTACACAAATCTTCAGGCTTTTTTTTTTTTTCCAAAAAAATGAAGTCACCTTCCAGTTTGTGGGACTGAGTCAACCAAAATAAGAAAAATCTGTGTGGTGCAGTAGATCATGTCTTTGGGTATTAGTTCTTAATCCAGCTTTCCTGGTGATGTCACCAAACTAGAAGTGAGTATGGAATAAGGGGAAAGAGCACTAAACAAGCAGTATGTGGTATGTCAGTCTTAATTTAAGAGGGGAATGTTTAAAGTGTGGATCTGAAATTTTTAAAGACTATAATAGTAAACTTTGATACGAAATGGGGATAGCCTTGGGGGTTGTAAGGCGTATAAAATCTCTTGGTGATGATGCTTGTTTTGGAGGTTCAAAACTTGCATTTGTCTTCTCACGGTCATACTTTGACCCTGGTGAAAATAAAAGGCTATGTATTGTGCAGTATAGTGGATTTGTTGGCATTCAATCAAACCACTGATTCTTTTCATTTTGTTTTGTTTTCACCTGTGAACCTTTAGTCTGTGCCCTCAGTTGCATCTACAACGGTTACCGGGCTGGTGTCTTCAGCACCGCAGTCTCTGAAGGATGGTAAGACAGCCTCGATTATTTTAGATGGTTTCTCAGCATGGCGATATAATCCAACATCGAACAGACTAGCAACTTCAAAGGATATAGCCTTTCTTTAGTAAGTCATACAATGACAATTCCTTAGGGATTGTATTAGTGCTTAGTAACTAGACTGAAATTTTCCACTGCAGACCAGGGGAGGGGAATGACATATGCATATTACAGTAACTCCTTTAGGATGTAAAGCTCTCCAAAATGCTAAATTAAGACTTGCAAAGAATTTCCAGTATGCAGCTGAGGTACAGCTTCAGGATTTTGAAGGAACTGTTTTCTACGATCTTGGCAGCAACAGTAAGACTTTTCATCTTGTGTCATTGCGCTGTGTTCTATATGTAGGAATACATCTTACTAATGTAAGAGTGTTTCCTTTCAATTTAAATGGATAAATGAAGGTTAAACTACTAAAAATTTAAGAAAGGCAGTAGGGAAATCAGGCTCCCTTCTTGGCTACTTTAGAAAACTGAAGGTTGACTTGGGTGATCAACAGTTGAAGTCTGAATGATTCATGACGTTCAGATCTAAATGAGTTCAATTGTTGGGGGGATGGGGGAACCCCACAACTTGCAAAATAGTCTGAGACTTTCCTGTTAGTATTTCCCGTAGTTATTTTAATTTTAAAAAAAACCCCTTCCATTCTTTTTAAAAGAAATTGTTTGTGGTACTAAAATGATTTCTGAACTATCTAGTAAACATTATTTAACTTGCATGTGCCTGTGAAGTTCGGTGACAAACCGTCAAAAGCTAATAAAAGCAGTGGGAAAATAAAATACTTCCATTTTGGTATATTGTTAGTGAACTATACTGTAGAACTCATCTGTGTGCTAGGAAATCAGTTGGGTTTTGCCTGCTAAAGTTTAGAAGGTGAGAGTAAACTGGGAAGTTGTTTAATACACACAGCAAGCTGTCCAATAGAACTGATTTAAAAATATAATATTATTTCTCAGCTTTGTAACCTTATACCGCCAGTGCATACAGCAACAAAATTAGGAGCTGACACCTAGTAATCCAGCTCTGAAAGCTTCAGAGAGACTGCTTTGAGTAAATGTGGTTTGTAACATTTCTTCAACTTAGATTTTTCTGTTAGTAAATCGTCCCTAGCATGTGTGAAACTTAGGTAGTCAATATGAGTATTGAGTTAGAATAAATTTTTTCTTAGATGAATTTTGGTTCTGTTTTTATCCTTTGGCTATTTCACATCCCTGTTTGAAATCGGTGTGCTTTTTTACTGCTATCTGAAAGTATGCTTTTAGCAAGTATACCATGGAGGGAAACTTGATACAAAAATACTTCATTTTAACATTGCTCTTTGATAGTCTATATGGTACAGTTGAAAAAAAGAGGTCAGGTTCCATGAATCCAAAGGCCTGCTAGGAGTTAACTGATAGCTGAGTTTGAAGTAGATAAAAAGAAATTGTTGGAGTTCAAATGTATTGCTCACTTTCTTCTTAATCTCCTTCTCCTTAGCTTCAGCATCATGTGGTGGAGAGAGCAGTGCTATGGCTACAACAGCAGGAGCTGGTGTGCTTAAGATGGGACGGTTTCAGGTAGGAGATGTTAAACTAATTTGGTTGTTGATAGAGGATCTTGGAGCAGTTCCTGTGTAGTCCCAGCTCAGCAAGCCTCATGGGGGGCTTTCCTGTTGGAAGAAAATGTCCGTGTTGAGCTTGTGAATGCAGTGCTTTGTGCAGATGCTGTTTTTATTCAGGGCAGAGATTGCACTAGATTATGCAGGTCTGGAATTGTGAATACAGCATTCCATCGTGTCAGGCCTCAGCTATGTAGCCGTTGGCTTTGGTCCTTAATGTTAGTTGCTTTTGGGCTAACAATGCTGGGATGTTCGCTGTGTCATGAACTGTTTGTGGAGGAAATCCCCCCTGAATCTGCTGTGTTTCTTGGAGTTAATCCTCCAGATCGCTTAAAGTACTACTTTGTGTGGCAATGTGTTTACTTGGAGGGAAATAGTAGTTTGCTTTGTGGGATACCAAGGAAACAAGTTATTTTCCCCTCTCAGATGCATCTTACTACAAAGGTAAAAAAAAGCATCATGTTAAGGAAGAGCTAAGAAAGCCT
This sequence comes from Falco rusticolus, assembly GCF_015220075.1. Taxonomy (NCBI): domain Eukaryota; kingdom Metazoa; phylum Chordata; class Aves; order Falconiformes; family Falconidae; genus Falco; species Falco rusticolus. The sequence goes on from NC_051191.1 coordinate 67,816,206, forward strand.
GCATGATTACATTTCTATTCTAGGTATCCGTGGCAGTGGATGATGTGCTAAAAGAGGGTGACAAACCTGAAACTAAGCCAGTGCAATTTGAAACCACCTCCACTGATTCTTCATCTCTTTCTGGCAGTAGCCCAGAGAGTACACTGGTAAAGCAGGTTGGCAGTCGGAAAAGCGAGGCCGTTGCTGACTCTTCTTTGGATGCAGTAGATGGCATTCCTCAGACAGTTCCAGTGCTGCAGTTGCCAGTAGATGTTGGTCAGCCTACTAAGGTTGGGCGCTTTCAGGTAACAACAACAACGGATCAAGTGGGGCGCTTTTCAGTGTCAAAGACTCAGGACGAGGTCAGCTGTGCAGAGAAAGAGCCAATGACTCTTCCTCTGTCTGTGGGCTTGGAACAAGTTGCTTCTTCAGCTGCAGCTCCGAAGAAAGAGTTGGAGTCAAGGCAGTCCCCACACATGAATGGTCCGTCCTCTGAACCAGAGGCCGCCTTCTTAAGTGGGATGGCTAAGGATTTGGATGATGGCTCAGGGAGCCCAGACTCGCTCCAGCTTCTGGGGTCGAAGATCAGCCTCCCTGTTCAGAGCCTTAGCAACTCATTCAACTCCTCCTACATGAGCAGTGACAACGAGTCGGATATTGAAGATGAAGACTTGAAATTGGAACTCCGTCGGTTACGGGAGAAGTAAGGCTTTTTTCATTGTGTGGCCACGTATGAAATGTGCGTAAGGGGATTAACACGAATTTCTTCTGTACTTTTGACAAAGAACGAAAGTAAACTTCTTTTAAAAAGACAGCCTTTGCTAAGTGTCAGGACCCATTGTCAGTGTTTATGTGGGAGAAAGGTTTAGTGGGAAAGTAGTACACAATTACAACAAAAAAGGTATATACGGGTTTGCTGAGTTTAGTTTTCTGACCTGTAACCTTGTTGTGTGTGTTTATATGTAGATTGGTTGCTGTAATGTGGGTAAGAGTGCAGATGTATAGAAGCCTGTGCATATCACTGAAGCTTAGTATTTAGTGGGAACAGTGGTGTCTCATTTGAAAATAACACACAACTGCATTTCTAATATGCATTTCTGGCATTTCTAATGGTTCCCCTTGTCCTGAAGAATTCTTGTTGACTTAGAAAAAAATTTTGGAAGTCAAGCAATCTGACCTATTAATTTATTTATACTGAAAGTTGAGCTTTTTTTAGGGTAGCTGGCAATTTAAAATCTTGTGTATGCAAGTGTTCTGGAAAAAAATACCACACCCCTAAGGCAATACAAATATAGAAGTCTCCAAGGCCGTACATCTCAAAATGAATAATCTAGCTATTCCCGTAGCATTTTAGAGCTGAATGATTTGATCTTCTACAGTAGGGGTATGCTCTTGTTTGTACTTCCATTTACCCTGGGTTTTATGATTACAACATTGGGAACTTTGTGTTGGAATTCTAGCCAGGGTTAGTGCACGGTGGAAGATGGCACGTGTTCTGCCATGTGTTCAGTGGTTATTTGTGGAAAAGATTTGTATCCTCCTTTCTTAAATGTTAATGAGAATTTGACCAAAGAAGCTGGGCGAGCTTGACTGGAGGGGAGGGATTGTATGCATGCATGTATATACATAGGATTTTGGTAAATCACACTCCTTCGTACCTTCTTAGGCACCTTAAAGAGATCCAGGAGCTGCAGAGTCGCCAGAAGCAGGAGATTGAGTCACTATACATGAAATTGGGAAAGGCGCCGCCTGCTGTAATTATCCCCCCAGCTGCACCCCTGTCGGGGAGGAGGAGGCGACCTACTAAAGGAAAAAGCAGCAAGTCCAGTCGTAGCAGCTCCCAGGGAAATAAAAGCCCTCAGCTATCAGGTGAGACTTTCTTCAATTTTTTGAGTGGATGAAACCGACAAGGTACCATATCTCATTCTTAGATCTATGCCTGTGTCTGTCTTGTCTTTGGGAGGGGGTATGTGTGTTCTCCCCCACTCCTCTGCTGCCCGGATTACGAGATCATTGAAATTGCTTTTGCTGTTTGGTGGTCTTGCTTGTGACTTTTGCGATCTACTGAAAGATGCTGTCACGTTGCTCTGTAAGAGCAGTTTTAGAGTTGTGATTTGTATTTTTTTAGACAATTAATTATAGAATTCTGACCAGGAAAAAAAGCGTAAGTTTACAGTATGGAGGAAAACTTTGGTTTATTTTTTTAAAAGATAAATTGCTTTTGTTGCCTCGTGAAACTGATTTTAAAGAATGGGGCTGATAACGTCAATCATCTTCAGAGATATTTTTTTCTACTTTAGTAGCACTGAAGCATGATCTTACTAGTCCTTACACTTCAGAAACTTAGTCACAGTTGATGGATGTTCAAATAGTGATTTTGGTTTTGTTTGTTTAAATGGAGTTGCAGGTGTTTTGGTACTTAGAAACTGAGAAACAGTTTCAATTGTCAAGGCTTCCTGTCTTAGTAAAACCACTTTTATTATAAACAGAACTAAAAAATAAATAGTACTGTTGACACTTTGAATGACATGGATGTCAGATGCTTGCTGGGTAATTGTAGATGTCTCACATCCTGTAGCATTGAGTAAAGAGTACTGGAGGGCCAGCACTGCGAGCAGACGAACTTGTTAACTGCTACCTGCACGTTCACTTTGGTAATTCCATGTCATGCTGTATTTTCTGTGTCCAGTCACACTGGCTGCTCACTTTTGATTAGTTATATGGTATGGGAGCTATGTGTCAGTAAGCTAGCACAGAGTTGCCTTAAAACTTAAGTAAATAAGAATATTTATAGTCTTACTGCTTTCTCAGAAACTAGGAGTAGTTCCCTCCCCTTGGCGCCTCCCCCCTTCCTTGGGTTGTCATGCTTGACCAGAGGATGGTATCGTCCCCTCCCTGTTATAGATTCGTTAATAAGTTAAGATTGATTGACTTTATTTGATTGATTAATTGATTTTATAAAATCATTTTATAAACTTAAAATATAGAAGGATAAGAAATATTTTAAATGAAACTTATAGCTGCACAGTAAAAGCTGTTATGAGGTCTTTTGTACATCCTGTACCAAGGCTAGAAGAAGGGGCTAGAACCATTGTTAAAACTTAAGTAGTAACTTTAGGGTTTGAAAGGTTTCTTTGTATTTGACCAGTCTTCTGTATGTAGAGGTGTATTGAAATGTCAGAGTATGAGATTAATGGAAACTGGGGAGAGTCGACTGGAACAGCTTGTACTTACCTGCCAAGAAATTGTGAACTTTAGTAAAAGGTAATTCCGGCAGGGGGAGGTCGCGACCACCGACTCATACACCACCTACCCAAATCGTACCCCAGACCCATTTCTAGACCTTTCTAAGCTTTACTGCGCAGAATCGGATATAGGAGGAGAGTATGTTAATGATTTACGGGAAACGTTATGATTATGCATGAATATTTAATGAATATGTATGAATAAGTTCTATATATGGAATCTGATTTTGAGACCTGGCGTGCGTTGATCGTGAGAGGACTCGCTCACGCACCCGGCCGTTAATAAAGAAGTGTCTGCTTATCTACATCACATTGGTGTCGATAAGTTCTTCATTCCGACATTTTGGTAACATCCCCACCCCCAGCACTTTTTTCTGAATCACTAGTGTGATAGCTAAACTGATCATTTGAGTTACCTGGTAGTGACTTCCCCCCCTAGTAAACGTTCCAGTCAAACTTCCTGTTTTTTCTCCTGTCCCTTGGGAGCAATGACAGAAGCTTTGAAAATGAGGTTGGGGAACGGAAACACTGAACAGCTTTTTGCCTTCCTTCTTCTTTTAGGCAATCTGTCAGCTCAGAGTGCGCCGTCAGTCTTGCCCCCACAGCAGACACTTCATCCTCCTGGTAGTGTGCCAGAGACTGGGCAGAACCATTTGTTACAGCCCCTCAAACCTTCACCTTCCAGCGAAAATCTCTACTCTGCCTTTACCAGTGATGGTGCCCTTTCGGTACCAAGCCTTTCGGCACCAGGCCAAGGTAAGACTTCAAGTGGAATTAGTGTTGAGTCTTGCGCTTTTGTTACTGATGAGCAAATAATCAACTTGATGACACTTGATTTTTAATGCACAGCGTGGAGTAGATTGGTAGTCTCGAGCCTATGTGCGGAGGCTGATAAGGGTGTTCTCTGAACTGAGGTTTCTTCCTTCTCACATAAGTGAAGCGTGAGGTTGTTGAAGTAATGAACATATAGCGCATGGCCCTGTCTGCTGTGATGAAAGCACCAAGGAGAATACAAGAGAGTGCAGTATGGTGTGGCAAGCAGTGTTCTGCGGAGCTGGGGGAAAGGTATTGGCTGAAAGGGTGAGGAGGCAGGTGAGAATGGGGGGTGGAAATGTGAAGCGGGACTAAGGAAGGGGCAGACCAGCTTTGATCAATGTTAACACATAATTGAAATGGTAGGAAATGTCTGTTTAGGCTTCCAGACTGCTTTGGCTGTTTCTGCCAATGGAATTTTTAACAATAAAAGGTCAAAAAGGCTCTTGCTCTGCAATTGTGAGTTAAAGAATTATCCTTGGAAGGAACAGGTAGTGTGGGAGGATGGAAAGGTAGGAATAATCAATTTTTCATTTACTCATTACTCAGGTTGTGGATTGCTTGTTACTAGTTAGTATCTTAATCAGATACTTACACAGCTGTGATCATTTGATAGGGAGCACTTCTTTGCTTCCAGTCATTAAGGGGGTGATAGCTGGATTCCTTTATTTCTCTGAATTTGGCTGTTCTAGGTTTTCTTTTCCCCCTTGAACAACTTTTTGAGAAATTTTGCCATAGTCTGATTGAATGCATCAACTCTGATGCATGATTTTGCTGAAACTTGAGAAGTACAGACAGAAAATGGGAACAAATGTTTAAGAATTTTCTATGCAGTTTTTTTTAATGAACTGTTTAAAGTATTTTGGAGCTTCTTGAATAATCTGCCTGTATCTAGAGTTGTGCAGTACAGTTTTATAATTGGGTAGTTTTGCCAGCATTTGGCTTTCTTATTTTGATTGCAACCTTATTGTTGGGTTATGTACTGAAGAGTAACGCTGCAAACTTGGCCTAAAGTCTGGAGGTGTTAGAGGGAGTCTCTTCACTCCGTATGTTGTCTACATACTCTTTGGTCCACACTTTGAGGCTTATTCTTGTGTGTCATGTTAATGCATTTCACCCTTCCAACCTCAAGTTTCTAACATCTTGTAGTGGTGTTCTGTCCCTCTTCCTCTCCTTTCTCTGTTCTTCCCGTTTTTGTTTTCTCACAGGCTGTGCGAAGTTTAACTGTGCATCTGAGAGAGTGACGTTCAAGCCTGGTGGCAGGAGGACCCGATTTCTGAGTACGCCCTGCTTGGCTCTTTGTGTGTAACACCTTTACTCCTTCCTTGTCTGTTTTTTGTTTCGTCTTTTTGTTTGGGGTTTTTTTTTTTTTTTTTCTGCTGCTTGGATCTGTTTCATGCAGCCCATTCTCATCTACCACCTTGTATTCCCTCCAGTCCCATGGCTCAGCTGAGCTGCTCTTAGCACGCCTTTAGAAGTTTGGGTTCTCATGTTAGGTTTCTCTGTTCTTAAACTCATAATAACAAGCACTCATTTTCTTTAAGCTTTTGGTGGAAACCTTCACGACAGTTCAGTGAAATGATAGAAACCGGGGAGAGCATTTTCTTTTGGCCTGCCTTAGTAATTATGCTTCAGCATATGTTACTGCACATGAGACTTGGAAGAAAAGTAGTCTTTCTAGTGGAACAGTGAGGAAGACTTTTGTTTTCCAAATTTCTCCTTTAGATGCTACTGCAACTGATGGGAGGGAGTACGCTCACTTCCTCCAGCAGTATGCTTGCTGCGCAGGTTTGATTTGGTATTGCATGTTCTCAGCACTAGTGCTGGTTACGGTGCAGAGCATTGATGCCACCGTTGATGTAGGCAGTCAGTATGTTCATTAGCCAATAGCTAAAGAATAAAGTGTTGAGGGTTTTAAAATCATATTCTCAGGCAAACTCAAAAGATCCTTACCTACTAATGGGCCCGCTTTTTGAATTTTATACTGTGAATTGGAGATCTACTAAATGTGCAACAAATAGCTATAAAGGTGGTAGATAGACATCTTTAGACATTCTCTCAACCCTCGTGAGTTACCTTTGCAGTTCTTGTCAAAATCCTTTCGTTTGTACTTACGCTAGGCCAGACTTACGAGAGAGCCTCAAACTTCTGATGTGATTGAAGTAATGATACGCTTGAGCTGAGGCTGCTGATGTGATGCTTTTTATTAGGAGTGCTGCAACATCTCCCATGCTGCTTCTGCAGGCTGGACCCTTTAAATGTCCTGACATTTGTTTCCCACCCTCTGGAATGTCTTTGATACATGAAAGCTGTAAGCGCTGTAAAGACACCTTCAGTCACTGCACTGCATGACAGTACCACACATCTGTAGCATCTGTCTCACTACAGTTGGCCATAGCTCAGCTGAGCCAGAGAGTTGTGTGCGGGAACTGGGCCTGGCCCTTCTGCAGAGACAGCTGCAATGCAATCAGCTCCATCCTCTGGGAGAGGGAATGAGTTGGAGGGAGGGGAAATTCTTGCCTGGCTGTTCTGTTTTGCAATGATACCTCCATCTCACTTCATTGGATTTGGGGAATATAAGTGCTAATGGCATTTAATTTTTCAAATTGAGCAGCTTTAAATGTTTTTGCTAGTATATTAATGTGCAGATATGCACTAATGGACATTTGCAGTCTCAGGAATTATGGCTTCTTTCTTGGAAGCAGTTAAATTCTTACTAAAGCAAACTTAGAGATAATCTTTAGTCTTGTCTGTCCTTTTTGGGGCTAGGGAATATAAAGAACAGCCATTCTGTGTCTAGAATCGACAATGAACTGAATATATGAGAGCATCATTTACTTATAAGGCCTTGGCTTGCTGCAAATTGACCATCATCTGGCTAAGAGTACTTTGGCATGTATACCTCTTGCTTATGGGACTGGAGCTAGGGGAACTGGATTCCTTTTGACAAGTGTGTTGTAGCTGTCCTGTAAAAGCAGGTAATCCTTGGCATGGCACAGCTTGGCCTGGCACTTGGCTTACGGCAGGTTGCTTGCTTCCTGGAGTCTTGTCCTTGAAATGTTGTTGCAGACTGTTGTGGAGAGTGACAACCGGAGAAGGCGCTGGGTTAGAACCAGTGATGTTGAGGAAACAGTGCAGTAATTGATGCTTTTAACTGTGCAGCTGGAGAAACAGAGTGGTACAGCTTGGCGGGGAATGTCTGAACTATTCCATGGATTGAGAAAATAAGGTGACAAACTAAAAGCACTTGACCTATCGAATACATCTCTCCTGTTGTAAACTGGTTGAACTTTGATAGTGTAAAATGCTCCCTATGTCCTGACAAAAATGGAAGATGTACTTTTCCTTTTGCAATAACAGCCAGTTGTGACAGTAATATCTCCTGACATTCTTCACTATGGCGTGGAAATTCTGAAGAAGAAATGTGGGAGGCTGGGCCTTTTCTCTTTCTGAAAGTACAACTGGTTAAACTGTCACAGAGCAGTCTTTGGGTTTGTCCTGGAGTGTCCTAGCAGTGACTAAGAGCCCTGCCATGCTGTGTCCTCTGTTTCTCACCAAGCTTTTTGTACCGTTTCCTGATACTAAACATTTCTCACTGTTTCTCTTATCTTTAACAAATTACTCTCTCTTTGTGCTTCAGGGAAGATGGTGAAAAAAGTCTGTCCTTGCAACCAGCTCTGTAGTAATTATCTTATTTCTGTTATCTCCGATTCCTGATTGTAAAGTTATTCATCAGCTTTTTCTGGTCACTGAAGCCTTACCTTCCTGACTCTGTCTCCAGCACAGCATCTGTCTGTCTGTGTTATGCCCTCTAATGTGTGCTCAGTCATTAGGATATCAAATAGTTTGGCTATTGCTCTGGCAGGCGAGTGGAGGCAGGCAGAACCTCGCCTCCGCTGTGGAACTCGGCTCATCACTAACGAGAGCGAGTTGAGCATCGAGGTCAGTTGCTCGCTGTAACGTGCTAGAGTTGGACCTTTGAGCAGCTGGTTCGTTTACAGATCTGAGGGGGCTTGGCACCTCGGTGCCGGATCCCATTGCGGACACTCCTTCGACATTTTAAGAGCAAGCTGTCAGATCTCCAGTGTCTCCCAAAGCGAGAGATGTTTTGAAAAGCCTGTGTGTGCTCATGTTGCTCAAGACTGTTTTACAGGTGTCTTTGACTGCTGGTTTATGGGGCGGGGGGGAGGGGAATAAAAGGGCAGAATGAAGGCATTACGGGTAGCGGGCTGGAGAGAGAGAAGCCTGTTTCACTTCAGATCCTTCATGTCAGAGCAGAACTGGGGACGGCTGCTGTGACCAAGCAGGAATGTGGGGGGGTTGTTTCCATTGAATGCTACAAGTTGAAGCACTTCCTTTTCAGACTCTTCTGGATGGCAGTTTCTGCAGGTGGTAACTATGTTGGAGCTAAAACGTGAAATTCCTGAGAAATAATTTTTTTAAAATGACATTACATGGGAGCTTTGGTAATTGCAGAGCTCCCTGTTGTGGTGTAGGCTGGTCTGTCTGTGATTCAAGATAAGAGCTCACTAACAAAATCATATTTGTGGACAAAGCTCTTGCAACCTCCCTGAGGTTCCCACCCTGAGCCAGTCCAGTCCTTTTTGAAACACTTAAACTTTCCTAAACGATATTTCATACCTTGATCGATTCTCTCTTTTCCATGGCCTGAGGAAGCTCTCTAGCATAGGTCCAGGATCCATTGTGCTTTACTGATGAAAATGGAAATGTGAAATATCCAAAGCAGATAGTGGCCATCGTGAAGAGGATGAGAGCAAGTGTGTCGATCCCTGCATGAATCCTTACGGTGGAATGTGATGATTACTGGTTTTGGCAGCTCTCCTGAGCACCCCTTTCTTGCTTTTGCCTCATTTGTCTTCAATTTCACCTTTCACATCATTGCTCTTATTAAACAATTGTATCTTGAGCCTTTTCCACATGATGCATGCTTGAGGTTCTTGTTATTTCACTGTAGATTTTCCTTGCCACCTTAGCGTGTTCATATTACTCTTCATCTGTGCTGCAGCTGCACGCTCTGGTCAGGGAGCCGTACTCGTTTATTTCACGTGTACGGTTGCATGCACCTGCCTGCTCGTAACAACTGCTGCCCCACCTGTGGGCACCCGGACCGGGAGCCACTTCCATGCTTGAGCTGGAACTGGTGGGAGGGATGCGTATCCTTCCCTCCTCAGCGCCACCAGAGGCAGTAACACTTTGCTTATTTGTCCTGCATAGTAAGTATGTCACCTTCCTAATTCACTCCTCAATATGAAACATTCCTGCAGGGGTTTGGAGCCAGTTCGCTCTTTGATACAGTGGTTGCAAGGAGTGTGGCTGATAGCCAGGGAAAGCGGAACAGATGAAGCAGCTGTCGGGCAAGAGACAGCGACTCCGTCCTTTGGCCTTTGCAATAGAGAGATGATTTTCATTTCTGGCTTTTTTGATGCTCCAATTCTAATGAGTTTTCTTCAGAAATGTCTACCATAAACTCAGGTTTTCTTGGATTTCCCAGTTGCATTCTTAGAGTGAGCAAGTAGAAATGTTTGAGGAACTTTGAGGAAAAAATTAGGTGAGGATGTGTCCTTACAAGGAGTGCAGGGACAGCACTGCTGTTGCCAGATACTGTTGTTTTGTTTGGTACTAAATGGATTTGAAAAATGTAAATTTATTCTGCCCTTACCATGTCCTTCAGAAGAAGTCTGCCCTAGTGGTTAATTCTCACTTCCACATCTGTAGATGAGGGTACTTTGATTCCTGTTATCAAATACCCTGAATTTTCAGCAGTATTGCAAAGAAGTTGTATGTTATGAGGTCTGCCTCTGCAAAACCGAAATTTGAGTGCAGTTGCTTGTTCATAAGTGTGAATGGGGTAGTGAGGCTGTCCAAAACAAAGCTTCTAGATATTCCCCCCCCCCCCCCCCCCCCTACAGGATAATGTTCAGTGAGCTTTCTAGTAGAACTGGATCATGGTATTTATGTGAAGGGCTTTTTGTGTTTGTGCAGTCAACCCAGTAAACAGAAAAACTTGTCAAAGCGTGTCTAAGGAGCTACTCTCATTTCTACCTTCTTGAAGCCGTATTGGTGGTTTGCATCTGAAATGCTTGTTCTTCTGACTTAAGAAATCTGAACATAATGGCAAAAAAAATGCTTTCAGAGGCAAAAAGCAAAATTTAATGCAGTGCAGACTTCCTCTGCTGATCCTGGCTGTTTGGTGGATGAAGACAGTCCCATCTGGTTACCCTCAAGAACCTAAGTATGGCAGCTATTGGAAACAACAGTTGCTGTTTCTCGCTGTGGCTTTTTTGCATAATCTCCGTTAATTTTTATCTTCGTTTTACAAAGTGGAGATAATTTGCTACAGAGCAGCTGGCAATGCTGATTGTAGTGCTCCTTATCCAGCATCCAGCGTGTGTCCTCCAAGGTGGAACTGACCTGTGCCAGTAGTGGTTGCTGCTAGTTAAAAGGTGTAGGATGAGAGAATGACAGCGACTGTACTGTCATCCAGCGCTGAAATCTAATCTCCTTTTTCTTCTACAAAGGCCTGTAGGCTGCCACCATTCCCCTCTTAAGTTGACTACTTGCAGCGCTTCTTGAAAAGTAAATGTATCTGTGAAATTCTCTTAAACTGAGAAAATGCCTGTAGGAGTCCTTGTAGTTCCCACTTCAGTCTGTCCTGGAAGGAAACTTAGAATTAATCTGCATGGCATTTAACTGGCTCTCTATTGATGTACCATTACCATGATTATTAAAGCTACTAGAGGAAAGGTTATCTGTAACTGAAGTTTTGATTCTTGGTTTTTTTATTTGTAGGGACCAGCAGCACTAATACAGTCGGGGCTACAGTGAACAGCCAAGCGCCCCAGCCTCAGCCTCCTGCTATTGCCTCGAGCCGGAAAGGGACTTTCACAGATGACCTGCACAAGCTGGTAGATAACTGGGCCCGAGATGCCATGAACCTGTCTGGAAAGAAAGTTGGCAAAGGACATAGCAGCTATGAGGTAAGGCGGAATCCGTGAACACTGATGGTACGAAACTTTCAGTGTCGCTGCCATCTCATCTGGGTATCCATCACAGCTGGGGTGCAGTTGCCCTGCAGCTTGGGCAACTGCTCTAGAAAATTACTTACCTTTTACGTACAGGATTGTCTCACCTGTACAATCCTGTACAGGGAGGGGAAGGGGATAGCTAAAAGAGGGCCATGAGGTGTGTTCCTGTAAATATCCCTTGGGAGCAGCTTGTGGACAGAGGGGGAGTGAACCTGTGGTTTTTAAGCACAGCTGTGTAACTTTTCTTGGGGGCTGGGTTTTCTTTCAGGGCCCTGGCATGGCAAGAAAATTCTCGGCACCGGGTCAGCTCTGTATCTCTATGACATCTTCCCTGGGTGCTACGCCTATCTCTGCAGCATCAGCTACCTCTTTAGGTCCCTTCACAAAGGCGATGTGCCCTCCGCAGCAGTACGGTTATCCAGCAGCAGCTTTTGCCGCTCCATGGAGTGGGACGGGTGGTCCGACACAGCCTCCGCTCGGCCAGTTCCAGCCCGTGGGTGCCGCCTCTCTGCAAAGCTTCAACATCAGCAATTTGCAAAAATCGATCAGCAACCCTCCAGGCTCCAACCTGCGGACCACTTAGCTGCGCTCGGAGACCGTGCTGGCTAGACCTCGGGACAGGACGTGGGGAGGGAGATGGGGCCCTGTATCAACTCTTAGTGCTGCAATGAACTGGTAGCTTGCCAGACTGGGAATGAATTTCTCTTTTCCAACCATTGCTGTCAGCTCTCTGTAAGGGGAGTTTCCCCACACACTTTCAAGGGGGAGGAGGATGATCAGCATCCTTATGGTGGGACAGTGCTTTTGACCGAGGGGTTCTGCTCTTGTGTGGAGCAAGAGCTGTGAAGAGAAGTCGTGGGGTCAGTTTAACGCAGTCTTGCTGTAAAATTTTTCTCTGGTTTGAGGCTGAATCCACACGCGTTGCGGTGGGAGGGCTGAATCCTAGCATGAGGCTTTAGTACGCTTCTCACCTCTCCCTGAAGAACCAAGACCAGGAGAAAAGCTGTCCAAATCCCCCTCCTCTCCCTCTCCCCAGTCAGTTGTATCTGGCTCCGAAATGATGGGGCACACGAATGGACTTGCAGTGCAGCCCGTGCTTGATAGGTCATTACTGCTTTAAGTAAGATATTAACAGCTTTGACTGCAGCATTAGAGCAATTTAAATTGTTTAAAAAAATTTAAAAGTTCCCTGCGGACATGTACTTACCATCAGTTTTGATGTGGAAACACTGTGATATATAAATGTTGTTGGACAACAGTAGTTTAAAAATGAGTGGAATATAGAGGGTTAAAAAAGTTAAAAAGAAAAAATGGGAAAAAAAGCTAGCTATATCCTTATACTTATTGGAGACACTTTAACTTTTTCCTTTGTATTTTCATTGTATTAGATAAATAAATGTGAATGTAAAATTGTATAAATTAATGTACTTGAATACTTGTCTGTTCTCCCAGTATGCTTGCTGGATATTTTAGTGCCTTGGACTTCTATTGCTTCTGCAGTTCGCATCATCTTCCCAGCAGAGCCCCGGGCAGGCGAGGGCAGGTTCAGAGGTGGGTTATCTGTACCTAGCGACTGGGACGTTCGCGGTTATTTAGCGGTACCGTTACTGTTTAGAGTAGGTGTAAGGAGGGGGAAGTCATTGAGGCAGCAGGTTGGACCAGCGTTCTGTGTGTTGGGGAAACTTGTCCAGGTGGGCAGATCTGAAGTTGCTGGTGTGACAGGGGCCAGGTGGGGGTGGGACGGAGGGTCGCGGGTGAAGCTACAACGAGACTAACCAGTAGTGTCTACGGAGGCAGGAGGTCTGGATCGGAAATGGAGAGAGGATGGGGAGAACGTGTGTCTTTGGGAAAGGCGCAACTTAAAATGCAGTTTGACTCCACCTGTGAAGTGTAAAGATGTTTGGTCAGGATGTGACTTGAGGGAGAGGTGCCATTGCTCGTTGGCATGGGCTGGTCTGCTGGGATTGCTTTTCTTACCTTTTTTTTTTTTGTTTGATTTGTTTTTGTTTTTGTTTTTGTTAAAATCCATTTAAGCCAGGAATACTGTCCTGGTGCAACGTCCATTGCCGGCAATGGATGTACTTGAAACAGCCGGCATCGAGAAGCTTCCTCTGTCTTGCTGGGGGATTTACAATTTTGTTGACTCTTCACAAATTTCAAGCTGGTGCCAGGACTGTCACTATCTGTCACCTCTTAGCAACTGTACTGTACCTTCTGCTTTGGCCATTATCCCTTTTCCTATTTAAAAAATACTGGTTTCCCTTTCAAATTAAAAACAATACCAACCAGTATTTACGTAGTGCTGCAAAAAGCAGTGAGGGGAGAGAGCACTGCTTCCTCGCGCTCGGGAGTCGCGCACCAGTATCCTGGGGGCTGGCGCATCCCGGAGGTGTTACTTGCCTGAATTTCCCCCCCCCCCCCAGGGGCGCTCTTCCCCTGTGGAGCCTTAACAGGGAGTTTTTCTGTTTGCGTATGTTGTCACTTTTTCTTTTTACAAAGAAACTGCAAGATCCGTTCCTCTTTGGTCACTTTTTGTACAGCGGTTTTGGCAGCAAGGGCAGGTACAGGCTGGAGATGGACGCCTGAGGGGCGACAGCTATAGCGTTGGGGTGGCTGGGCTCCGAGTTCCTTACGTTGGGGAGTTTATTCTTTGTAACTGAAGTGCAGGCTGGAGCTACAGAAGGAGAGAGAAGGCTCATGGTGTGCGTGAGTGCTGGAAGGAGAAAACGGGGGTCCCGGTGGCTGGAGCGAAGCAGGGAACGCAGGGAAGTTTCCCGAAGGCACCCCGGTGCGGTGCGAGGGGGGAGGTGCGCTCTGGGAACGGGAGCGGTGACAAACCCGAGGCAGTAATGAAACAAGGGGAATGTTCCTGACGGGGGAACCAGTCGGCTGGATGCAGCACATTGTTATTTAATTTTGATCTAATAAGTTTGAGGTTGTTTTTTCACTTAATGTTATGCAAGAACTGGCTTTATTTACCATTGATATCCCCTCCCCCTCCCCTCTCCTCCTGTGGATGAATAACTGAAGTCTAGAGGAATAAACTAATGCTACTGAACTGTTAAATTATTTTGTTTAATATTACACTTTGAGTATCTTTTTCCACATAAAATCTGTTTCTGAATTTCAAGCGTTTTCTTTACATTATTTAACAATGTACACTGTAAAAAAATAAAAAAAATAAAAAAATAAAATGAATTGAAACTTCGGGCTTCCCTGGCCATAGTTAGTTGTATGTTTTGCACTAAACCCAGGCCGTGCGCTTCTAGTACGATTGCGCTTTGTGCTGCCGTTTGTTACCTTTGTAGAATATTTAATGAAGTCATTCAAATAAACCAAACCTGCTCTTGTTGAGCTGTGGGTTTTCTTGTTGAACAGCAGGTTCCATCAGCTCTGTCCTCTTCCCGGAGTGATTGCTGTTACCCAGCTTCCCAGTTGTATCACAGGAAAGTACAAGAAACCCCATTTTAATGAGACCCTTAACTTCTCAAAGGCAGTGATCGGTAACGAGCCTCTGGCCTTTCACTCGAATATGCTGGAAGATGGTACTTTAAAGAATAATTCATAGAAAAGATCTTTGAGAGGAGGGGCCTCGGGGGACAGGAGGGAGAAGTGGTACGTAGGAGAATCGTACAGTACGACTGCTTTCATGGCCGAGACTGTCGGGAAGTTACCAAGCAGCAGGGAAACATGCAGAGATGTGAGAGGAGAAGGCGGCTCTCCGGGGCCGAGCGCAGGTGGGGCTGCACTGGTGGTGGCTCTCCGCTCCCTGCGGGCAGCGAGGCCAGAGCAGGGTGTGCTGCAGGGGCTGGGGCCGCCCTTCCTGGGCACAGGAGAGTCCGACTCTCCTCCTGCTGGTCCCTTGCCCCCCTCCCCGGGGTGGAAAGGAGCAGGGATGCGCACCGGTGCTGGGAAAAAAAACTTTTTAGTGTAGCTCTAGGGTAGGAATTCCATTCCCAAATCTGCAACCATACTGGTAAGAGTGGGAGTGGACCAGTATATTTTATGGGGTCATCCTCAAACAACTGCAGACTTGCAGGAATTGTGGCATTTCTAAACACTAATTGCTGCTGCATTTTTTTTCCATTTTAAGAACAGTTTCTGGTGTGAGTCATGCTGCACGAGGCCTTGGGGGGAGGGGCAGGGAAGCTCCAGCTCTAAGTTTTACTGCCCTTCTCAGAAGGATGGATCCAGAGAGGCTTGTTGCGGTGACTTCTCTTGGAGGGGGCATGGCTATTGGTGCAATGTTTGCACAGAGTCAAGAAAGCTGACGCAGTTGTGTTTATATGAGACTTAAGTTTTTCCCTGTAGAAGTTCAGAGTGGCCTTGAATACAGCGACTGAGCGCTGCACGTTCCCCTCCTGACAGGTGTGCGATTCCAGCAGTGCGTGCATGGCTCAGAGGCGCGGTGTGTACCTCTTCCCTGCGCTGTTCTGACAGCAGCACTGAATCGGGCAGCAACTAGCACAGTGAAATGCAAAACTATTTTCTAGATGTAATCTATTACAGTTAATGTTAATTTGTCCTATCTCTCCATACTGAAGTCAGTCCTTGCTCTTTATACTGTTGAGGAGGTAAGTGGATAGTAGAGGATCAGCTGAAGGAAAAAGACCTATTAAGTGCTGAAAGTAAAGCAGGAGGAGCAGGAATTAACGCTGAATCCTTCAAAGGTATTTACGCTTGGACTGCTTTAAGAGACTTGACTGGACAGAGCAGAGGTGGCAAAGTACAGGGACAAGGTCCTGTTTAAAGTCTGACACTGAGTTCAGGGTTGGACCAATCCAAAGAGTTTGTGGACGTTTTCCTGGTCCAGCTCTGGCTCCCGGTCAGGCGGTGTCACCCTCTGTGTCTCCAGCACTGCAGGTAGGCGTTGCGGTGCCAGGCTCCCCGCCCCGATGCCTGGGGAAGCGGAAACCACCACCTGCCAGGGAGAGCACTGTCAGCAGACACCAGCTGGAACCTGCAGTGGTGGTGCCAGGTTCCTGCCAGGCAGCGGGAGCTGCAGCGGACCCGCTTTGCTGCAGGTGGGAGAGAAGGAAGAGCTGCCCAGGAGAGCTCCTCCCCTTCCAGAGCAGAGCTGCTCAAAATGGATACGGAAGCATCTTCCACATACTACCTAAGAATTCTTCCTTTGACCTTCCTACTAGAACGAACAGCTGTTGCTTTGCTCTAACCTTTAAAACTCACTTGGAAGTTCTGTTTACCTGTCTTAAGGCAAATGTGAGGCTGTACAGACCCAGTGGTAAATCTCTTTGGCTTCCTACTTGTAACTAGTCAGAATGCATTAACTTCTTTGAGCTTGTTAAGCAGGAACTGAGCTGTAACGGTTTGAAGGGTATAGAGGCATGAACAGCTCCAAGTGTGGTTTGTGTTCACATTTATTTTTATATTGGAAAGGGTTGAAAGCTTATTTAAAAACTGAAGTGCAGCTCCCATTCATTTTACAAAGGGCCCAAGCAAACACTAAGATGCTACATGCAGCTCCGGCAGCAGCTGCAGCACGCTCTGGCCCCTGCGCTGCCCTGTTGCACAGGCACAGCTGCATCTGCAGCTGCTGCACAGGAATCCAGCGTCTTGAGGAACAAGCTGAGGCAGAGGAATGGGCTCTGACCCTGTTCGTGCGACCACAAAGGGCTGGGCTGTGCACGGGAGGTGGATGCTGCCACCGCTCCACACACTCAGCCTCACTGAACAGGTGACCGCAGCTTGCAGGCTTTCTCATATGACCATAACCCGCCCTCTCCCTGTTTTACTCAGTTTTTCTCCGTGCTGAAATGCAACGCTGAGAGAGAAAGAAGCTATGAATTGCATCTCATTTTAAAGATTAATTCTGTTACCCTTTCAGGCAAATCACATGTAACGTCAGCTTGTAATACAGCCCCAAGTCTAGTGCTGCAGAAGCACACATGATTGCTTGTTTATAGAAAGAGGCAGCTGAAACATAGAGTAACCTAAAAGTACAGTGAGTTCTTTCTGGCTGTATGAAACTCTTCTGTGTTGCTTCACCATAATATAAAGGAAAGTCCATTCATGCACTAGAATTGCTCACGTAATTTGAACAGCCAACTGCAGTCATCTGATGTAATCCAGTAGGGATGTAACGATAGCACCAGGTGTCTTATATAGGTTGTAGCCTCCTTTTCTTCAAGCTTTGACTTCTGTGGGGGCTGCACTCTGCCAAACAGGGAGATAGTGAGAAATGGAAGTTTCTTAAAAGCTTTTTTTCTGCTTTAAAAGTTCTTTCTCTAGCTCCTCCTTGATAGGACAGCTGGATAGAAAAACCAGATAGTTCTCCTAGCCCACTGTCACAGCATCTGCAGCCAGGTCCAAGAAAAGAGGAATGTTTCTCCCACTCCACTTTACTCATCTAACAGTGCTGCTTTTAACAATGGCTCTTGGCTTTGAGACAGAACGTACCTGAGGTCTGCTGGTTGGCACAGCTGCTGTTGCTGCTCATGGTTGTAGCAGATGGCTGCAACTGAGCAAGTCTAGCAGAAGCTTTGTGGTAATTCATTCTGTGAGGCGTCCTGCTACGAGTAGTCATTCCATGATGTCCACGTGGTGTTTCAGGTGTCCGCTGTCCTGCTGATGGGTCTGCCATTTTGTGACCCATTACCTTAAGATCAATGGTCTCCAAGGAAACGTCCCAAAGTTCAGGATCGTCTAGAACGAATGAAAAGGTGTTCCGACCAAAGACAACAGGATTGCACTACAGGAATCACAGTAACTCCAGGACCAGCTCACTCTTTTCCTACAAGTGGTGATGACTATAAAAGTTAAACTGTAAAGCATCTTTTATATCAGCAGGGAAATGGTACTACCCCTTGTGCTCTGGACTTGTGCATCACGGTGCCTGGACATTGCTTGTGTGACCCAAACAGCCATAGATATGTTAAGAAATGACACCTCCCTGTCATGGTCTCCCCTGCTAAATGTTCTGTTTCTGTACAATATTGCTTCAGGAAAAAGGTATAACAACTCTACTGAAACCCCTCATGGTGACGGACATAATTTCCCCTGCCACTCAAGCCAAGTTTGTCTTGTTAAGATCAGACTCATACTCACACTTCCATTATTGCAGCCTCTTCAGAACTCTTACCTTTACACTGTACTCCAAAAAACAGATTTAGATGCTAATGATTTAACACTCTATTACTCATCAGTTTCTGGCTGACCTGCGAAGAACTCTTCTATTGCTGGCTCCTGTTGTGCTTCTGCTGGGGTGCTGTGCTTTACAGGAGGATCAGGTGTTGCTGGAGGGAGGTAACACAAGAAGAGATGAATATTAGAAATACAGAAGCACCCTTTTGCACCTTAACGGAGCGTGAGTCGGAAATGGTAAGCAGCAGCTGCCACCAGGTACCCTCTTTTTTCCTAGAGCTGGTTATGTTTTGATGGCAGTATGTAGAATGGTAAGATTCTGTATGACGACGGCTGACAAGAGCAACCACACTACTCTACCCCATCCCCCAGTTCCTGCTTGTCACACAGCTGTCCAGACTTCCCCACAAGTGAAGAGCAATGTATCAGGAGGCTAATGCAATGCCTACTTGCCTGCAACCACCTCCGCAAAGTGCTGCAGGCTCAGCTCGGGTGCAGCATGTTAGTGGTACTGAGAACAGCTGCTTTAGGGTGGTTGGAAAGTTTGCAGATTTAATGACACAGTTTGAGAGCTGGCACTCCTGCCACTTCAAGAACACGGGGGAAAACACGATAATCCTCCTTCCTTTGGCCTCAACAGTATATTGACAATAGAGTACAAAAAGAAATTAAACTGGTCAGGCTCCTATATTGAGGGTAACACATGCCTGCCAGTAGCTATCACTAAAACTGTCATTTTTTAATGCCAAGGCTTACCCTGTTTGCTGCTAGGAGTAACTACGGGAACCTGATTCTTTTTCTCCATCTGTTCCCGGAACTGTTGCTGCAGCTGCTTTTGTCGCAATTTCCGCTGGTAAGTGGCATCACACTCGAAAGCAAAGGAGCCTGTATTTCTGCTCCTCCCCACAAATAAGGACAAAGTTAAACAGGATTTTAGCAATTATACTTTATGAAGAAAAAAATGCATAAAGAAATAAGAGCAAGAAAAATCCACTAAATAGCATTCTATGGCATCTTCCAAATTGGGTCGTCCATGTGTTTTAAAAGGTACAGTAACTTCTACTATAGCTTATAAAATAGATTTGTAATAGCAGTCTCACCTAGAACTATTTGGCTGTTTCTGATCTACTGTCACTACAGCAGCTTCTGGCTGACCAGGCTTACAATCAGATGTCATCTCACAGTGCCGTCTCCCTCCTGCGTTCTGCCTTTCCAAACAGCTATTGTATCTTGCTTTCTCTATTTCGGGTTCAGAGTCCTGTCTTTTAGCTTTGACCAAATCTAACTCAGGCGGTATCTAGTAAAGGAAAAAAAGAAAACATATTTAGAAATTTCCTTCACTGAGTTAATGAAATAGGCACAGGGGTTTTCTGCATGGTACCGTTGAAAAATCTGTTTGCTCTGAGTTAGTAAGTTAGAAAAATGAAACCTATTTTCAGTATGAAGTTATTTAGCTAGTTAGTAACCAAATTCATGCAACTTTCTGTTAGTTTAATAGTTCACTGCTTCATGGCAGATATAGCCCATATCTCCCCCGACTCTGGTCTCTGCAAAGGGGAACAAATGCAGATCATCGATGCAAAATTCTACAGCATCTCAGTCTCACAAGTCTGTTGCTGAGTCTGTTAGTTTTGCCAGTTCCATTTTCATACTTGTATTAAAGGGCATGAGAAACCTTTACTCAGCTCTGTAATCATGAGGTCCCCGAGGAAGGTACACCATTCTTTCTTTATTCAAGATAAGATGGTTTGGCACTGTGATTTTACAGATTGGTGGTAACGCCACTAATAGAAAATAATCCTGGCAAAGCAGAGATCTGCACCATCCTGGCAAGATGTTGCTTTGGATCTGCTCCTACAGTCTAAGTTAGCTAGACAGAACTGCCTTTCAGCTCTAGGCTGGCTAGCAGAGCTTGGTAAATCCTAGCATGATGAAAGCAACTCTACTGTGAAACTCCACGGATCAACAGCTGTAAAAGTCTTACTTTTTCTTCAGTCAGCAAGGTAGGTTACCACCTGGAAGCCTGCTGCCCCCAGCTGGTACACATCGGGACCTAACAAGATTGATGTCAGTTACTGAAGTGCAACAGCCGGGACAACTTTAATGCTATGAAGACCACTGTGTTATATCACATCGTTCTTATAAACTGCGATAGCTCAGGAAGAAGGCGGTTAAAGTGTGGTTGTCACTGATGAAGATGTACATCACCATTTCTTATCTCTTTCTCTGGACCAAAGACCCCCAAAAGAGGCATTTCTCGATGGTGTTGGTTACCTCAGAGGGTTCACTGACCTAGTGTTTCACAGACAGTAAAGTCAACTGCAGCTCTTCCCTTGCAAACTGAACCTTTAAGGAGGTAAGGAGTTGAAAAAGCAAAGCAAGATGTAACCTGGCCACTTATGGTTCAGGAAGAGTCAGAACCGTACTTACATCAAGGAAAATAAGTGTTCAAGTACACATCAGTTATACACACTAATTCTTCCTACATTCAAGACTGACAGCTTGCCATAGTATCATTTCAGGTATTTAAGACAAATAAATTGGAGTGTTGATCATCCTAATGTTATTCCTCAAACTCCAGCAGCCAAGTCCAGTACATCCCACTCTAATAATTCAGTTGCAAAACTCAGGTACCAACACATTTTTTAAGTCAAGCAGAGGACATCTGCAGGGCCATTTGCACACTCCACACGTCGCAAAACAAGATAGTGTAAACTGTTCGCTGTTCTGTGGTAAGACTTTGAAGCGAATGGCAACCGCTAAAAGTTGTTGTGGGTCAATAGCTTGGTTCACCCTTTCTATCGCAGATGCATGAAGTAGTTTGCAGTGTTTTTTTGTGAAGGATCCAATCTGGTTAACTTAGAAGTTGAAACCAGCTTTAGAAATTACCTTTGCTTGAGACCTCAGTAGAAAAGCACTGGTACAGAATAACTTGTCTATTATTCTAACAAGAACAATGAGGGGTGAAATACTGGCACGCTGTAAAATTTTGTTTCAAGGACCACGTTGAGTGTATTTCCAGTCTAGCTGTGATGTGCATTAGCACCTGGTAGAGTTTGAATACCAGTTAATAAAAGGATGAAGCAACTATCAATGCATATATTGACATTGCTACTGTATGGATTTCACCAAAAATTAAGTAAAGTTCCAACTCCAACAAACAGCTTTGGTATGTGACCCACCTGGTATTGTTTCTAGGATATCCTGGGTTACGCATACGGAAAACTTGATTTGAAGGAGGAAGTCTGCCAGAGCTCCTTTTTCCTGCTTCCCAACTGCTGACATTATATGCTGACAGCCTGAGAGACTTCAGGACCAAATGAAATAGTCCCCATTTTGTGGGAATGCAGAGAGCTGTACCTGCTTTAGGGTAGGTTACACAGATAATAGATACACTGTCTGCCTACTCTTCTGTTCTGCCCACAGTCTCTGGTTTTCTGACCTGTTACAGCAATCGGAAATTATGTACCTGTATGCAGTTATTTCCTATTCTTTTTTTTTTTATTATTCCTGAAAAAGTCCAGTAATGAGAAGAATACGACAAGTACATTTGATTTTCATTAGAACTTGTAAACTGGATTGTGCTGCCAGTGACAACGAGAAAAAACTGAGAGAGGTGTTCTGGCCTTTGCCGTATACAGAGCAAAAGCACACAGTAAAGAAACACGCATGCAACCTCGACAACTGTTCTCCCAAGGACCTCTGTTTCACCTGTGAGATGAATATGTAACTCGACACTGGTATTATTGCTGATACATACACATTTAAAGCAGAAGTGGCTAGATGACAGTGATGAACTGAGTTGCTGACAAAGCTTAAAGTCTTAAGAACTGCAGCACATAGAGAAAATGGCACCTAGAACAACCTGCTTTAAAGAATTTAGCGTTTCCCGTGGTAACATTTCACCTGCTACGAACACAGATGTATGTGTTACTGGTCCTGACAGAGAGGCTTAGATAAACTGGCCATAAATGTCACATGAGGTCTTGAGCAGGATACTGTTTCTTCACCATAGTGATCTTGCCTACTGCAAACAGTCAAAATTTAGAGTAGCTGTAGTAAAATGTCAGGGAGAATACTGTAACAAACAGTTCACACAAACTATCGGGCAAAGGCTATTGGTCTCATAGTTGGAAACATTCAGGGATGAGATGCATTGATATAATTATTTATAATCTTTTTAATATGAAGGACTAGGAGCAGTGGATGTCTTGCAGTCCCTGCTCTAACAGCCCATGTACTGCACCTGACGTGGAAGCTTATTCACAGCTCGTAGGTAGTCTTTGTCTAGGATGCAGTTCCCAAGAGCATTCCCAAAGCACCTGAGAAACAAAACAGCTCACTGTGACTGAAAATAACACTTAATTCTCACTTAACTTCTGAAAACATACAAGTACTGATCATCACTTACTTGAGTGCCCGCTTCAGTCCATCAGTTACTGCTTCCTTTCTTGCCTTTTCCAGGGACAAGGCCTTAGACTTTAGGCCTTCACTGACTCCATACCCCACGTCTTCATGGTATGATCCATCCTGCCGTAAAAATTTTAAAATACTAAGAGTAAGAGAATTTCAGCACATACAGCACTTCTTGTTAGAGGGTGTGCTTTCCTAAGCCTGATTACTCGCTCTTAGCTGGTTGTTCTATAGCAAGGTCAATGTTTTGGACAACACTAGGTTCTCTGGCATGGTACAGTACTCAAGAACTACAGTCTGACCTATGCATGAACTTTCATTCACAGCTTCAGGCAATCGCTCAATTATGGACAGAACAAACAAAAAAATCCACTTACCTTAAGCTGAACTTTCACAAATGCACAGACCCCCACATAGAACCTGCCATTGATGAGGTCAACAAAGTCTGGGGGAGGGAAAAATAACATCCTAAATAATACAAGACTTCTGATCCACATTTAGATCTTATTTTGTCCTTTGAAGACATTCATAAACCTGTACCATACTTATTGAATGTGCCCAAGATACTGTATCCTCTTCTATAAAATGGAGCGTGACTTACAAAATATTAACCGTAGTCTGAGAATGCTACCTTGTCTATAGGCTCTGAGGACGTTACGTGATAACTTTCTGGTTATTAGTGGCTATTGCTGCCAAACATGCACACCCTTCTACTACATGTATAGACTTTAACATATGAAAGAAAGAAGAGTTATAAATGTTACTTCTCATTCAGCTACATCTCCTAAACGTTCAAAGCACAACATTTTTTTCAGCAGGATGGAAAGATTTAAATTAACAAAAAAAAAAAATCAATTTATAAAAACAGCAGTGGAAAAGAAACTGCCATCTATAAAAGTAATTTCTTCTCTACTATATACTAGAAGTCTCCAATTTGTGAAATTTTGCACGAGGTTTTATCCAGGACAGAGTGCCTGAAGAGCTTAACAGGTTGCAATACAACTCTCAATCCAGAATCTCTGATCTACCTTACTTTACACCAAAAGCAATGCTACGTAATATACATAGGGCACTCTAGTTAGCAATCTTGCAAGTCTGATAGAAACATGACACATGCCTGAAATGAAATGCTTTGAAGTTCAAGTAACTGTATTTTGGGCTTTGAAAGTTCTTCTGTACTGATCCGGTCTGTTTGTTTCATAAACCGGCTGGAGGTGCAAGCTCTTTTTCTACTCGGGAATTTAAAAACAAACATAACAAAATCCTCTGTCTCTGAATTTCTAAAGGAATGATTTGTAATGGCATTATTTGAAAAAGATTGAAGTTTGAAGGATGTCAGTCCTTTCTGACGGTGGTACAGAACAGATAAGAAGCAATGAAGTAACTTGTTTTATGTCTCGAATCTACCAGCCTGAGGTTAGAAAAGATTTCTGAAGGTGAGGAGGAAGGAAGGAGGTACACTTAAGCAGCTTTGTTGAGCTCCTTCAACAACCAATCTTCAATCGAAACACAGCAGATCTGCAAACAAGGACAGTACTCCTCTGGCAGGAACTATTTCAGCTATAGAGATGGAAGAAGCTTAAGCTTTAAGATCACCTGAATACCATTTTCTAGAAGAAGAATTTTTCCAAAGCTCTCTACTGTAAAAATCTCAGAACCAGGTACTGGTTAGAAGAAGAACCTACAGAAAAAGATTGGTCCCTAAAGATTAGGGGAATATTAACTGAGAATATGAACTTGTTAGAATATAAAATTACAGGCAAGTATGAAAGTTGGCTCAGGGCTGCTGGGTGTTAAATAGTTTAATTGTAATTACTCTTGACTGAGTGCTCCCATAGAGATCAGAAAACTTGATTAGAATAGCTCAAGAATAATCATAAACACACTTAGAAAAATGACTATGATGTATTCAAGTGCAAGATCAAAAAAAAAAAAAAAAAAAAAAAAAAGAGAAGCTCCATTGTTATTCAATTTCTTGCATTCTTACCAACTGCTGAGACACCTGGGAATTCCACATGCCTCTCCCCAGGTTCTTTGAAGTGACCAAGTTCTAGGATAGATACGCTGGTCCTTATTTGAGAGACTTATCCTTCAGTGCCTCACAGTGAAACAAGAGTAAAGGCTTCTCTATCCTCCAGAGATACTTACCAACGTTCTGCTGAGTGACTGAGTGAGCCCAGCCATTGAAGCCAAACATCTCATTGGCCAGACTGATTACCTTGTGACCCTCAATGTAACAGACCTGAAGAGAAAAGCATATATACATAAATATTATATATAAAAGACATACACACGTGCACACATCTATCTATACATACTTCATTTTAAAGAGGGATTGCACACATCATCTTACACTGAGGAAACCCAGCAAAGTTCAAGGTTCAGACAGTGTGAATAAAAGGATGATGATGCAGCTTTATGTTCGCACTCTTCCAGCAGCTGTGATGGGGGGTTAATATGACAACATATATGACTTAATCAACTGAAGACAGAGCGGTAAAATGCACCCAGTGTTATGTAATGCTTTGTATATTTCAGTTCTGGGAAAAAATAAGAAAAGCATCTCAATATTCCACTAGTAGATAAATATTCCCTTGTAAAGGATGAAGCACTGAAGAGTTAAAGGTGTAAAAGGAACCTGTGGCTCAGTAAAAGCCAGAATTTATGTGATGCTGACTTTCCTTTCATATCTGCATATTAAATATATGGGAAATTAACTTAAAAAAAATAAAGATTACTGTAACTTTTTTAACCCCAGTTTTCTTGGAAAAAAACGTGAGTTGAAACATCTATGCATGTTTTTTCATACCTTTTGTCCTCCTCCAGCGTGCCGACTGCTGATATATTCTGGACCTAGTCTTTGACGAAGAGCATGCTGGATAGCTTGATATTCACTTGCTGTGTATTGATACTTGACAAAAACAAGGTAAGACAAATTTTCTCACTCTCCCTATTTTAGCTCCCCCCCTTCTTATATTATCACTTTTTTAATCCCATTTTTCCACATACAGTCCTTCCAAGAGGTGTATGATCCATTTTCAGAATCAGAATGTGACAGATAAGGAAAGACCTTAGGGTGTGTATGTGCATTATACTGGGTTTTTTTCTCTTACTCTTGAAGTACAGGTATAAAAGCATTAATTATTGAATTGTAGCAATTATTTTTCATTTCTCATAACTGTTACTTACATTAGAAAAACTGAGATAAGCCAGGCCTATTAGTATCGTATTGAAATCTAAATGCAGTCATAATCCTAGTCAAGGTTGCCAGGAACACACATATAAGCTTGTACTTTACCTCTCAAAAATAAAACATAGTATCTCTGTGACCAACAAGAGAAGTGTATTTACAAACTCCAACAAACCCAAAGTTTGACCTTACGTTACCACCATACGCTATCGGGGCAGGGAGGACAGCTGCTCAGGAAAGCAGTCAAAATAGGAATTTCTTGAGGAGTGTTCAGCAAATTCCCCTCATGCAGGGAAGGTCCTTTGGATAATTCCAACAACACTGGTATCCTTAGATAACACCAGCATCACTGGAAGCCCAAAGTGGTGTAACTTTTGCTCCTTGTCTTAGTAGCCATACCATTTACAATCCATAAAGGTTAGAGAAGCCTAAAAGCATGTTTAAGGATTCAAGCCCTAAAAAGCTTGTGTTGCTATGCTCTGATGCAGGACAGAACAGACATTTAAACACCTCAATTCTAAGTATTGTGTATGCATGTATTGGTACCCTATCATTCAGCCAAACACAGAATTCTGTAAGACTATATGCTGCACAAATTCTAATGCTCGCCAAACCACTCTAATTTGTATTTGGTTCTACTGAAATTTAAAGGAATAACTGTCTTTTTCTGACACTAGAATGCAAGCCTGTAACCAAATGGCATAAGGAAAAAAAGGCACATACTTTTACAGGAAGTATGTAAAAATGCTTATTATGGAGAAGAGAATTCACCACCAAAAGGTCTGCTCAATCCAGATACAGTTTTATTTTTTCCAAATTATTTTTTGAGCTTATTTTTTAATAGCTGAAAGTAGCTGACTTTTTCTGAACCACTACTGAGAATGTGTGTACACATGACCCAGGCTATCTGGAAATAAAAGAGAGTAATATAAGCCCCATTTTTTAAGGAACAGAATTAAAAACCTTTTGTGAAGAACCCAGAGCAATTTATTGTAACTTGAGGCATGCCAAGGCTATCACGGAGGAAAATGTAATGTATAATTACGCATAGCATAGCTAGGACAATGGATATGACTCCAGCCTTCGGTATCCAACTTTAAAATGAGTAAACATGCACAGCAGATTTCCAGAAGTACAAGCATAAAACTTCTATTTCCCACTCAGACAAAAGGAACTGACCTGTCCGAAGCAAGCAACCGAATTGCTAGTGCTGGAATTATTGCTGCTGATATAGCTTTCGCTGTCTTTCCCTTGACTTTCAGGCATCCCTAAAGATAAGAGAAAAATATAAACAGTGAAGATAACAGAACTAACAGAACATGCCAAAAAGCTGTTCAAGTCCACTGCCCAATGAAGTATTACAGTATTCTGTCACAGACATGTTGGACACAACAGTAATACTATACTTCTCACTCCATGGAACTGCTGGCAGCCCCAGTTGCAAATTTGTTTTCTGATGTTGTTTCAGAACAGTTACAACTTTTCTTCTTAAATATGCTATACTATGTAGGCAGAAATGGCTAGTTTCATCCTAGAAGCAGAGTTGCTGTTCTGGTCTTCCATGAAACCAGTAAGGGTGAACCTAAATTAAATTATATTATAATAGTGAAACAATTATTTTATTTAAAGAACAAATAAATTATTCTTGCTAATAAAACCCCCAAATAAATTCAACAGCCTCTGGATCCTGCATGAGATCAGAGACTAGAACAAAAAATGAATAATGTCTAGAGTCTTTATTCTAAATATTACACTGGTAACAAATGCTATCTTTCCTCCCCTGCCTTTTAGGTATATATGAATGTATTGTACCATTCTAGGTAAGGAAAAACGAAATAATTCCCTCTTTCAGATTCTTCAGCACTGTCTTCCTAGGTCACTTTCAATGTTCATGAATACTTAGACTGATAAAAAGCAGAGACAACTTTCTAAAATTTTACTTGCCTATACCCTGACTTGTCAGTCTTACTTAAGAATATTGTTTTGACTGTAATCATACTGTCTTTTATTATGATGGTATCATATAAACTACGCAGAGTTGAAAAATACAGAGAACCTGTAAGAATTTTAGGAAGTTGTACCGGTAACTCAGTAGATGGCACCCTTTTCCAGCACCTACCCAGTACCGCATTTCCACTCCACCCTGCTGCTGGAGAGTTGGTCTTGCTGAGAGCTCATTAAACAGGCCTGCAAAGGAGCTACAGCAGTCCTCTACATAAGCCCGCAGAGACAATCTTTTATTGTATGTGCACAAATGCTGAGAAAAATTGGTAGTCTATCACTAAGACTTTAGTATGCAATACAAACATAAATGGAATCAATATACATACAAGACAGCTGAGATGTCAAAACAATTTGAGAGTCTAAAATCCTCAGTAGACAGCATTATTTGACAGAGTCAGAACCTGGCTAGTATTATGCTTTGTCAACATACTCCAGGTTCAGCGCTTTTTACAAGTTGCTTTTCTACTCTAAACAAGGAAGCCAAAGTTTACTAAGAACTTGGCAAACAGTTTTCAGAAAAAGGATACTAGTTGTTTCCTTGGCAGCTGTGAGCACTGGTAATTAAGCCAGGTGTAGCTCAAATTCTCCTTAATTTTGGTTGGCTATAGTTATTCATCTTTGGTCCAAAAGTTTTATAATTGTACAGTGTTTATACATTTGAATGTGTTTCAATCAAAAGTTAGCTGCAATTTGTGGTAAATACATTTGGTTTTGGAAGAGAACAAATAGAAATTTATATTACCAGCAGAAACACTTGTGATTTAAGTGAAGAGTTCACTGTGTTGTGAGGGAGAAAATTAGAGAGAAAAAAATTAGAGTATTTGGTGACTGGCAGAGGGAATCCAAGTTTGAACAATACCACTTCCCCGCCCCCCCGCCCCCCCCCAGCAGCCTAAATCAGATCTTAATCATTATAACGCCCTTGGGAAAAAAAAAACCAAAGTATGAAATATGTGCATTTGCCTACGTAGCCCTGTTACCAGTTTGCCATAAATCTTTATGCACAGTAGGTGGGTGGCATTTTGAAGCAAAATAGCTTTAAATGAAACCAAAAGCCCTTTAAATTTTTATATGGTCTGCACCATTATCAGCCTAAATTCTCTAAAGAGATACACCTTTAGTAAAGCTTGGAATAAGATGTGGGAATTGCTTCTGAATGAGAATGAGGAGTACAGAATTCTGCTAAAAACAGCTTCACAATATATGGTTTTAATACAATAGATCAGATGCTGCTAGAGTATATTAGCAACATACTTCTCTGCAGTAAACAGTTAAAAAACATGTCAGTGGTTTGTATTCAGATTATGTATTACTCTACAGCTTCCATGGAGAAGACAGATGATGCCAGTTTAGTTTCAGGCTTTGCCTGTAAGAACCATTTGCTTCAGCTGTAAGCCTTGTTTAAACCAAACATTCTATTACAACAATGTGTTAAATGCAGCACAGAAAACCTCATGTCTCAAAGCAATTGTCAGAGCATTTCAAAGCGACAGAACTTCAATTTCAAAATTATTAGAGTAGGAGTTCAGAAGGGAGAAAAGTTAATTCTGCAAATGGAGTTATAAATCTACCTCAATATCAGAGCCAGAAGTTAGGAAGGCAAGGCACTTTCATTCTCCAGTATTGTTTCTTCACCCTCGTTTTAACTCACATGAAACATTAATACGGAAGCAGATAATAAGCTATTGACTGGAGTACAAAAGAACCTCGAACTCTCTCCAGGGCCAGAACAGTGCTAGGAGACTGCCTGACTCATAAACTGGTGTTAAAAAAAGTCGTATTTTCAAACCATCTTGAAATACCAAAAATTAAAGTTCAAATATACTTGCTCTGTATGCAGGATGATAAAAGCTGTTTATCATCAGCTTAAAAGCACCTAGGAATTATAATTTATTACTTGTGTGATTGCGACCATTACTTATTATTTACAGGGAATTCTTTTCAGTTTGCCTGGTAATATTCTCAGGAAGTTTTCTTATCACTGAGAAAAACCACACACAAAACTACAGATGTTGCACTGTGCTCCAAAATGTTACCTTGATAGACTACAACAGGCAAAGAATCTTAACAGCTTTTTACTACCATATTTTGATTTTGCTTTTTAAAAAAAAGTCAACAACACAAAAGCTTAAAATTTGAACATACTAGATACACAATCAGAAAAAATGGCTGTTTTAGGAAACTGGATATGAAATACAAATACCTGCTTTTAGAGTGCTGTTGAAAATTAATTTGTGTGGTGGTAGTGAACTGAGCAGCTGCTGAGAAAATCTGGGTGTGTACACAAATTCCCATGTAGGAAATAAACCAGTCTTCTAGAACAGATAATACTGAATGTAATCTGTTGAACTACTACTGTAGTTTACAGTGGCAACATCTTCACCTTCCGTCATAGTATGCACATAACTTATAATTTTCTAAATTAACACATCCTCACTCACCTTCCTACCCTATTGTCCGTTAACCCCCCAAAAGAGATTTTGGTCCTAAATTACCTCTTTTCCTAGCAATTCCCCTCTGTCTTGACAAACCAGGTTTTTGAACCATGCACTGTGCTTTAATCCTGTGCCAGGAGTGTCAGTTCCCAGTTCTCTGCATGTAAGGTAGAAGCAGGCAGTTTTGCATCACTTCAAAATAGTTTGCATACCATGAATTGTGTAAGTATCACAACTTGGGAAACACTCAGCGAGAACATGGCTGTTTCAAGAAATTAACTGTAGCATCACACAATCTAAGATACGACTTTAGAGGGCTTTTCATTCAATCTCATCCTTTTCTATATGGTAAGCTTCCTTCATAGTGAAGTTTTGGTTTGCTGAGTAAAAATCTTTAACATTCTTCCAATAAATGCAATTCCACTGAGCCCACCAAGAGCAAACAGCTATGCATGCAGCAATGAGTGATTTAGCAAGCACTAAAGATAATACCACATATTTAACCTAAGGTTCATATTGCTCTTACAAAACATACAAAAAACTTTATAAAAATTTTATGTTTCTGTGGAGTATTCTCCTCTGGGAACTCCAAACTATTTTGTAAGTTGATTAACCTGTTATGCAAAGGTAGCCTTACCTAACACTGAGCTGAGGTGTACCTCTTTGAAGTATAATGGGGTAGATGTTCCTATCAAGACAGGCCTGAACTACACCAGTTTAAATAGTGAAAAACAGATTACAAAACTGCTGTGAAAAAAGTGCATACAATTTAACTCTCCAGTTTTGACTTCTGATAGTATCTCTAGGCAAACAACCTTGATGACTTGAGAAAAGTGAGGTAATGTTCTGCTAAATTCAACAGAAGAAAAAGATATTCAGCATGTTATAGGTTGAACAATGAAACGCACAGGGAGATCATGAGACTGGATGTCTATTGTAGACTAATGGTGGCCTCTGATGCTTCCAGTACTGTATCAAAGCATCTTACTGGTATTGATTCAGGCCATATTCTGTAGCAAGAGAATAAAAAGGTATAATACAGAAAAGTTTGAACTATCTGCAGTAGTTCAGATGTACTTGTTTTCAAGGCATATGAACCCCACTATAACAATTTCTCCTCAGTTAAGCACATGTCAGATCTGACATAACTTAGTA
Source organism: Falco rusticolus (assembly GCF_015220075.1). NCBI lineage: Eukaryota > Metazoa > Chordata > Aves > Falconiformes > Falconidae > Falco > Falco rusticolus. The sequence continues at coordinate 67,847,587 of NC_051191.1, forward strand.
TAGCCTATTTCAGTGCAATCTATACATGTGATTCCAAAAACATAATTTAACCCTTAGATTTACCAGGCAGTACTACATTAACTTTTGTTATGTCTAGGATGATGATACACTCCCTGCACTAAACACTAATTTGTTACACTTTTTACTAATTAACACTTTAATGAACAAAGCATACAGCTCTTTCTTCCCTATCTTTATACAAGCTTAGCAGAGTAACATTATGCATTTGGGGGGAGTTTTTCTATTTAAGTATGTCTGAATACCTCCAACGTCTGAAATGAAGCCTATCTGGTCAGTTCCTGTATTTTTGGAACACAGGATGAGAAACTCATCTCCTTACTCATTATGCTGAGTCTCCTGTCATAACAGCCTTTATACACTTGTCACGAATTCATTGAACATCAATAAATCTACTGGAAGCTTAAGACCCTGCTTCCCCAGCAATTACAAATCTCATTCCAGTCCAAACTGGTTACTTTAATACATACGTTGCTGTGTTTTAGGCTGCTCATTTTTCAAATTTTGCTGGTTACTCCTCCAAACACATTCCTTAATAGCAGTGTTATGTGTGAATTACTTGTGCCCTACACAGTGTTGTTCGCTGTTTTAAAACTCATCATCAACCATTGTCACTTTTTTCCTTACAAAGGGTGCACAGTTTCATTAGTTAAAAACGCATAATAGTGCCTTATGAAACAGATATTCCAAGCCATTCTAAATTTGAAATTTTTTATTTCTTGCATTACTTCATTTCTTTGCATTAATCCACAGTCCTGTATAGACTAACCACTACCCCTTCACATATAATCTTTCAATGATATTATAAAAAAATAATAATCACTATAACAACAAAAAATGAACTAGTTTTGTAGTAAGAGGTGCTTTGTTTTATTGCACCAAGGGGTAGAACTGAAGGAAAAAAGAAAACAACTTGTTTGGCATACAAGCTCTTTTCCAGGTGTGAAAGACTAACACCTCACAGTTACAAAAAGTGAACAACCCACTCTTGAACAACTAGTTTTTCATTTACAAAGATACCATAGAAGGAAAGACCTTGTTCTGGAGACCAGACCTGGCAGAAATATTACTCAAATATTGTAAATTATTTATGTGGGTACTTCTTTCTAAAAGCCTGTCAGATTAATTTATAACAACATCATTTATGTATAAGCCACTTTAGCCACTGCAAGGAAAAGAGAGCAGGCTTTTTAACTGAAGACTAATGGTTTAGGGTTTAAAGGGAAAAGCAGCCTGTCCAATTGCAACTGTAGAAAGTCTGTAGTTTTGCCAAACGCAATTACTGGACAAGAAATTAATCCAGGCTGGAATCTAAAACATCTGAACTCTGTGAGCTGTGGGAGATCTGTCAAACTGCAGATCATAAAAACCATTGCGATTCCAGGCACAGATGACACTTCTGGCAGCAAGACCATAATAAGCTGACACACTAATTAAATTACCACGAAAAATCTAAACCTCTCAAGCTCTCTGTTTTTCTGTTTTGCTCCAGGTTGACACTGTATTTTTAAATGGAAAATCATTTACATTTAAAATTGGCAGAATACTACAAGCATGGGCCAGCCTATGTCTACTTTCATCCTGCTTTCCTAGATAGCAATGTGAAGTATCCCTGGGATACTTTACTCTTGATGACAGAAGGGCTTATATATTATAGCATGCACTTATCTGCACTGAATTATTCTTCAGAAATTAATTTAAAATGCGTTCTGTGCTTCTACAGTTGAAAAGAAGTTCAGGTTTTTGGGACCTCAGTGTATATCAGCTACCATCACTGAGGGAGGCCTGAATTAGTGTATTTATTGCAACAAGATATTAATTTAAATAGTGATAAATTATACGTCAATAACTGTTATTCCTTGTATAGTCTTACAGATCTGTCCAGTTTACTACAACCTCTCACTTTAGCATCCCCTAAGAATCACGGCTAAGGAAGTCCATGTTGGTTTTGGCTACTTAGACCTCGAAATCACAAAAAATCGAAGCAGAAAGATTCCTGAACAGGTCATTTGCTAGGTCTGCCTGGATCAAGGCAGTTACAGCAGGCTGGAAGTCTTCTTTAGAAGGCGCGTTCCTCAGGGAAACCGAAGTTTGCCCAAGGTAAGTGTGACTGGGTAGCAGCGCGGCTGAGCATGCCAGCTTTGGGACTGCCTTTGCGGGAATACCACAGGCTAAGGCAGAGGTTCTTTCACCCGAGGAGAGCCGCGCCGCCGCCCGCAGCTCCGCCACCGCGCTCATTCGGCCGGGCTCCCAACGCCGACCCACCGCAGCTCTGCGGCCGGGGAACCTCCAGCCTCACCGGCGGGAGACTGGAGAGGGCCCCTGCGGAGCGGAGCAGGGCGGAGGGCAGCGAAGAGGCGGCAGCTTTCTCCGCCCGCCCCCGGCGCTGCCCCTGAGCCGGCGCCGCCAACAGTTTCTCCCGGCGCGCGGGCCCCTGAGGAAACACGCGCCCCCGCGCGACCGCTAACGGCCGCCCCTCGCCCGCCGGGTGGGTCTGCGGGAGGGGCCGGCTCCGCTCAGCAGCTGCGGCCCCACCGCCGCCAGGGGAGGGGAGGGGAGGGGAGGGGAGGGGGAGCGTTTCCGGCCCCACGGCGGCGGGCCGCTGGTCGCGGTACCTGGGCCGAGAGGGGCCGCCTCTGTCCTCCAGCGGCAGTTCGCAGTTCCCGCCCGGGGAGGCGGAGCGAGGCGGGAGGGACGCCCGGAGCCGCCGCTACGGCACGGCAGAGGAGCCAGACTTCCAACGGCCGCGCCCGGCCGGTGACGCAGCGCCGGGGCTGCCGCAGGCCACGCCCGCGGCGGGGGGCAGGAGGCGGGGCGCAGCCCGCCCCCGCGGGGAGGCAGAGGGAAGCCCGGCTTGGGAGCGCGCGCCGTGGGCGGGGCTACGGGGCGTCGCGCTTCGGCGGCGGCAGGGGCGGGGCTCGTGTGTCTCGCGCCGGGGGCGCGGGAGGGAGCGGCGGAGCTCGCGCGCGAGAGGCGGCGGCGGGGAGAGACGGAGGCGGCGGAGAGCGGCGGGCGCGGAGCCGGCCTGACCTCGCTGGAGCGCCGCCGCCGCCCGCTCCCGCCGTCGCGCACCCGCTCCCCGCGGGCTGACAGGCAGGTGAGGGGCCTCGCTCGGCGCGGGGGGTCGGGGGGGGGCTGTGATCACGCTTCTTACCGGCCGCTGGGGGGAGCCAGGGGCGGGGCGGGGCCTGCGGGAGCCGGTAGCTGCGGGCAGTCGCCGGGCTGGGCAGGGGCTGCGGCGGCGGGGCAGGGGGCAGGCGGCGGCGGGGCCTGGCACCGGGGAGCTGCCGCTCAGGTGGGTCCGCGTCCGGCGGCGGCTCCCCCGCGGGCTGCGTGGCCTGTCGGCCGGCCGGAGAGAGGGGGCGCCCGGGCGCGGCCGGGAGAGGCGGCCGGGGGGGTGCGGGGCCTCGCCCCTGCCGGGCCCCGCGCACGCTGTCACCGCCCGGGGGCTGGGCGGTGGCAGCGCTCCCCCGGCCCCGGCCGGCCGGCCCGCGGCGGGGACGGCCACATCACCGTGCCCGCTGCCTGGCTGGCGGCAGGCGAGCGGGCCCGCGCCCTCCCGGGCATTGCTCATGGTGGTGGTGCGCCGGGGCGGGCTGCTGGGCGCCGGGTGGGGTTTGGTTTTCCTCGTACGTTGGGTCCTTCCCGCTCTTCCCATTCGCGTTCCGGGTGGTATTTTTCCGCCCTGACTTCGTCTGTCCTTGGGAAGCTCACGCTTTTGTTGTCTTAGTCACATCATCTGAGGTAATGGTGACCGGTGTCTTTCTACCTAGACCTTGCGGTGGTGATGGGTTTCTTATCTTTTCCCTGCGAACGCTGAATGGTCACATCTCATTTATTTTATTGCATCGACTACGAAGTAAGCGTCAGCTGACACCGTGCTTTGTTTCTGAATCTGCTGCCGTCCTGAAGCATGTGTCAGGAATTGCTGTCTTTCCACATCTGTCTCATTTGTAACGTGAACTCTGAGTTATGAAGCGTACGGTTTATTTTACACGGACTGTTGTGTGCAGCACTGGAAGTTCACATTATGGTTTGTGCCAGTGTGGTGTGAAGTCGTTTAAAGTAAAACCCCAGTGGAAATGTGAGAGACTAGGAGATATGAAGGAAAGATATAGGGACCTGTGGTGGTGGTGGAAAGCAGTACAGAAGCCGAGAGAATGAAAGCAAATTCAGAGAAATAGAATCGTTCCAAAGAACAACGTGTGTTTTAACATTTTATCCATTTTTGTTTTGGGAGGCACATTGATGTACCTGGGGTAGTTGTAACTGGATAGTATGTTACCTTAAATTCAACAGGCTGTAACCAAAAAAAGTTGTCTGGCTTGATTGCAGGGTTGTAATTCTTGAAACAGTGGCTGACTCGGAGGTTACAGCAGTAACCTCCACCGGCTGCCTGCCCCTCCTTTTCTCCCGGAGGTTACTGCATCTCTAGCAGTAGGTGGATGAACATACATCTCTCCTCCTGAGCTACTGCGATCTACAGCCTGATGTATTACTCTATTTTGTGTTGAAAACTAGAGCAGCTCAGATGCGTACCCCAATTCAGGGTCACATATGAGTTAGCACCCTTACAGCCATATCAAATAAGTTTGGAAGAGAAAAATCACCACTTTGCCCATGCTAATGGGAGCAGAGCTGATAGTACAATAGTTGATTTTTTCAGTAATTAAATGTTTGGACAAAACCACTAGGTATTTAATAACTGAGACAGCTGTACTGAATGTAGTTTGGTTCTGGAAGCATAGTTCAGAACTTTTACCATAGAACAGCAGTTCCCTGAATAGTCTAGTATATAACTTGACTGTATCATCCAGAAATTTGGAATTGTCTTCAATCCATCAAGCTGCAAGAGGGACTGCACTTAGAGTTTGGGATCTGCTGAGCAGAATGTGAGTTATCATAACATTTGATATAATTTGAGATTTTTCCACTTTCCTGGGAAACCAATTTAGCTGTAATTAAATCACTATAAGGATGTTAGCAGGTTTTCTTCAGTTTGGGTTTCTGCTGTCTGGGCTATATTAAAGCATCATGTTTTTCATAAGTCTTAGCATTTTTCTTTGATCCTGTTGCAAGCTTTTATGGGATTCTGTTAGCATAAATTTTCATCTCTGATATCTGGCTAATGGCCTGACTGGCAAAGAAGCAGATTTGATATATACATAGCCTGTACCTTTTTATTGAATTGCGTATCTTGGTCATGGAAGAAACCTAGGTTGGGGTTTTTTTGCTGGATCTGCTACTTTGAGTTGAGAGGTAGCAGTTATCTGTGTTACTGTATGAATAGAAGTATTTCACTGGTTGCTTTTGCAACCAGTGCATGAGTTCATTGCTGTTATTCCTTATTCTGTGAAGCGGGATACTCTCCCCTTGTTATCCCTCCCCCCCTTGCCCCTCACTATTTTAATGCCTATTTCTCAAAGGCCTCTCTCTTGTGTGAGGTGTTTGTTGCAACACTTAACCTGACTAAGCCACCTGAAAATTGTAGTATGTTTAGAAGGTCTGGCTTGTTTTATCTGAGTATGGTATGCGCAGAACCATGTGGATGGATGAATGCATGCAGCTTTTAAAATAATCAGACTGCTAGAATTAAGAAAAAATAATACATGTTCTTGAACCTTGCTGGCTGCCCTGCCGTAAGAGCGGTCTGAGTAATGAGGATTCTGTCAATTGCTGCCTGTTTAAGCCATGAGTTTAACTCTGTGGCATGCAGTGGGCTGCCATGTGGCAGTGGTAGAGCATGAGACCCTACAATATTCAATGCTGATTTAGGAAAAGTGATGTTTTCTGGTATGTGGGCTATGTCGATACCGTTAACACAATTCTGTTGTTAGGACAAAATCATGATGGAAATTCTGTAGATGGACTCTGCTTTGCTTTGCACAGTGATATTACCCATGGTGACCTCAGGGTCTGAAGCTGTCTACATGGATTCACTAGTACTTCTGGGATTTTGGAGTACTTTTATCACATTTAGCATTTTGTTTCCACTGTTGGGAAGTTGGTTGTTGGTTGCATGCCACCTGGGGGGTGGGGGGTGGGGGGAAGAGAAACAACCGTGCATACAAATGCATGAAATTTGCTGATTGTATTCTCTAAAAATCAGGCTATAAACTCTTTAGCTGTAGTGACAAAAAATTAATATCTACAGGTCTTCAGTCTTCTAGGGAATTAGTAGAGTTAGAGTTGAAGGCTTCTATAGGTATGTCAATGATAAAAGGAGGACTAGGGAAAATGTGGGCCTTCTCCAGAAGGAAATGGGAGACCTGGTTGCCTGGGTTATGGGGAAGGATGAAGTACTCTATGACTTTTTTGCCTCGGGTCTTCACTGGCAAGTGCTCCAGCCGCACCACACAAGCAGCAGAAAGCAAAGGCAGGGACTGAGAAAATGAACTGCCCACTGTTGGAGGAGATCAGGTTTGAGAACATCTAAGGAACTTGAATAGGCACAAGTCCATGGGACCTGATGAGATGCATCCATGGGTCCTAAGAGAACTAGTGGATGAGGTGGCTAAGCCACTATCCATCATATTTGAGAAGTCCTGGCAGTCTGGTGAAGTTTCCACAGACTGGAAAAGGGGAAGCATAACCCCCATTTTTAAAAAGGGAAATAAGGAAGACCCATGGAACTACAGGCCAGTCAGTCTCACCTCTGTGCCCAGCAAGATAATGGACCAGATCCTCCTGGAAACTATGAGAAGGCACATGGAAAATAAGGAGGTGATTGGTAATAACAGCCAGCTTGGCTTCACTAAGGGCTAATCATGCCTGACAAATTTGGTGGCCTTCTACGAGGGGATTACAGCATTGGTGGATAAGGGAAGAGCGACTGACGTAATCTGCCTGGACTTGTGTAAAGCATTTGACACTGTCCCACGTGACATTTTCGTTTCTAAACTGGAGAGACATAGATTCAATGGATAGACCACTTGCTGGATAAGGAATTGGCTGGGTGGTCACACTCAAAGAATTGTGGTCAACAGCTCGATGTCCAAGTGGAGACCAGCGATGAGTGGTGTTCCTGATGGGTTGGTATTGGGACCAGCGCTGTTTAACATCTTTGTCAGCGTCACGTACAGTGGGATTGAGTGCACCCTCGGCAAGTTTGCTGATGACACCAAGTAGTGTGGTGCAGTTGACACACTGGAGGGAAGGGATGCCATCCAGAGGGGCCTTGACAGGCTTGAGGGGTGGGCCTGTGTGAACCTCATGACTTTCAACAAGACTTGGGGTTGTTGGTTTATGAGAAACACCATGTGCACTTGCAGCCCAGAAAGCCAAGCGTATCCTTGGCTGCATCAAAAGAAGCATGACCAGCAGGTCAAGGGAGGTGATTCTCCCCTGCTGCTCTGCTCTGATGAGACTCGACCTGGAGCACTGTGTTCAGCTCTGGGGTCCCCAGCATAGGAAGGATGTGGACCTGTTGGAGTGAGTCCAGAGGAAGGCCGTGAATATGATCAGAGGGCTGGAGCTTCTCTCCTGGGAAGACAGACTGAGAGAGTTCAAGTTTGTCCACCTGGAGAAGAGAAGGCTCTGGGGAGACCTTATAGCAGGCTTCTAGTACCTAAAGAGAGCCTGCAAGAAAGCTGGGGAGGGACTTTTTACAAGGGCATGTAGTGATAGGACAAGGGGTAATGGCTTTAAGCTGAGAGAGTGTATATTTAGATTAGCTAAGGAAGAAATTCTTCCCCGTGAGGGTGGTGAGGCACTGGAACAGGCTGCCCAGAGAAGCTGTGGATGCCCCATCCCTGGAAGTGCTCAAGGCCAGGTTGGATGGGGCTTTGAGCAACCTGCTCTAGTGGAAGGTGTCCCTGCCCATGGCAGGGGAGTTGGAACTAACTGATCTTTATGGTCCTTCCAGCCCAAACCATTTTATGATTCTATGATTTTAATCAGTTCATCACTATGAAATTTATGTGTGTGTTCTGAATCCTGTTGATTTTTGTGTTTTGAACTTCTTTAAAAATAAAAAAGACACGTAATTTTTGTTGTTTCTCCTATCTGCTTTAAATTTAGAGACTTATAACTAGCTCCATGTGATTGCACGAAACAAATCCTGATATACCTGCCCAGCCTACCTGCATGTGTCAGTGTTAAGAGCGTAGGATAGGGAAGGGACTGTGTGGGTTGCTAAGGTCCAATCCTGGGTAAACCTAGGCAAGAACCAGCAGCTGAGGATGGTCCACAATGTATCTGCACTGTGTGCTAACCAACCTGTAACAAATTCGATGGTGCCAGTGAAATACGTAGAGCTGTAGGAGAGAATAGATGCTGGAAGAATGTCCAAGACTTCTGCCGTACCTGGGAAGCCTTTCAGTGTGATGTTCATATAGTGTTAAGAAATACGTGCCCCAGTTTCTGGAGGAAGACAGAAAAATACCTGTTGTTACACAGCAACCTGACCAAGGGAAAGAACTTGCATGTGCACCCAAATTTAGTGATGAGGTTAACTTTTAATATACCGTGAGCAGAACCACTTTAGTCTGACAAATCCGATGAGGTAAAGGCTTTTTTGATAAATATTTTTTATTTTTAGAAATATCAGTAGTACCTCATGTTTTGCCTTGAGTTGAGGCCAACCTCCAGAGCTTTAGGAAAAAATCCTTATAAGCAGATGGTTTATCACAAAGAGTATATAAATATGAGTAAATAAAGATTTAGCTGAAATTCATGCATTTTTATAGTAATAGTGACCATTTTTCTTTTTGTGGTCTTGTTTTTTGGGGAAGATAAGAAGGAATGAAGCTGTGGTGGTGAAAGCATACCATTTATTCTGATATCAAGACATACAGGAATTATAAGAAACAAAACCTGATGTCAGTTTAAAGCTGCTTTTGCAAAGCAGCTGCTATGGAGTAGAGCATGTTCTGTCATCTTATGTCTTCCTTGTGGAATAAGTAGATCTCATGAAAGGAAATGTATACTTGTGGGAGACAAATAATTGAGGAAGCTGATGAATATTGCTTTTAAACTTTTAAAAACGACTGGACATAAATAGATGTTGTTGCTTGGGCATCTATTCACGTGCTCTCTAGGAATGAGCAGCCATAATATGTACACTTACTTTTTTGTCTTCTATCTTAATTTCATTCATCCCTTTTGCTTTCTTGCTTTGATAAGGATAAATAACTGAATTCCATGGGTTCCAATGCCTTTTGTCTGGCATTGGCTGGCTTGCAAATAATTTCCAAAGTAAACTTTCTTCTGTCATTTTTGTGTGTAATAGTCATTAATCTAACATGAAATGTAGTGAGCTTTCTCTTACCTGTCAAAGCTAGTCAAACCTGAACTTTACAACATAGTCCTAAGGTAGATGCTTCATCACATTTTTATATGAAGTAACTAGCTTTTGTAATTATGGTGTGCACCAGAAAGTAACAGAAATTCAATTTTTCTCTTGGTTAACGCACCTCTGAGTTGTTGTGAATCTTGTCTATTCCCTCATCACACTCACTATTTGAATTCCAGGGTAAAGATATTTGGCACGGTTTTATTGGAATATAAGCTTTTTTGGAATTCCACCCCTCCCCCCACTGTGCTCTATTCTGGAGTCCAGGTCATACTCTAAAATCTAGTCATACTTACAATGAACTATTCAGGTGTGAACTATGAAAATGTGTTACTTCTGCTGACGAAGTCTAATGTGTCTGCTACAGTGCTTTATCAGATTAAGATGGCTCTTGAAAAGGTTGACTCTTCTGTTGCTATTATAAAACTTGCATTCAAAGCTTTCCTTGTGCGGACAGGAGTTGGTGCTACAAGGAAGTTCAGTCTTCTGGAAGCTGGGTATATGGCTTCCATTATGCTGAAGGGAGGCATTGTAGGAGTCCCTGTGCGGTAAGATGTGTTTGCCTGCCTAGTTCGTGATCAAACTGCCCCGTTCCTATCAGGCAGCAATGCTGTTAAGGGGTTGACTCTGTAAATGTTTCTGTCTGTCAGCTGGTGTCAGTGCTGAACAGAAACTACAGAGAAGAAATTCAGAGGAAATATTACTTGCTGAAGGCTGCAGAAGTTGTTCCAAAATTCTGTTTTAACAAATGTAAGCAGGGGTTTTTCTGTATTTCGTTGCTTACTTACCTTGAAGTAGTTACTATGGTATGAGTATTTGCCCTAGAGTGGGAGGAGATATGAAAGGCATCATATATTTATATGACACAGATATCCTCCAGAGGTTAAAAAACCTTTGTGTTAATGAATATCCTATTTTCTGTCAGCTGTAGCCAGGAATGTCTGCTTGTTGAGCCATTGCTTCACATGAAGTAGGGGCTGAGTGTGACAGCATTAGTAAACACATCTCATTTTATTGGATTCTTTGTCCTCAAGTTGATGTCAGTGTGATCCCTCCAGAATTTATGTTTCTACTATGTCCGAATACAACTCATATTGAAAACTACCAGATCTTTTGACAAGACTAGTGTACCTATTCCTGCCCGCTCTCACTTCATAACTGCCTTGCAAGTAAATCAGCATGAAGTTGTGAGGCTTACATTTTACTATTCTTTCAGCATGCTAGGTTCTGATGCAGGAGTTACCAGCTTTCGTGCTTCTTTGAATTACAGTTTCATTGATGCATGGTTCTGGGTATCACTACTTGGAGCGGTAGCTGCTTTGCTGTTTTGAAGGAGGCTTGATTCTCCATTGCTTTTCACTGGCTATTGTAATGAAACATTCATTTTAGTTTCTACAGGTTGCACGGTAGTACAATGCCACAATTTAAATGTTTACTGTCAGATTATAAACTTTTTTCACAGTGCATGATGTCTGTCTCTGAATGGTTTTGGACAGTTACCTGTGATCTTAGAAGATGTTTTTCTTAGGTGGCACTTCAGACAGGATGTACTGTTAATCTGCTTTACTGTTTTCATACAGAAAATGTGTTTCTAACTGTCCTTTTTTCAAACCTTTTTCTACAATGTTGTGTAAATCTTATCTGTTGTTCTTATGTTTCTGATAGTCCCTCTTTCAAGCTTTTTCTTAATCACTAGATAGCAATTTTCAGCTAATACTAAAGCAGGTCAATCGTATGTCTCTGTACTTGTAAAGATGCTATGCCAATCTCTAGATAACTATGAAGTTTTTAATTTGGCTGACACTAATTGTTTTGGATTTTTAAAATTTGGTTTGCAGATAGCATGCTCTTTGGAAGTTTTGGTTCTCTTGATGAGCAGGGAAAAGAGAGTTTTGTTTCACAAATGTAAACTATTCAAGCTACCTTGAGGAAAATGGTTTAGTGGCTTCAGTGTTTTTTTGTGTGTGGCTTTTTTTTTTTTTTTTTTAAACACTTGCAGTTTATAGTCTCTCTTTGTAATCTTAGGTAAGGGTTCCTGTATTGGCAAAAGGACCAAAGGTTTTTGAAACCAACGTGAATGTTTGAAAAGGAAAAACGGTCAGTGCACTCATGTCACAGTTGGACAGTGTTCCTTGTGGTTACAACTATCCTGTAAGGTTAACGGATGATTTATTTGGGACTAAATTTAGGCTGCATGTTGGCCTCATGGAAGATAAAGAGACTGTACTGCTCAACTTCCTGGTAAAATGCTACTATGAGTCAGAATACTGAAAAAGTTAACTTTTCTGGTTATGTTGCTGTCTGAAATAAATCTTCCAAGTAATTTTACTTGGACTCCTGGGGGGAAACTAGAACTCTTTTCTTCGTCCTGGTTAATTGGTAGTGCGAATGAGGAAAGATGTTTCTCTCGTGTCCTTCACTTGCTGTGTCCAGCATGGAAGATGTTTTTGCTAGTGTGAATTGTCTCAGTATCTGTTTCTGCTTATGGATTCCTATTAGTAACAAAGTAAAATGGACAGTGATAAAATAGTACTAGAGAAAAAAAAATAAAAAAGAAGTTAAGATTTTTCTTATAACTTTTTTCTCTTGAAATATGACAGATCTCTGTGTCAGTGAATATACTGAACCTGGCTGGATGGCTGGAAGAGTGTCTTTAGTTGATAATATGCACAATTTTAAAGTGTGACAATGGTGTAATGAAAGTTCTCATTTCAAGAGAAATACCTGGAGGGCTATGTTTGCTTGTTTCCAAAGACTTCTTTTCTTAATCTGCTGCTTTTGGTTGGTTTTCCTTTTGAAAAGTTAGTGCAGGTAGTGTGTGTTGGTGATGGCAGAGTCGTTCTCCCTGGGTTTCATGTGTGCCCACTCTGGGAATCCTTTCTGTAACCCTCATTGACAGCTAATTCTAGCAGTTGGCTTACATGGCTTGAATTATTTGATTTTTTTTGAGTAACAGAGGGGATGGTGCCTACCTGTGAAACACAGCTTAGAGCTGAATTAGCACAGGACTGGTGTTTCCACTTAAGGTGGACAAGAGTTGAGTAGCCTGCCTTGTACACTAGATGATGTTTACTGCACAGTGCCTGCTGTGGTACCAGCTCCTTTCAGCTACTTTCTGTCAAGGACATCAGTCACTTTCATTCTTTGAAAAGGCTATTAATAGTTTACCAAAATGTTTTCTAAAGCAAGGAGAAAGTAATTCCATGAATTTTCCATTGTGGGGGTAATTAACTTATTAGAAGTGATCTGAAATATTTTCTGCATTTCTCTTTCTTTACTAGATGTTACTTCCACATGCAGCTGTAATGTACTTCTAGCAACATTTAAATTTAATATTTTTTGAGGAAAGTGTTTTAACTAAAATACACAGAATAAAACATATCTAATCTTTTGGTTCAAGTTAAACTCATTTAAAGCTTTTAAGTGAATGAGTGTTTGCACTGATTTACTGTGGTGAGTTTCTAGCAAATAAATTAAATGCAGTGATTTGGATTAATTTTCAAGAGAATTCTCATGAATGCAAGCTCTCAGTTGAATGTACTTTATGTAGTGTCTAAGAAATCATATCTGACTTATTTTGAGTGCTCAAGTGGTGTCACAGCAGCGTTTTTAGCATTTTGATATGTCACACAGTGAGATTAGTCTGAAATAGCTTTTCTATTTGGAAGAAGTGTTTTTCTTCCAGATCTGGGGCACAGGGTCTCACTTACTGAAGTAACTCCAGTGGAACGCTGTAGACTTTATTACATAGCTTATATTTCTGTACTGTTTTGCATAAGGATATGTAGCTGAAATAGAAGAAATGTCTTATCTGTAGTTTGTATTAAAAATAATCTGTAGGTGGTGTTTTGGTAGCTCGCTTTGGTTGTCAAAAAAAAAGCGAGAGGAAGAGTGAGCACTTGAACTTCTTGAGGACTGCTCACAAAATAGTATCAACTTCTGTAAGCTTTGTAAAATTAGTCATGCTATTGTGTCTTCTATAAAATAATGTGAAAATAAAAAATGCTGGATTACTCTGATCTTGTTTTCCAATTAAAACTTAGGGTTAAACCAAACATTTTGAAATTATTTCTTGTTGTATCTTTCCCCATACTAACTTTTTTTCTGAAAGGAAAACATTATGGATCTTTTCTTCATCAGGCTTTTGCTTTTTTTCATTCTACCCTTTTCCATTATTTTTTTGCAATATTATTTTTCGGTCTCTTCCCCTCCACCCATTTTACTGTTTCTACAATTTCTTTTTAAAGTGTGTTCCTCTTTTAAGCCTAATCTTTCATCTGCTTGCCCACTTATTATCTCAAAAATATGCCATGCAGTTTGGAAAAATTAATTCCTAATATCTGGCAAACCTAACTTGAGAGCAGAAGGTAAGGCTAGATGAAAGCTGGTGTGAAAGGAAGGATGTTGGGATATGCAAGATGCTGCTGCTCTTTGGATGCTCTCTGGTATTCTTTCGTCTAATGGGGAGAGGTCAGATAAGGAATGTTTCAGTGTTCTAGTTTTCATTTTAGTTGAGCCCCATAGTGACTTGAAGTAGGAAAAAAAGTGACAACTGTACAGTGGGAGTGGTTCTACAGTCCAGTAGTTTAGTCACAAGAGTGGATTTCGTCCCTGTTTCTTGCTCCTCTACTAGATCTTGACTACTAACAGTGCTCTCAGCCCACTGCCCCTGTACTAAAGAGTTACCTACTAACGTCTGTGGAACAGCATAATATTACAGTGCAAAAATAAGGAATTTTATTGCACATGCTACCAGAGTTCTTGTTTAAAGAAAAAGTAGAGGAGAGAAGGAATTGCAACATGATGATGTCTTACCGTTCTGTTTTAAGACGTCCCTGCTGTTGGAAGGATATTATTTAATGGAATTAATCTCTGGTTAATGGTTAATGGGAAGTATGTTTTCATTGAATTCTTTGCTTAACCTGAATATAGATTTAAGTCATGTGGACAGAATCCCAGTTTGAGAGAAAATAAGAGACTGGAACCAGTTTTCAGTGCAGGTGTGATTCTCTTGTTCCTCTTAACCTCACTGGTCCCATTGCTGTGTGATGGCTGTTCTTTTGGAGTTGTATCTGTACTTGCGTAAGCTTTGCGGTCAGTGATGATTTCATGATTCTTTTTAGTTTCAGTTCTGCCTTCAGAGTTTGAAGGAGGGCTGACAGCAACACTAAAGGGACCTGCTAGTCAAAGTCATGATTGAAATAACTTCAGTACATCCTGCCTTCCCATTTGCAGGATTATTTCACAGCAACAGGGTTTAGAAACTGTGTCCTACAGAAGCTAGCAGTGCTTGAAGAAAAAAAATATGACTGAATGGGCTTTAAATTTTGATTGTCTCTGTTATTCAGAAAGGTAACAGGTAAAGAGTTAGGACCAGTTAGAAATAGGAAAAAAAGTTAGGTGACTATTGTAGAGTCCAGATCATGACCGACAAAATTATGGCTTGAAAATTGATGCGTTCTTTTTTTCTTCTCTCACTTTGCTGTGATAATAAAACAGCAGAAAAGCAAGAATAGAAGTTCCTTTTTGAGTTTAAATATTAATGTTCAAATAAGAGATTGCTTTTTTGTGGGTGGGATTAAAAAGATGCTGGAGAAGTGTAAAGGCAGTAGAATACACTTTATTCTAATGTGGAACAAAATATTTGATGATGAACTAGGTATTTAAGATGTTACTTATATTGATAAAGATTTTAACATGTTGTTCTTATTGGTACAGATATGGTCCTGAACATTGGGAGTACGTGACTTCAAAGATGGACAACTGGATCTCTTATAACTTGTGATTGGCCTTAAGCTGACTTAAAACCGTTGAAGAACTTAACAGGATTTCTCTTGTTCCTGATTTATGCCTATCTAATTGCCTCACACCACCAGCTTAATCATGTATGGAAGTGCTCGGTCAGTTGGTAAGGTTGAGCCAAGCAACCAGAGTCCAGGGCGTTCACCAAGGCTGCCACGGTCACCACGCTTGGGCCATCGTCGAACCAACAGCACAGGAGGCAGTTCTGGGAGTAGTACTGGGGGTGGCAGTGGGAAAACCCTTTCTATGGAAAATATTCAGTCCTTAAATGCTGCCTATGCTACGTCCGGCCCTATGTACCTAAGTGACCATGAGAACGTGGGTGCAGATACCCCAAAAAGCACCATGACTTTGGGACGATCAGGGGGGCGGCTGCCTTATGGTGTTAGGATGACTGCAATGGGTAGCAGCCCTAACATTGCCAGTAGTGGAGTTGCCAGTGATACTATTGCATTTGGAGAGCACCATCTCCCTCCAGTGAGTATGGCATCCACTGTGCCTCACTCACTGCGCCAGGCCAGGGATAACACAATAATGGATCTGCAGACACAACTCAAAGAAGTATTAAGGGAAAATGATCTGCTTCGCAAGGATGTGGAGGTGAAAGAAAGCAAGCTGAGTTCTTCCATGAACAGCATCAAGACCTTCTGGAGTCCTGAGCTAAAAAAGGAGAGAGCTCTGAGGAAAGATGAAGCTTCAAAAATCACCATTTGGAAGGAACAATATAGAGTTTTGCAAGAAGAAAACCAGGTTTGTCATCTGATGTCACTTTTGTGTTAGTACAGTAGCATGATTAAATGAGTTTATTAAACTTGCATGTCACATTTAAGTAGCTAAATTATATTGGTGCTTTTTCCAGGTAATTGGTATGACTAAGATGTGTTTTCAACTTGAAAGCCTCTTTTTAAATACTTCTTGTCAGACTTGTAATGCACCTCTTGAATGCTCATTTCTCCTTGTGTCTTGGTTTTTTTTCCTGGGACTGATGTTAACCACTCGGTTTCCTTTTGGAAGTATTCTACTCTGTTCATAATTAATATTTCTGTAGTGCTTACCTCCTGAAGAATTCTCTGAGATGCAGAATATACTGACTGCTGACTCCCAATACAACTGAACTGTTGCTGAATGTTGACGGATTGCCAGTAAAACAAAGTTCACGTTACACTGGTCTTATTTTAGAGCTCCAGTTAAAAATTCCAGACTTGATGTTTTCACAAACAGATATAAATTGTGTTCTTGGCTACATTTAACTAACACTGTTTAATACCTGCTCATCTACTCTTTTGTCATAAGCAGTGCATATCTTGTTATGCAACTATCATAAAGCACCCTACCCGTTTTTTTTGTAGTGGTCTAGCTAGTTAGAGAGTAGGCAGAAAAATAAAGAAACTTGGGCATCTAGTTCTTTTGTCTTGTCCCTCTCAAAAGCATGCCTAAATTAGAATAAAACTGAGAGGTTGACTAAAATTGAGCTCTCTTTGTAGTCAGCTGTACTTATTAAAAGTTTTTTAAAAATTTTCCCACCTAGGCCTTCTTGCTAGCTTAATTGTGAAGTAATTACTTGTCTTTGAGTTAGTGTCCTCCTGTTCAGTTGTTTGTGGTCAAATGCAAGTTAGGCATCTCTCTTGACTTTCCAGTAAGAAACCTCACCACTCTTAGTGAAAACAGGCCCAGCATCCAACTCCAAAAGTTTCCTGAAATTGACAAATTTCCCCATTGAGCTTTTTAAATATCCAAGAAAGTTTAATGAAATATTTTCCATAACTCAAGCATGGTCATGTTCTTGAAGCTCTTAAGGTATACTTGCTATTTTAGGCAGTGCTTTTATTAAGATTTGCTTTAGAAGGTGGAGGGGAGAAGATACTGCTGGAGGAAGAAAGTAGTGCTGGTTATACTTGGCATGTTATATGCTACTTTCAGGCGACCTGTCTTAAATAGTAGGTTCCTTTTGTTAGTGATAATCTGCTACACTGCTGCTACACTGAAACTGTGTGATTTTTTTTTCTTTTTTCCCCCTTCACTTTTTAAAGAACTGAGTTGAAGAAAGTAAGTTGCTTTTCCTGAGTCAGGATGAAATAATTTAATGAACTTGTCATGTATAGCTGTATTCTTACTGAGTGGTAAGTATCAAAACATGGGATTTGTTCATGTGTGTGACATTTCGTATTCATTTTCATACACCTCCCTGGAGTGAAGAAAACCTAAAGTTAAACAGCTTTTAGTAGCGAAGTAGGATTTCCTTAGAAAGAGTAATCCAGTGACAATTTTAGTTTAGGATGTAGTGGTGCAGTACCAGTATAATGAAAACATGGAATACCATTCACTCATCTTTGTAATGTTCTTTGTATTTCAGATGCAGGCAAGTATTTTAATTCTCAGTTTATTTTCATTTTTAAGTTCAGTTTTCATACTGAAGAGAATGTCGGAATATATTTTTTCTGAAATAAATATTGACATTTGAGGATGCTGTGGAAATCTTGCAAGAAAAATGCCATGAGTATATAGTTTAGAATGGATTAAGCAGTTACCAAATATGTATAGGTTGAAGAACAGTGATTCTTCTATCTGAGGTTTGTTTTTTTTCTTGTCTTAAGTTTATCCCCTAATTAAGCATTTACAGATATTTCCAGGCCACTGTTCTCTAGGCAATCACTATAATTACTACCACACTGGTAGAATTGTATAACTTTGGTCCAAAAAAAGAAGGGTGCAATTTAAAAGTAAAAGGGTATTATTGCAATGAGCTGTAAAAACTAAGAATGCTAATTAATAGATTATACTTAGCTAACAGTGTGTCCTAATTAAACTCCGTTCATTGTGTCTTCTATAGCCTTTTGGAGTTGGTCACTTCAGCCATTTATAAGGAAGATCAGTTTAATAGGATTTACTGTAATTAAACAGACTTCTCTGTTTAGACACTGAACAAGGGATTTCTCTGATCTGTTGGGGGATCAGAAAACCCTTTTCATTACCCCTCCAGCCTCCCCATACAATGAGTTCCAGTATAATTGCAGGAAATTGTGTTTTAGATCTCAATGCAAGTATTTCATCACATCTCTTTTAATAAAGACTTCTCACATTTGCAGAACTTGTGCTTTATATTATGTTTAGCTAAGACCAAATACATTGTTAAAAATTGACTCAACTCAGAGCCAAGATGCTGACTGACTCATGCGATTATCTGATATCTCATCTCTTTGCTGTGGTTTTGGTTCTTTATTCCTGTACCACACTTGATTGTCCCTGATTGTATTTTTTTTTATTGCTATTCTTGTCACCTCAGCTTTGAATGATTGAATTGCCTCTTGATTTTGGAAGTTGTTAAAAATATGTGACGATGTATGCTCTAGTTGATTGCTACCTCAGCCTCCGGTGAAAAATACACTGGTACCTTTGGGTTTTCTTCCCTATTTCTTGGGAACATGTGCAAATAAATCACTGTTATTGATGTATTACTAATTTCCAGGAAATTTTCTGAATTCAATAAAGATCAGAGAATCAATAGGGAAAGAGCATGCTGCCTGTCCTGAGACAGTCACATCTCTTTTTGTTCAGTTGCTGCCTTAGCGCAGTTGGATGTAATAACTGAGTGTCATGCACATGCATCTCTTTAGCTTTCACTTGGGTTGAGAGTGCTTTAGTCTTGCTCAGTTGTGGTGTTTTCACGAGCTGTGGTGCAGCACAGCTGTATTCATCAGTTACTCTGTGCAAATACAACAGCTGTGGAGTGTAGCATATGCTGAACTTTATTTTCATCCTTTGTAACTGATCTTGAAGAGCCAGAAAATCCTTTCTTTTCATAAATGGGGGATGTCATTGTCATCTCATCTTGAAGAGCTCAAAACTAAACACAGAAAGTATTCCTGTAGTTAACGTAGATTCTTGGAAAAATACAATAGTTTTCAGTGTAATGTGGATTAGTTAACCAATTATACTTTGCAAGAAGCCAAAAGGAGAGTGCTAATTATTTCCTAAAGGTTAACAAACATGTGCATATCCAAGGAGGGACTGATGGAGTCAATAAACAGGAACTTGTTTTTGTCATGGTATCACTTTCCTTAGCATGCTTTAGAAGGAACTGTATTTTTCTGAGTATAAATTATTTATTTTTTTTTTAGTGTGTGTGTGGTTTAAGGTTTCCCTGGAAACCTCTTCATCAGAAGCCAGAAGAGGGAAGGAAAGACAGGTTTTTTTGCACTTTGGTAGAAATAATTTTCCTAAAAACTGGACCATAGTGGACTATGTGGAACTCAAGAACAAAGGAACTTCTCTCAGTTGAAACTTGCTTATAACAAGGTGATTGTCCCTTAAAAAAAAAAAAAAAAAAGTGCAATGGAAATTAAATGTCTAACGCCCTGCATTGAAATCTCCCACATTTGACTGATCTATGTTTAAGATCTTATATGTGTTTCAGCTGAAATGATGTGGTACTGCTGTAAACATCTTTTTACTTTGATGTATTTCTGTGGTCTTTCTGTGATTAGAGGCGTTGGATGTCTGAGTGAGAGAGTTTAACCAAGAAAATATTTCTGAAAGGAATTTCACCTTGCTTGGGGTAACCACTTGAAGAATAATCTGCTTTATTGTGATGGAGAAGTGTGATGGGTGTACTGCAGCATTTCATCATCTGCCTTCTTGAGGGCCAGAAGTAACCTCCATTTCATAGTAGCGTGGAATGAGCATCTCACTTTTTAACGTATAGTTGGCCATGTGTTAGCCTCTTAAATGCATTGGGTGCTGCTATTGTGAGACTGGCAGAGCTTCTAATGAGTACATGATCTGAAAATTGGATTAATTCTCACTTCTGCATTGATGTAATTTTTTGGGTTTTTTTAAAATTATATATAAAATAGAGCTCTGATTTGTCTTAGTACTGTGTCATTCTAATACTAATACCGTTCCTGAGTTGGTTGTTAGTTGATAGAAGGCTAAACTTTCTCCCATTATAATTGTATAATTGCACAATATGTGGTTCCATAGTCATTGCTTAAAGGCATTATCTGTATCCCGCAGCATTACACTTAAAAAATTCTTTCAATGACAGATGTCTGTTGGCTCTCCAGAATGCTGACAGTTTTAAGGTTCCCTTTGTCTTGCTCCAGTTGCAGCATTAAATTATAACTTAATTATCTTTCAGAATAACTCAAAACTGTCTCCTTAAGTGTGCTTGGTATCTGAGGCATTTATCAATTTGCAGCGCTTTGTGGTGACTTCAAAAATTGTCATGTAATTGCCCAAGAGATGGGCCTTCTGTGTTCAGTCTTTCTGCAATTCTATAAGGAAATCTTGTATATTTATAATCTATAAGGAAGTACTTATATTACTGAAAAAAAATCAGACTTTTTGTGCTTATCTAGGTTTCCCCAACACTCTTTTTCTCCCATGTTTCCTATTGAGGTAGAATCTAAAACCGTGAGTTGCTTTGAACTGTAGCATAGGCTGAACAGCTGGTTTCTACTTGATCCATTAAACATAGAAGGGGAATACTACCAACTTAAAAGGAGCTTGTAATAAAACAGATGACGTCAGTGGTGCTGTTGAACTTAGTAGTTTAACTGTGCTTTTTGCTGTTAAGCTGGGGGAGGGATTACTTTAAATTCTGCAGAACTTTAAATAGCAGACTCTCTGCTATAATTCTTTGTCTGCTATGTATTGAGACTGGTCAGGCATTGCACTCCGAACTAGGGTTGCAGTGTATTGCTCTGCAATTCAGTATGTATATTCCTGAAAAGTCTTGTCTGTGTTACTGTATTTGTCTAGATGCCATTGTCTCTTTCAGCATTACTGTAATTCTGGTGTTTAGGTTACTAACTTTTTCCCTTAAGTCTTCTTACTTTCTAAAGTATGAAGTAGGTAGCTTGGAACTGTGTAAGGCTCTGGTTTGGGACAGGCTTCCTTTTAGTCACTCAGTGGACAGTTGAACAATAATAGATAGTAGCAATAGCACAGAGGTACTCCTACCTACTAGTTCATTTTAGCAGGGATCTTGTACGGAAATTATAGCTTTCTAGTGCCAAATCCAGTATTCATGTGTCTGTCTTACTCTATGTGGTATTAAGTAGAGGAGCACTTTTGATGGAACTGCCAGTCCATTGAAAAAGGATTGAAGTTGTCCTAATATGTATGCCAGTCTTCATGTATACCTCCAAGGCCAAAAACTGAGATCAGGCCTTTTTTTAAACTCTTTCCAATTTTGTGATATTGGAAAGCCTCGTAGACTTGAAGATGATGCAGCAGAGTGGCATGCCATGACCAAATTGTTAGTTGGAAGGAGCATTTACTTTTTCAGCAAAGTATAAGATCCTGTAAAACAGTCTGTATAACGCTTGAGGCATTAGTAAGAGAAACTTTTGTCTTTAGGGTAAATACATTATATATATATATTTTTATTATTATTTTTTTTTCTGAGATAACAGCTAGAGACCAAAAGAGTCCAGAAGAGACATCCCTGTGCTCTGAAAGTGATTACTGTGGTGGATAACTTACGAAGAGCCGTCATGCCAGCTATCTGAATTGGTAATTGAAGAAAGAGACATTGTGAAACACTACTTTAGTCTCAGCTGGCAGGAGGGAAAACAGGGAATAAACGTGGTAGTGCTCTATATGTTCCAGTGTACAACTCCTTTGAATTCATTTTGTATATACACTTGTGTTTAGTGAACACAATAAAATAATAGTGTTATCAGTAATAGTGATTTGTGGTGGTCTGAGCTCCTCAGCAGAAATCAGATTACAGTGGCTTGTCAGCAGGTAAGCGTAGCTGTTCGGGATTATACAATTTATTATTTTTTTTCCTGCATGGATAATGCTTTATACTGTTGTTTGTTTGGGTTTTTTTTAATATTTTTTTTGCATAATCTCATGAACAGAGGGGAAAAAAAACTTCATCCACTAAATGTAGCAGATCATAATTGTATCTCCATTTTTTTGTCTGAAGATAGAAATTATTAGACCTTGAAAAGAAAGTCTTTTCAGCAAAACTTAGTTTTATAACCCACAAGGTCTACATAAGTATATTTTTACTTAGTATTTGCAGATTTCCTTTGGGTCCTTTCAGAAAGACCAGAGTCACTTTTTGTAGTGGAAAAAAAAAAAAAGACAAAGTGTAATTAGCTTCCTGCTATGTCAGTACTTGTTACATCTAAGTGATTTGCTTAGTTCTTGCAGTAGTAGTACCTTGGACTGTGAAGCAGAAATGGGTTTTTTGGTTATATTAGCAGCCTTGGGAAGCAGGTAGTGATGATCAGCTTTTGTAAAACTCCATTCTAACTTAAAGATCATAGCAAATCACCAAAACCACCCTTGATTTAGTGATCCTTTTATTTACTGTTGAAATGCTTTGTAACGTAATTGTGCCCTGTTGCTGTATTGTTTTGTACAGTCAGTTTTGCTTCCAAAGAATATTAAATAGTCAATAGTCTGTTTTCCTTTATCCTGAGGTACCTGTACTCCTCTCCCCTCTGCCCCCCCCCCCCCCCCCTTACAACCTTAGACAAAACACCAAAAATTTCTGTACTGATTGGGAGACATTTGGGTTATACCAATATGCATCATGTTTTATAATTGTAGAGTCAGTATTTACATTTAAATCATAAAGAAACTATCCATTGAAGGAGATCTCATGGAAATTTGATTTTTTTTTCAGTTGACCTCTGTTAAGAAATTCATCTTAGGGATTCACACTAGGAAGAGACTGAATTCTTAAAAAAACCCCCAACAACACAACAAAACCAAACCACTACCACCACGCCAAGAAAAACCCAACAAAAAACCCAACCAAACCCAAACCACACATCAAAGTTCCTCCCCAAAAACCCACCAAAAAATAAACCCCCAAAACGTAAAATAGTCATTTTATTGCATATGTGCTCACTGAAATGAGCACGATCAGATGCCAAAATACTGGCAATAGAACACCATTAAGAGTGCTCCTAGTGATCATTGCATTAGAAGTCAGAGGAGTTAAACTTACAGCAGTTACAGGAATAAATACCATGTGACTGGCCTCTTCAGTGTAATTTTAGCAACTTCATTTATAAACTGGAATGCTAAGTAATGTATTATCATCAGTAAACCTGAGATTTTGGTGGCTGTTGCATTTAAACTGCTTATTCATCTATATAAAAGCTTTATTTTTTCACTAATTTTTCCCGTTATTTCAATGACTCAAGTGTGTGCAGTGGGCTGCTTTTGCTCTTCCTTGGGTAGGGGTTACTGGTCCAGGATCTCCTTGAAAGAGAGAGAAAAATTATTTAGTCCTGGCTGCTCTATGCTGCCTGCCGTTCCTGTATGGATTGTGTTTCAAATCTAAGCTTGTTGTCCCTGTTTTGGAAAACAAATACTATAAGCAACAAGGGTGAGCAATTGTTTGGAGGCAGTTAGATTCTTCCAGTATTTGGCACCACATCAAAAGGAATTTAAAGGTAGTATGTGGTTTCCTAAAGATCTGGGGCAGTTCATTGCAAGTAAACAAAATAAGACCAGATCATAGGGGTGATAGCTTTTCGAATCTTATGCGTAAGGTAGAAAATAAATTCTGCTTTTTAAAAAAGTGCTTTGTTTAACACCTGTTGCTGTATGATACCTGCATTGTTACCAGGTTCTGTAGCATGTTGCTGTGCCTTTCTGTTTATGCAGTGGTACTCTTTTCTGCTTCTTCCCTTCTTTTCTTCTCCCTTCACGTCCCATTCCAGTGTGCTGGGGAGAGAAACAAGGAGACAGCCTAGGTTTAGAAGAATAAGCAAGTAGTAAATGATAGTCCAAAATTAACTAAACTTCACTGTTATCTGTATCAAAGCTAAGTATAATTGCATTTTTTCCTGGCCAATACATACTACTTCATCATGATGTTCTTGTTAGCAGCACTATCAAGGAGTAGGGCACTTCACTCAATACTCTTCTGCTGTCTAAACATTTCACAGATGCGGGCGTTATGCTTGACATTCAATTTATGGATTTTTGATCCCTCTTGTCATATATGATTAGGTACCTGCTACCTTGGGTTGTTCAGTTTTGAGAACAGATGGCCTTCTAATTATATATTGATGTGGATTCCAAAGAATACAGGACCATGCATTTCTTCTGATACTTTTTGTCACTTGTTTCAGAGATTAAAACAAGTCAGCAGGTGAACTACTACCATTCAGAGAAGAAGCACTCTTTTCTTCAGGTACTTTGTACAGGATCTGGTTCTTCCATAGTAGTTGATTGTTCCTGGCATTAAAAAAAAAAAATATGCAGGTCCTGCCTCCTTTAGTGCAGTGTGCTGAGGCTAAAATGCCTTTTTTCCTTACAGGAGTCATGGAATTGTTTGCATGGTCTGGTTTTTGGTGGAATGATGTCTCTGATGAGAAATACTTTCTTGACTTAGCCAAGGGAAAGGCTTTCTGAACATATGTTTGTGTTGGACCATGTTGTCTTTGAGGACCTATGAGCACAAGAATGCTTTTCTCAGGCTTAACCTATTGGTAGACTTGAGTTATTTTTGACCAGGAGGAAGTCCTGACACTGAAGGCAGTGGTGTCCTGTAGTAGACCTCCTATCTTGCTGTGAGGAAACAAAGCTGCTTTTTTTTTTTTTTAATTAATATTGGCATAATTGAGTCAACTTTCTACATTATAAGTGGATATCAGTTCTCAGATGAACAGAAATAAAACATAAAGCAACAAAAGTAAATTGAGATAAACTAGAGTTTTCCTCATTAAGGACGCAAGATACCCATGCAGCCTATTCCAGCATCTAATCTCACCAAGAATCCACAAGGCTCATTCATATGGCTACATCTCTTTTGAGAGATGGAAACATTTAATACTAAACATTTGATTTGCTAAAAGATTCAGGGTATACCAAAGCTCTTAAATTCTTAATAGAAATGTTAAAATGTCAAAGGCAAGACAGCTAAGAAACACCAACCTTCTTGGAAAGTAAAACTTTACTGTAGAAGATGCTAATCCTCCATAGTCAATTCATGCCTTGGATCTGATCTAAAGAAGCAGTAGACTGGTGAAAAAGATGTTGTCTTTGAGTGGTCATACTTCTACAACCTGGGCTAGATCCTTTCAGTGGAGCTAGGTGTTAGGACTGAAGGTTTCTATATCATGTCTATGTTGAACACTTTCTTGCCAGTGTACTACAAAATTAAATTACTTTTTCTGCTTTTCACAATGGAAGATGCCTCTCACGCACACAAATGGAAAGCAACTGTGAGGTTTTTCTCTTCCACGTACAAAAAAGCTGGTCTTAGTTGTATTGTAGACTTAAAAAGAGCAAAGAAGCATGTAGGATAAGATTTGCTCCTATCTCTTTTTAAGTTACGATTTGTTTTATGGAAGTCTTATGGGACATGGTTGTTGATCTGATCCACAAGAGATCCCTCAGCTCACAGTAAGACTTAAGTATCAGTCTGGATTTCGCGTCAACTAAAAATGTACATATGAAGTTCCTGAAAGTGGTTTTGGCTTCTGTGGCAAGAGATTTCAGTGTTTCTTTGCTGGATGAGAGAAGTACATCCGTGAGGAAGATGAGAAAAGCTTTAGGCTGAGGATTAGTGCTAATAGGTGAAACAATGAATCCCAGAATAATCATAGAAAAAGGAAATGGGCAGAAAGGACAAACATAGTAAAGGCTTTTAATTAAATTGTTAGGAAATGCTGTGCCCTGCACTGGAGACTCAGGAAGTAACTGCCTTATTTCCCTTGATTGGGTAAGTATGGAGAATCGGATTGTTCAGTGATTCGTTATTAATCTCTGATCATTTTAGACTACAAATGACAGTGTTGAAGCATAGTTAAACACCAAAATTTCAGTGTTTTGCTGATCGTGCTGCACAGTAATCTTGCTGAGGAAGGAGAAAAGAACTATGGGAGAGGGCAGAGGTAAAAATCTAGATAATTCTTTGATCTGACCCAGTCTAACAATTTTTGTGTGGTTTAGATTAGCATAACAAATATATAACAAATAATTGTACTTTTTTAAAATCTTCCTTTTGTGTGTCCATATGTTAAAAGCAACAGATGTAGTTACTTGTGAAGATTAACAGTTTATCCAGA
This sequence comes from Falco rusticolus, assembly GCF_015220075.1. Lineage (NCBI taxonomy): Eukaryota > Metazoa > Chordata > Aves > Falconiformes > Falconidae > Falco > Falco rusticolus. The sequence goes on from NC_051191.1 coordinate 67,873,747, forward strand.
GTACTTGTACAAAAGGCCTATGACAACAGATGTGCTTGCTTGGTTTTTTTTGAGGGTAGAAGAATTTCCCAGTCTTCACCAGCCTGTAGATCATTTAAGTCAAATTATTCTGTCAATGGAAGCTTTGATTTGGATGACAATTTTTAAGGCTTTCTCTCTCAAGCAATATCTGATGGGTCAGGTTTGGCCATATGGTTGTGAGCCTGTTAATATGTAACCATTTTAATAGATCTGTGAGCCTAGTTACTCAAAGGAGGGACCTTTCTAAGGAAGGAGTAAATAGTGTGCTGTATGTGTGCAGTCAACAGCATTTTTTACAGATGAAGAAAAATGAAAAACTGAACCATTTTGTGTTTGGACCTTCTGATCACTTCACCACGTCTGAGAGGTTCCAAAGAATGGAATTATCTGCAGTAATGTATTGGCAGGGGGTGTACGTGCAAAAAACCACCTTGCTATAAAATGAGTTCATCCAAAGTTTTCTTAATACTGAATTACTTTTGGTTTGAACTAGCAGATGTTTTTGACAGTAAGAAGAGCTTTAATAAGTATGCGTTGGCGATGATTCATGAGAAGCTCTGTGCATGTGCTTGACCAAACAGTTGAAGTTAGGTGTGGGTACAACTGTGTGTGCTCAGGTTATGATTTGTAATACTTTTTGCAGTTGTATGACATGCTAATGAGACCCTACTAGTAGTTCTGTGATTAATCCTTTATAAGCCATTTTAGTCAGAAGTAGTATTCTACTTCTAATTACTATTACAAACCCATCTTTCTTTTCTTGAGCTGTTTTCTTTTAAGTCACTAAGTATGTTTACAAATTGACCTTAAAATTGGGCTTTGCACTTAGAAATTTGTTCAACTTCTGTATGTTCACACTGCTGCTCTGTTCTCTCTCTCCCATCTAGAAATAACATTAAAAATGCAAAGTTTGCCATTTAAAGAAGGTTCTAAGTTATTGTTTCTGTCCAGGAAAAGCTTTTACTTTTTTTAAGGCTGAGAATGCATTCAAGACTAGCCTTCTAAAACTGCTTTGTTTTCTTAAAGCAGAATCAATTTAGTGTGTACTTATTCAGAAATTATTCCTCTCCTTTCCATTTGGCTGAATCAGCTCAAATCTGTATGCCTTTAAGAGGTCTGAGGTCTGTCTCTGTGTGAGAATTGTCATTTATTCATATTTAGCATCACTTTTTTGTTAATTAACTCTTGATAGTGTTTCATGTCACACTTCTTTAATCTGAAAGACTGGGAACTTGTGGAAGAAATGATTTATTCACTTTCTTTTATGCTTTATACAGTTGTTAATGTTTCTTTGTGAATTGCTGGATGCTAGACAGTCTTTGAAGACTGATGTGGAAAAAGTAGCTCTGTACTTCACAGGTTGAACTTGTTGGCAGGTTATTTGGTGCAGTAAGACCCAATTATAGATAGCTGGTAGTTGCTGGAACCCCTTCATATATGCTGTATATAAACTGGCTATTTAACTCTTTGACTGCATTTATTTTGCTCTACTGAACCAAACATTCCCCTGCACATGTGGTTTTATGCTATCCGAAGGAGTGACTTGACTCACTTCTTTTTCTCCATTAGGGATTGGGATGTGTTTGATGTGCATCTGGAGCAGAGCTTCTGTTTTAGTTTCCTCTGATTTCTATTTAATTCACACACACCAAAACTGTTCTGTGAAACCAACCAACACATGACAAGTAGGAACTATCTGAGAATCTTCCAAACAGCACTGCTGCTGCTGCAAAATAAAAGGCTGTTGGGTATGTAGTCGTGTTTGTACAGCTTCTAATGGTTGAACCTCTGAAGGAGTTTAAATACTAATGAAATAAACATTTAAACACTCAGGAAGGTACATGTTATTTCTGTCAGTGAATGCATATTGTAAAATGTTTCCAAACCAGTAAATTGGGTTAGAGATAACGTCATTATTCAAAATCATGCAGTTAGTGGTTGCTGCAGTTTGAGATACTGGAGAATTTTTATCCTGTGTTAACCATTAGAAAGCAAAACCACCTCCTACTTCAAAAAGTAATTGTATATTTTAAGTACTGTAAGCTTTTCAGACATGTATTCGTAAGAGTTCTCTAGTATGCTTAAGTTATGCTTGAAACAAAATATCTTTCATTTTTGCCACCTTTTCTTGAAAGGTGTTGAGCTTCAGCTGTACTGCACAGTTGACATGTATTTCTCTGTTATTAAACAACTATGTTGGTTAATTTTGTTAATCATCTGTGAGTGAAGGTACTAATTTTAGTAGTGCACCCATAACAAGAAGGATCAATATGCCATATAGGTTTATATGTAACTGAAACGATGAGATGAGGTTTTGCTGCAGAGCGCTGCAGTTTTCTGGACTTCTAATCTGCTCAATTAGAACTTCATGAATAGCAGACTTTACTACAAAACGACAGAAATACTTTTTCCTTGAAAATGGGTAATTTTGACTCAATGATTCTATATTTTCACTGCTTTTTCATTTTAAGAGGGAATATGCTGTATTTTTCTTTTTTTTTTTTTTTAATTCTCATGGGATGAACAATATTTCTGCCCCTAATCTTCCATTCAGTTAGGCTTCTTTTGTTGTTCTTTTAAGCCGTAAAAATCAGTAGTATGTACTTATTTATTCATATTTATGTATGTTGCAAACAGAAAAGGTGATAAACTTTTTACTATGTGAACAATTTCTTACAAATCTTCACATTTTTTGAGCAATGAGAGGCCTGGTAAAGAGCTCACCTCTGATTTATGAAAGTCACTTTCTTGATTTTTTTCCAGTAGGAAACTTCTTCCCTTTTAACTTGTTTTAACACGTTCTGAATTAACATCTCTGTTTTCATAACTTTTCTCTATCACATCAGGCTTTTTTCCATTAAAAGATTCTATTAAACACTACAGCATTAAATTGAGAAAATAGGAATTTGTGTAAAACATGAAATATAAAGCATCAGAGATGTATTTTTATTAGAAGTAAATGATTGCTAATTATTAACAGTACCTTCATATACAATACTTCAGTTGTTAGCTAAAATGGATGTTTTCTTCTTCCCAAAGTCTTTTATTTCTTAAGTTGTGTTCTTTTGGGCTGGTTTCTTCTCCCTTAAGCACAGTTCCTTTCTTTTGCCCCCTTCAGCATTGGGTTAGCTGTTAGGAGATGAGTAGCATAATTGTTCTTATGTCACTTTCGATGTTGGAATCATTTGAATTGCACAAGTACAGTTTTGTGCAACAGTTTGTGCCCTAAGGCACACACATGTATGTTTCCAAGCTACTCATTTATGTGGCTAACATGGAAATAAGAAGGATCCTGTTTTTCATGGATTTCTTACAATGTGTCATGGTTCAAAGCACAGTTTGTGTTGACTTGATAGTTCCAAATGATTTGTGTATTTTCTGAATGGCCAACAGTCAGGTCAACAACAGAAGAGTGTGGACATCATAAATTCTAGGGAAATGTTTAACCAATTTGACAATCAACACCTGACAGAAACTCTCTGGAAAAAACCATACAAGCTGTTGTCTTAAATGTATTTTTCCACTAATCTGTTTTCTGCTGATTCTTGATGCATCTTTAATTTCTGCAACAAAATTTCGGATCTATTGAGCAGTATCAGTAATTACTATCACTATGGGGTTCCCCCCCCCAGTAGTACCCATCAGTCTCTGCACCAAATGAGGCACATTTGGTATTGTAATAATGTGAGCACATATTCAACATATGGTGAATGAAGCAGAATCAATTCAGTATGAATCCACCCAAATATTAGGAAGTCCTAAACTTTTTTTTTTGGATGAAATTTGCTTTTAAAATGCTGTATTTCCACTATTGTTTCTCTTACATAACTTGTCATTGTTGGTCCCCTTTTGCTGGTACTAGTTTCAGAGAGCTGAGTGAATTCTTCGATTGAGCGGAGTGTCAGTGAACTGTTCTGATTAGAAAGTGACTTGGCAGAAAGGCTGATTTTTCACATGACTTTGTTCCTTTAACAGCAGCACTGAGGGAAATAAGGTTAAAAGATAAAACCTTAGAACTGTATGGATATTTTTGTTACTGTAAAACACATTTTGTAATGAGCTCTAGAATGAAATAAATCTTGCTTTTGTTGACACTTAAGAATCATTTATTTCCTGCTCAAAATCTCTGTTTCCAGAAGAGTTTGGACAGAAGTAGTAAATGAGGATTGAATTTTCTTTTGATTTTATAAACTCACTAAAAATATGCTTCAGTTTCTTAAGATTCCCATCCTTGGGCAAGTATAAGGGAAAGGAATAAAGAAGGTTTTTCTCAACTCTTGCTTGTGGAACAGAGGGATTTCTTCAAGAACTTTTAATGTGAAGTGCAGACTGTTGTCGATCCCCTAAGAGATTACTCAATTTCTTCAGCCCTCCCATTTGGCTTCCTACATTCTCCCACAGTATGCAAATAGAGAGATCACACATCTGAACAGAATGTTCCATCTTTCTGTGCTATGCCAATCTGCTCAGGTACTCAAGAAGTTCTTTTAGACCGCAGCCATCAGAGGTAGGGTTCAAGGGGAAGCACTACCAGCAGTGATTTGAATGAGGGTTCCGTCAGGGATTACTTGAAAGAACTTGATCCATACAAGACCACAGGATGAATTAGAGGGTGCTGAGATTGCTGTTTGGTGCCACTGGAAGGCTTATTTCTATCATCTTTAAAAGACAAAAGAAATTGGGGAGGGGTTTCAATAAACTGTGGAAAGGCAGATGTTCCACAATCTTCAAAACAGTCCAGGTGACAAACCATGGAATTACAGGCTGCTTCTCCTCACTTCAGTCCCTGGAAATATTGTGGGGTGGGTCCTTTTGTAATACATTTCTGTGCACATCTGTGACAAGGTGATGACTGGGCACAGTCAGCATGGACTGATTATCAAGGATAAATCATGCCAGATCTCATTGCCTTCTGTGATAATGTCTGGATTTGTGAGTGAGGAAGGGAGCAGTGGATATCATTTACCTTGCCTTTAGTAAGAGTTTCATCACCGTCTCCCGCAGTATTCTTGTCATTCTAGTCAGAATGGTATGGTCTGAGTGGTTGAGCAGCCAGATGAGTAAAAAGCTGGTTGCACGATCGGACTCGGAGGGTAGTGATTACTTACCCAGTTGCTTGTAACGAGTTGAGTCTTGTTTGATATCTTTAGCAGTGACCTGGATGGGAAGTGACGTGGTCCACATTCAGATGGCAGAGGACACCAAACTAAGGGGACCAGTTCATATGCTCAAAGCTGCTGTGCAGAGGGGCTGAGTCTGCAGGAATGAGCAGGCCAGGAGGCTTATGAGGTTCAACAAGGATGAATGAGAATAAAGAGCCCCTTGGAAAAATAGAGGCTAGGGTCTGACTGGTTGGGCAGCAGCTCTGCAGAAGAGGATTTGGGGGGCCTGGTGGATGGCAAGTTGAACATAAGCCAGGGGTGTAGCCTGCCAGTGGAGAAGTTCATTGTGATTACATCCTTCGGCTTGGCACTTGTTAAACCATGTGTAGAACACTCTCCAGCTTTCGGATGCCCAGTACAAAGAAGGTATCAATAAGTAAGCAAGTTACTGGGAGGGGTACCAAAGTGGTTAATGGGCTGAAGCACAGTCCCTGTAAGAAGAGGCTGAGGGAATGGGCCTTTTTTATCCTGGAGGAGTCTTTAGGGGGGACCTGATAGCAGTCTTCCCATACGGTGAGGCAGTTATTGAGAAAAGGAACCAGACTTTGCATGCTGCAGGGTGGGAGGGTGAGAAATAATGGATATAAACAGAAATAAGAGGTTCTGATTGAATGTAAGGAAAACCTTGGAGGTTTTCAAGATCTGACTGGATAAAGTCCTGAGTAAATTGGTTTAATCTCAACAAGATGGCCATGCCTTGAGGAAGTGGTTAAACTAGGTAACCTCCTGCTGTCCTTTCTAGCCTGAATTATTCTATTATAATTCAGTTTTGAAACACTAATTGGCGTAATGTATTATGTGTGCTTAGGTTTCTACCCTAAATCATGACCTAAGTTTTCCAGTTGTCTGAGCCTTGATAGAAACCCAAAATCTTTTGTTCTTCCATAGTGATTGGGATTCCTGTGTATGTTTAGCTGCAAAAACACTGCATAAAATATAGTAGTACTGAGTGGACTTTCAGACAATCAACACATTGAACCCCACATACTATACTGAGTACATTGGCAGTGCTGAAACTGGAACCTGTATGCTTTTGTTTCTGTTGATATTACTGATGTGTTCTTGCTGGATATACCAGTGCTGCCCAGGTGTGTGCCCTCTGCATGCCAGCGATGACTGTTCTCTGGCCTGACAGTCAAGGGCATCAATACTCACCTTGGCTGTTAAAATTAAAACGAAACTGTGTAAGGTATGGCAATTGCTGTTCTACTGTTGCTTGCACTGTGTTAATTTTCTTTATCAAGCATGCAGGCTTTCCAGGGAGGAGTTGTATTCCAGATGCATTATTTCAAGGCTTACGTTTGACAGTATTCCCACAAATCCAAGGTTATCTATAAAAGTGTAACTGTTATCTTTCTAAATCCTAGGTTCGGGACATGGATCTTTTTGATTTGTATTCTCCCACTTTTTCGCTAGCTTTGATTCTATTGCAGATTTATTTTTAACTGTTGATTAGTTTCTTTACTGGATGCATTTTTTTCAAATTCTTTATAATTTTAATGTTAACACCTATGTGAAAAAAATTTGTGTTTCGAAGCACTGAACTAATGCTCATGACTATCAGTTCTAAATAGGTCTGTGAGGGAGAAAGTTATGTTACAGATGGTAATGGTACATGTAAAATATTAATCAACATGTAGGCATATCTGCATGAGAGTTTGTGGTGAGCCTTATGTTGTCACTTGATCTTTTTTTAACTTCAAGAAGAGTGTTTGGTCTGCATTACAGTTCCGTAGCTGCTCTGCTTCTGGCTTACTGTTCAATTTCAATTCAGGTCAGACTATCTTCACGTTAGCTTTTGCAGTAGTCTTGCTGTCCAAGTTCCCTGAGGGTTTTCTGTAGTCTTACAGCTTAATTTTTCAGAGTATAGTTAGCCATTTTGTTTTGGTCTACACTTTGTAGTTTTTCTTGCACTATGTGTTTAACCAATTTATAAAATGCACACCTATGGCCAGATTTTACAAGTTAAAGACATGGGGTTTTTTTAGATTTTTTTTTTTATTGGGTATCAATCTTATATGATAAAAAAAAATTCTTGCAAAAAGTCTAAATTTTAACTTTTTTTTCTTAAAAAAATATTTTGTAGTAAACTGATTTAGCTGAGTTATCACTACGTTCTTTTTATAAATATTTCTCAGCACCCCTGAATACACACAATGTGTCCAAGGTAGTGGTTTGTCCAATGCCACAGTCAGTAGCCTTTAGACTTATTCTTGTCTAAATGATCTAATTTTCCCATTTATTTTCAGCAGATTTTATTTCCTTCTTTCTAATTTCACAGCCTTCCCATTTAGTCTTTGCCATCTTCGTCTTTTCCTCCCTCTGCTGCAGCATGGCAGATACGAACTGTTTAACTCGTAGCAAATAGGGTAAACCACACTGAGTCTGACTCGCCTTTAAGTTCTAACCACTTTTCTCATTTCATCTTGATACTAGTAGAGAAGGACAGTGAAAGAAGCTCTTTTTTCACGACCTCTTGTGGTGGGCTGACCTTGGTCAGCTGCCAGATGTTCACCAACTGCTCTCGTTCCCCTTCCTCAATAGGACAGGTGAGAGAAAACAAGATGATAAAGACAGGGAGATCACTTACCAATTACTGTCATGGGCAAAACAGACTCAACTTGGGGAAAATTAATTTAATATTTTGCCAGTTAAAAATAGAGTAGGCTGGTGAAACAAAGGCAAAACTAAAAAACACCTTTCTGCCCCTCTTCTTCCCAGGCTCAAATTTACTCCTTCCTTCCTGGCTCTTATACCTGTGTGAAGTGGGTGCAACTCCTGATTTCTTCTCACAGAGGCCACCCTTGCAGCCCCCCACTGCCAAAACCTTACCATGTAAACCCTGAGCACCTGTGCATACCTGAGAGTGAGTGATGTCACTTTTGAGTGTTTATTACAGAAAACTTGTGCATTAATAGGTCATTATAGATTTCAGCAGTCTCCCGTTACGTTCCAGGTAATTAAAGTACTCATGGTATCATAAACACTTTCAAAGTTTGTAAAGTAAATATACAGTAAGCAATCTGATTTTTTTTGCATCTTACAGCACTAATTTGGAGTCTGCATTGATTCAGTTTCCTTACGACAGTCTTGTAAAACGTTAGTTTGTGTAAGTACCTTGCAAGTATTATACCTTTCCTGATTTTATTCTGTGAAAGATCTTTGTCTGGTCACTCGACTTTGGTTTATTTATAAGGATATCTTTAGCTTCCAAATCTAGCATTCGGCTGGATCTGGAAATCCTGGTGTTGGTCAGGAACTGCTGATAATCTTTTTTTCCCACCTGTCTTATTTTCAGGTGTTAAAGGCATTTGCTTCTACCTTTTAACTTTCTGAGTCTGACTCTCAAACTTTGCTTCGAGGTGTGTCAGGACATTCTTTTCTGTTTATCTTCTATTAAATATGTTTATCGGTCTGTGTGTATATGTATACATATAAAAACATATATTTATTTTAAATACTTAAAATCTATTTAGCATGTGTCTGTTAAATCAGTCGTTATGTTTTCATTGCTATCTGGCTTGCTAGTTTTGGATGTTCCACTCCGTAGTTCCACTCTAAGTTGGTGAAATTGGTTTGTAGGTAAGCGGTTTCAGTTTCTTTACCAGCTTCTTCATATGGGTGTTGTTATTCTTTCTTGCATGTCTGGTTTCCCGTTATTTTCATACTCCTTCATTGGTTAAAGTGATAGCTCACTTACGTGTTGCTGGTACTCACGTACCATTAGCGCTTTGGTACAAACACTTTGTTGCAATTGCACTCCCACACTCTGTATATTGCCTGTACCTGCCTGCACCTCCTTAACTTCAGCTTAATCAATCTGTTCGAAGAGCCTGCTTTCTTCCTTCCCTTCAGTACTGAGATCATACTGGGTTTTGACACTGAAGAACTTTGCTTGTTTCTGCTGAGGATTTAATTTTTAGTGCCAGAGATTCTAGTGGTGGCAACACTTGGTCCTTTAAACTTTCTGTGTTAAAGAAGCGGGTTTGATGTATCCAACAGGTACAGTTCCTTAGCCATTGCTTGAGAAATTAAAACTTCTTTCTCCACAACTGCTCTAAGAAAAGGGGTATTTATGGAGTGTTCAATACTGGAAAGAAAATCCAAGATGGATTTATATCCTCATTTTAAGAGGACTGAGCACCTCTCACTTTTATTTCAAGTTCATAATGATAATATTGCCAGTGATAGTACAGTCCCTCCAATGAAAGAATTGGTTCATGTCTCTGATTGCAGGATGTTTATTCCTGCATAATGATCAAAGTTACGCTAAGACAGTATCTGCATTTATTCATTGTTCAGGATTACCACTTAATCAATTCAAAGTGTTTTCCTCCAGCCACTCCGTAACAACAAGTATCTTTACTGGGATTGCTGAGTTGCTAACCTGTCTTTGAAGGGGATGATAACCTTAATGGGATGGCTTCCTAAAAGGCAAACTACTGATTTTATTCTGCCCTTTCTGTTACTTTGCTATTGTTTTATTCTCCAGGGCCTCACAATCAAAAGCCAGTGACATAGGATCAGTAATCTTCTTCACATCATTTGTGCTTGTCTACTACTGTATGTAGATCTGTCAGATGTTAGACATAAACACCACTGCCACCATGTTTTTTTGTCAACAAACAAGGTGTGGAATCCCAGTCTCCTCTGTGGAGAACTAGTTTTTCTGACATTATATTTTAAAGTCAGTTGTCTACCTTCCAAGACTTCAGAATGTCTTATTTGATGTATATTGTTCTACAAGAAAGGGTCAGTACCACATGAAAGACACCAGTGGATATTTTGACACTGATACTTATTTAGTCATTGTGAATGTGTGTGGGCTATCATTCAAAACAGAAGAGAGGCTTACTTCTCTGTAAGTAGATGATGTGTTTGTAGGCATTGGCTTCCCTTTGATCTTGGTTCAGGACTTAAAATTCTGAGATTTAGAATTGAGGGGTATATGAAAAAAGACAAATACCGTACCCATTTTCAAGATGGGCAAGAAAGAGGATAGAGGGAACTGTAGGTCAGTTAACCTTTCAAGAGACTGAGATTATGCTATATAGCAGATTTTTGTGGAACCCACGTACAAGCATGTGAAGAAGGTGATTGGAAGCACCTTGCACAGTTTTACCAAGGGCAAATCATGCCTGACCAACACGGTCACCTCTTCTATGAGGAGATGACTGGTCTAGTGGATAAAGGGCCTGCTGTGGATGTTTACCTGGACTTTAGCGAGGCCTTCGACATGGTCTCCCCTAGTATCCTTATTGTCAAATTGGCAAAATATGCACCAGATAAGTGCACTTTCATGGCTGGAGTGCCAGGCTTGAAGGGTGGTCAACAGCACAAAATCTACCTGATGTCTGGTTACTAGCAGTGTTCTTCATGGGCCATGCATTGGGTCAGTGTTGTTCAACGTCTATATTAATGACCTGGATAATAGGATGGAGTTCACTTTCAGCAGATCTGCAGATACTACGTTGTGGGGAATAACTGATACACCAGAGGCGAGGACAGCTATTTGCAGAGACCTCAACAGGCTGGAAAAAAGGGGTGATGGGAACCTCACTAAGTCCTGCACATGGAATGGGAAAACCCCCTCCACTCAGGCTTGAGTTGACTGGCTACTAAGCAGCTTTCCAATAAGGGGTCCTGGTGGGCACCAAAGCGAATGTGGATCAGCAGTGTGCCCTTGTGGTGAGGAAGGCCAACTATATAGAGTTGTGTATTAGCCAGAGTGTAGTCAGCTGATTAAGGGGAGCAATCATTCCTTCTGTTCAGCACTTGAGACTACATCTAGAGTACCATATCCAGTTTTTGGGTTTGCAGTACAAGACAGACACTGATGTTCTGGAGTGGGTCTAGCAGGTAGCCAAAATGATTAGGGGACTGGAGTATATGACATACGAGGAGAGGCTGAAAGAACTGGTTTTGCTTGGTCTGGAGAAAATAAGGCTCAGGGCATGTTATTGTGGGCCTCGGCTACCTCATGGGAAGAAGATGGAGGTGAACTTCTCAGAGGTGGGCAGTAGAAGAGAAGGGGGCAATGATCACAGGCTGCAGCAAGGGAAGTTCATTCTTATTATGCACAATGAACAACATTTTCACCATTAAGAGTAATTAAACATTCTAAGAGGTTTATTAGCATCTCCAGTTCTGGAGATATCAGAGCTTGATTGTGTCAGTGCTGAGCAAACTTATTTCATTGCCCTTGTTTGAGCAGGATATTGGATTAGATAAATTCCAGGTGTCCCTTCCAGCCTGTGTTGTTCTATGATTCTCCGTATCTGTACTTGCAAAATATGCGTCTGTGCCTTCTAGGTACAATCTGTTAAATCTTGACTTCCAATTTTAGTGATACGTGCATACCCACAGTGTGCCTGGACATAAAAGACCACTTCTGTCAAAAGAAACTAGTGTTAAGCAGTATTTTTCTTCAACTTTATGTAAAAGTTGAATTCATCCTTACACTCATAGTACTCCATGTAGACATTAAACAAGTGACACTTTAGTTTGTTGGAATTTTCTTCAGGTGTAGTTATGGCTTTTTATTTCACAAACCATAAACCTATTAAAAAAATTCAGAAATGTATTTTTCTGTATATTTATGTCACTGGTTGAGTTAGAGTTTAAATGTTCAGCCCCTTGAAGTCATGGCTCAGGGAAATACAGATTTCTTACTAAGTGAGTACAAGCATGCCTGGTTATCTGGTATTCAGTTTCCCCACTGAAGAGTATCTCGTCTTTAATGGCAATACTTCTGGTAATAAATTAACACAATTTTAACAACAGTGCGTTTTGCCCATGTGGAAATTGGGTCAAATATGACAATGTTAGTGTCACATTTTACCATTAGGGTGTTATACTGTCCCTGTGGTAGGTTGGCCCTGGCTAGCAGCCAGACACCCACACAGCTGCTCCCTCAGTCCCTGCCCCAGTGGGATGGGGAGCAAATAGGGAGAACAGGATTGAGAAAGCTCCAGGGTTGAAGTAAAGACAGGGAAATTGCTAACCAATTACTGTCATGGGTAAGGCAGACTTGACTCGGGGAATTTAACTTAATTTATTGCAAATTAACATAAATATTTAATTACTGGGAAACAAAAGAAAGCAAACATTAAAACACTTGGGGAAAATCATCCCTTCTTCTTTCCCAGGCTCAGCTTCACTTCAGACACCTCTCCTCCCCCCTTGTTACCACCGCGGGGGTATGCTCAGTCCTTTCAGCAAGGCAAATGGTGCAGGGCGTCTGAGTCAGGGGGTAGCAGTTTTTCTGCTGCTCCTTGTTTTTCTTTTGGCTGAACTTGTACAGGTTCTATTTCTACAATACTTTTGATGCTTTTTGTCTGCCTGACTCAGGCTACGTAGGAGTGATTTCACTGCAAATGATATTATCGGAATGAAACATGTTATAAGGTGATATGATCAAGCAAATGTGAAAAGGCAGAATTTAGACCTGTATAAAGAATAACAGATCAGTCTCTGAAAAGCAGCCCAGTACCTCCCTGCTCTGGAAAATAAACTAGTAATTCCTTTGTTATCAATGAATATAATGGAAATATTTGTTTTAAATAAATACATTAAAAAAAGATGGAAATAAGTCATATTAAGCCTAATCTGGATTTCTGTGTGCCTTTCATGTTCATGCTTAATGAAACCTTTGATGTTTTAGTAAGAAACTGATCAAGGTTTCTGATTTAACAAACCATATCTTTCTTCTTTTTATACTAATACTTTTTCTTTAGTTGATTTTAGTATAACGGCTATATTCCAACAACTGAAAAGCGTTTAACCACTGTCATCATTAGTTTTTTTTCTTCTAATGTGCTGTTAAATATTTAGGTGATTTATTATGAACCTTAAATTAAAAAAAATGCCCTAGATCATCTGGCTGGCAGGTACTGTCTGTATACTAGAGTTATTTTATCTTAGAAAGTCTTGCTTTCTTATTACTAATGTAGTTTATTATTCATAAAGTTCTGTTGTGAGTAACCCTGGCAACAGATATAAATGTTTATATGTAGCTTAAAAAGTTGGACAATTTTATCTTCATTTTGTCTATTTTGTATTTAAGTAGATATTTCTTATCTACTTAAGATAAGAATTTGGGTAAATTTCTGGTGTCATATTGTGACAATGTGTACCACAGCTTTTATTTTATCTGACTTGTGGTGGTGTTCTTTTTTGTAACCTCCTAGCTAATAATTTTATTTGATGCGTCTTCTCCATGCCACTTGTGATTTTATTGAGCCCATATAGAAACAAAAAAACTCGAGAAGCCACTGCAGATAAATTAACGTTGATAAATTAATGGTACCCACTAGGAAAACATTTACTTTGTGACCAGTTAATTGACCTGTCTGTAACTGAGGAAAATTAAGCATTTTCTAAGGGATGGCACATCTGTATTGAGAACATGCTCTACAGTATCTTGTGATCTAGATGTTATATTGTAGTTACTTTCAGTTTTGACATTTTATCAGTATAAATAAAATCTTATGATAGATTTAGCTAGTTTGGGCAGCTTTGTGGTTTGAATTCAGAGAGACACCTGAAATTCTAAAAGAAAAAATAAATTTCCTTGGTAGAAATTGACTGCCCTGAAAATAAATGGTATGCTACTGAATATTGCTTTGGTTCTTTAAAATTATATTGCTAGAAGAAAACTTTACATAGCAAATAATTTTCAGGTATTGTTTCAGTCTCAAATGTACAGGGAACTTAGTTTCTTGCTTAATCTCCTCAGAGGCATGTATAAGTTCTTAAAAAATGACAGCGATATCTTATTTACTGAATGTTTCATAGCATTCAAGGTAATGATTAAAAATGTGAGGCTAAAAGTATATACTCTCTTCTATTATGTCTGGAATATTACTCAGATACTTCTAAGGAGGCCAATCAGAGGTGACTTTGTGGATATAATTTCCCTTTGTCTAGCTCCTGCTGACTTACCCTGTATTTCTTTAGGTATGAGTTTTGCTGTTCAAGACATTTAAAAATGAAATATCTTCTATGTTAGGAGGTTTACCAGCAACAAAAAATTCCTGACCTATGTGTCTCAATTTATTGTATAAGGACATCATCCTTGGAAGAGGTAAAATATTGTGGTCATTTATACTCAAAGTGGCAGAAAAAGTAAACGTGAGCTTTGAATGCCACTAAGTGTTTACCAGCTACTTCAGAAAGCAACAGTAAAATTTCAGTGAGCACATAATCAGAGCAGAGGCTTTTCTAAGGGTGTTTGTTCATTACAGTCTAGAAAACAGATTGATCTGTTAGCCTGATGCTGGAATTTAATTGAAAAGGAGTGCTTCTTTCAGCAGTTGCTTCTAGAATTATGTTTCATTTCTGTCAAATAACGCTGCATGCTGAAGCTCTATCTGAATTTTTAGCAGAAAACCCCTTTTACCTTTATGAATATCTTTCTGTGGGAGGAACTCACGGTGGTAGAGTGGTAGAATATAAGTTTTCATAACAACTTCATCAAAGTGTGTTCCACAGATAGGGATGAGTTAGAGTGCTCTTTGGGTCTTGATAAATGTGAGTACCCACTGAAAATGGATTGATGCACACAGTTATGTCTTACTGGTGTTTCAGGGGCTTAACTGTTATTTTCATTTCTTTGTGTTCATACCATTACTTTTAACTGCTAAATATAACTGAGTGACCTAGAAGTTGATGTTTCTTTCATGTCACCCTTGCTCTGCTGACATGGTAGAAAATCAGAGAAAAGACATGCTTATGAACAGCGGTAATTAACAAAAACCAGCAAAAAATTAATGATCAATGGACATGTAGGTAATTGTAACTGTTTATGCTGAAGCCTAGTTTTCATACTAGATATGCTTTGTGGATTGTACAGATTTCAGAATATCCATGAGAATTTTAAATAAATGTGTAATCTCATTAGTGATGTGACACTTCAGTTCCTGTTACAGAACTAAATGTTAAACAAAATCTTTGAACTTTTCAGCTGTTAGCTTCTTTTTCCAGTAAGTTAAACTGACCCCACGTTAAAGATTAGCTGCTGATGGGCAAGCGATGAAAAGCTTTCCTTCATATCTTGACTTGTGTGTATCTAACCTGTTTAGACAACAGGGAGAAACAGAGATATGTGTTGTGTGGCTTTTGAGTGAGGTCTTTAGGGCATGTGGTCTCCCCTGAGTTTGTGTGATTTGGCTGTGAATGACACTTAATTCATGAACAAATTAAATTTTGTTCTGCTTTTTAATATACAGGTGTTTTCCTAGTTTACCGCTAAGTAGTAATCTGAGGGGTAGGCTTTTCAGCTGGCACCTGCAATCCCAGGCAGCCTCAGTGACTGTATGTTTCAGAAGATCTATATGCAAAAAGCCTAATAATGTCCTTTTTTTCTGTTTCTAGGTGAGGAGAATGCAGGCAATAGCTTGCTGAGGTTAGAATTGAAGCTATGAGGTTTTATTTAAAATGTAAATAATCATACTAAAAAAATCCCATCAGCTGAATATTTAATCTCACAGAATCAGCTTGACTCAAAAATACCGCAGGGTGTAATTCTAAGTTAGTGGTTATAAGCAAATGAGTCCCAGCGAAGTCCTCTTGTCATTGCCGTTGGTGGAAAAAATGGAATATTTCTTTAATAGCTACTTCCTTTGCGTAAACTGTGGAAGAAATAAATCTTCATGCCTCATAGAATCATAGAATTGTGTAGGTTGGAAAAGACCTTTAAGATCATAGAGTCCAACCATTAACCCAGCACTACCAAGTCCCTCAATAAACCATGTCCCTAAGTGCCACATCTACACTCTTTTAAATACCTCGAGGGATGGTGGCTCAACCACTCTCCTGGCCAGGATGAGGTGAGGAGGAATTAAGGTTTTCAGTTCATATCTCAGCTTAGAAAAAAAGCCTGAGGTACATCTGCCTAATAGAAGCACTGGAGATTTAATATGTCTTGGAACATCATTTTCTTAGAAATAAATTTTCTCTAACACTACTGTTAATCTGGATACATTTTATTTTTGTTTTTTATTCATTTATGTATGTGGATTTTGTTCTTACATATGTGTATGAGAAATGGGTAGAGAGTTAAAGAACTCTTAAAAGGGTTATATAGGAAAAGCAATATAGGTGGTGTAAATATACGAAGGAAGCAGTAACAAATGCCTTATATACGTGGCATTACTTATAGCCATTACTGCTATGAATGTGCATTCACTGGGTGTATCAGCTTCCTTGGGTATGAAGTGTCTCAGACAAAATGTTCTGAACATATAAAAAGCAATGTTTTTCTTCAGGGTCACAGTGATGGTGGGAGTCACACCATCCTCAGGATGGAACAGTATTTTGTATGCGGGTTTAATTGCTTATTGCTTATTAATCAGCTTCTTCCTGGTGGGATTTATGCAGGGAGAATATTTACCTTTGGTTAGTATGCAGCTGCCTTGAGACAGTTTCATCCCATTTGTACTCTTAGTCTGGGCTGCCAAATTTTTAAAAATATTAGTGCTATGAAGTATGCTGTCCTCAATAGCTGCTGTAAATAGCTGCGCATAGCCTGGTCTGCTAGATTTCGTTTAAATTAGTCTGCCATGCCACAGTACAAACCCAGTTGGTTCACTGGCAGTATGAAAACATTTCTTGAAAAGCAGTTTGGGAGGAAAGAGAGGGAGCAGCATCATCTTACAGATTAATATAATGTGCCTAACAAGAAGCCTAAAATATTGGTTGAAGAAAAGCAAAGATTTTTTAATTTTTAAAAAACAGAAAAATTTTGACTCTGTGTTGAAGGTTGTATAAATTTCCTTTTGCACTACCTTGTTTATGGGCACATACATTCCTACAAATCTCAACATTGCTGATCGTTATTCTAGTAAGCTAATAATTTTTAATTTTTTTTTTCTTTCAGTTCTTGCCAGTTAGGTTGGTTAAACCTGTGTTTTGCTAAACTGGTTTCTGTTTTCTATTGCACAGAAGTTAGCCCTGTTCCAAACAGATGTAAGGTTGCCTGAGGGAGTGCAGAGGCGCTTGTGAAAGTAGGAGATGGTGCACTGAAAGATGTGATACTATTGATCTTTGTTGAAAAGGGCAGCATTGTTGTGGTCTAGAGAGCATAGATCTTTATTAAGTGATTTTTTTTTTCTGTTTTTTTTGGACTTGGATACTGCTGTTAATAGGTTTTCATGAACATTTTTACATGCAGTATCTTTGCTCCTTTTTCTTGCATTCATTTAACTTTAATAAATTGTGAAAAACACTGAGGTAGAAAAGTAACTGAATCCAAATACTCTGTATTTGTACATTTTGCTACTTTCGTCCTCTTATGATCTTGTGAGACTTCTTGCTTTAGTAAAATGGAGGCAGTTCTGCTGTGTCGTAAGCTTTTGTAATACTGATCTGTAGGATGAAGCTTTAATTTATCACAATTACTTTGAACAGTTTTTACTGAACAGAGATATGCTGTGGTTAATATTATTACATATATGCAGTACATACAGGATTTGGAATTCTAGCTTGAATTACTGCGTGTATATATGAGCAAGACTGAAATTTTGGTCGATTTTTGCACAAATGCCATACAAGTTATTTCCTATTTGAACAAGCTAAAAGGAAAATTCTATTAGCATATGTCAAGGCTTGAAATATGTATGAAGTTGCTAATTCACAGGTTATGGCACAAGGATAAATATTTGAGAGGAGCAGACCTGATCCAGTGTTGCTACTAGCCCTGCTTTAAGCGGGAGGTTGGGCTAGTTTCTGACCAAGTATTTTATGGATCTGCAAAGTATAAAAGAAATAGGTAGTGCATCTCTCAAGCACGCAGCTGACACAATGTCTTCAGTGGCACAGGACTGAGCAACAGCTTGCATTGCATAGACTTTGGTTTTATGGCTTTTAGCTGGTTTTAAGTAATTCTTTCTCTTTGCCTTCCTTTCATGTGTCTGTCTCATTTCCTGAAGCTGACATATTTTACATGGCATCCATTACACTCTCGCCCAGCAGGAGTGCCAAATACTCATGTTTTCTTGGAGGACTAGATCCCTGAAGAAACATTTGATTTACAAAGGCTTCAAGTCTAATGCCATTCAAGGAAAGCAGGAGAGACTGCTTAATTATTTGCTGGACACATCCATCAGCTTTGACCTTGAATCGAAGTGATCTTGAATGTTTGAGATCTACATAAACTTTCAACTCTGATTTATCTTCCAACGCATGGACAAGAAGTCTAGCATGAAGTTAGTCCTTTGACAGTGTCTCCATACAGTCTTTTTTTCCCAAAGACTTGATCACTTCTAGGGCATAAGGGGAAGATCCCTTTCATCTTGAAAGACTTAAGCTTTAAGACATAAGCTCCACTTAACGGCTGCTAATGAAGAAGGGTGATAGGAAGTACAAAGCTGCTGCTTGGCCAGATAGTGGCTTCCTATTGCATGGGATCTGACTTCTATTTCTAAATTGTCCTTTGCTCTGGAGCACTGGGATTTTCCTTTTACAAGAGACATATATCACGCAGATATGTCACCCAGTTCTCTTATTCTCTTTTTACATCTTTTCTTCTAGTCGTCTTGAATTAAGTGATACAGGTATTGCAGGTAGAAAATGACTGCCTGGTTGTAGACCTCTACAAATGGCTGAACCTTCTCCCATTCTG
This sequence comes from Falco rusticolus, assembly GCF_015220075.1. Taxonomy (NCBI): domain Eukaryota; kingdom Metazoa; phylum Chordata; class Aves; order Falconiformes; family Falconidae; genus Falco; species Falco rusticolus. The sequence continues at coordinate 67,892,551 of NC_051191.1, forward strand.
TTCTTGATGCTTTAGGTACTGAGGTTGCTGCTTCACCCATCAGTCGTTGAGAACTTTCATATCACTTCCTGTACATGAGCAAGCCCAAGAGGTGGATCAGAGAATACTGCTCTGTGTCTGTCAGCTTTTCCTACCTGAATTGATGACCATATTAAATGATAAAGACCATTTTTCTTGTGTATCCTGGACTTGGGGGATGCCTGTATCCTCTGTCATGACTGTTTAGAGTATTTGATGGATCTGTTGTGGCAAGTGGTCAGTGGACTCTAGTTACATCGAAGTCAGAAACCTGCCTTCTGCTCCCTCCATACTGCTCTGACCTATTATGCATATTTTCTTTAAATTGTGTGCTTTACCAGGCAATACTGAAACTGACTTTTCCCCTGTGGAATATTCTTGCTTCCATATAGCCTGGAGTGCATCAGTGTGTTTAAATCTTGACATGGAAGCAAAATTTTTTTTTTCATATCTGTCCTTGAATTATTTTGTTGCATGGTAAAATTAGAGGGAGTTCATTAGGTTTACAAGTCTTACCAGTGTGGATCGTAAAAGATGTGATGTGTAAGGGGCGGAGGGGGAACCTTCTCTTCTAGCATTATCCTGTGTAGGACTGTAAAACATATGAAGCTTTTCAGACCTGTTTATACCTGCTTTCAGTTGAACCAACTCAAAGCATGCCTAAATGATTCCTCTGCTGAGAAAGCTTCTCATAAATAAGCCCAAGCTGAAGGCTTGCTCTCATGGTGCAGTTTTAGATGGGACAGGTATTGCTATGCAGCCTGCTGCACAGAGAAATCAGCCTTGTGTCCTGCTTCAACCTCTTAAATGTTGGGCAGACATTGCAGTTTATCTAAATGTCATCTTTTGATGTTCCTTATATGCAGGCTACCAGTTACAACGCAGTCACTTCCTCAGTTTGCGTTCTCTCATCAGCGTATTTTGAGTGTTCGTTGAGAAGCATGACTCATTTTTGCACAATCTCTGGCCCTCTTCAGTACTCACTTTTGGTTAGTCATGTTTCTGGCTGATACGCCTTTGTCTTGGGCTCCTGTCTGCTGGATACTGACAGTCATGCATATGACATCCTGGGTTTTTTTCTTGCCCTCCCTTTTAGTGGATCCCTCCTATTAGTCTACAGAAGTACCATACAGTCAGAATCACATTGCACATCCTGTAAAAGGACACATTTACTTTCTACTGGTGTCAAAAGAACAGGCAATTTGACCTCCTGCCAGGACAAGTCATACTGGGGCTTCTGGTCTGCCAAAGATGCTTGTCTTGCAGAAAAGTTCTCAAGGCACAAGGAGTTTGGAAAATATGCCATGGGTTTGTCTCGTTATAAGGCATCAGCTGCAGGTCATGACTTCACATGACTAAAACAGTTTCATTAAATAGAGACTTCAGATTCACCCTCGTCTAACATTTGGGGGTTCACTAGTTCCTGACATATCTATAATTGGAACTAGTGGCTGGCAACTGGCTCTCCTGGTTGTATAAGACATTTTAGGTGATACATTGCGACTGAGTTATTCGAGATGCTGTTACTGGGTGTTTTTTCTGGTTTTCCATTTGGCGTTTACGGAAAACCTGAGATTAGCCTCTTTGAGATGTGGGAGAATGTTGCTGATTCTTCTGTTTCACAGCAAGTCTATTTCCAGGGTTGTCTGGAGTTTCTCTGTTCTGTGGGACTGACCAGCTAACGTGTTCATCTTCTGCAGGCCCCTAGGGTGTTGCAGAAGGTAATACAGGTTGTGTCTGATGTCATTTCAGCTGTATTGGCATGACTGAGGTACTCAATGGATTTGGAACCTTTATCTCTTCATGTGGATGTCTCAACTGCTGCTTTTATGAACAGTTTTCCTTTCCAGGAGCTTGATGTGCAGGAAATCTGGCCAAAGGTGGAACATCTGCATCTCATTGTGTATTTACCCAAGATAATAGTAGGATTGTCTCAGAATTCCAGAGAGGCAGCTTCTTTTTGAATGACAGGAAAACATACATATGTTAGTAGGAACATGATGTTTGGGTTTCTGGAGGTCTGTTATTCAGGAAGACCTTCTCTATATGATTTTGAAGTCAATCTTAAGAACATTAACCTGTTAGATTCATACAGGTTCTTTTAACAGCCATTTTAGGACTTCAGTTTTCTTTAATTTCACAGTTTTTCTGATCAGCTTTCAAGAAGTTTCAGTGTCTGTTTAGGTAGGTTCTTCAGTGCTGTGTTGCATGCTGGAGAGCCTTCATTGTTTTCCCTGCTTGTTGGAAGGTTTTTCTTTTAGCCTTCTACCTTGTCCATGCATATTCTGTGAGAGTAGTTGTCATTTGGATGCTCTGAGCAATGTGCTAAGAGCTGAACACAGCTTCAGTTCCTACATAAAATAGTGTTCTGTTCATGAATTTGTTACAGCCTTAAAGTGAGGAATATTCTGTAACTAAGCTGCCTCTAAGACACATCTATAAAATGCTTTGTAAAAGTAAATAAATGTTGTGAATAAATATGAAATAACACCATTATAAGTGGCTTATGAAAGAGCAATGCACAGAATTAGAAGAGAAACCTTAATCTGTTTATGCCAAAACTGAGTCTCAAAGCTCTCCCACCCCACATCTCCGTTGTCAAGACATGCAGCTGGTGCGTTGAGATCTACCTCTTGGTGAGATGTGTTTCACTGGGTAGTTTGTGTCTGCACACCTGATACCTTAGTTTGCATGCACTAATGGGAAATTTGTCTTGGTGTAGCATTAGTTCTTATAATTGATTGCCTTGTTGAAGTCGTCTGTGCTGTCCAGACAGATTGAAATTTTCCCTTTGCTGAGTCTTTTCATTCAGAAATTTATTTAGAACTTCTTTAGAGTTTCTGCTGCTCTAACTAAAATAAGCACCATTCATTTCCCTGAGGATGTGAGTCCTGCTTTTTAGACCAGATGTTGTCTCTTGTTCTGGATTGGTTGTTCAACTGATTGACTCATTAAGAAGTACTTCTCCTTACATGTGTTTTGGGGATTTAGCACCTGGTAAATGTCTCCATGCCCTGAACTTTATTTATTTATTTTTTTAATTCAAACTGTTAATTAGAAAATGTATATGATACAAATATCTAAATCGTGCTAAACTAATGTAGCTGATTACTGACTCTTGATTGCCATCCAGATGGAATTCAGCTTTGAAATACCAGTAGGGCTTGGAGTAAAAAAGTAACCTTTGGTATTTTTCTTCTAAAGAAGCTGTCATCTTGTGCTATTAATTTGTGGATACCACAAGTCAGTGACACAAACCCACAATGGATCATGAAACAAGCATTAACAATAGAGTAGCAGTTTGAGGTTATGGTCTTCCTATCTTTATCTGTCCACAGGAGTGGATGTCTCAATAGCTGTTATCTCAGCAGGCAGGACTGTAGAAATTCAGGCAATTGAGGACTGATCCTCTTTTTGTCACTGCCTCGTTCCTTCAGTGTGCAGTTGAACTTTGTGCATATCTGAAGCCAGTAGCCCACGTGGTTTGAGTTGCATTTTCTGTGGAGGATTGTCTTTTGCCTGTTTGCAAAATAACCCATTCATCCTTACCAGAGACAGCATTACACAGGCTACCTTCTAATAAGCTTCACGTTACTATATGTAAACTTGGCCTTTTTGAAAACATGCCTTTATTTTTGGTTATTGTTTCCCTCGTGGGAAGATTTTGGGTTTGACAGTTTCTCCTCAGAATTTGTTCTTCTAGGTCACTAGGATGTGTTGTAACAGAGCAGAGGGCCAAATTTCTAGTTTGGGAACAAACTCTGTCTGTAGCATTTCAGAGAAATTATCCTTTGGGAGACCTAGAGAGCTGCAAGTGGACTTTTATTCATACATTCATTAAGCACGTCAATGGTTGAAGTGTCCAGCCAACAGAAAAGTTTTAACTATCCAGAGTCTTTGGGTTTTCTGATAATCCATTCAATATGAATGTATTGCATATAGTCACCTGTAGTGTGATGATACATATGGACAATCATTTAAAGGAAACAGGAACATTATTATTTGAAATTTCAGTCTGTATTTATGTTCACCTCCTGTGTGTCTTACCTACTGATCTGGAGCCCTTACCTTATTTTTACAGGATCTTTTTAAAATAGGATATCCATGTGATTGAGGAGAAAGTGGTGGCTGGGGTGAGTGTTGAGGTCCTTCATAAAACAAGTGGTGGAAATGGAGGGATTGAGCATGTACTTACAAGATTCTGTTAGGGTTAACAGTCTCTGCTTTGAGTGCTTTAGGCAGTACTTCAGTGCAAAAATTGCTAATAGTGATTTGTCATCTCTTAAATTCACATGCAGAGCTGTGTTGGCAAGGAGCATAAGGATGTTCCCATTAGTAACAGGCATAGCTATTAAATACAAAATTTACTATTAATACAGGTTTCCTGGCAAGGAGTGGCAGGGTATTTTAGACTTTATCGCTTCCTTGACAAAACGGAATCAATGTTACGGTTTTACCCTGGCCGGCATGCAGCCACTCGCTCACTCCCCCAGCAGTAGGATGAGGGAGAAGATTGGAAGAGTAGAAGTGAGAAAACTCATGGGTTGAGATAGTTTAATGGGTAAAGCTAAAGTCACACATGCAAGCAAAGCAAAACAAGGAATTAATTTACTACTTCCCATCCATAGGCAGGTGTTCAGCCATCTCCAGGAAAGCAGGGATCAGTCATGTGTAACAGTTACTTCGGAAGACAAATACTGTAACACTGAATGTCCCTTCCCTTCCTTCTTTTTTCCCCCTGTTATATACGCAGCATGATGTCATATGGTATGGAATATCCCTGTGGTTACTTCGGGTCACCTGTCCCGGCTGTGTCCCCTCCCAATTTCCCCTGCCCCTCCAGCCCTTTCCCTGGCAGGGCCAAAGAAACTGAAGTCCTTGACTTAGTATAAACATCATCCAGCAACAACCAAAAACATCAGTGTGCTACCAACATTGTTCTCACACCAAATCCAAAACACAGCACTGCACCAGCTACTAAGAACAAAATTAACTCTATTATACCAGCTGAAACCAGGACAATCAGGTAGAGGAATTCTAAATTCATCATGTCTTTATTGTCTCATCAGACACCCAGCTGCAGGTTCAGCTTTGAGATTTATGATGTTTTTTCTCTTAAACTGCCTGTAGACAGGTTTTTTGGATCAGTCTCCTGTAAATAGATGAAATTGTATGGTATGGCTGTGTCTCTTCTTGCTGACCATGTTGTGTAGTTACTAGACTCGCAAGTAAAAAAGGGATTACTGTAATCTCCCGTGCAAGAGTGGTAGGGACTAAGGCTCAGGAGATTCCTTCAGGGAAGCTTCTACACCAGCCAGTATTGGGAAGTCCCATATGAGGTCTAATATTTTGTTGATTTTCTAGTATAATCTAGATCCTTGAAAAAAAGAGGTGAGTTGGAAATACTATTTTTATCCTTTCTGGATCTATGTAGGAAATTCCTTCAGTACTTCCCGTAAGAGAATCCTTCTGTTCTTGAAGGAGCTTCATCTATGGTTTCTAGAGTTGATTGTAATACTGAAATTAAGAAACTGGCTTCTAAACCTTTGGTGGTTTCTATGCTTTTTTGTTCCTTTGAGTTATAACCAGCCTTGTCAATGAGGAGTACTACTTACACATGGACAGTGTGCTTATATTACCAATGCTTCTAAAATATGTGGTGAGGCTGAAACATACGTATGTAGGACTTTTGTTTCTTAAGGTTTGGTAGGTAAGCAGGAACTGAGGACATTGAAGGACCTTTTCTCATGTAATACAACTACTTCCAAAGTTGCACATTTTTGTCAAACACATCTTTTAAATATTTTACATGTTTAAAACTTCTTTTTTACTTCTTTGCAAGTGTAACTTTTTTCAACAGTAATTGATAGAAAATGGCTTATTTTTAAGTTATTTCTAGTTTTATTACTTGTATTTTGGGAAAGGAGATGCTTTCTTCATAAATTTTAGTGTTGCCTTCTGAACCCTGCTATGGAAGTGAATAAACAGATTCAGTGGATCAATGGAGTCATTGGTTCAGTTCTGGATTCGTTACTCAGCTGTTACTTATCTGGTTTATATAATTAAATCAACCATCTGTTGGTTGTGAGGGAGTCAAGGTTCTTGTGTTACTTTTTCATAAGAAATAAAGGGAATTCTTCTGTCAGACTAATTTTGAATAATTATTGGGGTTTTTGTCTCTCGAAGTTGCTTACTAAGAATACTTGCTTTTTTATTTAAGATGCTGTAGCAGCACAGTTTATTATTTTTAGTGATTTATTGTTCATGATATATATAACTAAAAATATCTTTAGATCAGACAGATAAATAAAAAGTTGAAACTCCTTGAAACTTTTCTTTGAAAGCATTAAATGCAGTTGGTTAAGACAAGTGTTTGTTTTTGAACTGTGGTCCCTAATACAGATTTTGCTGTGGGGAAGGAGAGAAATAAGAGAATCCATGAATGTCTTAGTCTTTTTGAAGATTTGAATCTCATTGTCCATTTATTTTAGTAGTGTTAGAATATAGCCAAAGTTTTTGTGTGGATTGCTTTTATGTGATAGAGACAAGATATGGGGTATCAGCTTTACTACCTGGCGGTGGATGCTGGATGTGTGAAACTGAGTGCGTAAGCAAGGCTGCTGAAGTGGTGCGCACAGAAGCCTGCATCACAGGAAATCTTGGCCTGAGAGAAATTGCTGGTGAGTCACTGCCAGTCCCAGCAGTTGAGAAGCACAGGAAGGTTATTGTATCATGCCACTGCCTAGTGTCAGCAGTGAGTCATGTATACTTCTGCTGCAAAGGGAACGATGCACATAGATTTTGAGAGTTAAATTCTTCCTCAAAATAAGTTATCAAATGTTCCAATAAGGCTATCAGATTATCTTCTAGGAAAATTAAGGTATGTTTAGTGTCTAGGTGCCATATGCTTAAATGTTACTTCCATTATTATATCGGTAATACACAGATTTATTTCAAGGAAATTATTTTTCAGACAAGAACTCGGAAAGAAACCTCATACTAGCAACAGCCTTGAACTGTTATATTTAAAATAGATGCTAGAGATTGTCATGAAGTTGTACTACTCATGTCTGTATTACCAAAGTACAACTTTTTTTGGGTACAATAAAATATTCTGAATATCTGTATGACAATACCTTCCCCCCCTTTTTTTTTTGGGGGGGGGGGGGGGCGGGGCAGGGGATGACAGGGACACTAACATCTCCACAGAAAGGCTGATTACCACAGCAAGGCTTGTAGAGAAATTGTAGAGAAAAAAAAACCAACTTGCTAAATTAAATGATGTAGCCAAGAGAAGAGCGAACAAAACTTTGGACTCAAACCCTCCCCTTTATTTTTTTTTATGGGAGGAAAAGGGACAGAAGCAACAACTTCCCGGTTGAGAACAAATTTAGAAATTTTGCACTGAGTAATGCTACTCAGTTTCAGTAGAAAAAAAATCTGGCTGGTAGCTGTAGGTAAGTGGGGCTGGATATTATGGAGTTCATTACAGTAACTAGCTCCTGTGAGCTACTAGATAAAATACTATTTTTAAAGTACATAATCAAGATTAATTCACTGTATTTGTTATGTGCTTCTATACAGTTTAAAAGATTTAATACAAAACCATTTTTATTAAAAGTCTGGTTGTTACACTACCACATACATCAAAATGACCATTACTGCCCAAAGGATTGCTGATTTAGGTTGGAGAAAGCAATGGTGGGAAAGTGGTATAATCATGATTTTTTTTCTCAGAGATGTGATTGCATCACTTGCTTAGGTGTTCTCCAGAGCTTTTACAAAAATTATTATATTTTAATAAAGGAAAGGTTGCACTTGTATGATTATAGTCCCCTATTATATATTGCATTCTTCTGACAGTAGCTGCAGTTTGAGCTTATAAATTAGTTTTCAGTAGTTCAAGTAGTGATTTTATTTTTAAAGAAAAAAAAGCTTTTTTTCACCTATTCTCTATAATATACCCTTTGAACCCGTTTAATGACTGGCTATTTTTTCAACTGCTGTCACTTAAACTAAGATGGTTAAATTGGCACTTTTTTTCTTGAACTGTTCGTGGTAGGTTAATCAAAGAGGAGCTGCTCTATCCTTTCCTTGTAAAATTAATCAAATAACAGGGTTTTATTTTTAGGGTAGTACATAATGTTACTGGTATCCTTTTATATTTATTGAATGTTGTATATCAGGATTTTTAATGAAGTTTTTCTCATAAAACAGAATCACAATAAAAAAACCCCAACAAAGTACTGTAACAAAAAAACCCAACCCCCAAACCATGCCTGCAATGGAGTGCTGAACTTTAAAACTGGCTTTTACTTCATGATGTAGGGATGCATATCGGTTAAAAAGAATGATATGACTAAGGTATATGAAGTACAGATGTAAGATCTGTTCTTTTGTGAAACTTGGATAAATTGAAACACATGTTAGAAAAAGATAAAATTATAGAAATATTTTGTGTGCATAACTAGAAACACAGAGCCATATTTGAAGACATGATGGATTTCTGCTTTCCATTTGTTGGACTAGTGTGTAGTTCCTTCTTTCCTGAGATTGAGATTCTTGGGATTTCATCCTAGACACCAAAGTGAAAATTTCCAGGTTCAACACTACCTCCTCTACAACGTTATCCCTGCTATTCTGGAAACTGAGGATAGAAACATGCTTTCTGAGGAAGGATTTTTCCATCCAGCTTTCTGCCTACCTCTGTGTAATAACTAGGGACTTGACCATAAGATAATCCTAAAACTATGTAGATTAGCTTTTCCCCTTCCTGTCAGTTGGAGTTTGTCACTGATGCTATTATGTATGCAGTTACCAGTTGAGGAAGGTACTCTGTATTTGGGGATACAGATGCAAACAGCAATCAATTAGTCTGTGGCAGAACAAGGTGGCAAATAGATGTCTGCTTTCAGTAGCAAAGGGCATAAAGCAAACCAAAGGTAGTTCTCTAATATCTTGTCCTCCAAGAAGAGTGTTTGTAAAGAGAAGTTTCTAAAAAGAACAAAACAAAACACAGTTTTCCCCCAACACCAATACCAACAGCCCTGAAAGCTTAGGTGCATATCTGGTCAGGGCTCGTTAGTCAGAAATGGCTATTGGAAATTATACGTATGGACTCCAGCTGCATTAATGGGTCTGTGAGGAAATCTTGAGGTTTGTCCTACTAGGTAGGGACAGGCTTGTTCTAGTAGGTTAGGTTAGGTAACTTGGGGATATGATCAGAAACAAGGAACACATATGAATCTTGAAGAATCTGGGGCACTTCATTTTGATTTGTAAATTGCCTGCTGACAAGGCCAGGTTGGATGGGGTGTTGAGCAACCTGGTTTAGTGGAAGGTGCCCCTGCCCATGGCAGGTGGCTTGGAACTAGATGATCTTTAAGGTCCCTTCCAACCCAAACCTTTCTATGATTCTGTGACAATCATAGAGTAGAATAAAATCATTTAGGTTGGAAAAGACCTTTAAGGTCATTCAGTCCAACTGTTAACATAGCACTGCCAAGTCCACTACTAAACCCATGTCCCTAAGTGCCACACCTACAAATCTTTTAAATACCTCCAGGGATGGTGACTCAACCACGTCCCTGGGCAGCCTATTCCAATGCTTGACAACCCTTTCAGTTAAGAAATTTTTTGTAATATCCAATCTAAACCTCCCCTAGTGCAATTGAGGCCATTTCCTCTTGTCCTATTGGTTGTAACCTGGGAGAAGAGACCAACACCCACCTACCTACAGCCCCCTGTCAGACAGCTGTAGAAAGGAATAAGGTCCCCCATGAACTTCCTCCTCTCCATGCTAAACCACCCCAGTTCCCTCAGCCATTCCTCATAAAGCTTTCTTTCTAGACCCTTCACCAGCTTTGTTGCTCTTCTCTGGACACGCTCCAGCACCACAGTGTCTTTCTTGAAGTGAGGGGCCCAAAACAGCACAACATTTGAGGTGCGGCCTCACCAGCGCTGAGTACAGGGGAAAGATCACTGACCTGGTCGTGCTGGCCACACTAGTTCTGATACAAGCCAGGATGTTGTTGGCCTTCTTAGCCACCTGCTGGCTCATGTTCAGCTGGTCATCAGCCAGCACCACCAGGTCCTTTTCTGCCAGCAGCATTCCAGCCACTCTTCCCCAAACCTGTAGCGTTGTGTGGATTTGTTGTGACCCAAGTGCAGATTAAAGCACTGAGCCTTATTGAACCTCATGCAGCTGGCCTCAGCCCATCCATCCATCCTGTCCAGATCCCTCTGCAGAGCCTGCCTGCCCTCCAGCAGATCAACACTCCTGCCCAACTCTGTGTCATCTGCAAACTTACTGAGGGTGCATTTGATCTCCTTGTCCAGATCATGATAAGATATTAGAACTGGCTCCAATAACTGAGCGCTGGGGAACGCCACTTGTGACCAGCTGCCAACTGAATTTAACCATTCATTTACCACCACTCTTTGGGCTCAGCCACTCAGATTTTTTACCCATTGTAGAGTACACCCTTCCAAGCCATGAGCAGCCAGTTTCTCCAGGAGGATGCTGTGGGAAATGGTGTTGAAGGCTTTAGTGAAGTCCAGATAGACAACATCCACAGCCTTTCTCTCATCTGCTAAGCAGGTCGCCTTGTCATAGAAGGAGATCAGTTTAGTCAAGCAGGACCTGCCTTTCATAAACCCATGCTGGCTGGGCCTGATCACCTGGTTGTCCTGTACATGCAGCATGACGGCACTCAAGATTATCTGCTCCATAACCTTTCCAGGCACCGAGGTTGGACTGGCAGGCTTGTAGTTCCCTGGATTCTCCTTCTGGCCCTTCTTGTATATGGGCATCACATTTGCTAACCTCCTGCCAACTGGACCTCTCCAGTTAGCCAAGACTGCTGAAAATGATAAAATGATAAAAAAACCCCAAAAACTTGCATTATGGGGCCTTCATTCTGCTTCCCATCCCTGTTTTCAAGCTCAGGGGGCTGGGTACCCAGAGAAAGCTGGTCTTACTGAGGGAAAGAAGGCATTAAGTACCTCAGCCTTTTCCTCATCCTTTGTCACTGTGTTTTTCCCTGCATCCAATAAAGGATGGAGAGTCTCCTTAGCTGTCCTTTTATTGCTAATGTATTTAGAAAAACATTTTTTATTGTCTTTTATGACAGTAGCTGGATTAAGTTCTAGTTGGACTTTGGCCCTTCCAATTTTCTTGTTACATAACCTCATGACATCCTTCTAGTCCTTCTGAGTTGCCTACTCCTTCTTCCAAAGGTCATAAACTCTCCTTTTTTTCCTGGGTTCCAGCAAAAGCCCTCTGTTCAGCCAGGCTGCTGGTCATCTTCCCTGCTGCCTCATCTTTCAGCACATGGGGACAGCCTGCTCTTGTACCTTTAAGAGTTCCTTCCTGAAGAATGTCCAGCCTTCCTGGACTCCTTTGCCCTTCAGGACTCCCTCCCAAGGGACTTTTGTCAACCAGTCTCCCAAGCAGGCCAGGGTAAAAAAAGTCAGGGTAGCAGTTCTGCTGACTCTTCTCCTTCCTTCTCTGAGGAAAGGAGTCCTTTCCCTAATTCTTTCTAGGTCCCAGAATATATCCAACAGGTGAGGAGAATCTAATCTGGGGCTTCAGAACCCACCTTGTTCTGTTTCCCTCAAATAAAAAGTGTAACACTAGACAAATGAGCTTTCCAGATTTTCAACGCTACAAGCCCTTTTCAATTTAATTTTTCTTCTAGTTTTGAACTAACACTCTTATAAAACATGTAGTTCTGAGATTAACATCTGTGTTCAGACACTGGTGCCATGCTTAAGCTCTTGCTAGAGTTGGTGGATTGACACCTCGAACTCACAACAGGGAATTTGTTCTCCTTTCTGTCTTGACAGTTGTTCATCCAGATCGATCAGAAGATTAAGATGCTTCTCTGAATAATTTTTAAATGCATATCACTTGGTTACAAGGTGATTTGCATAAATGCGCTTGAACCAGAATCAAAATACTGAATTGTACTGCATTTTTATTCTTTTTATCTCTATTTTTGCAGATCTTGGACAGTTATGTATTGTCAGTCTGGTATATAAAGAAGCAAGGGAGTTCAGTTACTGCTCTGCAAGAAGCCTAACAGCGTGACATATTGCTTTAATGACCATGTAGTAGTGATTCATGAGTAAGTAATTCCTGAAAAGGTTTATTAAGAGGCAGTATTCGTTCAGTAAGAGATTCACCCTGAATGATTTTACCAACACAGTCTACAGCGACTGTCAATTTTGATCCATGGACAATGCAAGACTATTCTGTGTTAGATACTTTCATGCTTATTGCAGTGGACTCAGATCTGCTTTATGTTCTTCTATCTATTCACTTGATTCCTAGAGTGATGTGCAAGACACAGTATTAAAACTTTTCACTGACAAAAGTAGTTCTAGCTGTCAGTCCTATTGCAGACTACCCATTTTAGCTTCTCTGATTCACATTCTGATCAGATGTATCTCTGGCATACTAAGAACTCGACTTTCCGCACCTGATGGCTTGAGCTGCCAGAGGGAATTGCCTCTTGCTTTGAAAATTCTTGTACCTAGCAGAAAGATGTCTGCGGGGAAGAAACGCTCTTCTAAATGGAAGGACTTTTCTGTTTAAGTATTTTCATCACATTCTAGTATCCAATAAAGGTTTTCATAGTGAAAATCCTTGACTTAATATTTCCAAAGCAGCATGTGACCCTTGTATCTGTCACTATCATGGTACGTCTATCAGAAATTTGAATGCCTCCTGTTCAGGTAGGTTGTACTAGGCCGCCTCATTTCTAGAACTATCTAAGTTCCTCTTCATGCTTTGCTGTCACTTATCTCTTGAACTCCTTCAAGGGGTATTGTGTTGCCTCCTCAAGGTCACAGAAAGCTCCTTTAGAACTTAATGTAATGTGCTGTTTTCTGCTTTGCTATCAGAGGTGCTGCTGTCATTTCAGCGTGAGGGTAAGTGTCAGAACATTGTGATCAGAGTTTTTTTACATGTTCTTTCGCAGGGACAGTGATTACTGCAGTCATATTCTAAATTTATCCTGAAATACTAGTAAGGCATTTGAACTGCCTGTCTTCCCAAAACTATACTCGGCATAAGAGACTTCATGTATCCAGAAAAGAGTGTTTTCAAGTCTGTCCCTTTGTGAGTGCAGCCAATATTTTATGGCAGAGAGCTGAGAAGATAACATGTGTAATGTTGAAAAGCCACAGGTTTGAAAAGGCTTAGTTGAGTCTCACTGATGATTGCTGCTATTGCAAATTTTGTTACAAATGGGTTTCTATTTTATTCTTTCTTGCATTTCAAAGAAAATTAACAAAGTTATGAAGATGGAAGGGATGCATATCTTCCATTTGGGAAGAACTTACCTTGCTTGTGAGAACATCAAGCCCTAATCTTGCAAGATAGACTTAAAGTGATTCCTGCCATTGTGGCTGACTGCTGTGCCACTGATAACTCTAAAAAAGCCTACTCTACTTACTTAAATAAGGGAAAATGAATGAGGTTTTGGGGGTTTTGTCTGTATATAGCAATGCACAAACTATAGTCCTCTACGTCACTGATGATGTACCTGCGTACTGCTCTTGTTGCAGCTGTCTTTGTAGGCCTTTTGGATTTGGGGCCAATTGAGTATGTAAGTCTGCAGTTATTTCTTACTTGGCTTAATACAAGAAAATCATGTGCAAATGCTTTTCCAGGAAACTTGTTTTACTTTCCCTGAAGAACTGATGATATGGCAAATGTGAGAAGATGCAATGCTTACAATTATGTATGGGATAGAAAGCAGTTAGGAAGGTATATTAGAGAGGCTATGAACAAGTAAAGCAAGAATGAAAGTATGACTGTGACATAGCCAAATTGGTCCCATCATCTTCTGAAACAGTGGGATGAGATGTTGGGCATGCAGGGCCTCTTCACGCTGTAGTCATCTCTGTAAGATGACTTTTGCCTTGCAAGGTTAGCATCTAATCAGCACAAAGAAAATTATAAGCAGGCTGGCAAAGTCTCATTCTACACATGGTCTGTGCAGCAAGAGGCAGTAGTTGGTTATCTCCCTATCTTGGTTGAACATTGTGCAAAGACTCCATGGGCAAGAACTTTCTATGTGTCACGGAACAGCCATATGTTGTTTGAAATCCTGAATGTCGTATGTTCTATTATTTGACTAAGGATCAAGTCCTTAGTGCAGTCTTCTTACAGTTATGGCCATATCTGGTTGTCTGATGCTTTTCTTGCTCAAGAAAATGTCTTTGAAAAGCCAACAAACAAAACACCAGTTAATTTCAGTGTTTTCAGCTTGCTGGTGAGCCACTGTCCAGATTTTATGGTTCTGTCTGATGGAGCTAGCAACTACTCCATTTCTTCAGCTTAGCAGCTGAATATTGGGCTTTTGATATCTTGTCTGGACAGTAACTCAATTTCTGGAGGCACAAGTTTGGAAAGAACACTTCCTGGTGTAGTCATCAATCCGTAGTCTCTAGGCACTGGAGATCTCCCACTACTGCTTGCAGGTGAAGGGTGCCACTGTGCTGCATTCCAGATTGACAAGGAAGAACAAACTATTGTGTTGCTGGGCAAGCAGAAGTTGGCAAAGCTTACAGTTTTATTACACCGCAGCCTACCTTGTAACTGTTTCTTTAGTCCTCAGCAGTCACAAGCTTGAAGTATTCAAAAAGCTTTAAAGGTCAGGCCAGCTCCATGCTTTATCCCCTTACATGAGAGACAGAGGGTTTATGCATGCAGATGCAATTATCCAAAATATTTCAGTCAAGATATTCTTGCTGAGATTTATACTGTAATATCTCCGAACCAACTAGGATAGAAGAAGGTTTAAACTGCGGAGGTGTTGGCAAGGGGAGGGTGATGTGGATAAAGTAGTCACGGCTTTCTTCTTGTGCGTCGATTTTTCGAATACTACTCTTCCAATATAAATCATCAGCTGTTTTTCCTTACTAGAGCACAGTGTTGATGTATGCTTGTATCTTGGAAAATACTGAACACAAGATCAAAGGTTGTGTAGCAGAGCACCTTTTATCTTGGATGGATTCTTTGCATCAGCTAATGGAAGGATACATTTGCTGACTTCCCTAACTGAGGTGACTAATAATATGTTTTTGCAGAGAAGCTCCTGATCTATGAACAAAATGAGTCATGTTTCATGTAGATGCTCTTAATTTGAAAATATTAGACATGTATACATATGTAAATGGTAAAATTCTCCTTCCCTTAAGTATCCTAATGATTTCTACTTACTTTCAGGGGATGAGAGGTTCAGAAAAGCTGAATTTGCACCTAAGCACCTATTTCATGGGCACAACGTTTAGAAATAATCAATACTGTGGATTAAATCGGGTGTTTTGCATACACATGAAAAATAGTGTAGGACTGAATTCTAGAAGTTGTGTTGTGGCTGGCCTGAGTATAGATCAGTCTGATGTTTGTGTGTTGGCTTCTTTTTTTATAGAAACTTCTTGCATGAGGATCCATTTTATCAACACAGTTTGTAACAAAAGAAGTTTGTGCTTGCCAGACAGGGGACTCAGAAACTGTAAAGAACTATTTTACTACAGTGTGTGAAACTGTGTATATGCAAGGACTCTTGTTTCCCCAGCAGCATAAGAACAAATAATCAAAGCTCATATCTGCTTATAAATAAAACATGATATTTAAGTAGTGTAATGCTAACCCAATTTGGACAGCCTAGCAGGAAAGAGAGGTTAAAATCGTATGGAAATTTTTGATTCTGATGAGAAATTCTAAACATTTGCCCTAATCCCCAAATTCCTGTTCTCAAGAACGATGAGGGGCACTTCAAAGAATCCAGTTTCTGCCTCCAGAATCATAGCGCGCTGACACTCAAAGCATGTGAAATGTAGATGCAGGAAGATTTGCCTGAGAAAAAGCTTGTGAAACACACTAAACTACTAATGTAGATGTACCTTTGGAAATTTAACCACATGGTAGCTGGGACTAACTGGTATGACTTTAGAAATAATTTTCCTCTGAATTCTGTAGCCTACTAGACCAATTGTGGTATCAGCCACAGAGCTCAAATTCCCTTAGGAAGCGGGAGCACTGTCAGAATTACATTCATATTTCAGAAACTGATAGATAAACTGATGTTTTTCAGAAGTTTACTAGGTTAGCCTATACTTAATCAGAATTTTTATTCTTATTGCACAGGTATGTGCAATAAGAAATTTCTTCAGAATAAGGTACGTATCTACTGTGCATCAGGTATTCTGTAGAAACTGCCCATATACATGCTTTATTCCTTGAATATAGAAATAGCTTACGTTTTTTCTTTGTAACATAAACTGCTTCATGTTTATCATAGGTAAAATCTTTCACGTGGACATTTACCACTAAATAATTGGTGTACTGCATTTATTCTGTTTTACCTTGCAGCTTTTTTTATGGATGTACCTCTACACTTGGTATGAGGTGATTGAATTGCGGTTTTGGTTCTTCTGTGGCTACAGGTTTATTAGGTAGTTTCTGACCTTCTTACTTCAGGAGTTTAAATTAATTCCTGCTGGTTTGCTTGTGTTTGGTTTGGGTTTTTTGTGGTTTGGGTTTTTTTTTTACAGACAGAGGCGAAGGAATTAGGCTGCTGCATGCTGCCCCCTTAAACCAAATGAGTCAATTTGCGTTAGTCTAGTTCAGCTGACAAATGTGTTACTGACAAATTAAGCTCTTTACCTGTAGCATTTTTTTACCATCTTGCCCTTCTGCTTTCTCAGAGATAATGCAATGTATGGTTGTCTTTAAAATACAAGTCTCTATCTTTGACTCTCACAAATTAAATCCTATTAAAATCATAGCTGTATTTTGTATCTTAAACTAAACATTATGAAAATCACCCAATGATTTCCATTTAAATAAGGGTTTTGAAGCCCCATATCCATCTTACAGGGAGTATGTAGCATTTCTGGAATCAGCAAGTTCTGTTTCATCACAGCCCTGCTGGACACCTGACATTAGCCCTTTTTTCAGTTTCTTTGCGTGGGCTGCAGCTGAATGTCAGCAGGGACTCCCTCAGCCAGCCAGGCCTCTGCTTCTGCAGTGCATTCAGCAGAATCTATTTCCCAGAAGTGCCGCCAAAACATTAACTCTTTGAGAATGGGAAAGAATGATTTCCCATAGTGACCAAATCCTATTCTAGCGTTTGCCATGTGATCTCTTTTGAGCTGAATGTGGTTCGTCCTCTTAAAAATGTTTGAAGTGCTTTCATTGTAAAGAACACGAGAGGAATCATCATAATGCGAAAGTTTATGACTGTGTCTGCGGATTTGCTGGCAGTAAGAGGACATTTAATTTCTGTCATTTTCTGGTGATGTACATTTGAGGGCAGACCTTACTGAATTGTCTTCTGAAATAAAATATGTCATAACTGTTGTATCTTTTCTTTCCAGACTAGTAGCGTTGTAGTCATGATGATCTACAGACAAAAGTAAGGCAGTGTTTGTATGTACTACAAGTACATCTGTTTCAGACCTGGAAGGGCTTTTGTAGCTGAAAGCCTGTCTTTTTTCCCCCCAGCTGTAAAAATAGTTGGCTGAATAAGATTAGCTGTTAACTGGCATCTTGCAGAATTCTAGATTTTTGGTTTTGTAATTTGGTAAACAAATTACATCTGTTTACTTTTTAATTTTTTTTCTTTGTCCCTGGGTTGAATCCTGAAAGATAAATACAGAAATATGTGATATGTAATAAAAAAATGCAAACCTGTCCTATATCTTTCCAAGCAGTTACTGTTTTCTACATGAAGAACAGCTTGGATCACTGAGCAGATTTGTAGAAAACTTCCAAATACATGTACATCATAAGCTGTCATTCAGTACAGAATGTACTGGCATTGTGGGTTAACAGTAGAAGTTGTCAGGTAATTTTCAGTAGCTAAGTTTGTCAATAATATTTTTATAAGAAACTTTTATTGAATCTGCTAATTTCAGCAAAACTTCTGTTAGGAAAAAAAAAATCTTCCCTGTAGAGTGGAATTTCTGATTAAAAATCAGAGAAGGGTGAGGTGCAATCAACCCCTGAGCAGGAAGTAGACTTGGTCAGGGATGCTCAGTAGAGTGTGGGAGATGCTAAGGGGTTTCTTGGCTAATTCAGACAAAGACCTTGAGCT
The DNA here is from genome assembly GCF_015220075.1 of Falco rusticolus. Classification (NCBI taxonomy): domain Eukaryota; kingdom Metazoa; phylum Chordata; class Aves; order Falconiformes; family Falconidae; genus Falco; species Falco rusticolus. The sequence continues at coordinate 67,910,682 of NC_051191.1, forward strand.
GAGATTCATCTTCCCTTTATGACACCATGATGTGAGAGATGTAGATTTAAATTCTAAAGTGAGTAAATATTCAGATAGATACGTGTACAAAGCAGAATCTCTCAGGCCCTTCTATAAGAGTATGGTGTTACAGATGTAACCAAGGACAGTTTATTGCCTACTAACTAGAGTCTCATTTGGGAAGTATGAAGATGATTAGTAAGAGCTTGAACCTTTATCTCCCAGGCTGAAGCTTTTCTAACACAACACTAACTATTGTAGCCAGACTGCGCTGTTTCTCCCTGTCCTTCCCATCACCCTGTATTCTCTTGCTTCTGAATATGAGTCTTCAGTGTTCTTCAGTGGAAGAGGAGGGGTTTTTTTAAGTTGTTGAGTTTTGAAGAATGTAACGATGCTTCCCACGTCATTGTGACACCTTTCTGTGACACAGTATCGCATAATTGCATTTTATGTTTTCCCTTGTTGCTGGGAGAGAGTAGGTTCTTCTCTTCCTTTTTGTTGATTGTTAACAGGCATCTCTTGAACATACCAAATTTTGTCTTGATATTCAAAAAATTAATTTAATTTCTATGATTAACCTACTTAGAATTTAAATCCAGGAGATTAAGGAGAAGTTAACCACATATGTGTTGAGTGCCTAGGTGCCTTGCCTGTATTGCAGAACTCACAGTTCTAATTTAGGCATTTAGACTTCTTGAATAAAGTATGGGATTAATTATGTACCTGATTACGGTAGTTACAAAGACAGTATCTGCAGTGTGAATAGCCTAAATCAGGCAACCAAAACCAGACAGACACATGCATATTGGAATCTTAAACATCATGGCTTGCTAGGTCAAACTCTGTTTTGCAAAGATGAGTGTGGAAATCCTTTCTTTAAAAAGCATGTCACAGTTTAATCCTTTCTTTCAAAATCATGCTAGCAGCAATGGCTGCCTCCTTTTGATCTAAGGTCTAGGGTTAGAATACAGGTCTTGGCTGTAGAGTATAAAATTCCTTTCTCTCTCTGAGTATGTTAAAATGCACATCCCCCACTACCTTTAGAATGGCAGGATGATAAACATTTAAGTTAATTGGAGGTATTGCTATTCAGGTCTTTCTGTTCTTATGCGTTCTACTAATTAGAATAAGAAGCTGTGTTCTTTTTAGTGTTTTCTGTCAGGCCTACTGCATCTTTAAATATTTCATGCAAAATGGAAAAGCTTCAACAGGGAGAGATGAAAATAGCTGCCTGCAGCAAGGTTCTCAAACTCGCCAGTTTAGCAATGGGTACATTGCCTTATCCTGAGACTGCAACAGCAGGACTGCTTTGTGAACCAAACATAAAGAACTTCTATTATCATTGGCTGCAGTCATACTGTAGGTTGGAAACTTATCTAACTAATCTTCCCAGGTGTGGGAAATGTGGATTTGAATCCTGTTAGGTGGAGGCAAAGACTGAATCATGTTCTGCTACTTACAGATGTAAATTTTGTGTTGCTGGATGAAAGGTAAACTCTGTCTCTCTGTAGAACCTGGTTAACAAACTTTTAAGTTGCCCCATGTAAGTAATACAAGCAGAGGAACACCCAGTAAGAGGTTGTTTGCACATTGCCCTTGTAGGATTTACATTTGAGGTGGGCCTGAAGGGGCTTAGATCTGTCAAAAGAAAAGTACATTGGGCATAACCAGCCCTACAGAACTGTACTCACAAAAGTAGCTTTGTGATTTGCAGGTGTAGTTATAATTTGCTTGAAGACCTATTTTCATTACTTGAAAAAACAGAATCCTTAAGGTCTGAAATAAGAGCAATAAGCTTCAAGCAATGTACAGGTTCAACATAATTGCTTTGACTTTAATAATGTTACCTTTATTAAACTATTTAAGAAAAGCATGGTTGGTACTTACTCAGCAGAGTATGGTCTAACGAAGCTCAGTGGTATTACAAAGTATTTTTACTTGTTTATTTCTAGATAAGAAGTTTCAACAATATTTTTCAAGTTTGATCGAGGTCTCTAGTCAGGTCCTAGAGTAGGATTAAGCATCAGTGGCTAGTATTGCATGAACTTGGAAAATATTTTGCCTTTCTGGGATAGTCACTGATTTAAAAGTGAAGTCTAAGAAATGGTTGAGAAGCTAGTAAGACTTGCCTGCTCCTTCAGAGGAAAAAGGATATTTTCTTTGAAATTATATAGAAGACGAGCTATGTTAACTGAAAAAGTAGTTTATTTATGATGCCAACTAATAAAGAGTTTTGTTCCATTATTCTGAACATCATAACAAAATTTTGGAAATCAGAGAAAAGAACCCATTTTGCATACGTCTTGCATGTTGGAAAGGAGTGGGTGTCAAAAGCATAGAATAATTTTCTATGGTGAATTTTCCAGTTACTTTGTACATAATGAAGTTTGTTCTCAGCTGAGGAGTTCAGAGAACAGTGATAGTAATTCATAAGCTTGGTGCTAACCCTTCCTCTCCCCCCACCTCTTCATTTTTCCTGGGAAACTGAATTCAAGACACTTGCTGACCACTCATTTGGGTGTTCCAAACTCTCTTGTCCTTACTTAAGGCTGTTGGGTATCAATAAATACTGTTTGTCACTGGGATTAATTTCTTTTTTTCACACCACATTTCTGAATTGTATGATAGATTTTGGTTCTTTGACACTGTTGTGGTTTAACCCAGCAGGTACCTAAACACTGCACAGCCGTTTGCTCACTCCCCCTGCTCTCCATGGGATGGGGGAGACAATTGGTGAAAAAAAAAAGTAAAATTAATGGGTTGAGATAAAGACAGTTTAATAGGACAGAAAAGGAACAGAAAATAATAATGATAATGATAAAAGAATTAGAATGTACAGAACAAGTGATGCACAATGCAGTTGCTCACCACCCACCAACCGATGCCAAGCTTGGTCCCGAGAAGTGGCCCCTGGTCAGCTTTTCCCCCATCTTTATATGCTGAGCATGACGTTGTGTGGTGTGGAATATCCCTTTGGTCACTTGGGGTCAGCTGTCCCGGCTGTGTCCCCTCCCAGCTCCTTGTGCCCCCCCAGCCCGCTCGCTGGTGGGGTGGGGTGAGGAGCTGAAAAGACCTTGGCTCTGTGTAGACACCACTTAGCAACAACTACAAGATCAGTGTGTTATCAACATTATGCTCATCCTAAATCCAAAATACAGCACTGTACCAGCTATGAGGAAGAAAATTAACTCTATTCCAGCCAAAACCAGGACAGACCCAAAAGTTGCATGGAGGCTTTTCCAGCTTTGGGGGAGATAATTTCTGTGGGTCTGAGACACAGTTTTTGCCTATGTAAACTGAAATGAGATTTCACAACAGACCAAATGGTAAAAATACAGGAATTAGGTTGTGGTGATTTAGTCCACTGATGTTTATAAATAACCCAAGTTTCATTTGGAGACAACACTGAGTAGAGGAAGTAATTTCATGTAGTAGATGATGTGGTTCTTCAGAAGCAGCTCTTTTCTTGCCTGGGAGAAAGGAAGTGCTGAAGTGGCAGTATGTGGAGAGGCAGGTGGAAGCATGTAGGAATTTGTTTATTAGCTAGGAACAACACACAGCTGGGCTGTGGGTAAGTAGAGCTTCTCAAATACAAATGGAATTAACTCATGTGGAATTGTAAAGTTGTGTCTAGTGAGGTTATTGTGTAAGTTTAATGAAATTTAAGGATGTTCTCACACTACTGCTTTTGTAGTGCTTCTGATTTTATTGGTGTTCTATAGGTACAGATGAGGCAACCCTTTTCATGAGTGCAGTCAGTTTTCTCTTACAGCTTGATCAACATACATTAATTGAAGAGATGTGGTAGTTTTGATTGCCTGCCTGCATGCTGGCATGTTTGTGGTAGCACTGCAATTTTAAGGCTTGGAGTTTGTCTGACATTCTCACTTTGACTGTGGTTTGGAGAAATGACAAGAAATGAAAATTGGAATCTTTAATTAAAAAAAAGGGAAAAAGTGATTTCTAAAAACATTTTCAAAATCCATAGATTCCCTTGAGATAGTTCTTTTCTTCTCTTAAACTGCTAAAAGCTGACTTGGAAATAAATCTGAGCATCCACCAATATATAAACACAATGTACTTTTTAGAACAGAGTAATTAGTTATTCCCTCACCTAATACACCTTTGCTATGTTATCACATATTTTGTAACCTAAAGTGTAGTTTTAGATTAGCAGAATTAGTATCTGCCAACTATTGTGTTATTTAAATAGAAGAAAAGACAATAACAGCATCTCAAATGGACCATGAAGCTACAAATTTAAATTTATTTCAGTTTATGCTGATACCATAAATGATGGTTCCATTTTCTTCTCCACCAGCTCTTTGACTGCATGTTCCCACCCCTACTTCGCACCAGGATCAGCATCAGTGTAGTCACTCCCATCAACTGGATCAACGATCTGGCTGGAAAGACGTTTTGTGTGGTTTGGATGGGGCTGAATTTTTAACCAGGTGACATTTTGGTCCAGCTGTCAGTACCAGCCACCTAAGGAAGGACAGAGAGCTGAATTATTCCTTTTAGCGGCAGTGTGGACTTAAGTGAGCTGATGGTAGAACAGCACCTTCGGTTTTGAAAAGCTAGGCCAGAACACAGAAGGAGGGGAAGTACTCTGTGAAGTACTGAACTTTGTAAAGAAAGTGGGATTGGATTGCCTTTATGCACCATTCTATACAGCCAAACTAACCATTAGCATTTGTAAAAGAGGTTAAAGATAGATGATTGTGCTGCAAATACTGTCTTCTGTGTATTGTCTTTTCATAGAATTGCAGGATGGTTGAGGTTGGAATAGACCCCTGGAGGTCAGCTGGTCCAACCTCCCTGCTCAAGCAGTGCTGTCTAGAGCTGGTTGCCCAAGACCATTTCCAGGCAGTTTTTTAGTATTTCCATGGAATTTTACATAAGAATTGTATAAATATATTCTTGAAGTAGTACTTAAATTCAAATCCTTTTACATTTCATCTTTTCACAAATATTTGAGAGAAATGAAGTACCTGGATTTATGTCAAACATACTCATTTGGCACCATCTTTATATTATAGACCTGAACAGTGTGTGTCTTGCGTCAAGCTTGATCATAGATTATAACTAATTCTGACTAGTACTTTAATCCTAGTGAATATTGGAAGTAGCTGTATTGCAAACACATTTTTGTAATGTGTAAAGGTAGACCCCAGTGATCAGTCCGTCTGACTTGTTCACAGACTAAACTGTAAGTACGTCTGCCGCTCTTAAGGGAGTATAGGAGTATCACTTGGTGTGTATGTCATCCTTGGTAATCAGATCTTTGTTGTGTGTTAGTACTTGTCGGTTATTGTCTTGATAATTCTGTCTTGCTGACAAGAAAACACGTGTGTATCTAAATATGAAGGGAGGACTTTTTTCTAGGTAAACTGCTTCTCCCATATTATCCCACTGTATTCACAGGATTTAGTGTCCTGCAGAACTACAAATTACTGCTGATCATTTGATTGATCAGTTCCTCCTTGTAAGGTGGCAATTTCTGTTCTGTACTAAAATCCTCATACATAAAATTGTATGATGTGACCCTTCTCCCCCATCAGCATATATTCAGCTGTCTATAGTTATAGTTCTTTCTGACATGCTGAAGTGTCTTCTGTAAGTCAGCTGGGAAATCTGTGCTGTATGTAGTGTTAGTGCTAAAGACCTTGGGAGTCTTCATGGCTGATGACATTTTATTAGACGATATGTAAATACTAATAATCAGGTGTCCCTCTGCTTTGCCAAGATAGTAATTCTAGTCTGGGACTTATGCAGAATTCTTCTATGGGGTACACAAACATCTGGAAAAAAAATACTTTAAGCTCTCAGCTTACTGACAAATGCCTACTGATGTTTTCCTGTTTGAAATAGTGGCTCAGTCGAGTTGGTGGAAGTGGAAGAGTCACCCAAGTAAGAGGTTTCTAGTGTTAAGCAACTTCTACCAGGTATAAAATGAGGGACTTGAAATTTCTGTAGTATAATCCAGTTCCACCTCAATTCTGCTTTCAAAAATGTAGGTCTATTGGTGTTCTGGTTTCCTCATGGTAGTTCAGGAGGACAGGCATGGGTCATACTATTCTCTTTTTCTCCAGTGGAGGGAATCCTCTGATTTTATTTATTTATTCTTTTAGCATATGCAGATGACTATCCAGGCTCTCCAAGATGAGCTTCGGATCCAGCGGGACCTGAACCAGCTGTTCCAGCAGGACAGCAGCACTAGAACCAGTGAGCCCTTTGTGGCAGAGCTCACAGAGGAAAATTTCCAACGACTTCATGCAGAGCATGAACGCCAGGCCAAGGAACTCTTCCTGCTACGTAAAACCTTAGAAGAGATGGAACTGCGTATTGAGACACAGAAACAGACCTTAAATGCACGTGATGAGTCCATCAAAAAGCTGCTGGAGATGCTGCAGAGTAAAGGTCTGTCAGCAAAAGCCACCGAGGAAGATCATGAGCGAACAAGACGGTTGGCTGAGGCAGAGATGCATGTGCACCACTTGGAAAGCCTTCTTGAACAGAAGGAAAAAGAAAACAACATGCTGAGAGAGGTAAGTGACCAAGTTTGGGTTCATCTCCAATCTTAAGCTCTTCTCTGTCTCCTCCATTTCACAGCTTTAAGGAGAGAATCTTCCATCCTCTCTAAAAGTTATCTTTTACATTGCAAACTTGACATAATTTGTCCCTGTTTTAAAACTTCTTTATGGCTTCCTTGTGTGTGCTTTCTGGGGTTTTATGCTTTAGGCCCCACTTTCACTGTAGTCTCCATATGAAGCTCTGGAGGTGAATTTTCACAGATTGTAAAATTCATTCTTCCATTCTATTTTAGTGTGAGAGAAAGTAGCTACCTGTATTTAGGAGACAGCTGAGAGAAATCTTTGCAGGAGTAATGGATGATTGCTCTACGGTTTCCATGGAAACACTCCTCTTGCTGTGAAGGGTATTTGATAAAACTATTGGGTGCCCTGGATGCACAGCCAAAAAAAAGATAACTTAAAGGGGACATTGCTATACACATAGTAACCCCTTCCCACCATACCTCTGAAAACAGAAAAGAAAAAACATTGTTATATCTGTATTGCACCTGTATTGTATATCTGTATTGTAGAGGAGTACAATGGCAGGCATTCTTCACTATTAATCATCCTAAACTAGTCATAATAAAATCCAGGCTACGTATAACCACAGAATCATTTAGGTTGGAAAAAACCTTTAAGATCATAATGTCCAACCGTATAAGCATCTTGGAAAAATAAAGGACAATAAATGAGTTGTTTTGTAGCCAGTGTCATTACATTTCTTTATATTGTTAAATGTATTTTCCTCTTGTCAACCAACCTCCCAAAGTATTCTATTATTAAGTTCTGAAAGGCTAGTAATTCAGCATGTGTTGTGTACGTACTCAGGTGTGTATGTATATATGTGTATTCACGAATGCTAAGTTTTTCTGTAAAGATTAATTTACATCTATATCTAGTCTGAATGCATGAATTGATAACTATACAGGTATGTGTAACACATATATGTGAATCTAATGACCTGTTCGGGGCATTGTATGTCTACTTTGTGGTTTAGCTTTTTTTTTTGAAAGCCTGGCACACAGACAAAATTGAAGCCCTCTGTCTAAGAAGCCAGGGAAGCAAGGTCTGGCACAGAGGGTTTTGAGGTGTGTTTGAGCAAATTCTACTTAATACCTCTTATTCATATATTTTCTGTGGCCTGACCCATTGTACTTGTGCTCTTGCAAGCATTTATATAAGAAAGCTAGAGCCCATTGCATTTCTAAGCCAGATTTATGCCAGATTTATTTTTATAGAGCAGTAATCTCTTGAGTGTCTGGAGTGAAGATAGTATGATTCCAGAGTTTCTACACCATGCTTTTTCCTTTATTTAGCAACCAATGATAACTGTGTTCCAATTCTTGTATCTATTTCAGGAAGAGCCCCAAATGGCTTCCATTTGTTGCTGCTTTAAGTCCAGCAACATAAATGAAAAGCTGGCAGGAGCTGTGTAATTTTTTAGGAATGCAGTTACATTTTTTTCAGCTATAGATGAGTAGACGTCGAGGGATAAAAATTCTTGTTTCATTCACACATATGTGGAAATCATCAATCATTTAAATCCTAGCCTTTATGGTAAAGGGTTCCCTGGGGAAGGTAGAGATGAGTTACTGACTTTGAAAGCGCAAATGCTGTTTATCTAATATTTTAAAATTAATGACTCCTTGCTGCTTACACAGCTCTAATCCATTGAGAAGGGTAAGCTGGGCGTGCTGTAACTGGTAGCTCACGCCATTGATACGATGTGGAGTCCAGTCTAGTAGCCTTGGGAACATGGTGCCACATGCAGAGTTGCCAAATTATCTCCTTGCGGAACTGGGTCACATCAGGAAGGGTTTTGTTAAGTACCCTTGTGTAAGTGCCCACGTTGAGCTCTGAGCTAGACTGAGCTAATTGAATCAGGCTTGTCTGCATGAAACTCAGGTCTCATCCTTGGGGCTCCTGGAAGCTGGAGAAAATCAGGGGATGTCGCTGAACTCTGGCTGGTTGTATCTGACTTCCTGAGCATCAAGTTGCTCT